>NC_037349.1:12500000-15000000 GCF_002263795.3 Bos taurus | reverse complement strand
CCCAAGCATCTAAAAGTTCTCAAGCTATGTTTTAAATCGTGGCCAGAACAAAGAAGGAAGGCATGGCCTCTGCCTTTAGTCTACAGTCCAGACGGGAACATGACCACAGACAACGTTCCCCACTAAGTAACTAGCTGGGCTGTATTAATAGATGTTTCTGCGGGAGGTGTAAGTCGCCGGTATGTGTACATGAAGGAACCTTGGCATGGAGGAGTGCACGCGTATGGATCCTCTCCTTTCAGGACACATGGAGACTGAGACAGAAGAGACGGAGTGTCTTGAGAATTCTGCTAGTACACTGGAAGGCCCCTAAAAGCACTGCTACAAAACCAGTCTGGACAGAAGCAAGGCAGCTGCTGGACAAGCCGAGCTTGTTCTGCTGATAAAGTTCCCCCGGCAGGAGCACCAGGCAGACGTGGGACACGGGAAGCGCAGAGAGGCGGAGGCGTCAGCCCTCGGCTGCCAGGCCAGGGGGAAGGGTCACCGCTCTGCCGCAGGGCAGCACACTGCTGAAACCCAGCTTGGAGCACTGTGCCCAGCACAGCCCGGCCCCGTGTCCCCCCGCTGGCATGCTCAGACTTTGAGGGGCATCTGTGGGCTCCTGCGGGTCCGCAGGGGTGAAAGAGCCTCCCTGGGGCTGTCCCTTTTGTCTTTGAACCCCAGTCTCCTCATGTGGCATCCATAAACCTCCTTAACGGCTCTTAACGCTGATCTTTTTTTCTCTCCTTTTGTCCTAACCTCTTAGCTGTCTTTGGCCAGTTCTTTGACTGATGGCATTTCTGGAAAAATCCCTCCATTGGCTCCTGAACATGGAACCATGAACCTGCTGCCCAAGCCAAGATGGAAGGATGTGATTTTTCCACATGGTTCTGGAAGAGGTTGTTTGCTCACTGCAAGCAAACGCCCTTGAAAGCCAAACAAAAACTGCCCGCAAGTAAACAGCATGGGACTCAGCCCCTTCCTGCGGCCACTTAGCAGAAACCCAAGCCCGAGCCCGAGCCCGTGGCAGGCGGGGCAGCTGGGCCAAGAGCGATGGAGTAGCCACCGCCCTGCCCACCCCCCAGCAGGATCTGGGGGCCACAAGGAAGGGGACCCCGGTGGCTGTACTAGCCAAGAGGGTGCCAGGGCGTTGCAGGCAAGGTGGCTGGCGTGGCATGAGTAACACTGTACTCGTTTTTATTGAAATTATCTCTCCTAGTTTTATGATTATAACGGCAAAACCAATTCAGAGGATTAAGGGAGAAATGTCAAACACTTCACCGTGACTCTAAGAATATACCATAGTGATCTATTTTATAGAACTGAAACCATTAGAATCATTTTTAAGTAAGTTACTTTTATATCATGTTGCTCCTAAGGGTGGCAAGTTATAGGACCCAGTGTTCTTTTTTCTTAATGTGCCTGTTCATTTGGCTGCAGAGCCATGTAGGACCTAGTTCCCTGACCAGGACTTAAACCCAGGCCCCTTGCATTGGGAGCTCGGAGTCTTAGCCCCTGGGCCACCAGGGAAGTCCCAGGACCCCATTGTTGTCAATCAGTCGCTAAGTCGTGTCCAGCTCTTTTTGAGACCCCGTGGACTGCAGTACGCCAGGCTTCCCTGTCCTCCCTGTACTCTCTCTCAGAGTACGCTCAAATTCACGTCCACTGAGTCAGTGATGCTACCTCATCATCTCATCCTCTGCCGCCCCCCTCTCCTCTCCTTTTGCCTTCAATCTTTCCCAGCATCAGGGTCTTTTCCAATGAGTCAGCTCTCCATATCAGGTGGCCAAAAGACCCCATAAGATAAGGGGTCTTATCTTTATGATGAAGAAAGAGGAGCAAGGCACAGAAGCCTCTGTACGCAGATGCCCAAGCAAGAAACGGAAGTCACTCTTTACTTGCCCTCAGGTTGCCAAGGGCTGGAGGTTCTCCTGCCCAAATATCCCCCACACTTGCTCCCTCCAGCCACGCCTCCCTCTGGTCCACCAGGGTCAGGGGTCACGACTGTTCCCAGACACTGCCCCTCCACCCGCCCCCTGCAGCCTCCCCTCCCTGGGGAAGTGCTCTCTAAAATGCAAATACAATCCCACCTCTCCAAGCTCAAAAGCCTTCCTGTTGCCCCCTCTGTTCTCAGGATGATAGCACAAATCCCACCTCTGGCTGGGGGGACCACTCGTGCCCCCTTTCCAGGCTCTGCCTCCAGCCCCATTTCCAGAAGGTTCCCCCCAACATCCTCCCGGCCAGCTTGGACAGCTCACTTTTGCCTTTCAGTTCAGTTCAGTCGCTCAGTCGTGTCCGACTCTTTGCAACCCCATGAATCGCAGCACGCCAGGCCTCCCTGTCCATCACCAACTCCCGGAGTTCACTCAAACTCACGTCCTTCGAGTCAGTGCTGCCATCCAGCCATCTCATCCTCTGTCGTCCCCTTCTCCTCTTGCCCCAAATCCCTCCCAGCATCAGGGTCTTTTCCAATGAGTCAACTCTTCACAAGAGGTGGCCAAAGTATTGGAGTTTCAGCTTTAGCTCAGTCCTTCCAGTGAACACCCAGGACTGATCTCCTTCAGAATGGACTGGTTGGATCTCCCTGCAGTCCAAGGGACTCTCACTTTTGCCTTTAGGGCTTTGCGTATGCTGTTCCTTCTGCTAGACTGCTTTTTCCTCTTCTTGTTGTTATATTAACTTTTTAACTATTTTTAAAATTATTTTTTCAGTAAAACTAAAACTTCTGTATCCAGTTCTGAGTCTTAGCGTGTGGATAGGACCACCACCCACCACAATCAGGACACAACAGTCCCATCACTGCAAAACCCTCCCTCGAGAATCCCACAGCCACGGGGAGTGACAGTCAGGCCCTGGCCCTGGAGACCCGAGTTCTTTCAGAACCACTCAAGGCCTGGAGGCCAGCGGAGGCCCCTGCTGCTTGCCCATCCTCCGCATCCTCCCCTCCTGGCCTCTCACTCCGACCTGCCTTCACCCCGCAGTTCACCAGCTGCCACCTTACAGCCCCTTCTGGTCCCTCCCAGCAAGCACTTGTGGAGCCCCCAGGCCACTTCCAAGGCTATGCGCACACGGTGTGTGGGGCGTACAGGGAGGGCAGCCTGGGGGTCACCCACAGACCTGGCTCCATCCTCACCTTGGGCCAGGCGGCCCATCAGACACAAGCCCGTGTAGGAGGCACATCCAGACGACACAGGGATTGCACCCCGAGCGCCCCAGGTGGAAACACTTTAGCAGTCATATCAGAAAACGAAACCAAGCAAAGACAGCCCCAGTGGCTCAGGCACCCAGGCCTCAAAGAAACGGAATGCACTCTGCTTCGACATCAGCACCTTTGGAGGGAGGGAGGGCTAGCCCCCCAGGCCTCTTCTAGGGGACCGTCAGCATCTTTGGGGAGGAACTGGGGCACATTTCTCCCCCTCCCCCTGACACCAAGAAGGACGTCATTTCTCGTGAGGCCTACCCCCCCTCTACGCTATCCCTTCCAACCCACTGCTTTTGGACCAACTCCTGCTTGGTCTGGTTGGGGCCAGAGGATTGTTTAAAGCCTCTGTTTCCCGGGCCAGGCCTGCAGAGCCTGGCTTCTGTATGTAGCAGAAGCTGCTCTGTGAGCTGCGTGCCCACAGGTGAGGGTATCGAATTCCCCGCAGGCTCCAAGGGCTGGAAGTCCTGATTCCCAGTTCTGATTCCAAAACTGGTTTAACTGCTTCTCCAGCTGAGCCTGAGAACCTGAAGGCTTCACCCAGACCTCCTGCAGGGTCATCTGCCAGGGCGCCCGGACCTCAGACCTCGGGGGCTGCAGCTGAATGGGGCTGCCTGCTCACCCAGCCAACACCCAGCAAGGAGGCCCAGGGCACACAGACAGGGCAGGCATCTCCCAGGGACTGGGTATTGGTGAGAAGAGAGATCTAAAAGGAGCAAGAAAACTGTCGCAGGTCAGACTCTGTCTCCACTTGTCCCATACTTAGAGTCCCGGGAGCACCTCCTATCCAATAGTTGGCATTAGATAAAATACATCAGTGACTTCCTTACTGTTTTAGGCCCTGACAAAAAGAAAATCTATTTCTGTGGGCTCCTTATACCCATTCTTATAGCACCTTTGGGGTACCACGGGGTTTCACCTCTGAGAGTCCTTTGCTCCTCATAGCAGCCCCTAGGTATAAGCCCATTTTATAGATGAGGGAGGTTCAAAGCATCGGAGTACTTACTCAAAGCCACACAGTAGCCTACTCTGGCACAAACCTCATTCTGATTTCAAACCACGTGCCTCCCACCCCCACCCCCACCCCCACCCCGCCACTCCAAGCTGCACCAGAGGCCCCAAGGATATGACCAACGAGGAGACCTGGAGACCTGGAGAAGGTCACACCCCTTCTCCAGCCTTAGCCCCTTCACCTACAGATTCCCTTCCAGGTCTTAACCTCTAGGGACAGGAGCTCTTGGTTCTTCCAAGGAGAACTGAGCCATGTGTGGGCTCCCCTGGGATGCCCTTCTCCCCATGGCTGCCTGATGATATGCTCATAGTAGAGGAAAGACAGACAAGAGGAAAGTCCTCCCACACCCACACTCCAGGTCCTCAAGGGTGGCTGCAGTAAAATCCTTGATGAAGAGTCTGAATCAATTTGATCTTGTGCGACTGCTTGATTCCCATTTCCATGGATGATCAGAAGCGAGCCCCAGGCCATCGAAAACAACCCCAAAGTGGAAATGACCTGAAGTCCGCAAGCAAGGAGATGATTATCAGAACTATGGTATTGAGAATTCCCTGGCGGTCTAGTAGTTAAGAACCTACCTTGCAATGCAGAGGGCACAGGTTGTATCCCTGGTCGAGGAACTATGATCCCACGTGTCACAGAGCAATTTGGCCCATGTGCAGTGCTTAGTCCCTCAGTCATGTCCGACTCTGCGCCCCATGGACTGTAACCCACCAGGCTCCTCTGTCCATGGGGATTCTCCAGGCAAGAATACTGGAGTGGGTGGCCGTGCCCTCCTCCAGGAGATCTTCCAGACCTAGGGATTGAACCCAGGTTTCCTGCATTGCAGGCAGATTCTTTACCATCTGAGCCACCAGGGAAGCCCAAGAATACTGGAGTGGGTAGCGTATCCCTTCTCCAGGGGAACTTCCTGACGCAGGGATTGAACTCAAGTCTCCCTCACTGCAGGTGGATTCTTTAACGTCTGAGCCCATACACCGCAACTACTGAGCTCATGCACCCTGGAGCCCACTCACTGCAACAAAAGATCCCACGTGTTGCAACTAAGATTTGACACAGCCAAATGAAGAAATAAATATTACAAAAATAATAACCACGGCACTGAGCATTGGAAGTAGGGTGATGAAGACCTTTTTAGAGATGTACACATCGCAAAAACACATTTTTTTGATAGAAACTGGGGTAAGACAGATTGCAGAACTGCATGTTCTGTATACAAGTCTTAAAATAATACTCAAAAAGAATAGAGGATACACCAAAATGAGAACCATAGTTACCTGTAGAAGTTGGCGGTGACTGTTATACAGAATGTATTGTATTTCACATATGTTGTTATCATATATATTTTTTATCCCCAAGGATCAAAAAGAAAAAAAAAATTTAAGTTTGCAGTAATTACCTCCTATCAATATTTTTCATCCAAGCTCAAAGTCTTCAGCATACATCAAGTCTGCCACCATCACTGTAAGGAAAGTGCCAAGGTGGCGAGTATCACACTCTTAGCTTTAGAAATAGACACACAGAGCCCTGGCTGAGACTCATAGCCCCTTCATGATGATCAAAAACGCCCTCACAGGCCCCACAGTTCAGTGTTCACTTCTGAAAAAAGGACATTCAAGGATTCCAGACATTTAGTTTATATTTCTAACACAGCCTTCCTATTTTATGTACCTTGGGGAATCAGTAATAGGATAGTGCTCAAAAATTACTGAATATACAAACAAGTTGGGGAAATTCACATTTCAGCTTTAATGAATTAAAAGAAGTTTCTCTGTGGGAGGATCCTCCAAGAGGGGCATATAACATATATCGTTTTCTAGCTGAAGTTCACTGAAGCCTTCTGTTTTAGGACTGTCTCTAGGAGTAGCACTTCCCTGGTGGCTCAGGTGGTAAAGAATCTGCCTGTAATGCGGGAAACCCAGGTTCGATTCCTGGGTCGGGAAGATCCCCTGGAGGAAGGCATGGCCACTCACTCCAGTATTCTTGCCTGGAGAATCCCATGGACAGAGGAGCCTGGAGGGCTATAGTCCATGGGGTCCCAAAAGAGTCGGACACGACTGAAGCGAGTTAGCATGTACGAGCAGCAGTTCTGCAGATGCAGGAACATCTAGGTAAGCGAAGTTCCTCTTCCCTTCAGTCCTCCAGCCCTGTGGTTCTCAGTTGTGGGTGCACAGTGGGACCATCCAGGGAGGCTTCATTTTATTTTATTTTATTTTTTTCAGGTTATCTGCCTCCAAAATCTTTTTTTTTATTATTTTATTTAATTTTTAAACTTTACATATTTGTATTAGTTTTGCCAAATATCAAAATGAATCCACCACAGGTATACATGTGTTCCCCATCCTGAACCCTCCTCCCTCCTCCCTCCCCATACCATCCCTCTGGGTCGTCCCAGTGCACTAGCCCCAAGCGTCCAGTATCGTGCATCGAACCTGGACTGGCATCTCGTTTCATACATGATATTTTACAAGTTTCAATGCCATTCTCCCAAATCTTCCCACCCTCTCCCTCTCCCACAGAGTCCATAAGACTGTTCTATACATCACTGTCTCTTTTGCTGTCTCGTTCACAGGGTTATTGTTACCATCTTTCTAAATTCCATATATATGCGTTAGTATACTGTATTGGTGTTTTTCCTTCTGGCTTACTTCACTCTGTATAATAGGCTCCAGTTTCATCCACCTCATTAGAACTGATTCAAATGTATTCTTTTTAATTGCTGAGTAATACTCCATTGTGTATATGTACCACAGCTTTCTTATCCATTCATCTGCTGATGGGCATCTAGGTTGCTTCCATGTCCTGGCTATTATAAACAGTGCTGCGATGAACATTGGGGTACACGTGTCTCTTTCCCTTCTGGTTTCCTCAGTGTGTATGCCCAGCAGTGGGATTGCTGGATCATAAGGCAGTTCTATTTCCAGTTTTTTAAGGAATCTCCACACTGTTCTCCATAATGGCTGTACTAGTTTGCATTCCCACCAACAGTGTAAGAGGGTTCCCTTTTCTCCACACCCTCTCCAGCATTTATTATTTGTAGACTTTTGTATCGCAGCCATTCTGACTGGTGTGAAATGGTACCTCATAGTGGTTTTGATTTGCATTTCTCTGATAATGAGTGATGTTGAGCATCTTTTCATGTGTTTGTTATCCATCTGTATGTCTTCTTTGGAGAAATGTCTATTTAGTTCTTTGGCCCATTTTTTGATTGGGTCATTTATTTTTCTGGAGTTGAGCTGTAGGAGTTGCTTGTATATTTTTGAGATTAGTTGTTTGTCTGTTGCTTCATTTGCTATTATTTTCTCCCATTCTGAAGGCTGTCTTTTCACCTTGCTAATAGTTTCCTTTGATGTGCAGAAGCTTTTAAGGTTAATTAGGTCCCATTTGTTTATTTTTGCTTTTCTTTCCAATATTCTGGGAGGTGGGTCATAGAGGATCCTGCTGTGATGTATGTCAGAGAGTGTTTTGCCTATGTTCTCCTCTAGGAGTTTTATAGTTTCTGGTCTTACATTTAGATCTTTAATCCATTTTGAGTTTATTTTTGTGTATGGTGTTAGAAAGTGTTCTAGTTTCATTCTTTTACAAGTGGTTGACCAGATTTCCCAGCACCACTTGTTAAAGAGATTGTCTTTAATCCATTGTATATTCTTGCCTCCTTTGTCAAAGATAAGGTGTCCATATGTGCGTGGACTCTTCCAGAAAATTGCAGAGGAAGGTAAACTTCCAAACTCATTCTATGAGGCCACCATCACCCTAATACCAAAACCTGACAAAGATGCCACAAAAAAAGAAAACTACAGGCCAATATCACTAATGAACATAGATGCAAAAATCCTTAACAAAATTCTAGCAATCAGAATCCAACAACACATTAAAAAGATCATACACCATGACCAAGTGGGCTTATCCCAGGGATGCAAGGATTCTTCAATATCCGCAAATCAATCAATGTAATACACCACATTAACAAATTGAAAAAAAGAAACCATATGATTATCTCAATAGATGCAGAGAAAGCCTTTGACAAAATTCAACACCCATTTATGATAAAAACTCTTCAGAAAGCAGGAATAGAAGGAACATACCTCAACATAATAAAAGCTATATATGACAAACCCACAGCAAACATTATCCTCAATGGTGAAAAATTGAAAGCATTTCCTCTAAAGTCAGGAACAAGACAAGGGTGCCCACTTTCACCATTACTATTCAACATAGTTTTGGAAGTTTTGGCCACAGCAATCAGAGCAGAAAAAGAAATAAAGGGAATCCAAATTGGAAAAGAAGAAGTAAAACTCTCACTATTTGCAGATGACATGATCCTCTACATAGAAAACCCTAAAGACTCCACCAGAAAATTACTAGAACTAATCAATGACTATAGTAAAGTTGCAGGATATAAAATCAACACACAGAAATCCCTTGCATTCCTATACACTAATAATGAGAAAACAGAAAGAGAAATTAAGGAAACAATTCCATTCACCATTGCAATGGAAAGAATAAAATACTTAGGAATATATCTACCTAAAGAAACTAAAGACCTATATATAGAAAACTATAAAACACTGGTGAAAGAAATCAAAGAGGACACTAATAGATGGAGAAATATACCATGTTCATGGATTGGAAGAATCAATATAGTGAAAATGAGTATACTACCCAAAGCAATTTATAGATTCAATGCAATCCCTATCAAGCTACCAACAGTATTCTTCACAGAGCTAGAACAAATAATTTCACAATTTGTATGGAAATACAAAAAACCTCGAATAGCCAAAGCGATACTGAGAAAGAAGAATGGAACTGGAGGAATCAACCTACCTGACTTCAGGCTCTACTACAAAGCCACAGTTATCAAGACAGTATGGTACTGGCACAAAGACAGAAATATAGATCAATGGAACAAAATAGAAAGCCCAGAGATAAATCCATGCACATATAGGAGGCTTCATTTTAAAACATCCTTTGGTCTGCGCCCCACCTTGGATTTGGTCTTGGAGGGTTAGGGCTGAGTCAGGAGTACATGAAGGTCAGGGCTGAGAACCACGTCTCCCCCACACCTTTAAGCCACCCATGCTAACAGGAGGTCCACACCAGGGCTGGGGTCCAGCCTCAGAATTATTAAGGCATCAACCATTTTGGAAGCTAAATGGCACCTCAAAGGGCATCCAGTTCAATCTCTCATTTTACAGAGGAGGAAACTGAAGCCCCCAAAGGACTCAAGCCCTGCTCCCTCCTTTACTGACTCTTGCCAATGCCAGGTTGCTCTCAAGGCCCCCCCAGGCCTCTGGACCACAGGACCCTTCAGTTGGAGGGAGAAGCAAAGGAAACCTTCAGATTTCCAAGGCATTCTGTTACCACAGGCTGACCATTAGGCTCCTCTCTGGCAAGTGGACCCCAATACAGACAAATCCCAATTCAAGTTCTGGTCCCAACATGCCCCAGAACTTAGGGTGAGAAACCAGGAGCCCGCTGGCTCACAGGAACAGGAAGCCTACCCTGGCTGTGGAGCAATCATACCATCGGGGTGCCCAGAGGCTGCCGGAGCAGGAGCCAAGTATCTTCTCCCTCCTCACAGCCTCCACCGCAGGAAGCCCCAGAGGCTCTGCCATGGACAGAAGACTGCTGTCCACAGCAGTACCAGCCCTGAGTGGGTGGCCTTGGCCCCTGCTCTCTTCTGTAAACACTCTGGCCCCTGAACATGGAATTCTGTGGTTAAAAAAAAAAAAAAAAGAAATCTCCACACTTTTCACATCCTGTACCTCTGATCACTCACTCCCCTTTTCCAACCTTAAGACACCATTATTAATTTCTCTTTTAGAGTTTTGAGGGGGGGGGGGTGGAAATCTCTGAGGACTGGGGAGAAGGTGTGATGCAAGGTAAAGTGAAATACACAGACACACTCACACACCGCCTCCCAGGCCTGTTCCCTGAGCTCCCAGCTCATGGTGACCAGCCCGCTACCTCTGGTCCTGTCACTGCCAGGACACTGGGGCCCACGGGGAGCTATTCTCCCAGAGACCATCCATCCTGAAGAGGAGTCTCTAAGGGCCTTCTAACTCCAGGCCCACAGCTAAGCTCCTTGAGAAGTATCTCCACTGAGCTCCAAACTGCCCTCTGTGAGTATACCGTGGGAAAGCTGTGCGTGGAAGCAGACAGGAGAGCCCCTCCGGGTTCCCTCGGAGTTCAAACTCATCCTCGTAGCTGACACCCCCAGGGAAGGACAGCGAACTGAAGGAGGGGTGGGGTGGGGCTGCAGGTGGCTTCTGTGTGTGTGTTCAGTCTCTTTAGTCGTGTCCCACTCTTTGCGACCTCATGGACTGTAGCCTGCCAGGTTCCTCTGTCCATGGGATTTCCCAGGCAAGAATACTGGAGAGGGTTACTATGCCTTCCTCCAGGGGATCTTCCCAAGCCAAGGATCGAACCCACGTCTCCTTCGTCTCCTGCATTGCAGGCAGATTCTTTATCGCTGAGCCACCGAAGAGAACCTGCAGGTAGCTTCTAACGTGGAAGCAGAGCTGAGCAGCCAGTGCTGAGGGAAGCCCCTTTTCTGGGGCTGCACCTGTGCTTTAGCCAAGCTGCCTGAATCATATTCTTTAGGGTCTGTATATCCTGCTTGTTAATGTCTGTGAGCTTTATCAATGGAAGGGCTGCTGTTCATGAGGTCCTTGACTTCATGAATGATGCCCTCCAGGGCACCCACATCTGTTCTATGGTCCTGGGAGGCGGAGCTGGGTGGGGCTCTAGGAGACAAGCATCAGAACTCTACCAGGGCCAATTTAATTGTATGATAGTAAGTGCAAGGCACTACTTCTTAAAACATGACTCACACAGTAAGAAGCTAACAGAAAATTCACATGCATCTTTCAGAGGAGTAAAGTGATTTCAAAGGCGTCTCACCCCTCAGAGGCTGCCTCGGGTGCCCCAGGGAATCCTCTCCCCGCGCTGCCCTGGGGACTGGATGGAGAGAGCGCGCCTCTGCCAGAAGCTTACGGTGCAGCCAGGATGTGCAGGTCCAAAAGGAAAGCCGCCCGATCACCGTCTTCCCCGCCAAGGGAAGCAGAAAAGCCGATCGCCCCTTCCTAAGTCCCCGCCCTCCTGCAACTTTCAGGGAACAATTCAGGCCCCAGGAAGCCGCGCCGGCTCCGTGAGCCAGGAGAGGGTGCAATGCCCGCGGCCACCTGTCTGGGTGCCCACCTTCCCACCCGCCCGGCCGCGCGTCCACGCCCGCGATTCCTACCATGTCCCCCGCGGTGGCTGGAGCGGCTCCGGGGCGCACTCAGCCCGCTCGTCAGCTCATCCCACCGGCCCGGCCCGCCCCTGGCCCCGTGGATCTCGGGGCTGCTCTGGACGCGGGTTCGGGACCGAGGGGCCACAGCTCGCTAGCGGCCAACTCTGGGGCGGGCGTGCGCGGCGGGATGCTCTGCGGTTAGGCTTGGTACAGGAGGTCTGGGCCAATGCACACGCGGGATCTGCGATTCTGCGGGACCCTTCCTGCAGCCTCGAGCCCTCCCGGATCGGCTACGGACGTCCGCAGAGTTTGTGAAGTCCGTGCCTCGCTGTCCGGCCCAGCCTCCCCACTTCCCCGAAAGCGCGGGAGGCGGGGCGCCTTTCACAATAAAAGCCCTGCCTGGGGCTCGGGCCGCCGCTGCCGCCTGGAGCGGGAGCCCAGGTGCTAGAAAGGACCCGGCCGCGGCCGGCCGCCGGTGATGGGAGAGGGGCGAGGGGCCCTGCGCCAGGCCAGGCTCAGGGCATCGCCTCAATCTCGCCTCCAAGGGATGCGGTGCCCAGTGAGCCCAAGGCAACCTGGTGGGGGGCTGGGGGGGTTCCTGCGCAGGGTCGCCCAAACTATCGCCCCAGCAAAGCCTCAGAAAGACAACTTTAACTGGCATCTCTTAGCCATGTTTGGGCCCGGTCCCCATGGCTGATTTGGAAGGAAACGCTGAAGGAGCATTCCTTGAGTACCTCAGGTCATTAAGGAACAGTTTTTCTCCTCCAGAACTAACCATTGCTTAAGTCGCTGCAGCAAGCCACTGACACCCACCTCTCCGCGAGAGGTGTACACCGTGCCTTGTGTCCCTTGAACCATCCATGGCCGGCTGCGGCGCAGCCCAGTGCTCCCTACTGGGGAGACTGGGCCTGGAACCCTCAGCCCTGGAGTTGGGGGCTGGCCCCTCTGTTCACGGCTGAGTGACCTTCTACCTGTGTCTGGACCTCTTTGAGTCCAGTGTTCCTAAGCAACCCAACGCTTGTATCTCAGGATTCTTCGCAGCCTGCGGGCACGAAGGTGGAAGGTGGGGAAGGAGTCAGCAGTAGGACTCAGAGAATCTGGGAACCAGGCTAAAATATTACTCTCCAAGACAAACTGGTAAGAGTCATCATTAGATTGACAGAAACTGGGGTCTCCCCAGGAGTTCCCCACTACACAACGCTTTGAGGTTGTCACTGACGACACTGCTTCTTAAGAGGGTCTCCTTAAATTGGGGGTGTGTGGTGGGGATATGACAGATGGAAAGGAATGTATTTCTTTCAGTCCTTATGTTCCAGATGTTTTCCAGAGGTTATTTTATTTCAACATTACAAGCAATCCTAACAGAGAGAATTTATTACCACCTTTTTTGAAATCAGGAAACTGAGGATTAAGCAGTTGAAGTCACTTTCCTGAGGCCAGACAGTCAGTTAGCAGTTTAGCAAACCAAAGCCTATTTGCAAGAGCTCTTGAGAAAGATGAAGAAATGGATAAGCCAGTAAGGATGCTGGATGCGGGGCTGAAAACCACAGTCTGTGTCTAGGGAGGATGGGGAGAACTGACAATCTGAGTGCTGGCTGAGGAATGTGGGGGAAGAGGGAGTGGGGCAGACAGTATAAATTTTCTTGTGTTTTGTCCAGATGTTTGAGGGGATGATGCGGTCTTCTGAGTCTCCTTTCCTAAGTGTAACCCATGTGAGATGTACATTCTTTGTCCTGACTTTTTACACAAACATATATGTAACTAAATGTAACTAAATAAATGTAACTAAAACAAAATTGTATAAATCATTATTACATGTGGTGAACGCCAATATTTTCTATTCTATTCCACCTTAATTATTTTTAATGGTGGTCTCTCATCACTAAACGGTTTCCCAGGTACCTCCGTGGCGAAGAATCCACCTGCCAGTGTACAAGACACAGGTTCGAAGCCTGGGTCAGGAAGATCCCCTGGAGGAGGAAGTGGCAACCCACTTCAGAATTCTTGCTGGGAAAATCTCATGAACAGAGGAGCCTGGTGGGCTATAGTCCATGGGGGTCGCAAAGACTTGGACACAACTGACCATACACACACACACAGTGATCACTATATACCCCCAATGTCCACTAATGAGTACAGTTTGAAAAACACTGTACTTGGGAGTAGAACAGACACTTCTTTAATGCTGTCAAAGAGTTTGGTGGTTCTTTTACGGAGTGTATCTATAACATCAGATCAGATCAGTCACTCAGTCGTGTCTGACTCTTTGCGACCCCATGAATCGCAGCACGCCAGCCTCCCTGTCCATCACCAACTCCTGGAGTTCACTCAGACTCACGTCCATTGAGTCAGTGATGCCATCCAGCCATCTCATCCCCTGTCGTCCCCTTCTCCTCTTGCCCCCAATCCCTCCAGCATCAGAGTCTTTTCCAATGAGTCAACTCTTCACATGAGGTGGCCAAAGTACTGGAGTTTCAGCTTTAGCATCATTCCTTCCAAAGAAATCCCAGGGCTGATCTCCTTCAGAATGGACTGGTTGGATCTCCTTGCAGTCCAAGGGACTCTCAAGAGTCTTCTCCAACACCACAGTTCAAAAGCATCAATTTTTCGGTGCTCAGCCTTCTTCACAGTCCAACTCTCACATCCATACATGACCACAGGAAAAACCATAGCCTTGACTAGACGAACCTTTGTTGGCAAAATAATGTCTCTGCTTTTGAATATGCTATCTAGGTTGGTCATAACTTTCCTTCCAAGGAGTAAGTGTCTTTTAATTTCATGGCTGCAGTCACCATCTGCAGTGATTTTGGAGCCCAGAAAAATAAAGTCTGACACTGCTTCCACTGTTTTCCCATCTATTTCCCACGAAGTGATGGGACCTGATGCCATGATCTTTGTTTTCTGAATGTTGAGCTTTAAGCCAACTTTTTCACTCTCCACTTTCACTTTCATCAAGAGGCTTTTTAGTTCCTCTTCACTTTCTGCCATAAGGGTGGTGTCATCTGCATATCTGAGGTTATTGATATTTCTCCCGGCAATCTTGATTCCACCTTGTGTTTCTTCCAATAATATATATATTATTATATCTATAATATAGAAAAGGAATTTTAGAGGCTCACACTGGTCGGAATGGCCATCATTAAAAAGTCTACAAATCACAAATGCTGGAGAGAGTGTGGAGACAAGGGAACCTTCCTACATGTTTGGTGTGGATGTAACTCGGTGCAGCCACTATGGGAAGCAGGATGGAGGTTCCTCAGAAAACTCAAAACAGAATTACCATATGATCCAGCAAGCCCTCTCCTAGACATATACCCAGACAAAACTATAATTTAAAAAGATACACGCATCCCTATGATCATAGCAGCACTGTTCACAATAGCCAAGACATGGAAGAAATCTAAGTGTCCCTCAACACATGAATGGATAAAGAAGATTCGGCACATATATACAATGGAATGCTACTCAGCCATAAAAAAGAATGAAATAATGCCATTTGCAGCAATGAGGATGCAACTAGAGATGATCATACTAAAAAAGTAAGTCAGAAAGAGACAAACACCATACGATATCACATATACGCAGAATCTAAAATCTAAAATATGGCACAAATGAACCTAGCGACGAAGCAGAAACGGACTCACAGACACGGAGATCAAACTTGCGGTTAAGGCAGGGCCGGGGGCGGCGTGCCGGGAGTTTGGGCTTGGTAGGTGCGAACCGTTACATGTAGAGTGGATGCACAGCAAGGTCCTGCTGTTCAGCACAGGGAACTACATCCAGTCTCCCCGGATAAACCATAATGGAAAAAGAATGTGTATACGGCTGTAACTGATCACTTTGCTGTTCACCACAGATTGGTACAACATTGCAAATCAACTGTACCTCAATTAAAAAAAAAAAATCCTTTAGCCTTCTTTCTCAGTGATGTCTGAGTCATACCGGCATTGGTAGGATAATCATTCTTGTTTTTATTATCTGAACTCTTAGAAAACATGATATTCACAATGTCAAAAATTAAACCAGCACTATCTCAATTCAGATGGGGAAACAGTGGAAATAGTGTCAGACTTTATTTTTGGGGGGCTCCAAAATCACTGCAGATGGTGACTGCAGCCATGAAATTAAAAGACGCTTACTCTTTGGAAGGAAAGTTATGACCAACCTAGATAGCATATTCAAAAGCAGAGACATTACTTGGCCAACAAAGGTCTGTCTGGTCAAGGCTATGGTTTTTCCTGTGGTCATGTATGGATGTGAGAGTTGGACTGTGAAGAAGGCTGAGCGCCGAAGAATTGATGCTTTTGAACTGTGGTGTTGGAGAAGACTCTTGAGAGTCCCTTGGACTGCAAGGAGATCCAACCAGTCCATTCTGAAGGAGATCAGCCCTGGGCTTTCTTTGGAAGGAATGATGCTAAAGCTGAAACTCCAGTACTTTGGCCACCTCATGCGAAGAGTTGACTCATTGGAAAAGACTCTGATGCTGGGAGGGATTGAGGGCAGGAGGAGAAGGGGACGACAGAGGATGAGATGGCTGGATGGCATTACCGACTCAACGGACGTGAGTTTGAGTGAATTACGGGAGTTGGTGATGGACAGGGAGGCCTGGCGTGCTGCGATTCATGGGGTTGCAAAGAGTCGGACACGACTGAGCAACTGAACTGAACTGAACTGATCTCAATACAAATTCGAATAGTTAATCCACAAGCAAAATGAAAAATAGACTGTTACTGCTCAAGGTTGCAACTCACTTAAGGTGGACCCACAATGAAGTCTCCATTTTTGTGAACCATAAATCATGGCTGCCAACATCAATGGGAAGGGGGAAAAAGTAATGAACAGCAACTACAGAAGACAGGTAATCTATGCTAGATCCATTTGACACTAAAAACATTGTTGCTTTTAGCCCCTATTTTTCAGGTAGCCTTACATTCTCCCCCAAACTTCTACAGTCATTACTAAAAACTGGAACTTTTTGTGTCTAGAGGAGGGGTTCCCTGGGATGCTAAACTGCCAGTGCTAAAGCTGAGACAGTACTGAGCAAACCTAGGAGGTAGTCACCTTTCGCCTAAAGGAAGCTCAGAGTCTGTACCAGGTATGTCAACTTCCAGAATGGATGAGTTCAGCTAGTAATCAGCTACACTTACTGAGCACCCACATGATGAGGTATATAGTCCAAGGTCTTTTCATGTGCATCCAATTTTTAAAAAAACATTTACAATAGTCCCACAAGGAGCAGTTACAGTCTCCATTTTACAGATGGAAAAACTGAGACTGAAAATCCAGGCTCCACCACTCATGGACTTGAGGAAAGCTAGGAAATGGATTTTTGTCCTTGCCTTGGCTGGAGCGAAACCATATTTGAGTAAACTAAGGGTCAGACACACTGGCAAAGAGGAGAGAATTGGGTAAGTCTAAGGGAAAGTCGACGAATTATCGAGGGCTGAGTTAGGGCCCGCCAGTCCCAGGGTCCTTCAGTCCCTCCAGGTGGCTCCTTTAGTTTCTGGAACATTAGGACTTTGTTTTATTCAAAGTTGCATCCCTTATGTGGTCATTCTTCAACTTCGTTTCTAATGGCAGGTCAGAGAAAATTTAGACTCAAGGCATATGACCATGGAATTAACTCATTATTAAAATGTTTAAATGTGTTTCTGACCCTGTATTCCAAAATCGTTGTCTGAAATTACTGCTCCAGAAAGCAGTAACTATGGGCAAGCTATTTAACAGCTGCATTACTTGTAAGATGCCTTCCCTCTCTATTCTGTGGTCTCCATGAGAACCGAGGAGAAGTAATTTACATAAGACATACTCTCTAAGTGTATACTACTTGAGTTGTCAAGGAGCCGTACTTAGTTTACTACCATGGATAAAAGAACTGTGTCAACACTGAATTCTTTTCTGAAATTCTATCACTAGTTCTCACTTGTAAAACAGTCACAGCTCAGCCAAGTAGGCCATATCATATGTAAAGGCTGATTTCCTGGCCCAGATCAAGGAGTTAAAGATAATCAGCATCTCATTTGCATACTTATTTACCTGTTCTCCAGGTGTAGACAACAACGTAAATATTGGCTATTTCAGATTTATTATTTCCTCATCACCATAGTTGGGGAAGGAAAGGGCAACCTATTACAGTATTCTTGCCTGGAGAATTCCATGGGCAGAGGAGCCTGGTGGGCTGCCGTCGGAGTCGGACACAACTGAAGCGAGTTAGCAGCAGCAGCAGCATCACCACAGACCTGAGTAATACTATCATAAAGAACACAACTTCATCACTGATGTTTGATGGCTCAGAGCTCTCCAGCCCCTTTCCCCACTCCTCTCCTATTGCCCCACACCTGGACACTCTGCAAGAAATACCTCTAGCTCACTCCCTTGGGGCCGGGGGAGGGCCAAACCACGCCAGCTCCTGCAGGTGCAGGACTTCCGACACAGAAAGAGTATCTGAATGGCCAATGAGGATATGAAAATGGTACTCACCATCATTAGTCAATAGGAAAATATAAACTAAAACCACAATATGTGACATCTATGCTAACACCAGAATGGCTAATATCAGAAACTACGGAGGAGGAGACTGTAGACTCTCATACACTGCACGAAGGAGTACACATCATTTTAAGGACTCTGTGAGGCTTTCAGCAGCTACCTGTTAAAGACCAAATATGCCTAACCTATGATGCAACAATTCCACTCGTAGATTAATTAATTAATTAATGCAAAATTATATAAACCTATCTATCTATCTACAGATATTCAAGAGATATCCATGAATGTGAAAGTGAAAGTTGCTCAGTTCTGTCTGACTCTTTGCAACCCCATGGACTGAATTCTCCAGGCCAGAATACTGGAGTGGGTAGCCGTTCCCTTCTCCAGGGGACCTTCCCAACACGGGGATTGAACCCAGGTCTCCCGCATTGCGGGCATATTCTTCACAGCTAAACCACATGGGAAGCCCAAGAATACAGGAGTGGGTAGCCTATCCCTTCTCCAGCAGACCTTCCCGACCAAGGAATCGAACCAGGGTCTCCTGCATTGCCGGCGGATTCTTTACCAACTGAGCTATCAATAGGTCAGTCAAAAGATACAGATAAAAGAATATTCATAGTAGCTTTATTTACAAAAGCCCCAAATCTGAAACCACCCAAATATCCATCAACCAGTGGTACATCCAATCAATGGAATGAACAGGAATCAGCAACTTTAGAAAATAATATCCAGTTCTTTATTACTTCAATTTATTTTTTATTTCTTGGTCATGCCAGACAGTATGCGGGATCTTAGTTTCCTGACCAAGGATTGAACCCACACCCCTGCAGTGGAAGCACAGAGCCTTAACCACTGGACAGTCAGGGGATTCCCAGTACTCAGCAACGTTAAAAAGCCTCTGCAGACTTCCCTGGTGGTCCAGTGGTGAAGACTCCACACTTGAAATGCAGGAAGCCTGGGTTGGATCTCTGGGTGGAGAAGTTTCACATGCTGTGTAGGCAGCCAAAAAAAAAAAAGAAAAGAAAGCCTCTGCTAAACGTGACAACATGGATACATCTCACTGACAAAATGTGGTAAAAGCATCTGAACATAAAGAGCAGATGCTGAATTATTTTGTTTGTAATCTACGCCAACCTGCAGTAATGGCTAGCCCTTGGGAGGCGCTGGTCTGGTAGGAGACACGAGGGAGCCCTCTGAGCCGTCAGGTCTGGGCAGGAGGCATAATGCTAATGTTTGCTTCCCCGGGAGCCCGCCTTGCTCTGCTCAGGCCTGCTCCTTCTTACATAGCAGGAGCAATACACTGCAGTATACTGCAACCATAAAAGTAGCTCTCTTTCATCAATTATAAGTTGCTGTCACCTCTTTATTTATTAAACATACTTTTAGGAATCTTGTCTCCCTAAGGGCACGGGCACATTCTTACAAATCACATGAAGAAAGAGAATCTGCAGCTCTGGAGACAGTCAGATCCAGGTTTAAAACTGAATTTCAACACTTCGGTCTGAATAACCTTAGACCAATAATGTACCATCCAGCCTCAATTTCCTCACCTATAAAATGGGGATATAATGACTACCTCGTGAAGTTTACTAGAACAGTTTTAAAAACACACAATGAACATAAGGAACTCAATACCTAATGGGGGCTCATCGAATGGCAGCAGCTGTCTTCTCTTCCAGCTGCACCAAGGCCTCGCTCACAGAGCCCTCGGAAGAGCTTCGGTGATTCTCCTACCTTGTTTCTGAAACCAAGAAGCAGTCCAGAGGACACACGTGGGGCAGCATCCCATCAGCAGGCTTCCGAATGCCGCCTGCCTCTTCTGGAGGTCATGAGACAATGTTTAGCTGATCATATTTAAGACCTGGGGAAGGGGGGAAAAAAATTCTAACCAAATAAACATATCAAACATGAAAAAAAAAGACCTGAGGATGAATTCCAATGAAGTATAGCCATGGGTAACTTGATTGCCCTCGCCAGTCACGTACAGCAATCCCCTCAATGGAAGAAAAACGACGAAATGCACTGAACTTTGGATCTGGCGGTAGAATTTCACAGAGATCATCTAGGCTGGTACCAAAATCGTGAGTATGACAGAAAGGTTTTAAATAATGAGGATGTGAACAAGTAAATAGCACCATTCCGTATGGAAGCTGTTCTGGGCTTTGATTCAGCCTGGAGATTCTCCTAGTTACTGCATGATGTCCTGGCAGCAAAAGGGTGGAGAACAAGACACACTAAGGAAAAGAGGCAAAGTTGGGCCACAATCTAGAAAGAAAACGATTCAAGGCTCTGAGATCGCTGTGTCTCTAGGGTCTACAAACTCCATGACAAGCATGAATGCAGAAACCTCTTCTCACAGGCATTTTAAACACCTTAACCTGAAGAACACCCGAAACACTGTACAATGAAAACAGGAAATCACAAAGCGGGAGAGGGAAATCAAAGGCAAAAACGTGAGGAAACGGGGCCTCGCTTTTCTTCCGGAGATGGGAAATTTGTCATAGCAACCACAAAGAACAGCATGGAGGTTACTTAAAATCATAAAACCGGAGCAAACAGTATATCTGGTAATGCCATTCCTGGAAAGGTATCTGGAGAAAATACTAATTCCAGGACACATGCACCCCAGGTTCGGTGCATCACCATTGACACAGGGCAGGACATGGACGCCACCAAAACGACCTTGTAAAATGGAACAGATACAGGAATTTCAGTCCATAGGCACAATGAACTACCACTTAGTCATAAAAAAGAAAACTGAAGATGAATGCCATGCTGGACTCTAGCAACATGGGTGGAACTTCATGTGATCACACCAACAAAATGAACACACACAAATAGAGACGAACAGGAACTGACGTCACTTACACAGATACACGGAAACTGTCACATAGAAACTCAGTTACACCCTGAGGGAGAGAGTCCCAGAACAAAGAAAACCTGTATTTAAAAAGGGGAAATGTAAAAGGAAGGGATAAACCAGGTGCTTTGGAGTCACACATCAACACTTGTTCACATTAATTCAAAGTTTTGCTGGCCACTCTGGAATAGTCCAGTGGAATAAGAAACAGAAAAATAATTCACATTTCCAAATGCCAAATGAATGAAGGAACTATTCACCTTAAACCAAAGCAATGATCAAAATACCTAGATGCCAGGAAAAAATAAGATTAAATGAAAAAAGGAAAGAAAGAAAAATGACTACTATCTCTGCCGGAGGCCTCCGGGTTCTGGGCTGGTGTCACATTTCTGGAGCCTGAGCCCTCCGGACCCTGCGGGGGCTGGGGGAGCTAAAGAGGATGGGCAGGCAAGTGGGAACCGAGGACCAGCAGGGTCTCTACCCCTCCGACTGAGAAGCCAACCTGCAAATCCAGGCGGGCCAAACTATAGCAAACCCATGCCAGGCGCACCCAACACCTGGGGACCCCCTGGGCCGCAAGAGCTCTTAAACAGTCCCCGCTCCACATGTCCTGAGAGTGGGGCTTCCACCTCCCACCGACATCCTTAGAGTCGCCCCGCCTAGAAACGGCAGCATCCTCAGCACAGCAGCTGCAGCGGTTGGGCTATGTCTTCCCGGGTGAAGGGGACGGGCAGAGAGGCCAGGAGATACAAGGTCTTGGGCTTTGGGCTGGCACACTGCACTCGAATTAAAACCCACAAACAGGCCTTTCACTAAGGCTCTGGTTGCCTGAGCAAGCCGAGGTGGGCAGGCAACGTGCTGCCGCCTTGTGGACATTTGTGGGGACTGCAACCAGGGCTGATGGGCACTGTACATTCCCAAGCGTTTTTTCAGATCAGTTCAGACGCTCAGTCGTGTCCGACTCTCTGCGACCCCATGAATTGCAGCACGCCAGGCCTCCCTGTCCATCACCAATTCCCAGACTTCACTCAGACTCACGTCCATCCAGTCAGTGACGCCATCCAGCCATCTCATCCTCCGTCGTCCCCTTCTCCTCCTGCCCCCAATCCCTCCCCAGCATCAGTCTTTCCAATGAGTCAACTCTTCACATGAGGTGGTCAAAGTACTGGAGTTTCAGCTTTAGCATCATTCCTTCCAAAGAAATCCCAGGGCTGATCTCCTTCAGAATGGACTGGTTGGATCTCCTTGCAGTCCAAGGGACTCTTAAGAGTCTTCTCCAACACCACAATTCAAAAGCATCCATTCTTCGGTGCTCAGCCTTCTTCACAGTCCAACTCTCACATGCGTACATGACCACTGGAAAAACCATAGCCTTGACTAGACAAACCTTTGTTGGCAAAATAATGTCTCTGCTTTTGAATATGCTATCTAGGTTGGTCATAACTTTTCTTCCAAAGAGTAAGCATCTTTTAATTTCATGGCTGCAGTCACCATCTGCAGTGATTTTGGAGCCAAAAAAAATAGAGTCTGATACTGTTTCCTCACAATTAACTGTGGAAAATTCTGAAAGAGATGGGAATACCAGACCACCTGATCTGCCTCTTGAAAATTTGTATGCAGGTCAGGAAGCAACAGTTAGAACTGGACATGGAACAACAGACTGGTTCCAAATAGGGAAAGGAGTACGTCAAGGCTGTATATTGTCACCCTGTTTATTTAACTTATATGCAGAGTACATCATGAGAAATGCTGGACTGGAAGAAACACAAGCTGGAATCAAGATTGCTGGGAGAAATATCAATAACCTCAGATATGCAGATGACACCACCCTTATGGCAGAAAGTGAAGAGGAACTAAAAAGCCTCTTGATGAAAGTGAAAGTGGAGAGTGGAAAAGTTGGCTTAAAGCTCAACATTCAGAAAACGAAGATCATGGCATCCGGTCCCATCACTTCATGGGAAATAGATGGGGAAACAGTGTCAGACTTTATTTTTCTGGGCTCCAAAATCACTGCAGATGGTGACTGCAGCCATGAAATTAAAAGACGCTTACTCCTTGGAAGGAAAGTTATGACCAACCTAGATAGCATATTCAAAAGCAGAGACATTACTTTGTCAACAAAGGTTCGTCTAGTCGAGGCTATGGTTTTTCCTGTGGTCATGTATGGATGTGAGAGTTGGACTGTGAAGAAGGCTGAGCACTGAAGAATTGATGCTTTTGAATTGTGGTGTTGGAGAAGACTCTTGAGAGTCCCTTGGACTGCAAGGAGATCCAACCAGTCCATTCTGAAGATCAGTCCTGGGCTTTCTTTGGAAGGAATGATACTAAAGCTGAAACTCCAGTACTTTGGCCACCTCATGCGAAGAGTTGACTCATTGGAAAAGACTCTGATGCTGGGAGGGATTGGGGGCAAGAGGAGAAGGGGACTACAGAGGATGAGATGGCTGGATGGCATCACTGACTCGATGGATGTGAGTCTGAGTGAACTCCAGGAGTTGGTGATTGACAGGGAGGCCTGGCGTGCTGCAATTCATGGCGTCCCAAAGAGTCGGACACGACTGAGCGACTGATCTGATCTGATCTGATCTGACACTGTTTCCACTGTTTCCGCATCTATTTCCCATGAAGTGATGGGACCAGATGCCATGATCTTCGTTTTCTGGATGTTGAGCTTTAAGCCAACTTTTTCACTCTCCTCTTTCACCTTCATCAAGAGGCTTTTTAGTTCCTCTTCACTTTCTGCCATAAGGGTGGTGTCATCTGCATATCTGAGGTTATTGATATTTCTCCGGGCAATCTTGATTCCAGCTTGTGCTTCTTCCAGCCCAGCGTTTTTCATGATGTACTCTGCATAAGTTAAATAAGCAGGGTGACAATATACAGCCTTGACGTACTCCTTTTCCTATTTGGAACCAGTCTGTTGTTCCATGTCCAGTTCTAACTGTTGCTTCCTGACCTCCATATAGGTTTCTCAAGAGGCAGGTCGGGTGGTCTGGTATTCCCATCTCTTTCAGAATTTTCCACAATTTATTGTGATCCACACAGTCAAAGGCTTTGGCATAATCAATAAAGCAGAAATAGATGTTTTTCTGGAACTCTCTTGCTTTTTTGATGATCCAGCTGTCAATGTCACCTGCCCTCAAGACACCACCGGAGATGAGTAATTGAAACAGGATTCGTAAACCACAGAGTTGCCTGAAGCCCGCTGCAACAGATAAATTGACTCGCAGAGTTTACTGAAATATAAAAACATGGAAAAACAGGCTCCAGCACAGCAAAATGCCAATCAAAAGACCACTGAGGATTTCCTGGGTGGTTCACTGGTAAAAATCCACCTGCCACGCAGGGGACACCGTATGGATTCCTCATCCAGGCAGATCCCATATGCTGGGGATCAACAGAGCCCAAGACCCACAACCACTCCAGCCCCCCGCCTAAGAGACAGTGCTCCCCAACAACAGAGGCCACCACACAGACAGTCTGCCCACCCAACTACAGAGGAGCCCCTGCCTGCTGCCGCGAGAGAGAAACCTGGGCAGCAAAAAACACCCAGCACTGCCGAAAGGAGTCAACCGACTAAATAAATACATACAGAAAAATCCAACTGAAAAAAAGAAATGTATTATTTTGAGGAAAAAAAAGAGAGAGAGAGAGAGAGACATGAGACATGTAATATCTCACCAGTCAGAATGGCCATCCTCAGATTGTCTACAAGCAATAAATGCTGCAGAGGGCCGGGAGAAAACCATGCCCGCCTCAGCTTTTCCAGAGAAGAATACCTGGTCACCATCACTTAAAAGAACAGGATGGAATTGACTTTAAAGTCTAATACAAGAGGTAGGACATTCCCGGTGGTCCAATGGTTAAGAATCCATCAGCCAATGCAGAGCATACAGGTTTGATCCCTGGTCCAGGAAGATCCCACACGCTCCAGGGCAACTCAGCCTGTGTGCCGCAACTACTCTGTCTGCGCTCTCGATCCGGGGCTCCAGGACAAGAGGAGCCACCGCAACCAGAAGACCACACGCCAAACGTTAGGAAGCCAAGGTGCAGCATCAACAAAGACCCAGCACAGCCAAAATAATAAATAAATAAATAAAAAGAGTAAACAAAGAAAACCAGACCAAGCAGATCTGGGAATCCGACTTTCGCTAACGTCTCCAGAGAAAGCATGAATTCCAACACACCTGAACCCCAAAGTTCAGCACAGCTCTATGGACACAGGGGAGAACACGGAAGCCTCCAAGATGTCCTTGGACTGGAACGATATAGGAAGTTGGCTCTACTGAGGCACTGGACTCAAACTCAGCCCCAAGAAAGAAATGTGACAAAGAATGAAATAATGACATTTGCATGGACATGAGGGAGCTGGATATGACTACACTAACTGAACTACTGCAGTGAGGACAGAGAAGAATATGATAGGATATCACTTATGGACAGAATATGAAAACTGGCACATATAAACTCCTTACACACCAAGTAGAGGGTCCCAGAATAAGACAAGACGGAAGGCAAAAGGAAGGGATCAGAGAGTTGCTTTGGATTCACATATGCAAACTCATATACCCATAGGAAGCTCAGCTGCGTGCTCTGGAATACTCCTAATGGAAAAAGAACTTGAAAAAAAAAATCCACATTTCCACTGGAAAAAGTAAATGGAACTGCTGTGCCCCTCAAACCAAAGCAATGATTAAATCACCTAGATGCCAGTAAAAAATAAAAGTTATGTGAGAAGAGGAAAGAAAGAAATGCCTACTATATTTCCCTGACCTCCGCGTCCTGGCTGGCGTCACATTTCTAGAGCCTGAGCCCTCTTGGATCCTGAGGCTGGACCCCACAGGGGCTGAAGAAGATGCGCAGGCAAGTGAGAACCCGGGACCAGCAGGGTCTCTTCCCCTCCGACTGGGACCCTAACCTGCAAATCCAGACGGGCCGACCTACAGCAAACCCATGCCAGGCACACCCAACACCTGGGGACCCCCTGGGCTGCAAGAGTTCTTAACAGTCCCGCTCCAGGAGTCCCGGCAGTGTGGGGCTTCCACCTCCCTCAGCCATTCTTAGTCTCCCCGCCTACAAGCGGCAGCATCCTCAGCACAGCGGTTTTGCAGCGGTTGGAATATGTCTTCCGGGCTGAAGAGGACGGGCAAAGAGGCCAGGAGATACAAGCCCGTGGGTCTCTGTGCTGGCACATTGCACTCTAATTACAACCCACTAACAGGCCTTTCACTAAGGCCTTGGTTGCCTGAGCAAGCCGAGGTGGGCTGGCAACGTGCTGCCGCCTTGTGGACAACTTCCAGAACTGCAACCTGAGACCCAGGCTTGATGGACGTGGCACATTCCCAGGGCGTTTTCAGGGGCTGTCAATGTCACCTGCCCTCAAGACATCACTGGAGGCGGGGTAACCGAAACAGGATTCAGGAATGGCAGACATGCCCGAAGCCCACTGTAACTGGTAAACTGACTCACAGGGTTTACTGAAATATACAAAAATGGGAAAACAGGCTCAAACATGCTTATCAGGGAAACGCCAATCAAAACACCACCAAGGGCTTCCGGGGTGGCTCATTGCCCAACAATCCCCCTGCAAGCCAGGGGACACCGTATCGATTCCTCATCTGGGAGGCCCATATGTAGGGGGTCAACGAAGCCCAGGACTCACAACTACTCCAGCCCCCTGCCCTAAAGCCAGGGCTCCCCAACAAGAGAGGCCACCACAATGAAAGCCTGCTCACCGCAACTACAGAAAAGCCCCTGCCTGCCGCACCCAGGGAAAAACCCGGGCAGCAGGGAAGACCCAGCACAGCGATGGAATCAGCTGACTAAATAAATACAGAAGAATTCAACTCAATAGAACAAATGTATTTTTCTGAAAAAAAAAAAAAAATGAGAGCGAGACAGAGAGATGTCATATCTTCTCAGTCATAATGGCCATCCTCAGACTGTCTACAAGCAACAAATGCAGGAGGAGAAGACCTGGAGAAAGCCATGCCCTCCTCAGCTTTTCATGGATGCGAACTTGGCCACAACACTAGAAAGACAGGATGCAGTTAACTTTAAAGTAAAAAACCAGAGCCAGACTTCCCTGGTGGTCCAGTGGTGAAGAATCGGTCTGCCAATGCAGAGGACGTGGGTTCGACCCCTGGTCCAGGAAGATCCCACTTGCTTCAGGGCAACTAAGCCCGAGTGCCACAACTACTGAGCCTGAGCTTTCCAGTCAGTGCTCCACGACAAGAGAAACCAAGGCAACGAGAGGCTTGTGCACCACAGTTTGAGAAAGCCAAGGTGCAGCAGCAGTGAAGACCCAGCACAGCCCCCAAATAAATAATTTATTAAATAAACAAACAAATGAAACCAGAGCGGGCAGATCTGGGAATCCGACTTCTGCCCCCATCTCCAGAGAAAACGTTAATTCCAACACACACGAACCCCACAGTTCGAAGCAGCCCTGTGGATGCAGGTGAGAACGTGGAAGTCTCCCAGATGTCCCTGGACATGGGAAGGACATAGGCATTTGGCTCTATAGAGGCAATGGACTCTCACTCAGCCTTAGGAAGAGAAGTGAAATTGGACCTAATGACATCTGCACCAACATGATGAAGTTAGACATGGTCACGCTACACAATCTAATGCAGAGAGACAGAACCAAATACAATAGGATACCACACGTAGAGAGAATATGGAAAGTGGCGCCTGTGAACTGGTTATACACGCAGCAGAGGTTACCAGGTAAAACCAGAAACCTCTTGCTACAACAGGGGAAAGGTTAAAGGGAGGGATCAAAGAGGTGCTTTGGATTCACATATGCAAACTCAAATATGTTCACAGGAAGCTCTGCTGAGTGCTCCGGAATATTCCCAATGGAAGAAGAATCTGACAACGAATCCACACGTCCACATGGAGAAAAAAAACCAAGTTGCTGTTGGCCTCAAACCAAAGCAACGATTAAATCACCTAGATGCCACCACAAAATAAATAGTTACATGAGAAGGAAAGAAAGAAATGCCTACTATATTCCGCTGAGGCCTCCGCGTCCTGGCTGGTGTCACATTTCTGGAGCCTGAGCCCTCTTGGATGGTAAGGCTGGACCCTGCGGGGGCTGAGGAGCTGTAGAGGATGCCCAGGCAAGTGAGAACAGCGGTGTCTCTTCCCCTTGGACTGGGACCCCACCTGCAGACCCAGACCGGTCTGCCTTCAGCAAACCCAGGCCAGGTGCACCCAACACCTGGCGGCCGCCCTGGGCTGCAAGAGCTCTTAATAATCCCCGCTCCACGTGTCCTGAGAATGGGGCTTCCCCCTCCCATCACCATTCTTAGAGTCGCCCCACCTACAAGCGGCAGCATCCTCAGCACAGCGGTTTTGCAGCGGTTGGGATATGTCTTCCGGGGTGAAGGGGACGGGCAGAGAGGCCAGGAGACACAAGTCCGTGGGTCTTTGGCCTGGCACATTGCATTCGAACTCTCAACCCACAAACAGGCCTTTCACTAGGGCTCTGGTGGTCTGAGCAGCCGAGTTGGGCTGGCAACGTGCTGCCGCCTTGTGGACAATTTCTGGAACTGCAACCTGGGACCCAAGGCTGAAAGGGCACTGCACATTCACAGGGCGTTTTTAGGGGCTGTCGGAGGCGGCGATGCCACCCCACTCCAGTACTCTCGCCTGGAAAATCCAATGGACGGAGGAGCCTGGTAGGCTGCAGCCCATGGGGTCGCGAAGAGTCGGACACGACTGAGCAACTTCCCTTTCACTTTTCACTTTCATGCATTGGAGAAGGAAATGGCAACCCACTCCAGTGTTCTTGACTGGAGAATCCGAGGGACGGGGGAGCCTGGTGGGCTGCCGTCTATGGGGTCGCACGGAGTCGGACACGACTGAAGCGACTTAGCAGCAGCAGCAGCAGCAGTGTGTTTGGAGAAGACTCTTGAGAGTCCCTTGGACTGCAAGGAAATCCAACCAGTCCATCCTAAAGGAGACCAGTCCTGGGTATTCATCAGAAGGACTGATGCTGAGGCTGAAACTTCAATACTTTGGCCACCTCATGCAAAGAGTTGACTCATTGGAAAAGACCCTGATGCTGGGACGGATTGGGGGCAGGAGGAGAAGGGGACGACAGAGGATGAGATGGCTGGATGGCATCACCGACTCAATGCACATGAGTTTGGGTGAACTCCGGGAGTTGGTGATGGACAGGGAGGCCTGGCGAGCTGCGATTTATGGGGTCGCAGAGTCAGAGACGACTGAGCGACTGAACTGAATGTCACCTGCCCTCAAGACATCGCCAGAGGTGGGTAACCAAAACAAGATTCGGAAACGGCAGACATGCCAGAAGCCCACTGCAACCCACTGCAATAGGTAAACTGACTCACAGGGTTTTCTGAAATATATAAACACGAGAGAGGCCAAGAGACACAAGCCCGTGGGGCTTTGTGCTGGCACACTGCACTCTAATCACCTTTCTCTAAGGCTCTGGTTGCCTGAGCAAGCCGAGCTGGGCAGGCCAAGTGCTGCCGCCTTGTGGAAATTCTGCGAAACTGCAAGCTGAGACCCAGTGCTGAGGGGCAAATTCTGTCAATGACACCTGCCCTCAATACATCTCTAGGGGTGGGTAACAGAAACAGAACTCATAAGCCGCAGACTCGCCTGAAGCCCATTGCAACAGGTAAACTGACTCACAGGGTTTAGTGAAACATAAAAACACGGGAAAACAGTCTCAAACATGCTAATGGTCAGGGAAATGCCCATCAAAATACCACTGAGGGCTTACTGGGTGGCTGACTGCTAGACAATCCACCTGCCATGCAGGGGAAACTATCGATTCCTCATACAGGGAGATGCCATATGCCAGGGATCAACAAACATGAGACCCACGACTAGTCCCGTCCTGCACCTACAGCCAGGGCTCCCCAACAAGAGAGGCCACCACAATGAAAGCCTGCCCACCGCAAGTACAGAGGAGCCCCAGCTTGCCGCTACTAGAGAGGAACCGGGCAGCAAAAAACACCCAGCACTGCCTAAAGGAGTCAAGTGAATAAATAAATACATAAAAGCTCAACTAAATAAATGTATTTTTTGAAAAAAATGAGAGACAGCAAGAGATGTCATATCTCACCAGCCACAATGGCCATCCTTAGACTGTCTCAGTTCAGTTCAGTTGCTCAGTTGTGTCTGATTCTTTGCGACCCCATGTCTACTAGCAATAAATGCTGGAGACGGCCTGAAGAACCTGCCTGCCTCAGTTTTTCCCGAGTGGGGATACTGGTCACAACCACCAAAAAGAACAGGATGGAGTTTAAAGTCTTAAACCAGAGCTGGCAGAGGATCTGTTAACCTAACTTCTGGCCACATCGGTGGAAAAAATATTAATTTCAAGATACAGCACCCCAAGTTTCAGTGCAGCCCTCTTGATATAGGCCAGGACATGGTATGCTCCAAAATGTCCTCTGTATACAGAATGGAAACTGTGGTTTTTCAGTTCAGAAGCTTGATAGGTGGAGAAATCAGTTGCTACTCCTAGGGGAGCTATCGGACACACAGTTCCAATAGCTGGTTCCAACTGGTGTTGAAACGATGTCCTGTAAAACAAAGTCTCTAAGGACTTCCCCGGTGGTCCAGTGGATAAGACTCTGTGCTCCCAATGCAGGGGGCCCGGGTGCGATCCCAGGTCAGGGAACCGATATCCCACATACCGCAACTACTGAGCCCAAGAGCCGCAATGAAGACCCAGTGCAGACAAAATTAATACATAAAAATAAATAAATAAAACAAAGTCTCTAGCAGACAGGAAAAACACCTAGGCATTCCACATGATCTGACCTTAAAACACAGGTGATATGCGAAGCCCCATATTCACATGGGTAGGGTAGGGGAGCCTGGAAGTTACCTCAAAGAGAGAGGACGTTATCCATTGGATAATCTGGGATTGAGAGCTGATTTTCATCAAATTAGGAAGGTACGTTATGATATGACAAACATCAGTCCCGTGGGATTCATGAAATTAAGGTTGCGGTGTGAAAGGCACCTATTTTGACACTCAACCTCCAAGCAACTGAGATGGAATACAAAGGAGGAGCTTGTGTGGCAACGAAGAGAAAATATGATATTAAGATGCTGTCCAAGAAAACAGTGCCTTCAAATATAAGCCAGGATCAGCATGATTAATTTTCAAATGATAGAAAACCCAAATCTACATACTTTAACTAAAGATGTTTATGGGCTCACTGAATAAGTTGAGAGGTAGGTCTATGTCAGGTAAGCTTGGGCTAGTGGCTCAACTGATGTCACCAGGGACCCGGGGTCTATTTCACCACTGTATTCTTAGTATTAGCCTCATCCTCATGATCCATATGCTGGACCCAGGAAGCCCAGACTTCCCCCACCCCAACAGAACAGCTGTGGATATGATTCCAGGCCTTGTACCTTCTTCCTACATATCCTACAAAGGAGAATAGAGAACATCTCCAGTGGTTGTTCTCAAAAAGAAAAGCCTCTCTCTTTCAGAAAGCCCGGTAAATATCTCCAGATCTCAGTGGCTCTGTAGCCAAGGGGATAGGCAGGTTGATGGACTTAAGCTAAACAGGATCCACTCGTGAAGCTGAAGGTGGAGACAGAGCTGAGCCGAGAGGATGAGAAAGGATACTTACCCCCAAAACATTTGGGTTACTGTTCCCAGAGAAAAGGCGAATGGATGCTGGGAGCCGAATAAAAGGTGAACGTTACAGAACCCTGGCTGAGAAACCACAAGACGTGCTCAGAATTGCAGATACTGATTTACACTTGGGCTTCCCGGTCAGCTCAGTGGTAAAGAATCCACCTGCAAATGCAGGAGACATAGAGACACGGATTCGATCCCTACATCGGGAAGATCCCCTAGAGCAGGAATAGGCAACCCACTCCAGTATTCTTGCCTGGAAAATTCCATGGACAGAGGAGCCTGGAGGGCCACAGTCCACAGGGTTGCAAAGAAGTCAGACACGACTGAGAACACATGAACATTTGCAACTGAGCAGCTTCTCACAGAGGCATCTTTGTCACTAGCTCTGGGTGGCAAAACAGGAGGGATTTAATTATTCATTCTGCCAAGAGACTCCTGGCAGTCCAGCTAATTTTCACTGTGTGAGAAAAAAAAATCTATTCACTATTTCTCCATTTCCTCACTTTCCAGTCCTAGTTTTGAAATTTTTGAGGACAAAATTGTACCATAATCAATGACTGTTTTTAATATTTGCTAATTGCAATTTATTAGAAATTATCATCAATTTTAAAAGATAAACCCTTCTATTTCTCCAAAATTTAAGAACTGAGTACAGTCTTATATCTGTGAATTCAACCAATGGTGGATCAAAAAAAAAAAAAAATTTTACAACTTTCCCCAAACAAAACTTGAGTTTGCAGCACATAAATTATATGCAAAACCATGGTATTTTCTTTTACTTTATCAGCCGTGCCACTTGGCTTGTGGGATCTTAATTTCCTGACTAGGGATCAAACCTGTGTCCCCTGCAGTGGGACTCCTAATCACTGGACCACCAGGGAAGTCCCCCATGACATTATATGTAAGGGACTTAAACATATGTGGATTTTTGTGTCTCTTGGTGGGAGGTGTCCTGGAATCAATCCCCCGTGGATACCAAGGGACAACCGTATTAATTTTATCCCACTTCTGACTTTGAGATGTGTGCAGTGTCACTACAAATTGAAGGGTCTTCCATGGTACAAATCCTTCATCGCAGACTATGGAAACTTTGATATTCGCTCAGGGTTTCCAAGAGCTTGTCTCTGGGCCTCAGGTAAGGAAAAGACCAGTTAGGAATTCTCTCGGTAGGGGCCATCTATCTCCACTATTTCTTAATCCTCCTGCAACACCTATCTTTTGCCATGTTTTGCTCATTCTCTCATTGTGACGCTTCTAAAATCTGTCTTGTCGTTCCATGGCTCTGCCTACTTACATTTCTATCTTTGAGTTACTAGGGTTCAATTCCCGTGATGCTCTTCTGGAAGTCCAAACTGTTCCATTTCCATGGGTTCTTATTCCTCTCCATTCTCTCTCTCCTCCAGTTTAAGGTACTGACTTCATCTAACAGTATGTGTCAACTTCACTCTGGGAGCTTTTGAATATTTAGGATTTTAACAATCTCTGTAGTCCTAGTTGGAAAGTCAACCTTATTTCAGCTGCTGCTTGCATAAAGTATCCACAGGTGATGTTGCCAATTGCTCACTAACTGCCCTTTTCTTTTAAGTACCTATTTACTTGGAGGTGCCAGGTCCATTGCAGCATGCAAACTCTTAGTCACAGCACATGGGATCTAGTTCCCTGGCCAGGGATTGAACCTGGGCCCCCTGCATTGGGAGCGCAGAGTCTTAGCCACTGGACCATCAGGGAAGTCCCTGATTGCTCTTTCTTAGCATGTATTCCTGGTGCTTCCACCCGTCTGATTCCCTAAATATTGAGTCTTATTCCTTAAGTCTTCATCCTGGGTCCTCATATTTTGCTGTACTCTCTCTGGGGGCAGTCCCGTCCAACAGACCTTTCTGCAATAATGAAAATGTTCTACACTACACCATCTAATAAGGTAGCCAACTGCCACATATGGTTACTATGTGCTGGAAATCTGGCTGTTGTGCCTAAAGACCTAAATTTTAAATTTAATACCTATATGTAGCTAGTGGCTACAGTATTAAATAGTGCAGCTCTCGGAGATTTCATTCATTTCTTCCCACAGCTTTAAATACCTTCTGCTCCTTTGACCACTCCCAAATGCACAGCTCCAGGTATTGCCATCACTTCATGGCAAATAGATGGGGAAACAGTAGAAACAGTGACAGACCTTATTCTGGGGGGCTTCAAAATCACTGCAGATGGTGACTGCAGCCATGAAATAAAAAGACCCTTACTCCTTGGAAGAAAAGCTATGACCAACCTAGACAGCATATTAAAAAGCAGAGACATTACTTTGTCAACAAAGGTCCATCTAGTCAAAGCTTTGGTTTTTCCAGTAGTCATGTATGGATGTGAGAATTGGACTACGAAGAAAGCTGAGCACCGAAGAATTGATGCTTTTGAACTGTGGTGTTGAAGAAGACTCTTCAGAGTCCCTTGGACTGCAAGGAGATCCAACCAGTCCATCCTACAGGAAATAAGCCCTGAATATTCACTGGAAGGACTGATGCTGAAGTTGAAACTCCAATACTTTGGCCAGCTGATGTGAACAACTGACTCATTTGAAAAGACCCTGTTGTTGGGAAATACTGAAGGTGGGAGGAGAAGGGGATGACAGAGGATGGATGGTTGGATGGCATCACCAACTCAATGGACATGAGTCTGAGTACACTCCAGGAGTTGGTGATGGACAGGGAGGCCTGGCGTGCTGCCATCCATGGGGTCACAAAGAGTCGGACACGACTGAGCAACTGAACTGAACTGAGGTATGACCATCCAGAGCTTCAGTCCATATATAAAACCATCTACTTGAAATTTCTAATTGCACATCTCACACATAGTACAAATGTTAACATTAAATAGAGTTTTAGATTTTTCCATCCCCAGACCTATTCTCATTCCAGTAAATGGCAACACTAACTCAGCTATTCAAGCCAGGAAGCTACCCCTGACTCCTCCCTATCCATTATCCTTGCATCTAATCCATTAGCAGTTCACTGATTTTTCTTTCCAAAATATATCTTCAATCCACTTTCTCTTCATTTCTATTATCACCACCCTCTCCAGGCCACTATCATCTCCAACCTGGGCTGCTGGCAGTCTCCAACATGCTCTCTACTTCCACTTTGGCCCCCTTTTCTCTTAGTAGCCAGAAGTTCACCATCATCTTATAATAAGAATCAAACATGTCATTTCTCCACTGAACACCCTTCAGTGGCCTCTTCTCACTTAGGACAAAATCGAATGATCTGGCCCATCGATCTCTACAATCCCAACTGGTGCCACACATGCCCTGACCATTTTGCTAAAATCTTGTCTTCTTGGACATGCCAAACTCTTCACACATCAAGTAGTCTGCACAGCTCTTCCCTCTATCCATTCTTCCTGTTCTTGATATAAGAGGCTGTTTCTCATCCTTCAGCTCTTAGCACTGATGTTACTCTTAGAACAGGCCTTCTGTGAGCATCTTTAGAAAGAGGGCCCCCCTTTCTGATCTTGTTCGTTCTCTTCATAGCACTTAGCAACCTTTAATGATTTGGTTCACTTGATTTTTCTCGGTTGGTCCCTTTAATCCTCACTAGGTTAATATTCCAGGAAGGCAGGGCGCAGGTCTGACTTCTCATTCCTTGGCAGGACCTGACATGGTGGTTTGCATACAGGCAGTTACTCAGTAATATTTGCTCAATAAACGACTTGCCCAAAACACTTGTTCATGTTACTCATTTCCATTTCCTGGTTCTGTGTAGTACAAAACAAAATGTTTACTGCTTATTAGAGGTTCTCTAGCTGGACAATGTTGGGCCAAGTTCTGGAGTTATTAGTATGTTTGTGCTTTTCAGAAAGCAGAAGTCTCGTCCAAGCAGGCCTCTGGTTTCTCTTCCTTGCTCCTTCAACAAATTCTATTCACTGGTTGGGAGTTTATAAAAGTGGGATTCTAAATAGCAGTGGGGCAAACTGCAGTCTGGAGAATGGCTCTAAAGGTGGAGAATCTGGAATGGATGTTTCATCTGTGTTGGCCAGCATTCTGCTTCTCTGAATTGGGCCTTTGGTTATCTGATCTTTTAAGATGGTTCATGCCATTCATTAATATACTGCATTTCTTCACAGTTAATATTTTAACACCTTTTTAAAATATGGTCTTACCTTACAGACTCAATATCAAGCACAGTTAATTCTGGAATCCTTCACTGACCCCTTACTTGCTGCAGAGAATCTAAGCATTTCTAGCATCCGTCTTTGATCCTGGACTCTGCAGGGCATTTGTGACCCTGATGCCAAGACACTTGATTATATTTCCACTGCTGACTGACTGAGGATACCCAACAGAGTGCGAGCCCTCATCAGAGAGTGACCGTTTCTCCCTCCTTTAGGTGGCCCCACAGCTGACTTCAGGATGTGGGTATGATGGCAATGAGAAGGGGACAGACGAGGAGAGAATTAGGAGAGTGGTGCAGTGACAGGGGTTGTAACTATACAAATTTTTATGAAAAAAAAATTCCACTTTATTTACATTTCTCCAGAGAACTCTCTCATAATCCAAGGGCAATCAGGTCTCCCAAGACTGCAGGGCCCCGACCATCCCCACTGCTCCCCTTAAGTCACCTCCATGGTCTCAAGGAGGCTCACAACTTCTGAGGAAGAGAAGGTCCTGGAGTTGGCAATGTAACAGCAATATCCTCATATCAAATACAGTTTTAAGTGGGGTAGACCTACAGAAAGCAGTATTAATAAATACTTTGTGTGTGTGTACCCAGAAAGACACAGAAATAACGTATTGTCTCTGAGGAGGGCTGAGAGACAGGAATGACAAGGAACGTTTGAACCATTTCAATTTTTTTTTATCATGAGCATATTATATCTAGTCAAAAATAAATATGCTTCAAAATTTGAAAAACAGAAAGAAATGCCATGCTCCAGAGAGCCGTTTATAGCTGGACTAACAAGCATGAGACTATTAGAAAAATATAAGACAGCACATAATTAAATACCAACTTGGGTGGTACTGACTACCATTAGAAGAGGAAAAGAGGTCTGTTCAACAGAAGGAGCTGGGTCTTAGATGAGGAAGAGAGCCTTTTAGCCCAGGGAAACTTTAGAAGTAAAAACAGGCAAGACTAGAAATGTGTGCAAGGAACAGTAGAGTCAACTGGGCCTGGTTCCAATCTCAACTCTAGAGTTTAGTAGCTGACTGGACTCGAGTGAGTATTATAACCTCTTTCAACCTCATATTTCTCATGTATAAAATGAGAATAAGAATACCTACATTACAGGATTAAAAAAAACACGCTAGTAAAGTAATGCTCAAAATTCTCCAAGCCAGGCTTCAGCAATATGTGAACCATGAACTACCTGATGTTCAAGATGGTTTTAGAAAAGGCAGAGGAACCAGAGATCAAATTGCCAACATCCGCTGGATCATGGAAAAAGCAAGAGAGTTCCAGAAAAACATCTATGTCTGCTTTATTGACTACGCCAAAGCCTTTGACTGTGTGGATCACAATAAACTGTGGAAAATTCTGAAAGAGATGGGAATACCAGACCACCTGACCTGCCTCTTGAGAAATCTGTATGCAGGTCAGGAAGCAACAGTTAGAACTGGACATGGAACAACAGACTGGTTCCAAATAGGAAAAGGAGTACGTCAAGGCTGTATATTGTCACCCTGCTTATTTAACTTCTATGCAGAGTACATCATGAGAAACGCTGGGCTGGAAGAAACACAAGCTGGAATCAAGATTGCCGGGAGAAATATCAATAACCTCAGATATGCAGATGACACCACTCTTATGGCAGAAAGTGAAGAGGAACTAAAAAGCCTCTTGATGAAGGTGAAAGTGGAGAGTGAAAAAGTTGGCTTAAAGCTCAACATTCAGAAAACGAAGGTCATGGCATCTGGTCCCATCACTTCATGGCAAATAGATGGGGAAACAAACAGTGGAAACAGTGTCAGACTTTATTTTTTGGGGTTCCAAAATCACTGCAGATGGTGACTGCAGCCATGAAATTAAAAGACGCTTACTCCTTGGAAGGAAAGTTATGACCAACCTAGATAGCATATTCAAAAGCAGAGACATTACTTTGCCCACAAAGGTCCATCTAGTCAAGGCTATGGTTTTTCCTGTGGTCATGTATGGATGTGAGAGTTGGACTGTGAAGAAGGCTGAGCACCGAAGAATTGATGCTTTTGAACTGTGGTGTTGGAGAAGACTCTTGAGAGTCCCTTGGACTGCAAGGAGATCCAACCAGTCCATTCTGAAGGAGATCAGCCCTGGGATTTCTTTGGAAGGAATGATGCTAAAGCTGAAACTCCAGTACTTTGGCCACCTCATGCGAAGAGTTGACTCATTGGAAAAGACTCTGATGCTGGGAGGGATTGGGGGCAGGAGGAGAAGGGGACGACAGAGGATGAGATGGCTGGATGGCATCACCGACTCGATGGACATGAGTCTGAGTGAACTCCGGGAGTTGGTGATGGACAGGGAGGCCTGGCGTGCTGCGATTCATGGGGTCGCAAAGAGTCGGACACGACTGAGCGACTGAACTGAACTGAAGGAATGTATGTAAAACAGTTAGCACAGTACCTGACACAGAGTAGGTGCTCAACTAAACGTTGCCTGGTATGAATATGGCTGAACAGGGAAACCAGTCTTGCCAGAGTACAGGGTATTCACTCAGAAGGGGCAAGATAATACTGGATGTTGCAGTCCAGCAAACTGTGGGCCATCATTTCATCTTGTGGTTGGGGTTCCTGTAGCATAAGAATTAGAAACAAATATCACCATTACGCATTCTCTACTGTTCAAGAAGGTGAGAAGTCTGACGGTTATAGGGTTTCTCTCCAGCACGGCACCTCTGATACATAATCAAAACAGAATTCTAAGTGAAGGCTTTCCCACAGTTGTTACATGTCTAGGGCCTTTCCCCAGTATGGATTCTCTGATAACAAGTGAGATGTGCCTCGCAAATAAAGCTTTCCTCACAGTCAATACATTCATGAGGCTTCTCTCCAGTGTGGACCCAGGGGTGCCGAGCGAGACCCAAGTTCCACATGAAGCCTTTCTTAAAGCCCTTACATTCATAAAGTTTCTCCCTAGTGTGAATGTGATTGGTAGTTGTAACCAGGACTGTGCTTCTTCACACCCAGGGGGAGGAACAGGGCAGGCCTTCCTTAGGCTCTAACCATGGTGAGTCACAGTCCACGTGTTGCTCTACTCACCATCTGAAGTCTTACGCCGGCTCTAAATTGGCCCCATAGCCAGGGAGAAGCTGTGCACTGACTGACTTGGCCTGGATTGCTGGTCTCTGAACACTCTCTCATGTAGTGACTTAGATGGGAGAACTTACTTGGCTTATCTCAGTGGGGGCCTATGCTAGAAGCTGGAGTTGGGATTACTCCCACCCAAAGGGCCTGGCTACTCCCTAGTCGGGGAGGGGGAGGAGAATGGATGTAGGGAGGGAACCACAGTGTCCTCTAGATTCTCTCAGGATCTCAGGACCTACTCTCGCTACCACTCCAGGGAATTTCCCATCTCTGCTTTAGACAGAAAGCTAACAGCGAGGTTATTCCTTGAATAAAACCTGAACTCCCTGACCTGCAGCAGCCCTTCCTGGAGCTCATGTTCCTACTCAATTTCCCTTGGAAATTGTAGAATTGGTCTACAGTTCTCCAGGCTTGGATGGGAGTTACAAAGAAACAGAGCTTAACTAACTCTGAAGAATTTATTAGAGTGGACCTTTGTAAATATGTGCTTTACATATTTTTATCACTAGAGTTTTATCCTTAGGTGTTTATCATTAGAGTTAGAAGTGACTTCTGGAAATGGCTGAGTGAGGCTATGAGGCCATTTTTATGGATGCCATAGAGAAACTCATCGTTGACCCTTATAAAAAGAGAAGGCTATGATGGATAGGAAGGAAGGGAAGTAGGAGATGGTGATTTCCCAACACAGCCTCAGGAGCAGCTCTTTGAAATTCTATCCTGTTAGGATAGTTTTCTATATGAATTGGCTTTCAGCTCCTAGGGGCAGGTGCAGAGACGTTAGTCTTTCCTATTTCTTCTTGACGTTTTAAAATGAGTGACAAGTTTTTGTATTTTGGTGAACTGATGGAATCCCAACTTCCCTGAACCTCTCTTTCCTGTCCTTTATATTCTTACTACTCTCAAATTTCAGGTCATCTGTGTTACCAGTCTTTCCCCCAACCTTCATTCTCCCCTCCTGCTTAGACACAGGAGTGGCACTTGAGAAAAATGGACATATTAATACAGCTTGATGACTTTAGTCGCTCTGTCATGGGTACTGATGACATTTGCAGCTCTGTTTTCTCCTTTCAGAGGGGGTGTTGAAGAGTGAGAAAGAACATTTTATCCTGAAGGAGAACATTCACGAGCAGGCACAGGACCACATGTTGCTATTGAGTGGACCCCAGTTCTGTGGCTCCCAGGAATTCTGGTTTGGAAAAACCTGTGAAGAGGAGAAAAGCACTGTAGGGAGATGGCCTGACTACCCTAAATAGGGCAAGTGTGGAGAACACTACACGTGACATCACGGCAGTGATTGTCAAAGATGAGATGATCTTAGTAGAAGAGCGTTCAGAGGATGCCGATGTTAACACCCACCTTGTACATCAGGAAAGCCTCAGTGAAGAGGCGTTCTATGTACATGAAGAATGTGGCAAGTGTTTTGATCAAAAGGAAGACTTTGATCAACATCAGAGAGTTCATAATGGACAGAAGGTCTATGGATGTAAGGAATGTGGGAAGAATTTCAGTTTTAGATCACTTTGCATTGTACATCAGAGGATTCACACTGGGACGAAACCATGCCTATGTCAAGAATGTGCTCCTCATATGTTAGTTTGTCTCCAGTCTGGCTCCTTTTCCCTTGTCCAGCTCTGTGCCCTTAGACCTGCAGCCCCCGGGCCCCAGCCCTGCCTGAAGATCCAGATCCTCCCTTGTGTTCATCTAAAGGTGTTAAGTCAAAGTGTTAGTGGCTTAGCCGTGTCCGACTCTTTGTGACCCTATGGACTGTAGCCCATCAGACTCCTCAGTCCATGGGGATTTTCCAGGCAAGAATACTGGAGTGGGCGGGCAGCCATTCTCTACTCCAGGGTATCTTCCCAACCCAGGGATCAAACTCAGGTATCCTACACTGCAGGCAGATTCTTTACCATCTGAGCCACCAGGGAAGCCCGTTCATCTCAAGACCCACCTCAAACAAAACCAGCTCTGTAAAACCAGTCGTGGAAGTTCTGGCCGTTCATCGCCACACACAGCGGTCTGTGGACACCTCTACCCCAGCACTGGCTCAGGCCTGTGCATCTGCTTCCCCTGCCGCCACAAGCCTGGGGGATGCCGGATCCACTCTGCCCCTGCCTGTTCCTCGGGTCCCTCCACTCAGGACTGTATCCCAATTTCCCCGTCACTGCACTGCCTGCTTTCCGCCTCTCATCTGGGCCTATAGCCAGCTTCCTGGCATCGGCTCACCTTTGACAACGTGGGCTGTCCTGGCAGCAGGTTGAGCGCTGGGCTGAAACGGGCCCCACTTCCCAGGGCCACCGGCTGCTGGCTGGGTCAGACCGGGGGCGGCCAGGTGTCTGGGAGGAAGGCTCCAGAACCGCTCGGGGCTGACATACCAGCCATCGGCCCGGGAGCGGACCTGGAAAGACGCAGGCCTCAAGCCCCCGCCAACCCCACATGCAGCTCTCCACGTTCTGTGTTGGCCAGATTGCTTCACGCGAGAGGTGGAGGCCGGCGCACTCCTGCCATTCCAGCTTCTCTAGGATGGTGGAGGGCTCCGCGACTCTGTGGTCCTCCGCCGTGCTCAGTAGGAGAGGAGAGGGGCCCAGCTCTCCCAGAGACACTGACGCTGTAGAATTCTTCCCTGGCCCTTTTCTTCCCACTTCTCCACCTTGTTGCACCTTTGCAGGATAGATGCTGATACAAGATAGCCCACACTTCCCTTGATTAGGCCTGTTCACATATCCTACTATGTCCTGGATATGCTCACCTTTGTGTCTCTAATATCTGCCCCAAATCTAGCACTTCTTAGGACCCAATTTCTTCAAGTGCCATAGAATGTCTGTTGAATAAAAGGATGATTATATGTTGAGCCAGTTTTTCAGTTGAAGTAATGCCCCAAAAGAGGAAATGACTTACCTACAGTCACAGAGGAAGATAAGCTTTTAAAGAAAGTTGTGGAAATAAAGGAAAACCTCAGAGATGAGAACAAGCAATGGCTATTTATTCAGAGATCAGCCGCCATACTTGCATTTGGCAGAGAAGTGGAAAGTTTGATAGCAGGAATAAAGGAAGGCTTCAAGTATGTGCTGATAAAAGATTCTAAGTATAAGGCCTTACTAGAAGCAAAGCATCTTATGTGATTGGTTGTGAGGCATTATTCAGACTCTGGCTATTTAGGGATGATTACTACAGGGGTTACTTTGGCTTCCTGGACCGATTGCTACAGACAGTAGTTTGACCTCTTGGATTGATTATTGCTAATAGTGCATTGGTTTTCTGGACAGGCTGCTGCAGATTCAGAGTCAGAGTTCTACTTTTCTATATGGTCTGGCCATTGTCCATTTGTATATTCAGTCTCTAGAATGAACAAAGTAGAAAGATATCTGCTTCACAGGAATTCAAAATCAGGTTCAGGTACCTCAGGGACTGGAGCTTACAGATACCATACCTACAGAAAGTTACAAAGAAGCCCTCATATGAACTTCCAGGTTTATTGGTTGGTTGGTTGGTTTCTAAGAGAATACTGGAGTAATTCATAAAAGGACAATAGCTGATAGTCTGCAGGTACTGAGAAGGAAGCAAAGACTCTTAACTTGGGGAAGATCACTATGAAGGGTGAGCATACAACAATTTGATATATGTTAACCCCATGATTTTCCTCAGGACCAGCTGGAGAAAACTGAACTGGTGACAAAACAATTGTGGGAGTTGTAGCTCAGAATAAGGAGCCCTCAAATACCTGATTTACCAAGTTATGGTCCACCTGAAAAGAGGTATCGATGGCTATGATCAGTGTTTGGTTTATGTTTTTTTTAGAAAATTAAAGAGACAAGGAAGAGTCTATCACATTTAATCCCATATTTTTACTCTATTATTCTTCTGTCAAACACATGGCAGCAGGCAAGGTCAAGGCCACGTCCTAATTGATTTGGCCAGTAAAGATAATCTGTCATTCTGAGATTCGTATAATGTATTAATTACAAAAACAGCAAAAGGAAGAGTAGGCAAACATCCCAATCCCCCAGGTTCTTGTCCCACACACCAAAAACAATGACACGAAAACAAAAGGGGGCTGGATGACCGCAACATGGGTTGTGGGATACACCCTTGCTGAGGAGTCAATTTTAGGCTGCAGCTCAACAGTGTTATATTGTTGTTCAGTCGCCAAGTTATGTCTGACTCTTCACGACCCCCATGAACTGCAGCACTCCAGGCCTCCCTGTCCCCGACCATCTCCCGGAGTTTGCCCAAGTTCATGTCCATTGATGCCATTCAGCCATCTCATCCTCTGTCACCCTCTTCTCCCTCTGCCTTCAGTGCTTCCCAGCATCAGGGTCTTTTCCAATGAATCAGCTGTTCACATCAGGTGGCCAAAGTATTGGAGCTTCAGCATCAGAACTTCCAATAAGTTTTCGGGGTTGCTTTCCTTTAGGATTGACTGGATTGATCTCCTTGCTATTCAAGGGACTCTCAAGAGGCTTCTCCAGCACCACAGTTCAAAAGCATCAATTCTTCAGCGCTCTGCCTTCTTTATGGTTCAGCTTTGTACATGACTACTGGAAATTACAGTGTTATAGTCTGAAGTTAAACCAGAGAAGAGTGGGAGAGAAAGTCTCATTACTTATCAGAATCTGGGAGGCAATGAGAAACTGTCTCATAACAGCCTCCCACAGGGATAGGGACAGAAGTGGGAGATGGCCTGAAAAGCTTGTAAAGATCCTCTTTTGTTCTGGAAGGATCACAAGGTGGTCTGCCAAGACTCAGATTAGCTATAGTTCAAGGCTTTGCCTGCATGGCCTATATATTGGCCAAACCAATAGACATGAGTGAAACTGCCAGAGCACCATGGTAGAGGCAATTCTCCTACAACTTTACCTCCTAACTTTTTGCCATGCAACGTGTGCAATTTTAGTTCCCTGACCAGGGATCAAACCCACACCCCCTGCATTGGAAGCATGGATACTTACCCACTGGACCACCAGGGCAGTTCCTAACTCCTTACTTCTAACACATAAAGAATTCTGAGAAGCATGTCACCACGTAGGTCACCAGATACTCTAGTTCATTGTACTGAAAGAGGATTGGGCCAAATATATTCCATTTGTCTCAGACAGCACTGGACAGGAGCGACAGTGATTGTGACTCACAGTAGTATAACCAGGCTCACTGTAGGAAAGACCATGGTGAGGCTCCACATCCAGAACTAAATGTGTCATTAATCCCTGTGGGGCAAGAAAAACTGGCAATGGCACACACCTCAGCTAAACTGGCCAGTGAGAAATCCAGGGCAATACAATTGTCCATCATCATTCATGCTAGAGAACTTAAGAAAATCAGTGATCTCTGAAAAATGTACAAGAGACTCCAACAGTAACATAAAGCTAAAGGGAATTATGTCAATGTCTAGAAAGTTAATTCTGTTCTGCTGTTTTTTGATGAGGCTGTTCCTTTCTGGAGTCAGTGGCTATTGGGAGGATTCTGAGAACTTTTAAACTAAGATCTGGCCAGTAGTCAAATTGAGGGTAGTGGTAAAAGCCTGCGTTAAATTGGCCAGATATCCTACAGACAAAAGCTAAGCTAGACTAATTATCTCTGCCTCTGCTCCTGACTTCCCAGAGTCTAGGGTGTTTTTGCCTTACAAACTAGGATTGTTTCTCTCCTTCCACAGCCATAGAATCATTACATCTAGTCTCTGGAACAATCACTTCACCTTTTCCCCAATCCTCCCCACGTCTTCTCACACTATATGCTACAGCTCATCCCTAGTTAGCTAAGAAGTTCCTTTCTTATATAATGTATAACACCCAAGACCATCTACCACCCTGTGACATGTGAGCCATGCCAAGACCACATTAGAATTATCACCTTGTAAATTCTTGATCACTCTTTGTGACCTCATGAATTATATAGTCCATGGAATTCTCCAGGCCAGAATACTGGAATGGGCAGCCTTTCCCTTCTCCAGGGGATCTTCCTGACCCAGGGAGCAAACCCAGGTCTCCCGCATTGCAGGCGGATTCTTTACCAGCTGAGCCACCAGGGAAGTCCAAGAACACTAGAGTGGGAAGCCTATCCCTTCTCCAGGGGAATCTTCCTGACCCCGGCCCAGGAATTGAACTGGGGTCTCCTTCATTGCAGGTAGATTCTTAACCAGATGAGCTACCAGGGAATCCCTACAATTATCTATAATTGCCCAAATCTAATTACATCTGTAATTTTTCATCTGAGTACTAATTTCACTATATGCCGTAAACTTTGGTTTTCATTTTCATTCATCTCAAGGTGTTTTCTAATTTCTCTAGTAAATCCTTCTCTCAGGAAAGCATTAGGAAGCTTGTACATAGATTCTTGCAGACTCCATGTTTGTCTTTTCCCCTGATGATTTGGCTATGTATCTTTAATACACCACTGTAATAAATTTCGGTTATGAGTAAAACTATAGGCCAAGTCCTCTGAGTTCTTCTAGGCAATTCTCTGCATGTGAAGGTGGTTCTAGAGATCCATGACATGGGTCATGGGAACTAGACTGCATAACAGATGTTAAGCATTTCGCTTAATTCCTGGCTCATGGTAAATTCTTAATATAAAATTGGTAAAAATTTTAAATGGTAAAAATGTAAGCGGTCATGGTGGCAAAAGGCATGACCAGCAGAGGGCCATGAACAGGACAGAGACCCAAGCTCCCAGATTTACTGCCATAGAGTGTCTCCAGACTGAGGACCCCCAAAGCACCGACCTAAAGTCTCCATTAAGTGCAGGGCGGGGCAGTGGAAATGCCTCATGGGCCTTCCGGCCCCTAGGCCCGAGGTCCCTCTAGCGAGCCCAGAGGACACCTCTGCAGGTCGTTGATCCTCCCAGTTCAGTTCAGTTTAGTCGCTCAGTTGTGTCCAACTCTTTGCGACCCCATGGACTGCAGCACACCAGGCCTCCCTGTCCATCACCAACTCCTGGAGTCTACTCAAACACATGTCCATTAAATCAGTGATGCCATTCAACCATCTCATCCTCTGTTCTCCCCTTCTCCTCCTGCCCTCAGTCTTTCCCAGGATCAGAGTCTTTTCAAATGAGTTCTTCGTATCAGGTGGCCAAAGTATGGGAGTTTCAGCTTCAGCATCAGTCCTTCCAATGGATATTCAGGACTGATTTCCTTTAGGATGGACTGGTTGGATCTCCTTGCAGTCCAAGGGACTCTCAAGAGTCTTCTCCAACACCACAGTTCAAAAGCACCAATTCTGCGGCACTCAGCTTTCTTTATAGTCCAACTCTCACATCCATACATGACCACTGGAAAAACCAAAGCTTTGACTAGATGGACTTTGTCGACAAAGTAACGTCCCTGGTTTTTAATATGCTGTCTAGGTTGGTCATAGCTTTTCTTCCAAGGAGGAAGCATCTTTTAATTTCATGGCTGCAGTCACCATCTGCAGTGATTTTGGAGCCCAAAAAAATAAAGTCTGACACTGTTTCCACTGTTTCCCCATCTCTTTGCCATGAAGTGATGGGACCAGATGTCATGATCTTTGTTTTCTGAATGTTGAGCTTTAAGCCAATTTTTTCACTCTCCACTTTCACTTTCATCAAGAGGCTCTTTAGTTCTTCTTCACTTTCTGCCATAAGGGTGGTGTCATCTGCATATCTGAGGTTATTGATATTTCTTCCAGCAATCTTGATTCCAGCTGGTGCTTCATCCAGACCGGCATTTCTCATGATGTACTCTCCATATAAGTTAAATAAACAGGGTAACAATATACAGCCTTGACGTACTCCTTTCCCCATTTGGAACAAGTCTGTTGTTCCATGTCTGGTTCTAACTGTTGTTTCCTGACCTGCATACAGATTTCTCAGGAGGCAGGTCAGGTGGTCTGGTACTCCCACCTCTTTCAGAATTTTCCATAGTTTATTGTGATCTACACAAAGGCTTTGGCATAGTCAATAAAGCAGAAATAGATGTTTTTCTGGAACTCTCTTGCTTTTTTGATGATCCAACAGATGTAGGCAATTTGGTCTCTGATTCCTCTGCCTTTTCTAAATCCAGCTTGAACACCTGGAAGTTCACGGTTCATGTACTGTTGAAGCCTGGCTTGGAGAATTTTGAGCATTACTTTGCTAGTGTGTGAGATTGAGTGCAATTGTGCAGTAGTTTGAGCATTCTTTGGCATTGCCTTTCTTTGGGATTGGAATGAAAATTGACCTTTTCCAGTCCTGTGGCCACTGCTGAGTCTTCCAAATTTGCTGGCATATTGAGTGCAGCACTTTCACAGCATCATCTTTCAGGCTTTGAAATAGCTCAACTGGAATTCCACCACCTCCACTAGCTTTGTTCATAGTGATGCTTTCTAAGGCCCATTTGACTTCACATTCCAGGATGTCTGGCTCTAGGTGAGTGATCACATCATCATGCTTATCTGAGTCATGAAGATCTTTTTTGTATAGTTCTTCTGTATCTTCTTGCCACCTCCTCTTAATACCTTCTGCTTCGGTTAGGTCCATACCATTTCTGTACTTTATTGAGCCCATCTTTGCATGAAATGTTCCCTTGGTATCTCTGATTTTCTTGAAGAGATCTCTAGTCTTTCCCATTCTATTGTTTTCCTCTATTTCTTTGCATTGGTCACTGAGGAAGGCTTTCTTATCTCTCCTTGCTATCCTTTGGAACACTGCATTCAAATGGGTATATCACTAAAAGTCAGACGTGACTGAGAGATTTCACTTTCCCTTTTCACTTTCATGCATTGGAGAAGGAAATGGCAACCCACTCCAGTGTTCTTGCCTGGAGAATCCCAGGGACGGGGGAGCCTGGTGAGCTGCTGTCTATGGGGTCGCACAGAGTCGGACACGACTGAAGTGACTTAGCATTAGCATTAGCATCTTTCCTTTTCTCCTTTGCCTTTCGCTTCTCTTCTCAGCTATTTGTAAGGCCTCCTCAGACAACCATTTTGCCTTTTGCATTTCTTTTTTGGGGATGGTCTTGATCACTGCCTCCTGTACAATGTCACGAACCTCTGTCCATAGTTCTTCAGGCACTCTATCAGATCTAATTCCTTGAATCTATTTTTCACTTCCACTGTATAGTGGTAAGGGATTTGATTTAGGTCATACCTGAATGGTCTAGTGGTTTTCCCTACTGTCTTCAGTTTAAGTCTGAATTTGGCACTAAGGAGTACATCATTGGAGCCACAGTCACCTCCCGGTCTTGTTTTTGCTGACTTATGTATAGAGCTTCTCCATCTTTGACTCCAAAAAATATAATCAATCTGATTTTGGTATTAACTATCTGGTGATGTCCATGTGTAGAGTCTTCTCTTGTGTTGTTGGAAGAGGGTGTTTGCTATGACCACTGCGTTCTCTTGGCAAAACTCTATTAGCCTTTGCCCTGCTTCGTTCTGTACTCCAAGGCTCCCGGACTGCCCTGCAAGTCCATTGTGATGCCGCCCCCACCATGCCCTGCAGCTGCGGCTGGACTGTGTGAGGCTGAGACTTGCCATAGGCTTGCAGCGCACACTCTGGACCGCTGGGTCCCAGCCACTCCAGAGGGTTGGGAGGGCAGCGCCTGGGCCAACACCCGGGGACAGGCCACCCTTCAGTGGCCCTGGTGGGCTGGCCCCATATACACAAGAGTGGCTGGACCTGCTGGCGTGAGAAGAGTTCAGTGCAATGGTGATTGGTCAGAGCTCAAATTTGCACTGAGCTGGAGACTCCTCCCGCTCTGAACACTCTGGCCACACTGGCCCTCTTGAGATGACCCCGCCACTTGCTTTAGAAGAATGTCCCCTATATCCTTACACACAGCACACATTTACCTGGTCTTGTTGTCCTCCACTAATGATCCTGATCAGTGCAACCTCCCTGATTCCCCATCCTCCTTTGTTCAGCCCTTCTTTGTAGCACTTAACACAATTGTGATTATATGCTTCTTCGGTGGAAGCCATAAACTCCAAGAGGGCAGGGGCCAGGTCTGTCTCATTTAGGGTTGCAGCAAAATTTCTGGTTTAAGTGCACAGCAGGTATCTGTTAAATGGATAGACAAGGCTGTTCCAAGAAAGGAGGAAATGAATGGATGAGTGGGTGTGAGTGAATAAGTGAATAAATGAAGGAGAGAATGAATGAAGGAAAGAATGAATGTAAGGTAGTGGTGGTTGTTGTACAGTTGCTAAGTGGTGTCTGACTCCTTTTTGACCCCATGGGCTGTCCACAGCATTTTTCCAGGCAAGAAAACTGGAGTGGCTTGGCATTTCCTTCTCCAAGAGATCTTCCTGACCCAGGAATTGAATCCATAGCTCTTGCATTATGGGTGGGTTCTTTACTGCTGACAAGCCAGGTGGGGCTGCCATCCATTAAAAACTGAGGGACAGGGACTTCTCTGTTGGTCCATTTGTTCAGACTCCAAGCTCCCAAACAGCAGCACAGGTTTAATCCCTGGTAGGGAAACAGATCCCACAAGTCAAATGGTACGACCAAAAAAAAAAAAAATCCGAATCCCAAAATACAAAAAAATACTAAAAATACTAAGGGACAAAGTCAAGCTCTTTGGACTTGACTCACAGTTTCTGACCTTTTTCTTTTTTTGGCAGACCCTCAGCCTGTGGGGTCTTAGTTCCCTGACCAGGGACTGAACCCGGGCCACAGCAGTAAAAGCAGAGTCCTAATCAGTGGGCCACCAGGGAATTCCCTTTCTGACCATATCCTAAGGATGGGGAGAGTTGTTGGAGCTGAGTACTTGCTGTGGTTGCCCTGAGCAACCAGAGAGGACTTCATGGATGCTGAGTGTGGATATTTTCAGCTCCCTAGTGGGAGGAGCTACACATGGGAGCTCACTCAAGAGAAATCGTATGATTGTCTGAAGAGACAAAGTCCCTGTTTGCAGGTCATTTCAGAAGTTAAAGAGTAACTTGAGGGTTGTCACAACTGGTTGAATTCAGTATGAACCTCATATATTGCTACAATGAGCTAGGCTGCTGAACCAAAGTCTTAAGAGCCAACAGTAGTTTTCTTCTTCTTGGGCCTGCTGACAGGGTCTTAGCCTGACATGTCACTGAAGGTCCCTAGTAAATGGTCAACTCACCTCACCCAAGCCAGGGCCACTGTCAGAAAAAGTCCCTGCTACACTCTGTACCGAGATCCTTCTTGTGAAGTAAAGCAGTTGGTTTGAAGTCCCTATCATCTCTGACATTTCATAATTCCATGATTTACATTCTGTATTTCTTGGTAGAGAAGTGTGCAAGCCAGTTGGCGAGAGACTCAGAGACTCAAGTCTGAGCTTGTGTTTGAAGAAGCCTCTGTTTGGGAGAGTCTGTGGGTCTTTTAAAGAATGAGGAAGAGGTGGATGTGAAACTTAGTAAGTACTTCGTGCATTTCTGTTGAAGAAACTAGCAAATTAATGGACATATGAAGTCAAGAGTAAATAAAGGAGTGAGTGGTCAGTAAGTCACAAGGGCGGGCGTTGGGTCAAAGAAGTCTTGGCAGAGAAAATGCTGGACCGTGTCAGGAAAGGTTGGAACAAAGTCTGAAGCTCTTGCGGGGGCTGTGACCATAGCAAGAGGCTTCCTTCTGGCCTTCCTCCTGCTTCCTCCCACCTGCTCCTCTCACGTGACTAGGTCCTAACAAAATCAAGGGAAAGGGTTTGCTCTCGGGTACTGTCTCACCAGCTTTATTTACAGCAACTTGCAGCCACAGGGCAAGGTCCAGGTAGGAAGTCCTTTCTATCCCCACTTTGTCCTCCCAAATCCTCTGGCACCCAGAGAACAGCACATCCAGAGCTCAACCTGGAACAGACCAGCCATGGTGCTCTGGGGTCCGGCGCTGGGAGCCCTGCTAGTGGCCATTGTGGGATATCTGTGCCTTCGGGGGCTGCTCCGGCAACGAAGACCCAAGGAGCCCCCTCTGGATAAGGGCCCCGTGCCCTGGCTGGGCCATGCCATGGCTTTCCGGAAGAATATGTTCGAATTTCTGAGGCACATGCAGGCCAAACATGGGGACATATTCACGGTACAGCTAGGGGGCCAGTACTTCACCTTTGTCATGGACCCTCTGTCTTTTGGCCCTATCCTCAAGGATGCGCAGAGGAAGCTAGACTTTGTGGAGTACGCTCAAAAACTGGTGCTAAAGGTATTTGGATACCGCTCTGTGCAGGGAGACTATAGGATGATACACTCAGCCAGCACCAAGCACCTCATGGGGGAAGGCTTGGAGGAGCTCAACAAAGTCATGTTAGACACCCTGTCCTTGGTTATGCTGGGGCCCATAGGACCCAGTCTGGGCACCCACCACTGGCGTGAGGATGGCCTCTTTCACTTCTGCTACAACATCTTGTTCAAGGCTGGCTACCTGAGCTTGTTCGGCTACACAAAGGACAAGGAGCAGGACCTGCTGCAGGCAGAGGAGCTATTCCTGGAGTTTCGCAAGTATGACCGTCTGTTCCCCCGGTTTGTTTACTCCCTGCTGGGGCCCCGGGAGTGGCTGGAAGTGGGCCGGCTCCAGCGTCTCTTCCATAAGGAACTCTCGGTGGAACACAACCTGGAGAAGTACGGCGTAAGCAACTGGATCACCTACATGCTTCAGTTTCTGAGGGAGCAGGGTGTCTCCCCAGCCATGCAGGACAAGTTCAACTTCATGATGCTCTGGGCCTCCCAGGGGAACACAGGGCCGACCTCTTTCTGGGCCCTCTTGTTCCTCCTGAAGCACCCAGAGGCCATGCGGGCTGTGAGGGAGGAGGCCACCCGGCTCCTGGGAGAGGTCAGGCTGGAGGCTAAGCAGTCCTTCAAGTTTGGTGCCCTGCACCACATGCCGGTGCTGGACAGTGTGATGGAAGAGACACTGCGGCTGAGGGCCTCGCCCACCCTCCTCAGGGTGGTGAACGATGACCAGATCCTGCAGATGGCCAGTGGGCAGGAGTACCTGCTCCGCAATGGAGACATCCTGGCCCTCTTCCCTTACCTCTCAGTGCACATGGACCCCGACATCCACCCCGAGCCCACCGCCTTCAGGTACGATCGCTTCCTCACCCCCAGTGGCAGCCGAAAAGTAGACTTCTACAAGGCAGGCAAGAAGATCCGCCACTATACCATGCCGTGGGGCTCGGGTGTCTCCATCTGCCCTGGGAGGTTCTTGGCCCTCAACGAGATGAAGCTCTTTATCCTGCTCATGGTCATGAACTTTGACCTGGAGTTGGTGGACCCTGCCACACCTGTGCCACCCGTGGACCCCCAGCGCTGGGGCTTTGGCACCACACAGCCCAGCCACGAGGTGCGATTCCGCTACCGCCTGCGGCCTGCGGAGTGAGCTCTGTCCAAGAGGCCGAAGTCTGGCTGGGGGTGCTCCCCTGGGTCTCTGCCTCCTCTCGCCCACCCCTCTAAAGCCCCAGACCACCCCTTTCCTCTTCCTGCTTGTCCTCCCTGCTCTTTGGCATCCTTCTGATCACCTCACAGGCTGATACTTCTCTCTTGAAAACACCATCTTTCACAGCAGATGCTGCATAACTCGCCTCTCATAGGAAGTCCAAGGAAGGGGAAATAACTGTGGGCAACTCAGTTTGGGGGATAATATATGCCATGATAAATCTCATGCAGTACAGACACCGGTTACAGTGAGTCATATAGCATCTTGCAAACATTGGTCTCCACCCTCCCACTCTGCTTTGCTTGTTTTCCTCAACACTCACCCTGTGGGATTCAGGGCCTAGAACAGTGTCATCCGATAGCCATATGAGGCAAGCCACATGTGTAATTTTTCATCTCCTAGCTGACATATTTTTAAAAGTAAAAAGAAACTGGTGAAATTCATTTTTCTACTGTATTTTACTTGTCCTGATGTATCTAAAATATTAGTATTTCAACAAGGAGTCATACAAAAGTATTAATTAAATATTTTTACATTTCTTTTTCCCTCCAAGATCTGGTCTGTACTTTTTAACCCTTCACACTGAGTGCTCAATAGCCGTGTGGCTTCTGTAATGGACAGAGCAGCTCTAGAAAAGGGTGGCCTTTCATGGAAGAGATATGCAAGGTCCCTCCTCCCTGCCCTCCTCTCCCCTCTGCACCCCCACCTTGGGGTGATTTCAACCCTTCACTTGGTTTCCACAACCATTGCTAAGCTCAGAGCTCTCTCCTACCTCCAGACCCCCAATATCCCCACAGCGATCTCCCAGCACCTCTGATTCAGTTCAGCCCACACAGAACTCAGCATCTGTGCCCCCCCACACACACCTCTGCCCTGAACCACGCCCATCTCCTGATTTCCCTGCCTCTCTGCTCAGGACATCACCATCTACCCCATCCCCTTAGGCAGATACAGAGGACACACCCTCAGCCCCTCCCTTTCTCTCTCCCACAGGGAGAGAGCTCTGTCATCTGACCCCTGTGGTGCCACCGAACCATGGTCCCGCTTCCCCACCCCTGCTACCCTTCTTAGAGCTCAATCCCAGCATCTCTTTCCACGTGGGGCCTGTGGACTCTGTTTACCCTACTGCCAGAGACTTTTTTTTCCAAAAGCACCTCTGAGCATCCCCTTTTTACTTTTCTGGCTCCTCATCACCTCCCCGCAGTTGATATTTAAGTTTTGCCACATGCAGTTCCCGAATTTTCAATCCAGGGCAATTCAACTTTGACAACTTTCTCCAGTGGAACTGTCCGTACAATGCTTGTTTTCACTCTCAGCCCCGGGGCCGGCTATTCCTGGAAGCCTCTTGAACATCACCATCTGGCCAGAGATGGCCTCCTCCCCAGCCCCTCCCTGGAGCACCCTGCCACTGCGTGTATCACAGCCCATCTGTCATGTCATTGCTTTCTGTGTCCTGTTTCCAGCCTCCTGCACCTGCTTCAGACTGCAGCCCACAGGGCTTGGTATCTTATTCCTTCATCTCTGACCTCAATTCCCTAAACGTAGATTAAATTACAGAAACCTGACTTCCAGTCTTGTCTACTTTACTTTGGCTCATGTCCTCCTAGCCTTCATTCCATCCAGCCAAAAATTTTGTTCTGAGCACTACTGTCTGCCAGGCTCTGTGCTGGGTTTTGCAGGTGGCTCTGGGAGGTGGGCAGAGAAGGCAATGGCACCCCACTCCAGTACTCTTGCCTGGAAAATCCCATGGATGGAGGAGCCTGGTAGGCTGCAGCCCATGGGGTCGCGAAGAGTCAGACACAACTGAGGGACTTCACTTTCACTTTTCACTTTCATGCATTGGAGAAGGAAATGGCAACCCACTCCAGTGTTCTTGCCTGAAGAATCCCAGGGACGGGGGAGCCTGGTGGGCTGCTGTCTCTGGTGTCGCACAGAGTTGGACACGACTGAAGCGACAGCAGCAGCAGCAGCTGGGAGGTGGAAGAAAGCAGTGATGCTTTAGAAGCTCAGCAAGAAAGAGACGGCACTGTGGCTCAGGGGCTCCCTGGGAAAGGTTTCTCGGTGGACATATCGGTGCACAGGGAGGATGCCGACCGCGGGAGACATGGAGCATCCAGGCAGGGCATATCCGTCGGGAATCCTTAGGTCGCAGGTAACAGAAGACCACCACCCCAAACTGAAAAGACATCCCTTGGTTCGTGTCACTGTCAAGTGCAGGCTTGGGATGTCCTTCAGCTGGGCCTTGATTCTGGGGCTTTGGCATTGACCCCAGGATCTGCTCACTCACTGCTGTCACCTCCCCTTCTGAAGTTCGAGCTGATGGAGGAGCAGCCTAGACCTCACACCCTCCTGGCTTCTGTTTCATGCCTCTGTTCTAGCATGTTCTAGTCGAGTTGCATTTCACAAGCTCTGCCTGGGCCTGGGCCCATCCCTAAATGAATCACTGTATCAGGGAAACGTAAGGCCAAAGTTGGCCCAAGACCCATACCCCACCCAAATACCACCCAAAGCACAGGACAGAGTGACTCTGGAGTGGTTTCCCAGAGCAGGTAGGACTCAGTTACAAAACAAGGGTGAGGGGATACTTGGCTGGAAAATGACCCCTGTTCCATGAGGGAGCCAACCAGCGAAGAGCAGAGATGGGAATGTGAAGGAAACAGCAACAGGTGTGGTGCCCAGGAAATGAAAAGCCAGGAGAAGGAGTGTCGGGGTGAAATGGTGTGTGGGATTCTGATTGTGAAAAGTCCAGCTTTAAGACTGGACAGAGGTCCTGGATTTGATGGTGTAGGCTCTGAGGGACCCCTGAAGGCTCCTGAGTGAGGGCACGGGAGGCAGAAGGAGGGAGAAGCTCCTGGACCACCAGAAATATGTGTTTACTCTGCCTCCCACCTGCGGACTCTCATGGGTGGAGACCCTCCAGCCCCTCCTGACAGCCAGCCCCTGGAGCCAGCATGAGGACTGTGATATTAAACAAAATTATGATAATATTTTCCCAGCCGAGCTTCAGGGAAAGGGGAAGCCTGGTGGGTGGCAGACATCTGACTACTCTGCAGGGTGTGGGAGTGATGCTGAGGGTGCTGTGGTCAGGGGCTGCTGGGTGCAGCTCAGATGAAAACACGAGCCCGAGGATGGGCAGCACAGAGGTCAGCTGTTAAACTAAGGCGGCCTTTCAGGCAAGCGAGTACGGACTTCGGGAGGGCAGTGAAGGAAGAGGAGGGTGAGGGAGGGAGAGAGCGAACGCTGCTGATGGCTGAGGACTGAGAACTGACCAGTGGGATCAGCAACATGGTCACTGAGGCCTCTGAAGGGAAGATTTCAGTGGATGCACCAAGGAGCTGGGTCCCCTCTGCTCTCATGGACTGTGGTGTGACCGTTCAGGCTGTTTTTCCCTCTGTCCCCCTTGCCGGGGAGCTCTCAGCCAGCCTCTCCCCGAGGTCACTCATGCCCATTACATCTTCCTGGGCCGTGAGCCCGCTACTCTCAGAATAGCTGGACGGCAGGGCCTGTTGCCTTCTGAGCACAGTGGCCAGGAAAGCCTTGAGGTACTGGCGGAAGCGGTGGCTGGAGAAGGCGTAGAGGACGGGGGTGAAGCAGCAGTGCAGGAAGGCGATGCTCTCCGTCACCTGCAGCGCATAGTCCAGGTGCTGGCTGACCCTGCAGTCCCCAAAGACTTGCAGGTCCAGCAGCGAGTGCAGGAACAAGGTGAGATTGTACGGGAACCACAGCACAAAGAAGGCCACCACCAGAGCTACGGCCATCCTCAGGGCCCGCCTCTGGCCCGGGGGCCTCAGACTCACCAGCACAGAGCCAATGCGGGAGTAGAAGAAGATCATGGCAAGGAGGGGGAGGAGAAACCCCAGGAGGTTCTGCTGGAAGCGGAGGAAGAGCTTCCAGATGGTCCCATGTCCCCCAAAATCTGCATAGCACTCCCACACGCCCGGGGAGTTCTCATGCGTCCTCACAAAGACCATGTCAGGAATGGAGACAGCCAGGGCCATAGCCCACACACTGGCTGCAAGCAACAGGCTCTTGGCTCGGGTCCTCAGTCGGTGGTAGGGCCGAGCGCAGACAATCTCCAGGTACTTGTCCAGGCTCATGCAGCTGATGAAGAAGATGCCACTGTAGAAGTTCACGGTATAGAGGGTGCTCACCACCTTGCATAAGACGCTCCCGAAGACCCAATGCCATGCCACAGAGATGCCCCAGAAGGGCAGTGTCACCACAAACAGGAGGTTGGAGATGGCCAGGTTCAGCAGATAGGTCTCGGTCATCCGTCTTCGAGGCACGAACCGGAGCAAGACCGCTAGGAGGAGGAGGTTTCCAACCAGGCCCAGCACAAAGATCAGGCTGTAGAAGACAGGTAGAAAGACTCTGCCAAATGACAGCACCTCGTCCTTCCTGCACAGCATGAAGATCATGTCCTCCAGGTAGTACTCATAGTCATAGAAGGAGCTGCTGTTCTCAGAACTGGCCACCTTGGTGGTGGGCGGCAGAGGGGAGGCGGTGGTGGCCATGGTGGGAGGACGCACCCAGTCCTGGAGCTCTGCGGGCCAGAGAGCAGTGTGAGCCACAGGAGATGGATCCAGGCCTTCCCGCCCTCTCTCCAAACCCACTGGAGCCCCTTTTCTGGGCTGGCCAATAGACTCTCCACATTTACACCAGTACCTGTGGGCTAGCGACTAGGAGTACAAGTGCGGGCAGCCCAAGGCTACCCCGTGATACTGCGGTCATCTTGGGTAGGTGACGTAACCTCAGGTGTTCTCACAGTATTCACTTCTCTTCTTTATTTTATCCCTCATCGTTTATAAAGACTGATACAGTCATTTGTGTCTTCTTTATTATTGAGGGATACCGATTCACCTGGGCTTCCCAGGTGGCACAAGTGGTAAAGAACCCACCTGCCAATGCAGGTAGATGTAAGAGACATGAGTTCTATCTCTGGGTTGGGACGACCCCCTGGAGGAGGGCAGGGCAATATTCTTGCCTAAAGAATCCCATGGACAGAGGAGCCTGGCAGCTTGCAGTCCATAGGGTTGCACAGAGTCGGACATGACTGAAGCGACTCAGCACACACCAATTCACCTGTTTATTGAGTCTGTATAGACTCCTGAGAGTCCCTTGGACTGCAAGGAGATCCAACCAGTCCATTCTAAAGGAGATCCGCCCTGGGTGTTCTTTGGAAGGAATGATGCTGAAGCTGAAACTCCAGTACTTTGGCCACCTCATGCAAAGAGTTGACTCACTGGAAAAGATTCTGATGCTGGGAGGGATTGGGGGCAGGAGGAGAAGGGGATGACAGAGGATGAGATGGCTGGATGGCATCACTGACTTGATGGATGTGAGTCTGAGTGAACTCTTCGAGTTGGTGATGGACAGGGAGGCCTGGCATGCTGCGATTCATGGGGTCGCAAAGAGTCGGACACGACTGAGTGACTGAACTGAACTGAACCCTTCCTCATGTGTGGCTTAAAATTAATCTTATTTGTGTGGTTTGTAATTTTTTTTTTAATTTAATGGCCATGCTACACAGCTTGCAAGATCTTAGTTCCCTGACCAGGGACTGAACTCACACACCTGCAGTGGAAGCACAGAGTCTTAACTGCTAGACCACCAGGGAAGTTCCTTTTTTTTTTTTTTTTTAAATGAGAGCTTCTCTTCAGTGGGCTTGCTTCTTCTATATTTAGCTAGTGTGTCCACTCTGGCTTTGAGCTCTCTTTACTTCTGTCACTTGAGGATTCCCTTGCTTTGGTTATTTTAAAAGTATTTTTTGGGAGAACAAGATGGTGGAGGAGTAGGTAGACATGGAGTACATCTCTCTCCACAGATTCATCAGGAATACACCTTCAGACACAGAAGATCTTGCAGAACAACAGCTGAGAGCAGGCGGAGGACCTGACCACTGGAAAAGAATATATAGAACCATGCAAAATGGAGCCACAGCCAGAGGAATCAACTTTTCTGACTACAGACTACACTACAAAGCTACAATCATCAAGACAGTATGGTACTGGCATAAAAACAGAAATATAGACAATTGGAACAAGATAGAAAACACAGAGATAAACCCACACACCTGTAGCTACCATACTTTTGACAAAGGAGGCCAGAATATGCAATGGGGTGAAGGCAGTCTCTTCAATAAGTGGTGCTGGAAAAACTGGACAGCTACATGTAAAGGAATGAAATTAAAACACTTCCTAACACCATACACAGAATGTATTAAAGACCTAATTGTAAGACAAGAAAGTATAAAACTGTTAGAAGAAAACATAGTCAGAATCCTCTAAGATGTAAGTCACAGAAAAATCCTCTATGACTCACCTCCTAGTGTAATGGATATAAAAACAAAAATAAACAAATGGGACATAATTAAACTTTAAAGCTTTTTCATAGCAAAAGAAACTATTAAGGTGAAAAGACAACCCTCAGAATGGGAGAAAGTAATAGCAAATGAAACAAGTTACAAAGGATTAATTTCTAAAATATACAAGCAGCTCATACAAGTCAATACCAGAAAAACAAATAACCCAGTCAAAAAGTGGGAAAAAGACCTAAACAGATATTTTCCCAAAGACATAAGATAGATAATAAATACATGAAAAGATGCTCAACATTGTTCATTATTAGAGAAATGCAAATCAAAACTACAATGAGATATCACCTCACACCAGTCAGAATGGCCATCATCAAAAAACCTACAGACAATAAATGCTGGAGAGGGTGTGGAGAAAAGGGAACACTCTTGGACTGTTGGTGGGAATGCAAATCGATACAGCCACTATGGAAGACAGTCGGAGATTCCTTTAAAAATTAGGAATAAAATCACTATGTGACTCAGCAATCGCACTTCTAGGCATATACCCTGAGGAAACCAAAACCGAAAAAGACACGTATACCCCAATGTTCACTGCAGCACTATTTAGAATAGCTAGGACATGGAAGCAACCTAGATGTCTATCAACAGATGAAAGGATAAAGAAGCTGTGGTACATATACATAATGGAATGTTGCATGTGTGCATACTAAGTCACTTCAATCGTGTCTGACTCTTTGGGACCCTGTGGAATGTAGCCTGCCAGGTTCCTCTGTCCATGGGATTCTCCAGGCAAGAATACTGGAGTGGGTTGCCATGCCCTCCTCCAGGAGATCTTCCCCACCCAGGGATCAAACTCGCATCTCCTGGGGCTCCTGCATCTCCTGCATTGCAGGCAGATTCTTTACCACTGAGCCATCAGGGAAGCCCATGGTGAAATATTCCTCAGCCATAAAAAGGGATATGTTTGAGTCAGTCCTGACGAGGCAGATGAACCCAGAGCCTATTATACGGAGTGAAGTAGGTCAGAAAGAGAAAAACAAATATCATATACTAACGTATATGGACGGAGAAGGCAATGGCACCCCACTCCAGTACTCTTGCCTGGAATATCCCATGGATGGAGGAGCCTGGTAGGCTGCAGTCCATGGGGTCACGAAGAGTTGGACACGACTGAGCGACTTCACTTTCGCTTTTCACTTTCCTGCATTGGAGAAGGAAATGGCATCCCACTCCAGTGTTCTTGCCTGGAGAATCCCAGGGATGGGGGAGCCTGGTGGCTGCCGTCTATGGGGTCACACAGAGTCGGACACGACTGAAGCGACTTAGCAGCAGCAGCAGCAGCAACGTATATGGAACATAGAAAGATGGTACCGATGAAATTACTTGAAGGGCAGCAATGTGGAGACACAGACATAGAGAGCAGACTGATGGACACTGCGGGGGTGGAGGAAAAAGGAGAGCATGGGATATATGGGCTATATGGAGAGAGTAACACGGAAACATACATTACCATATGCAAAATAGATAGCCAATGGGAATTTGCTGTATGACTCTGAGAACTCAAACCGGGGCTCTGTAACAACCTAGAGGGGTGTGGTGGGGAGGGAGATGAGAGGGAGATTAAAGAGGGAGGAGACATAGGTATGCCTGTGGCTGATTCACGTTAATGTTTGGCAGAAACCAACACAATACTGTAAAGCAATTACCCTTCAGGTAAAAGTAAATTTATTTTTTAAATATTTTATGTATAAATACTTAGGTTTATGTCAATAATTTCATTTGTAAATATTCAATATGTTAAAAATATTTTATCTCCTCCTTCTAGGTTTGCAGCAGAAAGGTATGAACCATCATGTTGATAGACTCAGAACCTACAAACCTACTAATTCCTCAGTTTTACCATCTTTAAAATGATATTAATAATTGTGCCCATTTCATGGGGTTCTCGTGAGGCTTAAACGTGATCATTCAGGCAGAGCATTTCAAGCTCTATGAAGAATGCCCAGGACATAGGAGGCACTCAGCACACATTCGCTTAAATTACTGCTTTGCCCAGAAGTGAATTCACCACCTTCCAAATCAGCCTCTTTTCCTCTATCTAACTGAACACCCACCACTAGCTACTCGGTCTCCTAAGACTGAACTGTAAGACATCGCAGACCCCTTCCTTGCAGCCCCATCACCACCCCAGGTGGCTCTACCTCCACACTGATGTCCTCAGGTCCCATTAAAATACACACATGATAAAAATATAATACTCTTTTAAAAAAATTAATACAAATGAAATATATATATGAAACAACCTCACAAAGTATACAAACATATGCTATGAAGGAGTACAAAGAGGTGAAAGGCAGGTAAGAGACAGGCAGAGGACTCACGACAGTGGCCACCTGGGTAGGAGAAGCCAGCGACATGGGATGGAGCAGGTCACTGTTTAAGGTCAAGTTCCCCTGGACAGCAGTTTCCCAGGTTTTAGTTGTACTGTTAAGCGTAATTTTTAAAAGAAAGCCTCACATGAACCAGTGTAAAAAACCCTGTCATGAACCAAGGATTATGCTCAGTCCTGTTCTGTGTTCTACAAGGAGAGAAACTTCATGTTCAACACATTAAATTGTTCACCGATGGAGAGAGGAAGGAGATAAAAAAGAATTTGTTGGCCAAACAGGCACCCATGTGCAGTCACCAGAATAAGGCCTGTAGGCTGGTAATGGTAATGGGCCACAAACCCCGAAATACAAATCAACTCTACCTTGTTCCTCTGCATTTTAGTTTTTATTCTTTCAGGGGAGGAGGAACTGTACTGCATGGTTTGTGAAATCTTAGTTCCCTGACCAGGGATCAAACCTGGGCATTCAGCAGTGAGAATGCTGAGTCCTAACCACCAGATCACCAGCAAATTCCCTGTTTCTTATCCTATGATTGTAAATGAGGTTTAACTTTTTAATGTGTTCAGTGCCAGTCTGTATTTCTTCTGTGCATGATTTATTGTTTTAATGGGTGGGATTCTCATATTACAAGAGGTTTTCTATAGTAAGATTTTAGCTTTTTGCAGATATACTGGAAATACTGTTCCCAGTCCTTTCTGGTAGAAATTTTGTATGTTATTTTTTCTTCCAGGTAGAATTTTGAAGGAAATGTTGATTCAGGTCCTCAGCTGACTCTTCCAGTATCCATGACACTGTGACCCATTGATGGAAATACACATTCTGCGGAGGCTGAACCTCTCCCAGGAGTCCTCCTACTCCTTGAGCCTCTGCCCCACCCTTGGGCTTCTGTCAACTGGCCTCTGGGCCAGAGATTGGGGAAAGATAAACGCCCTATCCCCACCCCAAGGCCTCAGCCTGGGCGGCTTTAACTAGGGCTGGGCTCTGCTCCTGACTGGACTTGAGAACTGGGCCCTGTGCCTTCATTCCTGGTCTTCCACTCCCTTCCTGTGCATCTGGGGTCTCCTGTGTGTGAGCCCCTGACTTTCCTGGGCAGCAGTCATGACATCCTCCGGCACATGGCTGGTTTGTGAGTCTGAGTTGCTGGGGTTGGGAGGAGGGACTGCCCTTCTGTACGTGGGCCTAATTAGGGTTTTCAGTCAGGAAGTTGTTGTTATTTAGTCGCTAAGTCATGCCCAACTCTTTTTGAGGCCCCGTGCACTGTAGTCCACCAGGCTCCTTTGTCCATGGGATTTCCTAGGCAAGAATACTGGAGTGGGTTGCCATTTCCTTTTCCAAGGGATCTTCCTGACCCAGGGATTGGATTTGCGTCTTCTGCATTGGCAGGTGAATTCTTTACCACTGAGCCACCAGGGAAGCCCAGTCAGGAGTTACCACTAATTAAATAACAGCTCTTCTAGTCTGTCAGCACTGACCTTGATCCTGATCTGGCTTCTCAAAGTCCCTGTCTTTTACTTTAATAAACAACCAAATCTGATGATTGTTTTGATCAAAGCCAGAGGTCAGGGTCAGCATGCCCCAGCTGGACGAGATCACCTTTACAAGGCTCCCTTTACCTGGAACGCTCCATTCTTTTTCTCTGGGGGCTACAAGCCTCCTGATCTTTCACCCTGGGACTCTTTCCACATTCTTTTAACCTCTGGGGCCACAACCCCTCCTGTCCCTTCATCAATACCAACAAAGATGACAACAGCAATAAGCATTCCTGTACTCACATGACAACTGGCCAGGCATCTTCTTATCAACTGTGGTAGTCCTATAAGGCAAACCAGGAAGGACCCACCAGCCCCGCTTAACCCAGGAGCAAAGTAACTTCAGCACAGTTACACAGGAAGTCACTGGCTGAACTGCATCTGGATCCAAGGGCTTCATCCTCAGCAACAGTACCGTGGCCCTAGCCCCATCTCATTCTCTGCCTCTCTTCTGCCCTGTCTAGCAGTTATCAAAAGGACCCACTTGAGAGAGGTATGATTTGAGCTCAGGAGGTCTTGGTTGACCGGGGTTCACCCTCACTGGCTAGTCTTATCTTTGTAGATTCCACCATTAATCACCTGAAGGCTTTATGGAGCCTCCTTGGGAAACACCTTCTCTATGGTCAATGGAGTGGCCTCCCCAAATATCCACATCCTAATCCCTGAAACCTGTGGATATGTTCCTTTATACGTAAGAGTGACATGACAGATGTGGTTAAGGACCCTGAGCTAGGGAGAATACCCTAGATTATCCAGGTGGGGCCACTGTAACCACAAGGGTCCTTTATAGGGGAGGTAGGATCTTCCTGGGTCGGGAAGATCCCCTGGAGGAGGGCATGGCAACCCCCTCTAGCAATCTTGCCTGGAGAATCCCCATGGACCGAGGAGCCTGGCGGGCTACAGTCCATGGGGTCACAAAGAGTCGGACATGACTGAGTTACTTTATTAAGCACAGGAGTGTCCGAAGCAGAGAAGGGAATGTGACTATGGAAACAAGTCAGAGGGACTGGGTTCCAAGACAGGGGGTGCAGGTAGCCTCTAAAGGCTAGAAGAGGCAGGGAACAAATCCTCCCTGAGCCTCTGAAAGGAACATGGTCCTGATGACCCATTTTAAGACTTCTGACCTCCAGAACTTTAAGATCGTACATCTGTGCTGTTTTAAGCCACTGAATTTGTGGTAATCTGACACAGTGGCAATAGGGTCACTTCCTGTGACCCTCGAGTGCCCTCTGAATCTCAGACTGAGAGAGTGAGACTGCATGGTGTCTACCTCCTCCAGCTTACAGGTGGGGAAATGGAGACTCACTGAACAGGAACTACTTGTGCAAAGCATACAGTGAATCATCAGAGGCTGTGTTGAGCCATGGACCCCATGTTTCTGACTGCCCTTCATGTCTCTGTTACCCCACTCCTAACTGTCCCTCAGGCTTGACCATTTAAAGGCATAACACTTTGCATTCATATAGAGACAAAAATTTATGGAACAGAAAATAACATGTGTCTTGTTGAAGGTTTACAGGAACATCTGAGCAATCCCATGTGGATAATTGCAAGAACAAAGGATTACCCTGTCCCCACCAGGGTCTGGCTGACACCCAGATGTCTGCAACATCCAGTCACACCCCCTCCCCTTGGGGTGTAAAAAAAAGCCTGAATTCTAACTTAGGAAAGATGGTTCTTTGGGATACGAGTTGACCGTCTTCTTGGTCTGCAGGCTTTCTGAATAAAGTTTCTATTCCTTTGTCCCCTGTTGTGTGCAGCAGCAGCACAAGCTCAGACTCGCTAACAGAACTGGTGATACCCTTTTCCCCCAGCTCCCTTTTTTAACATGAACCAAACTTGAATTTGAGGGTGAGCTTCTGATAGTGGGGCTTCTGGCCTCATCAAGGGGTGGCAGAGGAGATTCTAAGTCTGCCATACGCTGGGCCTGGCTTGTACTGGCTGGCGAGAGTCAGTGATGCAACATGCGGGAGGCCTGCAGCAAACGATCATGGAATTAACCAGCTCCACCTTCAGTGATAAGTCAGTAGCTTGAAACGGGTTACAGTGGGAACGTTTATACCACGGCAAAGGCCGCATACTGGGCCTTCCCCTCCCTCGCTCGCCACTGCTGAGTTGGTTGTTAAACTTTTACCAGGACCCCGATCTGGACCCCATGGAGCCTGGCCAGACCTGCCTGTCTTGCTGTCTCCCTGTCTGTGTCACCTCCTTGTCCCCCTTTCACATCAGCCCCACAGCTGCCCTCCTCCCCAGCCGAGGGCCCTGGAGGTCACGGTCACATGCAGGCCCCTGCCAGGCCCCCAGAGCACTCCCATGCTGTGTGCTGCCTACAGTGCAGCTGAGACCAGTGAACAAACAAACAAGATCAAACGTGACCCCAAGAGGCCACACCAGCTTTCATAATATAAAACAAAGAGTAACACTGGAGATCACTTCAAGTGGACACTAATTCTGCTGGCTCCCCTGGAAAAGGATTTGGAAATTATAACCTTTAAAAAGGCCACCTTAATGCTCCCCTCCCAGAAGCCTGCCTGGGCCGCTAGCCTGGTGAAACCCCCTTCCCAGCCCCCCGAGCACTCACAGAAGGTTGCTCCTCAGCCTCAAATCCACCTCCCCAGATTCACAGTCGCCGTGTGAGGATCACCTGCCTCCTCTGCTGGACTGGGGATTCCCAGAGGTTGGAACTCCCCGGCACAGGCTAGCATCTGAGAGGTACTCAACAAATGACCATGGAATTAATTAGCATAGTCAGGCCTCTCTCTCTCTCTCCCTACTCTGCCTCTTTTCCTGGCCTGCTTCCTCCCTCCGCCACTGGTGCCCTGCATACAACGGAACCAAAAGCCTCCTTTCTTGAGTTATTAATACTTCCTCAGCCTGGGCAAGCCCTGCCTCAGTGACCTTGGGAGCCAGTGACCATGGAGGATGACCAGCCCACAGCCCCCACTATTTCCACTGTAGCTGAGTTCAAAGCCAATTCCAGCTCCCTGTGACCTCCCTGTGACCACCACACACACCTCTCCCCCACCCCCTCCCCTCTCTCAGAAGTCTCCTCTGACTGCTTTGAGAGGACAGTGGTAGAGATGGAGTCCCAAGGTCTGGACTCATCTTGGCTCAGCTAGCAATAGGACCTCCGCCCCCACCCGATGATAACTCCAGCATTTCCAGCCTGCCTTCCTGGCTCAGCTGTGGCTGGAAAAGCTGAGGCTGGTGTTGTGAAGTGACTCACACTCTGACTGCAGTGTCAGGCTGTGGAAAGTGCCCTGGGGTTGGGGAACCGGTAACTGCACTGGGATCTCTATTTTCTTCCTCCTGGGTTCGGCAAAACATCAGATATTAAACTCTATTTCTACATATAACCACCAGAGCAACAACAACAACAATACCCACCACTTACATAGCACTTACCGTGGGCCAAGCTCTGTTCTCAGAACCTTACATGTATTCATTCATTTCAGCCTTGCAATACCACTCGGATACTACTGCTATCTCTATTTTGCCTGTGAGTAAACTGAGAGAACATTCCTGAGGTCACACAGTTAGTAAGTAGGGGAGTGGGGATTTGAACCCAGGCCCAGAGTCTGGGCTAGCTCATTAAAAGATAGGGGTGAAGGCTGGAGACTAGAAATGGAAAAGTGATAGGAGACCATGCTGCCATGGCTCAGGATGCCTGAATGGAAGGCTGCTTGTGGGGCTGACGGTATGTGAATGAAAAACAGGAAAAGCAACTGGGAGCCACATAAGGACAAGAGGGAAAAGGTCCAGGGCCATGGGAATGGCACGCAGGGAGAGAATTCAGGAAAGACCAGCTCAGGTCTGACCAGCTCAGGGTCAGACCTCAGTGGAGAGGTCTCCTCTCCACTGCACAGTGTGGGATGCCTTTAGGCTTAAACCTTCAGGCCCTGCAGCCACAAGACAAGGTCAGGGCTTTATCCAGAGCCCTTGAATTCCACGAGGCTGTTTTCTCATCATAAAGTAAATAAGACTTACGGCAAAGACAAGGGATTCCGTGGGATTAAATGTGGTACAGCTATTATAGCAGCTAACACCATGGACACTTGACAGTGTGCTGGGCACAGGAACAAGGAGCTTCACATACATTAACCTATTTAATCCTAATATTAACTTATAGAAATTAAACATGATTATTAGTCCTGTTTTATAGCTATGAATACTGAGGCACAGAGACTAGGGAACTGGCCCAAGAGCAAGTGAGTAGCACACCAGAAACTAAAATCCAAAATTCATGCCTGTTTTTTTTGGACCATGCAGCATCGCTTAGCTCCCTGATGGGGGGCTGAACCCATGCCCTTGGCAGTGAAGGTGCAGCATCTTAACCACTGGACTGCCAGAGAATTTGCCAGAGTCCATATTTCTAAAACCAAAAATTACATTCCCTCTCAAAGAAAACAACAAGTGAGTGGTAGTCCCACCCACCCCCAACTTCATCATCAAGTTTTATGTGTGTTACGGTACACACTAACCTCATAAAGACTTTTTGAGACAAGCACTATTATTATTTCCATTTTACAAATGATGAACTGAGGCTCAGGGAGGGAGAGTAACAATCGCAAAGACACACAGCAAGTATACCACAGGATTAGGAATCAAGTCTCAGCAGTCCGCTTGAGATCGAGAGCCTTGTCGGGGAGCTCTCAGCCGGCCTCTCCCCGAGGTCACTCATGCCCATTACATCTTCCTGGACCGTGAGCCCGCTACTCTCAGAATAGCTTGACGGCAGGGCCTGTTGCCTTCTGAGCACAGTGGCCAGGAAAGCCTTGAGGTACTGGCGGAAGCGGTGGCTGGAGAAGGCGTAGAGGACGGGGGTGAAGCAGCAGTGCAGGAAGGCGATGCTCTCCGTCACCTGCAGCGCATAGTCCAGGTGCTGGCTGACCCTGCAGTCCCCAAAGACTTGCAGGTCCAGCAGCGAGTGCAGGAACAAGGTGAGATTGTACGGGAACCACAGCACAAAGAAGGCCACCACCAGAGCTACGGCCATCCTCAGGGCCCGCCTCTGGCCCGGGGGCCTCAGACTCACCAGCACAGAGCCAATGCGGGAGTAGAAGAAGATCATGGCAAGGAGGGGGAGGAGAAACCCCAGGAGGTTCTGCTGGAAGCGGAGGAAGAGCTTCCAGATGGTCCCATGTCCCCCAAAATCTGCATAGCACTCCCACACGCCCGGGGAGTTCTCATGCGTCCTCACAAAGACCATGTCAGGAATGGAGACAGCCAGGGCCATAGCCCACACACTGGCTGCAAGCAACAGGCTCTTGGCTCGGGTCCTCAGTCGGTGGTAGGGCCGAGCGCAGACAATCTCCAGGTACTTGTCCAGGCTCATGCAGCTGATGAAGAAGATGCCACTGTAGAAGTTCACGGTATAGAGGGTGCTCACCACCTTGCATAAGACGCTCCCGAAGACCCAATGCCATGCCACAGAGATGCCCCAGAAGGGCAGTGTCACCACAAACAGGAGGTTGGAGATGGCCAGGTTCAGCAGATAGGTCTCGGTCATCCGTCTTCGAGGCACGAACCGGAGCAAGACCGCTAGGAGGAGGAGGTTTCCAACCAGGCCCAGCACAAAGATCAGGCTGTAGAAGACAGGTAGAAAGACTCTGCCAAATGACAGCACCTCGTCCTTCCTGCACAGCATGAAGATCATGTCCTCCAGGTAGTACTCATAGTCATAGAAGGAGCTGCTGTTCTCAGAACTGGCCACCTTGGTGGTGGGCGGCAGAGGGGAGGCGGTGGTGGCCATGGTGGGAGGACGCACCCAGTCCTGGAGCTCTGCGGGCCAGAGAGCAGTGTGAGCCACAGGAGATGGATCCAGGCCTTCCCGCCCTCTCTCCAAACCCACTGGAGCCCCTTTTCTGGGCTGGCCAATAGACTCTCCACATTTACACCAGTACCTGTGGGCTAGCGACTAGGAGTACAAGTGCGGGCAGCCCAAGGCTACCCCGTGATACTGCGGTCATCTTGGGTAGGTGACGTAACCTCAGGTGTTCTCACAGTATTCACTTCTCTTCTTTATTTTATCCCTCATCGTTTATAAAGACTGATACAGTCATTTGTGTCTTCTTTATTATTGAGGGATACCGATTCACCTGGGCTTCCCAGGTGGCAGAAGTGGTAAAGAACCCACCTGCCAATGCAGGCAGACGTAAGATATGTGAGTTTGATCCCTGGGTTGGGACAACCCCCTGGAGGAGGGCAGGGCAATATTCTTGCCTAGAGAATCCCACGGACAGAGGAGCCTGGCAGCTTGCAGTCTATAGCGTTGCACAGAGTTGGACACGACTGAAGCGACTCAGCACACACCAGTTCACCTATTTATTGAGTCTGTATACCCTTCCTCACGTGTGGCTTAAAATTCTTCTTCTTTGTGTGACTTATAATTTTCACTTTAAGGTCACACTGCATGGCGTGGGAGATCTCAGTTCCTTGACCGGAGACTGAAACCACACCCTTGTAGTGGAAGCACAGAGTCTTAACCACTGGACTACTGGAGAAGTCCCAATTTTTTTTTTTTTTTCTTTTTTTCCAATTTTTTTTTTAAAAGAGCTTCTCTTCAGTGGGCTTGCTTCTTCTGTAAATAGCTAGTGTGCCCACTCTGGCTTTGAGCTCCCTTTACTTCTGTCACTTGAGGATTTCCCTTGCTTTGGTTATTTTAAAAGTATTTTTTGGGATAACAAGATGGTGGAGGAGCACGTGGACGTGGAGTACATCTCTCTCCACGGATTCATCAGGAATACACCTTCAGACACAAAAGATCTTGCAAAACACCAGCTGAGAGCAGGCAGGAGTACCTGACCACTGAAAGAAAATATATAGAACCACGCAAAACTCGGTAGGACGAAGGAAGTAGGGGGGAAAGAGGAGAGTGAGCAGGACTGGACCTACACCTGGGGGTAGAGGAGCTGAAATAGGGGTCAGAGCCTCACATCGGGGCAACTGTGTAGGACAGAGGAGAAGCATTTAAGGCTGTTGGAGAGCAAAGTAGCTGAGCTGTGACAGCGTGAATGGAATAGAATCACACAGACAATCCTTGCTGCAGCCATACATACCCTGGACAGGGATGCAAGTCCCCTAGGAAGTACAGGGGCTGGGAGTTGGAACGTAGGGATTGGAGAGCAATCCCAAGGCAAGGTCTGCTGTTGACTGTGAGGAGACGGACCAATGGGGCGTGAAGGAGGAGATCTCAAGGGGAAATCCCTGTGGAGGAAAACCAGGCAACCATGGAGCCAAGGTGATACTGCAGAGTTACGTGCAGGGGATGGAGCCATCACTGTAGTCTCTCTCTCCCCACATGCCAGCAGTGACAGCTGAACAGAGAAGCTCCAGAGAGGCTGGCCCTTTAAGTGCCTGATGCACCAAGCAACAGGAAAGGACCAGCCAAATAGGCTCTCTGACCGCCTGCTGACGGAGGCTAGAAAAAGACTATGATAGGGCCATAGCTCTCAGAGTTCTTCTAGGTCTTCATAGAATTGATCAACTTCAGCTTCTTGGGCATCAGTGGTTGGGGCATAGACTTGGATTCCTGTGATGTTGAATGGTTCTGCCTTGGAATCATATCATATTTGAGACTGCACCCAAGTACTGTATTTTGGACTCTTGTTGACTATGAGGGCTACTCCATTTCTCCTATGGGATTCTTGGCCACAGCAGTAGATATAATGGTTATATGAATTAAATTCACCCATTCCCATCCATTTTAGTTCACGGATTCCTAAGATATCAGTGTTTACTCTTGCCATCTCCTGCTTGACCATGTCCAGTTTACCTCGATTCATGGACCTAACATTTCAGGTTCCTATGCAATACTGTTCTTTACAGCATCAGATTTTACTTTCATCATCAGACACATCCACAACCAAGCTTCAGTTTCAGCTCTGGCCCAGCCACTTCATTCTTTCTGGAGCTATTAGTAGTAGTTCTCCACTCTTCCCCAGGAGCATATTGAACACCTTCCGATCTGGGGGGCGGGGGGGGATGACTCATATTTTGGGGTCAAGTCTTTCTGCCTTTTAAACATTTCATGGAGTTCTCTTGGCTAGTATACTGGCGTGGTTTGCCATTCCCCCCTCCATTTTGTCAGAACTCTCCATGACCCAACTGTCTTGGGTGGCCCTACACGGCATGGCTGATAGCTTCATTGAGTTACACAAGCCCCTTCAACATGACAAAGCAGTGAACCTTGAAGGAGAGATCTAGAAAACCTCAGAACTAACACCAAAAAAAAAAAAAAAAAAAGATATCCTATTCAACATAGGGGATTGGAATGCAAAAGTAGGATATCAAGAGATACCTAGAGTAACAGGCAAGTTTGACCTTGGAGAACAAAATGAAGCAGGGCAAAGGCTGCAAACATCCTTTTTCAACAACACAAGAGATGACTTTACACATGGACGTCACCAAATGGTCAATGCCAAAATCTCTTTTGGTATTTGGTCAAAACCAAAGAATGATTACGTTCTCTATAGCTGAAGATGGAGAAGCTGTATGCTGCTGCTGCTGCTAAGTCACTTCAGTCGTATCCGACTCTGTGCGACCCCAGAGATGGCAGCCCACCAGGCTCCCCCATCCCTGGGATTCCCCAGGCAAGAACACTGGAGTGGGTTGCCATTTCCTTCTCCAATGCATGAAAGTGAAAAGTGAAAGTGAAGTCGCTCAGTCCTATCCAACTAAAAGCGACCCCATGGACTGCAGGCTACCAGGCTCCTCCATCCATGGGATCTTCCAGGCAAGAGTACTGGAGTCGGGTGCCATTTCCTTCTCCAAGGAGAAGCTGTATACAGTTAGCAGATACAAGACCTGCAGCTGACTGTGGCAAATCATCAGCTCCTCATAGCAAAATTCAGGCTTAAACTAAAGAAAGCAGTGAAAACCACTAAGCCAGTCAGGTACAACTTAAATTCCCTATGAATATACAGTGAAGGTGACAATTTTTTTGTGTGTGTGAAGGTGACAAATTTAAGGTTTTAGATCTAGTAAACAAAGTGCCTGAAGAACTATGGACGGAGGTCCATAATATTGTACAGGAGGTAGCAAACAAAGCCATCCCAAAGAAAAAGAAATGCAAGAAGGCAAAGCGGTCGTCTGAGAAGGCTTTACAAATAGCTGACAAAAGAAGAGAAGTGAAAAGCAAGGGAGAAAGGGAAAGGTACCCCCAACTAAATGCAGAGCTCCAAAGAACAGAAAGGAGAGATGAGAAGGCCTTCCTCAATGAACAATGCAGAGAAATAGAGGAAAACAAGAGAAAAGATAAGATGAGAGGTCTCTTCAAGAAAATTGGAAATATCAAAGGACAATTTCATCCAAAGATGAGCACAATAAATGGCAGAAATGGTAAAAAAAACCTAACAGAAGCAGAAAAGATCAAGAAGAAATGGAAAGAAGAGGTATACAGAAAAGATGTTAATGACTGGGATAACGACAGTGGAGTAGTCTCTCACTCAGAGCCAGACATTCTGGAGTATGAAATCAAGGGGGCCTTAGGAAGCACTGCTGTCAATAAAGCTAGTGGAGGTGATGGAATTTCAGCAGAGCTATTTAAATCCTAAAAGATAATGCTATCGAAGTGTTGCACTCAATATTCCAGCAAATTTGGAAAATCCAGCAGTGGCCACAGGACTGGAAAAGGTTAATCCTCATCCCAAATTCCAAGAAGGGCAGTATTAAAGAATGTTCAAACCACTGGAAAATTGCACTCATCTCCCATGCTAATAAGGTTATGCTCAAAATCCTCCAAGTTAGACTACAATAGTACGTGAACCAAGAACTTCCAGATGTTCATGCTGGGTTTAGAAAAGGCAGAGAAACCAGAGATCAAATTGCCAATATTTGCTGAATCATAGACAAAGCAAGGGAATTCCAGAAAAACATCTATCTCTGTTTCACTGACTATGGTAAAGCCTTTGACTGTATGGATCATAACAAACTGTGGAGGGATGGGAATACCAGAACATCTTACCTGTCTCCTGAGAAATCTGTATGCGGGTCAAGAAGCAACAGTTAGAACCCTGTATGGAACAACTGACTGGTTCAGGACTGAGAAAGGAATACAAGACTGTTTATTGTCACCCTGTTTATTTAACTTAAAACGCTGAGCACATCAGGTAACATTCCCAAGGACACACAGCGAGTGTACTGCAGGATTAGAAATCAAGTCCCAGAAGCTGGCTCAAGATCTGGAGGCTTGAACCATGCAGTGGGAGCTGCTGTGAGCCCTCTCAGACTCACAGAATCGACAGTTGCCCTCTGCATGGCCCCCCTTGAGAAGCATGGCATTTGGGTTCATAGCAATGTATAAAACACAATGAAAACAATGCAACCCAGTCCTGACAGTTACGGGAAGCTTTCTTATACCCTAGCGCTTGCAGGTCCTCCTGGCCTCCCTGTGAGAAGGGGAGCAGGTATGCCCTCCCTGGTTTCACAGGAAGCCCAGGGCCATACCACAAGCCAGGCACGTTTGACCCTAGAGCCCTCAACACTGAGTCCTGGACCACTGCACACACGATCCCTCTTTGTTTTTCTAATATGCATTTTTCCTGATTACCAAAGTAATATATGCTCAATGTAAAATGTGAAAATAGAAGAAAAAATAGAAAAGAGACTAAAAATCTCTCCCTAATCCTACCCTGCCCCCTCTAAAGTAACCCTTGGGAACATGCTGGTATACCTTTTCTTTTCCATGCCCAGAGTCCCCATCTGCCTCACTGATCTTTCCTGGGTGTGAGATTCACCTGCTGGCTTCCTGGCTGGAAGAGAGTGGCCTTGCCCAGTCCCCATGGAGTAGGGGGCCCCTTGCAGCCACCTGATAGACATGCCATCTCCTGCTCCCTGGGATCCGTGAGGCCCACCCACTCCCCACGCTCCCTGGGACCCCACATTACTCAATGTTTCCTGGCTCTTATCAGGAAACAGGGATGTTTGTGACATTGATGAAATCACAACAACAACCCCTCCACCCAAAGTTTCCTTCAATTAATAAAAACTAGGTAATTTTAGAACCCGGCTCTTCAAGGAGCTGCTGCGGAAGATTTTCACATCTTTCTTGAATCATTTTTGCTCCCCACTCCTTTTTTTTTTTGCTTCTCTTGTTGCCTGAACTTTCACCACTTCAGCTCCTGGTTTTCATTTCACCATTATCCTGGGGTAAAAATGAAACACTCACCCCACTGCCACTACCCCCAGGGAGAGTGGTATACTCAGCATGGTGCAGCATGGAGGAACAGACTACAGGCTGGTTCACTTCATGGCTGAGCATCCATGAGCGAATTACTTAACCTCTCTGAGCCTTAGTTTTCTCAACTCAGAAATGCTTCCCTGGTGGTGTTTCTATAATATTAGTTAATAATTAAATAAGTGCCTAGCACATGACTATTGGTTTCCCCTCCAGGCCCTAAAATGACACTTGGCTCAAGTTGGGATGGATAAAAGGATATCCTGGGGCTGTTTGGGACAGATGGAGGGTTAAGATCTTGTCAGGGTTTGGGGATAAAAAGAGAAGGATGTGGGCTTTTAAGAAGAAAGTGTAGATGTGTGCTGGAAACCTCAGCCCTGGGAGTGGGGCCCCTTAAAGGCTACCTCATCTGTCCACATCACAGTACAGCCCAGAGAGCAGAGGGAACAGCTGAGGTTACCCAGCCTCATCTGGTACCAACCCTCAGGGATTTCCCAAACCCACAAAGCAGATCCTCAGAGCCAGAGTCAAGGGCGTAAGGGGCCAGCAGGCCACCTTCCTCCTCGGCTGCCTGGGCCACTGCTCCAACAGCTGTCCTAAAGAGAGAGTGCCACGCTCACCCTACTTAGCTCCTGTCTCTCCCCACACCTGTCCCCTCTCCTGGCCACAGGATCTGGTCTCTCCCTGTAACCCCTACATAGGACCCACCCACCCCATTCCCAGAATGGCTGAAACCTACCAGAGCCAGACCCACTTGCCTGTGGACGCCCGCCTCGCAACCAGGAGGAGAGCAGCAGCGTCTGTGTCCCTCTTCCTCGGGAAGCACGGAGGGAGTGACTCTTCTTTATAAGCTCTTCCCCTCCCCAGACGGCTTCCTGCCCGCATCCTCTCTGCATATCCCTTGTGCCTGCCCCAGCCCCACCTCAGCTGCACACTGAACTTGAGTCAAGCCCAAATGACCGCCTCGTTGAAAGATCACCACCCCCAAAGATACACTAATTATTTTAGAAAACATGTGTCCCCAATCACACTTTTCTGGAACCATTCTCTTGCGGCTGGGCCAAGGACACAAAACGCCTCAGTCCAGGCTTCCAGGCTTTCACTTACTCTTGTCCCCTATCTTAAGTAGTCTTCCCAGCCTCCAGCTTCATCGGTCCTGGATTCTGCGCCCCCCGCCGCTCCCTGCCCCACCACCCAACTCTCCTCTGACGGTAACTCCGCACAATCAGAGCTGTGTCTGGCTCACCCATAGTGACATCAGTTCTCTCATCTACCAGACTTTTCAGGCCAACTTCACTCTTTCCCCTTCCCTGCTCCCCCCGCCAGTTCCATCACAGCATAAATCTCTTCAGAGCCAGCTGTCTGTTCATGTCTGCTCAAGGACCATATGTGACCCACCAGGCTGAGCCCAGGGCCAGGCAAATGCAGACCGAGTGAATGAATACACGTGTGGAACACACTGCCCGTCACGCGCTCGGCAGTATGAGGGTACCTACCTCTCCACCAGGATGGCACCTGTGGTCCACTGTGAGTCTCAGCCACCTTCATCTCCAACCCCACTGCCAGCCTGACACAAAGCAGATGCCTGGTGAATGCTCACGGCCCCTATCTGAACTGAGCAGTTAACAGAATAATGGCAGGTGGTTACAGGCACTGGCGATAGGGTCACACAGAGCTGGGCTTGAACCTGGCTACGTACGTGCTGTGTGACCTAGAGAATGTACCCTCACCTCTCTGAGCCTTGGTTTTCAGATCTTTTTGGGGAGGTGGGGTTGGTGTCTCCCTCAGACAGGCATGAGAACTAAGTGTCCCCAGAGAGGTGGACAAAGACAGACATTTGCCTTTCTCTGGGGTCCACAGGCCACAGGAGGCCAAGCCTGTGATGGGTTCCACTCCCAACAGTGGGGAGCAAGGGACCTTCCTCGTGAGTGGGTTTCCAAGTCTCTCTGGGGCAAATGTTAATTACCAATAGGGAGAATAAGGCCACAGAGTCCTGGTTCCATCTAGGGGAACAGCTAGGTTCTAGAACTTGGGCTTCTTCCTCACCACCCCCTTTTTAATTTTTTTTTAATTTTTTAATTAATGTTAATTTTTAAATTTAAAATAATTTTTAGACTTGCAAAAATTGTGCATAGAATTCTTGTTAACATATTATATAATCATAACACAATTATCTAAACCATGAATATCATGGCATAATATCATTAACTGGACTTGCCTAGTAGCTCAACAGTAGAATCCACCTGCCAATGCAGAAGATGTGGGTACAGTCCCTGGGTCAGGAAGATCCCCTAGAGAAATAAATGGCAACCCACTCCAGTATTCTTGCCTGGAGAATCCCATGGACATAGCCTTGCAGGCTACAGTCCAAGGGGTCATCAAAGAGTCAGACATGACTTAGTGACTAAACAACAATAATACTTCAACTAATCCACAGACCTACTTGAATGTCACCAACTGTCCCACTAGTGTCCTCTCTGGTCCTGGATCCTAAGCAGAACCCCGTTGTGCATTTGGCGGTGGTGCCTCCATGGTCTCTCCGCTCTGGGACAGTTCCTCAGCCTTGTTTTGTCTTTCATGACCTTCACCATTTTGAAGAGAACTGTAGAATGAACCTAAATTTTGGTTTGATGCTTCTTCATGATTAGATTGAGGCTATGCATTTTGGGTAGGAACATGTGTTCCAGAGAAGCGATGTGTCCTGCTCACTACATACCAGAGGTAACCGATTTCAGTATAGCCCATTACTGACCATGCTAACTTTGATCACTGGGTAAGGTGGCTTCTGCCAGGTTTTTCTTCAGCGAAAATACTGATTAACCCTTTGTAATTAATAAGCATCCTGTGGGGAGGTATTTTGAAACTATGTAAATATCTTGTATCTTCTTATACTTTCACTACTAATTTTAGCACCCATCAAATGATGCTTTCTGACAACAATTATTACTGTGGTGTTTGCCGAATGGTGATTTTCTATTTCCATCATTCTTTCTACATTTATTAACTTGAATTTTACCATTAAGAATCGGTCCTATTTATTTATATATATTGGTAGAGACTCATGAGTACTACTTTCATTTCATTTTTGATGTTCAAATCATCTCATGCTCTTTTGAAATATTTCAACCCATCTGCTTCCTGCTGACTTAATTTCCCAGCCACAGTTCATCATGGTGGGCAGGGCAGGATACTGGGGCAGGTGTCTTTGCATGAGTGGCCAGGTTTCCCTAAAATTCACTCAGGCATCTTCCCAGTAAAAGCTGGGCCTTTTCCTGGAATAGGCAGGTTCCAGTCAGAGGAAGTCAGTCATGGGCTCCAATGCCAGGAAGGGCTGACCAGGTAGGTCCACATCCTTCCACTGCCTTCCAGTCCATCATCCTGCTCTCCACCCCAATCCTGACCTGGCCCATGGCAGTACCAGCCAACCTCATGCCCTGAGCTTTTCATTCTCGACTCCCCTTTCTCTGCTCTGCTGCAGGGACAGTTGCTGAGAAGCCTGGGTGGCAGACAGCTGGGCAACATTTACCCAGATTCATAGAGAGGAACTGCGCTCCACCCAAGAGATAGCTGACAGGTGTCCTTCACCAGCTCCAGGGGCAGCCAAGGCAGTGAGTGCAGTGCACTGCAGCAAGAGAAACTGGCCAGGGAGCAGCGGGACTGGCCCATGTCCAAGGGAGCTGAGGGAGACGGGGGGCTCTGAGCTCATTCTCTTTGCTCTCTTTAATAAGACTGTCTGACCTGCGGAAGGGGTGGACTCAGTCTCTGATGCCAGCCAGCCAGGATGCTCACAGGCCTCTCCCATAGGGCACAGTGCCCTTGGACTACAGGTCTGTGACTTGACAATCTTTACTATTCCGACATACTCCTAACTCACTGAACACATTTATTAACTACAGTGAAAAGTGGCATCACATTTTTAAAACAGCTGCTTCTCTCTTCAGCTGAGCACGGACTGTGAATCTGCCAAGCTTCTGCATGCAGCCTGTCCTCCACGAGCCACCTGAAGGCCTGTCTCCCCCGCCACGAGCCTCCCCAAGTCCCTCCAGCCTACCCTGATGCCTGGCTCTGAGCCTCTGCACGCAGAGTACCCAGCACTACCCACACTACACAGGAATGGGAGAGGCAGCTGGTTAATTTGTTGACGGAGTCCAGCCAAACTTGACAAACTGGATTTTAGAGAAAGGAGTCCTGGTTTGGCCCAGCCTCAGCTTCTGTCTCACTCGCTGTCTCTCTTTCTCCGTTTCTCTGTAATCCTTAGGCAAAGCTCACCCCATTCTGGGCTGGGCCCACGAGGGCATTAGTCTGGTCCAACTCCAGGGTTTTAGAGTTGGAAATCCTAGAGCACAGACTGGCTGCCCAATTCACAAGTTCTATAGGTGCCTATGTCGAGTCACTGATTCAATGTGGTGACAAATCTCAGAGCAGCTTCTTTCTACTATGCTCCACTCATGGCCCAGCAGGAGAAAAATGATGTTTATCTCACCTCTTCCTACACCTTCTGGGCCCCTCCAGTCACCCCAGACATGTGTTGTCTCCCCTTCCGTACATCTGCCCAGGGCCTCGTGCTCAGGGCCTCATGAGGGGGCTGATTTCAGTTAAGGTGGGTGAGGGGTGTGTAACCTTCTCACCACTCAGCAGCCCCTTGCCAGGGTACAAATATACCTGTTTGTAATCAACATATTTATTCCTTTATCACAATACCTTCAACCACATATTCCATGTTAATATAGTGGTTCACCACATGCCTTCTCTGTGAGTTGGGCCAAGCTGAGGTTATCACACCCATTTTGTGGACGCGGCTGCCAAGGCTCAGAGAGGGAAAGTCACTTGCCCAGAAGCCTGTAGTTGATAGGCATCCCTGAACTTTCTGATTCCTACCCGAGTGCTCTCTTGCCCACAAGGTATGAGAATACTCTGCTTAATTCTTTGCTTCTTCCTTCTCCCTCCCTTCCAACTCAGACCTAATTAGCTATTCTAGGACAGAAATTATTTCTTACTCATCTGCGAATCCCTCACAGAAAAGCCCAGCGAGGGCTTGACATGAAGTAGAACTGTAATACAAGTGTACTAGGTGAATGGATGCTTCCCAAGTGACATTAGTGCTAAAGTAAAGAACCTGCCTGCCAATGCAGGAGACGTAAGAGACGCAAGTTCAATCCCTGGGTCGGGAAGATCCCCTGGAGGAGGGCATGGCAACCCACTTCAGCATCCTTGCCTGGAGAATTTCATGGACAGAGCCTGGTGGGCTATAGTCCATGGGGTCACACAGAGTCAGACACAACTGAAGCAACTTAGCATGTAGCACATGCTTTGATGTAGGAAGCTTCCCAGAATGACTTAAATCCACTCCCTGGGGCTTCTCTGGAGAGTGGTTGTAGAAGGTCGGTCAGGTCTGATGACATCCATGCTCCATCAGCTGGGTTACCCTATTGTTGGCTCTGGGACTTTGCCCATGAGGGCATGACTGACACCCAGCCAGAGTGAGGTCAGGGTCAGCAACCAGTAGCAGCTGCACACATCCTCGGGTTCCCAGTAAAGATGGCATCGTGTAGGGCTTGAAAACTGGTGCTCACAGCAAAGCCCAAAAGTAGGTAGGAGGCAAGGATGGGCTGAGGTGCCAGCTTTCCGTGGGTAAGTTCGTTTTGTGGAATTATTTTCTTTCAAACATTTTTCCGGTCTTGGAAAGTGTGAAAGCTGTTAATCAACTGTTGAAAACAGAAAGCCTTGCCAAACACTCCTTCACCTTTTTATCCCATCTGCCCAAGGCCCTCCCCACATGTCTGTCTCAGGTCCAGGAGGCCTAACTCTGCATTCCCACCCTCAGCCCCCAGCCAGGTGCTGATGGCAACTTCCTTCCAAATCCAGCTGTTTTCTCCACACCACATGTTTTATAGTTTTGTTAAGTTTATTTATTCTGGCAATTTTCAAATATATACTTTAAGAAAGTGCCAGAATAGTGTAAATAACTCTCATGGATCCATCATCCAGCTTCAGTGATTATCAACTAGTGGTCAATCTTTCTACTCATACTCCCACTCACTTATCCCTTCCTGTGTTCAGTTCAGTTCAGTCCCTCAGTCGTGTCCGACTCTTTGAGACCCCATGGACTGCAGCACACCAGGCCTCCCTGTCCATCACCAACTCCTGGAGCTTGCTCAAACTCATGTCCACTGAGTCAGTGATATCATCCAACCATCTCATCCTCTGTCGTCCCCTTCTCCTCCCTCCTTCAATCTTCCCAGCATCAGGGTCTTTTCAAATGAGTCAGTTTTTCACATCAGGTGGCTGCCGGGGTCCAGCCCCGGTGGATCCAGGGAATTCGAAGCGGGGACGGTGTCAGCGAGGATCAGGAAACAACTGCTTAATTAAACGTTAATTAAGGATATAAAGAGTAATAGAATAAGGATAGCTCAGTGAGGAAATTCAGTGGAGAAAAGAGGCTGAAATAAGGATAGCTCAGTGAGGAAATTCAGCGGAGAAAAGAGGCTGAATAATTCAGCCAGAAGGTAAGAGAAAGAACGACATGGTGAGACCAAGTTTCGGTGAACAAGGCCCACACTTTATTTTCCAAAGTAGTTTTTATACCTTAAGTTATGCATAGAGGATAATGGGGGAAGGGGTAGAGTCATGCAGCAAGCCAGGCTTTCTTCCTGCAAACTTACCATATGCAAAAGCTTAGGTGATTTGCATCATCTTCTGGCCCGGAGGCCTGTTAACATTTTAAGACCCTTTCTTCAGAAAACTTATTTTTCTCTAAAGGTGATTGGTCAGGAGCCACCCTCCAAAAGCATTAGATAAAGTTGCATTTCTACAGAGCAAAGGTGTGGTGGGCTATAACAAGAAAAAGAATTAACTCAAGGGTCCCAGGTTACAAACATTAAAGCTACTACTTACACCAATTATATTAATCAATACACTGCCAGGGACACAGCAGGTAAGGGATATGGAAACTTAGCAGCAAACATTGGCCCAACAAGTGAAAATCCCTTCACCAATACAATTTCTAATCAATCTTTTAACTACTCAAAAGAATCTGTGTTTAGACAGTTTAGAACATCTCCTGCCTCTCACAGTTGGGAGGCTCTGAACAATCACATGTGGCCAGAAAAACCTATTCAGGCAGGCTAGAGGATTTCCAAAGGAGTTTGTAGGTTGAAACACTGTCAGACCCAGGAATTATTAACTGGAGCTGTAAGCTAACTTTTTTCAGAGAGGTAGTGGGGGACAGCCCCCCATAAAGTCAGAGGTGTAGGTGAAAGCACAAAGCAGAAAGTAGGCAGACTCTGGTTTTGGGTGTAAATGCTCGAGAATTTCCAGGGGAACCCCTGAGGCTCGATCCCGCCTTTGCTCCAGGGGAACCCCTGAGGCTCGATCCCGCCTTTGCGTATGCCGAGCCTCCTTCCTCATGACCTTTGTCATGGGCAGAGTTCCTCACACTGGCTCCCAGCAGTGATAGAATTCCAGTTGAGCTATTCCAGATCCTGAAAGATGATGCTGTGGAAAGTGCTGCACTCAATATGCAATATGCAATATGCACTCAATATGCAATATGCCGGCTCCCGGCAGCTGGCCAAGATATTGGAGTTTTAGCTTCAACATCAGTCCTTCCAATGAACACCCAGGACTGATCTCCTTTAGAATGGACTGGTTGGATCTCCTTGCAGTCCAAGGGACTCTCAAGAGTTTTCTCCAACACCACAGTTCAAAAGCATCAATTCTTCGGTGCTCACCTTTCTTTATAGCCCAACTCTCACATCCATACATGACTACTGGAAAAACCATGGCTTTGACTAGACCAACCTTTGCTGGCAAAGTAATGTGTCTTCTTTTGAATATGCTGTCTGGGTTGATCATAGCTTTTCTTCCAAGGAGCCAGCGTCTTAATCTCATGGCTGCATCACCATCTGCAGGGATTTTCGAGCCCTCTCACTGTGTCCACTGTTTCCCAGCTATTTGCCGTGAAGTGATGGGACCAGATGCCATGATCTTCATTTTTTGAGTGCTGAGCTTTAAGCCAGTTTTTTCACTCTTCTCTTTCACTTTCATCAAGAGGCTCTTTCGCGTTTCTTCACTTTCTGCCATAAGGGTGGTATCATCTGCATATCTGAGGTTATTGTTATTTCTCCCAGAAAACTTGATTCCAGTTTGCACTTCATCCAGCCCAGCATGTCTCATGATGTACTCTGCATATAAGTTAAATAAGCAGGGTGACAATATACAGCCTTGACATAATCCTTCCCCGATTTGGAACCAGTCTGTTGTTCCATGTCTGGTTCTAACTGTTCCTTCCTCACCTTCATACAGATTTCTCAGGAGGCAGGTCAGGTGGTCTGGTATTCCCACCTCTTTCAGAATTTTCCACAGTTTATTGTGATCCACACAGTCAAAGGCTTTGGTGTAGTCAATAAAGCAGAAATAGATGTTTTTCTGGAACTCTCTTGCTTTTTCAATGATCCAACGAATGTGGGCAATCTGATCTCTGGTTCCTCTGCCTTTTCTAAATCCAGCTTGAACATCTGGATGTTCACAGTTCACAGACTGTTGAAGCCTGGCTTGGAGGATTTTGAGCATTACTTTACTAGCGTGTGAGATGAGTGCAATTGTGCGGTAGTTTGAGCATTCTTCGGCATTGCCTTTCTTAGGGATTGGAATGAAAACTGACCTTTTCCAGTCCTGTGACCACTGCCGAGTTTTCCAAATTTGCTGGCATATTGAATGCAGCACTTTCACAGCATCATCTTTCAGGATTTGAAATAGCTCAACTGGAATTCCATCACCTCCACTAGCTTTGTTCGTAGTGATGCTTCCTAAGGCCCACTTGACTTCACGTTCCAGGATGTCTGGCTTTGGGTGAGTGATCACATCATCGTGGTTATCTGGGTCATGAAGATCTTTTTTGTATAGTTCTTCTGTGTCTTCTTGCCACCTCTTCTTAATATCTTCTGCTTCTGTTAGGTCCATACCATTTCTGTCCTTTATTGAGCCCATCTTTGTATGAAATGTTCCCTTGGTATCTCTGATTTTCTTGAAGAGATCTCTAGTCTTTCCCATTCTATTGCTTTCCTCTATTTCTTTACACTGATCACTGAGGAAGGCTTTCTTATCTCTTCTTGCTATTCTTTTTAATTCTACATTCAAATGAGTATATCTTTCTTTTCCTCCTTTGCCTTTAGCTTCTCTTCTTTTCTCAGCTATTTGTAAGGTCTCCTCAGACAACCATTTTGCCTTTTTTGCATTTTTTTGTGGGGGATGGTCTTGATCACTGCCTCCTGTACAATGTCATGAACCTCCATGCATAGTTCTTCAGGCACTGTCTATCAGATCTAATTCCTTGAATCTATTTGTCACTTCCACTGTGTAATCATAAGGGATTTGATTTAGGTCATACCTGAATGGTCTGGTGAATGGTCTAGCCATTCACTATCACAGTAATCCAAATCTATACCACAGCAGTAATGCTGAAGAAGCTGAAGTTGAACGGTTCTCTGAAGACCTATAAGACCTTCTGGAACTAACACCCCAAAAGATATCCTTTTCATCATAGGGGACTGGAATGCAAAAGTAGAAAGTCAAGAGATACCTGGAGTAACAGGCAAGTTTGGCCTTGGAATACAAAATGAAGCAGGGCAAAGGCTAACAGAGTTTCACCAAGAGAATGCACTGGTCATAGCAAACAGTCTCTTCCAACAACACAAGAGAAGACTCTACACTTGGACATCACCAGATGGTAAATATCAAAATCAGACTGATTATATTCTTTGCAGCCAAAGATGGAGAAACTCTATACAGTCAGCAAAAACAAGACTGGGAGCTGATTGTGGCTCAGATCATGAACTGCTTATTGCAAGAGGTTATACTGGGAGAAACTACATGAAAGGGATATAGGATCTTTCTGTATTATTTCTTGCAAATGCATGTCTAAAATTATGGTAAGATGATTTTTAAAAAGGTAAAAAATTATTCTGAAATACAGTTCTTAAAGTATTTTTTAAAACACATTTATGAAACAGTAACATATGCCTTTCATTATTAACACATTTAAAAAGATATAGCAACAAATCTTACAACTACTATGACAGTGATAAATATAAATTATATTTTTAAGATACCTGTGACAAGATCCTGCTAATAACACTACTTTTTGGTTGCTTACAGTCATAATCAAACATGTTAATTTTGTCAGAGGTTAATGAAAATAAAGGGGTTTCCCAGGTGGTGCTAGTGGTAAGAACCCACCTGCCAATGCAGGAAATGTAAGAGATGCAGGTTCAATCCCTGAGTTAGGAAGATCCCTTGCAGAAGGGCATGGCAACCTACTCCAGTATTCTCGCCTGGAGAATCCCATGAACAGAGGAGCCTGGCAGGCTACAGTCCTTGGGGTCCCACAGAGTCAGACACGACTGAAGCAGCTTAGCATGCACACAATGAAAATAAAAATGTAAATTTTCTTCCTATCAAAATTCAGGGTTCCCTCCCTGAGTCATATCATGGGCCCCCAAGTTAAGGACTCCAGCTTTGCTTAAAATGACAGCTTTCTTTCCTCTGTCTCACAAGCTATAATGGACACAGTGGGTAAAGAGTAGTAGTGGGAGCATCTATGGAGGACGTGGTGGCCACACTGCATTGGTCATGGTGGCATGGAGCATTTTTGAAATGTCAATTCATGCTTCCCCATATTGACTTTCCCTTTACTCAAACAGCAAGATCTTAGAAAAAGTCTGAATTTTCCTTGTCCTTTGAGTACAGGAGTTTGAGGATATTAAGGTTCTCTTTCTGCCCTTCATCAAACTAAAAACTTATTCCGCAGGCTGGGGAGAAGATGAGGGGCCTGAGGGAAGCATGTCACTCTAGACACTAGATGACCCTGGGCTCTGCTTCCCCATCAGAGACCTGGGGTTTCTGGGATCAAGGGAAAGAGGGACATGGCACATTGTGAGTCTAAGTTGAGTACAGCTACAGGCAGCCCCATCCCACTCCCTAGCTTGGCACAGATGCAACAAAATGAGGTACTCAGTGAACTGCCAGGCCTGAAGGTGCTGGTGGACCATCCTGAGTGTGCATATATAGGGCTGGAGACCAACTGGGAGGCAGAAAAATGTCTAAGTGGAGGCCTGTATGGGCAGATTCCACCAAGAACCATGTGGCATAGTGCTTGCCTTGGCCCTGACTGAGTCTCCTAGACCTGATGCAATTCCAGGCAAAGGGTGATCCTCACACTGACTGATATTTCTTTTCCATTATCCTGTGGAATGCAGTCACAAAACAGAAAATAAGTTGTTCTTGAAAATATGATATTTTTTTGTATATTGAGTTTGTGTTCAAGAGCTACTGGCACTTTCAGAATCCAAGGGCATAGCTTCTGCAGCAGGTGCCACTGCTGGTGCTCCAAGACCCAACCCTTCCTTATACCCACTGGCTGACTCCCAACTGGCAACACCCACTATGCCATGTCTCAGGGCTTGCTCTGGCTAACAAAGCCTGTTTTACCTCTGCCTCCCCAACAGTGCCGTGCGCCAGAAGTTCCAAGGAAATAATGTTCTCGCCCCCTCAAGAGTCCTCAGCAGTCGCCCGGCCAGAAGTTCCAGAGAACTAAAACATCCCACCCCATCAAGGGTCCGTAACCAATGACTGGGCCAGAAGTTCCAGGGATACAACACTTTCTACCACCTCAAGAGCCCTCAACTAGGGATTTCCCTGCTGGTCCAGTAGCTAAGACTCTGCACTCCCAATGCAGGAGAGCAGTTCCTTGAGAGTCCCTTGGACTGCAAGGAGATCCAACCAGTTCATCCTAAAGGAAATCAGTCCTAAATATTCATTGGAAAGACTGAGGCTAAAGCTGAAACTCCAATACCTTGGCCACCTGATGGGAAAAACTGACTCATTTGAAAAGACACTGATCCTGGGAAAGACTGAAGGCAGAAGGAGAAGGGGACAACAGAGGATTAGGTGGTTGGATAGCATCACCAACTCAGTCGACTTGAGTAAGCTCCAGGAGTTGGTGATGGACAGGGAAGCCTGGTGTGCTGCAGTCCATGGGGTCACAAAGAGTCGGACATGACCGAGTGACTGAACTGAACTGGGTTAGATCCCTTGTCAGGGAACAAGATCCCACATACTGCAAAGGGGATAAAGATCCCCTTCGCCACAGCTAACCCGGGCACAGACAAATATACTTAAAAAAAAAAAAAAAAAGCCACCAGTAACCCTCAGGTGAATGGTCTGTACTGTTATCCTGAATTTCCCAAACAGGATTACATGACCCTCCCTCACCTGTCTCACTTCCCCACTATCCTGCCTGTGTTTCCACCTCCCAAATAAACTACCCACTTGAACCACATGACACTGCCAATGGCTGATCTTCTTTGCTTTATTTTTAAAAAATGAATGCAACTGTATAAATAAAACTGAAACTAAAATCTATACTCACATCCCTGTCTCGGGGTCTGCTAAGACATTTATCTATTACATACTCCACCCAAGAACTGTCCCCTTGAGCTGCCACCAAGCCCTCTCTGCAGTGGGTCAATGGGAGGAAACTGCTGAACCAAATTCAGGGGAAGGATCCCCTGGGAGCTGGAGAGGCCCAGTGTGCCTCCTCTGGTTCCACAGGAGAGCTGAGGTAAAGGACACAGAGGCTGCTTCAGGTTGGGAATACGCTCCACCCAGATACTACATATCACAGTGGGAAGTGTGGCCACAAAATGAGGAAACCATGAGATAATGAAATGCTATGAATGGAAATGTGATGAAATCTTTGGAAGCTGAAGCCTGGGATGTGGAGTGAAAAACTGCAAAAAGGAATATCTGTATGATCTCAGGACGGTGACCGTGAAAAGTTCTGGGGCCCTATTTGGCCTGATCCCAGGCCTCCCTCCTAGAGAACTCAATCCCTAGGAGGTGGAGGTGGAGGGCTCTGGGCTTATAAATGGGCTGGAGAACACCTTGGCTAAGTCTGAATCCCAAACATAACCTAACACGTTAGCCACCCAGCAAAATTAGCCTGCCTCCATGGCTCGGAGGGTGTGGGGATCCCCCCGCTAGACAGTGGAGCAGGAGCAGAGCTTGGACTAGAAGCCAGGCCTGTTTCTCTCTGAGCAGATACTTTTGCCTGTAACCCAACAGGAAATGCATTTTACCCAGCAAGCGACTACACAAGTTTCATAAAAAAAATAAATGCCCTGACAATCCGTAACACATTTTGACATTTTCAATTTTATTCTGTTTCATATTTCTAAAATGCTGGACATAACACATTAAGTGATTTCACAACTCACTTCTGGGTGGTGACCCACAGTTTGAAATACTGCCCTTGAATGTATCCAGAAATGAAAGTACATGGACAGGAATTCTAGGCTTTTCCTAAATACTGTGTATTTACTGTCAGCCTCCATGTCCCATCCAAGGCTGCAGAGAATACTGGGCTGGGCCAGGAAATTAAAATTCTGCAAAGTGGACACAGAGAACTAGTGGTTGCCAAGGTGGAAGAGGGGATGCATTGGTCATTTGAGATTAGCAGGTGCAAACTATTATAGATTAACAATGAGGTCCTGGTGTATATATAGCATAGGGAACTATATTCAACATCCTGTGATAAACCATAATGGAAAAGAATATGAAAAAGAATGTATTAATATATATGAAAACGAATATCTATGTAACTACTCACTTTGCTATATAGCAGAAGTTAACACAACATTGTAAATCAACTATACTTCAATAAAATAGAAATTTTAAAGTAAAATATAAAATTCTGTAAGGTGAAGGTGATTCCTGTCTCCTAATCCAGTGATTCAAATCAGGCATTGCCATTGCTTTCACATTCTTTGCCACATCTCATACCACCTGTACTATGATTACTGTATGAATATTCTAAATCAATTCATCACTTTTTAAAACTTAAATACTCACACTAGCCTTGTCTTATGGAAATCAAAGGTTTGAAGTTACTCCCTGATGCAAAATAAAACTAAAACACAAATGATGAAAATAAAACACACTTTCTGTGTTCCACATTAAATTCCAGAACTTCTGGCTCTCCCAGTCCTGCTCCTTTCACAAGAAAATAATCCAGCCTTGATAGCTCAATACAAGCTGTCCTTAACCCCTACAAAGGCTTTGTCCTTCCAGACAGTCCACCTCCCCAATGATAATCCGCACCATCATCATGGCTAATGACATTTAAACTCATTCAGTCTTCACACTGGCCCTGTGACCTGGTCAGGTCACTCCCTTTTATAGATGAGGAAGCAGGTATGGAGAGATGAGGCAGACTTGCCCATAGTTAGGACATTTTGAACCCAGGTCATCTGAAAACAGAGCCTACGTGCCTAACTGCCCCCTCTGAAGGTGCTCATCGCCAGAGTCAGCCCTAGTGTTGCCTCTTACAGGATACCATCCTGGACTACACATCCATAATATTGTTCTGCCTCTGTTACCAAAGCACTCGCTTCTTGCCTGTTTAACTCACTGGAGGTCAATCATAGAACTGCTTGGATACACTGCCTCTACCAGGCTGGGAGCTTCTTGAAAGGATGGCAACATCTTATTCTTCTATGTATTTCTGTGTCCAATAGACTGTCTGAGGCATCAGAGGCCTTCAGTATTTCTTGGATCCTATGATCTTTTCTTGTTATTCAACAAGCACTCAGTATTCTTTGCAATTTACTAGCTCACAGGCTGGTTTCCAGTAAAGCGCTGGCAACAGAGGGAAGGGAAGACAAGTCAGAGACAACAGAATGAATGGGTCTTAACCTGCAGTCCACAGATCCCCACTGGACCCATGCCTAGGATACAGGTCTCTGAACTTAAGTGGAACAAGATTACATCTTTATTGTCACTGACCTCTCATGGAAATTCAGTATTTCCTTCTAATGGAATCTGACCTGTGACTCAGTCACTAGTAAAGTCACTAATAATTCCATTTCACATCACCATTGCAGCAGACATCACAAAATACACCCATCACTTCCTAAAAATTTTGGTTTTCAGACCCACAGCTGTATCTTGTATTTAAGACGCCGGTAAAGAAACACAGGTATAGCACATACCATGCCACAATTGGAAAAATATAGCTTAGCATCTGTATTTTAATAGGACTGGCATTTCTTAGCAATTTCAATAGCGTCAGTAATCTGTTTTATTTTATACTTTTTAAAACATTATTTTGAGATAGGCCCATAGGTTTCACCAGGCTGCCAGTGGAAACTATGGTCCAAAAAAGTTAAGAGCTGGGTTTGAGTTCAAACCTTAGTTCTGCCATTTATAAAACAAGTTACCTGGGCCTCAGTACCTTCATCAGTAGAATGGGGATTACTACCTACCTTATTGGATTAGCATCTAGCATCTGAATAAAACTGATTCCAAAACCAGCCTAGACTGCCTGGTGAGGCACACAAAGCCCAAGCATAGTGGAACCCTCAGTTGCCCACCTCTCCTGTCACAGAAGCCATTTGTCCCCCTCAGTGTGGCTGAGACCAGCTCCCTTTGGCTGGACATAAGGGCTAACTTCAGACCCTTCTTAGATGCTCTATCCCCATTCTGAGCTCAGCATCTGCACCCCACTCCCCAAATTGGCAGACATCCTGGAATATGAAGTCAAGTGGGCCTTAGGAAGCATCACTACGAACAAACCTAGTGGAGGTGATGGAATTCCAGTTGAGCTATTTCAAATCCTGAAAGATGATGCTGTGAAAGTGCTGCACTCAATATGCCAGCAAATTTGGAAAACTCAGCTGTGGCCACAGGACTGGAAAAGGTCAGTTTTCATTCCAATCCCAAAGAAAGGCAATGCCAGAGATGCACTCATCTCACACGCTAGTAAAGTAATGCTCAAAATTCTCCAAGCCAGGCTTCAGCAATATGTGAACCGTGAACTTCCTGATGTTCAAGCTGGTTTTAGAAAAGGCAGAGGAACCAGAGATCAAATTGCCAACATCCGCTGGATCATGGAAAAAGCAAGAGTTCCAGAAAAACATCTATTTCTGCTTTATTGACTATGCCAAAGCCTTTGACTGTGTGGATCACAATAAACTGTGGAAAATTCTGAAAGAGATGGGAATACCAGACCCCCTGACCTGCCTCTTGAGAAATTTGTATGCAAGTCAGGAAGCAACAGTTAGAACTGGACATGGAACAACAGACTGGTTCCAAATAGGAAAAGGAGTACGTCAAGGCTGTATATTGTCACCCTGCTTACCTAACTTATATGCAGAGTACATCATGAGAAACGCTGGGCTGGAAGAAGCAAGAGCTGGAATCAAGATTGCCGGGAGAAATATCAATAACCTCAGATATGCAGATGACACCACCCTTATGGCAGAAAGTGAAGAGGAACTAAAAAGCCTCTTGATGAAAGTCAAAGTGGAGAGTGAAAAAGTTAGCTAAGCTCAACATTCAGAAAACGAAGATCATGGCATCCGGTCCCATCACTTCATGGGAAATAGATGGGGAAACAGTGGAAACAGTGGCAGACTTTATTTTTGGGGGCTCCAAAATCACTGCAGATGGACACTGCAGCCATGAAGTTAAAAGACGCTTACTCCTTGGAAGGAAAGTTATGACCAACCTAGACAGCATATTCAAAAGCAGAGACATTACTTTGCCAACAAAGGTTCGTCTAGTCAAGGCTATGGTTTTTCCTGCAGTCATGTATGGATGTGAGAGTTGGACTGTGAAGAAGGCTGAGCGCCGAAGAATTGATGCTTTTGAACTGTGGTGTTGGAGAAGATTCTTGAGAGTCCCTTGGACCACAAGGAGATCCAACCAGTCCATTCTGAAGGAGATTAGCCCTGGGATGTCTTTGGAAGGAATGATGCTAAAGCTGAAACTCCAGTACTTTGGCCACCTCATGTGAAGAGTTGACTCATTGGAAAAGACTCTGATGCTGGGAGGGATTGGGGGCAGGAGGAGAAGGGGATGACAGAGGATGAGATGGCTGGATGGCATCACTGACTCGATGGACTGAGTCAGTGAACTCAGTGAACTCTGAGTCTCACTGAGTCTCAGTGAACTCTGGGAGTTGGTGATGGACAGGGAGGCCTGGCGTGCTGCAATTCATGGGGTCGCAAAGAGTCAGACACAACTGAGCGACTGATCTGATCTGATCTCTGATTCTGACTTTTAATACCATAGATTAGCTTTGCCCTGTTTTTAAAGTTTATTTAAATGTTGTTTAGTCGCTCAGTTGTGTCTGACTCTTTGCAACCCCATGGCATATATTTTGAAATGGCAACCCACTCTAGTATTCTTGCCTGGGAAATCCCACGGGCAGAGGAGCCTGGTGGGCTACTATCTATGGGGTTGCGAAAGGTTGGGACACAACTGAGCAACAAACATATATTAAATATATTCTTTTGTGTTTGTTTTGTTCAATATTATGTTTGTGAGATTGTATGCAGTTGTATTTCATCCATTCTCACTGCCCTGTAGGTTCTACCCAGTGGATATTCAATAAATTTGTCCATGTATCTGTTGACTTGGCATTTGAATAGAGTCCAGTTTAGGGTCTGCTTTGTGGGTGCTCCCTGGAGGGTAGCATCCACGCTTCTACCCAACCAAAATTGGTTTGGAGCTGGGGACTAATGACGCAATACACTCACAAGAGGATTTCAAAGATTAATCACATAGTAAAGCTTTCTGGGGACAGCAGGGCCCACACTCAAACCAGCATGTTTGGCTTAAGCAGAAGATGCAAGTGGCTCTAGTTTTTACAGTGGATGGAGAGAGGGGGATCAAAGGTGAAGACGCCCTCTCCCACTGGCTGGAGTTTCAGGAGTCTCACCTTCCCACTCATGCCAAGGAAGCAAGTATCTAGCTTTTCTTATTGGCATGTCCAGGAGTGGAGTGAAAAGGGAAAGAATAATGGGGCTTGCAGGCTATCATGGTCAAACATCAAAAATGGAATCAGACTCTTTCTTTTACGGTTATTATAAGTAGTACTGCTGTAACATTCTTGTACAAGCCTTTTGGCAAACATATCACACATTTCTAATGGGTGGGTGTCTCTAGGACTGCAATTGCTGGGGAATATGCTTGTCTTGGGTAAATACTGCCAAACAGTTTTTCAAAGTGATTATACCAAATTACATTCCCTTCAACAATATTTATGGCTGTACCAGTTTGTTTATCCACTCTGCAGCTGAGGGACATTTGGTTTGTTCCCATTTTGGGGGGGATTACAAATAAAGCTGCTGCAAACATTCATATGCAATTTTGGGGTAAACACAGGTTTTCATTTCTTTCGGGTAAAAACTAGGAATGGGACAGCTAGGTTGTATGGTAAGTCTACACTGTGCTGTGAGAGAAACCAGGCACACTGTTTTCCAAGGTGGCTGTGCATTTTGCACCTCCACCAGCAAAGTATGTGAGTTCAAACTGCTCCACAATCTCCTGAGTACTTGGATTGGTCAGTCTTTACTTTTAGTTATTCTTTTAAGTGTGAAGTAGTATTTAATTGTGCTACTGAGTTGTATTTCCTTAAGAACTAATGATGGTGAACATATATGGATGACTATATATGTTGCCATCCATATATGTCCTTTGGTGAAGTGTCTTTTTCAAATCTTTTGTCCATTTTTAAAGCTGAGCTGTTTTCTTACTGTTGAGTACAGCGGGCTCTCTGTTTATCTTGGATACAAGTTCTTTATCAGGCAGATGGTTTGCAAATATTTTCTCCTAGTTTGTGACTTGTGTTCTCGTTACCACAACAGTATCTTTTGAATAGCAGTAGTTCTTAATTTTAGTGAAGTACAAACAACTTTTCTTTTACGGATTGTGCTTTTTGTTTTTGTGTCTTACCTAAGAAACCTTTGCCTACCCTCAAGTCACAAAGATTTCTATAAATTTTATATTTTCAGGTTTTACATTTAGGCCTGTGACTGATGAGCCTATATTAACAAACTTCAAAAGGTATTTGAAAAAGGGTCTGATAATGGACACATTGAAAGAGGGCAGAGTTTACTTCCAGTAAAACACTCAAGATAGATTAGGAGGAAACTATTAGATACACATAGTTTCTGTGTATAGAGTCAAAAGTTAAGATTTTCTGCTAATTCAGAGTTTATCTTTCAGAAAAAACTGGCAAGAAGTTCTAGGGATGATGGGGGCTGCTTTCCTCTCTGAATCCTCCCTTTGATAGATGTATCACCTTTATATAATATTTATGCAGTAGTCTACAAATATGCCCTTTCAGTCTATAAATAATTTCACAGTCTTTGTTTGTTTTGCTTCTCTGCTCCTAAGAGGACCATTTGTTTAGCCCTTCAAAAAGTTAAGAGTTGAGAGGGAGATTTGTTTAATGTAACATGACAAACAAACCCTAAGTAGCATAACAAATACACAGAGTTCATCGTGTGATCAGGATAATTATTAATTTGTAATGAATAACTTTTAACAATCACCCACCAACGTCTAGGATCTACCTGAACCAACCGAAGAATTATTCATCTTATGGAGTGAAGAAACTTCACTTCTTTCATTTTATGGGTTATCTTCTTCTGTCTACCTTGAGCCACAGTTAAAGTTCATGAGCTATTTTATTCTTCCTTTTACAGAGGCAAACGACAACTCGTTGGTTCGGGAAGCCCCAATGGCATTAGTTGCAATAGGCCTTGTTCTAGAATTCCCACTGGTTTTACAATGGACTTTTCAAGTTAAAAACAAAAACCCAGTTCCAAGGATTATAAAAAGGACATAAAGCCAAATGTTTGTTGGTTCTCTATATTCCAAAGCAGCTAACCAGCAAAAATGCTGTGTCAGGGAGGATCCATGTTTTACTTAGGTAACCTTTAGGCAAGGGAAGTTTTTATAGCATCTATCACCTTGTGTACTGAAGGCAGAGTAAGCAGCAGTCAGCGGACTTTAGAGACAATGCTAAAGTCTGTGCACTAACTACTGGGTAGCCATGGGTCACCACTGCAAAGGCATTTGACGGAGAAGGCGTGGTGGAAAGGGGCAGGCACGAGGCTCCTGATGCACAGCAGTAAACTACAGTGGTAAGCAAGGTGAGGACTTCAGAATCCTACTACCAGCCCCGCATCTTTCATATCTAGACTTGAGGGTATTTACCTGGCAACTCCACACAGTCCCACGCTCTTGTGGTCTTCACCCAGGATATCTTGAATGCCACAAAGTAACCTCCTTTTCTTCCCAGGCTAAGACTTCCCAGGGCTCTGTGGTCTCTATGAATTACATCCAGATTTACCTTGTTCACTATCAGTTTTGATGCAGCTGTGGCCAGCCACCCTAGCATAGCTGAGCGTGGTCGAGGGCCCCACAGAATCCTGTGGGGATGGCCAACAGAACTCACAGGGCTTTTTCCATCTAGGTTCTTTATGGAAGTTCCTTTTCATAGACCTGTATCCTGCTGGAACATATGCGTTATATGGATTCTGTGGTGACCTGGGCTGCAGAGGAACCCGGGACATAGTTGAGAACTTGAAAATAAGAATGCAAAAGACAAGTAAGACAGCTCTCGGGGTTGGAGTGACACTACTGGAAAACTAGCTACATGTTGATACGGCTTGAGTCTTGAGATCTGGTCGATTGATGAACTGCAGCATTACCATTCATCTTGATCCTCAAAAGGGCTTCAGGCCATGTAAAGCCTCCTTGTTGCTAAGTTTTGTTTAGTTTTGCTTAGTTCCATAGTTTTGCCACTAGATCACCAGAGCTTTGGAATTTGGAAGGGATATGTGGTTTGTAATTTATAAAAACATGTTTGAAAAATTATCCCATAAAATCGAGAACATCAGTCTGAGTTAGGTATGAATCTATCTTTTCCCAGAGAGGAATGCATCTTTGGAGTTCTTCTGACTATGGTAGGATCTTCCTCCCAGGAGGGGTTTCCGCAGGCTACTCAGAGAATAAGCCTAACAATTCAGATCCAGTGGATGACAACTGACACTTATATCATCTTTTTGGGGTGCTTCCCCCCCGTTACCAGTGACAGAAGAAGGGCAGTGCACTTAAGAAATAAACCAATAAATTGGAAAGTCCAGGTCAAGCCTGGCATTTTTTATTCTATCATGCTCCTTCATCTGACTATGCCCTAGGATCACAGCTCAGATAGGCAGGAAGGAGGAGGAGGGGCCTGGGACCTCCTGTTGTCCATCCTGGTGGAGGCTATAAATAGGTAGCACAGGAGAGCAAGCTGCTAGTGTGTGGGCAGCCTTTTCTGTATCAGAGCCCCCTTTTCTAGGCTCTTTGGTGGTTCTTACATTGGAAATGACAAGGGCTATAGACCAGAACAGGGAGCATATATTCATATAATGGCCAGTTTTGTCTCAAGCATTTCCCTTTATGTATTTCAACTTCTTTAACTCATAAGCAAAGCCTTCCTGGGACGAAATTCATACTTATAAATCCAATACACTAAACTTTAAATATTAGGAGTCTAAAGGCCTCCAAGTGTTCCAATATCAAGAATAATTTTGTAAGATTTCACCTTAAAAAAATGTACATTGCTTAAACATTTCAAACCAGTTACAAAGCTGTCATTCTACTAGATCAAGATTACCCTTCCTGTGATACATTTATAAAATATCAAATACGCAAAGCCACTTACTTACTTCACACAAAAATGTTAATGCTAATGGGTCTTTTCCTTAACTATTCCTATGCTTTATTCATATTCTATTTATTTAACCTTTATTTCCAGGTTAAAAAATGCTTACGCACCTAAGGCAGGCAGTTATCATACCAGGGTCTGCTAGCAGACTCCTGGGCTGGAAGGAGGAGAAGCATATTTGAGAACCCATGGGCAACACTAAATTCTATATAAAGTTATGTTAATCACTCCATAATGTCAAAGGAGTAATAATTGGATGAAATAGTATATAATATATAATATCTTGGATTTGCTTTAAAATACTCTAGGGAAAAAAAAAGTTAAAATGTAAATATATACCTAAATACATAAATGTAGGCGTGATCACCTAGTCCATTTCCCTGTGTTCAAGTTTTATTTTATGTATTTTTTTCTCCCTAAAACTCCAAAGCTCTTAGTCACATTGATTACTTGACTAAGTTTTGAAATTCTAAGATACATAAACATATATGTTTGTGAGCTAAGTCACTTCAGTTGTGTCTGACTTTGCAACTCTATGGACCGTAGTTCACCAGGTTCCTCTGTCCATGGGATTCTCCAGACACGAATACTGGAACGGATTGACATGCCCTTCTCCAGGGTATCTTCCTGTCCCAAGGATTGAACCCATGTCTCTTAGATCTCCTGCGTTGCAGTTTCTTTACCACTGGCACCATCTGGGAAGCCCAAATATACATGCTTAGATATGTAAATACCTTTACATAAATATCTCTAGAGATCACTGAAGCCCTGATGGAAATGTGCATTCTTTCATATTCATAGAACTATGCAACATTTGAGGATCTTTAAAATTAGATCCATTTGGATTTTGGATATTTCGTATGGTTTTCTTCTGACTCAATGGCAGAACTTACAGATTCATGATACTACGTTCCCTTTGAATCAGATAATGTCTCCTAACTGCTATTTTTAACAGTTTCTGTATTCTTTATGACACTACTAAATGGATTAATATCAACACGATTGAGTAGTAACTCAATGGTAATGTTCAACAGTGTTTCTACTTAAATTCTTGATTCTGAGACTGTACTTCCTTTATTTTTATACTGAAAATGTTGATTCCTAAAATAATACACATAATCACTATTATGTTTACTTATATTTAGCACAAGAAAATGATTTTAAAATACAACATTAATATGATCAATAAAGCTACAGGATTAAGTCTAATATTTTTTATGCAGTTTCCTTTTTTTTAAACTGTCTCCCAAAGTGTCATTCCCATTAAGTATGTGTAGGCAAACCATGTTCCAGAGCTTCACTGTCCAATACAGAAGCCACTGGCCATATGTGGCTACTGAGCACCTGAATGTCCAAACTGAGAAGTGCTACATGTATAAATCACACACCAGATTTCAAAGACCTAGCACAATAAAAGAATGTAAATATCTCAGTCTTAAATTTTAAATAATTCTTAAATCAATAATTTAATACTGATAATATCCGGACAACATTTTCATTATTTGGGCCTTGACTGGCAAGCAGGACTCCCTCATGACTGGGACTCTAGTAGGCAGAAGATGAAGAAACCACTCACTCATGCAGATGAAATTTGTCCTCCAGCACCCTCTACTGACAGAGCTCAACAGTGAGCCTGCTGACAAGGAAGAAATGTGATATCACAAGCAAAGCAGTGAAAGGTGGATTGGAATAAGGAGATGTTAAGTGAGAACTGGCACACCTTCTCTAAGGAGGGCTTGCTCTTGCTTTCATGGGCTTTTCACAGGTACATAAAAGACAAAGAGTTTCACCAACAGCCTTAATGAGATCTTGCAACCTCTGCTGGGTGGCCATTTCCTTGTTTTCTCACAGATCTCTGATTCAGACTGGCGATGATGAGAGTTTGTTTGTTTGCCTTAAACGTTTTGCGAAATTATGGTCCCAGGATCAGGCTTGGAACTTCTGGGCCATCTCTGGTATCACCAATCCCAAATTATACAAAAGAGGCACCAAAATGTTTTACACTGATTTACTGAAAGGATGTTGGGAGTTCCCTTTCTGATCCTAACAGAAGCATCAATAGAACATTTATCTAACCCACAGGGAAAGAGTGTACATCTGATTTTGAGGGGTCTGAGAGGAGAGGGTTACAGCGGTAGTCAAACAGATAGACCAGCAGGTTTAACTTAACGATGCTTGCCAGAAGCAACAAAGCCTTTCTGAAAAGTAAACCAGCCAAGGACAGAACTTAGGTACAGCACTGCCAGGAGTAGAAGGCAAGGGAGGAGAAGATAAAAGTAAGGCATGAAGGGATCTCATGAGTTTTGCTGCTTCATCCTACATTACACCTTCTGCTCTTCTTCCATGTTGTTCCTTATCCTGTTGACGAGGTCAGACTATCAGGGGTGGCAGTCACAGACAAAATTTCAAGGTAAGATGTTTTCACTTGTAGGGACTACACTGCAGAAGAAAATATGGGAGAGAATGGGGTCATGCAAGATGGGCCTGTGGCCCGACTCCCCCTGCCTCTCTTCACGTTCCCTGGGGCACCTTATATTCGAGAGACCACCACTTCAAGTTTCTGTCATGTCCTGTCCTGTGTCCCTTTTGCCCCTTGGTTGGCACACAGGGAGGTGACTTAAAAAGGAAAGCCACGTTGGGGGAGGACAAGGTGCAAGGGCTTGATAGTCATGAGGCCTTTCTAGTCCCAACTCTGAAACTGACATGTTGTAGGAATAAGGCCCCTCTGGGCTGCAGGGTCTCTATCAGTAAAGTTAGAGCTGTTCCAACTCCATGGCCCTATCAGAAAAGTCAAAGGATGAAAGAGGTGACAGAGCCAGGATTTGGGGAAAAGGTGAAGAGAAAAACAGCAGACACAAAAGCCCTTGGTCTAATCTCCTGGTATTAGCACTGAAGCAGGTGACTCACTCTGGCCCACCCAGAACTGCCCATTATTCCTGGCCCACCACTCCCATTTTCTCCTCTGACCTCTTGGGAAGACAAATTCTGGTAAGTCATAGACACAAGACACAGTCTTAGTCATCAACTCAGTAAAAGCTACTAAGAGTCACATGGATGGCTTCTTTGCACTTTGAGAGCAAATCTCGTTCCAAAGCTGCACGAACTCTGCCACACCTATGTGGACACGCAGAAGGCGTGTCCTGTGCCTTGCCTCTACCAAAGCCCAGGTTTACAGCCTTCTAGGTGCTTTGCATTGATCAAATAGCATGTCTTATACATTCAACCTCTGTAGCCCTGTCACCAACCCTCATCTCTTGTTCTCTCCACCCAAAGCTTGCCCATTCTTCCACCCTGCTAAGTGTTATTCCAGACCTGCTCTGTTGCTAATTCCACGCTATCAGACGGCTTGATGTCCCTGCCCTCAAGACTGTTCCACCCCATAGTGTTCTGACTGCCTGTCAATAAATGTGTCTGTGGAGACTGTAACAAAGATATTACTCGTTTAGTCAGCTATTATATGTGGTGATGGGCCAGCCCTTACATTATCCTCCTGTTTTATTTAGTGCACACCACCAAAACGGTAAGTACTTCATAACATAATTTTATTTTCTAATACGATTCTGTTTTCAGAGGTTTCTAGAGAAAAGAGTTTACATTCTGACTTGAAAACCTTCCTTACTACACTGTATTCCTGACAAGAAACCTCCAGAAATACCCTAATGAGCCCCCGAAATCATTGGTCTTTAATCCTAAATTAGATGTAATAAAATATCTAACTGGCATGTGGGATGAATTTACCTCTCCAAATCTCATACCTTCAGATCTTCCCAGAACATTCACATACAGGTGGGCTCTGGGAGAATAATAGGCCTCAGAAAATAATTCACTTTGTTTCCCCCAGAAGTGACCCTTGTCCAGTCAACCTGATCTGACTTTGCTTACCTAACACTCTGACCTAGCCTACTGAGATTAAAGCTTATGACTAGAACTCTTTTCCTTCCTTGTTGACTTTACACATATCCTTTCAGGTGTATAGATTATTTTATGAGGAAGACTAAATGGTGTATAGTAGCAAAAAAGCAATTCAGCTTCCCCTTACCACCCCAAATTAGCAAACAACCATCATAAGTCCTGACTGGGGAGTGTTGGGCTTTCTCCCTGTGGGTGAAAGTATCCAAGTGAAGGCTGGGTGATCGGCAGCCAGAGGATTTCACATTGATTCACAGCTGGAAATCAGGAGTCCTAAGTGTTATTTCAACCTCACAACTCAATGAGTCTCTTTCCTGTGCATAGAGAGAAAGAGAAAAAGTGGAGAAGTCCGACTCCTACAGCCCTTGTCTTGGCACTTCATCAGACCATGTATTAAAGGTTTTGTGTATTAAAGTGTATTAAAGCAGATATACTATCTTTTCAACTAAGTTATAGGTCCCCAGAGGCAGAGTGCACTGCCTTTCTTTTCCCATTCCACTCTTGACAGTACATAGCCTAGGGTTCACTGTTTAAAAGGTATTCAATGACGCCCAAATTTGCTCATCCTTTTAATGGCACGCTTTAAAGTTACTCCTGAATACTCCATATTCAGGGATATGGAGATACAGTGAAGACTTGGTGCCTGCACAAAAGAAACCCCGTAACATGGGTGTGTAGAAAGACTGACTTGTAATGAAGGCTATCTCATAGTTATGGGTGTTGGCATATCCAGAAATCACAGTTATGGGAAAGAGAAGTTCAAATGAGGAAACTGAACATTCTTGCTTGTGAGATGGATGAAGAAATATTTGACAGATGAAATCCTCTGGACCTGGGGATGAACTGGGACTCAAAGGATGAACAGTGTTTTACCAGGTAAAAAGTGAAAACCTAAAAACTTGGATGGAACACCCCAGTCAGTGATAGCAGGACACACTTTCTTCTCAAGTGCACGTGGAGCATTCTCCAGGGTAGACCACATGTTAGTCCATAAAACACGTCTCAATAAATTTCGGAGAAGGCAATGGCACCCCACTCCAGTACTATTGCCTGGAAAATCCCATGGACGGAGGAGCCTGGTAGGCTGCAGTCCATGGGGTCACTAAGAGTCAGACACGACTGAGCGACTTCACTTTCACTTTTCACTTTCATGCATTGAAGAAGGAAATGGCAACCCACCCAGTGTTCTTGCCTGGAGAATCCCAGGGACGGGGGAGCCTGGTGGGCTGCTGTCCATAAAACACACCTCAATAAATTTAGAAGAACTCAACTCATACAAAGTATGCTCTTCAGCCACAGTGGAATTAAATTAAATCAACATTAGGGAATTTAGGGAATTCACAATTGTGCAGAAATTAAACAACACACTCCTAAGTAACCAATGAGTCAAAGAAGAAGTAACAAAGGAAACTATAAAATACTTTGAGATGAAAGACAGCTAAAACAAAACACACAAAATTTACAGGATATAGTGAAAGCAATGCTTAGGAGGAAATGTATCGCTGTAAATTCCTATGTTAAAAAAGAAAAAAGAGGGACTTCACTGGCAGTCCAATAGTTAAGACTGCAAGAGGCATGGGTTCAACTCCTCATCAGGGAACTAAGATCCCACACCTCTCTCATTACGGCCAAAAAAACCCCAAAATAAAATATATTAAAGTTAAAAAGAAAAAAGAGGAGACTTCCCTGGTAGTCCAGTGGCTAGGACTCCTCATTTCCAGTGCAGGGAGCCTGGGTTCAATCCCTGGTTAGAGAACTAAGATCTCATATGCCTCAGGACAACTTAAGCCCATGCGCTACAACTAGAGAATCCTCTCATTGCAATCACTAAGACCACGTGCCACAACCAAGACGCGATATAACCAATAAATAAATTTTAAAAAGAAAAGACAAAGTACAACCTGGGTGGGAAGAGACGTCCTTCTCCAACTTCAACAAAGAACAGAGGCACAACCTGGACCACGTGGGGCCTGATGGAATAATGGTGCCTAGCTTATCACTCGGAGAAGGAAATGGCAACCCACTCCAGCACTCTTGCCTGGAAAATCCCAAGGACGGAGGAGCCTGGTAGGCTGCAGTCCATGGGGTCGCTAAGAGTCGGATATGACTGAGCACCTTCACTTTCACATTACACTTTCCCTTTTCACTTTCATGCATTGGAGAAGGAAATGGCAACCCACTCCAGTGTTCTTGCCTGGAGAATCCCAGGGACAGGGGAGCCTGGTGGGCTACCGTCCATGGGGTCACACAGAGTCGGACACGACTGAAGGGACTTAGCAGCAGCAGCTTATCACTAAGTAATAGGAGATGGGACAGAATCACGCATAAACACCAAAGTAAGCATGACAACTGACTCATGTCATGGGAACAGCAATGTAACGGAGACACAACACAACTACGATCACAGGGATGAGAAGAGATTTAAGACTGGGATATGGTAGGTGTATCAGGAAGATCCTAGCTTTCTTCATGGGGATAGATTGGAGCAAAACTCTTCTGTTACCTTTTGATTATTATATGAGCCTCCCTTACACTTCCTCTCTGAGTGGGGCTCCAAGAAACTCAAGTTATCCAGAATACAAAGCAAAATGTTATAAATGACTCAAGAAAATACAAAGTTCTTGGGAAAGGCAGTGTGTTTCAAAAGAAAAAGGAGTGGCATCAGGGAATTCCTGGGCGGTTCAGTGGTTAGGACTCAGTGCTTTCACTGCCATGACCTGGGATCAGTCCCTGGTTGGGGAACTAAGATCCTGCAAGCCACACAGTGTGATTAAAAAAAAACAACAACAACAACAGGGTAGTGTCAGTTTAAAGATCAGGAAAGATTTTATTCACAAAAATAGTGGCATATGAAGCTGAAAGGATATGAAAGACTTTAAAAATTGCTTTCTGATCACAATAACAAAATAAATTTAGTTTGATAAATACAGAAAAACACAGAAGGAAAAAAATGAAAATTGAAAATTATTATCCTACTACTCAGATAAAACCATCATTAATATTGAGAGGTATAGTTTTCCTCATCTTATTTGTATCTGTGTCTATCTATAAATATTTATCGATACTATAAATATAAATATCTATAAATATGGATATACAGTATGAAAGTGCATGTGTTTGTGAATATATACATACATATAGAGACATAACTATACATACACATATATTTCATAGATATATATGTGGATATATAACTAGGTCCAAAGATATAACTACACATAGATATAACTACACATATATTTCAAAACAAAAGTTGTGACTGATAAGGATTCTAACAGTGGAAAAGGAAGGTAATAAAAGAGACCAGGCACAAAAAGGAAAAGAAAGTACAGACAGGCAATGGAACCTTCCAGAAAGAGCATGAGCTAAACAAGACTAGATTCAAATCCTGCCTCTGCTTCTATGGAAACATAAGCAACTTACTTATCCATGCTGAACCTCAGCTTTCTCATGTGTAAAGTGAAGACAATATGTGCTTGATCGAGCTGTTTTAGTGATCAGACACTTGACAACATCAGGTATGAAGGAAGCATCCTGCCCAGAGAATGGGAGGTGCTGAGCGTGTGCTGGTGTTGTACAGCAGGCTGTCTGGGTAGCTGCATGTGGTGCTGCTTGCTTCTTTTTTTTTTCAATGTGGACCATTTTAAAAGTCTTTATTGAATTTGTTGCAATATTGCATCTGTTTTATGTTTTGGCTTTTTGGCCACAAGGCATGTGGGATCCTAGCATCCCAGACCAGGGATCGAACCCTCAGCCCCTACACTGGAAGGCAAAGTCTTAACCACTGGACCACCAGGGAAGTCCCTGGTGCTGCTTACTTCTAATATAAGATACTTACAGGTAAGAGGGAGGCCAGGGACACTCTCTCACATTTATGAGCCCTCAATTCATTAAGTCACCAAGACAAACAGATGGTATGGTAAATTACATACCATAAAATTCTCCATTTTAAGGTGTACAATTCAGTGGGTTTTAATATATTCACAAAGTTGTATAACCATCACCTTTAATTCCAGATCAATTCCATTTTTATCATGCCCAATGTGGGTGATACCCATTAACTATCATTCCCTATTGCCCTTTGTCTCGCCACCTCCCACCTCGTCCCCTTACCAGCCCAAGGCAAGCAATAGCTCAGAGACCACAAGGATTCCAGATCCCAGCTACATGAAAGAGCAAATTAGCCAGAAGTGGTCATAGGTCTTTTAAAACTGTTGGTGAACTCCCCTTAAGCAACAACTTACCTAATTTCACAAGCAATCACAATCTGCACAGGACACAATACTTAGCCATCTCGCAGCTTGCAATTTCCCTCTAATCAGCCATACTATACTAGGCAACAGACCAAGGTTATAAGCTCATTTTATCTAGTTATTTTAATACTCATCATTCTCAGAAAACCGTTCTGACTCTCATAAAACAAAACAGCAGGAGGACTTTGATGGCTAGCACTTGTCTGCTGATTCATGAGTAAAACTCAAAACTCAATTTGAGTCAGACAGATAATTTTTCTTTTCTGGTTTTTCCTGACACAGGGCAGGCACGTCCCTGTCCCTAAACAAAAGCATCAGCATAGGGAGAGTAATGAGGGCCACCAATTTGGGTGAAGTGTCTATTTGCATAATCCATTTTTCTCTCAGAATTATAAAATACTTGTCCATCGTCTCTGGCAAAGGAAACCACTATCCTGTCTGTATTGAGATACGGATCTGATTTAGATGTCAGCTACATCATAAGCCCTCAATTCATTAAGTCATCAAGGCAAACAGATGGTGCCTCGCAATCAGTGTTATGGCAAAATGATTCGGAGAGTGGAGATTAGTCAATAAAAACCTACTTGCAGTGCCACTGAGTGTGGCAGTGCGTTCCGGAAGAGGCACCTCATTCTCAGAGAATTATCAGACTTGTAAAATTAGCCCTAAGTCGCCGTTGGGAGAGACAGAGTCGGGGAAAGCAGAGAGCCAATGGGTACCCAAGGCAGCTGGGGAGAGGAGAGGAGGGTTCTGAAAGGGAGACTGTCTATGGGGTGGTGATCAAGAGAAGAAGGAGCCACAGGAGCCCAAAGCCCCTGCCCAGCTACCACAGTCCAGTAGCAGAAATGCAGCCAGAGTTACTGAACTCTCGTACTCACCTCTGCAGAGAAACAGTCTTGAGTCATTCAACCAACATTTTCCATGGGCAGGATACCACCAAGTGCTGTGGTGGAAACATAATGGAGGTTCTGCTGCCAGGGTGCTTGCAAACCAACGTTCATGCACAACCACAGGACTCTCCATCATACCAAGTACCAGGAGCCAGCTGGGGAGCCCAGGTAGAAAATCACATTTATCCTTTCTAGTGGAAAGAGCTGTTTACCTGTGGTAAACAGGTAAACAGCTTTTCGCTTCCAGTGCTCAATTCTTTGTGTAATCTAGTCAAATTACCTGTATAAATACAGATAATAAAAATTAGTCAACCTTTTCACTTACATAGTTTATATGAGACTATAAATTTTCTAATTTTTAAAATCAATATATAAACTACCTAAAACTGAATGCTAAAGACACCAAATTCTGTCTACTCACTCTCTACCAAAAGACATATTGAATAAATTATATGGGATATAAAATTACATCAAATTTTAAGACAAAATGGTTGTACTAATTCCAAATCCAACCATTTCCAACACAAGGGAAAGATGCAGGTGGCCTTCAGCTCATCTAGAGAAGTTACATACCCACCACTCCACCTGCCCCTCTCCCTACCCACCACGCACCCCAAACAACTAATAGGAAGAACAAAAAGGAATTCTGAGGAGCTGCAGTGAATCCAAGATCCATTTTTTAGTGACAACCACACAGCTTTTTGTTAGAAAATATTGTCATTGAAAGTCTTGCATCAAACCTAGAAGGATGCAAATGTATTTCCTTATTTGAGCTGTTTAAGTGCTTTCCTGTGTAAATAATCCTCTTGACATCACTGTATACAGAAATTGGGCAAATTTTAGCCAGGTTTGTCAGAGCACATTACTGAGAGTGAAGACACGTCTCATCTCTGCCACAGTTCTTTAGAGCGCTGGCCCCTTGTCATCCAGTTATCTGTCCACATGTCACTGGCTGCATGTACACGAAAGCAGAAGTACCATCAGGGATTTACCCAGGTTTCATGTTTGGTTAATGGAGTGGGAAGCAGGTTTTCCAGTCAAGTCAGGGAATTTAAGAGAAAGTACCAGCATATGAGAAACGCTGGGATGGAAGAAGCACAAGCTGGAATCAAGATTGCCAGGAGAAATATCAATAACCTCTGATATGCAGATGACACCACCCTTATGGCAGAAAGTGAAGAGGAACTAAAAAGCCTCTTGATGAAAGTGAAAGTGGAGAGTGAAAAAGTTGGCTTAAAGCTCAACATTCAGAAAACGAAGATCATGGCATCCGGTCCCATCACTTCATGGGAAATAGATGGGGAAACAGTGGAAACAGTGTCAGACTTTATTTTTTGGGGTTCCAAAATCACTGCAGATGGTGACTGCAGCCATGAAATTAAAAGACACTTACTCCTTGGAAGGAAAGTTATGACCAACCTAGATAACATATTCAAAAGCAGAGACATTACTTTGCCAACAAAGGTTCGTCTAGTCAAGGCTATGGTTTTTCCTGTGGTCATGTATGGATGTGAGAGTTGGACTGTGAAGAAGGCTGAGTGCCAAAGAATTGATGCTTTTGAACTGTGGTGTTGGAGAAGACTCTTGAGAGTTCCTTGGACTGCAAGGAGATCCAACCAGTCCATTCTGAAGGAGATCAGCCCTGGGATGTCTTTGGAAGGAATGATGCTAAAGCTGAAACTCCAGTACTTTGGCCACCTCATGCGAAGAGTTGACTCATTGGAAAAGACTCTGATGCTGGGAGGGATTGGGGGCAGGAGGAAAAGGGGACAACAGAGGATGAGATGGCTGGATGGCATCACTGACTCCAGGGACGTGAGTCTGGGTGAATTCCAGGAGTTGGTGATGGACAGGGAGGCCTGGCATGCTGCGATTCATGGGGTCACAAAGAGTCGGACATGACTGAGTGACTGAACTGAACTGAACCGGCATATAAGGAAGGAGTATCCAGAGCAGCAGGGAGGACAGGAGAGAATAAGTTCAGTTACAGCCATCTTACAGAGTCTGGAATTTTATGATGGCCTGGACCCTGGTCAATGTTCCCTGAGCACTGGTCTGTATGGACTATCACTGCTTTAAAGCAGCAGGCCTTGCCAAGGTAGTAGAGGAACGACACTACTGCATGTAGCTGCCTTCCACATCCTTAAGACCTAGACTGTGGCCTCAATACAAAGAACATTACAAGCCACAAACTGAACAGCCTTTAGCTTTCTGGCAGATAAATGCTGATAGTACCTTTCTAATGCATTCAATTTTCAATACCTCAAACACACTCAGCTTTTGTAAATATCCAGCTCTAAAACTTTCAAGGGCCAACAAATACAATACTGTCCAAGTTCTTTTACTAGCATTAAAGGTCCTCCCCACTGAGCTTACTTTCCATTACTCACTGACTGTGCTTTAGTCACAAGTGTTTGCCTTTTCCCCACTTATTGTCCTTCATACTGCAACTACAATTCCACAGTCTACTTCTATTCCTCCACCCACTGTTTCCTTTTCTGGAATATTCTTCCAGTTTACTTACACGCTAGTCATCCTTCAAAGTTCACACATTCAAGCCCCAGTCCCAAGAAGCCTACTTTGAAATAGCTCACTCACTATGGTATCTACCTGGATTTCCACTCAAAGCACTTCTCACAGACTGCTTTCTACACCTATTCCTTTGACCTAATCAGATTATAAATTACTTCAGGGAAGGAACTGAGTCTAATTTCTGAGTCCAGCACAGCACCAGGCACAATATACATGTCCAGTATTTGGTGACCCTGACTCTCATTTCTATTTTTAAAATACTCAATACTCAATTTTTCTCAAAAGTCTTAAGATTTGTTTTAGACAAAATGCCACAAAGATCACACAATGTTTTTTAAGGATGTCTAAAACTGGATTACGTAGCTTTAAGCTGAGCCATAACCTAAACAGACGTCTGAGTTTAGAAGCGCATTTCTTTTATATTGGATATGATCATATGTGGACAGCTCCTTGGAGCATGAAAAGTTAGAGAGACTCTCTAAAGAGGGGAAATTAGCCCAAACTGGCAGACACTTCCTGGGCTGCCTTTCTATAAACTACATGAAGATTAATTTAATACATGAGAACCTGAATTTTTTTAGTCTTCTGTATTATTCTTTGAAATGACCCAGAGTAAGAATCAAACAATATATGTTGTATATTAAAAATAATAATGTCTGTATTATGAAAATCTTAATAGTTAAATCAGTTGTCACTATTGTTTTCTTATGGTACTGAATAAAGAATAGCAGAATAATCTTTTTAAAATCTTCTATATCGTCTGATAGTTATCATTACCATTTACCAAGATTCTGGTTTCTACATACTAATCAGAAAGAGATAATTTCTTACACAAGTAGGGCAGAGTCTGCCTCTTTCCGCACAATGCATATCATAGGAATTTTTAAAGTAATAACTCACACTTTATATGTGTTTCCTCATTAATCACTACTACTGTTATCCTCTTTTTACAAAGGAAGAAAGTGAAGCTCAAAGTCATGGTTAGTATATGGCCAAGCTGGGACTAGCACTGGTCTGCCTGACTCCAAATCCCATTCTCTAGAAATTAGTAAACGAACTTAACACTATTTTGATTCAAAGAATAGGCCATGGTCATTGCTGCAGTTAGCCTTTGTATTTCCAGAATTAAGGAACTAGATGACTTCTGCATTACCTATGAATATGGCTTTCATTTTCAAATCTCACGTTCTCTTATTTTCTTAAATATTTATGTAGCTGCACTGGGCCTTAGATGCTGCATATGGGATCTAGTTCCCTGACCAGGTAGTGAACCCAGGTCCCCTGCTTTGGGAGCACAGACTCTAAGCCACTGGACCACCAGATAAGTCCCTCTTTTACTGTTTTAATTACCCTAAATCAACTTCTGATCTTCCGACTTAACTTTAAAGCCCTTTGTATCCACTGTTGCTTCTTTTAACATTACCAAGGCCCTCCAGAGCTCAAAGACAGTGTTCAGGGAGATATCGCCACGAACCTGACAAAACACGTGCCAGCAAGGAGCTGAAAGCACTCCACACGACCAAGGTAAGGAGTTTTTATCCTACTCAGAATGAATGTTGCCTGAAGTGAAAGTGAAAGCCGCTCAGTAGTTTCCGACTTTTGCGACCCCATGGACTATACAATCCATGGAATTCTCCAGGCCAGAATACTGGAGTGGGTAGCCTTTCCCTTCTCCAGAGGATCTTCCCAACCCAGGTCTCCCGCATTGTGGGCAGATTCTTTACCAGATGAGCCACAAGGGAATGTTTCCTACTTGTGTCTGAATTATGAGACAAAAGATTTTCAAGATCCTGAGCCTATGACACTGAGCTTCTACCTGTGGGTTAGAGCACTTGGCAGTCTGCCTCGTTTCACGGTTATAGCCAGAGATTTTAGTTTAGTTAGCAAGCAGTCCTCATGGCAGTGCTTGATGCTTTGCGCCAATTCGCCAGGTAGTTACCGAGTGATCTACTAACAAATTACGGGTTCTGTCCCAGGAAGTTCACCGTTACAAGGTGCCTGTGACTTCTTTCCTCAGGCAAACCACGCCGGTCAGTATGGAGTCACCCGTGCTTGTAATGAATGGCTGTCTCCGACTACAGTGTAAGCGCCAAGCTCAGAGGCCCATAGCGCCTGTTCGCGGCCGGTAAGTGCCAGGGCATGAGAGTGGATCCAGCGCCCTAAAGCCGCCGGCGGCCCCTCCTCACCCGCAGCCGAGACTCAAGGACCGGCCGCGGTTTAACCCTCTCAGCCTCAGCCCCGCCCTGCTGCGTTCGCGGATGCTCGCTGCCGCCACCTCCCAAGAGGAAAACAGCGAAGCTACTGTCAAGTTCCGCCCGGCCAAGGGCCGAGAAGCACCCTCGAACGTCCTCCGCCGTTCCTAAGAAGCCGACTTCTCACCTCTGATGCAATCCGTAAGTAAGAGCCAGTGACGAGAAGTCACCGCCCGCGCACGTCGCCCCAGCCAATCCGGGGCTCTCTCTGGGCCACCCCACCCATTGCGTACACGCACGCACGCACCCATCCACCCGCCCCGACCCTCGCATGCCCGTTGCTGGTTTCTGATTGGCTGAGGCCGGACGTAGGCGGGACCGGGAGAAGCCGGCTGGACGGTGGGTGCGGGAGTGGGGTCAGAATACGGTAGGAACCTGAAACGTCTTGAAGTTGTCTGTAAGTGATGCAGGCGGGCTTTGGGGGTCGGGTGATTCCGAGCGGTGGAGTGGGGAGAAGAGAGGCCGCGTCGAGAGCACCTTGGGAGGGTTGGCGCCGCGGGACTGGGATAGGGGGCTGATGCCTGGGCTGAAAGGGGCGAAGTCTGGTTGGCGGGGCTCAGGCCTCATTTCGTGGTGCCGGTGAGGGCTGGTGAGAGCGTACGGAACCTATGGGGGGGGGGGGGGGGTGCAGAAAAGGTTTGTAGAGCGAATCGCGGCTGAGCTGGAAGGCCCGGGGATGTATCTGGGGAGGCACCGGGCTGGAGCCGACTTCGCGGAGCCCGTTGTCCCGAGCGTGTACGGGACTTCTTTGAGAGCGGGTGGGTGAGGAGGGATTGGGAGGGCGTGCGGTCCGGCCATGGAGTCCTGACAAGGTCACAGGAAGGGAAAGGGGAGGAAGGTTGAAGGGTTGAGGGGAGGGCGTAAAACTACACGACCTTCCCGCCATCGGCTTCCTGTTCTCCCCGGGCCGGTATTCTGTTCCACCTTTGGCGACTCTCTTCCGCCTCAGGAAGGTAAGAAGGACCAGGGCCTGTATCAAGCGCCTCTGACAGAATTTACATTTCTTCCTCAAAAGTAAACCTGCCAAGTTAGAGATTACAAAACATAGCACAGGATTAGAATTGGGAGCAGTCGAAATGATTCGGCAGGTTTATTCGCCTGTTTTACCGGTGCAGGAATCAATTATTCCCCTCTTCTGGGTAATCCCTATGGATGGAATCTATGCTTCCAGAAGTGCCTGGGATGAAAAGTTGTGATGTATAAGTGGTACCAGGCCCCAGCATGACAATCGTATTTGAGTTTTGTACATCAGTGGTTCTCTTGATTCCCTGTGCACCAAAATCTCTTGAACGGATCTTCTTAAAATATAGATTCCTTGGGACCTGCCCCAGACCATTTGAATCAGAATCTCCTGGGGTGGGGACTTGGCAGCCGTTTAAAACGGGCTGACAGTGACGGGTTCAAAATGAAAATTGGAATCCATTGTTAGAAGCTCCTGTGACAAAAATGACGAGCTGTGAAGATCCTTAAATCTTTTTACATCACGTGATGCGGAGCGGCTCCTGTTACCTTAGGCCTCTGCTAGGTGCACTTGGAAAGGTCTTCAGTAGTATCTTAGTTTACAGACTAATTCGTGTTATCTGGTTTTAGGTGCCTCCTTTTGTACATGTTCAACTTTCTGGCAGATCTGGGTCAGTTGCTGTGGGTGGATAAGAAAATGATAAAGGAAGTCCAGAAGTGATGCTAGGGGAAAAAAATACTCAAATTACAGCTGAAATTGTTAGATGAATTACGTTACTGGGGAAGAAGATTCCATTTAACTTTGGGCATGACAGACATTTTTCACAATTCAAAGGAGGAGATGCAGGCTTCTGTTAAGAAATGGATTTTCTATTTTTTCAGATAAAATGTACACCAGCATAATAAGACAAATGATCTGGCAATATATTGTCAATCAAAAGAACCCACAACTGTTTATTAGGAGAACTGGGTTCTAATCCTGCCCTGTCAGAGATTCCTGTTGTTGAGCAGTTTATTGCACCCTTCATAAGCTTTCTTTTTCCATCTGTAAAATAAGGCTACTGGCATGGATTGAACCTTGGGGTTTTATTCTCAAGTGACTTATACTTATTGACCCTGATACTTTAAAAGTTAACCATTTTTTATTTAGATGGCTGTAAATCATGAATACTTGGGGAAACTTCTAGGTGATCGGGAAGAGAATTATTAAAATCTTACACTCAGGGAGTTTTATAGATATATGTCATGATAGAAATAGAATTTGAACCATAGAATAACAAATTAGCTTTGTGATGTGTTGGACTTTTAATATTCCCCTTTCTTTTATGCTGAAATGTGCACACATGGTGTTCTGTATCAGAGACAAATTATCCTTAGTCACTTAAGACAAATAATGACTACATGGTTCCTTCATACCTTGATTCTTACCCCAGGGACTACTTTCTGAAAGCCAGGTCAAATGGCCTATCCATACAAACTGCTGCAAGGAAGGAGAAGCGAACTTTTGCTACCCTGATCTGTTGGACAATTAGTTATCTAGAAATTACGACAAAGGAAGAAAACATGCTTTTGTATCTGCAAAAGGAGGTGCTAGTTTTTAAAAGTGGATTGTCATATATAGTGGGGTCCCAAGGATCCAAAACCTACTCAGGTTATCATGTGTTCTTTCATTGAGCAATGTAAGAATTAAAAGAGAAATTAGCACTTATGTAGATACAGCTTGATATTTTTCTTACTGATGAAACTCTACAAATGTGTGTAATTGTTATTTTTCACTAAATTTTCCTAATTGCCTGAGAATAATTTTAATAGTTGAATAAATATTGAAGTAATATTTTTCAACAAACAATAAGTTTAATTAGAATGTGGGATTGGTGAGGAAGGTAGAAGAAGGAATTGTGGTAAAATAGGAAAGATTTTGAAATGTTTGCCTTTGGGAAGTTTAGATTGATTATGAAGGGAACTAATAAATATACTGGCCTAAAATAGTTTAATCTTACCATCTAGTCGATTTATGTAATATCTTGGGGTTGGTTTGTTTGGGCTTTTTTGGCTGTACCACGCAGCATGTGGGATCTTAGTTCCCAGACCAGGGTCTGGGCCCCCTGCAGTGGAAGCATAGCGACTTAACTGCTGGACCACCAGGGAAGTCCTCATTTATGTAGTATGTTGAAAGCCAAGCTCAAATATTTCTCTGAAATTTCCCAAACTTTATCTAAAAGATGCCACACTCTAAATTCTGTCTGTTATGCTCTTTGCAAAGTATACGTACTCTGGCATGTTTTTAAAAGAATTTAATTTCTGAAACATTATTTCAGTGTTTACATTTTAATCTCTTGAAATATATAATGAGCATCCTGAACCTTGAACTTGTTGAACCTTGTATATAATAAAAGCTCAGACAAAGTAGGGGTTCATTTAGTTAGCAAGTAATGGAGCACAAGAAAGAAGAGAAAGTCAAAGTGAGAGTCGCTCAGTCGTGTCCAACTCTTTACAACCCCATGGACTAACTATACAGTCCATGGACTTCTCCAGGCTAGAATGCTGGAGTGGGTAGCCTTTCCCTTCTCCAGGGGATCTTCCCAAGCCAGGGATCGAACCCAGGTCTCCCGCATTGCAGGCAGATTCTTTACCAGCTGAGCCACCAGGGAAGCCCTAGTTCTAATTGATTCTATCTGTGTGATACTGTACAGCTCATCTGGATTAAGCTCTTCTCTGTCAGATGACAGAACTGTACTCTTCCCAGTGAGGATGGAGGCTTTGAGGGACAATTTCACTTTTCAAACTAAACCCTACGCCTCACGTCTAGAGTTGGATTTTCTTTGAGAACCTTGATTACTATTAAACCCCTTGAATAGCAAAGTGTTGAATGAGAGCCATTTATTACTGGAGGGAGTGTGATGCACATGAAAAATTCATAAGCTAAGACTATACAGATAATGGGATTGGCAGTTAACTTTTTGATGTCATCTGTAAATGACATCAGAGAAGGCAATGGCAAGCCACTCCAGTACTCTTGCCTAGAAAATCCCATGGATGGAGGAGCCTAGTAGGCTGCAGTCCATAGGGTCACTACAAGTCGGACGTGACTGAGCGACTTCACTTTCACTTTTCACTTTCACACAATGGAGAAGGCAATGGCAACCCACTCCAGTGTTCTTGCCTGGAGAATCCCAGGGACGGCAGAGCCTGGTGGGCTGCTGTCTATGGGGTTGCACAGAGTCAGACACAACTGAAGCGACTTAGCAGCAGCAGCAGCAGTAAATGACATCTGACTGATATCAATTACAACAGTGTATTGTAATTAACATCAGTCAGAGATACTTGTGCACTTATATGCTATGTGTGACTCCCTTTTTTCAATCTGCGGGTGAAGTTTATCATCTGTGCAGATCAGTCAGAACGAAGTATGTAGTGACCATGACTAAGGTGAAATTGAATTATTACTTTACTGTGATGAAATGCCTATTAGCTTCCTGTGTTACCAAAAAAAAAAAGACAGAAAAGGGAGAATGGAGCCTTGGTCCCTTTGTTATGGAAATTAATCTTTTTTTCACCCTGCCCTGTTATTCATATAATCTGGCTAGTATCTTGGCTTTTTTTTGTATTACTTAAAGGAATAATCTTATTAAAAAAGTATGCTTTTAACTGCAGAACCTCATGGAAATTCTGTTTCAGGAAGAGTCTTCAATCACTATGTCAAGCGACACAGATATTTCTCTTTCTTCATATGATGAAGATCAGGGATCTAAACTTATCCGAAAAGCTAGAGAGGCACCATTTGTCCCCATTGGTAAGTTTGACTTTGATGGTCTAATAAGCTTTAACACAGTAGAAGTGTGGGCAGCTTATTTCATTCATCAAGCATTTCCTGATGAAGCATTTATTTTTTAATATTTTTTCATATGTTGAAATATGCTTAGATTGGTATAAGTCTCGTAAAAATTCTTCTCCGAATTCAGACATCGTATTTTATTGACTTATTTCAGTGAATGTGTTGTGACCCCAAGACGACCATCAGTTTCAGTGATTTGCTACAGGGACTCACAAGACTCAAGAGTTGTTATAAACTCACAGTTGTGGTTTATTACAGTCTCTGCTGCATTCCCTTAACTGATTTCCTTCAGGGATGGAAGTAGAACAGAGAAGAGTTCCCCTAGCACTCTTAAAGGAATTTATTTACTGGCTTCACAAGCCCATACTTCAGAGATGATCTTGATTTTCTAGATCTGCTATTGCTTGCTACCAATTTTGAGTTTTTAATTCTGAATCGGGGTGGGGATTAAAACCTCAGTTCATATGCTAGCTGGGTAATGGTCTCCTAAAGCATCCTTATAAAAAATAGAACATCGATTGATAATAAACTCATCTTGATTCCCTGCCCCAATGTATCTGACATAACTTGTGACTATTTCTTTTACAGGAATGGCAGGTTTTGCAGCAATTGTTGCATATGGATTATATAGATTGAAGAGCAGGGGACATACTAAAATGTCTGTTCACCTGATCCACATGCGTGTGGCAGCCCAAGGCTTTGTTGTGGGAGCAATGACTCTTGGTAGGTTCCTACAGGACATTTTCAAATTTTTGGTTCCCCATGAATGGATTTCTTTGTAAGTAAAACAAGGTAGATACTTTTAACTGACTTTGAAGCAGTTTGCAAATATCACTACTCATTTTCACCTAAAAACTGAATGAATAAAAATAGTTCAAGTAGTGGTATAGTTTTACTCTATGATGAATAATCTTACTAAGGTTTTAAAGAGAGAAAAGATAGTAATGCCCATTATAATGTCATTGAGTCTATATATGCAAATAGGGTTGGTAGTAAGATCCATCATCTGGAAGAGACATGATGGCTGTTTTATTGAGTTTTTCAAGGTGGAAAAGATACTACATGCTTTTGTAGGCTTTATAATTCATTGACATTATCTGCTTTATACAGCAAGATTGAGTCCTTTTAAAGTTGCCAGATAAATATTGATATTTTAGCCATCTGAGCTAATCATACTAGTCTTGAAAATACTTCGGAAACTGTGTAAAAAGAATTTTATAAATTTGAATTATTTAAGAAAGCAAGAATGTAAGCAGCCTAGGGTCTTGTTTTCCTTTTAAGCATCATATGCTAGTAAGAGTGCTACTTTTAGCTGTTTTATGAATAGTTTTTAATTTTCTAATACTGAAGAAAAATTTTAAATTGCTTAACTAGCATTCTTTCTCTTTAGGTATGGGCTATTCCCTGTATCAAGAATTCTGGGGGAAACCTAAACCTTAGAAGAGGAGATGCTGTCTTGGTCGTCTTGGTGGTGCTTGCTTTAGTTAGACATCTCATATTGAGGTTATATGTTTATGTTGAAAATAAATTGTTTGGGTCAGACAAGAACATGGTAATTTGAAAATTGGCCTCCTTTCTTGCAGGCTTGATTTGCCTGGTGACCAAGTTACTGGTGACTAGTTCACTAGCTAGGTCATTCAGGGGAGTCAGACCAGCACAAAAGAAACATGTCACTTTTAAATACACTTGATAGTGGTACCTGTCCACCTTCTTAAACTCTTCTGTTGAAATTAGTTCTAAAGAAGACAACATGGCAATCCTGAAAATGCTCCCAGTTGCTGCAGAATATCATATGCTTTTGATGTAATGTAGGAATCCTATTTACCCCAGTTAATGTAACTTTCTGACGGCCTTGTGGACTGAGTACTGTTTTAAGGGCTGGTTGGCTCTTGAGGAACCCTTTCAGAACAGTGCATGGAATACAACATTATAAACCTCCCTGCAAGTCTGTGTGTGTTTTTAAACCAAAACTAAAAAGCTGGTAACAGAGCCACTTTGAAGTAGTATTTATTTTAGAATCATAAACATGAGAGTAACTTAACTTGTGGATCCCTTTTAGCTCTTTAGTAATTGCAGAATTATATTTTGCTGCTGTTATATTAGAATAATTTTAAATTATTTTGAAACATGTATTTTAAGTGCTAATGCAAAGGTAAATGAAAAACACTTTTTAAATGTGTGCAGTATGTTTATTTTCTCCAAAAGTATCATCAACTAAATAAAATCCCTACAATGGAAGTCATTGATGAGCAAGCTGGTTTGGTCAGACATTATACAAACTTTGGTATATCACAGAATGCTTTGTTGTACTTGTGAATTCTCGTCTAACCTGAATTTACATTCCATGGTGATAACATGGTAAATGTAGTGTTATTAAAGTAAATGAACACATCAAATGTCTTGTATTTATTTCAATTTGGGAAAAACCATCGTTCTTTGAAGTAGCATAAGTAGTTCCAAGAAAAGAGGGAATAACAGCTAAAAATTTATTGGGTATTACTGTGTGCCACATACTTTCATGTATAAAATCATTTAAATTTCCTAACAACCCTAAGAACTGTGATCCTTGTTTCGTGGAGAAGGACACTGAGATACAGTTTTAAGTAATTAACCCAAGGTCACGTAGGTAGAGAAAGCTGTGTTTGGGACTGAAACCTGGGCAGTCGTGCAGTAAAGCCAACAGGTGTTAGAGACTTGAAATGTTGGTCTTTGTGAAATTAATGCTGGAGAGGCAGCAGTTGTCATAAATTAGTACTATTGGACAAGAGGGTACAACATGGTCTTGACTTACCACTCCGCTGACTATATAACCTGGCCCAAATCAGGGTTTTCTCAATTTTCTCCTAGTTAGAAACGAGAGATTGGACTAGGTAATTACTACAGTCCTATCTAGCTTAGAGATCATGATATGGGTCCATGGGAAATGTGCTTTAAAAATAAAAGCTATGCAGAAGGAAATGGCAACCCACTCCAATATTCTTGCCTGGGAAATCCAGGGACAGAGGAGCCTGGCGTGCTACAGTCCATGGGAGGTGGGGGGTGTCACAAAGAGTCCGACACGACTCAGCAACTAAACAATAACAACAAAATTGAGAGAACTGAGATGTGGAGAGTTTGTCACTTTCATATAGTTCATGGGCTTTATTTTTTGGTTTGGGGGAATACTTGATTTCACTATATAGAACCATTTTTTTGTTGGAGTATTTAATATTTATAGATCATTGCAAATAGAAAAGGTCACTTAAAAGCTGTTTACTGTGTGCTTGTTTTGTACTCAGATTTGAAAATAAACAAGGAAAAAAATAAATGCTATTACTAGGAACTCTTCTCAGCCTCCAGTAGACACAGGAGTTGCTCGTAGGCAGTCCTAACAGTAATTTCATTAAGGATAAGCCTTCTACAGAAAAATTTGAGAACAAGTTTCAGAAACTTTCTAATGGATGAGTACATTATTGATTTTGTTAAATGAATACTAATTTGAGAGAAATTGAGCTAGACAAATGCCAGAGGACAGAAGAACAGGAGCAAAATGTTGAGACTAGTGAGTACTGAGTAATAAGGAGAAAATGAGTAAAGAAGAACAGAGTGATAAATTAGGACAGATGAACCTTCCCTGAAGAAGACAGCAATAAATTAGGGTGGATGAATAGGCTGATATTCAGATTATGAAAGTTATTAAAAGTGGCTCAAGGGGATGTGATACTACTGTTTATTGAGCCAGACCTGGGTTCATGGTTTTGCCACTTACTAGCTATGGTTTCCTCATCTGTAAAGTGGGGACAGTGTCAGTGGCCTAGGTTGTTGGGAAGATTAAATGCAGTAGTGAATGTGGCAGGCTTAGCATAGCACCTGATACATTGGTAACCTCTGAATGCTTGCTGTTCAGCTCAGTTCAGTCGCTGTCGTGTCCGACTCTGCGACCCCATGAATCGCAGCACACCAGGCCTCCCTGTCCATCACCAACTCCCAGAGTTCACTCAGACTCACGTCCATCGAGTCGGTGATGCCATCCAGCCATCTCATCCTCTGTTGTCCCCTTCTCCTCCTGCCCCCAATCCCTCCCAGCATCAGAGTCTTTTCCAATGAGTCAACTCTTCACATGAGGTGGCCAAAGTACTGGAGTTTCAGCTTTAGCATCATTCCTTCCAAAGAAATCCCAGGGCTGATCTTCAGAAGGGACTGGTTGGATCTTGCAGTCCAAGGGACTCTGAAGAGTCTTCTCCAACACCACAGTTCAAAAGCATCAATTCTTTGGCACTCAGCCTTCTTCACAGTCCAACTCTCACATCCATACATGACCACAGGAAAAACCATAGCCTTGACTAGACGGACCTTTGTGGGCAAAGTAATGTCTCTGCTTTTGAATATGCTATCTAGGTTGGTCATAACTTTCCTTCCAAGGAGTAAGCGTCTTTTAATTTCATTGCTGCAGTCACCATCTGCAGTGATTTTGGAACCCAAAAAAATAAACTCTGACACTGTTTCCCCATCTATTTCCCATGAAGTGATGGGACCAGATGCCATGATCTTCGTTTTCTGAATGTTGAGCTTTAAGCCAACTTTTTCACTCTCCACTTTCACTTTCATCAAGAGGCTTTTTAGTTCCTCTTCACTTTCTGCCATAAGGGTGGTGTCATCTGCATATCTGAGGGTATTGATATTTCTCCCGGTAATCTTGACTCCAGCTTGTGCTTCCAGTCCAGTGTTTGTCATGATGTACTCTGCATAGAAGTTAAATAAGCAGGGTGACAATATACAGCCTTGACGTACTCCTTTTCCTATTTGGAACCAGTCTGTTGTTCCATGTCCAGTTCTAACTGTTGCTTCCTGACCTACATACAGGTTTCTCAAGAGGCAGGTCAGGTGGTCTGGTATTCCCATCTCTTTCAGAATTTTCCAGTTTCTTGTGATCCACACAGTCAAAGGCTTTGGCATAGTCAATAAAGCAGAAATAGCTGTTTTTCTGGAACTCTCTTGCTTTTTCCATGATCCAGCAGATGTTGGCAATTTGATCTCTGGTTTCTCTGCCTTTTCTAAAACCAGCTTGAACATCAGGAAGTTCACAGTTCACGTATTGCTGAAGCCTGGCTTGGAGAATTTTGAGCTGTTACCATTGTTAAATGTTAAGCTTGGGAATGTGGCAGCAGAGGAGGTACACGGGCCCTCCTCTCACAACTTAGTCTAGCAGCAAAGGCTGCCTTTAGATCACTGACTTCGGAAAGCATGATGATTACTAGGTATAGGATGCAGAAGAATGGGGGACCTAACCTAGGGCTAGAGTCAGAGAAGTTACCCCAAGGAAGCCATGATCTAACTTAAGATGATTTTTCTCTGGGAGATTCCTTGGCTTACTGTTGCATGTTTTTGGAGCACTGGTGTATGACTGCTTCCATGCCTTTCTCTTCTACTACTATGAAGGCGTGATGATCTTTTTTCATCCAAAGCAGCTGGCATTAGTGCCTGGCTCATACAGATGTTCAATAAATATTTGTTGAATTAATTAGAATAAGCAGGTCATATTTTGACGTTCAGGATTCTGTTTCCAGAAAAAGTCATCAACCTATTTCTAGTTAACAGGCAACAGTGCCATCTGGTGGTGAGAGTTGGAATTTGACTGCATGCATAAATCCCCAAAGTACACTCTGCTTCTGTATCCTGGAGTCGGAACTCTGGAGTAGAGGACAGGTCATTTAGACCATTTCTTTTGCCTCACAGATGAGGAAACACTGCTCAAAGTTTCAAGAACTTGAAATTTAGGCTCTATCCCCAGGTAATCTACACCCCATGGAAACAGGCCGGAACAAAGCTGAAGGAACATAAGGTATCATGTCAAACAGTGGAACTGCCAACTATTATTTACATACTTAATCCTGTTTGAAAGCTCTTCAATTCAAACGGGAAACTGGAGGAAGGAGACCAAACATGCACCAGCCATGCATGGATTGCCACTTTCTTAGTGAATGATTTACCTGCTATAAGTTCATGGAAGAGCCAGTAATACTCATGCATCCTGGCGTTATTCTTAAAGAGGGCCTACTTTCCCTCTAGCCACTGAAATGAGGCAAAATCATGTTTTTTAGCAAAACAAAAGTTAGGAAAATTTCTCCTAAATTCAGTAGTAATAGTTCCAGAGTGGGGGCTAGCATCTGGCTGGTCCCCTCTGTAGTATCCTGAGTTGCTTACAACATTCGTGTTAGGTCTTTTCCTGTCCTCAGTGTCACTCTGAAGTGTCACAGAGAGACTGAAAGTTTACAAGGTAGAAATGCCATCATCATACCTTTCAGCTGGAGCCCTCTTACTCAGCTTGTCTACAGCTATACTTCCTGTCTTCCCCACTGAGGCTCCTTCTGAGATCACTCGTTCCTGTTAGTCATCTCCATCTCCCACCATCACACCCTGGGCTCAAACTCTTAGAAGTGTCTTTCCTTCCTCCCATTCATTTATCACTATTAAGCCAGTCACCAAGCCCTGTTTTTCATAAGCCGAGTCCTGCATTTGCTCAGATTTGTTCTTTTCTTCTTGCCACCACTAAACTGAGGCCCTTCATCTCCTGTGCTGCCCCCTAGCTCCAGCAGAGCCACTGACACCAAAGCCCTATGCCCACCACTGTCCCTGACACCTCTGCTCGGGCTCTAGTCCTTTCCTGAATGTTCCCCTTCCCCACTCCCAGTCAATTCAGTGTACGCCTTAAACACCCAACCCCATTCTACTTTTGGTAAACTACTCTGAACTCTTCCAGGCCACAGTGAACTTTTACCTTTTTATAAATCTTGCTATTTTGAATTTAAAACACAATGCATGGTCCACTGTGGTAACACTTTTGCAACTAAAGAAAACCAGCATACAGCAACGAAGACCCAGCGCAGCCAAAAATAAATAAATAAATAGAATGTATTTATACTCTCCACTTTGTTGTTGTTCAGTCACAAAGTCACGTCTGACTCTTTTGCGACCCCATGGATTGCAGCCTGCCAGGCTCCCGTCCATGGGATTTCCCAGGCAAGAATATTGCAGTGGGTTGCCATTTCCCAAGTCTCCAGCATTGGCAGGCAGATTCCTTACCACTGAACCACCAGGGAAGCCCATACTCCCTACTAGTCCCTCACAAAAACTGAAGTAGGTATCATCCTGACTTTTCCAATATGGGAAGCTGTAATTTACTCAAGTCCACACAACTGAAAAATGACAGAGCTGGGACCCAAATCCAGAACTTGAGATCTCCGTCCTGTGCAAAGACTGCATGACGGAACAGAAGGCTTATGCATAAAGCAGTGCCGATCCAAAAAATACTTGCTCTTTCCTTCCTTTCATTTCCCCCACTCACTGCACACACACATACACAGTTCCCATCAGGTCCCAAATCCAATACTTTTTTCCAATATATCTGCTTTATTCTCAGGTTTTCTTCATATATAAAAATCCTCGGCCAATATTTGGTCTTCATAAGAAGGAAGCTGAGTGATAACAACTAGAGATGATCACATTAAGTGAAGTAAGTCAGAAAGACAAATACCATATGATATCACTTATATGTGGAATCTAAAATATGACACAAATGAACAAATATCCATGAAACAGAAACAGAGTCACAGACTGGGCTGACTGATGGTTGCCAAGGGAAAAGGGGTTGGGGAAGGGATGGAGTGGAAGGCTGGGGTTAGCAGATGTGAACTTTTATATAGAGAATGGATAAACAAAAACCTACTGTACACAGAGAACTATATTCAATATCCTATGATAAAACAGAAAAGACTACAAAAATGTAATATGTGTGTGTAAGTAAATCACTTTGCTGTACAGCAGTAATTAACAGAATAATTTAAATCAACTATACTTCAGTTTTTTAAAAAGAAAGTTGAGGAGATTCTCACATATACATGGTCTTACTGTGGAGGGGGTAAATTAAAAACTAGTAAGTAGACAAGGTATTGGGGACCTTATCAACATGTAAGAAACCAATTACCTCTGAGAAAAGGTGACTTTCATCCAAATGTTTTCAAAGACCATGATGTGAGCCAAGAGTGAAACTGAGAAATTTGGGGAGAAAATATAAAGTATATTACCAATACATTATGCTTGGAGGAGAGCCATCAGAGTGGTCCCCTGGAACTAAGGGCTGATGAATCTTGGCAGAACATTGGGTTTTCTAATGAAGTCAACATATGATGAATGAGATCACTATATATACGAGCACATCTTAAGACAAAATTGCTCCACAGATAAAATAGGACTTGACTATAGCCAGAATGGTGTTAAATTAAAACAAGGAGTGTACAGAGGGGCAACTGGGTGGGGTAGGGGGAGTCTGAGAGGCTGGTGGCCAACAAAAAAAGCCCAAATCCATGATGAGATGAAGAAAACTGGCGATGTGTATCCAGCACCTTCCAGCGAGAAAGGAACTTGAACCTGGAGACAATGGATAATTTTTATCTATAGCGTGCTTCTGGTTGTGAAGTAGAATATTTAATAAAGCTTCCCATGTAGCTCAGTCAGTAAAGCATCTGCCTGCAATGCGGGAGACCAGGGTTCAATTCCTGGGTCAAGAAGTTCCCCTGGAGAAGGAAATGGCAACCCTCTCCAGTATTCTTGCCTGGAGAATCCCATGGACAGAGGAGCCTGGCAGGCTACAGTTCACAGGATCACAAGAGTCAGACATGACTTAGCGCTCTTTCTAACCCTAAGTTAAAAATATTTCAATGCAGTTTGTTTCTGTTTGCTCTCAATTGCCCACAATATCTTTCTGATGACTCTTTTGGCATCATGAGTGTCTGGTCCTGGGAAAGGAGGAGCTCTGGATATGTGTCACAATCCCCTAGTGTGAACTAGGGTCTTAGTGTTCTTGTTTGTTTACAGGTTAATCACTTAATATCATGGATGACATAAGTCTGGTCCCAAATGACACTCCTGATTTAATGATCAAATTAGATTTTGGACCTGCAAAGCTGAGGTCCATTAAGAAGAGAACTCTGAAATGGCAAGAGATAAATGGAACCTTGGTTTTAAGCTGTAGCAAAGCTTACTTTCATTTTGAGGCTAAACAGCTAAGGCTATAAAAATGCATGACAGCTGAAGAGCATTTCAGTTTACAGATCACTTTTGAGATCTATTTGATTATCATGAAAATAAATTTACTATTGCTATTTTAAGAAGAAAGTTGAGGTTTGTGACTTGACTAATGTCCAAGAATTAAAACCTAGGTATTCTTACTTCTGAAAGACTGTGTTTAACTTTGCTTCTCATAATAAGGGTAGGATCACTAACTGGTTATGTCATATTTACTTATTTGTGGGAGAGGGAATATTATTTCAGTGAAGGGAAATCTATCTTATCACCTTAGAAAAGAAAGGTTCCAGCTTAAAGTTGGAGCTATTTTGAACTGTGGGAAGGACCTAATTTAGGGATTAGAAAAAGGATCAGCTAGAGCCACACAAACATGCTCAACTGATTAAAAAATAACTATACTGTAAAATATACATGAAAGAAAAGTGAAAGTCGCTCAGTCGTGTCTGACTCTTTGCAACCCCACAGACTATACAGTCCATGAAATTCTCCAGGGCAGAATACTGGAGTGGGTAGCTGTTCTCTTCTCCAGGGGATCTTCCCAACCCAGGGATTGAACCCAGGTCTCCTGCACTGAAGGCGGATTCTTTACCAGCTGAGCCACATGGGACGCCCAAAATATACATAACAATTAACTATTTTAAGCATTTTTTAAGTGTACAGTTCAGTGATACTAAGTATACTTAAAATACTATGCAACCATTACCATCATTGGCCTCCATAACCTTTTCATCATTCCAAACAGAAACTTCATACTCTTTAATAATAAAACTCCCCATTTCTCTCTTCCCCTGCCCCCTACAATCTCTTTTCTACTACCTGTCTCTACTCTAGGTACCTAATATAAGTGGAATCATACAGTAGTTGTCCTTTTATGTCTGGCTTAGTTCACTTCGCATGTTTTTCAAGGTTCATCCATGTTGGAGAATGTGTCAGTACTTCATTCATTTCTATGGGTGAATAATATTCCATTTAGTGACGTTACCACACTTTGCTTATCCATTCATCTGGAGATCGATATTTGGATTGTTTACATCGTTTGAGCATTGTGAATAATGCTGCTGTGGACACTGGTGTACAAGTATCCATCTGCTTTCGTATTTGGGGAATATACTCAGAAGTGAGTTACTGGATCATAATCTATGTTTAAATTTTTTAGGAACTTCCAAACTTTTCTACAGTGGCTGCACCATTTTACTCTCCCACCAGCAATGCATAAGGGTTTCAATTTTCCCACCTCTTGAACAATACATTATTTTCCATTTTAAAAAAAGTAATAGCCATTCTAATGTGTATGGAGTGGTACACCACTGTGGCTTTGATTTGCATTTCCTTAATGGATAGTAATGCTGAACATCTTTACATGTGCTTATTAGCCATCTGTATATCTTCTTGAAAGGAATGTCTCTTCAAGTCCTTTGCCTATTTTTAAAGTGGGTGGCTTTTTGTTGTTGAATTTAAACAACTGATTTTTGACAAAGGGTCAAAAGCAATTCAGCTGAGGAAGGATACTTTTCAACAAACAGTGCTAAAGCAACTGGACATCCATAGGTTAAAAAAAAAAAAAAGAATCTCAACCTAAACCTCACATCTTACATAAAAATTATGTCAAAATAAATCATGAACATAAGACTAATGCTTTTAGAAAATCATAAGGGGAAATCTTTGGGACCCAGAGATATTCAAGTGTTGTAGGAAGGGGGACCCCTTCCAGGGCCTGAAACTGGGCTCTTATCTAACACTCAGAAATGAATTGTCCGAGGAGACACATGTGCTGACAAAGCAAGAGATTTTATTGGGAAAGGGCACCCGGGTGGAGAGCAGTAGGGTAAGGGAACCCAGGAGAACTGCTCTGCCATGTGTCTTGCAGTCTTAGGTTTTACAGTGATGGGATTAGTTTCCGGCTTGTCTTTGGCCAATCATTCTAATTCAGAGTCTTTCCTGGTGGCGCACGCATCGCCCAGCCAAGACGGATGCTAGCGAGAGGGATTCTGGGAAGTGGATGGACATGCAGTGTCTCCTTTCGACCTTTCCCAAACTCTTCCAGTTGGTGGTGGCTTATTAGTTCCGTATTTCTTACCAGGATTTCCTGTCATAAAATAACTCATGTGAATGGTTACTAAAGCGCCTGGCCAGGGTGGGCGGTTTCAGTCAGTGTGCTTCCCCTAACACAAGGAGTTCTTACACTCAACACTGAAAGAAAGAAAATGGTAAATTGGAATGAGTCAAAATTTTTGTTCCGTGAAAACTCATGTAAAGAGAAAAAGTTAGCTACAGAATGGAAGAAAATATTTGCAAACTACAGTCCAACAAATAATTAGTATCTAGAACGTATATCAATAACCTCAGATATGCAGATGACACCACCCTTATGGCAGAAAGTGAAGAGGAACTAAAAAGCCTCTTGATGAAAGTGAAAGTGGAGAGTGAAAAAGTTGGCTTAAAGCTCAACATTCAGAAAACGAAGATCATGGCATCTGGTCCTATCACTTCATGGGAAATAGATGGGGAAACAGTAGAAACAGTGTCAGACTTTATTTTTGGGGGCTCCAAAATCACTGCAGATGGTGACTGCAGCAATGAAATTAAAAGACACTTACTCCTTGGAAGGAAAGTTATGACCAACCTAGACAGCATATTCAAAAGCAGAGACATTACTTTGCCAACAAAGGTCTGTCTAGTCAAGGCTATGTTTTTTCCTGTGGTCACGTATGGATGTGAGAGCTGGACTGTGAAGAAGGCTGAGCGCTGAAGAATTGATGCTTTTGAACTGTGGTGTTGGAGAAGACTCTTGAGAGTCCCTTGGACTGCAAGGAGATCCAACCAGTCCATTCTGAAGGAGATCAGCCCTGGGATTTCTTTGGAGGGAATGATGCTGAAGCTGAAACTCCAGTACTTTGGCCACCTGATGCAAAGAGTTGACTCACTGGAAAAGACTCTGATGCTGGGAGGGATTGGGGGCAGGAGGCGAAGCGGACAACAGAGGATGAGATGGCTGGATGGCATTGCTGACTCGATGGACTTGAGTCTGAGTGAACTCCAGGAGTTGGTGATGGACAAGGAGGCCTGGAGTGCTGCGATTCATGGGGCCGAGAAGAGTCGGACACAACTGAGTGACTGAACTGAACTGAGCTGAGAACATATAAAGAATTCTCACAAATCAACAGCTAGAAATTGGGCAAAAGACATGAACAGACACTGCACCAAAGATACACAGATGGCAAATGAGTACCTGAAAAAAATGTTCAATATCATTATTCATTATGCACAGTAGACCACAATGAGACGTCACTACATACCTATGAGTATGTCTAAAATGAAAAATACTGACAAATCAAGTACTGGCAAAGATGTGAAGAAAGTGGATGACTCATACACTGCTGGTAGAAATGTAAAATGGTAGACGCACTCTACAGAAAAGACTGATAGTTTCATATAAAACTAAACATGTTATTATCATACAACTGGACTCTTGGGCATCTATCCTGGAAAAATGAAAGCATTAAGTTCCCACAGAAATCTATATCAGCTTTATTTGTAATCCTCCTCATGTGTCTGTTAGCTGCTCAGACCTGTCCAACTCTGTGACCCTATGGACTGTAGTCCACCAGGATCTTTTCTCCATGGAATTCTCCAGGCAAGAATACTGGAGTAGGTAGCCATTCCCTTCTTGAAGGGATCTTTCTGACCCAGGGATTGAACCTAAGTCTTCTGCATTGCAGGCAAATTTTTTACTGTCTGAGCCACCAGGGAAGCCCCTTTATTTGTAACTGCCCCTTACTAGAAAGAGCCCAGATGTCATTTGAGGGGCAAATGGTTTAAACAAGATGTTGTACATGCAAATCATAGAAAACTACTCGGCAGTGAAAAGGAACAAACTGATACATACAACAACCTGGATGAATCTCCAGAAATCTATTCTGAATAAAAGAAGTCAGTCCCCAAAGGTTACATACTACATTATTCCATTTATATAACATTTCTGAAATGACAAAATTTTAGAAATAGAGAACAGATTAGTGGTCACTCCCTTTGGGAGTGAGGAGGGAGGAAAGTGGATGTAGTAATAAAAGCCCCAAAGAGGAATCCTTGTGGTGATTTAAGTGTTCATTATTTGAAGATGATAGTGGATATGCAAGCCTAAGCATGATAAAATGGTACAGAACTAAACACACACACAAATGCATACAAGTACAAAGATCAGCATCAATATTCTGGCTGTGATACTGCACTAGAGTTCTGCAATATGTGGTCCGGTGCCCCACCTTCATGCATGTCTGTGGAGTGAATGCCTTATGAGGAAAAAAAGAAGAAAAAAACAACCATGAAATATCTGAAGACTTTCTGAAGACCTGAATCTAGTAGTGACTTAAATTGGGAAGTATCTGAAAGAAGAAAACAAACAAACACACAAATGTTTTCCACTGTGGAAATAAACCATGTGCTCTATATTATCCTCTAAAGTGCAAAAATAAAAACACACCATTGCAATTCCAGCACCCGAATACAACCATTTTAAACTTTAATATTTCTCTGCATTCCTCCCCAGTCAAGTTCCGTTCCCAGTTTTTGTTTTGTTTTGGCAGCGCCATGCGGGATCTCATTCCCAGATCAGGGATCGAACTCGCACCCCCTGAAGTGGAAGCGCAGAGCCCTAACCACTAGACTCCCAGGAAGTCCCTCTGTTCCTAGTCTTAAAAACATAACTACATTTATTTAGCAGTTACTATTTCGTGCCCTGCCTTTTACACTCACTGGCACAAAATAACCTTTTCCCGACACTGTTCTGTATTTTCCAAAGACTTTCTGAAAGGCTACGTTAAATTTCATGGTGGGATCGTTCACTTTAATTTCTTCCAGCAGGACTGCGGGATGCGCATCTCTGCGTAGAACGTTTGGCCCACAAAACTTTTAAACTACGTTCTAGAAGCGGACCACTAGCTCAACTTTAAAGTCTCAAGACGCAAGACGCCCCCTCCCGTTACCCGACCGCGCTGGCTGACTTACCTACTAAACCCGGGTAGTCTGCACCTCCGTCCCTTTCCGAACTCCCTGCGCCCTCTTGGCCGCCGTAGACGCATGATGACGTCACGCGGCGTCGTGCCTGGTTTCCCTGGTGACGGTTGCCAGGACAGCGCAGGAAAGCGTCTGAAGAGGTGACGGACCTTCTGCAGCTAGAGATGGGGAGCAGCGGAGCAAACACTGTAAGTGCAGGGAAAACTACAGAATGGTTCCGGCTGGAGTCAAGGGAGCAAGTAGCCGCCAGGAGGCCTGGCCGGAGCCAGGGGTGTATACCTGTGTAAAGACTTACTGAGCTGTACAGTCACGACTTACTCATATAATTTACTCATGTAAATTATAATTCAATAAAAGCAGTAATTAGGGACTTCCCTGGTGGTCCAGTGGTTAGGACTTCGCGCTCCCAATGCAGGGGGCTTGGGTTCGATCCCTAATCGGGGAACTAGATCCCATATGCCACAACTAAAGATCCTGTATGCTGCAACTAAGACCTGGCACAGACAAATAAATAAATATTTTTTTAAAAAGCAGTAATGATATCTGAGCCCCATTCCTAGGAATTGATATTTAATTGGTCCAGGAATGTGCCACAGCATTGTTATATTTTAGGAGCTCCTGCTGCTGCTAAGTTGCTTCAGTTGTGTCCGACTCTGTGCAACCCCACTGACGGCAGCCCACCAGGCTCTGCGGTCCCTGGGATTCTCCACTTAAGAACACTGAGATTCTAATGTTCAGCTAGAGTTGACAGCCACTGCTTATAGGGATAGGAAGGAGTCAACTGTTGAGTCTGAGTAATGGGGAAGAGTATCCTGATGGCACAGTCAGGGATGGAAGGGTGTGTCGGGGGTGGGGTGGGGCGGTAACGCTCAGTACAGTTCAGCTGTGGCTGTCAGGGGATCTGAAGTGAGGGTGGGTCTTCCAAGCTTCCACATGGACACTTGCAAAGCTAAGCAAGAAACTCCAGGCTTGAGGGGTCGTACAGGGCTTACTACGAGTCGAGCACTCTTGAGGAAGAAGCACTTCGTAGAGTTTGCTTCAGCTCAGGCTTCTTTTCCTACTCCGAGGGCAAGATGGCAGAGGATGAAGGCTCACAGGACACCTTGAGGCTCCAGTTTAGAGCCATGCAAGAGATGCAGCACAAAAGGTTACAGAAGCAGATGGAGAAACGGAAGGAAAAAGAACTGAGCCTCCAAAGCAGAGGTGATGACCAAAAAGAGCCCCTGGAGATCTCTGATGGCCTCAGCGTCCTCCAAGCTGGGGAGCAGAACTCGAAAACCAGCTTTCAGCAGAGGTAAATGCAAGCTTGGACTCTCCCAGGGGCATTGCAGGGAGGTAGGGAAGATGGGGAGAATGACTGCAGACAGTTCGACAGTCCGGTTGGCCAGATGTGTGTTTATCAACTGAGACTCAAGAGGTTTCAACATAGAGATTGTTATTGAAGACTCTTGCATCTGATAGAGGGTCTGTGGGCCTATAGACATAATTTGGCATGAAATTTATTCAAAAACCATGTGAAGTCAAATGGAAAATTTTGAAACTCATCAAGGTGTAGTTTATTCACTTGGATTTTGTCTTTTATGAAAGAAAAAACTGGTTTTTGAGGAGCCAGTTGGCTGGCTCTGATGACTCACAGATGACCACTGCTCCAAATCTCATCTGAGATTGTTCTGCCCCAATTTCCCTTTCCTGACACACAAGGACACAAACCTACCTCTCATAAAGAAGCACTTGATGGATTGCTTTTATATAGTTGGTGAAAAGGTTGAAGAGTCCAAAATCTTCTCATTTTGCTCTAAATTTGTCATACAGATGCAGTGATTTATATAGGCTATTAGAAGCAGAAGTCTCAATTGATACCAAAGTTTGCTAGCCAGTTTGCTAAAAAAAAAATCACAGCAGTTGTTGAGCTATTTCTTTGCTTCTGGTTTCACCCAGAATCTATTTTCTCCATCTACAAATTCTACTTTTCATGGTTTCTCAGTTTTCACAATGTTCTACTGAAAAAGCTAATTAGAAAAAAATTAAGATGTCAATAATTGAAAAATTCATAGGGCTCCTAAATATTAGATCTAAGTTAACCCCAGACCGATTTCCAAATGATCTTTACCCAAGTCGGAGAAAGTGGAATTTGTGGATATCCAACAATATTATTAATAATATCCATTATCTAATAATTAGTTGAGCTTCCCATGTGGCTCAGTGGTAAAGAATCTGCCTGCAATGCAAGAGATCCAGGTTTGATTCCTGGGGCGGGAAGACCCTCTGGAGAAGGAAATGGCAACCCAGTCCAGTATCTTGCCTGGGAAATTCTGTGGACAGAGGAGCCTGGTGTGCTACAGTCCATGGGGTCACAAGAAAGTTGGACATGACTTAGCAACTAAACAAAACAACAATAATTACTGTTACCTTTGAGCTTCCCAATTGGCGCTAATGGTAAAGAACCAGCTTGCCAATGTAGGAGACGTAAGAGATGCAGGTTCAATCCCTGGGTCAGGAAGATCCCGGGAGGTGGGCATGGCAACCCACTCCAGATTTCTTTCTTGGAGAATCCCATGGACAGAGGGGCCTGGTGGACTACAGTCCATAGGTTGCAAAGAGTCGGACAACTTAAGCAACTGAGCAGACACACATGCATAATTTCTATAACTTATTTACTTCCTGAGCAACTGCCTCTATGGAGCTGGTTTCGTGCCTAATGATAGAAACAATCACAGACCCATCAATCACATGTTTCTCATGTTTTAAAGTTCTGAAAAAAGCGTTGCAAGACAACGTAGAACATGCAATACCAGTCGCCTATTCTGATTTCCTATTGGATTAACCTGAGACCCAGAGCCCTGGCCTCAACTTAAGGCTTAGACAATCCTCTTTGGTCTTCTAATTGTTGTCCAGTCACTCAGTCATGTCCAACTCTTTGTGACCCCATGGACTGCAATACGCCAGGTTTCCCTGTCCTTCACCATCTCCCAGATGCTCCATCTTGCTCAAACTCATGTCCATTTAGTCAGTGATGCCATCCAACCATCTTGTCCTTTGTGGTCCTCTTCTCCTCCTGCCTTCAATCTTTCCCAGCATTAGGGTCTTTTCTAATGAGTCAGTTCTTCACATCAGGTGGCCAAAGTATTGGAGCTTCAGCTTTAGCCTCAGTCCTTCCAATGAATATTCAGGGTTGGTTTCCTTTAGGATTGACTACTTTGATCTCCTTGCAGTCCAAGGGACTTGATTTCAAGAGGCTTCTCCAATACCATAGTTCAAAAGCATCAAGTCTTCAGCACTCAGCTTTCTTCACAGTCCAACTCTCACATCCATACATGACTACTGGAAAAACCATTGCTTTGACTAGATGGATCTTTGTTGGGAAAGTAATGTCTCTGCTTTTAATATGCTGTCAAGGTTTGTCATAGCTTTTCTTTTAGGGAGCAAGCGTCTTTTAATTTCATGGCTGCAGTCACTGTCCACAGTGGTTTTGGAGCCCCCAGAATAAAGCCTCTCACTGTTTCCATAGTTTTCCCATCTATTTGCCATGAAGTGATGGGACCGGATGCCATGATCTTTGGTTTTTTAATGTTGAATTTTAAGCCAGCTGTTTCACTCTCCTCTTTCACAGTCATCAAGAGGTTCTTTAGTTCCTCTTTGCTTTCTGCCATAAGGGTGGTGTCATCTGCGTATCTGAGGTTATAGATATTTCTCCCGGCAATCTTGATTCCAGGTTGGGCTTCATCTAGTCCAGCATTTCGCATGATGTACTCTGCATAGAAGTTAAATAAGCAGGGTGAATATAAGCAGAGAAGTTAAATAAGAACAGAAGTTAAATAAGCCTTGACCTACTCCTTTCCCAATTTTGAACCAGTCCATTGTTCCATATCCGGTTCTAACTATTGCTTCTTGACCTGCATACAAGTTTCTCAGGAGGCAGGTAAGGTGGCCTGGTATTCCAACCTCTTTAAGAATTTTTCCACAGTTTGTTGTAATCCACACAGTCAAAGGCTTTAGCATAGTCAATGAAGCAGAAGTAGATGTTCTTCTGGAATTCTATTACTTTTTCTATAATCCAATATGCAAGTAAAACTAGAGGGCCTTCCCTGGTGGTCCATTGGTTGAGACTTTGCCTTCCAGTGCAGGAGCTGCAGATTCCTGTTGGAAAGCTAAGATCACACACATGCCTCGGGGCCAAAAAACTAAAACAAAAAAGAGAAGCAGGGCTTCCTCTGTGGTCCAGTGGGTTAAGAATCACCTTTCAATGCAGGGGACACCGATTCAATCCCTGGTCCAGGAAGACTCCACATACTGTGGGGCAACTAAGCCCATGCACCGCCACTAGAAGAAAGCCTTCACGCAACAACCAAGACCCAGCGCAGCCAAAAATTTTTAAATAAATAATTTTAAATTATAAAAAGCACAGAAGCAGTATTGTAACAAATTCAATAAAGACTTTTAAAAATGGTCCACATCAAAAAATCTTTTAAAAATTAAGACTATAAATTTCTTGTAAGTATCACTTTAGCTGTTCACAAGTTTTCAGATATATTGCTTCTACAGTCAATCCATTCTAAATGCTTCATAATACACATTATGATTTCTTCTTAACCCATAAATAATCTAGCAGTGTGTGTGTGTGTGTGTGTGTGTATGTTTAGTTCTAAGCATATGACAACTTTGGAGTTCTTTTCTGAATTTTTGCCCTTTTTTAGTATTGATTTCTAATTTTAGATAATGAATATTTAAGAAAATGGTCTGCATGATGCTCATTATTTGGAGTTTGCTAAGATTGCCTTTGAAGACTACAATACATTTTTATGCATGTTCCATGGATGCTGGAATGGAGTATGAATTCTCTGGGCAGGGTTTTACATAGCTCTGTTGAACCCCTAGTAAACCATAGCATTCAAAGCTTGTTGCTCCTTTCACTTATGTGCATGTGTCCTTGATCATTGTTTTGAGAACAGTATGCTAAAAATCTGCTCATTGAGATTCCCCTTAATTCTTCATTCCTGTTTTATACAGACCAGTTCTAGTCACCACCCAGTACCCAGCCAGGGACAACAAACCTGGGCCACGGAGGCCTGAGCCCCCTGTGATTCTGCTTTTCCCTTGCAGGGTGCTTGAAGATGAGATCGAACAGCTTCGGGATCAACTCAGGGAAACAGTGGATGAGAACGGGCGATTATATAAGTTGCTGAAGGAGAGGGACTTTGAAATCAAACATCTCAAAAAGAAAATAGAAGAAGACAGATTTGCCTTTACAGGTAACTGCACTGCTATTATGACAGTTCCTACCCTTAAGTCTAGGTCGGCTGGCCCAGCTGCCATGGAGCCTACAGGGTGGACAAACAGCAAGTTCCAGAAGGCAGGTGTGAAGAAAGAGTGCAAGGGTCAGCTGTAATCAAGCTTGTCCAGTTAAGTCTCAGAAATGAGGGATGGGGAGAGGAATGGAGCAGGCAGGGTGGGCCAGCATGCCAGGAACCGGGAGCAGCAGAGGCAGAGGACAGGCATTCCAGGCAGTGTGGGTGAAGCCGCTGGGACTCATGACAGTTCTCCATGGCATCTGCTGCATGTTCGGTGGGCTGATGGCATCCATTCTATCTCGATACTCTGACTCAAACATGGACGTGAAAAAAGCCCCAGTAGAAGTAAGCATTTACTCTATACCTCTTGCTGTTACTGGGCGAGAAGGGTAGACAAGACAGGGAATTTGGCTGTTCCCATGGGGATTTCCTGGAATCCAGCAGCATCTAGAGTGGACCTTGTCTCTTCAGGTCTGACTTGGACCTTGGCTCTGCTGCTTGAGACCTTGACCCCATGGGCCTGTTAGGGACCCTGGGTATGTTAGCCCTGTGGGTGTGGACTGGACATTGACCACTGACTCTGTGGTTCTAAGCTAGACCTTATTCTTACAGACCTGGTAGAGACCTTGGCCCTGGCTGTCCTCTGCTCCATGCATTGAGCAATTCCCAGGTGGCTGACTAAAAAAGTACAAAGTCGGTGTCACCAATCACAGAGGGCAATACGTCTCACCTGGCATCTGCTGCAGTGTCCCCCTCTGCCTTTGCTAGTAAATGCCCTTGAGAGTAGGTGTACCCAGAGGACCAGTGCTGAATTAAAAAGCAAGGGAAATTTGGTATCTTAAAAACTCTTATGCCTCCCTCCATTCTTTGGCCTTTTCTGTCTAAAAATAAAGCTATACTGAAGAGAAGGTAACACCTAACCTGGCTTGGGTTTCAGATGCAAAGGGGCAGCTTTTGCAACGCTGTCTCTCAAGGCTGAGAGGCTCCAGGGGAAGAGGAGATGCCTTCATGTTTTGAAGAGGAAAGTCTGACAGGCTCAGTTCATGTCTCTAAACCAGGCTGCTGACAGCTGATAAACTGGTTTTCCTTTGGCTGGATTTTTCGTGTTTGCTTTAGTTTTTCCATCGCTTTGTACAATTCTTTAATGATTGCACTAGTGCTTACAACACATATAACTTTTCATGGCCTACTTAGAAATATTATTTTACCACTCAAGTGGGATGAAGAAACTTTACCACCATATGGATCCCTTTACCCTCCCCCTTACAGTACAACTCTTAAGTATTGTATCTGTATATGTTGAAAATCTCATCAGAGAATGCTATTGTATTTGCTTTCAACCATTATACATGAACCATGAACTTCCAAATGTTGGATTTAGAAAAGGCAGAGGAAGCAGAGATCAAATTGCCAACATCTGTTGGATCATCAAAAAAGCAAGAGTGTTCCAGAAAAACATCTACTTCTGCCTTATTGACTATGCCAAAGCCTTTGACTGTGTGGATCACAACAAACTGTGGAAAATTCTTAAAGAGATGGGAATACCAGACCCCCTGACCTGCCTCTTGAGAAACCTATATGCAGGTCAGGAAGCAACAGTTAAAACTGGACATGGAACAACAGACTGGTTCCAAATAGGAAAAGGAGTATGTCAAGGCTGTATATTGTCACCCTGCTTATTTAACTTACATGCAGAGTACATCATGAGAAACGCTGGGCTGGAGGAAGCACAAGCTGGAATCAAGACTGCCAGAAGAAATATCAATAACCTCAGATATGCATATGACACCACCCTTATGGCAGAAAGTGAAGAAAAACTAAAGAGCCTCTTGATGAAAGTGAAAGAGGAGAGTGAAAAAGTTGACTTAAAACTCAACATTCAGAAAACTAAGATCATGGCATCTGGTCTCATCTTCATGGCAAATAGATGGGGAAACAGTAGAAACAGTGACAGACTTTATTTTTCACTGCAGATGGTGACTGCAGCAATGAAATTAAAAGACGCTTGCTCCTTGGAAGAAAAGCTATACCCAACCTAGACAGCATATTAAAAAGCAGAGACATTACTTTTCCAACAAAGATCCGTCTAGTCAAAGCTATGGTTTTTCCAGTCGTCATGTATGGATGTGAGAGTTGGACTATAAAGAAAGCTGAGCACCAAAGAATTGATGCTTTTGCACTGTGGTGTTGGAGAAGACTCTTGAGAGTCCCTTGGACTGCAAGAAGATCCAACAGTCCATCCTGAAGGAAATCAGTCCTGAATGTTCATTGGAAGGACTGATATTGAAGTTGAAACTCCAATACTTTGGCCACCTGATGCGAAGAACTGACTCATTGGAAAAGATCCTGATGCTGGCAAAGATTGAGGGCAGGAGGAGAAGGGGACGACAGAGGATGAGAGGATGAGAGGATGAGATGGCTGGATGGCATCACCGACTCAATGGACCTGAGTTTGAGTAAACTCCAGGAGTTGGTGATAGACAGGGAGGCCTGGCGTGCTGCCGTCCATGGGGTTGCAAAGAGTCGGACATGACTGAACGATTGAACTGAACTGAATTATATTAATACATATTTTAAAGAACTTAACGATATAAAATATTCTATTTACCCAGATATTTTACCATTTCTGTGCTTGCCCATTTACTGCTGCCCCTACTATCATGGGGTTGGCAGCTTCAAGAGTGGGGCTTGGGCTTCCCTGATGGCTCAGTGATAAAGATTCCACCTGCCAATGCAGGAGACGCCAGTTCAATCCCTGATCCGGGAAGATCCCACATGCCTCAGAGCAATTAAGCCCATGCACCACAACTATTGAGCCTGTGCTCTACAGGCCAAGAGCCACAACTACTGAGCATGGGTGTTGCACCTACTGAAGCCCGTGCATCCTCGAGCCCATGCTCTGCAGCAAGAGAAGCCACAGCATTGAGAAGCTGGGAATTGCAACTAGAGAGTAGCCCCTGCTTGCTGCAATAATGAAGACCCAGCACAGTCAAAAATAAATAAATTAAAATTATTTTTAAAAAATAGTGGGGCTTGTCTGAAGACAGTTGGGAAAGAATAAGCAAAAGAAAAGGATTTCCCCCATTCACTCTGAGCCCACTGCCTGCCCTTTGGACGAGAGAGGGCAGATCGCTTTGACCTCTTTCTGATGTCTAGTTCCAGGATTTGTAATGCTTTTGAGTCCTGGGAGGGAAACATAACCAGAAAACTCACCACTGGACCATCTGTACTTCTAGGTTTCGTTTCCTTCCCCAGGTTCTTTCTCCTCACGTGTCCTCACCCTCTTCAACAGACATGAGGTGGCCGAGGGCAGCTACTCCTTGTTTCCCCAGTCACTGCCTGGCCCAGGTCAGCAGCAGCAAGCTTATTCAAACATGCGGGCCTGTGTTTTTAATGGACCTCACCGTTTCCCTTCATTTTAGGGACAGCTGGTGTGGCTGGGGATGTGATTGCCACCAAAATCGTCGAGCTGTCCAAAAAGAACCGGGTGCTGATGGCAGAGTCCGAGGGCGCGAAGACCAGAGTGCGGCAGCTCAGCAACCGCATCCAGGAGCTGGAGCAGGAGGTGAGGAATCTCAGGTGCCCCTGCCCCGGGGGCTCCTCACACCCCACGCCACTCCTCCAGAGAGGGAACGCACTTACATGCTTTGGGTCCTTTGCAAGGACTTTGGGTCAGTGTTTGCCCTGAGTCCCTCAGTCTGTCCCATCCTGAGAGGGGACTGTTGGAAAGCAAGGAAGAAGCAGGCCTGGAAAGGTAACCCAGCACACTGGAAAGGATGCAGGCCTGGAGCCTGACCACCCAGGTGTGAATGTCAGCTCCACCACTGACTTGCATTGTGACTTTGGGCCAGTTACAGTCTCCCTGTGCCTCAGTTTCCTCCACCTGTCACATGGCAGTGATAATGGTGCTCACCTCAAGGTTTTCTGAGGATTAAATGACTTACTGTTGTAAAACGCTTAGAACAGAGCCTAGCAGGTATTTAGCACCAGAAAGATGTTGTTAGATACATGATCAGGGATTCTGGCTAACTTGAAGCTAGAACCAGGAACATTCCATCAGTTCGTCCCCTGTTCGTCCACCTTCCCTCTCTGCCACCCCTGCCTCTCACAGCTAATCATAAACGCCTCCAGCTGAGCGAGGGCACAGCCCCAGCGGCTCATGGTCCTTCAGGAGCTGGAATGAACCTACGTGCATAGCTTCTCCTTATGTGGCTGGAGGAGCCGGGGCTGGCAGAGGTTAAGAGGCTTTCTCAAGTCACACAGCATGTGGTGGTGCCAGACTTCAAATCCAGTTCTGTTGTTCTCCAAAACCCTCCTCAGTCATTATACTTGGCATTGCATTAGAGCTTCTTTATTCTATAACAAATTTTTTTTTGAGAACCATCTCAGGCTCTGTTCCAGACCCTGGGGAGACTGTGAAGAGCAAAATAGGCCTGATTCTTTTCCTCCTGGAGTCAGACCAGCATCGGGGGCCCTTCAAGGAGGTAGCACGGGCAGTGGGTCCCTGGAGGATGAGAAGGGGCCAGACTCGGAGGGTTGAGGCAGGGGCCTCCAGACAGAGGACCCAGCAGGTGCAAGGACCTAAATATGGATAAAGGCCTGAAAGAGGGCCAATGTGGCCAAGCGTGGATCAAGGTGAGGTGAAAGAGGTGGGAGGGCGGGTCGTGCCCAACCATGTCAGACAAGCGTGGTCTTGGTGTGAAGGACAACTGGGAAGCCCTTAAAGGGTCAGTTGACTGTCTGTATATAGCAGCGGTCTTGGCCACCAGGCCACAAGACTGTTAGGCAGGTTTCTTAGCATCTCCGACCTTGTTTCCTTGAGTGTAAGGTGAAGTCCGTAATTCCTTTTCTGTCTCCCAGGCTGTTGTTAGATGCAGATCATGGCTGCAGAATCATTATTTATTAAGCTGTTCATGAATCCTAAGGCTACTCCACTGTGACTGGGGAATGGGGCAAACAATCAATTAAACCTTTTCCCATCGCAAAGCAGCTTGTAAAGGACAGTTCTTCCATTAATGGGCCTTAAAGTGAGCTGAAGAGACAGGCTACTGAGATCGGTGACCGCACATCCGACGGCAGCACCAGAGCACTTCCCGCAAGGTGCCACAACCACTGAGCAGAATTAAATATTAAGTGCCAGGTTTGCTTTTTCAGCTGCAGATAGCCCAGGCCAGGCTGCCAGCCAAGGGATCCACTGACGCAGGAGCCAAGCCACCAAGGACCCAGATGGGAGACAGAGTCTTGGTATGAATTCCCTTCTGTGCTGGGGAGTGTGTGAGGCAGCCATGGGCCTGGGCCTCCCCTCTTCCATGGGGGCGCAGGTGTCTCTCTCCAGGGTCTACCTCCACCCCACTGCTGAGCTGGTGCCACCACTGCAGCAGCATCCTCAGAGTAGCCATCAGGGCACAGTGACCAAGTCTACCATCTGAGGCCAGGAATGCCCCAGTGAAGGCTAGTGAGGGTCTAATTGATTTAGTTCCCAGAGAGGGAGGTCAGCAGGGGCCTGAGGACCCCGGAATCCTAGAATTTCAGGATCAGGAGGGAAGGCCTGGTGTAGCTGGCCTCCCACTCTCAGCCCAGCCATGAAGGATCTCCGTTACAGCCTTCACTGGTGAGACATCCAGCCTCTACCTTACCCCAGGGACAGGGATCTCACTCGTCCTCAATGGAACCCTGGTTTTGGAAGGAGGCAGTCCATATTGTGGGAAGTCTTCCCTTGGTGGAACTCCAAATCTACAGAGTAAAAGTGATTACTGGGAATGGGGGCTATTTCCAAGATTCCATTTTTACGTAGCCAATGAGCCTCCATGAAACCTAGGACATGGGAATTACAACTCCATGAAAGGAAGGCAGCCTGACCCAGTGGGCTACTGGTGAGGGGCACCAAACCCAAGCCAGACAATAAATAGCTCAGAGTCTCAAGGACAGGCTTCCCAGGTGGTTCAGTGGTAAAGAGTCTGCCTGCCAATGTAGGAGACAGAGGAGATGCAGGTTCAGTCCCTGGGTTGCGAAGATCCCTTGGAGAAGGGGCATGGCAACCCACTCCAGTATTCTTGCCTGGAGAATCCCCATGGACCGAGGAGCCTGACGGGCTACATTCCATGGGGTCACAAAGAGTCAGACATGACTGAGCAACCGAGTACACACTCAAGAACATCCCAGGAGGCCTCCCCACGGTTTTGTTTTTGTTTTTTTGGCTGCACCATGTGGTTTATGAGATCTTAGTTCCCTGATCAGAGATTGAACCCGGGGCCCCAGCAGTGAGAGCACCAAGTTCTAATCACTGGACAGCCAAGGAAATCTCTCCATCGTTTTCTTAAGCCAAATGAGTTGGTGAAACGGAATCCAAGCCTCAGTACTCCCAGTTCGGTGCCCCCTTTTCCACCCAATCTTCCCTGTTGTCTACGACTCAGGGTCAAGCCACTTCATGCCTGTCTCAAGGAGAATTCAGTCCTCTCCTCGGTGTACAGTGATGGGCCCCTCCATGTACAGGGTGACATATCTCTTGAAGGCTAGTCTTGTGTAGACCTGTCTCATTGCTAGGGAGGCAGTGGAGGGGCTCCGCCCTCAGCGGGGGCCAGTCTGGGTGTCATTCAGCGCTTTTCCCAGCTCTAGGGGATGCTGCTAAGCTGCCCCATGTACATCCACATCTCTGAGTGGGACTGTGCTGGGTGGGAAACTGCTCATTCGGTCACTTGTTGAACCTGATGGAATTTTCTGTAACACAGAGAATCAAAGACCAGCCCACTGTCCACAATAGGGGAGATGAGTAGGCATACTGAAGGGAGGAGGCGGGGACAGGGCCCTCAGGGAGAGCCCCCTGGCTTGGAGTTCACAGAGGGAACGCACTCCACCCGAGGCAGCCAGGAGGTGGGATGGGCAAGGGCTTCCTGAGGTGGCCTTGCTGGAGTAGGAAGGTAGGGGTGGCCCTTCCAGCAGAAGCAGCGTAAGCTCAGAGCAGGAAAGCGTCACTGTTCCTATTCTGTTTGTTAGCTGGGCATCAGTTAGACAACATTTGGCTGCAGCCCAGGGCCCATGAGGAGGAAAAGGGGAACATAAACAAAGCTGGGGTGGAGTCACCTGCGGAAGGAAGCCTTGACAGTAGCTGGAGGAGGAGTTCCAACTTCATTCTCTGGCAGCAGGGAGCCTGGGAGGTTTCTGATGGAAGCATGGGTGGTGGGCTGCAGTCTCCACTCCTCAGGACACAGGTCTTCCCGGGCCTCTTCTACTGAGAGCGAGAACAATAGCCATGTCCCTCTCATTAGACTGTTCAGCCCAACCCAGGCCTGGGTCATGCTCCATAGCCTGCGGGCTCACCCCCGACTGGGCCCAGAGCTCCAAGTGCATTCCAGAGTAGAGCTGAATAGCCTCTCTGCATGGGGCCTCATGAAGCTGTTGTTGTGTGTGGCCTTGGCACTGTCTGCTCCCCCTGGACACCGGTTCAGGTATTCCCTCAGGGGAGAAAGCCAAGACCCCCAGAAAGCCTGTGGTATCTCACTCTGGGCAGAAACAGCTCTGAAATGCCAAGGAGGTGGGGTTGGCACAGCTTCCCGAGTTGGGGGTGAGGTGTGGAGCCTGGCAGAGTAGATGGGGTGATGCCCTCACCAGAACACCATCTAACCCTCAGCCACTTTTGCCAGCTGCCGCCCCAAGCCAAGTTATGCTCTCTGGGCATCACCATCTGTCAGAATCTGCCCCAGGGAGCACCTTTACAAGCATTATCCCATCAACACTCACAGGCACCCCAGGGGCTGGTATAAGATTGCCCCCATTTCACAGGCGAGAAAATGAGGCTTGGAGAGGTGTGAGGTTGCCCAGGCTCCAGATCGAGATGCAATCCGAGTGCCCTTTCTGTGCCCTCATGCTCTCAAGTGCTCTCTCAGCTCTTGCACCACCACCCACCAGAGCCTGGGGGATAGGGCGGGAGGGGGTTGTCAGGCAGGGGCTGCTGCTTCCTAACCCAGGGCAGATTCAAAGCAGCACCTTAGCAGGGGGCAGACAGGCCCCCAACAGCAGTGGGAAGGGATGGCAGACAGCCAGACGGGGGAAGGACAGACAAAAAAAAGATGCCCTTGTGTTTTGCCTAAGTTCTCCGGTTGCAAATTCTGCTCACACTGGTTACTCTATTTAGCCTCATGGTGGCGCTGTGAGGATGCAAGCATTTCCTAGATGAGACCCCCCCCCCATGAGTCCAGGCTTTCCTGGCTGTGTGTGCAGGTCTAGTTACTTTGATCAGTGGTTTTCACAGGGGCTGCCCAGAACCTCTGGGGTCTATGGAGCTCCCCACCCCCAGTCTCCTAGGGTCTATCTTTCACTAGAATTCCCCGGAAGTTTTAATCTGTGTCTGCTAAGAAACATTGAGAAAGCTGCTGCGGTATCCACCTTGTTTCCCAGAAGTTTACTCCACCTGATGTCTTGGGACAGGAGCAGATGGTCTGTGTCACTGCCAGTGGGACCCTCAGCCCACCAACCAGTGTACCTGTTGCCATCATGCCAGGGCAGCAGCAGCAGCTTAAATTTGGAAAATCAGTTGCTGCAAGGGAAGGACTAGGCTCCTAATTCTACTGCTGCCACCTCAGCCAGCTGTGTGCCTGAGAGGGCATGTATTTCCCTCCTCAGGAACTTATTTTCATCACCTATGGAAAAGGTTTGAATGGGCTGACCCTGGAGTCCCTTTAATGCCAAAGTTCTGTGAGCCTCAGGAACTTCTATTGAAGTCAGAAATGGGGAGCACATTAGCTCCCCATTTTGAGAAAAATTTCATCCAAATAGTTTACATGAAATATTATTATTAAAAAAAAAAAAAAACACTGCTAAGAACTCTAACAGGCAGAGTTTTCATGGTTCCTGCAATTCTTTATACCACAGAAATGGAGCACTGGGGGATTAAACTGGTCCTTATTTCTTTTTTCAAAAAATAATGTTATTCATTTATTTATTTATTTTTGGCTGTGCTGAGTCTTCACTGCTGCAAGGGCTTTTCTCTAGTTGCGGTGTGCAGGCTTCTCATTGGGTAGCTTTTCTTGTTGCAGAGCACTAGGGCACATGGGCTTCAGGAGTTGCAGCTCTTGGGCTCTAGAGCACAGGCTCAGTACCTGTGGCACATGGGCACAGTTGCTCCGCTGCATGTGGGATCTTCCCAGATAAAGGATTGAACCCGTGTCTTCTGCATTGGCAGGCAAATTCTTTGCCAGTGAGCCACCAGGGAAACCCTGGGTCCTTATTTCTATTTAGTGAACTTACTGCCAGGAAAGCCCAAGGCCCAGTCTGACAATTCTAGGAGAGGGAGGCCCTGAGTTAGAATGTTTGTGGCCCTCCTGCCAAGCTAAACCCGTTCCCTCTTCATCCTGAGTCAGGGTGGATTTGCTGTGATACCAGTCTCTACACAGAGCAGAGAGCCCACAGTCTGTGTCTGGGGAGGGGGGGGAACAGCCTCCTCCAGATGCTCCCGGTCTGTGGTCAACCACAGGTGTCCACACGTGTGTGGGCCACACTTGAGCACAGGGCTCAGGCCCCAGCGTTGGGCTGCCAGGATCCACACCCCTGCTCCCCTTTACCAGGTCCCTCAAGCCAAGGGGCTCACCTTGCACCAGCCTCTGCTCTGCATCCACAATGGTCTGACGGCAGGACCTACCTCACAGCGCGTATGATGATGAGATGGGCTCCTTTTGTTGAGCCTCAGAGTGGTACCTGCACACACCTGGAGAAATGGGGGCTGTGAGTATTATTACTATTTAGGCTTCAAGTGACCTCTCTCCCTGTCTTTCCCAACCAGCCGGAGAACCCAGAGGTGAAAGTCTTGCAGGACAGGCTGGCGGCCACAAACTTGAAGATGAGTGACCTCCGCAACCAGATCCAGGCTGTGAAGCAGGAGCTCCGGATGGCCCAGAAGGTACTTCTGGGTCAGAGTTCAGGTCTTCTTGCATGGCTGGGACTAGGGCTGGGAAGGGCACGGCTGGACAATGACTTCCATTCAGGGGCCTGGTCCCGTGAGCATCATGTTGCTTGTTCTGGGTCAGGCTCCAGATCCAGTAACGTCCTTCCACCAGCTCTTTAAACAGACTCATCTGGTAAGGGGGATTGCTGGCTGCCTGCAGGTCCCTGCACAGAGGCCCTTGTGGTGCCCACCCAACCCTGGATGGAAGACAGTGCTGTCCACCCTAGAAAGTCCCTTAAACCTTCCCTGAGCTATGTGTACCCCAACAGACCCTGGATGTCTCCTTAATAAGCCACCTTGGACTTGGAAGCCTACCAAGACCCACCTCCTGTCCGCTGCTGTCTCTAATGTTAGAAAATGGAAAGGTTGTTTGTGGATTAAAGGCCCCTTTCAAAGGAAAATGCTCAGACTTGGGAGGCAGGCCCAGCTGGTTCATTATTTATTTTTATTTACATAGTGAATTCTCTGGCATTTGTCTTCCCTGCTGGAACCACTCAGACCAGCCAAGATTTCCAAAACAGAGTTCTATTGTGGAAACAAGCACCAGAGACTTGGTACGCTAGATCAGTTTCCGTGACAGGCTACAGAGGGCCCCAGGGCACAAGCTGGGGTGTACTGTTTCTACCTCAAAGCCTTGAGGTTGAGCCTGAACATCTCCCTGTAACAACCACAAATCTGGGCCCTTCTGGAAGCAAACATCCCCAAGTGGCATTTGGTAGGCCCCTGCCTTGCTGCACTCAGACACGGCCCCTCGTCTGTGGCTTTGCACGGAGGGCAAGGCCCTGTGGTGAGGTCGTCCCTGTAACCTCCAGAACAATCTCAGTTCAGGGTGACAGGGGAACAAATTTAGGAAGCAGGTCCTGGTCAACTTTGTGATTCACTCATCCCAGAATGTGTCAAGAGCAGGCGGCCCCACCTGGGCACTGTCAGCAGTTCCTTGTCTGCTTGGAGCATCACCGGGAAGTGCTGGGGAAGGTGGGTTTACTGCTTTCCCAGGGAGAGCTGCTCATAGAGCATGGTCAACTGGCCTTTGAGGTGGGGAGGCGGGAGAGGGGGGTGGTTGTGCAGGTGGAGGCTGGGTCTTCTGGGAACGCCAGGCACCCAGCACTGTTTCTGCACATACTGTGCTTTGGGTCATACTGAAGGCCCCACCTTTTTCAGGTTTTGACTAGTGAGGTTGGGGAAGATGTGAACATCCAGCAGCTCCTGTCCTCGCCTGGGACCTGGAGGGGTCGGGCTCAACAGATCCTTGTCCTGCAGAGCAAGGTGAGTGAGTCATCAGGCTCCTCCTGGCCCTGAACGTAAGGCTTGAGATGCCCTAGAAAGACCCACGATGACCCACATTAAGAGACACAGAACCCAAAAAAGGCCTTTAGATTCTGCGGAGTGCACTCGCAACGCTGTTGTTTCACATTTTCCCCAACCAGCCTGATTTTCATTTGTTGTTTAATGAACAGGCATTTATGGAACACTACATGCCAGGCACTGGGGCTCAACAAATGCCTTTGATTTATTTCACTCCAGGCAGATTTTTTTCCCCCTAGTTCATGTAAATTTGCATGACTATTGTAGGCTTTTTCCAGTTTTGTCCAAATGCTTGCAGGCTTTTGAAAGTTTCAATTACCCACCCCACCCCCCACCAAAAAAAACTTAGCCTGTCTCCCTTTTTATGTTCTAAATATTTTGGAGCATTTCTGGGAGATGGTGAAAGACAGAGAAGCCTGGCATACTGCAGTCCATGGGGTCGCAAAGAATCGGACACGACTGAGTGACTGAACAGCAACAAAGAGGCTGGGAGTAGGGGCTCCGCAGCCATACTGCTTGGATTCAAATCTTCGCTCTCTGAGACTTCCCTGGTGGTCCAGTGGCTAAGACTCCATGCTCCCAATGCAGGGGGCCTGGATTTGATCCCTGATTGGGGAACTGGATCCCACATCCCACAACTAACACGTGTCCCAACTGAGACCTAGTACGGCCAAATACATAAATATATATTTTTTAAAAACCAGCAAATATTAGCTCTCCACTCACCAACTGTGTGGCCTCAGGCAAAATGCTTCATCTCTGTGTCTCAGTTCCCTCCTCTTTGTACTGTGGATAATGACGGCATCTACCCTACAGGTTGTGGGGGTACTGAACGCGTGCACATGTGTAAATCGCTTGCCACAGTGCCTGGCATGGAGGAAACGCTGTCTGAGGTTAGCTGGACCAAGAAACTAAGAGGCATGCAATTAGGTGGGCCACTTCCACGATTTGCCACGCGCAGGTTCGCCTTCAACCCAGGTTCTCCAGTGGCTTGTACCCTCAGGGTCTCCTGTGGGATCCTTGAAGCCAAATGAAGAGGTCTCCAAAAAACTGTAATTAACAACCAGTGTGTGGCCTTGAGCTTCCAGAGACCTGAGTTTGAGTCTGGCCTCAGTCATTGGTCTACATGTTTGGTGTCTTTGAATAAATCTCTTCATCTCTGTATCTCAGTCTCCGCACCTGTAAAATGGAGATAATAATACCTTCTTTATAGGATTGTTATGGGTTAGACAAAATAATGTTTGGGAAGCACCCAGCACAGTGCGTGGCCATAATAAGCACTCAGCACTTTAGTTATTGTTGTTAGTGTTGTGCTGCTGCTCCTGCTAAGTCACTTCAGTCGTGTCCGACTCTGTGCGACCCCATAGACGGCAGCCCACCAGGCTCCCCCGTCCCTGGGATTCTCCAGGCAAGAACACTGGAGTGGGTTGCATTAGTGTTGTAAAGCTGTGTAAATAAATGGTTAAAAGCAAGTGTTCTTTAGCGCTTAAATGGAATTACCACACAATGCCACAGGAGGGCGCTGATCCTGCAGCCCTTTACCAGGGATCCCAGTGAATTTTTCTCCTGGCCATGGACACAGGAACCCAGTGGGCTATGGTCCACACAGTGGCAAAGAGTCAGACATGACTGAGTGACTAACACTTTCAGGGTCACACCATGTATGTTGTGTTGACACAGAAATCAGGGTTAGAAGGGCCCTAGGGGTTATCCACATTAAACTCAAAGTGATAAAGCCATTGTTCTGTAGGATGACTTCCACCTGCCCTATGCTGAGGGCTTCCGCCGTCATTTTGAGGCCATTTTGGGGTTTCTCAAAGTTGCCTAACCTAGAAATCATCTATAGCACCTGTTTAAAATGAAAATCCCAGTGTTCTTCCCCTGGAGTGGGCCCCAAGATTTGTCACCCCAAGAAACATCTTGGGGATTCCCAGGCTCAGACAAGTTGGGATTCTGAACTCTCCTAACATACAGGGTGTACTCATAGATCCCCTACCCTTAACAGACGAGGGACCTGAGATTCAGAGAAGTAATCTGTGCAGAATCACAGCCAGCGAGGCTCTGAGCTGGTCTCCCAGCTTCCCCACCCTGCCCTCCCTTGCAGCATCTCCTGCAGGAACCTGTGGCCTCCCGAGGAGCATCCCCAGGCTCAGGTGGCCTGTCTGTTAGCTATTTCTGGTGCTGAGACCTGCTGTCCTTTCCCTCCCAAGTTCCCGGGGCTCCACATCTGCTTCTCGGCCTCAGAGATAGGGTGATTTCTCTCATTTCCTTTGAAGTTTCTCTTTGCCAAGCAAAGCCTCTCTGGTGTCTTCCCTTGTTCTGCTCAGGATGCTGCCACAGACCCCTTCCACCCCTCTCCTAGGGGCCTCCACACCCATCTGGAACTGTGGTGTCATTTGTCCAGGGGGGTCATGCATACATCACATTGCAGGGCGGCCCCTCTGAGGGGTCGAGTCTCACTGCAGACCTGTTGTGGAACCACCTTCAGGTTAGAGAGCTTGAGAAACAGCTGGGACAGACCCGGAGCCGGTCCGAAGAAACAGCCAGTGAGCTGTCTGTCTATCCTGACTCAAGGAAGCTGTCAGCCCAGGAGAAAAATCTGCTGCGCATCCGCAACCTGGAGAGGGAAAAACAGGAAGGATGGGAGGTAAGTGTGCCCGGCAGGAGGTCAGGGGCATGTGGGGCCGGGAGACCACAACCACGTCTGTGAAGACTCAGAGGCTCTGAGGTTTGGGGTCACCTCTGTGCATGCTCCTCATGCCCTGCTGGTCCACCCTGAGCAGCCTGACTGGTTCCTCACCCCGAGCCCATTTCATGAATATCAAGGTGGCCCCATTATGGCTGTTATGGAGATGCTGGGCCTGAAACTAGCTCTTGATGGGGTGAGACACTTCAGTTTGAACATTAGGCTTAGTGTTGTCCACCGAAGCATGGCTTTTCTCTTTTCACCACCCAGGCAGGGATTGAGGGTCCTCAGAAGACACACTGGGACTTCCCAGGTGGCTCAGTGGTAAAGAACCCACCCGCCAATGCAGGAGATGCAAGAGATGTGGGTTCCCTGGGTCAGGAAGATCCTCTGAAGGAGGAGATGACAACCCACTCTAGCATTCTTGCCTGGAGAATCTCATGGACAGAGGAGCCCAGTGGGCTACAGTCCATGGGGTCCCAACCCCTCTCTGCTCTGGCCTCATCAGTGAGTGGCAGTGAAGGCTCAGCTGTGACCAAGGGTCCCACTCAGCCCTGCAGCCTGTGACTGCCCCCTCTGATTACAGAAACTTTCGGCGGAGCGGGATGCCCTCCAGAGAGAGCTCGAAGAGCTGAAAAAGAAGTTTGAGGGCATGAGGTCCCGGAACAAGGTGCTGTCGAGTGAAGTGAAGACCCTCAGGAGTCAGATGGGGACCCTTGTGGAGAAGGGCCGGCATGACGATGAGCTCATCGATGCCCTCATGGTACAGTTACCTCTGGGGCCCCCGCCCCAACCAGAGACCTGTGACCCAGTCCCAGCCCCCAGAGTCCTCATGCACCCCAACATGCCACCTGCATAACCCGGGAGCTCGTTGCTCTGCTGGGCCCAGCCCCAAAGCCTGGCGCTGGGCACAGGAGCAGCACAGAGGCTGCCGGAGGGCCAGCAGAGGACCTGCTGTGAGAGGTTGATGCCGGCCATGAGCCACTGAGCCTGTGGACCCCAAAGGAGGAAGAAGAGGATGTAGTGGGGAGCAGATGCGGTTACACCCTGGGTTATTTTTCATGGAGAAATGGAAAGGATGACTGAGGGGAGCCAGTGCATATCCCCATCTGTGTGGTAGCAACAGCACACCCTTCTGAGCTCTTGGGGTGTGGTTTATGATGGTGAGTCACCAGTCATGTCCAACTCTTTGCAACCCCATGGACGGTAGCCTGCCAGGCTCCTTTGTCCATGGGATTTCCCAGGCAAGAGTACTGGAATGGGTTGCCACTTCCTCTTCCAGGGAAGATAACCCTTGCTGCTGCTGCTAAGTCGATTCAGTCATGTCCGACTCTGTGCGACCCCATAGACGGCAGCCCACCAGGTTCCCCCATCCCTGGGATTCTCCAGGCAAGAACACTGGAGTGGGTTGCCATTTCCTTCTCCAATGCATGAAAGTGAAAAGTGAAAGTGAAGTAGCTCAGTCGTGTCCAACTCTTAGCGACCCCATGGACTGCAGCTTACCAAGCTCCTCCATCCATGGGATTTTCTAGGCAAGAGTACTGGAGTGGGGTGCCATTGCCTTCTCCGAAGATAACCCTTAGGAACACATAATCCAATTTCACAGCTAGGTAAGTCATCCAAGGCCACACAACTGAATTCAAACCAGACTTATCTGATCGTAAAATCTCCTTGGATGGGGCTCCCGGAAGCCCTTTGGATGTCCTTCTTAACCCTGATCTCAAGGAGAAGGGAGCTGAGGACAGGAAAACCTGGTTGAATACCCGCTGAGGGCAGGCAAAGTATTCTTCCTTCTCAAGGGAACACTAGCATCCCACTGTTAGGTTCCCGAGGAGCAGGGAAGGGGTGGGTTGCTGGTCTTCTCTTGTCCTTCTCTATCGAGAGTCGTGGCTCCCCTCGCCCACCCTCCCACCCGGCCCCACAGGACCAGCTGAAACAGCTCCAGGAGATTCTGGGCAGCCTGAGTCTGCAAGAGGAGAAGACGCGAGTGTCCCAGCACCGCCTAGACCAGCAGCTCAACAGCGAGGCTCAGCGAAGCAGCAGCCTGGTGGCCCAACTGCGGGCCATGGTGGCTGAGCGGGAGGCCAAGGTGCAGCAGCTGGAGCTGGAGATTGGGCAGCTCAGTGTGCAGGTGAGCGGGGCACTGGCTCAGCCTGCTGGCTCCCAAGTTGGGCAAGTCCACCCATTACCCAGAGAAGCCTCAGCCACTTCCTCTTCTCTCCACCTGTGTTCCCTTGGCCTGCACCATCTCCTACCTGGCCCTGCTTCGGCTCCCTGCTTCCATCTGGCTCCCCAGCCCATGCTGCACACACCTTTCCTCTCTGAAGTACAGATCTGATTGTCTCCCTGCTCCTTGTAAAACCTGTCTGTGGCTCCCCATCACCCTCAACCTCACCTGGCCAAGGGTCCAGGCTCCTGCCAGCTTACCCTCTTCCTCCCCAGTTGTGGCCTTCATCCTCATGACCCAAGATGGTGGCCACAGTGCCAGCACTTTTATCCACATTCCAGGCAGCAGGATAGCAGAAGGGAAGCACACTCCTTCGTTCAGTCTGCAGGGCACCAGATGACTGGCTCCTGCTGCCATCCCTCCTGCATCTTCTCTTCACTGCCCACCGTCCACCACTCTGACCACGTGGATGCCACTGAGCTCCCCCATGGCCCCGCTTTCTCCCCACTCTGGGCCTGTGCACATACCCAAAGCACACACCTTCCCTGCCCTCCCCTCAGCTTTGACATCTTACTAGTCCAGAGATCCTCCAGGAAGCTCTGGGGCTCCCAGTCTGTATTATAAGCCCCTCCTGGGTACTCTCCTAACTCCTGTGCATCCCCAAGCCAAACTTCTGTCACACAGTGTGATCATTTTCCTGTTTTCTCTCCCAAATTCTCCTTGAGGGGGCACTGACAGTGGTGCCTCAGTGCCTGGCCCAGGACCGAGCACACAGTAGTTAGCTGCTCAGTAAATGCCTGTCTAACGCGTGAGCTCCTAAGGATGTTTTGCCTTAGCAGAGGCCTGGAGGTCACAGTATCTCCACCTCACTGCTGTCCTGGCTCCAGGCACAGAAAAGAGACTGACCTTCACCTCAGAGGTCACACCGAGCAGTTGGGGGCCGAGCACTACCCCAGACAAAAGGGCACACATGGCAAGTTTCCTCGGGGTGGCCAGGCTTAGGGGACGTGCCAGGTTGTTCGGGGCTCACACCAACTGTCCTGCTGTTGATGGTGGCCAGACCTCCCGTTGGGGGTCCTCAAACGTTCCTCCTTCCACTGGCCCCACCAGCCATCTGAAAGAGGGAGGGATGGGGGAAGGTAGGGGCCTGAGAAGCCTAGCCTCCTGGCCAGGCTGCCAACCCTTGCTCTTGGCTTCAGGTGTTTGGAAGGTCTTCACATCTCTAGTTGAAAAAGGCCTGAAGTCACACCTGGTGTTCATCCCCGTGTGGGTGGGGCTACCCGGAGAGGTGGACCTGCCCCCTCACCTCCCCTTGGGACCTGAATGTGGAACAGCTTCCTGGCCTGGTCACCCTCCTCTGGCTGTGAAGCTCCCTTTCTGAAGAGAGGCATTATGAGCTGTTATTATCATGCAAGCAGTGCCTTCACCCAACAGGCCTCGCTTTGCACTCCTGAAAAGAAGCCTCTTTCATATCCCCTGAAAGCCCCGAAATCAAGCCAAGGCCCCCTCCTGCCTTCTCCAGGCCTCTGAGCCAAGGCCCTGATGATGGAACCCACGTCTGTTCCCTGCAGTATCTTCGGAATAAAGGAGTAGACGAGGGCTCCAGTGGGCCCGAGGTCAGCCGGGCCTCCACCAAGCTCCCTGAGGACCCTGGCCTGACCAAGCCCCCAGCCTCAGCGGGCGATCATGCTGGCAGGCTTGGATCTTCTCGGTAAGAAAAAATGGGGTGGGGCGCTGGGTTGGGAAGTGCATCTTCATTATTCAGAAGAAAGGGCGGGAAGCCCCGGATGCAATTTTACAATGTCTGTGGTGTTGTCTTTCTGATACATGGGCCTCCCCTTCCGTCAGCCTCGCATCTGTATGAAGGGGCCAGTGAGTTCCAGATACCATTACTTCAAGAGCGTTTGGCTGCAGCTGTCTGTAAAATTGGTTCCCAGCTGGCCTCAATTCTCACCCGCTTCTAGGATTCTCAAACAGACCCGTGTTGGACCCTTGGAGGCTCTGATGTCCCCTGGCTCTGTCTTGTTTTTAAGCAAGCTAGAGTTCTGGAAAGGAGGGCGGCAAATCCACAGGGTGGCTCTAGGGGCCAGCACTGCCCCCTCCTCCACTCCCAGGTCCCTGCTGGCCCCTGCTCCCCTCACAGCTGGGCCCAGCCTGCCTGCCCGTGGTGATGAGCCCATTCTGTCTTTGCACAGCTCCGTGACCAGCCTGGGCCACACACTGGTGGAATCTTCTCTCACATGGCCTTCGCTGCCCAGTCCTCATGGGGCCTCACCCAGGTAGGAACCCAGCCCTCTCAGCACCATGCCTTCACAGGACTTCCCATCCTTGATTACTTAGCCAGTGTTACCATCCCATTACAAGGATGGGAAACTGAGGCCAGGCCACGTCTGGGGACTCATCCCAGTTTCCATAGGGACATAGAGGGTCAGGGAGGTCCAGGGCCTTATCTAAGGTGAAAGGGCAAGTGGCTTCACAATAGGAGTCCTGGCCTAGTGTTCCTTCTGCTACAGAGTTCACACCAGGAAACTTCCAGGGCCTAGGGCCCAGAACCTTCCCTTGCCTCCTCTTGCCCATTGAGAGTCCGTCTCTAGGGGGGAGAATTTCACATCACACGGTTCCCACTTGAAGCCACTGATATCCCCTCAGCTCTCTGGCCCGCTCTTTGTTGATAGAATCAAGCCATAGCACTCCAATGGGCCCTTTGTCCTTCCTGCCAGCTCACAGACAAAGGGCTGCTTTGTCCTTCCTCACTTGTCCTGTGTACTGTCCACTGGAGCCGTGCTCCTGCTGTCAGCTCCTGCCCCCACTCCTTGGGCAGGTCAGCTCAGGTTCTGCTTGAGGCCTCTCAAGGGCCTCTGTCTCACGCTCACCTTGCTGTGTGGCTGTCGGCAAATCCTGGGGGCTGTCCCCCAGGAAGTGTCTGGGGGTGGTGCTTCTGGCTTGACATCTGGTGGCACAGGCACCATGGGCTGAGGGCAGCCCTGCAGATGCCCCCTCCATCAGCCTGGGGTCACAAGGGCATGGGGGAGAGGGGTCTGACTCAGAGCCTCAAGGGCCCCTGTCACACTCTCCTCACAGCACAGGGAGAACAGAGGCTCTGTCGCTCTGAGGCGGTTATCACAGTAGTGAGAGCAGGAGGATAGACAAGATGACCCCAAGGTCCCTGCCAGGCTTATGCAGCCATGACCTCTGCACTCTAAAGGGCTGCAGAAGCCAATGTGCCCCGGGCTGGCCAGACTGCTGGTTCTTAAGCTTGTGTCTTCCACAAGACACATATTTACCAAAGCCAACCACATGTGAGTCCTGCCTTCACGGAGCTCACAGTTCCCTCCCATCAGGGACAAGACAGATGTTCAGCAAGTAGGAGTGATCCCAGAGAGCGTGTCTGTCAGGGCTAGCGTGCTGGCTCAGATGCGGTGCCTGGGAGGCAGGTGGAGTGAGGGGATAACACCTTCCCCCAACATGTGAGATCACAGAGGCGACTAGAGTAGGTTTTCCTAACTCACTGTGCACACGAATCAGCTGAGGATCTGCCAGGTTAGAGCAGGTTCTGACTCTGCAGGTAGGATCCTGCAGGAAATGGGATCCTGCATTTCCAGCAAGCTCGATGATTCAGAGACCACATGGAGCGGCAAAGCCTTAGAGTATACTTAGGAACCAGAACAGAGGGGAGCCTGCGGTCCTCAGAACCCATGGGGGAGCCAGTCAGCTTCTGGGCTCCTGGCCCCAGCCCAGCCCTCCTCAGGTCCTGGGGTTCTGGAAGAGCAAGTCAGCTTCACCAGGGTCTCCCTAGGAAGGGTGAGGGCAAAGGAGAGAGCAGCTTGGCACTGTACAAGCACTCCGGGGGTGGGGGTGTGCAGAGCTCCCCTTTGGTCCCAACCCCAGCCAGCAGGTAAGGCCCAGTGGTAAGAAGGGAACCAGAGATGGGCTGGATCAGGGCTGGAGAAAACTGACTAAATTACAAAGCAGGAGTCCAGGGCCCAGGAAAGAGGACTGGGCTGAGGGTCATGCCAGGAAATACAGGAGGGCCAGGACAGGCTGACGGGGAGACAGGAGGGGCTGGGCCCAGCTTGCACTGAAAAGGGCGGCCAGGTCCCACACCTCACGGGTTCCCAGGGTAGGACCACCAGGTGCCCAAGAGTCAGCTTCCAAGGCAACCATACTGATTCCAGGCCCCTACAGGGACTGGGTGGACAGAGGTACTGATGAAACTCTAGTCCTGGTGGGGAATGGCTTTGGAGCCAGCTAAGTGAGGTCGAGAGATTTCAGCAGAGCCAGGAATGGAGGCCTGAGAAGAAGCCAGCGGAAGAGGCCAGAAGGGACTGGACTGTCTTCCTTCTCTCTGGTTCCCTTTGAGGACCCGTGAATGTCCTTCCAGTCCCTCCCACCCTCACACGGATAAGCATCTCTTCAGGTAACCCTTAACTGACCTCTGCCCCCAACCCTGGTCCCCAGGTTCTTGGACTCCCCTGAACAAAAAGGCTGGCAGACACAGGTGACGGAGTTCAAGGCCCTCTGGCAGGCTGCCGAGGTGGAGCGCGACCGGCTCACGGAGTTTGTCACCGTCCTACAGAAACGGTAACGCCTGGAGCCAGGGACACACTCTCGTGGGCCCAGGCGGGCTGGTGGTAGGCAGCCTGACCCAGGGGCATCCCTCTTGGACAGAGGCCAGGCCGTGTCCGTGCCTGGGTCCACCGCACTGGTGAGCTTGGTTCCCACCGTGTTGGTCCCAGGCCTTCCCGGCCACATCTCATGTGCCCCCCGAGTGCCCCTCAGTCTCGGGGCCCCGTCATCACACTTGTGTTCTGCCGTGGCCGTGAGGTGGGAGTCTCAAGGAAGGGACTCTGAAGTAGGTAAATCAGTCAAGTCAACTCACCAGTAAGAAAGATCTAGGATGAGCACAGCACTGCACTCCGTGTCTCTGCGGGCTGCGGTGGGAAGAAGTTCCAGGCGAGACTGAGGCCTGAAATAACAAAGAGGAAAAGGGTCACCGAGAGATGGGAGCTGGGGCTTTCCTGGTTGGGGGAGGGAAGCGTGTGGCCTGAGGCAGTGGACCGGGGGTTTGGTTTCCTCTAAGGGGTTGTTGACAGATTTCTATTTGGATAAACCAGTGTTCCTCTCTCAAGTGATACTTTTGGCAAGAACTGTGGCTGCCCAGGCCAACACATGGCCCAACCATGTGACATCCACACTGAAAAATATAAAGGATACCGCTGATTATCTCCCTGAACAGGCCATGTCACATGTCAGTTAGGGCTCTTTGGTGACAACAGAAACCAATTCTGGCTTCTCTTTCCTTCAAGGGAAAGGAGAGTGGGAAAGTGCTGGCCGTCTCCAATGTGCAGGGCAGAAGAGGAGCCCAAGAAGGTCCAGGGATATTGGTAGCAGGAACCCTGGAGTAGTCTCTCCTGGGCCATGAGAATGGTGCCCAGTGGATTTCAGTTCTTATGCCAGTGGGTCCTGGGAGAGAAGGTCTAGCTGGCCTGGGTGGCTCACATGTCAACCCTGGACAAAGGCCAGACACCCTTACTGGAAGGACCTCCAGGTGCTCACATAATGGAGGAACGCTGGGACTTTCCTGGTGGCCCAGTGGTTAAAGCTCCATGTTTCCACTGCAGGGGGCATGGGTTTGATCCCTGGTGAGGGAACTAAGATCCTGCATGCCACACACTGCAGCCAAAAAAAAAAAAAAAAATTAAATTAAGTGGAGGAGGGGCAAACTGCCAAAGGAAAAGATGGAGTAAGTCACCAAAGGAGCTGAGGTGCTGGGATGGCAACTGCCTAAGCAGTGAGGGGTAATCAGCTTTATTTTCTTTTCAGTAGTATGTACACAGAGAGGGTAGGAATTTCAGACATGCTCAAGCAAATAAGAAAAAGTAACATAAATTCTTTTTCTGTCACTGAAATATAATGGCTAGCACAAGCCTCCAGCCTACCCAAGGGAAGAAACATACTCGGTTATGGCTTTCTTTGCCATTTTCTTTGAGCTGCACCTGAGTCTGGGGCAGTGCGGTGTGAAGCAAGCTGACTCGGTTATCTACTGCTGCCTAACAAACCGTCCCAGACCTAGTGGCCTCAAATATGACTGATTTTTTCTTACCCTTCTGTGGGCAGCCTAGGTAATCCTGCTTCACATGATGCCAGCGGGATCACGCACATGCTCCATTCAGCTAGCTCGGTAGGGGCGCCTCTGTTGTGTACGTCGCCTCTCTCTCCATGTAGCGCCTTATCTTCCAGGGCCTCTCCATGCAGGGCTGGGGTGAGGGTGGGGCAGGCAAGAGACCTAGGGTACAACATTCAAAAGACACTCTCAGAGTCACACGTGTGTGATTCTCTCTCAGCTGATACCCAGACCTTCTGGGAACTGAATTTTACATTTTATTTTCATGACTTTTTATTTGAATGGCTACATGTGGACACGAGGCTGCAGCCACTGTGTTGAGCAGCACAACTCCATCATATTCTACCATATCCCATGGTGTGAATATGTTACCTTTGGTCTTTCCCCTGTTGATGCACCTTTAGGTTGTGTTAGTCATTTGCTTTAGCAAATACAGTTTCAAGGAACATTCAAAGTAACAAGGAACATTGAAACTAACATTGTTAGTTTCAAGGAACTAACGCAACACTAACAGGTTGTGTTAGTAGCTGTATACTGTGTTGGCATACAGTTCTGTGTTGGTAGTTGTATTCTGTTCAAAATTGTTAGCATTCTGCTCCTTCTTGAAGGAAGGGAAGAAGAACACCGGGAAGGTGGGATGGTGGGAAGAACGCTTCCTCCATCACTGTTCTTACATCTCCAGGTTCCCACTCTGATTTGCATGGGTCTATGTGTGTATGTGATCCTTTGCTGGGGTGAAACCTCAAAGAGTCCTTTGGTATCACAAAAGTCTGAAATGCCACACGTCACCATAAGAAGGACCATAGCCTCAAACTCAGTGAGAAAATAATCAGATCCTTTGGTGAAATAACCAAATAACAAGGACTTGAAGGCCCATAAATTCATGACAAGTATATAGAAAATAATAAATAATCATAATAACAAACAGAAAGCAATCACTAACCCCAAGCAAAACAAGCAAATAAGAAAGAAAATGTCCAGAATTCTTCGGTAGTCTAGTGGTCGGGACTTGGAGCGCTTCCACTGCAGAGGGCCCCGGTTCAATCTGTGGTTGGGGAACTAAGATCCCACATGCTGTGTGACATGGCCAAAAAAAAAAAAGTAATCATGAGTATACTGCCTCTTGAGTGTCCTAATGTAACCCCCTGTGGTAGACAGGATTTTGTTCCCTGTGTCCTTCCATCCCCACTCTTGTGCCTGTGAATACTTTATGTTATATGGCAAAAGAGACTTTGCAGATGTAATAATCATCATGGACCCTGAAACAGGGAGATTATCCTGGATTACCCAATCTAATCACTTGAACCCTTAAAAGCAGAGAAATTTCTCCATCTGGGGTCAGTCAGAGAGGTGCTACAGAAAAAGTCAGAGACAGTATGAAAAGGGTACCCGGCTGGCTTTGCAGATGGAGAGGGCCCAGTAGTCTCTAAAAGTTGAAAGTCACCCAGCCAACAAACCAACAGGAAACAGGGATTTTAGTCCTTCAACTGGAACTGAAGCCTTCCAACAACGTGGACAAGCCTAGAAGCAGATTCTCTCCTAGAAACTCCAGGTAAGAGCCCAGTTCAGCCAACACCTTGATTTTGGCTTATAAAACCTGGAGCAGAGAAACCAACAGGACCTGCTAAACTTCTGACTTACAGAACCATGGGGTGATAAATCTGCATTGTTTTAAGCTAAGTCTGTGGTAATTTGTTACAGCAGCAATAGAAAACAAATACGCTACCTAACATTCATTCAGCCCCCAATAAGGGTAATATAACTACATTGGGAAGTGGTGAGGTGATTCTGTTTGGTGAGGAGAAAGTACCAAAATAAAACTAAAATCTCATGTTGCATAAGATATACTCATAAGATTATATTTAAGCCTTAAAAAATAGCAGCATAAGCATCTGTAGAAATATGGCAGTAGTGAAAGGAACAGCTAAAAGCGGTATAAGTGGTTGCTTCTAGAGAGCAGGAATTGGGAGTGAGTAGGGGTGGGAAGAGGCTGCATTTTTTTTTTTTTCATTTTAAGGCTTAGAGAGAACTATATGGTTTTTAAATGCACATATCTATGTTACTGCAATAAAAATAAGGAAGAACGGAGCCTGTGCCCACTGGTGTAAGACGTGCCCAGCTCTCTGAGAGTCTGAGCAGGTGCCAGGGAGTATGGTGGCCCCTGTTCTCTCATCACCAGGGTGGAGGAGAGGAACAGCAAGCTTCTGGAGTCAGAGAGGAGGCTGCAGGAAGAGCGGCATCGCGCCGTGGTGCTGGAGCAGCACCTGGAGAAGATGCGCCTGGAGCCGGGCAGGATGTCAGCCTCTCAGAGAGCAGCCCCCAGGAGCAAAACAGGTAGGGCTGGGGGTGGGGCCGGCCCAGGGCCATGTGGGCTGACGGTGCTCTGGGGCTCCTGGTTCTGACTGGGGGCTGGGGGAGAGCACACACAGCAGCAGAGGCAGGCTGAGCTCCACCCTGGTGGAGGGGCTACTGCCTGGCTCTACCCTCTGTCCTGAGCCCCTTAGCTTCCAAGGGCAGGACCCTAAGGTTCCACAAGTCACTTCTGCTTTCATCCCATTGGCCAGATCCTAGTCACATGACCACACCAGCTGCAGAGGGCAGTTTAGGTGTCCTAAACTAAAAGTTCAGTTCTATGGCTCTAACACAGTGGTTCTTAAGGTACAGTCTCTGGACCGCAAGTGGCAGCATCTCGTGGGGGCAGTGGGGGTGCGAGATGCCAGAGCCAGAAGCCATTTCTGGGGAGGGAGAATCTTCAGTGAGGAGATGATGGGTCTGCCTCTCTCTGATAGCTCTATCCCAACCCCTCTGGGTTCTGGCGTGGACGGTTGTCCCCACTTCCCTGCCTCTCAACACCCCAGTACCCCTCCCCCAGCCAAGGACACTTAGATCTTTTCTCCCAGGGCAGGTGAGATCAGAACACTGTAGGATGTGCCAGAAGTAGGGCACGGAGAAGGAGTAAAGCCCTTTTCCCTCCAGCAGAGCCAAGACTCCATGGGCCTTCCAGGAGCTGCTGAGAGTACAGGCTGGGGAAGGAGTACAGGGCTTAGCTCTGCTGAGCTCTCAGAACAGGTTCCTCAGGGATACAGTGTCTCCAGACCTTGGACTTACCTCCTTGGCTGAGCCTCCAACTAGGGAGGGCTAAGCCACAGTAAGAAAAACTACTCTGGCACTGCCTGGACAAGGAAGGGGCAACTGCCTGGAGAGAAAGTGACCACGTGGCTTCTGTGCATGCTGCTTGTGACCTGGGAAATGCAGCACCCCTCTGGGGGGCACAGCACACCCCTGCACCTATACAATAGGAAGCCTGATTGTGAAATGAGGTCCCTTGTGGCAGTTCCATGCCAGTGGGGAAGAGAACCATAAACAAACCAGCAAAGGATGGTAGGTCAGATAGAGGCAGGTGCTGTGGCTCATAGAAGAGGAAGGGGACAGGAGGTACGGAGAGCAGCTGATTTCTGTGGAGCAGTCACCCTAACTGATGAGCTGACATCTGAGCAAAGACAGCAGAAGGGGGTGGGGATGTGGCATAGATACCAGCGGGAAGAACAAGTGCAAAGGCCCTGAGGTGGGTACATGGCTGGGGGCTTGGAGGCAGTGAGTGAGACTGGAGCATGGGGAGGGGAATATGAAGTGAGGTAGGGAAGTCATGAAGTGCTGAGGTGGTGGTTCCATCACACAGGCCTTGAGGGCCAGACGTGCATCCACTGTGGCCTCACAGAGCTCTGGAGGCAAGAACTGTTCTCCTCATGAAACAGGTGAGGAGACCAGCTCAGAGAAGTTGACGGTTTACCTGGGGCCACACAGCAGGAGGTAAAAGCCAGGGCTGCTGATGTCAGGTGACTTACCCTGCACCAGGCCGCCCCTGAGGTCTTATTCAGCACAGAGGTTTTCTGATGCTGTGATAGTACTGGAGTTCCCCACTGGGTGGGCTCTGATTTCTTTTTCTGAGCACTCTTTGTCCCCTGGACTCAGCCACCCTGGATCCCCTATACGTAAGGATAGAGCTGGAGGTGAGGGCCAATGGTAAGAGAGCATCAGGTCCGATGACCTAGACTCAGACCCAGCCTGCAGGCCAGACCTCAGGCCCAGCTGACTTCCAGAAACTTGTAAAATGCAAATATGGAAACATTAACAAGAGGAGCCATCTCAGTACAAAGCAGGGCCTGGAGGGAGGCAGCCTATACCCTGAAGGAGGTATATTGTTTCACAAAGTGGAAAAGCAGGAAGTGGACAGTTCGGGGTTGGGCAGGGGGAAGTGCTAACACAGAGCCATGGCCGGATCACAAAAAGTAGCCACTGCTGCCCCACAGGTCTGCCTGCCTCTAACACCAGGCACCACCCGAGCGAAAGTGAGAGGAAGGACCCATCTTCCGCCCAGCTCTCCAGTGTGCCCATGGAATCCCAGATGGAGGAGCTGACCACCAGGTGCTCCCTGCCCCATTTTCTGAAAAGGGTGATGTTGCATGGGTGGAGGTGCCCTGACAGGCAGAGGGATCACATCGCTCCCCTCGTGACTTCTATTTGCCCAGAAGGCTGGTCCCGCAGGGTCCTGGGTTCTAAGCCTGCCATTCAGTGGCCGGCCATCAGGGGGCAGAGAGACCCAACCATGACTAAAGATCTCATGGTCCCAAGAAAAGCTTTATCATGTGTGGGTTACTGAACCCACTTTGCTCATTCACTTAAACTTTTTAAGGTCAAATGCAGTGGTGGGAAAGGAAGAAAGGGGAACCTCTATAAATTAGTACTCATGCCTTGAGGCAGTCAACATTTTGGAGAACTACCAGACACTAGGCCCAGCAGCTGTGAGTGGGCCCAGAGAGGAATCCCAGATGGTATTATTCCCCGAGGGTCCCTGAGAGGAGGGGACTGGTCAGAGAGTACCCTGAGTGTGAAGAGCAGCTATGCCGGCAGCCCCAGGGCCCTTCGCAAACATGCACACGTGCTCACACGTGCCAGCTCAGTCATGCTGAGCCCTCTCTCTGTGTGGTCCAGGCTGGCCATCCAGGTGGAGGAGAATGAAATGCTGAAGGCTGCCCTAGGCAACGCCCTGCAGGGAAAGGAGGAGGACTTCCGAATGTACCATGAGACCCTGGACCAGGTGAAAGGGGTTTTCCTGCAGGCCCTGCGGCAGCAGAAAGCAGACAAGCACTAGGAGGGCAGCCCTGTCAGCCTGGCTGGACAGGGCAGCCTTAGGCCTTGAGAGGACGAGGCTCCATCTGAGGACTCCATCTGCTCCTGGAAGCCAACCTGAAACAGCCAGCTGGGCCCTTGCTCCCAGAAGAGGCGCTTCAAAGGTGACCAGAGCCAATATCCCATGGCAGGAGGGCAATATCCCCGGGCATGCTTAGCCACAGCAGGGAAGGAGACCGACACCCTGTCAGCATCAGCAAGAGCTCTGGGATGAGACGCCAGCTGTGGACGAACAGATGCAGTCCCTTGGGCAGGTGCTCACTGCCCCGTCCCCTGCAGGGGACCCTGCAGGCCCACAGGGCTCCACACGTGCAGGAGCATGCAGAGGGCTCTGGGCTGGGAGCAGCCCCCAGCCACCCAGCCACACTCCATCCCCCTCACTAGAGCATCCTCACAGCCCTAGGCCAATCCTACACCATGGCCCCATCTTGGGCATTCCTCCCTCTGCAGACTCGGGGGGCACTATGGTCCTAGCCATCTTGCCAACCCACACCTTAGGGCTCTTCCTTAGATTCAGACCCTTAGGTTTGTAATAATAATGATTATTTTCACGATCATTGCAGATCCCAGTGAGTGGGCATCTACTGTGTAAACCTGACCCCCATCAAGATCTCCAATAACCCAGGTGGTTGTCACCCTATTCTACAGATGGAGAAACTGAGGCTCATGGAAAGACACAGAACTAATATTTAACCCTGGCCTGTAGGCCTCCAAAAGCCGGGGCCTCCAGTTGAGCAGATTACCCAGGGTGGGCATGCTACTCACTACTGGGCAGCTCTGCCCCCCACCAGCTATTCCAAGAGGCACCTCTTTTTGCTGGTGGGCACTGGCGGCAGAGGGCAGAGGCAAGGCCAGCAAGAGGATTTTGAGGCAGTGGGTCCAGGCAAAGGAAGAGTGTACCTCCCTCCCCACGGCACAGGGCTGAGCTGGGAGGGCTGCTGCAGGAGAGCTCCAGGCCCCTCGGTGACAACCACAGGGTCACCCCCTCCACTACTGTCATGGGGAGGGGTGGCTCCATGGAGGGTAGCCACATCTCTGCTCACATGGGCCTACACAAAGACACAGACACACACAAATCCCGAGACTTGGGAGCATGAATCATATGTATACACATGTGCCAAAAGACGGTGCTGACTCCACGCTCACGGGTCCTGCCTGGCCCTTTCCCTTCAAGTAGCATCAGAGAAAAACTTCCTGCCCAGGAAACCTGAGGGGCCCTTCATCCTGATTGCCTTCACTACACTTGCTGAGGTCTCTAGACCTGTCACCCCATCCAGGGTCGGCTCCAAGTAGGGGGCCAGCATGGACTCCCTCCTCAGCCCCATCCCTGAAGAAGAGCTCCAACAGGCAGGGTCCAGGAAGCTGTGGATGACTTTCCCTGAGGAGGGGGTTTTCACAGTATGTATGCCGCCTATGTGAGTCACTGCACAAGTAACACAAGTGACTGGTCTTCTCTAGCAGGAAGGTACTGCTGCTGCTGCTGCTAAGTCGCTTCGGTCGTGTCTGACTCTGTGCGACCCCATAGACGGCAGCCCACCAGGCTCCCCCATCCCTGGGATTCTCCAGGCAAGAACACTGGAGTGGGTTGCCATTTTATCTACCTCTAAACACACACACATACACGGAGGGGCCAGCTTAGAGGTCTGCTCCACTCCCCCAGCAGAATCCCTCTTCAGGACTCACTGAATTAAAAGGTGCCAAGTGCTGGCACAGTGGATGGCACACAGTAAGCACTCAATAAATCTCAGCCCTCAGTATCTCCTCTATTAGTTCCACAAATACTTGTCGAGCAGCTCCACTGCCCCAGGTAAGGGGGCGCCGGGCAAGGTAGACTCGGCCCCTGAGATCCTAGAAGCCCCAGACCAGCTGGGGAGACAGATTCCCAGGCCACCATGTACCCAGCCAGCTGGCCATCAAGTAGTCACTGCATGCCAACAGCATGCCAGCCTGTCCAGGCCTGTTAAGGACCCAGAGGTGAGCCTGACTTGTTGCTGCTGCTTTTAGAGAGCTGCTGGTCTGGTCAAAGAGGTATGGGAAATGGAGGGCCCTGATGGGGCAGGAAGAGGTGGGGTGGGATTGGGGGAGACAGAGACAGAAAACTGCACCTCAGAGCCTCCCACCATCCCTCTGGCTTCCAGGCTCATTGGCCAGGTCTGAGTGGGGCGGGGGCCATCCTTCTACTCTCCCTGAGGTATGGATGGGAGAGGGTGGAAGGGGAAGGCCCAGGAGAAGAAAGTGTTGTCAAAAGGGACAAGGACGGGGCCCTGAAGGATCTAACCCAGGTGGGCCGGGTGGGGAGTGGGACAACCTAGTCTGTCCAGGTGAGTGCCCTTGGCCCCTCCTGAGCAGCAGTGCCTGTCCCTGAGGACCTCCCCCGCCCTCAGGCAGGTGGGTAGCCGGTGGGCTGGACTTTTCTCCCGATGGGAACACTGAAGTCCCTGCCCAGAGCCACACGGTGATGGGAATAGGAGACAGGTGCCCAGAGAGTGCAACAAACAAAGAGGCCAAGGATGGAGAGGCCTCACGTGAGGACTGTCCTTGGCCACACCGTGGGCTGTGGGCCTGGGTGCTCAGGTTCCAACACTGACAGGTGAGACCTGGCTGAGTCATGGGTGGGGCTTGGCCACTGTCCCTGTGGGGGCCTCTGGGGCACCAGAGCTGAGCTGAATAAGGTTGCATCTGGCTCAGGCTGATTCAAGCCCCAGACACATCCCACTGTCCCTGGCCCTCCGGAGGACTCCTCTGGGCCCCCATACCCCATACAAAGAAGCGTTTGCCCACCTGCTCCATCTTCACAGGCAGTGCCTGCACATACATCCTATCTCCTACAGTCCCTGAGCCTTACACACACACACACACTTTACCCAAATTTTTACTATGAGCAGCAACAAGAAACAAATAAAAAGGACTCTGACACTTGAGAGAGTTGGCCCCCTGCCCATCTTTCCCAGTGGCCCCTGCTGATCCTAGGCCAATCACTTCCTGCCCCTCGTTTTGTGGGTGCCAGGTGCCCACCCCTTGGCACCCCTCATGCAGGGAGGAGCTGGCCTCAGGCTGTCTAACCTGAGGTCCAAGAGGCCTCCCTAGCCCTCCACCCACCTGCCGTCCACCCCATCAAGCTGCCGACAGACTCCACCATGTGGGGCTCGCCTGGTGGACCTGCTGTGTGTGAGTGCTGCCTGTCCGGGCCTCTGGAGTGAGCAAGAGGTCTCCATCTCTCTTAACAGCTTCTCTCTATGAGCAGTCCAGTGAGCCAGCCCTGGCCATGGAGGGAGTTGTCGAATCCCCCCAGGAATCCAGTGAGGTCAGGCCTGGCAGGGTGCCCATTTACAGAGGAGCACCTGAGGCTCAGAGAAGTAGATCGCCAGCAAGGCGGAGCTCAGGCTCAAGTCGGGCAGGCTGCACCTGGCTTCTGAATGGTGAAGCCAGACCACCCCATCTGCTTCCCAGAGTCGTTCTCTTTGAGCCTCACAAGGGCACCAGCTGGATGGCTGGCCCAGGCTTGTCTCAGCCAGCACGGGTGTGGGTGTGCTGGCTTCCTGCTCCTGCAGGGCACCCAGCTCCAGAAGCTTATGCAGTTGACCCAACAGCTGATTCTAACCTCCTCGTACGTCAGTTTCCTTTTCTGTCAACTAGGAAAGATGGTAACCACCCCTTCCCTAGGGATTGTGGTGACATTAAAAAGAGTTAATCCTTGTACTGTCTTACAACCATGCCTGGCTACTGTGATTAACTCATTTCTCCTCTAACCATCACTGCCTCTGCCTCAGGACTCTGCTCAGGTGTCCCACGTCCTCCAGGAAGCCCGCCCTAGTCTGGCTTAGGCAGCCTTGCCTGATGCTGGCCTCCTCTAGCATTTGTGATCCATGACTGGAGCCACTACCCAGCCCCTTACAGGGCAGGAATCACCACTCATGCTTCTCCAAGCCAGGGACCAGGCATGCCAGGCTCCGTGTCACTCTGGGGAGTGCATGCTGGGAGGGAGCTTGTTGCCTTAAGGTATATGGAAAGGTAGGGGACTCTCCCGCCCAGGCCTTGCTCAGGCCCTGGAAGTGCCCCTGCTGGGGGTAGAGGGAGGAGAGCACCCCTTCCTCCTCTAGTCTCAGCTGAGCCTATGACTGGGGTTGGGGATCGGCATGGGCCCCAGGACCTATCCTTGACAGATTACCATCACACAGCTCCTTCTGCCCCCAGACTCTGCCCCCCTGGCACATGCACAAACAGACCCTCACAGACTGAGATCCTCGCCCCAAAGGATCCCAGAGTGGCTGGATCACTGGGTGGCACTGGCCTTAAGGAGGCTGTGAGGGGCCCTGGCACACTACCCAGCAGGGAACTCTGGGGTCTGGCATCCACCCACGTATCCATCCGACCCACTGAGCTCTGGAGCTGGGGTGGAGTGGCCCTCAGGATATCCCTCTGTATCACGTTGGCTGGTTTGAGGTCTTGGCTACCCCTTCCCAGAATGAGAGTCCTGTCTCCCCCAGAGGAGTCCCAGTTGGTTGGGAGCACTGCTGGGTGCCTACACTCGAGGACCCACTCAAGTGACCCTGCTAGCAGCCCTCCACCTGGCAGCTCCCTGTGGGACAGGGTCGGGGTATGGGGTTCACATCGCTCTTGTCAGTTCCAGTTCCACTCCCCCCCTGCACTGATGCCTGGCCAGGCAGGACTCTACATGCTAAAATGGACCAGCGCAGGGAGCTAGGTGTGGGTGCCCTGAGAATTCACACGTAAAGGTGTGTGCCGAAATTCATGGAGCTGATCATCAGAGTGTGTGCATGGTGTGAGTGTGGCAAGGCAGGGCAGAGCTCACAAGCCTGACGAGGTCAGCAGGGGCACCTGGAAGGCTTCCTGGAAGAGGGGAGTCCTGGCAAGCAGTGAGAGGGAGACACAGGCTCTATGGACCAGGGAAGGCAGGTTGAAGAGAGGTCCAGGTGTCCCGGCGAGAGCCGATGCCAGTGGCCACCCCTTCTGCGCTCCCCCCCACTATCCTCCCTGCAGCTCCCTGTGGCCAGCAGCTCTGCAGCACTCGGCTCTGCTCCACTTTGCTCAGCTCCGCTCCAGGAAGGCCACCTCCTCCCTGCCCTCCTCCTTCCCCCCTCCTCCCGCTGTCACCACTCACCGATCACAGCCTCGAGGGGGTGGGGACCCCAGGGCTGGACACACCCCACCGTGGCCCCAGAGCCCAGCTGATCGGACGGTCGCACGGTCGGACGCAGGACCCCGGAGCCCTGAGGTGGGCAGTGTGCCAGGGTCCCTCACAGCTGCCTCAAGGTCAGTGCCAGCTAGGGATGCAGCCACCACAGGGTTCTTGAGACCCAAGGAACCCACCCCAGGTTCCTCATCCCAAACCTCAGGCTCCAAAGCCAGCTTTACTCCAGGTGTACCTGAGGCGGGCAGGTCAGTGGGCAGGGGGTACTCCTTTGTCCACAGGCGGGCCCAGGTCCGGGGGTCTATCCGGAGAGGTCCCAAGCTGGGGGCCAGCACTGGCCGTGCTCACACAGGCCTCACTGGGGACACCCGGCACCGGCCATGGGGAGCTAAAATTGGAAAGTGGCGAGTGGGAGGCAGCTGACAAAGCTATTTCGCAGGCTCTTCACCGTGCTCCGGTTTCAAGCTTCTGCTCCATTAACCCGATCCTCAGGGCCTCCCTGCCCCCGACCCGGCCCATGAGAAGGTGCCTCAGCCCTCAGGCCGGCAGTGGAGAAGTCAGGTCGGGCAGCCCCCCGGTAGTGGCAGGGGCAGCGGACTGGCTTCTTCAATGAGAGACTCCAGGGGCCTCACTGAGAACACTCAATCCTGTCCCTAGTCCACTGTGTGACCTTGACAGGTCCCTGCCCTTCTCTGGTCCATAACGCCTCCATCACTGCAACAGGGAGAATGCTGACTTTAGCGGCCCAGAGGAGCTGGTTTCAGAAACAGTGAGGGAGGTTTGGGGGAGGATCTGGGGCAGGACAGGGCTCTGCCAGCCACCTCTTGCTCAGCCCAGACCGAAAGGATGCCTAGACACGTTCCTCCCTTTAATTTGGGCCCATGGGGCCCCTGGGAAGGCCCTAGTTTAGGTTGGAGCAGAATACAGAGGGCACAGGTTCTAACTGAGGTCCCAGAGATGACCCAGGACTCCTGGGGATGAGCTAGGCCCTGGCAGGAGGGAGTGGCCAGGCTCACCCTGAGCCCAACACTGGTCAGCACCTTGGGCAGTGGCCAGCAAACTCCCTGGTGTCTGCCTGGCCCAGCCTAGCCCCACACCCACTACTCCAGGGCACCTCTTCAAATAGCACTCCTCCAGCCAGCTTCCAGGGCCTGAATACAGAGCACTGAGAGAGTGGGCCGGTGTGGCCATGGACACAGGCAGGAACCAGGGACGTGGCAGGCTGGGGCTCAGGGGCTGGGTGGGGTAATGGCGGTCGGTGAGAAGCTAGAGGCTGAATGAGAGGGATGGGGGCTTGGTGCTAGGGCAGGACCTGCGAAGGCCCTGGGAAGTAAAGGCAGCTCAGGAGCAGGTGGGGATCACAGAAGGGTGCCCTGAGGGGGTGGGGTTTTGTCAGAAACTGTGGGAGATTTACTGAGGGGGAGTGGGGATCCTGAGGGCCAGAAATACAACTGAGGTGATGCAGAGGGAATTTCTCCACGTGAAAGTCATCTGAGACCTTGGAGGAGCAGTTTGAGCAGAGGGTGGGGACCGGTCCAGCTGAAAGGTATGGCGGAGTGAATGAAGGTGAAGAAGGCAGGCTGAGGGTGAAGAGAATGCTTTCATGAGCCTTCAGTGGGAAGGGCGGGAGCTAGAGTGGCAGCTAGGATGGGGCACCAGATGGTAGGGGGCCTGGGAGGAGTGGGAGATAGGTGGGGGGGAAGGATGGTATGAGGTCCCCAAGGGGCAGGAAAGGCAGTTTCTCTTCAGAGTGGGGTCCCTACTACCTCAGTGAGGGACCAAGAACTGCGCTAGGCAGGGCTGGGGGGCTTCGGGGACCTCACTCGATCTTTCTCCCTCAGCTCCATCCAGGCTATGGGCATCAAGACAGCGTTGCCTGCGGCAGAGCTGGGCCTGTACTCCCTGGTGCTGAGTGGGGCCCTAGCGTATGCTGGCCGGGGGCTCTTTGAGGCTTCACAAGGTAACAGCTGAGCCCAGGGGCAGAGGGGTGGGACCCTTCTTCCCCGGGGTTCTCAGCAAGTTTCTCTGCCCAGCAAGGTCAGAAACTTAAGAGGCCCCAGACTCAAGGGTAGTCCCTAGGCCCTGAGCAGGGAAGGGGTGGGGGGGGTGTTGAGCCAAATGCAATCACAGGGAGATTCAAATGCAGAAGAATCAACAGAGACCTGGACAGAGCCAGAGCCAGAGCGACAGAAACAGAGAGGCTCAGACATTCAGGAATACAGAGACCAGGCCCCAGACACACAGCGAGACCTAGAGAGAATCAAAGGCAGAGAGAGACCCAGACCCTCTCGCCTCTTCCCAGGGTGGCATCAGCCTTGCAATAGAAGCAGGTATGGGTGTGAAGGGGTCCCTCCCCATGAGGCCACATTCTGTTCTCAGATGGGGCCCACAGGAAGGCCTTCCGGGAGTCTGTGCGACCCGGCTGGGAGTACATTGGTCGGAAGATGGTAGGTTCCCCACACCTCGGGGTACCTGACCGGGGTCCCTGATCCCTGGCACAACTTTCCTGTCCCAAACCTTCTTTGACTGTCCCCTGTTCCCAATGGTCCCAGATAACAAGAGGGCTCTCAGTGGGGAGGGTCCCTGGCTTGAATTTTAGCAGCCTCAAATCCTCCAGTGGCCCCTCCTCTGTCCTCCTGGGGTCACGTCAAGTCTGCCCAGACCCTGCTCATTTAAGAAACAACTTGAGGCATGCTTCAGCAGGGCCTCCAGCACCATCCTCCCCAGAACACTGCAATAATGGCAGAATGTCAGGCAAGGTGCTGGGCAGAGGGGAAGCTCCGAGGAGCAGAGCAGCCCATATGGGGCCCCTCATTCTTCTCAACCTATCTTCCTGGTACTTGCCACAAGAGGGGAAGGCAGGGACCTTTTGCCACTGCTCTCCACTAATGTATAAGAAGACTCTTGGGGCGGGGAAGGTGCTGGGACCCTGACCAGCCCACTCTACCCCCACCCCACCTTAACCTGCCGGGACCTGCCCCAGGATGTGGCTGACTTCGAATGGGTTATGTGGTTCACCTCCTTCCGCAATGTCATCATCTTCGCTCTCTCCGGACACGTGCTATTTGCTAAACTCTGCACAATGGTTGCCCCCCAGGTGAGCTGGATCTGAGCCACCCCAGCCTCCCCCTCCTTTTCCCCTAGTAAGGGTTGTGGGAAGGCCATCCTGGGGTCCCACTTCCATTTACTTGAAAAGGTAACTGAAGCCTTCTCCAATGGCAACCCACTCCTTCTTGCCTGGAGAATTCCACGGACAGAGGAGCCTGGCGGGCTATACAGTCCATGGGGTGGCAAAGAGTCAGACACAACTGAAGCAACTAACACTTTCACTTTCACACTTTCCCTGTCCACAGCTCCGCTCCTGGATGTACGCTGTGTATGGGGCCCTGGCCGTGGTGGGCACCATGGGCCCTTGGTACCTGCTGCTGCTCCTTGGCCACTGTGTGGGCCTCTATGTTGTCTCACTCTTTGGCCAGCCCTGGCTCTGTCTTGGCGTCGGTCTGGCCAGCCTTGCCTCTTTCAAGCTGGACCCCCTCATTTCCTGGCAGGTGTGTGCTGGGGCAGGGCAGGAGTGGAGGGTGCAGGGACAGGACCCCGAACATCTTACTCCATCCAAACCCTTGGCCTCCAGAGTCTCCCCAAGCATTTCCTTCACTTTCCCAGCTGTCGTCAACCCTTTGATTACAGAGCATGCCTGGCCCATGAGGCAGTCACCTCCACCTCAGCAAAAATGTCCAGCTCTACCCCAGCACTTAACTAGCACTGGGCGGCCAGTGCTGACTGACGCCAGCAGAGGGAGAGGGCAGGACCAGGCTGGGCCCCTGCTGGAAGCGGGATGGGCTTCCCAGAGGCAAGGGGCACCCTGGTGAGCCGGTGGCCTGTTCTCTCCCATCCAGAGCGGGTTTGTAACAGGGACTTTTGATCTTCAAGAGGTGCTGTTTCACGGGGGCTGCGGTTTCACGGTGCTGCGTTGCACCAGTTTTGCGCTGGAGAGCTGCGCCCACCCTGACCGCCGCTACTCCCTAGCCGACCTGCTCAAGTACAATTTCTACCTGCCCTTCTTCTTCTTCGGACCCATCATGACCTTTGATCGCTTCCACGCTCAGGTGAGGAGACAGACACACTGTGGGCTCCCAAGACAGGACTGGGCCCCTTCCCCCCACCATGACTGGCAGTGAACCCCTCGCAGGAGCCAGAGGGGCTGGTCTCCACACTCGGGGCAGCCTGGATGAAGCGGCGTCTCCCCTCACCTTCAGGTCCCCACACAGTGACTCACCATTCAGACAGGGCTCCTCCCGCAGGCAGGGCCGGCCTCCCCGCTCAGACACTTGGGCGTCCCCTCAGGTGAGCCAGGTGGAGCCGGTGCGGCCAGAGGGCGAGCTGTGGCGTATCCGGGCCCAAGCAGGACTCAGCGTGGTAGCCATCTTGGCCGTGGACGTCTTCTTCCACTTCTTCTACATCCTCACCATCCCCAGTGACCTCAAGTTCGTCAACCGTCTCCCGGACAGCGCCCTCGGTGGGTGCGCGCCGGGCCCAGCACAGGGACGGGGGCTGGGCAGCCACCTCAGAACTGACCTCTGTGCCCCCACAGCGGCGGAGTCACAGCCATGGCAGCGTCTATGGAAGGGTGGGGGAGCGGGGCTTTGCTCTTTGAAATGCGTGGGACTTGGAGGTAGGCTTGCCCTGTGAGGCCCTGAGGGGTATCCTACAGAGGGCGCCCCACTCCACTTGGGGCTTAGGGATGATTTCCACAGCCCGACAGCATCTCCCCAGGGCCAGCCCCGCCCTCGGAAGTGGGGCGGGACCTCCGCGGAGGCGGGCGGGGCCTCCGTGGGGGCGGGACCTCCGTGGGGGCGGGACCTCTATGGGGGCGGTCCGGGCGCAAGGACCGCCCCAGGAGCTGGTAATTTTCCGTAGGGAAGGGCTGGGCTCAGTTACCACGCTGGATTTGGGAAGGCCCGGGGCAGGGTAGGGGGCGGGAGGAGATGCCAGTGTGACGGCCCCCAGGCAGTAACGACCCTCTGTCCGCAGCTGGCCTAGCCTACTCAAACCTGGTGTACGACTGGGTGAAGGCAGCTGTCCTCTTCGGAGTCGTCAACACCGTTGCGCGCCTCGACCATCTGGACCCGCCCCAGCCTCCCAAGTGCATCACAGCGCTCTATGTCTTCGCAGAGACGTGAGTGCGAGGTCCAGGGACACGCCCCCAGTATCCCCACCTTCCCTTAGCCTCTTCCCCCATGCTCCAGAGCTGGGCGCCTGGCCGATTTAAACCCGTCTGCTCTCCTCTCCTCCCACAGACACTTTGACCGTGGCATCAATGACTGGCTTTGCAAGTGAGTTGGGGTGGGGTGGCGGGATGTCACAGCCATCCCCCAAGTATCTGAGCAGGGCAGTGTCCGGATGGGTCCACGATTTCAAAGGTCACCCCCTGGGCCAGAGGAAGCAAGGCGGGAGTGAGGAGGTCATGGTAGAGGTTTAAGTGAAAGATGAGGATTTGGACGTGGGTAGGGGCCCTGGAGGAGAAGGAACTGGCAACCCACTCCAGTGTTCTTGCCTGGAGAATCCCAGGGACGGGGAGCCTGGTGGGCTGCCGTCTATGGGGGTCGCACAGAGTCGGACACGACTGAAGTGACTTAGCAGCAGCAGCAGCAGCAGGGGCCCTGGAGGTGAGAGAATGGTGGAGGGGAGACACACAGCAGGCAGCCAGGACAGGGCCTGGCCCTGGATTGAGGCCATCAGGAAGGAGCGGGCGAAAACTCCCAGGAAGTCATGTGCTAAGAAGGACTCTAGTTGAAGGGAGAAGGCGGAGCTGGCAGAAGGGCCTAAAAGGAGTGTCAGAGGAGCAGAAGAAAAGTCAGGATCATGGGACACCCTGGAAGCTAAGGGAAGCCCATCCTGGCATGGTGGGGGCAAGCAGGTTGGATGCTGCTGAAGCTAGAGACTGAGCATGAGTGTTGGTTGCCTGCAGGTTTTCAGCGTTTCCCCGGAGACACAGGGGCAGGGGAGGAGAGGGAAAGTTGGGGGGTGGGCACTGAGGAACTGCAGGGAAGTCCCGATGTGGACAACCCCTGGAAGAAGTGTGGCACTGAAGGGGGACACACAGGAATGCTGAAGGGAGAAGTAGGTGTTTTATAGACAAGAAATGATGAGGCATACTTGGGTGCTGAGGGGAATTATTCAGTAGAGGGAAAGAAGTTGACAGTGTAGGATAGAGGGGTGATTGATGGAGGGTGGTCCCTGAGAAGGGAAGAGGCAATGGAACCAGTGCCAGGCAGAGGTCTGGCTTCAGGACAGGGAGGAGGAAGAAAAGCCAGTGTGGATGCCGAAGAATGGTGGGCGAGTGTGGCAAGGTGGGGGATTCTTCCTGAAGCCTTTGGTTTTCTCTGTGAAATAAAAGGCAAGGTCATCAGCTGAGAGCTGTTTGGGGATGGAGGGAGGCAGCATCTATGTGCCTCCCTTGCTTAGATCACCACACACCCACTCATACCTGCAGGAGAGATGAAGGTGGAGTAGCCACTGCAGAGCCTGGGAGAAGAAGCTGACGAGAGAAGCTTTGACATTGATGGCGCAGATAGTGTGGGAGGCGGTGGATTTATGGATTCTAATATGCCAAGGTGTGGCATTCTTCCCATTAGGGTTTAGTTTCTAGGGTGCAGGTGAGGAGGAAGTGGGTGATTTGGGCTTTCCCAGATGGGTGAGAAGGAAGAAGTGAGGGAGAAGGGTGTTTTAGGTTGTGATGATGACTTATTGAATATAAGCCTGTTAAGAAGGGTGGTAAAAATAGAAGGGCATCAGGAGATGAGGACTGTAGGGGGAATCAATGAGATTGAAGAAGTGGAGCTAGGGAGTCAGATCAGGTGGGGCTGGGTGAAGGATGGGAATCAGGAAGAAGTAAAAGAAGTGGTGAAAAAGTTGGGGTGTGGCCATGGGAGTGGGTGACTGGAGTGGAGTGGAGAAGAAGTCACTGGAAATGAGGAGGTCAAGTAACAGAGACACTGGCTATGCAACAGGTCTTCAACCAAATTTATTTAACAAATATTTATTGAGTATCTATCTACTGTGTGCCAGGCACTCACTGTTCTAGTTTCTGGGGATACAGTAGTGAACATGGCAAAGACCCTGCACTCATGGAACTTAGAGTCTAGTGGGGAGAAACAGACCATAAACAGGTAAAAAAAGAGAGAGAGAGAGAGATAATTTTAGAGAGTGGTAAGTGTTATGAAGAAAGTAAAAGAACGTAATGGGATAGAATCTTCTTTAGTTGGGGTTCAGGCATGCCTCTGTGAGATGAACTGAGACTTGAATGATAGGCAATTTGGAAGACAGATTTCCAGGCAGAGAGAAAAATAGGTACAAAGGCTTCAAGACAGGAACCAGCTGTGTGTCTCTGAGTGTCAGAAAGACTGGTAAGGGAAAGCACAGTGAATGAGGCAGAGAATGGTGGGTGATGAGGTCAGGGAGGGAGGCAGAAACCAGACAACGTGGGATCTTCTAGCCGTAGGAAGGTGGTTGAGTTTTAATGAGGAACTATGAGGGAGGGTATAATTGTGGAAGTGAGGTAATCTGGGTTACACTCTTAAAAGATGCCTTGACAGGGAAGCCTAGAATGCTGAAGTTCATGGGGTCACAGAGTCGGACGTGACTGAGCAACTATAACAACAAAAGCTGCTGTGTGGACGATGGACAGTAGAGGGCAGAGGCAGAAGCAGGGAGGCAACTTGCTGCTGCTAAGTTGCTTCAGTCGTGTCTGACTCAGTGCAACCCCATAGACGGCAGCCCACCAGGCTCCCCCGTCCCTGGGATTCTCCAGGCAAGAACACTGGAGTGGGTTGCCATTTCCTTCTCCAATGCATGAAAGTGAAAAGTGAAAGTGAAGTCACTCAGTCGTGTCCAACTCGTAGCGACCCCACGGACTGCAGCCTACCAGGCTCCTCCGTCCGTGGGATTTCCAGGCAAGAGTACTGGAGTGAGGTGCCATCACCTTCTCCGGGGAGACAACTTAGGTCCTTGCAATAATCTGTGTAAAAGGAGATGACCTCCTGGACTCGAGTGGTGTTACTGGAGGCATGAGCAGTGCTCAGGACTGAGAGGAGGCTGTGCAATTTGCTCACTTGGATGTGAGCGGAGAGGGGAATTGAGAATCCAAGATGGGACCAAGAGTTCTGGCAGCAACCGAATGGATGGTGGCTGAGATGGGAATGAAGCAGGTTTGGGCAGGGATGAGGGAGTCAGTCATTCATATGAGGTGTCTGGTAACAGTTGGATTTATGAGTCAGGAGATACATTTGAGGCTCATCAGAATAGAGACGGCATTCAGAGCCTTGGCTGTGGATGAGGTCACTTGAAGAAGGAAGGTTGCTGGAGAGGACGGGAAGTTCAAGGCTGAGCCCTCCATATTTTGAAGTTGGATAGAAGCGGAGCAGCCACCTGAGGCTCAGGATATTGAATATGCCCCGGATGATAGTGTTGAGGAAGCTGCCCCCCTTTGTGTATCCTTTGCCCACCTACCACCTGCCTTTTCCCACACTCCCACCGGCCCCTTTTTCCACTTTTCCTGCAGGTATGTGTATAACTACATTGGTGGGGAGCACTCTGCGGTGATCCCAGAGCTGGGGGCCACCATAGCCACATTTGCCATCACCACTCTGTGGCTTGGGCCTTGTGATGTTGTCTACCTGTGGTCATGCCTTAACTGCTTTGGCCTCAATTTTGAGCTCTGGGTACAGAAGCTGGCAGAGTTGGAGCCCCTATCTCAAATTGAGGTGAGCAGAGAAGGTCTGGGGCTGGGGTTGGCTGGGGCCCTGGAGTGGGTGGCACTGCTGACCTCTGGAGTCTTCCAGCCACACTTGACTCTCAGTCCAGAACTTTCTCACCACCACCCTCCTGGTCATCAGGGCTATGACTCCTCCTGTGGGTGTCTGGCCCTCCCTTACCTTCTGCAGGGTGGGGCCCCTGGCCCTCACTGTGTTGATCAGGCTGCGTCCTCTCTCCAGGGTGCAGTTTCCCATGTTTAACAGAGGGAGAGCTGACGTGCGAGTCTCAGAGACACGGGCATATCCTAGGATCCTGTGGCCATGTGGGCAAGGCCTCTGACTCATTGTATCCTCTTTTCCCCTGGGCCTGTTGCCTCATTGCCAATGTTTTCCTGGACCAAGCAGACCTCTCTGTCAGAGCAGATGTCCCGCAGGGTCCGAGCTGTCTTTGGGGCCATGAACTTTTGGGCCATCATCATGTACAACCTTGTAAGCCTGAACAGCCCTGAGTTCACAGATCTGGTCGCCCAGCGCCTGCTGCTCTCAGGTGAGGGACAGTGGATACAGAATGTGCCCTGCATCCACTTCGAGAATCGTGATCTCCTGAAATGTCCCCACCCCACCGTAATTCCTCAAGGACCCAACAGGGAGGGGACCATCAAGTGGGAAGAGAAGAGTCATGGTGGGGGGGAGGGAGGCTCTGTTCCTAGGACCCATAACCTGTTCCCCACCCAGGGTTCCCCCAGACCACGCTGGCCATCCTGTTTGTCACCTACTGTGGTGTCCAACTGGTGAAGGAGCGAGAGCGAACCCTGGCTCTGGAGGAGGAACAGAAGCAGGACAAAGAGAAGCTGGAGTAGGGGCGGAGGGGAAGAGGGGTGGGTTCTGCTCAGCTCTTCCTGGGCCCTGGCCCAGGCCAGGCCAGATGGGGCCTGACTGATAGAATAAAAGACTTTTCTACCGTGGTTCAGCCATTCCCTTCCCCTTCCTCCCGTGGTCTCCCGGCTCCCTGTCCACGCCAGATGAGGAGCTAGAGGTCCAGGGAGGGGGCTCAAACTCTCGGCGCACACAGAGCATGTAGGAGACACACATGGACGGCCAAGGCCACCGACCTTGGCAGCCCAGCAGCTGAACACAAGAAGCCCCAGGCCTTCAAACCACCTGGTCACTGCTGCTTGGAGCATCTCATCCCAGACTCTGAGCTGCTTGCTCGGAAGGCACTTTATTCTTCTCACAGGAGGAGACTTACTCAGGCTGCAAGGTGCACTCGATAGAGTTGCTCCCCACCTGACAGGCGAGGAGGCTGAGCCCTGTGGGGCATTTACCGGCACACGGCCAGGCTGGGGCTGGACCAGGGTGCAGCCTGACACCCCATGAGCTTCTGCCTCGTGGACCAAGAACACTGGGGGATATGAGACACTGGAGAAGCCGAAAGTTTCTTATCCCTGCCCGAAGCCCCAGCACTGGGCACCGATTTCCCTTTCCCAGCTGAAGCAGTCCCTGGGGCACCATGATGGGATGGGATCCAGGTGGGCTCTGCCTCTGCCAAACTCCTCTGCTAGGGACTCCTCCCTGGAGTCCCCACCCAGAAGGCCAGGCCTCTGTGGTCTGCAGCATAGGGGACAGGGCACATTCAGGCCCTCTGGGCAGGTCACAGCTTGGTCAGGCGCAACACGTTGAGCCGCACAGGTAGGAAGGTGGCGCCAGCAGCGTAGGCGATCTCCCGGAGGACCCCCTCCCACTTCTTCTCGTCCTCATTGTATCTGGGGTGAGAGGAGTGGGGACAAGGATGCAGAGCTCAGTCACCCAAGTCCAGGGTCGGACCCAGCAGGAAGAGTGCAGCAGGCCACCCCTGGGAGGTGCTGCCTCCCAGCCCCAGGCCCACCTCCTTCCTTTCCATGTTCTGGGAAAGGAGTGGGCACCTACCTAAAGAACACCTACATTCTAGGAAGGGCTCCCTCTCAAGAATTCCACGCTCTTTTTTTTTAACCACATAGCATATGGGGCCTTAGTTCCTTGACCAGTTATGGAACCCATGCCCCCTGCATTGGGAGGATGGAGTCTTAACCACTGGACCAAGGGAAGTTCCAAGAATCCCATATTCCTTGAAGTCCACCTCCTTCCAGGAAGGTCTACACCTCCTCAATCCCCTCCTCTTGAGAATTTCTGAACTGAACCCTCGAAGAAGTAACCCCCACCATCCTCAATGTCTTGGGTCCTGTTCTCCCAGGACCCAAGGGTTCTCCCAAGGTTCTCCCAGCAGCGCTGCTCCCTAGAGGCTGCCTGCAGCACTGGCATTGCTGAAGGTTCAAAAGCTGCCCCAGATGGCTGAAACCTCTCCCGACCACCCCCAGGTAGGATCAGCCAAAGAAGCAAGGCACTGAGAAGCTAGGATCCAGCTACTTCTCAATGCCAGTCCAGCTCTCCCCTTCAGGAGGGAGGAGTGAGGAAAAGCCCACTCTGCTCCCGGGGGCCAATTTCTGTGGGTCTGGGTCCTAACCTTGGCATCGGCTTCTGACTGTGACACTGTTGATACTCCACAGTGGGGTGCGGTGCCATGTGTGCACACCCAGACTTTCCCAACCAAGTGGAGAGACCCTGGGCTAAGCAAGGCATGTCTGCTGTCCCGTCCCCACAGGGTTCCCTGGAAGGGGGTCAGCTCTGCCCCGCCCACGAGCCTGCCAGGTGCTGCCTCGGTGCCCAGCCAGCCTTGCTCACAATTCCTCTTACCTCCCTGGTGTTGGGGGGCAGGCTCACCTCCAGATGTCGTTGAGCTCTGTGGGAACCAGCTCCCCGGACTCAGTCTCCAGAGTGGCAAAGCCACCGATGGCATAGAGGGTGCCCGCCAGGCTGACCAGGCTGAGTGAGCTGCGCTCCTGTGGGAAGGCCTCAAAGGGTGCCCACCTGATGGGAAGAAGGGGGCATGAGGGGGGTGCCTGCATGGGCCTCGGCAAGCCCAGTGACTGTCCCCTGCCAGCATCCATAGCTTCAGTTGCAACCTTCAAAATTCGACTCCCGGGCACCCATTCTGCAAGCACAACCTCCTCTTCCCTGACTGCTCAGGAACACCCTCTGGTCTTCTCTTCTTCCCCATTTTCTTGCCCCTCACGTTTCCCTTCATTGTGCCCCTATCATCCATCCAACCTACACCCGGTGAAACCCACCAGGGACCTCCCCAAGGTCCCACCTTTGCTCCTAAACCAACTTCTGCTGGTCACCTCAATCACCACTGAGACCATCCTGTGCACTCCTGCCCCTTCTCTCTTCTCTCCTTCACAGCCCAGACCCTCTCAATCTACCTTCACTCCCCTAACTCCTGAGGGTGGACCTCCATCCCTCCAAAACTGCTCTCCTGACCATCGGAATCCAGGGCCCACAGCACACACCTCTGTTGACATGACTTTCTTCACCTTGCACCTCCCCAGCCTCACCGCGTAGGCTTCCTTGCTGAATAAAGCATCTGTCCCTGCTGTCCCTCAGGGCCTGAGCCTCAGCTTCTCCCATTCACACCCTCTCTCCTGAGGGAGCTTGTCCCCACGGACTACTGTTGACCCCCAGATCTCACCCCCCAGCTCAGCCCTTTCTCTGCCCCAGTAGGCTCCTCCTGGATACACCCAAGCACCTCACATCCACATGTTCTAAGTGGACCCTCATTTTTCCTACCTAACTTCAACAGTTCCTCAATAAATGACCTCCCAGCCTCACTCAAAAGCATCCACCTCTCCCTCTCACCCCCACCATCCAATCAATTGCTAAATCCTGCTTCTTCTGTCTCCTGAACTCCTGCTACTGAGTTTGGCCTATGGACCAGCAGCATCAGCATCAGCTGGGGGGTTGTTAGAAATACACTCTGAGATCCCTCCCCAGACCTGAGATCCCTCCCCAGACCTGAGATTCAGAATCTGCATTCCAACATGACCCCCAGGAGATTCGTGTGCATGTGAGAAACACTGGCTAGACCTTTCTCTGGTGCATCCTTTCTGCCCCATCACTGCTGTACCCCCAGCTCCAGGCTACCATCAGTACTTGCTACCCAGCTGTACCCCCACCTCCTGGGAAATCCCTAATCTCTTCTCTACATGGTCTGCCATGAGGCATCTTGGTAAAACACAGATGGGAGCTTAAAACCCATCAGAGGCATTTCATTACTCTGGGGATAAAGTGCTTCAGCCCACTGGCCATCTCTCCAGCCCCAGTATCCACCATCCCCACCTCCCTTCACCCACCACGCTCTATCCAGCCTGACCAAAGCCCTTTTATCCAATGGGCTTGCCTTTTTTTTTTTTCTCCTAACTGCCTTGGCACTAGCCTTCCTTTGCCTTCGGGCATCCTCCCACTACCCCTTTAGCTGGCAGAGTCCACAGTTTTCTTCCTGACCTCCCTCGGCAGGGTAGCTTCTATTTTGTTTACTGCTCTTATCTCTAGCCATCAATCCAATGACCGGTATGAGTCTCTGAATGAGGAACCTGGCATCTCCTGGGAGATCTCGCCTGCAGACCAGGCTGGCCATAACACTTGCCCCATCTTGTAGGGGAAGCCCACCTCATTGCTGACCAGATTAAAGGGGCTACATCTGTGCTGATGTCCAAGCTGAACAGTGGAGACTCAAAGTAGGTGCTATGATTCCTGCCAGGGCAGACACAGAGAGGGCTGATATAGGCCCAAAGCCACGGGGCCAGAGGGTTACAGTGGGGACCTTCGTCCCTGGCTGTCCTGTGGAAGTGGGTGGGGAGGCGGGAAGCAGCCATACTTGTTGTCTGCAATGCTGTACACCTCGGCTGAGCTGGTCAGCCCTGTGTCTGTGACCCCAGCAGCTACAAAAATGCGGCCGTCATGGATGGTGGCCCCGAAGAGTGAGCGGGGAGTCTTCATGGGCGCCAGCTCCCTCCACTCGAACTTTTTAGGGTCGTAGACCGACATCTTGTTCAGGCACTTCCTATGGGATCGGGGTGGAGGGGCAGTGAGTGAGAAAGGAGAAGGCGAGGGGCAGAGCCGCCTCTTTCCCTTGGCCCAGTCCCTCCAGCTGCCTCCCAAGGCAGGCAGGACAGACCCCTGACAGCCTCGGGGAGACTCTGCTTCGGTTCCACCCGCCGACCCGGCTGCTGCACTCCCCCCCCTCCAGGCCCGGGCCTCACCTGTTGCTGCCCTTCCCGCCAATGACGTAGACCAGGTCCATATGGGAGAGCACCGAGTGTCCGTACACGGCATAGGGCAGCGGGTCCGATTCGCCCCATTTGAACGACCTAGAGGGGAGGAGAGTAAGGCGCTCTCTGTCCGTCTGCCCACCACCCAACACGTGGTGTTGGGATGCACCCGACTTGTTAACCGGAACTCCCCAGACCGCTCAGCTCCCGGCTCCCACGTTACCTGCCAGCCAGCCCCGCCCCGCCCCGCCCCGCCCCGCCCCCAGCCCCGGGCTCTCGCTCACCCCGCCCAGCTCCGCCCAGCCCCGCCCAGCCCCGCCCAGCCCCCGCCTCGCCCAGCCCAGCCCAGCCCAACCCCACCTCGCCTCGCCCCGCCCCCAGCCCTGGGCTCTCGCCCTGCCCCCGGCCCTGGGCTCTCGCTCACCCCACCCCGCCCCGCCCCCGGATCCTTGGCCTCGCCCCGCAACCCTCACTCACAGTCTGTCGTAGCACATGACCGAGTCCAGGCTTTGCTCGTCGTCCTTGAGCTCTCTGCCGCCAACCACGTAGATGGAGTTAAGAGCCTCTCCCAAGCCGAAGAGGCAGCGCGGCGAGGGCAGCGGCGGCATCCCCAGCCACTCTGAGTCCAGGTGGTCAAACTGCGGGCCGGGCGACCAGTCAGCGACCCTCCCCACGCCCTCTCATCAACCCCTCTCCCCAGCCCCAGCCCAGCGCCTTCTGGCCACCCCCCGCCTTGGGTCATGGGGAGTCCGGGCCTGCAGGTAGGGCCAGCGCAGCCCGGAGGCGGTGCCTGGAGACAGTGCCCCCCCCCCCCCCCCATATCGGGCTGAGAACAGCCGAGGGTCCCAACCCCACCGGGGCCCGGAGATCACCTTTATAGCACCGTGATGGAGCATCCCTTGCAGAGCTGAGAAGGAGTCTCTGAGAGGGAGGCCCAGTTGCCGCCCTGGCCCTTCCCCAATACAATTCCTGAACTGAGGCCTGCCTGACCCCTGTTTTCCATCCCATCCCACTGCACAGGAAAGGTCCAAATACAGCCACCCACTCCTTCAAACTTACAGTGTAATAAGTCTATGGCCCTGTGCACTCCAACAGTCGTTTTTTCTTGCCACACTCGCATGGCTTGTGGGATCTTAGTTCACTAATCAGAGATTGAACCCCAGCCCTCCACCACGCCCCCCCACACACCCTCCCACCATCCCCCACCCCCCTACCCCTGGCAGTGAGAGTGGAGTCCTAACCACTGGACCTAGAGGGAATTCCCAACAGTCTGTTAATAACTACACTAGTGGCTCATCTTTTGGTGGAGTTTTCTGAGGGCTGAGCACTGTGCTGATGAACACTTTATAATCATCAATTAACCTTCACACAATCTTATCAGGCAAGGAAGTATAATATCCCCATTTCCAAAGAGGCCTAGAGAGAACACACAATGCACCCACCATGTGCCTTGGCTGGTGGAGATGCTCTCCCCACCCCCCAGCTTAACACTGGCACGATGCTGCCCTCACCCCTCTCCAGCCTGGTTAGGCCTCAGTAAGCACACTATTCACTCGGCTCCTACCCATCTCTGTTCCATGCTCACTGGTTCCCACCTAGAAGCACTGCACCCTCCCCTCCACGTCTCCAAATTCACCCAACTGGCAAGGCTTAAACTTACATGGCCAGTCACAAGGAAACCACGTTTGGCCTCTGAGATCCCACTGTCACACTATAGCTTGGACCAGGCACCCCACTCTCCTGCTCCTTCTTGGGCCTCAGTTTCCTTATCTGTGCAATGGTAAGGAGGGGAGGATGGTCCCTTTGTCTGAGACACACTGGTCCACATTCTAGTCCCAGCTTCATGCAAAGGTCTTAGCCAGGACCCCTACACTGACCTTGCTCCTTCTCACTGTCCCTGACTTCAATCCCTGCACAGAGCTAGGGCCTCCAACATATTCACCATCTGAAAGCTGACATCTCCCTGAAACTGAGACACCAAAGTTATACATCTTATTGTCAACTGCCTATAACGATCTTCAGCCTTCAGGCAAATGGCTGTCACTCATCCTCCCCGGTCTACATCTCAGCCTAGATCCAATGACATTCCCCAACAAGTAGACATAGGCCTCTGCTGGGCCCCAAGGCGCCCCCCAGTGCCCAGAAATCAGTACTGGCCGCCCCTCCCAAGGCGGGCCAGGCACCTGCAAGAAGTAAGCGCTCATGGGGTCCTCTTTGTTGTCCTCATTGTAGAAAAGGCCTCCAGCCACGAAGATCTGGTTCTCTTTGGTCACTAGGCTGACATGGTTCTTGGGGATCTGGGTCGAGAGGGAGGCACAGTAGCACTCGTTGGCTGCCGGGTCATAGGCCACGGCGCCCTCCTCACTGATCATGAAGATGAGGTCCTGCAGGAACATGCCAAAGCGCAGGGTGTCATTGAGGATCCCGGGTAGAATGCGCTCTGCCTCCTCTTCCTCCTCCTCCGCCTTGGCTTCGGTTGTGCCCTTGTCAGTGGCCTTGGCCCCAGCCGACTCCTTCCCCTTCTCCTTCTTCTTCTTGCGCAGCACAGTGATGCGGCCCTCGTGGGCATCTTTCACCATCTGCACCTTGCGCAGCAGCTCCGGCTGGGCACGCACGAGAGGGTGGCGCTCCACGCGGCTCTCTAGGAAGGCGCGTGGCAGCAAGCGGAAGCGCACGCTCTCGAAGACCGTGGGCAGTGCGCGCTGGCGCTCGGCTTGCGCCTCGGCGTCACCGCTGCTTGCCCATCGCATCACCGCTTCGAACACGGCTTCCTCCTTCTCCACGTTGAGGCCATCGCTGGAGATGATAGCAATGAGCTCGTCGGCCGAGAGCCCTAGGAAGTCGGCGTCGCGGGCCACCAGCGAGAAGCGCGCGCAGATGAAGTCGCGGGCGGACACCGCGAGGCGCGCGCAGTCGAGCAGGAGGCCGAGGCGGAAGACCGCCAGGCAGTTGGCCAGGCACAGGCGCTTCTGCAAGAAGGACACGCAGATGGTGAAGATGGAAGGGATCTGGAAGCGGTGCGCCGCGGCGAACAGGTCCTGCACGCTCGCCTCGTCCAGCGCGATCTCTGACGTGTACAGATAGTGGAGCACCTGGGCCACCACGTCAGGGGACACCTCCTCCAGGCGCAGCTCGCCTGCGCTCTCAGGTTCGGCCAGGAAGCGCGCCCGGAAGTAGGGGCTGCAGGCGGCCAGTACCAGGCGGTGGCACGGGAACTCGCGCTCGCCCACCCGCACCACACAGTCGAGGAACTTGCCGTGGTCCAGCATGTCCTTGAGCCCGTCCTGCAGGAGCGTCTGCTGGTACAGCCGCTGCTCCTCCGCTTGCTCCAAGCCCAGCGCCATGGTGGGTGGCCTCCTCTCCGCCCTCCCTGCCTTCCTGCTGGGTCGCACTCAGTCTACGCAGCTGTCCAAGCCGGGCTATATATAGAGCTGGACTGGGCCCGGTAAGGCGAGCTGCCTGGCCTCCCGCACATGACGCAGAGGGGACAGCTGGGCTGAGGCCCCCGCCCAGAGCAACCTTGACTCAGCCCCTGGGGTTCATGGGACTGGGGTAGGGTGTCTCGGTCCTCCCTGAAAGATGAGGGCCTCCCTGCCTCCTCTGTAAACGGAGCACAGTGAGGCCTTGACTGCTTTCCTTGGTCTAGGTGATGCCCCTCAGGGAAGGGGATGACCCAAGCTCTGCCTCTCAAAGAAGGGAGAAGCCTTCGAATCCCTCTTCAAGGGTCTCCCTTCCTCCAGGCCTTGTGGGCCTTTCTGCCCAGCTGACCCTAACCTCCTTGGAGTGTACCTCCCTCCACCCAGTCCTGGACACGGTGTGCTCAGGTTTCCCACTCAATGAATTTGGGCCTGGGGCACCTGTTGCCTCAGCTTTAAAATGGGAAGAATTTTCTCCCCCCAGCTCGGAGACCTTCCTTGGACTGTGCAAGAAAGCAAGAAGACGCTTGAATAAACAAGGTCACCACTTTCCTGTGGGGCCTGAGAAGGCCAGATCACTCTGTTGCACCTCAGTCTCCCTTCCTGCACAGTGAAGAGATGGGTGAGTTTGATTTTTAAGGCCTTCAGTTTAGTTCTGCTGTGATTCGAAAGCAGAGTCCCACTGCTGTGTGATTCTGTGGTCCGGTGATGGGGCAGAATCACACAGTACCACTCACTGTGGTTTTGTGTCCCTGCGAATACACAGGCACAGGGTTTCACACTGTAAGCTGTCAGACGTGCTAGATTCAGTTTTGTAGGTTCAACTATTCTAGGTGTTAAAAACCCCAGGGATCAAAAAACTAACAAAAAGTTACACTCAGAGTTGAATATTCCAGGAAAGCTGTCTGTGCTCAGTTCTTCATTCATCCTAAGCTTGACCTGAGCCTGCCCAGCCTTGGGGCCCCTACACCTGTCTAGCATCTAAGGGATCCGGGTAGAGGTGTGGGGCAGCCAGTCCCAATGCCCACCCTGCTTTGGACCCCTGACTGCCTTCCCCCACTCGACAACATGCACACACACATCAGCCTCAGCCACCAAGATAAACTTGTTCCCAAAGTGCCAGAGGCTGTAGCTGTGGGTTAAATTTAGCCCCCAAGACACTGGTGTGAACTGTTATGGGGCATTCTCCCATCATTCCTGAGTCACTTGTTTATAACCTCAGGCTTGAGGGGGTGGGGGGTTAGCGAGGGGGGCTTAGGCTGGGCCAGGACTGAGTCACCACCCCGTTTTTGATCCCGGTGATGTCAATGCCTGTCCCTCCTGAGCAGTGCTTTCAACCATTGCTTGATGACCCCTCTAGCACGTCTCAGAGGGACACAGCACCTAGGTAGGATCACCTAGAAATAGTCCTGTCTGTCTTCTGGGAAGGGCAAAGGCTCACCCAGGGGCCTCCAGCCCAGCCCTATACTGCAGAACATTTCCATTCAGCACCATCAGTGAGGAGACCAGGTTGTGAGAGGCTCAGCCATGTGGCCAAGTCACACAGCTGGCAAGTGGCTGATCCAGGATTCGAAGCAGATCTGCCCACCTCCAAAGACTGTGGGAATCCCTCCCTGCCCTGCTGATTCCAAAGAAAATGCCCATTAATCGTCATCTCACTTTCCAAAGACCAGGACAGAAGGTACTGGCTGAACAATTAACTTATGTTTATCAGATGATTCAGTGGCATATTTTTAGATTATGATGAGTCCCATGGTGCTCAATTCCTACCAGGCATTCTACTAGAATGTTTATATGTGGCTCATCCATTCATCGAGAACCTACTGTGCACTATTCTAAATGTTGAGGATTCAGCAGTGAACACATCAAGTAAGAATTCCTGTCTTTTTGGAGCTTAACTTCAGCTGAGGGAAAGGGGAACAGCAACAAGTAAATAGTTACACAGGGTGTCAGATGATAACTGCTGTGGTAACAGGTAGCTGGGAATGGGGCATGGGAAGCGATGGGTGGCAGAGGTCACAATTTTAAATGGAATAGTCAGGATGGACTCACTGAGTGGATTATGCTTGAGCAGGTTTAAACCATGGAGGAGGAGGATTCCAAGCAGGGAACAGCTTGAGCTAAGGCCCTGAGGCAGGACTACACCTGTCCTGTTCCAAGAACAGCAAGGAAGCCAGTGAGCAATGAATGAGGAGGTGAGTAGGAGATGAGGGCCAAGAGGTAAGAGGGGGTGGTATCATGTATGACCAGTGTATAGACGGGTTTTTTTGCCCTCTGTGAAATGGGGAACCGCTGTTTATTTTTAAATTATAATTATGGGGAATGCAAACATTTCCAGGGAGAGAGTAATATACTGATCTCTCATGTACTGAGCACCCTCTTTCAACAACTATCAACTCATGAAGTCATGGCCAGTCCTGTGTCATCCCTGCCCCTCTCACTCTGGTTTCACCCAAGGACATGCCCAGGGACCACAGGTGGGCGGAAGAAAGCATGACTCCAGGGCTTGATGTTGATCAGAGGGACCTGTCACTTCATTTCATCCTTTTAAACTTTACAGCATTGGGCTTCTCAACAGAAATGCTGGCATCTCAAATTCTGAGGGAAGTCATTTCCAGCCTGAATTTTACACCCAGGCAATTTTACACCCAGGGAGATACAGTCAAGCGCTTCATTCCCGGAAGTGGTCCGGAGGAGAAGGTAAATGTTAGGGTTAGGAAAAAGGAGTCCACTAAGACATAAACCTTTTAGAAGTTAAAGATCTCTGCAGTGAACGCAAAAGGACACAGTCTTCAGCAAAGAGGGACAGGGAATGACAGGCCGGGGGAGGCTGTTAGGCAGTTTCTCAAGTCTCCTCGTGGGAAGCTGGTTGCACTGTGTGTTCCCTAGGGTCATCTTCCTGTACTGCTCCTTGGTTATGAGAGTGAGGAAATGGATGGAACACTCACTGTGTTTGCACATACGAGAAGGAAAGTTGCATTTATGACAAGAGGTTTGGGAATGCAGCAGTGCTAAACACCTAGAAACCAAAGTAAATTATGTTTAAAAGAGCCAAAAGTAAAAAGTTATGAGAAAGGAAATGGAATCCTATTGCATTATATGGCTTGGTTGAGATCGGTGTCTACATAGTCATAATAATGTAGATACTAAATATTAATCTAACCTCAAATAGTAACATAACCATGTTGGGAGGAAGGGGAATTGTGTATATAGTGTTTGTGTGTGTGATGGGAGTGTTGAAGAAATACATCAATAGCCAATGCCTAAAACTGAAAATAGGAGGAGAGCAGTGTTGGAGGAGTGCTTTCCATGGGCAGGAAAACACCAAAAATACCAACTGAATTGGAACTGCTCACTTATTGGGAGTTGGAAAGGAGGAGATGTGGGGAACTGCAGGTTTTTTGAAAAAAAAAAAAAAAGTTCTAGAAATATTTGGCTTCTTCAACTATGTCCAAATAAAACTTTAATTAAAAAAATAAATATTTTCCTCAGAGGTTCTCTAGAAAACCGTGTTGTGTGACGTCGGATTGTTGCTCACAGCACAGTGGGGCTGCCGGGAAGAGGTGATATGGAGGCAACGCACGGATGGACAGGTAGCACAGGGGGGCCGAATCCCCTCAAGACACCCAGCAGGGAGCAGCCAGGCCCGCAGGCCTAGCAGCAAGCGGCACTTTCAGGGTGACTTGAGCAAGCCCCTGTTCCCCTCAGAGAAGTGGGGCTGCGTGGAGGGCAACGTACTCATCCTGGGGACCTGAACCGCCTCCCTGGCCAGTTAGTGAGCCACCCAGCAGCCTCTCTCCTAGCCCCTCCCGGTGTCTGAGACCCCTCAGATACCCTGGTATCTCATCTGAGACCCCTCTCTGGGCATCTGAAACCAAGTGCTACATACATGGTGAGGGGGCATTCATTCATTCACCATGTGTCCCCACAGCCTATAATTCTATCCCACATGGAGCCCGGTGCCCCAGCGAAATAATTCTGAGGTCCACGGGGAGAGTTGCTTGCTCCTCGGAGGCCACAGTCTTCCGTCTGAGTTGTTCTCCCAGGCGCAGACACCAAGCTCCTTCAGACCTCAGCCCTTGGCTCTGGAGGTTCCCCAGGAGCCCAGCCCATCCTCAGGAGAGGGAGACGGGACCTGGGGATGCTCCGGGCACAGGTGTCCATGTGGTCTTTGGCGGCCGCACTGTCCTTCATCTCTCTGTGGTCTGAGTCCTTTCAGCCCACAGTCAGGGCGGCATATGTAAAGAAGAGGCTGGGCCAAGAGACAGTTGTACTGCCTTTATTCCCCTCCACTCTTCTCCTCACCCTCCTGCAGTCCCCCATACACTCTGGGGCTGTGGAATGACCACACAGGGCAGACATCAAGGGTCCACGTACCTGGGCACAGCCGTTTTGCCACTGAGCGCCACCCCACCCCCGACTGCCGAGGGGTGCCATGTGGGACATGGCAGCAAATGTCAGGATCAGAGGCTCAGGCTTTGCCCCCACTGCCTGCCCCCCCACCCAGCCTGGGTTCCTAGAACTGTAGTCATGGGGCTTGAATGGTCATCTCTCTGGCCACTCATCCCCAGCTGGCCCAAGACCAGGGACTACAAGGGGAGCTGGGGAGGGGCAGGCCAGGTTCCAGACTTGAGGCTTGGCCAAGTGGGCTGAGAAGTCCAGCTGGACAGAGCGGCCCCCCTTGGCAGATCTGCAGTGGGAGATAATCATCCCAAGCCCCCTCCCCATCACCAGCCCTGGGAAGTGGGTGTGATGGCCCAAGCCCCTCCCTCCAATATCCAGGTGCTTGTTAATTTGTTTTAAAAATTAAAAAGGAAATGTAAAAGCTGGTAAAACAAGAACCCCTATCCATACTGGCACGGCTGAGGTTCCATTATTGCTTCAGACCCTTGTGGTCTGGCCAGAAAGGAGCTCCCACCAACACTGGCCAAAGGGGAAGAGAGCATTTAGCACCAGGGACACAGGACTCCTGTCCCTGCTAGGACGGGGGCCTCCCAGGAGAGGGGGTGGCCGTGCCCATCTAAGCTATCAATACAATGACCATCTGACCAGTGCCCAGCCTGCTGTCTGGACCCCTCTCATGCCCTGAGAAGGGAAGCGTTCAAGAGTAGGAGACCCAAGTCCTGGGACAGGGTCTCGCCAGCAGCTCCCTACACCCATCTCCAGCCTTTGCTTGTGAAAGTCTGACTTCACGGATCAGAGGCCAGCCTGGCCAGGGCCCCCCAGGCTTTCTAAGGCTGCAGTGACGGTAGCAGGTGACAGGGCCACCAGCTCTAACGGGAGATCCTGGTGTCAGCCACAGGGGGTGAGAAGCTCAGGGGAGTCCCAGCCTACAGCCCATTTGGGGAAATCAGACTTTTTTTAGGAAAATGTGGGCAAGCTCTGAAGAGCCGCCAGGCACTGGGACTGGAGGTTGGAAATAGCAAGGGAGAGGGGGGAGTGGGGGGGGACCCTGAGGACGTCATGGAAGCCCAGAGATCAAGGGGTGCAGGAGAAGAAAAGAGCTACAGTAGAGCAGGAGCCTGAGAGGTGCAACCCTGACCCCATAAGAGGCTAGAACCCTCAGCCTCGGGGTGGGGGAGCCGCAGTGCTGGGAACCAGACAGGGAGCTTTCCTCTCTTGAGGGGGTGCCCAGAGGACAGCAGGGGCATCTGAGGGTACGTACGTAGGCTCTGGCTTGCACTGTTCCTGCTACAGCCCCAAACTCAAACCCTGTAAGCCCAGAGAACAGTCTGGGCTGTGTGGCTTGGATTCTAAATCCTCAAATCATTCGGGCTCCTTGGGCTTACCCACATCTGTACAGAATAAAGTGCTTCGTTTATTGATGATTAAAATGTCCCCAGCCCCCTGCCCCAGCGCCATGGACCTTACAAGGAGGTCTGAGGGGTCCCGACCCCCTCAGCCCTTGAGCTGATGGGGCCAGTTCCCCCCCCACGACCCCCTGGGCTCAGGCCTCTTCCCACTCCAGCCATGCTGGGAAGGTGGTGGTGTGGGGGTAGTCATGGGGGTTTAAGGTGCAAAGAGTATAACAAACAAAACTGTATAAACACAATAGGAAAGAGCTTAACTAGGAAATATGTAGCTTATGGAACCTTCCTCCCCCTTTTAAAGGCAGGAATCAAGACGTTAAATGACAACAAAAAAAGGATGTCCTGTTAGTGCTGGCCTCGTGAGGGCAAGCATTGGGCACAGGCTGGGGCTCTCCCAGCGCCCGCGACCCTGACCCCCGGGCCTGGTCATGCAGGCTCCTCGTGCCACCCATGAGCACAGAGGCCCAGGAGGGACAAGGGTGCTGGATGTCAGCCAGGGGCGGGTTGTGACCAGGTCCAGGGAGCGGAGGAGGCCTGTGCTGCCTTCAGGGAGCAGACGGACACAGACACACACATCTCTAGTGTGGGAGATGCAGCTGGGGCAGCTGGTGAGGGATGGGGTGCTCTGTGAACAGCTGCCCTGGCCTCTGCCCCACTGATAGCACCTTGAAACCTCAGAACATTGGCCCAAGCCTCCTCCTTAGGGGCCTGCCCCTGGGGTCCACCCATCTGCAGGGGCTCCTGGGCAGCAGGCCCTGGGAGCTAGTGCTGTGGGAGCCAGCCCGTCTGTCTACCCAGGGCCTGGCCCACAACACCCTGAGGCCCAGCGGCTTCCGGGGACATCTTCTCCAGGACCCAGGGCCCTCGGTGCAGCCTAGTGCAGGTCGGGGATCCCTGTGCCTGCCGCAGGGTTGTGAATGGGGAAAGCAAATGTCTGGGGTCCAGCCCCTGCCCGCCCCACACCCCCCTGACCCTCCCTATGTAGAGCTGCAGTCTTCACGCCTTGCCACAGCCTCCTGGCACGCTCCCAGGGCATCCAGGCTCAAGCCTCTGCCTGGATATCCGCAGCCCTCACACTGGGTCCACACCTCCTCCAAAGGGAGATGGCACCCAACTTCTCCCCAAACCCTCCAGGATATGAGGCGCAAGTTAGGGGGCCCAGGAAAGGCGCGGATAAGTGGCTAAAGGTGATCTGGGCTGGGCCACCCCCCTCCCTCTGGCTTAGGCCTCAGCAGAGTGACCAGTCACACCTGCTCCCTGGGCCCCTGTCCCCCCTACCTGCCGCCTCCAGCGCCCCCCTCACCTGGAGGGGGATACTGCCAATGGTTTCCTCTCTTTTCTTTTTCCTTCACTTCCCAAAAAACAAACAACAAAAAAAAGTAAAGGCTTCAAGAAGTCACTGAAAGGGGGCACTTGGTAGCGAGGTGTCCTCGGCCAGCTCTGGGGGCTGCCAGCCTGCACACCCCCCAGGGTCAGGGGCCTTGGGGCGAGGCCGGGGTCCAGCCAACTCTGGAGGTGTCACTGCCCCCCAAGGAGGAGGGCAGGGTCCTGGGCCCCTTGGAGCAGGCAGGCAGTTAGTTGTTGGTGCTCAGCCTCCCGCTGCCCGGGCTGGAGGCCGTGGGGAAGAGCGGCGGCGGGGGCGGCAGGTGCGGCGGGGGTGGCAGGGTCTGCGGCAGCCCGGGCAGCAGGGGCAGAGCCTGGGGCGGGGCAGGGGGCAGGCCCGGGGCCGCGGGGGCGCCGTCGCTGGCCATGGGGTGGCTGACGCGGAAGCACTTCTCCTTGTGCGCCTTGAGCATGTTGGAGAAACGGAAGCGCTGGCCGCACACGTCGCAGGGGTAGGGCTTTTCGCCGGTGTGCGTGCGCCGGTGCCGCTTCATGTTGGGCCGGCTGGTGAAGCTCTTGCCGCAGATCTCGCAGATGTACGGCTTCTCCCCTGCAGGGTGGGTGGGGATGGGCCTCGGGGAGTTGCTGGGAGGCCGCCACGCCCCCCACCCCCAACCTGTGAGCCAGCCTCCCTCACCCGACCGTGGGAGTCAGGGAGGCCAGGGCTGAGCCTCAGAAAAGGGCAGAGAAGGATGCCTGCTACGGCGCAGAGGCCATCACCGTTGGACAGCAGTACCTGTGTGGGTCTTCATGTGCTCATCAAAGTACTGCTTCATGTTGAAGTCTTTGCCACACCACTGGCACATGAACTGCTTGTGGCCGATGTGGATGCTCATGTGTGACCGCAGCTGGTACTTGTACTGGAAGCGCTCATTGCAGTTCTGAGGGCAGGGTTGGGTGGGGCAAGACCCAGGGCAGAGTGGGGGAATAACCTTCAGGGAGGTAAGCGCTGGTCCCCAGCTCACAGGGCCGGGAAGGACTCACAGTGGGAGGGACTCCTGGGCAAGGACGGGTGGATGCCAAGGCCGGCTGAGGTGCTCCTGGGGTGGGGCAGCGCATGGGGCACAGGTAGAGAGGCCCAGGCAGGAATGGGGCTCAGCAAGTGGGAAAAGGCCCCAGAGTGGAGGGAGCCCTTGTGCTTAAGACTCTCCATCCTTCCTCCTTGTCCAAAGGCCTCCCTCAGCCCCACCTGCAACTCCATCTCTGATCTTTGCCTAAGATGTGTCTTTCTCCACCTCTCCAGAAAGCCTGTCCTATGGTTCCAGCCCATGCAGACTTCCCACCCTGAACGTGCAGCACTGAGATAGTGAGAGGAAGCAGGGGTATGTGGCGGGGGTGGGGGGGGGGTTGGTGTAGGTGGGCAACCAGGGAAGGATGGAGTAGAAGGCAAACAACAGGAGGGCCCCCTCTCTTTCTGCACCCTATACTCCAGTCCCCCTACCCCCTGATCCCTGCCCTGTTCAGGGTGGTCCCTGGGGGCAGAAGTGGACTCACCTCGCATCTGAACGGCTTCTCCCCGGAGTGCTGCAGGGAGTGCACCTTGAGAGACATGCTGCGTTTGAAGGACTTCCCACAGGTCTCGCAGGTGAAGGGCATGTCCTTGGTGTGGGCTACGGGGCAGGCACCATGGCCATGACATCTCAGGGACCCATCTGGCTTCTCCCAGGGGACCCCTGCTGGACCGACCCCACGCTGAGCCTTGAACCCACCTCCTGGGGCACCATCTACCCTGGGACCTGCCCCGTGGCCTCTGTCCCCCAGGCGAGGTCCTTCCCCCTCCCTCCCTGTCCCTCCCTCCCACACCCCCCGCTAGGTCTCTGTCTGCTCAGACAAGCACAGAGGCCTTCATGGTTCCTTAGCCTCGGCTCAAATCCTGGCCTAGCCACTGGTTCTCTGTATGGCTGCTGTGAGCCTCAGTGAGTTTCAGCATCCTCTTCTATAAAAACAGGAAGAGTGGTCCTGGGTCTCCAAGGTGGCTGGGCTTTACAGAGGATGGCACCTGTAAAGGCCTCAGCCTTGGGTCCCCTGCCATCCAGAAGGAGTTATCTGCACTCCCTGCCAAAACAAACTCCAAGGAAGATGTGGGAGGAAGCATCTGGAGACACGGAGGGCCCCCCTCACAGTTCAGAGCTGGGGAATCCAAGCCCAGGAAGGACCACCAATCCTGGGTTACCTAGCATGCTCCTGGCTGATACCTACACCCCAGGTTCCCAGCTCCCAGTCAGTTCATATCGGAAGCCTCCAGTACTGTCTGGTAGAGAAAGGGCATCTCTGGCCAGGGCTCACTGTCTCCCTGGCTAGACAGTGGGGAGAGCTCCAGCCCCCAAGTGGGCAAAGAAAGGAGGGCCACCCAGACAACAGCCAGACTCTCAGCCAGGCCCACCTAGAGGGGAGGGACAGCCATGCCCAAGGCAGCGAAGTGGCCCAAGACACACTTGTGTCCAGGTATGACTCCTGGGAGGAGGGTTGCATTCAGAGAAGTCTGAAGCCCTGTCAGGGGCATAGCTGTCCTCAGACTGAGACAGGGGCTGTGTCAGCCCACACAGTAAGCACTCTGTGTAATTTAGCAGAAGGTGCTCTTGTGGACCTAGCCCCATGTTGGGCTGCCAGCCTGGGTAGCAGTGTGCTAGCTGGATTCTGGTCTCCACCTGCCCTCCTGTCATGAGCCCTTGTGCCATGTGCAACGTGCCCAACCGTACATGGCAGCCCTGGCCCCAGACTAGCCCTACCCCCTCCTCGGCCCCACTGCCCCATCCACTGTCCCTGCCCCACCTCCCAGCTACTTGGTGCTTTCTCATCCCTTTATATTGTCCCTGGATGTGAAAGACTTCCTAGCACACCCAGCAGCTGGCCCAGCTTGGACCTTGGGCCCGTTCCGCCACAGGCCTAGACTTACCAACCATATGCTTGCGCACGTGAGCCATGGTGTAGAACTTCTTCTCACAAATTTCACAGGAGAACTTCTTTTCTGCGTAGCCGTGCACAATTTTATTGTGCTCGTGGAGGGACCAGAGCTTCTTAAAAGCTTTGCCACATGTCACACACTGTGGAATGAAAAGACTTTAGGCCCTGGGTCAGGACCATGTGACCTAGGACAAGTCACTGCCTCTCTAGGCCTCAGTTTCCCCACCTGAACTGTGCTCGAGAGAGAGATCTTGGTGGCCAAGGACCAGCTACGTTTGATATTCTGAGTCAGGGGTGGTAAATCCCTAATGTTACCCACCTGCCCACCCGCCCAGGGTTGCAGCCTGGGGCCCTCCCTCCTCATCCTGAACTCACTAGGGTCATGGGCCACCTCTTCCACGAAGTCCCTCCTCTGTGCTCATTTCAACAAGACATCTTTCTACAGAGGAGAGACACATAACTGGCTGAAGGGCCACAGTGGGTGAGGAGGCTACAGTTCAAGGGGGAGCCCCTCGGATAACAAGTTCTGGCAAAGCTGAGACATTATTTCTGCTGCCTCCCCTGCTGGGGCCCATACCTTGACACCACAGAGATAGATCCCCAAGGGAACAGGTTCCAAAGGGCTGGGGGACTGCAGGAGGTGCAAGGGCCTTTTGGACACGAGATGGTAGTGGGAACCCTGGGGACCACACTCCCCTCCTCCTCGTCTCCTGGGCCCTTACCCCTGCAGTAGGCCAGGGCTTAGGCAGAAATTGGGTCAGGGTACCCAGGGTAGAAGTACAAGCGTCTTTCCCTTTCAGGAGGGAAGCTCGGGGGTGTGCATGTGGAGAGTCACAGGGCAGGCCAGCAGGCAGGCAGGTGGGAGCATGTGCCTGAGGGTGGGGCAGGAATCCAGGTAACCCTCAGGTAACACTTTCTCCAATTAGCAATTAGTTCAGGCAATTAGCATCGCCTACCTACTGCCCCTCAACCTCACTCTCAGCCAGAGAAGGCAAAAAATCACTTGGCTGGCCTTGTGCCGTCTTCACCCTGAAAGGCCAGGCTGGCCCAGATGCAGGCTGGCTCAATGCTTGGCAGTCAGCCCAGATCCCCTGTTTGGCCCCAGCAGCCTTCCTGTTGGGCCCCCTGCACTTCCCGAACTGCTCATCCAGTCCCTCTTCCCCATGCCCAGGCCAGCTGGTACCTCCAAAGAGCTGAATGCAGGGGTTTCCTCCCGCCTGGCTGCCCCTTGCTCCACTCAGCCCTTGCAATAAGTGGAAAATGGCGCCCCCTTCCGGGAAAACCCCTCCTCCCCTCTGTGCTTTCCTGCACTGCTCAATCTACCAAACTATATACCTGGGGGCCCTGCTGGCCTTGCAGCAGTCCAAAAACACTGACTCATCCCTCCTCAGAGCTGGCTGTCCCCCAGCCTCACATGCTCAGACAACTCTCTCCTCTCATTCTCCTGAGTCCCTGCTCCCCTCTGCCTCTCTGGCAAGGGTCCTGTTTGTTCCAATCCTTTCTGCACTCTTGCGGAAGCCCAGCTCTATCTGCCTCCTCCAGGAAGCTCTCCCTGACGTCATCCCCTGAGCTCTCACCACTCTGGGCTCACCCTTGGGCTGGGGCTGGTCCCACTGTCCCTGGGGCGGGGTTGGGGGGTGGGGGCTGAGCCTGCTCTCTGCAGACTGTGCAGACAACACAGGCAGCAGGACACTGGGTGCCCAGGGCCCAGTTCCGGCCTGGCTCAGCCTGGATGGCTGCCCCCTGCAGGCCCCTTGGAGGCCCACCTGGATGTTGCGTTCGCAGTCTGTCTGCCGGTGCAGCAGCAGCTCGCTCTCTAGCAGGAAGCGCTTGCCGCACTGGTCGCAGATCTGCATGCGGCTGTGGGTCACATTCATGTGCTTCTCCAGGTACCAACGGTTGTTGAAAACGCGCGGGCACTTCTGGCATGGATGGTGCTGTTTCTCCTCCAGCTTCACCTTTGCCCCCAGCCCATCAGCAGCCTGTGGCCCTCGGGAGCCAGGAGCGGGAGCCACTCCTGCAGGTGGCTTTGGCCGCTTCCCGCCCCGCCGCCCGGCCTCCTCCGGCTCAGGGGGGCCACGGCGCCGGGCAGACCTCGTGGCCATGCGACTGTGGGCAGGGGGCTCTGCCCGGCTGCTGCGGCGCCCCAGGCCCCCCTGCCTGCCCCCTGCCTCCCCGTCCTCCTCATCTTCCTCCTCCTCTGAGCTCTCCTGATCCTGCTCGCTGTGCCCTTCCTCTTCCTCCTCCTCTTCCTCCTCTTGCTCGCTGTGCCCTTCCTCCTCCTCATCCTCCTCATCCTCCCCCTGACTGCCGCCCTCCTCATCCTCCTCCTCCTCCTCTGCTCCACTGCCTCCTCCCTCCTCTTCCTCCTCGTCCTCCTCTTCCTCCTCCTCTTCGTCATCCTCCTCCTCTTCTGAGTGTCTCTGCAGCCCGTCCTCCCGGCCCAGCACCATGGTGGCCGGGCCAGTGGCAGCGCCTGGCTTGCCCTCGGGCCCTGTGGACACATGCAGTGTCTGGTTGTTGAGGTTCACCTCCACGATGATCTGGGACTGCTCTCGCCGACTGTAGGTGCCAGAACCCCCGAGCTCTTCCTCCAGCTCCTCCCCACCCTCCAGCTTGCACAAGCTGGCTGGGGGCCCGCCAGCCTCTTCAACGCCACCCTCCTTCTCCTCCTTGAAGAAGGGCTGAGCCGGCCCAAGGGCGGCAGGCACCGTGCCACCTGTGGCCCCAGCCCCGTCCTCGACGCGCACGGAGTAGGGGTCGGGGCCCTCTCGGGCGTAGATCTTGGGCAGGCCCGGGGCGTCGGCCTCCTGCTTGATGTCGCAGTAGTAGGTTGGTGCAGCCGGGGTGCAGCCGGCAGCTGGCTGGGCGAGGGCCACGGCACCAGGGCCCGGGGGGCCGAGGGAGCGGGCATCTAGCAGCTCCTGGCAGGACGCAGCGATGTCGGCCATCTGCAGCAGTGAGGCGGCACTCAGCACTTCGTGGACGTTGGCCGCGTTGACCAGCAGCTTGGACGTGTAGATGAAGTTGAGGATCTGCTGCAGGCCGCCGGGTGCCAGCGCCTCCAGGGACAGCTCCACGCGCTGCAGCTGCTTGTTCTGGGTGAAGAGCGAGTGGAAGAACTGGCTGTAGGCGGCCAGCACGCCCTTGTGGGCTGGAAAGACGCTGCGCTGGGGCACCAGCACCAAGTCCACGTCGCACAGGTCAGGCTGGAAGAGGCGCTGCTCGTTCAGGCGGCCCATCAAGCAGGCGAAGTGCAGCGCCACGTCCTCCACCAGCGAGAACTCGGCCGCCGGTGAGTCCGTTGTCTTCTCAACCAGCAACTGCAGGGCCGAGGGCACAGGTCAGGTCGAGGCCAGCCAGGAGGTGCCCCCCATCCCCCATCACTATTGGTTCCACGTGACAGAGAAGGTGCCGAAAGACTCAAGCAAAGACGATGGGGAACCAGGGTTCAAGCCCGAGTCAGCTGTCCCTCAGAGCTCAGACTCTGGCCGTGACCTTCTGAGGCCGCGTATCAGCTCCTGGGTCAGTGGTTGACTTTTCTGGACCTCCAGCTGTTCCACTGTGAAATGGGAGCAGTCATCCCGGGAAGGGAAGCGGAAAAGGAGAAAAGGGGAAGGAAAAGGTTCGAGGATGACCAACTATGCAGGTGGGCCAGGAACCTAGGGGTTTCCTGGGATGCAGGACTTTTGATGCTAAAACCAGGGCCGTCCCCAGCAAAAACGAGGACTGGGTTGTCTCCCCAGAGGCATCATTTCAGTATTTCTGGTCCCCATGGATTGTCTCCCTGACACTCACTTACAAATTAAACCAATCCTGCCCAGCCCCAGACACTTTCGGAACAAAAGTCACAGTCACTGTCCTGGAGGTACAGTGGCCAGAGACAGAGCAGTGAGCTAGGTGACTTCTGTTCCTGAGGTGTTTGGGGTTGGGCAGGATTGGTTTTATCTGTGAGTGAGTGTCAGGGAGAGAATCCACAGGGCCTGGAAATACTGAAAGGATGCCTGTGGGGAGACGACCCAGTCCTGGTTTGCTGGGGACGGCCCTGGTTTTAGCATCAAAAGTCCTGCATCCCAAGACCTGTACCAAACCCTTTCCCTCTAGGCCCCCCATACCCCAGGTCAGGTGTGGTCCAGGCCCAGAGGTTCCCAGATGATGTCATCTTGGTGGAGCCTGAAGGAGGCCTTTGAATCTGGTCAGATTATTAGATCTTTGGGCCACTTTCAGTACCTGTGAATTGCCTGGAATTAAGCAAGGGCTTGGAGAAGGCAATGGCACCCCACTCCAGTACTCTTGCCTGGAGAATCCCATGGACGGAGGAGCCTGGAAGGCTGCAGTCCATGGGGTCGCTGAGGGTCGGACACAACTGAGCGACTTCACTTTCACTTTTCACTTTTCACGCATTGGAGAAGGAAATGGCAACCCACTCCAGTGTTCTTGCCTATCCCAGGGACGGGGGAGCCTGGTGGGCTGCTGTCTATGGGGTTGCACAGAGTCGGACACGACTGAAGTGACTTAAAAGCAGCAGCAGCAAGCAAGGGCTTAATTAAGCAAGGGCCTGGAATTAAGCAAGGGCTAGCTTAATTCTTGGTCCAACCACAGCGGCTTCCCCAAAAGGTGAGCAGCACAGACAGGCAGGCTGCCCAGTTCCTTGCATGGATCCAGCGCACAGCAGATATTCAGTTAACATCTATCAACGACCTGCCTGGTTCTGGCCCTCCTCAGGCCCTGTCCGCTAAGTCAGAGCCTCCTACATTTGAGGGTACCTTGTTGCACTGCAAAGCCATCAGCTCTCCTACCCTATGCATGTCTCTGGAAGCCTCGGGATGAAACCCCAGTCCCATCCATCCACAGCCTACCCCTCCCTTTATGTCAGCCCTTTCAGTCACTTGAATGAGAGGACCTGCCCTGGGCTTCACCCTTCACACCCAGTAGCCCAGGGCAGCACCCACCTCATGCTCTCTCTTTTTTTTCAGCAGCTGCAGCTTGCGGGCTCTAGTAGTTATGGCACACGGGCCCGGCTACCCTGCAGCACGTAGGATCTTCCTGGACCAGGGACTGAACCCACGTTCCCTGTATTGGCAAGCAGATTCCCAACCACTGGACCACCAGGGAAGTCCACCACCATCTCTCTTGAGTTCCTCCCCAACACCTCCTTCACCCCAGCCAAGAAGCCACTTGTTTGTTCCTCTGTCTCAGGGCTGCTAGCCCATCTTGGTCTGGCCAATCTAACAGGAATAAAGTGCCAACCCCCTTTCATCTCCATCCTCTGACTCATTCTAATTCATCTTCTGGGACCAAACTTTATTACACAGATGGGCTCAGAATGGGAGGGTCTCACAGTCAACAGAAGCAGAGCCCCTGGACTTTCAGCCCTGATGAGGCCACCAAATCTGTGTTGGACTGGATACTATTCCATGGGAAAGTATTTCTTGGCCTTTAATGACTCAAAAAGCAGGACGAGGCGTCTCAGGACCAGCTGTGGTTCCCCAGACCCCACCAGCACCTCCGGCAACCTGTACCCTCCTCCCTAGAGCTGCTGCCACCTGCAAGTCAGTGAGGGGTCAGGATGCAATTTGGCTGTAACAGAAGTTCCTCAGGGCCTCCAGGGCCAGAGAGTGGTGGGGAAGTAGCTTGGATAAGGACTTGTCAATGTCAGACGTGTTGTGGGGTACCCATCCCAGGTCCACTGCTCCTTCACAGAACGCCCTCCAGTGCTTATCTGCCATGGGTCAAGGGCAGTGCCTAACACTTCCTGTGTGCACATCTGGCCCCAGGATCCAGTGAAGACTCCTCTGGCCTCAGCAGGGGAGGAAAGGTTTTAGCCTGGGGGGTAGTGTTGCCCCAGAGACTCCATTTCTGAGGCAACACCCCCAGGCAAGGCTGCACCATCCTTGGCCCTTGAGGGGCCCAAGGATCTTACAACCAGGAGCCCTGACTGTACTTCCTTGACCAGGCACATAGATGCTGCCTGAGTCCTTATCTGGCAGCCCCTCAGTGGGGTATGGTTACCCCCTAGCCTGGTACCTCCCACACAGGGCCCACCAGCTGTGTCTGCCTCTCCAGCCAGATGTGCCAGTTTCCTGAAGCTGTAGATGCCCCTCCCCATCTGGCTGTGCCAGCTGCAGTCACACACCCCACCCCAAGTCCAGGCCAGCTGGGCTAAGACACAAGACCAGAGGAATGGTCAGGGACTTCTGTTGCCAGGGCATTTCATGCTCTCAAACCCTCCCCCACAAGCCAGGCTGGTGGGGGCAGGCCAGGTGCCAGGGACACCTGCTGAGGCTGCTCACCACCGGCAGAGCCTTCTACTCCTGAGAGGTACCCTGCCTCACCATCACAAAACCACCAGCTAGCTCCCTATGCTGCCCCAGAATCTCCCTGGAGGCCCCAGGATGAAACCTGGGTGTCCATCTGCACCCTCTACTCCCACGTCAATTCTTCTGTCCCCAGAAAGCAGTGGGTGGACCCAGACTGAGCACAGGGGGCACAGGCTCATGACTTACTGCCTCCTCCTTTTAGGGAGAGGGTATCTGTGCCAGCCTCCTCTCAACTCAGGCCACTCGTCCTTCCCGAGAAACAGGCCCAGAGAGGGCGGTGGACAGGTCCAAGGTCACACAGGAGTTTGGACCAGAGCTGCAGGCGTCCTCCCCCGATCCCGCTTGGCCCAGGAGCCCCGAATCCCCTGGCAGGGCGGCTCCAGCGCCCACGTGGCCCAAGGCCCAGGCGGGAATCCGACCTCCTCCCTCCCCCCATCACCCAGTCCGAGGGCGGCGCCGTCCCCGGCCCAGAGAAGCGCCCCCCTCCGCTGGTGCCTAGCAGGACCTCAGCCTCTCGCGCCCCGGCCCCAACCCCAGGAATTTAACCTCTTCCCAGCCCAGGACCGCGTCAAAGCTCCGCATTCCCAGCCCGCAGGGACCCCGAGAAGGGGTAGGGGAGACCCGGCGAGGGCTAAGATCCCTCACACCCCTCCACGCCGAGACGACCGGCTGTTCGCTCGAGAGGGCAGAGCGGGCAGGTGGGCGGATAAGTGGGGGGACAGGCAGGGCCTTGCGTACCATGGTGCCGTGGCGCTGGGGGCTCACAGGGCCCCGCGGGATCGCGCTGCCCCCGGCGGCCAGGCCGGGGCCGCTCCATGTAGCGCCGCGCTGGGGGCCGCCCCCGCGCAGGGCCCCGCGACCATGGCCCCCGGGGGCGCGGCCGGGCGGGCGGAGGCGCAGGGCCGCGGCGAGTCCAGCCGCCGAGCAGCTGCGGCCCCAGAGCCTCAGGCGCGGCGGGCGGGGGGCGCGGGGCGCCGATTGGAGCCCGCGCGTCAGCTGGGGCCGCCGTCTGGACGCTTAAAGGGCCAGGCCGCCCTGCGCGCCGGCGGGGGCGCGGACACGCGTGGTGCGCGCCGTCCGGGTGCAGCCAGCCCCGCCTCGGGCCGCCGCGGACTCCGGCCAGGCCCCGCCGCTCCCATCCTAGAGGATGGTCCCTGGACTCACTCTCTCGCACCGAGCCCCCTTTCCGCCAGGAAGTTCATCCCAGAGTCTAACCTGGGAGCCCTCCAGATGCGCCACCGAGGTGGGGTCATAGGAGGAGGAGGCCCCAAAATGGGGAAGCTGGGCGCTCCCGCGCCCACCAACCAGTTACAGAAAAGGCTTACACCTGCTCCCCTGAGCGACCTCACACTGAGGGACTGAACCCAGCGTATCCTTGCTGGGTCACCATCCCCACCCTCTGCCCTGGGCTGCTCTGACCTGAGAGTGAGTCTAGGATCTCCAACTGAGCTGACCCCCCACCCCGATCCCAGGGCAGCTCAGGGTTTATGTTATTCTGTCTCCAGGACTTGCTTCTTGTCGATCCATACTGACCTGGTGGCTGCCTCTGGCTACACAGGGACGCCCAGGGCAGGAGATGGGAGAATGTGAACCACAGGTGCATTGATCAAATCCTTTCATGTGACAGACCCAGAGCTGGGAGAAGGCAAGACTAGAGGAGTGAGGGCCAGAGGCCCAGGTCCCACTGTGTCCCCTAGCTGTGGAGCTTGATGGCTGCTGAGAGGCCTTCCTGCTGTTTCTGCTGGAGAGATACAGCCAGGGCTGCGGAATGCTGCTCTGGCATGGATGCCAGTGGGGGCTGGGGGCTGGTTGTGCTGGCAAGAGGCTGCAAGGAAACACTGCCAGGCCAAGCAGGCAGCAGAGTGGGGACCACAGGACGGTAGGCCTCGCAGAGCCTAGGTGGTGGTTGGGCCATCATTGTGGAGAGGGCCACAATGTCATCTGTGTCATCATTCAGATGCTTCTGTTCCCCTACTCCAAGCTGATGGCTGCCCCACGTTTGGTCACTTTCACATTGCCCACATCCTGGCAGTACCACACTGTATCCCCCACCCTCTTCGCTCACACATACACTTGTGCTTACACACCCGCCCATGCCTGGCTGTAGCAGTGTCCCCTGAGTATGCCTGCCACCTTGCTCATGAGTGGGCAGGGCCTCTGGGGCCAGTTCAGAGTAACTTGGTTCTGGATGCCAGAGAAGGAAATGGAGTAGAGGCCAAGATCCCAGGCAGGCGCCATCCCGTAGTCTGATGTCTGTCCTGTGAAACTGCAACGGCCTCCCGTGAGGCCAGGATTTAGGCCCTTAAGGCCGTTCCAGGGTCAGGGAGAAAACATCTCATGGGCAAAAATGGGGGTGACCAAAGAGTGCCAAGAGAAAGAGGAGGAAACCACATAGCTGGATGGAGGGTGAGATGAGACCTTGGTGGAAAAAGATGGCAAGAGAAGAAGGGGCACCGATGGGGGCCCATGCCCCCAGCGATGACCACACAGCAGATATTCTGCATCTCTGTGGCTGTGGTGGGTGAATTGACTCAGCTCCCAAAGGCCTCAAGCTGAGGCCAGGCCAGAGCAACCTGCATGTCTGACCAGCCCATCACCTCAGGGCTGCCTTCTGCTTCTTCCACCATCCCAACCCACTTCCTCATCTGACTCTGTGGCTCCCTTGCACAGGCCTGAGACGTGGTAAGAGAGGAACCGTGTATACCCATTGGTTGGCTAAGGACAGTGAAGGCAGAACAGGACAGATCTCACAGTCAGATACCAGCGTGAGGAGCCAAGGAAAGGTGAGGCTGGAGCAGCCTGCCTCACAAACTGGGAGGAGCCTGGCAGGCGGCTGCAAGGGACACTCTTGGGCCCATTTCCCAGCCAAGGTTTGGCAGGGGTTGTGGCCAGTGTGACCAAGGTAGGGATGCTGGCCCTTTTGGAATTGGTCTTGGTTGCAATAGTCAAGCCAAAGAAGGGGCTGGAGGTTGGGTGAGAAAGGAGGGAATAGGGGGCTCAGTCTTCCTGAAGACCTTAGCTGTTCCCATTTCTTCTCTGGCCTACAGCCCATCTACTGGGGGAACCCCAGGACAAGCCAGTTCTGGGAGGCTACTGGGACTTGGGTCACATGAGACATGGCAGGAAGGCACTGTCCGAAGAGCTGTCTGGTGGGCTCATGTGGGGCTGGCTCAGAGCTGAGGACTGAAAGCTGAGTAACGCTAGAGCAAAAGGAGGGAGAAGGCAATGGCACCCCACTCCAGTACTGTTGCCTGGAAAATCCCATGGATGGAGGAGCCTGGTGGGCTGCAGTCCATGGGGTCGCTAAGAGTCAGACACGACTGAGTGACTTCACTTTCACTTTCCACTTTCATGCATTGGAGAAGGAAATGGCAACCCACTCTAGTGTTCTTGCCTGGAGAATCCCATGGACAGAGAAGCCTGGTAGGCTGCAGTCCATGGGGTCGCACAGAGTCGAACACGACTGAAGCGACTTGGCAGGCAGCAGAGCAAAAGGAGAGGAAGGGTACTCCCCTGCACATGCCCCAAGGGAGGATACAGTTAAACATCTGCAGGGAACTAGAGGTGATTTGATGTAGCAGAATCCAGATTCTTGTCCTGTAGGAGTAGCCGGATGGAGATAGGCAGAATTGTTCTGTTCCCTTGGCCTTGAAAAGGTCCGTGCCACAGGATCTTCCTCTCAGGGTTGGTCAAGGCAGGCTTTCTGGAGAGTCCAAGGTGGGACAAGTTATTGGGGAGGGGGATCCCAGGCCAGAATCACATGCCACGGGGGCAAGTCAGGAGTTTGTGGAGATCAGGGCAGGGATGGATGATCCTCAGACACTCAGGACTGGGTGCTGGCAAGGTCAGCAAAGCCACACCCCTGCTTTTAGAGGCCAGCTCTGTGTTTTCTGCTTTTTTTTTCCCCCACAACTTCCCTAAGCCTCTAGCCCTGAACTTCTCTCCCACGTTGGAGGAGGAACAGACCCAAAACGTGCTGGGGCAGCACTTGCGTGTGTCTGCACACAACAGGGTTTAGCCTCCCTAGGCGGGGCGTGGAGCTGCGTAACTGCAATGGGGGAGGAGTAGAGTGGGCAGTGCCAGAAAACAGAAAGGGACATTGCAGCATGGGGCTGGAGGGGTGGCAGGGAAGTTCAACTTACCCACTAGGTGTGGACCCAGGGCTCTGTAGGTTGAGGGAGCATTGATCCCTGGGTGGGGGGTTGGAGGGGAGTAGATCGCTCCTGTTCAGAGCTCAGCACTAATAGGCTACAGCTGTAGATGGTAGGGCCTAATTCAAACCAGCAGGTTGCCCAGTTCCCTCCAGCAGCATAAACGTCATGGCCTAGGCATTTAAGGCCTCCTTAGCAGCTTCCAGGATCCTCTCCCACCCTGCTGGTTCAAGGGGCCCTGGGCCTCTCACTAGTGACTGAGCCTGGCCCTCCTCATACTCTCCACCTGGAGGCAAGCACAGGAATTAATGTCCCTGAACCACTTCAACGTGTGCTTAGTTCTAAGCATTTAATCCTCACGACTCCTAAAATGGAGAAGTTATATTAATAACTACAAAGGTCAAACAATTTACCCAGTTACCCACCAAGAAGTGTCAGAGTGAAACTTGAACCCAAGCAGTCTGGCTCAGACCCCAAACCCTTAAGGGCTGTGCCACAGAAAGTTGCTCACAGAGATCCTTTACTCCTTCAAAATAAAATCAGATTGGGCCAGAGACATTGAGACCAGTGGGATCTTTCTCTGGGAATCTAGCCTGGTGGCAGAGGTTTTAGTTGCAGGAGGCCCTGGGTGACCAGAAACTGGGGATATGCCAGCCCAGAGTCCTATCCCCTGTGGGCTCTATGGGAGGCTGATTCATCTCCAGGATGGTCCGGAAAGGGATGTGCACTCCTGGTTTTCATGTCTGGTTGCACCCTCTTTCTGGGTGTGAGCTGAGAGACCAACAGTCTAAGGACTATTAGCCTCGCCTCACATTACGGATGAGTGTCAGGGCTCCAGATGCAGAATACAAGTGTTTGTGCTGAGCGCTCAGGTCACTTTTTTGTTTTTTTACCCTAATGTCCTCAGATCTCCAGGCTGGCTGGAGACACACCCTCCCCCAGCTAGTCTGGGTCCTGCAGACTGTGAAACTCAGCTAAGTCTGTAGAGCTGGAGTTCAATAGCTATAGAAGGTGAATGGTGGGGCCTGGGGTCTCCAAGAGGCAGAAGTGCTTGACCCCAAGCTTGGCATAGCCCCACTGCAGTCCTTCTGATTCACAGGGAGTAAAGGAGGCAGAAGCAATGGAGCACTCTGCCCTTACATTCTACTGAAATCATGCAAGAAAACAGTCCGTTAGAGCCTCCTGCTCCTTTGCGTGTTGCCCACGTAGGCCCTCCTTATCTCACGTTCCTCAGGCACTGGCTGAAGCTGCCCAGGGTCTGTCTACAAGCTGCCATCTTCCAGGGAACCAGCTCCTCCCCCCAACCTTTAAGCATCAAAGAATTTCTCCCTGCTGTGCACGAGTCCTCTTAGCATTCTGCCCAGTTCATTCTTCACAAGTCCCTCATGGGATTTAGGCGCTCACCTCTCTGAGCAGCAGCAGAGTGGATTCCCTCTCCTAAAGACCAGCCATCTGAGCCCAGTCTCTTCCCACATGAGCCATGGCTTCTGGGCCCCCTCCCCTGGCCACACAGTTTGTGTCACTCATTCTGCACTGGTGGAACCTCCTTTCTCTTCCAGTGATGCCTGGCCAGTATTCATGGTCAGTTATGAGGGGCATTTATTTCCCTTGAATCATCTTGCTAGCTAATTCAGCACAGTCAAAAGTCCTTAACACATTTCCTCCCAATACTGCCCAGCCGATCAAGATGCTATCAGAACATCAGTAAAGATCATGGTGCTTTCTAAAAAATAAACGACTCTAAAGGAACCTCACTTGGGGATTTCCCTACAGCAAACTGACTCTACAATTTTCTTTAAATTTTAAGGCAACACATCCAGATTTGACTGTTTTCAGGAACTACCTGACTTGGCGGTTTACTGTTAACTCAACTTTGGAAACTGAATCTCTGCCAATCTTACTGTGTGAGGTTATGTTGTATTCACTAAGAAAGTACAAATCCCTTTGAGTTCTGAGGAGAAAAAAGTTAATTGTACTTGCCCTGCAAATTCTCATGTGGATGCTAAAAATATCACAAGGAATATTTTCTCCCAGAGTAAGTGCTATGTGCTTGCTTGGTGAACCACTCTTAGGGAGGGAAGGCGGAGGCTGTAGGTGGCTTAGCAGGTAAACGTGCTGTCCCTGAGCAGCATCTCACAGATGGGGTGGGACACAGTCCCTTCTCTGCAAGGATATCTGTATGCAGGCCACCTCAGCTGGATGACAACTGGACCTGAAAGAAATCTGGGTTGGCAGGGGAAGCATGACCAAGCACCATCAATGGTTCTCTGCCTAGGTAAACATTCTGCCTGAAGTTGTCTCTAGCACCACCTCGTGCCCCACCACTAATACCCGGCCAGAAGAGGAAAATGAGCCACAGAGAGAAGAGATGAAATCTCTTCCCTGGCTGGGTCAGCAAAGAGACTCAATGCTTCCTTTTCCATTTCAGAAAGACTATTTGAAGTCTTGGTACATAAAGAAGGATGAAACATGCTCAGACTCAAACTTAGACTAAGTATATAGTTTAATTTCTACAAGGCCTCCCTTTTAAGTTTTAGGGAATTTAAATGAAGTATATACAAATTAGACATTGCCAATATATACAAAAGTATTTTCTACTGTTTTTGAACAATACCAGCTATATTGTTTCATTTGCAATAAAGAGGACATTACAAAAACAGTCCAATAATGCATTTTCTGTTAAGAAGCACAATACACGATGTAATTCAATTTTATTAAAAAATAATTTAAAATACAGAACAATCCCCTTTAGGAAGAAAAGCTATTTCTGTAGTCCATTCAGTAAACACACAAGTTGAATGGTGCAGCTGAGGGCTGTTCTTTTCCATGGAGAAAACAAACGAGGCTTCTAGGGCTCACCTTTTGAGGATAAAATTCTACCCATAGCACAACCTGCAACGTTATTGCCTGTGGGAGGTAGAATTCTAAAACGCCCTTCCCTCTTTTCATGCCCCAAGCCCAGATACCTGTAAATATATCACTTCTGTGACTACATTCTATGGCACAGCTGACCTTATATAGGGACACTGTCTCACACATGAACCGTGATCTAATCACATGAACCTTAAAACAGAGGAGGAAGGCAGAGAGATCTGAAGCATGAGAAGACCCCGATGGGCCATTGCTGGTTTGGAGATGGAGGAAAGCGCACAAGGAGGAATGCGAGCAGCCTCAAGGAGCCGAGAGAGAGGACCCCAGCTGACAGCCAGCAAGGGACTGTATACTGCCAACAACCTGAATTAACCTGGAAGCAGATTTCTTCCCCAGAGCCTCCACAAAGGAATGCCACCCTGCTGACCCTTGATTTCAGCCTTGTGAGACCCTGAGCAGAGAATCCAGCCGTATCACGCTGGACTCATGAGCTACAGAACTGTAAGCTAAGAAATGAGTATTGCTTTAAGCTGCTAAGTTTGGGATAATCTGTTACACAGCAATAGAAAACTAATACACTGCCTAAAGGTAACTTTTCTTAACGTAATTAGATTTGGCAGTTTTGGTTTGAGTTCTAAATGCAGTTTTTTTCCACTGAATATTATTAAAGCAATATTCTCCTCTGCAGGCAACTTTTGAGAATGCTCATATGAATCACACATTGTTTTTTATTCACCATCAAGTGTTTGCTTGAGTCAGGTCCTACTTTCTAATGTACTCTCATCTGTCAACTTGGCAAACAATTGGCCACTTAACCCTGTTTATGAACCTTTTATAGGTGATGGTTGTAATACATCCAAGGTCACCCCTCCATCCATCAGGGGTGGTTAGATCCCTTCAACTGGGGGTTCTTTCCCACTTCCCAAGTATAGCAGGCAAGGGGTAGGATGGCACAAACTTCTGCATCAAATATCCAATATGAATTTCTTCTGCATAACTGGATAAAACTGGCACTAAGGTGATTAAGTACACTTGGGGAAAAAGCTCAAACTGAAGATAAAAAAACACAAAATCTCACCAGTTTTTATAGGTCAAATCATTTTTACAGGAACCACCCAAGACACTGAATATGTGTAATCTATGCAATACTGCACACCCTGATTTCCTGTCTGTTGTCATAGGCTTACCCATCTCACACAAGGTTTCACTGCATCACTGCAGGCCACTGAAACAAGGGAACAAGCTGGCGGGTGCTAAGGACCGTTCAACTGCTCTTACATCTCTTACTTGAAAGGCTTTAAAGTAAAGCCCTGAAAAATGTGTCCAAAATGGTGGCAGGTAGATCTTAGTGTTACTTTTGAAGTCCACTCTCCATTCAACTCTTCCAGGCATCAGTTCTGGGCAGCATACCCAAGTGGTTACACAACCCTGTGCCAATCCTGCCTGCTCCACGGCCCGCAGCCCACACCTGTGCTTGAGAGAAGCTCTCCAAATAGTTAAAGTGAATACAGCTTACAATGAACCCTACTTGGTGCCAATGAACTTTTTAAAAATTTCTCTCTCTCTCTGATGGAATTCTAATGTATAATATATAAGAATAATGCACCAAAAGTTACCAAGCACCAGAGCATAAACTGGAATAGAACTTTTTTTTTTTTTTAAACAAACTGAACTTCTAATAATATTTATTAAAAAAGCACATGAAACATTAGGGCTACAGAGACAGTGCAGATATTTATAGTTAAGGCTGATCTATTCTTTTTAACCTCACCCGCCAGCCTGAAATAAGACAGTGGGCTGTATTATGACCACGTTCTTGATCCTCTGAAACAACAAAGAAGAAAGGAGCCACTGCCTGGTTACCATCAGTATCAGTTTTGGGTGGTTTGTTTTTAAGAGCACACATGAATAAGACTGTGTAATTGGTATGGAAGTATTTGGCCACCTTTCACAGTTCTCCTTCAGTTCTATGCTTGGGCAGCATAGATGCTAAAACCTTAAAAATGGGCAAAAAGAATCTGTATTCTAAGAAATATATGAGACAAATCATCTATCTAAAATAATATTGCAAATTATACTTAAATTTCATGATTTCTTGATTCAAGAAAAAGAAATTAATTTCCATAGTTGGCTACTGTAAAATGTGGCATACAAATATTTTAAGGAGACATATCTGTATTTTAAATTCTATGCACATGTAAATAAACAAATAACAATTAAGAAGTGTCTGTTTTTTAAATTCATCTCTAATACTGAAACAGAACAACAGACTGCCATTAAGTTTCTTAATTTTTTAAGTTACCAGGTATTTACACATAAGATATAATTCATATAAAAAAAAGGGGACACTTTCAACTATATCTGCTGCTTTCACTGGGACTTCGGTGATGAGAGTAACTTCGGTCACTTTCACTGTCAGAGCCATAAGATCTACAACTCCTGTATAACAAGACAAAACAAATATACAAATATCTTTTAACTCTCAACCCTTTTGAATTCTTGTTGAAACTTCTTTTTTGATATAAGGGGCTTGAAAGCAAGTGACTCGAGGAGGCACAGCATAGTGGGTAGAAAAGTACAGTACTGACCATGACAACACTGTAGACTTTTCAAAGATGTTAGTGACAGATGGTGGTAATATCAAGGCGTAAATAAAGAAATAGCACTTCCTGTGGAATTACTTGAAATCCACTCAAGGAAATGAGAATAATTTTCCATGTTACCCAAAATGAACATCAATATTTAATTAGACTGAAGAAGGGGAAAAAAGGCCAACAAGAATTCATTAAGACAAGGAAATCAAAATCAAATCAAAATGTGAGCCCAATGAGGGGTGAGGTGGGGCAGGGATGGGACCACTGGGACAGTGAGTGAAGAAGACTTTGGTAATGGTCACCGTTCAGTTATTTTGGGAAAAATATCCACAAAGAGCCAGTCACTTTGCTAGATGCTAAGGGCACACACACAGCGGACTAGTGTTCCCTGGGCTCAAGGGTAGTCTGGAATAGAGGGTAGTAAGATAAATAAAACACACAGCAGGGAATATATCTCAGGATGAGCAGTCAGGAAGGGCTTCCCAGGGGCAGTGAGTGGGTTATTTCAAGAGGCGTGATGGGAGATGGTGAAATGGGCATGTGAATCTCTAGGCAGAAAATAAAGGTTCCAGAATGTTAGTGCAGGGAACACAGAAAAGCCCAAGCTGGAGTTGGTAGGTGGAGAGGCCTCCATGCAATACTCAGGAGCATGGTGGACCTGCCCCTAAGGTCACTGGGGTGTACTTGAAGAGTTTCAAATAAGGGAGTGTCTGTATCACACTGAAATTCTATAAGCACCACTGACTGTAACCGCAAGGCACGGGGGCAGAGCAGTGGTGGTGAGGGAGGGCAAGACCAGAAGCCACCAGGAAAGAGATACACAAAAAGTAACCAAAAAGACTTCTGCAATAACTATATGTTATATAAAACATATCTATGAATATATATTAACACATAAAAGACATTTTTAACCATATAAGCCACAAATCCTGCTACTGAAGCAAGTGACTATGACATTTTATTACATATTACAAAAAAAATACTACCTTTTTAAAATTTAAAACACTGACAAATTGGCTGTTATTTCTAGCAAGTAACCGTAAAGAATGGGCCACAGTTTGAGTGGTCTTCTCTCTCTATTCCTTCCAAAAGAAATCTTTGTCCAAGGATATGTGAATATTTAAGAATGCACTTTAGATTTAAACATGTTTAAATGTTTAATGTTTAAACACAACCAATAAACACTACCCAGCAACTCTTAATACAAAGCCCACTTTCAGTAACTGCCTCTGGACTGAAGAAATTCAAGAAGAGAAAGAAGAATTTCTGTCCTTAGAAGATGATGCTTTCTCTGCTATAGCAGTCTATCGCCCCATACCCCAAGTGCCCGCAATAACTTACAGTGCTTGAGAGAACAGAGACCCACCTGGATCGCCTATTGTAGCTTCTGCCTCGGTGATAACTGTCACTTCTCTGGCTTCTACTTCGGCTCCGACTTCTGCTATAGTAGCTATCGTAAGTGTAGGACCTGCTTTAACAGCAATAACAAACACTAAATTTTCCCATTCAAATATTCATATACTCCCATTTCTTTTTAGGTTCTTAAGTGTCCTCATAGAACACGGGCACTATATGACAGAATGAAGACATTATGTGCATAACACGTACTGGAAACATTTAATAACTGCTCCAAATCAGACTTACCACATTAAACAGAAAAACGTTAATTTCTTTTTTGCATTGAAAAATATCACAAAGTTGACACTGAGTTAGTTCAATTGAATCTGGTGCATCTTATAGGCAATTATAGTCAATAAACCCCTGCCATTACAATTTGACATCAACTATCACTTTTGACACTAGAGAAAAATGGGTCAACAAATAAAAACTGTTTTAAAAAGTCAAAGACATGTTTTCCCATGAAATACAACACCTTTAAAAAGGGAATTAAGGGGTGGTTTCCCAGGCCCTGTCCATACCTGGACCGGCTGTGAGGATCATAGGAGCTGCTCCTGGATCTGCTCCTGCTGGACGTCCTAAGAGTAACCACATGAGGGACCATCAATTTGTGGATCAGGACAGGCTACATAAAAAATCTAGGCATTTATTTACCCATTAAGGAGAAAACACAATGAAATCCAGCAGCTATATTTATTTCATTTCTCATATTAAAAGCATACTGGATTTTTTTTTTTTAAAGCCTGTTGGGTTTCACAGGAAAGGTTTAAGTTTTACACAATTCTTCTATGAGGTGCACATAAAGAAAGTCACTGGGAAAAGAACTGGGTGGGGAAGGGGAAGACAGGTGGGACACTGGTTTGGTATTGAGCAATGACAAGACCCTTTTCAACAGCTACTCCACTCTGCCTGTGCAGGGAGATAGACTGGAAACCACATTGTAGGGTGGGATTCACGAGGTCACCTATGACTTTTGTAACTGCGGTAGGAACTGCTCCGGCTCCTTGTGCGGCCTCTGCTATACCACCCTCTGCTCCGACTTCTAGAGTAGCTTCTTGATCTACAATTAAGAGTGGAAAAAATATAATTATATTAACTCATTATGCTGTTAAGATTAATTACTAGTAGGGCAGGAGTGGGAAAACCCAATAGAGGAAAGGTCTTTGGAAAGGTCTCTCATAAACTCCTCACAGCAGGTATGACAAGAGATGGCTAATGAGAGTTTAAACTGAACAGAATGAAATAAATAAAAAACAGAAAAGGCTGATACAGGTATGTTCACAGGAGCCGTTTCTGTAATACCAGCAAGAGGAAACAACCCAAATCCTTATTAACAGCAGAATGGGTTTTAAAACAATTAACAGATATATACTGAAATATCCTAACGTAGGAAAATTAACTACATTTACATGTATCAACACAGTTAAATCTTGGGAACATAATGTTGAGTGAAAAAGGCAAATGTAGAACATCTATACATATAAAAAAAGGATTCTATTTGAAAACAACAAAAAACATTATATATAGATAGAAACATTTATAGAAAGACAACAAAGAAAAACAAGAATATTATAACAGAAGTTTAGAATAATATTTAACTCTTGGAGAGAAGAGAGAAAGTAGGGTAGCTTCAGGTTGGGCTCTTTTATGTCAAAGCTATATTTTTTAAGATAGAAAATTATTTTCTATACCTTAATCATTTGTATGTTTTATACCTCAATCATTAAAAAATTTATACCTATTTAATATTTAATAAAACAAACAAGAAACTTAATGCAAATTTGCCCCCACCCTGCATTCACTTGGCTCCCAAACCTTTTCCTCCTAGTTTGTACCTGTCATTCAGGATCAGAACAATAACCCTGTGTATATGCTCCTTTCGTACTATCTTTACAGGTTGTAGTTAGTATATACTTACGTTCTGGAAGACAGGTGCAGTTTATTTGCAAAGACATTCTATTCTCATAAGATTCTAGTCATTTACTCAAACAATTACAGGGTAACTCTGTGAGGTGGCTAAAAGATGAGTAGCAAACAGTCCTTGATTCCACCAAGTTCACAGGCCAGAAGGGGAGTCAGGCCCGGGTGGGTAACCAAAATAGGGAGGCACAGTTCAGCTATCTCAAATCTACCACCTGTGAGCTGCTCAACTTAAGAGCAAAATTCTCAGCATTTCTGAAATGAAACACTACCCACTCCAAATGCAGGGGTAGGAAGGAAGATGACAGTGACCAGAACCACCAACAGCTCAGAGTTATCGGAGGGTGAATGCCAGGTAGACAATGAGCAGACAGCAGCAGACTGCAGAAGCTAAACAGGCACCTGCATCTAGAATATGAACCCAGAGAGAAAAGGCCAGAATTCACCAGCTCTCTGGGGCTTGCCGTGAATCAGAGCCCGAGGAAGAAGAGAAGCCCACACTCAAGCAGTGTTGGGGGCCAAAGTGAGGTACTCCGCCCATGGCAAAGGTCATGAGGAAGGAGGCTCGACATACGCAAAGGCGGGATCGAGCCTCAGGAGTCCCCCTGGAAATCCTCGAGCGTCTACCCCATAACCAGAGCCTGCCTACTTTACTACTTTGTGCTCTTACCTACACCTCTGACTTTACGGGGGGCTGTCCCCCACCACCTCTTTCGGAGAAGGAGTTAACTTAGAGCTCCAGTTTATAATAATTCCTGGGCGTGATAAGAGTGTTTTAACCTACAAACTCCTCTGAAGGTCCTCTGGCCTGCCTGACAGGCTCGTCCGGCCACATGTGATTGCTCACAGCCTCCCAACCTGAGAGGCACGAGATGCTTTAAACCCTCTAAAAACAGGTTCTTTAGAGAAGTTAGAAAACTATTAGTATAAGTATAATGGGCTGATTAGAAATTGTGTTGGTGAAGGGTTTTTCATTTGTTGAGCCAATGTTTGTTGCTAAGTCTCCACATCCCCTGCCCTTACACACATTAATGAATATATAGAATTAACCTTTGATATTAATCACGTTAGACCTTAGGCTAAGTAAATTCTTTCCTTAACTAAAACCCACTACACCCTCACCCTGTAGGAATGTAACTTTATTTGGGTGGCCTCTGTTTTGAGAATAATCAGCCCTGGAGAAATAAGTGTCCTGATTGACTGACTGCTGTCACAAGGAGAGGGTCGTAAATTGTCAGCAGGCCCCCCCTGGCCAGAAGATGATGTAACACCCCTAAGACCTCTGTATACATTTGTATGAAGCACCTGACTTTGATAAAAGTCAGGACTGCTGTCCCCACGTGACTTTTGTATAACATCGCAGTGTATAAAAACAGACTCTGGAAAATAAAGAATTGGGATCAGTTTCTCGAAATACTGGTCTCCCCATGTCGCTCTCTCTCTCACTCTGGCTGAGTCTCCATCTGGAGCGCGGAACCCACCATGCTTACTAATTATGCCTGGGCTTCTAAGATCCGACTGGGGAGGCCTCAGTGTCTCCTTTCCTTCGGGAGAACGGAAGGACGCCTGCGGCCTACGTAAGTGGTGCAAACTTCTTGTCTTGAAGTTTTATTGGTCTCCCGCGTAAACCAAGCTACTCAGCCTCTTTTCTCCACTGAATTTTCCTACTGAGCTATCCTTATTCTATTACTCTTTATATCTTTAATTAATATCTAATTGAAGCTATCGTATCCTGATCTTCGCCTATGCCGTCTCTCCTTCGAGTACCCTGGATCAGCCGGGGCTGGTCCCCGGCAGGTGGCGCCCGAGACAGGGATTTTCGAAGGTAAGCTCCCCAAAGCAATCAGAGCCATCAGCCCTATTGCTCCCCGTTCTCGGAACAACTGGGTCACCAGCCCTCTTGTTCCCCCACGGAGCAGTTTGGGTCACCAGCCCTACTGCTCCTCCCTTGGAACAGTTTGGGCCATCAGCCTACTGTTCCTCCCCCGGAACAATCTGGGCCATCAGTCCTATTGTTCTTCCAATGTTCGGGACGGCTAGGACCCCACTCAAGGGTGCCGCGGACCCCCCTGTAGGATAGACAGGGCGAGAGGAGTGGGAAGTGTTGAAAGTGTTAAAGAGTTAGAGTTAGAGAGAAAAAATGGTTTCTGAAGTTAAAAGGCCAAAGAAAAGCCTGATCTTTTGAAAGCTAAAAGCTTTATCTTCTATTATGTTTAACTTTCTGACATGGATAACACTGAAACTAAGAATGGCAACTCTTTATATAAGTAATCTGAAACTGTTAAAGAAGTTACTGTTAATTTAGATACTTGGGTGAAGGTGAAAAAAAACAACTAAACACTTATCCTATAAATATGATTAAAAATGTTCTGGATCCTCGTCATGAGGCTGTGGGGATGACCTATGGGAGAGGCTATAGCGGTGGATGGTAGTGGGTCTCCACCTTCTGCGCAGATCATATTTTCTGCCATTGACAAGGAAGAGGAGGGACACTGTGCTCTACCTCCCGAGGAGTGAGAGGGCTTACAGGAGGCTGCGGCCGGGCGCCCTGGCGAGCCCCCTCTCCCTCTACACAAACCTTTAAAAATTTGTCCAACAATTTCTGATTTAAGGCGACTACTCCACCTCCGCTTGCACCTCCCAGGGCCTAAAAATTCCCCAGTTTACATCCAAAGTCTCCCAGAGCATTGCCTAAAGTTGAAAAAGATAAAAAAGTTTTATTTTTAAACAAAGCAGCTTTTAAAAAATACACAATATACAGAGCCTGCTCCTTGCAGAAAACCCCCTCAGGGGGGCCTCACCCAAGCAAAAAAAAAAAAAAGAGAGAGAAAAAGAAAAAGAAAAAAGAAAAAAAGTGAAAAAGAAAAAAGGAAAGAAAATAGAGAAAGATCTAAAGATAGAAAAAGAACTAAAGAGTGAAAAGGAGAGAAGAACGGAGGAGGAAGAAATCAGGGAATGCAGCAAGATAGAAAAAGGAAAAAAGGAAGTTAGAAAAAGAGATACAGAGAGAAAGAGAGGGAGGAGGAAAGAAAAAGTTAGAGAGAAAGAAAGTAAAGGAAAAGAAACGAAAGAAAGAGAAGACAGTAAGAAGGAAGAAGGGAGAATGAAAGAGGGAAACAAGAAGGAAATGATAGAAAGTAAAAGAGAAGAGAAGAGGAAGGAAAAAAGAGTGAGGGAAAGAAAACTTGAGAAAGATTTAAAGAGTAGAAGGAAGAAAAAATCAGCAGAGGAGAGAGGAGAGGACTTACAGGACACTGTGGCCAGACGCCCTGGCGAGCTACCTCCCCCTCTGCGCAAACTTTTAAAAAAGCTTATCTACCACTTTCTGATTTGGGGCGATAGCCGCCGCCTCCGTTTGCGCCTTCCAGGGCCCAAGAGTTCCCCACTTTGCCCCCAAAGCCTCTCAAAGTGTTGCCTAAGCCTGAAAAAGATAAAAAGTTTTTTAAACAGTGGAGCTTTTAAAACAGACTGCATGCACAATATGCAGACCCCTCAGGGGGGTCTCACCCAGGCTAAGAGAAAAGCCAAACGGTAAGGGGATTTAGTAACAATATTAACCCTTGACGAGGTTACTCCAATTCCAACGGGAGTGGCTGGCCCCCTACCTGAGGGCATTGTAGGACTTGTGCTAGGGCGTAGCTCGCTTTCTTTAAAAAAAAAAAAGAAGAAAGAAAGAAAGAAAATAAATAAAAGTAAATAAAAAGAAAAAGAAAATTTCGGTGGTGTATGGTGTAGTAGATTCTGATTATATTGAGAAATTAAAGTTTTGACCTCACCGCCTACTAAAACTGTGCAAATTAATAAAGGTCAAAGAGTAATACAGCTATCAGACAGGAAAAAACCTTGACTTCTCAGGCTAGGAGCCACAGAACATTTGGATTTAGTGATCTAGCCTTTTGGGTGCAGGAAATTACAGCTCCAAGGCCTTTAAAAGATCTTTTAATTCAAGAAAATAAACTGTCAGGGCTATTAGACACAAGAACAGACGTCACTTAACATTGCTGGGAAAGACTGGCCCAGTTCCTGGCCCAAATGAGTTGGTGAGATTAGAGAAAGTGATATGCGGGGTGAGAATGCTGTAAAAAAAAAAAAAAAAAAGGGTGAGGGAGAGTTTAAAACCTTGTAAGAGTAGTGAGTTCCCTGTTGCTGGAAGTATTCAAGCAAAGATTAGATGGTTGCTTGTCATCTAAAAAGCTATAGACCAGATTTAGGTTACAAAACAAAAACTGGAGAAGCTTATAAAGATGTTGTGCAACACCTCTTTACTTGCTTCTCATATTTAGGTGTGCCAAAAGTTTTAAAAAACTGATAATGCCCCTTTGAAGCTGTGGAGAGATTGTTTACTAACTTTAAATGATTTCCAAAAATTATTAGGGGACATTAATTGGATATGCCCACATTTAAAACTGACTACTGCAGATTTAAAGCCTTTATTTGATTGCTTAAAAATTGATCCTAATTCCAGTTCTAAGAGAAAGTTGACTAATGAGACAGAGTTAGCTCTTGTTGAAGTGTATGAGACTTTAAATGATCAGTTAATTAAGATTAATATTACCAAAAGATGAGATTAAATTATTCTTGCCACAAAACATACACCTACAGGGTGCTTATGACAAAAAGGCCCATTGGTTCCATCTACCAGTGACCCCAAGAAAAATAGTTTTATCTTATCCCAGCTTGGTGGCACAATTAATTATAAAAGGAGGAAAAAAGAAGTGTGGAACTTTTTAGAAAATAAGTAGCAAATATAATAATTTCACTCAATAAGGATCAACTGCAAGTCTTTTACAAAATAGTGATGATTGTCAAGTTGCCCTGATAGATTTCAGGGGTCAAATTTTGTTTCATTTGCCCTCAAGCCCCCACAGTAGTTAAAAGTTCAAAAATGTTAGATTGGCAGTTTGAAGATACCTGTGGAACTTTCCAACCCTACGTAGTTCCTACGCTCCCCTTTACCCTATGGGGGAGGGACATGCTGTCTCAAATAGGAGATACTCAGAGAAGGGTTTTCTCAATTTCTTAGTTATCAACAGGCTGTACAATTAACAATACTATATATATTATTATAAATACATAATATAAATATATTTGCCTAATTGCAGTTTGCCTAATTAGATATGTGTATAAATAAAATATAATAAAGGTATATCTAATTCTATTTATAGATCTATACTTAATTAATTTGTATATAATTAATATGTATAGTATATATGCATATTATACATGTACTGTATAATCAAATGTATATTGCAGTAATATAATGTGTGTGGCTGATATTAATTGGTATGGATTGATGTGCTGTGATGATATATGTTCTATATACTGTATAATTATATATGTGTGACATGTATTATTGCAGTACATTGGTTTGTGTTGGTTGGTATTAGCTGTGTACGTGTTGTATTGCTGTAATATATATTAATTAACATATTAATTATAAAGATTAATTCAAGTATATTGATTATGTCAATAAGTTTATACTTGTTGCCATGTATAAATACACATATAAATACATTTTGCATTTAGATATATCTGTATACCAAAATGAGATAAGGAGGTTATGCATTTATTATTTAAATTTATACAGAGACCTAAACTAAACATTAGACCTAAATTAACATATCCCAAAATTTTAAATGTAAATTTTAAAAATTAAATTGACAACTGCTTGACAATTCCTTTGCCATAAAACCCCCATAGGTGTAATTGGGGTAGCCAGACAAAAAATTGGTTTTATGGCAAAACGGCCCCCTAGAATGGGTCCATCTCCCCGCCCAAGCTAAAAAGGTAGCGGCTTCTTATCCGGGATTGATAGCTACTTTGATATGAAAAGGAAAAAAGTGGAACATTGAATTATTTGGTAAAGAGCCATCAGAAATTGTAATTCCATATAATAAGGAACAACTTGATGCTCTTCTAATGTTTGATGAGGACTGGCAGATTGCCGTAGGAAATTATTTTGGTCAAAATTTTTGCATCATTTACCCTCGCATGTTTTGCTGAATTTTATATCCAGACATCCAGTTATTTTTCCTGTCAGATGTAAACAATCTCCTATTCCAAATGCTCAAATAGTTTTTACTGACGGGTCAACAAATGGTAAAGCCTCCATAGTTACTAAAAATCACCAAAAGGTTTTAGAAACACGGGAAACTTCAGCTCAAAGAGCTGAAATAACAGCAGTCATAGAGGCTTTTGCTATGTTTGCAGATGAAGAATTTACCCTTTATTCTGATTCTCAGTATATTGTCAGGTTGTTTCCACACATTGAAACTGTGGTTTTTGTCTAAAAATAAAACTACCATATTTCATTTGTTAACTAAATTACAGCAACAAATGTGGAAAAGAAATAAAATATTTTTCACTGGACACATTCGGGCTCATTCCGGATTGCCCGGCCCTTTCAATGCCTTTAATGTTTTGGCTGACTTAACCAGAAATACAGTAGCTACTGTGATTGAGGAGGCCAGAGCCTCTCACTCACTTTATCATCAATATGCTGCTGCCTTAAAATATCAATTCCAAATTCCCAGAGAAACTGCTAGGGAGATTGTGCGTTCTTGCTTATATTGCCCCACTGTTTATAACAGTCTACCTACGGGAGTTAATCCTCGCGGTCTCAAACCTAACGTACTCTGGCAAATGGGTGTAACTCATGTCTCTTCATTTGGAAAACTGTCCTTTGTTCTTTAACTGTAGACACCTTTTCTCATGTTATTATTGCAACTGCTCATACAGGGGAAGCAATTAAAGATGTAATACAACATCTCTTTACTTGTTTTTCATATTTGAGCCTGCTAAAAGCTCTGAAAACTGACAATGCTCCTGCTTACATTTCTAAGTCTTTTCAGGAATTTTGTTTACAGTTTCAAATTAAACACAATACAGGCATCCCTTATAATCCCCGGGGACAAGCCATTGTGGAAAGAGCACATCAAACATTAAAGCTTCAAATTCAAAAATTAAAAGAAGGGGAGTTTAGGTATAGTTCTCCCCATCAAATCTTGCAACTTGCTCTTTTTGTAATAAATATTTTAAATGCCGATTCCGCCGGAACTACTGCAATGCTTTGCCATTGGTGCCCAGAGCAATTGAATGCAAAGCCATTAGTCAAATGGAAGGACCTCCTCTCCGGACAATGGAAGGGTCCTGACCCATTATTAACTAGCAGTCGAGGATGTGCTTGTATTTTTCCACAGGACGCAGATTCACTAATTTGGGTTCCAGACAGGCCAGGTTCGCGGCGCGCACTCGCTTGCCCCGCCCACTAGGCAGCTCTCGCCTCTGCGCCTCCAGCCTCGCCCCGCACCCTCCTCGCTGCACCCCGCGACCTAGAGCAAAGAAGTTTGTGCAGCGAGTGAGGGCCAGAGAAGACAGTGCACCCACAAAGTGCCGTCCAGACCAGCGCGGCGCCGGCCAGCAGGGGAGACAAGATAAACATCGAGATCCCGGCGAGACTGACAGGGCAGCTGCAGCGTGAACTCCAACCAGAAAATAATTCTACTTATTCTGTTTTAGCTTATCCACCCTTGCCTAATGTTTTCCTTTTTACTAATGACTCCAACAAACTTAATGTAGGCATGAATTATTCAGGTGGACCTAACGTAGTGACTTGTGAACAATGTATGCTTTCATCTTGTTTAAGCCCTCAATGTAATGTTTGCTCCTTTGTGGTGTTACAATGCCCATCCTATCTTATGGTGCCTCTATGATAGCTATGGTCTTACTGTGTTACAACAACTGCAGGATTTAATGCGATCGCGACAGTTTGTGGTCTTGCTTATCCTAGGAATATCAGCTTTGATAGCAACAATTACTTCTGTTACTGCGGCAGCAGTATCATTGACTCAACAAGTGCATACGGCCCAATATGTTGATGCTATGTCTAAAAATGTCTCTTTAAGTCTAGCAACTCAGGAAGCTATAGATAGGAAATTAGAGATGAGAGTAGACGCCTTAGAAGAAGCAATTATGCATATTGGGACTGAGTTACAGGCTTTAAAGGTGAAGATGGCTTTGACATGCCACGCTGATTACAGGTGGATATGCGTGACATCTTTGAAGGTAAACGAGACAGATTATGAATGGGAAAAGATTAAAAATCATATCTCAGGTGTTTGTAACAGTTCTGATATTGGCCTGGACTTAGGGAAACTTCATAATCAAATACAGACCTTGGAACACTCTCAACTGGATTTTACCGCCGCTGGAGCAGCTAATGACTTTTTTCACACCATCTCTAACTTTATTTCTGGAAAAAATATTCTGTCTAATATCCCTAGTCTCTAATCCTACTTCTCATAATCATTCTTCCTTGTATTGTCAGGATTCTCTGGCAGAGCATTCGGAAGCTCGCGACTGAGCTGCATCTGGTTGTTTTAAGAAATAATAAAGGGGGAGATGTTGGGGGCCAGAGTGAGGTACTCCGCCCATGGCAAAGGTCATGAGGAAGGAGGCTCGACATACGCAAAGGCGGGATCGAGCCTCAGGAGTCCCCCTGGAAATCCTCGAGCGTCTACCCCATAACCAGAGCCTGCCTACTTTACTACTTTGTGCTCTTACCTACACCTCTGACTTTACGGGGGGCTGTCCCCCACCACCTCTTTCGGAGAAGGAGTTAACTTAGAGCTCCAGTTTATAATAATTCCTGGGCGTGATAAGAGTGTTTTAACCTACAAACTCCTCTGAAGGTCCTCTGGCCTGCCTGACAGGCTCGTCCGGCCACATGTGATTGCTCACAGCCTCCCAACCTGAGAGGCACGAGATGCTTTAAACCCTCTAAAAACAGGTTCTTTAGAGAAGTTAGAAAACTATTAGTATAAGTATAATGGGCTGATTAGAAATTGTGTTGGTGAAGGGTTTTTCATTTGTTGAGCCAATGTTTGTTGCTAAGTCTCCACATCCCCTGCCCTTACACACATTAATGAATATATAGAATTAACCTTTGATATTAATCACGTTAGACCTTAGGCTAAGTAAATTCTTTCCTTAACTAAAACCCACTACACCCTCACCCTGTAGGAATGTAACTTTATTTGGGTGGCCTCTGTTTTGAGAATAATCAGCCCTGGAGAAATAAGTGTCCTGATTGACTGACTGCTGTCACAAGGAGAGGGTCGTAAATTGTCAGCAGGCCCCCCTGGCCAGAAGATGATGTAACACCCCTAAGACCTCTGTATACATTTGTATGAAGCACCTGACTTTGATAAAAGTCAGGACTGCTGTCCCCACGTGACTTTTGTATAACATCGCAGTGTATAAAAACAGACTCTGGAAAATAAAGAATTGGGATCAGTTTCTCGAAATACTGGTCTCCCCATGTCGCTCTCTCTCTCACTCTGGCTGAGTCTCCATCTGGAGCGCGGAACCCACCATGCTTACTAATTATGCCTGGGCTTCTAAGATCCGACCGGGGAGGCCTCAGTGTCTCCTCTCCTTCGGGAGAACGGAAGGACGCCTGCGGCCTACGTAAGTGGTGCAAACTTCTTGTCTTGAAGTTTTATTGGTCTCCCGCGTAAACCAAGCTACTCAGCCTCTTTTCTCCACTGAATTTTCCTACTGAGTTATCCTTATTCTATTACTCTTTATATCTTTAATTAATATCTAATTGAAGCTATCGTATCCTGATCTTCGCCTATGCCGTCTCTCCTTCGATCAGCCGGGGCTGGTCCCCGGCAAAGCAGGAATGGTCTGAGGGATGAGGAGAGCCAGCAGAGTGCTTCCAGAAGGACTGAAAACATGCCCTGGCACTGGCCATGCAGAAATACCTGAAAATCTTAAGTCAGCTGAGTGAGATGAGGGGAGGAAGGCACAGACTACATACTGCAAGCAATTTAAGAGTAAGTGGGAGATGGTTATTATAGATGGTAAATGTTATTTCCTATTTTTAAAGAAATCTGGGTAAGTGAAAAAAAAACTAGGAAGAAAAAAGTTAAAGATTCTTAGTCTATTTCAAGTTAAAGTGATGAAAATCAAGCACAAAATAATAAAGGATATGAGTAAGAGACAGTGAGGTAAAAACCATGAAAAGTTTACAAGAAAAGAATACAAATTAGTTATTAACTTCATACCACCATCACTTTTTTCAGTTGTAAAAATGCTCATTCTCTGCATTATCCAGTCTATGTCAATGACAAAAGTTAGATGTAACTTGAACCAAAAATCAATCAATCAATCAAAAGATGATCACTTTTTTACCATTTCCTGCCCCCTGAATAAAGATCAACTAGATGCATGTCTTGGGGCAGCCAACTTGGTCTCTCTGGCCCTCACCTTCCACTCGTATAAAATGGAGGGTTAAATTACTGATTTCTAAATCCTGCATATTCCATAAATGTTCCAGGAGCCCCCACGAGAGATCCCACCCATGACAAAGGTCATACAGAGAAGACCTGACAGGCAAAGGCAGATCAGGACTCGAGGGATTCCCTGGACCTGCTTGAGCATCTACCCCGAAACCAAAATCTGTCTGTCTACTGTTTACTATATTATGCCTTTCAACCACTCTTCTGATATTAGCAGGGGGCTATCCCCGACCACCTTTCTCTCGAGAAAATCAACTTAGGACTCTAAGTTAATAAGTCTCCTGGGCATGAAAGGAATACTTCTATTCTAACCCCTCTGTTGGCATTCTAGCTTGCTTCACAGGTTTTTCCTTACTCTTACAACTAACGCACATGATTGTTCACAACTTCCCAACCATGAAAGGCACGGGAAGCCTAAACATTCTAAAAGTCCTAATGGGCATAGAGCCCTTTAAGGGGTGAAAAATTATTAGAATAGTACTGGTAAAGGGCTTCATTATTGGGCCAATGCTTGCTGCCAAGTTCCCATATCCCTTATCCCTTGTGCACCTGGGAGTGCATTAGTTAATGTAGTTGCAATGTAAGAAAAACAAGTAGTAGCCTTGGTATTAACCACATCAGACCTTTGAGCTAATAAGTTCTTTCCTTGTTGTGACCCACTGTACCTTTGCTCCATGAAAATATAACTGTTTAGTACTTTCTGAGGCTGACACAGATTAGAAATATAAAGAAAAAACACTTCAAGGGAAAACAAGTTTTCTGGTTGATCAACCTTTTATCAAAAAAGGGTCATAAAATGTCAACAGGCCTCCAGGCCAGAAGATAATGTACATAGCATAAGACCCTTGTTTATGGAAAGGCATACAGAAAAAAACCCTGGTTTCGATAAGGGCAAAACTGCTGGAGTGTTTGGGCTGACTCTGCATGACCTTGCATCTTTCATTTTCCTCTATGTACAAGTCAGGGTATAAAGCTCCTTTTGAAAATAAAGTTATGGGCCTCGCTCACTGAAGCTTGGCCTCCCCGTGTCATTCATTCGCCGATGCCGTTCATCTTGAGGGTATCCCTGGACTCTGCTGAGGCTGGTCCCCAGCAGTAAATGCAAGATTCCCTTCTAAGGTATGACTGATAGCAGAGAGTGGGCTTACACCTTTAAAGATGGAGACTCTGTCCCTTATCATGGCAACGCATTGCAAATACCAGGGAGCTTTAACTAACAGCAATAGTTGTTTACCCTGAGCCCAAACTTCTTCCCCTGAAATCTCTACTCCCTGTGTCTTCAGTCTGCTCTGTGAGTCACATAGCACAAGCCTTCTCCTTATTTCCTCCCAGGTATTTGGAAACAGTGGTCTTGTCCCTAACTCTGGTGTTCTTCCAAACAAAATGGTAACGGACTCTGCTTGGGAGACAAAAAGAGAGTAACACTCACCGATAAGATGATGTGGAACTTCTCGATCGACTTCTTGAGTGACTATAGGAGACAGACCTTGTTCTGTGTCTTGATTTGGTCTCAGACTTACTTCTAGATCTACTTGGACTCCTGGACTGGCTATCACCATCTCGACTAGGTGTCTGTTCATCACTTGAACTCTCTTGATTTCTTGGCCTCCGGTTTAAGCGTGCCGTCTTTCTTACTTCATCAAAGAGAGACCCAGGCCGAACTTTATTTTTGCTTTTAATTTCTATTCTCAAACCCTGTGGTTTCATTTCAGGCATAGCAGTCAGTGCCTTAACGTCCGTAGCACTGGATGTGGTAGCAGATGGTGCTGCAAGGTTCCCCACACCTTGCAGGGGCTTCCATTTATTATCCACGAGGCTCGTCTGGCTTTTCTCAGCTACCTCGTTCTTTATAGTACTTTCTACAGCACTGGTCAAGCTGGCAGAGCCGCTGTCCTGTTTGCCCATCTCACCCAACATTTTGATTTCTGACATACTGCTTTCCTGTTTTCTCAACTCTGCCTCAGGATACTCTGCTGCCATATCCTGCTTTAGAACAATGCTTATATCTGGGGTATCAAGCCTTGAATTTCCTAGAGGGGAAGTCCCCTCGGCCTTTCCTGGGGAGCTCCGATCAGGAGTGCAAATCTCCATGTTGTCATCTGCTTGTAGCATATCCTCTGCTCCGCTTGGGATGCTCTCTTCAATATGCTGAATGTTTGGGGGAGAACGGACTACATTTTCATCAGTGTTTACGGTTACAGGAGAAGTGCTGAGTTTAACACCATCTTTAGTAGACTGATCAATATCTGATGACACTGTTGTGCTATGTTTACCTGAAAGGCTGCTGTCTTCACAGGGCTTCTTAGTTTGGGGAATATTTTCTTTTATGGTTTCACTGTTCTCAGAAACTTGCTTTTTCTCTTTCGCCTCCTGAGTAACTTGCTTTTCATTAATCTCCTCCTCCTCCTCTTCACCAAATTCAAGTGGAGGCTGCCAGTGAAATGCTTGTTTTCGTTTTGGAGTCTTGTGCTTTTTATCTTTTTTCCCTTTTAATTTCTCTTTTGCTTTTTTGGTGTGTTCCCTTTTAATATTTTCCTTTGAGCTGTGTTTATGCTTGTGTGGCTTTCCTCTAGTGTTTTCTGAATTGGAATAGAATTCCTCAGAATCAGAGGTTGAGGAGTGCTGTTTGCTTGATTTCCAGGCACTGTTACCATCAGGCAGTAAAGTATTTGCTGAAGACTTAGTTGTGGGTTTGGCTTTGATGTGAATTTCACCAGACTCTGACTCAGAATCCGAAGTGGCCTCACCTTCCTCCTTATCAGAAGATGGCCGGGGACTATTTTTATTGTTTTTAGTTACATCTCGTTCAGAATTTGACTCAGAGTCCCATTTACTCCCAGCATAATTCTTCCTTTTGGGCTTACTGCTATTTCGAAAGTGATCAGAAAGATTTTCTTTCAAAGTTCTTTTTTTTGAATGAGGGCATTCCCGTTCAGGCCTAGATTTGTCTTCATCTCTGTTTCTCTCTTGTTTGTTATTCACTTCCATTTGGACTTGCTTCTCCTGGGCTGACTGCGTAACCTGAACACTTGACTGTTCAGTGTCTGAAGAGTAATCTAAAGATGATCTGCTTTCACTGTACTTTCTATGACATGAAGACTTGGCTCTGCCTTTGACATATCTGTTACGAAGTGCTTTTTCAGAGCTGCTGCTATGCCTTCTATTTGAGGTATAACTTTTTTTCCCACTGGATCTAAATTTTCTCTTGGCTCGTCTCCCATCATCACTGCTAACAGAAGAGTATGAAGATGATCTACTACACCGTGAATGGTCACTGTATTTATTTCGTGAATGAGATCTAGATGAGGGAGACCTAGACCGTGAATGTGAACTAGCTAAACTTCGAGACCTTGTGTATGATCTGGAATAAGATCTACTCCTAGAAGATCTGCTCCTTGACCTTGGTGAACTTTCTGAACTTCTATCACTGTATTTTGAATAAGCACTACGATCACTTTCTGAATTTTTTTCTCTTTTATGGTAGGATGATGAACTACCAGTCTCTTTAATATTTGCTAAACTATAAGTGCTTTGGATGGGCAGCAAATGGGTTGTTTTAGCTTTCATTTCCTGGATTCGTTCATAAGAGGGCTTCCAGGGCTTCTGCCCAGGCTTCCACCTTGAAGGAGGGGGGCTGTCACTCAGTGGTATAACAGGAATATTTTCTGCCACCACTGGTTGTACTACAACATTTTCATTTTGTGTCACTGTTGCTCTTAAAGGTTCTGTTTTAACAGGTTTATTTTCACTTAACTGAGAGGCTGTTCTTCTTGGTGATTTTGATGCTGTTCTTTGGTGCCCCGACTTAGAACTAGATCTGGACTTTGATCTACTTCGAGAATGTGATGAAGATTTTGAGGCAGTCCTTGATCTTGAGCTTCCTCTAGAATAAGACTGCGAGTGAGATTTTGATCTGTATGAGTCTCTGCTGGAATGCGTTGAAGAGCTCTGGTCATCCTTATCAGATTTAGACCAATCCCTCTTGGACGAGTGATGAGATGAAGACGAGGAAGAATGAGATCTCCTTTCTCTATCACATGAGGATTTCACTCGTCGGGTTGAAGATTTTAAGGATTCTATGTCAGACGGTACAACAATCCTTCTTTTCTTAGTCTGTTTGTGCCTTCTGCAATGTTTCTGCTTTTTAGCTTTCTTTTTATGCTTAACCTTTTTCTCTTTTCTGCGTTTTTTATGGTGACCATCAGAGTGTCTTGCTGTACTCAGATCTGAATAATACCCATTATAGGACCACGATCGGGATCTCTGGGACAAGCTCCTTTCATCCCATCGGCTTGAAGAGGGATCACTTAACCTATAAAAAGGACATAATATGCAGGCAGTTATGTACAAGCATGTTTTCTAAGCTTTAAAATTAAAACACATTTGTTGTCAATACTAGGCATCAACAAAAGCCTAGTTAACAACCAAGTACTAACTCTATCAATGCTTTAAGCACATGTAGGAAGGATAAAGCAAATAGTTGATAGGCCTGGTCCTGAAATTATAAAACTTCAAAGAAATAACTATTAACAGATTCACTTACAAAAGGATTTTTCCAGAGTCAAATCAGGAATTTTCAAATTTGATAGGAAAATAGTTTTGAAAAGCAAACCAACTAATTACAAAAGCACTGCTCACCTACCACGTTCCTGGCTTTGATCTGCTCAATAATGCTCTGCCTCCAGGAATAATTTCTGAGGGAGTCAAATCAAATTCCCAAACAATTTGCTGATTCTCTGTAGATACAGGATAACTGCCAAAACTTTAAGAGAAGCCTCCCTTTTTTTTGGCTGCATGACTTGTGAGATCTTAGTTCCCCGACCAGGGATGGAACCTGGGACCTGGTAGTGAAAGCTCCAAGTCCTAATCACTTGATCACCAGGGAATTCCTGACAATCCTCTTTTTCTTTCTTTTTTTAAAAAATAACCTTATTTATTTTTGGCTGTGCTGGGTCTTCCTTGTTGCATGTGCTTTCTCTAGTTGTGGCAAGTGGAGGCTACTCTCTAGTTGCAGTGCATGGGCTTCTCATTATGGTGGCTTTTCTTGCACAGGCTCTAGTGCACATGGGTTTAAGTAGTTGTGGCTCCCAGGCACAGACTCAACAGTTGTGGCACACAGGCTTAGTTGCTCCAAGGCGTGTAAGATCTTCCCAGATCAGGGATTGAATCCGTTTCTCCTATACTGGCAGGTGGATTCTCTACCACTGAGCTATCAGGGAGGCCTGCCTCTTCTTAAAACTAGCATGACTATTGTTTTATCTCAGGATCATAGAGGTGATCATAGACTTTTCCTTAAGGTTTTAGTTAAACTACTTAGTACAGAAATTGGGGGAAAAGTACATGAAAACTAAGATGCAGGCTTTACAATATCAGTGCTAATGTCAGAGCTCAAAACTGTTCTCAGTGCTACCATATCCATACCACTTGCACACAGCAGATCACACACCTTGTCCTCCTTCTCTGAACTCTGAACCATTCCATTGGATGGCCACAGAGAAAGAGAATTCTACACAGGGTCCCATTGGTATATTTTGCACTAGCTATTCTGGGGCCAGCCCCACTTCTAAAATAGATATTCCACTGTGGAGTGTCACTGAAGACAAGAGATGGGTACACTGCTGAAGAAGCAACAGTCCCTAGGGTCAGAAGTTAACACACACAATGGCTACAAATTTTTTTATCTACCATTAGTGACTACAAAAAAAGAGGCTATGAGAGAATCTGCTATGTAAGTTAAAAAAAATAAAGTCCTGATTATTGCTAAAATTAAACAAGAAATCTTTAAGAAATTCAGTAGGGTAATGGTCTTGTGAGAGAAAATAGAATTTTGATTTAAAAGTATCCAAAGCCAATCAGCCCTCCTTCCATTTCATCAAGCATTCCCAAATGTATTCTCTGGTCACAATCTAATTTTAAATATAAATCTTTAGTGAAAAACCCAGAAGTATGTCTCTATTCCCTTAAGACTTAAAATATAGCAGAGATAGGATTATACTTTTACTTACTTATCTCCTTTACTCCATTTTTCTCCACTAGGTGGTCTATATGCTCTTAATCTCTGCATTTCTTCTTTCCAGTGAGGAGGAGTTTCACTGCTATCATCATCATCTGATTCAGAACAGGATCTTGATCTTGGAGGTGTGTGATAGCGCTTTAAAAACAAAGTTAGGAATAACTATTTAAAAAATACTTCCCAACTGTAATCTGCTATAGGACAGGTAAGCATAAGACTCAATCTTGGATGCCATTTAAATGCAATAATAACTGAAGTACCATAATGATGGTATAAAGTTAAATCAAACTAAAAGAAATAGGAAAGGCAGATATTCACCTGTAATCACACATAAACTTTCCCTTAGAAGTCCTAATGGTTATACTCATTAGCTTATTCAATATACTAAGATTTCTGAACATACTATTTCACATTCATTTCAATATTTAAACCCATTCAAACATAGCAATAAACACTGATCTAACAGCAGTGCCTTCGCATAGCTACATATTAATTTAAGAGAATACAACTAGCTCCCTGGACAGACTTTGGACTATGCCTAAGATTAAAGCTAGGATTTGCCTACAGGTAAAAACATTTTACTGCTCAGATAACTAATTTGAAAAAAATTAAGTTTTAACACACATACAATTGTGCCCCTTCCTTTAATCTTCCGTCCAGACTTTGACACAGATGGTTTCTGGTCACTTACAGTGGGTGTAACATCAGGAATTTTCCTGGAAAAGAAGATTGAAAATTAAAAATAAACAAATGCTAGGCAGTTTTCTCAGTGTGTAAACGGAGAATTTATGTTCCTTTAATACAATAACAGTTCACTTAGATCTAACACTTTTATAGAATGAGGCACTCCACATGACCTAATTTTCTAAGCAAATCCTCTGTTATTTTTTAAATCTTTATTGGAGTACAGATGATTTACAATGTTTTGCTAGTCTCAGGTGTACAGCAAAGTGAATCAGTTATTTATATATACATATATCCACTCTTTTTTGAAATTCTTTTCCCAGATAGGCCATTACAGAAAATACTGAGTGAGTTTCCTGTGCTATAAGTAGGTTCTCATCAAAAAAATCCTTTAAATAAATGTTAACAGATATCATTAAAGGCATTATTAGTTCATTTAATTCTCATAACAATACTATGAGGTAGGTATTATTATCAACTCCTTTTTAAAAATAAAGAATTTTAAGATTACAGTTAAGAATGTTGTCCAACGTCACATAGAGGAATGAAACATGACTTTTACAACCATGATATAACAGGGTTTTCCCAGCCAGGAATCTGGCTCCAGATAAACATACAATGCCACTATAAGAAAACCTTAACTAAAAAGTATATTATAGTTTTTTCGGTTATTTCATATTCATGATATCATTTGATTCTCACAATGAAAGAAGCCGGTACTCTTGGTAGACAACTGTTTACCTCATTTTCCTCATGAAGAACACATCACTGAACCAAATGACCTGCCTCTAACTGTTCAGCATGAATTAATGTTCATCTGGTATCTTTTACATGGCTGATCCAACATTGCCACTCTCCACCTCCTTCCCCACAACATTCCAATTTACTCTGTTGTATGGCCCAGAAACTGGTATTTTTAAAAGCTTGCCAAATTACACTGAAGTGCAGCTGAACATGAGAACAAATGAATTAGAGCAAGTGTAGAATCCAGCTTCTGCTAAACAAAGTATAAGTGGTAATGAGCTTGCTGCTGCTGCTAAGTCGCATCAGTCGTGTCCGACTCTGTGCAACTCCATAGACGGCAGCCCACCAGGCTCCCCTTGTCCCTGGGATTCTCCAGGCAAAAACACTGGAGTGGGTTGCCATTTCCTTCTCCAATGCATGCAAGTGAAAAGTGAAAGTGAAGTCGCTCAGTTGTGTCCAACTCCTAGCGACCCCATGGACTGCAGTGCACCAGCCTCCTCCATCCATGGGATTTTCCAGGCAAGAGTACTGGAGTGGGGGTGCCACTGCCTTCTCCGATAAAGAACTTAACTGCTGGCAAATTCAGTAAGATGGCAAGCTCTATAAGGCTGTCAGTCCCTGTTTCTTATCCTTTCATATTGCATATCTTGCATTCTTAGCACATTAATTTTAGCTCCCAAGTGACTGATCAAATCTCAAGCATTCTAATGAAATAGATCAACTTGCTATCTTTGTTATGACACAACTATTTACCAATTATGATTCAAAATTATTCTGCAGGATATAACTTCCAAAGATATTATGTAACCAAAGAGAAGCAATGACCAAATAAACTCACCAATGATATTCAACCATAAATACAAGACAGTGGTATAAACTACTTAAAAAAAATACCAGATAATAGGGGTCAGCAAACTTTTTCTTAAAAGTCGAAGAGAAAGTATTTTAGGATTTCTAGGCCAAGAAGAAAATTAAAGATGATTATGTAACAAAAAGAAAACAAGTTTTCACAAATGTTTTATCAATGAAATTTGAAATATAATACACTGTGATGTGTAGTGCACTGAACAGCATATATACCAATGACAGCACCACATACAAACTCTCTGCAACTCCTCAATCCTGCTGCTATAGCATAAAAACGGCCCAAGAAAATAGTGAACAAATGGATATGGCTGTGTTCCAGTAAAATTTAATGGACACTGAAATTTGAATTTCATACAATTTTCACATATCACAAAATATTATTATTCTTCTGATTTTTTTCCACAAACATTTAAAAACATAAAAATCACATTTAGCTCATGGGCTGCACAAAACCAGACAAGAGGCTGAATTTAGCCCACGGAGGACTGTAGTTTGCCAACTCCTACTAGATGACACTGAAATTGACCTTTCAAGTTTCCTACTTTCTGGAAACTAGATGGATTTGATCAATGAATGGTGTTTTGTATTTTAAGATTTGTTCACAAGACAGAATTCTTAGAATTTTAAAATATCTAACGGTCTAAACAATAATCTTATATAGAGACTTAACTGTGAACAGGGACATCTCTATAACTTTTCAGACTTCAAAATAACTCAATTGCCAATTACCCCAACCACTTTATGGTATTTCTAGTCATACAACATTTCTCTTAACAATTCTAAACTTGAGTGTAACACACAAAATACATTAAGCACTATTTTTTGAGACCAAATCTAAAGCTACATTTTAGCTTTTCTAATATAGAGGAGTTATCACTGAGTAAGTTAACAATAATAACATATGGTACTAAATTATATCCCAAATCACCATGCAATAATTTTGCACTATGTTTTAAAACCTGACTGGACCCAAAGAGTTCAACTAACCCTCTGTTCTGGTAACCAAAATCTCACCCTCTAATGAAAGGCTAAGTAAATGAAGTTAGTAAAGAAATCTTCCCAGATCTCCACTAAGAACTCTCCCAGGTCAACTTGGCAAATTCCCTTTTTCTATTAGTAGAATACGAATTTTGAAAGATAGGGTCCATGGCATTCATGAATCCAGTATCTCCCACAGGATATTTCAAAGTGCTTTGACTATGGGTCATGCTCAATAAATGAGTGTGCACCTGCAATGAGGTGACAGGAATTATCAGTCAGAGAAACAAAAACATGTAGGTTAATCATCCTTACGGTTCAGGCTCCACTGTGACAAGAGGCATATCTCTTCTCAGTAAAAATCGGTTCTCGGGCACTGGAGGAATCTCTTCTGGGCGGACCACAGGCTTTTCCCTTTTGGCATTTGAATCAACAGATCTTTTTTCATTGGTATCACTCCTCTCAGAATGACTTAGAAAGAACAATCAAATCACCAATTAAAATGTGTATATCTAAAATTTTAGTATTAAATAACATAATTAACAGCAAAAGTACTGATACCTTGCAAATCCCACTAAAAAGGTTAACACAATTTTCATAAACAGAACATATAAAACATGAGTGAGTGAAACAGTCACTGCACTAAAACTCTGATACAAGAATTGCCAAATGATCCTTTCTTTAAGAGTTTTAGGGATTGTTTTTACCTACAAATGCATAAATCTTTGATATAAAACATCTGTGCTACCCTTAGATTTGCAACATTTCAATATAAACTTCCTAAAATACTATCCTTTTCAACAATAGGTAACAAAGATAAGTTTACAGAATCACACATACTGTTCCCATTCCAGGGTGTTTGTTTTCTAGGTAAGACTACCCTGGTGTCTCACACTTACCCTTTTGGGCTTATTATATGTTTATTTCTTGGCTCTTCTGAACTGCTTGCTTCCTTTCGTCTCTTTTTAGAATGTTTAACTTTCGGTCTCCTCTTATGTTTCCTTCTTCTGCTTCTCTCATGTTCAATTTCACTTTCTGAGGATGATTCTGAAGAGGATGAGGAATTGGAAGAGGAATCCGAGACTTCTGAATGAGTTGGCTTCTTCCTTTTTTTCTCAAAAACTTTTAATAAATAGTAATAAAAGTATTAGTACTGGATTTCACTGCCCACCTTTCAGAGTAAAAAGAAATGATTACCAAGTATTATAAAACATGTTTTATATAAAGCCCACTAAAAATTTAAATAAACTTTTTTTCAAGTTGATAATACAACTTGTTGGTGAGATTGTAAGGTAACAAAGCCCTCGTGAAGTTTATATATTAGTTCAGTCAGATAAGAAAATAAGTAACTACCTAATATAACAAATGATAAATGCTTAAAGAAGAGGGAGGAAAACACAGAGTAAAGGGAACAAGGCAAGTCAAGGTAATTTAAGATAACATTTGAGCAGAGACCTGAAAGAAGCGAGGGACAGGGGTCATGCAGGTATCTGAACAAAGAGTATTCCAGATAGAAGGAACAGCTAGCACAAAGTCCCCAAGTGTCTGGCATGTTTGAGTAAAGATTAACACTGCTGGGAAGACAATGAATATGGAGAGATTAGAGAAACAGCAAAAAGCCAGAATCCCTTACAAACCACAGTAAAGACTTTAGTTTTGGTTGACAGAGAGGGAACCCTTGGAGAAGCTGGCTTTGGTTGCTGCTGAGGACTGTAGAGGGTCAGGTGGAAGCAAGAAGACCAGTTACGAAGCTATCATTACTGAGAAAAGATTATACAGAAGCAATGATAGAGGCAAAGTGAACTGTGGTGAGGCTATTGGAATAACCCAGGTAAAAGATATTTGGGTTTGGACCAAGGTGACAACAGGGGAAGTAAAAAGACAAAGTCAGAGTTGGAAAGATTTCTGATGGATTGAATACAGGGTATGATATGGAGGCATCAGGGATATTGGTATATTACTCGTAGGAGTTTCTTCCACTACTGAAATCTAGGAGGTATCTTTAAGTTATAGTCTTCAACAAGTGTTACCTGTATCCTAGCTCCCTCTGCACTCAAAACACTCTTACCGTCTTTTGCTGACTTTGTGGCAAGCACCCCGCAGTCAATAACTCGTACATCTGCATACGGTCTACTTGCAGCATCAGTTTTCAGATTTTCAATTTGTTCGATCACTTCAAAACCAGAAATAACTAGTCCAAAGACAACATGCACCCTGTCACAATACAAATTCAAGAAAAACTGGTTTGATGATAGTTAAGCCAAGATTAGTAATCAAGACAATTGTAAATGACATGTCCACAGACCTGAAAATAAAAGTGTCTGATGTATGAAGCAACTAGAAGGAAATTAGAAGTTCTGCTTCATAAAAGGAAAAAAAAAACCTTGCTCAAACTGGGCCTTAGTTTTCTGCTTTTAAAACAATGATTCTTAACTATTTTACAGTAGAGAGTGTACCAATCAGATTGCACTTGATACTGAGACACCATCCGTGGTCTCAAGACTACTGCATCCTGTGATCCTTAGGGGAGAGCTTGGCTATGAGAGAATAAACCAGAGGTCAAGAGTGCCCCCTTGAGGGTTCACTACGGTCTAATTGGTTGGACTGGCCACCAGCACACCTCCCCAAAATATTAAGAATGTAACTCTTACCCATCCAGGTGTGGAGCAGGTTTTGTGGTACTGTGCAACAAATATCAACACAAAGAAGATGGCAGAAACCAGGTGTTCAGGTGTACAGAGCAGAAGGGTTTAAAAGCACAGCATGTAGAGAACAAAGAAGTAAAGATAAAAAGGGGAAAAAGTTAAACATGATATACACCTAAACTTAATAAGCTTAAAAACAGCAATAGTAGTCATTTTACTGATTAAAAAAACCCTCAAGATGACAATGCATTACAAATTTTTCTCTCTCCAATATGAAGACTATATATATATATACATATATGTGAAATAGGTTTGAAATATACAGCATAAATATACATTAAAATTAAAGTTACTCTCAAATCCGAAACAATGACAATAACAAAAACAAAAACAAACTCAAAACTTATCAAGATAATTAAACAAGAATAAAAAACATCTAGCCATTTGCTTATGGAAAGAAAAGTGTGATCAACACTTAACAAGTGCCCCCCCACACTTAAGTGAGTTTTTCTACTAGTTATTTTTCATACTGAGTCTGCATCTTTTAGGCAGGTAGCTGGAGGTAGGCCTCAACAGCCGTTTTTAGAACTTCCTGCCCCTCTTGCTTCACTTAAGTTGCCACTCAAAACAACTCAGAAAACGCAATAGGGAGCAAATTTTCCATCTGCCAACACTTCTGACCACAAAGTAAGTAATTGTGGATAACATTACAGGTACTTTACATTTCCATGGCCCAAAAACATCCAACTGCTTGCTTTACAGTCACAAATTGGCAGACAGCCACTCTTGGGAAGCCTAGGGGGTATATTATGGTTAAGGCATTTTGAACTCAAGCTGGTTTTCCCATAGCATTTTCACACATCTTCAGACTATGTGAATTATATAGTGGAAAAAAATTCAAAAGTAGATAACTAGACTCTATCACAAACATCTTAGTTTATAAGAAAGAGAAATAGTATTTGAGAGAATCGTCACTGGATTATCAGACCATGTGAAAGCAGTCACTTGTACTAGAAGCTCTAATGTCAATTTTTATTATCATTTTAAGGAAATTCTAAGGAATATAAGTCAATAAAACATAATTTTAGCCTTCAATACTAAAAAGCATTATTCTATCAGGAAATATAACACATATATTTACATTAAGAATTTTTAGTTCTGTAACAGTACTACAGTTTAGCTTTAAAAAATTAAAATATCAACTCAAGAAGTGGCAGAATTTTAAAGGGAATCTTGAGTTTTAAAACCACTAGTCTCAAATTTTCCCTAGAAGATTGAGAAGTGGTAGTTGAAGCCAATGTAACCATAAAAATGAATAAAAACAGAAGAAAAGAAAATGTAGCAAACGGTTAGGCACTGATGCTTAAATCATGAAAGGAGCATCCAAAAACTATCCTGACAGTAACTTTAATACAGAAATGTGCTTCCCATAATTACGCAACTTTACCAAGCACAGTAAAGACAGTAAAAATTAGGACATATGCTAGACAGTGATTCCACTGTATGAAAGATGGAAAGAGATAACAATTTTAAAGGTAAAAAATGTTCTATAATGTAAAGGTTCAGTCTCAAACATGTAGCAGTAAAAACAATGATGTATTAATTAGATATATTTCTCTTCCTTGGGCCTTTCTCTCACAACTCTCAGATATTCTGGTATTGAGGAAAAGTCTATATATTTTCTTAAAACACACAGAATCCAATTCAGTTTGCACCCTGGTTAATAGAAGTGCTGTAAAAACCACCTTAGGGCAAATCTTTGGAACTAATGGTGTAATTAAAAATTTGAACTTACTGCAGTGACGCAGCAAAATACTACTTGAAACTCAATTTGAGAATAGAACCTTTATGACAGATTCAAGTCTTGTTTTTAATTCAAGTGAGAACTGAACACAAACTCAACCTTTAGTGCACTAGCAAGGAAAACAAATGAAAACAAGAGCAATTCTTTCAAGGATAAATTTCAACTGGCCTACTGTGCCTAAACAGGTGTGAATAACTAAGTCTATTACTCGCATCTGCAATTCAGGATGCAGAAATACAAACTTATGATCTAATTGGGTTAGGCTATATAATAAGAATACTGGAAGTAGCTTAACAAAAAGAAGCCCTCTGGAGTTCTCAGCCCACATTCTAACAGCAGAAATTCCAAGGTAAAGCAGGCTTACTGGAACTGGGCTGATGGGCAAGGGAAAAAAATTATATGCTTGGTCCAAGCCCTTCAATTCTACTAAAATGGACAACGAGACCTCACCCCACCAATTCTTAATTGATGTTTCAAAACTATACAGCTGTAAGGACCAATGTAGTGATAACATATGCCCAGTAAGTTAAGACCTTAAAGCCAGGGGCTATCATAAATATGTAAGTTTATACATGCTTATGAAAACACACCTGAAGGAGAAATAACCACAAAAACATTTCAAGTTAGAAAAGCTTCCAATATTTTCACATTTCCATTTTCTACTGTCACTCAGATACTGATTTTCCAGTTCCCTTCACCTCTGAATCTGCTTTAAAAATACATGCACAAGGGTTCATCTAAATCTCATAAATCCTAGAAACAGAAAAGTATGACTGATACTGCAAAAAAAGAAACTACATTTTTTTTTTTACCATTATCAAAGCAGATTTTGGCCTTATACAGAAAGTAACAGTTCTGTACTGAAATGAGATATAAACCATTATATACAATATACCCCAGTCCCCAAGATGTGTGGGAACTTGGTGGTAACAGGCCACTGAAATTAAAATTATACTTCCCAGGATTTACTATGAACAATAAAACACACTTATTTTACATGTACTGCTGCCACAGATCAAGCAGAAAGTTTTTTTCTTAATGCATATAACAACAGGATTAAAGAGATAAATAAAGGTAAAGAAAGAAAGAGAGAGAGCCTTAGAGTAATGAGACATTACCTTTGGAGCGCACGGTGTAACACTCTTTCTGTAAATTTTACACAAAAATGGCAAGAAATAAATTGTAATACACTTTTAAGACAAGACTGAATCTATGTTTTAATATCAATATAACTTTGAAATTAAATACTTTCAAGTTTTATGCAAAGCAAGAAAGCTTTTTAAAAAGGAGGGCTCTAAATTTTCTTTCACATAGGATATGTATGTAGAGATGAACTATGCTTAAGAAAAGCACTGTGGTTGAAGTGGGAATCTGCTCAGGTCCCTAATATTTGTAACATCACAGTGTGAATAATAGTTAGAAACAAAATATTATATTTCCTTTTATATTCCTAGAAACTGGCTAAGTCAACTAACATCCTTCTCAAAAAGATAATAATGTATCTGGAGTACATACATAAATATAAAAATCTGAATACCCAGGAGCAGTTACTAGAGGTACAAAAACAAAAATCTCAATGGAAAAAACTGAGTTAAGAGACTTCAAAACAAAATTCCAGAGAATACTTTTTACTAATTCACTTCAGATAATTAAGGAACCTTTCATGTTTCTACATTTGAAACCTTTGTTGGTTACATATCACATCAGACTACTATACATTATGAGTTAATGAGCAAATGTTTAGATTGTAGTTTCTGTTCACTGCCATTACACACACTTTTTTAGTTAAGTCACTGAAAATAATAATAATAATAAGGCAGCATACCTAGAATTTTAAGAATCTTCTCAAAGGATAAAAAGGCAAGAGAAATGAAAGTATAAGAAAATGTATGCTGTCAAATCTTGGTTGGCTACAGTACTTTCTTTTCCTCTCAAATGTCTGATTTTCCCCATTATAAAAATTTTTTGTTCAATGAATATACACTGTCTGATCAATTTTAACTCAATTATAATTTAAACATATCTATTACTATTCAGACCAAAACCCATATTATATACAGTGGACAAAATTCTTTACAGGGGTTTTGGACATACTAAATCTTGAAATATTTAAAAATGTTAAAAGGCATTGATACATGAATGACTGTCAAAGAATATGTTTCAAATAATGTGGTGTTTCCAATGAATGTTAAGAAAAAAAGTGACTCTATTTGTAAAGTAGTATGAGAGAAGGAAATAAAGACAATCTATTTGTCACAACCTTTAACATGCAATTTTCCCGTTCGACTCCTGAAACTGTAAGAGGCACCAAATTGTACAGCGTAACAAAGCTCATGTAAGGGCAATGGAAACTAACGAACCCACAGTACAGTGCTCTACCTATCATTCCAGAAGCCACTAAAATGGAACAGCTTTAAAAAATTCAGCACTAAAATTAACATAATACACACCAAACACCACAAGATACAGAATTCCGTCCATGCTGCTAACACAAATGTCACACAAACACTAAGTAATATTCAGACTGGATGTCAGGGATGACATTTGATATCCAGAGAATATGGATTATGGTTAAGTGTCATGAAATCTGTTCATGAAAAATCTTTAACATATGAAGGTACTGTTCCTAAAAAAGTAAGGAAAAACTTCTCAGGTTATTAATACTTAGTAGCATTTCTTCTCAAACAAACTCATGAATATGTGGAAAGAAAAAGCATTTCTACCCCCAAATATCAATACAGCTTTGTAAAGCCCTGAAACCGAACCACCCCTCAACTCCTCTTGCTCTGCTACTCTGAAACAATCAGCACTTCTCTCATTCAGGTGAGTAGCTATTCTAAATGACACAGAAGATATCCTAAAACTTATGTTTTCCTCCCACAGTCCTATTTATAACAAGATGTAACAAACAAGATGAACTTTTGTTTAAAGATCAAAGTCCGACTTTTTGACTATCCTATTTTCTTAAATTTTTATAATTATCATGACTGCTAACAGTGGCAAGTGACAAAGCCTGTTCTCGAAGGTTCTGTGGGTATTCCCACTCCCTGGTGTGACATGAGGCCTTCACAGACTAAGCCAAGGGGGATGAGCGTGATCATTACTCCAATATGCTCTGCTGCTGCTGCTAAGTCACTCCAGTTGTGTCCGACTCTGTGTGACCCCACAGATGGCAGCCCACCAGGCTCTGCCGTCCCTGGGGTTATCCAGGCAAGAACACTGGAGTGGGTTGCCATTTCCTTCTCCGATGCATGAAAGTGGAAAGTCAAAGTGCAGTCGCTCAGTCATGTCCGACTCTTTGCGACCCCATGGACTGCAGCCTACCAGGCTCCTTTGTCCATGGGATTTTCCAGGCAAGAGTACTAGAGTGGGTTGCCATTGCCTTCTCCATCAATATGCTCTAACAGCAGCCAATGAAGAAACTGGCTGACTTTGGCAAGATGAACCAAAGCTGCTTTGAACTACCTTTCAGACTGATGAAAATTAAGCAACCACAACTATTTCTTTTAGGCAAGACAATATTTGCATATAAATCATTTCATATACTCAAAAATTTAGGATCAACCTATAGAAACACTTTCTTCCTTTAATGTCTGCATTTTCACACCAAAATGTTATTTATATTTGAAAGTGAGCTACAGTTTACAAACAGAAAAGGAAAAACAAAACTAACTCAAGGCATACGGTAAGACTAGATACAAGGTTTCCTGATAGATTAGTGCTCTAACCCAGGAGAAGAGTTACTTAATACAAACTTATAAATTACCTAACTAATCTCTTTAATTTATGTTATGCAGTATCTTCTTCATCTTTCTGATGAATGAAAGACAATGAATTTCAGAGCCAGACTTGATAGTTATTACTGACAGCTAAAGGACAAGAAAATGCTTTCTTGTGTGTCATATTATTTTTCCAGCAACAGTTGATGCATCTAAAACTGACTAAAATTAAAATAAATTCAGGGGAATTCCCTGATGGCCCAGAAGTTAGGACTCTGTGCTTTTACTGTTGAGGTTCAATCCCTGGAACTAATATCTCACAAGTCTAAATAAATAAATAAACTCAGAGCAGACGGTCAATAAACCTATGTAGCATACAGTGTTCAGCATGCTCTTTTTAGCCATCAATTTCTTCAAGATTATGAGAAAAACACTATAACCTAGACTGTATATGTCTTTTCGTCCTTATTTAGCATTATCTATAGAACAGAAAGACTGGAATAGAGGATCTCTAAATTCTTTTCTAGTCCTAGGCTTTATAATCCTATAACTTTTATTGCAGCCTCTTCCTAGTCTTTGGCCTAAAAAATAAATAATAATAAAATGAACCCCATTAACATGGTCCTAGGTCTTTGAATTCCTTCAAAAATACCTCAGCATGAACAAACTATTACTTCCTCAGTGATTCATGGGGATAGTGCCATGTATTACTTCTTTCATGTTTCTTGAGCAGTACTATTCCAAAAATAATTAGTTTTCTTCTATTTAGGTCCCTAAAAGCAAAATCACTATGACTAATATAGTAGTAGATATAAGCAATTACTGCAAAAATTATAAATAGCTTTATACAAAAGACAATCTGGTTTTTATCACACACATAATTTTTCCACCCAAAGAAAGCAATATATACAAAAAATTTTAATAAAATGATGTATATGCCTTAGGAAGGAGAGGTCTTAAGTGTTTCAAGTAATGAAGGCGATAGTTTTTACAAAAAGCACAAGAATTCTTGAGAAACATTTTGCTCAAAGTACCACACTAATTGCACCAAATTTACTCCTTGGAATTACAAGGTAACAGATTTATAACATGAACTGCAAATACCATTTTGCAAGGATTTATTAAATGTCCTTATTAAGCGGAACTATAAAGGCAGTTCTTGGCATTTTATGATCCATTCTCACACTACTCTTTCTTTTTCAGACTGCAGAACTGCTGCTCAAGGTGCCAAAGAAGTGTGGGAGGAGGATAAAATTTAGAAGTCACCAATGGGAAGCTGTCTGACAGCTCAGTGACCATCAACCCTCAGAACCTCAACTTTTAGAGCAATTGTCTGTGATCATCTACACAACTTGAAGATTGTACATTATGCTTTTTCTTAACTACTTCCAATTCCAAATAGATTTGGGCTTGCAAGACATAGATTTTCAAAGATACTTCTATGGGCCACCGTCTCCATTTGACTTATTCTTTGTATAAAAGCAAGGAAACATTTTATTTAGAAAAGTGAATAGTTTTATTTTATCCTGAAACCCCTGAGGAATTGGTACTTTTAGCCCACATAAAAAAAGCACGTGCATAAAAGCTTCTTTTAAAAAAAAAAAAGAGGATTTTATTTTGTGACTGCAAAAATGTTTAATTACTTCCAAGACTGTTTTTAACTGAAAACTCATTTCCAAAAGTAAATTTCAAACTAGAAGCAGAAAAGTTTCTTTCAATCACAAGTTTACAGTGATCTTAGTGCCATCCATAAGCAGTTAATTATAAAAACAAGGTTAAAACTTAATCCTAATTTATAAATGTTACAATTTTCATTTGGCATTCCTTGTCAAAAGATAGTCCGATGTAAAATTAAGTCATGTAGAAAATAGACATAGCTTTAATTTTGTTTGATGCTAAACATTTCTAGAAAAGACTTAAGCAAATACTAAGTAACAAAAAAACAAGATACTCTAAATTTTTTGAAGTCAGACTCTCATATACTGAATTTTAGTCAATGCATATACATGCATGGGTTTTATCTCTTAATATTTTATAAATAAGCTAATAAGTATGTAACAATGGGAAGAAGCTACTACTACCCGATAAATCAAATTTTAAAATTACTGATTAAAAAAGGAAATCTAAAAGAAACTTTAGAGCCCTCAGATGGTAGCTTTTGACCAATGAATCATTAGTTTATCATGTTCACAGTTCAGATAAGCTTAAAAATGGAAATAGGAAACCTTAATCAAAGAGTAAACAGCTCCTACATTAAGTTTTTCAAAATATTTTCCACTACTTTTTTTTTTGGCTCTCAAGGAGATTAAGAATAGAAAAATATTCTAGTAAAGAAGTGTAGTAACTAATACTCTATGGGATCAAAAAAGATAGAGGAATAACTGTTTTAAGTCTTCTTTTTTTCCTGTACAAATCCAAGCATTATTATCTTCTGTCAGCTTTCCATTTTTAGGACATTCTTGGGAACAGAATGCCCCTTATCTGAACTTTATCAGATCATGTTGGAATTTATTTTTCACACAAACATAAAGTGTGAGATTTATTTTATATGAATACTTTACTCCTTTAAATACAGGGAAGCGCCATTCATACCCATCCATTCAGAAAGATGACAAAATTTTTTTCTGGTATGGAAAAAATATTTCTCCAATATATATAGGATAACTGCAGAAATTTACTTTCAATCAAAAGCATTAAACTCCATACTAGGCAACTACCTTTCATATTTTATATCATGGAGTTATAATAAAAATAGGTTTTAGAGTAACTTTACATAAGAACATAACAGAGAGTATGCCAAAAGTCTTTCAGATGAGAAATAACTAAGGTTTTGGTTGTGTATACACGTACATGTAAAAGTGTTTGTTTTTAAAAAACAAATTTATCATTCTAAAGTTTTCTAAGCAATAACAGCACAAATTTTTGGTGAAAATGAAAGCAATATTGGGTTAGTTCAATTATGCATAGAGATCTCACAAAGTTTAAGATTGCTACAAATGTTGGCTTAACACCAAATCATTTATCTCTATACAGTGTCAGAAAATAATGGCACCTCTCAAACTGGCTCAAAGAACAACAGTAAGAGGGAAAAGCAACCATACTATGGTTTACTCAAACCAACTGCTTTCCACGCCAAGGATACATTCAGTTCCAGTCATGAACAATTTTTTAAATGCTCATCAAGAGTTTATATTCCAATTCAGATTTGATAAACTGAGCCCCCAAATTTGTTAAGAGTCAAAGCCAATTTCTTAAGATGACAACAGAATAATTTACATCTTCAAGTTATGCCTTTTAAGTACCATCCTTCAAATCCAGGATATATTCTTAATACTGAGATGGCTGTTAAGAGCTTACCAGTTACTATAACATAATAAAACTCAAGCTGACAGAACCTAGTAGTAAATTTGGATCAAGGATACCATCTTTCTCATGAACAGCGCTTCTCTGTTTAGGAAAAGCTCATCTCTGAATTATGCCTACTCACATGAAAAACTGGGAACCATTGGTATGTTTCCCTCGATTTGCCATTGACAAAAGGAACGCTCTGTCATGTTTGAGAATAAAGTTTTCATCTGTTTGAAGAAAACACAAATTTGTCAGTCTCCAATTATAAGCCACTTTTAACGTGTAATGTTCAAAGCAGTAAATAGAAAGCAAAGGATGAAATTCCTCTTCTGGTCAGTACAGATACGTGACTATTTCGAAAAAAATTCTTTTAACTAACCAAATAACAAAAGCATAAAAAAAAAAACAACCCAGATACTACTTATTTACTACTTAGCTTTGAGAAAAAGAACATATATTTAACACTTTATACAAACAGCCTTAGAACAGTCACTTTTAGTACCAACAGACTTTGGCTAAATGATATTTAAACTATTAACTTTCAGGGAAAACTACCAAGAAAATTTAAAAAAAAAAAATATAGTAGAGCTCGTTTCTTCCAAATTTCCAATCATCCTGCATAATGCACCATTCATGGGAGCTTTAATAATCCTCTTATGTGCTTAATTTCTATATGGTAAATTTATTACTCAATCAAATTGTTGCTAGATGATGAAACCAACCCTAACCAAAATATTACAGTAAGTTTAGAGACATGCCTAATTAAATCAAGTATGTAGATTCTAATCAATAGGATCAAAAACTATCTAAGGAAGAAAGCCCTGCAAATACAAAAATTTAAATGGCAAGATTCAATTTTAAGATATACATACAAATATCCGCCACAGGCAACAACAATGTTAAAGTGGCCTACAGTATTAATTTCAAATTGCTACATGCTAATGGAATCAGCTCAAGAGCTGTTTGCTACTAGTTCAAAGGAAAACCTCTGTCATAAAGATCACTTAGAGACGGATTTAATTCCAGCAGAAGTATCCTGAAAACTAATTTAAGTTTCCTTTTAACATTGATACAAACAAATCTTTCTTTTGAACAAACAGAAACACAGAAAACTTCAAAAACAAAAACAAAAAAAAGATTACCTTGGGAACAGGCTTCTGAAAAAGAGTAGTAATCCATTTTTCCCCAAAAGAAATATAAAAGACTATTATAACACTGAAGCTATCATGGCATTAAAACCTAGTAATACTGGATCCCATTATAAATTTCTGCAACTGACTTTTCTAAGGCTTTTTGGGGCAAGTGTAATAGTTAGATTTATGCAAATACTACTGTAGGAATAAAACACAATCATATAGTTCTACTATACAAAAGAAAACATACAAACCTTTGAGAAAGGAAGAAATACCAACTTTTATTCAAAGACACTGTTTGGCTTAGAGGGGAAAAGAAAAAAAAAACTAGACTCTTCACCCTGACATGGAAATAATAACCCATTGGAAAAAGAAAAAAAGATACAGGTGCATGTATGAAATAGTATACAGAGTTTTCCAAGTCTTCAAGCAATATAAGAAATCCAGTCACAACCTGACCCAGACTCTCCATAAATTTATTAGGAAGGGTGCAAGGGAAAAGAGTTGGAGTTTGTGTTACTGAGCTTCGTTCTCTTACCTTTTCATTTTGCAAAAGACCACATTCTCTATAAACAAAAGAATATGTTGACAGTTTTAGGCAGGAAGATAGGAGTTTTCATGTATATAGTTGCCTAACCTCCATGCTGAAAGTCATGTTTAACCATAAAGTTAGCCTTAATTAATCTTGTCAATTAAAAGTTATATATTACAATATAATTTATCCCCAAGTTCATGCAAATAAAGTATTTTCATGCAGCATTAGTTTCATGCAAAAAGTGAACTATAAGTAAACCTCTTCTCATTAAAAGTACATGATCAAACTTGCTTTATATCAGAAATGAGACAAAAGACCATAAAATATTAAGCCTTACCTTTAAAATAACCACCATAAATTGATTCTCCACCTTTTCCATTACCTGAAAATAATGAGCTACGTTAAACAATGATGAAAACTAAAAAAATACTAACATACATAAATTACTCTTTATGGTTTTAATTTGCTGAAGGAGTTAACACCTTGTAATTCCTGCAGATGATAAAAATTCTAATAATCCTCAATCAACCTCATTTTTAAACTATAAATCCAATTCCATTATAATAAAAACTATTTTAAAAAATTATCCCCAGAACCCATTTATTTCAAACACTGACAAAACTCTAAAAGAATAAAACCAATTGAACAATACTTTGGCATTCACTAGAGGGTATTCACCAAATAACTGTATTAAAACTGCATAAAAACAAAACAAAAAACCTCTTAGTATTTTGCTTTTTATAAAAGTGAAAAAGTTGGCTTAAAGCTCAACATTCAGAAAACGAAGATCATGGCATCTGGTCCCATCACTTCATGGGAAATAGATGGGGAAACAGTGGAAACAGTGTCAGACTTTATTTTCCTGGGCTCCAAAATCACTACAGATGGTGACTGCAGCCATGAAATTAAAAGACGCTTACTCCTTGGAAGTTATGACCAACCTAGATAGCATATTCAAAAGCAGAGACATTACTTTGCCAGTAAAGGTTTGTCTAGTCAAGACTATGGTTTTTCCTGTGGTCATGTATGGATGTGAGAGTTGGACTGTGAAGAAGGCTGAGCGCCAAAGAATTGATGCTTTTGAACTGTGGTGTTGGAGAAGACTCTTGAGAGTCGCTTGGACTGCAAGGAGATCCAACCGGTCCATTCTGAAGGAGATCAGCCCTGGGATTTCTTTGGAAGGAATGATGCTGAAGCTGAAACTCCAGTACTTTGGCCACCACGCTCATGAGAAGAGTTGACTCATTGGAAAAGACTCTGATGCTGGGAGGGATTGGGGGCAGGAGGAGAAGGGGACGACAGAGGATGAGATGGCTGGATGGAATCACTGACTCGATGGACGTGAGTCTGAGTGAACTCTGGGAGTTGGTGATGGACAGGGAGGCCTGGTGTGCTGCAATTCATGGGGTCACAGAGTCGGACACGACTGAGCGACTGATCTGATCTGATCTGACCTGATACATTCTTGGCTTACAACATTCATTCATCCAACAACTATTCACTGACCATCTAATATTTACATCATACTGTGACACAATATTTACAATTAAAATAATGAGGTGCTTTAGGAATTAATACAGTTATTAAGAGCATAACTTTTAGCTCTACCTTCACTGAAGTCCCCACCCTGAATCATAAAGTTTTTAACCACACGATGGAATGTAGAACCTTTATAACATAACTTCTTTCCAGTTGTTTTCCCAAGGCCTTTCTCTCCTGGAAAAAAAAAAGAAATTAAATTTAGCTACAAACATATTCTTCCATGGGAACAACCATTCAATTAGCTCTTTGTCAAATTCCTCCCTGGTATAGGACACTCTAAGACATAAGCAACATTATAAATGTCTTTCCTCCCCATTTTATCTACTGTTTAAAAATATAAATCCAATTACATGTAACAACAACATCATTATGTTCTGCTTCTCTATCCTCTAATCGTAAATTTATTGAGATCTGGAAGGCTAAATTTATTCAAAGTACTAAAATCTGTAAAATTCTATCAAAATAAATCAGTTTTGAATACATGCTATTATTTTTTAAACTACAATGCATAAAGATTCCATTACATATGGTGGTACTTCCTTTTTAATTTTTGAGACCATTTCTTTCTCCTCTCTTTAAGAAATGCTTCCCTGACTTATCAGTGAAAATAATATTTTTTATTTTTCATTTCACAATCCATTACTTTTTAAGGAAAACAGCTATTCTGTTAAGGAAGGTAAAATTTTAAGCCAGGACTTCTCATTGGAAATAATCTAATAATTCATTTACCTGAGCATAGGCAAAGGAAGTTTTTGCATGTTTTTGGACATATATCTGAAAAGAGCTGAAACATAATTCGACCAACTGAAATAAAACACATGAAAAACAGGTAAGCAAGTTGATTAAATGTATCATATTTATATGGGAGAAATAAAGAAAATAAACAAATTGAGAGGCCCATTTTTATCATTCATTTTAATTTTTTTAAGAGATTCAACAGGAAAAGAATTTAACTAGGCAATACCAATTAATAAGAACCATACTATATTTATTAGCATTAGGATTCACATGCAACCAAAGTGAATTCAGTCCAGAACTGTGGGATTTTAAGTGTCTTTAACAGGACCTTATTTTATTAGATCTCTCTTAGTATATCTCCTACCTGAACTATTAATCTTTAAAGATATTCTCGATAACAGTTGTCTGATTTATGCCTAAACCCCTCCAGTGATGAGAGCACATCATAAGACAGTCACTCTGGGCTAGTACTAGTAGAAGAAAGCTCTGTCCTCTACATTTACCTTTATGCAAGAACTGTTCACAGCCAACCCCTGAACTGTCACTCACAACTAAAACTCACATTAAATTCCCTGAGAGGGCAGAAAGAGAATAGGTTATGGTTCCTAAAAACTAATCAACAAACAAACAAGAAACAATAGGAGCAAGTCTCCAAATTCGACTTAATTATGCAATAAACAATCTGCCTACCAATGCAGGAAACTCAGGTTCGATCTCTGGGTCAGGGAAGATCCCCTGGAGGAGGAAATTGCAACCCACTCTCAGTATTCTTGCCTGGAGAATCCCATGACAGAAGAGCCTGACAGGCTACAGTCCATGGGGTTGCAAAGAGTCAGACAGAACTCAACATGCCTCTCATGCCAAAAGAGAAGTGTTTCACAAATCTGTTCATCTCAGGACTCCTTTAAACTCTCAAAAATGACTAAAGCTTTTAAAATGTGGGTTATAATTTTGATATTTACTGTATTATAAATTAAAACTCAGAAATTTTCAAAACAAGAATACTCAGGTAACTGTTCCATCAGCTGTCAGAGCAGTGACATCATTACATATTCTGTAATGTCTTGAAAACTCACCTTGTGAATGAGAGTACAAGGGGCAAATCATATTATTTTAAAAACTGTTTCAACTTTGCCCTCCTATCAATAAAATAAAGGGAATTTTGAATTACAACCATTTTCCAGGAGTTCCTTTTCCCTTTATTCTATAAAAGCTTTTCCATTATGAACATTTGTACATAGTCAAGACTTGTAGAATATATCAAAATTAACTGGATCAGGCATAATCCAGTAGACACAAAATGCCTTGATATATTGTGTCACTAAGATTTTACTTTATTCCTGGCATGTCAGTCAGTTACTGTGAGGACAAAACAAGGTTACTGTGTAAGAAACAACCTTAAAGGATAAAAAGTAGAAGAATGGAATCATATAAGAAGAGACTCCCATGTCAGCACTGTCAAATCGAGTGCTGGAGTCAAATTAATGCAGTTTCAAAACCTTCTAGCTGATCTTGATGTCTAAAGAAATGAAGAGAAAGTTAAGAAAGCAAAAAGGAAGATAGCAATGTATCTAAAAACATTTCAGAATTTTAGGAAATGCATGTAATATCAGTAATATTAAGTACTATTCTTTGTATTTACATAGAAATAATTTATTATTCTATGTAAAATAATTTATTAATACTCTTATCAGAGTATTTCCATCACTCATAAATCCCTAAGAAATGGCTGGCTAGGTGGGTGTCAAAATTCAAAATCATATAGCTTTGCAAACTACAACATACATAGGTCTTTGGAATCTCTTTAAGATAGATGTTTTTCAGAATAAAAGATATAATCAAAACAACTGAAACTTCACCTTTTCTCTAGGACTATAGTAACTTCAATAAAGAGTTCTTCCGCCCAAAGTCTTATGCCTCCACACAAAAACTGATGAAAATTTCAAATATTTTTAGTTTCTCCTTTACAGACAATTATGAACCCTCTAGTGGTAGGAGTACGTCAAGGCTGTATATTGTCACCCTACTTATTTAACTTATATGCAGAGTACATCATGAGAAATGCTGGGCTGGAAGAAGCAGAAGCTGGAATCAAGATTGCCGGGAGAAGTATCAATAACCTCAGATATGCAGATGACACCACCCTTATGGCAGAAAGTGAAGAGGAACTAAAAAGCCTCTTGATGAAAGTAAAAGTGGAGAGTGAAAATGTTGGCTTAAAGCTCAACATTCAGAAAACGAAGATCATGGCATCTGGTCCCATCATTTCATGGGAAATAGATGGGGAAACAGTGGAAACAGTGTCACACTTTATTTTCTGGGGCTCCAAAATCACTGCAGATGGTGACTGCAGCCATGAAATTAAAAGACGCTCACTCCTTGGAAGGAAAGTAATGACCAACCCAGACAGCATATTGAAAAGCAGAGACATTACTTTGCCAACAAAGGTACATCTAGTCAAGGCTATGGTTTTTCCTGTGGTCATGTATGGACGTGAGAGTTGGACTGTGAAGAAAGCTGAGTGCCGAAGAATTGATGCTTTTGAACTGTGGTGTTGGAGAAGGCTCTTGAGAGTCGCTTGGACTGCAAGGAGATCCAACCGGTCCATTCTGAAGGAGATCAGCTCTGGGATTTCTTTGGAGGGAATGATGCTGAAGCTGAAACTCCAGTACTTTGGCCACCTCATGCGAAGAGTTGACTCACTGGAGAAGACTCTGATGCTGGGAGGGATTGGGGGCAGGAGGAAAAGGGGACAACAGAGGATGAGATGGCTGGATGGCATCACTGACTCGATGCACATAAGTCTGAGTGGACTCTGGGAGTTGGTGATGGACAGGGAGGCCTGGTGTGCTGCGATTCATGGGGTCGCAAAGAGTCGGACACGACTGAGCGACTGAAGTGAACTGAACTGAATACCCTACCCTCTAACCTGATGAAGAAACAAAATTTCTATTGACCTTTCACACTCATGGGGCAATGGTTAGAGCAGAAATTCTGTCTCTGCCATGGCACTGTGTTGTTAAGAGCAAAAGAAAAAAACATGAACAAAAACAAATTGTTTTGGGTGCAGTACTACAGTACAAGGTTAAGAACACTGCTAAAGACTGTAAAGTAAATGATGTACCTATCAGAACTGTTAAAAAAAAATTCTGAATCATACTGGACATGTAGTTCATCCACCATTGTCAGAATTCCATTTGCAACAACACTGACAGATGAATACCAACAAATGTAGAAAAACAGCTGAAAAGCACAGGGATTCAAACAGGAGTAAGAGGTAAGAGACAAGGAATAACCATCTTACGTTAAAGGCAAAAAAGGAGAAAAATCTTTGTATATTTCACGTGGAGATTTGAGGCAGAGAAAAGGAAGGAAAAGGATAGTGCTAAGAAGCCAATTTTCTCCTCTCAAAGTCCCCATAAAAACCCGTAACAACTCTCAGAATGGGAGAATAGCAAATGAAACAAGTAAGAAAGGATTGATTTCCAAAATATACAAGCAGCTCATACAACTCAATACCAGAAAAACAACCCAATCAAAAAGCGGGAAAAAGACTTAAACAGACATTTCTCCAAAGATGACACACAGATGGCTAACAAACTCATCAAAAGATGCTCAACATCGCTCATTATTAGAGAAATGCAAATCAAAACTACAATGAGATATCACCTCACACCGGTCAGAATGGCCATCATCAAGAAGTCTACAAACAATAAATGCTGGAGAGGGTGTGGAGAAAAGGGAATGCTCTTGCACTGTGGTGGGAATGTAAATTGATACAGCCACTAAGGAAGACGGTATGGAGATTCCTTATAAAAACTAGGAATAAAACCACCATATGACCCAGCTCCACTCTTAGGCATATACCCTGAGGAAACCAAAATTGAAAAAGACACATGTATCTCATTGTTCACTGCAGCACTATTTACAATAGCTAGAACATGGAAGCAACCTAGATGTCCATCGACAGATGAATGGATAAAGAAGTAGTACATATACACAATGGAATATTACTCAGCCATAAAAAGCAATGCGTTTGAGTCAGTTCTGATAAGGTGGATGAACCCAGAACCTATTATACAGAGTGAAGTGAGTCAGAGAAAGATAGATATTGTATTCTAACACATATACATGGAGTCTAGAAAAATGGTACTCAAGAATTTATTTCCAGGGCAGCAATGGAGAAACAGACATAGAGAATAAACTTAAGGACATGGGGAGAGGGGAGGAGAGGGTGAGATGTATGGAAAGAGTAACAAGGAAATTTACATTACCATATGTAAAGTAGACAGTCTATGGGAATTTGGTGTATGGCTCAGGAAACTCAACAGGGGCTCTGTATCAATCTAGAGGGGTGGGATGGGGCAGGAGATGGGAGAGAGGTTCAAGAGGAAAGGGATATATAGGGAGGGGATATATGTATACCTATAGCTGATTCATGTTGAGGTTTGACAGAAAACAACAAAATTCTGTAAATCAATTATCTTTCAATAAAAAAATTTAATTTTTAAAAAAATCCGTATGAATTTGCCTTCACGACCTTTCAACCAGGCCTGTGGTTATTACTGGGATTCTCTGGGCCCAATTTATAAAAAAAATAAGGAGAAAAGGGGGTGAAGGAGAACCTTCTTGCTTACAGAAATGGTAACAAGCCTTTGCCCTAAAACTGAACATGAGCTCAGTGCTCAAGCTCACGTTCACGCAAATGCACTAATTAAAGCAACTTAAAAAACAAGTGTGTCACATGCTGTGCTAGGTTCTTTACAAATACAGGCAACTCTGCAATAACATGAAAAAACTGAAAGAAACACTGCATTATCAAAAAACCACATAGAAAGACAACTGTTCCCATGGGACAATGTGAGCTGGGGACAAGGGAATTTCAGGTTCTAGTAAAAAATATTTTTTATCTTAGGAGTATCAATGATAAAGGCATGCTTTTAGTTATAAGAATATCTTATAACATTTAAACATCACTGGGGAAATCCTACAACTGATCACACCTCACTCTGACCTTTCTCAGCACTGTCATTAGCATAACCCTCCTTGTGGTCTTTCAAGTAACTATTAAATAGATGAGAATAATTCAAAACAGCAGTGCTGCTCACCATCCTTTTCTCCCACACAGTAGTTCCCCTCCTTGCTATCTGTGTCACAACACAAATGGTAATCTGGCTAAGAAAAATTGTGCTCCTTAATTGATTAGAATAAATTCATTTTAAAAATATGATCTTTAAGACACGTGGTTGTATTATTTAATTACTCTTTTCAAGAACCTTACCATGCAAGCAATACTGCACTGAAGTCTTATTAGTCTGAGTATATACAAAAGGGAGAAATCATTTAAATGGAGCAAACCACTGCATCCAGAGTCATCGAGTCATTGTATTCACAAGCTTATGACCCAGAGCATGCTTGAGATGGGAGATTCATTTCTCCCGGCCCCCGTACAAATCAGGTCTCATATGCCCTGCTCTATCTCAAAGTATAAGTTATTTTGGATATTAATCTAAAGTTTAAAGGTTAATTTCGAATACAAGCAAATTTTGCTGTACTTTAGAACCACAATAATGACTCTATAGTACTTCCATTTCCCCACTCCAGTACTTTTGCCTGGAAAATCCCATGGACGGAGGAGCCTGGTGGGCTGCAATCCATAGGGTCGCTAAGAGTCAGACACGACTTCACTTTCACTTTTCACTTTCACGCACTGGAGAAGGAAATGGCAACCCACTCCAGTGTTCTTGCCTGGAGAATCCCAGGGTTGGAGGAGCCTGGTGGGCTGCCGTCTATGGGGTCGCACAGAGTCAGACACGACTGAAGCGACTTAGCAGCAGCAGCAGCAGCAGCAGCAGCAGCAGCACTTCCATTTACAAAGAGGTCAGAGGGCTTTCCCTAGGTCATAAGCAGTACTCAAACATTTGTCTTCCTCTTTACTTTAAACTTGTTTCTCAGTTTCAGTTCCAAATACTCTATAGTGTTTACTAAGAACATATTTTTAGTTTCTTTGATTCATGTGAACCTTGAGCAGTAAAGCTAAAACATCCATTTTACCTATTTTGATAAATTGCCAGGGTTTTATGACATTGTTCTGAGGCCCACATAAACAAAATTCTAAAGTCAAGCATTCTTTTAAAGAAACACCTTGGTCATCATTTTGGAAAATCAACTTTAGTTCAGTTCAGTTCAGTCGCTCAGTCGTGTCCAACTCTTTGTGACCCCATCAATCACAGCACGCCAGGCCTCCCTGTCCATCACCAACTCCCAGAGTTCACTCAGACTCACGTCCATCGAGTCAGTGATGCCATCCAGCCATCTCATCCTCTGTCATCCCCTTCTCCTCCTGCCCCCAATCCCTCCCAGCATCAGAGTCTTTTCCAATGAGTCAACTCTTCGCATGAGGTGGCCAAAGTACTGGAGTTTCAGCTTTAGCATCATTCCTTCCAAAGAAATCCCAGGGCTGATCTCCTTCAGAATGGACTGGTTGGATCTCCTTGCAGTCCAAGGGACTCTCAAGAGTCTTCTCCAACACCACTTTAAGCCTCTGACAAATACAAAATAAGTAACATTCTATTCAAGAAGGGGGCTATATCTTTTTAAAATGTCAATCTCATAAAAGACAAAAGCTATGGAAATGGAGGGTAAAGAATGATATAAATGATTTTTTAGGCCAACGAACAAAAACAGAATACAGAGATAGTAGACTAAAGTATTGTATCCATGTAAATTTATGAAGTTGACAACCGCATTGTGGTTATGTTGGAGAATACCCCTTTCTTTTCTTTGAAAAAAATTTTAAAATGTTTAAGACTCTTTTAATGAATATTTCTATTCTTAATAAATACATGCACGTACTTAGGGGTAAAGAGCCATGATGTGGGTAACATATCTTCAAATGATTCAGAAAAAAATTGTGCGTTTAGAGAGAAAGAGAGAGATTAATAAAGCAAATGGTATAAAATGTAAATAGGTGAATCTAGGTAAAGAATCTAGGTAAAGAATCGGAGAAGGTAATGGCACCCCACTCCAGTACTCTTGCCTGCAAAATCCCATGGACGGAGGAGCCTGGTGGGCTGCAGTCCATGGGGTCGTGAAGAGTTGGACACGACTGAGTGACTTCACTTTCACTTTTCACTTTCACGCATTGGAGAAGGAAATGGCAACCCACTCCAGTGTTCTTGCCTGGAGAATCCCAGGGACGGGGGAGCCTGGTGGGCTGCCATCTATGGGGTCGCACAGAGTCGGACACGACTGAAGCGACTTAGCAGCAGCAGCAGCAGGTAAAGAATAGATTGGCATTCTTTTTACTGCTTTTACTTTTCAACTTCCTATAAACATGAAATTATATTCAAACAAAAAGTTTAAAACGATTGCAGATAAAACCCAATGCTTGAGTTCTATGAAAGCATGTGTCTTTATCAGCAGTTCTCAAACTCTTTGGTCTCAGAATCCCTCTATATGCTAAACAATTACTGAAGACTTTATAAAGACATTTGAATATGGTTTTTAAAAAAATAATTTTATGCATTTAATTTTGGCTGTGCTGGGTCTTTGTTGCTACACAGGTTTTTCTCTAGTTGCAGCAAGAGGGGACGAGCCTCCAGTTGCAGTGTACAGGTTTCTCACTGCAGCGGCTTCTCTCGTCAAGGAGCACAGGCTCTAGGGCACACGGGGTTCAGCAGCTACAGTTTCTAGGCCTTAGAGCACAGGCTCAGTAGCTGGGCCCACTGGCTTAGTTGTTCTGTAGCAGGTGGGATCTTCTCAGACCAGGGGTTGAACCCATGACTCCTGCACTAGCAGGCAGTCTCTTTACTACTGAGCTGCCAGGGAAGCCCAATATGGGTTCTTTCTTAATACTTTACATTTTGAAATATGAACAAAAAACTTAATGAGTGTCATCTTTTACATTTTTGCAAATCTCATTTCATGAGATTTCCTATTTCATGTCTAATGTAATAAAAGATAGATTTTCCTATCTGCTTCTGCATTCAATCTGTTGTGTCATTGCTGCCTTTGAAAAACTATTGAATACTAACAGAAATGGGAGTGAAAAAATTGGGAGTTTGACTTCTGGTCTCATGATAGCATTTCCCAGTTTGAAAACAAAAAAAGGTCTACACCATTATACTATTATAATGTAATATATTACAACTATAACTTTTCAAAAATACCTTACATAGACATTCTCATTTTAAAACTACACCTCAGGCCTCTAAGAAACACACAGCCTCCAGGGGAGTGATAAATCAAAGGCCGTACTCCAGAGGTGACTTCTAATACTGCTTTTGCTATCTTTATCTCTAATCAAATAGTAATTAGTAAAATGAATGCTTAAAATCTGTTTTTATTGGCAAACTGGTAATGTCTGGAACATACAGACTGAATAAAAACATTTGGAGATAATCCATACCCTTCCATTAATAGGACATAAATCTGGAGTCACCCTTTGGAGTAGAACCTCAGGCTGGGTTCATCAAAAAGGTCCTGGGTCTAGTCAAGATTTAAGAGGATTCTGGTACACAAAACTAAAAGATTCGCATGGCAATTTTCAAGACCAGAAATCTTCCACATAAAGAGTACTTGGAGCACTGAAAATGACTTCATCAGACTTACAGAACTGGTTTTATGACTTATGTGTATGTATACTTGCTTGTCAACATCTACATATGGCAAATGTGACTTGCTTTCACTGTGTCCTGGTAGCAAGGTTGTGACAAAAGCAGTCTACAGCCATTAACTTATTGGTGACTCCTTGATATGCTCTAAAAACTTAATAGCCATTTTTGACTAAACTGGCTTAAATCAGTTTGCACCAGATATCTAAAACCTGTTTCCCTGGGCTCCAATATTCCACTTCTTGATACAACATCTGAAAAGGGCAAAATAAGTTTCTGAAGCACCAAAGAAGGAAAAGGTAGATTCCTATTTCATGTCTGCCCTGAAAGGTACTCAGTTTAACCAACCAGTAACAACCATAGAGAGAACTAATATTTAATCAAAGAAGGGTGGACCTGCCTGTCAGAAAAAATAAACAGAACCTCTGAAAAAAGAAAACAGAACAAAACACCAATGAAATGAAAATCTGGTTCTTTGAAATAACAGTAAAATTGGTAAAACTCCTAGCCAAACTGGCCACAGAAAGAAAGACAACAGGCACAAATTATCAGCATGAGGAATAAAAGTGATATTACTATAGATCCCACCGATACTAAATTAAAGGACGATGTTGTTTGACAACTTAAGATTAAATGAGCTAGTTGCTTAAAAGCCACAAACCACCAAAACTCAAAGAGAAGTAACAACATGAATAGTTCTGTAACTATACTCATGTAATTTAAAGACATTCCTCTTTTAATATATACTTGCATTCATTTGGTGGCTTTACAATTCAAAAGCCTCGTTTGCTATAAAATATACAAATTTCCATTGATAGTAATGGAAAATACACACTGTGCTGTTCAATTTTTATCAGTACTTATTGATCTCTCATTAATATGGACAACATAGCTACTCATTAAAGGATCTTTACTTATCAAAGTAAATAAAAGATATTACTTTGTATCAAGTGAATTATTAACTATACGAGAAGACAAGAGTTATTACTTGAATAAATACTCAATGACATACATACTAAAGGTTAAATAATACAAAGCAAGACACCTCATTTCAAACAACTGAAGAGATTCTTACAAGCTGTGTAAAAATCAAGTACCTACTGCTGCTGCTGCTAAGTCGCTTCAGTCGTGTCCGACCCTGTGAGACCCCATAGACGGCAGCCTACCAGGCTCCCCCATCCCTGGGATTCTCCAGGCAAGAACACTGGAGTGGGTTGCCATTTCCTTCTCCAATGCGTGAAAGTGAAAAGTGAAAGTGAAGTCGCTCAGTCGTGTCCGACCCTCAGCGACCCCATGGACTGCAGCCTTCCAGGCTCCTCCGTCCATGGGATACTCCAGGCAAGAGTACTGGAGTGGGGTGCCATTGCCTTCTCCACAAGTACCTACTACTTAGATAATATACTGAAAAGTGCTAGAGAAATATCAATATTATATATGAAACTGAACCATATGAAATTGCCAGTTATCAACTGGTTCAACCTAGAACAATGCAAGCATTCCTTGTTTTATATACGGTTCAGTGTTCTCTAGAGTTCTAGTCACTTCTACCGGAACGGTATTATAATATTGGTGATCAAAGTTCATTTTACATTTGCCAAACACATTCTGGACATGTTTCATGACAAAAGTTATTTGCGAAACTAGGATATGAATGTGTACAAGATAAGGAGTACTTTCCAGGGCTACAGAACCTTTGTTTGACCTCTACTTTCCAGGACTATGCTATTTTTAACTCTTAAAAAAATAAGCCTTCTTATTCAAAACGAAAATTCACTATAGAATAATGATTAAGAGCCTCAAGGTTCAAAAGATGAAGAGAGAATGCAACAAAAATTTCTAAGATCACATCATTCCTTTGCTCAAAACCTTTCAACATTTTATCTCACGGAGTCAAAGTTCTTACTCTGGCCTTTACTCATTTTGTGCTACTCAGTTGCCTCCTTTACTCCTCAAACAAGAAGGTACGCTTTCTCATCAAGTCAAGGAGGCTACTACACTTTCTGTTCCTCAAACAAGAAGGTACACTTTTTCGTCAAGGCCTTCATATTATCTGTTCCTCTATCAGGAAGGTTCTTCTCTGAGATATCCACACCCTCACCTTCTCTTTCAGGTCTACTTAAATGTCATCCTCTTAAAATGTCCTTTTCTGACCAATCTATTAAAACAGTACCCCTATTACAAGACACTTTTTTTTTTTCTGGTTTATTGTCTGTCTTCCTCCAACAGAATATAAACTACAAGGAAGAGAGGCCTTTGTTTTATGCATTGCTATATTCTCAGTCTAGAACAGTAGACAATCTGCTGAACAAGATCTGCAGAAAGACTGTATACATGCTTCCAATTAAAACTTCTGTCACAGTAAAAAAAAAAAAAAAAAAAAGCTAAGAAAACTGTTTGAAATCTCGCACGCTCTGCTACGTAGAATGAAGTTAACTATCCTTGAGAAGAAAATATCTCATTTTCAAAAAAATATACCAAGGAATGGCTGGATTCCCTAAAGAAAACAGTAATGGAAGAGAACACACATTGCAAGTCCGTTGATACTAAATGCTTTGGTTTAAAGCCCAAGACTTGTGCTAAGTCATTACCCCATGAACCAAGGAATTATGGCTAAAGACACTTAAGGAAAAATAAAAGCAAAGTTAACCTATTAATGATGCACAAGAATTAGAAAATATACAACGTAGGAGTCCAAAGCTCATAGTACAGAGCAAGATACCAGAAATCGAAATTGGGAGTGTTTGCTCCTTAGAGATATTGTGAGAGACAAAGTCCAGAAGGATCGCACCCCTTTTCCTGGCGCTAAGGCAGGGCAGGAACACTCAGGAGGGGTGCAGGGGCAAGGAGTTTGGGAGGACGAGGCCTGGACTCCGATTAGTTTGTATCCGGACCACCCTCCTCTCCACAGATTTTCCCTCAGGAGAAAAGGGAGTACGGACTGCGCCTACCAGTTCCCAAAAAGGCTTGGGGGAGGGTTGATGAAGGTAGACCCCTCCCCTTCCCCAAGGCAAGCCAAGGCCCCGCAGGGCTCCCCAGTGGCCCGGCTCACCCGGCTCCCGGTTGATTTCGATGTCGAAGTGGCATTGCGGCCGGTCCTGCGCCCCCATAGCGACCGAGGCGGCAGCAAAAGCTGGGAGAGATGGAGAGGAAAGCGGTCAGGGCGGGGGCTGGGGCGGGGGCTGGGGCGGAGCCCGCGCCTCAGTCACCTCCCGCAGGCCTGTCGCGACAGCGCCGGAGGCCGAGACCCGCTCCCTCTCACCTCAGGCCTCCCGGCTCCCATGGAGTGCGCACACACATGCAGCCGCGCTCTTCACCTGGTTGGCCTCCAGCCTGAGACCTCCCAGTAGACAGAGGAGAAAGCGCTGCCACCGCGGCCGGAGGCCAACGCCACTAACGGACCGCCACCTCCGCCCCCCGGCCGGGTCTCTGATTGCCACGCTAAACCCCGCGAGAGCCAGGACAAATACCGCGAGAGCACGTACTCGAAGGCGGTGGTTAACAGTAGCGGCTACGCCTACGTGGGAATGCCTGGGAGCTCGAGTCCCGCGCTCCTATACCTGAGCTGGTTCTTTTTTGCTCCGCCCCTTTCCTCCTTTACGTTGCAATCAGACGCCAACTGTGGGGAAGCCCCGGACGCGCCTGCGCTCTCTACTTCCTGTTGTCCTTTCTCAAGGGCCGTGTCAAAGTATTTGCAGATATCGCGAGGCTTCCTTATTGTCCATAGCTGCAAGAGTTTGGAGAATCAAGTCGTTGAGGATCGGTAGACTGACAGTTTTGACTTTCTTTTTACTCAGGGAGTAGTTATGACCCTATCCTGTTAGACTGTCTCACTTCAAAGGCCGTTTAGGTACAGTTATACGTGCGTTTCCGCTTTGGGGGCCAGCGTCATGGGCATAGTGTTCAAGGCGATTCTACCTCTTTTCTAAATTGTCAGTTCAAGACCTTTGCCCTTATTTTAATCATGTTCTTCGTCTAATAGAAAGCAAGAATTCTGTATAATAACGTGTTGTTAAACGATGTATGTATATTCTGAATACAAATCCTTGCTAGGTTTATGTAATTGTGACTATTTTCTCCCAGTCTGTCTTGCCTTTTCATTGTTTTGATAGTGGCTGTGGAAAGCAGTTTTTAAATTTTTTATGAAGTCATTTGATCAACTTTTTCTTTTATGGTTTGTGCTTCTCTGTGTAAGAAATCTCTGCCTACCCCAAGGTCATGAAGATTTTCTCCTATATTTCCTTTTAGAAATTTTATAACCCTGTCTTTTTGGTGTACGTCTATGATCTGTCAGCATTTGTGGATATGGTGTGAGGTAGAAGCTGAAGTTCTTTTTTTTCTCATAGGGATATACCATAGTTCCACCACCATTTGTTGAAAAGACTGTCTTTTATACATTGAATTACCTTGGCTTTGTGACCACATATGTGCCGTTCTATTTCTGCGCTCAATTTGCTACATTGATTTATCTTTACCATGGGCCACACTGTTGGGTGGTTGTTGTTTTCCGTTATTTTCTTAAAATTGTAATATATACTTTAACTTTTCATAAACTGGTCTTTTAACTTTTTTTAGCTTATTGTTCAGAAGCACCAAGTAGATTCGCATTGTTATATCACCATCACTACCATCTAGCCACAGGACAATCTTCATCTTGTAAAACTAAAATTTTGTACCAATTAAACAATAACTGCTCCTTCTCCCCTCTACCCAGGATCTGGCAAGCACTCTGCTTTCTTTCCTTTTTACTTTATTGTGGTAAAAAGACTTAACGTGAGATCTACCTTCTTGACAGATTTTTAAGTGTTCAAGCTGTCTAATAACGTGAGTGGGGGGCAGCTGCTATCACACTCCAGCTGATAGTTTTCACTGTGGACCTGTAATCCAGCATTGCTAGAAATCCAGGCTTTCATGGGAAATCCTCAACCCACTCCAGTGTTCTTGCCTGGAGAATCCCAGGGACGGGAGAGCCTGGTGGGCTGCCGTCTATGAGGTCGCACAGAGTCGGACACGACTGAAGTGACTTAGCATAGCATAGCAATGCAAAACTAAAGACACTGCACAGCACCTACCATATTTGCTGATCAGATCAGGCCCTTCAGCAGCCTACCTGGCATAGAGTACAAGCACAAACCACATGAATAATAGAGAACAGAGAAGACCAATGATGGGATAGAACCCTACAGATGACAGAATGAGTCGGGGCCTCTGAAAAGGGCCAGAGCCTTCAGCTAACACACTTGAATGTTTACCATGCCCAGCTCCCAACCACATAATCTCCACCTCATAACCTCAAGAGGCAGATACTACTTTTCTTATCTCCATTGTAGAGCTTAGGAAACAGAGCTTACAGAGGTTCTGACAGATTTGGGATTTAAAATGAGGTCTCTCTTCACTGTTTACATATTACAGCCTTCCTGGGTTGAAACCCTTGACTCTCAACAAAAGGAGGTTTTAATTTGGGGTTCACTTACAAGAAGCTCTTTGCCCCGTTTAACAGATACATCTCAAAGAAGGAAAGTTCTTGACAGAACAAAGATAAAAGAAGCAGAAAGAATGATAACATAGAAAAATCACCATTAGGTAATCCCTAATGAAGAAGAGAAGCAAAAAGCAAAGGAGAAAAGGAAAGATATAAGCATCTGAATAAAGTTCCAAAGAACAGCAAGGAGAGATAAGAAAGCCTTCCTCAGTGATCAATGCAAAGAAATAGAAGAAAACAACAGAATGGGAAAGACTAGAAATCTCAAGAAAATTAGAGATACCAAGGGAATATTTCATGCAAAGATGGGCTTGATAAAGGATAGAAATGGTATGGACCTAACAGAAGCAGAAGATTATTAAGAAGAGGTGGCAAGAATACACAGAAGAACTGAACAAAAAAGAGCTTCACGACCCAGATAATCACGATGGTGTGATCACTCACCTAGAGCCAGACATCCTGGAATGTGAAGTCAAGTGGGCCTTAGAAAGTATCACTACGAACAAAGGTAGTGGAGGTGATGGAATTCCGGTTAAGCTATTTCAAATCCTGAAAGATGATGCTGTGAAAGTGTTGCACTCAATATGCCAGCAAATTTGGAAAACTCAGCAGTGGCCACAGGACTGGAAAAGGTCAGTTTTCATTCCAATCCCAAAGAAAGGCAATGCCAAAGAATGCTCAAACTACCACACGATTGCACTCATCTCACACACTACTAAAGTAATGCTCAAAATTCTCCAAGCCAGGATTCAGCAATACATGAACCGTGAACTTCCAGTTATTCAAGCTGGTTTTAGAAAACCCAGAGGAACCAGAGATAAAATTGCCAACATCCGCTGGATCATGGAAAAAGCAAGAGAGTTCCAGAAAAACATCTATTTCCGCTTTATTGACTATGCCAAAGCCTTTGACTGTGTGGATCACAATAAACTGTGGAAAATTCTGAAAGAGATGGGAATACCAGACCACCTGACCTGCCTCTTGAGAAATCCATATGCAGGTCAGGAAGCAACAGTTAGAACTGGACATGGGACAACAGACTGGTTCCAAATAGGAAAAGGAGTATGTCAAGGCTGTATATTGTCACCCTGCTTATTTAACTTATATACAGAGTACATCATGAGAAACACTGGGCTGGAAGAAGCACAAACTGGAATCAATATTGCCAGGAGAAATATCAATAACCTCAGATATGCAGATAACACCACCCTTATGGCAGAAAGTGAAGAGGAACTAAAAAGCCTCTTGATGAAAGTGAAAGAGGAGAGTGAAAAAGTTGGCTTAAAGCTCAACATTCAGAAAACGATCATGGCATCTGGTCCCATCACTTCATGGAAAATAGATGGGGAAACAGTGGTAGACTTTATTTTTTGGGCTCCAAAATCACTGCAGATGGTGATGCAACCATGAAATTAAAAGACGCTTACTCCTTGGAAAGTTATGACCAACTTAGATAGCATATTCAAAAGCAGAGACATTATCTGCCAACAAAGGTCCGTCTAGTCAAGGCTATGGTTTTTCCAGTGGTCATGTATGGATGTGAAAGTTGGACTGTGAAGAAAGCTGAGAGCTCAAGAATTGATGCTTTTGGACTGTGGTATTGGAGAAGACTCTTGAGAGTCCCTTGGACTGCAAGGAGGTCCAACCAGTCCATCCTAAAGATCAGTCCTGGGTGTTCACTGAAGGACTGATGCTAAAGCTGAAACTCCAATACTGTGGCCACCTGATGCGAAGAGTTGACTCATTGGAAAAGACCCTGATGCTGGGAGGGATTGGGGGCAGGAGGAGAAGGGACGACAGAAGATGAGATGGCTGGATGGCATCACCAACTCAATGGACATGAGTTTGAGTAAACTCCAGGAGTTGGTGATGGAGAGGGAGGCCTGGCGTGCTGCGATTCATGGGGTTGCAAACAGTCGGACACGACTCAGCGACTGATCTGTGCTGCCAGAAAAAACATCGATTTCCGCTTTATTGACTATGTCAAAGCCTTTGACTGTGTGGATCACAATAAACTATGGAAAATTCTGAAAGAGATGGGAATACCAGACCACCTGACCTGCCTCTTGAGAAATCCATATGCAGATCAGGAAGCAGCAGTTAGAACTGGACATGGAACAACAGACTGGTTTCAAATAGGAAAAGGAGTATGTCAAGGCTGTATATTGTCACCCTGCTTATTTAACTTATATGCAGAGTACATCATGAGAAACGCTGGGCTGGAAGACGCACAAGCTGGAATCAAGATGGCCAGGAGCAATATCGATAACCTCAGATATGCATAACACCACCCTTATGGCAGAAAGTGAAGAGAACTAAAAAGCCTCTTGATGAAAGTGAAAGAGGAGAGTGAAAAAGTTGGCTTAAATCTCAACATTCAGAAAACTAAGATCATGGCATCTGGTCCCATCACTTCATGGAAAATAGATGGGGAAACAGTGGCAGACTTTATTTTTAGGGGCTCCAAAATCACTGTAGATGGTGATTGCAGCCATGAAATTAAAAGATGCTTGGTGTGCTGCGATTCATGGGGTCGCAAAGAGTTGGACACAACTGAGTGACTGAACTGAACTGAACTCCTTGGAAGAAAGTTATGACCAACCTAGATAGCATATTCAAAAGCAGAGACATTACTTTGCCAACAAAGGTCCATCTAGTCAGGGCTATGGTTTTTCCAGTGGTCATGTATGGTTGTGAGAGTTGGACTGTCAAGAAAGCTGAGCTCTGAAGAATTGATGCTTTTGAACTGTGGTGTTGGAGAAGACTCTTGAGAGTCCCTTGGACTGCAGGGAGGTCCAACCAGTCCATTCTAAAGGAGATCAATCCTGGGTGTTCTTCGGAAGGACTGATGCTAAAGCTGAAACTCCAATACTTGGGCCACCTCATGCGAAGAGCTGACTCATTGGAAAAGACCCTGGTGCTGGGAGAGATTGGGGGCAGGAGGAGAAGGGGACAACAGAGGATGAGATGGCTGGATGGCATCACCGACTCGATTTGGGTGTGAGTTTGAGCGAACTCCAGGAGTTGGTGATGGACAGGGAGGCCTGGTGTGCTGCGACTCATAGGGTCACAAAGAGTCGTACACAACTGAGTGACTGAACTGAACTGAACTGAATGAAATAACCTATCAAAGCTGGGTAGATCATAATTTAAGTGAAAGGCTATCAGGAGCTTGATAATAAATCATTTTGGGTTATTTCCTGATGTGATGGAAAAGCAAGCACCTATCACTTCCTATGATATATTCTTGCCACAGATACTAGAATCTGAGTCTGAACAAGCACCTTGATCTACTAGTTTATAGGAAAACTGGGCCATAGTGGGACATATAATGACACCACACCACAGGGATACAACACAAATGTCAAAATTTTTAGAGCAAATGATGTTTTTTTCAACAAATGGGAAAAAAAGGAAAAGGGAATTAAGTATTTTTACAGACATAGTGATGTCAACAAAATGCAGGGTGTGAATTTTGTTGGGATCCTGTTTCAGACACATCAACAAAATCACATTTTGTGGGAAGAGAAGAAAATTGAACATCACAGAATTCAGGACATGCCACTCCAAAATACAGCTCCTTGGCATAGTGAATATTTTAAGGGAGGAATTTGAGAAACAGCAGATCCTAGAGGGACTCTCAGACCTTCTCCCATAAAGCAGGTCATGTGACTCTCAGATGAGAGGTGCCCTCCCACACCCAGAGGGACAGAGATTTTGAACAAAAAGGCCTTGCTAAATTTCCCCCAGTTTCCTACACTTAGTTCATACCCTTATGTCCCATCACATTTTTCTAAAACTTTATACTTTTCATCGAACTTCATATATAAAAATGCTCAGGTTTAACTGTTTCTTTGGGTCTTTTGTTTCCTTATGAAGGCTCCCATGTCATGTAAACATATTAAATAAATGCATATGCTTTTCTTCTGTTAATCTGTCTTTTGTTATAGAGGCCTAGCTAATAACCTTAAAAGGATAGAAAAGAAAAAGATACTCTTCCTTTGGCATCACATCTTCTATTAGTAGATGATGTTGGATGATACTTAAGAATTACTATTTTTTTATTAGCAATGACTGTGGTGGTGTTACATGTATTTTTAGCTCCTTACACTTTTCCTCAAAAACCAAGTGGAAGACATTACATGAAAATTTCTATACCTTAATATCAGGCTTTTGTGGAAAGGCAAGCTTTATTTCAAGGCAACATGAAAACAGCAGTCAGGGGTCCACCACCACAAACTGGCAGGAGGGAGAAACAGTCACACGTCCATTTGGCAGTGTCTCAGTGGAAAGTCTCACCAATTTCTGCTGATCGCCCAATACCTGCTCAGTTTCCTCTTCAGATTGAAACTAAAAAGGTTGACTTGAAGATGCCCATTATATCTCTGTTATCCAAACACACTTATTTCAGGATGGAGGACACTTGGAGTCAACTTAATTGAGGGAATCCACTTAATTATTAAGTATTTATACTGAGAATATGGTTAAGTTAGTAGCTTTCTTTACATTTTCACATTTTTAGAAGAGCCACAGAGGTTCCATTCACATTCTAAGCAGTTGAGCTGGCAAAAATCCATTTCATAGGAAATAGATCACATTCAATTACTCCTCACAACAGCCAACTGAAAGACTATTCCATTGCTTTTGAAGCACTGGTTGGGTTGGCATCTGCGATGGTAGCCAAATAAATGAGATTTCTGTGTAACACATGCTGGTACCTATGGGTGAAAAACATAAAAATTAGAGGTGTATTTTTATTGAACAAAAAACTGGAAAAGAATTTTATCTAGTGAATGGCTCATCTACTGACTAGATGAGTTTTGTCAACGTGTCTATTTAACACATCAGAGGAAAATACATCCAGAATCTTACCTGTTCTCACTTCTCACTACCGCAGCTATATCTCTCGGCCAAGCCACCATCACTTCTTGCTTGGATCACTGTACTGGACCACTCTCTAACCTGTCTCCCTGTTCTACCTTTGTACCCCTACTGTAATTATACTCATAGCAGCCTGAGTGATTTTAGAGTTTAGGTTAAGATCATGTAATACCTCTGTTCAAAACTCTTCAAAGGTCCCCATCGCATTATGAGTAAAGCTCAGCTCTTCTCATGGCCTATAAGGACCTACATGATCAGGGCCTCTAGTCTCTCTCTCTGATCACATCTGTCACTTTCCCTCTACTCACTAAGTTCTGGCCAGAGTGGAGTCCTTGCAGAGACTTGAAGCTATCCAGCAAGCTCTAGCCTGGGGGACTTCACCCCATGCTCACTTTGATTCACACATTTGCATAGCTGCCTTCCTCACCTAAGGTGTCTACCCAAATGCCACATCAAAGATAACCTGTATAAACTAGCACTTCCTCCCATTTACTGTGCTTTATTCTTATTCAAAGCACTTATTATTATATGCCTAATTATATGATTCTACAGTCTATAATGTAAGCTCCATGAAAGCAGAGCTGGTATCTGTTTTGGTAATGATTTCCCAGTAGCTGAAGTAGTGCCTGATACTCAGTATTACTTATAAAAAAATCTTGAACAGGGAATTCCCTGGAGGTCCAGGGTTAGGACTCCATACTTCCACTGCAGGGTCACAGGTCAGATCCCTAGTCAGGGAACTAAGGGTTTCCCTGGTGGCTCAGCAGTTAAAAGAATCCTCCTGCAATGTAGGAGACACAGGTTCAATCCCTGGGTAGGGACGATCCCTTGGAGGAGGGCATGGCAACCTTCTCCAGTATTCTTGCCTGGAGAATCCCATAGACAGAGGAGCCTGGTCAGCTACAGTCTGTAGGGTCACACAGCACGACTGAGGCGATTAAGCACGCACACAGGCAGGGAACTAAGATCCCATGTGGTACAAGGCCAAAAAAAATCTTGAAAAAAGTTAAAGAAAGGACAAGACACTTCCATGATAAAAGCATGTTTACTACGATCGCATTTCTCAGTCAAGGGGTCGAGCCCCAAATCAGACTAGGGGGCAGGAATCATGCACCATGCAATGTGAAAATGTCCATGAGGAGATTTTGGTAACTTACCCATAATTTGAGAATCACTGCACCAAATAGAGTGTTTGGCAACGGTTTTCCATATAGAAAAATGGGAGTTGTTTACTATAAACTGTAAAAAAGCAAATCACCAAATGCCAGTGTCCAATGTAAAGACTTACCCAAGATGGATATCTCCACTAAGCTGTTCAGTGAGGAATTGAGGGTTACTTTTTAGGGGGTGGGGAAAGCATGGCTTCATTCGCAATGAAATAAAATCTTTTTTGTTTCTGTAATAAACGGGGCATAATTCCTGGAACTACACTTAGAAAACAGAGTGTTTTCTCTCATCTTGGCATATGGCTAGAGAGGACCTTAAATTACTGTGCCAAATTTACCTCTGTCTTAACTGAGAACTTTTATTGGTCTTTGTATGTGTTACCACAAAAATATGAGCCAGGGATCCACGACCAGAAACAGCCACCGCTCTCATCATTTCGTGAGACATTTTCCGAATGCTAGAACTGGACATGGAACAACAAACTAGTTCCAAATAGGAAAAGGAGTCTGTCAAGGCTGTATAATGTCCCCCTGCTTATTTAATTCATATGCAGAGCACATCATGAGAAATGCTGGGCTGGAGGAAGCACAAACTGGAATCAAGATTGCCAGGAGAAATATCAATAATCTCAGATATGCAGATGACACCACCTTTATGGCAGAAAGTGAAGAACTAAAGAGCCTTTCGATGAAAATAAAAAATGAGAGTGAAAAAGATGGCTTAAAGTTCAACACTCAGAAAACTAAGATTAAGGCATCCTGTCCCATCACTTTATGGGAAATAGATGGGGAAACAGTGGCTGACTTTATTTTTTTGAGCTCCAAAATCACTGCAAATAGTGATTGCAGCCATGAAATTAAAAGACGCTTACTCCTTGGAAGAAAGTTATGACCAACCTAGACAAGCATATTAAAAAGCAGAGACATTACTCTGCCAACAAAGGTCGGTCTAGTCAAGGCTATGGTTTTTCCAGTGGTCATGTATCGATGTGAGAGTTGGACTGTGAAGAAAGCTGCGCGCGGAAGAATTGATGCTTTTGAACTGTGGTGTTGGAGAAGACTCTTGAGAGTCCCTTGGACTGCAAGAAGATCCAACCAGTCCATCCTAAAGGAAATCAGTCCTGGGTGTTCATTGGAAGGACTTAGGTTGAAGCTGAAACGCCAGTACTTTGGCCGCCTGATGCGAAGAGCTGACTCATTTGAAAAGACCCTGATGCTGGGAAAGATTGAGGGCAAGAGAAGGGGACGGCAGAAGATGAGATGGTTGGGTGGCATAACCAACTCAATGGACATGAGTTTGGGTAGACTCTGGGAGTTGGTGATGGACAGGGAGGCCTGGCGTGCTGCAATTCATGGGGTCGCAAAGAGTCAGACACGACTGAGCGACTGAACTGAGCTTAACTGAACCGTCCCCATCCCTGTTGTCATCGGCCGGCATGGCTTTTCAAGGACTCTGCAATGAGCACAATTCAAGTTTTGAAGAGGAAGCCAAGTCTGACTCCAGGCTTCACAATGTACTGTCCGTATTATCTTGGGCAAGTAAGTAATTCCTCTGAGCCTTATCTGTGCTCACTCAAGACTCCTAGTTCAGGTCAGCTGATGGATTCCAATACTAGCTTCCCCTTCACACTCACAAATTAAGGGAATAAAGAGGAGACTCACTGGACGCACTCATTCGCCCGGCCTTTGTTCTGATATTCCACGATACAGCGGATCAGCTGGTCATTCTCCTCCAGGAGCTAAAAGACCAGACAAAGGGTCAGTGCGATGACGTCAGGGCGGCGAGGACCACTGCCGCCTCTGCGCCCCCCGCCCCCGCTCCCCCTAAGGCCGGGCTTTCCAGCCCCAGCACCTCTGCTGACTTCATTCTCACCTCACAGCAAGTCACCTACGCACACCACCAGTCTCAGCTGCTCACTCCAGGAAGCTTCCAGCATCCGCAGCCATTTAGGATCTCTACTAAGAACTCTCTGCCCGTGTTAGCGCTTACCCGCTGGATGGTCTCCTGATTGACTTCTGCCTTCCCTCTCAGCCAGTCCGGTACGAAAGCCACCGACATCCCGGGAAGCCAGGGTGGAACTCGGCCTCAGGCCCGGCAGATCCCCTGATCTAGACCAGAGCGGTCAGACGTACTACGGCCGCAGCAGGGACCAAGATAGGTTAGCCTACACTCTCTACGTTGATTGGGTCCTCCCACCTAGGGGGCGGGGAACAGGCAGAACGTCATTTGTGATTGGGCACGCTCTTAATAAGAGAGAATCTTGACGTCCTCCTCTGGCCCCACCCCTGAGAATCTTGAGCTGTTTGTGGATCTTCTACGTGTGTGCAAGCTAGGCTTAGGGGCGGGATCCGTGGTAGCGTCTGGGCTTTTAGGCTTTGGGTACCGCCACTCTGTGGGAGCTTGCCCACCTGGGTCGACATTCACACCTCTTTAAACACCGCTCTGGTGCCTACAGGCCTGCATCTGGACCCTGAACTTTGGGCATTGCCTCCTTTCAAGCCAAACCCTGCAAGGCCGAGGAAAACACCGGTGTCGGCTTTTGCTGAGGGAGAAACTCGCATATAGCCCTCTTTTTCCTTTGGGCCCTTAAAAAAAAAAATCAGATTTACTACCCTAAAAAGCACTATTATTTTTTCCGTTTTACAGATGAGAAAGCAGAGATTAGGTAACTTGCCCAAGATCTCCTAGCTGCTAAGGGCAAAACCAGCATCTGAACAGAAGCAGTCTGGCTTTAGAATTCTTGCTTTTAACCACCTCCCTGTGCTAGCATCCGGTCCCATCACTTCATGGGAAATAGATGGGGAAACAGTGGAAACAGTGTCACACTTTATTTTTCTGGGCTCCAAAATCAGTACAGATGGTGACTGCAGCCATGAAATTAAAAGACGCTTACTCCTTGGAAAGTTTTGACCAACCTAGATAAAATATTCAAAAGCAGAGACATTACTTTTCCAACAAAGGTTCGTCTAGTCAAGGCTATGGTTTTTCCTGTGGTCATGTATGGATGTGAGAGTTGGACTATGAAGAAAGCTGAGCGCCGAGGAATTGATGCTTTTGAACTGTGGTGTTGGAGAAGACTCTTGAGAGTCCCTTGGACTGCAAGGAGATCCAACCAGTCCATTCTGAAGGAGATCAGCCCTGGGATTTCATTGGAAGGAATGATGCTAAAGCTGAAACTCCAGTACTTTGGCCACCTCATGCGAAGAGTTGACTCATTGGAAAAGACTCTGATGCTGGGAGGGATTGGGGGCAGGAGGAGAAGGGGATGACAGAGGATGAGATGGCTGGATGGCATCACTGACTCGATGGATGTGAGTCTGAGTGGACTCTGGGAGTTGGTGATGGACAGGGAGGCCTGGCGTGCTGCGATTCATGGGGTTGCAAGTAGTGGGACACGACTGAGCGACTGATCTGATCTGATCTGTGCTGCCAGAAAAACACTGATTTCTGCTTTATTGACTATGTCAAAGCCTTTGACTGTGTGGATCACAATAAACTATGGAAAATTCTGAAAGAGATGGGAATACCAGACCACCTGACCTGCCTCTTGAGAAATCCGTATGCAGGTCAGGAAGCAACAGTCAGAACTGGACATGGAACAACAGACTGGTTCCAAATAGGAAAAGGAGTATGTCAAGGCTGTATATTGTCACCCTGCTTATTTAACTTATATGCAGAGTACATCATGAGAAACGCTGGGCTGGAAGACACACAAGCTGGAATCAAGATGGCCAGGAGCAATATCGATAACCTCAGATATGCATAACACCACCCTTATGGCAGAAAGTGAAGAGGAACTAAAAAGCCTCTTGATGAAAGTGAAAGAGGAGAGTGAAAAAGTTGGCTTAAATCTCAACATTCAGAAAACTAAGATCATGGCATCTGGTCCCATCACTTCATGGGAAATAGATGGGGAAACAGTGGCAGACTTTATTTTTAGGGGCTCCAAAATCACTGTAGATGGTGATTGCAGCCATGAAATTAAAAGATGCTTGGTGTGCTGCGATTCATGGGGTCGCAAAGAGTCGGACACAACTGAGTGACTGAACTGAACTGAACTCCTTGGAAGAAAGTTATGACCAACCTAGATAGCATATTCAAAAGCAGAGACATTACTTTGCCAACAAAGGTCCATCTAGTCAGGGCTATGGTTTTTCCAGTGGTCATGTATGGTTGTGAGAGTTGGACTGTCAAGAAAGCTGAGCTCTGAAGAATTGATGCTTTTGAACTGTGGTGTTGGAGAAGACTCTTGAGAGTCCCTTGGACTGCAGGGAGGTCCAACCAGTCCATTCTAAAGGAGATCAATCCTGGGTGTTCTTTGGAAGGACTGATGCTAAAGTTGAAACTCCAATACTTGGGCCACCTCATGCGAAGAGTTGACTCATTGGAAAAGACTCTGATGCTGGGAGGGATTGGGGGCAGGAGGAGAAGGGGACAACAGAGGATGAGATGGCTGGATGGCATCACCGACTCGATTTGGATGTGAGTTTGAGTGAACTCCAGGAGTTGGTGATGGACAGGGAGGCCTGGCGTGCTGTGATTCATGGGGTCGCAAAGAGTCGGACACGACTGAGCGACTGAACTGAACTGAACTGTGCTGCCTATGCACTATAGTGCGGAGGTGGTTTGCCGCAACATACAAAGAGGGAGCTGGGCCAACCTCTTGGGCCACACTTTTACCGCTGTTCAGTTCAGTCACTCAGTCATGTCCAACTCTTTGCGACCCCATGGACTGCAGCACGCCAGGCCTCCCTGTCCATCACCAATTCAGGGAGCTTACTCAAACTCATGCTCATTGAGTCCGTGATGCTATCCAACCATTTCATCCTCTGCTGTCCCCTTCTGCTCCCACCTTCAATCTTTTCCAGCATCAGGGTCTTTTCAAATGAGTCAGCTCTTCACATCGGGTGGCCAAAATATTGGAGTTTCAGCTTCAACATCAGTACTTCCAATGAATATTCAAGACTGATTTCCTTTAGGATGGACTGGTTGGATCTCCTTGCAGTCCAAGGGACTCTCAAGAGTCTTCTCCAACACCACAGTTCAAAAGCATCAATTCTTCGGCGCTCAGCTTTCTTTATAGTCCAACTCTCACATCCATACATGACCACTGGAAAGACCATAGCCTTAACTAGACCGACGTTTGTTGGCAGAGTAATGTCTCTGCTTTTTAATATGTTATCTAGGTTGGTCATAACTTTCCTTCCAAGGAGTAAGTGTCTTTTAATTTCATGGCTACAGTCATCATCTGCAGTGATTTGGGAGCCCCCAAAATTAAGTATGACTACTGGGGTCCAGCCCCAGTTGGATCCAGGGATTCCCTCGGGAGGACGACATTGGTGAAAAGGATAGAAATAGAGAGAGATAAGGAAAGAATTTTGCAGTTAAGAAAATAGAGGAGAGAAAAGAGGCTGATATTCCTTGGTTTACGCAGAAAGCCAATAAAGCCCCAGCACGGGACTTGCTCTGTTCATGTAGGCCGCAGGCGACTACTCAAATCGTGGAAGGTGCCCCACCCTGGGCACCTTCTCGAGTGGGTCTTAGAAGCCCAGGCAGTAAAGTGAATGCAGAGGGCCCCTGCGCTCCAGGGGATCAGCCTGAAAAAGAAAAGGAAAGAGAAAGGACGACATGGGGAGACCAAGCTTCGGTGAGCAAGGCCCGCAACTTTATTTTCCAAAGTAGTTTTTATACCTTAAGTTGTGCATAGAGGGTAATGGGGGCGGGGGAGGGGGTAGAATCATGCAAGGTCAGCAGTCCTTGATGCTTATCGAAGCCAGGCTTTCTTTCTGCAAACTTATCATATGCAAAAGCTTTAGGTGATTTACATCATCTTCTGGCCAGGAGGCCTGTTAACATTTTATGACCCTTTCTTCAGAAAACTTATTTTTCTCTAAAGGAGATTATTCTAAAGTCAGGCGCCACCCTCTGAAAGCATTAGATAAAGTTGCATTCCTATAGGGCAAAAGTGTGGTGGGCTATAACAAGAAAAGAATTAACTCAAGGGTCCAAGGTTACAAACACTAAAGCTACTACTTACATTCCTATACACCAATTATATTAATCAATACACTCCCAGGGACACAGTAGGTAAGGGATATGGAAACTTGGCAGCAAGCATTAGCTCAACAAAGAAATCCTCTACTAGTTCTAATCTAACAATTTTAACTCTCTGAGAAGCTCTGCATTGTTAGAATACCTTAAGCTTCCCATGCCTCTCGTGGTTGGGAGGCTGTGAATCTGAACAAACCTGTCAGGCAAGCTAGAAAGTCATCAGAGGGGTTTGAATTGAAACACTCCTATTATGCCCAGGAGACTTATTAACTACAGTTTTAAGTTGATTTTCTTACAGAGAAAGGTGGTCGGGGATAGCCCCCCGTTAATGTCAGAAGAGTTGGTGAAAGTTGTGAAATAGTAAAACAGACAGATTTTGGTTTTGGGGTAGATGCTCGGGCAGGTCCAGGGGGCGTCTCGAGTTCTGATTGCCTTTGCATGTCAGATCCTCTCCCCATGACCTTTGTCATTGGTGGAACTCCCGTGCTGGCTTCTGGCATCTGACACTGTTTCCTCATCTATTTGCCATGAAGTGAAGGGACCGGATGCCTTAATCATAGTTTTCTGAATGTTGAGCTTTAAGTCAACTTTTTCACTCCTCTTTCACTTTCATCAAGAGGGTCTTTAGTTCTTCTTCACTTTCTGCCATAAGGGTGGTGACATCTGCATATCTGAGATTATTGATATTTCTCCTGGCAATCTTGATTCCAGCTTGTGCTTCTTCCAGCCCAGCGTTTCTCATGATGTACTCTGCATATAAGTTAAATAAGCAGGGTGACAATATACAGCCTTGACATACTCCTTTTCCTATTTGAAACCAGTCTGTTGTTCCATTTTCCAGTTCTAACTTTTGCTTCCTGACCTGCATATGGATTTCTCAAGAGGCAGATCAGGTGGTCTGGTATTCCCATTTCTTTCAGAATTTTCCACAGTTTGTTGTGATGCACACAGTCAAAGGCTTTGGCATAGTCAATAAAGCAGAAGTAGATGTTTTTCTGGAACTCTCTTGCTTTTTCGATGATCCAGCAGATGTTGGCAATTTGATCTTTGGTTCCTCCGCCTTTTCTAACACCAGTTTGAATGTCTGGAAGTTCACAGTTCACAGACTGTAGAAGCCTGGCTTGGAGAATTTTGAGCATTACTTTACTAGCGTGCGAGATGAGTGCAACTGTGCAGTAGTTTGAGCATTCTTTGGCATTGCCTGTCTTTGGGATTGGGATGAAAACTGACCTTTTCCAGTCCTGTGGCCACTGCTGAGTGTTCCAAATTTGCTGGCATATTGAATACAGCACTTTCACAGCACCATCTTTTAGGATTTGAAATAGCTCAACTGGAATTCCATCACCTCCATTAGCTTTGTTCATAGTGATGCTTCCTAAGGCCCACTTGACTTCACATTCCAGGATGTCTGGCCCTAGGTGAGTTATCACACCATCATGATTGTCTGGGTCACTGGCAACCACTAAAACTCTGAAAAAAGGCCACTAAAACTCTGAAAAAAAAAAAAAAAAACTAAAACTCTGGCTGTCTTCTCTCTTGTCTAGTCCGTCCATGATGAACATGGGAGTAAGGTTGGTTTTCTCTGTAGCACAGAGTGAGAAGCAGCCATTTCACTGAGGATGCAGATCTTGGAAAGTTTTACTCCTCAAAAAGGGTATCAGGGCAATTCTGCCTTCTAGAGCTTCATTTCCCTGAGTGGTGGCCCTGATCCAGAGCAGGCTCATTTGCTTTGCTGTGCTCTCTCTCCACAATTCCTTTATTCATCCCGTGGAGGGGGTTTTATCCCATTTCACAGAGGGCTAAGGGTAAGTGATAAATCAGCTCTGGATGTGTGCAGTTTGAGGTGACCTCTAATGGAGATGTTGAAGTTTGTGGCTGGCTCTTTGATTGGAAATCAGGGCCAAGGGCTGGCAATATAAACTTCACAAAGCATCACTTGTGGAAAATGGCATTATCCTTGAAGCTACTTTGTCACCCTTTCACATCCAATTCATCACCAAGTCCTATTGATTTTGCTTCTACATTTCTCTGCAGACTGCCCAGTTCTCTTCTGCTTCACACTGTTCCAGCCTAAATTCTAGCTTCATCTTCTCTTGTCCAGACAACTGCATTGACTTCCCAACTGGCCCTACCACAGTTTCCAAGAGCCATCTCCATTTTGATCTTAATATCAGCAGCCAAAGTGGTTTTTACAAAATATAAATCAAATCAGTTTTCACCTGTACCAAATTCTACTATGGCCTCCATTACCTTACATGATCTTACCTCTTCTATTCTCTAGTGGCTTTTACTCTACTTCTTTACTCTCTAAACTCTGAGTTTATTTTTCCTCTTTGGTGGCAAAATGTACATAACATAAAACTTACCATTTTCACCATTTTTAAATGTACAGTTCTGTGATATATAGTACATTACATTGTTGTGCAAACATCACCACTATCCGTTTCCAGAACTTTTTCATTTTCCCCAAGTGAAAGCCTGTGCCTATTAAACAACTCCCCACCCACCTCCCCTCACCACTCCCCAACCCAGGGTTGGTTTTCATCTTTCAAGGAGCCCTGCTATAGTCCGCACAGAGTTCTTTATACATCTGTCTGTCTGAAGCACTCTTCCTCCCTTTGCCTAGTTAGCTATTACTCATCCAGTGTCAAGGAAGCCCCCCTGAACCACCAAATCCAGGCCAGAAGCTCCAGTAAACCCTTTCAAAACCCATGCTCCTCTCCGGTGAGTACATAGCTCAGTTTGTACTTAAACATGTGTTGTATATTGCAGTATGGGTGCTGTCAGTCTTCTCTCTCCTCTTAATATAGATTTTAGTATCAGAAGTTACTCGTTTTGTCCGCAGTTCCTGACATAGTGTCTGGTTCGCAGCAGGTGCTTACGATTTGTTAAATGAATAAATCACCAATTGATCAATCACCAGTCTGTGAGTACGTCCGCCCCCCAGATTGGAGTCCCTTGGGGCCGGACTTTGGCACCTCATCCAGGGTGGCAGCAGTCTGTGATCTTTGGTTTGACTGTCTCGGGCCTCTCGCCCAGCAGATAGCCGAACCCACGCCCCGGGCGTATCGCGTCGTCACGCGGAACCTCCTTACTTCCACACATCAGAACCTTTCGCTATCCCGGCTTCAAACTAAGCTTAAACTGAGAAGCCTCTTCGAACCTCCGGACGTGGGAATTACATACTTGGACCTCAGACCCACGCGGGTGAGAACCGGGAGACGCGAGGAAAGTTGGCAGGCGCACCCCAGCCATGCCCAATCTACATTTGGGTCGAAGCCCTTTAAGAAGTCTTTCAATCAAGACTCCTCTGGGACCCGGCAGTGGAGGCGCGCCAGGATTGGTCGGTTTGGGTGTGGGTGTTGCTCGGCACCAGCGAATAAGCTGGGGCAGGGGAGATGTTGTGGTTCAAGACTCGCGCATGCGCAGGGTCGTCTACCTGTGCCTGGGCTGCCTGTGACCCGGGCCAGGTCTGCCGGGTGGGCTGATTGCAGAGGAGGCGGAGGGTGGCGCGGCGGGAGGGCGCCGACTCCCGGAGGCCGCTGTCGGGGCGAGGTGAGGGCTGGCGGGCTGAGGCGGGCGCTGCGGTCCGTTAGCCGAGAGCAGGCGGGTTCGGGTGTGGCGCAGGGCGGGCCTGGAAGTGGAGCCCCCTACACCCCGGCCCGTCCGGCCCTCTGGCCCGGTTTAGTTCTCCAGGGCTTCTTGGGGCTTCCCGAAGTCTCGGCTCCCCTTTCTGCCGCCAGCTGCTCTCCTGACTCCAGGACGACCCAAGGTGCGAGCCTGTGGGAACCCTCAGTTGCCAGATGCCGGTGGAGCGCTGCCCACAGTGGGAGGAGACGGGGTGTGTCCGAATGATGGGATGATTGTTTACTTAATAATCCACGAACCTCACGTCAGAGTATTTTAATAACAAACTTCCCTTAGCGTGCCGATCTTGTAAGACTTGGTTTACCAGATACTGGGTTTAGTAGACCAGCTTTTGTGAACATCAGATGTCGGAGCTGATGAGCATATGTGCCCGTTATAGGATTACATCTAGATTCCAGTGCCAGAAGGATTAAGCACTCCAGTGCTTAATTAGGTTTGTAGACATCAAAGCCACAAAAGAATATTCCCAGTGGTGAAAAGTAATTGGTGAAATTTGTGACATGGTCAGGAAAGAAATAAAATTCAGACGGTGGATAGGGTCAATTTTCATTAAATGTACAAAGAAAGAAATTGATTCTGATAGAGATAATTTTAGTAAAATGAAAATGTAAATAATTGACTCCTTTGTTATTGCTAAATAGAATTAAATTGACATAATGGTTTGCCCTGGAAAACACATTTTAGGCAATGTTGTTATAGCTCTAAGAGTTTGTGTTTACAACACAGAGAACATTTTGGGGTCCCAAAGCTTTTTATCCTTTAGAGCCTCAGAGATCAAAGGCATCCAAAAATGATTGCTGATCAGAGAGGAAAAGTGACTTATCCAAAGGAATACAATGAGTGAGGAGCAGTTGTAACTAGTGTAACCCTAGGTCTTGGCTCCTTTTATTAACAGATCTCTGATTCATTCTAAGTATGAATGCTCTAGGGAAAGGAACTGTTTTAGCAAGACAGAGTTGCTGTAATCCCAAAGATTGGATTTAGAGACACAGAGTGTACTGGAAAGACCACAGGCTTTCCAGTATTTCTGAGTAAGGAAGTTTGGGATGGAATACTAGCTCTACCACTTGAGCTTTAGAACTACCATTTCCCCATCTGTCCAGTATAGATCATACCCACCTCATAGATAGTTATGAGCATTAAGCATCATCAGTGTAAAAATTCATAGCATAGTGCCTGGCATATAATACTCTGTGTGTGTGTGTGTGTGTGTGCACGCACTGTCAGCCATGTCAAACTCTTTGTGACCCCGTGGACTGTAGCCCACCAGGCTCCCTATCCATGGGATTTCTCAGGTAAGAATACTGGAGTAGGTTGTTATTTTCTTCTCCAGGGGATCTTCCCGACCCAGGGATCGAACAGCAGATGTCTGCTGTGTTTGCTGCGTTGGCATGTGGATTCTTTACCACTGAGCCACCTGGGAAACCTGGCATATAGTATTAGTTGGTATCAAATTCCATCCCCTACTCTTCTTAGCTCCTAAGGAATGGCAAACTTGACCTGTAAGCCTCCTCCCTACCTCATCCCCAAGCAATGCAGAACCAAAGCACTTTCTTGAACTGCAAATGAGGTGTGCCCAATTCTCAAGTCCTGTGGCTGAAGGTGAATTCAGTAAGGGAAACGTAATTTTCTCTATTTTGTCCTATGTATTGTGGTTTTAAGATGTGAGCAATGCCTTATGGTGAACCCTTGTGTTTGGATATATGTGTGCCAAGTCAAACTTGTTTTGCTTATTTAAATTTGTTTGGTAAGGCCTGGTTGTTTAGTGCTGTTTGTCTTTCCCCCTTTTTCCCTCTTTGGAAAGAGGAGGAGAAGTGTATGTGGTAGAGGTTTGGAAGAGGGTTAAGGATACAGAGATGAAAAGAAACCAGTGGGAACCAGGCTGCCCTCCAGCTAAGCACAGCCTTTTGCTAGTAGAAAAGGGACAATTGATAATATGATCAGTTTATAAATAGATGCTGAGAAAAGGATTTGGGAAATGGCAGAGGCAGATTAAAATATAATTTTTATAAACTCTAATAGTAACTAGGGTGCTATATTTGATTACTACTTCAGTTTCTTTTAAAATTTTTCATTTATGTAAACCTTTCTCTTTTCCAAGTGGAGATTTATTGTAGGAAAGCTTTTTTATTAGTTCTGAAACTTAGTTTTTAGATAAGCTTTATTAGTTTAAAAGTTATATTGAGAGCTTCCTAATATGTGCCAGGCATGGTGCTAGGTTATAGGGTCCCCTGGCCTGTAGAAGGAGCTAGTAAGACAGATTTGTGTGTCTGTGTGAGCACTCTTCAGCTGCCTTTGTCCTTGTATAACTTTTTCTGTAACTGAGGCATGATTTTCCAGATTCATGCCACTGCTTTCCTTTTATAAACTGAATTCTGGTTATCTGCAAGCAGCTTTTATTATAATGAATTCAGAAATTATAGTACCTTCCAGTTTGGAAATGTTATTTAGTTGCAGAGCTGCTCCCTATAAAACATGCCCTTCAATATGCATGCATAAATCATCAGAATTACAGTTAATTAGCATAAAAGAATATTGTTCTACTAGTAGAGACATTTTTAAATGACATTTAAACATAAAAAACAAGTATGAGCTGAATTTAAGTAAGGGATTAAAAACTTTAAGTTAATACTTATTTCCATTTTTATGTTAAAGTAATTATACTGACTGATTCAATGGACATGAACTTGGGCAAACTCCGGGAGACAGCGAGGGACAGGGAGGCCTGGCTGCAGTCCATGGGGTCACAAGGAGTCGGACACGACTGTGCAACTGAACAGCAACGGCAGTTATCCTGACAAGAATGTGCAGAGATAGTACAGAGTATGACTGATAGATTGTATGATAATTGCATGTTTAGTTAAAAAAAAACCTGCCAAACTTATATTCCATGCCAAACTTATTTTCCAGAGTGACTGTCCTATGTTAAAGTCTTCTCAGCAGTGTGTGAGAGATCCCATTCCTATGCACGTTTGCCAGCATTTGATACTGTCACTCAAAATTTTTGTATCTGTTCTAATCAGTAAGTAATATTATCTCACTGTGATCTTAAGTTGCGTTTCCCTTAATAGCTAGAGATGCTAGATATCTTTTCCCATTCTTTTTTGCCATCTCTATATCCTCTTTGGTGAAATGTCTGTTCATGTGCTTTGTCCATTTTCTAACTGGATCTTTGTTATCACTGTTGGCTTTTGAGAGTGCTTTAAAAAAATTCTAAATATCTAGAGTCCTTTTGGAGGTGTGTGGTTTAAAAATATTTTTCCCACTCTCTTGCTTTTCTTTTCATCCTCTTCACGTGGATTTAGGCAGTGCAAAAGTTTTAAACTTTGATAAAATCCAATTTACTGCAGTTTCTTTTATGGATTGTGCTGTTGGTCTCATACCTGAGAACCTTCCTCAAGTCCTGAACATTTTCTCTTTGTTTTCTTCTACTTTTATACTTCTAGTTTTTACATTTAAATTTATGATCTGTTTTGATTTCCTTTTTATGTAAGGTGTGAGACTAGGTCAAGATTCTCTTTTTGTCTTTTCCTTCCGTCCATTCACACCTCCCTTTCTCCCTCTTTCTTTCCCTATAGATATTCATTGCTCCAGCACCATTTGTTGAAAAGTCTGTCCTTCTTCCATTTAATTGCTTTTGTACCATTGCCAAAATCATTTGACTGTTCTTGTGTAGGTCTAATTTGTGGGTTCTGTATTCTGTTTCACTGATTTGTGTGCCTATCCCTCTGCTAATAACACACAGCCTTGATTACTGTTGCTATACAACAAGTCTTGAAATAGGATTGTGAGGTATGGTCCCCTTTATTCTTTTTCAAAATTGTTTTAGCTATTTTAGCTTCCTTGCCTTTCCGTATAAATTTTAGAATATTCTTATTTATATCTATAAACTATCTTGCTGATATTTTTACAGGAATTATATTGAACCTGTATATCACTTTGGGAGGAGATCTTTACTATGTTGAGTCTTCTAGTTCATAACATGGTATATCTCCTCACTTAGGACTTCTTTGATTTCTTCCAGCAGTGTTTTATAGTTTTCAGCCTACAAGTCCCATACATGTTTTGTTAGATTTACACCTAAGTATTGCATTAAAAATGGGGTTCCCTGGTGTCTGAGATGGTAAAGAATCTGCCTGCAGGAGACCTGGATTCGATCCCTGGGTCAGGAGGATTCCCTGCAGAAGAAAATGGCATCCCACTCCAGTATTCTTGCCTGGGAAATCCCATGGATAGTGGAGCCTGCTGGGCTACAGTCCATGGGATCACAAATAGTCGGACACATCTGAGCAACTAACATTGCATTAAAAAAAGTATAGCTTTATTGAGATCATTTTGGGGATGATGATAAATGTTATTTAAAATTTTTGTTTCTATGATCCATTGCTGGTATGTAGAAAAAGAATAGATTTTTGTATGTTGATCTTATATTCTGAAACCTTGTTGAACTCCTCCTTCATTTTAGGAGGTTTTTTTGTTTTTGTTTTTTTGTAGGTTCTTGGGGATCTTCCATGTAGACAATTATGTCATCTGCAGATAGGAGTCATTTTATTTCTTGCTTATTTCTTCCTTTCCTAGTTCCTTAGATTTTTTACATTTTTACCCCTCAATGGAAAGTCTGGGGAGATTGGAGAAATGGGCTATGTATGGTCTGTTGCCTTGTAGACTAATTTTTATTTTGTAGTTGTTGTTGTTTAGTGGGTAAGTCATGTCTGACTCTTTTGCGTCCCCACAGACTGTAACCCACCAGACTCCTCTGTCCATGGGATTTCCCAGGCAAGAATACTCTTGGAGTAGGTTGCCATTCGCTTCTCTAGGGGATTTTCCCGACCTGGGGATTGAACTCCTGTCTCCTGCATTGCAGGCATATTCTTTACCATCTGAGCCACTGGGGAAGCCTTTAGCCTTCTGTTATTTTTATACTACTGCAGTTTCTTCCTGTTTAAACTGGGATTAATTATCCATTCATCCATTACAGATATGGCCTTTATTCTTAGAACTTACCCTTGGTAGTAGAAATGGTAAGTCAGTAACACAGAAAACAAGGAGGTAGTTTCTCTGGGAATTTAGAGAGAGGTAAAAGTACTTCTAGGAGGGTGTATTGGAGACAGTCCTTGGTGTGGATTTGGATGTGAGATCTGAGGAGTGTGAACTCAGGTGAAGAATGCACAGAGCCACAGAGGTGAAAAGAGCAGCGTGTATCCTGGGGCTCCCGTTTCCTACTGCTCATGGGAATTGAGGTGCCAGATTACATCCCCATTGTTCTTTGGCAGTGCACACACCTGCTAATATCCTATCCAGGTAGAGGCCCTGACAACAGGGTCTGTGAAACAGGATGTGTGGATACATGGGAAGATGCATGAAAGCTGATAGAGCCACCCCCTAATCCCTGGGTGCAGGGCTGCTGCACGCAGGTGTGAGGTTACGCCCCGTGCGAGTACACGCAGAAGTTGCAGATGGGGGCTGAAACCCTCGCCAGGCTCTGCCTGCAGAACTGGTCCAGGGCTGTTTCCACCCTGAGAAGCACCTTGTTCCAGTTTGCCTCAGGCACCACGAGGCCTCCAAATCTGTTTCCTAGTGTTTCTTAATGGTGCTCACCTATCATGGCTAAATATTTAGTATCTTACCATAATATCATTTGCTAAATGACTTGCTTTAGCCATCTGGAGGAACTCAGTCATCATTCTGAAGATTGGCTCAGTGTCAAACGTGAAGAAATTCAGGAGGACACGCTATCCTCTCTTTTCTTTTCGCCTTCTGCCTTCCTTGCCACCAGCTTTAGGTTAAACGCTCAGAATCCCTCCACTGCAGGTCAGGATATGGCAAGTGAACCACTCAGCACTTACCTTCATGGAGCACCTGAAATGCACAGCTCCCTGGACCCCGTCCCTGCTGCATCAGCATCAGGCTCTTCCTGGCCCTTTGGGGCCATCTTGCGGCCTGTGTCCTATTCCTCACTGTCACTGCCATGGCTCCCTTTCGGCCTGCTTCCTCACATCTCCATTGCCTCATCCCAGTTGGTTTAACTCTGGAAATGGAGACATTCATTAGAGAGAAGGAAAAGGAGGATTTCAAGTGAAGATGAGACAGGGAGGCTAATGGAGGGGCGACAGTTGGGAGTGATCTAGCAACAGAGGGCAGGGAAGTTATAATAAAAGCCACACATTTGCATTTATGGTAGAGGTGAGGGCGAGACAACCCAGAGTGAACATTTCCAGGGTGGGGTGCTGCCAGCTCATCACTGGGCCCTCAGTAACAAGGTGACCTTCCTTCCTCAGGTGTCCTCATGACTTCTCTTGCGGACCATGTCCTTGATCCTTTTTGCCTGCGTGGTAAGGGTGAGGGATGGACTGCCGCTCTCGGCCTCCACTGATTTCTACCACAGCCAAGACTTCCTGGAATGCAGGAGACGCCTCAAGACTTTAGCCTTGCGACTGGCCCAGTATCCAGGTCGAGGTTCCGCAGAAGGATGTGACTTCAGCATCCAGTAAGCAAGCCTGTTTCCTGTTCCAGAATATCAACCCAATTTGGGTCACTCTGAACCATGAGCAGAAGTGGCATTATGCTAATCACACCATATGAAGAGGAGGTCTCATGTCAGACAGTGGTTCGAGGTCGTGTATCTATAGTAGAATCAAAGGCGCTCGAGCTTTGCAGCCTCACTCCCACCTCACTGTGAGCGGAGAGGCCATGAGCACTGTGAGCACCGGGTCACCCAGTCTTCATGCTTTTAGTTTGGTAGTTTTTTCTGCATTAGGGTGCAGGCGTGGAGAAAGGCAAGTTGGGAGGAAATACTGGATTAAAATGTCAGGACAAGGAAAAGGATGAGAGTGAGGACACCAAGAAAATAAGGCTTGACTTGGAGTTTTAGCCCTCAGTTTTTGCTTTTTAGAATGTTTTCACCTTTAAAACAAATTTTAAAGTAAAAAAAAAAATTTTATGTGACAGGAGCAGGGGAGTGAAAAATGAGCATCAGTAGGTCCGTCTTCTCAAGGAACTCCAAGTCAAATGAGAGGACACTGAGCATGCTACAGTGAGGCCAATGCTCCAGTGGAAGCAGGAATCAGGTGGTTACAGTAATCATGGTCAGAAGAACTAGTACTGTTTTCTATGGTCTAGGCCCTATTCTAAGTGCTGCAGGTGGCCTATGAGGTAGATAATGGTATTAGACCTATTTTACAGGGAAGGAAACTGAGGTTAAACAACTTTTTAACCTAAGGTGGTAGAGCCAGGATTTGAGTGCAGGCAACTAGCAGCCAGGTTCTGGTTGTGTCATTTCTTATTTTAGGGCTTAGAGACAAAAGACGTCCTGTGGAGGGATCAGGGGCAAGGCAGGTTTTGAAATCTCACAATGGGCTGTTACAGATTTTACATCTCTCTTTTCCAGAATTTAGGTTTTCACTTCCCAAGTCCTTTTTGCTCTCCTTAATAGTAAATTTTTGATTCACCTGAGTAAGGTGGGATCCATTAGAGTAGTCCAGTCTCAGAATCAAGGAAAATGAAAGGGAAAGTCTAGGCCTGCCTCCAGACTAGGTGGGGCTGTCAGGCAAGAAGAGCTGTGGCCTGAAGACGGACCCAGATGTCAGGCATGTGAAGCTGTCACCTGTTGGCCGGGTGCCCAGGAGCCAACACTAAGCTGCATCTGCCCACATCTGCAGCTCCCTTCTCTGGGTGCCTGAAACCCCCTTCCTTGGGGGTCCCGTCCTCATTAGGTTGGAATAATCTCACATTCTATGCACATTTTGTGCTGTACCTCAAAGAGGAAACCTTTTCTCAGAAAAAGCAAAAACCCATGACTTCAAATGAAATTCTGGGCAATTCAGTCTTTATTTGAAAAGTAGAATATACAGTGTTTACTCGTTTGTCTTTTAACTTAAATATTCACCATTATTTTCACAGAGGAAACAGACATTTTTTGTTACAGGTGAGCAGTCCCATAGCTTGTTTAATGATTAATAAGTTAAAGTGATCCCTGGAGGAGGGCACAGCAATGCACTCCAGCATTCTTGCCTGGAGAATCCCACGGACAGAGGAGCCTGACAGTCTAGAGTCCAAGGGGTCACAAAGAGTCGGACATGACTGAGTGAGTTAGCATGGACGCAGGCAAGTTAGAGTAATCACACCTTGTCAGTGGCAAATGCTGCTATACATTTTCGAGGAAGTGTAAGAAAGGCACAGTCCCGGGCAGGTCCACCTGAAGAGACGATATGTATGCAACAGACAGCTCCAGACTGTTCAAGGCCCAGCAGATCCAGAGTGGAGGCAAGGTGATGGCCGGGTGCAGGATGTGAATATGTGGGTCTGTTCCCTGGTGACATAGTTCCTTTCGTTACAGCTTCTCTTCTTCGCGGGACGTGGCCTGCATGGCTATCTGCTCCCTCCAGTGTCCAGCAGCCATGGCCTTCTGCTTCCTGGAGACACTGTGGTGGGAATTTACAGCTTCCTATGACACCACCTGTGTCGGCCTCGCCTCCAGGCCATATGCCTTTCTCGAATTTGGTTTGTAACCCACTTTCTTAGTTGTTGTTCTTTCTTGCAGCATCGTATGTATAGAATTTCCAGTTTGAGTTTGGCTTTGACCATCAGGGAAAATCACTGGAGGTTCAGGACCATGTCACTGAAGAATAGCCTCATGCCATGAAATTTCAGGGGGCTTCCCTGGTGGCTCAGAGGGTAAAGTGTCTGCCTGAAATGCAGGAGACCTGGGTTTGATCCCTGGGTCAGGAGGATCCCCTGGAGAAGGAAATGGCAACCCACTCCAGTACTCTTGCCTGGAAAATCCCATGGACAGAGAAGCCTGGTAGACTACAGGCCATGGGATCGCAAAGAGTCGGACACAACTGAGCGACTTCATTTCACTTTTAATGAAATTTCACAGCAATGAAAGGGGCCTGCAAACTTGAAGCCAGGTCCAACACTCTGGCTTTTTACCTCTCCAGAGCTTGGAGCGGGGTAGAAGAGGGTGAACCCTGTGTCTTATTCTGGAGCAGGGGGGTCAGCAAACTGCAGGCCGAGAGTCTGTTTTTGTAAATAAAGGGGAACACAGCCATGCTTGCTCTATTACTGACAGGTTGTCTGTGGCTGCTTTTGCCCTTCCCTGGCAGAGATGAGCTATGACAGGCCATCTGGGGCCTATAAACTTAAAACGTTGTCTGTCTGGCACTCTGAGAACACTGTGCCAACCCCTGCTCTAGAGCAGCGCTGCTCAAGGGTGGTTCATGGACCTGTGCTTCCAGCGCGAGGCACATACAGGGAGTGACAATAAAAGGTTAGACATTCTTACGGTACTTGGACATTCCTGTGACATTTTCAACTGTATTTTATCCAAGTATCTGTCTGCAACCATTTGGAAATAAGGAAACACTAGTCCTCATGCAGAGGTTTGAGAAACACAGCTCTGGAAGACAAGACTACTTTTCTAGGCTCTGTCAGAGAGGCCCTGTGGAGGCCCAGGGGTCTGGAACACAGCAGTTGTGATAGCATAGGCCCTGTTTCTGTCAGGTGTGATTCAGGTCATTTTTGAGGGGGAGAAGAGGAGTGGAGGTGGGAGTTGGGGGGTTCTCCAGTCTCAATGTAACCTGCCACGTCCCTGTGATGCTCTTGAATGAGGGCTGACAGCATTTGGTTCTCAGGGTCAGGTGTAGGGCTGCCACCTGGAAATGTGGCCACTTAGGCTTTCTGGCAGCTACTGCTCACACCCCCTCGTGTGGTCTGTGGCCAGTCCATCAGTAATAGGGCCAGCACTGTCTTTTGGTGTCACCCAGAGGTGCTGGGAAACTCCCTGGTACTCCAGCCTGCACCTGGTAGGCCTGTGACATAGACCACAAGTCCCTCTTAAGCCTTCCTGTGAGGACTGCCACTCTCAGCCCCACTTCTTCTGTGTCCCCAAGTAGACCATAGCTGCAGCATCCCTTGGCTGTCGTTTGATTGGCAGCTGGTAGACCTGTGTTCTCCTCTCCCCTGTCATCTCTGCATGCCTCCTCCTTTGAAAGTGGTGGGCTTTGTCTCACAGGAGCCCCTTCCTGGCATCACGTTTGCTCATTATTGAGTGAGTGTAGAATGAAAGTAAAAGTACGTGGATATTAGAGCTTCCCGGTAGCACGGTGGTAAAGAATCCACCTGCCGATGCAGGAGATGCAAGAGACTGAGGTTCAGTCCCTGAGTTGAGAAGATCCCTTGGAGGCAACACACTCCAGTATTCGTGCCTGGAGAATTCCATGGACAGAGGAGCCTGGTGGGCTACAGTCCATGGGGTCACAAAGAGTCAGATACGACTGAGCGCATGCACACATCCCACACGGATATTAGAATTATACATGATTTTGTTTTGTCAATATATTTGAAACTTCACCTCAAGTACTTATTAAAAGTTGGTAATGGATTAATACTAAATGTAAATCAAATAATTAAAACCAATACCTTTCATATAATCCTGGTTTGCACAACATATTCACGTTCATTTGTAGTTTTTTTTCACACGCCTTTTCTTGAGATAATCAGGTCAAGAATGACTGTCCCCATTTTGCAATCTTAGAAATCCTTTGTGAATGGCCCAGGTTTGTACTATGAGTTGTGCTTGAGCTAAGACTCAAGCCTGTCCCCTGATTCCCTTGCCACTGAGGTCCTGATGGACAGACTGTCACATTTTAATTAATCTCCTCTGAGAGACTGATGAGACCAGTCCTGATATCTACAAATCATTCGACCCTCATGTGTAGTTGACACTCTTCAGAGTCTGGCTAACTTATTAGCTTGCTTAGAAATGCAAATTTCATTGTGTACCTATTGTCTTATAACATCCATTGTGATGACATTCAGTTTGCTGCTCTCTTTTCACAGACAATGTCATTCAGAAAGTGAAGTGGCATTTTAACTATGTAAGTTCCACCCAGATGGACAGCAGCTTAGGAAAAATTCAGGAGGAACTCAAGTTCCAGCCACCAGTGGTTCTCACCCTGGAAGACACAGATGTGGCTAATGGGGTGATGAACGGACACACACTGATGCACCTGGAGCCAGGTAGGTGGCCTGCTGTGCTCTGGTATTGATGAAAATGAGGTGAGAGTGTGTATTTCAAATGGACATTGATTGTTCGACTAGGAAGGTGTTTGGGTGGGGGGCGGTATATAAAATGTGTGGGGGAAAAGACATGGGCTGATCTTGTTTCCAGGTAGCTTTTATTTAAAAAAAAAAAAAAGAAGAAGAAGCTTGACTGTTGTGACAAGTAAGCTGATCTGAAGGGAGGCAACTCTTCTGATGAAATTTAGAAGAGTGACTTAGCAGGTTGTTTTCTTAAGCAGGGTGAACCCTGCACATATAAATGATGTTGTTGGATCACACAAAAAGCAAGAGAATTCCAGAAAAACATCTGCTTCGTTGACTACGCTAAAGCCTTTGACTGTGTGGATCACAACAACCGTGTAAAGTTCTTCAAGAGATGGGAATACCAGACTGCCTTACCCGCCTCCTGAGAAATCTGTATGCAAGTCAAGAAGCAACAGTTAGAACCTGACATGGAACAATGGGCTGATTCGAAATTGGGAAAGAAGTACGTCAAGGCTGTGTATTGTCACCCTGCTTATTTAACTTATATGCAGAGTACATCATATACAATGCCGGACTGGATGAAGCACAAGCTGGAATCAAGATTTCAGGGAGAAATATCAATAACCTCAGATATGCGGATGAAACCATCCTAAGGCAGAAAGCAAAGAGGAACTAAAGAGCCTTTTGATGGAAGTGAAAGAGGAGAGTGAAAAAGCTGGCTTAAAACTCAACATTCAAAAAATGAAGATCATGGCATCTGGTCCCATCACTTCATGGGAAATAGATGGGGAAACAATGGAAACAGTGACAGACTTTATTTTTTGGGCTCCAAAATCACTGCAGATAGTGACTGCAGCCATGAAATTAAAAGCTGCATGCTCCTTGGAAGAAAAATTGTGACCAACCTAGACAGCATATTAAAAAGCAGAGACATTACTTTACTGACAAAGTCCGTTATAGTCAAAGCTGTGGTTTTTCCAGTGGTCATGTATGGATGTGAGAGACCATACATATGATGTGAGAGGACCATAAAGAAAGCTGAGCACCAAAGAATTGATGCTTTTGAACTGTGGTGTTAGAGAAGACTCTTGAGAGTCCGTTGGACAGCAAGGTGATCAAGCCAGTCCATCCTAAAGGAAATCAGTCCTGAATATTCATTGGAAGGACTGATGCTGAAGGTGAAGCTCCAATACTTTGTCCACCTGATGTGAAGAGCTGACTCATTGGAAAAGACGCTGATGCTGGGAAAGATTGAAGGCAGGAGGAGAAGGGGACGACAGAGGATGAGATGGTTGGATATCATCACTGACTCAATGGACATGAGTCGGTGGACATGAGCAGGCTCTGGGAGTTGGTGATGGACAAGGAAGCCTGGTGTGCTGTAGTCCATGGGGTCACAAAGAATCAGACATGACTAAGCAACTGAACTGAACTGAAGGAGATTTTCATTCTCCTTTGCTGGAAGTCACTTGTTGAATAGTACAGATTTGTACATTCTCTCTCTCTCCTTTTTTCCTTTAACAGTGAGTCCTTATCTCATCACTGCAATGGTGAAACATTGCAAATCTCCACCAAGAAACCCCCACTCCTTGATGGAGGGCATGGAGGGCTGTGGGGATGAGAGTGGGCAGGGGTCAGGGCCAGGCCTACTAGACCTCTCGCTCTTGGGTTCTCTGTGGGACCCAGAAACATCTCTCTTGTCCCTTTGGATTTCTGAGTCCTTGTCGAGGGATGAAGTGTTGATGAACATATTCACAGCGCCCTGGCACCCGTGACTTAGTGTGCCACTAACAACATGAAGCATTCAATACCTAGCACATAGCAAAGCATGCTTTTTGGTATTCTTTGTTTACAGTTATATCCAGTTAAACCAACTTTGAGTTAAAGTGGATATTTGCATTCTAAGAACTCTGTAATGGTATAATCCTTCCCTGGAAGACAGAACCATCTATACTATAACAGTCTAATTACTTTGTTAACAGTTTTATGCTAAACTCATTGCTTGAATTTTGAAAGTGGTGCTTTTTAAATGTTCACATTTTTTGGCTTAACTTTGGTTTTCGATTTGAACTGTTTGAACCAGTGAATTCCTGGATTGACTCTTATGCCATTCAGTAAGTTGTTGTAATTTACATTGGGATTGGACTTAACATTCATGGAAGGATGTCTAGGGCATCAGACCCCAAGCTTCTCCTTTGCTGTACCTGAAGACAGGGTCACTTTGTGATGTATGTTTTGTTTTTTAACCACGTAGACAAGAGGAGCACATGCAGAAGGTGACAACTTGCCTATCTTTCTAGGACGTTTTACTGTGGTTTGACTCCCCACTATTGTCCCAAGTCTAGAGTCTTAACAGGTAGCTCTGTTCTGAGAGGAGTTTTCGTAGTGTAAACTAACACACTAACAGTAGGCATCAGTTGGGCTGTGGTGTTTGTGTGTGTGTGTGTGTATCCATATGCGGGAAATGTGAGGACAAAAAAGGATGATTTAAAAGGAGTACAGCAAGGACTTCCCTGGTGGTCCAGTGGCTAAGACTCTACAGTTCCAGTGTTGGGGATGGGGGGTTCACCCCTAGTCAGGGAAGGATCCCACATGCCGAGTGGCACAGCAAAAAAATAAAATAAATTAATAAAAGGAGCACAGCAAGAGAATGGTGGGACCCTGCTTAATTGTGTGAACCAGAGTCAGTTTTAGCAGTTATCTTTAAAGAGGGAGTGATCATTTTGTCTTGATTAGAGTTCTGGAAATAGCTTGTAGCCGAAATAATCCATGTTTCCCTCCTCTTCCCAATAACTTTGAAATTAAAAAAATCGCATTTGCTATGAATTGCTCCAGAAGCACACATAATATTGAATATTGTCCCTATCAGAAAAAGAATGGAACACTTTACATGCTGATGGTTGAGGTGTGTAATAGAAAAGCTTTAGGGTTTGACAAGCAATTTACAACTAAAGCCATAAATTGTTTTAAATCTGGATTTCTCAGCCTAAGCCCTAGTGACATTTTGTACTGGAAATTCTTTGTTACGGAAGCTGTCCTGTGCATTGTAGCAACCTGTTCCCAGGGAGGACAACCTAAAATGTCCCTAGACATTGATTGAAGAGCCTTATCTCTGGCTGAGAACCGCTGGTTTAAATAGAAAGGAAATGAAGTACTTAAGAAAATCTATGCTTTCTTAGAGAAGGGCCTCTTTCTCGAAGAAATTCACCTTGGATTTCCAGCTCCTTTCTGTCCTTCATCCCTTGCCTTTTCCCACTCTAACTACAGCTGCTTTTTAAATTAATATGTTTGCGATTGTGTGTTTAATTGAACTTGTTCATTAGCAGAGGTCTAGTTCATGTTTTTACTTTTTTTTCATATAGAAATTGTTTTCACTAAACACTTCCTTTTTTTCCTTGTGAAGCTCCTAGTTTCCGAATGGAACCAGTGACAGCCCTGGGCATCCTTTCCCTTATTCTCAACATCATGTGCGCCGCCCTGAACCTCATTCGCGGAATTCACCTCGCAGAACATTCTTTACAGGTAACCTTTTCTATACAGTTTAAATCGAAAGACAGGCGATGGAAGAAGCAGATATGGGTGCATATTGTTTACAAGGTTATTATTCACTACGTTTTAAAAATTGAAGTAAAATTCTTACTTCTCGTTTTATTCTTCATAGTGAGTTGAGCAAATAAGAAACTTGCTCTTTTGTATTTGTTTTCCTGAGAAGCCAAAGGGGCTGCTGGAATACTGGTGAGAAATGGACACCTTGCTACAAGGACAGCTGGCCACGCTGTGGCCCTGGGGACACCGAGAGTCCCTGCAAGGGCTGGATTGTTCATCCAAGGCAAAGTTTGACTCTCGGACTTTAAGATTCAGGCCCTTTTTCCCCGGGTAGAGTTGTCTCATACTCTGATTTATATCATTCAGATGGATACCAGCCTCCCTGTGTCTTTGTCAAAAGAACTGTATCACTATGAAGTTGATTTGGCAGTCTGCTCATCTCAAAGCAGCTTTCTATTCTAATGCTTTTTACTTATTATTTTTAAATTTTGAAGTATTTCAAGCACTTAAAAACAAGCATGGTACCATTATGAACATGAACAGATAGATGTTAACTTTAAAAACAGAGTTGGGGATAAGTAGATGCAAACTATTACATTTAGAATGGATAAACAAGATCCTACTATAGCACAGGGAACTGTATCCAACCTCCTGAGATAAACCATAATGGAAAAGAATATAAAAAAGAATGTACTTGTATGTATAACTGAGTCACTTTGCTGTATAGCAGAAATAGCACAACACTGTAAATCAACTATCCTTCAATTTAAAAAAAAGCCAGAGTCAAGATGCTCACACCTAGGCACGTGAGCTAAAATCTGAAGTGCAGCTGAGGTTGAATCTCAGGGGCCTTACAGAGACCAGGGTGTTTGGGGAATGGCAGCATCCTGGGCCCTGAGTGGTGGCTGGCTGTTTCCACACCCCATCTTTGGCCAACACGTGCTATGGTTCCCGCTCTTGCTGTTTATGATGACTCATAAGCGGATACTTACCAAATGTCTGTATGCACTAGAACAGGGGTTCGTTGCTCAACGAACCTGCCTCAGGGCACATATCAGAGTATGGTGACATCACTAGGAGGTGGCAGTACCTGGGGTGGGAGGAATTGGGGAAAGTTAGTACTGACAGATGAGTTGGATTTTGAGAGGTTGGCAGGGCTGGGGGTGGGGAACATTCCGGGTTGCGGGCTCAGCACACATGCATGGGAACTGGACATGCTTGGTGTATCCTGGCCATTCAGAAGGATCTTCTGTCACCCCCCGGTCTGATACGTGAACAGGGGCTGGTTTCTCACCCAGGCAGGGATTTTGTACTGTCGGTTATACCAGACCCAATGCAGAGTAATGCACTTCATGTCATACTGTTTCATTCCCTCTAACTGTTCCTTTTCATGTGTTCCTCTTATTTGTCTTAGGTTGCACATGAAGAAATTGGAAATATTCTGGCTTTTCTTATTCCTTTTGTAGCCTGCATTTTCCAGGTGGGTGAAATGTTGATGTTTTAGTGAGTGGGTTAAGCCCATTACCTTATTTTGCTCTGTTGGAACCATCAGTGAGTTTCCAGATCCTGCTTTCATTCCACCAAGACATTGGTTCAAATCATGGACAGTCCCAGCCCTTAGCAGAACAACTTTCCACCCATCCTGTCCAGTCCTCTCATTGTACAGAGAAAAGACTTTTCGGCCCAGAAAGGGAAAGTCATTTGCCCTAGGCCTCAGGGCCTCTGAAACAGTGCAGGACAGAAACTAGAAACTGGGACCGGGCTCCCAAGAAGGGAGGGATGAGACTGCAGTGGGGATTGGGTTGGGCCTGGCCAGTGTGAGGCAGAGCCCTGCCTTGTGCTTATTGCTGGGCATCCAAGTACAGAAATGTCTTTCTGCAGAACTGACGCCCAGGTATATGTGTTTTTTTCAGACACAGGACTGGGGAAAAAATTGTTGTTTCTAATAGAAATGAAATCTGTCCTTAGGAAATGAAACAAAAATTATAATACTAACTAGAGCGCTTTGATTATTAGTTATTTCCGGAGAAGCTGCGTGCTTAAGGGCTGGGGTAGGAAGGGGCTTTTGAATCCCCTATGAAAAGGTAGCAGTGAAAGTGTTAGTCGCTTGGTCGTGTCCGACTCTTTGTGACCCCATGGACTGTAGCCCACCAGGCTCCTCCGTCCATGGAGTTCTCCAGGCAAGGATACTGGAGTGGGTAGCCATTCCCTTCTGCAGGGGATCTTCTCGACCCAGGGATCGAACCCAGGTCTCCTGCATTGCAGGCAGATTCTTTACCGTCTGAGCCACCAGGCAAGACTTGAATCCCCTTTAAGCAGAGTTAATTCTAACAAAAAAACCTGACTCTCTGTCCCCACCCTCTACAAAGTCTAGGATTTTAGTACCTTTTATGCATATTTAAGCCTCTTCTTCTTGTAATTAAAAGTTCTTTTCTCAGGGCACTTCCTCTCTCTTCTGCGTACATCCTAGATGGCCTATTTTTACGAATTATCTGATTGTGCAAAAAGAAATTTTCAACCTAAGATTGAAAATACACTCATACTTTGGAAAATCAAGTCCCCGAGATCATGGGTGTTGACAAGAATAGTTTCCTGGACCTTGCGTTTCAGGGCTGCAGGGATCTTCCAGTTCCACCTTCATCCCCTCATCTGCGGTCTTACTTGATTAGCTCTTTCGATGGGGAACTCTCCCTCCCACTTCACTCTGAGCTTTTGTCAGATTGCCCTGTGTTTTCAGAATGTGCCTTTTTTTTTAAACACTGAAACAAAAAATGATTTCCACCTTTTGCAGAGCAAGAATGTCCTCTTTCTGTGTGATAGCCCTACAGGAAGCATCATTCTGGAAGACCTTTCCCTGAGTCAGAGATGCTTCTGAAGATGTAATAGGGAGGCTGTCTAGGGAACAGTGGTCCCCTATGTAGTTGTAACTCAGGAAAAACTAACATAGTAAAAGCACAGCTTCTCTCACCAACTTTCTCACCTGTTATAACTCCCCCAAAGGAAAAGTTCCTTTAGGCCAGTTGCTCTTGTTAGGGTATCCCCACCTGGCTGTCTGCCCCCGACCCACATCTCTTCTTTATGTACAGCACAGCCTGGACATGTCTGTCTGTATTTCTTAATTTCTTTCAAGAGGGCTGTGTTCTCATTCCTCCTGTAACCTTCTATTTCACTTTCTTATCTCTTCCAAATCCCCACTTTCATCCACTGATTGACAACAACTGATCCAGTGAGTCCAAGCTCCACTGTAACAAATTTCAGTTTACTAAGCCAACGTGTATGAAACGCCACTGCAGGGCAGGTACTATCAGTGGACCTGGCGTCTGACCTCGGCCATCTTGCTATCTCTGATGGGCCTCCCTCTTCTGGTGTCATTTCAGTGTTATCTGTACCTGTTCTACAGTCCAGCCAGGACTATGAAGGTGGTGCTGATGCTGCTCTTCATTTGCCTGGGCAACGTGTACCTGCATGGGCTGAGGAACCTCTGGCAAATCCTCTTCCACATAGGAGTGGCTTTCCTGTCTTCTCATCAGATACTGACGAGGCAGCTTCAGGACAAGCAGTCTGACTGCGGAGTGTGAGGCTGAGGCCATGGGATGGACGGATCCTTTGATTTTCCTTTGAGGGTCATCGGCGTTTCCCCTTTTACTTCTTGGCTTCACCTCAAGTTTCCATCCTCGAAGTTCCTTTCAACCAAAGCAGACTGATCCTTCAAACCAAGATTTTTTTCACTGGTGCAGTGGGAAGCACGAAGTTGCTGGACATCTGGTCTCAGTTTTGTGTGAGAGTTACTGCAGAATCTCCAGTTCAGCACTTTGGACAGCAGAATCTGGGAGCCCAGTCAGAAAGCGCATTACTGGAAGACCAACATGGAATGATTTTGGTCTTTTACGTTGAGTGATGCAATAAACCAGTAGATTCAGTATCGGTAGTTTTAAGTAATTGGCAGTTGTCTCCAAGGAACCACTTAAACATCTGTATCAGCTTTTCAGTCTAAATGTGACTTTGGTGAGTTTTTTTTTTAAGAGGGTCAGCACAGGGTGAATTAACTTAAAAAGTGGTTTATAGGTATAACATAGATAAATTTTGTTTACATTTTTGATAACTTAGGTCTGATACCTTTAGAATATTTAAATATATTTTGGATATAAATTGAACTTCACTTAGGGTTAAGAACAAACTGAAGCTGAGATAATGGTTGAGAAAACTGAACTTATTTAATTTATATATAATCTTTCATGGTAGTGGGACCGTAGGGATACAGAAATGTTTTGTATTTATTTGTAGGGTATATCTGAATATTTTTAAAATTAAGTAACCAGTGCTACTGGATCATAAGCTTATAAGCATGAGCAGAAATGAGAATATCAGGACTCCTTGCAGTTGGCCACAAACTAGAGGAGGTGGGTCACACATTCACACGTTGGCAGTTTGCAGTTACAGGTGGGAGAGGCTGCTTCATCAACATTGTATGTGGCAGCCGAGTGCTGGGCATTTTAATCATGTCCTTTAATACTTGACCCTGAGTACTTGTTCTCAGAAGACCTCACAAATTAATTACTCCTCTACACCTTTTGTAATCATCTTAATTAGATTTAGTTCAGTTCAGTTGCTCAGTCGTGTCTGACTCTGTGACCCCATGGACTGCAGCATACCAGGCTTCCCTGTCTATCACCAACTCCCTCATTTTTATATGAACAAAGGTTATGTGTATGTTAACTTTTTAGAGCTTTATAGCTTATAAAGCTTTATAATTAGCCCTGTGCTCAGTTCCTGGGTTGGGAAGATCCCCTGGAGAAGGAAATGGCAACCCACCCTAGTATTCTTGCCTGGAGAATCCCCATGGATAGAGGAGCCTGGCGGGCTACAGTCCATGGGGTCACAAAGAGTTGGACATGACTGAAGCAACTTTGCACACACACAGGTGCTCTGAAAAGTACTTTTCTTTCTCTCATTGTCAAAATATTGACTGATCATAGTTTTCCAAAATTTAGATCTGAATATGATCCCTGAGGCCTCTAGAAACTTCAGCCTGGGTTGTCCAGTACTGCTCAGGAGGCCATTTGGGAAGTTTGGCTTTTGGATTGTTCTTTGTAGAAGTCTGGAATATGAATAGCTCCACCATATTGCATAGAATACTCTGGGTTGAATTGTGTGATATTGATAAATTACAGATTCCTATTTTGGTAGTTTTTAAGAGTTGAAAACTATCACAGGAGTTAACGAGCAGGTAAGGAAAGCAAGGATGTCATTTTAGGGAATTCACTTGACCTTGGTCATTTCATTACTGGTGGTGTATTGTTACTGAGCTACCTAGTGTCACTTAAAAGAAAAGTTCATGTGACTAGGAACTGTAGTGGGAAAATGTTGCCATGGTAACTTTATTTTCTTATAATAGAATTTCCTATTTTTAATCAAAGTATTTGGACGTGAAAGTTACATTGGCAGCATCCTTAGATGTTAAACCTCAGAGTCATCTCCCCAGTGATTTCTCAATTTGCATAATTTTCTGCGGGGGCTTCACTGGTGGCTCAGATGGTAAGAGACTCTGCCTGCAATGCAGGAGATGTGGGTTAGATCCCTGGTTTGGAAAGATCCCCTGGAGAAGGGAATGGCAACTCACCCTAGTATTCTTGCCTGGAGAATCCCATGATAGAGGAGCCTAGAGGGCTACAGTCCATGGGGTTGCAAAGAGTCAGACACAACTGAGAGACTAACACTTTAATTTCCTGCATCCCTAGCAGATAAAGCGGAGAAGGCTATGGCACCCCACTCCAGTACTCTTGCCTGGAAAACCCCATGGACGGAGGAGCCTGGTGGGCTGCAGTCCATGGGGTCGCTGAGGGTCAGACACGACTGAGCGACTTCACTTTCACTTTTCAGTTTCATGCATTGGAGAAGGAAATGGCAACCCACTCCAGTGATCTTGCCTAGAGAATCCCAGGGACGGTGGAGCCTGGTGGGCTGCCGTCTATGGGGTCGCACAGGGTCGGACACGACTGAAGTGACTTAGCAGCAGCAGCAGCAGCAGATAAATTTTCAGGCTTTCTGGGACATAACTTTGAAGAGATGGTGAAATAGAATGGGAAGCTAAGGAGGAGAGACAATCTTTTCATATTAGCAGCGCACACAGAGCTTTTAAAGTTGATTAGAACAGCTTACCAATATATTATTTTCATCTTGAGTTCGTGTGCTATTGGTGTTGCCACGTAGCCCGGTACCCAGATGCCCTGGGGGTCTGTGATCCACATTCAGCAAGTAGTGAAGCACAGTCCTTGCAGAGGAGACCCTCCTGGCCTAATGGAGTGGTGATCCACAAGCTGGTCGAATGTGGTCTGAATCTGTCAACACCTACATGTGGTCTGAGATTTACTTTTGCAAACCAAGGGAAAAGACGCAGTCGGCAAACAGTACAGAGTAATGACCACATAAACATTACGTAACTGAAATCCAGCTAAGAGCAGCCTCAATTCAAGTGGAGGAAGAGGCTGATGATAGGAAAGGCATTCTGGAGATTTTGTCCAAGGGAAATCGCAGGCTCGGGGTTGACTTGGTCAGGCGTAGAGCTTTTTAGCCCTGTGTCATCCTTGATGCCAGAAAGTTGACCCCACATGGCCCTCACTCCGCCATGGGCCTTCGTTTTAGCTGCTCTAGCGCCTTTGTTTTCTCAGTCGTTAACTGATCTCACGGCTGCTAATGTTGGAAAACCCTTAAAAGTGCCTTCTGGTGTCAGATGTGGCAAGATCTTGAGCATCACTGTGTGCAGTGTCCGTCTGCTCTATCTGGGCGGGGATGTGGCTCAGTGCTGTCCGGCAGGGGCCGAGCCCAAGGCTTCCCCGCCTGCAGGTGTGCTAGTGAGGGAACCACGTAGGCTCTGCTTTTCTTTCCGGCTTGACTGTGACAGGGCCATGCTTGGGTTTCCTGTCCTGGGCAGGGACACTCGGAGGTATGTTTGGGTGGGATTTCCTCTCGGTACTAGAGGCCTCACTGCCCGCAGTGGGAGGATGACCATAGGCTCCCGGTTTTGCTTCTGCAGCTGGCACCCCTTTTATCTGTGAGTCAGTTTTAAATCTTCAAAGGGTAAGAAAAAGGATATTGGAAGGAAATGAGAACACTTAGCATCCTTCCTCCCACCCCCACCTTGAGTTCCCTGTTCTTTTCCTAGGTGCCCCCATTCAGATCTCCCCTGCCTCTTTGCACTTCTGCTGCCTACATTCCAGTCCTAGCGACAGAGGCTGAAATTAGAGGCTCTGGATGGAGGGGGAAGCCACCTTTCACTGTAATCGACAGGGTGGGTCCAGGAGCTTCAGAGAGGGAGCAGATGACACTGAGGCCCAGCCCTCTCCCCTGAGCACCACAGGCACACAGCAAGGCTGGCTCTTTGGGGTGCAGGAAGCAGGGGGCAGACGAAGTGTGGAGGTGGGGCCTGGCTGGTTGCTGGAAGACAGCAGCTGTCTCCTTGGCATATGGGGGTTGCACGCTATACTTTCAACCAGGGCTGCTGTTCACTATTCTTTGATGGAATCAGCCACTCGTCACACCGGGATGGGTGACCCTCAGAGAACAGCACAGTGCAAGTGAGGACTGGCCAGGAGGGAGGGATTATGGAGGCCAGATGAGCACGCAGACACCTGCCCCAGTGTTGCTCACATTCCAAGCGATTCTACACAGAATCCCAGTCAAGTGCAGGGAAGCCTTACCTGTGCGCCCTGAGCATTAATACAGGTGGAAGAAGAGAGTAGATGTGCCCTGGAGAGGTAACGCGGGATGGAGCGCCCTGTCAACTGGCCCAGGCCTGGAGGTTGGCACGGCTCTTCCACTTGGTCTGGCCCCACAGTGGGCGAGTTGTGGCCCATGGGCTGGGGTCCTCTGGGAAATGGTGGTAATATCAGCCTGCTCCCCAGCGAGGTGTTGGCTGGGGAAAAGCAGTCATGGAGGGGATGGTGGGTGAATCCATCGTTCATGTGCAGGAGGAGAAAGGCTTTGCATTTGCTCCACTCAGCGTGCGGAGGTTCTGCATGCTTCAGGCAGCGCAGCTCAGCACAGCTGTGTCTTCTGACCTTTGCAGAAAAACGCCTCATGCTTTCACTGCAGGAAGGTAGTGGCCTCTCTTCCTGCCCCTGGACCTGCCTCCTGCCTTCCAGGCACAGCACCTTTAGTACCAGTGATGTTTGGTCCTCCAGGATCCAGGGAGGCCAGGTCTGCTGGTTAGACCAGATCTCATGGCCTGTTTCTGACCCAGGTGAGGAGAGCTCTGGTTCTGCCATCTGGGAGCAGTAATGTCAAATGTGTATTGCTGGGGAAATGTGATTGGTAGAGAACCTGTGAAAAAAGACTTGTCAGTAAAATCTGGGAACGGAAGCATGTAGGAACATCTGCCCGTATGTACTGATGGCGAGGCTGTTGCCCGCAAGCACCTTTATGTAGTGTGAAAGGATCAAATCCATTCTGCTCCTTCACCCTGTGCTGGGTACATAAGACCTTCTTTAACCCTCAGACTTAAGCGATTCTGGGTTGTTCTACAAGTATTATCCAATGAGTCATTCATACGATGTGGCCCCCAGGATTCCATTTTGTTTAATGGAGTTTTCTACTCCATTGAAGATTGAGGGCATTAAAGATTGAGGCTTGTTTAGCCAGGGAAAACCATTTATCTCACATATTAATTTTGAATGCTTGCTACCCTTGTTATACGAGCTTCTTCTGTTTTCATGTAATAACGAAGATCTATTTTGAGTATATGATGAGTGTGTTTTAACAAACTTTCAGACAGTCATAAAGTCTAAACGTGTTGATATAGGTAAAGAATGTTGTATAACCATTATATACTATGTGTGTGTATATATATATATATACATATATATATATATATATATATAAAATAAACAAGCTGGCTCTGGAAGTGGGAAGAGAATAAATCCAAGGTGCTCATTAACTTGTGTGTTTGTGTGAAAAATTCTGAGTTGTGGGTCTGTTTTCCTAGAGGGGGTGATGTGGGCCTGGCATAATGGAGGGGGTTGTGTTGAGAGAAATGAAATTCAAGTCCTCTTGTCCAGTGAGGTCTAGACAGGTGCACAGGCTCAAATAGTCTTCAGCACTAATCCCTGGAGTCTGGAATGCAATCATGGGTCCAGGAAGAACCTTGGGAAAACCAAAATAGAAACTGTGGCCCTGGCCTGGGGGCTGGGAGGGCTGCCTTCTCTGCAGCCTCTGCTTCTGCCTGGCTGTGTGCCCCCAGCCAGTTAGTTATCTTTCCCTGTTCTGGGCTCTGAGCTCCTGTCATATCGTTTTTTTCTTTTTTCATTTCCCAGGACCAGCCACCAGAGGGCACACCACCAGCTTCCCAGCCCAGGGACTGGTGCTGTTTTGCAGGGTGATTCCTTCAGCAGCTGATAGAATTCCCCAGAAAGAAAACAAATGCACCCAGCTTTCCTGACCACGCTTTAACCACATAGGGGAACGCATGCTCCAAGTTTCTCGTCACCATCAGTCCTGAGCGAAGATTTTCAGAGGAGGACAAAGACTTTCAAAATAAGTATCTGGATTATTGAGTTTTGGGATTTGGGAGTTGACAGAACCTTTAGGCACCATCAGGTGCAACCCTATTGCTGTTCAGATGCAGGAGTTGAGGCCTGTCCTAGGTAGCCGGTGACAGTGTAGCCCAGAGCTTTGTCCTTTGGGTTGAGAACAAGGTACACTTGGAATAAAAAGTGCCACAGAGAATAAAAAGGGATCTTCGCCCATAAAGGGTGCCCTTTCTGTGCCAGGAGGGCTGTGTGCTAGTTTAGGCTGATGAACTGCCTGCCTTTTTCTGGGACTCTAACACTGACTCAATGGACATGGGTTTGGGTGGACTCCGGGAGTTGGTGATGGACAGGGAGGCCTGGCAAGCTACAGTTCATGGGGTTGCAAAGAGTTGGACATGACTAAGCGACTGAACTGAACTGAACCAAACGTCTGTGGGGCCAGGTAGCAGGGCTGCTGCCTGACAGCTGTGTAGCATCCTTGGGCAGGGCCAGCAGAGGACTGAAGCTCAGGAAAGGGCCCACCTGAGTGCTCCTGGCTCTGCTGTAGCAGCTCTAAGACATCTCCGGTTGAATGTGCAGGACGAAAACTATTTCATTCATTGAAGAACACCAGGGAGTGTTGTATTTGACCCGGCATGAAAGAGTGCTTCTTAAACAAAACGCATCACAAGCACAACCCTCAAGGTGAAATGATCAATGAATCTGATGACATACAAATCATGATTTCATGCACAAAGTTTAAAGAATGATAAGATATTTACAATGTCTGAAATCAGCAAGGGATTAATATACAAGCAAGTCCTGAAATCATTAAGGAAGATAAGGGACTTGAACAGAAAAATGAGCAAATTGCCTAAGAGAAAACCCAGAAAGCTAATAAGCATATGAAGATGTTTAAAATCATTAGAAATACAGAGAAATACCTATTTAAACAGTTGTAAGGTATTATCTTATGCCTATGAGTTTGGCAAAACTTAGAAAGCTGGGTGGCAGCAAGTATTGGAGCAAGTTGAGGGAATATGGGACTTCATGTATGGCCAGTCTGAAGAGCTGTGCTACTGTTATTGAGCTGGACTGTGTTTTCCTCAAATTCATATGTCAAAGTCCTAACCTCCTGTGCCTCAAAATGTGGCTGTATTTGGTGATAGGGTCTTTTAAAAAATACGGATCATTTAAAAAATCTTTATTGAATTTGTTACAATATTGCTTCTGTTTTGTTTTGTTTTTGGGGGAGGAAATCTTAGCTCCCTCACCAGCGATTGAACCCACCCCCCTGCATTAGAAAGGGAAGCCGTAACTACTGGACCACGAGGGAAGTGATATGGTCTTTACAAAGGTAATTAAGGTTAAAAAAAAAAAGATCATATGAAGAGGGCTCAAATCCTTAAAAGTAGAGATTAGGACACAGAGATGTACAGAGGGGAGACCTCAGGAGAGCGCAGGGAGGAGGTGCTCTTCTGTAAGCCAAGACGGAACCAGCCCTATGGATCACCTTGGTCTCCAACTATTAGCCTTCACAAATGTGAAAAAATAAATTTCTGTTCTTTCATCCACCCAGCCTGAGGCACTTTGTTCTGGCGGTCCTAGAGAACGGATACAGCTGCCTCTCAAAATTTAGCGTACCTGCACCTTATGCTGTGGAAACTTCAATTCTAGTTCTGTGTCCCTGGGAAATTCTTACACAGATCCTTAAGGGGACATGTATGAAGAGAAATGTTTACTGAAGCATTACTTTCGTTGGCAGAAAGCAACTGGTATGTCTACCGTGACGGATAAATCATGCAGGCTTACTGTGGGGCAGTGGGCGGGAAGCAGAAGAGCCAGATTTAGATGTAGCCGCATGGATACAGCTTCAGAATGTAACACAGAGTAAAAAAAATGGCATTTATACAAATTAGAAACATATGTGCACAAAATGATGACATATACTCCCAAAGATCCATGTCAAATTCATCTGAATGGTTGCCTATAAGGAGTCAGAAGTTAGGGAGTTAGGTAAATACAGAAGACGTAAGAGACACGGGTTCGATCCCTGGGTCGGGAAAATCCCTTGGAGGAGGGCACGGCAACCCACTCCAGTATTCTTGCCTGGAGAATGTCCATGGACACAGGAGCCTGTCCCCTGACAGGAGGACTATACAGGGCTATAGTCCCTGGGGTCGCAAAGAGTCGGACATGACTGAAACGACTTAGCACGCATAGAGAAAATAAGGAATTAAAAAAACCCACCAACCAAAAAACAACAACAAAAAGAGGACCAGCTAGAGTCAGCAGCTAGGTCTGAGAGCCCTGGAAGAACCAGGGGGTCTGCGTTGCCCCTGGAGATCTTTCCAGGGTGCCCTGGCCTGACTGGACTTGACGGGTTGACAGGGCCTGCCTCTGGGTCCTCCGAAGACCTGTGTGCTCCTGGAGTGTTTCAGCCTCCTGGGCTCCACTGGGGAGCTTGAGCCAAGCCCAGGGGCTGTAATGGGTAGGGATGGTTTCTGGGACCCATGGGGGCAGGGGGAGGAGAGAGAACTGAGAGGAGGGGGTTGCAGAGAGGGAACGCAGGTGGGTGGGAGCCAACTCTGGCCGCCAGGGACCCTCTCCTTAGATTCAGGCTGTCTGACCAAGAGTTTCCTGGCGGAGGTTCTTTCCCACAGGAGGCACTCCACTTAAGGGCTCTCACGGGGACAGCACACAGCTGCAGGGGACAGAGGTGCACCCAAGGCGAGTCTCCCTCCCACCCCATAAATAGCCTGTCCTGGCTCCAGGGCCAGCAGAGTGAGCCCTGGGGAAGTGAAACTGGAGGGGGCTGGAGCTGGGAGGCAAGAAGGGGACCAGGACCATGCCTGCCCTGAGGGGTTGTTCCAGGCACATTTTCTGAGGCCCCAGGGATGAGAGCGAGGGCTGAAAGCAAGGAACACGGGGCCAGAACAAGGATGCACTTTCTCACAGGGCTGTCCAACAGCGCTCGGGGAGGTTGTGAGCACCCCACCACGAAGGTGCGCAAGCAGAGTTGAGATGACAAGATGGGACCTTGGAACATACCGTTCCCATCTCAAAGATACTGTCTCGTTCGGGGCAGCTGGTGTCCACGAGGACATCAGCCTGTCTCCCGGAACGCCTCTTGTCGTGTCCAGCCCATGGGGTGAGCCAGTCGCCAGTTGCAGGAAATAGCCTGTGCCAGCGCCCATTTGAAGAGTAAATATTAGTCTTTTCAAGAGCGGTCTGTTCTCTGTCACTTGGCACAGAGGACACTGAACCGGTGCTGGGTGTTGGGGGGGTTGCCTATTGGCCCCCACACCCAGATGGAATCTCTGGACCGGGTTACTGCCACAGTGTAGCTCCAAGGAACCACTCTCCCCGTGTCTGAGCAGGTATCCCCTCCCAGTGACCATGCGAGCTGTGGGCGCTGGAGCCCCTGCTTAGGGGAGGTTCCAATAGCATTGAGGCCCCAAGGCCCAGGATGTAGCTCTCACATACTGTCAGGGCTGCTGCTGCACATGCAGGGGACTGGATCTTTTGACCTGGACCTCAAAGTCTCTGGGCCCCAGTTCTGACTTATATGGTTTAAAATCCTCTGATGACCAGGAAAGGGAAACCGCCTGTCACCACGCCACCCTTTGGGGTGACCTTGTCCAACCACCCCAACCAACAGAGCGCCCCTTCCCCAAGCCCGTCTTGCCTTCTTTATTCTATAATTTTCCTCTCTTATTTATTGACTCCTCCATTGGAGGCTCAGCTCTGTGAGCACAGGACCTCTGCCTTGGTCTCTGTTTAGAACAGTGCACACAGCAAGAGCTCAGTCACTATTTGCGGAGTGAACAGAATGACGTTAATACTGTGAAAATAATAAACCGGTATCATTCTCGTGCCCTAAGCCCTGAAATCACACTACTTTGAAGCCCTTCCACCATGACAACCAGGGAAGGGGTGGGGATGGGTGAAGCCATCTCTGGGAACAGGGAGGATGTGGGGAGGGGGGGATGGAGGGAAGGAGGATGAGGGGCTGAGGATGGGGGGAGGATGGGGTAGAGGGTGGATTGGGGGAGGAAAACCCAGCTTCAGCTGGTGAGTGGTGGGAAGAGGAGGGGACACATCTCTCAGATGCTTGTTTAGGTTTCATTCTCTGGGATAAAAGCTTGAAGGGAAAGGAATTGAAAACTGAAGCTAGAGGTGGGTATGTCCCCCTCTGCATTGGAAGATAGCCTCCCCTGCCCCCCCACCAGGCAACCTGTGGCTCTCAGGAGGCCCTGCTGGGTAAAGACAGTGGAGCTACAGATTTGAAGGCAAGAAGGTCAGAGTAGGCACCTTCTCTCAAGCCTCCTTCCACTCCCAGAGGCCTGGAAGGTTCCAGAAGTTCCTCTGCTCCATGGAGCATGGGGAAGGTGGCTGAGTGGGGACCTGTGGGCCTGTCTCAGCATTGCTGGGCCCAGTGCAGAGGTGAGAGCAGCTCATCCCCAGGGTGGAAATGGAGGGATGGCTGGGGCTGGAGCGGTCTGAGGAGCCAGAGTGAACTGAGATGGGGCCTAGAGCCGGGAGCACAGGCTGGGAGTCCACGAGCGCCTGGCCACCGTGAATGTCCACCGAGACCTTAGAAGACTCTAGCCTAGTTTGTGCCAGGCTTCTTTCTCTCCTGCCACAAGGCCGCCTGTATTGGGCTCTGCCTCGTGTCTTCTTCACCCGCCTCTGCCGTTCCTGCAGGAAAAACTGACCCCACCTCAGCTGTCCCACACAGCTCTTGCTTTCTGCCCCAGGGCCTCCAGAGTCATTGTGGGACAGCTGCAGGCATCCACTTACACTCAGTCCTGCCCTGCCCAGCAGTGTGAGGCACTCCTTGGAGGGTCCCCGTGGACACGAGTTCCCACTGGCAGAGCGGTGACCAGCTCAATAGCCCCCTGGAGTATTGGCGCTCTCAGTTTCCCCGTGTCATATTTCTCTGTTCCCTGTTCCTGGTTCCTGGTCATGGGCTCTGATTTCTGGGGACTCAGGCCGCAAAGTCACCTGAGCCTCTGTGCTAGAAATGGCCCACTGGCCGTTGGTGTCCCCTCCCTGGCCCCCTCCATATTTCCCTGGGTTGCAGGGGCTAGAAGGCCCAGACCCCCCGACTGCTGAGAATTCAGATGCAACTTAGAGGGAGGCTCTTTGGGAGCAAGTGGAAGGCAGAAGGGGAGTGGGGGCCTCTCTTCCTGTGGCGTGGTGGCTGCTGGGTGGGATCTGGCAGATGTGAGTTTTTGCCACAGCAGCATACTCTGCTCCACTTCCTTGTCACCAGTTTAATGGGTGTGCAACTCGGACACTGACAATAATTTCCTTCAAGGTAGTAGCTGGGGTGGTGTGACCACAAAGCTAGGAGTGCCCTAGTTTTCATTCTTCCAAACTTTTATACGTTTGTTTACTTTCCTACTTTCAATCTCTTTCTGGGACTTCCCTTGTGGTCGGGTGGCTAAGACTGTGCTCCTAATGCAGGGGAATCTGGGTTCAGTCCCAGGGAACAAGAACCCAAATGCTGCAACCAAGACCGGGTACAATCAAGTAAATACACAAATGATAAATGTTTAAAATCTCTTTTTGCACAGAGACTTAGAGTGTTTTCTAGGTCTGACCACTGACCCATCACTGGTTTGGCTTCCTCCCCTCTGCCATCTACCACACCCACAGGCTTAGATGGAGGGAATCCAGAAGGCCATACACTTACCCAAAGAGGCGTCCCAAAGGAGACTGAGAGTCAGACTCTGTTGGTTGCCTACTCAACAGCTATCTGCCTCTATCAGATCGATCCTTCCTCCTTATTAGATCGACTTGCCTCTGAAAGCCTGGTCTCTCTTACAGCCAGGGCTTGCGTGTGTGACCTAGTCCTAGCCAAGGAGCCTGAAGAGAGTATATAGAAAGTAGGTTCTGGGATAGCTTATTTTCCTGACAAAAAAGAGACACACAGGAAGCACTCTCCTCCCTGCCAGTGAATGGGGTCCTGTGAGAATGTGATGCTTGGAGCAACAGCAACCATCTTGCAATCAAGAGACAATAAGTCTGAGGACAAAAGTCAACACATTGAGGATGGTAGAGTGGACAGGAAACATCTAGGTCTAAGTTGACATTTATTGAGCCTCTGAATTAATCTTGGAGCTCCCTACTTCTAGTGGGCATCACCCTGGCAGGACCCCTTCCCTCTGGGCCACATAGAGGCTGGCTCAGAACTCTTCAAAGTTTTTTCCATGCCAATATGCTGAGCTCAGAGACACTGGGACCTCTGGGAGCTGGGCTGGGACTATGGTGAGGCAAGTGAGGCACTGTTTTTGGATGCAAAACTTAAGGGGGTTGCAAAAAACTCAGTGGTAATCAGGATAAGTATTATAATGCAATATTAAAAAAAATCAAAACTAATGTCAAAGCACAAAATGAGCAAAAAATATCAAGATTTTGAAATAAAGACAATAAAGAGTCAGGCTCACCAATTAGGTCTGCCTTTAGGTTTCTGTACAGGGCAATCAAAGTGAATCTGACCTATGACAATTCATATAATGAAGCAGGGTTCTGGGGCTGTGAGAACTGAGTTCAAGGCTGGGCTGCACTGATGACTTACTGGCGATCCCAAGTCCCTTCCCTCCTCTCTGGATTTCATCTGTCCTGCCTGGGGGCTGGGGCATTGCCTGGATGGCCTCCTGACCCATCTTCCTCATCCTCCCATGGCCTGCAGAGGGTTCTGTCCCTTTTTCTGGGAGGCTGCGTCTCCCAGGCCATCGACTCCTGGCTATTAATATCTCAGCCATCCCTGGCCTGATCAGGGTGTTTAATGACTGCCAGCTGTGGCTCCGGCCCCCTCCCCCGGGAGAGATAAGAGCAGTTCCTGTTCCCACATGGAGGGAACAGCAAGGAGTGGGGGGTGCGGGTGTGGGGTCATTGCCCGTTAAAACAGGCCCTGGGCAAGTGATGGGAACTGAGGCACTGATACCAGCTCTTCACTCCAACCACCCCTGCCTGCCAACCAGATGGAGGTGCCTGGGGATATAGACTCCCTGAGCCCACCCCCAGGGGCTGCTCTGGTCTCCCTACCTCCTGCCTGGGCTCTGGCCCCTTAGATCAGGTTCCAGCAGTCTTGGGTCTTCTCCCAGGTACCCCACAGACCTTACTTCAGCATGTTCCAAACCAGGTCCTCCCCATCTGGATGATGGACTGGCAGCTTTTCCTTGGGGTTCTTCTCAGCAGCCAGAGTGGCCTGCCCAAAACCCACCCTCTCCCTTTGGCTTCATTTAAGAAGCCCCTACTGAATTCCTGCTGCAAAGAGCCCCCTCATACTTGCTTACTTGGATTCAGGTGATTCTGGCACCTCTTCTGTTCCCTTGGAATCTGGCGACTCCTCCCTAGTTCTCAGGAAGTATCCCTCACCTGGAAGATGCTCCTTATCCATTCTACTGGCAGACTGGTCACCTCCTTGGGCATCCTGTCCTCCGGAGTGGCAGGAGTCATCTACATGATGGCAGTCTGTGCCAGGATGGTGGGGGCGCTACTTGTCTTCCCAGAGTGAGCCCACCTGAGTTAACTGGGCTTTGCCCTTAGGGTCTGGGGTCAGATGTGGTCAAGGGCCAGGGCCTCGCCTGCAGGCTACCAGAGGTCTGGTTCTACCTGGGGTCACAGCTGGGTCCGAGGCTGGAAGCACTGTCACAAGGGCTTGGTTGGAGGGCCCATCCTGGGTCTCTTTCATCCCAAGCTGTCTCTGGGATCATCAATCCTGTGTCCTCACCACCTCCTCTCTCTCTTGAATCTCATTCTGAAATGGATCTGAGGGAGAGAGGCCTGACCCCTTTGTCACCTGGCCTTCTGGGGAGGGGCCTCCACTCAGGTATTTGGGTCCCTAAGGCTAACCTTGGTGAAGTCCTCGAGGCACCCACCAGGTGGCGATAGAGATGAGCTGGTCTGGTCTGATCGTGCCCAGAAAGGCAGGAGAGGTACTGGTGAGGGGTGCAGGAGAAATTCTGCTCGTGGTCACCCCTATTCTACTCCCAGTTCATACACAGCCTAGGATGTCTGCTCATGACCTCTGCTGGCCAGGAACCGTGTTTCAACTTCTGTCCATTCCTGAATGCCCCTCAACCCCTGCCAGGAGGGGGGAGTTGTGGGGTGGCAGGGCCCCACCTCTGTCCTTTTTTTTTCTTTGTCCCTGTCTTGGGTCTCTCTCTCTTTTTCCATCCTCCTGGATGATAACTCTGCTTCTCTTCCCAGATATGACTCACTAATGGAGGGATTTTAGGCAGAGTGGTGACTGGGCCAGGACCAGGCAGAAAGTTTGCAGGAAGGGGAACCCAAGGAGGTCAACGGGAGCAATGGCTTTGAATCCATCCGTTGCTGACCAGCATCATCTTCTTCACCCTGCAGCCTCTGTGTTTAAACCTATTAGAGGCATTGTCTGTTTCTGGTGACACTTATTCTGTCCTCTGCCACCCGGAGAACAGCAACATGGTCATCTCATGACCTGCATGCTCTTTGGGTGTCGGTGCCCAGACGTAACCACTTCTGGGACTGCGGACAGCTCTGTCAGCTGTCTTGTATAGTTCCAAGAATAGAACTGTCTCTTCTTGGTTGGATTTAGGGGGCAGGGGGACACAACAAGGACGGGATAGAACTTCACCACCCTCAGAGGAGAGAGGAGGGTACCACTGAGCAATATGTGAGTTGAAAGCCCTTAGAACTGTGTGTTCCTCACATGGAAGCCAGAGGGGTGGTGGCGTCTGACTTTGGTGACGATTTTGACCAGCCCTCCTTGGAATGAGGGATGGGGGGATGGCCACGAGTTGGAAGCTGGTCCGCATTTTATCCCACATGGGAACACCAACCACCAGGAAAACCAGGCTAATCCAACCCAGTGTTTATTGTTGCACAAGGCTGTTTGCAGTCCTGAGGGGATCTTCTGGCTGGGGCGTGGGTAGCAGGCCGTGTGGCCACAGGGGTGCAGGGAAGATACAGGCTGTGACAACCCCCAGGCTCTTGTCCAGAGGATACACGGGCCAGAGGACTCCTCAGCCACACTCCGGGGAGAATGGGAATGGGGTTTGGGGATGGTGCTAATAATGATACCAGTGGTGATACAAATAAGCAAGAGGATCCTGCTGGTTACAATATATAAAAGGCAGCATAAAAGTCTGTGCTTTCACTTTCCCATCAGCAAGATCTGAATTCAAATCCTGTCTGTGTGACAAGGTGAGGTCCCTGCTCTGTGTGAGGCTCACTGTGATTTAGTGCCCACCTTGCCGGGTTGCTGTGAGGATGAAGGGGCCTGTGAGCGTCCATCATCTCTGAGCCTGGTGCTAATAGTTGGCACACAGGTGGGCAGCTCCCATAGCCCATGAGGATCGGTAGGGCTGGAGGTAATCTACTGGAATTGGTCCAGCCATCCCGGGGCAACTCCACCTTAGCAGGGACTATGGAGATAGCTGCCCTCCCCAAACTGAAAACTCCTTGTTTACAACCGCACCTGCTGGAGGCAGAAAAACTCATTCACTGCGAAGAGCTGGCAGCTATGAGGAGGCACTGAGGGAGGGGACCGCATGTCTGGAGAGATGCCTGAATGGTGATGCTTAACCCCAAAGAACCTGATGTCAGCGGTGGAACTTCAGGCACTGTCCAGGTGGTGGTGGCAGGTGACCTTTCGGGGCAGTACCCTTGTCGCCTGAGATAACAGCACATTCCCAAATGCACTGTCTGGGGATAGGCGGTGGCCTTTCTCCGATGGCTCTCGAGAGCTACCGGGGGTGGAATCAAGAGAATATGCAGGTTTCTTGCCCTCGATTGGAGGAGGGAGTCTTTGGGGGGCGGAGTCTGAAGACTGAGCTTCACCCCACGTCTTCCAGGTAGGAGCTTCCAGTGTTCCTCCACCTATGTACCCTCGTCCTCCAGGCAGGCGCAAAGGCAGCATTCTCCAGGGGCTTCCGGACAGTGATCTGGGGGCCCTGGGAAGCCTCCTGAGCTCAGGGCTGGGGCTGACCTCGCCCGAGAGGTCTCTGTCCCCGGTGCCGCGCGGGGTGGCGGGCGGTGCCGGCGAGAGGGGTCGCCCACCCGCCTGGGCACCTGGCGGTCAGACCAGGGAGACTTCGGCCTGGAAGCTGGAGGAGCGGCCCGCACCCGGGCTGACGCGGGTCAGCATGGAGACCTGCGTGCTGCATGTGGCCCCGTTGCTGCCTGCGGACGGGTGCTGGTATTTGGGGTCCCAACCCAAGACGCCCTGCAGGTGCCAGCGCCGCCACTTCCGCCGCAGCTCTGCCTGCACCTGGGAGAAGGGAGAGTGGTCAGGCCCGCCCCAAGGAAGCCTCCTGCCATGCTGACTGGGCTGTACTCCATCTAGGATGCGGACCCGGTCAGTCATATCCTCTTGAGGAGTCTAATGTGAGGGGCCAGAGGCTACTTTGGGCGCTGCAGAGATGGGACCTCCTTGGTGGAGCCAGGTCAAATCAAGCGATTGGAGTTGAGGGAGGTGGGAGCCAGAGAGGATCAGAGAATGCAGTCTAGGGAGGGAGTGGGATGCTGCCTGGGGTGGCTGTACTGTAGTCTCCTGATCTTTGCCTTCTAAATCACTTGAACTCATCCAAGTAGATTTTTTGCTTTGTAACCAGGCTCCACAGTGACTCAACCTTCTCTTGCTGCCTCCAACCATCCCCGCTCACACTGCACATAGCCACCCAACACAGCACTTCTCACATTCTTCTCTCACGAATCACACGAATCCCCGGAGATTTTCTTAAAAGCAGATTCAAAGTCAGCAAGTCCGGGGTCGTCTCAGAAATCAGCATTTTAAGCAAGGTCCTAGGTGCCATCACTGACGAACTAGTCTGAGGACCACCTTTGGCATAGCAAGGTTTGACCCTTCTCTGCTCTCCACATCAGGGCTTTTGGACCCTGGGGCGACGAGACTCTGTTCCCTGGTCCCCAAGGTCTGGGAGGGGCTTACCTCGCCATTCAGGAAGCAGTAGAGGATGGCCACCACGAAACCCTGGGGAGGAAGGGAGCAGGAGAAGTGAGGTAGATAGACCCAGAGAGCCCCAAGCCCTGCCCTACCCGTGTTCCCTCGGTTAATCAAAGGGCTAAACGTAGAGTAGGTGCTTAATAGATACTTATTACAATGAAAAGATTGGCACCTAGGGGCAAGAGGCCAAGGCCCCAGGAGAATCCCCTCCCTTAAAGCCCAGAGAAGAATGCAGCCTTACGTCCACAGTTCCTACCTGGAAAGAACCCACGACGAGCTCAAAGACCAGTTTCACTTCAGCCTTAAAGTTGTCGGGGAAGAAGGCGAACATGATGTAGTGCACGCCAAACAGGGGGATCAGCAGAAGGGTGGACTTGGCCAATCTCCTGGGGACAGGGGAGGGGCAGGCAGTGGGCATGCGTGTCCACACATGTGGCCACAGAAGACAGGGACAAGGAGCAGGATGTGTGAGGATGGGCTGTGGGTTCTCGCCAGCCCTTTGCCCACATATTTCTGTTCTGTATCTGCAGTGCCTATATCCTCATGCCCCCCGGCCGTCCTCCCCTGGACAGGCTCATGAGAGACAGAGTGTAAGCCCTCTATTTCACTTCCTGGAGGAGAGCACATAAAGGAAGGCCACTGCTGAAAAACCCAAGGATGATGCGTAATAGTGGTTATTTCAGGCTCCATGGCCACTAATGGGGATATTAAGCAACGGGACATCATGGTTTGTTTTTCCCTGGTCTCAATTTCTACAATCTGTACAATGGGGTGAGTGTATGCTCAACAGGGTCAAGTAAGAGAAGTGGTTTTTCAGTCTCTACATCGTGTCCAGCTCTTTGGGATCCCATGGACTGCAGCACACCAGGCTTCCTTGTCCTTCACTATCTCCCAGAGTTTGCTCAAACTCATCTCCACTGAGTTGGTGATGCCATCCAACCACTGTAAACTCGGAAGTGCTTTGGGTGCTACAAAGTGCAATGTTTTCATGAGAGACCAATGCTTTATTGGAATTTGAGGGCCTTTGGGAAGGAAGGCTTTGTCATTGGGTTGCTGACCGCATCTGTCCAAGGTCACTTGGGAGGATGGTGGGTGCTCAAGTTTGTGCTTGGTCACCAAGGGTGACTCAGGGTCAACTAGCAAAGGCCTGTCTTTGGCTTCTCTGCTGTGTCCACTTCCTCAGGAGTTGCTACCTTCTCTGGGATCACACCCCTTTCCCCCCGCCTTCCCCTGACCAATACACGCAACCCCAGCATTCTCCAAAAGACCAGCTCTTCCTTTACTACCCTTGCGTGCTCAGCAGGGTCCACGCTCACTTGAAACGCCTTGCCGCTTTCCTGTGGAACAGGGCTGATCCTGGTTCAGGCCTCCCAGCCCCCTGACCTGATAGCTGGTCCAGGCAGCGTGAACCCACAGTCCTCTGGCTGGGAGAGGTCTGAGGGGTGGATGTGTCTCTGCCTTTATCTCTCCTGCCCTGGCAGTCAGTCCAGGGGAGCCTAGCCCTGAGTCTAAGGACCCACAGCAAACTATGGGCAGAAGAGCTGGCCTGGCCCCACCCACTCCTTCCTGGACCTGGTTCCCCACCACACCAATATCCCCAGCCCTGCCCACCGCTATCTGGCTGCAAACCTATCCCACGCACCCGCGACTGGCAGATGGAGGCTTTCTTTAAACTGAAGGCTTGTGGGGAGGTGGAGAGTGGGAGCTGACAGTCCCTCCACAGGGAGCTCCATCTTCCACTCCCCCCACCTCTTCTGCCTGCCGACAGCTGTTCAGTTTCCACCTCACCCACGTGGACCTGGCAATGACCGGCTCGCTCTGCCTCAGATGCAAGCCCTTTTGAGCAGTTGTACATTTGGGGGAAACAAGGCCCTGCAGGCAAAGTAGAGGAAGAGGGGGCACAGGCCTGCTGTGCTAGCCCTCCGGCCCACTGCAGCCCCTGAAGGGCCTTCCTTTCTCAGACTGGAAGGGAAGCCCCGCCTCCACACCCAGCAGGAGGGAGAGCTGTCACACCAGGAACTCAAGTCGTCTTAGTCTCATCAGAGAGAATCGCAGGATTCCAGAATAGAATCCTAAATCCAGCAGCTCGTGACATTCTTTCTAGCCAGATTAGAACAACAGCACAGATTCCCCAGAGAGAAGCTGGGCCCAGGAGAACATTCTAGAATCCCAGCACTGAAAGGCCCTGGTGGGATGCCCCAGGTTTGCCTTGTCTGTGTGGTGCATATAATCAATCTCCTGTTCCCATCTGTGGGTGTACAAACCGACTCACCCTCCCACAGCCACCCGCTTTGGGTTTCTCTAGTTCTGACTTCCAGCCTAATTGTTCTCATGAAACCTGCCGGTTCTCTCATCCCCACAAGCACAGGAATGCCCCTTACACCTTTCAAGCAAGGCTATGACCTCTGTCCCCATGGGCAGTGTGCCCTCGCCCTGCCATGGTGATGTGCTCCCAAACCTTTGAGGAGGAGGAGGGAGTATGGCTCAGTTTCCTCATCTGTGAAATGGGTATGATTTGGAGGAGACTAGGAGAAGGAAATGGCAACCCACTCCAGTATTCTTGCCTGGAGAATCCCATGGACAGAGCAGCCTGGGAGGCTACAGTCCATGGGGTCACAGAGAGTCAGACATGACTGAGCGACTCACACTTGGAGGAGACTATATGGATGGAATGAGATGAAGCCTGGAAACCCCATTGCACGCGCCTGGCATGTAACCTGTGGGTGCCATTACTACTCTCAGGGGGTACTGAGTCCTGAATGTGGCTGTCTCCTTGGTAGACCTGGGGCTCCTCCTAGGCATCCGTCTACCACACCTCATTTTTGTGCCAGGCACGAGTCAGGCACTCGGCACATGGTGTGAAAAGGACACAGGCTATCCACTATCTTCTCGAGCTCCCTAGTTTAGCAGCAGATACACAGCACGGCAGATCCCCTTCTAGGTAAGTTGTGAAGAGAAGTAGGCCTGGGACTCACGGGCCAGGGGAGGGTTGGGGTGGGGACATGTGTGGACTGAGCCAGGCCATGGGGTGGAGCTGGGCAGAGCATGCTGGCTGTTTGGTGACTCTGGAGGGGAGCTTCTAGGGAATGGGTAATGATCTGAGGACTGGAGCTGGTGATATTGGGAGGGCTGGGGCCCTGGACCTGTACTCACGAGTACGGGCTGCTGTCACTCTTCCCGACATCTGGGGCCGCAGTTTCTGAACCAGGATTCCAATGATGCGAATGAACAGGATGAAATTCACCTGGTGGGTGGTGCGGCCAAGGTTAGGTGGTCAGGGAGGGGAGGCAGGGTGTCTAGTCCTCTGGACTGATGGCCTTTTCCACCAAGGCCAAGTTACCTGTCTTTTGTACCTTTTCCCTAGCTCTTCCCTGTTTGGGAGAGTCATCCAGGAACCCTCTTTCACATCCCCAAGGGCTGGGCCTCCCCATTTGCTTTCTCTACTCTAAAGGAAGAACTTCTGGGGAAAGAGCTGGGGACAGTCCTGCCTCAGGCATCGATCAGGAAGTCTAGGTTTCAGTTCTGACCTAGACGTGAATGTCCAGTGGGGCCTTGGTCAATTGCCTACCCACTCCGGGCCCAGTCTCCCCATCCCTAAGTGGTGGGAGCAGGGCTTACCAAGATGGAGGCAAGGATGGGGGCCTTTATGATCCACCACAGTGAGGAGTTGATTGTGTCCCAGCATCTGGGGCGGGGGACGGTGGGAGAGAAGGAAAGCTTGTCCTTGACCCAGGAGAGTCAGTCCCCCTCCCACCGTCCCCAGCTCTGCCCCGGAGCCCTTTAAAAACCACTGGCCCCGAGGCTGTTACTCCCCAGCCCCTCCTGATCCCACCCAGGGGATCTGCCCTGAGTGCCGGGAGCCAGGAGGAGGGGGCCAGCTGACCGCTCACCCATAATCCTCAAAGTGGATCCTGATGATGGTCCAAACCAGGGTGAATGTGCTGGGCACCCCTGTCAGGACCGAAGGAGAGAGAAAGAGGAGAGGGCATGGGAGAAAGAGGGAGAGATGAGGAGGAAGAACCAGGGAGGGACAGGGAGAGAAAAGGGAGGGTTTCCAATGCGGTCACTTGTGGTGGCATATGCAGACAGTTCACTCTGCAGAGATACGATACTGAGGGGGCGAAGCTTTGAGACTGAGGGACTGTGCCTGTCTACAGAAAGCGGGAGTCTTTCTCTCCTTTTGGCAGAGGTGCTTTATAGATTAGCAGCATCCCTGTGTGTTTCGAGGGGTGAAGGGGAAGTGAAAGGATGTTCAGAGAGCCTGTCTGTCCCACAGGTCAGCCCGAGGTGCAGCTGGAGCCAGAGGGCGCCTGCTCAGGGGTCAGACAATTGGAGGACTTTTCTCGATCCTTGGCCAAGTGCCCTGCAGGTAGGACTTGCAGCCCAGCAAGACCTAAGGGTGCAGGCTGGGTTGGTACCCGCCCCCCTAAAGAGCTCCCCGAGCTTTGCCCCCTTGTTCCCATCCTGGCAGCCCTCCCTGGTACCATACCCCAGCCGATGAATATGTACCCCCAGAAGTACTTCCGCTCGGAGAAGAAGGAGACGGCGAGCAGGGTGTGCAGGTAGAGGCCCTCCACCAGCAGCCAGAAGAAGTTGGCCATGACACAGTACTGGAATAAGACCACGGCTGCCTTGCAGCCCACCTGCAGGGGAGGAGCAGGGAGGGGGCTCACTGGAGCAAGCAGGGGTCCCTGCCTGCCCACATTTCTGTCTGTGGTGATCAACAGAACTGCAGTACAGCCAACTTCCTTGTTAGCTCTAATTTTAGACCATCAGATGCTTTGGAATAAGCTCACAATTTTAATTACCCACCCATGAATGTATTATCTATTTATCTTCCTGTCTATATATCTATTAACTCACCTACCCACCCAGTCATCCATCTACCCACCTATCCACTTATCCATACACTTACCCACCTACCCCCAGCATCCACTTTCAAGTCACCCATCTTTCTATCTACCATCCATGCATCCATACATCATCTATCTGCAACCACCATCTTCCATCTGCCAAGCCATCGACACACTCACCTAGCAATCTCTCCATTCATCTATTATCTACATATCAGACATCCACTATGGACTCAGACAGCTGGACATCTCTTCATCCATTCATTTATCCACTTGTCCATCCACCCACTGATATACCCCACCCCTCTACCCATCATCTATCCAATTTTTCTTACTTCATCCTTTTATCCTTCCACCTACTCAAGTCATCTGCACATTATTTACTCAGCCATCCAGCTACCAATCCATCCACTTACCACCTCTGCTACTCAATCACCTTATTCCTATTACTATGGAAAGTAGCTGGAAGAGGTATAAGGAAGGATTCTTGCTCTTATTAGCAAGAGTCCCTTGAGTGTGTAGGGAGAGGAGCTGTGGACTGTGTCAGGAGCCTCAAGGACAGGGGAGGGGAGGGGAGACAGATTGCCTGTAGCAGGAGGGGCTGTGAGCTATAAAGCAAATGGGGGGCGGTGAGATGGAATTTTTGGGGAAAGATAGGGACAGAGAAGAGGAGGATAAGGGGGATGAAGAAATTAGGAAAAAGAGGAGACGGGAGGGGTGCTCATTCCTCTTGGGGGCTGGAGAAGATAGGTGAAGAACGGGTTCCCTAGACAAGTGGGTGAGGACAAGGGAGAAGTCAGGGAGACCCCTGGGGAGGGCAATCAGGGGCTCTGGAAGGCCCAGCTGGCATGATCAGAAGGTCTTCTGGACCCTCTGTCTTCTCCCAAAAACAGTCTTCCATTTCAAAGTAAGCCCAGATACATGTAAGCCAGAGTTTAGAGACACTGTCCTCCAGGAAGTCTTCTGTTTTTCACTCCTCCCTGTACCCAGACCTCAGGTTCCCACCATTCCCTCCTGTGCCCTTGGCTTTGAAGCATCCTCAGAGAGCAGACTCCACTCTTCTCCTGGCTGGAAATTCCTTCCTCGGGTCTTACTTAGGTCCCTCCTGCTATAGGCAGTCCATTCCCCCCCTCCTCCCGCATTTGCTTGACAGCAAGAATAACTCAGATCTTTAACAGGACAATTATCTGTGCTGCTTCTTGCCTTAGAAAAGCTTCACAGAGCTGCTAATGAATAGGGAAGCCACCATTATCCTCAACAAGTGCGCTGGAGGCTGCAGGCTGCTCCCTAGGCTCTGGGGCTCATGTCCCACGGGTCTGAGCCCAGCTCCCAGGCGGGGTCATCTGAGGCACTCTGGGAATGGCCAGAGGGCTCCTCTTGGTGTTCCCTCTCCCTTGAGACACTGAGATTCTACCATCACTCTCTGCAGAGATTCACTTTCAATCTCACTCTTTGGGGAGAAGGTACTGCTGATCCCTGAAGTAACACACTACCTCTGAGGTCACTCGTGAGGCAATGAGTCTTTGACCACAAGGGGTAGACAGGAGCCAGGACTGGTCTCAAGCTCTCTGTCTCTGCTTAGGGCTGTGAGGCACTCAGGAAGGGGCTCAGAATCACCTGGAGATGGATCCTTAGTGATGGGCAATGACTTCTTTAAATGTTCTCAATCTCCCTTCCCTAGGCAGGTCCAGAGTGACTGACGGCAGGGGAAGAAACGAAGAAAAGCAGGGCAGTGTGGGGTGGGACTGGCTCCAGGTGGCCATGGGGTAGGAAAAGGGGGGGCACAGTGAGCAGAGCCCTGGGGATGCAAATGGCAGGGAGGAGGGTTGGAAGGAAGCTCAAATGTCTTTGCATGATGGGGAAACTGAGGCAGGGAGTTTCCCTAAGGTCCCATGGGAAGTTAGCAGTGGAGGCGGGAAGGGGGTTATGGGCTGTGGCACCAAGTGTCCCCTTTCCCACCTACAAGAGGTGTTTCTCATTGGCAGGAGGAGGTGTGTGAACCCCCAGATAGCCAAGCACCCCCGCCTGCTGTGGGAGGGAAGTGGGATTCAAGGAACTGGCAGGCAGGGTCAGACAGGAGTTTGGCCATCTTTGGAGAGAGAGAAAAAGAGACAGGGAGAGAGAGGGGAAGGAGAAGACAGGAGGGAGGAGAGAGAGAAGAGGAGATTCAGGAGAGAGGGCAGAGGGCGGCAGGCCTGGATGGGTCCTCACCGAGCCCTTGGAGCAATGGTCCGTCTCCCCACTGTTGAAGAGGGCCAAGTCTTTGATGAAGACGGCGGCGGCCCTCAGGATGAAGGATATGAAGAGGTGCATATGGATGTAGTTCCGTGTGCAGTGGAGCTTCCTGTGGGAGGCGGCCAGATCTGGGAGGCCGAAGAAGGCCTCAGACCCCCACCCCATCCAACACATCCAGCGCTCTGAGAGAGGGGAGGACTCGAAGCCTCTGAAAGTGGACCCTGCCCTCAAGGGGGACCCTGTCCCCCGGCATCCTATCCACATGTGCAGCCTGGCTTGCTGTACCTCCTTCCAGGGCACAGGCCTCTGGTGACCTATCCCCCAGTGACTGGCACCCTGTGAGGGATGAGGCTGACACAGGGGATCACTTTGAGTGGCCTGCTGTCTCGAGGGGAGGCTGGCCTGGAAGGGGAGCAGGGGCAGGACTGAATAGGGGCTGACCGTGGAGCGAGGAACAGCATGCCTGGGTGCGGAGTGACCTGGTCGGTCTGCTCTGAGGCCTGTGGCTCGGGCTGGTCCTCACCTGAACAGGCTCAGGATGGCCGTGGCGACCAGGAGAGTGGCGAGGGACAGGCTGTAGCCGATGGTGTAGCCGGTCTTCACAGAACTGTAGAACATTGTCTGCTGCTGCTAGAGGGAGGGGGGTGAGGATCTTGGGTGGGGTGAGGGGCGCTCACCTAGGGGCGGGGTGCCCTATGCATCCTGCCTCCCTCCCCTGCCCTGGCAGACCAGGAGGCTGAGGCCTGGGGCTCCCAGCCCCCAGACCCCCTGACTCCCTGGTTTCCACAGACGAGTCAGGGCTGCTTCCCAGGGTGGGGCTGGGGGTTGATCTCAACTCTTCTCTGCTCCTTCGCAGGAGAAATGTCAGTGGAGGAAGGAGCAAAAATGCCACACGTTCCACTGGCCCATCCATTCACTTTTCAGTCATGTGTCCAGCAGACCTTCTGGGCCAACTCTGGGCTTGGTATCTTTGGGCGTAAGACTGCTCACCCTTCAGACCCTCACACGAAGCCCTCCCTCCTCACTGAAGACAATGGTAAAGAAGACACTGCTGTTGTTTAGTCGCTAAGTCTTGTCTGACTCTTTGTGACCCCATGGACTGTAGCCCTCCAGGCTCCTCTGTCCATGGGATTTCCCAGGCAAGAGTACTGGAGTGGGGTGCCATTTCCTCCTCCAGGGTATCCTCCCGACCCAGGGATCGAACCCAAGTCTCCTGCATTAACAGGCAGATTCTTTACCACTGAGCCTCCAGGGAAGCCCAAAGAAGACACTAGGGGTGGGTAGTGTCACAAATTTGTGATTTGTCGGGGCTGGGGTTAGCAGGAGGAGGGCATTCTGGCCTTTCTGGGGAGGTGGGACAAAGTTGGATGCCGAGGGCTTCCTGCTGCCCCTTCCCCATGGATGCACACACAAAGCCAAGGTCACTGGGCAGCCCTTCCTTCCTCCCTGCCTCCCACTCCCTGCTGGAATAGAGGCCAGTGGTTAGATAGGATTTAGTGGATTTAGATCCTGCCTGAGGATCTGGTGGGCTTTGAAGGCCTCTGAGAAAATTGCTGCCCTCTTGGGAGCAGTAAAAGTCCCTATCTGTGAAGGGCATCGGGAGTGGGACAGAAGTCATCACAGACAGCCAGACTGTGTTCACACATCAAAGCTGTGAGGGGCTCCTAGCTCGGGACTCCAGTCATATTCCAGCCTCCCCATCAGTATCTCTCCCTGGCTTCTGGCTCCACATCCTTAGAGAGATCACTGACAGTCTGCTCCAGGGCAGCTCCTGCCCTGGGACTGAGGACAATGGCCCTGGCCCTGTCTCTGACTGGCTGCTGGGTATCTGAGGCCAGTTCCTTGTAGGACCCGCACCTTGGTTTCCCTTCTGCATGACATGGGGGAGGGGTCCTGTCTGCCCTGCCATGCCCAGGGCTGGAGCAAGGTTCCTGCGAGGGGGTGGGGTGGGCAGCCTCAGGGTGATGCTTCAGCTTTGCTGCTATGTGTCATCCTCCTGGACCCTTCAGGGGAGCCGAGGGATGAGCCCCTGGGAATGTGCGCCTGGAGAGGGAGGAGGCTTGAGGAGGGCAGATGCCAGGAGTCCTGGCTCCTACACAGAGGGCAACCGTGCCCCTTGGTGGGAGAGAGTGGAAGGAGCCAGCAGACCCAGGCACTCGTGTGTGTGCGTGTGTGTGTGTGTGTGTGTGCGTGCGTGTGGTGCATGGAGGCCCACCTCATCCAAACTCGATGAATTGTCATCCAAGCCACAGGCAACGGGGTAGGGGCCAGGTTCCAGGGGCGTCCAGCCCGCTTCGGTGCAGCTGCGGCTCACGTTGCGGCCTGGGTGGAGGGTGGGGTGGAGAGGAGAGAGGTTGAGGTGGGAGCTGGCAGGTTGGAGGAGTAGGCATGGAGGCTGTCTATCTGTGGGCTCAGCCCTACTCTTACCACCCGCTGCAGCATCAGGTTCCAGCTGTTCTGACCTAGATATCCAGGATACCACGCGGCAGCCTGGGGCAGCCTGGGGCAGGGAGAAGCCCCTCCAGGGCCGCCAGTGGACCCTCCCACACAGATGACAGGGCAGACATTCCTGCCCCTTGCTGTGTATAAACCTGACCTCAGGGCGATTTAAACCCTGATCCTCATCACAGGCAGCCTGGATCCTTGGCACAGACTGATCCCTGACCCTTGGCATGAGCTGAATGCTGACTCCTGTCACAGGGTCATGGATGCTACTGTGTCATTTGGTTTCTTGGTCCCGTGTGTACAGACAGCAGCCTTCTGGCTGGGGTAAGGGGCCCAGGCCTGCCCAGTTCTCCTGGGTCAGTCTGCCTGGGCCTATGGGTCTGGGTTTCCTCCCACACCCTGGGGCCAGGGGTTCAGATGTGCTGCTGGAGAGGGACCAGAGTAAGGCAGGAGGTGGGTGAGAATTGGAGGACATCTTATAAAGGCACAGATGTGAAGTCCTGACACATGGAGAAGTGGGAGTTCCTGGCAGGAGCACCTGCCCAGGCAATGGCAAGCATGAGAAGAATTGAGCCACACAGGATTGCAGAATCTCGGAGCTGAACCGCTGAGGCTGGGTTTCCGGGGCAGTGTACTGTCCTCTGTCCCTGGAGGCCCAGGGCTGCAGCCAAGGGACAGGACCATTAATGGGCCATGTGAGGTGAGGGGTACCCCCTAGGGTCCCCCTCTTCAGGGCAGGGAGGGGCTGGATAGGAAATGGGCAAGACAAAGAGGAGCCCCCTTGCCTCTATCCCAGGACTGCTTACAGAGACACCGAGTCCAGAAGAGAGCCCACCTGCCAGGCTTGTTGTTCGGGAGGGAGGGAGAAGGAGGAGGGAGATGAGGAGGAGGAGGGAAAAAGGAGAGGGAGAGAGGATGAGAGGAGAGAGAACAGGTAGGAGGAAGAGGTAAGAAGTTGAGAAAGAAGGTGGGAGGAGAAAAGATTAGGGAAAGAGATGAAGCGAGCTGATGAGGAGGAACTGAGAAAGAAGATGGCTCCTGACATCCTTGCCTTCTAGCTGCTTTCTCACCTGAACCACCATCGTCAGCGCCACCATCAACATCATCGCCATCACCATCACCACCACGGACGTTTTGAGAACTTTCCCCAGGTATACTGGATAGAGCACTTCGGGCACATTATCTTTTTGGAGCCCCTCAATTATCACAGTTGGGGAGCCAAGCTCCAAGAGGCTGGTCACTTTTCCAAAACCACATAGGAGATACAGGGTAGAGCAGGTGCGGTCCCCACAGTCTTCCCAGGTAACTTTGACCCTCATCTGCACTGACGTGACTGAGGACTTAGTTCAGGTGTCCAGGTGCAGAGCTGTAGGAGGCGGGAGGCGTCAAGCTATCCTGAGCTTGGGGAGGGTCACTGCGCATGTCTAATATTTCGAAACTTTGCCGTGTGCTCAGAGCATCCCAGGTAACTCCCTATTCACTATTTCTGTGAATCCTTCTGGCTGCCATTTGAAGGAGGTGCTTGTCACCCCATTTTCTGGATAGGGAACTGAGGGATGGCTGGGGTAGGGGGATCTCCAGGAAGGAGCAGTCGGCTGTGAGGTTCCTTCCTGCCACTGTGGCAGGAAGGACTTTGCAGAGGAAGCGGCACTGGGCTAGGCCAGTTTCCTGGGTTACACTTTTTTCATCTAGTTGCCCAGGAAAACACACCCTCTTTCCCCTACAGATTCAGCCCCTAACCCAGTCTCCTATTCCTCACCATCATTTTCAGAGTCACCAACGATAGCTGTGCGGGTTGCTCACTGCACAAGGGCATCTGGCTGATGGACACCGAGGGGTAAAGTGTACTTCCTATTCAGCTTGTCACAAGGTGGGCTCAGTGAGCAGTTGACTGACTCCACCTGAGGAAAAGCTGCCTTCTCTCATCAGCCTGAGGGCTCGGTGGGGGCCCCAGTGAGGCTGGCAGCCTCCGTGTTAGCCAGATGGTGGGCTGGAGTTCCGGTTCTCAAGTGAAGGAGCTGCCTTCTCAATTCCAGCAGGGACAGAAGGAGGAGCCTCAGGAGGGATGCAATTAGCATAGTGTCAGAGTGGAATGCAATTAGTGGGTGCTTCCAGGGATGCGAAGAAAGGCTGGTTGCCAGGCTCTGCAGAAGGGAGCATTATGAGAGCTGCCCCAGGGAGCTCAGGTCCTACCTGCCCAGGTGCTGGGTCCCCCTGGAAGAGGGTTGGGCTAGCTGGGTGCTGGCCTGGACTGTGACATGCCTGTGGCTGAGGCATGTCATGGAGGCCACCCTCAAGGACAGCACCCAGATCTCCTTGACCGCTAAGCACGCATCCCTGAGCACTGGGGAGCAAAACAAGACTGCCTCACAGAGACGATTTGGTCCCCCTCCCATTCTCACTTTACAAATAGGGAAATAGGCCCAGAGGGGGAAAGGTCACCTGGAGAGAGAGACTTTTGCTCATCCTCTCAATTCTTATCTAGGTCCTGTCCATCACCACCCCTTCCCACCGCAGCCCTGCTCCTCCCTCTGTCCTCCCCCAACTCATCAAACCCATACCTGAGTGGGGCACGCTGGATCTCTCCCTCCCTCTTCCCCCACCTTCCTGCTTCCCTCCCCTGACTTGCCGTCCACCCAAGTCCAAACCATCAGCATCTCTCCTCTGCCCTGGGGTTGTACTCCCAGAATCCTCTCTTCTCACAGAAACCAGTTATCAGTTAAAAATCCCCAACTGGACTGTGTCCGTCACCTGCGCAACCTCTGTCATGGCTTCTGAGTGAACTCAGGGGAGAGCCCACGCCCTGTCAGCCCTCCAGGCCTCTGCCTGCCTGGGCCCTGTTCCCTCCTCCCTCCCCCGAGCTCACGTGGCCTCCACTGAGTTTCCTCAGGGCTCATACCACGGGCTGTGGATCCTCTCAGCGACCCCCCCGCCCCTCTGCCCCCCCGCCAGGATCTTTGAGACTCTTTCCCAGCCCAGGTCTTCAGACAGTAGTCCCAGTATCACCTCCTTGTAGAGGCCGCCGGGACAGCTGCCTTAGGTTGCTTCTGTCTCTTCTCTCTCCCAGCACTGCTTACTACTTACAATATTTGCATGTGCTTTCTTGCTAAATGTCTCCAACTAGAACATGAGCTCCCTGAACACAGAGCATTTTATCCTTCTGACCCATGCTGCGTTTGTCCAGCCCAGTGCTGGTCAAGCCAGTAGGTGTTTAACGAACATTCTCGGAATGTAAGTATGACTGACTATGTGCCCTAAACCCCTTTAATTATTCAGTAGCAAGACGGCCCATTTCCTGAAGAGGTCCCCCCTTTTCTTTTCTACCTTGTATGCGCACATTCACTTAAGCAGGACCTGACAAGTTGTGCAAGAAAGGCCAGTTTCGCAGAGTCTGGAAGATCATTGCCTCCAGGTAGTGAAAGAATGAACCAAGACCAGCCCCCCAAAATGGGAACATGGGAGTCATAACTGCCAATCAGTTATCAATCGCTGAACAAATATTTAGTGAGCCCTTCCCACATGCTTATCTTTCTGGGAAGAGCTAATCAGATCCCATGAGCCCTTCAGAGAGCTAATAGTGCAGCCTCTTCCAGGAAGGCCCCCCACACCCCCAATTGTTCTAGCCCCTTGAGCACCTCCTTTGCCTTCTCACTTCCTTGAGAGGTGATTCCCCACTCCGGCCACCTCTACTCCTGCCACCCAGCTCCCGCCCTTCAAACCGAGGTTCTTACCTTGAATGGAGGAGAAGAGCTTAAAGATGAGGGGACAGGCCAAGACAACCACCTGGCCCCTAGGGGTGGCTGGCCAGCAGGTGAGGTTGTCCCACATCTTGCCACAGCCTGTGGAGTGAAGGCAGAGGACACACGGGTCAGCGTAGTCACCAGGGGCCTCCAGCCTTGGTCCTGAGCCCACAGGCACCCACCCTTTTCCTCCTTGTCTAGGCTCCCACCTTGAGGAGCCTCCAGTCTGAGAGGGGAGACAGGGAGGGAGGAGAAGGAGGCATAACTACAGGTCCATGGTTTTTGGTGAGAGACAGAGCTCCCCTTGTGTGTTTCAAACAGTGGAGGGGGTTTGTTTGTAGCAGAGCTTGCGAGGAAGGGCTTCCCCAGCATTCGACGCACAGGCGACAGGGATGCCAGGCGGGCATTTTGCACGGTCCTGCACAACGGCGAGTTGTGTAGCGTCTGGGACTCTCAAATAAGAGTTGCTGGGTGTTTGCACAGATGAAAACCTTTTGTAATGACCAGAGGCTAGACTCTTACTCCATTTTACAGATAAACACAAGGCACTTATTGTACGGGTTTGACAGTACAAGTTTTCCAGGAAAGAAGCAGCCAAGTAAAGGGAGAGAAGGCTGGGCTTTGCTGTGCTCTGAACTTTACTAAGAGTTGTTCAATGTTTTGGAAAATCACGTTACTTATGGCAATGCTGCCCATAAACCTGGGTCTGTGATGCAACCAGCGTATATATCAATCTACATTTAAAGCTCTCACATTCCCAGAATTTATATTTATAGGTACAACCTTTAGACTCTGTCTTCTTATCTTTTGGTGTGATTGTGCTGGAATGTGTACACAGTATTTTATTATATATGTCTTTATTCTATTTTTGTTTTACGTTATAATTAGGACATCATTAAAAAAAAAGGTGTATGTCCTAAGTTTCATTTTAGAATAGTAAAGGAAGCATTAGAAAATATTTGTTATAAAAAGGAGCTGTTGGGTATGATAGGGTGATGAATATACTGGGGTTTATCTAGTTCTTGAGGAGTCTTCATAAAACTCATAAAGCAACACCAAATTACCATATGGACTGTAGCCCACCAGGCTCCTCTATCCATGGGATTCTCCAGGCAAGAATACCGGAGTGGATAGCCCTTCCCTTCTCCAAGGGATCTTCCTGACTCAGGGATCGAACGCCAGGCTCCTGCATTGCAAGTGTATCACTTACCATCTGAGCCACCAGAGAAGCCCACCATAAAACAACACAAATGCCTCCAATCCAATAAAATTGTGAACTGTGACAGAGGCTGGTGATTAGGGAGTGAATTCGGATAAAGCCCTGTATCACAGGCTGTGTTCTCCACTGCGCACCTGTTCACCTTGGCTGGTGAAGCCTGCACAGTGGGGTCTCTAGGGGTCCGCTTGAATAGGCAGATGCCAGTGCTGTGGTCTTGCCTGTTCAGGGCCTGAGTGCCCCTGAGGAACAAGGACTCCTCTGGATGCCCTCCCCCGAGGGAGGTTTAATTGTCTCTTTGCAACACTGCCAGTCCCATAGATTTACTCAGGAAACCCAACCCCTGAGCCAAAGTCAACGCCAGCTGGGCCAAACCCAGCCCAGCCCAGGTCCGAAGGTTCACGAGTTCCCAAGAACGGGGCCTGGGAAGAGGAGGCGGAAGGACATCCCCATTCGGGGAAGAGCCTTGAGCCTCTGGATACTAAGGTGGGCCAGCAGTGGGGAGGGTAGGGGTACCTTCTGGGGCTGCAGGAGCCAGGGGGCACCTGCCCCTGAAGGCTGAGAACACCTGGATCTCCGGGGCCTGGTCAGAGAGCACAGGCTCCCTGCCTTGGGGACCCCATCCGCTACCACCCGTCCTATCCTGAGTCTTTTGCGGCCTCACTAGGGCTCCCGTCTCTCTTCCATCCCTGTGCCCACATCTCTGGAGGCCATGTAGCTGTCAGTCAAACCTTGCTAGATCCTGTTAATGGTATCATCAGCAAACACTTATGCAGCCTTTATATGTGGGAGACATTGTTCTACCCTCTTTATGCTAAGAACTTATTTAACCCTCCCATTTTACAGACAAGCAACTGAGGGATAGAGCCATTACACAACTAGCTCCAGGTCTCCGGCAAACTGCTTGCCCTCTGCCTGGTCCGAAGGACTCGAGACCCTTTCTCTGGGAATTCTGCTTGGCTGGTCTGTGGATAGCCCTAACAATGCTGGGCATGCCCTGGTTTGCAGGCCTGCTATTGTGTCTGGGTTCTTGCCAGGCTTCAGGCTCTCTAGATTTCCAGTTGCCACCCGGATCAGGAATGGATTCAGAACTGGGTGTCCTGAGCTCAACTTCACCGGAAGTGGCACAGAGAGGAGGGAGCCTGGGCTCTATGCCCCCAGGGTGGCCACACTTGGCCTCAAGGAATCTCAGTACCACCAGGGCTGGGCTGTAAACTGCTGGGGCACAGGCTGGTGGACCGGGTGGGGCTGGGGGGAGCCAAGGAAGAGGGGCCAGTACCTGGTCAGGGAGGCTTCCTGCAGGAGAGAGCAGGGTCAGGAAGCTGAGAGGGGTGACAGCCAAGAAAATGCTGGGCATCTGGGGTGCCTGTGGTTGTGAGCTGGGCCCGGGAGTATTCTCTGTGTGTCTGCCCCAGGGAGGCCACACAGGTCCCACTGCACATGTCACCAGGCCCACAGAGACCCAGGGCCCAGGCTGGCTATGTGTGCCCACAGTGGGGCTGCAACCTCAATGGGAAAGAAAGCTCAGCCTGGGTGGGGGATGGCGAGGCAGGGTGGGGGCCTCTGCTGTGTCATTCTATAGATGTGTGTGCACAGACACACGCTGACAAGCATTCCCTGGCACATAGAATCACAGACACACATGTAAACATGCATCCAGGTATGCTTACTTGAACATGGAAGAACCAGACATAAGCAAACACAGGCACAGAGAGACACACACAACTCACGGACACACGTGTATAGACACAACTGAGCATACCACAGACATTCACACACACACACACACACACACCGCACACCAGGCAGACATATCCAGGCAGGTCGAGGCTTACACAGACATATGCCTCCAACATACAAAGACGCTCAGAGTCAGACACAGGCTCCAGAGGCACAGATGCAGCCCTAGACAGACATGGGCCAGGAGTGCACAGCCAGATGTGCACGAACACAAAGAGTCCTGCACAAGATCATGGGGCAGACTCACCGCCCACAGACCCTTCATGGCCTCCTCTGCATCTCAGGCCGACTGCCTGGTGAGAGTGTTGGCTTCCTACAGGCACCCTGCGCCAGCAATGACCTCATTGGGATCACAAGGGTGGCCTGCCTCCGGGGCCTGGGAGGTGCTCTAGTGGGGCCTAGAGTCTGGTGTCTGGGCCTCTCCAGGCTGTCCATGATCCTGGATCTCACTGTTGAGACTTTCCAAAGCTGTGTGCAGCCTGGTCTTGACTTCCTGCCCCAGAGGCAGGGGCAGGGGGGCGTACAAACTATAGGCAGGTCTGGGCCATAGTTTCAGGGCCCTGGGAGACAGGGCCATAGTTTCAGGGCCCTGGGAGAGAGAGGGCCATCCTTCCTTGAGAGCTGGGAGAGGCAAAGGCCGTCTGTGATGCTGCACACACTCAGTGCTGCAGGAGGTGGGAATCAGAGCCCAGGAGGAGGGACTTAGGCTGGGGTTCATGACTGTCAGCCTCAGTGAGATGGGAGGACAGGGGAGCCAGGAAGAACAAATGCTCCCTGCTCTTGAGCCAGGCTGCTCTGTAGCTGCAACCCCAGCTTCAGGGAGGTGACCTCTGGGAGAGAGACCCAGAGCTAGCCCAGGCACCCCACTGCTTCAGCCCCTCCCCCTCCCAGAGAGGCATGAACTCTACACCCACTCCCCACCCGCCACGGGCAGTCCGCCTTGGCACCTTCTGACTTCCCAGACTCTCTGCTTCTCCACATCCTGCCCGCCCTTGTGAGTCTGGCTCCAGCAACAGCTCTTAAAGGAAGCCCTCTATTTCCTTCCATTCTTACCCCACGGTTGCTGAGCCAAACGTGGGGAGCACAAGATTGGGGAGTGAAGACCAGAGGGTGATACCAGGTGATCCGATGGCCCTGTCGCTAGGCAGCCTCAACCTGAGGGTGGAGCAGGGCTCACGATGAGAGGGAGGTGGGCTACATGGAGGGAGGAGGGTTCTCTCTTGCCACCAGGGGCCTCACCTGCTGTTTCATTCTCCAGCTGCGCCTCCTCCAGGCACTGTTCGTGCTGTACCGCAATCATCCGTAGATAGTCACACTCTTCCTGCTGCAGCCCCACCGCCCAGCCGCCCTGGGGGAGGGAGACAGGGAGGGGGACCCGTCAGCCTCATTCATCCACAGCCTACCTGTCTGTCCAGGGGCTCCAGGAGCGTGGGGCTAAGCAAGGCCCAGTCACCGGACTAACCCAAGTTCCAGACTGAACCCTGGCCCCAGTCTGAACTCAACCTTAGACTGAAGTCTGAGCTTGACCTAGATCTGACCCCAAACTCTTATCCAGTGTCCCCTGAAAAGCCCTCTGCTGTGAGGGCCCTGTCATGGCTTCCTGCTGGCTCCAGCAGTACTGTGGCTGTAACAACACCATCTCTGTGGGTGGCACAACTCTGGACAGAGGTCAGAGGGCCTCTCCCTGGAGCCCAGAGCTGGCCCACTGGACCTCCAGCTTAGGCTGGGAGCCCTGGGTCCCTGTTTCAGTCTCTGTGGATGAGTGGGGCCCAGCAGGTGCTACCTTGTTCTGAGTTGGACCCTTCTGGTTCTCGGAGCCAGGCCTGGGAGGAGTCCAGGAGTCTGGCTCCATTTTTCATCCTCTGTCCCCATTCCTGGAGCCTGTGCTTCTTCCCCGGGTCACCAGTCTGGGAAGGGAATGGTGGTCCTCCTTGACCAGACCCTCCACCCTGCTTCTTAGCTTCTGAATAATTCAAGCTCTAGCAGATCTAGTGAGGGTGAGGGAAGTCTCAAGAAGTAAGAGGCCCCTCTAGAATGGCTCATGATCCAACCAGGCCTCCTCTCACAGAGGTCACCAAGAAGCCCAGGCTTTTCCCCTCCCTCCGCTGTGCCCTGGCCAGGGATTAAGGGTAAAGTCAAACCTGTGTGCCAGGGAGATACTGGCATTGGGGCAGACATGTGAGTAGGGATGACAGCTGCCCAAGAATAGCCGGAAAAAACAGGTCTTGGGAGTCAGGTCTTGTGGAGAAAGGTGTGGTAAAGGCCTCAGTAAAGGAACCACTGGGCTGGTGGCAGTTTCTGCCAGTCTTTTTGGCATTAGGGAAGTGGCTGCCACCCCACTTCCTCATCTCTGCCCAGGGAGAAGAATGCCACAGTTCCCAACATGGCTGTGGGGAGAGTCCCGCAAGATTGCTCCAGAATCAGAATTTCTTAGTGTCTCTTCCAGCTTGTCCCCCTCACCCTGGAACAAGGTCTTGGCCCTCAGTTTCCCTAAGGGCCAAATGGACTTTGGCCCCCTCCCCTGATGACTCTAAGGCTTCTTGCAGTAGGGTTTTGGGGAGAGCACAGGTGTTTTGGGAGGTTCCCCTTATTTCCTTCTTTTAAGGAGATCCCTGTCTGGCCCCTAGGCACCAAGGGTGTGACTGTAACCATTGCTCTAGACAAGTCAGTCCCACCGTAAGCACGTGACTCCAAAGGTGCAGGACCACAATCTTAAATCTCATACCTTTTCTTTTAAACAGTTACATGAACAACTGTATCATGCTCCATAATAGATCTGTGTTACTTTCCATATGTCAGCTTTTAAATGACTTGTGCTTAGTCGCTCAGTTGTGTCCGACTCTTTGTGACCCCATGGACTGTAGCTTGCCAGGCTCCTCTGTCCATGGGGATTTTCCAGGCAAAAATACTTGAGTGAGTTGCCATGCCCTCCTCTAAGGGCTCTTCCCTTCCAAAGGATGAAACTCGGGTCTCCTGCATAGCATGTGGATTCTTCACCATCTGTGCCACAGGGAAGCCCAGGAATACTGGAGTGGCTAGCCTATCCCTTCTCCAGGGGATCTTTCTGAACCAGGAATTGAACCAAGGTCTCCTGCATTGCAGGCGGATTCTTTACCAGCTGAGCTACCAGAGAAGTCCTTTAAATGACTTACTAGCTAATATTTTTACCCTAACTGACTGGTAGAGTTAACAGTCCGAGATGGAACCCACATTCTCTGTGTGGCTTTCATGCTAATGGCTCATGGGTGAGTGAGGTCTGGGTGCTGGGTCACATGCTTCCCCTCTTTCCCCAAAGTGTCGAAGATTCTCATGGAGCTTTGTCTTAAGGGATTTGTGTTGGTTCATCCTGCTGGGGCATAGGAACAAGGGTGGCCAGAGGGATCCTGGAGGTGGACTCTGGAAGAGGAATCTGGGGTTTGGCCAGCCCAGCTTGTGTCCCACCATTGGTCTTTCTTGCTTTGTTGGAGCACACTTCTCCCAAGGGTACCTTCCAAGCTTGTCCTCAGTCACAGGGTGTGTTCTGCCTTCTGGTGCTTCCCCAGCCTTGCCTGCCTCTTCTGCCCATTTTCAGCTGCCATCACCCCCTCAACCAATTTTAGTTAAACCCAATGGCTCAGCAAGTAAAGAATCTGCCTGCAAAGCAGGAGGTGAAGGAGATGCAGGTTCAACTCCAGGGTTTGGAAGATCCCCTGGAGAAGGGCATGGTAACCCACTCCAGTATTCTTGCCAGAAAAATCTCATGGACAGAGGAGCCTGGCAGGCTAAGGTCCACGGGGTCGCAAAGAGTTGGACATGACTGAAGCGAATGAGCATGCACTCCTCCATGTGAAAGCAGGATGAATAGTAAGTAGTAGACATCAGAGTTACTGCCTTCTATCATTCTTTACAACTCCTCCGGTGGCATATCCTCATTCTGTCTGGGAAATCACGTCTTTCCCCACTCCTAGTCCATAGGTTCTGATGAACCCTCTCTCAGGGGATCAACATGTAACCAGACCTAAGTCAGTTAGTGTTCCTGGCCATAGTGCCTGGCACATGGTCCAATTCACTCCTCAGAGCCAGGAAGCTCATTCCTGGGACCTCGGATTAAGCAATTAGGTAAGTGGATTTGTTCTTGCCCACTGGACTGGAAACCTCAGAGGATGCAGGGGCTAGAACTACTGCTCCCACCTGGTTGCCAAGTAGAACCCAGTGATGAAAGCTGCATGTTAAAGGCAGGAAAAAGAGATGGAGAAAAATGGGATCCTCTGGACATTGTCTGAGCCCTTGAATGCAGCCATGCCTGAAACCAACCCTGCTTCCAGCAACATGACCCAATAACTTTCTGTATGGCTGAAGCCAGTTGAGTTTTCTGTCCCTGTAACCAAGAGTCCAGACTTGTGCTCTGAGACTAGGACAAAGGATGCCCTCATTTGCTGAGCCTTCTTTTCTTTTTCTTTTTTTAATATTTATTTGCTTAGTAGGTTGCACTGGATCTTAGTGCTGGCACGCAGGATCTTCAGTTGCAGCATGTGAACTCTTAGTTGTGGCATGTGGGATCTAGTTCCCTGAGCAGGGATCAAACCCAGGCCCCCTCCATTGGGAATGGAGTCTTAACCACTGGACCACTAGCGAAGTCCCTGCTGAGCCCTCATAAGCCTGGGCTATGGCCCTGCTGTTTGCCAGGACACATTCGTTTTCTAATCACTGAGGGCATCTCAGGGCTCCTGGAAGTTTCTGCTTGCTACTCTCTGAGGGTGCAGACTGCGGGGTTAACTTCTGTAAGCAACTCTGCTCCCCCAGAAGCACAGTAACAGAGTCTCTCCTGAGAGGCACTATGTAGAAGCAGGGCAGGAGCCCTTGGGGTCGCCTGGGATATCTCTGAGTAAAGTGGAGGTGGTCTAGAAGAGGAGTTCTGCTTTCACCATGGCCGAGTATTGGGCCCCATCTGGAGAATGGTAGAGGAAATAGAGACCCAAAGAGGGACCAGAGGTCAGTCAGCAATGCACATTTCCCAAAGGACCTAAGTCTCTGGCCACTGGTCTGGACAGCATCAATCCCTCTCTGTGGGCTTGCCTCGGGCCATCTGGTCAACCATTGCCCTTTGGAGGACAGGGCCAGGGCAGCTTCCTCTAGCCTTATCACTGAGGAATTTGGGCAGACTTTGAACTTCCTCTTCTATATATTTTCCTATTCTAAACATCCTCATTATCCTGCTGGACTCCAGACACACAAAATTAGAAAATTCCCAGCCAGATACAGCCAAGTCTATGGCCCCAGGGAAGGGATATAGCTGGTGTGTGGGATTCAGAGAATGGGCAGTAGTGGGCCTTTGAGGTTGTGTAAGAGTCTGATAATTAGAGGTGGAGTAAGGACATTCTAGTCAAGGCTATGGTTTTTCCAGTGGTCATGTATGGATGTGAGAGTTGGACTGTGAAGAAAGCTGAGCACCGAAGAATTGATGCTTTTGAACTGTGGGGTTGGAGAAGACTCTTGAGAGTCCCTTGGACTGCAAGGAGATCCAACCAGTCCATTCTGAAGGAGATCAGCCCTGGGATTTCTTTGGAAGGAATGATGCTAAAGCTGAAACTCCAATACTTTGGCCACCTCATGCGAAGAGTTGACTCATTGGAAAAGACTCTGATGCTGGGAGGGATTGGGGGCAGGAGGAAAAGGGGACAACAGAGGATGAGATGGCTGGATGGCATAACCGACTCGATGGACGTGAGTCTGAGTGAACTCCAGGAGTTGGTGATGGACAGGGAGGCCTGGCGTGCTGCAATTCATGGGGTTGCAAAGAGTTGGACACGACTAAGCAACTGAACTGACTGAACTGAACTAAGGACATTCCAGAAAGTAGGAACAGTGTGTGCAGAAGCACAGAGGCAGGAAAATGCCTAACACAGTCAAGTTTGCAAGAGGTCTGATGTGGCTTCAGTAAGGGGTGCTGGAAGCATCAGGAAACAAGTTTGGAGATGTGGACAGGGGCCAGGCCTCATCAGTCCCTGCTTGGACTAGTGTAGAAGCTTTCAGCCCCACCACGTGCAACCTGAGGGATCTTTGTAAACCGTGTGTCTTCATTATCATTCTCCTGCATCAAATCTCTGATGGTCCTAGAAGTCAAAGCCCGTACATCAAAATGGCACTCCAACCCTTCCAAACCCCACCACTGCCTACATCTCCTAACTTGTCTCCTGCCACTTCATGTGGAGAGGAGAAAGTGGGGCTCAAACGCAGTCCAACCTTGTTTAGTTGTTCAGTTGTGTCCGACTCTTTTGTGACCCCATGGACTGTAGCCCACCAGGCTCTTCTGTCCATGGAATTCTCTAGGCAAGAATACTGGAGTGAGTTGCCATTTCCTTCTCCAGGGGAATCTTCCTAGATTAGGAATCGAACCTGTGTCTCCTGCTTGGAAGGTGGATTCTTTATCAGTGAGCCACCTGGGAAGCCCTCACTTTGCAGTTGGGTTAAGATGAGAGCTTCAGCCCAGTCTAGTTCCCCACTACCTTCTTTGTGACAGGCATTCCTGAGCCCAGAAGAAGGGATTCAGGCAAGATGAAGAAGTCCCTAGCATCTTTGCGGTTCTGATCCTGTGTCTCCTGCCATTTTGTTGGCTGCATGTGGGAGGTAACTGCCTGGGGATTTGCAGTATAGTCCTGAGTGTCTGGCTGGGGGTCTGGATTAGCCATGTCTTGTTAACTCCACCTGCTCAGGACGCCCCTTCCTGTCTATTCCCACAGTAAGGGGCTTGGGAGAGAGCTTTGCTTTCTCCTCCTAATGGGGCCCCCTGAGATCTGGGGTAAAGGCTGAGGTGGGGCAAAGGGGGAAGATGCTGGGAGTTCTAGCTGTTAGGTGCTGGGGGCTTAGCAAGAGAGGGTGAGCCCACCTCAGGTGTTGGGGGCCATACCCAACTCCTCTCAAGGGAAGCTTGAGACCACAGCTACTGGCCTGGATGAGAAGCCCCTGCTTCACCCAGGGCCAGAGAACTATGGCAGAAGAAGCCAAGGGAGACAGAAGCAGGGTGGTGGGGGCACATGAGTCCCTCCGAGGAGCAGCTAGTCTGTGAAAGCATCTAAAATGCAACAGGCTGGAATCTATGAAACAGGAGAAATTCCTGCCTGTAAGGTACCAAGCACTGGGGGCCACCGTGGATGATCTGTGTTTCCGAGGTTTGTCAAAGGAGGGCTCTCTCTCTCTCTCTCTCTTTTTTTTTTTTTTTTCCTGCTAGGGATAGTTGGAAAAAGCCGTGGAAAGGGAGCAGAGAGAGCAAAGGCTCCCATTACCATGTTACATCCCACGATTTACTTAAGCCCCTCCCTACCACCACTGAAATAATGGAGCATCAAAGGGTCATGCGGGGAAACTGAGGACTCAGAGAGAAAGCAGTGTGATCAAAGGTACATAAGACCGCAAACCAGCTTCCCGGATGTCCCCTTCATTTTGGTTTCTGTGTTTGAACTGGTGAGGAGTTGCAGATCTTGTAGTCAAGGAAGAAGTGAGGGTGGAGAGGAGAGGAGGAGGAGGAGGAGAAAAGAGTCGGGGCGGGCACAGGAAGGTGAGGTAAATCATGGGATCCAGAGGTCACAGAAAAGAGGAGAAATAGGCTCCCGCCTTTTCAGAGGGCACAAGAGGAAGTAGAGATGATTATCTTAGTGGGAAGAGAAACAAGGGAGTCTGCTGGGCTGATAGGAAGGTATCATAGGTTGATCTGGGTGGTGGCTACACAGGTGTACATGTGTGAGACAATTCCCTGAGCTATCACTTCTGATGTGTACATCTCATTAATTAAAACCTATCTCTAAAGTCCCAGGGCAGCGTATGGCATGCCATAGCCACTTTGGAAGAAATAGTTACTCTTATAAGATGGCATAGCCTAGTTAAGTCCACGAGTTCTGGAAGCAGACTTTTGGCCACTTCCTGGCTGGGCGAACTTGAGCAAGTCACCTCAGTTCATCTGTAGAAGTGGCAACAATGACAGCACCACCTACATCAAGGTTGTGTTGAGAGTTACATGTAAATGACACAGGGGGATTGACAAGGGTTACCAGTTGTTGCCAAAGCCCCAGCCCAGCCCCACATGCCCAGACACCAGCCTAGTTCCAGCATGATAGCCCTGCAGAATCCCAGGCAGCCTGAATGTCCTTCCCATTGACAAGTGGCAGCGGTGTCCACCAGAGAGGTCTCAAGCCTGGTTCTCCTTTGCCCCCTATTGCTGTCTGATTCTCTTACCCTCCCTGTATTTTCACGTTCTTTGGCCAATAGTCCAAAGCCTCTCGTCTCTGCAAATCCTGGGAAGGCTGGACATTCCTGATGGTCCAGTGCTTAAGACTCTGTGCTTCCAATGCAAGGGGCAAAAGTTTGACCCCTAGTCCAGAAACTAAGATCCCACATGCCACATTTTTGGCAGCACGGCCAAAAAATAAATAAAAGTCCTGGGGAAGGTTGAACTCTAGGGAGTAGGAGGATGGAGTGAGAACTTGTGCTGGGGGGTTGAGGGTAAGAAAAAGAGGGAGACATAGGGACATAAGCTTGGGTCTGGGGCAAGAAAGAACTTTCCGCAGTTCAAGGTGATACCAGGATAAGGGCTCTCATTATTAGGATGCAAAGGAGTTCAGCTTGGTGTTAAGCCTGGACCCATTAAAAGGCCCTTCTTGTGAGGTTTACTGAGGGCCACGAAGCCTTTCAGGTTTTTTTGCAGAGGATCACCATGAAGAGGGCCTTTACTACCTTTGTTACCATGATTTCACTTTGCTAAGCAGGGGCAGTAGGGACTCAGGTTTCAATCCTCTGTCTTTTGAAAGTCATCCTGGGTACCACTGCAGAAATAACACTCAGTTTCAAACATGGTGTCTGTGGGTGATGTTGGTGTCTGCTCAACTGCAGAAAGCAGGGCACCAGAACCTGGAGCCATGAGTCCTTGACATGTTGGCTGGTGACCTCTTCCTCTCCCCTCACCCCTCTTACCCTCCCCTGGGTAGGAAGAACTTGTTTTCAAGATGGCCGGAGGCACTTCCTGGGAGACACAGACCTTCACATCATGAACCACATGAGAAGGGGTGCAGATAAGATTGAGCCCTGTCTGGTGAAATCTAGCCTGCTGCCCACCCACCTGCTCAAGGCCCCCTGCTCTTCCCCTCACCCACCTGCCAGCTCACTATACAGCCCCATCATGGCACAGGCAGGAAAGTTCCTTGCAGTAAATGCAACACCCTTCTTCCCCCCTGATAATATCACCACATATCTTATGATGCTTGATTAAATGCTACTGGGGGACATCAGCTATTGAATATAAGCTATTAAGGAATCCCTGTTAATTTTATTAGGAGTGATGATGGTATACAGGAAAATATCCTTGATTTTAGAGATGCATCTTAAAATAATTTGGTCTATGCTATCTATAACGTATTTTCAAATACTTCAACCAAAAGAGCAAATGGTGCAAATATTAATGGTTAATAACTTTCAAATCTAGAAATTTGGAGTGGACAAACATTGGAAATTCCTATATTGCTGTTTTTGGTGACATCACTCCCGGAAATGGGCATTTCCATGTTCATTATACTACTTGCTCTACGTTTTTTTATATGCTTGAAAATGTTCACAATAAAAGTTTTAAAAAACCCATAACGTGGCAGAGAGATTAGATTGTATTTCTTTTTTTTTCTGAAATACATCTAAGGCATGTGAGAGAGCTTGCACACACTGCACATTTTCCTTGGTACAGTGAGAACAGCTTTGTGTTGGGGAGGTCAGACAGGAAAAGGAGGAATCTAGGAGGTTGAGAAGATGGAGCAAGGAGGAAGGGATGAGGTTTTGTCTAGTCCCCAGACCCCATTCCTGCATCCACAGCCAGAGGGGCACAGTGAGGAGTCCCTGTAAGTGGCAGGCTCCTCAGGCTGGATTGCCATGAGGCTGCCACCATGCGGAAGGGCCCATCATCCAGTCCTCCCTAAGAGGACTTGTCACCTGCCTGGGCCTGGAACCTCATGCCCCATATTGTCTGGCCACTCAATAGGACATACCACCCCCTGTGCCCAGGACTCCTGCCTTCCCTGGAAACTCCTGGGCAAGGGGAACAAGAGAGAGCTGAAGAACGGTCCACAAGGCTCCCAGGCTGGGGATCCAGAGGAAGGAACAACCTGCCACACAGTTCACACAGCACTCTCATATCCTTCAACCACAGAAGTCCTGACTGGAAGGCCAAGCCCTTTTCATAGTCAGTTGTGAGGCTGGGGTGAGATGGGGTGGGGTGGGGAAGACGTGGCTCCAGCCAAGGTGAAGCTGGCCTCTTTTCCCATTTCTCCTGCATGTTGGGCCAAGGGTTCTCACCCTCCTTTTTGTGATGAGGAAACAGAGGCCCTTCTACAGAGAGGAAACATGTTCTCCAGGTCAACTGGCCATGGAGTGCGCTGAGGACACAGCTCAGGCTACTCATCTTGGAAGTTCTAGAAATGTCTGGAAAGATGGATGTCAGGGCAGCATGGGACAGTGGAAACCTAAGATGGGAGCTCGATCTTCCAGCACAGCCCTGCCCACCCCCCACTCCTGGGAGCCTTGGGCAGGCCTAACTCACACGCTCACTCAACTTAAGGAGGAGACTTGACCCCTCTGTAGCCGTGTTTCCTAAACACCACAGGTGGCTGGCTAGGGGCCGGGATTGCTGGGTAGCCATGGAAGCTCCTGGAGCAGCTGGAAGCAGATGGCTGGGGCAGGAGGCCTATGGCAAGGTGAAGCTTTCAGGAGACGGCCATTAAGTCTCAGAGAGAAGTCAGAGGAACCAGGTCCCTCTGAATCCCTGGGCCAACCCAGCCTCTGGGCAGCGGGGTAGGGGGAGCTGAGGGCTTCCTCCTCCTTCTGGGGACAGGCCCATTGGTCCTGCCAATAGAGGCTGTCTCATAGTCTCAGGTGGAAGACTGGATCATTTGGTCAAACTCTTTAGGGACTGCCCTGCCTCCTCCAGGGAGCTTTCCCTGACCACTCCTCTGAGCGACCATTACCCCAGTTCTGAGAGGCTGCAGCCCACATCTGGCTGGGCTGGTTCTCCTGGGTCGCTGGCTCCGCTCTCTGCTACCAGCTGGAGAATCTTCCTAGGGCAGGGCATGGGTCTGTCCCTTCTCTATGACATCTCCTGTCTCCGCCCTTGGGCTGGGCACTGGCCTGAGCAGTTCTGCTACCAATGAGGAGCTCCTGTGCCTACTCTCCAGGGGGTAGGGGCAATGGAAAGCTTGAAGGGTGGCCTTGGGGAAGACTTCCTCTTCTGAGACACTGGAGGTTTTCTTTCCTTTTTGGCTTCCCTGTTCAGAAATTTCCTCTTCTCAGGCTGAGGTCAGGGCTCTATAAACAGGAGTGATACGGCCTTGGGTCTTCAAACTGAACTTTGCAGCTGCCATTTTATGACTCTGATAACACACTACCCCGCTTCCCCGAGTCTGGCTGAAGCAGGATTGCCTGGTGTCTATTTGGTATGGGAGCAAGTGGTGGCTTGTGTGGAGAAGGGAGAAGTAGAGAGGGAAATAGGGGCCCCTCATTCCAGCCTGCTCTCATCGACTCCTGGGTGAGTCCCTTCTCCTCCCTCTGCGGGCCCAGCCCTGCACTGGGCTGTAGGGGACATGGGAGGGTGAGAGACCTTAGGCCTTGATTCCATGGGATGGTCAAAAAGCCCCAGGCTAGGGTTGAAGAGTGAGGTCAGAGTGGGAAGGGCACAGTGGGTTGGAATAATCAGGGCAGGCTGTCTGCAGGAGGAGCTGGAGTTGGGAACTAACCAAATAAGATGTGGAAAGACAGGGGAGGGTAGGCATGGCAAGACCAAGGCTTGAACTGTCTCATGAGGTGGGGGACAGAAGTTGCTGGAGAGGGGACCCCACTGAAACCAGTCTGCCCCTAGACTGAGAAGCCTCCAGCAATGGGAGAATGTGGTGCCAGTGGTGGTCCCAAGATCCCTGGTTCATCCATGGAAAATTTGAGTGGTCAGAACTCAGGGGTGGGAGAGCCAGAGGGTTGCTGGTGAGGCCTGGAAGCTCTGTGACCCTGAGAGGCTGTAAGTGTTGCCAGAGTATGCCTTTAGGGCCAGAACTTGGTGGGGCTTTGAGAGCTCAGAAGGTGGGTCTCACCATAGCTATCAGTGAGAGAAGAATTATGCCAATTGTCATAATGTCTGCTTCCAGGACAAGCAATGAGCATCCCAGCCCAAGTGTACAGCACATTAGCGAGATGGAAACAGAGATTCCTTCCCTGGTGGAGGTGATGGTCAGGGAGATCCTCATGGGACAGAAGAGACTATAGATGACCCATATACTCCATCCACCCACCAGCCACCTGGAACCCACATGTTTTAGGCTTTGCTCAAGCTGCAACCACAGATTCCTCAAGCTCCAGGGGAGGGATAGAAAGAAATCAGCTTCAGTCCAGGTCTGATGGGTGGGGGATAGGTGTGGCTCTGATATCTTTGGGCCTCACTTTGCCCATCTGTAAAATGGGCTTGGGTAGTCTTCAGGTCTTCCCTGATCTTATAGGAAGATGACTCATGCATCTCCTGCCTCAGCCAGAATCTGCCCTGCAGCCCAGGTGAGTGTCCCCCCCTCCACTAGGCACACACATGGGCACAACCACACATGGGACACACGGGCACCAGGGGTACACACACACACACCCATGTGGAGATGAAGCCGAAGTGCAGGGAAGAGGGTGGCCACTGCTTCTTGGTTATTTGCTCCCTTCCCATGCACATGTCTGGCCTTCTCCAATAAACACCACCCCAAATCCTCATTGCCCACCACCTTGCACCTTGGGCTCCATCTCTTTCAACTCTGCTCAGTGGGAGGGCACAGGAAGGGTCTGCCTGCCAGTCACCTGATCCCCAAAGCCCCTTCCCCGGGGGGGGTGGGGGGGGCGCTCAGTGCTTGGTCTGCTGCTGAATGTCACTCCTACAAGTAACTTAATGCCCCACAGACACCTTCCGGCGGGCACAACACACAACGACGACCCTCACAGCCTCCCCCTAACCTACTGTCTACCAGACCTTCCATTTCAGTGGCCCGCAGTCCCCGACCCTGCATTCACTGACTTCGCCAACCCACAGCCGTTACACGCAAGGCAAGTTTGGAGCCAGCTCTTTCCCGCCGCCCCTCTACGAGTGTCCCAGATTCTGACGCAGAACGGGCTCCAGGCTGCGCGGGAAGGGACTAGGCGCGAGGGAGACCCTACCCCTCCCTCGGGTCTAGATCCGGTCTCAGGCGCAGCGAAGAGACCATGCTCCGCGCCCCTTATCCCCTCCATACAGACGTGAGCACACAGCCGGGCTCCCGTCACCCCTTCTCCACCCCCAGCTCCCGGGACTCCGGGCTGCCCGGCGGACACTCACCGCGGGGCCGAGGACGCAGACTAGGGCGCCGGTCAGCAAGCAGAACCAGCGGGCGGGCGGCGGGCATGTAGGGCGCATGGTCCGTCCCGAGCCGGCGGCGGGCGGCCCCGCGCCGGTAACTGGCAGGCGGGCGGCGCACCAGGCGGCCGACGGCGGGGAGCCTGACAGAGTGGCGCTGCCTAGGTGGTCCTGGCGCTATGAGGCGCCGCTCCGGGCGGGGGCGGGGGCGTGGGCGGGCCCTGGGGGCTCGTCTGACGGGCGGCGGGTCTAGCCAATGGCTCGGTAGAGGCGGGGCGGCCGCGCAGGTGTGGGGCGGGGCTGGGGGGCGCCCTGGCTAGTAGGGAGTCTGCGCGCTCCCCCCGCCAGTCTCGCACTTCAGTCCTCAATCGCGAGGTGTGGGTAGACCTTCGTCCCTTGGGACCGCATCTCCGGGAATCCCGAGAGCCCAAATGCCCCATTCTTCTGTGCTTGGCTCACGACGTTTCCAAGAGCCTGACTGCGATCTCCCATTCCCGCATGCCCCTTGAGCCCCACCCCAGGGCGCCCTGCTCTTTCACCTTCAGAGCCACCTGCTCTAGTAGGCCTCCCAATCTCCCCATTTTTCACTTCTGCACCTCGGAGGGTAGGTGCAGGCGGGCCGGACTACAAGACAAAACGTGACTTTTGATGCCCCAGGCTGAAGGCCGAGACTTGCTTAAGGTTCTGGGCTGCAAGTGCCCCAGATAAGTGGGGCTCACTGTTTGATCCGTTTTCAATCGCCCCAACTCATCCCTCGCGCGGGAGAGGCCACACGAAGGGAAGTTAGGGCGCAAGTGAGGCCCGATTCTTTGATCCGTGGTGCCTTCCTTGAGCCCTGGCGGCCTAGTAGGGCGCGCTTGATACCGGCTGTGCTCTCGGATCACTCATGACCAGTCGAGGGTCGTGCTTCAGGAAGGATGGCATGTCCGCGCCCTCGCGCGTCTCGGGCCGGAGCACCTCCGAAAGAAGGCAGAACCTAAGTTCTAGCGCCATCGCGCGGAGAAGGAAGGTCTGTTTCCCAGCGCACGAGTCCAGAACCCGCGCATCCGACCTGAAACAACCGGAGTCCTCCTCTTCCCGCCTTCCGTATGTTACAGCTTGGGAAACCGAGGTACAGAGAAACGCCTGGACCTGGGCCGCCTGCCTCTGATGCCTCGCTTCCAAGATTCTGCGGCTGACATCGGACCATCCAGTCTCCACCGTGCATCCTCAGGGCTTGGTTTATTCGTCCTTAGAATGAGGCGCAGGTTCATTGACGCGGCGGCCTGAAAGGTCTCCTTCTTGTGGACCAAATGCAGGTGGCTGCCTTGCCCTCTTTCCAAGGGTTCTAGAAGGTGAGATCGAGGCTGGAGGTGGCGGTGGTGGCAGTGGGATAGGGTGGCTGGTGAGTGACTGAGATAGGAGGAGGGAGGTTTTGATTGGGGGAGGGCGGTTTTTTTCTGGAGAGGCGGAGAGGGCTGCGCATCCCTGGGCGCCTGCGAGGATATGCGGCAGCTTGAAGGAGCTATTTCAGGCGCTGGGTGACCCGCAGGTGCGACGGAGTTCCCTGCGGACCCACTGGGGTTTTCCTCCCTACAGCGCGGGGAACTCTGGCCACTGATGGAGCAGGATGGAGTTATAGAGAGACAAGGGAAAGCCAGGAAAGGAGGAGCGTCCAGCCCCCTCCTCGATTTCGGCTTATTTGGATGCTAGCATTTGCTTTCTCTCTCCCGCCCTCCCTTTCCTTCTTCCCTTCCATGTCTACTCATCTTCTACTCTCTCCCCCCTCTCTTTCTCTACGCTTCTTCCCTCCCATCCTCCCTTCCTCTCACATTCATTAATAGTTTTCTATGTGCCAGACTCTGTGCTGTGCAGCAGGGCACAGAGATGGAGAAGTCAGCAGCATCTCTTGCCTGGGAAGGACCTGGGGAGCTATTGTACTCCCCTTAGAGTTCCACCTCCTTCCAGTGGAAATATAATCAGTTATATTTAATATAACTATTAAACATAAACTTGTATAAATATATAAACTAATATAAAATATATAAAATATAAACTATTAAACTATGGAAATATAATCAGTTAGCCTGGACAGAAGCGCTTCCCCAGACTAGAGAACTGTGGAGATGCCTTTGCCCTGGCCATTCTGGGGCTTGGACTCAATTCCTTCGGGGAGGAAGTGTTTGAAGAATGAGTCACCAACCACTTCTCAGCCATTCTCACTTCTGGAGGCCAGATTAGGCTCAGGGGTCAGAGGGCCTTGCCTCTCCCTGTGCCCAGCCAGTACCCCCACTCAGGCCTCAGTTCTCTAGCAGGGCAGTGGAATTTTGTCCTCATTCTGGAGTGTTACCTCTGCTGGCACAGTGCCCCAGGAGTCCTAGATGGGAATGGCAAATCCATGAGCTTTGGCTCTCATAAACCCTTTCCCATTCTACACACACACACACACACACACACCACCTGATTACCTGCAGAATAATGCTCATGAAGTCCCACAATTGAGGCATGTCCTTTGGCCTGCTGAAGTTCTGCTCTCTCTGAGGACAGATAGCTTGGGTGCTTGAGAGTGCATTTGAGGGGGTTGAGGATTGGGGAATACGAGGGAGTCAGCCAGACCCCACTTGGGGTTTCCCTGGTGGCTCAGTGGTAAAGAATCCACCTGCAATGCAGGAGACACGTGCAGGAGATGCGGATTTGATTCCTGGGTTGGGAAGATCCTCAGGAGAAGGAAATGGCAAACCATTCCAGTCTTCTTGCCTGGAAAATTCCATGGACAGAGAAGCCTGGTGGGCTACAGTCCATGGGGTGGCAGAAGAGTCAAATGTGACTTAGCAACTAAACAACAATAACAACAACAAAAAACAAAGACCCCACTTAGCCAAGTGACTCTTGGTGAGGCCCAGAATGGTGGCAGAAGCAGGTGGGGGAGAATGGAAGTGAAAGTGAAGTCACTCAGTCGTGTCCAACTCTTTGCAACCCCGTGGACTGTAGCCTACCACACTCCTCTGTCCATGGGATTTTCCCGGCAAGAGTACTAGAGTGGGTTGCCATTTCCTTCTCCAGAGGATCTTCCCAACCCAGGGATCGAACCCAGGTCTCCCACATTGTAGGCAGATGCTTTACCATCAGAGCCACCAGGGAAGTCCTGTGAAAATGGAGGAGGGGTGGAAATCTGACAGCTCCCAGCTGGGGGTGGCTGCTTTCCTCTCTCCTGGAGGGTATCCACACGACACCCCCTCTTTAGCTGGAGGGCTATGTGGGCAGGCTGGTGGCAGTAAGAATGACTGGCAGGGCCCCTGGATGCCCTTGCAGTCCTCATACTCCCAGGAAGGAAGCAGGTGACGAAGGAATAATAGTTTCCGTGTAGATTCTTTACAATGAAAATTACTTTTGTTTTTTCAGAATTGTTCTCCTGGGAGACCCACACTTCCTTACCTAGCAAATGGCACAAAACAACTTCAGAAGTGAAAAAAGGTGCAGGAAAAGGAAAGTAGCAAAAACAAACAAAAACTTGAAAAATTCAACCATGAGTCAGTTTGACCTTGTTTTGATCAGCTGTTCCTGCATGTCCAGTTCTATGTCCTGAGGCACTGAGAGGTCTCCCAGGGGCCTACTCCTGGGGAATCCTTGGGATCTGATGAAACCATCCTTTCACCTGCCTTATGGTCTGGGGAAGCTTCTTGGGTTGGGGAGGGATATCAGAAACTGGAGGTGTGTAGGGGTAAGGAGCAGGGAGACAGACTACTTGAGGGTATGGGAAGCAGAGACTTGAATCTCCACTCCCCATCCCCTGCCCTGTCTGAAGCCCGAGTGGCTCTGAGTTGGCCTTTGCCAGGTTTGGGAAGGGGGCTGCAGCCACCTCCTGCCCTTTGCTCCCTCCTGTCCTCTTGAATGGATTTCTCCCGGAGTATTCTGTTCTGATGTTTCTCTTCCTGGATCCTTGGAACTAGTCTCCAGTCTCTGGCCCAAGCCCCACCTCCCTTCTGGATGCAGGAATCCAAGGGGTGCAAGGGTGTAGGGGGAAAGAGAGAGAGAGTCACTTGCCTTTCCCCGTGATGACAGGCAAGGCAGGAAAGAATCTGCAGTTACTCATTTGGAGCCTGCCTGGCTTCCTGGCTGCCTGCTGCATCCTAGCAGCGGGTGCCACTCTTGCCTCCCCCAGTCTTCTCCCACCTCCTGGAGTCGAGTCGTGCATGCACTACTTGAAGGCTCCCTGCTCAGGCACTCACAGCACAGTCTGGCCTTCATGGTAGGAACCAGGAACTGGCCTGGGGAGTCACTGTTCAGGATGCCCCTTCCAGAGCCATCCACATGGTTGGGTGGATGCAAGCAAGCTTTGGCCTTTCTGAGTTTCTGAGTTGAAGACACCTCCATCGAGAGGGAGTGCCCACCACTTCCCCAGCAGATGCTTATTAACTCCAAGCTGTGGTTTGGTGGAAGGCAGGAGAGGCCCGTTGCTTAAAGAAGCAATAATCCCTTCATCTTGTCTGTAACAGCTTGCAGGGAATAGCATTCCTTCATCCCTTTTGTATCACCACCTCCACTGACCTGGCCCTATGATAAGTACTGGGGATGTCACAGTGACTTAAGACACTGGCGACCCCTCTAGGGCAACCTAGCATTGCTTGAGTGGGGGACTGGAGGGACATTCTCATGATGCTGCAGCTGCACCAGGAAAATAAACAAAGTCCATAGAGTATAGATGATGGGGAGAGAATTGTTCTGACTTGCGAGATTGGGAAATGAAAAAGACCAGGGACAGCTTCTGAAATGGACTATACCATCCCTTGATCGTGGAGGCTGGGGTTTAGAGCTCAGGAATGGGTGGGAGCCGAGAGGAGGTGACATTGCCAACTCTAGGTGCATGAGTTCAGGCCCTCCAGTGATCAGATGCTGGATTGACTTAGGATTATTGGATGTTAGGAGATGACAAAGGAGGAGATCCCTATGAATGATAAAGGAGGAGAAGGCAGGAACCAGCAGGGAAAACCACAAATTGAGATGCAGCTCTGACAGAGCCTCTGCCAGCCTGACCATGAATTGCAGAGCCAAGGTGGCACACAGATGCCTTAGTAACCCTACTGTGTGCAGTCAGTGTCTGGGGGCCATCTGGGAAGAGCAGGCCCTCACCTCAAATGCTGTGGTGGATCCTGAAGGTGCTACTCCTAGAGGCTGTCAGCTCACTGAATTCAGCTCTCAGCTGAAATGGCAAGTTCTTTCTTGACAGGAGATCCAAGTGATACATGTCTGCAGCTATCACAGAGGGGAAAGTGAGTCGTGGAAAATGAAGGTGGGGGAGAGCTCCTGCTTCAGGAGACAGAGGAAGTGGAGACCATGGGCCTACCCTTGGGGAATGCCTATTCTGGGCACAGACAAGGATGACTCCAGAAGGAAATCCTCTGTGACCCCACCACAACCATGATCATTTTAAATCATCATCGATCTTTCATTTTATCTGTAAATATCTCAGTAAAAGTGTAAGTGAAGTTGTGTCCAACTCTTTGCAACTCCATGGACTGTATAGTCTGGGGTGGTAGCCTTTCCCTTCTCTAGGGGATCTTCCCAACCCAGGGATTGAACCCAGGTCTCCTGCATTGCAGACGGATTCTTTACCAGCTGAGCCACAAGGCAAGCCCTAGAATACTGGAGTGGGTAGCCTCTCCCTTCTCCAGCGGATCTTTCCAACCCAGGAATCGAACTGGGGTCTCCTGCATTACAGGTGGATTCTTTACCAACTCAGCTATCATGGAAGCCCAAATATCTCAGTAGGTAGCTCTAAAGCATAAGAACTTAAAAAAAAAAAAAAAAAGACCCACAATACCATTATCACACAATACCATTTTTATGCTAACCACCCCAACCTACCCAAATTCCTAAACAGCATTAAATAGTCATTAATTAATTTTCCTTCTTTGCCTCACAAATGCCTTTATTTTCTACCAGTTCTTTGTTTAAATAAGGCTCACACGTTATAATTCAAGACAGTCTCCCTCCATCTCTCTGCCTCTCTTTCTTGCAAGTTCTCCTTGGAAGAAATTGGGATGGGGTCCTGTCTACTGGCTTTCCACAGTCGGAGTTCTGGTGACTGCATTCTGTGGTGTTATTTAACTATTTCTCTAAGACGGATTACTTTAAAACACATCTTAAAAACATAAGTGAGGTGATTTGCTTGTGAGTTCAAATTGCCCACAGATTCTGAGTGAGATCCTTCTTTATCTTTCCTTGACCTCTCCTCTGCTACTCCCACTCTTGTCTCCAGCCACAATGGCCTCCCTGCTAGTTCAAAAACTCATTCATGGTCCACTCTCTCTCTCTTTTTTTAATTGAACTATAGTTGATTTACAATGTTGTGTTAGTTTCTGCTGTAAAACAAAGTGATACATGTACATATATTCTTTTCCATATTCCTTTCTACTATAGGTTATACAAGATGGAGAAATAGTGAAAATAGTGAGAGACTCTATTTTGGGGGGGTTCCAAAATCACTGCAGATGGTGACTGCAGCCATGAAATTAAAAGACACTTGCTTCTTGGAAGAAAAGTTATGACCAACCTAGACAGCATATTAAAAAGCAGAGACATTACTTTGCCAACAAAGGTCCATCTTGTCAAAGCTATGGTTTTTCCAGTGGTCATGTATGGATGTAAGAGTGGAACTATAAAGAAAGCTGAGTGCTGAAGAATTGATTCTTTTGAACTGTGGTGTTGGAGAAGACTCTTGAGAGTCCCTTGGACTGCAAGGAGATCCAACCAGTCCATCTTAAAGGAAATCAGTCCTGAATATTCATTGAAAGGACTGACGCTGAAGCTGAAACTCCAATAATTTGGCCACCTGATGTGAAGAACTGCCTCATTAGAAAAGACCTTGATGCTGGGAAAGATTGAAGGCAAGAGGAGAAGGGGACACAGAGGATGAGACGGCTGGACGGCATCACCGACTCAATGGACATGAGTTTGAGTAGACTCCAGTTGTGATGGACAGGGAGGCCAGGTGTGCTGCAGTCCATGAGGTCGCAAAGAGTTGGACACGACTGAGTGACTGAACTGAACTAAACTGATACAAGATGTAGTTCCTGGGCTATATAGTAGGTCCTTGTTGGTTATCTATATATATAGTATGTGTATATGTTAACCCCAAACTCCTAGTTCATCCTCCTCTCCTTCCCCCTTAGTAATCATAAGTTGGTTTTCAGTTTCCTAGCCTACTCTTGCTCTTAGGTGTTAGATCCCTCTGCTTGGAATGCTCTTGCCCAGGTATCACCATGGCTCCTGACCTTTCTCTTTAAGGCTGATTCCCCTACTTTATACTGTAAACTGCTTCCCCTCAGGTTGGGGCCCCTCACCTTCTGTAGACTTTTTTCCCCACTGTGCTTATCACCTCCTAAGGCACAATGTCCTTTCAGTTCAGTTCAGTTCAGTTCAGTCGCTCAGTCGTGTCCAACTCTTTGTGACCCCATGAATCACAGCACGCCAGGCCTCCCTGTCCACCACCAACTTCTGGAGTTCACCCAAACTCGTGTGCATCAAGTTGGTGATGCCATCCAGCCATCTCATCCTCTGTCGTCCACTTCTCCTCCTGCCCCCGATCCCTCCCAGCATCAGGGTTTTTTCCAATGAGTCAACTCTTTGCATGAGGTGGCCAAAGTATTGGAGTTTCAGCCTCAGCATCAGTCTTTCCAATGAACACCCAGAACTGATCTCCTTTAAGATGGACTGGTTGGATCTCCTTGCAGTCCAAGGGACTCTCAAGAGTCTTCTCCAACACCACAGTTCAAAAGCATCAATTCTTCAGCACTCAGCTTTCTTCACAGTCCAACTCTCACATCCATACATGACCACTAGAAAAACCATAGCCTTGACTAGACTATTTGTAAATTCACTTTATTACACTTATTGTCTTTTTCTCCCTGCTCACAGAGAAGTTCCACGAGGGCAGGGATTTTCAGGTGTTTTGTTCCCAAATGTATGTCAAGTCCTTAGAATGGTGCCTGGCAAGCAGCCCTCTATTCATGTTTATTGAATGAACAAATAAGAGAATGATTCTTCCTAAAATCCATAGCTTATGCCGCCTTCCCTCTGTCCCAGGACTCTAACCCTGCTCTCTCTCAGGCTCTGAGGGAACCTCCTCCCTGCCCCTCCTTAGTCTGGCTTCAGCTGCTCTTCCCCGCCCCAACCCAAGCCTGGGCTCTGCCATGTAGAACACCAAGCTCTTTCATGCCTCCCTGGCATTGCCTAGGCTGTTCCTTCTGCCAGGAATGCCTTTCTCCACACATCTCTTACGGGAAATTTTGTCATGCTTTAGGGCCTTAGTCCATGTCAGTCACCCCTCTGGGAAGACTTCTGGGGTCTCTCCTGGGATGACAGGCCCAGCGTGGTGATGACTGGATAAGCAAGAGAGATGGAGGTCCTCCAGCAAGCTTATTCTGTTTAGACCTGTCTTAGACTCTAGTCCAAATCTGACCCTTGATCACAGGTTGCTCCCTAACCATGATCTAAGGCCTCCACCCCAAGTTACACGTGACCCTATACTTTTCCCAACTCTGGCTTGACTGTTAACCCTTATCATGGGTCTCAAATAAGACTAACCTTTGATCCTGATCATGGGCCCCAATCCAGGGTGACCCATGACCCCAGAATGATACCTAACTTCTTAATATGGGCATCAGCCTAGTGTGACTTCTGACACCAATCCACATTGCCTGTCACCAGGAGTGATAATGTGTGACTGGCTCCTGGAGGCAGTCCCTGAGTCTCCTGAGTCCACAGTCCCTAGAGAGGGGCCACAGTCTCCAGAGAGGGGCCAGGACCTCAAGGCTGGGAGTCTTCAGGGAACCTGGGGGAAGTTCTCACTTCTGTGCATCAGCTACCCAAACCTCCCTCTGGCCCCCAATCCAGTGGATTCTGCACCAGTCTGAGGGGAGACACAGCTCTTCCTCAAAAAGTCCTATTCTGAGGAGAAACAAAGCCGTGTCCTTGAGGAGACACAGGAGGGGAGACACAGTGCTCTCTTGGGGACCTGGAATCTGAGGGAGACAGAGCCCTGCCTCAGAGAGGGTGAATCTGAGGGTTTGAAGACAACAGCCTTGTCTTCAGGGAGCCATAGTCTGAGGGGAGACACTTTCTTACCTCAGGGAGCCCCATTATGAGGAAACACAGCCCTGCTCTCTAAGAACCACAGTCTGAGGGGGAGATACAGTCCTTGCTCAGGGAGCCCCACACTGAGGAGAAACACAATCCTGATTTCAGGGAGCCCAAATCTGAGGGCAGACACATCCCTGCCTTCAGGGAGTCCCACTATGAGAAAACACAGCCCTGATTGCAAGAAGCCCAAGTCTGATGGGAGATACCTCCCTAATTCAGGGAGCCCTACTATAAGAAAACACAGCCCTGCTCTTGAAGAACCATAGTGTGAGGGGGAGATACATCCCTGGGTAAAGGGAGGCCCCTCTGAGGGAGAACACAACACCAACTTCAGGGAGCCCCAGTCTGTGGAGAGACACTCTGAGGAAACATAGACCTGCCCTTGAGGACCCACAGTGAAGGGGAGACACAGAGCTCCCACAAGGACCTGGAATCTGAGGTGAGACACAGCCCTGTCCTCAAAGAGCTCCAGTCAGAGGGGACACACAGTCCTGACAGGGAAGCCCAGTCTGAGGGGGAAAAGAGCCTTGTCTTCAGGAAGGCCCATTCTGAGGGGAGACACTGCTCTATATTAGGAAGCCACACTGTGAGAAAACACAGCCCTGCTCTCGAAGAACTGCAGCCTGAGGTAGAGATGCAGCCTTCACTCAGGGAGCCCCAGTCTGTGGAGACACAACTCTTCCCTTGAGGATCACAGTGAGGGAGAGATACAGTGCTCCCTCAGGGACCCAAAATCTGAGGGGAGACACAGCCCTGCCTCAGGGAGGGTAAATCTGAGGGGAAAACCAGACTTGTCTTTAGGGAGCCCCAGTCTGAAGGGAGACACCTTCCTACCTTGGGGAGCCCCACTATGAGGAAACACAGCCCTGTTCTCAAAAGAACCACAATCTGGGGGCGGGGAGATAAAGCCCTCCCTCAGGGAACAGGAATCTGAAGTGAGACATCACTCTATCTTCAAAGAGCTTCAGTTAAATGGTAGACACAGCTCTGCCTTCAGGGACCCCAAGTCTGAGTGGAGGCACAAATCTGCCTGAGGGAACTAGAATCTGAGGGGAGATACAGCCTTGCTGCTGCTGCTACGTTGCTTCAGTCGTGTCCGACTCAGTGCGACCCCATAGGCGGAAGCCCACCAGGCTCCCCCGTCCCTGGGATTCTCCAGGCACGAACACTGGAGTGGGTTGCCATTTCCTTCTCCAATGCGTGAAAGTGAAAAATGAAAGTGAAGTCGCTCAGTCGTGTCCGATTTTTAGCGACCCCATGGACTGCAGCCTACCAGGCTCCGCTGTCCATGGGATTTTCCAGGCAAAAGTACTGGAGTGGGGTGCCATTGCCTTCTCCCCTTCAGGAAACACCATTCTGAAGGGAGATACAGCACTTCCTCAGAGAACCTGAATCTGAGGGCAACACAACTCTTCCCTCAGGGAGCCACAAGCTGAGAGGAGAGACCGCTTTGACTCAGGGAGCTTCACTGTGAGGAAAACTCAGCCCTGCTCTCCAAGAACCATAGTCTGAAGGGAGATACAGTTCTGCCTCAGGGAGCCCACTCTGAAGAAACCTAGTCCTGCCCTTGAGGATCCACAGTCAGGGGGAGATACAGAGCTCCTTCAGGGAACTTGAATCTGAGGGGAGACACAGTCCTGTTTTCAAGGAGCTTCAGTTAGAGGGGAGACACAGCCCTCCCTTAGGGAGCCCTGTTCTGAGGGAGAACACTGCCCCAAATCAGGGAGCCCTGAGAAAACACAGCCCTTCCCTCAAAGAGCCCCAGTCTGAGGAGGAGACAAGCCTGGCCTCATGGAGCCTTATAATGAGATCTGAAACTGTCCTGCCTCAGGGAGCCCGGCTGAGGGGAGACACAGCCCTGTCTTCAGGTCACTTGACTTTGTGGCCAGGCACCAGAGGATGGGATATGCTGGCCAGACCAGCCCATGCCTCTTTTTGCTCAGATCTGGGTAAAAATAACCTCAGTTACACATGCCTCCCATTCCCCCTTTATCCTGGACCCTGCCCAGACCCAAGTCACTTGTCAACTCTTCCTACTTCTCAGCCTCTTCTTGCCTGGGATGGGACATGGCCCAGAAAGATGGGGCTAGGCGCCCAGGCAAGTTTCTCAGCTTTGCTGCAGCCCAAGTGAATCCTGACACCTGTTGCCGCTTCCAGGTAGCCACCCTGGATTGGCTGTTGGCTCTCTTGCCTTGTGATATGAAATAATTTGCTCCAATTTGTCCTTCCTTGAAGTGTGTAGACATCTCTGTCCTCTGCCTTGAAGGTGGTGATGAGGTAAGGAGGCCACTGCTCCTGTCCTGGGAGCCATCAGGGTTGTTGGAAGACCAAAATCCTCTGGAAGGATGAGTTAGGGTATGAGTGGGGCTACAGGCTGGGCTTGGCCTCTCTGGGTGGTACAGCCCACAGGAGGGGCTCAGTGGGAAACATGCTCTGGAGGGGATGGAGCATCAGGGAGGGGAGGTCTTGAACCGGTGGTGGAAGTGGAGTATGTGTGTAGATAGCCTACAGCTGAAGAGCAGGAAGGAAGTACTATTGAGCTGAGGGTAGAGGACTTGTAGGCCAGAGGGCCTTTGGGGGCAATTGGGTATCAGCCAGATGACCAAGAGAAGAGGTCCTCCCCAGGAAGTACGCAGCTGTGTGCATTAAGGAAATATCCCATCCCTCGTCTTGGAGAAGCACCAATTCATGGGAAAGCTTGGGCTCGAGGATCCCTTAATCTGCAGCCATAGTAGGGTTGGGGTTGTAGCCTTCCCTCCAGGGGCTGGATGCATTTTATTATGGCCAGGCTGCTCTAGCCTGGCACATGCTGGCCTTTCAGCAACTGGAGTCTTTTCCTTAGTCCTCCTGATGTCACTGTGAAAAATACATCCACGCAGAACATGTGCCTTCTGGTAACATATTGCTGATTATTGGGTGGAAATCACCACTTCCCTACTCTTCGTCCATGTGGTTCAGTGGTTGAGTCAGGTTCAGCCTTCCTCTGGCTTCGGTAGTGGGTATGTGCTCTAGGTCTGACCAAGGAGAGCCTTGCTGATGGTCACATGTCTCAAGCTGAGCCAGTGAACATCAGCCCTGGAACTTTCGCTGGAACTCTGGGAAAGAAGTGTTTCTCTGCTAGTAAGCCAGGAAAAGATAAGCCTGCTGCTGTTGTAGCCATATTGGCCTGCCTGAGATTTGAGCCAACACACAGGAAATCAGACTCAAGAGATGGTGAGAGGCATATCTGATGCCATTTATTTGAGTCCCTGGATTCAGCTGCACCTAAAACTAGTTTACTCACGGACTTTTCAGTTTCTGAGATACAACTCCCTTTTTTGCTTAAGCTAGTGTATGCTGGTCTTCTGTCACATCAAACAGAAGGAGTTCTAATACTACTAGAGTTCAAGCTGTTCCGGGAGGCCACCCTCAGATCGTGCTAGGTGCCTCCATTGTGAGTATATAGAAACCCAAATCTGACCTTGTTATATAAGTCCTATGCTTTAATTCTTTCTGAATTACATCTTCTCCATCAAAATTTACCTGTCCCATGTCCCACCCTCTTGACTGTTCTCCTGCCTAAGAGTTGGCTAATCTGATAAACAACTAATACATTAATGTGTTAATTGCACATGCAATTAACATCCATGCAGAATATATGCCTTCTGGTAACACATTGCTGATTATTGGGTGGAAATCACCACTCCCCTGCTCTTCGTCTATGGACAAAGGAGTCTGGCAGGCTATAGTCCATGGGGTTGCAGAGAGTCGGACACAACTCTTTACACACAATATGTACACATGCAAACCTTGGCAAGCATTTGTCTCAAAGAACCTTTTCCAGAAGGAGAGATTCTAATCTTGATAATCTTGAGCCCTCTGTGGACAAGGTTTCCAGAGAGGCTTTGGGGACCTGTCTCATTTCACTAGTCAGGTAGCCCAGTGGGAGTTCCTAGTTCTGAGGGCTTAGTAGCTTCACCTCTGGTTGCCTTCAGTTTGAGTCCTAGCCACATGTCATGTGGCAGCATCACCACCAGATGGCAGTGGCGCCAAGTTCCTATGGCCTCAGAATACTGCTTAGCCCTGCCATTAATCTGGGAGAAACAGCTTCCACCACCCCTGCACATTCTCTGCTTCAGATTAGAGAGGTCTCTGTGTCCTGGCTTAGAGTATATGGGGATTTGTGCGGGAGACATTGATGGTTTTCTTCTGGGGCCATCACTCCTTTTCTGTGCCCAATTCTCAGAGTTTAAAACTCATCTCTTAATTGTCTTTCCTCTATCCTGGCATATCTCTGCATTCCCAGCATGCCAGGGCTGACAGGAGGGATGGCTGGAGACCCTGAGCATCTTCTGGGTAGGGCCAGCCCTCTCCATGGTCCTGGAAGTGTCATTGCCCGGTCTGCCCTCAGTCATAGGCTTGCGACAGTGACCTCTCACTCCAGAATTCCTTAGGCCAAGCCCATGGAGGATAAAAGTACCAGTTCTGGAATCAAATAGCCAGCCTAACACCTCAGTTCTGCCCCCTGCCAGCAAGGTGACGCCGGGATACTCAGCTCACTTCTTTGCTTATACTGCCTCCTCAGGAAAATGGAAATAAAAATACCTACTTTATAGGGTTGTTGCGAGGGCAGAGGAGCTGACAAAGAAAAGACTAATGCATTTAGAGAGTATTAAGCATAAAAGTATGCAATCACTAGCACAGTTCTCGATCAGTGTGAGCTTTTACTGTTTTTGCACAGAGACACATGTACTCTGTGTGTGTGTGTGTTTGTGTGTGTGAACATCTGCTGAGTGACACTATCAATCGCTATGTAAAGGAAGTGCTCCTTGCAGGTGGCAACTGTGTCCTCCTTATCTGACTTTGGAAACCATACCTCAGGCTGGCTCTGGGGCTCCCTGGGAAGCAGAGCAAACATTTTCCTTCCCTGTTGCTGGCCTTGGTGATACAACCCAGGTCACTGTGTCCTGTGGCCCTTCCTTGCCTCTATCTCCCTCTTCAAGCTTGGAGTAAGGGGGTCTTTCAGATTCCCCTAGGAAATGAGGTGCAGAAATGGGGCTGCCAGATTTAACAAGTAAAAATACAGGTCACCCAGTAAAATCTGAGTTTCAGGTAAACATGGAGTGATCTTTTACTCTGTCCCCGGTATTGTATTTTATCTGCAACCTTAGGCATGTGCCCTCTCTGTTGGGACCCCCCCCACCCCAACACACACACCTGTCTGAGGTCCCTGTCCTATTCTCCATCCTCTGCAGGGTCCATCTGGTGGGTGGTGGAGGAGCAGGGCTGTTTCCAGGGAAGCCCCCAGGGTCTACCTCCCTTGCTGCCCATGTGACTCCTCTCGAAGTGCTCCCTTCCTGGATCTTGGCACCCTCCTCTCCTCTGAAGCAGGGAAAACTAGGTCTGCCCTATCACAGGTCTTCAAAGTTTTTAGACTGTCTATAAATTTCATACCAAGTCCTTCAGTTTCCTATAACTCAGAGTTGACTTCGGACGTTTAAGAGGCAAGCTAAGGTTTTGACTCTCTTGTTCTCCCATCCTGCCCCTCAGGAGGTCTTAGGTATTGGGCTGAAGAAGAACCAGGAAACACAATGAAGTGCAGCTAATATTTCCATGTGTTTCCCAGCAACACACAGAGGGTCTCATTGAAATCTCCCCATAGTCTCATCATGATTCCCATCCCAACCCTGTTCTTTGTTTCCATGGCCCCTGGGGTGCTGGTTGTTACAGGTGTCAGGCTATTAAAGGACAGGTGTACCTGGTTCATTAACATCCTCCTCCCTTGTCATCTGTCAGAGAGGATGGCAGTTGGCTCTTGGAGCTACTTCCCAGAGGGGACTATCATTGTGTCTGTTCTGTCAGCCAGATGCATCACATCAGAGAATCTCTCTGCCGTGCGCTCAAGAGGGAGAGAAGACAGAGGAGGCTGCAGAGATTTCTAAGCAGCCAAGGACACCTTCTAGCAGATACTGCCTCCATGTCTCCTTGTCATTTGAGCGTCACTGCTGAATGCACTGGGAACCCGCACAATCAGGCTCAGGAGACTGAGGGGACTTGGGCATGACATCCCCACATGGCACAGTGAAACTGCAAGACAAAGGGAAATGGGGATTCAATTCTGGAAAGAATTCTTCCTCAGCCATCAGGCTAAAAATGCACCCATTTGTGTAAGACACAGGACTTAGTCACTGAAGCAAGTGAATGTGTGACAAAAGGAAGCGTCCTACACTTGGCAAACTTGTTGAGAATTCACACTTCCTGAGTCAAAGCCACTGACATTTCAGAAGAGCCAAATTTAGTCAAGGCGTTTTTGAAAGATCCAAACTGAAACAGAGAGACATGAGGCCCTATTATCAGCATGAATCTCGATGACTATGCGGAATTGCATTTGCTGGGAAGCACAGCTTTCTCTGAAAGTGATGGGAAAATCAGTTTTGCAAGACTTGGAAAGAGGGTTTGTTTTAAGTCAGGATATTAGGATCAAGGGGGAAGCCCGGTGGCTCAGCGGTAAAGAATCTGCCTGCAATTCAGGAGACGTGGGTTTGATCCCTATGTCAGGAAGATCCCCTGGAGAAGGAAATGGCAACCTACTTCAATATTCTTGCCTGGGAAATCCCATGGACAGAGGAGCCTGGAGGGCTACAGTCCATGGGGTTGCAAAAGATTTGGATGCTATTGAATGAATAAACAACAACATTAGGATCAACTATGGAAAGAACTGTAATTGCTATTTCCCCCAGGACGCAGCTCAGAATGTCTTGGGCATACAATGTGCAGTTTTGCAGACTTGAGGATGGTATCCTTGAGGATTAAGGATTCAAGGGAAGCCTCATTTAAACGCTAAAATGCAAAACCTGAAAGGGAGCTGCTCTGAGGAGAAGACTTGGCAGCCTCTGTCTGTCCCTGTCTGATATTTGCCTCATCTGTCTATCTGTCTGTGCATAGTATTTCTCCCCCTACTAGAATGTAAGTGCCACAAGAGCAGGACTTCAAATTTTTTTTCTCTATTTATGATTATATCTCTGGTTAGTAGTCATTTTATTTATTTTAAAAAATCTTAATGGAAGTATAGTTGAATTACAATGCTGTGTTAATTACTGTTGTACAGTAAAGTGACTCCATTATACACATATATATATTCTTTTTCATATTTTTTTCCAATATGGTTTATCACAGAATAGTGAATATAGTTCCTTGTGCTATACAATAAGAACTTGTTGTTTATCCATTCCATATATACCAGTTTGCAGCAAGAACAGGATTTTTAAAAGCATAATTCTTAAAGGTTACACTCCATTTACAGTTATTACAGGATGTTGGCCGTATTCCCTGTGTTGTATAAATACATCCTTGTAGTTATCTTACGGCCAGTTGTTTGTGCCTCCTACTTCTTCCCCCCTATATTGCCCCTCCCTGCTTCCCTCTCTTCACTGGTAACCAGCAGCTTATTCTCTATATCCCTGAGTCTGGCTCTTTTTTTGTTAAATGAATTAGCTTGTTGTATTTTTAGAGTCCTCATATAACTGATATCAAGTGGCATTTGTCTTTCTTTGTTTGACTTATTTCATTTTGAATAATGCCCTCCAAGTCCATCCATGTTGCTGTAAATGGCAACATTTCATTCTTTTTAATGGCTGAATAGTATTTCATTTTTCCACCCTGATTTGTTCACTATCATATCACCAGTGTGGTGAACACTGTCAGGTACAAGGTAGACCTTGGTACGTATTCATTCAATGAATGAATGAATGGATAAATGAATGAGTGAATGAATGAATGAGAAGAACTCTGAGGCCATGCACATCACATCCTATATACTATTGTTAATATTTATTAGCATCCACTTACATCCTGTGTCCTAATGGCGTATTAAGCAGCTCATACACCTGATGTTGGCTTCCTTGGTGGCTCAGTGGTAAAGAATCCACCCGTCATTGCAGGAGACACAGATTTGATCCCTGGGTCAGGAAGATCCCCTGGAGGAGGAAATGACAACCCACTCCAGTATTCTTGTCCAGGAAATCCCATGGACAGAGGAGCCTGGTGGGCTATAGTCCATGGGGTTGCAAAGAGCTGGACACAACTAAGCAACTAAACAATAAAGAATTACAAGTAGCAAGATGCTATTTTCCTTGAATCTATGGAGAGATATTATTTTCAGTTCCTGTTAACATTTATGTCTTCCTGTCTAACAGATTTTCCATCAACAAATATTGTTACGTGCAAAAGTATTGCCTATGTTGTTTTTCACACCACTGCATTTACTAGAACTGCTGAGAGGACTGTATATATGATTTTAAACCTAAGTTGATTTTTTTTTCTCACTCTTGAAAGGAGTACTTCTTTGTGAAAGCAGTTCTTACAGCTTTGTTTTCAACCAGCTAAAAATGTTTTATATATTACTCTAACCTGTTGTCCTCCACATTCTATTGTCCTAATTGTACTGTTTTCTGATTTGTATTTATGTCTTGAGACAGTAACTTTTTGAATAAAAATAAACCTACAAAAAAAAAAAAAAAACATTTATGTCTTCCCAGAGCTAACTGATAGTCAACAAAAGAGTCTGAAATGCAGTACTTGGAGGCAATCTCAAAAATGACAGAATGATCTCTGTTCATTTCCAAGGCAAACCATTCAATATCACGGTAATCCAAGTCTATGCCCCGACAAGTAATGCTGAAGAAGTTAAAGTTGAATGATTCTATGAAGCCCTACAAGACCTTTTAGAACTAACATCCAAAAAAGATGTCTTTTTCATAATAGGGGACTGGAATGCAAAAGTAGGAAAATCAAGAAACACCTGGAGTAACAGGCAAATTTGGCCTTGGAATACGGAATGAAGCAGGGCAAAGGCTCATAGAGTTTTGCCAAGAGAACGCACTGGTCATAGCAAACACCCTCTTCCAACAACACAAGAGAAGACTCTATACATGGACATCACCAGATGGTCAACACCGAAATCAGACTGATTATATTCTTTGCAGCCAAAGATGGAGAAGCTCTATACAGTCAGCAAAAACAAGATCGGGAGCTGACTGTGGCTCAGATCATTAACTCCTTATTGCCAAATTCAGACTTAAATTGAAAAAAGTGGGGAAAACCAATAGACCATTCAGGTATGACCTAAATCAAATCCCTTATGATTATACAGTGGAAGTGAGAAATAGATTTAAGGGACTAGATCTGATAGACTGAGTGCCTGATGAACTATGGACAGAGGTTCATGACTTTGTACAGGAGACAGGGATCAAGAACATCCCCAAGAAAAAGAAATGCAAAAAAGCAAAATGGCTGTCTGAGGAGGCCTTACAAATAGCTGTGAAAAGAAGAGAAGCAAAAAGCAAAGGAGCAAAGGAAAGATATAAGCATCTGAATGCAGAGTTCCAAAGAATAGCAAGGAGAGATAAGAAAGCCTTCCTCAGTGATCAGTGCAAAGAAATAGAGGAAAACAATAGAATGGGAAAGACTAGCTCTTCAAGAAAATTAGAGATACCAAGGGAACATTTCATGCAAAGATGGGCTCAATATAGGACAGAAATGGGATGGACCTAACAGAAGCAGAAGATGTTAAGAAGAGGTGGCAAGAATACACAGAAAAACTGTACAAAAAAGATCTTCATGACCCAGACAATCATGATGGTGTGATCACTGACCTAGAGCCAGACATCCTGGAATGTGAAGTCAAGTGGGCCTTAGAAAGCATCACTACAAACAAAGCTAGAAGAGGTAATGGAATTCCAGTTGAGCTATTTCAAATCCTGAAAGATGATGCTGTGAAAGTGCTCAATGTGCCAGCAAATTTGGAAAACTCAGCAGTGGCCACAGGACTGGAAAAGGTCAATTTTCATTCCAATCCCAAAGAAAGGCAATGTCAAAGAATGCTCAAACTACCGCACAATTTCACTCATCTCACACGCTAGTAAAGTAATGCTCAAAATTCTCCAAGCCAGGCTTCAGCAATATGTGAACCGTGAACTTCCAGATGTTCAAGCTGGTTTTAGAAAACCCAGAGGAACCAGAGATCAAATTGCCAACATCTGCTGGATCATCGAAAAAGCAAGAGAATCCAGAAAAACATCTACTTCTGCTTTATTGACTATGCCAAAGCCTTTGACTGTGTGGATCACAATAAACTGTGGAAAATTCTGAAAGAAATGGGAATACCAGACCACCTGATCTGCCTCTTGAGAAACCTATATGCAGGTCAGGAAGCAACAGTTAGAACTGGACATGGAACAACAGACTGGTTCCAAACTGGGAAAGGAGTACGTCAAGGCTGTATATTGTCACCCTGCTTATTTAACTTCTATGCAGAGTACATCATGAGAAACGCTGGGCTGGAAGAAGCACAAGCTGGAATCAAGATTGCCGGGAGAAATATCAATAACCTCAGATATGCAGATGACACCACCCTTATGGCAGAAAGTGAATAAGAACTAAAGAGCCTCTTGATGAAAGTGAAAGAGGAGAGTGAAAAAGTTGGCTTAAAGCTCAACATTCAGAAAACTAAGGTCATGGCATCCGGTCCCATCACTTCATGGCAAATAGATGGGGAAACAGTGGAAACAGTGGCTGACTTTATTGTTTTGGGCTCCAAAATCACTGCAGAGGGTGACTGCAGCCATGAAATTAAAAGACGCTTACTCCTTGGAAGGAAAGTTATGACCAATCTAGACAGAATGTTAAAAACCAGAGACATTGCTTTGCCAACAAAGATCCATCTAGTCAAAGCTATGGTTTTTCCAGTGGTCACGTATGGATGTGAGAGTTGGACAACAAAGACAGATGAGCGCCGAAGAATTGACGCTTTTGAACTGTGGTGTTGGAGGAGGAGATCCAACCAGTCCATCCTAAAGGAGATCAGTCCTGAGTGTTCACTGGAAGGACTGATGCTGAAGCTGAAGCTCCAATACTTTGGCCACCTAATGTGAAGAGCTGACTCATTTGAAAAGACCCTGATGCTGGGAAAGATTGAGGGCAGGAGGAGAAGGGGAAAACAGAGGATGAGATGGTTGGATGGCATCACCAACTCAATGGACCTGAGTTTGAGTAAACTCTGGGAGTTGGTGATGGACAGGGAAGCCTGGCGTGCTGCAGTCCATGGGGTTGCAAAGAGTCAGACACGACTGAGCGACTGAACTGAACTGAACTGAGAGCTAACTGAAGAGGATCCAGAGATGCTCAGATGATTATCCCTCCACCTGACTTTCTTCTTCCTCTTCCCTGAACTTATTTATTGAAATTACTTCCTACACTGAAGGAAGGATTGGAGGTGGTGACAACCGGCAGCTGGTAGATGGTGGGAGACATCTCTGGGATCACGAATCTTGGGTGGAACTGAGGGTTTTACTCAGAGATTTCATCTCTTATCCTTAAGAATCACTAATGTTCACTTGATTTCTAGGTTGGAAGCCTGTATTTAAATTCACAAAAGCAGGTCTTCTGTGTCTTTTTACCCAGGAGCTGTACGGAGGGAAAATGAGTGGGGATTTGGAGTAGATATTTCAAAGACTTGCAGTCCCTGATGAGATATATTTCCAAATAGTTCTCTAGTTTTCCAAAGCTTTTATGACTATTCTTATCTAAACACACACACACACACACACACACACACACACACGCTTTCCAGCATTTGATGTTTCTGAAACTCAGCCTGAGGCAGAACCTTAAACACATCTCGGAGTTGTGATCACAGAAGCAACTGGCTCCCACTGGGTCTGAGGTTCTGTAGAGCATTTTATGATAAATTTATCAAAGCCACAGGAGCCAGATCTTTATAAATAATTCTGACATCCTTCATTACTCTTTTTTTGCTGCTAGCCCGTGGGGGGCAATTAATCTTCATAGGAAAGAGAGACTTCTTGTTTACACATTTGCATTCACAGCACTTTTGTTTTTATGAACACCTCATTTCCTCAGTCTCCAGATTTTTTGCAATATTGGAAATTTTTAATTTATGAAAACCCTGTAAAACTACGGTGCTTCAGTTGAACCTAAGGTTGTCTATCCATTTGGAGGTCATGTCCTGACAAACTGCTGACCCGCTGTTTGCTGGGCAATATTGGAAGGGGAGGTAAAACCTTGCAGATGTATCTCTGGACATGAGCTGGAGACATTCACAGAGTGGAAACAGACAGAGTTCAGTGGGAAGAATTCCCAGAGGCCATGCATGGGAAGTAGATAAAGGAAAGGGGGAGGATACCAAGGAGAATGGTTAGGTTTTTGAAGGATGTAGGGAAGTCAGACAGATGAAAAAAGAAGGAAGGGTTTTCCAGGCACAGGGAACAGCATGTGTGAAGGCACAGAGGTCTGAGATAAGTGATCACTTCTGGTGCGTCTGGGAGCGGAGGTAAGGTCTCAGAAGGAGGAAGGTTATGCTGTGTGTTTGGGCAGAATGAACTTGATCCCTGGCATTTTAAGAATAATACTCTATGACTCCTGATGAGTCAACTGTTTAGAAAATATTTAAAGCTTAAAATATGCTTTTGCCAACCATAGAGTCACAGTGGTAAAATCCCTGATTTAAAGATAAGAAAAGGAGACTGATTTTGAGGAAAACAAAAGTTTAAACTGTGCCAGGAGTAAAAGAAAATTAGTCAAAAGAAAAACTCCTTGATTAGATTTAGAAATGATAACATATATGAATCTATAATATATACATTTGTAAAATACACACACATGCATAAATATTATATATAATGCATGCATATATATTATATATGTGTGTGTATATAGTGTGCATAGGGTAAGTGTATACATATACATGTATACACGTACGTATATATATATATATCAGTCCGTGTTTTAAAAAATTGAGGTAAAAGTTACCACAGTACAATTTTAAAATCTTAAGCTTGAGGGAAAAATTTTTAAATGGAAGTATGGTTGATTTACAAATTTTTTTAAAATTTATTTATTTATTTTTGGCTACACCCCAAGACATGCAAAACTTTGCCAACCAGAGATCTAACTTGTGCCCCTTGCATTGGAAGGTGGAGTCTTAACCACTGGACCACAATGTTGTATTAGTTTCAGATGTATATTAAAGTGATTCAGTTACACATATACACATATATTGATTCTTTTTCATATTTCTTTCCATTTAAATTAAAGAGAGATATTGAATTTAGTTTTCTGTGCTATACAGTAGGTCCTTGTTGCTTATCTATTTTATATATAGTAGTAAATACATTCATTTTTATATGAGGAACTGGAGACTCAGAGGTGACATGAGTTAGTAATTAGAGGAGCCAAATTTTATCTCAAGTCTGCCTGGCTTTATCACATGTCACAACCTTTTCACAGGACTGTAGAGAATTCACCAAAACCTAGAATCTGGCTGGCTGAAGCCTCTTCCCACCCTTGCTGGCTAGAAATCAACATTCTGTAGTCTGAAAAAATGGCATGCATATCATTGAGATCTAAGAATAATCTTACTTAAAGTTACATTTAATGACAATTACAGCATTGAATTGATTTCAGAATACTTGTGTTGTTAAGTATTGAGAACTAAAATTTGGACCTCAGCCACTAGGCTGCTTTAATCAGATTTATATAATTCACCTATTGCAATAAGATATAATATGACAATTTGCAATTCTGTGGTACATGATAAATATGGTACAGGTAAGTGAAGGAACCTTGTAACGGAAGAGGCTTCTTTATAAAGGTGTCTGGGATAAGCAGAGGATTAACTGTAGGGATGAAGAGATTTAGTGAAATTGAAAGGCCACAACAGGTCATAAAGAACACTTGTAGAGTGACATTATTTGTTTAATTGGTAGCTGCATGAAGGGCCATAAGACTATCCAAAGCATTAATAAAGATTATCCATCTGAGCACTTTCTGCTGCGTGTGACTCAAACTACTTAAAGCATGGACTTGTGGTTTTATTTACTAAACCATCCAAAGAGAGATGGGACAGGACTTCAAGGCTCAAAGGCTGTGTTCAGGACATGGTTTCTCTCTTCATTTCTGGGCTCTGCTTACTTTGTGTTGAGTCCATTAACACAAAGACTCTCCCCTGTGATCCCAAGATGGCAACTGCCAGCTTCTCACTGCTGTGGCCACAGCCTTCATGTTTGATATCAACAGAAAAGAGTCAAAGAACTTCTTTTAATTTTCACTGAGCCTTATGGGTCCTGAGTGGGTCCATGTATCCGTCCTTGAACCAGTAACTGTAGCCAGGGGTATGGGATGCACTGAGTGGCTCAGCCTCGGGTTACATGCTCCAAACTTTAATATAGACCCTGAAAGTAGGTAGACCCTGAAAGAAATGTGTGGCATTATCTGAAGTGCTAATGGATGGTGGGAAGCAAGCCAATAGAATTTTATTTTAGTCTGCTTCAGGATACTCTAAAACAGATTCAAGGAAGTGATTCAGGGGACTGCTTAGGGGTTCCCCGAAGTTGTCTGTACTTGTGATTTTTTTTTAATATTTATTTTTATTTATTTGGCTACACTGGATCTTAGTTGCAGCATGTGGCATCTAAGTTCCTTGATCAGGGATCGAACCTGGGCCCCCTGCATTGTGAATGCAGAGTCTTAGCTACTGGACCACCAGGGAAGTCCTGGTAGTGTGCATTTATGTTCATTTTATAGGGGCACGGTCCATAGCTTTGATAAGATTATTAAAGGCCAACCCAAAGAGTTGGCTCTGCTAAGATAATGGTAAATATTGAGCCAGACAGAAGTGCTTTGTAAAAACTGAGCCTTTGTGCTTGTACTGTCTTCTTGAATGCTTTCGATTTAAGATGTAGAATCTGCTTTCCAGCTGCCTGTTATGAAATGATGATGAACCTATTGGGATTACCAGAGATAGTAAATACTGATTAAAATATCATTTCTTCAGGTTCCAGAAGTTGGGGCCCCCTTTCCCTGCCAAGAAAGTCCTGTTTCTGGGGCCACAGCAGAGGGTCCCCCACACTCTGTCACAGACGCTGAGCTCACAGCCTTGCTGGGAACCCAGCCACCACCCGCTCCCCTTAGACCTGGCCTCAGCAGCCTGTTTGCCCAGGGATGGAGAGCTGCTCAATCTGGGTGAGGACAAGGCCGTTTGGGAATTACTTCCCTGTCATAATTCCAAGGCCTCATGCAGGCTGATATTTTCCTGCTAATCCCAGGCCAGGTGCATTTTTGACACCAGATAATGTTAGCCTTCTGACTGATATAGTAGCAGGGGAGCAAACACCCCGCGGCCAGCAGAATCCCTGACTTCCTGAGCATCCGCGATGGTGGATTCATTGAATTTAAACATATAGAGACCCGCCACACCCTTGCCCTTTGCATTTGCCAGATTAGGCTATCTGAGAGTGATTGCTGTAAACAGCTGCCCCTCATTTCCCCCTCTCACTAGTACTTTGGCTTTTAAATGGGTTCAAAGTCTGACATTTTGCTGATTTCCCCCCATCTGTGACCCACAGACTAGCCCAGGGATGCTTAGAGTTTAATGTACACAGGAGAATTCCCTGGTGATCCAATGGTTAGGACTCCACACTTCCACTGCAGGGGGCATGGGTTTGATCCCTGGTTAGGGAGCTAACATGCCACTTGCCCTGTGGCACAACCCAATATGGCAATTTAATATTAATTAAATTAATTCATTAAATTAAAAAAAATAATGTGCACACGAATCACCCAGGGATCTTGCACAAAAGCAGATTCGACTCAGCAGATCTGAGGTGGGCCTGAGATTCTGCATTTCTAACATGCTTCCAATGACACTCCTGCTTCTCCAAGGTCCTCATGTCTAAGAGCAAAGGTTTAGGCCAAAAGCTTTCAACTCTGGCAGCACACCGGTGTCACCTGGGGAGTTGTAGAAATACCAGTGCTTGGGTCCTACTTTCAGATTGTAGGACCCAAGCACTGGTCCTACTTCCTAGTTTGAAGTGTGACACCCCAGATGCCTCTGATGTGCAGCCAGGGTAGATGTCCACTGGTCTCACCCCTCAGCCTACAGCCTCTGCCTGCCAGCTCTCCTCACTGCCAATCTGACTCACTCACACTAACTTTGCGCTGCCCTCCTGGAGTCCCTTCTCCTTCATCCTTGGAACTCACGGAGGGCTTATTATGGACTAGAACTTTCCACACAACCTGATCTGATGACGTCAGCACTACTTCTATCCCCATCTTGCAGACAGAGAAACTGAGGTTTGGAGAGTGAAATATCTTGTCTTAGGTCACACAGCTATTAAGCAGCAATGTCAGGACTCACCCAAGTCTTCTATTCCCAAAGCATAGCAGCAGTAGAGTAAGGGTTTAAGAGGATGCTGGCCTCGGGAGTCAGACAGACCTGGGGTCCACCACTCACTGTTGGTGTGACCTTGGGCAGGCTACCCAGATCCTGAAGCGCTGGGTCCTCCTCTGTAAAATGGAGCCATTTCTCAGGGCTGTCGGGAACATAACAAGCCATGACCTGTATAAGCCATGCCCCAAGGGCTTCCCAGGTGGCGCTAGTGGTAAAGAACCCGCCTGTCAATGCAGGAGACATAAGAGACAAGAGTTTGATCCCTGGGTCAGGATAACCCCCTGGAGGAGGAAATGGCAACCCACTCCAGTATTCTTGCCTGGGAAATCCCATGGATAGAGAAGCCTGGTGGGCTACAGTCCATAGGGTTACAAAGAGTTGGACGTGACTGAAGCGACTTAGCACTCCTACACAGCACACACCAGACCCTGGGCCGCAGGAAAGGTTCTGGTGGTCTCCACATTCCAGTACTTCCTGTGGGCCCATCTTCTTTGGCACTGGGCACAGATGTCCAGATTGTAAGTCATCTTTTCTGTGCTCTCATCAGCTCTTCAAATGGAAAGCAATTTCCTCCAAGACAGAAAAATGCAAGTATGAGTATGAAATGTCTGTGGATGTGATTTTTTGGATTCATGGCTTCAAATTGGTTTTCTTTGCTCCAAGAGGCCTTGCTGTAAGAGGCAGTGAATTCACTGGTGCTTGTCCATGGATGGAATTAAGTGTCGATCAATGGAAAATGATTGTGTTCAAAGCACGAATAAGTAATTACCCCACTGAAGTCATTCATTCATTCATCTACTCATTCATCCATTCATTCATTGCCTCTGTTCCCTCTGACCTTATGGGTTTACTGAAGACAACTCAGCCTGAACCCCCCAACAACAGACCAGGCTGTCTCTGTGGCTTGTTTCCCATCATGCTGGGGGCTAGAGAGATGAGAAGGTCAGGGCTCAATCTCATGTGTATCTCATGTACACAAGGAACTCCTTTTTAGAAGCTCCACACCCAGGACTTTCCAATTTTAACTCTAAAAGTCCCACATCCCTAGAAATCCCTGCATCCCAGACAAATGCGGACAGTTGGTCACCCAACCCCAACCACATGGGTCTGGGGGATGCCCTTTCTTTTACAACCCTACAGCTCTGTGCCTTTCTGCCTCCCTTCTCCACGGAGGGCCCTTTAATGTGAGGTGGTTCCTGCTGGTTTTTCTCATCTCCTTTGTGTCCCAAGCCTCTGGGATGGGAACCGTGGCTGCCTCCCTCCAATGCCGAGACTCAAGGTCATGGGTCTCCTGCTGGCTCTCTGCTCAGCGTCTCTCTTGGCTCAGCATCTCTCCTCCCATTTCAGTAGCTGAGGGAGGCTTTGTCCTACACGGGAAACTAGAAGACTGTTCATAAAAGAGAACACCTCCTCTTCCCTCCCCCTTTCTGCAAACACACTTTGCCTCAGACAAGCGCTCAGTGAGTAGACAAAAGTGGGGCTGTTTTCTTTCTGATGCCATTTCAGATAAAGTTTTAAAATATTCTTTGAAACTAGGCAAGCAACACCACAGCTAAAAATGCTTGGCTTTGAAAATAAACCTGTGGCAGATTTACACAGATCCTTTGAATCTGTCAGAGATGCTTTCAGCAGCAAGTACAAGTGTGGCGAAGTGGGGGTTCACGCTGCACAGCTTTGTTTTTCTTGCATAAGAAGTCTAGAGATGGGCGGCTGCCGAGAGTGATTCAGGGATCAGGGGTGTCAGGCTCTGATTTGGTATCTGTCATTTTCTATGTCCTCTCATGTCAAATAACAGCATCATGCCTCGGGTGGCTAAGTTCAAGGGGGAAGCAGGGTGGCCTTGAATGGGATACTCTCTTTCCTTGTTTCTGTTACCAAAGCGAAATCATTGCCAGAAGCACTCTCGCCAGTGGGTTTCCCCTTACATCCTACTGGACAGGGGCCACCTCCTTTGCAGTTCAGGGGTCTCTACCAATGCCTAAACACTGCTGCTGCTGCTAAGTCGCTTCAGTCATGTCTGACTCTGTGTAACTCCATAGACAGCAGCACACCAGGCTCCCCCATCCCTGGGATTCTCCAGGCAAGAACACTGGAGTGGGTTGCCATTTCCTTCTCCAGTGAATGAAAGTGAAAAGTGAAAGTGAAGTAGCTCAGTCATGTCCAACTCCTAGCGACCCCATGGACTGCAGCCTACCAGGCTCCTCCATCCATGGGATTTGCCAGGCAAGAGTACTGGAGTGGGGTGCCATTGCCTTCTCTCTAAAACTCTAAACACTACTGAGGTTCTTCTAGGGAGGAATGGTTTTGGCTGGATGACCAAAAATGGATTCCCAGACTTCTTTGGGCTCAGAAACCCTGAGCTCTGGTCCTGGTCCTATTTCTGTCTTTCTCAGATATGAATAATGTGGTGAACTGGATGCTCCTTCCCCAAGCCCTGATATGGCCTCTATGGGCCACTTGCAAAGACAGCAAGGAAGGTGAGCTGGCAGTGAGGGTTTCTGCATGAGATTGGCTCCATGGCAAGAAACACTTGTGAAAATAGGTAAACTAGATCATTCCAAAGTGAACTTCTACCTGGAATGTTCTTGAGTGTTTACAGGATTGACTGGCCAGCATCTGTTCTTATCTCCAGGCATTTTGTATGTTTGTGTGCAGACACTGTATAGATATAGATGCAGATACTGACACAGATACAAGTGTAATTATAGATTGTGTTATTGGGTGATGTCTGAAGAGCAGATGGATCTCCATCTGCTGGGGAAGGCTCAGGAGAAGTTCAGCTCGGGCCTAGGGCTGGGGAAAACTCAGAGACCACAGCCCTGTGAGAGCCGGTGAGACTCAGGGACTCAGGGCTGGATCCCCATCCCCGATTAGAAGAGGCTGAGCCTGGCCCCATTTCAGGGACCCTGGCTCCTGTAAGGGACTTGAAGCTGCCAGATCTATCTTACTGTTGGATTATAGGTGACAAATGATCTTTACAGAAACCAAAGCTGTGATGGAACAGCTGGCATGATCCCACTTACATGCATATCTCTGTATTCTGGAGCTAAAGGTAGCCTTCCTGTACACTCAGGTGTTCTCCACTTTTGGGAGAAGGGATTCCAGCAGCTTTGCTGGAAGACTTGGGACCAAAACCCAATGATTGATGCCTGAGTCATCAAGCCTGGGGAAAAGAAGATGAGTGGTGAGTGTGCTGGTGTGTAGCTTTCCCTGTAGGGCATGAGTGGCATATAAGATCATGCCATCTCACTGCTGTCAGGGCTGAGCCTAATGCCTTGGTTAGAGTGCTGCCACCCAGATTTCTCCACATTAAAGCACATTCTCTGCGCACCCTCCCCTCACCACCTTTATAATTAATACAAGCCGGGGGCGGGGGGTGGGCGGGGAAGGAAACCACATCCAGTTAGTTCTAGGACTGCAGAAGAGGATGGTTTCACAGCACACCTTCTCAAAGCAAGCACATCTCTGTCCACTCCCAGAACCCAGAGAGTGTCCAGATAACAATAAGCTCATATAATATCCACTCCCAAGGCTACAATTTTCTCCCCTGATGCAAATTCCATTCAGGTCATGGCCAGTGAAGAATGAGTGATGATGCATTATCCCTTGGAGAGGGATTATAGCATCAGAGCTTTCAGGGATCCCAGGGACCAGCTAGAGTTGCTCCCTTGGAAACGCTCCCAGAAGCAGAAGGTGGATGTCTCATAGTAGAAATGACCATAACCCTCATGCCTCCAGTCCAGGCCCCCTGGCAGAAGCCTTGTTTGTGGGTAACTCCAAATGATGTAAATGGAGAGATTATCCTGAAGAGTCTGGGTGAACCAATGCAATCACATGTAGCCTTAAAAGTGGACACAGCAGGGGAAGGACAGGCTAAAAGAAACTGAGAAAGTATCATTGACATATACTTGCATGTCCAGTGTCACCTACAACGGCAGGCAGATTCTTTACCACTGCGCCACCTACGAAGCCCTTAAAAGTGTATCTACACACACTAGCACTTGTAGAATGGATAGCTAGTGGGAAGCTGCTGTACAACACAGGGAGCCCGGCCTGGTACTCTGTGATGGCCTAGAGGGGTGGAATTGGGGTGGGGGGTCTCAAGAGGGAGGGGATATATATAAATAATTATGACTAATTCATGTTGATGTACAGCAGAGACCATCACAGCATTGTAAAGCCTCAAAAAAAAAAAAAAAAAAAAGTGGGAGAGGAAGCAGAAAGTGAGTCCATGAGATACAACAGTGGAAGGGGAGACAAGTGAGATTCAACGTGAAAGAGGGTTTTCAACCACCCTTGCCATCTTTGAAGATAGAAGAAAGAGGTAGAGCCTAGAAAGGCAGATGGCCCCTAGCAGCTGGAAATGACCCTCAGCTGATAGCCAGCAAGGAAACAGAGATCTCAGTGCTACGGCTACAAGGACTGTAGTCTGCCAGCCACCCAGATGAGCAAGGGAATGGATCCCCTTTAGGTCCCCTAGGAAGGAGAACAATATTGCCAACACTTTGCTTTCAGCCTGGTGAGCCCTGTTAGACTTCTGACCTATAGAACTTCGAGATAATACACTTGTGTTATTTAAGCTGCTAAGCTGAAGATAACTTGTTATAGCAGCAATAGAAAACTAATACAAATGCGTTGGTGACCAACTGATCCCTGTGTCGGAATATTCTGGTGCATAGCAACTGATGTCATAGAAAAGATTCTAGAAAAGCAGGTCAGGAAGAAGGACTTACGGTTTGGAAGCTTTTGAGTGAAGGCAAATGGATTATCAAGGCAGTGAAAAGTCCAGAGAACAGAGTGTAGATAGAGCAACTCTCCTGCAATAAGGGAAAGGCTGCCACAGTGGCTGCTCTCCCCTTCCTCTGAGGAGGCACCAAGGGCCTCGGAAGAAGGGTGAGTGAGGTTATCTTGGGCAGGAACTGGGACAGGCAGATTGATCCCTGGCTGCAGGAGATGCTTATCAGCAAATTCACTTACTGCTCATCCGATGACAGTTCTGTTGGGAAGAGGAGGTTTTTATTCATTCATTCATTCATTCATTCACTCACTCATCAAAGATTCACTGTGGACCTACTGTGTCCCAAGGTCTGTTCTGAGTTCTGAGGATAAAGCAGAGAACAAGACAGGCCAAGTTTCTGCATGCCTGCCGCTTATACTCTGACAGGGGAGGTAGACAAATGAATGAATAAATGAACAAGGACCTTTCTGAAATTTACATATATTACGAAGAAAACGAAAGCTATTTTCTGTGATAGGGCAGTGGGCAGGTGATCCTATTTGAGTTGGTGAGCTTGTTTGAGCTGAGACTGTGAACAGGAAAGGGCAGGCTCTGTGGTGGTTGGGTGAAGAGCAGATGAAGGACCTGTGGTAGAGATGAGATGGGCATGTACAGAGAAAGGAAACGTGCAAGGTGAATGTGACGGTGTGAAGGTGAACGAGGGGGAAAGAGGTGTGAAAGGAGAGGCTCTCTGAGGCTAAGGGACTTCTCTGCCATTTCCAGTGAATCAGTGGCATGTCTGGACTGGACCAGGTCTCCCTGTGAGGACAAGAGACAAGGTCCCTGGAGTTTTGTTTGTAGAAAATCTGGGGTCAAGACAGGATAAAGGTTAAGGCCACAGCTCAGAATTTGTATTCCAGGATAAAAAGCAGTCGTGGAATAATCCAATATGACAGTGGCCATTGTGCTAGTCATGGCGGGACTCTGATGAACTAAGTATTATGGTTAAGTCAGGAAGGCCTCTCCCTTTTCTGAACATACTGAGTTGTATACCCCCAGACCCACAGCACCCTTCTCTTCTGCCAGGGTCCCTGCGGTCTCAGTGGGGATTATTTGTGACTCCATCCTCTCACCTAGCAGCCAGCACCCTGAGCTTGGGAAGATGAAGGCGTCTGTGGTGCTGTCTCTCATTGGGTACCTGGTGGTTCCAAGTGACACTGCAGTTCTGGGGCGCTGCGTGGTGGCTAAGAAGCTCCATGAAGGAGGCCTGAGTGATTTTGAGGGCTACAGCCTTGAAAACTGTGAGTGGCCCCTCTCAAGCCTCCTCCTCACCTCTTTAACCACTAGCTCCTTTCCAGGCTTCCCCAGTGCTCCTCTGAGCCACACCCTGTCTGTTCCATCTTAGGGGTGTGCCTGGCTTATTTTGAGAGCAAGTTCAACCCTATGGCTGTCTATGAAAACTCGCGCAGTGACTTCATTGGCTACGGCCTCTTTCAGATCCGCAACCATGACTGGTGTGACCACGGCAGGAACCGCTGCCATATGTCTTGCTCTGGTAGGTCCCTCCTTCCATGCTGGGGGCTGTGGAGGGTGGAGGGCAGCCACGTTGAGCTCAGAGGGCTGCTTTCCCAGTGACCAGAGTTTACAAGTTTGGAGCTGAAAGGAGGAGGGCCTGGTGAAGGCTGGGCTGAACCAGATCCAGAGTGGGGTCGCAGGAGGCTATGCCGCACTGCCCAGAGTCCACAGGGAGAGAAAGCTGTGGGCTTGGTGGCCTGGGATGCAGCAAGGGAGACTCATGTCCAGATGGGCAGAGGAGGAGGCAGGGAGGAGCATGAGGGGTGAGACCAGGCAGCTAGTATGACTGACACTCTTCCTCAGGGGGAGCAGAGGCTGCCACTTTGACAGGCGGAAGTGATCACTGGGAGAAGACAGGCCTGTAATGTATACCTCACAAGAAGATGATGTGTGTTTATCTCCAGAATCCAATGGGAGAAACATGCAACTGTCTGTAGTAGAGGTGGTACGGGGTGTTGTGATGAAAATATGGTAGAATAAATACCCTGAAAAAACCCTCCTACTAGATAAAATGTAAAAAAAGGAAAAAACCCCTCTCTAACGTGAACTCCTGGTAGCTCCCTTGACATCACTCTGACTTAGCTGCCGAATGGTGACGTGGTATCATTCCACTTCATTTTCTTCACAGCTTTACTGAATCCAGATTTAAAGAAGACAATCGAATGTGCCAAGACAATTGTAAAAGGAAAAAGAGGGATGGGAGCATGGTAAGTAGCCTGTGTTCCTGACTTTCACCCACACATCAAGTCCCATTAATTTGTGACTTTAGATGGGTGGTGGTGGTGGTTTAGTCGCTAAGTTGTGTCCAAATCTTTGTGGCCCCATAGACCGTAGCTCACTAGGCTCCTCTGTCCATGGGATTTCCCATGTGAGAATACTGGAGTGGGTTGCCATTTCCTTCTTCAGGGGAATCTTCCCAACCCAGGTATCAAACCCACATATCCAGCAGTGCAGGTGGTCTCCTGCATTGCAGGCAGATTCTTTACCACCGAGCCACCAGGGAAACCCATCATATTGCTTATGTCCTAGAGAACACATGGAGAAGGAAATGGCAACCCACTCCAGTATTCTTGCCTGGAGAATTCTAGGGACAGAGGAGCCTGGTGGGCTGCCGTCTATGGGGTCGCACAGAGTCGGACACGACTGAAGTGACTTAGCAGCAGCAGCATCCTATGCAGGGAGAAGGCGATAGCACCTCACTCCAGTACTCTTGCCTGGAGAATCCCATGAACGGAGGAGCTGGTAGCCTGCAGTCCATGGGGTCGCTAAGAGTGGGACACGACTGAGCGACTTCACTTTCACTTTTCACTTTCCTGCATTGGAGAAGGAAATGGCAACCCACTCCAGTGTTCTTGCCTGGAGAATCCCAGGGACGGGGAAGCCTGGTGGGCTGCCGTCTATGGGGTTGCACAGAGTCGGACACGACTGAAGCGACTTAGCAGCAGCAGCAGCATCCCATACAAGGCACTAAGCCAGGCATGTAGGTTATACCTGAGCAAATGAAACTGAGTCCCCACCTACAGGGTTTATAGGGCAGTGTTGCTTTTACATGTCTCATACATTTCCTAGTTAGATGTGTAGCAACCAAGATGGAGCCAAGATTAAGATGAAAGATTGTAAAGAAATCAAACCATGTTTTTCTCTCTGCTGGAACAGTGCCCGGAGCAAAATAACCTATATTAAGTTTTTGTTAAATAAATCATAAAATAGAATTGTCATTTTTAAAAAATACTTAAGTGTTGGTCCTTCTTGAAACTTACGTTGATATGAAAAGTGAGATAGGGAATCCAGATTCGTATTTTTCAAATGCTAGTCAGTAGTCTTGACATCACTTATGCCTTAACCCGTTTTCTCACTAATAGATTGCATTTTAAAGAGGGAATCCTCTTGTTAATGTTAACTGTCTTCTGAGTGTTTGAAATATCTTTCATACATAGTCTTGACTTTCCAGTTAATTTGGAAGCTTGGCTGGCCCCCTAGGGTAAGCACTAATGAGATAAAATCATCTTTGTTGTGTGGCACTAAGTAGAAACGTGTTGGGCCAGGCTGATCAAGGCTTCTCACGTCCTCAGAATTCCCAGTGGAGTGAGCTCTTGTTAAGTTAATAAGCTGCGGTGGCTTTTCCAAAGCTCAGATCAGGCTGCTCTGTGAAGCTGGTGTGGACAGGATGGGAGAAGACCCAGGCCACCCCTCCTTCCTCCTCATCGTCCTCAGGAGTCCCATCTGCAATGCCTGCTCAGGGCTAAGGAGGGTGCTGTGATTTCTGCAAATATGTCTCTGCATGCTCTCCCTGCTCTTTGCAGCCACAAGGGGCCAGGGGACCCCAGTCCCTGTTCCAACTGTGGGACAACCTACCATGGAACCTCATACCCGACCAAGGGATGAGATGAACTAACAGGATGTCTAATGGTCTGCAGCTGGCCTGGTGACTCCAACAGCTTCTGGGATAAGAGAGGAGGACGTGGGGTCTGGAAGCTGGCCAAGGGGCTGGAAATAGGCAGGGTCATGTTTACAGACACCTGGGGAAAAGGGTAGAGAAACTCAGTCCAGCTGACTTAGGGTTGAAGGTTGAGGAGCTGGAAGGAATTTTGGAAGGTGAAGGGTGAGACAGGTGCATGGAAAGGTGGCCCTGGCTCGGGGACAGGAGTTCTCATTTCAGAACTAGAATCTGCCAAGTACTCACCACATATGTTACAGAACTTCTCCGATGCTCCCTTCAGGGAAGTTAAAAATGCCTTGCAGGACTGGAGAAGGATTTCACAGTTCACAGCTCAGCCTCCCCATCCCACAGTGTGGGGTTTATGAGAAAGGGGGTGTTGCATAGCGGATGGAGGGAGCACTCGTGCTCACGCCTGCGAGAGTTGGAGGAACCATGGAGAGAGATGTACTTGGGATGCACAAAAGCCTTCAGAACTGTGCCCACTCAAATGCTCCAGGCATCAGGCAAGGGGTGTAAATGGGCAGGCGGGGGCTGAGCTGCAATATAGGGAGCCCCCTCTGGTTCACTCTCCCCGGTCTTCCTCCCTGTAGGCCCTCTTGGACTCTCAACTGCCAGCACTCTGACACTCTGGCACGGTGGCTGGACGGATGCAAGCTGTAGTTGCTGGGAAAGCCCTCGCCATACTTGCCGCTGGCATCTTCCTAGTGGAGATGCTTTCCTGCTTCACTGCCTTTACTTATCCTGTTGATTATCCCACTGCTGGATGCTCCAGAGGGAAGACGGCAAAAGTTTGCTTCGTTTGGGGATGCAGGATGCAGAATAAACTGCTAGTTATTCAACCTGGCCCAAAGGGCTCTGCTTGTCTTATTGTACTGTGATTGTTATGGTGGACATCATTATTCACCATTAGCATGCTTCCTTATTGTTCCTTATTCCTTAATCTCAGGTGAAGGACTGCCCCCCCCCCCCACAAACACTAACTGCTGCTTCCCAAGTAGGGAGATGATGGTACAATTTTTTAATTTAAAACTAGTTTTATTTATTTTGACCACACCCTGTGACATGCGGGATCTTAGTTTCCTGACTGGGGATCGAATTTGGCCCCCTGTATGGGGAGTGTGGAGTCTTAGCCACAGGGAAGTCCCTTCTTGCACTTTTAAAATTAAACAACATACATTTAATAGGTAAAACTTGGAGAGTACAGAGTCATAAAGAAGGAAATTAAAAATGCTCACCATCCCCCCACTGGAAGCAGAAGTTTTCATTACTGTTATGTAGACACAGTTGAGGGTACCGTGCAATAAGGATGGTTAGTGTTAGTCTGTTCATATGCCCTTTCCTACTTCGGGGTGGATGTGGTCATATTTTTTTCCATATAAGCTTGAACTTCTACTGTCTTGCTTTTTTTCACTTCATATTTGTGGTCTAACATTTCCAAAATTGAAGGCAGGAGGATAAGGGAATGACAGAGGATGAGATAGTTGGATGGCATCACCAACTCAACGAACATGAGTTTGAGCAAACTCCAGGAGCTGGTGAAGGACAGGGAAGCCTGGCATGCTGCAGTTCATGGAGTAGTAAAGAGTTGGACACGACTGAGTGACTGAACAACTACAATATTTCCATGATTTAGACGGGGATCCCAGCACCGTTTTTAACAACTGCATGATCTCCACTTAGTGGACAAACTATAATGTAGTTTACACACGACTGTTTATACCTGCTCTTGTTACTCCGTTCGATCTATACAAGAACAAAACAAAATGATGTGACTGAATCATGGCCACCTGAAAGTCAGGCAACACTGAGAGCAAGTCAGCCCTTCGTTTTGTTTGCATCCTGATCTCTTTCAAAAAGCCGAAGAAAGAGCTGCAAGTGAGAATTTCAGAGGCAGAACTTCTCCTTAATCTCAGCTTTGACTGATCAGCTTAATCAGTTGGTTTTGTATGGCTTCCCCCACGTCCAGGGAAAAGGGTGTTTGACAGTTCCTGCCCACACAGCACGAATCATACAGTGAAATTCCTGCTGGCAGCCTCCCTTGCTGTTGAGGTCACTGAGAAGCTTTGGAGACCGTGAGAGCTCCTCATTGAGCTGGGGACACACACCGTCTCCAAGGGTGGGGCTGCATGCGATAATGCACCTGATTTCAACCCAACTTTAACCCAGACATTAATGACCACCTACAATTGATTAAAACTATCTCCTCAAGAGCCACATCCATTGGGCTGCCGCCTCCTTCCAGCCCATTACTTTTGCCATGGCTCGTCATCATCCTCTAATGGCCACTTGTGTCAACATGGGCGTGAGGCTTGAGGACAAAGCAAATGTTAGTGTATCGATCAGACTGCCTTCTCTAGGGTTTCCCAATGCTGTCTCCTGGTGTGAGGCTCTCAAAGCCACTGGTAACAAGCATTACAATGAGCTCTCATCCTGGGGCAAGATCTCGCTGTCTGGTTTATTCATTTATTTATGGTTGTGCTGGGTCTTCATTGCTGCACAGGTTTTTCTCTAGTTGTGGTGAGCCAGGGCTACTCTTCATTGCAGTGCACAGGCTTCTCATAGCCGTGGCTTCTCTTGTGGAGCACAGGCTGAGCACAGGCTGTAGGGCATGGGGGCTTCAGAAGCTGTGGCTCCCAGGTCCTAGAGTACAGGCTCAATAGTTGTGGTACACAGGCTTAGCTGCTCTGTGGCGTGTGGGATCTTTCCAGACCAGGGATTGGACTCATATTTCCTGCATTGGCAGGTGGATTCTGCACCACTGAGCCACCAGGGAAGCCGCCCTCCCTGTCTGATTTACAGAATGATCAAAGCTAGATTTTAAAAATCTTGTGAACAATGACTCCTGGGGTCTCCCTGATGTGGTCAGTGGCAAAGACTCTGCACTTCCAATGTAAGGGGGCCTGGGTTCCATTCCTGATCAGGGAACTAGATTCTGCTGCAACTAAGACCCAGCATGGCCAAATAAGTAAGTAAAAATAAATATTAACCAAACAAACAAACAAAAAGACCCCTGTTACTGTTACTTCTATCACTAGCAGCTACCATATGAACTCCAGTTTTATAAAATAATATACTGAGGCCTTTACATGCAATATTTTCAGAATTTGCAAAACCATACAAGGCAAATATGAATCATAACTATATCACAGGTGGGGAAATTGGGGTTTGGAGGGGCTAAAAAACTTGACTTTACTCCAGCCTGGTAGATGATGGGGATGTAATGGGTATCCTCTCAAAACCTATCACTTCCTCACACAGCCCCTCCAAACTCTGGTACTGTATCAGTGTTCATTTTCCATCCCATTAATTAGCTGGAAAATCAAGTCTCCAGTTTTTGAATGAAAGACTTGGTATTGAAGAAGCTTTAGGCAACTGGCACAAAACAATGGGTCACTGTCAGAGTGCTCAGAGGCTTGAAATTGAGGCCCCAGGAGATGAAGTAACTTTCTCAACTACAGAAAAATCAGTAAAGAAGGCAGTGTGGTGACTTGTAATGTTTCCACACTTGTGTCACCATGAAAATCACCTGCACTGGCTGTTAAAATGCTGATTCCTGGGCCATGCCCTTTCTGGCCTGGGAAATATTGATGCGCACCAGTTTCTATGAGATGGGGAATGTCTATTACCTCCATTCTGCCTTCTAAATGTCTGCAAATGTAGCTCAGTGGAGAAGCCAAACCTGCATCTGAAACCCTATTGGTACAGGTATCTCCCAGGCCCCCAGCTCCTCCAACTTCAGGAATAACAGAGAAGCAGGGGTGTTGCTCATGATGCCTCCGTGGGAGATTTATTTACTACAACAAGGGGGAAGTGGGAGGGTGGGACGAGTTGGGAGATTGGGACTGACATAGGTACACTGTTATGTATAAAGCAGATAACTAATGAGGACCTACTATATAGCATAGGGAACTCTACTCAATGCTCTGTGGTGACCCACATGGGAAGGAAACCCAAAAAAGATGGGATATATGTATACAGATAACTGATTCACTTTGCTGTACAGTGGAAACTAACACAACATTGTAAAGCAACTATACTCCAATAAAAGTTAATATAAAGAAAAGAGACAAAAAGGATTGTACAAATCCTCAGAGGTCTGATTTTATTTGGTTAATTTGTTAAGTACTTATTGTAGCAAAAAATTCTAATGTACTTTGTTTCTTCTATTTATGTGTTTATTTTTGGTTGTGCTGAGTCTTTGTTTATTTTTAAATGAAGGATAATTGTTTTACAGAATTGTCTTCGTGTGTCTTTGTTGCTTTGTGCAGACTTTCTCTAACTGCAGCGAGTGGGGGCTACTCTCTAGTCGTGGTGTGCGGACTTCTCATTGCAGTGGCTTCTCTTGTTGCAGAACACAGGCTCTAGGCACACAGGTTCAAAAGTTGTGGTGCATGGGCTTAGTTGTTCTGTGATATGTGGGTTCGTCCCAGACCAGGGATTGAACCCATGTCGCCTGAATTGGCAGGCAAATTCTTATCCACTGTGCCATCAGGGAAGTCCACTTTGTTTCTTTTGATTATTAATTTTTATATCACTCTATAAGCTCATAATATAAAGAGCAAAATAGACATTACTGTGAAAGAGATGACTGCTCATTGTCAGTGGCTTTGAGAGCACCACGCCAGGAGTTGGTGTTGGGAGACCTTGCCACTACTGCATCTCCGGGAACAACAGCTCACAAATCTGGCGTGGATGAGCCTTCATAGGTTTTGTCTACACCACATGTCCTCACCCTCTTCACCATCCCTGAGAGATATAGGGGAGAATCCAATTTTGATAACGTCCATCATATTCTCTGTCCTTGAACTGAGGGGCTGGACCTTGGGTTGCTGAGTCATGGACAAGTCAGTTCACTAAAGAGGTCATCAGCAAACCTACTGCTGAGTCCACATACCTGCCCCTGGCTCCTACCTGTCTCCAGCCTTTGGTTGGCTGTTCCTTTTTACTCTGTGGGATCCAGAAGTACTTACACAGTGAGTACTCTGTCACTCAGTTGTGTTCAACTCTTCATGACCCTTTGGTCTGTAGCCCACCAGGCTCCTCTATCCACAGGGTTTTTCAGGCAAGAATACTGGAATGGGTTGCCATTTCCTCCTCCAGGGGCTCTTCCTGACCCAGGGATCGAATCAGTCTTTTGTGTCTCCTGTATTGCAGGCAGATTCTTTACCACATTGGGGAAGCATTTATATAGTATGTACTGCTTTTTTAAGATAGCCAGAATAGGCTTGTCTCATATGCCATCCTAAGAAACTTAATCCAATGGAGAATTAAAAAAAAAAAAAAACTCCAAAAACCAAAACCAAGAAACAAAACAGCAGATGGTTTATAGCAGTGAAGGTTCAAAGAGATGCTATTATATAGTCAAGGTTCCCAGCTCTGTGTCTGCACAAAGTAGGTCATCAATATGCACAATACGTACCTCATCTCCCTTCCTTGTTTCCTTCTCTTGGGTGGCTACTCAAGAGATATACTCATTACCTCAAGAGGCCAGAAGGCTCTGGAGTGTTGTCCTACTGTTCCAGGAGCCCACAGTCCTCTGCCCATCTCATCTCCATACTAATGCAATTTCTGAGCATGATATATCGTAATTGTGGCAAAAAATTCTGGAAGATTTATTAAGTTCCCTAGTTCTTATAGGTCAGAGAGAATTTCTTATAAATTCTTGCTTTTGCTAAACACTTTAATATGCCATTGTCTAGGCAACAGAATTTTCCTCAATTAGATTTTAAGGCTAATAGGGGGAAGAACTTTCCCCTTCCTCTCCAACACTATCAGGAAGGGCCATAAGTCCTGATCAAGAGCAAAATTTGCTGGTGCCTTGCAGGGGAACTCCAAACGTGATTCTGTTTTGCAGCAAAACTGAGTCCTACCTCCTGCCCCAGACCTGATGTCTTGCTGAGGCAGAGGGGGCTGCCAGTAGGAAGAGCCCTCAATCACAGTGGACCCACAGTGGAGTCCCTGTCCTGCCCAGAGAGTCTCCCACCAGGGGACACTGACCCCTGAGAATGAGTCATTCATCTGGTTCTGATCATCAGCCACATAAGCTCAGAAATTCCATCTTTTACATCCCAGAAGTTATTATTGCTTGAATAAACATGACCAGTGAGGGAGCTGAGAACAAACCAGAATGAAATTTACTAATTTCAAGCAGCCTAGAGGTTGATAGCAGTGAGGGGAGAACATTCTGTCTCTGGAGGCATTGCTCCTCAGGAAGCCAGGTTATTCACTGGTGCCTTGGTGAACATGAACTCAGAAAGCGAGATATTAATCGTTCCAGGCTCTTTCTTGGGCAGAGGTTGGGCAGGCCCCACAAACATGCAACTTCTGCCTCTCCTTCAGGCTTCCCTGGTCTATCAACCTTCACCGAGGGACCCATTCTCCCCACAAAGGGGTGACTCCACTGTGGGCCTGAGGCCTCTGCACTTCTGTTTACTGGGTCTCGAGCTGATTTTCTGGTGTAACTCTCAGGACATGCTTAATTCCTTCCTTTCCACACTCTTGGGTGTCTTTTTTTTTTTTTCCAACTGCACTATGAGGCATGTGGGCTTCCTCATAGCGTAACTCAGTTGGTAAAGAATCTGCCTGCAGTGCAGGAGACTTGGGTTCGATCTCTGGGTGGGGAAGATCCCCTGGAGAAGAAAAAGGCAACACACTCCAGTATCCTTACCTGGAAAATCCCATGGACACAGGAGCTTTGTGGGCTTCAGCTCATGGGGTTGCAAAGAGTCGGACACAACTGAGCGACTAACACTTGCTGAGGCGTGTGGGATCTTAGTTCCCTGACCAGGGATTGAAATGCATGCCCCACTGCAGTGGAAGCCTGGAGTCTAAACCACTGGACCACCAGGGAGGTTCCTAGGGGGTCTCTTTTAGTCATCTGCAGATAGAATTTGGTTTGGATGGGCCTTGAGAGTGGGCAGGAGGGAGGAGTTAAGGTTGACTCAAGTTAGAAATTTGGTGGCAGGCTGGGCAGTGGCACCATCCTGAGTAGCGTGACAACAGTCCCCGTGTACAGAGGGGCTGTGCTATGGACCTCAGAATCATCACCTCATTTAATTTCCCAGTGTTCCTATGAGGAAAGTCCCAGTATATTTCCCAATAGGCTGAATGGCAACTTTGATAAATTCGCTTGTTTTGTTTAATCATTTCGTTTTAATTGAAGTTTTCATTTTGTCTTTATAGCAGCATTTAAAAGGAGCATTCAGCGCGTCCTTGCTCCCATTTCCTGCTGCTGCTGCTGCTGTCGGAGCCTAAGGGTGGAGAGAGGGAAGATGGAGGGAAGGGAGAGTAATATATTCTTTAATAAGGAGACTTCTTATGAGCATATTCTTCATTCATGCTTTCTTATTCATACGGGTAACGTATTTATGAGAGTCTTCATAATAAAGAGCACAGTCTCGTGAACGTATTCTCCTTATATATCCCCCAGCCCTCACCCCAGCCTGCCTCTCTTTACTCCTCTTTCTCTCCTTTAATCCCCTCCCCCGCTTGGTGCTTCAATCTCCAGTTGCAGCAGCAGAGAGCCTGGAAGACAAGAGCTAAATATCCCATAAAATCCTGTTATGGGGACCAGATGAGAGTTGATCAACAAAAACAGGATCCTTCAAAGAATCGAGTGATTTGGTGAATCACTTATTTGGCAGGCCGGCTCTTAGTATTTTGGGCAAAGTGAACATTTCGCTTGGCTTTTGGCAAACTGCCCAGGTTAAGTGACCTGAAGTCCTTTTCCAGATAAGGAAGCAGAGGCTAGGGAAGTGGAGGAAGTTGTCTGAGGTCACAGTAACAAATGTGAGATTCACAACGTTAAAAAGGCTGGTTAGAGCATGAGTTGGTGTCTTTGTGTTATTCAGCAGGATAAGACCGCAGGAGAGAGGACAGAAAACCCAAGGATGGTTTCCAGAACTGAACTGGGGAAACTGATTTTCTTCTTTTTAAGAACAGTTAAAGATAAATTTGTATTTTAATTTTTAAATGGATAAGAGAGAGTATCAAATAAAAATTCCATTGAATTCATCTAAAGAAGTTGCTTTTTAAGTGTCAAAACCTGAAATGCCTACAAAGACTGGGAAGGTGAGAAAACAATTGAGGGGGTAAAGGGATTAGAAAAATCTAACTTACTCTAAGAAAAAACAGTGCAAAGTGTGTTGCTACCTGGCTCCTGTTACTTGGCATCTAGGACAGGGAGGCATTAGAGATGGGTGAGGTACTGTGGTAAGTAGAAAGGGGAGCTGCCATCAGTATTGTAGATCCTCTGATTATTCAAAAGGAGCTGGGAATCTTGATTTTGATATCAAATTTCCCTAGCATAAGTGTAACTTCAAATTACTTTTAAAAGTAATTTGTAGGCCAATGTAGGGCTTTCCTGGTGGCTCAGATGGTAAAGAATCTGCCTGCAGTGCAGGAGACCTGGGTTCAATCCCTGGGTAGGGAAGATCCCCTGGAAAAGGGAATGGCAACCCACTCCAGTATTCTTGCCTGGAGAATTCCATGGACAGAGGAGCCTGGTGGGTTATAATCCATAGGGTTGCAAAAAGTCAGACATGACTGACTAACACACACACACACACACACCACACACACACACACACACACACACACACACGTGCACACCAGTGTAAGCAAACTTGCATGGTGGATCTAGTCTCTAAACTTGTAGTCTTGTCAGTTAGTGGACATGGAACCATCACCAAGTCTGGAATTTGAATCAAAACAATGGTTTCCATGTGGCTGTGGAGATTCTGCAAATTCTGATTATTCTAAAGAGTAGATAAAGAGGTCAAGAAATGACCTCAATTGTCACAAGAATATAATTTTACTACTAAAAGGAAATCAATTTCAAATATACCACCTTGTACATGGAGTGAAGAATTTAAAGAGCAGGCTTTGGAACCTGAGAAATCTGGTGCTGAATCGCAGACCTCTCTCTTAATGCGCTGTGCAGCCTTGAGCAAGTCAATTAACCTCTTGGTGTCTTTACTTCCTTATATCTGAATTCTTATGAGGCTTCAACACAATAAGATATAAAAATCAAGATAACTGGCACATGGGAGATTCTCAAGAAATGGTGCTTGCTAAAATAGCAATAGAGATCATTATCACTGATGATAATGATCATGATTATTATCAGTACATATATTTATAAACTCTGAGGAAAGTGCTAATTAAACTTGTGTTCTAAAAGCTCTTTTCCTGGGTGATTTTTCCATGATACTGGAGAGGCATTTTAACGTTACTTTCTCATTTCATTATACGTATATTTGGAAGTCACAAAGCCTAGCACTTTTTGGTAATTCTATCTGCAAAGCACTCAGGGAACTCAAGTAGTCCATTCAAATCCAAGCTCAGTGGGAATTTCTGACATTTGACTTAAACAGCATAAGACATCTCCAAATACTGATATCCACTGGCCTTTCAGCAAGGCTTTTCCTTGGGAGGATTCACATAGAATTCAGCCCTTTTCTCAGGCATAGGGCTCCTTAATTCTGTTGTCCACCTCTTCCATGTTGCCCATCTCTTATTGTGCTATTCAGCTCAGCTCAGTCTGCAATCACTGCATTTTACAAGTGGTAATCTTCCAGGCAGTCCTCCCAGGACTTGCTTGTGCACACACACACGTGTATGTGTGCTATCTCCCGCTTCCATGGTTGGGGTGAATCTAAAGAGCTGGTAGTGAGTGCCGAATGAGGGCATGTGTGGGAAACAGGGACCCTTATGTTTTGAAAAGAATGAGGAAATCACCATAGTCCCAAGTCATTCCTGCAGAGAGAAAGCTGATCTGCCTCACACCCTGGCCAGTGCCCAGGAACACAAGACTTGGGGCTCCAGAACACTTGATGACAAATGTCCACGATCTATCACCTCATTCCTGACTCATTCCTCACCTCCCAGGGCCATCTGTACCAGTTTCTGGTTTTTAAGTTTAAAAAAAAAATTTCTTTTTTGGCTGCACTGTGCGGCATGTGGGATCTCAGTTCCCCCAACAGGAATCGAACCCTTGTCCCCTGCATTGGAAGCATGGAGCCTTAATCACTTGACTGCCAGGGAAGTGCTGACTTTTATGTTTTGCATCCTACTTCTAGACCAAGTTCAGACCGGGTATGCTGACTTCTCCTGATGAGCTGTGTGCCCTTAAAGCAGATACTGTGGGTGTCTTGCTTTAACCATTCCCGTCCATGATGTCCCCAGCAACTGCAACTTGCTGCTTTAAGAAGCCTTTCTCTGACTACTTAAACCTACTTGACACAAGGAGCAAGTAATGCTGGGAAATTAAGTCCTGCTCCCAGCAGCCCTCAACCAATGGTGGATGGTCACCAGGGTAGACGACTACTCCATCTTGCTGAGGTGTGTTCCACCTGCTTTCCAGAGGTCCCAAAGGGGCTGAACTCTAATTGCTCACAGGGGTATCCCACACATTAAACACTCCCTTTTCTGACTCACTTCCCCATTCTCACACTGATACTTCCCAAGACCACCTCACAAATAGTCTCCTTGGCTCTGAGGGAGCCCAGCCTGAGACAGCCCTCTGTCTCAGGATGTCTCAGGATGATACAGAGAAGCATCACCCTCACTGACCACCTTTATGTGTCAGACACAATATTCACCTCACGTCAGCTCCCTGGGGTGGATGCTGTTAAAACTCCCACTTTACAAGTGAGAAAATGAGGCCACAGGGTCAGCAAGTGGCAGGGCTGGGATTTGAACTCACATCTTTCTGGCTCCTAAAGTCCCACGGGTCCCATCACAAGATACTCACCTGATTCCTTCCATCTCTCCTGCCTATTTAAACCTTGGCTACCAGGACAGAAGGGGGCATGGTTGACCAGTTACTGTGAGACCAATTATCACCACAAATAAAGAGCAGGAAATTATAAATTGGGAACCAAGTGTACCAAGACAGCTGGCTCCAGCCCACAGAGGCAGGCAGGCAGCACCATTATTTTGAGAATCCTCCTGGGCACAGAAAAACAGCCTTCATGTCTATGGAGGTTGGCACAGGGATGCTGATGTCCTCCCCAGCAACAGGCTGTGTAGGAAGACCCAGTGGAAAAACCCAGCCTGGACCCTCTCTGGTCTGTCACTTCTTATAAGAAACAGAGGACTAACAATCTGGAGTCTGGGCTTCTAATTCCCACCCTTCCCTTAATCGTCTGTGTGAATTTTGGCTTCTTGCTTCCCCACTCTGGACCTTGGTTTCATGGGTTACATGTCCCGAAGCTACAAGCACAGACCAACACAGTCCCCTCAGCTGCTGCAGGAAGGGTTGAGTGAATTTTAAGAGTGGGGTGCTTCATTTGAAATATTCTCCCAGGTGTGTATGCCTACTAGTGGGATTGCTGGGTCATAAGGCAGTTCTATTTCCAGTTTTTTAAGGAATCGCCACACTGTTCTCCATTTGAATCAGTTCTAATGAGGTGGATGAAACTGGAGGTGGAGTTCTAATGAGGTGGATGAAATTTACAGAGTGAAGTAAGCCAGAAAGAAAAACACCAGTACAGAATACTAACGCATATATATGGAATTTAGAAAGATGGTAACGATAACCCTGTATGCGAGACAGCAATAGAGACACAGATATATAGAACAGTCTTTTGGACTCTGCGGGAGAGGGAGAGGGTGGGATGATTTGGGAGAATGGCACTGAAACATGTATAGTATCATATATGAAACGAATTGCCAGTCCAGGTTCAATGCATGATACAGGATGCTTGGGGCTGGTGCACTGGGATGACCCAGAGGGATGGTACGGGGAGGGAGGTGGGAGGGGGGTTCAGGATGGGGAACATGTGTATACCTGTGGTGGATTCATGTTGATGTATGGCAAAACCAATACAATATTGTAAAGTAATTAGCATCCAATTAAAATAAATTTATATTTTAAAAAATGAAATGTTCTCCCATAATGCTTAGCCCGTGGCTGACCCCAGATCCAATTTCATCCTCGAACAGGGTAAATAAAATGATGTCCCACTTGGGCTCTCTCTGCTCCCCCTTGAGTGATGGCCTCAAAGAGGTCCCCCTGGTAGAGGAATAAGTCATAGCAGCTCGTAGAAAAAGGTAAATCTCCAGACTAGAGGTAACTGCTTCCAGTATTGCAGAGGGGAAGGGCATGCCCAGAGAACCAAGAAGGGCTTTATAAAAAGACATGCTGCTTGGCTGAAGTCCTGAAAGGTATATAAGACTTTTTTTTTTTTGAGATGAAACAGGATGTTCCAGACAAAGCAAAGGCCCCTGACATTGATCAGGGCACACACTCTTTCATTTAGAGGCAGCAGAGGCCATCAGAAAACAAAAGGATAATGGGGAAAGGCTGAATTCAAGCATTCAGATTGTGTGAGAGACCTTCTGAATTCAGACAAAAGAATGGGCAACTTCGCAGAGGAGACTTGGCCTACGAGCTCTACCAGTCAGGACTATGTGACAAGCCACAGAAATCAATTCTAACTGACTTTAGCAAAGAGAAGAATTTATTAGGAGGATGTGACGAAGCTTGCAAAATTGAAGGAAAAACTGACCAACCAGTCTCAGAAAATACAGAAATCAGGACATCTAGAAGGAAATAATGGTAGGAGTAATGAGCAATGAATTTGTCAGATTGTGCCACAATAAAGCTGCTTTAACAAACAGTCCTCGACTCTCAGTGACTCTCAACCTTTGATTTTTCCTGTCCAGGGCCTGGGGGTTGGCTGGGATGGCTCTGTTTCAGGCTCCAGTTAAATTCAGGTGTGCAATACATGTCTCCTCATTCCCCTTGGACTTGGGGCTACCTGGGGCTTGTCTTTCCATAACAGAAAACAGAAGAGTAAGCCAAACCACAGAAGGACATTTAAGACCTCTGCTCCTGTCGTGTTCAGTAATACTCCATTGGCCAAAGCAAGTCCCGTGGAGAAAGAGAAGGAAAAATAAGAAGGTGGAAATTCATGAGGGATGTGGGTACGTATGTGTGGGAGAAGAGGGTGGTTTTTCAAGAAAGATACTATAACTACTAAATAAGAGCAGTTTGTCCGCAGAATTACAACATGGGGGTGGACAGCCAGCCAGAGCCCCCTACTCTCCTCGGAACCTCAGTGACCCCAGCTTTTTCCAACTTCCTGCGGAATGCCCTGAAAGTGTTAATATCCCCTAAGCCTCATGGTATGGGAGACCCTCAGGTGGTTTTACATATTCCTGCTCAGACCCAAGTGAAAAGGCTGAACCCCCAGGAAGCAGCCTTCATATTCAAATTCTTGAGTGAAGTATTGAGCCCCGTGGCCCCCAGTATTGATCACTGGGGAGCACCAGGGGTTGTCTCAGATCACTCAGGGGTTGTGGCACCCAAGTCGAAAGCACCGAGCTTCTAGTCACTCATCAGGATGGGGAGCAAAACTCCTCGAGGTTGTCCCTGAAACCATGCCCCTACCCCAACTCTGCATCAGGACTCTGTGAATCTGAGAAAAAATCTCCTGGGAAGAAAATCTTGGCTCTTCTTTCTCACTCAATGCTGTGCCTCTGGCTGCTCTGGAGCTCAAAGCTGAAACTTTTCATTCCCCTGGGTGATTTTCCTCTCTCGACCAGGCCACAACTTAGGTTTCTATATGCAGAGCGCTGGTTGCTAGGTGACAGCCTCGCTCTGGGTTCCAGAGGCAGCCAAAGCAGATATGGACTTAAGAATCTGAAGCTTCCTCTTTCAAGACAAAATATGAAAGTTAAAAGAGGAAATAAGACCCTAAATTAATTGGAGGGTTATATAACAACCAGACACAGTCCACATGCCCTTCCCACCACCCTGCCAAGACCAATGGGATATATTTAAATGTATTTTTCAAAATAGGGGGGAAAAGTAGGAAGTTGAACTGATAAATATAGTTGGCTCTTTTGATTGGGAGAGGAACCTTCTAATTACATCGCTTTTCTAAGCTCTGTCAATCAGATCTACACCTTCATTAGCCTCTGAGTCATTAGTGGGACTTATTAAAACAATTAGAGCTGCAGAGAACTGCAGCCATAAGCAGTTCTGACAGCTGTGTTGGAGATTTAAACTTTTCATTAAAATTGGATCGGGGCTCTTACAAATCAATACGGAATAGGCGAGCATTTCAAGTGATAAATGAGCAAAGAACGTGAATAGGCAATTCATACAAGAACCACAAATGGCCAATAAACAAATGAAAAAAGTTCCAATTCATTGGCAGCTAAGGAAATATATTAACCAGAATGAGAAAGCATTTCTCAAATTTATTAGATGACAAAGCATTTTAAAAATGATAGTATACAGGATGGGCAAATATACAGAACATCTGCTAATTCTGACACACTGTTGGAATGTGGATAGAGCAGATCTTTCTGGAAAGTAATTTGGCCACATACTGAAAGTGGTAAACACATAAGCATATTTTGAATGAGCAATGTGGTGTCCTTATTTACAAAGATGTTCACACTGCAATGTTTATAAAAAGGGAAATTTTGAAAAAATATCTAACGGTGGGATGATAGTTAAGTCAAAAGAAAGCATTTAATCCTATAAACCATCTTCCTCTGGACGCGGTACGAAAGTGGTCAGGGAAGAGGGGCTAGTTCTCATGAGTTGAGCACACATGTGTATCAGGTAGATTCCATGCAGAATCAGGGCTGGGCTTCTTGCCCCCTGGGTGATGGCTGCTTTAGCAGTTGCTTTTCTCTTTTGCTAAGAAACCCAGGGGATTGTAGAATGTGAGGTGATAACCCAGGGTGGAGTTCCTACCTTCAGCCTCACCCTTGGACCCAAGGCCCTGAAGATAAGGCTGCCTCTTATCACGGATTCATTTTTACTGTCTTTCAAGGCCTGGACAACAGGTGTTTATAGGTGGACTCAGCTGGAGCTGAGTGTTGATTTTGCTTTGGAGGAGTCACATCCGTGCAGCCTGTACATCGACAACCTTCATCCATTATGCATGAGGTTGGACACCCAAACAAAGAGCACATTCATGCGATGGCCTGTGGGAGTTGATTATCCATACAGAAAAATGAGGAACATTTTCTCCTGGAAGAGTGAGCATTTATCATCACTCTGTTTTTGTCATCATCCTAGGCTTTAATTCTTGTGCAATTTTGTACCTTTCAGTGCTTCATGGTTAGAAATGAATCAAACTCAACTCACCACATCAACCAGGAACAGCGCAACCCAAGGACTCAGAGGACAGGCCTGTGGTGTGGTGGGGAGAGCACTGATCAGGAAACCGGAAGATGAGACCTGCCTCCAGTTTTCTGTTCCTTACTAGCTTTGGGTCTCAGCTTGCTTTTGTAATCTATAAAATAAGACATCTGAATGATATAATAATAATCAAGTGTAGTGTCTAGTATATCATTTGTGTCAAATGTAGCTGCACCAATATTTACCCACCAAAACTCAGATAGGCATGAAATGTAATTTTCTTTGTGTATGCATGTTTCTCTATGTGAGTGTATATTGTATATGGGATATATGACCGTATATAATGACCACACACACACACATGCATATGACCATATCTTGCTTTAAAGTCATTTCCCTCTGAGGGCAGGAAACATCTACATCTATCAGTGAAAGGTAAAACTCTCTCCTGATTTCAGTGTCCCTTTTGTGTAAATATTTAGTAAATTCTAAGTTCAAACTTCATGTCTGGAATGACAATGCTCATCTGTCACGGAGTCTCCTTAATCCCTTTCTTTTCCAAGGAAAATGCAAATCAAAACTATAATGAGATATCAATTCACACTCACTAGTGTGGCTGTAATCAAAATGACAAATAACAAGTGTTGGTGAGTATGTGAAGAAGTAAACCCTCAAGCAATGCTGGTGGGAATGTAGGACTATGCAGCCACTTAGGAAAACAGTCTAGCAGTTCCTCAGAAGGAATTAAGATGACCCAGTAATTCCACTGTTGGGTATATACCCAAGAGAAATGAGAGCATGTGTCCACACAAACACTTGTGCATAAATGGTCATAACTTCATTGCTAATAATAGCTCCAAAGTAGAAACAACTCAAATGCTCATTGACTAATGAATGGATACATTAAATGTTGTATATCCATATAGTGGACTATTTAACAACAAAAGGGATATAATACTGATATATGCTACAATATGGATGAGCCTTGAAAGCCTTATGCTAAGTGAAAGAAAACATCACAAAGGACACATATTATATGATTTCATTTATATGAACTGTTCAGAACAGGCAAGCAGTAGAAATAGAAAGTAGATTGATGGTTGTCTAGGGTTGAAGGTGATGGTTAGGGGACATGGAGAATGACTGCTAAAGGACATAGAGCTTTGTTTGGGGATGATGAAATGCTCCCAACTGATTGTGATGATGGTTGCATAATTCTGTGAATAAATATCCTAAAACCCATTGATTTATCAAGAGTGTGAACTTAAAGAGGATAAGCTGTTTAATATGTGAATTCTGTCTCAAGAAAACTCTTACAAAAAGTGAAGAGATGGTCTCTTTCCTGTGATGTTAAACTGGTAGAATAAAAACTTGAAACCACAAATGACCATTTTTGCCTATTTCTGAAGGAAGCCAACACAAAAGAAGGCAAAGACAAGGGTCGAGAAAGTTTCCTGTAGATATTATCTGGGTCCCTGGTTCAGCCATGCCTGAAGCCATATTCTCTGGTGACTTCTTTGGTTATGCGAATCAGTTAATTCTTCTGTTTTAAAACATTTTGTTTTGAGTGTCTCTATCTTATAATTGAAAATATCCTCACTTGTATAGCAAGATAGGCAACCTGGCTTTGTAGCATTTACCTTGGTTACAATTCCAACTCTAATTTGGAACAAAACATCCAGAACTTTCTCAGCTACATAAACCTCAGTATGGGTAAGAGGTGCCTGACTCTGCACACAGGTGTACCGGGCTCTGAGAAACACCTGCACTGAGCCCACTCCTCACCAGGGATGAGCTTGGCTGGGACCCCAGTGACCTGAAGCCCATAGTCACAGGCCAGCCTGTGACTGATTCTGACACGAGGCTGATTTTGCTGCAGGGGTAACTATTTCAATCGCCACAGCTTCTTACTTGAAAATATCTCAGATGCTCAGACATAAAGTATGCAAACTCATTAAAGCCACGGAACACTTGAACCGGAGATAAAAAGTTACACAAACCTCAGTTTGTTTCTAAAAAGCTATGTGAAATGTATTCAAGTTATTCAATTTAGCAAAAGCAAGACCTTAAAAACAGATGTTTAAGCTAGAAGAAATCTAAGGCATTATCTGGCTCAGAGGTTTCTGTTTTCCAAACTGAGTTAATGAAAAAAGAAAAAGAAAAATACTTTCCTTCCTGTACATTTGAAGTAACAGTATTAAACTCAGATTTCACTCTGAAGAAGCATTAGGGTGGCTTCCTTGTGGGTCCAAATGTACCATGGGCTGGCCATGCAGGGACCACCCATTTTCTTACTCAGACCAAACACCATCATCTTATTAAAACTCATTTTAAGAGCAGATTTCATGTTAAAATTTAATCACACAATTTGAGTTCATCAGAAAGTGAGAATGAGGTATTCAAACTCACTCCAGTTTGAGTTCATCAGGAAGTGAGAATGTAGGGACCACTCATTTTCTTACTCAGACCAAACACCATCATCTTATTAAAACTCATTTTAAGAGCAGATTTCATGTTAAAATTTAATTACACAGTTTGAGTTCGTCAGGAAGTGAGAATGAGGTAGATGTAGGGCTATAGACTGATGGGCAGCAAACAGTCAGGCTCACGGTGGGTGGTGGGGGAAATGGAGAGAAAAGGCAATGTGTCCAAAGCTCAGGAGGCAAGAGGAAGAGTCTAAATCAGTCAAAGATGGAGAAGAGAAGAAAAAAAAAAAAAGATGGAGGAGAGGGAAGCTCTAAATCAATCAGGTCTCCATCCAGGGCTCCAGTGAGAGTTGGGACCAGATGGGTTGGGTGGGAGACTGGAGAGCAAGAACCTAGGAGTTTGGACAAAGATCTGGGTCAGCAGAAGACAGGGAAGGGACAAGTCTGAAAACCAGTGGAGCTCAAGGCCAGCAGGAAGGGTTCGCGAAGCCCCAACTCTGGGCTGAGGGCCACCTGTCGGGACAGACGTTCCTGGCTGGGTGGGAAGTCAGGGGCCACTTCTTCCTGCACCTGAAACTGGCTCTACCAAGGGCTCTCTTCCCACCTTGACCCAGCCGCCTGACCCCTAGTGCCCGGCTCTGCGTGCTGTGGATTTGGACCTGGCTCCTGTGTTCAGAAGTTGGCATCTGATTTCCAGATAGTCACCCTGCCTGCCAGAGCTCTGGTCTCCACCATAACTCACCCCACAGCTTAGAGCCTGAAACCTTCCTCTCACTCCCAGTCTCACGGTCACTGTTCGGTGGTGGCCATTGCCCTTTCCCTCCCCCCATGTCACCTCTGCTCCCACCAGACTGTCCCAGTCTTCCGGACACAATTCCCTCCTCCAGAAACCTGCCCTGTCCCCTGCAGCTTGAGTGAACAATACTCAGACCATGATCTGAGCTGCTCCTTTGGCCCTTACATTGCCCGTGGGTGTCAGTCATCTGATTTGTGAGCCGTCTTAACCTCTCAACTAGAGTGGCAAGTCAACAGAAAACACTTTCCTTGCAGCCTTTATATCACTGACACCCAATAAAGGTTTCAGTTGAGTGAATGAGGCCATTGCATAGAGTTTTCTTTTCCAACTGGCTTCTCAGCCTGATTGCAGGAGACTTTTGTTAACAAGCTGTTCTAAATAACATTGGTTTGGTATTTCAGCATTTGGAACTGCTTATTGGGCTCTGGGTAGAAACCAAACCCAAGGGTGCCTTTCAAGTAAAGGACCCAATGTTTAAAGCTTACAGTGAAAATAAAATAATGAATACCCAGGAGGAATCTTGAAGTCAGGGCTGGAAAATCAAATTCGTTATAATTAATTTTTGTCCAGCTTGAGAGCTATGAAAGCAACTCAGAATGTCCCTCAAATCTAATCAACAACCTCCAGGAAAGGAATAAAAGACTGTCCTTGGACCAGAGTCACTTGGGGAGGGATGTCAATGAAGACATCCGGGCTGGCTGGCTCAGGTGATTTACCTGAGCATCAGGGGGCTGTTCCTGGGCCAGGAGAGCAAAGAGAAAGGTGGAAATGCAATGCTTGTTTTCATAGAAAAATGCCAGTGAGTAAAATAAACATAAATAAAATGTAGTGATATTAGATCATTATTGAGCATCTTTTTGGTGTTGATAATGGTATTGTGGTTATGCTTCTAATAAAACTCTTTGTATTTTAGAGATAGCTACTAAATGATTTACTAATGAAGTGATAAGCGCCCTGGGATTTGCCTAAAAATAAAAGACATGCAAGTCATGGGTAAATGAAAATTTGTTATATTGTTTTCTCTACTTTTATACGTGTTTGAAATTTTCCATGATTTGTCGTTGTTTAGTCACTAAGTTGTGTCCGACTCTGTGTGACCCCATGGACTGTAGCTTGCCAGGCTCCTCTGTCCATAGGACTTCCCAGGCAAGAATACTGGAATGGGTTGCCATTTCCTCCTTCAGGGGATCTTCCCCAACCAGGGATGGAATCCAAGTCTCCTGTGTCTCCTCTGGAGCTGCCAGGGAAGTCCCTACCTTAATATAAAGTGAAAATGAATAAAACACTCCTGAGCCATCTCTGCTGTCTGATTCCTACCATTCATGGCTATGGCTTCAGAATTTCTTCACAAGCTGACTGACAGTGGTTGGGGGTGGGAGGGTCAGCTAAGGAAATTCTATGAAATACGTTTGCATAACAAGGGCATTCCTTTCACTCAGATGGTTTATTTGGAATGACCTGGTGATTCCAAGGTCCTGTGACAGTTATGGGGGAGGGGATGGTAAAGCAACCCAAAGACTGGCTAATCCTGGGGAACTCCTGGTGAGTTTTTCTTGAAGTCAGACTCCTTCTGGAACATTTGACCTGTTCCTGCAGTTTTGGGGACTTAGAGGAGGAAGAGAATCAGCCAAGCCACAACTACTGCTTTATCTGGCTATAGAGGGACTTGGTCTACTCCTGTGACCTAGGCTGGCCTTGCTCCGTATGGCCAAGCACTGGACTCAGAGTTCAAAGAGTATTTGCAAGTTGATTAATTGATCCATCAATTGATGATCCCCATAAAGTAGGTTGTTGAAAGCACGCACTTGGCCCAAGCCTAGGCACACTCCACAAGCAGTCATCCCCTCCCTGGGATCCCACATATTATCTACCCCTTGCGTATATCAAGGCTGCATAGAACAGTTAAGCAGTTAGCTCAGATCCTGAAGGTACAGAGTGAGCATTATTCACTTACAATGAATATGGGAAATGCACACGAAAAAGCCCGCCAAGTCATTTACTTATCCATGAGGGGACCTGTAATTTTAACTTGCATGTGCTTATGATTCTTGAATCTGTCGTGGTCTGGGTGCGGGTTGGAAAAGAATTTCCAGACATGAGACAGAATGAGAGGGAAATAAAGCACTAGAGTGGGAGATGCTGTTAGAAGAGCGGGCCAGCTCAAGGAAGAACCAACGTTGAACAGGGGTCCTTCGTCCACTTTTACACCCAGGGTACAAGGTGTGGGATAGGGGTCTTGTGAGTCATTTGCTGATTGGATGAGGCATGATTACTGGGTCAGGGAAGATCTTCATGACCCGGATAATCACGATGGTGTGATCACTGACCTAGAGCCAGACATCCTGGAATGTGAAGTCAAGTGGGCCTTAGAAAGCATCACTATGAACAAAGCTAGTGGAGGTGATGGAATTCCAGCTGAGCTATTTCAAATCCTGAAAGATGATGCTATGAAAGTGCTGCACTCAATATGCCAGCAAATTTGGAAAACTCAGCAGTGGCCACAGGACTGGAAAAGGTCAGTTTGCATTCCAATCCAGAAAGGCAATGCCAAAAAATGCTCAAACTACCGCACAATTGCACTCATCTCACAAGCTAGTAAAGTAATGCTCAAAATTCTCCAAGCCAGGCTTCAGCAATATGTGAACCGTGAACTTCCTGATGTTCAAGCTGGTTTTAGAAAAGGCAGAGGAACCAGAGATCAAATTGCCAACATCCGCTGGATCATGGAAAAAGCAAGAGAGTTCCAGAAAAACATCTATTTCTGCTTTATTGACTATGCCAAAGCCTTTGACTGTGTGAATCACAATAAACTATGGAAAATTCTGAAAGAGATGGAATACCAGAACACCTGATCTGCCTCTTGAGAAATGTGTATGCAGGTCAGGAAGCAACAGTTAGAACTGGACATGGAACAACAGACTGGTTCCAAATAGGAAAAGGAGTTCATCAAGGCTGTATATTGTCACCCTGCTTATTTAACTTATATGCAGAGTACATCATGAGAAACGCTGGACTGGAAGAAGCACAAGCTGGAATCAAGATTGCTGGGAGAAATATCAATAACCTCAGATATGCAGATGACACCACCCTTATGGCAGAAAGTGAAGAGGAACTAAAAAGCCTCTTGATGAAAGTGAAAGTGAGAGTGAAAAAGTTGGCTTAAAGCTCAACATTCAGAAAATGAAAATCATGGCATCTGGTCCCATCACTTCATGGGAAATAGATGCGGAAACAGTGTCAGACTTTATTTTTCTGGGCTCCAAAATCACTACAGATGGTGACTGCAACCATGAAATTAAAAGATGCTTACTCCTTGGAAGGAAAGTTATGTCCAACCTAGATAGCATATTCAAAAGCAGAGACATTACTTTGCCAACAAAGATTCGTCTAGTCAAGGCTATGGTTTTTCCTGTGGTCATGTATGGATGTGAGAGTTGGACTGTGAAGAAGGCTGAGCACCAAAGAATTGATGCTTTTGAACTGTGGTGTTGGAGAAGACTCTTGAGAGTCCCTTGGACTGCAGGGAGATCCAACCAGTCCATTCTGAAGGAGATCAGCCCTGGGATTTCTTTAGAAGGAATGATGCTAAAGCTGAAACTCTAGTTTCAGCTTTAAAGCTGAAACTTTGGCCACCTCATGCGAAGAGTTGACTCATTGGAAAAGACTCTGATGCTGGGAGGGATTGGGGGCAGGAGGAGAAGGGGACGACAGAGGATGAGATGGCTGGATGGCATCACCGACTCGATGGATGTGAGTCTGAGTGAACTCCGGGAGTTGGTGATGGACAGGGAGGTGCTGCGATTCATGGGGTCGCAAAGAGTCGGACACGACTGAGGGACTGATCTGATCTGATCTGATGGAGTAGGAGGAGAGACAGGTTATACTGTTCCATTAATAGCTACAACATGGGGGAGGGAAGGATGATAAGGGTCTGGTTTTTCCATTCCAAGACCTTCCTTGGTTTTATCTGCTCTTTCGTCCTTGGGTCATCACAGAATCCACTTCCCAAGAAAAAGTAACTTCCCCAAATTCTGGGGACTTACACTAGGGAGATTTGATATCAAAATCAAGATTTCCAGCTCCTTTTGAATAATCAGAGGATCTACAGTACAGATAGCGGCTCCCTCTTCTATTTACCACTCTTCACCCATCTCTAATGCCTCCCTGTCCTCGGTCCCAAGTGACAGAAGCCAGATAACAACACACTTTGCACTGTGTTTTTTCTTAGAGTAAGTTAGATTTTTCTAATTCCTTTACCCACTCAAATGTTTTCTCATCTTCCCAGTCTCTGTAGGCATTTCAGGTTTTGACATTTAAAAATCAACGTCTTTAGATGAATTCAATGGAATTTTTATTTGATACTCTTACCCAGTTAAAAATTAAAATACAAATTTCTCTTTAACTGTTTTTAAAAAGAAGAAAATCAATTTCCCAGTTCGGTTCTGGAAACCATCCTTGGGTTTGCTGTCCTCTCTCCTGTGGTCTTATCCTGCTATAGATATAAGGTCCTTAGCCAAGAGAAAGGCACCATGGCACTGTCCTAGACATCATAGACAAATTGCCTTGATCCTTGGTTTCAGATAGTCTCAAATTGATACATTAGCTCCACACAACTTAGGAACTCTTACTACAAAGGAGTCTGGGAAATGTAGTTTTTAGTTTTCTAGAGGCTGCAGAGTACATCATGAGAAATTCTGGGCTGGAAGAAGCACAAGCTGGAATCAAGATTGCCAGGAGAAATATCAGTAACCTCAGATATGCAGATGACACCATCCTTATGGCAGAAAGTGAAGAGAAACTAAAAAGCCTCTTGATGAAAGTGAAAGTGGAGAGTGAAAAAGTTGGCTTAAAGCTCAACACTCAGAAAACGAAGATCATGGCATCTGGCCCCATCACTTCATGGCAAATAGATGGGGAAACAGTGGAAACAGTGTCAGACTTTATTTTTTGGGGCTTCAAAATCACTGCAGATGGTGATTGCAGCCATGAAATTAAAAGACGCTTTCTCCTTGGAAGGAAAGTTATGACCAACCTAGATAGCATATTGAAAAACAGAGACATTACTTTGTCCGTCCAGTCAAGGCTATGGCTTTTCCAGTGGTCATGTATGGGTGTGAGAGTTGGACTGTGAAGAAAGCTGAGTGCCGAAGAATTGATGCTTTTGAGCTGTGGTGTTGGAGAAGACTCTTGAGAGTCCCTTGGACTGCAAGGAGATCAGCCCTGGGATTTCTTTGGAGGGAATGATGCTGAAGCTGAAACTCCAGTACTTTGGCTACCTCATGCGAAGAGTTGACTCATTGGAAAAGACTCTGATGCTGGGAGGGATTGGGGGCAGGAGGAGAAGGGGACGACAGAGGATGAGATGGCTGGATGGCATAACCGACTCGATGGACGTGAGTTTGAGTGAGCTCCGGGAGTTGATGATGGACAGGGAGGCCTGGTGTGCTGTGATTCATGGGGTCGCAAAGAGTCGGACATGACTGAGCAACTGAACTGAACTGAACTGAACTGAGAGGCTGCAGGACCAGAAGGCAAGCAGAAGAGGAAAGTGTGTGTGGGTATTGACAGAGTCTGTCTACAGTAACTGTCCCAGTGACTCCCCAAACTCTTCCAGTGAAAGTTTCAAGTAAGAAGGTAAGAAGAGAATCAAATAAATACTATGAAAGCTGTGAAGACAAAGAGTCGACAGCCAGACTCCACAGTTCTAACGTTTCTTTGTATCTCATATTTTATCTTAAAAATTATTAGTGAAATTGCCTTCTACTCCATCATATGCCTATGTTTGGTGTTTACATAAAATGATGATTTTCCCTGGAAGCTTTCTGGAAAAATTATGCTCTAGGTAAAAGCAGCACTTTTATGTAACAACTGTTCATACTCCTGGGATGCTGAGAAGCTCTACTGGGGTAGGTCCATCTGCCCTGGCCTGACAGGTTTGGGATGAAGCCAGTGTGACAACATTTAGAGACATGCAGATCCCTGGGCCTCACCTAGGCCCCAGCACCACCAGAAAACAAAGTCAAGAATTCCTCAATGTTGAGGTTTGGACTCTTAACTGTAGGGTCAGGAACCAGGCAAGAGAAGCCCGTGGAGGGTGAGGGATGCTGTTCTCGTTCCTTCTCAGAGGAGCTGGGGAACATGGAATAGTGCGAGTATTCTTCCTACCTCTACTGCTCTCATGGGCAATTTCTCCTGTATCACACAACTCCCTATCAGTTTGCAAATAAATTCAACCTCTTTCCGCCATGATGACTGCTTCCCATTTGTAATTCTCAAGCTCTTAACTGCAAAACATTTAAAATTCTTATTAAAGCCTGTTTAAAGATGTCTTCCTTTGATAAAGTGGCAATTACCGGGTATATGGGTTGTACCCCGGGATCTTTTATCATCTGACGATCAATGGGATTGATTTAGCTTCTGAGCACTATGGATCTGAATGTTTTCCATCCAACAGTAGCACAACCAAATGGTAATCAAGTCATCGTTATTACAATGGATAATAGATAAATCCCTGACAGGAATGGGATTCGAGAATACCATGATTCCCTAGGGTCCTTCCTTTGCAGTCTTAGGATCATTAACAGGAAATAGTCTAGATTCTAATTTTGCTGTTTCCATTCCTGCTCTGAGGACCCAAGGACATTCTTGTCAATGCTGCCTAATTACCTGGTTATACTTTTTAAAAAGTACATCTTTTGGATAAATAAAATTATATGTGTTCATTGCAGTCTCATTTAAATCCCTAGACATTTGAGAAAATGTGTTTTTAACAATTTATAACTAGCAAAACAAGAGATGGTACTATTAGTGGAAATTGTGAAGTTTACCAGAAAGTCAGAAGGCAAATGAAATTGATTTGAAGCAGGAAACCTAATTCCAAAATATGAGAAGGAGAAGGAAAGGACTCTTAAAAAGCAGGAAGGGATTCTAGGGGGAGCTCAGAGCTGGGAAGAGGTGGGTACAGAAATCTGAAGGGGTGCTGGTATGAGAGGAGAAGCAGACAGGTGGTTCTAAACCTCTCCCCTCTCCCAGGGTAGTAGGTTACAGAAGTGTCAGTGTTCAGGTGGGAGCAGTGAGTGTAGATGCTTAGGTCACCAAGTAGGCAGGATCTTTCATGCCCAGTGACTCAGAAAGAAACCAGTGGTCCCCACGTCCAGAAAGCTGGACTCTTCCCAGGCAGCTGCACGTCACTCATTGCCCGCATTCATGATGATGCGTGTGTGCATGCTGAGTCACTATGTCGGGTCCAATTCTTTGCAACCCCTTGGACTGTGGCCTGCCAGGCTCCTCAGTCCATGGGATTTCCCAGGCAAGAGTACTGGAGTGGGTTGAGATTTCCTCTTGCAGAGGATCTTCCTGAATCAGGTATCAAACCATCAGTGATGATAAACTGGTAAATCATAGTACGCACACAGACAGTCTTTCAGGACAACTCCATTGCAAAGATGAACCCACAGCCAAAATGTATTAAATACCTGAAGAAAATCAGAATCACACAAGAGAGGCACTAATGAAGTAGACAGAGCACCTGAGGAGGCATAGTTAATCAAGAGAATAAAATCTCAGAAGCATGAGAGAGAATTTTACACTAAGCAAGAATAAGTTATCTTAAAAACCAGCTTCAGGTTTTAAGAAATCTGTTCCTATTTTCTTTTAGTATTAATACTTAATGATTTCATTTTTTACATGTAGATCTCTGATCTATCTTAAGTTTACCCTACTGTACATGGAAAGTATTGGTCCAGTGTGGTCTTTTCCCAAATGACTGGCTAGATATCTGAAACCAGTGATGACCCATCGCATTTTCCCCAGTAATTTGAGACACTGTCTTTATCCAATACTGGATTGACATGTATTCTTTGATCCTACTTCAGGTCTTTCTATGGTGCTCCATTGATCTGTCTGTCTCTTCAGCCACCAATCTGTTTAAATATCGAGGGTTTCTAGCATGTTTTAATATATGATAAGGCTATACCCTATTCTCCACTATTTTTCTCTTTTTTTGTGGTTTTCCTGGCCAATTTTGTCTTTTTATTTCTCCATAGAAACTTCATATTTATCTTTGCAAGTTCCAAGGTGGTGGTGGTGGGGGGAGGCCTTTTGTTTCTGTAGAGATCACAAATTCTTTAAATAATATGAGCAGGATCAAAATCTTCATGACGTTGTCCTCCTACACAACAATACATTTTATCTTTCATTGGTCAAGGTCTGCCTTTTTTACTTTCAGGAGTGTTTTAGAGTTTTGCATAAAAGGTTTACACATTTCCCATTCAATTTATTTCTAGATATTTTATCTTTCTGATGCTAAAGGGTAGTGGCAATAGTTTTGTTTTGCCTTGTTCTTAACTTTAACAGGAATGTCTTTGGTAGTTCTCCATTAAATAAGAAGCTGGCCTTTGAGTTGAAACATATCTATTTTATCAGAACTTGACCTAATTTTTAAAGTATTCTTTGGCCAGCTGGAGAATTAGGGGAAATTGTGTTCCAGGATTGGTAAGAGAAAGGCACATTTAGAGAACAGTAAGTCATTTAAAATAACTGTAAGTGGCAGGAGGCTAGGTTGCCTGTTGTGGGAAAGGGCAGGAAATGTGGATGAAGACCATAACAGGACGATCATGAAGACCTCACAGCTTGGACTTTCTTCCATAATATTAAAAACCACCAACAGTCTTGAAGCAGGGGAATGGCATGATTAGATTTGTATTTTAGTAAGATTCTTCTGGAGGCCATGGCTGTTTGGTCCCATTGGCAAAACATTTCCAATATGACTGCAAATCAGACCAGCTACAATTCCACTGAATAAGCTAGGAGGAAGAGTAAGCACTGAATAAGCCAGGAAGATGAACAAGTTAGGTCCAGAAAAATCACTGCAGCTATATCACTTTTTTTTTTCTTTGACAACTTAAAAATTATGGAGTAACTAAATCTATTTAGAACTACACCGAAGGATATTTTCTCTTTTTTCTATAGTTTCAGGACATTTTCAGGTTTTTCCCTTCAAATCTGAAAGTCTAGCTAAGGAGATTCAGTTCCAGGAGACTGCCAAGTCTTCACTCACCTCAATGTGAGCTCGGGGTGGGCAGACTTAGTCAGGAAGTGGCCCCCAGAAATGGGGTAGGGCCTGAGGGACACTTGCAGATAGTCCCAGAAGTACTTCCTTTGGCTGAGGACATGACTTTCTTCTCTCCCTCTCTGTTTTCCTGCATGGAAGTGCTGGATATAATCAAGCACAAAGCACAGCATAGTGGACAAAGGATATGATGTTCGTATTCATGAAAAATTCAACCCTAATTACACCTCTGGGAGCCAGTGGGAGTTATTGAAACAGTATGTCCAGAGTGTCCGTCTTGTTAATAGATGCTGGCCCTGCGGGTACTTATTTTCCACGCCACTCATAAAGCCTTTGATGGACAGAAAGAAGCTACTTATGTCAGTCCATAAAATAATAAGATATGAAGGATATAATGATAACTCTTTGGGATGATTCTCATTTAGTATCTGGTCTCGGAGAATGGCTTTCCTCCCTTTAGTGCAATATTCCAATAACTGCAACAGTCAGCTTAGCAGGAGTTCTGAAAAGTAGACATACTAACTTTGGCTCAGACACCAGGGAGGCATTTTGCTGCCATTAAAAAGAAATTATTTTCAATATGTCTGTGAAGGAAATAGTCTTTCAATTTTATTTCTGACTCTCAGTTTAGTAGTGATAGCTCCTAGGTTTCAATCACATGGACTGACATATAGAAACCATTTAATCAAATGGTTTTTGACCCAGCTGAGATGGGGAAAACTCAAAGAAAGTTTTCTAAGGACTAAGGCAGACCAGACATGACACTTATTCCAGCTTGCCAGCCAGCTTTCTGAAAACTAATGAGCAGTCAGTTAAGGTAAACACAAAAAACTGTAAAGGGAAATCGTCCTTTTGTTAGAAGACAGAGACGCTATTAATAGGAACAAAGGTCTTCAACCTGAAACTCTAGTGACTTCCACCAAGCTTGTGTAGGTTAAACCATATGAAACTTCTGATATTCTACTGCTTTTGACCTACAAAACCAGTCATTTCATATAGCTCAATCTATGCTTTAGGAATAACATCATGTTCACCATCCTAGAACTTGGCATAAGCTGCCATTTCTTTAACTCTAAAGCATTAAGCTCCCTGAATGTAGCCTCCTTTCCTAAACTTCTCAGGTCCTCTCTTCCATCACAAACCCATGTCTGCAGCCCAGACCAATCTGCTAGTCTTCATGCCCATGGAACCAAAAGTCCCTGGGTGTCTCCACAAGGAACTCAGTTTGATAGTTTAAGAAATATGTCCACAAACTCTTTGAAATGCTTCCCTTTAAGAGGTGGAGTCCAATTCCTCTCCTGTTGAATGTGGACTGAATTTGGTGACTTGCTGTTAATGAATAGAATGAAGGAGACGTGTGTAGCTTCTGAGACTGGACTGTGAAAAGCACTGCAGCTCCTGCCTTGGTCCCTTTCTCTCATCACTCATTCTGGAAGATTCCACAGTGCTGTGAGCAGCCCTACGGAGAGGTCCACATGGTAACAAACTGATTCCCTCAGCCAACAGGCATGTGAGAGAACTATTTTGAAAGCGAAAAGTAGATCTTTCAGTTTCAGTCAAGCTTTCAAAACCCTGCATCTTTGGCCAACATCTTGACTGCAGTCTCATCAGAGACTCCAGACGGAATCACCCAGCTAAGAATGTCTCAAATTCCTGACCCACAGAGACTGTGAGATAATAAATATTTGTTGCTGTAACCCAGTAAGTTCACAGTAATTTGTTGCACAGCAATAGATAATGAATACATCCAAGAATAAGAAGCCCAACTCTTCATTCACTGTTGTATCAGTTTCCCAGGATTAGTGTAGGAAATTACCACAAATTTGTTGGTAAAGAATCTGCCTGCAATTCAGGAGACCCTGGTTCGATTCCTGGGTTGGGAAGATCTGCTAGAGAAGGGATAGGCTATCCACTCCAGTATTGTTGGGTTTCCCTTGTGGCTCAGCTGGTAAAGAATCCTACTGCAATGTGGAAGACCTGGGTTTGATCCCTGGGTTGGGAAGATTCCCCTGGAGAAAGGAAAGGCTACCCACTCCAGTATTCTGGCCTGGAGAATTCCATGGACTATACAGTCCATGGGGTCGCAAAGAGTCAGACACGACTGAGCAACTTTCACTTTCACCTTTCAACTCAGCCAGTCATTCCAGGAATCCAGAAACATTTTAGACTCTTCTATTTCACTCACCCTGAACATCAATTGATCACTGAATTTTATAGCCTCTACTTGTTAGCCACCTCGGATCTGTCCCAGTCCATCCAGCCCCACCGTCACTGCCTCAGTTGGCTTCCTCATTTCCTTGCAGCCAGATGGCTGGAATTGCTTCCTGAGTGGTCTCCTTCACTTCCAACTATTCCTCATTTCTTTGCAACCAGAGAGGTTTTTCTAATGTTCACCATGTCACCCTTCTGCCTGCAAGCCTTTAATAACTGCTTGTTCCCTCAAGAAGTCTTTGGGTTAACCCCCAAATTCATCCATGATCTAGATTCCCCTCCCTCAACTCCTGCCATTTTGCACAAGCATCTTTGGCTTTAGTAATATCAAATTTGCCTTCAGACATGACATTAGGAAAGCCAAGTGGTTTCATGCAGGTGCTCGTTGTTCTCTCCATCTGAAATGCCCATGACTTTCTCTTTTCCCACCTTCCTCTAGGTATATTCAAATGCGTTTAAAATTCAGCTTACATTTCATATCTTCCTAGAAGCCTTCTCCAAGTCCCCAGAGGGATCCTGCCGCTTCACCTACAGCCTCCCCATGCAGTAGAATAATTCTGAAACCATCTTTCCCTTTAAAAATGTGCTTCTGTGAAATCTCATGCCCATTCACCTTTTTATCCCTAACGCCTGGCACAATTGTTGCATGTGGTAAGTAACCAGCAAAAGCTTGCTGCCTAATAAACAAGTGAATAAAAGAGTCAGGAAAAGCAACATTTATGGCATGATTATAGAACCTTGATTGAAAAAAAATCTTTTTCTTGATAGTGTAGCTTTGACCCTTTATTTATTTAACAATATTCAGAATTCTAGATTAACATGGTGGTGCCTTCTAAAAATTCACCAGCATGGTAACTGGGACCTGCTCACACACCTCTGACCACGGAGGAAAGGGACAAAGCAACAGGGGAAAGTCACAGTCATTATCACCTCCATGCCTGTCATCCAGGAAGGATGGGGTTAACCTTCCTCATTCATGAAACAACCAAGGGTAAACAGTCTGAGCTTGAAGGAGTCCAAAAATCATCTTCTTCTTCCAAAAGACACGCTAGTCAAATTAAATGGAGGCCTGAAGAGTGTTGGCAGATCTCTGTTTTGGAAAAGGAGGCGGCGGCCCCTCTTCCAGCAGATGGAAGGCCTCCGTGGCCTGAGGGGGAGGGAGTATTTAGTATTTGGGCTTCCCACAGGTGCATCTCCATGGCTACCTTTTCAATATCCCTAGAAACAAGGGCCAGGCTGACGGAGACATCTGCCAGAAGGCACCTTGGATTTTCAACATGGAGCCACCACAGCCTTGATAGAGAATACCCAGGAAGAGAGGAAAGGGGGACAGGGCTAGTCAAAGAGGCAACCTAAGGGCTTGATGGAATAGCAGAGGAAACCCACCAACTAGCTTGAGTGAATGGCCCAGGACACCAGCCTTGGGGAAACCCTGGAGAAATGGGAAGACGGCTTGAGTAACAGGAGAGGTCGGCAAGGCTCATGCAGCAGGCTCAGCAGTGGCCTAACACATCAGGAAGAGAGGCCAAGAAGGCAACAAGAGGCTGTCAGGGAAAGACTGGGCAAGGCAGGGCTGCATGCTCCCAGAATCTTTGTACCTGTGCCTGGGTCTCACAGAGGTGAACACTGTCTGTTGGTCCTGATAAAGATGGTCACAAAGAATGCCCCTGAGTCTGAGCAGAGAGACAGGGATATTTCCTGAGTAGATGGAGCAGAAGTTAGAGCCTACAAGAAGGTCTGCTGGGATGACCTCCAAGAATAGAGGTGGAAAAACCCTGAAGGTCAGGGGCATTTGCCAGTTTCCTAAGTGTTCTTGCCTGCATACTCTCATGTGTGGTGCAATATGTGATTCTTGAGTAAAAGAACTAAAACCTCCATGACAGGGATCCCAAGTTTCCTCTTGCCTTCTAACTTTGTCCCTTATTCTTATTTCTTTACTATAGAGCTCCCTCATGTTGGAATCCTTGACTAGAAGATAAGCCACAGGGCTTGCAAAAATGCATCTTGGAATATACCATGCTGACGATGGTGTTGGGATTGTACCAACGACCTGAGCAAGCGGCAGAAAACCAGGAAAGTCAAAGTGAAAGTCATCAGTCCTGTCCAACTCTTTGAGACCCCATGGACTATATAGTCCATGGAATTCTCCAGGTCAGAATACTGGAGTGGGTAGATGTTCCCTTCTCCAGGGGATCTTCCCAACCCAGGGATCAAACCCAGGTGTCCTGCATTGCAAGTGGATGCTTTACCAGCTGAGCCACCAGGGAAGCCCAACGTGTGAAAATGTTAGTCATTCAGTCATGTCTGACTCTGTGACCCCATGGACTATAACCCACCAGGCTCCTCTGTCCATGGAATTCTCCAGATAAGAATACTGGAGTGGGTAGCCATTCCCTTCTCCAGGAGATCTTCCTGGTCCAGGGATTGAACTCAGGTCTCCTGCATTACAGGCAGATTCTTTATCATCTGAGGCAAAGTGACCTTTAAACCATGAGTTTCCATTAAAGGTGAAAACTGCTGCCTAAACCCAAACCAAGTGTCCATGTATTCAGTTTTCCCTGTCTGATAAAAACCCTGACTCTGTTTTAATCTGGGGTCACCTGTCCTTTAAGTACTCTCTAATGTGCCTCGGTTGGATAAAGTATTTAATTTGCATTTGAATCACTTAAATAATTTTCTGATACTCAGAAAAATGGCTGTAGAATGTTATTCTGGTTTTCTGTCCCCAGAGTCACCTTTTGGCAAGTGCCCAGTGGCATTCAGGGATGGCAGGATTAGCCTCTCTCTGCTACGGTGTTGGGCTTCTTCGTCCAACCTTGCTTTGCTGAGCACATGGCTATTCAGGACAGGGAGAGTTGGAGCGGTGGGGAGGGAGCACATAGGAGTTACTGCAAACCATACTTCTTCACTGTTTTTTTTCTCTCGGCCACACTATGTGGCATGTAGAACTTCCCTAACGACAATCAATCCTATGTCCCCTGCAGTGAAAGTGTGGAATCTTAACCAATGGACCACCAGGGAAGTCCACGAGTTAGTGCAAATCAGATAGAGCATTGTGGTCAGCTCACCTGTCTCAGCCCATCTATAAGGAAAAAAGGTGGAGTGGAGTAGGGACAAGAGAGGGGAAGTTTAATGCCCTTGGGTGCATGATAAGTATAAGCTTCACCTTACGAAATAAAGAATTCAAGAACTAGAACTTGCTGTATATTCCATGACTCTGATTTCTCACTCAAGTCCTGATTCTGCTGGGCTACAAGAAAAACAACCTCAGTCCTTCCTGGGAAACCCCACCCTCTAGGTGGCCCCAAAATCCTAGGTCTTGCACAGCACCAAGGCATTGGGGAAAAGGAGTTCTGTTTGGTCCTTAGTCATGGGTGCTCACAGGGATTCATGATGACATTTGTCATCCAGTCTTCCCAACTCCTTCAGGCTGGGCAGATCTGGAAGAGAATTAGTATCTCTTTGTGAAGCACCAATTCGAGTCAACATGATCTCCAGGTGAGGGAACACCACCCCCTCTGCAGAGGGAGGGGTTTGCTTTTGCCAACCAGGGAAGTTCAAGGGAATTTGGGGATTCAAGACTGTTGAATTTTCCATCAAAATGTTTCCATCTCAGGTGTCAAGCTCTCACTCTTTTCCTATTAGCACCTCACAAAGGGGACTGTTTTCTTAATTTCTTTTTCTGATAGCTCGTTGTTAGTATACAGAAATGCAACAGGTTTCTGTATAGTAATTTTGTATTCTGCAACTTACTGAATTCATTGATGGGTTCTAATAGTTTTTTGGACCACTAAAAAACTTAGAATTTTCTTTAGGATTTTTTTAATATACAGTATCATGTCATCTTCAAACAGTGTGACAATTTCACTTCTTTTTCACTTTTAAAAATATTTAAAATATATAAGGAAGATAAAAAGATATTGACAATTTTAATCCAATAATCCAATTCATGGAGTTAAACTTGAAGGGAATAATGAACTTAAAGGAAAAAGATAAATTCACAAAGATATTTTAGGCCTTTACCTTCTTTAAGGAAAAAGCTAGAAATATGAATGTTTAACAGTAGTAACTCTGGTTCATTCATTCCTTCATTTCATAGACATTTATATAGCTTTTACTATGTGCTAAACATTAGGTTAGGGAAAAAAACAAATATGGCATTTGTTTAGGGACCTGCTGGAGGGAATGTGCAAACACATTTAGTTCACAATGTGAGAAAAACACAATGAGGATGATTTCCCACCTTTAAATGATTTCAGTGTACTTTCCCCGGTGCCCCACCACCTCCCCTCATGAATTGATTTCCAATTCATTTGACATTAATTTCTAATGTAATTGCAATGTGGTTTTATGAAAGATAAACAAAATGACTTTTCAGGTAGCACATATTGATCACCCGTAGCACTGAAATATTGAAGAGTCACAAGATAGGGGAGATGATATTTGTTCAACAATAGAATTGTATCTATCAAGTTTTAATGGCCTGAGAGAAGATGCGTGGGGGGAAATGAGCATGATTCATTTGTAAGTATAAATCTTATCAGTTTTTAATGATGACTTTTTACTCTCTCTGGGCCTAAAATGATGCCCCAAAGGTAGCTTACTTCAGGATAGTAGGGGATCATGTTACTTACTTACTCTCTTGCCAGGCCCAAGTTAGCAGCCAGGTAAGCACATGGGAACAGGTGTGTGAAGAGACCTAAGTTTACATCAGAGGATCAGCCTAAGTCTACATCAGAGGATCAGCTTGTTGCTGATCTTTCTTAACACAAAGGCTTTTCTGTTCATAATCTCAAAGTGGAACTTAGGCTCAGACATTTAAATGTTCACTTGATAAGCTACTCTTCAAAGTATGTTTATGTAAAACACTAAAACTTTTTATGGTTTAATCAGACCTGGATGACAATTTAGGATGTCTGTAGTCCATTTATCTGCCTTTAGATGGGACCACAGCTACTTCAACTCTGAAAGATGAGAATTTATCTTTTAAAAAAATCAGTGATATATCTGAAGCTTGCTAAAATGCATGTTTTCTAAATCCAACAAGAGACACTTAATTCAGTATCTCTGGAACTTGGACATTTGCATTTATTATTTGACCCCAGGTGATTGTGGGAAGCAGATGAATTTCTAATCAGATCTTAAGGAAAATAGTTCTATAGGAAATGATTTTAAGAAATATTAGTTCATCAGCTCTGTATAGAATTTACAAGTATAAAGAATGTTTTTCAACATTCTATATAGCACTTATCAAAATTATAAATATTTTAAAATTATTTTAAAATTCCAAATAAATAAATCAGTGATAATGGTAATTGCCCCCAGAGCTAGTTAGCCATTTCTGCTAGATTGCGCCATTGTTTTGAGGTATTAGCATTTCTTATGCTTCAGTATAAACTTAGTTACCAGGATCATAAACTTTTTTACCTTGGCTGTCCCACACCCTTCCCCCTGCCCCCATTCTCCCCGCCACCTACTCAATATCCTTGGCTCTACTTGGATACTCTTATTATTAATAGCAAGTCTAGAAAATGGAAACAAATCTATAGTGACAAGAAGAGATCACTGGTTTCCTGGGGATTGGGAGGGAAGCTGGGAAGAGATATCAGGAAACTCTGGCAGGGGGAAGGGATAGAAATATTTGTTATCTTGATTGTCATGATGGCTTCAAGGGTGTAAACATATGTCAAAAGTGACCAAATGGTATACTGTATGTGTTATTTATTGTACTTTAGTTATACCTCTTAAGTTCTTAGCGATCTGAACTTCTTTTAGATCCAGCCTAAATTAAAAGCTTTGGTTTGCTCATTTGCAAAGCCAGACCCCTCAGTCAATAGCTTGTCTCCCCAGTCCCCAGAGCTGGAAACCACAACAGTAACCTAATCAAGCTCCACTTCATAAGACAGCCTTAGTTCCCTGTAATCATGTAACCACTTCTCTATCAAAGAAGCTTGGAGAAATTAAGTCAGTTGCAATTTGTTCTTGTCAGAGAGCACTACACTTGCAGTTCTGCTGGTTACGGGCAACTCTGTGACATTGGAGAGGCAGCACAGTGGACATTTCATAGATGAATATTCTGAGGAGGACATTCAACTTCATGTATATGGACCACCATCCCCACCAAGATCTTCTCAAGGCCGTGTCTAAACCTCTCTCTTTCTGAATGTGTTTGTTGAGGTGGACTGGGGTCCACCCAGTGTCTCCTTCCCAGTAGCAGCCCAGTGGTGTTACGGGGAAGAGAATCTAGGGCTTCTCCCACATCAGTCCCCATCAGTCCCTTATCTCCATTCCCTTCATGAGGGAGCAGTGAAGAGCGAACATGAGAACACTGAGCATCTTAGAACACCGCCAGAGCCTTCCAGAGTAAAGGCTCCAATTGCATTTCACTCCAGGGTAGAGGCAGAGGGAATTGATGATGAAGACACGTACCTATATCTTAGCTGCCTGGAGTGGTGTGAGTCTGTGATTCTAACCACAAATACCCTTTCTTCCCCAAGAAAAAAAATGTTTCTTCCTCCATTCACAAAGTGGGACAGACTTGATAGAAGCCAAGCTTCAGACTGAGTTGAATGTGACAAAAGCCTGGCTCAAACAAAATGACACAGAATTGGAATGTATTGACTATTATACTAGGAAATCCAGGTGTTGGTCTTCTCGGGCACAGATGGATATAGGTGTTACAAGGCTTCGTCCTACCTCTGTCTCTCTCTTTCCCAGCTCTCTTGCCCTCAGTCCTCTGTACAGGCTGAATTCTCAATCAGACTCTTGCATTTTTGTGACCACCTGTGGCTCTTGATTACAAAGGCCCCTACTGATCCTATTGTATCCTAGATAAAAATAGGCCGGCTCCCTCAATAGTAATATATCTATTTTTTGTGAGATTTTTTTGATGTGGGTCATTTTTAAAATCTTTATTGACTTTGTTACAATATTGATTCTGTTTTATGTTTTGTTTTTTTCTTGGCCACGTGGGAGGCATGTGGGATTTTAGCTCCCAGACCAGGGACCGAACTTGACCCCATATATTGGAAGGTGAAGTCTTAACCACTGGACCACCAGGGAAGTCCTCAATCAAGTCTCATAGAGGAACTCTGATTGGCTCTGCTTGGGTTAAGTGCTGATTTGGGGACCAATCACTGGCAGCCAAGAGAATGGACATACCTACTGCCACGCCCCACCCATGAGGGAATAGGTGAGGAGGGGACTTATAGACCCACCCAAACCACATGGGTTGGCTTTCCACAGTAAAGAGGAGCTCTGCCAGCAGAATAGGAGAGGAGATGGCATTATGGAAAGCTATTACAGTCCTTTAGAAGGAGGAAAAGAAATTGCTAGCATCCCAACCAGAAAGGCTGTTGCCTAAAGGAAAAAACTCTCTATACTTGCTACTTCCTGGTGAGTCACAGAACTCATCTTCTGTCTTGTGAACCTCGATGGCTCTCAATCATCTGGGGGAACAGGAGACTCTTCAACTTTGCTAGAAAGGCAAGGGCCCTGCCTCTGCCTGTGCTATCTTGCTTCTGCAGCAGGAGGAAAGGCTATTGGGCTGCCTTTTCCGTTCACAGGAAAATAAGGATGCCAGCTTGTGATTTATTCAGAGCAGAGAGAAACTTGACCTTCAGAGAGAAGAAAATCGTTCAGAGGAGCAGAAGTGTTGATGAATAAAATGTCACCATTCTTGGTCTTGACCTGGAAGACTTAGGCATATGGTGATGACATTCAGGGAGGAAAGGGGCATCTGTAATCATCTTCTATTATATGCCTGAGGTTTTGGTTCTCAGAAAGTCTAGCATTTAAGATTCTTTCTCTCCTGCCCTTGTTCAGTGTTATTCCACTTAAGAGAAAGGAAATTTTAGCTGATATTCCTGATTCAAAACCAAGTTTAGCTGCGTTAAAGCTTCTACTTTTACACTGAGCCTCCCCCCCACCAGTTCCCTGATCCCTGCTTTGCCATTTGTTGGCTACATGGCCTCAGTCTCTCCAAGCCTATTCCCTAAAGGGCAGGTAGAAATAATCAGACCATTTCAGTAGGAAGACACACCCGAAAATGTTCCCAGACTTGCTTTCCCCAAAACCTGGGACAGCTTTTTAGAACCACATTTTTAAATAGATTACACTAGTATTATGACATGTGTGCTATATACCAGTGGAAGTTATTATCCAAACCTCCTGAAATGTGAATTTATACACATTTTCTATCTCTTTGTTCTATGCTAAGAGTTGTGTTTTTATCAAACACTTTTCTTAAATCCATCCATAATCGCATCCCCTTCCCTCCAATTCTGAAGTATGAGCCTACTTTCTCAGCAACACAACTAGGACAACAGGGGAAGGGAAAGAGAAAGAAAAGAGGAGAGAGTGTGTGTGTATGTGTTTGTGTGTCCCCATGTGTGCATACACAAATATGTGATGAGGTGGGCACCATGATTATTTGACCTGTGCGTTCCTGCCTAGGAAGGAAGTATTCCCATATGGATCCTTTGTGAGAACCCAGTGTCTTCATGATGTGAGAGGGCATTCAACCAGCCCCAACCTCATACCTAATGGAAGGGACATGTCTTTCTGCAAAGTTATTCCACTCAGAAAAGAATAGAAAAGAAAAAACCCTGCATTCCTGTATTCTTCCCTTTCCTTTTTTGTATACTAATTGCCAAGTACAGAAAAAAATAATAGCTTAGGCTTGCTTAGAGTAATGTATGCGGGCAGAGATTTCAGGATGACTTTAACTATTTGACTATTGTCTGCTGAGAAAATATGGAATTGTAATCATTTCTCCAACAATGAATATTTGCTTCACTGATGATATGTCTATGTTTTACTGTTGTTTCTGTGTCCTTCCGTGCACAGAACAACCTTTTATTTTGATGCCAAATTGTAGTGCAATGTTTTAAAAGACATTTAAAATAGTGTTTAAACTCAACATACAACAATGCCATTACTTAGGTGAAGCCTTATCAGTAAGAACAACCAGGGTCATCTACTCTTGAGCAAATTGTGAAATGCCTGATTTCAAATGCTAAAATGTGAAAAATGTCTACATCTTAGAATTTATAAAATATAGTAAATATAAATGATTTATGCACACAGACACTTCCATGACATAAAACCATGTTCAAAAGGAAATAATTTGCTCACAAAAGGTCTTCTAATTGCTGTTCTCATTTTGACATCTTCAAGTGCTCTTCAAAGTTGTATCACTATTGACCCATTAGTTAGCCTAGTTTTGCAAACTGAACTACAATGTAGGCACACTTGTCATAAAATGAAAGTAATTACAGTGTGGGCATTCTGAAGGACATCTCTTGTTCTCACCACACACCCAGCTGGGAGACTGTAAACCATCCTTTGCAGCATGAACTGACTTTAGTTGAGGCTTAACAGGAGCAAAGCAGGGATTTAAACTCAAGATCATCTGACACTGAAGTCTAATGACTCAAAGAATGTCCTCCCCAAACTCCCCAGCCTCTCCATTCAAACCCCTTCTGAGTATAACCTGCCATCTCCATTCAAACCCCTTCTGAGTATAACCTGCCATCTCAATGAAACACTGTGCTCCCTCCAAGGCCCTGGCTGAGAAGGTGAGGAATTGATGCTAAACTCACACCTCTGGTTGCACAGCAATCCTATAGCTGGCAGTAAGTGTCCTATTCCAGAGGATGAGGAGAAGCCCAGCTCATAACCCATTTCCCAGACACAACAGGCTTGATCCATACCTGGTTTGCCACCATCCCCTAGAGTGAAGATGGCCAGCTTTCCAGTTCTCATAAGTCCTTGCACTTACGTTAGCCTTAAAGGGGGGTGAGAACATGCCCCCAGGTATTCTTGGGCCACATTTGGCTCCAAGTGGGAAAGGCAATTGTAAATTTCAGTTAACAAGAAGGAGAGAATTCAGGCTTAAGATGGGGGACTCCTGGCGAGACAAATATTTTTCTTTAGATGCCCTTATTCTGGTTTGACCTCAGATCTTATCCAGACAGAGGATAGATGCAGGTGGGGAAACTGTGGAGTTAAGGGGATGGGGAGGTCATTGTCAGAAAAAGCTAGTTTGGGGTGATTTGTTATGTAGCAATTGACTTTAAAAGGAAGGGAAGGAGTAGGGAGGAGGGTTAGACTCAGAGGCTATGAGAATGGCCCAGGTATAAGCCCATGAGAACCCGAGAAAGAAAAACAATCACCTTTGATTTGACCCAGAAAGCTTAGAGCCCCTAAATTACCCTGACAGACATGCAAATAATCCAGCAGCCAGAAATTCTACCACCAAAATCTTCCAGATTTGAAACCTCCCCTGTGCTCCCAATGCAGGTGACCTGGATTCGATCTCTGACCAGTGAGCTAGATCCCACATGTTGCAACTAAGAGTTCGCATGTTGCAACTAAAGACCCCCATTGTGGTTGTTTAGTCATGTCCATCTCTTTGCAACCCCTCTACAGCCCTCCAGACCCCTCTGTCCATGGGATTTCCCAGGCAAGAATATTGGAGTGGGTTGTCATTTCCTTCTCCAGGGGCTCTTCCCCACCTAGGGATCAAACTAGCATCCCCTGAGGCTCCTATATTGGCAGGTGGATTCTTTACTACTAAGCCACCTGGGAAACCCTACAGATGTAGACCCAAAGCAAAGATTTTGAGGGCCAGTAGTTAATTTTGGGAGATGACCCCAGGAACCACAGGGATGGAAATAAGGAAGTGAGACAGGGCAGGGAAGACACGCAATAAAGGTTGCATTACTGAGCATGACACCACCAAAGGCTATTATGACTGGACTGTGCTGGGAACCTATGAAGCTGGCGTGAAACATGGCTCAGTATCAGAGAGCTGGGGAATATGGTCACCACTTCCTGCCAGTTGCTGGTTGAGGGCTGCTCCTCTGGGCAGTCATTCCTCAGCCCTTGAAGCAGGCTCCCCTTGATCAGAGAGGACATTCTGGCAAAAAGTCACAAGGGCTGGGAGCTGGAAGTCAGAACAACCCACATTAAAGTGGGAAAAGTAAGTGCTAAACAGACTTGGGCAAGGCACCCTTGGCATCTGATAAAGTAGCTACAGTAACACTTGAGAGCCTGGTCCATGAAGGCAAGTTCTTTCCAATCACAGTGCTGATCACCTGGGTCTTTTTAAAGCAGGAAAGCAAATTTTTATGGGCAGAAGAAAAAGAAACACAACCATTGCCAAGAAACCAGCAGCATTCTCTAGGCAAATCCTTGAGACCCATCTGTACCTTTCCAAGGAGAGCAGATTGCCTTGTGAGTTCTAGGGTTTTGGCTGGTAACAAACCCAGCTCCTCGCCTCTGATTTCCCAGCTGTGTGTACAGCACAGGCGAATGCCTTTAGCAGCCTGGCAACGCTTGTAGCAATTAGGATCGCCAAGAAATAGCTACGCGTTCACTCCTGCTCTCTGAATCCATGATTTTCCATTAAAATTAGCATATTTTTATGCAAGGGGTCGTCCCCAGGGAGCCCCAAACAAGCCTTCTAAAACTTGAAGCTTTCAGTGGACTTGAGCCTTGAATGCTGTTCTCTGTCCGCTTTGACATCAGTGGAGCCACTGTTCTCAGAAAAGAGAGTGAGTGATAAAACTCCAGAGCCTTGGATCTGGAAAAATGCCAAGACATCTTTCACCTCTGCTTTTTCCATCCCCAAGGACGATCTCCTCCCCAGTATCCCATTCTGAGATCAATATTTTAGTTCCAAGAATTGCTGATTGTGGAAAAGGGCTGGAGATGCCAGTTTCCTCATCCCCAAGCCCTCACCTCACACAGCTAAGGTTTATCCCATTGAGGGTTTACATCCTTCTAAGAAGTGGTTCTTGGCCAACTTGGATGCTTGTGCAAATGTAGGGTCATGAGACTGAAGTGGCTTGCTCTGCGTGATACAAACGGTGGGTGTGAGACCTGAGACTGAGATCTAATATCATTTTCACTACAAAGTTCCCAGGGTCAGAGGAGAAAGGAAAAAGTGCCTGCCATGACAAAGAGGACAGGTTGCTTGAACATTTCTCCAGGTCAAAGTATTGGTACCTACAGGTGCCTATGTTCCCCAAAGAATAAGAACAAAATAGGGAGATTTGTGTGTCTTTACAGTTCGAAAAGGTAACGGGGTCTTTCCTGAGGTTTGCATTTAGGGGCTGCAAGAGCTGCTGTTAATGCTTCACCTGATATAACCTCCACCCCCATGAATTCACCTGCAGCTACGGGGGGCACTTCCTGTATCCACTGATGGCTTCCCAGGCCGAACACCTGCATCTCTCTTCTCTGCCTGTTAGGGCCTCCTCTTTTCCACCTGCCAGGGTAACCCTCAAACAACAGGATATGGGAGTCACGGATAAATGGTCCAGTGGAAAATTCTGAAGTGTTTCTTATACAGTTCTCTGAACCCCAGTTGCCCCCAGCAGTAGCCTGTTCTTTAACCCACGTTGTAATCAGCTACTCTCTCTTTCCTGTCTTCTCAGATCGGTTGCCTGGAATGGTACAGTCCAGACACACCACCTGCATCTGGACTTGGTCCCAGGGTCTGTTTTCAGGGAGACCCAAACTAAGGGACCCCAAATATAAGGCAACATTCTTAACTGAAGATTGAGCCTCATTTTCCTCCCCACCTCAAGCTCTGGAAACTTACATAAGTAAACCAGCCTGGCAGCTACCGTCATATTCTCACCCTCTATGTCCTCAGTGCCCCTGGACCCAGCACCCTGATGCTCCCCACTCAGCTGGAGGCCTGTCTGTTGCCAGCATCTCTGGGGGAGTCTCAGAATCTGGTAAACAAACTCCTTCCTTCACTTGACATCATGGGTGCTAGGAAAATCTAGGCACGAATCCTTCATTTCCGGGCTGCCAATTTCTGCATATGCTGCAGCTTTGTGCCATTCCTTAAGGACTGGATGTTGTGAAAAATCTAAGCATAACTTTTACTTTCATGGTAAAAAAAAACCTGCTGCTTTTTAGCACACAATGATTTTCTCTCTTCTTTTTGGCTCCCTTTCTTATCAACATGTCCTTCACACATTGCTCAGCATCATTCCTAGGCAAAGTAGCCCCAAACTTGCTGTTCCCAAAACCCTGAACCTCAAGAGCACTTCAGCTGGCTCTGCCCACCTCTGCACTGAAACTTGGCAGCTCCCTTTCCACCCTCAGGTCTCAGGCTTGTCTGAGAGAAGCTAGTGCAGATGCAATGGTGTTGTCAGGCCCAAGGGTCAGCAGCATGGTGAGATGGAAGAAGAGCTGTGTATTCAGTGCTGTTTGTGCATCATCTCTCTCTTTTTTTTTTTTTTGGCAACCATGTCCTCACTCTCTGCCCTCTACACACTCCACCCCATCTTTCTGGAGTCCCTGCCTTCAATCCCTGCTCCCAGTGTTTCCCCAGATTCAGTTAGGAGAGCAAGAAACAGGTGGAGCAGGATTAAGCCTTAAACATCCATGTTCTGAAGACTTGGATTCCCAACCCCATCTGACCTGCTCTGAAATCAAAGATATTTCACATTCTCCCTTTATTGGCCTAACATACCATGTATAGTGCTTCCCTGTGGCTCAGATGGTACAGCATCTACCTGCAATGCAGGAGACCCAGGTTCGATTCCTGGGTTGGGAAGATCCCCTGGAGAAGGAAATGGCAACCCACTCCAGTACTCTTGCCTGAAAAACTCCATGGACTGTCGCCTACCAGGCTCCTCAGGCGACAGTCCATGGAGTTGCAAAGAGTCGGACATGACTGAACGACTTCACTTCACCATGTATAAGTCTTAAAACACACCTCTATGTGTGTGCATGCATGCTCAGCTGCTTAGTCGGCTCTTTGGGTCCCCATAGACTGTAGCCCATCAGGTTCTGCTGTCCATGGGATTCCCTCAGCAAGAATATTGGAATGTGCTGCCATGTCCTCCTCTAGGGGATCTTCCTGACCCAGGGCTCGAATCTGCTTTGACAGGTGAATTCTTTACCACTGAGCCACCTGGGAATTCCATAATACACTTCTACACACAATATTTTAAAAATCAATATAATGTTCTCTATAAGATAATATAAAGTATATTCTCTAATATAAAAAGAAAGCCATTTAGAATACAATGATATGTATCTCAATATCTAAATGGTTAGGCACAGCTAACTAGAAGACAGTTGTCAGATGTTTATGTAAACTTAGAATGAATAAGTTTGGATTTAAAGTAAGCAACCCAGGATGCAATTGAATTTTACAGACATTTTCCCTTTACATTTGATAACTTGAAATAGAAGTTAAATAATATAAACACAGGATTTTGAGTGTGGGCCAATACATGGGCCAATAGAGGTGTGAACTCAAACATGATAAGCAACACTGGGGCTGGCAACACGAGTTTTCAGAATGGTGGCCGTTTACTCTTAAAATCACAAACAAAACAAAGTACGATCCTTAGTGGATTTAACATTCTTGGAAAGTTCAGTTCAGTTCAGTTCAGTCGCTCAGTCGTGTCCCACTCTTGCGACCCCATGAATCACAGCACGCCAGGCCTCCCTGTCCATCACCAACTCCTGGAGTTCACTCAGACGCACGTCCATCGAGTCAGCAATGCCATCCAGCCATCTCATCCTCTGTCGTCCCCTTCTCCTCCAGCCCCCAATCCCTCTCAGAATCAGAGTTTTTCCAATGAGTCAACTCTTCGCATGAGGTGGCCAAAGTACTGGAGTTTCAGCTTTAGCATCATTCCTTCCAAAGAAATCCCAGGGCTGATCTCCTTCAGAATGGACTGGTTGGATCTCCCTGCAGTCCAAGGGACTCTCAAGAGTCTTCTCCAACACCACAGTTCAAAAGCATCAATTCTTCAGCACTCAGCCTTCTTCACAGTCCAACTCTCACATCCATACATGACCACAGGAAAAACCATAGCCTTGACTAGACGGACCTTTGTTGGCAAAGTAATGTCTCTGCTTTTGAATATGCTATCTAGGTTGGTCATAAATTTCCTTCCAAAGAGTAAGCGTCTTTTAATTTCATGGCTGCAATCACTATCTGCAGTGATTTTGGAGCCCCCAAAAATAAAGTCTGACACTGTTTCCACTGTTTCCCCATCTATTTCCCATGAAGTGATGGGACCGGATGCCATGATCTTCGTTTTCTGAATGTTGAGCTTTAAGCCAACTTTTTTACTCTTCACTTTCACTTTCATCAAGAGGCTTTTTAGTTCCTCTTCACTTTCTGCCATAAGGGTGGTGTCATCTGCATATCTGAGGTTATTGATATTTCTCCCAGCAATCTTGATTCCAGCTTGTGCTTCCTCCAGCCCAGCGTTTCTCATGATGTACTCTGCATATAAGTTAAATAAGCAGGGTGACAATATACAGCCTTGATGAACTCCTTTTCCTATTTGGAACCAGTCTGTTGTTCCATGTCCAGTTCTAACTGTTGCTTCCTGATCTGCATAGACGTTTCTCAAGAGGCAGGTCAGGTGGTCTGATATTCCCATCTCTTTCAGAATTTTCCACAGTTTATTGTGATCCACACAGTCAAAGGCTTTGGCATAGTCAACAAAGCAGAAATAGATGTTTTTCTGGAACTCTCTTGCTTTTTCCATGATCCAGCAGATGTTGGCAATTTTGATCTCTGGTTCCTCTGCCTTTTCTAAAACCAGCTTGAACATCTGGAACTTCATGGTTCATGTATTGCTGAAGCCTGGCTTGGAGAATTTTGAGCATTACTTTACTAGCATGTGAGATGAGTGCAATTGTGCAGTAGTTTGAGCATTTTTGGTATTGCCTTTCTTTGGGATTGGAATGCAAACTGACCTTTTCCAGTCCTGTGGCTACTGCTGAGTTTTCCAAATTTGCTGGCATATTGAGTGCAGCACTTTCATAGCATTATCTTTCAGGATTTGAAATAGCTCAACTGGAATTCCATCACCTCCACTAGCTTTGTTCGTAGTGATGCTTTCTAAGGCCCACTTGACTTCACATTCCAGGATGTCTGGCTCTAGGTCAGTGATCACACCATCGTGATTATCTGGGTCGTGAAAATCTTTTTTGTACAGTTCTTCTGTGTGTTCTTGCCACCTCTTCTTAATATCAGTGGAAAAGTTAAGTTATGTTAAAACTGTGGCAAAATGCTTTTTACTTAAGTTACATGAAATTAGCTTCTAGTCTTGAATAACTAGAGACAAGCTTTTCACACATGTGAATACCCAGGGGGTCATCCCACATTATGTACTTGTCCATCCAGCAGGTGGCCAGACACTGCCTTCTGGCACCCTCCCACCAAATGCCAGCAGGCACCACTTGTTATTTTGCTCACCCCAAAATTCTTCATAAATGTCCAAAATGTCACCTAGAGAGCAGTGTCAGTCACACTGAGAAGTATCACCCACCCTTTGCCCTCTACACACACAGGCCACAGATTTAATCTTTGGTGACCCAAAGATTAAACTCAGTGGTTTAGTAGGGTCAGCTCTCTACCACCTCAGAACTAATGTTCTCTGGTAGTGAGCTTAGCTAGGGAGCTGGCCAAGCATCTAGAGCTGAAGCATTAATAAACAAGAAAAGATATATATGCTGTCTTTGACAGCTGGGAACCATTGCCTGAAGGGTAACTTGGCAATATTTATCAAAATTTTAAGTCTACATACTCTTTCAGCAAGTCCACTTCTAGGAACCTGTGCATGAGCAGTATGATATATATCAAGGAGCCTCAGTTATAATTAGAACATATTGGAAACTATTTAACTTTTTATCAGTAGGGCACTGTTAGATGAATTAAGACACATCCATCCACTGGAGTTTCTATAGACACTGAGGTTGAATTATGCCAATAGTACAAAGCAACCTCTAATACATATCTTAAATGAAAAAAGTAAAGCAGAAAACATTGTATATTATGTACTTCCAAGTGGAAATTATTTGTGTGTGTGTTTGACACATTTGATTTGCTTGTGTGTTCATGGATTCTCTGTGGAAGAATTCACTAGAAACTAGAAGCACTCCTTGCCTCTGGGGAAAAACAGGGATGAGCTGGAGACTTCATTTTAACTACATACCCTTTTCTATCTTTAAATTAATAAATTTAATTTAAATTAATAAATTTTTGAATTACGTGCCCTTAGGCCTATTATTGAATTTAATAACCACTTGAATTGATAAAACTAAGAACCTTCCCTGATAAGGCTGTCCAGCAACAGCTGTGTCCTCTGGCATTAATTTAAAGGAGGGGAATTAATTTAAAGGAGCAACCAGGGTGGTAGGTAGGACATGTCTCCGTTGGAGGCTGGGATGTTGCAGGGACATATGCTTGTCCTTTGCTGCGAGAGGCCCCTCTTCAGAGGGAATCTGTATCAGCAGGACCACAAAGATTTCAGACTTCCCCTGAAAGAACTTAAGTCTCCCTGTTTGTTAACTTTTCCCAGTTATGGACAATAGAGGCTGCTCTTAATACTTCTACAAAGGAAAGTGATACTAAAGACAAATCTGAAGACACCGGTGAATGGTCTCCCTGACAACTGCCATTCCTGCCGGCTTTTCAGGATTGGTTTGAAAAGCAGTGGCTCATTCTGCATGTGAGGATCAATGGGCTGGCTGCTGACCTCTCCTCTTTCCTGTTACTTATTCAGGAGACGACCTTTCATTTCTGGTGGCTCTTACATCCCTGGCTAAAAGAGATTGTGTTAAAAACAATTCCTATGGTTATTTGAGAGCCCAAAACCCAAGCAGAGGCCAACAAAGGGTTTTTCACTTACTACTATACACCTAATCAATCCAGTCAACTGAACTAAGAGTTGTTTCCTTGGTGGACATGTATTGATCACTTAGCATGTGTCCAGGATAATTCTTGTATTGGGTGAGTAAATCATGGTTCCTATCCTCTGGCATGTTGGCAGATAAGATGTTGAAAGAGATAAAGAGTTCAGTCAACAAATATTTATTCAGGAGCTGTTGTCCTTCTAGGCTTGGGGGTGCTGGTTATGAGATGTGTCCCTTGGGTTATCTCACAGAGACCTCAGTGGGATTGAGTCCACAACAGTATCCCCCTCATTAACATGCACTTGATTTCCTTCTCTCTCTTCCCTGCTCCCTTACTCTTACTTCCTTGAGATCACTCCCAAGTAATCTCCCTGCACCCAGGTTGTCTCAGCCTTGCTTTTGTGAGCACCTCATCTTAAGAGATTCTGAGGGAACTCATCATTAGTAAGAGGAAATGGTTCACCACCACAGCTCCTTCTTTCTTTTCTGCTGAATTGCTCCATATAATGGCAGATGACATTGGCTATGTGGGCCTTTGGAAAATTCCAGGACAAATAATGGCATTTTCAATACAAGTTCAAGAGAAAAAAAAATTCAAGATCCCAAACACAAGACTTAAAGCACATTTCTAATCACAGCAAACAATCTCCTAACCTCCTTTAAATGGAGATCACTGTAACAAGTTTAAATTCCATGAAAAATAAAGTAGGAGGATCTTGTGTGTTCCTGGAAATTTCACTCAGTTTTCTACAAACGAAAAATGGACATATGTCTTTGAGATACTTCCCATGGCTTTAAAAAAATCCTGCATGGAAACTATCACATCCCTGTCTCAAGGGCTGCTTTGGGGGGATGCCTCTCCAACTCTGAATGGGATCTCAGTTAAATTATTTTCAGCACAATTAGATGGAAATTTCCAGATTCCAAATCAGAAAACAGTTACAGGTTTTCACTCACCTCTGCTGTCTACAGTGACACATCTGGATGTGGTTCCCACCCTTTCCATTTCCTGGATGAAAGTAGAGACCTTTCACATCATGTGGCATTTATTTTCTGTCTCCTGACTAGAATGGAAGCACCACGAATACAGGCATTTTGCCTGTTTTGCTCCCTATTGTGTCCCAATAGTGTCTGATAGACAGTTGGTGTCCTTGGTAGGATTATGCTGAAATTAGACAAAACCTTGGGGGCACATGATTTATTAGGGAGATGATCCCAGATACCAGACTTGAGAAAATGAGAATACAGGAGGAAAAGCGTTCAATAAATATTAACTAAATGGATGGAGGGGAGGGAGTTCAGTAACTGGCTTAGGAAATTCTGTAGCAGTGGTTCTCAAAGTGTGGTCAGGAGACCATCACCACCAGCAGTAGCCTTAGGGAAATCATCAGAAATGCAGGTTTCTGGGCCCCATCTCAGACCTACTGAATTAGAAACTCTAGGAGGTGTTTGAGCAAGCCTCTTAGGTGATTATGCTCCATAACAACTTCATGTTCTCAGACATGCCTTGACCACAGTCACAAATAAAACTAGTTTCACCAAGTGAACTACACAGTAGCCTCCTGGGAAAATCACTGGGAAACATCTAACCTGAAACTCTGTTTCAAAAATGATGTCTTTAGATTGCAGAAATGCAGCAGCCTCTAGGTGATGGCACCCCACTCTAGGACTCTTGCCTGGAAAATCCCGTGGACGGAGGAGCCTGGTAGGCTGCAGTCCATGGGTCGGTAAGAGTCAGACATGGCTGAGCGACTTCACTTTCACTTTTCACTTTCCTGCATTGGAGAAGGAAATGGCGACCCACTCCAGTGTTCTTGCCTGGAGAATCCCAGGGACTGGGGAGCCTGGTGGGCTGCCGTCTATGGCGTCGCACAGAGTCGGACACGACTGAAGCGACTTAGCAGCAGCAGAAGCTAGAGTTTAGAAAGGGGACAACAACCAGAGGCATCTCCCCACTAAGCATCCCAGGCTCCCCACCCACCTCAACACCACAGTCCCACCATCCCAGGAGCTGAGTACAGATTCTGATTTGAAAGAATCAGGTCCAGATCTTTCTTCAGGAAGGGAAAAGGGGGGAGGGGCGGGTGGCTACCCTCAAGTCTCGGGCTGGAAGGTCTCAGTCCGCTGAGGCTCCAGGAACTGTGGAGAAGCCTTGGCCAGTTGCTGCTTCTGTTGGCTCCCCGGTTGCTGAAATGGGGTTGTCAATAATTTTGCAGCACCGGGAGAACTGGAGCACTAACTAGATGACTCTAACCCAAACGGCTTCAGGGCGGAGGTGGGTGTAGACCCCTGTGGCGCACTGGCCAGGAGCGCGACCCCACAGGGAAGGGCGCACAGCTGCCGCGGCCTCCCTTGTCCCCACTAGGGGGGTGAGTGACAAGAGCGAGGTCTTTATTTCAAAGACGGCGGGGACCGGCTCAAGTGTGAAAGCTGGGGAAGATGGGACTGGCAGATGCCGATGCCAGAGGGGAACGGCGATTGGGGGGCTTTTGGGGACACTCGCTGGCGTCGCTTGGCGACAGGAGCTGAGGGCGCCGCGGGCAGGACGTAGCTCCGCTTGGAAGAAAACACAGCCCTTTCCCAAACTCCGGGCAAAGCCCAATAGACTCATCCTCGTTTTACAACTACGTAAAGCAGGGTCCGCGACGCCCGCAGCCAGCCGTGGAGGAGCCCTTTCGCTGACACAGGGACCCTTGCCCTCGGGATCCTGGGATCAAGGGGCTGAGAACAAAGTTAAAAGACCAGAGCAGAGCAGTCTGGGACGCTCCAAGAGGGGCTGACACTGCCACCGTCTCAGAATTACACTTTGCTGACACCCAGCACTGTCCAGTGCCACTCCATCCTATCCCGGGTTTCTTTTCCGGCCCCTCTGGTCCCCAAAGCGAACTACAGGCGCGGGCAGCTTCTCCATCCCGCAGGAGAGTCCCATTCCTAGGTCTCCCATCCTGAAGACGGGGAGCTTCGCGCTGGAATGGGCAAGGGAGAGGGGGTGCACGGAGCTGGGGGAGGAAGTCCCCCCGACCGAGACGCGGCTGACGCCACCCACCCCGCCATCCACCCGGCTCCACATGGCCATTGCCCCCTCTCTCCCAGCAGCCACCTCAATCTATTGTCGCCCCGGCGGCCGCCCTCGGAGCACGTGCCGCTACCCCTCTGCGTCAGTACTGGGTAAACAGATGACTGGCCAACGACTCAGGCGGGGCTATTTAAGAGGCAGCCTTCTGCCCGCCTACCTTGAACTTCTGCTCTGGCTGGAACGCGAAGCCGGCTGCGTCCTATTCCGAAGGTAGGTTCCCGGCTCTCGGGGATCCAAGTGTCCTCGAAGAATGGGTCTTCACTTCTGTTCCCCTTCCATTTCATTTTACCGTTTTCTGTTTCTTCTTTCCGACAGCTCGAAAGACACTTCTCCAAGTCACAAAGGACAGTGCGGTCTGGGTGGATAGGGCTGGTTTACAGACTTGTACTCGCTTGCTTTGTTCTCCAGCGCAGGCAACGCTGGAGCATCTATTTGCTCGGGTTAGCGGGCAAATCGCGATTCGCTAGATGTTACTACACAGCGGTCCAGTGTACTTTGCAATCTTTTCGAATAAACTACCGAGAGGTTTTCAATTTAAATTCATTTTCTGAATACTGCGGGAAAACTCAAGGTTTGGGGGATAGAACCATCCCAGTGTTTTATCTGCGCGGATCTAAAACGCAGCGGTGCTTGGCGGACGCCGGAGGACTGAGCGCAGATCTCTGATTTTTTTAAAACCCTGCCTGCGTTTTACATAGTTGTTCATTGCCAATTCCCATTAGCACCTTGAGGAAACTTGAAAAATACGGCGTTTATGTATTGGTCTCATATTTTAAGCCGTGCTTCTCAGTTTTTCACCATTTATTTCCCTGTTTGAAGCGTCTGAGCTCTCTGGTAAGGTGCCTCTTTTCTTCAAGGTTCTTATTTTTCCTACAGAGTAGTCCCTTTCGGATAATTTTCACCTGTCTTTAATCTCTTGTTTTTCCAGTTAGGAGAAGAGAGACAACGCTGTAACACTTCCTCAAACTAAAGGAAAACAGAAGACATTCCTTCTGCTAAACAGGGCAGAGGACAGGGTCTCTCTCCGTCCCCCACACCACTCCCGGGCCCCGACTGCGGTTCACCCCAAAGAGGAACGCGGTGCGTCCGAACGCGCGTGCTGCGGTCACCGGCTCCCTAATGCTGGCACCTGCCTAGCGGATCCGGAGCCCCGCGCCTTTGGGCTGAGCCACCTTCTCTGTACCTTGGGTGTCCGACCCTCCTCAAGAGCCCACGGATGCCCCACCTTTTCGTTCACGTCCCCTTCCCTCTGCTCCCCGCAGCCATGAACCGCGGCGTGTGCCTGTGCTTGCTGATGGCGGTCCTGGCGGCGGGCGCCCTGGCGCAGCCGATGCCTCACGCGGACCCCACGGGCCCTCGGGCGCAGCAGGCGGAGGAGGCGCCTCGGAGGCAGCTGAGGGCGGTGCCGAGGGTGGACGACGAGCCCCGAGCACAGCTGGGCGCGCTGCTGGCCAGGTACATCCAGCAGGCTCGGAAAGGTACGCAGGCTGCCTCTCTGTCCCTCCCTTCTGTCTCCAGGCCTGACCCTCTTCTCTACCATTGGGCTGGGGAAGGCGGGTAGACTCCTGGGGAGCCAGGGGGTACCTGGGCAACAGGATAAGGAGAAAGGTGTTTCACTTTCTTTTCTCTGATTCTGCTTGCCCCAGACAGTGCAGTTTTCTGTACCTCCTTTGTAGCAAACGGAGAGGGAAGGGACAGGACTTAATTTAGTAAGAGAAAGCTTTCTTTAAACTAATTTTTGGTACTGTGTTTGCTGTTTAGGTTCAACATATTGTAAAGATATTAAAAGATGATTACTGAGCAAATTACTAACTCAGAAAGAGTTTGCAGATCCACTAAACACCCTCTACTGTGACTATAAAGGACAGGAGCTGCCCAGCTACTGCATTTGGAAACCCTCTAGCAGGCAATGGTCAGCGCTAAGAATACTTGAGAGCTGACAGCAACAGTCTAAGAAGTGACTATGTGTCGATTTTCATGGAAGTATGTAACAGGAAGAAAGAATCAGGAGCAGTGTTGAGTCCTCTTTTAGCAGTGGTTTAAGATGATGACCCAGCAAGAGATGTGTTTATTTTCACTTTGCTGTTGGAGACACAGACCCAACTGCCGCAGGAGCTAAACAAGTCACACTTTCCTCAGCATCAGAGTCTTTCTCTAGGAATAAAGTAATTCAGCAGCTCAGTAGCTGAGTGGCATACGGACAGCCCTGTCCCTGTCCGGGGCCTGACTGTCTCATCTGTAAAGAGGGCATGAGGTGGGGTTCCCCTCGGCTCTTTCTAGCTCTTCGTGAGGTTCAGAGGGAGGCTCGTTCATCTCTAGGGTCCTTGGAAATCATGATTTGAACTGAGACAGATTTTTTTTTCCTATCAACTTTATCTAAAGTGACACTAATGGTAAAGCCGTGTTTTAAATTGGAACCAATATGGCTGGATGAAAAACTAGCAAATGCTGCTGGGAGAGGTGGGAGGTGGGCTCCTTTCCCACAAGTCTCTCTTAACGTTAACTGCTGGAGTTCCGGGGCCTGGATTTGAATTTTAACTTGTGGCTTGATAAAATGGGGAGAAAATAAAGGGTTTGGCTGTCCAGAGTCTCCTACAATTCCATAGGAAGGTGAGAAGGGACCTTTTTGACCAGGGCAATTCAGAAGGGAAAAAAATAGAAGATGATGCATTACATTTCATCCTCTTATTGGGGGATTGTCCCAACTACCATCTTCTATTTTGCTTTCCTCCTAATGATATTGAAAGATGTGGAAATATTAGACAGATGACAGAGAATGTCTGAAAATTTGGAGGTTCCTGCTGTCTGTCTGTCTGAAAGTAGTTTAAAATCTGTCCTTGGATATGGGTTGAATATCCTAGGTTTTTCGTTGACCATAATCTGGAAGCCCCTTCCTACCTTCAGGAAAGATCCACCAGAAACAGTTCTGGGAAAGAAGCCAGTTACCAAATGATTTCCCCAGAACTGACACTTCACAGTGACTTTATACCACAACTCTTAGCTGGAAGGGCCTTCCTGCTGTCTTTTCTCAGCCCTTTGCCTTCAGCCTGCAGTGACAAACAAACCCATATGGGAAGAATCGTCACTTGAAACTTTAGCTAGCAACACCAAGGATCAGTGCTAGCTGGAAAAAAAAATCATTCTCTTCTATTTGACAGATATGAACTAGAAATAAGTATCTCCATCTATACAATTTCTTTGTTTTATACATTTTGAGATCACAGTGAATATTTACTCAACTGTAGTATATGCCATGCTTAAAGATTCTAAACAAGATAATGCACCCTTTGGGGAGAGCCCAAGAGTTTATCATTAAGAACTGTCTATGGAGATGTCAGTGATGTGAAGAGAAGGAATTCTATTAGTGTACACCTGCCCCAAGCCCAGCACAGTCCAGTGCTCCATCTGTGTTGTTTCTCTTTGTCCTCACAATAACCCTGTGCAGTAGGGTCTCATTGTGTCAGTGTGGAAGCTGGGATTCTGGAAGATTGGGTGCTAGATGGGTAGCACATCTCGGCAGCATAAGGGCTGGGAATTTACTCAAGTCCTGCCCTCTCCAGAGGGTCTGGAAGCCATTCAGCTTCCCAGCTGTACTGCTCATTACAAGTTTTAAAGTTTCAAGGAGCTAGGCCCTTCAATTGTGTGAGTTGGTTTTAAGTGCCTGCTCTGTGTACGCGATGGGGAAGCGAGTGAGGACTCTGGTAAATGCACAGAAACATGTGTGCAATGGGGAAATTATGGGTGATACAGACACAGCTTCCATACTGTACACGATGCCCCCGACCAAAACCACGGAGGTTGCTGCTCACACTGAAGCTGCCATGTTGCTTCCATTAGGTGGCATTTCCAGTGGTGCCCAGCCCTTGGAGGGGGCATTCAGCAGCAACAGGCAGGAGGACGAGGCATATTTTGGTGTGACTCTGTACAGATAACTGGGTCTGAGAGTTTTACTGAATGCAGGGACTAATAGTTCATCTGAAAGGTGTTGAACAGCAAAGGCTGATTTCCTCTGCATAGACTGGCAACCCCTGCAAAAGAGCTGGAATGTGCTGGGGTGATGCTTAGTCCCAAGGCTGAGAAGTAATGGGGAGGGGAAAGAGAGGGAACAGGAAGAAAGTGTGGGGACATTGCTCCATAGGGTTGTTTCTGATTTTAAATTTAGCTAGCTTTATTTGATTATCAGGATACCTGCTTCTGCAGTGTCATCAATAAATAAGCTGTGGTCCGACTTAATGCAGCTTGGGCAGCAGTTGGCAAGGTCAGCCTTGTACAGAAGGGCTCAATGCCAGCATTGTGAGCAGTGGGGACACAGTGGCCCCCAATATAATAGTAACCATTAAGTGAGCCTCTACCCCTCTGCTCTTGAAGCCACTTGGGCTTTGCCCAGTGAGATCCCTGAGGGACTGTTCTTGCCCCTTGGTTTGTACAACAGAAGGTATGATACTAATTTTATCCCCAGGATGCCAGTGTCTATGATCTGTGGGCCAGAACAGTCACATGCCTCATCATGGCCCTGCCCACTCAACATGAATCATACCTGGACTCCTGTTCCGAAGGACTCAACTCCCATCCCCATGGGCCCATTTCAGGTTCAATGATTGCATGTTGGTCAAAATGGCTGAACTAAACTACCTCTGTTCTGCCCACCCTTCTTTGAATGTTTCTGAGATGCTAAGATTTTAATCTGCTGGTGTGCCTTTTTCTCAATATAATTTTTTTTTTTTTTAGAAAAAGAAGGTACCTTTCAAATTAATAATTTTAAAACAGCATTTATCTAGCAGTGAGATTGGATTCCATTCTAGAAAAGCCATTCTAACATCAAAATATTTTCATCACATTGCCTTGACAAGAGTCAGGTAGGCTCAGGGATATTAAGGGGTAAATTTTATTTTTTTGCCCTGTAGGATCTTCGTTCCCCAACCAGAGAATGAATCATGTCCCCTACCTTGAGAGCATGGAGCCTGAACCACTTGACCACCAGGAAAGACCCTTAAGGGATAAACTTTAGAGATGGGTACTACTGGGGAAATCCTGCTACATAAGGGAAAACACCCAGAGCAGTAGGAAAACCTAGGCAGGTCTCAGCTATGAAAGGCGAGAATAAATTAATTAACCTAAATTCTTACAGATTGCAAACTACACCGCAACTAGAAAATACTACCCTCTCTCCAGTTACACAGACATGGGTCTTTCTTTTCTCTTAGGTTTTGGCCCAGCAATCTCACTATCTCGATAACTCTTTGATACATTTAAGAGGGTGTATGTTACATATTGCCAGGCCTTTTCTATTATTTGCCTTTACAATAGGAACTAGTGATGCTCTTAGATATAATTATCCTGTTTCCTTCCTCTCTGCCCCTAGCTCCTTCTGGCCGAATGTCTGTGATCAAGAACCTGCAAAGCCTGGACCCCAGCCACAGGATAAGTGACCGGGACTACATGGGCTGGATGGATTTTGGCCGGCGCAGCGCTGAGGAGTTTGAATACACCTCCTAGAAGACCTGGCCTTCAGCAGTGTGATAGGAAGCAACCTCCTGACTCAAAGGAGGCAGAATAAGAAAACAATCACACTCATAACTCGTCTCTGATGTCTGACATTTGAAGTATCTATTTATTAAGTTTTCAATGTGAAAAATCTGTCTGTATCATTGTCCAACACAACCTCACACCTTGGCAGAAATGTATAAAAGGATGACAAAATGTTTTCCTTATCTGTGACCCCCAGTCCTAATGTGTTACAATGCTATTAAAGTGATTTTCTTCTGTTCCTCATTCTCTGTGTCTACAAATGGCAAAAAGTCCTTTAGTCTTCAGAAAGTTCAAGGAGGGATTCCTGATGTATGGGACCAAAGGATGAATCCCTGCAGTCGATGATCAGAGAAAAGGGACCTGGGTTTTATTCAGCAAAGGCCCCAGGTGGCCTGATGCAATAGGAAGCCCCAAAGGAGACAGACATTGGAAAGAACGGTGGTTAATTCACTTTACAAGGAACACTGCATTTTGGTTCCATATCAGTTGGACACCATCCAGTGACAGTCTGGGAAGTAGATGGTAGTCTACGTATTACTTTAGTTCTCAGTCTTTGATACGCCAATTAGGACCAGACCCGAGCATGCATGGCTTGAGGTTGAGGCCTGGAGTTCATGAATGACTATACGGGGTTGCCTTCCTGAGCTACTCTCTCTCTCTCTCTACAATCTCCCCAGAACTTTCCAGTTTCCTGGGACTCTTCTTTTTGGTCCTCCACCCAAAAACTTGGCTCTGGTTATCCTGTTCTGCCATACACTCTCATATTTGGGCCCATGTTTGAGTCTGAGTAATGGAAGAACAGTGAGTGAAAAAAAGCAATAGGGGTTGATGAGACCCTCTTGAGATCATAACTCCTCCTATCTAAGAGCCAGTTGCCTCTTCCTCAGGTTTGGCCTTGGCCAGGCTCATGACTGACCTTTAACCACTGTGGCTATGTGTTTGCCAGGGGGCTGTGGCATGAAAGAGAAGAAAAGAAAAACAGGAAATATTTACGCTCTCTGGCCATTAGGAATTCCCTCTTTTACTCCTTGAGCCAGAACTAAGGGATGTCTCCTGGAGATGGGTTTGCTGTGCCCCAGATTGCACTTTTAGTCCTAGGTTATGTTAAGTTCAAGAAAAGTCCCCCACACAGTCTTCCAGGCCTACTCCTGCATCCTCTTTGACTATCAGGATCTGGTAGTTTCTAATGGAACCCTAGGATTTTGATGAAATATTGTCTCAAGATGTGATGAAATTAAAAAACCCAAGTCACTCACGCCATCAAGGTATTCTCTAAGATTGGGTGGCTTATTTTATTATCTTAATTCTGAATACTATAACTCCCAAGAGCCTTCTGGTTTGGAAAAATCTCAAGACAGCACGAGAAGTTTCTGACAAGTGGAATATTATATCTAATTAAGCTCCAAGACTAGCAACTTTTCTACCTTTTCGTTCCCATGGCTCACATGCTGGTCTGGGCACATGGCAGGCAGAATTGGCACGAGTTCAAGCCTTTCCTGCCCTAACACTTCGGGACTGTAGCCAGAGTGACTCACATTGTTTGATCTTTTTCCAAGTTCCATTCTGAAAAGGATTCAACTGCTCTCTTTACCATCTTGTGTGTACTGTTATAAGCCCTTCGCTGGCCCAACAACATGCATGGAACACACTTGTATGTCAGGTACTATGCTGATGTGGCTGGTACAGCTACCAAGAGCTCCAGTGGGAGATTCACAAAATCACAGTACAGTGCTTCAGGAATTATGGCAGATACTAATAATATTCAAAGGAAGGGACAGAACAGAGCAGCAGAGCTGGCTGAATTAAGGGGCAGGACAGCTGGGCAGCTGCCCTTGGAGCCAGTCTCAAAGGGACATCTAATCAACGCGGCAGCAGATCAGGTGTCAGTGAATTTCTTTATACTTAGTAACTTAGTTAACTGAAGAAATGGGCATCCATTCCTCCCCTACAGAAGATTACAATGCCCTCAAGTGGACACTTTTTTTAAAAAAAACCACTCCTGTGGTTGCCAGCTCCTCTTTGTAGAAAGTCACACTGAAATCTGCAGAATTCAGGCCCACTTCTTTGCCAACCTGCTGGTTAACCCTCCCAGTCAGCTGAAGTTTCAAAACTGGATAATTCAGGGCCCTGGACTGTTTATTCTAAGAATGGGTGATTTTTTTTAATCTTAATATTGGAACTTTTAATATGACTGCCAAATGGCTCCAGGGTTTGAAAAATCACTCAATGAAACTGAAAAGGGAACAAGAGCCACTAACAAATTCTTTTTGTAGAATTAAACTCAAGGAAAAAAAGGAACTCTTAAATGTATTTTTGAAGACAAGTTGGTAACTATGGTTACCTCTAATTAATGAGCAGCTCATGCTTTCCAGATTTGAGTGGAGGAAAACTGAAATGAAAAACAATTCCAAATTAGTAAAAATGCTAAGTTCCATTGAGTGCATGTAATGTACTTTAGAAATGTAATTTAATGTCTGTTGAGTCTAGTAATTAAGAAGTTGGTCTTGCATTTTCGATTATTTAATTTTATTTTTTTCTGTAAATTATCATTATTGCATGTTAGAAAAATATTGGCCCATGACAGATCAGTTTGAAAAATAAAACCAACCAACTGATCCTTCACCATTAAGGGTTGAGAAGTACCACAGTGCTGCTGCTACTGCTAAGTCACTTCAGTCGTGTCCGACTCTGTGTGACCCCATAGACGGCAGCCCACCAGGCTCCCCCATCCCTGGGATTCTCCAGGCAAGAACACTGGAGTGGGTTGCCATTTCCTTCTCCAATGCATGAAAGTGAAAAGTGAAAGTGAAGTCGCTCAGTTGTATCCGACTCTCTGCGACCCCATGGACTGCAGCCTACCAGGCTCCTCCGTCCATGGGATTTTCCAGGCAGGAGTACTGGAGTGGGGTGCCATTGCCTTCTCCGAAGTACCACAATACATGTTCTTAAAGTCCCAGGGATTTGACACCTGGCTAAGCCCCTTGTCTTCACCCCTGTGTAATCTGCTTGTCAGAGCTCTAGCCTTGACAGCAGCCTCAGAGGGGGCCAGAGATTGGGCATCAGCTGATGCAAATGAAGGGATCTTCCTACCCAGTTCCCGAGCCAAACAACCATTTCTGTGGTGGGTCAGCCAGTCATACAGCTGAGCACACAAGGCAATAGCTTCTCACAGACTAGTGACCCCAGGGTGATGAACACAGCCGGTGGCTAGAAGTTAGGTAACCAGGAGAGTGAGGAATCACATGCATGCTGTTGCTGTTATTCTGCTAGTCTACTTAGTGTCACAGGTGACAAACAGAAGTCTCTGGGAAGACCAAGGATTTATATACTGGGGGGCTTGGGAGAAAACACCTCTCTGGCTTTTCTCTTCTGAATAAGGTCGCTAAACATTGGCCTGCACTTGTGGGTCTCTGCTACCAATGGCCCCCAGTGCTGCAGTTGCCTGCCCCTAGAAAACCCCATTGAATTCTGCCTTGCCCTGTGCCTTCCCTCAGACTGGGGCTCCCTAAGGGAGGGCTGTGTCTCCCCTTATTTTCTGGTTTTGTGAAGGGAGGCTGTTATCTCCTGCCCACTGTGGTTCTCAAGGACAGGGTTGTGTTTCTTCAGAGTGAGCTCTCTGAGGCAGGGCTGTATCTTGCCCTCAGACTGTGGCTCTTCAAGAACAGAGCTGTGTTTCTGTTTCCATCATAGGAAGCACCCTGAAACAAGGCTGTGTCTCTCCTCAGACTGTGCTGTTTTTTCTTCTTCTTCTTTTTTTTAAATTAACTAATTGATTTATTATTATTATGTTGGCTGCACTGGGTCTTTGTTGCCGGGACTTTCTCTAGTTGCAGAGAGCGGGGAGGGGGGGGTGGGGGGGTGCTACTCACTGTTGGGGACATGAGGCTTCCCATAGCGGAGCCGTGATTCTGGCGTAGGGAGGGAGGTGACGCTCAGTATTTGTGGCGCCTGACAGTGAGATCTTCCTGTGCCTCCTGAATTGGCAGGTGGATTTTAAACCATTGGACTACCAGGAAGTCCAAGAGCTGTGTGACTGTGAGTGGTTTCCAGAGGCAGGGCTGTTTCTGTTATCACACTGGGGTCCCAGCAGTCTTGGCGGGTTTTTTTTTTTTCTTTTGGCCGTGCCCCTCGCATCTTGCGAGATCTTGGTTCCCGCACTACCGGTTGAACCCCTGTGAGGGCAGTGAAAGAGTGAAAGCAGCGAGCGACCCTGAGGGAATGCTGTATCTCCCCCCTTCCTGTGTCTCCTCAAGGGCAGAGCTGTGTTTCCTCAGACTGAAGCTTTCTAAGGCGGGGCTGTATCTTCCCTCAGACTGGGGCTTCCTGACAAACAGCTGCTCCCCTCAGACTTGGAGTTTCTGAGGCAGGGGTGTATCTCCTCAGAATGGCTCTTCAAGAGCAGGGCTGTTTTGCCTCATAGTGAGGCACCCTGAATGAAACAGGGTTATGTCTCTCCCTCAGACTGTCCTGTGTTCTTGTTTTAATTAACTGATTTATTTATTATTACTATTTTGGCTGTGTTAGATCTTCGTTGCTGGGCTCAGGCTTTCTCCAGCTGCAGAGAGCCGGCCTGCTACTCTCCCTTGAGGAGCACCTGGCTTCTCATCGTCCGAGCGGCGGCTGTAGCGGGAGGGACCCGGGTCGGGGCGCTCAGTATCTGTGGCACACTGGCACGTGAGATCTTCCCGTGTTCCCTGCATTGGCAGGTGGATTCTTAACTACTGGACCACCAGGGAAGTCCAAGTGCTGTGTGACTGAGAGTGGTTTCCTGAGGCAGGGCTCTTTCTGTGATCACACTGGGCTGGAAGAAGTCTTGGTGGTATTTTCTCTTGGTCAAGTGCCTCACGACTGGTGTGATCTGAGTTCCTGTACTAACGGTTGAACCCCTGTGAAGGCAGTGAAAGAATGAAAGCAGCAAGTGACCCCTGTGGGGGCACGCTGTATCTCTCCCTCCCTGTGTCTCCTCAAGGGCAGAGCTGTGTTTCCTCAGACTAAAGCTCCCCGAGGCACTATTGCATCTTCCCTCAGACTGGGGCTTCCTGAAGAAGAGCTGCTCCCCTCAGATTTAGGATTTTGGAAGCAGGGCTGTATCTCCCCCTAAGACTGTGGCTCTTTGAGAGCAGGGCTGTGTTTCCTCAACGTGGGGTTCCCTGAGGGTAGGTGTGTGTTTCCCTCAATTTTGGGCTCTCTGAGGAAGAGCTGTATCTCCACTCAGAATGGGGCGCCCTGAAGGCAAGGCTGTTTTAACCCTCAGATTTGCCCTCCCTGAGGCAGAGCTATATATTCCACTAGACTGTGACTCTTGGAAAGCAGGGCTGAGTTTACCTCAGAGTGAAGCTCCCTGAGGTAAAGCGGTCTCTCCTCTCAGCTTGGGGCTCCCTGAAGGAAGAGTTGTGCTTCCCCTCATATTTGGGCTCTTTGAGAAAGGGTTTTATCTCCCTTCAGAATGGGGCTTTCTGAAGGCAAGAATGTATCTCCCCTCAGATTCGAGTTCCCTCATGCAGGGCTGTCTCCCCTCAGACTGCGTGTCCCTGAAGGCAGCGCTGTGTCTCACCTCAGATTCGGTTTCCCTGAAGGTGCACTCACTCCTCTCACTCCTCAAGCTCAGGGCTGTGTTTGGTCAGAGTGGGCTCCCTGAGGCAGGGCTGTTTCTGATCTCAGTATCAGGCTGTGTGGCAGGTTTGTGTCTCCCTCTCAGATTTGGGTCTCTTTGAAAGCAGGACTATCTTTCACAACAGTTGGGCTCCTTGAGGTATGGCAGTGTCTCCCCTTCCAGTTTCCTGAAGGATCATTATATCTTCCCTCATTGTAGCTTCTCAAGGGCAGGGCTGAGTTTTCTCAGAGTGAGCTCCCTGAAGCAGGGCTTTATCTCACTCAGCCTCTGTCTCTTGGAGAGCAGGGTGGAGATTTCCTCACAGTGAAACTCCCTGAGGTAAAGCAGTCTCTCCTCTCAGCGCTTGGAACTTCCTGAAGGAAGAGCTGTGTTTCTCTCAGATTTGGGCTCTCTGAGGAAGGGTTTTAACTCCCTTCATAATGAGGCTCCCTGAAGACAGGATGTATCTCCCCTCAGATTTGAGTTCCCTCAGGCAGGTCTGTTTCTCCCCTCAGACTGGGGCTCCCTAAAGTCAAGGCTGTGTTTCCCTTAGATTCATCTTCCCTGAGGCAGGGCTGTATTTCCCCTCAGATTCCAGGTCCCTGAGGGAATGCCATATTTCCCCCTCACTGTGGCTCCTCAAGCTCAGGGCTCAGAGTGGGCTCCCTGGGGCAGGGCTGTTTCTGATCTCAGTATCGGGCTCTGTGTGGCATGTCTGTGTCTCTCTCCCAGACTGGGTCTCTTTGAGAGTAGGACTATCTTTTCTGCTAGTCACTGGGGCTCCCTGAGGTAGGGCATGTATCCCCTTCAGTGTCTCCCCTTCCAGTTTCCTGAAGGATTGCTATATCTCCCCTCACTGTGGCTTCTCAAGGATAGAGTTCTCTTCCCTCAGATGAGGACTCCCTGAGAGTAGGGCTGATTCACTTAGATTCCAATTGTGGAAGGGCTATATCCCCCCTCTTAATGGGGCTCCCTGAAAGCAAGGCTGTGTCTCCTCTCATTCTGGGGCTCCTTGAAGACAAGGTTGTGTCTCGCCTCATATTTGCGTTCCCTGATGGAGCTCAGTATCTCCCCCTCGCTGTGATCCTTAAGGGCAGAGCTGTATCTCTCCACAGATTGGAGCTCCTTGAAATCAGTGCTGTGTTTCCGCTTAGCGTGGGGCACCCTGAGGGAGGGCCGTATCTTCCTCTCAGGCTGTGGTTCTTCAAGAGCAAGGCTGTGTTTCCCCATAGTGAGGATCCCTGGGTAGGGAGGTGTCTCCCTTCAGACTAGGGCTCCCTAAAGACAGAAATGTCTCCCTTCTCAGACTCAGGTTCTCTAAAGGAGCTCTGTATCTCCCTTTCTTTGTGGATTCTCAAGGGCAGGGTCTCCATCTCTCTTGAGGCTTGTGCTCCCTGAAGTCAGGGCTGTATTTTCCTTCAGACTGGGGATCCCTCAGGCAGAGCTGTATCTCACTCAGGCTGTAGCTTTTGGAGAGCAGGGCTGAGTTTTCCCCACAGTGGAGCTCCCTGAGGTAAAGCTGTCTCTCCTCTCAGCTTGGGGCTCCCTGAGAAAGGGCTGTATCTCCCTTCAGAATTGGGGTCCCTGAAGGTAAAGCTGTATCTCCCTTTAGATTCAAGTTCACTCATGCAGGGCTGTGTCTCCCCTCAGACGAGGGGTCCCTGAAGGCAGAGCTGTGTCTACACTCTAACTGCAGCTCCTTGAAGACAGGGTGATGTCTCACCTCAGAATCCTATTCACGGAGGGAGGGCTGTGTCTCCCCCTCACTATGGATCCTTAAGGGCAGGGCTGTGTTTCCTCAGAGTGGGCTCCCTGAGGCAGAACTGTTTCTAATCTCAGTATTGGGCTCTGTGTCTCCCTCTCAGACTGGGTTTCTTTGAGGTCAAGACTGCTTTTTCAGGGTGGGGCTCCTGAGGGCTGTATCTCCCCCCTCAGACTATGGCCCTTTGAGAGCAGGACTGTATTTCACGACAGTGGGGTTCCCTGAGGTGGGGCATGCTTTCCCTTCCAGTTTCCTGAAGGATTGCTAGATTTCCCCTCACTGTGGCTTCTCAAGGACAGAGTTGTCTCCCCTCAGATGTGGACTCCCTGAGGGTAGGGCTGTTTCACTCAGATTCTGGCTATGGAAGGGCTATATCCCGTCCTCTTAATGGGCTCCCTAAAGGCAAGGCTGTGTATCCTCTCAGTCCGGGGTTGCTTGAAGAGAGGGTTGTGTCTCCCCTCAGATCTGAGTTCCCTGATGGAGATCTGTATCTTCCTCTCACTGTGATCCTCAAGGGCAGGGCTGTATCACTCCACAGACTGGGTCTCCCTGAAGTTGGTGCTGTGTTTCCCCTCAGAGTGGGGCTCCCTGAGCCAGACTCTCCTCAGACTATGGTTCTTTGAAAGCAGGGCTGTGTTTTCTTTTAGCAGGGCTCCCTGCAGGCAGGACTGTGTCTGCCCGCAGATTTAGGCTCCCTGAAATCAGGATTACATTTCCCCTTAGTATGGAGCTCCCTGAGCAAGACTGTATCTCCCCCTCAGACTGTGGTTCTTAGAGAGAGGACTGTATTTCCCCTCAGATTCTGGGTCCCTGAGGCAGTACTGTGTCTCCCACTCACTGCAGATTCTCAAGGGCAGGGTTGTATTTCCTCATAGTGGGGCTCCCTGAGGAACAACCACATCATAGAATGGGGCTCCATTCTTAGAATGGGACTTCCTGAAGGCAAGACTATTTGCCCCCTGCTTCACACTCCTTGCTGCAGGGCTGTCTCCCCTCAGATTTGGGTTCCCTGAAGGAGCTCTGTATCTCCCCCTCTCTGTGGGTCCTCAAGGGCAAGGCTGGGTTTCCTCAAAGTGGTCTCCTTGAGGCAGATCTGTGTCTCCCCTCAAACTTAGGCTCTTTGAGTCAGGGTTGTGTCTCCCTTCATTTTCGGTCTCCTCGAAGGAGTACTGTACTCCCCCTCACTGAGGTTCCTCAAGGGCAAGGCTCTGTTTCCTCAGTTTGGGGTTCCTATGTGTGGGTTCAGTTGCTGTTATGTCCGACTCTTTGTGACACCATGGACTGTAGCCAGCCATGGAATTTTCCAGGCAAGAATACTGGTGTGGGTTACCATCATCTACTCCACAGGGTCTTCCCGACCCAGAGATTAATCCTGCGTCTCCCTCATTAGCAGGTGCCACCGGGGAAGCCCCTGATGAAGGTCTATCCTCCTGTCAGACTTGACCTCCTGAAGTCAGGGCTGCCTTTTCCCTCAGAGTGGGTCTCCCTGAGGTGGGGCTGTGTCTCATCTCAAATTCAGGCTCCTTAAGGTAGCGCACTGTGTCCTCTCAGACTCCGCTTTCTCAGATATCCATCTTGCTTTCTTTCCTGGGATCTTTCACGTCTGCTCCAGGCATTGCCGAGTCTCCATGTTGCTGGTTTAAGCTGAAGGCCCTGCTTTCCCTCTCTGGTTTTCAGTTCTTTGGAACTTTAGAGTTTGATCAGCCTGAACCTTGGGATTTCATGTGGTGAGATCCTCAGTACCACTGAAAAAGTACTTACCCCAACCCTGGATTCAATAACAAAGAATAAAAAATTATTTAAAAGAAAGATGTATTAAAAGGGGGTGGGTTTGTTTCAAAAGATGGAAATACCCTAATATAGAATAGTTTTTTTGTAAACTGTTTTTTAAAATTGCTTTCCTGTGTCTCCTGGGAGTGGCAAGAGGCTATTTGGGGTGGTTTCTTCCCCATCCTATGCTCAATTTTTTCACTAATACCCTAAACCTGTGTGTATGCCATCCCCTAGTTTATGAATGCCTCCCTTCAGTTCACCTGGCTTCATTACTTTCGTCAATATTTCTACTAGGACAGTTGCCTGCCTTGAATTATTGATACTTTTCAGGGAAACGCATACCCATCTGATTTTAGGATTGGACCATCAGGACAGGTTCCATCGGGTCTTCTGCTGTCTCCAAGTGCCCTCTACAGGCCAAAGAAAAATCATCCTAGGATATAGTGTTTTCCAGCCAGGAGCCCAAATGTGCAAAAATTTAATTAAAAAAAAATTTTTTTTTTTACTTAATCCCTATTATGACCTCCCAGTCAGTTCAGGTAATTCATAACTTTCTACCTCCACCAATTTCTCCTCAGAAAGCATCTAAGTTCTGTGACCAGCTTTCATTCTAGCTTGTGGGAGGCATATGTCCACTTTATTTATCCTGTCTTACCCAATGGTTTTAATATCCACTGTTGTCTAAATAAGTTAGTTCTGCAAAATAGTGGTTTCTCTAACTCTATTGTCCTTCTATTCACCTTTATACTTAGAAGTATGCATTCTAGATTCCTTTTCCCATCTCTCCTCCATACCTTTACCCTCTGTTTGGAATGCCTTCCCCACTTGGCAAATCCTACTCATCCTAGAAACCCAGATACAGGGTCACCTTGTCTCAGAGGCTTCCTGTACCAGTCGGTAGAGTAACTCATTTGCTCTCTCTCCCCTTCAAGCATGGTGGCTGTAGCTACAGCTGCCTGGCTTCCCTGAACCTTTGAGACAGAGGCCCCTCCCATGGCAGGACATCCAATCAAACTCTGCCTGATCTGGCACAGTGGTTCTCAGAGCTTAGTGAGCCCCAGGATCACCTGGAGGGCTTAGTGAAACGTACCTGGGCCCTAGCTCCAGGGATTCTGATGAAGCACCCTAAAACTTCACTGGCTTAACGAAAGTTGGTTTCTCCTTCAGAGCATATGTCAAATGTTGGAGGGCAGGTCTCATGGGTCCTTGGAGACCCAGGATGATGATAGCTCCACCAACTTGTGACACTACCATTTCAATGCTTGAATTTAGAGCAAGAGAGGAAAAATCATGAATGGCCTTTTCTCTGCTCACAGCCCACTGGCCAGAAATAATCCTGTGCCCTGACCACTGCAAAGTGGCTGGGAAACATTGGCATCACATGGACAATTTGATGAACACTGGTTTCTCTACCATAACCACTCGCCCCTTATTTACTGGCACACACACACAGACCTGCTCTCTGATCCTCAAACACGCCAAGTGCGTTCCTACCTTTGAGCCTTTGTAGTAGCTGCTCTCTCTGCACTAATGCTCCTGTGCCAGAGCTCACATGGTCGATTCAAATACCACCTCCTTGGACAGGCCTTACCTGACTGCCCAAAGCAGCCACCTAGTCCCTCAGATCAGCCTATTTCAATTCTCTGTACAGCCCTTATTATGCCATGTTTGGTCATCTCTTTCCTGTTCAAAGACTGTATGTATGCTCCATGAGAGAAATCAACCACTTATCACCGTGTCCGCACTACCTTTAACAGTGCCTGGTCCATCACAGATGTTCAAAATGTATTTCCTCAGCTCAGTAACCTAAGGGATTTCGCATTTATAGGTTGAAAAAATGGAAGACCCAAAGAGAAGTGGCTTACCCAAGGTCACAGCACTATTAAATGGTAGCACTTGATTGAAATCCATGCCACTGAAACCACCAACGCTATGTTTGCTTGGGTCACTTCACTGCTTCCACACGTTAAAGTGGCAGTAAGTTTTGTCATTTTCTTCTCCGTCTAGTGATCCTCCACTGTCCTTGGTTTTTAAATCTCAACCAAGTCCTATGGAAGGCAATTTGACAACATCTATTTGGGAATTTATTCTATAGGTAAGTTCATGTGTGTGGAAAATTACATATACACAATATTTTTTCATTTCAGTGTTGTGATAGTGAAAGTTTAGAATTAATTTAAAGGTTCATGGGGGTGTACATGTATTCACAGTGGGCATGTACACGATAGAGTAGTATATAGCCCTGAAAAGTGAGAGAGTGCTTCCAGCTCTGACTAGAAGTTTGTCTAAGGGAAAGTATTACATTAAAAGAAAGGTGGGATACAACAGAAGTATATGTCTTTCATTTAAGTTCCCCCAAGAGCTGAATCCCTCATGTCTTTCAGAGATCAACTCCTCAATGAAAAGAACAAAATACAAATCAGTAGCAGTGTGGTTTCCATCATTTGATCTTATTTTATTGGTATTCATCAGCAAATAAAATTTTATTGTTGATTTTGGATGCATTACAACACACTTTTTGGTAGTGGTTGCACAATGTTGATCATTTATTAACTATACTAAATACTGCAACCTCTCAATTGCTGAATTTTACATGGGTATTTTCTTTGTGATGATGGGTGGCTCCTCTCTCTGAATACATAAAATGGTCCATTCCATCCATGGTTTTCATATTCCTTTGTTATTCTACCTACTGCTTTAAAATACATTCAAATAAAAAGATATAAGTTCCGTGCAGTGAGTGCACACATACCACAGAGAGGAGAGTTGAAAACATAATTAACCAACACCCTCGTGTTCAGAGAATAAATAGTCTGAAATCATGGGACTGAAGCTTGCTCCTGGGAACTTTCTCAAAGTATCTTCTGCGGACAAAAGTTCACACTCACTCAATTGAAGGATACATCTTTTGCCAAGGGGGTGGAAGAAAAAGGGAATGGGGGGTGCGAAATGATGATTTTACTTGCATATGATGTTATCCTTCCATAAACATCTGGAACAAATGGCCACAGAGCACCATGATGTACAGTCCCCAGCTCAGAATAAATAAATGGTCTGCTTGGACTGGAAAGCCACAGACACACTGTGACCAAGCTGGATAGGACAGAGAATGTTTAAAATATAGCACACACAAACAATAAATAAAAGTTTGAAACTTGGTGGATGACAGGGATGGGACCAGGCTCCCTGTTTGTTCATGGTTCTTCTCACAATACCTCTACCTTTTCCTAACGATAAAAAGTGGCACAAGGACACGAAGGGCTTTTCTGGGACCGCTCTTTTCTGAAACAAGAGGGCAAAACATGTGGATATTGAATGGCTGCAGCAGAAGACCACAGATGTGAGAATACGCTCAAGGGTGTCGGGTCTAGAGTAAAGACCAGAACCAGCGGACCTCCAAAGCCTTGTTTCTCTGTGAACTGGTTTGGTGTTACCTTTGGCCGTGTTTCTACTCTTTCACTGTTGACAAGTTTCATTCACCACCTTTCTCCCGACCCCTTTTCCTTAAGGTCCTATTGTTAAAGTCACATTGGCTCTGGTCTTAATCAATTGGTTGTGACATTGGGTCCCAGAAATAAGCTGCTATCTCACTAGCTGCTTGGTGTGTCCGAAACTTGTATTTTGGTGTCACAGAACCATGGAGAGAACATTTTACTGCGACTTCCCATCTAGTACCATTACTTCCCTGCATATATTAAAAAAAAAAAAAAAAAAGGAAAAAGTAAATCACACAGAACACACAGGGGCTGCCAAACGGTGCAGCAGGAGTGTAAATACATTCTCTTTCAGGTCAGACATCTGGCCTGACAGTGGATTACAAAACATGGAAGGATGACTTCGCATTGAAGGCATGAGAAGAAAAAGTCACAGGTCAAAAAAAAGAAGCGACCGTCCGTTGGGGCCGAGCAGTGAAGGTCTTAAAGAAGCTGGGGCCCCAGAAGGAAAGAACAACTAACTCTTCCATCGTGAAAGCTACAGCAACTGCACGTGGCTGTGGACGGAGGCCCCTTACGCTCTTACGGGGCGGGAGAGGCGAGGTGCCCAGTGACGCCGGCACGGCAGAACCACTGTGCCACCTGACAGCTCAGGAAGTGTGGCTCTGGAAGGCAGCCACAAATTCACTGGTTTCCTATCCATGGGATAAGAACACACTTGGGGGTTTCAGTGCTTCTCAAAGGAAAGAAGAAGGAAAGACACCCGGCTGCTCCTGCCCTCGGCCGCCAGCATAGGCTAGGTCCTCAAGAGTGATGTCGCTGCTGGGGCGCTTCCTGCAGGATCTGAAGGAAGGGCAGGGCAGATACAGGTTTCCAAGTCCTATGTACACATTTTACAGAGTCTCCACTCTGCCCCCATTAGGCACGAGGTTGATTTGTCTAGCTCAGGAGGGGATGGACAGAGGAGGGCAGAGGGAGCGTGCGCAGGGCAGGGGGAGGAGAGGGAGGCGGGAGCCAGCCTGGTCTCCTCTAGGGGAAGGGCCTCTTCCCAGCCTCACCGTAAGCTAGTTTGTTTGGGGAGCTTAGCACCCATCAAGATGCCCGAGGTGAGTGTCACAGGGGCTTTCATCTGCATGCTGGACCCCACCATGGTGGGGAAGCTGCGGTTCCGTCGGATGCCACTGTTGAGCTGGAGCCCACCGATGGCACTGGTGACAGTGGGGCATCCGAGGGGCAGGCCTTCGGGTACCAGGCCTCTGGGGACAAGGGCCTGCGCAGGGCCTGGGGGCCCACAGAGGAGAGGTCCCTGGTCCTCAGTCAAGGTGGGGACATGGGCTCGCCCTGAGTTCACCACTTTGGCCACGCCAAACCTCCTGACTTTGTCCACGAGGTTGAGGTTGGAGACAGACACGTCAGTCTGGCTTTCACTGCTCCGGACCGCCTTCTTCTCCCTCACCTCCCTCAGGATGGAGCTGGCTGGCTTGGAAGCCAGGAAGTTGTCGTAGGGAGGGCTTGTGCACTTGAACTCGAAGGAAGGTGGAGAAGATGTGGGCGTCTGCATAGGTGAGTTGGGTGGTGTGGAGGGGATCACTGCCATCCTGGGGGTATAGGAGTGCAGGAGGGTGCCCCGACCGGCCCTGTCCCAGCTCTGGGGGTCATACACAGCCGCGGAAATGCCCCGCTCCTTCAGCAGCCACACCAGCCCCAGGGACGTGCTCATGGTGGTCGTGGACTCACGGACGTTAGTGAAGGATTCGGCCAGGCTCAGTCTCCGGGGAGTGCACGGCGTGGCCACTGGTGTGGATTTCAAGTGGCTGGCACTGCCACAAGCCGGAGTCGGGGCCGAGTTAAGGCTGATAAGAAAACACAACAGGTCACTGATCAGAAAATGCCCAGGAAAACCAAGGATAGGGTCCGGGCCAGCCTCCTGCAGGGGCGCAGGGCAGGCCTGGGACATACTGAGGGGACTCCTCCAACCCAGGTTCCCTGGATGCCTCTTTTCATGTCTGATCCTCCCTCTCATCTGTAGAGGCCGTGGAGTCTCTGAATTGGGGGGGCTGGTTTACATCAATAGGAAGCTGCACGTGATTCCCTTCTCTCAGCCCTAGAGGGTGAGTACAACTGTTGGCTTTGCAAGTGAGGAAATTAGGCTCAGATTAGGTGACTTACTCAACATCACACTCAGCTACTCAGTGGAAGATCCTGGATTCGAACCCAAGTCTGAGTGACCCCAAAGATAAGACAGGAAGCCCTGCAGCAGAGAGGCGCTCTGTCTCTACCAATTTCCTCAAATTTCTGCACTCCTTCCCAGTACCCATTTCCTTGAGGTAAGATGTTAACCAGGGCTCCGCGGTATGAGTTGATTCTGGGTGTGGCTGAAGCAGGTGGAGAGGGCCCCCGGGCAATGGGGAGACTGAGGCTTGAAGGTGCACATCAAGTCAGCAGCAGATCCCAGGCTCCTGACTCCCACTACAGTGCTGTTTCCTCTGCACCCTGCTGCCCTTCAGTACTCTTCCTGCGGGTGCTGAAGTCCACTTTGATGAGTGGAGATAGGGGGACAGATGATACATGTCATGTATCATCAGATCTTCATCTAAAGAGCCACCTAGAAAAAGGCCCACTGGGTGGTGAAACCTGGTTACTAAAGGGAAAGTGGAGAGATTCTTCTGTCCACTTATATATGACTGAGGGCCCACTAGATTCTAGAAGCTGGGATTCAGCAGTAAGGAGAATCAAGGCAGAAAGTGTAACAAAAGGGCAGCAGTGGGAAATGCATTGCTGTCTGCCTGGAAACCAGAAGGGTCCCTCTTTTCACAACTGCTACAGGGATGGAGTGAGGCACCCCCCGACCCCAGGCACAGAGCCCCTAAGCTGTTGCTGGATGAGCAACTGAGGGGCACAGAAACATCCCTTCTGACGGTCTCATAAGACCTGCCCTGGCACCTACCTAAGGACGCAGCAGGGGCTTCGGGTGCCCCTGGGAACAGGCAGCTGGGTGGTCCCCAGTAACTCGGGGATAGAGCCCTCTCTCCCCAGCCTGGCAAGGGACGGGCCACATACCCTGGACAAAGCACCAACTTAGGGAAAGGGGAGGAAGGGGACAGGCTCTGGGGCAGATCCCCAGAATGAGTAGAGCAGGGACTCCTCCTGTGGGAGGACAGGTCAAAAGCCAAGTACAAGTTGCAGCATCATTTGGCTCCACACTCAAGTGACCTCACTGCTGGTCAGTCTATACATGGTAAGGAACCCAGAATAGGCCCGTCTCACACAAGCTTAGGAGTGGGGATGCTGGTGGGTGGGGAGCACTCAGAGGAACATGGGATTAGAAACCACAGCAGATCCTGAAGCTTAAAAGGTGGGTCTTCAAAAGGCACAGGTGGATTTCCACAAAACTGATCTATAAGCAATCGAGGGTGGAAAAAATCTGTACTTGGTCACAGAACCACTTCTAGAGAGATTTTCCATTTTTGTTTCAGGCTGCCATTCTTTCAAACTCAGGCAAAAAGCCTTCTCCTGCTACTTACTTCTCAGGCTTTTTCATCCCTGATGAGGCCATAAGGACTTAGAGAAGAAGGCAGGGGTGCAGTGTTGAGTCCTACAGCTGCCATCAGAAGAGTGCCAGGGCACCAGCCTCTCCCAAGGGGAAGCTCTGTCCATTGCTTTTCAACACAATCTCTTCAAACATAAAGCTGGGGGATGGGGAAGCCAGGTTCTCCAGAGGCAGGAAGGGAGATGGAGACAAGCTAAAATTTAGAGATCCCCTTCTGGTAAGAACCTTGGTTAGACCTGTATTAGTGTTGGCACTTGGCTTGACTGGGGTGTTTAGACAGGTTAGGGGTATCTGCTGTCAAGGCCGAATTAGCCAGGCACAACCACAGAGACACATCCACGCCCACGTTGCGGGTTAGTGGCGGCCACACGTGCACACACAGCTCCTTCACAGGGCCCTGCCAGGCAGGCCCTGCTGGTGGTGTGCTCACCCCCTGCCTTGCCTGTGGGCTCACTCTCTGCCCTACATCTGCTCTCAGCTCAACAGGGCCTGGGGCTGCTTCGTCGTCCTCCTCACATGACCTGTGGAGAATTATTCATAGTTGAAGGTGCTCCTTGGGGTGGCTGCTCCCTCCGAGCTGGCCCAACTCGCCTCCCTCCTGTGAGATACTTTCCACTCATCCTGGCACCTCGCACCACAGAGAAAATGGCTGAGGGGGGTCACACCACCATGTTGTGGGAGACCGTTTTCCCTTTCACCAGAAGCTCTGGGAAGCCTGAAATCCAGTCAAACAGACCCTTCCCCCAACCCTGCCAAGGCCACACAAATCCTCTCGTCAGATGGTGCTAACTTCTATCACTTCTTGGAGGCATCCAAGGGAAATGGACCACATCAAGCATGTGGTTCTGTTCAAGTTTTATCATTTCGGCTGTTACAGTGTGGCTGTGATGCATACATGGTTCCTGAGACCATTTCCAGGGGCATAAGGGCTACCACAGGGTTCAGTAACTCCATTCTGTGAAAGAACATGTTCTACCGGCAAATTTGGGGGCAAAAAGCCAACAGACTTGGCCTTAGAGCCTGCGGTAGTGCCCTGAACTTCAGCTGGTTGAGGCAGGGCCTAAGAATCTTTCATGACCAATACGAAAGCAACTTAAAGTGGGTCCAGGTCTCTCTATTCTGTGCTGGCTATGAATCAATAGGGGTCTTGATTCAAAAAAAGAGATGGGACTTGAACAGGTGAGAGATGCTTCCACTGGCTGGAGTTGGTTTTGAACAACCCTCTTGCTACTTCAGCTTTCCTTGACATTAAGTCTCGCAGGGAGTGTTCCCACCTCACCCCACCCTGCCCACCCCACGGCTGGGTCCCTTACCTTGGTGTGACCCGCGTGAGCTCGTCTGAAGGATGCAGGATGCGACAGGTGGTGAAGGTGAAGGTGGAGTTGGTCTGTGACATGCACTTCCCAGGGTGGTGGGCTAAATTGGGGGGAGGGGAGGAACAAAATATAGTCCTTGCATCCAAGTACACCCACGAGAAAAGTCAGAGTCCCGCATGGCCCTCGACAGATGCAAGAAGCGATGAGCTACCTTGTAAACTGGATCTGGGCGAGGAAGGTGAAACACGAATGTTCTGGGTCGAAGGTGGTCCCTCAAAAACAACCACACTTTTGAGCACTGGCATGCAGAGCATCGAATTCCAGCTTCCAACCCAATCCAGACAGGGTTTCCCATCAGCGTTCTTTGGCCAGTAGTGGATCCAGTTTGAAGGGCCAAAGGGCCCTTGGGGCTAAATTTGGGTTCCCTCCTCAGAGATTTGAACCGGCTTTCTTCTTTTGTTGCTTTACTTTTCATTGGCAGATAGGTGCCAAGCTCTGCCAAGGGGAGGGGAGAGGTGCAGGGCAGGGAGAGGCACTTGCACCTAGAAACAGGGCAAGGCTCATGGGCTCCCTTTTCAGTTTACACAAAAAGGGGCTTGAGGAAGCTGGCTCCACTACTGCCTATCTGTGGTCGGCAGGGAGGGAGATGGGGCCTCAGCTGCCTCAGCAACAACGTTGCTGGCAAAAGTCCCAGGGCCCAGACTCTCTGCCAGGACTGGGCTGGTACACAGCACTATAAGCAGCACCAGTTCCCCTGAGCTGCTTTCTTGCCATTTCTAGGATGGCTGGTTTCTGATGAAAATGAGCATGTTGTCCTCAACTTATTTCCTTTGAAAGCTCCAAAGAGTTGTTAAGGCAGCTGAAGACTAGGATTTGGAGCAAAGTAAATCACAGAAGCTTTAGGACCATGCATCAGAAAACCGCAGGTAAGAAGTAGGAATAGAGTCTACAGGAGATATCATGATTGTAGAGGTCATCCTCATTCATAACTCAAATGCAAAAGAAAAAAAAAAAATGTTGCTCCCAATAGCATGCATGGTGAGGTCTAGGGTCATCCCCTCCTCCCCACCAACTCCACCCCTGCAGCCTCTCAGCCCCCAGAGACCTCCTGGGAGAAAAATGATTAGGCTATTGGAGGCCATGAGCACGCTGAAGATTCAAAAGTCTGGAACTAGAATCTTCTAGCTCTTTATGGCAAGTTTTCTCTTGGATTTGACAAAAAGGAAATCAAACCAGAAGAGATCAGTGCCCCAAACCTACAGATCCACACACAGGTGACTGTGTCTTTAAAAAAGAAAAAGGAAAAACAAGAAACTAGATGAAATAAAAAAAATACTGGAGACACGCAAATTGAAGGCAGGCAGGACAAAGCCAAAGCACAAAAATGGTGGCAGTGACTCAGGAGCTGTGCAAGACTGGTTTGCCCTGATGACTGTGGTCCAAGTCATCTCTGTGTGTCAAGGAAGGCTCTGATAGCCGCTGGCATGGCAGCCAGCACCACAGCCACGAGAGCAAACTCTCAGCCTCAAGGAGCTCCAGGCAAAGCAGGAGGGGTGTGGGAAACACATGTAAAAATAGCCTTTATGCATCTTTGTTTCTCAATCAAAAAAGTAATGGTTTAGGAACTCAGATAACTGAAAAATGACTGTGAGCAAAACAAAAACGGAAGAAGCTATGAAGAAAAGGCAACCGACCAATCACGATTCTCTGACTGCAATAAAGTCTAGAAACAAAAGCAACAGAAAACCTGAGAAAAGCATCCCAAACAACAGGCATGATGGGTTATTTGGGAGGGAGGGAAAAAAATGCAGTAAGTAGAAGTAATTAGGACAGAACAGTTATAAGAGAGAGAACATTTTTTTAAAAATCAAACAAAAGCGAGGCTGGATTTAAACTTAGAAGCATACTCCATTTAAACGCATGGCCAGAATATCAAATCAAAAGGTCACACACATTCACCTCCTCCTCCACCCCATTACGTATTGGATCTTCAATCACAACAGCTAGTGTGAGATGGGACATTTTAGACACTGTTGCATCAGCAGAAGCAAAACCCATCTTATGCAAATGGGTTTTGGGAAGAGGAAAAGGCTGCTAAAATTCAGAGGTCATCATTCCCCCGAAGCGATGGACAGCTTGAGAAGACTGAGGTCAATCAACAAGAATCAAAAGTGCCAAAGCCAGAGGTTCAGCCCTTCTGCAATACCACTGGGACGCCTGGACCCGCCAGCTCTCTGAGTCACCACTGCCCGCCGGGCCGCTGCAGCGTCTCCCTTCCTTGGGACACAACACAGAGAGAGTGAGTCGCCACAGAGCCATCAGGGGCTGATTCCTACAGTTCTGTGTACAGGAGAGAGCAAATTCCCAAAGCAGGAGGTGCTAACAGAGTCTTCAGGGCAGAGAGCAGGGGCTCAGGGAGAGGGCCCAGGCCCTATTGCACCCCAAAGCCCTGCCTTAGGTGCTGTGAGTTCACCTTGTGCTGTTCACATGAGGCCTCCAAGGACGGGGTTTCCTGGATTTAATGCTCTGACTTCCTACTTAAATCCTCCTTCTTTTTCTCAATCTGATTGGAGGACCGCAGTGTTGTGAGCTAGAAGTACAAACACTGACAAATACTTTCATCAAGTATTTTATTTAGGAATGAACTTGCATTTCTCCCCCTCTCGTCCCCCAAGCCCCTAATTCTTTATTATTTTTATTTGTTCTTCCTCCTCCAGGTTCTGAAACTGGTACAAAATCCTAATCTATTAAAGCGAACTTTTATACTTAGTTAATCCTTGATTATTCAAGATTGTCTCTGCATGAATTTTTCTGGGGAAAAAAAGTTCTGTGATGAGTCCATGTGGGAACAACTCCATAAACCTTTGTTTGCCCTGTGCTTCATCATTAACATAAATGCTGTTTGGGACTAATGTAGCTTTACCAGGTGTTTTTCTCTGAGGATTAGGGAAACAAAGGCAGTTTCAGATACAGCAGAACCGCTTTTTATCTTTTCTTTTTTTAAAAAAAGATGAAAGTGATTTTAAACTACACAGTGTTACAAGATGACATTTGAAAGCCCTTAGTACCAGGCTTAACATGGGCCTGTAACTCTCTTTCTCTGCTTCTTAAGCATTTCTTCTACACAACCCCATCTACAGTTTGAAAGACCCATGAGTCCCCAATGCAGACATTCAGCCCATTGGTTCCGGGAAGGTTTCTAGCACAGAGACTGAAAACCACATCACAAGATCTTATTCTGGCTTCTGTACAACTTTTGGTTCCTGCAAAACTTAAAAAAATGAAAAGTTAAGTTGACCCACCGCAACACGTTGTCTACTCTCTGTTTCATCTAAAGAGTGACTTAACAGAGGAATAATCTCATGGCGTGGCAGACAGAACCAGAAATTCTTTCAAGTGGCTTCTGGGGTATCTTCAGGAGATAAAGTGACTTTTTGGAATGCTATTAAAAAGTCAAAAGTGCAAGTGTAAAAATCTCTTTGGAGTCTTAAGATGCCAACAGAGCTGGATCCCATTCCCTCTTGCCTTCTTGTCTGTCCTGTGGCAACCACCGACACGTGTGGGGAGCTGGCCTGGCTAAGTTGCCCCAAGTTCATCCAGCTGGTACTCCTGGAGCCAGTTTAAAGGTGTACTTCTCCAGGGCATCACTAGGTGGTGCAACTGGACAACAAACCTGAAACTCAGTTCCCGCCCACGTGCTCCCTCAAGGGCCCTTCACTTTAGAAAAGGCTGAGTGCAAATATCCGCTCAGCAGTCCACATGGGTGCCCCTCCCAGCACTAGAGCACCCTCCTGTGGTTTTCAGAGATGAGGATCCTAGAGAAAGCGCTTTCAGAGAGCAGGCTTATTCTGGAAATTTTAAGTAGGGTTGACTCCATGCTGTTTGAGACAAGTCAATAAAGCAATTCTTCATTCATTTTTCCATTTCAGGCTGCCCTGGCCTGTTTTGCTGTTGTGTAGTATATACTTTGATGCAGGAGCACAGGACTTCCTTAACATCTCCTAATACAGGGGTGCGAGCAGATCCTGGTTCTGTCCACCATGACCAAACTCCTCTAACTGCTACACACCAGAGCAAGGTTGAAAAGTCTGGCCATCTGAGTGGGAACTCCCTCAGCTCTCTAGGCAGAGACAAGAAGGAACATTCCCAGACCCAACGGTCTGTGAATTGAATGTACCAGACTTTTCCTTTCAGATTCCTCAGGTCTCAATGGCCAACATTCCTTCACAAGCCCCTTTGGTTCCTGCTTCCCCAGTGGGACTGACCAGTGAGAGAGAATGCCCAACGGAGGCTTTGTTCACACCAGCCCCGCCCCAGAGGAGGCTGGAGTGACACTCAGTTCCTTAATCGTCTGCTTCTTTCAGCTGTTCCCTTCCCTTCAAGTAACTCGCCTGAGCAGAGCCTGTGCCTGTGTCACAAATAAGAAAGCTACAAAGGAAGCTAGTTCTTGGCTTTTGCTTCTGAGGGGCCGAAGACCTGCACCTTCAGGGATTTCCAAGGGTACTTTTGACCAAATGAGATTTTTACTTTCAACACTTACTTTAGGACCTCAGCCCCATAAATACAGCTCTACTGCAGAACCACTGCCAGGTAGGCTGCCATGATGTGTAGGAGTCTGTTTTAGGAATTTCTCCCACTGGAAATGGTCTCCATGTGTATGAGTATTAAATAAGCTGACCTTTACTTTCTTATATGTTGCTTTAATCCTGCCTCTGTCTTCCCTTTAAGAATCAAGGCATCCAGGTAATTCAATTGGACTGTCCATCCAAACCACCATCTGCTGACCTAACTATGTGATTTTAAACTCTAATCTTTAACCTTTACCACATGCAGGCTCTTCGCTACACATAAATACCTAAAATTCGAAACACTGACGGTATGAGATTATTTCTGATAAAAGTACACTTTATGAATTAAAACAAAATATGTTACTGAAATAAAGTAAAACTAATAATCTAAAAGTTGTTTACCATAATCCATTTTAATCATCTAAATTATTTACAAATATAACAAGGATTCATCCTTTTTAAAGACATGGGATTATAAAAATCAAATAATGATACAATAATACATTAAAATATATTAATAAATATTTTTCAGCACTCAAAATGTTTTCTCCATGAGAAAGCAGGCTCCAGACAAAACTGCCTAATATACAAGTTTTCCCAATTTCCTCCCATAATACCAGTTGTTAGAAAAGAAAGGTTAACCACCTTCTGTCTTCAAAGGTTCTCCCTACTAAGTCTTCCCAGGCAGATGGCAGCTCCTGGAATTGTGCTGTTTGGCAACAGGAAAGGGGAGACCAAGGCAGAGAGCAGGCCAGCCTGAGTACAAATCCCAAGACAGAGGATGCCCCAGGTCTCCCTGTGGAAGCTTATCTGTCTGCCCATGACTCCACGATTATGTGCATAATGTCACTCAGGGTCCCTGGGCTGATTTACACCGAGTGATGTGCTTCTTACGTTCCAAGAATCAAAATGGTCCCATCATTCCCCACAGGGGAAAAACAGCCAAATCATTAGCCAAGCCTTTCCCTCCTGCACAGAACTTTTGACACACCTTACTCTGAAAACAATCTCAGAAGAACCCTTGTCTAGATGATCAGACCTTCTCTAAATTCCCTTCAGCAATCTCATTCTTTTTGGCCGCACACTTCCAATGTGACCCCTCTACAGTTTCCACTGGCGGTTTGTGTGCTCTTCTCAAGAGGTGTTGGGATGGATTTGTTCCAGGTTTGAGGAAGGAGGGAAGAAGCAACAGACATGCCTTTGTGTGTGGTTAGGAAAGTGGTCAGGACTTAGCTCCTCATACCTGGTCCCCTTTCCCTCGCTGCTCTCAGAGGGATATTCTTAGGTGACTTAATAAGCTTTATTCCTTCTCTACAATTTTTCAAAGATGAACCTAATGGTGCTTCTTTAAACTCACAGCATTCACTTCTGTTTCACCTGTCAGGCTGCAGGGAGGGGTCACCACACTTGACACAATGCCTGCCACTTCAGTCACAGAATCAGCAGACACAGCGTCTCCTGCACCACTGTCTGCTTTCCAGAAGGGCACCAATGCTGATGACAAAAGGAGGTAACAATACCTAAGCTGGTTTCCTCTTTGTGAGAAGATTCTAAATAATGAACATTTTCATTCCATTGCAAGCTTAATCTGGTAACTTAATGGCTAAAAGATAAAAATATACCTAGGTGTTAAACAATCTTTTTTACTTGATGATACCTAAAGTTTATGTCAAAGGAAAAAAAAATTTTTAAAAAGAGTCCCTTGGCCACAGGTGTGTGAACTTACCCAGGGGATGGGAGACACCACCATGAACCTCAGCTCTCACCTGCTCTGTACTATAAGTGGAGTGTTGAACCTTCCATGAATGAAAATTGTCAGTCACAAAGATGAATGTGCTCTTCTCAAACCTGGTGACTTGGAAATGTCATTAGAATGATGACATTGGGTTAATTCTTCTTTATCTGGGTCTCTCCCCCTCAGCCCAAGCAATGAGGAGGTCCAGGAAGTCTGGGTAAATAGTAACCCATGTGATCCTGTGATCCCAGGGCCCCCGAGCACAAAGCTTTGCATCCCAGTGACCCCTAGGATGTGTAATTCTGCAAACTCATGGTCATAACTTTAATACTGGGGGTGGGGGAGTGGGTGGGGAGAACACAGAGATCAGGCACAGCTCTTTTCCAGATTCATCTAGAATTCTCTCTCTAAAAAAGCTTACTAACATCCTCTTAGGGTTTGCTGGATTAAGGAGAATTGCTAAAGCACTTTTAAAAAATCCATTTTGAACACATGTATTAGCTGGAACGAAAACACACGTATCTTCACTACAGTTAGGAAATGGACAGGCTGATCTCTGAAGTGCTGTCTGAAATCCTGAACACTTTCTGGGCTTCTTCCAATTTTAATATATCATGCAGGTAACACATTCTCTCATTAACCTTTTGAACATTCCAGCACTCAAAATTTCCCCTAAAATTGCCCAGCTCAGCTCAGTTTGGAGGTCATCAGGGGACTCGAGAAGCTGCCCCTTAGACGTGGGAAGCAACCCAGAACAGAAATGGGGAGCTGATGCTCAGGACTGGGGGGGAATGACGGGGCAATAATCCACTTCTTTTTAGCAGCCTTTCCTGCTCCCCTTTAAGAGCCTGCTGGGCCATGCACCTCCAAGATGGGCGAGGAGCCGCACCCATTTGTTACAAAAGGAGGCATCAGACTCTATTAACAAACGGAACCCCACGATGGGAGTGCTTTCATCATCACCCACACAGACGAGCAGAAGCTACAGACAGAGAGCCACTACGGATGGTGCTCGGAACGGAAGTGAGAATGGCCTGGAACTCTGCCTCCGGTAGAGGTGCCAGGTTTACAGGACTGATGGCGGTGCCCTCACCAGACCCCTCCTCCTCCTCCTCCTCGGCCGCTGGCGGCTCCTGCATCTCCTCTGGGAAAGCCTGAGGCCGGCTTGGGTAACTTCTGCTGCCTGAGACAGTCACACGTGCTCGGGACCTCTCACCTGAGGTCTCTGGGTGCTGAACTGGCGTGGAGGTAGCTAGGCCTGGGAGGGAAATGTGGTCACCTGTGTCGTCTTCTTCAAAGTCGTTAAGGCAGTACACTTCGTCCAGGTCAACATCCAGTGTCCTGAAGCCCTTGGTAACCACACCAGGCCGGGGGTCCAGAATGCCCCCGAGGTGAGGCTGGGCCAACTGCTGCCAGTGGTGAAGGGTGGCAGAACCTTGCAAGGAGAAAGGGCGGGGGGAAGGGGGTGACAGGGAGAAGAGAGGATTAGGATGGGAGTCTAAGCTGATGGCTCTTCACCACCCTCCAGCATGGAGTGCGAGCCCAGGGGGCCCTGGGCGCTGCAGGTGGACTCAGGGAGGGACACCCACGGAATTGCCTTGCCCCCCTCCTGCTGTGTGTCAGGTGCCAACCCCCTTCCATGCCCAGAAGGAGCACCAATTCCAGGGTAAAAATCCATTTTTTTAACAAAGTAAAATTAACATCATACTATGTGTCAAGGATGTTGGGTGACAAACTCTTTATTTTAAGCAACTAATGTCAACCCCCAAATTCAACACAGAATCACTTTGGACATAGAAGAGGAAAAAATAAGCACGACAAGCACAGAAAGAGGGGCGGGGGTGGATATGTGTGGATTCTACGCCAAGCACACAATGCTGGGAACAGGGAAGACAGCAGAAACAGAATAAGATGATGCCAAACCAATTCTAGGCACCCACAACAAGAGAAAAGCAAAAAGAAATGATCACAGCACACGGATAAATGGTGGGCACGGCCGTCACCTCCTTTACCTAAGTTTTCTGTATGCTGCCAGCAGCCCTCACGGGCTGCAGGTTTGGGGAGTGGGAATTGGCTTAAAGAGATGTGATTTAAGAACATGCAAGTCCACCCAGAGGTCTGAAGCAGAGAAGCCAATCTCCTCAATGACACCAGACCCTGAGACTCAGATGACATGGTGTAAGGTCTGTAATAACACCAGAGTATGTCCCTGAGGACCTTGAGGATGCCAGGTATTCACAGAGTAACAAGACCAAGCCTTCTTAGGAAGCCTGGGCTAAGAAGTGTATGTACCGAAGAACAACATCTCAGATCCTTTAGCATGTTGCTCTGTGCTAGGATTCTGCCCAATCCACCTGCCAGAACAACTCTTTCCTCCTTAGGACATTATTACCCCTCACATGGCTCTGAGTGCCCGGCCCATGAGGCTGGGCATGCTATCCCCATTCCACAGATGAAAAAGCTGGCCACACTGAAAACATGACAAACTCAACAGAGAGACTTTGAAAGTGGTGCTCAAGCATGAAAATGTAAGAGTCTTCCTGCACAAATAACCTCTCAGACTGTCACTGCTGGCTTCCTGAGGGCATCCTCTGTGAGGAGGGCAGGGATCCCTCCATGCTGCCCTGGGGAACATCAGAAAGGGGAACTAGGGAGGCCAGGAGCCAGCAGCTCAGGAGTCAAGATAAAAGAAGAGGGAAAGGCAGGCAGGCAGGCAGTGGGGCCAGGAAGCGGTCCAGGAATGTAACTGCGCTCTCCAACCCTCTGCTGTGCCCAGTTGAGTGCACTGCCTCCAAAACACTGCTACAAAATAATTTCTCATCGGATAGTCTCAGCCTAGGAGTCTTAAAAGGGTTTTGCAGATGGATGACTTGAAATCCACTTAAAACAGAAAAAAGTCATACACACTTTGGAGTTTATCCCGGCATTAAGTGTCACAAGTACAATAGCAACCTACTTAACTGGAATCTACTGAATAAAAATGGAAAATATTCTAAACGCAAAAAAGAAAAAAAAGACCAAAGGTACATATAATGAAATAAACCCGTCCATGGGATTCTAAGTCCTAGGTTCCATGGCACTATTTCTTAAAAAGATACCCTGTACAGAGACATGTCAGCAGGGCAGCTTGTTTTATATGTATCACCTCAACTCATTCCTCAAAACCACCCGTCATGGTTAAGTATTATGACCCGCACTTTCACAGACAGAGGTTCACTGAAGTTACCTAACTTCCAAAGTCACTGAGTTAGTTGTAGCATAGCCAGTGTTCAGTGCTAAAGGCCTAGTTCTTGCCACAAACTCACCCCACTTCCCTCCCCAAACCACAGGTCTGAAAACAAGCAAGGCCATCAGCATTCCAGCCAGGAACCTGGGCTCAATGAGAATCTGGAGGAATACACAGTGGGCAGTGGAACTTCCTCATGGGTGTCCAGGGCCTGCCAGGAGATGCAATGGGGTTTCCGGCCACTGGGGTTTCTCCTGCCACTCCTGGGGACCTCCATGCATAGTAATCCAAAATGGGCCCACTGTTTGTGTTCACTCTTCACACATCCACATTCCTGGTAACAAAATTGTACTGGGGAGAAATTTTAAACACAGAATTTTGATACCTAGCTTGGAGCAGCACAACCAGGGCTCAGAAGGAAGATGAGAAATCCCCAGGTGCAATGTGGCCACACCACCTCTACCTTTGGAAGGGGACAAAAGGCAAAGCAAACACACTGGAAAGTGAAGAACTGTGTCAAGGAAGTGTCGGGTCTCCCCATCCATCTGAAGAGGGTTCTAGACATTTACGATCCACCAGGAAAGAACTCAGTGGGGCTGGAGGTCTAGGCCCAGAAAAGAGTCCGGTGGGCCTCCATCTTCCATCTGTTTAACAGGATGCCCCATTTTCCCCACCCCGTGCATGAGTCCAAGACACCAATGAGGCTACAGAGAGTTGCTATTTGGAGTTAAACAGCCTACAAAGTACACCGAGTTATTTGCATTCCCTGAAAATGCAGAGCAAGGAAATCTAGTGAGACTGCAGTGGAAAGATTATGCTGAAAGATGCATAATACTTGGCTTTTTACCCCACCTCCCATTACCATCACCTTCTCCCGCCCACATGTTAACGACGCTGGGGTCAGGCAGGCAAAGAGAGAAAATGTTGTGCTCCTAGTCAGCACCAAGATGAAGGCCTATGGAGCAGGGTGTGGATAGGGCAAAAACATAATTATAGTTACTACTCTTTTCCTTCTGTGTGCTTTCTTTCCACACCCCATTCTTTTAACTAAAAGGTTTTCATGTCACCAAAGGAGAAGAAGACTCAATCCATTTATGTCAGCAGGGCACCTGAGGCTTAAAAGTTAGAACTAAACTTGCTGGATAATGGACAGCTTGGAAGTGTGTGCTTTTCCCTAATTACATATTAACTTGTTTATTTGGAAATGCTATCTGGTTATAATTAGAAAGGAAGAGCAAAATAGAGGGGAAAAAAATACTGTCCGACTCATCGTTTTAATGCAGATATATCTCTCTCTAGGTTGAATGTTTTGTTTGTTCTTCACCTACTTAAAACGTGTAAGGTAAGGTGAAGAGACAAAACACCTAGCCCATCTATTTTGGCTGACACCAATGAGCAGATAGCAAGATTAATTAAACAGGTAAGGAAGACAGATGGAAGACATAGATTGGCTATCTGCTATGATCCCAGCCAACATTCTCCAGAGGCCTCACCCCAGGTACATTTACCTGGGTCACTGGAGAACACGGGAATCCTATCAGCTTCTTGGTGGTCCAATGAAAAAGGATGTAAGAACAGGGCACCAGCACAACGCTGGTCGGTCTCAACACTGGTGAGGATAGCCTTTGTACCTGAGTTAACGGAACAGGGACAAGTTCGAGGCGCCTACAAGTTAATAAGTACCTAACAGATGCTGAGCATAATACAAAACACATCACGTTTATTCCTTGCCACAATCTTGTGTGGCAGATGTGAGCGCTATTTTATAGTATGGGAAACAGGGCTCAAAAAGGTGAAGTAACTTAGCCAGCACCACAGTTAGAGCTATAATGAACCCAGCATCAGGCATACTTCTATGTCATTACTCCATCATATCAAATTAAACACAGTAACACAAAAAGGTAATTGCAGAGGAAGAAAAAAAGTTGATTGTATTTTAAACAGTTAAGAAGTCAGAGGACTATAAAATGGAGCCAGAAGGATAGACTCTATCATGAGAATACCTTACAGCCCATATTGATAAGATATGACTTTTTAATGGTAGTAATACAGGTTCCTGGTGAACAGAGTTCTATAGATGAAATTTATCTTGCAAATCTAATGGGATTTCTTCTTATTCTATTAATTTATCATAGAAATACTGCTATCCATGTCACAAGACTAAAAGAGAAAAGAATGACTTGGTCAAAATAATTTCTTAAAAAAACTCTTCTAAAATATGCTTGGAAAACCAGTCAAAAACATATCCTTAGATGATCAATGAAACACAAAGTAAAATGTAGAAAGCAGACAAGATAGAGATGATAAATTCCAATGACCTTTGAGAGACAAAGGAGAAAAAAGAAAAGAAAGGCAAAAAGTAAAATTCCAGAAATGAAAAATTTTATTGAAAGAAAAACAGACATAATAGTGAATCAGAAAACAATCACCAAGCTTACAACTGAATAAATTAAATAAAAAAGGATGAGCTATCCCTCTTCTGAAATCTAAGAAGGACCTACATTATACAATTAGAAGTAATCATGAAAAAGAATGTTTGCCCAGCCTCTTCCTTCCTTTTCAGAATAGGGGACCCAACATTTCTTGGATCTTTAACAAGTACAAGCTCATCTTACAGCATGCATCCTAACAGAGGTGACACTCCAGCCCCCACTCCAGGGCTGAAAACTGGTTCTTTTGGGGTGAATAACTGTACTCTTTTAAGGCACAGATACACGTATAATACATAAACAGTATATCTATCACATTAAATTTTCTGAGGGGATAGATTAGGAATTAATGTCTAAAATGGGTTCTTAAAGAAGTTGAGAAATATTGCCTTTACAGAAATTTTGATTTGGCTTTGCATCAGATATATAATACAGAATATAATACAGAATTAAAATATCTTCTCAAACTCCCATAGGTTTTCAAACTAAAGTAGGGGAAAAAATGAATATTACAAACACCTGATGGTTCTTAGCAGGGCAGTGATAAGTAAAGGGAACATACTTTATAATGCTGAAAGCAGAAAGAAAGAAAAGTGCTTCCATGAGTTTAATCATCTAGGGTGTTCCTGATACCTAAATCTGAATGGCCCCTGGAAAAGGTAGGCTTAAGGAGGTACAGAGCTCACTCTCCTTCACAGCCACCCCCTTCCCGGCCCCCAAACTGTGGAGGTCTAGAAGCCTTGCTCAGAACACTCTGCATCTGAAGAAAGCCACACCCTTTTTATTTGAAGATCAAAGCAGAACATGTGAGTCAACAAACAGGAAACTGCTTTCTCATGGCTACTGAATAAACAGCTTAAAACACCGTTTGCTTTGCACCCCCTCCCTGACACCTAATTTTCTGAAAAGTCAAAGCATCAATTCTCTACACTCCTCAGAGCCCTCTGACCTGACCTAACTGACTTCTGAGGATGTCAGGAGCGCCTCTGCCTTCCCTAACCGTTTGTATTTCAAAGATTCTGAATGCAAGAGAATTAGGAAACCAGGGCCAAACACGTTTTCTTTTCTTTGGCTTAGCTGATGGAGGTTAGTCTGGGCTGTATTTCCAAACCTGCAACGGGAGAGGTGGAGGCTGGGGCCCTCAGAGGAACTCAAACCAGCAGCGGGGGTGGCTATCGCGGAAGAAAAAGGAGTAGGCGTTACAGAGGTTGCCCGCTTTCCGGTGGTGGATCAGGGACCACAGGGAGTCGCTGAGGAGGGCAGAGAGGGGCCGAGGCCCCTTGTGATCACCTTCCAGCGGCTTGACGATCTGAAGCTTCTCCGGCAGGTAGGAGCGGCTGCTGAACGACATGCCGGAGAAACCGGTGAACTCAGAGAAGCGCGAGTGTGTGCCCAGGGACATGATGCTCTCGGTGGGCGTCAGGGAGCCGCTGAGCAGCTCGCCCTTTTCCGCCAGCTCCCTGAGCTTCCGCTCCTGCTCCTCCTCGAAGAACCTCCTCTCTGAGAGGTAGTTCTCCCGGCGGAGGGACAGCCGCCGCAGCGCCGTCTCCAGGTCGTGGGAGCCCGGGGTGCCCGGCGTGCCAGGCTTCTTACTCCGCTCCTCGTTTCTAGAAGGAGGGGAAACGGGGGTGAGCGCGGAGCAGCCAGCAGGGGGCGCTGGAAAAGCACTGTCCTTACTACTAGTTTCCCGGTGGCAGCTGGAACTTCTAAGGAAACCAAGGCAAGCGGCTGCTGCTGCTGCTGCTGCTAAGTTGCTTCAGTCGTGTCTGACTCTATGCGACCCCACAGATGGCAGCCCACCAGGCTCCCCTGTCCCTGGGATTCTCCAGGCAAGAACACTGGAGTGGGTTGCCATGTCCTTCTCCAATGCATGAAAGTGAAAAGTGAAAGTGAAGTCGCGCAGTCGTGTCCGACCCTCAGCGACCCCATGGACTGCAGCCCACAAGGTTCCTCCGTCTGTGGGATTTTCCAGGCAAGAGTACTGGAGTGAGTTGCCATTGCCTTCTCCAAGGCAAGTGGCTAAAGGTAGGCAAAAATGGGGAAACGAATGCCTGTCCAGAAGAACAATTCCCTCTGTTGGTTTTTTCTTCCTCAGGGAGGTGAGGAGGGGCTACTAAGGTGCAAGGAAAACTTGCAAACGCTACATAATAAACCCAGCCCCTACAAACATCTCCCTTGTGACACCTTGGGAAGAAACCTTCTTCAGGCTGCAATTCCTGGTCTCCAACAGGACAGTTGGCTCCAGGGATGCGCCTTTTTCTTCTTGAATTTAGGGATCTGAGAGCTCTAAGAGAGTTCTGATCTAAGCTAGTGGTTATCAGTGTGGAGGAGGCGATATACAGGCAGGGGATTAAGAGGTACCAGTACTTTGTATAAAATAAATAAGCTACAAGGATATATTATACAACACAGGGAATATAGCCAATATTTTATAATAACTATTAATGGATTATAATCTTTACAACTGTGAATCACTATATTGTACATCTATAACTTACATAACATTGTTCTGCAACTATACTTCAGTAAGAAAAATAATAATAATTAAGTCCAAAAAACCCTCAGAGTTCTGATCAAGAATTTTCCAACTATCTGACTCATAGGTCAGAAAAACCAATTTTGTTAAGTCATAGGAAAAGGATGGACAATGAGGGTTGGGGTGGGGCTCCTGCAGGGCTTGAGGAGCAGAGGGAGAGACCACCGCCAAGAAGGACCCACCCCAGGCATGCAGAGTGTGGTAGGCACTTGCCAGACACGCTGCACCCTGCTTTCTGAAGCAAACCAGAATTCTGGTCGTGAGACAGAGCCTGAGTCCTCCTCAGTCTTTCAGAATCCAAGCTACAAAGGGGTTCATGAAATAAATGCCTAGCAGATAGACATTAACATAAAAAAAAATATTCATTTAAACTCCCCTCCAACATTTTATAGAAAAGCTGACTTCTGGCGTGTCCTGTTACACCCCTTTAAACTGGTTAACATAACAGCATCAAGATAAGCATTAGCTCAGCCGGTTGGTGCAACAGATTTGAGAACTGAAAGGTCCACACTTTTCAGGCCTCCCTCTTCTGATGACTGGAACTGTGTTCACTCACCCCCTACCTATCCCCCAAACAGAAAGATAAAAGTCCCCAGCTGGCTCACCCCAGCTCGGCTGACTCTGTTTCCAGGATGATGCTGTTGGTCTTGTTGTCCAGGACCACGTTGCTGACGTCGCTGCCGTAGAAGCTGGACCGGGGGGTGCTGACGCAGCTGGACAGGAGGGAGTTCATGGCTGAGGACTGGTTGGAGCCAGGGATGTTCATGGGGGACGGGGTCAGAGACCGCTGCTTGACGACCTGGTTGATGTTTCTCACGGTCTCAAAGACTCGTTTCTGGTGACTAGGGAGAATGCACAACATCATCCAAGACTAAGCAGTTGTAGGAATGACCCTGGAGTTCAACCCTCCCAACCCTATTCACTGAGGACCCAACAGGCAGCAGGCAGCAGGTCCACTGTGACCCCCAAGCAACCTGCCACCCTGTACCTTCCATATGTTTCTTAGGGTGTTGGGTGGAATTCAAGAGATTCAACGCCCACAGAATTCAAGGCTTCACTACATGGTTGTGTCCTAAAGGTGATGCTAGCAAGAGTGATACTGCCTCCTACTTCCCCTAAGCTTGACCTACAAACATATTTAACACTAACTTTTGTCTCCCACCTACTTTTCTTCTTGATAGTCTCTAGAATGCAAACTTCAGGAGGGCAGTGTTTACTGCTCAGCATATAGCAGGGCTCAGAACATTTTTATAGAATGAGTCTTTGTCAACCATTCATATTTTTTAAAAGAGTAAGACTTCAAGTTAGTCTTAAACGTCTATAATGAGATGATAAACACTAGACGAGTCTCTTTTCCGCCCCACCCCCCCACCGGAAACTGCCATCTCTAAGAGCAGAACTGCACTGATGTTCACTTGTTCCCTTTTAAGGAGAAAACGGTAGGTGTGTTTCTGTAATGGCTGCTTCTTTTTGGGTTGCAAAGGGCTTCAAACATGCACTGAGGTTTAGGGACACTGGTTGCTCCTGGGGTTCCAAGTTCTGTCTGTGGCATTTGGATACAGAGAAAACTTGATTAAATCAAACTCCAGGTTTCTTACACCTCTAAGCAGGTCAAGTGCAAGGTCTCAAGTTAGCAAGAGAGATGATAAAGGCTGACACCCCTAAAGGTATGCAGAAAGGAAATGGAAGCCTTGCTCACACCTTCCCAAAGAGCCCTCTGTACCTCACACATACATGCATGTGTGCTCAGTCGTGCCCGACTCTTTGTGACCCCACGGACTGTAACCCACCAGACTCCTCTGTCTATGGGATTTTCCAGGCAAGAACACTGGAGTGGGTCGTCATTCCCTTCTCCAAGGGATCTTCCTGACCCAGGGATCGAATCCGAGTTTCCTGTGTCTCCTGCATTGGCAGGTGAATTCTTTACCACTGAGCCACCTGGGGAGCCCTTCTCTGTATCTCATACTGCATCTTATTTTTCTTTCCTTAACAGATGTTAAAAATATTTTAAAGTAATGTTTTCCATCAAAAAGAAAGATAAAAGTGAGTGGGGGTGTCAAGACAGAGCCTGTGTGACAAGAGATGGGAAACACATCTGTCCTTCCCCAACTTTCCACAAGTTCATAATATGTATTTAAAACCCAACCAGAGGAGCCAGTTGGAAGGAGGATGTTGTTGTTGGCTTCATTCTCTAACTTCCCTTAATATGGATCATCTGTGGAAGGACCACAGTGCACTTTGGTGCCCATCCCACAGCCCCTGGGAGCTGAGAACCAAGGCCTTACGCAATGTCTGGCGACTCCGACTCTTCCAGCTGCAACTCCTTGCGCATGGTTCCCTCGATCTCCGCCGCCAGGGAGTCCTGGGAAAAGCCGGGAGACACACAGCGAGTGAGCAATTCAAGTGCTCTGTCTCTGGAAAAGAATACGAGTGTGTGGCCCCTGCAAGGGTGGCCAGGGAAGAGACAGCAGCCAGGTGCTCCAGGGGAAGGGAGACGAGAGCAGGTAAGCACATGGGGAGCTCCGTCCAGCCCTCCAAAAGGGGACTTCAGAGTAAAGAGTCAGGAGATGAAGGAGAAAAAAAAAAGACAAGCTAGTGGGAAGTAAGGTCCAAGGGTGGAGGCAAGGAGGGGAGTGCTGGACGCTATGGATTAGGCGATGAAGCATCAGAATGATGTTTATAAATGAATGACATAATCAGGATTAAAGAGGAAGCCAGATATATTGAGTTAATTACTAAAATGTTAATAACAGTTAAGTGTGATAGAGTAACTGGTAACAACTGTCGCTCTGAGCAGGAGATTAGCACAGGTCGTATTTTGGGACATCTGTGGCAACTGACAAGTGCTATTATGATAAGACCTGTGAATTTGATGGATGACAAAGTCCCAGAGATGACTGTGCTGCTGTGCTTGTTACCGCAGCTGCTGTGGTTTGTTACCTACCTTCATAAGGGAAGGAAACACCAAGTGCAATTAGGGATTAATGAACAGAAAAAATAAAATCTTCCTCTGAAGTTCACAGGCCCCCTGAATCCTGTCTGTAGATCCCAGATTAAGAACTATTGCCATAAGGTGAGAGAATTGGGGACATACTTGAGAAAAACTGCTACTCACTGTTTTATTCAGCAGTTAGAAGGGGCTGGGAGCAAGGGAAGCAGATCCGAGTGTTCTGCTCCAGAAGCATGGGCATGATGCAAGCTTTAGATTGCCTTAAATACTTTTCATGCATAATGCACTTTATAAATAGCCGTCTTCAAAAACTGAGCTCTGCCAACAGCAGAAAAAGGCAAACAAAAGCTCCACCTCAGCAAATAATACAAGCTGAAACTCAGTCTCTCAGAAAGAAATCCATGTAGACCTTCAACTCAGCTTTGCTTGTGGCATGGTTTAGTTTTAAAATACATCTGTCCTTGAGAGCGGGGAACGCAGGAGGGTGAATCCCAGGAATACAGGAAACAAGATGGCCCCAGGAGACGAGAAGCCGGGAAGAAGGAGAAGCGAGGCAGGGGATATACAAAGCCACATGGGGCGTCTGTGAGCCGAGCGTAGTGAGTGCGAGATCAGCGGATTCGGGGGACAGAATGTCCTTGGCTGCCTTCACTGGGATCACTGAATCACCCATGTGCTCCTGGGAAAGGTGACTGCTGATGTTGTGTCTTTCTTTTTGGTTTTCCTTAGATTTCAGTCAGGCTGAGAGAGAGTTCCAGCCTGACTTTATATGTGAAATCAGAGGAGAAAAAAGGAGACTATGATTTAGGAAAACTGGGCCAGACAGCAAGGGGTTGGGGTAACAACATCAGCAATGGGGTAGGGGTAGGGAGGAATAAGAGCCCCGAGTAAAGGTCAATTCAAAGGGACCAAGTTTCACAAATATTTATACACCCCTCCATGCCTGTCTCATTTTAGGGGGCTTTTCCTCAAAAGTTATTCTCTTCTCAGAGAGAACTGGTATTTCATCAAACCATTGAAACAGAGCCTGGAAACTTCTTGGTGGTTGGTTTTTCAGTCTGTGATTCAGCCACCCAGATCTAATGTCTAGTGAGGACCTGTGACTCTACCACATGCCAAGCACTGTGCCAGGTGCAGAGTATTAAAGAGAGGGAAAGAGGAAACAGAAAATAAGACACGGGCCCCCACCTTCAAGGGGTCCTAGTTTGACAGAAGAAGATAAAATGAGAAAGTTCCCCAACCAAATATCACTGGGAAATGACCAGCAGAGGGGCTCTACCCTGTGCCACCCAACCACCCTTACCCAGGGAGAGGTCAGCCTCCTGGAAAGCCCTCTTCTCAACCACATTCCCCTAAGGAATAAACATGAAACAGATCAGGCCAGAGCTAAAAAAAATAAGATTGTGGGGAAATAATATAAAAAATATAAAAATACTGCACAGAGCACAAAGGGAAATATTTTTTCATATTACAGATACCAGAACTAGTTGGGAGAGTTGTTAATAAGCATACAAAGAACTAGTAGAACCAGAAGGCAACTTAAGAATTCTGGAATGCACTTGGGGGCCCAAATAGCACATACTCTACAGAAAAAAATAACGTAGAAATAGCATCTTCCAAATATCTGAGGTGCCTACAAAATCCATTTCCTACTAAATTTATCTTCTAAGGGCAGGGGTAAAAAAGATAGATTCAGAGGGATGGAAAATAAAGAACCAACTTGTCTCATGTGGTTAACAAGCTACTGGCTGGGCTCACAAGCCCTCAATTTGGATCCAGATCCAAGCTGTAAAAGGGAGAAGCCAGCCACCCGTAGACTCAGCTCCAGACCTGCCCTCCTCCCAGGAGCGCCTGCTAGCCTGAGGGTGGGAGGCGGGTGGCCAGGTGGCAGGCGGGCACTCACCATGGGGAACAGGCCCAGCGAGTGGTAGCGCCGGGACGTGGTGTTGGGCATGGTCTTGTTCCGGAGGTTCTTGAGCTCCTCCTGGGCCTCGTGGAGCATCTCCATGCACTCCGCGTACTTGTCCTCCAGCTCGCGCAGCTGCAGGAGACCAGGAAAGAGCAGAGAGGGCTGGAATGGTGAGACCAGGTACCTCCCACGAGCCCGGAAGACCCAGGACCACTAACAGATGTCCTGGCCCCCCAGCAGGACCAGCTGTCCTGTGGCCTGAGGCCAAACAGTCCTCAAGGCACGGTTTCTCTAGAACTTGGGGAAGGCTTGCAGACTCAGAAATCTCCTGAGACAAAACAAACGAGAGGGCAAACCATCACTCCCTCATTTCCTGCCACATCTTTGAATGGGGTTCCTTCTGCACACCATGTTCGGTGTCCTCTCCCTTATTGGAATGTTTGTCAGGAGCCCGTGCACGCCAGGCTCCAGGCTGGTGAACAGCCCAGCCTCCCAGGTGCTCGTGACCAGCGTCAGTGGAACTGGGAGCTGCCTTAGGAGTAAGAATGACATTCAATTCATAATCAAAACAGTCGCTAAGAAGGATGGGACCCACAGCCTGTCAGAGGGAGGCTGATGCGCCCCAACTGGGATGGGGGCCTAATGAAATGAGGGAGAGCCACTCACCTCGGCCGTGAGCTGCCGCTGAGCATCCTTGGCAGCCCCCAGGTGCTGGACGAGTTCTTCATTTTCCACTGCACACTAGAGTGTGGCAAAGGGAAGTCAGCTTCTCTTTTAAGACACTTAGCAAAGTCTAACATTTTCCCTCTTATTAACTGATCCATATGATCCTATCATATATCCACAAGGAGATTTTTATCTTATACTGGAGTAAAATTTTGTCTTTCAGTTTTGAAGGCAACGTCTTTCCTGTGTCTGTATTCATTCCCTATTGCCCACCTCCACATCCATAGTTGGGCTTCCCTGGTGGCTCTGGGAAGAATTCTGTAAAGAATCAGCCTGCCAATGCAGGAGATGCGGGTTCGATCTCGGGAAGATCCCCTGGAGAAGGAAATGGCAACCCACTCCAGTATTCTTGCCTGGGAAATCCCCTGAATAGAGGAGCCTTGGTGGGCTACAATCCCTGGGGTTGCAAAGAGTCAGAGATGACTTAGCGACTAAGCAAGAACTTCCATAATCACAGCTGCTTTTTGGAAGTCTTTCACCTTGAGGTTCTAGCAAAGGCCTGACGTGGGAAACAATTGGTTTTTTGCTGCTTCATCTTAAATCAAATGGGGACATTGTTCTGTGCAGAACATACAGGTGCCCTGTGTAAGGAGAAATGCTAACCTAGATGATTTATACCTTAAATTCCCAAACTCTCTATTTATAGCACCTTTACATGTCTTAATGAATTCTATTCATTTGCAGATTCTTCTTAGGAAAACAGATAGTGATAAATATAATCCCCTTGCCAATTCAGGGTAACCAGTTTTATGCTATTGAATCTGCTAAGCTTTAACAAAAGTTCTCAATGGACAGCACAATTTCCTAAAATATGAATCCAAAGGGCACTGTCTTTGGGGTAAATGGCCCCCTTCTTGATCTCAGAACTGTCAGAGAAACAGAAGCCTTACAGCTTTCGCCTTCTTCTGCAAATCAACTATTTGGGAGAGGAGGTGTGTGATCTCTTCCTGCTGGCGAGCAGCATCCTCTGTCTTCTTGGCCAGTTCCTCAGAGATGCTGGCAATCTGTACGTTGGCGTCCCCTTTGACCAAGAAACAACAATCACAAGAAACAGAGACAATGGTTTCTTTGTGGTTTGTACAAGGAAAAAAAAAGTCATTATTACAAGACAGGGGGAGAAGTGGAGAGGGTACATGATGATGAGCTTGGAGGGAGAGTCCCCATCTTCCTCTATGGGATTGGTCTGTCCTGAGGAGGAACCAACCCCTAGCTGTGGCTCCTAGGGTCAGAATGGGAGCCTCACCTCACTACCTAGAGTTACCTCCCCAGAGAAAATCAGGCAGGCTTTGGCGGTCAGCCCGGAGGCACCACACCAAACAGAAGGCGACTCTGACCAATTCCACGTGTTCTATACAAACACATCACCAGTGACAGGGGCTCCTGCTGCACTTTGTTCTAGAAAGGAACTATTGTGTGCATAACACAATTCCCCTGGGTGTTTTCAGCCCATATTCAGAGCCATAACTCATTTTACTAGATTTAAACATAGGGTGTGTTTCACTGATATTTTGCTGACGCTCAAAATATTCTGTTTGCCTTTTTGTCTGATCTTAATGTGTAAACTTATCATGGAGAGGGTGGGGGAAGGCACATAATATTTGCAAAGCTGAGAACTCTGCCTCAAGGTTCACACATCAAATGACTAGAAAGTTATTTTTCCACATCTCCAGTTCAGGACTCTAAAGCTGGACCTAATTTAGCCATTAAATAACCAAGATTCCTGCAGAAAGCCACAATGAAAATTAAATAGCCATTTTGGTGAGAGACTGAGAATGTATGGCTGACAACCTCCCACCCAGTTTGTTGTAAATGAGGGTGAGGAGTGTCACACAAGATCAGGGGAGGCCTCTAGTGTTCAGGAAAAAAATGTTAATGAACCCAGGCTGGCAGGAAGACCACATTCTGTCAAGTGATGCAAATCCATCCAGTCTTAACGACAGCCGATGGGAAAAGTAAAAGGTGGGGGACAGGAGAGGCAGGGGGCGGGCCATACTCAGCTCCTTCACACAGTCGTTGACCAGCTGCTGCTCTTTTTCTTCGTAGGTGATGGTCTCCGTCTTTAGCTGGCAGGCCTGTGGACAGGGCTCAGGTCAGAGGCCCCACAGTCACACCTGGACAGGCCAGGTGAGGCAGCAAGGGCTAACCTGGGTCTGGAATGCTGCCCTTCAGCATCTCCCCAGCTGTCACCATTGCGCCCTCAGATACAGAAAGTCAATCCCAACCACTAGAGGGCACCACGCAAAGCAGTTACTGAAACTGTGAGCCCCTCTATTAAGTCCACTTGTCTGTTCATGTGTGTCTGTCCGGGCTCACAGTCACGGATCCCTTTGTGACCCAAAACAGCCTATGACACATCCCTGCCTACAGTGGGCATTCTAAGGATAAGCCCCACAATAAGAAGCGTTAACAATTATCACACCTGCTATGTGCTAGGTATGGTCCTCTGAGGTTCACAAGTGGGAATCTGTCCTGCTGTTTTCAGGGGAGCCAAAACAAGATACAATATGAAAGCATTAATGTTCAGAGACCTAGGAGCTATGCTTGGACTCTGGATGGCTTTGCTCCTGGGTGTAAAGGTGGGAAGACAGAGATCTGAAGGCTCCAAGAAAATGCCCCAGGTAGAGAGGTATCTCTGAGCTCTCAGGTCCTGGCCCCAGAGACATCACCGTCCTAAAAGCTAGGTGGAAGAGTCAGAATCTATGGCTGGGATCAGATTCCCTCTGCTTGCTTTACGTGACAACTCCAACAGAGGGCCCACGGACTGTGCCTGGGGCCAGAGCATTTACTTAGGGTGGATGCTGGAACTCAGAATGGGGAAAATTGGACTGGAGTCTTGGTTCAGCTGCTGGCTGGCAGAGAAAGCTTGGGTAACTCTCTTGATCACTCTGGGTTTATGTCTCTTATCAGTAAATGAGGGGCTGAAAGAGATGAGGGCTAAGAGACATGACCCTTTTCTCAGGCATAAGAGCATCTTGTTAAGCCCAGACATGAGGCTCTTTGCAATAAGTGAGGCAAGTTCAAGGTGACAGGTGGTCTGCCATATTGAGGGACTTTGGGGAGCCCTGGGCCAGCTTAGGTGAGCTTGCAGCTCAAACTTGACAAACCAAGGGCCTGATAACAGGGCTGAACCAAACCTCTAGCTGGAGAGCAAAAGCTCACTGATAATTAAACAAAAAACACTAAATCTCCACGTATCTGTGTTTCTGGATAGGGGCAGTGGGTAAAGGGAAATTATGTGGGTTTAGAGTCAGAGACTTATAAACCCTGGCTTTGTTGTTTACTAATTTGCAACATCTTGGGCAATCAAAATACCTAGCAGCCTGGGTCCTGGTTTTCCCAATGTTTTTCCAGCCTTGTTATGAAGACATTATTTTTTTAAAAGAAAGCAGGCAAAGTACCCACCACAGTGACTAGCCAATCAGAAATACTCAAAAGCATGAGTTCCCAAGTTGCTTCGGCTCAACCTTTTAAAGTTAGTTGTCTAAGAAATATGTCTCCAAGTTCCCAAGTACTATTTTCTTTGAGCACACCTGACCTGCAGTAGCATGAGAACAAGGCTCTCACACCAGGCCTCCGAGCTGCTTCTACATCCGAGCTGGAGACCACCAGAGCAAGGCCCCACCTTCCAGAAGCTTTTGCCCTAACCGTGAAGGAGGAGGGTCTGCCACTCTTACCCATCCTCACACTGCACAATTCACCTGTCCGTCTGCCGCAAGCAGGATGGTGTGTGCTGCCTGGCTCATGAATGAGGCACGCCCGCTGGGCACTTGGTGTGGCCGTGACCCCGGGCCAGGTGGCCCTTCCACAGACCGTCACCCTTGAGAACAGCAGGGCTGTAATCACGGCTCTACTTGCCAGATAAGCATGCAGGGCCACCACCCTTGCAGAGGGGGGACAGGGCAGGGACTGCACTTCACCTCGGATCGAAGTACAACGTTCTCTTCTTCAAGGTCCTTCAGCTTCTTTTGCAGAGAATCCAGGTGGAAGTAATTCTGGACGGAGGAGGACGACTCGTTCCTCTTCAACCTGGGGGAGAAAGTCCACTTCGTAGGGAGGGAGACACTGCCTCCCGCCACCTGGCAAACCACACGGCAGCACACAGAGGCGGCTTTCAAGGAAGGCTCGCGCGGGTGTGGGTGTGACAATGATCCATCAGGCCTCTCCCTCGCCCCCAGGGAAACAGCACAGCTCGCATCACTTCAGTCCCGCATCCCAACCCTTGGCTGCCACCTTGCCTCAGATTTCTGGGGAACCAACTCTATTTCAAGCCTGCATAACTCTGGGATGCCTTCTATCTGTCAGGAACTATTTTAAGTACTCTATATGTATGAACTCAATCAGTGCTCACAGCCCTAACTACTAAGTTACTATTATTACCCCCATTTTACCAATGAGGGGGTAAAGCACAGAAAGGTTAAGTAACTTGGCCATGGGCACACAGCAGTGAGCCCCAGAGCCAAGATCTGAACTCGGGTCATTGGGCTCTAGAGTTCATGTTCCTTATAGGAGACTCTGCTGATGGAGAAGAGGACCCCAAAAAGCCCCCACAGCACTGCTGGCCCCCGTATTCCCTCCAACAGCAGAGCCCAGACTGTTACTCATTCACAGCCAGGCCTGATCAATCCACACTGACAACTAAGCTGTGAAAGACCCAGGAAGAGGAAATCTAAAATCCCATCAGAAAAGCAAAATCAATCTGTCTGAGGCACTCAGATGCTTGGCCTGGAGAAGGCCAAGGGCAGCTGGCTTGTGCTGCCAGTGAAGGTGACCCTGTCTGGGCAACTCCAAGGTCATGGACCACAGCCGGCGATGCTTTGGCCTCTGGAGACAGGCCCTCTGTGACTTACGGGGTGGAGCACACAGATTCCGGCTCACTCTCCTCCGCGGCGCTGGTGTAGAACTGAAGCAACTCATCCTTCATGGACAGTTCATGCCGGAGCTGTGACACCTGCACATACCCAGTTGAGACCCATCACACACTCTCCAAACAAGACATCATCCCCACTCATGCTTAAACACCTCCTGCCCAGTGACAGTATTTTAAAATTCCTCATTCAAAGTGAAGGCACATCATTGATTTTGTGCTATTCAAGGAAAACAAAGGGTTGAGTTTGATCCTATCTAAGAAACATATGATCAATTACTTTGTGGCAAAAAACCCCTCACTTAAATTTGTAGTTTTTACTCTGGTATGGAGAAGAGGTGAGAGGGGACAAGAAGGTGCTAGAATGATGGATGGGGTGGGGGTGGGGAGATGAGACAGCATATGGGCTTTGCAAGTAAACAGATGACAACTGGGAAGATACCCAGAGAGGTGGACCGTGTTATCAAATGAAGGAAGTCATTTACTTCTGCCCAAACCAAATCCCACCTCAGATCAGGAACCTGGCGAGGCCAGCTCTGGGTGGGCAGCTAGCTAGGTGGGCAGCAAGCTGGTCGGCCCTTGTTCTTCCACCTGGAAAATCTCACAGCCCCATGTTGTGACCGCTACACCCTCATGGGAATTCTGGCCAAGCATAGCCAGATCTTGCTTTGCACTCAATGCTTACAAGATAGGAATTCCAGATACAGGAATAAAAGAGGCAACCATCAGGAACTGGCCATACCAAGTACTGTAGGCACGGTTCTACAAATCACACTTATTTATACCTCAGGTTTAAAGTAAACCTGAGTCATAAAATTGTTCACCTGCCCTTTCACTATTCAGCACTGATGAACAGGCAACCAGCAGGAGAATTGTAACTGTTTTCATTCTTTCTTGTTTCAAATTTGATTTGGGTTCTATAGCTTATTCCAACTTTTCCTACATAACACAGTAAATATATTTTATCTTCTGCAGTAAAGCCAGTTTTAGGTGCTTAAAGGCTTCAGCTTCAACACCTAGACATCATTTAATGATGTGCTAAAGGAAATCAGTTTTCAAAGTCCAGGGTTCCCCAAAGGAGAGAAAGGCACTTCCACCCTCATAGGGCAGGATGTGCTCTGTGGAAGGTGAGGAAGCCCCAAGCAAGGGCAGCAAAGTGGAGAAACAGCACGTGAGGGCAATGGGGAACCATTTCCTAGTTCCTGATGGCATGTCTCTCTGCTCAGAAGGGGCCAAGGAGGGGGGCAGGCTAACCTTCTCTCACACGTGGAAGACAGGGGATTCAGATCAAGGTGCTGGAGGCAGGGAAAGCAAGGGTTAACTTTATTTCTTATACCTTATCAGTATCCTACCTCATCATCTTTTCTTTTCATTTTTTCTATTTTTAAGAAATTTTTCATTGGGGGATAATTGCTTTACAACGTGGTGTTGGTTTCTGCCATACAACAACACGAATCAGCTATGTGTATACATATATCCCCTCCCTCCTGAGCCTTCCTTCCACCCCACTCCCCACCCCACCCCTTTAGGTCACCACAGAGCACCGAACTGAGCTCCCTGTGCCACCAGCAGCTTCTCACTAGCTATCTGGTTTACACACGGTAGTATATACGTCTCAGTGCTACTCTCTCAGCTCATCCCACCCTCTCCTGCCCTCACTGTGTCCTCAAGTTCATTTTCTAAGTCTGCGCCTCTATTCCTACCCTGCAGATAACCTACCTCATCATCTTTTAAAGAGAACCCAGGATTAAAACCTGTCTTTATATAATGCTGTATGTCAATTGTATCTCAATAAAACTGGAAGAAGAAGAAAAATCAGTAAAAATGTCAGTAAACCCTTAAAAACCTTTTTCTTACCTAGTGGCTACTCTATTTCATCATACAAAATGATGATTAAACCAAGACAATAGCTGGGAATAGCTTTAATAAGGAATAGGTCTCAGTACATCTTAGGGACATGCATGAGAGCATCCCTTCCCACTAGGAAAGTTTCTGATAGAAAATAAGGTAGAAGAAATGAGAAGAAGGAAAGCAAATCAGAGTCCTCACAGTTCAAACGCCCTGTTCAAAGAACAGTCAAGATGATGGCAAAGACGCTACCAAATGGGACCTGGTTCTAAGTTTCTAACTCTTGCTGCAGCAACCCCACCTGACCCTGCAGCCTTCCTCCTCCATCGACACCACAATCCTGCTGGAAAACCAGGGCTGCTCTGCTGTGACCTCAGCCCCCAAGTTCCACATAAATTGTTCACAATGATGGGGGCTGATGACACCCACCGGGATCTGTATCATTGAAATGGTAGAGTTTCTACCATGAAAACAATGGGCCACTTTTCGTTTTGTCTTACAAACACAAAATTATACTGCTGTACTGACGAAGGGGCCATCACTGCCTCGCTCTGCGGCATGATTGGCCTCCGGCTGCGGTTCCTTCTCCTCCCACCCACACCCACCCCGGCTCAGGGAGCCCCACGCCTTGCTGGAATAGCCTGTGTGCACTTTCGCCAAAGCTCTGAGTACCCTTCTCAGCCCACAGGGTGATCTGGACTCTTGGAGGATGGGGACTGCAACTGGTCCATACTGTGGGCCTACCGACCACACGAGGGCGGGTCCAACTTGGGCCATCCCGTCCTCATTGTCAGAAGGCACAAATGATCAGAAGAGGTGGCAGAAAGTCAGCCCTCTGTGTCCGGGCTGGACTTTCCCCAACAGGACCCTGTTCCATCATCACTTTCTTCGGCTGTACCCACGGCACCCAAGCCCTTGCAGACGGCTGTCCTGCAGAGGCCGCCAGCACCTCACCTCCTCCCTGATATGCTCCACCTGCTCCTCCAGCAGCTCGTTCCTCTCGGTTAGTGTCTTGTTCTTCTTCAACAACGACTGGCCAATCCGAGCAGCCAACTCTAGATCCCGCTCTTTCTGTGAGAGACAGAAGCGAGGACAGAGATTGAGAAAACCCATGCATCCAGCAGGAGCCCATAGGACTCCGTGTCAATGAAAGAAAACAAGGGCGTTTAGCAATAATAATGGATTACTGATTCACCATCCAGGCACTGGCCTCTGATACATGTTCAAAGAGCAGCTCACTCAGTGACACGGACCCCAAACAATGAAAAGGAACCTTCCAATCTAATGAAAACAAGTCTCTCCCTGCAGGAAAAAAACGTGCTTCCCAAAACCTTTCTATGCAACTGCTTTTGGTCTTTGTGTAATCATTTGATAACCTGTCTTCCTACCTGTGGGCTGGGCTACAGTCTCATGAGTGCCCAGAGAGGGAAACACTTGGAAACTATTTACAGGATGAATGAGTGAATCCAGAAATTCCAAGTGTGCTAAAATAGCCAAGGCAGCCTCTTTGGCATACTTCAATTAAGATGGAATTTACTGAGTTCCTTAGATTCACTGCGTATGCAACAAAAATATTTAAAGTGACTCTAAAATAGAATACAGTTATTTTTTTTTAACTTATGGTTACTTAGACTTTATTTTTTAAAGAAACAGTTCTAAGAATGGAGAAATAATGCATAAAATCACCCTACTTCAGAAACAAAGACTGTTGCAGACATAGAATTTTCTGTTAGCTCAGCGGCTGACATTTAGGGCACAGCAATGCAGAGGAAAATCTTTAGTGGCATATAAAGGTCCAGCTGGGTTTATGGGAGGAAAGCTGGCCCCAGACAGTGGAGACAGTGGGGTGGATGCCATCACCAAATGCAGACTTACTGATCCTTGCTGATGAAACCCCTGGCCACCAAATGAAGATTCACTCGCTCACTTATAGGTTGGCACGGGGAGGAGAACTCTGGGAAGTGAAATCCTCTTAGAAGTCTATGCTAATTATTCTGCTCATTTGGTGTAAAAAAGCTGAAGACCAGGGACATGCAGTTTGAGCAGAAAAAAGCTGGGGAGGAGTCCTAGCTTCTGATAACCAAGTGACCTTATGGTTTACACTTAACAAGGATCCTCTAGATCCATTCTTTCCAAACACAGATTATAAATCATCAGTAGGTTGAGAATCATTCTAGTCATGGCAACTGACATTTTGTTTTAAACAACATTCAACAGCACAGAACTGACATACCAAGGTGCATTCCACAAAGGAAAGTTATTATTTCATGTTTAAATGTCACTTGTCACGTATTTACCTACAACCTAAGAGGCATTTCTTAGAGTAGGTACCTGTCCAAAGTTTAACTGCTTCATGTGAACTGTTCTACTGTATAATTTGAGAGTCTGGGTTCCGGTTGAACATCCCTGGGGCCTGGTTCCCTTGTCTGTGAGAAGAGGTTGGGTGGAGGGGCAGACTAGCTGAACGATTCTTTCAAAGAATCTTCCAGCTTTATGATTCATTGAGTTGTAAGACTTTTCAAAAAGCAGCTTTTAATTCCAACTTTTTCATACCCACCAAATTATTTCATGCAATGGAATAGGAACACACCTTCCTTCGCTCATCATGGGAGTTTCAGTGAATTATGAGCAAAGCATAGTGTGGGGGGACTGGATGCAATCGTGATTTGACTCTCTGGAGCTCTTACGTGAACGATGGTCTCTGTCCCCTAAGTCTTTCATGGTCTTGAAACCTGTAACTGCTGCCACTACTGTCCCAGAAGACAGCTGGGGGTCATGTCAAGTGAGCCATAAATTCTTCCAACTCCTTCCCCATCTGTGCCTCCGCCTCATGCCCTCCCAGGGAACAAAGGGGACCAGTGAGTTTGCCCAACCAACCGAGACGCCCCTCTCTGTGCATTCATCTGCACTGGCTTCCACGTCAAAGCAGAGTCCTTATCTCAGTGGCCCTTTATCATTTCTCAGATGCAACAGTTGTGCATAGTTGGTACTGGGAGGAAATGACCCACAGGGATTGTGTGAGGTCCCACTTCTCCAGAGGCTGTCCCCAAATTACCAGCCAGTGCAGGTGGTTTCCACTGACTGCTGCTGTTTAGCTGCCAAGTCACATCTGACTCTTTTGCGACCCCATAGACTGCAGCATGCCAGGCTCCTCTGTCCCTGAGATTTCCCAGGCAAGAATACTGGGTTCCCATTTCCTTCTCCAGATAATCTTCCTGATCCAGGGATCAAACCCATGTCTCCTGCTTGGCAGGTGGATTCTTTACTGCTGAGCCACCTGGGAAGCCCTTCAGCTGGCTACGTCTCAGTGAAAACTGTAGCCCCACTGTCCAAAAAAGCATGGTCTCCATAACTCTCACTCCAGTCTATTAAATCTCTCTACTAGAACAAGCCCTCAGACTGAATCCCCAGCAGGTGTTTTATGCTCTTTGGCTCACTGCCTACTGTTCTGTGAGCTGCTAAGATCCTGTGCACAAAGGCATTTCATACACAGATTTCAGTGCAAACAAATCATGCCAAAATCATAATAGATAAAGACAAGCTCAGCAAGGCACTGCTGAGCACATGAAGGACACTGAAGGCTTCCCACGGCACACAGAAGCCAGCACCCAAGAGGAATGGGGAGCAGGCAGGGGAAGGAAATAAGTGGGGGTGGGCTCAACCACAAGGCCCCCAGCCCTCCCAACCTATGCTGATACACCCCAAACCTCAGACCCCCAAGGCCTCCTTGCCCTACTAAAGGGACGACTCGCACCTTGACTACACCCCAAATCTAATCTTCATAGTAACATAAATAAAATGCTCTGCTGGGGAAAAAAAAGGAAGTTACAACAAAAATATTCAGAGATGAAGTGAAAACCTTAAACAAAAAGGTTGTGAGAAGGTCTCTGGTTTTGCTCAGGCAAAAGGCTGGCTGGGCTTCTCTTTAAGAATTTCAGGAATGAAAAGAGTCTCATTTCTTACAACCAGCCAACACATGATAAATATTTACTTCTAAAACCAGGAAAGCAGGTAGGAAATGACCACTGGCCAAACTACAGTGAGAAAAATGAGACTGTACCACACTGTGACCCTTGGAAACAAGATATTAAAATAACTGGTTCTTCGATTCCGCAGGAGATGGCAGCCAGGTGGGGCTCAATCTGGCTCTCCCTACCCCTATCTACATCAAAGTTTTCCTGAAAATTTAAAAGACTGTGACTTGCGTCTCAGCCCTTTTTACCAATGAGCATTTGAGCTGCCTGGCATGGCCCTGGAGATGGAGAACCGCCGGCCTCCCACACTGAGCAGTTGACTCATCTCATTCACCCATTTAAGGATGAAAACCATGACTAAGAGGCCCCCAGAATAACCTTCTCCGTAACTGGGGAGGAGGCAGCTTTGCACAAAGGTAAATTCCAAGCAGCAGCAAGCCAGGGCAAGCCGTGGAATCCTCTTCCCCTTCAATGAGATGCAAACTCTTTGGGCCAGCTGAGGGCTGTGCGTGGCATCCGTGCAAAACCAAAACAGAACCAAAGCCAGGAAGAGTACAGCCTGGGACAGCTGTCACGTGACTGGGGCAATCAGACTTTAACCAGGAAACCCTGCCTAGTTCCAAAGAAAGGCGGCAACTCAGACATGATTCTTATCAGGAGAAGGAGAGGAATGCCGTATACAATGTATACAGTGCTGTTGTATACAAAACACACAAAGGCACCCAGACCATGGCCATGGGGAGCTGCTAAAAATAAAACAAAGAGGGCAGAGCAAAGAGTCACCTGAAGAAACTGCCCCACAGATATTCTTTTCAACAACCCAAACAATTTTTTAAAAAACATGACAACATACTTTTTATACAGTGACACTCATTTAGGAAATTAGCTGTGAATTGTTGATGACCAGAATCTAAGTACTGGGCTGGAGTCCCAGTCTCCTCTGAACACAATCCTCAAATATCCAAGAAGAGATGGGTCTGGCCCTGTGAAAGCCTCACCCAGCCCTGCCAGCTCACACTCACCAGCAGCCGGGAACCCTGGGCCCTGGACACTCACTGAAACAGCATCCCATTAAAACAAAAAAGTCACCCAGTTCATGTTTTTAAAGTAAAAATGTCTCACTGACAATCAACTAACCATACTCTCCAGAACTAAATAAACAGAGCAATATACAACTATAGCCAAAAGCAACAGGGCCACAGCAGCTAAGGGTAGAAAACAGCTGTACCACGTGGGCGGGCGTCTTCTGTTCCCTCAAGAGCAGGTCCCTCCACTGTCGGATGGGGCAGCAATGGCATCTACTTCTGAGAACTAACATAGAATTAATGAGATGATGCACGACAACAGCTAATTCTCAAACTTTACCCTTATGAATCAGCATGACCACAGAGGCAGGCATTTATTGAAGGCCTGTCATTTCCAAGATTAAAATGGAGAAGGAAATCATCCAACAGGGTTCCCGCCTTGGAGAAACTTCTAACCAACCCAGTTGGAAGAGCAAAGCAAACAGAACAACAGGATGGCTTACAAACTCAGGGCTGGTGGGGGCATGGACTGCCTGTGGCTGGGGGTGTGTGGCAGCTTCAGAGGTCCCCAGTGAGCCCTGCAGTACGACATTCAGAGGCAAGAAGAGACAGAGGGGCCAAATGATGCAGAAGGTCCCAGGTAGGAGAGCAGGAGGAAGGTACCAGGGAAGAGGAAAGAAGAGGATTCAGGAATGGGGTTAAGTGGATGGCCTTGAATGCCACGCCAAGGAGTTCTGAGTGTCGGGTTTGGGGGCGGACCAGGTGATTACAGAGGGTTTGGGAGGGTGGCAGTTGCAGAGAAGAAAGGGAGAAAACTCAAAATCTCATGCCAGGGCTCCAGGAGCCGTGACAGTAGTCTTGGGAAAAAAATAATAAAGGCACAGACACAGGACCACCTTCAGAAGACTAACTGGATATGGGGTGAGGAGTGGATTCAGAAACAGGGCACTGTTGGGGAAAATGGACACAGCAGAAAGGGGCCTGTAAAAAGCATTTTCGAAAGTTGGTGATGTTAGCCAAGCTAGCGTACGAGGCGGCTAATGCCAGCTGCCCAGATGGATGTAACTGGAGAACCACCAAGAGGCCAGTGCCCCCAAAAATGCCTCATCAAGGGCCCTGTCACACAGCCAGAAAATCTAATCTCACTTATTTGGGGCTGAGGAATTTGGGACTTTCCTGACATGCAGATGGTCAAGTGGGTCTCAGCTCCTGCCCTGTGTCAGCTCCAGTGGATCTACCAGGGGGTAGCCTTCAGGAGAATGAGAGGGAAGTGGGTAGCTGGGGAGGTGAGCCCTCAGGAATGGGGCATGCGGGTGGATCAGAAGGGTCCTGTCCTCAGAACAGGTAGGAGAAAACTGGGTGTACAGAAGGGAAGAGCACAGGGAAAGAGAGAGACATGAAAAATGGGGTGAAAAACCCTCCCCAACCCAAGAACAAAACCTCAGGTCCCACACTTCTGCTTTGTCCTGCCACTGACTGAAAATGAGGATTTCTGTGTCCCTTGTATCTTTCTACTCTATTCCTCAAGAAGGGCTAATGAATAGTCACATGACTCATATCATGCTAGATTCTAGAGCACAAACCAGGATCTAAAAGTTAGCACCTCTGCATTTGAGGCCTGATTTTGTGGGGAGAGTGGAAGAAGTTTTAAAGATGGGCATTTATTCAGCAAATACTGAGAACTACCATGTTCTGGCCTGTTCTAGGCATGGGGATACACACAGTATACTCATCTGCTTCTAGAGACCATCAGAGCACCTTAATTTTCAAATGTCAACAGGATGCTGAGAAGAAATTGAGAAAACCATAGTCTCTAGAATGCCTGCAGCTTGTCTGATCCTAAGCAAGTTTCCTAAATTTTTCTTCCCACGCTTGTTTTGGTTATTTCCATGCTGACACTGCATAGTAACATTCCCTTAACCTAAGTAAAAACATCACACAACAAAACAAAAACGTTACAAAGATATGGATAATGATGTCTTTTTTCTGAAATTTTTATATACATTTAATATATATCATTAGTATATATTTTAAGAGCTTATAAAGCTTCAACTGGGTATTCTATAGCAAGTATTTAAATGTTACCCTATTCCATTATTAATACATTCCTTTTAAAATCCAAAATATCTTGTACAAAATTACAGTGACTAAAGCCAACATAGCTACCAGCTCAAAAAATAAAAAGCCACTGAATCATACTTTGAGAGGGCTCAATTTCTGACATTCTTCACCAAGAAAAATAGTAATGTCTGCTTTAAGCAATATAAATTATAATCAGTCAAGTATAAATGACTCTTTGCCTTTCCCCGAATCACTTACCTCCTCAAGAAGCCGAGTTACAGCATCTATGTCATTATATGTTTTAGTCATCTGGCCAACTCGTTCAGCACATAAAACTGCAAGAAATAAAAATGACCATGTCACTACTGATGCTACAAGTCTGCCAGACAAAGTCTGGCCAGGTTCAGCCTTACTGGGTTTGATTCCAGAGAAAAGCCCCAAGCTGTGTGGGGTGAGGGGACAGGGGTCTACTAATTACTGCAAAGTCTTGACACTGCATAGTGTGTGTGCATGTGTGCGTGCACATCCGCACGTGCACACTCGGGGGTGTTGCTGAGGGCAAGGCGCTGGAGTGGAAAGGGGTCTGGCTTCATATCCGGTCAGCAAACCGAAGTGGATCAGCAGCACAGAGAGTGATATATAAACCGCCAGAAAGAGCCCTAGGATCTAGACCCCACGTTCTGCACAGACCCAGTGGGTCCTTTCCAAAGCAGTTCTTAATATTAATTATTAAACAGTCTTAAATTAACTGATAATTTCATAATGGCCCAGCCTCCTCTTCCCCAAATGGCCTAAATTCTAAGTCTCTGCAACTAGTTTCCAAACCATGAAAACCGAGGTGACAGATTTTTTTTTTTAATCCACACACACACAGTCATACACATGGTATTTCATAACATATGCCATTTGCTTAAGAGATCTTAAGAGGCTGCCTCCAGGCCACTTCAGGACTATGTCTTTGTTTCTCCATTGGAGAAAAAGGGTGTGCACTGAAAGAAGGCTTTCATCTCCAGAAAAATCTCAGGGTTGTTTTATTTTAAATCAATGGCAAGGAAATGATTTGTAGTCCAAACACCGTGAGGTAGCGTGGCTTTCATTCTGAGGAGGAAGAAGTGAAAGCAAATGGATTTAGAGCCAGAGCATAAAATTTTTTGACACCAGCCATTTAGGGGCCAAATAATAACTTGTTAGTAATTCCTCATAACTAAGACTCTAACAAACAATTCTTTTAAGAGTAAAAGACTTAGTTCAGCTTTCGCAACAACCCACTTGCAGTCACAGCCCAGGCAAGGCCTTTGGGAATTGAAGTGTATTTCTAACCAAACTCAGTAGCATCACTAATGGCTAATTGCAGCTGGAAAGCAATAGGTCTCTAAATATTTTATAAATGCAAGCAGAGATCATCCTAGTGGGTGAGCTCAGAGAAACTGGATCTGATGGAATGATTTTCTAGTTTAAGGAAGAGACCTGAAATCTGGTTCCAAATCTGAAACCCTCCCAACACAGGCCCTCGGAGCCAGGATGGGGGAGGGTTCTTCTGCCAGCCTCTCCGCCCAGAGCTTTATGGCAGAAACCCTCCGGGCGCTGGCTGGAGGAAAAGCAAGGGAAATGTACAGGGTTGGTGAAAACCAGAATTTAACTTGATGGAGATGGAGTCCAGCTCAAATTACTCTAAGCAGTTCATCAGCTCGAGGTCACAAGAAACCTTAAGTGCAGAGTTCTAGGGTGCAGACAGGAGTTGGTTTTCATGCTGCACGGCTGTGATGCTCTGCAACGGTACAGACAAGACCCAGAGGGCATCCAGCCAGCTCCCTCTAGCAGAGTATGGCGAGCCGGGGCATCAACGGGTAAAAGGCCGCTATGCTGAAACCTATGCTGTGCTGACACCAGGGCCAGCTAACGCCCACCCTAGCTCTCTTCAAAGGACCGGGTCCTTGGCTTTCCTGGAAAGAAAGACAACCAGGCTACATTTTAAACTCATCTTGGCTCTATGTTACCCTAACGTAAGAGAATAAGACTCAGAGCAGCTTTTTGCTCTGGAACTGAATTAACTGAAAATTATATTTACATTTTAAAGCTATTTTTTTGAATTGAGATCACTGTAGTTAATTATGTGTAGATAATCATATGCAGATGTAAGAAATAACACAGAGATTCCATATACCCTTTATCAAAGTTTTACCCGATAGTAACATTTTGTAAAATAATATCACAACCAGAGTACTGACATTGCTATAATCTAGGAATCTTACTAAGATTTCTCCATTTTACCTGAACTTGTGTGTGTGTGTGTGTGTGCACGCACACGCGTGAGTGTGTGCACCTGCACATGTGAATATTAAGCTTTATATGATTTTATCGCTGGTGTAGGCTCATGTATCCACCACCACAAGGACCTGTTGTATTATTGCCCTTTTATAAAGCTATTTTTTTAAAGATTTAACATGCTCTAACAACTGAACCCAATAAAACCTACACCTGGACCAGGGTTTTTTCCAGCATGAACCAGTCAGGCATATGTCATCACCACGTACATGGTGACAGGAGGCGAGGGGTACAGAACGATGCAGAGCCTTCCAGGAGGCTCTGAGGTTCCTGAGAGCCCAGCCACGGAAGTCAGAGGCAGAAATGAAAAGCTACTATGGAAGCATGTGCGCTGTTATTCCAGTTACATTTTCAAAAATACATATAATCCCAATGGTGAGGGGGTAAGGGGGTAGATTTATAATAAACAGAAAAAAATAGAATAGCCATTCAGTTCAGTTCAGTCGCTCAGTCATGTCTGACTCTTTGCAACCCCATGAACCGCAGCACGCCAGGCATCCCTGTCCATCACCAACTCCTGGAGTTCACCCAAACCCATGTCCATCGAGTTGGTGATGCCATCCAGCCATCTCATCCTCTGTCATCCCCTTCTCCTCCTGCCCTCAATCTTTCCCAGCATCAGGGTCTTTTCCAATGAGTCAGCTCTTCGCATCAGGGGGCCAAAGTATTGGAGTTTCAGCTTCAGCATCAGTCCTTCCAATGAACACCCAGGACCGATCTCCTTTAGGATGGACTGGTTGGATCACTTTGCAGTCCAAGGGACTCTCAAGAGTCTTCTCCAACACCACAGTTCAAAAGCATCAATTCTTCAGCACTCAGCATTCTTTATAGTCCATACTCTCACATCCATACGTGACTACTGGAAAAACCATAGCCTTGATTAGACGGACTTTTGTTGACAAAGTAATGTCTTTGCTTTTTAATATGCTGTCTAGGTTGGTCATAACTTTCCTTCCAAGGAGTAAGCGTCTTTTAATTTCATGGCTGCAATCACCATCTGCAGTGATTTTGGAGCCCCCAAAAATAAAGTCTGACACTGTTTCCACTGTTTCCCCATCTATTTGCCATGAAGTGATGGGACCAGATGTCATGACCTTAGTTTTCTGAATGTTGAGCTTTAAGCCAACTTTTTCACTCTCCTCTTTCACTTTCATCAAGAGGCTCTTTATTTCTTCTTCACTTTCTGCCATTTGGAGAGAACTGCAAATTTTAATTTTCTTTTTTGTACTTTATTTTTTTGTAATGACCATGCCCTGATGGGAAAAACATTACTTAAAATATTTTCCAGGAAATATTTGACTACAATATACAGTACTCCTTGAGGTAACTTTTAAAAGTAATTCATAATGGCACCATCTTACATTTACCAAGCATGCTAACTACAGCCTGGCCTTGTTCCTAGCCCTCTAGGTGGATTATCTCATTTACTCCTCAGAGCAAAAAATACTACAGGGTAGGCACTGAGGCCTAGAGAGGTTAACTAACTCACCCAATGTCACACAGCTAGCAAATGGTGAATTTCAAAGTAAGAGGAGACTCCTAGCAGAGGCAGCAGCTAACACTTAAGGAGTCCCTGTTATGTCCAGGAATTTAATGTGCTTTTCTTGTTTACCCCTCAGAACAATCTTTCAGGGTAGGCACTATTATGATGAGTATTCTAGGATGAGGAAACTGAGGCTCAGAGAAGTTAAGGACCCGATCCAAGGTCACAGCAAACAAAGCTGCATGTGCTGGGGACTGAGCCAAGGCCAGTCTGGCTCCTGTACCAAATTAGGGAGCCATAGAGGATTCCAGGGCATGGCTGAGGTTGCACAAATCAACAATGTTTAAGAAGCATAAAGAAAGAAAAAAGTGCCCGTGCTTTAGGTCAGATCTGTGACCCTGGTGCCTCATGAGGCTCAGGTTTTCATAGGAAAATCTACCAAGGCCATGAGGCCCTGGGCAAACCCGGTAATTATGTCTCGGGCTTCCTCTTCCAAGAAATGAGGACTAACAAATGACGCTTTAAACAGTATAAGCAGTCTGCACTTTTCAAGCACCAATTTTCCAGATACTCAATCTATAATAAACCATCTCAAGTTTCTCTCTCCATGAGAACAGTATTTCAAACAGAAGTTCCACTTCTGAACAAGGAAGCTCTACCAAATAAATCTACTTCCCCCCAAAAGGTATTGAAAACAAATGAAAACTTTATGCTCAGTAGGAGCCAGACATAAAAGACCGTATATTGTATGACTCCATTCATATTAAGTATCCAGTATAGGCAACTTATAGAGACAGGCAGCAGATCTGTGGTTCCCTGGGATGAGGAGTGGTGGTGCTTTAGTCGATGAGTCATGTCTAACTGTTTGTGACCCCATGGACAGTAGCCAGGCTACAGTCTGTGGTCATGGGATTCTCTAGGCAAGAATACTGGAGTAGGTTGCCATTTTCTTCTCCAGGGGATCTTTCCGACCCAGGGATTAAACCGGGGTCTTCTGCATTACAGGCAAATTCTTTGCCGACTGAGCCACCAGGGAAATCCAAGATGAGAAGTAGGGAAAGGGAATTAATTGTAAATAGACATGAAGGATCTTACGAGGCGGGATGGTAGAGGGCAAGATGTGAACGTTCTAAAACTGAATTATGGTGACTGTTGCCAACTCCGGAAATTTACTAAAAAACACTATAAATTGTTCACTTAAAATGGGTGGATTTTACAGTATGTAAATTATACGTCAATATTTTAAGTTATCATCAAATTATATGCAAACAAGCATCCCTGGGCTACATATGTCACAGCCAGTCATTTCAACAGAATATGACAAACGCATTCTTTCTTGATCTCATGATGGAGCCTTTCTCCAGCCAAAAGAATGTTCTCAAACAGCAAAAGTGTTTAGGAGTAGCAAATCAGTGATTAGAAAATCAGCACTGATAAATGGCACATAAATGAACGAATCCACATGGACTAGACTATTTTCAATTAGATAATTGTTCATAGCATTTGCTTAGATGGCAGAAGTTCATGATACATCCATAATGCCCACTCGTTCTAATTTTCACTTTTATACTTTCCTCAAGTCACAGCCACTTCTTGGAGATTCAGCCATGCCCTTCCCTTGGCTGTTGCCCTTTATTATCTATTTTCAAAATAATTTAGACTTGGCCCAGAAGCCCAAGTGTATTAACTACTAAGACCTATAAGACACACATGCTGCTACTGCTAAGTCGCTTTAGTCGTGTCCGACTCTGTGCGACCCCAAAGACGGCAGCCCACCAGGCTCCCCGATCCCTGGATTCTCCAAGCAAGAACATTGGAGTGGGTTGCCATTTCCTTCTCCACACATGATTTGGCTTTAAAAAAAAAAAAGTAAAACCTAACTATTTTCATGCAGCCCTTGATGTGTGTACAGGAAGAGAGTGAGGTCCACAGTACTACAGTACTTGGTAATAAAAAACAATGCTCATTTGTCCGCAGTTAGAACAAAATGAAAAAAGAACAAATTCCTTGTTATTTCTGTTTAAATGGCTCCATGTCCAAAATGACAGAAGCATAATGAACCTAATTCTTACAAACCTATGTCCCTTCCCACCTATACAAGTCACATGGTGGCCCGACACATAGTTGACGCTCAAAAAAATGGAAGAGTTTGTTTTACTCCCAGACCAGTGTTTGCAAAGAAAGGCTCATTTCTAACCAACCAGAGGGCCCGGAGAGGGATGAAAACATAAAAGCCTGGTGTATATCTCATCACCTCCAGATGAACATGTATCTTAGAAAGAAATCCCCTCCCCACCAGGCTTCCTGCATAAAAAAAGAAGACGTCTGGAAACAGGCCAAGTTCAAGTCCAGTGTGATATGATGAGGCACAAAGCTGCTAAGAAAGAAGCTGCATTAACAGAAAGGCATCAACTAATAAGCAGTTGTGGTCCTAAGCCAGAAGCAAACAGGCAGACTGCTGGCCACGAGTCCTCACAGGTGAAAGGTGCTGGCTGATCACGACAGCTTTAGGGACAGTCTTGGAGATGGCATGGTGGCAAAGGCCAACCCAGAGCCCAGTTCATTGCTAACGGCAGTGTGTTTGGTCATGACCAGCATCTGCATGGTGCTGGGTCTATGCACTGGGAGGTGGGAGCGAGGTGTCACTTGCCAAGAGTAGAGACCTGACAGGGCAGTCTGGCTACATTTGCCTGCTCATCAGCATCACTATCAGTTGAGATTAGGGTGTGATGATTGTACTGGCTCACTTTCCTTTGCCAGGGTTGTCTGAGAGCAGGGCACCAGAGCAACTTACTGAAGAGACTGGGAAGAAAAAGAAAATTACTATCAAGTATTTACAACAGGCCCACTCCAGTACTCTTGCCTGGAAAATCCCATGGATGGAGGAATCTGGTATGCTGCGGTCCATGGGGTCGCTGAGGGTTGGACAAGACTGAGGGACTTCACTTTCACTTTCATCCATTGGAGAAGGAAATGGCAACCCATTCCAGCGTTCTTGCCTGGAGAATCCCAGGGACGGGGGAGCCTGGTGGGCTGCCGTCTATGGGATTGCACAGGGTTGGACACGACTGAAGCAACTTAGCAGCAGCAGCAACAGCTACCAGGAGCAGTTTACAAATACTATTTTACTTAAAACCAGTATAACACGGTGACACAGATATGACCTCCATGAGACACTGTGAGGCAGAGAGAGGGGACAAGTGACTTGTCCAAAGTCAGACAGGACATAAGTATGGACTTGAACCCGGTATGTTGGAATTACAATCATCCACCCTGCCCTAGACTGAAACACTCAGAGATGACCCATGGGGCCATTCATCACCAGGGTATTTAATGAAGGCCTTGTTGGTGATAACCAAATGGCTCACTGATGGACTGCTCACCACGTGCCCAGCAGTCTGCTAAAGTGCTGGATGTCTACCACCTCCTTCAATGTCTACATTTATCCTAGGAGGGAAGTGCTACCATAGCCCACATTTTAGACATGAAATTACACAAGGTCACAAAGCTATGAGAGGGTCTGATTCTATTTGACATCCAAATTGGGGCTCTTGGCAATGGCACCCTACTCCAGTACTCTTGCCTAGAAAATCCCATGGACGGAGCAGCCTGGTGGGCTGCAGTCCATGGGGTTGCTAAGAGTCGGACACGACTGAGCGACTTCACTTTGACTTTTCACTTTCATGCATTGGAGAAGGAAATGGCAACCCACTCCAGTGTTCTTGCCTGGAGAATCCCAGGGACGGGAGAGCCTGGTAGGCTGCCGTCTATGGGGTCGCAGAGTCAGACACGACTGAAGTGACTTAGCAGCAAGCACAGCTGAGTAAACAAAATAAATCCTACCCTTGAGGAATTTAAGCCCTAATTGAGAAGGTAAGACAAATTAGCACAATACAGAGGAATCAGCAGGAAGCGCCAGGCAAGAAAAGCTCTTAGGGAGTTCAGATGGCTAGGGACTGGGGAACAGGTACCACAAAATGCACAGCTTTGCCCATTGCCAGCCCTGGGGTGCTGCTGGTACCTCCACCCTAGAAAGAGCCCTGAGCAAGGGACATGCATGGTGCATCCATGGATACTATCAAACAAACCCAGGCTGAAACCAAGGTGACAGAACCAATGGGCAGAGAGACCTTTGTAACAGAGGTGAGGTCAGTGCTGATAAGCTAGGCCAGCTCCTTTCTCTAATGTGACCCTACAGGGCAGAGTCCTATAAGCCACCCTGTATCAGTACAGACCCCAGAGCCAAGGCCTGATGGCACTTTCTCTCTGGGGTGGACGTTCCCACCCCACAAGACATCACAACCACCAGCAGGCCACTGCACATCCCCCACACGGCCCAGCCCTCCTCCTCTAGCCCCAGAGATCCCTGGGGCTCTGAGAAATGAGGAATCCCTCTCAGACTGGAGGAATGAGCTCCACTGGTGCTGCTCCTGTGCTTCACCTTGGAATTCTTCACTAAAGAATCTGGACACCTGCCCGAGGCACTCCATCAAGCTCTGGGTTCCCACTGTCTAACAGCATCATTTGCATCCCGGCTTTTTGCAGATGATAATTACTGGGTAGTGCTCAGCCCCTGAAAACTGGCCTGTGTCCAAAAGTCTGACTACTGACTGGCAGCAGGCACCTCTGATGAGGGGATGTGCACTCTCTCAGTCTCAGGGCTCAGTAAACCCCAGACCACGCCACATGCTCTTTTCAAACCCTGCCACCCGAAGGCCATCCTGAATATACCTGCCAGGAAATCAGTGATCAATCTGGTAATTGAGTGACAGCCACAGAAGCATCCAGGTGAGAAAACATGACAAAGACCCCTCCTCGAGAAAGCGGGAGGAAACTGCCCCACAACAAACCACAAGGATGTGATGAGAAAACTCCACTGTTCACCAGTGTCTTCCTGGAGCTGGTATGACAGCTCGGGCACAGAGGGGTGTGACCACTGCATCATCGCTCAGCAGCACTGTGACCACCCTGCTCCATCTCAGGGATGTGGGGAAAACAAGAAAGCCCACCTCAGAGAATACCACTCAGCAAGAAATCACTTGAGATCAAGTCAGTTTCTGCACCACACAAGCCTCCAGGGACCAGAAGGACACAGAACCTAGACATTTTCTCTCCTGAAGACAAAAAGAGCCATGCTGCCTCTGACAGCTGTGTGATCCAAGCAAGCTGCTTCTCCGGGTGCCTCGTGGGTTAGGAAGATAATGTGAGATAATGCAAGGCAAGGGCCCACGGCTCTACTAGCTGAGAGCCAGGTGTGGTGGAGGGCAGACCCCACAGCAGGGTGAGGGCCCTGTTCTGTGCTTACAGTGCTGGGACTCTGGATAACCTATCTGAGTCTCAGTTGCTTTGAATGCAAAATGGAAATAATGCTTATTTCAAAGGCCGCTTTGAAGATGAAATGGGTGACATCAGGAAGTGCCTATCACTCCCACAAGATGACCTGGGGGGACCAACATATGTCTCCTGTATCCTTGGCTGCCAATATTAGTGTTGCTGTTCAGTCACTAAATTGTGTCCAACTTCTTGTGACCCCATGGATTGCAGCATGCCAAGCTTCCCTGAGCTTCTCTACCTCCTGGAGTTTGCTCAAACTCATGTCCATTGAGACAGTGATGCCATCAACCACCTCATCCTCTGTCACCCCTTCTCCTGCCTTCAATCTTTCTCAGCATCAGGGTCTTCTCCAATGGGTTGGCTCCTTGCATCAGGTGGCCAAAGCACTGGAGCTTCAGCTTCAGCATCGGTCCTTCCAATGAATATTCTGCTGCTGCTGCTAAGTCGCTTCAGTCGTGTCCAACTCTGTGCGACCCCAGAGATGGCAGCCCACCAGGCTCCCCTGTCCCTGGGATTCTCCAGGCAAGAACACTGGAGTGGGTTGCCATTTCCTTCTCCAATGCATGAAAGTGAAAAAATAAAGTGAAGTCGCTCAGTCATGTCCGACTCCTAGTGACCCCATGGACTGCAGCCCACCAGGCCCCTCTGTCCATGGGATTTTCCAGGCAAGAGTACTGGAGTGGGTTGCCATTGCCTTCTCCGAATGAATATTCAGGGTTGATTTTACTTTAGGATTGACTGGTTTGATCTGTTACACCAAACTGATTTTATCTTTCAGTTTTCAATCAAAAGCATCTCTTTAGGAACTTTTAACAGTGTAGGAAACCACCTCAGAATCCAGGGAACACAGTTACATCTACATCAAGCACGTATTTTCACTATTCACAGAGACTTCTCTTGCACTTGTGGTAGTGTGACAGGATCAGAAGAAAACAGAGTTGTGCCCAGTGAACTCCTTGTTTCCAGCAAAAGTGGACACAGAAACCAAGCATTCCAAACCAAATCCCTGTCTTCCTGATCTACACCACACACTTCTTTCAGGCTGGGAGCAAGTCTCGTGAATTTTATTTTCCAAAGAAAACTGAGCACATTGACAATGAAGTGTGCCTTCCATATCCATGGGCTCTACATATGCAGATTCAACTAACCCCAGATTGAAAATATTCAGAAACAAAGAAAATTCCAAAAAGTTACAAAAAGCATAACTTGAATTTGCCACCGCTGGCAACTATTTGCATAGCATTTACAAAGTATTAGTCATTGTATCAATAAGTAATCTAGAGATTTAATATATACAGAAGGATATGTGTAGGTTCTATGCAAATATTGTGCCATTTTATATGAGGGACTTGAGTATCCATGGGTTTTGGTATCTACAGTGGTCCTGGAATCAATCCCCCGTGGATATCGAGGATCAACTGTATCTTTCTTTTGCAGTTACTGTCTTGAAAATATTATTTTCACCTTCTGGAGAGCTAAAAGTTTTTTTTATTAGAGAAAAGAGGGAAATTGGATGGGAACAAATAAGAGCAGGAAGAGAACTATAACAGACTATCTTAAGAGGGCAAATACAGAGCAGGTCCCCAATCCTCCCTTCTGTCAAATATGACCACAAAGTGGAGACCCTGGCATCTGTGAGACATGGGCCAGCACGGGGCAAGGCGCACCAGAATCATGCAGAGGGTACGTTACAACCCAGACTGCTGGGCCCACCCCAGTATGTCTGATTCAGCAGATCTGGAGCTGGACCCAAGAATGTGCATTTGTAACATGTTCCTGGGTGATACTGATGCTGCCAGATGGGACCCCACCTTGAGAACTGCTAGCACAGTATTTAAGAGCAGTCTCTGTAGGGTCCTAGAGCCAGTTTACATAGGTTGAAATCATCTACGAGCTGTGTTACTTCAGATGAGTTGCTTACATTTCTTCTTATAAACCTATGAAATGGAAAATCACAACAGTCCTTAAACTCCTATGCTTATTTTAAAGATTAAATGCATGAATCTACTTAAAAGTACTTGGAATAGCGCCTGGAACATAGTAAATACATAATAAACAGAGGCTATCATCATCATTATCATCTGGCTGTCAGTTTTTTTTTAAAAGGTTCAAAATATATAGATATATGAAATATATATAAAATATGTGCAATATATTTTTCCTTCTCTTGACAAGGATATATACTACTTTTCTAGAACGTATTATAACCTTTCATTTAGAACCATATAGCTCAATAATTGATTTGAAAAATCATCTTACTATGGTTTAAGACAGCAACTCATCTCATATTTTAATGTGCACAGGAATCCCCTGAAGGTATTGTTAAAATGTAGATCCTGACTCAGCAGGTCTGCGGTGCTGCCTGAGAGTCTGCATTTCTAACAAGCTCCCAGGTGACATGGGCACCCAGTCCACATGCTGAGTGGCCTGCCTTTAAGTGACACAAGCTGATATAGTGAGGTCTGGGCCAGCCCTGGTTCTGTTAGAACAGATAGATGCCTTTCTCCTGATCACCTCCAGGAACCCAATAAATGCACAGTCCCCATGGAGCTGTCACGCCTCTCTCTTTCACCTCCATCATCTCCTTCAGGGAAGGACTGGGTGGAGCTCGGGGCTTCAGCACTGCTCCCACCTAGTAGTAGTAGTGAAAGCCGCTCAGTCATGTCTCTTTGCGACCACATGGACTTTACAGTCCATGGAATTCTCTTGGCCAGAATACTGGAGTGGGCAGCCGTTCCCTTCTCCAGGGGATCTTACCAACCCAGGGATCGAACCCAGGTCTCCCACACTGCAGGTGGATTCTTTACCAGCTGAGCCACAAGGGAAGCCCCTGCTCCCCACTCCCCTTTGCCAATTAAACACTTTTAACTGTCCTATAATATTTTCAGGGTAGTAACCTCAAAAGACAAACACGTTCAGTATACAGCCAATTATAAACCCTTTAAAGAACAAAAGTTATTTTAAGACATGGAAACAGGCCATCAGAGAGCAGAATTTTGAAAAAAATCTTTTGATTGCTTTTACTCAAAACCTAAAGAACTTCCCACAGTTGCTCTTTAAACTTTCTGTTTTACTCCACCTCCCCACTCCCCTGCAAAATCTCTTTTTCTAGGCTCTGAGTGAAAACCCCAAAAGCCCGACTAAGAAGCTCACACTCAACATTTGGGTGTATCTTTATTTAATACCCTTCCTCTTCTCAAAAAGCAGCACCTCTTTGATATAGCCTGGTGGTAGGTTCCCAGGTAATTCCAAAGTCAGCTCTTATATTTTTCTATTAGAAATATTTCTCTCTATACATATATTTTAAAAACCCCTATTTCAAATTGGCGATTAATAATTTTTTTAAATAAACAATTTCCTAAAATAAACAAAAACATTTAATAATGACTCAAGTTTCTATTAACCCACCAAAACTCATTCTGTCAAACGAAAACAATGAAAACTCTTAAAACAGAGTGCTGCTGCTGCTGCTGCTGCTGCGTCACTTCAGTCGTGTCCAACTCTGTGCGACCCCAGAGATGGCAGCCCACCAGGCTCCCCCGTCCCTGGGATTCTCCAGGCAAGAACACTGGAGTGGGTTGCCATTTCCTTCTCCAATGCATGAAAGTGAAAAGTCAAAGTGAAGTCGCTCAGTTGTGTCCGACTCTTTGCGACCCCATGGACTGCAGCCTACCAGGCTCCTCCATCCATGGGATTTTCCAGGCAAGAGTATTGGAGTGGGGTGCTATTGCCTTCTCCGAAAACACAGTGCTAAGATGCCACAAAGAGGGAGGGCACTACTGATATTTACAACAAGTATGAATTTCAAAGATATTAGTTAAGCAACAGAAGCTAGACAAAATAATACACACTGTTGATTCCATTTACATAGTCGAGAACAGGCAAAACAAACCAAAGAGGATACAAGTTAAGACAGTGAGTGGTCTTCCAGGAGGGAGGTGTAAACTAGAAAGAAAAAAGGGGACAAGGGGATGTCCCAGGATGCTGGAAACACAGCTTCTCTCCTGGTGGCTTGACAGTCACCATGTAAGACATGCGTACTTGACCTTACACTCCGCTGAGGAAATAAAAGACTGCTGTGAGACCAGTAAAACAGCCAGTTTATATAGATGCTAACAGGGAAAGGATCAGACTGGAGCAAAGAACAGAATTTACCCTCCTCCAAGAGGTCCAGGGTTTCCTGCTGCTCCAGGGTGGGCTTCCTCTCTTCATTCCGGCAGTCATACTCAAAACATTCTTCTTCTCCCACATCTCTTAGGGACATTGCTGAAGTCACCCCAAAGCCAAAACACCACCCTAAGGAGCTGTCCTTGAGGGAGCTCCTGGCTGCCTTCCCGGAGGAGGCATTGGGGCCGGGGCCCCTGGGGCGTACGCAGGGGCCTGGTGGGGGCCACAGACATGCCCGGGCTCAGCTGAGATGGAGGGTGTGCACAGGGCCACTGGCCCATCGTCATCCAGGTGGACCCGGAAGGGGGTGGCTCCCAGAGCCAGGAGGTGGGGCGGAGGGGGTGAAGCACCTATCAGGAACGGGAAAGCCCCGCCCAGTCCTGGGGCGGGGCTGGACGGAGGTGGGGGGCGGGGTGGCTCTGACAGGTGCTATGGAGTCAGATGGGAGGGGAGTAGGCAGGTGCATGGTGTCAGGCCAGCTATCTGGATCCAGATTCTTCTCCCACTTTTCCTCCCCCAGAAGCAATGAGGAATGGTGACTTCCTGGAAGTTTCACGGAGCGACTGCAAAGGGTAATTTACCTATTATGCCTCAAGCAGATACATACACCTGTCCAAAGTTCGGGCTCTGGCAGAGGAGGTGCCCTGGTGACTGACTGCCCAATACTCTCTGATGAGAGAGCTTCTGTGGGTGTGCCTCAAAAGGGAAACAAATCTTGAGTGTGACAACAGTATGACACAGTGCTGGACAGGGAAGGAAAAGACCATTTGGGTTTCTAGCAAGAGGAAAAGGGTAAATTGCAGGAAACATTACTTGTGTTAAGCCTAATTCATCCCAGTCTTTTTTTGGTAATAATACATTACATTTGCTCTTTTTAAACTGCATTTTATAAATTCCACTCTTACTTAATTTATAAATATATTTTTTCTAATTGCAGGATAAAAAGGGAAAAATCTATAGCCTAAAAGTTTGCAAAGTTGCCTGAAAAAAAGAATCCAGTTTTATTGCATATCTCATAATCAATTCCTTTGCACTATATGATTTTGCCTGTAACGGTGAAATGGCAGGTCCTTCTATCAAATCCTCTGAAAGATAGCCTGAAGCACTGGTGTCTCAGAGAATCACAGCATATTCTACAATTCCTGGGCTTTAGCCACCTCCCCGCTACACTGTGGCAGTTCTCTCTGCTCCTAAAAGCTTTAGCAGGAGGCCTAAAATACCTCTCTGCCCAGTCACCTCCCTCAGGTAACCAAGAAGGCCTTTAGCAGAGGCAAGATTGTCAGCAAGAATTCTCTGCACAAGTTCAGGAACTTGGTCTTGTCCATCTTTGAATCCTTAAGGCTGCAGATCCTTCTTAGGCAGCTAAAAATGTACTCTACACTGAATCACTACCTCCATAAAAATGAATAGAAGACCATAGACCAGTGCCTATAGACAGAAAATGAAATAGAATAAAGATTTTATTAAAATTAATACCTAAAGACATATGCCTTGACAGGCTACTTTTCTGGAACCTGAAAAGAACTGCTACATTTTACAATGGTAAAAATGTGTTGTTTATAAAAATTTGGGTCAGTAGGAATTCAGTGGCAGGAAGCACAAAATCACATTTGAAAATCTTCATAAGTTTAAGTACAATGTTTATAAAGGCATACACTCTGGGAGGGGGGATACTTTCTTTCATCTCATTGACGTTATCAAATTGGGGCTTGTTAATTCAATTCAAATGACAGTGAGTCTTAAGACCTGGGAAGGGAGGGAGGGAGAAATCTCCACTTTGTACATACTTAATTCGTGAGTATCAGATGGACTATGAGATGTGCAGGTTACTGGGTGGGGCTACAGTATATACGAATGAAAACAAGAGCTGATTTCATATATTTGAAAATACTATTAAGTGATTTTACTCATTACCAGTTGGTTATACTCATCTCTTAACTCAATCCCAGGCTACCCTTAGTAAATGATGTCCAAGTCTCTTTGTATTATGTAATTTAAAAAAATATATGCAAATTAAAAATACATCTAGGACATGGTGTCATGAACACAAGACTACTCTAGCCTGCCCATGTCACCCCCGTTCTCTCACTTCCCTCATTCTTCAGGGTACTCCCCACCCCCACCTCAAACCCCTTCCCCTTCCTTTGCCCCACTTCCTCTGCAGGAATGTGAGGGAATTCTCCAACCTCATCCACCTCTGCATTCGCTTCAAGGTTAAAGGCAGAGATGGGCCAAAGTGCATCTTGTCTGAGAGAACAGTTTTTCCAAAAGTCAAAACAGAATATGACACTTAAAGGCCAGCAAGAAGGCCTGGCCATCCCTGTGCCAGGTGACAGATGGACCATGGGACATGGACGCGGGGTGTGGAGCTGAGGGTGGCCCAGCCCTCCCTCGGGAAGCTGCTCACCCCAGCAGTCAAGCAGCTACACTGTGTGCTGTCCAGCAGTGAGGACCAATGCAGGGGCTCAGAGCAAGCAGGAAGGGAGTGGTTCTGACCCAGGTCCAGGGAAGTTCAAGGCTATGGGAGAGAAGTGTCACTTGCCTCCCAGTGGGCAGAGGGACCTCTTCCTGTGAGGGTCCTCTCCAGCTCTGTTTCACATAACCTCCATGGTTGCATCTCCCCGAAGCTCCATCCTCCTCTGTCCAAAGAGTGGTTGCAAGCCACTAGAGCTACCCACTTACATTGAAATCTCAACTGATTAAAATGAAATGAAATCCAAAATTCAGTGACAGTAGCCACATTTCAGACACTCCACAGCCACAAGGGGCTAGTGGCTACCAAACTGGACAGCGCAGAATGCTTCCATCAATACAAAAAGTCCCATGGCACAGGTACACCCAAGGCTGCCCCTCGTCTTTAGACAGGAGCTTGGCACTCCTGGACCTGCATCTCCCGTGTAGCCTGTTCCTGCTACAGCTCCTCCTGCATAGTCAAGAGTCTCCTGCCCTTCTGTGTCCCGTGCACTTTGCTCCACTCTCCATGAGCCTCGCTGTCCTTTTACTTCCCTGACCACACAGAGCAGGTGGCCCATCGCTGAAGGTCACTTCCCCAAGGCCCTTGCTTATGCTATTTAAAAAAAGAGAGAGAAACACAGAGCTCTAAAAACTTGGTCTCTCTGCTCCCTCTGGCCCTCTCTCAGCTCTTGAGCCCTTTGCTTCTACATCTAAGGGAGGACATTATCTCTGCTTTACTAAAGTTGCTGATAAAAATGTACAGCTACATCATATATTTACATTTAACTCTTAAAAAAAAATATCCTCTTAGCAGTCATTCAGAAGAGAGCTATGCCTGGAAAGGGAAAGTCAGTGTCTACCTCCAGGGGTACACTCCACAGGAAACATGAAAAATGGGGCCTGCTTACCTATGTTCGACACAAGCGCAGGAAAGTCAGAAAATCATCTCAAAAGCCTTTTAACAGTTTCTCAGTGAATGCTTAAAATATCTGACAAAACTTCACTCACAAACCAGTCACTCTGACTCTGGGTGACATTTTAGAGGTCACTGCAATCGCGGAACAGCGTATGTGCCACCTAAGTGTAATGCCATGGACTTTCATCATGGATAAGAAGTTGTAAGAACAATCACTGTGTAATCTGCCTGAGTGTTTCCATTTATAAAATCAATATGAACTACCCTCATCTCCCACCCCGACATTCAAATCTATAATGTTGCAAAAAGGGACACAAGGGTGGATGATTACAGAAGAGACTACAGCATGAAACAGGGTAAAGACACTATACCTTGTTCAACAAACCAGTTACCTTTTCAGAGGAATTTTTAAAAAGAACCTAGTAACTAGTACTGTTTCTGAAAAGATAATATTAAGTACTGGCCTAGGACTTAGCTGATCACAACGAGCTCTTACTTTATTTTCATGCTTTTACCATCCTATGAGATGGCCCAGGGGGGTTGTCCTCATTTTCCAGGTGGGAGAGTTGGGTTTGCTGGAGGCTTATGGGGTCCCAGGATGTGCCTAACTGCTGGCAAACAGAGACAACAGGCCTCCAATGGAGTCGCTTGTGCTAAGCCCCGGGGGCAGTCAACCAAGACTTAATACCTGACCTAATTGCAGCTTCAGCCTCTCCCAGGAATGAAGTCTTAGCCAGACAGTCTGGAATTTCCTGGTCAGCAGTAATGAGGTAATGGGCCTGAGAGACCCCACTCGTCCCCCAAAGAAAGATGAGATAATCCTTTTTCTTGTCCCCGCTGCCTTCTGTCTACAAAAGCCTTCCATTTCATACAGCTCCTCCAAGTTCTTTCTACTTGCTAGATGGGATGAGGCTCAATTCCTGAATGGTTGAAGAATGCTAGTTTTATCTTCATCAGTTGAGTTTTGTTTTTAAATACCACACAGCCACAGAGAATGCAACACGGGCCTCAAAGGCAGACTCCGGGCCGTGCTTTTCCAGCCATTCTGCCTATTTCTAGAATAATTATGAAAGTGCACTCCGTTTCTTTAACTCAGGAACATACACTCGAACTCAAACCTTTCTGAAAATTAAAAAGGCCTCACACTCTTTCTAAGCATATTTTTCTTAAGTGATCAGTGGAGCCAAGAAACAACCTAAGATTTCACGACAGACAGAAAGAATCATCTTTAGACCCCTGGGCCCCAGGATGGTCTCCATGGCACTGTTCTCCAAGCATACCTGCTGCAAAGAATCACCTACAGCATGCACTAAAGATTCCGATTTCTCAGGGCCTCTCCTGGTCTGGAGTTAGTCTGGGAATATGCTTTTTAAATAATGGGGTGACTCATGATTTGCCAGGTTTTAGAAGTTCCTGCAATTAAGAGATGGGACACAGTTAATGTGGGTAACCAGGAACCTGTTTGATGCTAGAATTTTAAGCTATAAACGCTGAGTGCACATGTGCAAATTCTGCACAGGCCACTGCTATACTACTGTGTTGATCATTGGTTATTTCAAACCTCTAAAAATCACTTTAGGGTACTGGGCAATCAACCTCTCCAACTGCTTACTATTCTAAGCTCCTGCACCATGCCCCTGTTATGCCCTCTGGAGTCTGAATGTGTTTGGGGGGCTGAGGGGATGAGACAGAGTATTAAGACTTCACAACTAAAACTCATTATGGGGGCAGGATACAGTCGGTAGACTGAATAAACCTCAAAAGAGAACAGCAGCCGTTTCTTAAGTCCACATTTAATAGAGCAGTCCCTAATTGTCCTGCAGTCTATATTTCCACCCTTATGTATTACTTTTTCGGTGCTAACCTTGCAACTTAAGTGCAAGTCAGTAACTATGACATAAATGATGATTTTGCATCTTTTTAAAAACATTTGACTCATCTTTTGTTATTACTATGGAAAGCTCCCTGGAAGTTTCCCACATTAAAGATTGCAATGACAAATAATAAGAGAGACAAAGCAACACTCTGTGTGTCCAACTCCTACCTGGCCTCCTCACCAGGAAGGAAGTTCAGAACCAGGAGCTGAAAGGGCTATTCAAAGACTGCTTTGCAGTTCCAAAGCTGCATAAAAACAAAGGCGCACTGCCTCCATTTCCAGACTAACCTGGCGAGGTCAGGAAAGAACTAGTCAGACGTGTATAAACAAGCACCGTCAATATTAGCGTATCCCTGAATTCCCCACTCCCTTTGGGGCTTTCCTAAACCACATTAGTTCTGAGCTTCCATTCCTTTGATTCCCTGTTTTGCTAACTACCTTTAAAATGGGATTATGAAAATGTCAGTTGTCCCAGCAAATTCTGTCCCAGTGGCCTTTTCTACTTCATCCAAATTGGTACGGAGGAGAAAAGCAACTATTTCATTCAGCATACACTTAGACAGTAACTGCTATCAACATTTATTTACCCTTGGACAGATGAGCTGCCTCTTTTTCAGTTTTCCTTTTCTTCTGGAAGAAGAGAGATCTGGCTGCCTGGGGCCAAAAGATTCAACCAAGACAGGGCTGGGTAAGAAAATCCTTCTGAGAGACACCCAGACAAGAGCAGGCCTCTTCTCACCCTTCAGATTGAGCACCGCGAGTGACTGCCTTCATTTCCTCAGACAAGGGTGTAAATAAAGCTGGACGGTGTCACAATTAGGGCAAGATAGTAAGAACCCTTCCCCCGTCACTTCCGGGACAGCTCCGGGGGAGCCATGGCCACACCCAACAGGTCCCCTGGGAGGTGGAGGTGGCACAGGCCCTCCGCTGTAACCAATGTGCCGTGCTCCAGTGGTCCACACTCTAAAAAGTTATGGAGGGTTCAGTGAGTCACAAATCACCAAGGAAAATTCAAGAGGTCAATGATGGAATCTGAAAAGAAGCACCCCTATAATTGCCGCCTGGACTTGGGTAATAGGATAGGAACTTGCTTTAAGAATAATATACCCCAAAGAAAACAACTGAGTCATCTTTCCCCCTCACGACCCTGGGAGCTGCCCACCATCATCATCACTCAAGACGTTTACAGATGCACAGGGACGCGACATGGCAATGTCTGTATCTAACGCTCGGGGATGGTGGGGCTCAGCTGGGGAAGTTTCTCAGTGCGTTTAAATACCCACCCACCCCCTCCAACAAAAGCTTTTGGCCTTTCTTCTGTGGCTCACAGTCAAGGCTGAAATTAGCAAATACAGAGATAATTATGCAGTTCTTCGGCTTATTAATGAGGCCAGGTCCCAGCCAGTTACATCATTCAGGTTAATCAAATGTAGTCATGTTAGAGTGATCTGAAACTCCCAATTCAATTAAAAAGCAGTTACTTTACCTATTACTGGCTCGTGTGGGCTGAGAACATTATGATCACCAGGGAATGGACCCTTCAAGTATACAGATATTGGGTCCTCTTGTGTGTGTGTTTATGTAAAGGCATGTGATAGAGGGCCACTTTAAAGAAGAATTAAAGACGACAGGTTAACTGTGTCATATACAATTTGATGCCAACCCCACAGGCGCCCGAGGCCCCTCCCCTGTGGCCTGAGAATGCACCTGAGTGCCATTTCCTGGTGTCTGGAATCTCCCGAGGCTGCTCCAGCCACAGAAACTCTGCCTAGTCTCCTCTGGAATGAACCACACCCTCCCTGCCCAAACACGAAGGATTCAGACTCTTCCAGCCCCTCCCAACATCTCCCACCCCCATCTCTGTGGGATCCCGCAAGATAACTCGTTTGACTTGACTGCCAGGTGGGACGCTGCTTCTGCCTTTTTTTCCAGCCTCCCCTGGGCTCCCAGGTCTGGGCCCAGGAAAGCTGGATTCTCCAAGGCCAGAGGACCACTTCCTGAAGACACTAGTCCCTGGACCATAGATGATGACATCTCCACTTGCACACACACACATGCACACACACACGCATCACCCCAGAGAGAATTCAATCCCACTTAAGTGCAATGCTCACAAGCCCAGCACGCCAACACCATCTCCAGACTGCCAAGGAGCATCCCCCCATCACGAGCCCTGCCCACCTGCTGTCCCCCTTCACCACGCCTTCGCAACGGTCAGAGCCATGCGGTGCCACTCCCGTGCCCCTCCCTCCTCCCGTCTGCCCAGGAAGGTTCCAGGACACCCCCTCCCCCGAAGGGACAATGGCCCTACACATCCCCGCTCTGTTTTGCAGGAGCCATAATTACCGTCTGAGCATTCTTCATAATACCAGTCTAGTTCATAATAATCCGCTTCGATAAATTTCTGCATAGTCAGTATTCTGGCAGAGGAAAGAATGGACTTCACGGCACCATCGACGTCAGGTGAAACGCTGCCATGCCCCCCTGCCCTTCCAGAATGCCGGGCAGAAGAGCATCCCCAAACATGCCAGAATTAAGCTGTGCATCCTTAATGACAGTCTGGAGCCAGGACGGAAAAGGGGCAGTGAAAAGGAAAATCATGGAGGGGGAAGAGGAGGAGCACAGCTATCAGAGACCCTGGCAGTCCTGCTAATAAAGCGGCAGCGGCCAGCAGCCCTGAATGGGAGTAGCCAGAGCCATCCTATCCGGGAGCACAGAGGGTGACGTCAGGGACACACACCACCACCCTGAGGTCTCACTCCAGCCTCGCCGCCCAGCTCCCGCTCATCTTTCAATCTAACAGTTGCCATAGAAACAGGCCGGCTCGGAAAAAAAAAATGATGCAGAGATGGAGGAAATGTCTTCCAAGGATGCTGGTAGCGGGGCTGAGAGGTGCCACGTTAGGAGAAAGGAGGGCGTGCAGGCAGGGAAGGGGGTGGCGCCAGGAACATTATCACCATCATCTCTTCCAACAAATGTCAGGACAAGTTTATCTATCTGCTTAATTCTGGGTCACTATGGACTCTGCAGCAACTTCTTTATTAAACATCTTTCCTTAAAAATTTTGACCGCCGCCTAAAGGAAATGTAAATTACTCAGAAAAGGGAACCATTTTCATACAGATACAGTCCTGTTCTCTGTTCATGCCTTGGCTCAAACTCCTGGAAAAACAGCCTGCAGCATACAAATAGAGGAGAAAGCCATCACAGAGGGGGCTTGTGCAATAAGATAGGCTGCTTTCACGGACACTAAAATGTGTTATCAAAGTACAAAAACATACACCAGAAGGAAACAGCCCACCCTCAGGAAGGTGGTTCCCTCTAGGAAAGGAGTGAGGGGATAGGACTTTGAAACTGTCCTTATAAATGCATTGTGAATGTTTTATTTGGGCTTCCCTGGTGGCTCAATGGTAAAGAATCCGTCTGTCAAGCAGGAGACAAGGGTTCTATCTCTGGGTCGGGAAGATCCCCTGGAGGAGGAAAAGGCAACTCACTTCAGTATTCTTACCTGGAGAATCCCATGGACAGAGGAGCCTGGTTGGGCTACAGTCCATGGGGAAGCAGAGTCAGACACAACTCAGCGACTAAACAACAATGTTTTATTTCTTTCCAAAAAAAAAAAAAAAGGAAAGTGAAGCTAACATTTATTAGTCCTAATTATTTAGCATGTTTGAAATATTTAAATGAGTAATGGATAATTAAAAAGATTTTAGACTTGCTATAAGTTAAACTCATCTGCTAAACAGGGTTGCTCAACCTCAGCACTACAGACGCACAATTAGGGTCAGATTGTTCTCTGTTGCAGGCGCTGTCCTGGGCATGGCCTCCACCCATTTAGGTGCTAGAAGCACTACCCTGTCTCTCTGTTGACGTGACATCCAAAAGCGTCTCCAGATGGTGCCAAATGACCCTTGGGAGCAAAATCTCCCTTGAAGACTGCTGCCCTCGAGCAAAACTACCTATGGAACCTCACCAGCCTGTTAGCTGGGTATTGTAACCATCTGTTGGTGTCAGTGGCAACAAATGTGCCAGCTTGGTCCAGCTTCCCTCTTAATTTTCTACTCAAGACTGTATAACGTGGGAATGAGTAATAGTAAAAGGACTTTTTTCCACTACTGGGAGGGCAAGCTTCTTTCCTTCCACAGTGATCAAACAGGGAGGCTTTCCCTCTATCCTTCCAAAGCCACATGATGCCCTAGTTAATGAACTTGGAGGAAAAGGCATCCCTCTAGGGCAGGGCTGCCCAGGCTTTAATGTGCATGTGAATTATCCAGAGCTCTTGCTAAAGTGCAGATTCTAATGCCTCAAGTCTGCAACTGTGCACAATTTTCTGCATTTCTAACAAGCTCTCACATGCTAGCAAGGCTGCTGGTCCCCAGATGACACTTCATGACAAGGCTCTTCAGTAGCAAAGATTTGGGGGTAGATTTTATAGTGTGTGTGTATGTATATGTATGTGTGTATCTGCCTAACTGTATGTATGAGTAGCAGGTAATTTAGAGGAAAACTATTTGAGTGTGTATGTTGAGGGGGTGGTGGTTTATATATGCCCTTCCCTCTCCCTGACCCCAACTTAGATACACATTTAAAATTTTCTAGGACATTCACCTATTTAAAGTCAGCAGCCAACAGTTTTAATTCCTGCTGTAACTGCCCCCATTATCTGAACACATCTCTCTTCCTTTGGTCCTTATCATGTCTCTCCGCCATCGATGGCAGCTCTCAAGAACACCACAGCAAACCACCAGGCAGCCTCTCGGATGTCACTCCTCATGACAGATGAGCTGAACCTGGTGTCCTAAGGTTTTCTGAGGATTTTGTTTGTTTAAAGTGAATGGCAGCCCACTCCAGTACTCTTGCCTGGAAAATCCCATGGACGGAGGAGCCTGGTAGGCTGCAGTCCATGGGGTTGCTAAGAGTTGGACATGACTGAGCGACTTCACTTTGACTTTTCACTTTCATGCATTGGAGAAGGAAATGGCAACCCACTCCAGTGTTCTTGCCTGGAGAATCCCAGGGACGGGGGTGCCTGGTGGGCTGTCATCTCTGGGGTCGCACAGAGTCGGACATGACTGAAGTGACTTAGCAGCAGCAAGGTGCTTCTGAAAGATGATTATAGGTCTCATAAATAAACTGATGGAAAGTTAACAGTTTCCTCAAAATCAGCATGTTTAACAGGTTCAATCCAGTACAGGGGGTGAGGTCTAGTATGAACTTTCAAAATGAAGATGGAATGAAGGAACAAAGAATGCAAACTCCATAAAGCATCGTAGAAAAGTCAGGTGCAGTTAGAAACCTCTTCAACAAAGGCTTATGGAGGAGACTTGGGTTTGATCCCTGGGTTGGAAAGATCCCCTGGAGAAGGGAATGGCAATCCACTCCAGCATCCTTGCCTGGAAAATTCCACGGACAGAGGAACCTGGAGGGCTACAGTCCATGGGGTCGCAAACAGTTGCACACGACTGAGTGACTAACACTTTTCAACAAAGGCTTGGCACATTTACCTCACGGTGCTATGGATTTTTAAAATATTTTATTTACATACCATATCACCCCAGAAGCAAAAACCAATGAATAGAGGGATGGATGGATACATAGATGGATGGAGTACTAATGGCAGGCAGTTTAATATCATAGCTCAGAGCAAGGGCTTTTGGAGTCGGATGGCCTGAAGTTTGGTTCAGGCTCCTCATTTGCCATCTGTGACCTTCTTAGACACCTGAGTCTTACCTGCTAAATGGCGTGACTATTATACCTGCCGCACAGAGAGGGTGAGGCATTAATTAATGCACGGGAGAGCACTCAGCACAGTGCCCGGGACAAAGTGAGTCTACAACCAATGTTAGTTGCAATCATCTTCATCACTCTAATTCTTTAAAAAAGGAAACAAGCCAGTACGAGCAATTAAAAAGACAGCACAATTTTCTAAGCCATAATTAGGGAAATGAGGTAGAAACGTCATTTATTAGCTTTTTTCCAGCAAAATAAAAGGCCTTGAGTTCACAGTAATGAGCAGGAGTGGTAATCTAGGGGTGGGAAGGTGCCATTTCTAAATAGCAACATATCACTGAATGTGACTTTTATCAAATCCAAAGACTGTATACATCTAATTTACTTTTTAAGAAAATGCAAGAGAAAGAAATGAGTAAAGAAACAGCATCATTTATGGGTGAATTTTATGGGCCTTGAGCAAGTTTTTTTTGTTTTGAGCAAGTTTTAAATCAAATGTCTATATCAAAATTGCTGTGTGATAGGCTCCAAAGGATAAAGTAATCCATTCACAACTCTGCAGAGATGGTTCCAAGGTGTGTATGCATGCTCAGTGGGGTCCGACTCATTGCGACTCTGTGGACTATAGCCTGCCAGGCACCTCTGTCCATGGGATTTCTCATGCAAGTACACTGGAGTGGGTTGCCATTTCCTTCTCTGGGGATCTTCTTGACCCACCCCCGGATCAGGAATTGGGACAGGTCCCAGAAGCAGCCTGAGAGAAGCCCCTGTCCATTCACTCAACACTATTTAAGGAGTGCTGACTGTACATCAGGCCTCAGCCCTTTACCGCTCACTCACTCCTCAGACCCCTGCTACCTAAGACCCCCCTCGCTGGGCAGACGAGGGAAGGGGGCTCAGAGAGCTGAAGTCATTTGACCAGGATCGCTCAGCGAAAACCAAGAGCAACTGAATACAAACGAGGCACCAACCACCTCCAAAACTTTTTCTGTCAATAGCTGAGAAAACACTGAGGGAGTATTTACAAAATTTGAAAGAAAAAAGGGGGTTGGAATTAAAGGGATATTTCTCTACCCATCCCCAGCAGATCAGCCTTCTGATGCCAATTTTAACACGGCTTCTTGGAGAGTTGTTGATTCCATGTCTCGGGGCAGGAAAAATCAAGAGAGGCCTGCAATAGCATGCTGCACAAAAGTAAACAACCGCTCCAGAAGGTCCGGGGTAGGAGCGATCAGGCGTCAGGGCCCACTTAAAAGGACATCACACTGCCAGCTTGTGATAATTCCAACATCAAAAAGAAAATACAATCAATAACAGTTAAAGGTTGGATCTGTCAAGACCATGAATATCAATGAACATGAAAACAAAACGGGCAACCAAGTGAATAAGGCAACTGACATAAAAAGGAAAGTGGAATATAATAGGGAGATTTTTTAAATTTATCTTAAGCAAGGGAGGGCAGGTGTGTGTGACTGTTCTATTTCTGTCACTAATATTTTTCATAAAGCACTGCATGAACATCATTCTAAGGAGGGTGGCTATGAATAAGCCAACCGGATATGGAATGAGGAGGCAGGTAAAAGGAATAGGAAAACCTGATGCTGTGGCCATAACTACCCCCAGGTAGAAGGAGGATCAGCTCCTGAGCTGCAAAGTTAGTTACGTATCCTCTTTTGTAAGCATATAGGAGAATCTAATAGATTGGGTCTGCCAAATTAAGAATCTAATTACGAGAGGACTCATAATCAAACTTAAATGTTTGCTGTTCGGTCACTAAGTCTTGTCTGACTCTTTGTGACCCCGTGGACTGTAGCAGGCCAGGCTTCCCTGCCCTTCACCATCTCCTGGAATTTGCTCAAACTCATATCCACTGAGTCAGTGATGCTATCCAACCATCTCATCCTTTGTTACCCCCTTCTCCTCCTGGACTCAATCTTTCCCAGCATCTGGGTCTTTTCCAATGAGTTGACTCTTCATATCAGGTGGCCAACTTAAATGATTAAAAGAATATAATAAAATTTCTAAGTTTTAAACTATTAGCTGTGTAGTAATTCACGTACACATACATAATTTTATATACTCATATGCATATATATGTATGCAATAAGAATTCAAAATAAATTATTTACACATTTTAAAAATGAATATGTGCTAACAATTTTGGATTAAATTACAACTGATACAGTTATGAGTTTGCCTTGAAGTGTCTCAGATGTTACATGCCACATGCCACCTTCCTCCGTACTCCAGATGATGAGCACGGGCCACACCAGGGCCCCCGCGTGGCCAACCAGACAAGCAGGTGGGAGAAGGGTGGCTCCCTGTGTTCCTTCCTCTGGTTGGAAGCAGAACCACTCAGGGCCCCAATCCTCCTCTACAACATGCCCCTGGTCTCCAGAGCTTTCCTCCCTTCAGGAAGTACTGCAAGCCTTCTACCTACATCCCAGGGCAGCCAGGACAGAAGAGGGGAGGGCTTCCCTAATCCTCCATTCTTGACAGGGTCAGGGGGACTTGCATGAAATACAGGCTGACAAGCAGACCTTCCCTCCACCGGCTGCAGAAAATTAACTAACAGGATGCTTCTGCAGAGTTTTCTTTCTAATCTTTATTTTTTAAAACACTGCCATTGCCAGTCACCGAGCTCCCGCGGCAGAAGGCAGGCTGCTAACGAACAGCTTGCTGTCAACTACCCCCTCCCAAACCATCTCTACCTCATTTCAGGCACAGGAAAAGCAGGCACCCAGGCCACCTCCAGGGAGAAGGTGGGGACAGAACAAAGGAGGGAGACAGCACCCAACAAAGCACTACAGAGACAAAAAGTACCCCAGCTCGGAAGCAGTCCTCATTAAAATCACTCATACACCTGAGGAGGATACAGAGAAGAAACAGAGTTCTGATGTGTTGCTGGGGTTCCCAGTTTGCTTCCTGTACCCTGGGAGGGCTGCATGGCGCATCTCATTCGTGGGACCAGCAGGTCACGTAGCAGATGTTCCAGGGTTCAAAACATAAATCTGAAGTGCAGAACACAAACCATAACCCAGAATCACTATGGCCTGAGCCCATCACTGGTGGGCAGCGGGGTGTGGATGGGCTAACAAGCTGAGCTGTCATGTCAATTTCCCACCTGAGTCTGTTCCAGCTTTGTGTTAGACATGCTGGATTCCCTTGAAAAGGAAAACAGTCAACCCGTACAGGATTGCTTGCCAACCATTTTTGTTCTTAAAAGAAAAAGCGAAGACACACCAACACTGGAATCTGGATTGTTGAGAAAGAGTGGAAGCTGGCAGGCGCCAGGTGACAAAGCAGGCCTAAGGTCGCAGGGTAATCTGTCTCCTGGTATGAGCACCCAGCTGCCTTGCTCACCAGATCCTGGGGTTCCTGGTACCGTTGGCACCTGGTGTGGTATGGGTGCGGCTGCTCTGGACCTTCAGAGATAAGCATTTTCTATTCCCCCTCCGCACCGACGCCTGACACCCTGGCAGGGGGTGGGGAGTCGCTGTGTGTGTAGACTGGGTGTCACTGACACATAAGAAGTGACTGTGCAGCCAGAGCTTCTTTGTCTGCAGAAGTCCACTTGCAGACTTCTGCTAGAGCAATGAAAATGGGCCCAAGGAAGAACCTGCTCACATGAGGAGTGAGCGTAAGAGGGGAGAAGGCACAATTCCAGGGCTCCCTCAGGTCCTCATCTGCAAACAAAATGGCCTGAGGTCTTGAGAATGACAGAAAGGACCCAACTAGTGCCATAGCATTTACATGAGAAAACGCAAGGCAACTGTTTATAAATCTACCATAACATATACATTTTAGTGTTATTTATTAGCAAAGGGTAATGAAACGCTTTCCCCAGTCATTAGATCCCTTCTCCATCCTCTGTACAACCTTCCCTGACACCCATCATTCATCTTGCCTTCCTTCTTTCAACCCCACCCACCACGATGTTTGTCCGTGTTCCACACGCACCCCTCCTACACACACAAACACAAATGCACCATGTGTTTTCTTAGGTCACACCTCACATAACTTGTGATCCCTCCCTTTAGAAGGTCAGCATTGTGTGTAATTTAATTCAGTTTGCACAGGTTCAGTGCATACTGTGGAGTCTTTACTTTTGTTTCACTTAGGATTTTGGACTTCCCTGGTGGCTCAGATGGTAAAGAATCCACCTGCAATGTGGGAGACCTGGGTTCGATCCCTAGGTTGGGAAGATCCCTGGGTTGAGAAGGGAATGGCTACTCACTCCAGTATTCTTGCCTGGAGAATTCCACAGACAGAGGAGCCTGGTGGGCTACAGTCCCTGCAGTCACAAAGAGTCGTACAGGACTGAGCGACTTGCATAGAGTCCTACAGGACTGAGTGACTTCACTGTCTTTCACTTCATTTAGGATTTGAGTTAGATGAAGGCAGTCTCTGGAAAGTGGCAACAAAGTCATCTTTCTATACTATACATTGTTTGTAATTTTGCTTTGTCTTTGCAAAAAAAAAAGAGGGAGAAAAACTTGCTTTTTAACTTAAAAGATACTTTTGCATGTTATTTAATTAGCACTTGTTAAGTACCTATTTCATGCAAGGCACTAGGCGGACTTCAGCCTTTTTAAACATGAAGCAGACATGGGCTGTACAGTAAGAGTTGGACTAGATGAATGGTCTTTGATTCTTTGTTGTTGTTGTTTAAATTAAATTTTACAAAATTAAAATGGGACAGGGAGCTGGATTAACTGCAGTTGCCCAGACCCCATCCACTCCTTCCACACAAGCAAGGTAGACAACTCGGTACAGGATGCCAGCCAAGGGCCTTGAGAGCATCCTGTGTCAGCCCCACCCGGTGCAAAGTCCCAGGTTAGGTAGTGAAAGAAAATCAGTAATCAGATGTTTTCACTTCTTTAGCCAGAAAACATCAACTTGAACTCAAACAAAGTCAAGCTCATAAAAGATTACAGGTACATACTAGTCATTCAATAAATACTTGTTGACTGATTCATTAATAGTACTTTATGGCAAAAGCAAAAAATGAGGTGGTGTCTTGAAACTCTCATCTGCTTTACAACCTCTTCTTGGCGTTTCCCTGGTTGCTCAGATGGTAAAGAATCTGCATCTGCAATGCAGGAGACCTGGGATCAATCCCTGGATCAAGAAAATCCCCTGGAAAAGGGAATGGCTACCCACTCCAGTATTCTTGTCTGGAGAATCCCATGGACAGAGGAACCTGGTGGGCTACAGTCCATGGGGTCGCAAAGAGCTGGACACGACTGAGAGACTAACAACACTTCTCTTTTTAGGGAAAGGATTGTTCTGTTGAAGTTGTCAGCAGATCATTTGCACTTGAGACACGGAGAGATTTCATTTCTTAACAAATGCTCTTTACTCAAAAAGTTACCAAAAACATGGTCCTAGGAAAAGGAACCAGAAGAATCCCATAGCTATCTACACACCAACATAGCAATCCTCATGGCTGGTGTCCACTGACTACTTTGTGACTAGAAAAATCTATAGCGCACAGTCATTTCCACCTGAATTCAGGAAGCATGATCTAGAGACCACAGGATGCAGGGGGAAAAATTGCAGGAAAGAAGGAAACTTCATCTTGAAACTAAGCTACATCAGGCTAAGTGTCACTTGGGACAATGACCTTTTGAAAAAAAAATCAATTTTCAATATGTCAGACACATTTTTATGAACAAAATAAGCTACTGACATATTCTAAAACAGGGTTCGCATTTTTCATGTTTACTAAATGAACTTTATGCTTAAACTGAATTTTTTTCTTATTTAGCTTCTCTGAGAGATAAGACATAAAGTTAGACTAGACAATCCAGGTTGGAAACTCAGACTCCCATCATGACATATGTATACCTCTGGCAGATTCATGTTGATATTTGACAGAAGAAAACAAAATTCTGTAAAGCAATTATCCTTCGATTAAAAAATAAATAAAATGGGGGAAAAAAGACCCCACCTTACTAGCTGTGTGATTTGGAGCAAACTTAACTTCCCTGGGCCTCAGTGTCCTCATCAGTAATATGGGGGACAGTGGGAGTTTTTTATTTAGTGGTCTCTGTGGGAAGTAACCGAGGTATCTGTAAAGCATTAAAAAACTGTGCCTGGCACGCTAGTAAGACTATCCTTTCTTCTTGCTGGACCATCGAATCTTAACTGTCCCATGTTTATGGGTTGATTTGCTATGTAGGAAGTTTTCACTTTGTGTGTCCCTCAGAGGTGAGGGACAGGGGTGAACATCCACTGGACTGTTGAAATCTATCTGCAAAGATCATTCTACCACCAGGGAAAGGTGGATACCCAAAGCCTTCTTGCCCCTCCTTAACAAGCCAGGCAAGGGCCAGATTTAAAAAATGAAGCATAGCTTGTCTTCTTTGAAGGATGACATGTGGGCAAAGGAGATGAGTATTAGCCCATCTAATACTAATGGGTGTCCCATGAGTATGGGTGTCCGCTCTGATCTCTGAAGCAATGGTGTAGGTGAGCCTATTATCCAGGGAGTCTCACCTGGGGAGTGTATCAGAACCCCCTGGAGAACCCCTTACCCTGATTCCCACCCACTGCCCTGACTGATGCAGAAAATAAATCTAAAATGAAGCGACAGTTTATGTTGTCTTACGCTGGTGATGGCAGAAACCATCATAATATTGTAAAGTAATTATCCTCCAATTAAAAATAAAATAAAATTAAAAAAAAAAAAACAAAGAAAAACACATGGGTGAGTCACAGTGGTGTGAACCATGCCATCTCCTGGGTTACACATGTAAACACACAGGTGAAATCCAGAAAGGATACCAAGTACAGAGCAGGGCTCTTAACCTGTGCTTCCACGGACCTCTGGCTCAGCAAGGCTCACAGACCCCTCCTCAGCAGAAAGATTTAAAGACATAAGATACAAAGGACTATAAAGAAAGCAACTGTATTATAATGCAGTTATTAAAACTTCGAGAAAAGGTCTGTGATAAAAGTGCTTCTTTATCAATGCACATTAAATAACAAGATCAGCACATCTACTAATGAAAGTAATTTCAAAGCAGAGATGAGTAAAGATCTTATTTCTTCCGTATCTGCTTCTTCTGTAGCATGACATGAAAATATTTGTGATTTCTACTGGTGACTAAGTCACAGGTCTTAGTAATACCACTTTCTTTTCCATGTTTATAATGAAAGTAAACGCTGCATTTCAGTTAGACGTTTATGAAATTAAGGATGTAATTTTTTTTTTCCTTTACAAGTTAATAGAACCCCCAATTTCTCTCTATAGACCCCTTGGAGGGTGGTTCTAGGACCTTGGGCTTCCCTGGTGGTTCAGACAGTAAAGACTCTGCCAGCAATGCAGGAGACCTGGGTTCGATCCCTGGGTTGGGAAGATCTAGGACCTCAGTTTGAAAGCCCTGCTCTATGGGTGCTGTATTTATAAGTTAATGCTTGATCATTCAATTAACTGATATTTAGCAAATACCCACTTTACCCTCATCACATGTACCACAGAAGAAAATGCAGAGTTAAAGTAAGACTTAAATGCAACGATGCTCTAAAAATTTTCAGAATATCTGGTCAACATATATTTTCGGTTCTCGTAGTTTTATTATAATTTGTGTTATGCACTGCCAGACTCCACCAGGATGCTTTTTTCTCTCTCTCCTTTACATATATCACTAGAAGTAAAACAAATAATAACAAGTCACAACGTCTGTTCAAGTCTACTGAAAAGAATTTTAGAAGCTATAGATCAGTGCTATTGAATAAATACAATGAGACTTCACACCTGAATTTCCTTGGTAATAAAATCAGCCTGGCCCAAACAAACTATAGACATTTTACAGGGATGAGAAGAGGCCATTCCTATGAAAGGTCTCTGACAACAGTGAAGTGTTACCCTTGGGTGGTGTTCCAATCACACTGTGATTGTAAGTGATTAATCAGTGTGTATGTGAGGGACCTAGGAGCCTCCCTCAGCAAAAATGGCCAAGCAGGATCCTATAAAATCATAGGAGAGTCTGTTAAAGAAGAGTAAGTAACAGGCAGGGATTTCTAGAAAAATAATTCTACTGTGAAGCAGTCTGAAGCAAACAAATACAAAACCTCCCTGAGAGGTCACCCAGGACCCGGTTTTCCACAATACCACATCTCCTTGGGTGTACCTGTACCATGAGTAAACAAAAGTCACTTGTAACGGGCCTCCTCTAGGCTGCAAGATATACTAGAAGTTCTAAAGCATCAACTTGGACATTAGTGCAACTCTAATGTACTTCATACTGCCCTGGTGTAGATCATTCTATTTTTACTCCTATCGAATATGATTATCTGCAGTGCTCACAATGAGACTGCAGGATTTATACTAAGTATTACAACACAGGCCAATTTAAACAAAATTCCTTTCTTATTAATATCCAATAGATAAAACGTGAAAAAAGCCCAGATACATGCTAAAGGAGAAACTTACGAGCTCTCACTTGTTAATTATTAATGATTTCACATTTTCAAGAATTTTGGAAATTGGTTTGTATTAGAGAAAATAATTATAGAAAACTTTACAGATGCACAATAAGCTAGTTATTACTAAGTAGAAACAGGATTGTTGTATTTTTTTTTTTAAAAAACGTGATATGATGATACATGGATACGTAAATAATGTCACACTACTTTAGACTAGGTTCAAATCAACTTGAATTTTAAGTCAAGAGTGTCAAAACAAAAGAGAACTGGTCTCACCAATCTTACAAAGCTGCCATGAATTTCTAAAGAGAAAAATTACATCAAAACTACCTCTTTTGATGTTCTGAATGAACATCAGAAATATTACTGGTATGTTGTAAATCAACTATACGTCAGTTTAAAAAGAAAAAAAATATCATTGGTGTGAATTTTTTAAATTATCGTATATTTTTCAAGTCTGCAAAATCAGGTTTCACGCCCTTGTCATCACAAACACACTGAAAAAGTCCCACCTAGTATACTGCTCACCCTACCAGGCGTCAGCTCTGTAGCCCACAGCAGGACCAGTCTGCTGTTGCAGCAACATCTTGCCTCTCCAGACTAACCAGCTGAGTGGACTTCCACGCACAAATCAGCAGCCTTGGCGTGTCGTGTTATGTCTTATAAACACTGAGCAGTCTTGAGGTTTCCAATACTTTGGGTTTTAAATGCAGATAAGCTCCTCCCCAATACAAGCTGCTAAGGACTCACATGGTACTTCTGGTAAGGAGGGAAATGGGAGCATCTTCTAATCTTCTGCATGGTTAAGAGAAAGTTGGTTCAAATGAAAACTCATACTTGTTCCCACTACTCCAACATTTCTCTCCAGAAGACTCAACGTCAAGTGAGGCCTTTTATGGGGCTAAACCCCACAGCCACATTTCTGCAAGAACTTTGCACATACAGCAGGCTAGAAGACACAGTAGCCAGGACACGCACACATGTGTGCCCGTGGCTAAGCAGGGAGGACAGGGCATTCCAAGAAAGGGGAATCACTCACGGAAGTACTTCAGCGTCTCCTCAATCTGCTCGGTCGTGAGGTCAATGTTGACATCTGGAGAAATGAGAGGGGTGTGAAGCCAGTCGTCGTGGTCATAACCGTAGATGGTGTCGGCTCTTAGCTTGTAATGGGGCAGCTGCTCCTCCAGGAGGCTGATGATCTCGACTTCCGGAAGGTCGGTGCTGTTGCACACGTCTGGAGGGAAGAAGAAGGACAGATGAGAGCCAGGACCTGGTCATGGCCTTGCTGCCGCAGTGACCTAACCCTGGCACTTGTAGCCAGAGTCTTGGGCTACTTACGTGCAGCACAGAGAGGCCAGATCGGGCCATGTCAGAGATCTTTTTCCAATTTAAATTCTACTCTTGAAACTTAGAGTTAGGCATGTTTGTTGCCAGACCTACCTGAAATAGCTCCCGCTGGTTAGCTGCCCACTTTCTGTGAAGTAAAGCCAAAATTCTTGCGCCTTCATCATTTGGGCTTTCTTCCCAACCTTCTCTGGCCATTCTCTCTCAATCACCCTACACTTAGGTCAAACCAGTTATAAGTTCAGCAATATGCCAGATTCCTTCCTGCCACTATTTTACCATTCAAGCCATGTCCCTACACAGGTAGGACTTTGGCCTTCATTTAATTCATTCATTCACCTGTTTATCCTCCGACATTTCCTTCCTTCCATCCATCCATCATCATCCAACTATATCCTGAGTCCCACAGTCACAGGAGACACGACATAAACACAAGAGTCACACCCTTGCCTCTGTGATTCTTATATTCTCATGGGGATTCCAGCCACTAAACCAATAGGTACCCCTCCGTCAAGGCACAGTTTGAATACCACCTCTTCTCGACAGCATGGTGTTTTGAGCTCACCAGGCTGAATTAATCTGTCTTCCTCAGGGAGAATGTGGACACCTGTGCCCAGAAGAAAGGCTACACCATAGACATAGCATCTTCTTGTTTAACAGGAAGGCCATGCAGCAGACCAAGAAAAAAGGCATAGAATCGTAGGTAAACAAGAGTGTTCAGTGGGCAACTTCACCCCTTCTTGGGCAGGAGCCCATGGAAGGCACTTGCTAGCCCCTCAAATCTCCCACCATCCCATGCTTACCCCTTGTTACTTAAGTCAACATGCAAAGCTTCACTGTAGAAGGACATTATGACCCAAAAAGTCCGCATGGTGTTTCAAGTGCTGAGGAAAGAGTTATAAGTGGAAAGTGAAGACATTTCGAATTTTACTTGGAGCTCTGGGGACTGGAGAGGGAACACGTGAATGCTCTGGATTCTCTGCCTCATGTGGGAAATGTCACGGCTAGCACACTTGGCATTTCAGCCAGCCCCCACCAGGCCGGAGCTGCTCCGCCACCCTGCAAAGGTCTGCGGAGAACTGAGTGATGTTCCTTCCCTTCTCCTTGGCCACAGACAACAGCCCACCCTCAAGGCAGATGTCTCATATTTCTTTACCATCTCCCACTAGTGACAAAACCCCCTGTAAAAGCTCCAGATGGGCTCCTAACTAAGGAACTACTTGCCCATCTTGCAATCAAGTGGGGAGTAAGTTCCCACCAACCTCATCTCCAGGGGAGGCCTCAGAGCCATAAAATGACCACCATCTAGTTGAGGGCATTCAGGGCCAAGGAGGGCTGATGCCTGACCGACGGCAGCTCTTGACTAAACACAGACCTGCTGCACAAATGTTGAGCCAGCCTGGCTGCAGGAGGATGGGCAGGGTACCAACACATTCCTGCACGATGTCCCCACACAAGGGGCTAGAATCTTATGGTGTCACTGCCACTTGGTGGTGGGCAAGGCAACGGACTCCAACAAGAAATAAAAATAAAATCCCTTCTAAGAATACCGGGTCACTTGTGAGCACCCTGGCAGCTGCTCGGACCCTGAGACTCCCCTGTCCTTCCACATTCTCAGGGCTGAAGGTCAACATATTTACAGTGTGGGTCCTCATGCCCAGGAGGTATCGTTTTCCTTAAAGCATATGATGACCAGGAGATAAAGTATCAAAGGTGAGGCTGTGCCAAAAAGCCTTTTGAAAAACATTCTGTATATTTGACTTTTCCGTAATGCGACTTGCCATATAAACTTCAGGAAGTCTCATAGCTGCCTGGCAGGCCCAGAGAATTCGGAAGGGATGATAAAGACCACCCAGGGAGATCTCTGTGACCTTGGGTGCAGGGCCAGGTGCCCCAAGAACCTCCCAAGAAGGGCGACACCACCTCTGCCACGTGGAGAAGACACATCTGAGGCCTCAGGTTGTGTAAACATGAGAGCCTTCGAGAATTCCCCAGGAATGCTTTCACAGTGCCAAGCACCCAGCCAGGAGCCTTCAGTGCATCCTCCCAGCAACCTGAGACGTAGCTAATATTTGCTCTGACTTATATGTGAGAAAGCAGATTCACAGACGCTGTGGAGTACCTTGTAGGTCAAGGTCACACAGTTAAATAAGCAGCAGATCGTGTGTGAGAAGCCTCGGCCATCTGACTGTAAACTATATCCTTCCCTCTTCCATCTGCCTCCCCTCTCCCAGCAGGTGCGCTACAAATGCTGGAGGATTCCCAGGCTCTTCTCAACAGGAAGTTTTTGTTCTAAACAGGTAAAGATTTCACAAGCATGTTAAGTAGAGATGTTCAGCTCGACACACTGACAAATCAGCGAAGTGTCAGGATGATTTTCCCATCCAGAGTGCAGGAAGGAGAGCCAGGAACTGAAGCAGCTTGTCAACAGACCCGCCCTCTCTCTTGGTGCTGGTGTGTGTGTGTGTGCTTAGTCACTCAGTCGTGCACAGTTCTTCAAGACCCTTTGGGTTGCAGCCCACCAGGCTCCTCTGTCCATGGGATTTTTCAGGCAAGGATACTGGAGCGGGTTGCCATTTCCTCCTCCAGGGGATCTTCCCGGCCTAGGGATTGAACCCGCATCTCCTGAACTGAAGGCAGATTCTTTACCACTGAGCTACCAGGGAAGCCCCAGGAGGAAGCCCCGTGGTGCTTACTAAAGGTCAGTGTGTGAAAGGGCACTGCTGGCCCCACCTGGAGGAAAGGAAACATCAAGCTCTCTACAGTCCTCATTTCTCCACAGCTCCAACCACACTGTTAACCAGCTATAAGAAGGGTGGGAGGGACACTCAGCAGGGAGGGGATAAACATCTACACATGTCTGATTCACGTTGTTGTAGAGCAGAAACTAACACAACATTGTAAAGCAATTATACTCCAATTAAAAATAAATGATTAAAAAAAGAAGCTACAATATGCAGTCCTGGGGAAGTCTCAGATGAAGGACATCCACTTCCTGATTGAACCCAGACCCTGACAGGTCCATCTATGGATTCCAGAAGATCTTCAGCAACAGCAGCCTGGCATCCACTGACCCTCAGCTGGTCAAACCATCCAAAGGCCAGGTTTATCCAGGCAGTCAGGTGGACTCACCCTCAACATCCTTCCCCTCATCAGTCACAGGAGCCCTGTGCTTGCTGGCCCCATCTGAAACAGACACATTTTTTTTTTTTTTTGGCCATGTCGTGTGGCATGTGGGATCTAGCTTCCTGACCAGGGATCGAACCTGCGCCCCCTGCATTGGAAGTGTGGACTCTTGACTACTGGACTGACAGGGAAGTCCCATGAAAGACACTTTTTAAATCACAGTATTGCTCTGCTTTAAAAACCTCCCCACTCCCTACAAAGTACTTCATGATTCAGCCCGTACCTTCCTAGGGCAGAGTCTACTGACTCCTTCCCAGTATCAAATTTCTGCTTCTTTCTTGTAGGAATGTAACCTCCAAGGTATGGACGGGCACACAGCCACACAGCTAAAAACTACATTTTCCAGCTTTCCTTGCAGTAAGGTCTGTCTATATGCCTGGTTAACAGGATGCAAACAGCACTTCCAAGTCAGACCCTATCCAACTGTCCAAATGCAGAGATGGGTCTGGTACTGGAGTCACCTTCAACTGTGAAAGTAAAGGCAGCACCTAGGGGGTTACCAGAGCAACCCTGGGTGCCAGGGACAAGCTGGCAGGGAGCACTCCTGGGCCATCCTCCATTTGGATTTTCAAGAGAGAAAGAAACACACATCTACCTTATTAATGCCACTTCTCCAATATCCCTTGTGAAGCCACATTAACTTTTCGCCATTCTCCAAACACATTTTTACACAAATATTGGTTTTGACACCAGCTGCTCTAGCTATCTGGAAGGCCCTTCCCTGCCAGCAAACTCCATCCTAAAATATCACTCAAATGTCACCTCATATCAGGCTTCCCTTGACCTCTCGCCTCTGGCTATGTATTTAGATTATTTCAGGACAATGTTACACACATTTTCTAAGTCTCTCCTCTACTATCACTGAGGCCCTCAGGAGGAGCTCTGAATTACTCCCTTAACATCCAATCCAGCCCTCAGCATCGAGTTCGGCAACAGGAAGTACTCAGGAAGTGCTGGATCAATCGTGGGACAAAGGGAGGAAGAACCAGCAATGGGTGGCAAGTCTAGCCTTCAGCACGGGGGAGGTAGAGCCCTGTAGTGCCAAGGTCTTTTTAAGCTCACTCTGTATCACCCAAGGTCTTAATCAGCAAGGAGTAAAGTCCCATGGGGGAACAAATGTCCCCTCAAGCACTCAGCAAACGCTGATCTGATCTAACGTCCACCATTCTTAGAGTACCACCTGCCTGGTGGGTTACACTCCAAGGGGTCCTAAAGAGTCAGACCCGACTGAGCGACTAACTCTTTTTCTGGGAGCAGAACGTGAGAGTGCTTTTCACCTCTTCAGAACTATCACCCTTCCTAGGTTTCTCCATAAGGTTTGAAGTGGATCCTCCTGTCCAAGGATGAGGGCTGTGGGAGGTGGGAGAGGGTCCTGATGGCAGGGGCTACCGGTTCAGCTGTGTCCACTCTACAACTGCCTTGGGTTAGATCCATAACCCCAGAGAGGGGCTAGAAGGAGGCACTTCCTTCTAAGCATTTGCACTGATGCAAAGCTTCCCTGGTGGCTCATGGCAACAAATCCGCCTGCCAATGCTGGAGATGCAGAAGACGTGGGTTTGATCCCTGGGTTGGGAAGATCCCCTGGATGAGGAAATGGCAACCCACTCCAGTATCCTTGCGTGGAAAATCCCATGGACAGAGGAGCCTGGTGGGCTACAGTTCACGGGGTCTCAAAGAATCAGACACAACTTAGCAACCCATCACCATGGGTCACATGCCAGGTTCATGAAACCTACTAGGGACCCCAGACGATGCCGACATTTTACAGCAGAGCCTGTGGCTCTAAATTAGTATTTAAAAAATACTAATTTATATTAAAATTACTATATACTAATATATATATACTATATATATTAAAAATACTATATACTATAGTATATTAAAAATACTAATTTTATATTAAAAAATATAAAAAATCAGAGAATCTCATGTAAAAATACAGATCTCTGGCCTCAGAAAAAGTCAGCATGTCTAAAAGGACACAGTTATAGACTCTGAGTGGTGGCTGCCCCAAATGCGAGGGGAAGGGAAGGTCCAGGGGGATTTCTGGGCATTCTGCCCACACCCTGGAGCAGAGGGCGCTGGGGCCAGGAGAACAGAGAGCTGCAAGGAAGTGGAAGACAGCCTCCTGAACACTCCCCCAGGCTCCAGAGAGCCTAAAGAAAACAGCGGTGTGGGGGAAAGGCAAGGATAAAATGGGGCAGAGAGCACAGTGCTGGACAAAGAGGAAAGGCCTGGCCAGAGAAATGTCTGGCAAAATCAAAACAAGAGAGGAACAGAAGGGCACAGGATGGGAGGAAGGAGGAAAGCCAGGACCCGAGGCAGGCTGGCCAGCAGGGCCACGGCTGCCACCTGCTGGCCGCACCGGAGGTCCGGGGCCCAGGCGCTGCTCCAAGAGTGTGGAAACCAGGCTCCCAGCCACGGCCCTGTCCCCAACTGCGCCATGACACCCAAAAGTCACCTCGTGGTTTATCTGGTCTTTGTCCCTCCATCTGTAGAACAAAGGCATCAGGTTGCACAAAAGCTGTCTTTCTACCCAAAAAGTCTCTGGGCCACCACACCCAGCGCATCCCTCCTCCACAGAGGAGGCCTCTTAGCACCTGGAAATGCCAATTTCTTCTGAGAGGCCAGGGATCTGTTTTTTCACATGAGATGCCCTGATTATCAAATGTGGCACGATGGTTTAGAATTCTGTAAAATACCTGAGAGTCAGATCAGACATGTGTGAGTGCCTGCAGTTTGCATGTTGGGACTTTCCATCCTGGTGCCTCGGTACGGGCCTCGGGAGAAAGTTCTAGGCTACACCAAAGGTGACAGTCAAAGAACATGACCCCAGTTTGCGCTTGAGGAGGTTCTGGAAGGGGCAGTAAGCCCCTCTCATCACCCATGAACCTTGGCAGTGACAGCAAACCCAGAGCCATGTTCTAAAGTTTTCCCAAGACCGCTGGCCTATGAGCCGCTCACAAGTCATTCTGTACAGACTTGGAAACAAAGCCTTTTCCTTGAGTTATTGGGAATAAAGGGCGTGGGCTCAGAGACTCACACACAGGCCATACTGGTGTTGGAGACACATGTGACACTTTGCAACTGGTACCTGTCATATATCCTTCTGGAAAGTTCTTCTCTATCGTGGGGTTTCATAGTTTAGAGCCTTACCTAAGGAACTCAGTGTTAGTAATTACTCCCTAGAATGCCATGAAAGATGTGGTTTCACTAACTACAGAGGGACCTTTAGAACTAAAAATTACTGGCTCAATCACTTCATTTAATAGAAGAGGATGCTGCACACAGGGAGGCTGAGGAGGCAGCTGAACATCCTAGAGCTGCCTGTTAACAGACGCGAGACCCTGTGTGCATGGCCCCCACACCATGAGCCATCCCGGAGGCTGACATGCTCCACTGTTGACCCAGAACCCTGCCTGGTAACCAGCAAGGGCTCAGTAAACATTTTGCTGAACGATGCAAACCGCTGGTATCTATTCCTACATTTCACTTACTCTCAGAAACCAGCGGGCAGTGCAGGGTGAAGATCAGGAACACATTTGCAAACCAGGAAACCAGGGTCCGAAGGTTATAAGAGGAATTCAAGGGGCTAGGAAGGGGCTGAGCCCACTGCACACGGCATCACCCGGTCCCTCCAACTCTAATCCACACACGACTCACTGCCGCTCTCTGTGGCCCCCTGAGAGGATCCTCTAGGGAAGGAACTTGCACAAGAGCATTTCTCCTGCCTTCACTTATTTGTGGGCATTTCAGCAGAACTGGGGGACTCTCCCGAGAACTGAGCCCGGGGTGCTGGTGCCCTGGGGCAGGCAGCAGCGCACTGCACACCCTGCGCTTCTGTACTGGGCTCCGTAGATGCTTCTGTGGCTCCACCTCAGACCTCCTGCGCCAGGAGCTACAAGGCTGGGACCCAGGAGCTGGCTTCTACAGCAAGTCCTTCAAGGGGGTCTTGCCCATCAACATTTGAGGGTTGACAGTCCCTTGTGATTATAATTAACTAAATTTGCTTTCTTTACAAAAAAAAAAAAAAACAGATAAATGTGGCTAAACATTCATACAGTCCAAAAGGGCAAGGTCCTTCCCCCGCCCCAGCCCCTCCCACACACCTGCCCTCTCCCTGCTTTCACCAGACACAGACTCCACCCCGGAGCTGATCCAGCCGCTCCCATCTTTTCTGCTTACAGAAGGGGACACTGAGGCCCTGCCGAAGTGCGGCAAACTGGGCGAGGTCTCATGCTGAGCGGTATTGGGACTGGACGCCAGGACCCCCGATCCTCTCCTGGGCCCCCATCCTGAGCTCACCTCCTGACACATACCCTGCTCACATTCCAGCCCCACAGGGACGGGGACAAGCGCCAGACTTCTCTTCTCATCCTTGCTGCCTCACTGTGGGCAGTAACCTCGGTCTCCAGGAGTGGGGAAGGACAAGCTGAGACACCCGCACAGGAGCAGAAAGAAACGGCCAAAGAGACTAGGATTTGGAGACAGAAACAAAACTTGACACTGGAAGGGCCATGGCCTTACCTGCCCCCAGAAGCAGCTCTTTCTGAGAAAAAGGACAGACAATGACCCCGGTTCAATTCCATGCAGATGGGGTGTTAGGTTCTGAGCTGTTGCTTGATCACACAGGACACCAGCTCCTGGGACAGGAGCACAAGCAGAGATGGCTGAGCCGCCCGGCGGCCACCTTGACAGGCAGGGTCTCTGATGCGAGGTTAAAGTGCCACCTTGTGCAACTGAACATGGCCCCGTCCACTCAGGCACGCCAGAGCGCTGTGCAAGCAGAGGGCAGGAAGAGGCGGGACAGAGCGAAGCCAGAAGGACCCTGCTATGGAGGCCCCAGGATGTCAAAACTAACTGCAGTGTTCTGCAGAAATAGTGACTCCAACAGGCTTGGCATAAAAACCCACAAAAACAGACGATAGCACATCCCAGGTTAGACTAATTCTAACACAAAGACATAAAGCTAGAACTGCACAGAAATTTTATCTTAAAAGAAAAAATTAATTTTAAGAGATAAACCTCCAAGGAAATGCTCAAAAAATGGGAAGGGGTGGGGGGTGGGGTGGATTACTATTCATTTGAATTTGTTTTAACTAGGTTTCCCAGGTGGCACTCTGCTGTCAATGCAGAAGACCCAAGAGACACAGGTTCGGTCCCTGGGTTGGGAAGATTCCCTGGAGCAGGAAATGGCAACTACTCCAGTATTTGTGCCTGGAAAATTTCCATGGACAGAGGAGCCTGGCAGGCTACAGTCCACGGGGCCGCAGAGTCGAACACAACTGAGTGACTGAGCACATATTAAGAAATTTAAAAAAAAACAAAACACTTTGGTATTCCAATTTTCTAGATATTTCCTCTTAAAAGTGTATATATTACATACAATTATTAAATCATCAGAGGAAAATTTTTTACATGAAAATAGCCAGTGTCATTGTGATTGTAATTAATGTGCTCACAGCTGAATTAGTATTTAGACAGATGGAGCTGGTGGAAATTGGAACAACACTTGGAGTAAACAGTTTGACAGCATGTTTGGAGAAGCAAAATTCTGTCATGACCCTCAAACCAGTAACCTCCCACATGGGATTAAATATAAGAGAGGAATCCAAAAAATCTGGAATGCAAAATACATAAGCATGTTTATAGTACATATCTGATAAAGCTAAAAACATGCATAGCCAGGTTCTTTGAAAAGTTAAACAAAATTACCACGTGTGTGTTAGTTGCTCAGTCGTGTTCAACTCTTTGGGACCCCATGACTGTAGCCCACCAGGCTCCTCTACCCATGGAATTTTCCAGGCAAGAACACTGGAGTGGGTTGCCATTTCCTTCTCCAGGGGGTCTTCCTGACCCAGGGATTGAACCCAGGTCTCCTGAATTGCAGGCAGATACTTTACCACCTAAGCTACCAGAGAAACTGGATCAAATTACCTTATGATCCAGCAGTTCCATTTCTGGGTATATACCCAAAAGAAGCGAAAGCAGGGACTTGACCAGATATTTGTACACCACGTTCACAGAGGCATTACTATAACAGCCAAAAAGTAGAAGCAACCCAAGTGTCCACCAGTGGATAAACAGGTAACAAAATGTGGAGCTGCAATAACATTGGGATATTATTCAGCCTTAAAAAAAGAAGAAAATTCTGACATATATTAAAGTACGGATTATATGCCAACCAAAGTAAGCCAGTCACAAAAGAGCTGAAACTCTATGAATCCTGTTAGAGGAGGCTATTAGATTCAGATTCATAGAGACAGACTGTAGTAGGGTGATTGGCAGGGGATGGAGAGAGAGGGGAACAGGGAATGGGTGTTTAATGGGTACAGTTTCATTTGCAGAAGATGATAAAGTTGAGGTAATTTATGGAGGTGATATGTGTGCAACAAAGTGAATGCACCTAACACCAAAGAACTGTACACTTACTGATGGCTAAAATGGTAAACTTCATGTTATGTGTATTTCACTCTTTTTTTTTTTTTGGGTACACGGCATGTGGGATCTTAGTTCCCCAAACAGGAATCAAACCTGCATCCCCTGCAGTGAAATCACAAAGTCCTAACCACTGAACTGCCAGGGAGCGCATTCCTTTTTTTTTTTTTTTTAAATTAAAAGATGCTGCTGCTAAGTCGCTTCAGTCGTGTCCGACTCTGTGCGACCCCATAGACGGCAGCCCACCAGGCTCCCCCATCCCTGGGATTCTCCAGGCAAGAACACTGGAGTGGGTTGCCATTTCCTTCTCCAATGCATGAGAGTGAAAAGTGAAAGTGAAGTCACTCAGTCGTGTCCAACCCTCAGCGACCCCATGGACTGCAGCCTTCCAGACTCCTCCGTCCATGGGATTTTCCAGGCAAGAGTACTGGAGTGGGGTGCCATTGCCTTCTCCAAATAAAAAGATGACCACCCTACTATTGTTATCTCCCAATGTATGGCTTTCATTAGTGTTCCAGCTACAAAGTTGCATAACTCCTGTTATTTTTAGTGTCCAATTTTGCAGAACAGTAAGTTGTTCAGAAGCAAGTATTACTGTGTTACAGCAAGAATGCCTATATAAAGTTTAATTTTCAGGTAGTCAAGTTTTTTTTTCCACCAGGGTTACTGAGATATAATTGACTTACAGCACTGTATGTATTTAAAGTGTACAGCATATTGATCTGACCTTGATCTGACCTACATATACCACTGAAATGATGACCACAATAAGTTTAGTGAACGCTCATCATCTCACATTGACAAAAAATTAAAGAAAGAGAAAAACTGTTTCCATGTGATAAAAACTCTTAGGACTTGCTCTCTTAACAACTTCCATATATAATATCAGTTCAGTTCAGTTCAGTCGCTCAGTCGTGTCCGACTCTATGACCCCATGAATTGCAGCACACCAGGCCTCCCAGTCCATCACCAACTCCTGGAGTTCACTCAGACTCACGTCCATACATGCAGCAGGGTTAATTCATCATGTTGTACAACATTTATGTATTTATACACATCATTCATGTTGTACATAAATAAGTACAGTACTTATTTATCTTATAACTGGAAGGCAGTTTTAACAGCCTTCATCCAGCTCCCCCCTCCCTTGACCCCTTTAATAACCACAAATCTGCTCTCTTGTTCTATGCCTTTGTTTTTGAAAAATAACTGAACTATGACACTATGTTAGTTCCTGTTACACAACATAGTAATTCAATATTTCTATATATTTCAAAATGATCACCAGGATAGATCTAGTTAGAATCTGTAACCAACCAAAGAGACTACATAATTATTTACTATACTGCCCACATCGTACATCTCATACTGTGACTCATTTGTTTTGCAACTAGAAGTCTGTACCACTTACTCTCCCCCTTGATCATTTTCTTTATAATCTTAAGTCTTTGTGTCATGCTTAGGATGGCCTTCCCCATCTCAAGATTATTAATTTAACCAGCAAAATTTACTTCCAGCACTTTTATGGCTTCATTCTTAACATTCTATCTTTGAACCACCTGGATTTTATTGGGTTTGAAGGAGCTGCTTCCTTGGTGGATCAGATGGTAAAGAATCTGCCTGCAACATAGGAAATGCAGGTTCAGTTTCTGGGTTGAGAAGATCCTCTGGAGAAGAGAATGGCTACCCACTCCAGTATTCTTGCCTGGAGAATTCCACGGACAGAGGAGCCTGGCAGACTACAGTCTACGGGGTTGCAAAGAGTCAGACACAATTGAGTGACTAACACATACACACTTTTTATAACGTATCAAGCTGTACTTTTTATAATGATAACAAACAGAAGCAATAATAATGGCAAATATTTACAGATGCTACCATCTTCAAGTATTTATTTCCACTGATGCACTTAAACCTCCTAAAAGCCCTAAGAGTAGAAATTATTATCATCCCCATTTTCCAGAAGGGGAAACCTAAGGCACAGAGAGGTTAAATAACTGAACCTACATCACACAGTAAGTATTAGACCTGGCTTTCTAACACAGAGTCTGGACCCAGTGGCCACAGCCACACCCGTGCTGTCTCTGATCCTCTGGTCTCACTGATTAAATAATTCCTCTGTATAACTCTCTTTTCTCTAAATTGTCCTCCTCTTCCCAACTTTCACTCCCTGGAGTACTTTGCTTTGAAACTTCCTGAGACAGAGAACATCACTAAAGCTTTACTTGTGACCCATTCAGAGACGTTGTCTTTAAACAGGAGCACGTCAGACATGACTGATCTTACTTTTGTCCTGCCTCCTGGTGGTTCTGCTCTCTTGAGGTTTCATTAGTTATCTGTCTTTTGTTTTATAGACTATGTGCTGCCAGATTTTTTTTTTTTTGGTAATGATTTAGGGCAGAATTTTCTTCAAGTGTTGGAAATAGAGGGTGCCAAGCAATGTGCAGGGTGGCCTCCAACTCTGAGTTACCATCACCATTCACCCTTTGAGCTATGCAAACAGTATCATTTTCTTGTGGGGGGTCATCATGTGAACGAGAAGGAAACACTGATTTGAAAGGTCCACATTTTGTCGCTAAAATATGACATCTTATGATGCCAGTGGTTTCCCAGCTACCCACACTCTCTGCTTTCCTTAGTATCAAAGACCTGGGAAGACTCATTTCTTAGCCTCCCTTATAGCAAGGTGACCAAGAATGTTAAGTTCTGGTCACTGAGATTTAAGCAGTCGTGTGGTGAGGCTTTTCTAAAGGCTGCCTTTCTAGAGCCTGGAATTTGGACATGACAGCTGGAACTTCAGTAGCCTTCTGAGAACATGAGCTGCCTTTGAGGACAAAAAGCATGAGTGTGGTGGAACTGAAGGACCGGAGAAGCCTGGACCTTTGAGGACAGAAGGGTTATACCAGCACTGCAGAGCCTCCCTCTGAACTTCTTTTATATGAAAGAAAAAGAAATCCTGTGACGTGAAGGCACTGTTCTCTGCAGCAAAGCCTAAGCCTTATTGATGAAGGTAGTTTCCATTAAATTATTAATACTAAGAGATAAATCTGTATTTCTCTCATTATCCATAGCAAAAAACAGAATAATTTGCTTATACTTCATCTCACTATTCTTGCTCCTACCTCGGGTTTTGTTGCTCTAATCTAGGGGTTCAGATCCAATTTCCTGTTTTCAAATTAACTCTTTACACTTACATTTGCTTTCTGATTTCCAAATATGTTTACAAACTTGGTATTTATAGTTAAGACTCTCTCAGACCCTCACCCTGAGCAGCTGCCAGAGTTCACAGCCCAGGCCTTCTGTCTCTCTTCTCCTTCCCAAAGTCAGCCCTTTACCAGGGGACAATGGAAGTCAGTTAGCATAGGTGATAAACTTTGAGATAAAGAATTATGTGCCAGATCACAGAGACTTTATTAATAGAACAAAATTTTGTGATCCCAAAATACCTACAGTGCCTCTACCATTCAATGCAGTCAACTGTTTTATTGTTAATCTAAATTAACTTCCTGAACAGGAAATTCTGTTTATAAATGAACAATGGTTAGTTTTTCAAAACACCACATGAGATCATGTGGATATTAAAAGACTTCAAACTCATCCCTAAACAGTTCACTACAGCCTGATAATAAGCAAATAGACAAAACAATAAAACCTAAGCATGAAACAATTCCATGTTACTTGAACCAGGTTTCAAACCAACACAAACATAAATTCAAAATGCATTAATAGAAAATTACAGAAGATAACTTTTTACAAAGCAGAATACAAATAAAGAAATATAAAGCTTTGATAAATATAATAAAGGAAAAAATTTTAAGTTATCTTATCAGGTGACGTTGGTATGATACACAAGTACCATGAGCAGTTAAAGTTTCTGTTAAGCGTGCACTTGAATAGCACAGATGACTGCTCAAGAAGATATCTTGTTCTGCTCTCCAAGGCCAGGGATGAGCAAAGAAAAACAAGGACAGCAGAAACCAAGAAGTGACTTCCTGAAAGCTCATTAAAAATGCAGTCCCACTGGGGGACATGTGAGTGCATTGGTGGGTGACAGCTATAGGGCATGGAGTGTCTTTTTAGGGCGATGAAAATGTTCCAAAATTGACTGTGGTGATGACTGCACAACCCTGTGAACATACTAAAAACCATCAAATTATATGCTATAAATGGGTGAATTATATGGTATGTGAATTCTATCTCAATGAAGCGGTTACTCACACACAAAAAATGTAACCACAAAGAATGTTTAAAAAGGGCACTAGGCACACCTACCATCTTTGGACACATCTCCAAATCTTCTACCAAACAGTGTTCATAAAAGATGCATCTGACTCTACCTAAAAGGTTAATCACCTTTCCCACCATTCTAGCAAAGCCCAAGGAATTTCTAATACCCTTCTAGCCATTTCTACTGAAAACGGGTCAAGTGAAATAAGAGCTCATGCTTAAAAACAATAAGCTCTGGCTGCCTGGAGAATCCAACCATATGGACCAACTGTTCGTGGCTTAACAATGCTGAGTGGGTGGGGTATTACTAGACCCACCAGAAGCCCTTTCAATTTATTTATTTGGCTTCTCAACTAAAAAGGGATATTTCTCTCTTGTTAAGTTGACATCCTGATATAGATCAGGGCATGAAGGTGTCGACCAGGAGTCTACCAAACCATGGTCCACTGAAAATTCAGTCCCCTGTCTGATTTCATAAATAAAAATTCCACTGGAACAGAGCTACACCCATTCCTTAAGGTACTGTCTGTGGCTGCTGTCAACTACAACAACAAAGACCACAGAACCAACAAACCTGAAACATTTACTCTCTGGCTCTTTAGGGAGAAGTGTGCCAACCCCTGGCTCTAGGCCACTGGGGTCTACAGCCTTCCCCCACCCACACCCACCCAGTTCCCTAGCCCAGCAGAGCTAAGAGACTACGCCAAGGGCCTAAAGGTCACTGATACCTTGGGGTTTTCCTGAAGACCACCTACATGCCTCTGCCATTCAAGGCCACTCCAGCTACCTGAGGATCTTCTAAAATCCAGGCTGATCTTCCCTCACTTCCCACCCTTGCTGTGGCTCATTGTGAACGGAGTATCATTTCCCAACTCTGTGACCTTGAGCTGGGCCATGGAACTTCCCTTGGCCAGTGGAATGTGAGTGGACATCACTTACTGCATATTCAATCAGAGGCTCTGAATATCCCTGTGTGGTTATATTCGTCCCCTTGAGCTCCTGTCCTCTGCCAGGAGAAGAATGTGGCCCTAGACAGCTGCCGCCCTAGGGCCAGACACGTGGAACAAACCTGAACTGAAGCCCAGGCGTGGAAACTTAAGACCAGGAGCAAGGAATAAGTGTTGCAGTAGCCACTGTAGAATTGGGAGTTGTTTGTTACCCAGCATTTCTACAGCAAAACCTGACTAATACATACCCAATTTAAAATCGTGTAAAGTACGGCCACTGATAACTAGGAGGATGAAGTTTACTGCATAGGCCTGAAATTCCATCACCATCAAGATCTCCTAACAAGTAGTCTAAGCAAGAAAGATGTGGCCATACTTGGCTTTCATAATACCCTCTTGTACAAAAAATGACTTCTGGAACTAACTCTAGCAAAGAGCAGATGGGAAGAGAATACAGGTGGGACAGACTAAGGCAGAAGAAGGGATAGGGGAGGATTTCTTCTGTTCTACACATCTAAAGTTGCCGTCCCTATCTGCCAGACTCTCGAGACAATTAACTCCTCTTTTTTCCAAACCCTTTCAAAAGGTGCAAACCCTGGACTGCTGCAGGTGGCTGGTCTCCAGATTAAGGCTGCCACTCCTGCTGCTAGTGCTTCCCTGACCCACTAGGTGGAGCTGCATCCGCACCCGGGCAGGCCTGCACCCTCTCTCAGGTCCCAGACAAAGGAAGGAGAGATCAGAATACTTGCAGGCTTCTTCAAACCTAGACTTGACCCTTCCCACTTCTACTCACCACAAACCCCTACTTAAATAGAAGTGAAAAAGCTTTGAGCAATGGAATTCAAACCTGAAGTTATGACAACCTGAGTTGTCTCTTGTGAGGTTTTTTTCAATACAGAAAAAAAAAATAGAGTAATATTTATCAGATTCACTGAAATCTAACATGTTGGACTGGGCGTGAGAACAGAATTTCTACCAAAAGAGAAGGGAAGTCAGGGTCCTCCTACCCACTGGCTTTGCCTCCTTATCATCTTTCTAACCATTAATCTGCAAGACCTTCCTTCTCTCCCGACAAGAACATGAGCCAGGTGCATGGTCCACCACACAGATCAAAATCCAGCTAGGGCTGAAAACCGCCTGGAAGAGGACCATTTGAGTCTCACCCTGAGCAGACTCTCTGGGGGCCTGGGCTTTGTGTGGGCATCCTCTGGCTCCTCTAGCCACACTAGTTCATTTCCTTCCATCTGCTTTTCAAAGTCCTTGCTCATTTGCGACTCACACTATGCCTGGCGTGTGCTCACTTGTCTACTGTCCAGCCCGTGGCATCAGGTCCGCAGTCACCTTCCCCATCGTGCCCATCACCTCCCAGTCAGACACCATCCAACTCCCCGCTCTCCACTCCTGGACCATCCCCCTCCTGGATCACACGCCGGTCCTCCCAGCTCTCAAGCCCTCCACTCTTTGACTCCTCTACCACATTACCTCCAGTGCCTTTGCCCATCAGCTTTATTCTCACAGCCCTTCCTCCTTCTGTGGTAAGTTCGTGGCATCCACAGGACAAAACCCAATTCTGCACAAAAACAAATGGTCCACCTTACTCTGCCATGCAGCTGGGCTGGGCGGGCCGGGTGGAGGAATTACAAGCACGCTGGGCAGACAGAGAGCCCTAGAACACCGTGGGCTCCCAGGCTCACCACCCCATGTCCCCCTCCAGCATGGTATCCACAGAGGCCTTCGGGCACCAGGGACAGAAGTGAGATGGGCTGGATAGGGTCTGAAACAGCCTCTCCCTGGACAGTGAACTAGGGTAACACAGCCTCTGCACAGCTTCCAGGTGCCCAGCGCAGGAGCTGGTTGGTCCTCTCTCTTTCCTCCTCTCCCAGAGGTTGGTCGTTCCCTCCTGAAGACGCCCAGAACTCCTGGCCTGCAGGCCTCTTCTTCACTCCATTCCCCTCTCTGCCCAATTTACCTCCATACAAGAATTCAGAGGGGTTCCTTGGTAGCTTAGCTGGTAAAGAATCCTCCTGAAATGCAGCAGACCCTGGTTCGATTCCTGGGTCAGGAAGATCCCCTGGGGAAGAGATAGACTACCCACTCCAGTATTCCTGGGCTTCCCTGGTGACTCAGATGGTAAAGAATCCACCTGCAATGCAGGAGACCTGGGTTTGGTCCCTGGGTTGGGAAGATGCCCTGGTGGAGGGCATGGCAACCCACTCCAGTATTCTTGCTTGGAGAATCCCCAAGGATAGAGGAGCCTCGCGGCCTGCAGTCCATGGGATCGCAGAGTCAGATACAACCGAGCGACTAAGCACAGCACAGCATAGCACAAGAATTCAGAAGAGGTCCTGCACGGGCACTGCAGGCAGGGTGAACGGAGGCCCTCTCCGCTCCATCCTCTCACCTCCAAGGTGTTTCTAGCTAAATCCCGGTGTTTCCCAATGAGCAGTCCAAAGCCCTTCATCATCACAGGAAACATGTTACCCAGACACAATAGGAAAAGGGGCCAGCTTTACAACAGGCCAACTTCACCCCCTCCACATGCTGGAAAACACCAAAGAACATTAACCCAGCATGGCCTGTAACCTGTTGTCTCTACCTAAGAGGTCTTGAGTCTTGGCCAACCTAGATCTATCTTGGTTGCAAAAACTTTCTACAAAGGGGGAAAAAAAAGAACTGTGTTTGTTTTTATGAAGTGGAGGATGGGAAGAACTGGGAAGGGAGAGGAGGAGAAGGGAGGAGAAACAGGTGGCAAGGAAGAGAGAAGAGGGGTGGGAGGGAAAAGAGATGGAGGAGGGAAGGGGATGAAGTGGGGAGAGGAAGAGAAGAAGAAAAGGGGGTAGAAAAAGAAAACTGAAAATGAAAGTTCTCCAAGAGCACCATCTGGCACCAGAGAGCCCACTGACCCCAGTCTCTGTGGCATTCCCTGTTCTGCATATGAGACCCTTCATGTCTGGCTTCTTTTACCTCGCATGCTGCTTCCAAGTGCTATCCATGCTATATAGCACATATCAGTACCTCACCCCTTTTCATCCCTGAATCCTACCCCATGGTATGAATATACTGCATTTTGTTTATCCAATCATCAACTGATAGACATTTGGGTCTCCTTTCTGGCTACTGTGAATAATGCTGCTTGGAACACACATATAAAGTTTTGTGTGGACTTATGTTTTCATTTCTCTTGGGTACATAACTTGGAGAAAAACCGTTACGTCATACAGCAGCTACTATGTTGAACCTGAGGAACCACCAGACTGCTTTCCATGGGGCAAGCTTTGGGGAAGTTTGTTACACAGTGACAGATGACTAATACAAGAGAATTAAACAAAGTTAGACACAAGAGGCATTGAGGACCGTGTGAGGCACACAGCAAGCACTCTGTCGGTGCTAGCTACTATTATCAGAGCACCTTCCCCCTCACGGCCTTTGCTCATGCATTGAGGACCGTGAGAAGCACACAGTAGGCACTCTGTCGGTGTTAGCTACTATTATCAGAGCACCTTCCCCCTCATGGCCTTTGCTCATGCATTGAGGACCGTGAGAAGCACACAGTAGGCACTCTGTCGGTGTTAGCTACTATTATCAGAGCACCTTCCCCCCCAGGGCCTTTGCTCACGCATTGAGGACCGTGAGAAGCACACAGTAGGCACTCTGTCGGTGTTAGCTACTATTATCAGAGCACCTTCCCACCCCAGGGCCTTTGCTCACGCTATCCAACGTGTGGATTGCTCCTTCCCTCTCTCCCTCTCTGCCGACACCTACACAGCCTTCAGATTTCTGCCTAAATGTGGCTTTCCTACAGGAGCCTTCTTAGAAATGCTACTTCAGAAATCCCCTTTACATAATCTCTAAGCACCCTGTACTTCTGTGAATTATGGACATAGTCATAGTTAAACAGTAATTTGTGTAACTATTTTCAAGACATTTTTTCCTCTTCTGAAATACAAAAGAATCTCACCCTGGCACACCACCCTACCCTCTGTACACACAACAGAATCTCCAGAATACCTCTTAAAGGCCAACAACCCACTAGAAAAATGAGCAAAGACAAAAAGCAGGCTGTTTGCAGAAAATGAGACAAAAGAGAAAGGAGGAACAGACTCATTCATAATTAAGAAGAAACAAAATAAGATGAAATACCATTTTGTATGACTATCTGATTAACCATGATGAAAATGGTCGATTAAACCCAAAGACCCCTGCCTCCCCACATGGACGCTGGGCACTTAATAGGTGCAGGCTCTTTGGAGGGCTGTGCTGCGATGCACAGCAAATCCTAAATTATTAGCCCACAGACATGTGAAATAAGTGACCCAAAAGACATACATGCAAGAATGTTGTTCCTTGGGGCACTGTTAAAAAGCAAACACTGGGAACAAAGCAACTGTCAAGAGGGGACTGACAAAAACAGTGGCTCATTCTTGGCCGCTGAGAGGCCAGTATGGTTAACTGCAACCCTATCCACAGGGGCAGCGCCTGCCTGCTCACTGCATACTCTAAGGAGGCCAGGTTTGTGAAACTACAACCAGAACTCAGGCTCCATTATTTTACTTTAGTTTCTCCTTTACATTACAATAAGGCATTCCATTGTTATTTCTAAGATGATGTATTTAGAAGGATTCATTACCTATTAACCTGGTTAATAAAGGAGGAACTGCACAATGTTTGTTACAAAAAAAAACCCCATATGTCTGAGAACATAAATAAATGGAAGATGATAATGATACAACCAAACAACGAGCAACTATGAAGCCATTTCAAAGCATAAGGCAACATCCTATGTACTGCAATGAAGCAATCATAATATTATTAATTTTTAAAATGCAGATTTGGGTATACAGCATGGTCCCGTTAGTGTATTTTCAGAAAAAAAGAATTAGTTGCATAAAAACTTACTGGAACGATTTTTTAATGGTTAAACTGTACAGACGGAAGGGTGATTGCTACTCACATTCACTATGCTTTGGTACACTTTTGAGTTTTACTATTTGCATGTGTAATTTTTATCATTAAAACTCTACTTAAATGAACTTAATAGAAGAGAAAAACACACAATGAAGGAGGTTAAATAAGGTCAGAAAGCAACACTGTTGGGTCCAGACCCCAAGGATGCCTGGTTTACAGGAGAGGACAGGCCTCCCCACTCTGCACCTCCTTAAAGATGAGGGGGATATCAGTCCCTGCCCGGCAGGGTTGTGCTGAGAACAAAGTGAGTTTCCAGAGCAGTGCCTGGAAGCCTGCCAGGCACAGAGCAACTACCCAGTAAGTGTCAGCCTTTGTTAGGATCTGTGATGGCTAATTGTCAACTAAACTGAGCCGTGGGGTACCCAGATATTTGGCCGAACATTACTCTGGGTTGTTTCTGTGAGGGTGTTTTTGGATAAGATTAAGATTTAAATCGGTAGACTGAGTAGAGCAGATTCCCCCTCCATGATGTGGGAGGGCCTCATCTAATCCATAGCAAGGTCTGAATAGAACAAAAAGGCTGACTCTCCCTAGGGTAAGACAGAATTCCTCCTGCCTGACTGCCCTCCAGCTGACATCAGCTTTTTCCTACCTTTGGACTCAAACTGAAACACTGGCTCTTTCTAGGCTGTTAGTGTTCGTTGCTCAGTCATATCTGACTTTTTGTGACCCCACGGACTGTAGCCGACCAGGCTCCTTTGTCCATGGAATTCTCCACGCAAGAATACTGGAGTGGGTTGCCATTCCCCTCACCAGGGGATCTCCCTAACCCAGGGATCGAACCTGGGTCTCCTGCATTACAGGCAGATTCTTTACCGTCTGAGCCACTGAGCCTGCTAATCTCTGGACTGGAATTACACCACTGCCTCTCCTGGGTCTCCAGCTTGCCAACTATATATCTTGGGACATGTCAGCTTCCATAATTGCATAAGCCAATTCCTTAGAATATGATATATAAACATATATAATATAATAAAAATATCCTGTTGGTTCTGTTTCTCAGAAAACCCCTAACACAGATCTATGAAATTTGATTTGTTCCAAGTCCAATTACAGCTATAAAGTTCCTGTTCATGACAGTTTCTGCTTGATTTGCTCAAGTTTGTCTGAGATCAAGATCAGAGGTCAGAGAAGAAAGTCAAGGTTCTTGGAGCCATGAGTCCCAGAATCACCAGTGAACTGTGTGGCTGGGAGAACATTCAAACCCACCTGCAAGCCACACCCAGCACTCTCTCTTGCTGAATCCCTTTCAAGTCCCTACAGCAAACCTCAGCAGAGGGGCACAAAAGGACGCTGAGGACAAAGGCGCACGTCTGGCCCTTCCAGTCCCCCTAAGGGGCAGCTTGAACACAGCGTGTGTGAAGCGACAACTGCTCTGATACTTGCAAAACAAATCAAAGTAAATCCATTATGAAAACCTGGTACCTAAAGGAACACCCTTAGGAATGCTTTTTGTGGCTGGGGACTCAGTGTACTGAAGCCCTTGCAAAGCACCCCTGATCAAATCTTTAATAACACTAGTCTTTATTTTTTATTTTATTTTTAAATTTGGCCACGCCATGTAGCATGTGGGATCTTCATTACACCACAACTAGGGATCAAACCCGTGGGCCTTGCATTGGAAGTGCAGAGTCTTAACCACTGGAATGCCAGGGAGGTCCCTTTATTTTTTTATTTTAATTTATCATTTGCCAGCTTCCTAAAACAGTTTGAAACGGGCAAAGACTAACACCAATACATCAGATACATTAAAACTTGTCTCAAATTCAGAACAAAAATGAATTATGAAGATAAGAATATATCAGGCATCTGTAACTATAGCCTGTCAATCATATATCAGGACTCTTACTAATAATTTTAACTAAATTTTACAGTACATGTCAAAACCCTGTCTAATAAATATTCTACCCACTCACCTAAGGATGAGGAATGGAGGAGAAGCAAGGTCAGCATGTTTAAAAGACAAAAGTGAGTGTTTTTGTGTTTTGCTGAAGATTAAGTGTTAGCCCTAAAACCAGCATAACAGGGCCCTCCTCCTGCACTGCACTTGCAAAAAAAAACCAACTGCTAAACCGGGGCCATTCAACTGAGAGAAGCAAAGATCATTTCTAAGTTACGAATTCAGAAAAAGATGTGCGGTTCCCTAGACTCTAATTCACATTTTCCCACTCTGTAAAAGAAGGGGTGTTTCATCGTCCATTTTTTTCTGTTTCATTTAGCCAAGTAAACACCATTAACATTATACATTTTCAATGGAAAACACAATAAAAATTTTATACTAGACAGGAATTGATAAGCAAGACTTCACATTTAATCATAAAAGATGTCCATAATATTTTATTTGAGCATGTTTTCAGAGGATACGTCACCAAGTCTGATGGCTTAAATTGGTGACAGAAGAGGACCAAATCTGAAATGGTGGCCCTGCAATGACAAGGACAGTTCCCATGAGCACAGTGGGAGCAATCCTGGCTGGCTCACAGCGAGTCACTTCCGCCTCTGCCCACCTCCAGAGCTCTGGAAGGGGAGACCAGATCTCACCTGTGGACACCATCAAAAAGCTGGCCTCAGGTAGATGCTAGTTGAACAGGATTACTGACCAAGCCTGAAGATATTTTAAATACACACACACCACAGCATCTCTATAATCTCCCATCCAGAGTTCTCACATGTCTTGAAACCTATAACTGAATGGAACAAGAAGAGCTCGCGCTTCCGAGAAACTCACTGGTGTGTGGTCCCAGACAGACCATGAGTAACAGCATGTAGACAACAGGACAGAAACTAGATGCACCAACCGTCGGACTCTGATTAGCTTAGAGGAAGTGAGCAGAAACGTTAGCCCCACAACATGAGACAAGCCAGAGCAGAACCGATTAGCAAGCGCACCATCACCGGGGTGTGGACGGGAGGGACAGGACCAAGCACATTTAATAGAGGGGAAAAAAAAAACAGGGTAGAAAAAGAGGAAAGGATGGGGGGAGACGCTGTCTGACTGTGTTCCTCACCTTCTGAAAAATCCCTTGCTGACCCAGACATCAAATGAGGCTTTAAGAAACCAGGATAAGACACAGGATCAGTAAAGTCACAGAGGAGGAGAGGTCAGAGAGGACCTTGGAGACCTTGCTCAGCCGCTTCAGAGATTTCGGAGGGCAAGGTGGTGGGAGTCCTGAAGCCTGGTCCCAACTCAGACACGCTGCTCACGGCCCCGCGGGGGTCACCCACCTCTCCTGAGCCTGGATGAGGGACTAAGAGGGGTGTGAGCGGCTTCCAAGGTCCCTCCACTCTGCATGTCAACAATTCAATACTGCAGTTTCCCATCCCAGGTCCAAGGACAACCTGCCAAGCTGAACAGAACAGGAGAGAAACAACTTCTCCTGCAGCCTTTCGCCTCTCTGGCCACAATCTTCACAAAGAAAAGCACAGTGGACACGCCGGGCAAACACACTCACCACATGAGCTTGTCCGAATGAGCCTGCCTGGGCAGAGTCCTGGCAGAGGCTGGGCCCTCACGGGCTGCCCGAACTGAAACACCAGGGCCATGTGCAGAAAGAGACTCCAGCGGTAGTTCAGAGCGAAGAGCGATCCCCCATTAGCACCCAGCCTGGGCAGCACCTCGGACCAGCCACCTTCTGTACCTACTCAGCATTTCTCTGAGTTTGCTTGTCGGGGCAAATCCTAAGACTGTGCACTGCCCTGGAAGCACAGTGGGTTACGTAACTCCAGGCAGCCTGGGCACCCTATCGGCTCATCTCGTTAAACCACCCCAAACCAAAAAATGACGCACCCCAAAATGTGATATCCCTGGGGAGGAGGAGGGAGAGGGGGAGCGGGGCTTTGTGCTGGGCAATTTGGCTTTGCCTAAAAATGAGAGAGGAACAAAAAGCCTGTTGTTCATCTCAGAGCTCCCTGGGAACCGGGGGTGGCATGGATTTATCTGAGGCTGGATGCCAAGCGGTCTCCCAGGACGGCGCTTGGGCAAAGCCCTTGGAGTCCACATACATGTTCTTCGGGATACTCAAGAGGGTTTTCTGGTTTGTGTCTTCCTCCCGAAGACCAACATATAAAGCTTTAACCTGAGCGTGTTCTGCACTGTCTGGCCGCCTTAAGCACATAACAATGGCTGTGTTTACACTCTTGTTTACCAAGCCGCTGCCAAACGTGACAGCACTGAGCTGTTTCTCAGCTGTCCCATGGCGCCTGCTACGGATGTTCCAGCAAAGAACCGCCAGCTACCACGCCCCATAGGGCTTGACGTTCAGCACTGCCATTCTGCCATTACCCTGCGCTCGTTCGTCACGTTCAAAGTGAAACTACTTTAACAAGTGAAACGCTTCCTGGATTTCACTGGCAAAATGCCACTAGAATCCCAGTGGTGAGCTTATGTGTTCAGACAAATGAAAATGCAGCTGGGACACTGCCTCCTCTGAGAAGCCCTCCTGGTCTCCCCCATCCTCTCCTCTTCAAGGCTCAGCCAGGCACCCTCCGTGGTGTTCTTCCGTGTGCCAGTGCTTATCATTGGTCTAACCATGCTGCATAGCCTATTTCTACTCGCTTATCTGTCTCCCCACCTGGACTGTATTCCTGGCGGAGGTGGGGCAGGGAACATGTATCTTGGGGTCAGGATCTACATCAAGCCCCACCCCTTAGAGCTCAGGTATCTTAGGCAGGATGCTGAGCCTTTCCTGATTTAGTCCTTTTACTTGCAAAAAAAGGGACAACATTCCCCACTTCATGGGAATGCAGTAATAATTAAAGAACACATTTCATTCACTCAGCAAATAGTTACTGAGTAACGGCCACATCCAGGTGCTCTTAAATAGCAGTAGCTTCTATTTAACTGCAAGTTTGGTCAACAAAATGCAACCATGGTAGTGCATGGCTAAATCTGGGGAGGAAGCTAAAGCAGGTAAGGGAGATGGGGAAAGGGGTAGACCACTCTGTCTTCAGGGGACTCACTAAAGGCCTCCAAGGACTGCCATTTGGAGAAAGTACAGTAGGAATCAGGAGGCCACCTGCGGTTAAGGCCACCCAGGAGCTGGGCGGCAGCAAGAACAAAGGCCCTGAGATGGGATGATGTTCTGGGTCTGTCCAAAAATTAGTGAGGAGGCCAGTGTATCTGGAATGGAGTGAGCTGAAGAGGAGAGGGGTCAAACGGGCACAGGAAACCCTGTCACTTAAGCCATGGACAGAAGGGAGCCCAGGGGAGGTGTGGAGCAGAAGAGTTAAGCCATCCAACTTTGTATTTATTGAGTCACTCCTTTGGATAGGCAGAGACTGGACTGCACAGAGGCAAGCAAGGAAGCAGGAGGCCCAGTCAGGAGGCCACTGCAACAATCTGAGCGTGAGATGAAGGTGGCTTCGACCAGTTACTGTTGGGGCTGGCGAGAACCAGTCAAACTCTGGACACAGTGTGAACCGTGAGTCACTAGACTTCCTAGTGAACCAGGATAGGAAAGAGATACAGAGGTCACGAGTGCCTCCAAGGCTTCTGGCCTGAGCAGCTGAAAGGGCAAAAGGACCATTTAGAAAGACTGCAAAGAAAGCAGGTAGAGGAGGAAACCAGGAGCTCACTAAAGGCCAGGGTAGTCATAGGCATCCACGTACAAATGCCGTGCTGTGGAGTCAGACCCTCACATCTGGCCTTCAGGGAAAGTCCAGCATGAGGGCAGGCGCTGGTAGCAGTCAGCGCAGAGGCAGGTTCCAACTCCTGGAGCCTGGGAGAGATCACTTAGGGAGTCACAGACCCAGGAGAGAGAAGAGCTGAGCCCCGGGGCTTCCCAGTTCCTGGAGAGGAGCAGCCAGCCAGGTCAGGACCCAAAGCCAAGGGAGGACCACATTTTTAGGAGAAGGGGGTGGCCGGCAGTGTCAACTCCTGCCGAGAAGGCTGAGGATGGACTGCCGAACTGCATGAGGCCATCAGTACTAGGGGTACAGTGGGGCCCAAGCCTGTGCATAGTGGACACATGAGAAAACAGGAGAAAAACCAGAGTCAGCAAACCAAAGAGCAGAGACAGGGATGCTGGCTGTGGGGAAAAGAGCAAAGAAGGATTCCTTTTAAGAAGGAGAATGTGGTCACCCGTTTTTGTGCTAATAGGAGAGACACAGGAGCAAGGAGAAACGGATGGTGTGAAAGAGACAGGACAGGTGCTGGATGCGTGTCCTTTGGGGGCCAGGCAAGTAGCAGGAAGATTCAGCTCACAAGTGGAGGAAGGGCTCGGCACCCAGGGGTTCGGCGGCATCTCCATGCCCCTTTTAGCCAGGAAGCTTTTGACGTGGGGTGGGGTGGGGTCCTCAATGCTTAACTGGTGAGAAAACGGTGAAAACCAACTGGAAGCCAAATCTGCATATCTGAAACTGTCAACGAACATTATTTCCAACAAGAGTGTGAAACCAAACGGCGCAGACAAGGTGAGAGTTGGGCAGAAACTTCGATAAAAACGCAACTAGATGCATTACGAGGCTCCTTGCTGCTGTTGCGCACACCAGCCCTCACCGTTCCCACTCGCAGCCCCTCCAGTGCCGGCTCCAAACACTTGTCCCGAGGATCCCTCAAGGAGAGAAACAAGCCAGAGCTCCGTTACAATGTGCCTGAAGAGCAGGTGCTGCCAGTGCACTGGGTGGGTGGGGCGTGGATCCCCCTGTTCCCAGGACACTGGGAAGGTGTGACTGACACAGGTGTCTATGAGAACTTGAACTTGACAGTGTGCACAGGGCCCTGCGGGGAGTTCCCCGCTGCTGCAGCCCACAGCACCATGGCGTGTTATTTTCATTACACCTGTTTTATGTCAGAAGAAACAGAGCCTCAGGGAGAGGGGCGAGGGACCAAACTACCCTGAGCATCGCTACGGGCTGGGCGCACGGCTCAAGACTCAGTGCTCCCATCTCTAACCTTCAGGACAATTCTATTACACAGTGTGTTCATCTCAGACAGTTCAGCTCTGGACGGTAGGTCTCACAATCCCAAAGCTGCGACTCCTTGCCCTTTGGTGGTCTCTCCTCAACCTCCAGGTCCCTCCCCAGACCCCCTCCTGCAGCCCCACCATTCCCCAGTCCTCACTGACTCCCCCATCCCCGGCAGGGAGAGGCCCCTTACCGGTGATGGTGCAGGCATCTCGGTACCCTCTGCAGCTGGGCGCATCTTCCACGGCCTCGCTCACATAGTGCTCCTCGGGGATGCCCAGGCCGCAGGCTAGGACTGCATGGTTGCACGCCTCCGAAGGGGGCACAGAGTTGGCCAAAGCGTCGTCGTGCAGAGCTGTGGCGTCCAGCTTGGCAGGTTTCACGGGGAGGTGCCCACTGCCATCGGTGGCCCCGCTGCTGGAGTCTGGGGCAGTCGGGCAGACAGCCCCCAGGAGGTCGGGCACACTGGCAGCAGCTCCTCACGGGGAACCTAAGGGACAAGCCAGAGAGAGGAGCACGGTGACTTAGAATCTCTGAAAAAAATGAACAAAATCTTCAGAAAATAAGAGCCCTGAGCTGATAAGTGATCACATTGCAAATTCTGTTTCCTTCGAGCCAAGGTATTTCCAATTGAATTCTTCAGTTCCGATAAAGAATTACAAGTGAAGTTCTACTCAACCACTTAGGGACCAGTACAGACTGAGATACAGGGCATGTGGCTTCATTTACTAACTGAAACCTGTCTGAAAGCAGCTCTAAGCAAATGGACAGACTGGACCACAGCTAAGATGAGGGCGCCTACCCTGATATGGGGCTCCCCAGGTGGCTCAGCAGTAAAGAAATGCCTGGCAGTGCAGGAGATGTGGGTTTGATCCCTGGGTCAGGAAGATCCCCTGGAGAAGGAAATGGCAACCCACTCCAGTATTCTTGCCTGGGAAATCCCATGGAGAGAGGGGCCTGGTGGGCTACAATCCATGGAGTCACAAAGAGTTGAACACGACTTCGCAGCTACACAACAACAACCCTGAAATGACCATACCCAGGCCACTTGGCAGCCACACGGAGTGTGGGAAGAGCTGGGTGTGAGCATTCTGTACAAGACACAGATCCATCTCTCTGTGTTCGCTCAGTCACCCAGTGAGCATCTGACTCTTAGTCCACCTCTTACCAGTCTCATTTTTACAGCTGAAGGACAGGGGTCCTCAGAGAGCTTCAGAAGTTTCCAAAGGTCACGGAGCCAGGTGTGAACTAAGAAAAGGGATAGGAACTCCGTGGGAAAATGATCCTAGGCACCTGGCCACTGCCCCTCACTCTAGTGTATGCAGACATTTCCAAGACTTCACACGGGGTTCAGGAACAAAATGGTCGCAGCCCTGGATGCTCTCTGGCTCCAGCCAACCCTGGCACACCAAGCAAAAGGCTTCTTTCAGGCAGAGGAAACAAACGAGGCTTAAGCAAAGTGAGGGTGGACAGCCCTGAGAGATGAAAGCGCCTCTGTCTTACTCGGTTCTACTTGGGGAGCCTGCGGGAAGCAGAGATTTTTCTTAGCAGAGGAGTGAGAAATCCTGCAACCGGGTCAAATTGTCAGCAAAAGAGGGGCCAGGAAAGGAAGCAGGGAAAAAGAACACAAGCAGGCCAGCGGTTTTGCATTTGAGCTGAGGGGGTTATCCTGCCTCTCGCTGGGGCCCGTGGCCCAGGTGCCTGCCTCACTCTTCTCCTCCACTCGTGGTCCACGATTCCAGCCCCCAGGCTGTCAGAGAAGACTGGAGTTGCTCAAGCCTAATCCAGTTTGCTGCCAACAGAAAACATGTATGCATCTTCCTACAGTTTCCTTCTTCTCCAGCATGGGATTTTTTTTGCAGCTCAGAACTTGAGCTAAAACCCCCCAGAGCTGTGTGACACTGGGGGGATAGTGTTGCTCCTCCAGATCTCAGCTGCACCATCATGAACAAAGAAGGGACTGAATGAGCATCAGAAAACCAGTGGCCTTGCAGCTGAGCCACGCCAGGAACCCCAAATGCAGGTAGGCGGAGCTGCAGGAGGGTGTCTGTGTCCTCGTCAGCCCTTGCCCCAATCCCCAGTGATATTAGCATGAACCTTCTGCCACCCACGTGGAGGTGACCTCTGGCAGGAGAGTCAAGTGACACTGTGCAGACAGAGCTGCCCTCTGTGAACATGAATCACCCATTTCCCAAGAGATAAAGGAAGAAGTTCCTCAAGGATAAACTTCCTCCAGGCTGTCAGAAGGAAACCAGAACAGAACTTTGGGGCTGGAGGCCCAACAGGTGACAAGGAGAAACCCATGCTGGAGGATGGGGGAACCCCTCCAGGATCAGCCAGGTTCCTGAGCTTTCAAGGTTTATGTTCTGTGGGGGGGCAGAGGCAGCCAATATATCCAGGGACTAACTTACCATCACAGTTCAGCAATTCTGAACCAACAGGTCGCAGAACAGCAAAAGTTTTCATCAAGGGACAAATTGTTTACCAGGACCATATAGCCCTCTACTTCTACTATGACAAACTGCCACAAATTTAGTGTTCTGAAATAGTCATTCATCAAGTTAAGACTGCTATAGGTTATAGCAGTCCAATAGGAGCCTTGCCAGGCGGGCTCCAGTCAAGGCATCAGCAAGGCTGAGCTCCTTCCTGGAGCTACAGGGAAGAACTCATATCCAGGCTTATTCAGATTGTTGGCAAAAATCAGCTACTTGTGGCTGCAGGACTGACGATCATATTTCCACGTTGGCTGTCAGCCTGGGGCTGGTCTTTGTTGCTCGGGGCTGCCTGTGTTCCTTCTCATGCTTTCCATCGGCTCCAAAAGGCCTCTCTCCAGTCCCTGCACGTGACCCCTACGTCTCAGAGCCAGCAAAGGCGTGTTGAGTCCACATGCTCTATCTGCTTCTGCTGCATCTTTCTAACCTCCTCTCCTGTTCTTTTCTGTTTTCAAAGGCTCATGTGATTACACTTACATAATCCAGGACAATCTCCCTATCTTAAAGTTATGTGATTAATAACTTTATTTCCATCTGCAAAGTCCGCTCATAGCAGTACCTAGATCACTGCTTGACTGATTAACCAGGGGATAGGAATCTTGATAGAACAACTTGAGATTCTGCCTCCCTCAAGGGCCTTTGGTTCTAAAAGAAACAGCGTGCTTTAGAAGCCCCCACATTTCTCCAAGCCTAGTGAGAAGGCAAACCAGTCAGCCCACAGCCACTCAGACCCTTTTGGTCCTAGAGGAAGATTTAGATCCAACGATGGGTACCACACAGGACTGGGTGTGGTACCCTACCATTCCCTACAGACTTCAGGGGTCAGGTCCCAGATAGACTCATCTATAAAACGTGGGTACCACCAACCAGTTGTCAAGTTGCTGGAAGAAGCAGACACAACAAAAGCAGATAGTCTGCCGGGCCTAGGACAGCAGGCCTGAAACTGAATTAAAAGTTAGGAGACCTGCCCTAAGGATCATAAGCATTTAAGCACCTGAATGCACAGCGGAGGCATTTTTTCAATACTTATTTTTATCTTAGGAATAATAACATTAGGCCAGGGAACTTGCAGGCTGTGGATGGTCCTAAAGGAAAAGAGTCATTTGAAATCAGGGTGAACACTCCAGAACCTTGACACCTGCTTCAGGATGACTTGCTTACAACCTATTAATATCTTGACTATGGCATGACTGGCACCAGGGCTTCCCTCTCTCTGGCCAGGGCAATGTGCTTTGTTGCCATCTTCAACTACTTCTCTGAGCAAACTGCTGCCTGCTTCAAACGTGGTAAGATGAACATGTGCTTTTTCAAAGTGCAGAGAGCCCCAGCATTCCTTGCAAAATGAGCTGCACTGGGCTTGGTCTTTTATATACAGGACCTTGTTCAAGGTTCACAGCCTATAAAGTAATATCAGTATCTGCTTTTTACAGGAGAGAAAACAGGCTCAGAGAGATTAAATAACTTACCCAGGATTTGAACCTAGATTTTTTTTTCCCTTTATCATATTTTTTCATTGAAGTTTAGTTGATTTACAATGTTATATTAATTTCTGATATACAGCAAAGTGATTCAGTATACATATATACATTCTTTTTCATATTCTTCTCCATTATGGTTTATTACAGGATATTGAATATAGTTCCCTGTGCTACACAGTAGGACCCTGTTGTTTACCCATTCTATATATAAATGCTTACATCTGTTAACCCCAATGTCCCACTCCATTCCTCCCCCAACACCTTCCCCTTCGGCAACCATAAGTCTGTTCTCTATGTCTCTGAGTCCGTTTTGCAGATGTTTGCGTCACATTTTAGAGTCCACATGTATGAACCTAGATTTAAATGGCTCCAAAGATGCTGCACTATTAGAGGTGTGGATATATCGTGCTTATGTGTTTAAAGTTGTTCTATGTCCAACGGAGAATCAGATGTTTCATGGGATCTTGACCAATGATCGTTCTCTTGCATCTGTCCACTGTCTTTAAAAACAAGGCTCTTGCCATAACAGAGGCAAAGGGACTCAAAACCCCATTGAGACCACTCAATTCCTTACAAGAAATACGCATGCCTCAGATAGCCCAGAGATGGGGTCTGGCCTCCAGGGTCATGCCGGGCTGGCTCACAGCTGATGGGCGACCGTACTGGTTTGCTCCTCTTCTACCACCTCATCTGACCTTTCTGGCCAGCTCCTTAAATAACGGGACAAGGGGCTAAAGAGTGGAAAACATGATGTAAGAGTTGAACAGCTGGAGAGGGAGGAGATGAGCTGCAGTTTTGCAGCAATAGTGCAGAACTAGCCAAAAGCAGCCACTGGCCCTACAGGAGGATACTGCTCACTGAGGGCTTTCACATGGGCATAATGCCCTTTGTCCTCTAAAATAAATCTACAGCATAGCTTGGTAGATCTCCTCATTTTGTGAGGTAGGGGTGGGGAATGGGGGTAGGGAAAAGTTAAGCAACTTGCTCAAAGTTTTCTTCATAAAACTGGCAAGAAGCAGGACTAGAAGCATTTCTTATTTACTCAAAAATTTCAACTACTGCTACACCATGACGCTGCACAAGGAAGGAGCAGTTTGGGAGAGGGCATATGTGACTACCCACAGAACGAGTAAGAAGACTTGGAACAGCTAATATCAGCAACTATGGCTTCCCTGGTGGCTCAGAGGGTAAAAAGTCTGTCTGCAATGCAGGAGACCTGGGTTCAATCCTTGGGGTTGAAATTGGTATAATTTAAGGTCTAAATACGGAGAAGGCAATGGCAACCCACTCCAGTACTCTTGCCTGGAAAATCCCATGGACGGAGGAGCCTGGTAGGCTACAGTCCATGGGATCGCAAAGAGTCAGACACGACTGAGTGACTTCACTTTCACAGCCAGAAAGTCGGAGCCATGTTGGGAACCAAAGGCACAGGAAAGGAGATGCCCTATGGTCTCCAGGAGGGCTATCGTGGCCTTCTGTGAAGTCCTATGAGACCCTTGAGGGTCCCTAGAAAAGGAGAGGCCGGGACAGCTGGAGACTAAGACTAGAATGACTGAAGGAAGAGCTTGAGCATGGAATGGGGGCTACACACTTGTACCCATCACATGTCACCAATGCCTGTGCCGTCACATGCATACAGCACTTGCACCTCACGCACGAACCCAACAGGCGTGCCCGACACATGTGCAGCTGCCGTCACGTGCCCTTGTCACGTGTCCCCGCCACGTGTTGCTGACCCATGCAGCAGAGATGTGCGCCCGTCACACGCCCCTGACCCGTGCACGGGATAGGTGCACCCATCACGTGAGCGGCTCCTATATATGCACCTAGTATGTGTGGGACGCCCCTGTGTCTTTCCTCCCTTGCTCTCTCTCTCTCTTCCACACGTTCTCATGCCTAGGCACCCACATACACATGTGAAATAAATTTCATTCTTAAGGCTATACTGTTCTCCAGCTCTGAAGGTGAATCTCACCCCACCCCACCCACCCCACTATTTTTTTTAAATCAAGAATCACTCAAAGAAAACTTCCGTCACTCAAGGCAATGACTCTGACCAAGCTTAGTCCCATAACTCAACCTTCTCTTTCTAAACTGTGCTAAGGACAGAAACAAATCCACCAACAAAGCCACTGTCCCCTACAGATCCCTAAGAAGTAAGGAGAAATCTATTTCATCCATCAGGTCTCACTGAATGAAAACTGTCATGTGACCAAATTCCCTGGTTTCCAAAAATAATTCTGCTGCAACCCACAGAACAGAAGTGCCCAGCTACGCTGCCTTCTGCAAGCCCTGCCACATCTCCTGAAAAAAGGAGAATAAAAAGGCAGCACGCTCTAACAGTCTTATGTAACAGTCCCGGTCTATCCGGCTGGCGGCAGCAGATTTATAACGCACCATAAATAGCTCCCTCTCTGGGGAAAGGAGACCAAGTAGGGAGGCTGTGCTGTGGAGCCTCTCCTCTTTCGTCCCCAACGGAACCTTCATGTGTCTTCCAGCACAAAGTAAGTTCAGGGAGACCAGCTGGCCCACGTCCAGCACAGATATAAGTTACCTACGAGACCCTAAAAGCTGAGCAAGATGTTAAGGGAGCACTGTCTCCCAAGTTAGCATAGGAACCACATGCTCCCCTGCAGACAGGCTCCCCAATATGCCTACAGGGCTGCTCTGTGCTTCCAAGCCAAACTGGGGGGATACAGTGCTCTCTGGACATTTCATTCTGCCAGCCAGGGAATGTAAGGCCAGCCTGATGGGTGGCAGGTAGGCTGGAGATGGTTCTTGGTGGAGCATCCCCACCCGTATGCTCCCTGCCCCAATTCTAAACCCCTGTCAGAAAATTCAGATCTGCAGAGGAGTCCTCTCCATATCTCCAAGTCCAGGGAGGAGTCCAGCCTTTGACTAGAGGCTGGTCAAAGTCAGACAGGGTGGCAAGAACGGGAACTTCATCCCAAGCCCCTGTAGGGTGGCTTGCTGGAAATCTCTGTGATTCCAGAATAGAAAGATGTTGCTATGAAGAAAGAAAACATCCCCTGAGAAAACCTACATGTCCCAAACAAGGAAGCCCTGCAGTCAACATTGTGTACGCCGCCACTTCGAAGGGGTGAGGGACATCTGGGGAGCAAGAAATGGGGAGAGAGAGAGTTGGGCTCCACGGGCAAGGCAAGTGCATGAGGCCAGAGTCAGTAATAAACCATGTACAGCTAGAACAGCAGCTGTGGTGCTGTCACGCTTGGGGATAAAGTTAATACAATAACCAGAGTGAGAAAGAGGCCTAGGAATGTGGGGCGAGGGTGGGAGAGGAAGAGGGAAGAGAACAGGTCTCTGTACATGACCCCTCCCTGGGTCCTGTCTCTCACTGCACTCACTCCCCAGGTGGAGTCTGGAGTTTAAAAACTCATAATGACTCCAACAAGGAAAAGAGCACGAACGGTTCCCATTTATTGCAGTGACTGTGGCTGTGAGCCCGGCCAGGCCTGGGTGCACTACCCCAGGGAATGCTGACCTAAAACTCACAAGACCTGCAGGCCGGCATCATGCCCCTCCTCCAGTTGTTGGCAGGGAAACTGGGGCTGGAGGTTTCTCCCCACAGTCCCAAGAACCTAGAGGTGGGGCTGGTGTTGAACCCAAGGGTGTTTAATGCCTTAGCACATGGCAAACATACCAATAAATACAAACATCAATTTAGTTCATGGTATCCTTTTCTTGGGCTTCCATGGTGGCGCTAGTGGTAAAAAAAAAAAAAAAACACACAACCCACCTGCCAATGCAGGAGATGGGTTCAATCCCTGGGTCAGGAAGATCCCTTAGAGGAGGGCATGGCAATCCATTCCAGTTTTCTTGACTGGAAAATACTTGGACAGAGGAGCCTAGTGGGCCATAGTCCACAGGGTCACAAAGAGTCAGACACGACTGAAGCAACAGCACATTCAGCACATCCTTCTCTTACCACTTATATAGATCTGAAATTTTTCAAAAAACCAGGTGGGATATAAAAAAGCAATCCTACGTGAAAAATAAAAATTTAAGATTATAAGAGAATGTCAATAACAAGACAAATGCTTTCAAAGAAAGTATGAGGATTATTTTATACTGAAAAAATGTTAACTTCCCCAATAAAAATGCTCATGTAGGGAATCATTATGAGAGAAAATTCAAATAGTAGTTTTCAGGAGAAAAATCACAAGTAATCAGAGAAACAAAAATGAAAACAAGTATGAGACACTCTTTTGCCATCTATCCCACTGCACACTTTTTCCCCCTACTTATAATCTGTGCTGCTGATCATGCAGGTTATGAGGTGGTTCATGCTCAGGAGCATGCATCAAAAGCAGTTCCAAATGCATTCTTTTTAATGGCTGAGTAATACTCCATTGTGTATATGTACCACAGCTTTCTTATCCATTTGTCTGCTGATGGACATCTAGGCTGCTTCCACGTCCTGGCTGTTATAAACAGTGCTGGGATGAACATTGGGGTACACGTGTCTCTTTCAATTCTGGTTTCCTCAGTGTGTATGCCCAGCAGTGGGACTGCTGGGTTGTATATCAGTTCTATTTCCAGTTTTTTAAGGAATCTCCACACTGTTCTCCATAGTGGCTCTATTAGTTTGCATTCCCACCAACAGTGTAAGAGGATTCCCTTTTCTCCGCACCTTCTCCAGCATTTATTGTTTGTAGATTTTTTGATAGCAGCCATTCTCACTGGCATGAGATGGTACCTCATTGTGGTTTTGATTTGCATTTCTCTGATAATGAGTGATGTTGAACATCTTTTCATGTGTTTGTTAGCCATCTGTATGTCTTTTTTGGATAAATGTCTGTTTAGTTCTTTGGTCCATTTTTTGATTGGGTCGTTTATTTTTCTGGAATTGAGCTGCAGGAGCTGCTTGTATATTTTTGAGATTAATTCTTTGTACACCCATGGCTGATTCATGTGAATGTATAGCAAAAACCACTACAATATTATAAAGTAATTAGCCTCCAATTAAAATAAATAAATTAATTTACAAAAAAGAGCAGTTCCACTTCTGCAATAATTTCCTAAGGAAAAACCATAACTGTGTGCAGAGACTGACCTTTCCCCCTTCGGCACTAAGTCACAATGAGGAACCAGAAAACAAAGTTGTCTAATAATACAGATTTCAATAAAATAAAGCATGGTCCAACCATATAACAGGCCTGCACATGTCCCATTTCTAATGATACTGCAGAGAAACCCAGGCAAACCAAGAAGAGATACTCGGGATAGAATGAATGGGGGAAAAGGCAGATCACAAAACAGTGTATAGAATATAGTGTCTCTGTTTTAATAAAAACAAGATGCATAAAATATAATTGAAGTGTATGTCCAGTAGAATTTTATCTCTGCAAGCATCCTTTCCCCATCCACAGAACTACACCCAAACAATCTTGTCATCCCTCCTTATTAGGTCCTTGGCTGTCCTCCAGCACGACAGTCCAGCCCCGACCTCTCCATGCTTCAGCACTGATTGTGGCATCATCTGACCAGCCCACACATTTAAACAGCCTGGCTATGAGCACATTTCCTCACCCCAGCCACACAGGCGCAACTGCATTTCCTAAAACACACCCACTATAAGCTCAACCCCTCCGGGGACAGAAAGACACAGCTGCCATGAGTCACCATGGGATGTTGGACAAGTTAAAGTCAGTTAAGCCTCAGTTTTCTCATCTACAAAATGGGAAGTAATATTAATTCCTAACAGTGCAAGGCTCTCATGGGGATGAAAGGAGCTAATACCCTATAGTCAAAATTCCCTCTAGTGAAAGTGAAAGTTGCTCAGTCATGTCCAACTCTTTGCAACCCCATGAACTATACAGTCCATGGAATTCTCCAGGCCAGAATACTGGAGTGGGTAGCTGTTCCCTTGTCCAGGGAATCTTCTCAACCCAGGGATTGAACCCAGGTAGCCCTTAGTAAATGCTCAATAAATAATAGCTCTGCTCAGAAACCCTCTGAAAGTAGGGGTGAACCTGTTGAGGAAATGGGGACTCTATGTCAACAGGCATTTTCCACAATCAGGCTTTATAAAAAGTCCAAGGACACACAATTTGTATTCCATGCCTTGTATGGTTTGGGAAGAAATGAGTAAAAGAGAGACTTATTTCTAATTTTTCACTGTTGTGTCCCCAGTACCTGGGAAACAGTAAAAGCTGGGGTGTAGACTTAATTAAATGATGTGGCCTTTACGCTCAAACCTACTGAACATAACCAACCCAACTGTTCTGTCTTAGCCACAACTACACGACAGGCTACTCACAATGCTGATGACCAAAAAGTATAATGGCTTTCCACTGAGTCAGCCATTATATCAGGAAATGAGAAGGAAATGTTTGAGGGGCTTCTTGAGTGACAGAAATACCATCAACCAGGATCATCGCATGGTCAACCTCTGAAATTAACTCGTAAAACTTCAAGGGGGAAATTGCATCTAGACATCAAAGGAGGACAGGAAGTTTTTGTTTTAAATTGTGTCTCGAAGAAAGATTCTTTCCATTTCCATATCGGCTTCTCCATGTGCGCTGACCTACAGTGAAATCATAGCCTTGTGTTTTTGAAAACAGATTCCGCAGCTATGGAAACAGAAGTTGTCGCTTACGCTGACTTCACTGTAGGATCAAGTAAGAAGAAACATCTCAGCTTGGACACGGCTACTTAGCTGCAAATATTGTTCTTTGCAATAAAATGTGCTTAACTGTAATCAATAAATAAAGCCCTTAAATTCCTAATCCTCTAGATAAACTGTACCACATAAAAGTTCATTTGGCTAACAATTCATACTTCAGGCACATGTGTAGTCAAAAGGTGTCCCATTCCTGATTTTATTAATTCTAAATAATCCCCAAGAGGCAATTGGGCCCCACTTGGTCCACACTCAAAGTCAGATTCTAGACTCAAACCAGCTTGATGGCAAAGAACAAATTTTCCACATAGCACTGATGCAGGCATGTGGAAATTGCAAGAGAGGAATGGGGCATCTTAGCTCAATTTTCATCATCTTAGCTCAATTTTTAATATCCACTTTCAGTAAGTAACCCAAGCAGACCTTGCTATTACTCATGAAGTAGCAAAAAATAATTAGGAATGCATGGTATTGAGAGCAGAAGCCAAAAGTCTCTATATAAGAACATCCCAGGAAGCAATGAGGTCAGAGATCAGAGCCACCAAGGGGCTGAATCAGGAAACACACTCTCCCCTCCCAGAAAAAGGCACTCAATTAGTCTTTCTGACTGAAATTAACAAGGCTGTTACTAAGAAACTGGTCAAAACAGACAAGCAGTCACTGAGTGAATTTGACAGTTGCGCCTTCAGTCACAGAGCTTCGTGGGATGGCAGGAGGTCCCTAGGGTGAGGGACCATGATAAGCACAATGTATAAATGCAGCAGCAAGACAGGAAGTGAAAAGAGGAAACACGCCCGCTAGGAATGGGATGGTGGGGGGCGGGGGATGGGGCAGGAGGTGGGAGGGGGGTGGGAGGGCAGGAGCAGGGAGGACTGAGTCATCCCTAAGCAGAAGAGGGCTGGCGCCTCACTAGTCCCCACCAGACACCACCTTCCAAGGGTGCCAAATGCAGGAGGCCGCACAGAGGCACCACTTCTGCCTGCTCACGACCTTGCTCAGAGGGACCCATATCCACATGCAACTTTATTTATCAAGTCCGGTTCTCTCTCTCCCCCCATCATCTTTCCAACACAGAGCACGCAGCATCTCTCGACAGCTGCGGCAGGTCTAACACACCTCACAGCTTCTTCACAAGTGAAAGCTGAACAGCAGACCCAGCTAAGATGTTTGATGCTCAACGTCAAAACGACACCACCTGCATGACCTCAGGAGAACTGATGGGGCCACACTTTTACAACTGTGTTATGTTTTGCCTACATTGTGCTTTCAATTTGTGAACTAATTGCCAAGTCTTAAAAATCATTAAGTGTTAACACCAAAAAACAATCTGGATTTCTCAGCTCCTCTTGATAAATCTGGAGAGCTGGCAACTTCAGGCTCACGTTCCTGAGATTTTACTGAGAAGGAACAGTTGGTTAGGAGCTAGAAAGTACCATGTACCGCTCCCTAGTACATGGTACCCAGTTGGTCTCATTCCTTTGTGTTATCTACCTGGCCTCCATTAGCATGTTCTATAGAAAAAAAGAGGGGCAGTGTCCTGGAATCTTTGCTTCCACTAAGACAGAATGACTTCCCTCTTTTATACATCATTTTGCAAAATTCCAGTTATCTCTGGAATACGGATAGGTTTTAGATAAAGTTGCAATTAGCTTATTGTTTATACTTACAATTATGACATATAACCCAACATACAAGACTTTTTAAAGAAATCCTTAAGCTTCACATAATGAGACTTTTCTCCAACTAATTTTACTGTTCAATTTACAGTCTGAATTTTACAGGAGAATTGTATTAGACCTTCAAAGACTAGATAATTCTAATTACAGTTAAATTGTTTCAGAGTATAGGAAATAAAAAAAATCAATCTTATTAAGCAAATATAACACTGACATCTAAGCCAGATAAATATAGCACAAAACAGTGCTGCTATGGAACAATGGGGCATGTGTCGTTTTCAATTATGGTTTTCTCTGGGTATATGCACAGTAGTGGGATTGCTGGGTCAGGTAATTTTATTCCTAGTTTTCTAAAGAATCTCCATACTATCTCTATAGTGGCTCTGTCAATTTACCTTCCCATCAACCGGGCAAGAAAATCCCTTTTCTCCACACTCTCTCCAGCACTTATTGTTTGTATATTTTTTGAGGATGGCCATTCTGACCAGTGCGAGGTGATACCTCATTGTGGTTTTGATCTGTATTTCTCTAATGAGCAATGTTGAGCACCTTCTCATGTGTTTGTTGGCCATTTGTATATCTTCTCTGGAGAAATGTTTAGATCTTCCTCCCACTTTTAGAAGATGCAATGGAAGATAAAATGCCAAGTAAGACAGCAAAGTATAATACTCAGAAGTACATGGAGCAAGGTATAGGTAAAACATAGGCAAACATTTTAAAAATCACACAAAGTTATTCATTATGACACAAATTAATTGTAAGAGTAAAATACTGGAAGCAATCTCAGTGTTTCTGTATAGGAGTTCGTTCAACCAAACAATGGAATACCATGCAGCAGTAAAGAAAAAATATAGCGGGAAAGTGAAAGTAAAGTCGCTCAGTTGTGTCCAACTCTTTGCAATCCCATGGACTGTAGTCTACCAGGCTCCTCCGTCCATGGGATTTTCCAGGCAAGAGTACTGGAGTAGGTTGCCATTTCCTTCTCCAGGGGATCTTCCTGACCTAGGGATCAAACCCAAGTCTCCTGCATTGCAGGCAGATGCTTTACCCTCTGAGCCACCAGGGAAGCCCAGAAAAAATATGGCAGGAAGAGCTCCATAAACACATTCTAGAACAGTCTCTGGAATATACTGTTAAGTGAAAAAGAAAAACATGAAAACATTATTACTTTTCTCTATAAGGAAAAAGGGAAACAAAATATTCACATATAAGTAACCATTTATTTTTACAAAAAGAAACACAGCATAAACTAACAACTGGAAATGGATTCCCTTTGGGAGAGGGTAGGAATACGGTGAAAGAATTAAGAATGTAATGAGCCACCTTTGGGTATAGCTTTTCCTATACTTTGGACTTTGGAGCATGCTAATGTTTTACATAAGCTAAAATTTTAATTAAGTCAATGAAGATGAAGGCTCTAATATTGCATGCAAACAGAAAGAGGTGAACATAACCATAGAGCAAACAGTAGCAACCTTAGCACACAGAAGAAAAGAAAGCATTAATAAAAAAAAATCAGAAAAAAGAAGTGTCAGTGACACTCTTGCACACAATCCTCCATACTGGCTTGATGAGATACATCCTTTATGAGTAAAAAAAGAACTGCAAATAGTAAATTTTGAATTTTATTTAGTAGATGTGTTGATGGTAGTGTTACTGTTGTTCAGTTCGCTAGGTTGTGTTCCTACTCTCCAACCCCATGGACTGTAGCACACCAGGCTTCCCTGTCCTTCACTATCTCCCACAATTTGCTCAGCCTCATGTCCACTGAACCAATGATGCCATTCAACCATCTCATCCTCTATCTCCCCTTTCTCCTGCCTTCAGTCTTTCCCAGCATCAGGGTCTTTTCCAATGATTCTGCTCTTCGCATCAGGTGGCCACTGTATTGGAGCTTCAGCATCAGTCCTTCCAAGAAATATTCATGTAGTAGAATGAGTACAGTCAATTTTTAAATTATTTGGGGGTACAATGTGTAAATATATTGGTGTTGTTTAGAACAAGATTTGAGGGTTGTTAGTTTAGTTGTAAGGGAAGGGAAGGAATTTTTGGCAGAAGCCACAAGAAAACCCTAAAAAAGTTCAACATGGGTGGAACTTAAGATTCAGAGGGTAAAGCTGGAGAGGAGGGGGCAGACACAGGGTACTTGAGCATACAGCTCCACACGGCTACTACTCACACTGTAATCTATGTAATTGTACGCTAAGGTGGCCCTGGTCTCATACCTCATGCTAAAAAGAGCTTGGCCTTCATCCAGGAGGCAAATAATCCAGCATGGCAGACGTTGTCTCAGCTGCAAAGTTCACCCTGAGATACTCATGAGTTAAAGGAAACCATGGGCTCTGATATGAGCCCTTCATGGCCCGGAGGCCAGGAATTCTCAGTATAAACCAGCACCACCAACTGAGATCTGCAGAAAGGCACATGTTTTAAAATCTACTCCAGAACTTCCATAGTTCTGTGACCTCTGATTAGAATCAAACAGCAGTAAAATAAGCAGCCTTTACCCAAAAGAACTACTGAAAAAAATGTGGCTATTTAACCCACTGAAAATGTACCCATTAATATTCTAAGGTAAAATCAATTCATAGATCATTTTCAGAACAGCGTTTTCATTTCTAAACAGTCTAGCACAAATATTTTAATTTCAGTATTTTAGGAAACATTCTGAAAGCTTCTTAAACTGTTTATTTTTTGCTTTTGCATGATGAGTCCATAATAAAGCAAGATACATCCTGCCCTTATTAATCTAGAATCACATGGTAGCTTCCCAGATTCCAGTTGACAACATCCTAAGAGTTCTTAGGAATTACATTTGGGTAATTCACCAAGTTCAGTGTTACAACTAAAAGTCTTCCTGCACTGACTTGGGTCTGACTGTGAGAGAACTCATTTTTTTCTGATGTACCACTACCCAGTCCAGAAGGGTTCTATGACATGTCCCCCAGGTCCTATCTCACCTCGGTCTGGGGTATTTCAGTTATCTATCATGAAACAGCAAACCAGTGCCAAACGTAGGTGCTAAAAATAAAAAAAACAGTGACTCTCACATTTCTGTGGGTGTGGCAGAGGCTCAATTGGACGGTCCTTCTGCTGGTCTCACTTGGGGTCCCTCATGAAGTTGATCAGGTAATAATAGGGTCAGAGCATTTTCAATGAGTTCCCTCACATGTCCAGTAATGTGGCAGGGATGCCTGCAAGACTGGGACCTCTCTCAGGTGGAAACGTGTTGTTTGCATCACTGGGCGAGTCCTCCAGTGGAGGCGGGAGTGTTCAAAGTATGAGGCAGAATTCGCAGATCTCTTTAAACTTGGTCTTGAGAGTTACTCTGTGTCACTTCTGCTACAATCTATTGGTAACAGTAAGTCTCAAGGCCACCCCAGATTCAAAGGGAAAAGATACAGACTCTACTTCTCCACCAGAGAACAATCTGTAGCCCAGCTCAGGGCAAGACATCAACCTTCCCCTTAGACAATAAGGCACAGCTGTGTGGCTCCTGTCTGCCTTCTGTGTTCACCACATGGCTCACACTCTTTCCAAAGAGCAAGAACTCACATCGCCACAGAAGCTCTTGCTCTCCTAGAAGAAAAGTCTGATAGCACAGAGAATCTGAATGCTTCTTCAGCTCATGGTCAAGGACAAGGGTTGACAAACTTTTTTTTGTAAAAGGAAAGGAAGTGAGTATCTCAGGTTTTGAAAGCAGTACTATCTCTGCACAACTACTCAACTCTGCCACAGCAGCAGGAAAGAAGCCAGCTGCTACTGCTGCTAAGTCGCTTCAGTCGTGTCTGAGTCTATGCGACCCCATCGATGGCAGCCCACCAGAGTCCTTTGTCCCTGGGATTCTCAAGGCAAGAATACTGGAGTGGGTTGCCATTTCCTTCTCCAAAAGAAGCCAGAGATAATACGCAAACAAATGGGTTTGGCTGTGTTCCAATAAAATTTTATTTACAACAGCAGATCAGAGGGATGGAGTTGGCCTACAGAACGTGATTTGAGCCCTGGTCTAAGAGAATGAGTGTTGGATTTGAAATTGGAAAATCAGGCCTGGAATTCTGACTTCACTACTCACTACCCATGTGACCTCAGTTGAGTTTCTTCAACTTTCTGAGGTTACATTCTACATCTAAAATGTAAAGATAATGCCATTTATCTTTCCGAGGTGTTTGTAGGCAGGGATACACAAGAAAGTGCAGAGCCCCCTCCCTCAGTAAGACAACCATGCCTTAGTTCTAGCCCTTGGGGCCTGGAGAACAATTCCTTTGGAGGGGGTGGGTCCCAGGGAAACCTAGCTAGCAGGACAGAATGACCATCCACCACTATTCTCCAATGAAATGGAACCTTCACTGATGAAAATTATATTTCACAGAAGACTGAACAGTCTTTGTTAGAGACCTGGCCCTGTTCTGCCCTTTCTCAATAGCAAACTCTCGTTTTGAGGCATACAGACAATATGCACACAAATGGTTTTTCACAAACAAGGAGCATACGTGGTCAGTGAAAAAAAAACAAAAAACAAAATAAGCAAGCCTCAAAAGTGTGATGACTCAAACAGAAGTTTTTTCAGTGGCACAGCAGTAAAATCTTACTGTATTTAAGCTGGTTTTGTAGCTTCCGAAAGCTTAGACAAAAAACAGTCTCTGAGACAGGTATGTATGTATATATATATATACATACACATATACACACATTTTTTTTTAATGCTAAAGGTATAACTGGAATTTTTTTTAACATGGGAATGCAAGCTTTACCTTTTTAAAATTGACACTGATGGGGGGAAATATATTCAAAAATTCAAAAAAAAAAAAAAAAAAAACTATCTTAGCCCAAAGGAATTTAAAGCATTAAAGTATTTTGTTTGCATCTCCCCTAATGGGGCAGCACTTTGTAATACCCATAGTTCTTTAAGAAAGTAAGAGATTTTTACATCAATAGCTGGCAGCGGTCTACTCCCACTTTTGGAAAATTCCATTCACCCAGAGGAAAGTGGATATATCAGAAGGTGGGTGACTCGTCCACTGTCAAAACCTTGTCCACTGTAGGATTCTCCTGCAGCACCCACGAGAGCAGGATCCTGGCCACAGCTCCTCTCGCAACTTCAATGTCCTCTTCTCCCACGGCAGGGCGGCCCTCGCCAGGAGCAGCTGTCCCTAGTCTCAAGAAGAGACAGCTGCGCCCTGGAGGGATGGCGTTAGAAGGGTGCGGGTTCCCTTCTAAGCTCCGGAGTGAGTGCCAACGGCTGTCATCATCTGGATTGAATGTCCCCTTCCAAAGCAGTCTGGACCACTTCCAGAGTGAAATAAATAAAGCTAAAATCCAGGCAAACTGATAGAAGGGTCGTGGCTTGACGGATCGATGAACATGTTGCTTCTGATTCATAAATTAATAAATGGATACAGATTGTGGGTCTCCTGACTCAGATATCAGAAGGGGAAGGAGTAAGATGACTTAGCCTGAGACAGGCAGAAGCAAACAGTCCCAAATTCCCTTGTACTTGTACTAGAGCAGAATGGAATTCTCACATGATAGCTGGGATGTCTATATTAAGGATCTCGGGCCAGGCCTCTACTAAATAAAGTTCAAGTGGCGCTGAGTTCACATGCTACCCAGAGCGCTCCAGACAGCTGATTGTTCTCCCCGTATCTCCTGCTTTGGAACTTGAGCTTCAGAGTAGCTCCTCGCCTGCTCTTGCTGTGGCCAGAGTCCACAGTGTACTGGGAGGTGTGACTGTGATGAGCTATCAAAGGACCAACAGATAACAGAGCTGCCTCCCTCACACCCCATATGCGTGTGTGTGCATGCGTCTCTCTCTGCCTGCATATGTACACACAAACCCATCACTGGAGGTCAATGGTTATGTAAGATGCTATCATCAGGGGAGGCTGGATCAAGGGTGTGTGGGAACTCTCTGAACTCTCTTTGCAATTTTTTTGTAAATCTAAAATTAAAGAGATTTAAAAAAAATAAATAAATAAACTTTAGGTCAACTTGAAGGGCTGAAGCAAATCATTCTAGTTTCCAAAGCCGCCTCCTGCATAAGTCATCAACTCCTCCAGAGGGTCAGTGTATTTAGCCCTGAAATGAGGCTGATCAGGTTCCCAAAGGACCGCAAGACATACCCGACATTCTGTGACTATTTAACATTAAGGTGCTTTCTCCTTCCAGGGTGATAGTCTGCAACTGTACACTGGTCAGACTGTGAAGTGGAGCCAGGCAGGACAGGCAGTCAGCTGCTGATTATGCTCCAAAGCCTTCTCACACTGTCACTGCGTCCCTGCCTCCACTCTCCCAAACGCAAAGGGACGACAAACACAGAGACGTGACGGTGCCCAGGGGAAGGAGAGGGACAGTCTCCACAAGTCTCCTTCTTACCTACAAGAGAAGAACCTTCCTCAGGAGACAGAAGCAGACTGGTCCTACCTGCAATGGCAGTGTCAAAATCAAGGCCCGGGTGGTAGGGAGTGAGTGGGGGGATGGGAAGTGGGAGGGTGATGGTCAGTGGGGGTGGGGGGTGGGGTGATGGTCAGTGGAGGTGATGGGGAGAGGGTGGGGGGGTGATGATCACTGAGGGTGGGAGATGGGATGAAGAGGTAGGGCTGGGGGCTGGGGTGGCGTGAAGAGGTGGGGGATGGGGTGGGGTGGTGATGGTCAATAGGGGTGGAAGATGGGATGAAGAGGTAAGGATGGAGAGCTGGGGTGGGGTGAAGAGGTGGGGGGCTGGGGTGGGAGATGGGGGAATGGCAGTGAAGAGGTGAGGAGTAGGGTAGGGGGAGGTGGATGAAGAGGTAGGGAGGGATGGGACCACGTGATGGGCCTGGACCAACCAATGCCAGCCCATGACTTCCCCTCCCACAGCCCCACACGTGGCTAAAGAGGAAGCTGAAGAGTGGGACAAAATCCGGATTCCATTAGGAAAAAGGTAGACGATGGATATGAGAGTTGGCAATCAGTTTTTGCTACTCCCATCATTCATTCACTCATTCATTTGTTCATTCATTCACATTCATTCAAGTAGTGAGTCTGCTGACAGTCCATGTATAGAAAACCCTTGCCCAGAACTGGATTCTAGCCGTCTTGGAACTTAGGGTACAGCCATATTTACAGAAGAATATTCCATTTCCCTGATTCTTCAAAGTAGCACCGGATATCCCAGTCTAAATACCAGAGAGTGAATTACAGTTTCAGAGTGATTTTAAAGTGCACCAGGGCCCCAGTTCCCTGGTCACTGCTGACAGGGAAACTGCTCTGTCCGAATCGGTTGAGGCAGTAGAAGGTGCCCTTCACCAGCCCGGTCCTAATAATAGCAGCTGTGCATGACTCAGGTTACAGGTTGGTTCAAATCCATATAAAACTTGCTCCTTTGACTGAGGCAATTTTGGTACTTAACTTTGTCTCTTACACGAGATAGTTATTTTTAAAACCTGAGTACTAGGAACAGAAAAGTCGATGTCGAAGTATGTTAGAAGGGATACAGAGCAGTCTATTATTATAATCAATGCCAGAAAAGATTAAGGACTTGCGATTTTTGGAAAAAAGAAATCCCAGGTACTCAATGTTATATCCTCACGTGGCATACATTTAAAGCTTAAGGTAATAGTGTGAAAAACGCATACTATTATGTTGCAACTGGGACATTAAAAAGCAGGATTTCTTACCTTGTTTCTACAAGATTTCTGAGTGAATGGAGCAAAAAAGAATGCTTTAGATTTTACAACTTCTAATACTCATCTGGGTGAAATACTCTATTTAATGTCAGTTAGTGAGTATACTAACTAATTTTTAAAATCAATAATATGAGATACAAGGGTATATTTCTACTTACCTTGAAAGACTGTAAGCATGTATCACAGAATACTTAGCCCAAGATATATTTCAATTAAATAAAATAACTTCAGAAGTTTGCATGACACAAATGGCCAATAGGTGATGGAAAAATGTCCAACGTCAGCAGCCATCAGGGAAAGCAAATCAAACCCACAGTGAGACACCAATTCACACCCACTATGATAATGCAAATAAAAAAGACATAATAACAAGTGCTGGTAAGGACATGGACACATTGAAACCCTCATACAGTGCTTGTTGAAAAAAGTAAATGTGGACTGCCCTGGTGGTCCAGTGGCTAAGACTTCACAGTCCCAACGCAGGGTGCCCAGGTTCAATCCCTGATCAGGGAACAAGACCCCACATACCGCAACTAAAGATTCCACATGCTGCAACTGAAGAACCCACACACTGCAGTGAAGATCAAAGATCCTGCATGCTGCAACTCAGATGCAGTGCAGCCAGATAAATACATATTAAAAAAAAAAAAAGAGTAAAGGAGGGCAGCCACTTTGGAAAGCAGTGTGGCATTTCCTCAAAAGGTGATCATGTTATCCAGCAAATCCACTCTTTCCAATCTGACCAAGAGAAATGAAAACCTATGTCCACTCAAAACCTTGTCTATGAATGTTTGCAGCAGCATTATTTATAGGAGCCCCAAAGTGGAAACCATCCGAAAGTTCATTAGCTTATAAATGGATAAATAAACCGTGGTGTACATCCACATGTGGAATATGATATGGCAATAAAAAAGGAATGAAATGCTGATCCAGGCTAGGACACGGATGAACTCTGAAAACATCATGCCATGTGAAAGGAGCCAGACACAAAGGACCGCATGTTATACCATTCCACCTACATAAAAATGTCCAGAATAGGCAAATCCAAGGAAAGTAGATCACTGGTTGCCTGGGGCTGGAGGGTTGGGGGAAATATGGAGTAATGGTAATGGGTATGGGGTTTCTTTTGGGGGTGATGAAAGCCGTTCAAAATTGATTATGGTGATGGCCACACAACTCTATGAATACACTAAAAACCAGTGAATTCTGTACTTTAAAGGGGTGAATTGTATGGTATATGAGTTATATCTCAATAGAGCCTTTTTTTGGAGAAGGCAATGGCATCCCACTCTAGTACTCTTGCCTGGAAAATCCCATGGATGGAGGAGCCTGGTGGGCTACAGTCCACGGGGTTGCTAAGAGTCGGACACGACTGAGCGACTTCACTTTCACTTTTCACTCTCATGCATTGGAGAAGGAAATGGCAACCCACTCCAGTGTTCTTGCCTGGAGAATCCCAGGGACGGGGGAGCCTGGTGGCCTGCCGTCTATGGGGTCGCACAGAGTTGGACACAACTGAAGCGACTTAGCAGTAGCAGAGCCCTTTTTAAAAAGCTTTTTAAAAAGTCTATGGGAGGGATTTCTCTGGTGATCCAGTGGTTAAGACTTCAAGTTTCAATACAGGGGGTGCACGTTCGATCCCTGGTCAGGAAGCTAAGATCCACATGCCTCCTGGCCAAAACAACCCCAAAACATAAAACAGAAACAATACTGTAACAAATTCAATAAAGATTTTTTTTTTAAGTCTATGGGAAGGGGGTAACAGTAGAGACAGGCACAAGGACATTTCTTAGGAGTGACAGAACTATTATATTGGTGGTGGTCACACAACTCTATATGTAAATGGATGCAAAAAAAAAAGCCTGTTACTCTGTATGAAAATATGAAAAATAAACATGTTCCCATAAGTCTATGGCTTTGAGTATCCACAGCTGATGTGTGATGGACGAATGTTCAAAGATAATCACATCAATGATTAATCTATGAGACAGGGAATGACTGACCTCTTGCTGACTTGGCTGTATTTGCATCAGTAAATAAAATAACCAAGTCACCTCCACCTAGCACCATGCATAAACTGTAACATCCTTTCAAATATTTTAACCATGCTGGGAACAGGTATGATGGTGATAAAAACAGCAGAAGGCCATTTTGATGGGGAATAATGGAGTCTTCCAGATAATGATGCTCTTCTTCCAGACACTAGGTGAGGAATGGGACTTGCTGATACAACTGGTGAGCAGGTGACCTGGGGCGAGTTATTTCAGACCCTGCTGCTGAAATCTTCCCACAGCTCCCCATCATTGCTAAAATAGAACCCAGACTCCTGATTCTGTCCTGCAAGGCTCTGCCTGTGAGCATGTTATCTGGCTGTACCAGGCTGTGGACCAGGACACGGCAGGATGGGCCATGAAACCAGCAGCCTGAGACTTCAGACAAAGGGCCAAGGAGGCCATTCACTCCAAGGGATTCATTGATGACACTGCCTTGGTACTCAGGACAGTAACTGGCACATACAAGCCCTCGATAAACAGCAGCTACTGTTCTTGTTATAGACGCACACGTTCTATACAGAGACACGCACACACACATCAATGTCAGCTTCCTAAGGACAGGTCGTGGCCGCCTCTGTATCTTCAACACCCACAAAACCGATCTTAGAGGACAGAGGAAAGATTCAGGAAGAACCCGAGTGTTTGGAGAAAATTCTAAGAAAATGGAAAGCAGACCTTTCTGTGTCCCAGGAACTTTATCACGTCTTACCTAAGTGTCAGGGTAGGGCAGGCTGTCTGCAGGGAGAGAGTTTTTGGTTCCTACCTAGAGTGAGATGAGCAGTAAGTCCATCACTGGTCATTAAAAAGGCAAAGGGAACCCTTGGCAGAGTTTCATTTCACTCAGGGAAGACAATGAGGGATGCAAGGCAGTGTCCCTAGATTTGCAATACTTCTCTGCTCGGGCTCGTTCAGGCCTGCTTACCTGACCAGCCAGGTCAAGCCTGGTCAGTGTGAACCTGGCTCAGAGCAGGCCCTTGGCAGGGCTCCTCTGGGCCTGGATCCTGGGGGTGGTGGTGGGGAGGCAGTGGCTCCTCTGACAAGGATTTCTCCAGTTTTCCCCTGGGTCCAGGAAGAAAGGAGACTATTCCACAGAATGGGGGCCTAAGCACAGTACACCCAGCTCCCCCACGAAGAAGAGAAACTCCCCAGCTCCCCCCAAAGCAGCCAGTGGCCCCAAGGGTCCCCTTTTACCCTCTTCTTTTGCCACCAACAGAGTGATCCCTAATTCTGAATGGAACTGTGATATTTCCTGTCTCACAGAGTGTTTGGAGTTTTCTGGGTTTTTTTCCCCAGGAATGATGAGCAAGGGGGGGGTCATCACCCACTCTTTCTTTCTCTACATGCAAAGGATGAGTTCAGTTATCACACTACACAAACTGTAAACATTCACTAAAAGTCAATCAGACAGGGTCCATAAGGTCCACCAGCTTAAACAAATGGAAAAGAAAAGATTTCATTGTGTGGGGCATTGCCTGGGAGAAGCAAGAACTCATAAAAACGGCCATTGTTGGGGAGGAAAGAATCTGACAGCTTTATTCCGGGCAGCACATGAAAAAGCAACATTCAGGCGGCTTGCAGAGTCAGGGAATCTAAATGGCAGTGGAGTGGCTGGTCAGCCGGCTCCCCTGACTTTCCCCCTTGGCAGAAGGCTTGAAGGGAGCCAGGCCCACCGACAACTCCAAATGCCAAGGGAAAATGACTCCTTGAGGGCCAAGGAGTGCACCTAACCCCCAATTTTCTCATGGTGCAGGGATTTCTGATAACTGGAACTTAAATCCTGGGGCTCCTGGCCACCCAGTCCTTAGCACACTGGTGTCTGGGGCTCTTTGGTGATGGGGGAGGGTCGGAGGAAGACAATGGAGAACAATGCATACAGTGTGAACTCAGCTAGGTTAAACACACATCCCGTACCCATATGCACACAGAATAAAGACTGGAAGGAACCCCCGGAATGCCAGCTGCTGTTATCACTAGTATCCACATGCACAGGCCTTGTTAGTTCTTCACATAATGTACAATAAGACAAGTTATTTTTTCCTTCAAGATTTAATCATGCTTTGGGTCCACTTGGCTACTTTCCTAAATCAGAGGCTGAAGTTGCCAACAATGGCATAAGAAGCCTTAGGCAGTGATGTTCCAGGGCCATTTCCCTCATGAGTCCTCAGATGAGATTATGGCTCCCTGCGGGGACAGCTTGCCAGGTTTTCTGGGACTAAACCCCAAACCAACAACAGCTGACTTCTCTGCGTGTCTACAAGATCATCTGAACCAGTTAGCATGCATTAGAAGCTTCTGGTGTGTGTGTGTGTGTGTGTGTGTGTGTGCGTGCACTCAGTCATGTCAGACTCTTTGCAACCCTATGTACTGAAGCCCAGCAGGCTCCTCTGTCCATGGAATTCTCCAGACAAAAATACTGGAGTGGGTTGCCATGTCCTACTCCAGAGAATCTTCCCGACCCAGACGTTGAAATTGTGTCTCTTGTGTCTCCTGCATCAGCAGCCAGGTTCTTTACTATTAGTGCCAAGTGGGAAGCCCCGCTGGGCCCCAAGCCTGAGCTTCTGTGGTCTGGAATAAGGTCCAAGAAAGAACATTTTAGACAAGCTCCCAGGTGAGGCTGATTCTGCTAGTTAGGGACCATTATGAAGCCATCGTATGAAATCAACAGGTAATTTCAGGCCAAATGCATCCCTAAGACACCAACACACTGAACTCCAGCACAGGGCTGATGCCATGCCCCTTAGAGCCCTACCTGAGATAGGTGTTTCTGATTTGGAGCCTCCCTTTAATTCGTGTGAGTCTGGACGTCACTGATCACTCCCTGCTTCTGATGGAACCTACAGATTTAATCATCCAAAAATTGGTCACATCCTAAGTGGGCTATCATAACAGAGGCCACAGGGCAGCTGCAAATCACAAAAGGCTTCCAAATGAGCCACCGGGGTGTCGCCAGGCAGTAGAGAACACAGGGTTAGAAGGGGAAAAGGCAATCCTAATGAGCAAGAAACAGTTATTTTAAGGTCCTCAGAAAATACCAGAATTGATCACCAAAAAGTATACATTTACTGGAAAGGAGGAAGAAATCAATTAGCGCCAGAAATATGACTTAAGTGTTTTATGGATTTATGATGGGAAGTTAGTCTTTGGGCAATACATTTTTATTTCTTCTTCTTGAAACAAGTATTGAAATTCCAGCAGACACTGTACCTTTTAGCCTAAATCCAAAGTAACAACTCTGAACACATTGCTCCATCTTCCCCAGTCAGTCAGGCTCCAAGCATGCAGCAGACATCCTCTGAATTCCATCTTCCTAGGAGTGGGAACCCCAGCAAGAGCTGGTTTATCCTCTGGGCCTGTTAGATGAGCTACAAACTCCTCTAAAGCAGGAAGGTCTTGTATAAGCAGCAGGACAAGGTAGCACAGAGGGAAGCAACCAGAACCTACATCAGCTGCTGGAGCTGGCTAACTCCACCCTGCCTTCCCAAGTTATAGCCTTCTGAGGGGCTCTCTTAGGAGTTCTGGATTGGTGCAAAATTATGTGATTTTTTTTTTTTTTCCAAATGTGCTCTATGGCAGATCTGAATCTATAAAAAGAAACACAACTGTAATAGTTGCTCAATCAAAACACAACGCTTCCTGTGTCAAATTTGGCATATGCTACCCAACTGACGCCCCAGTGTTTTACCTGTTTGCCGTTCAGTTTGGAGACCGCTGCCCCAGAACACACGTTACTGGCTTAGGTACTGGCCTGGCACGGAAGGGAGGGTGACAGGGAAAGAGGACTAGTCTCTGCAGGCTCGGAGACGGGGAAGCACAAGCGCTCCACTTACAGGATACACTAAACTGTTCAATTACCTGAAGTTCACACAACTGAAAAGCTCCAATGAACAGATTTTTTAAAATTACCTTTATACATAATAGGCACTGAAAACGACGGCCCTGGAACACGGCGCTGATTCTGAAGAATGTCTGAATAAAGAGTACACTACGCAGTGTTTCAATTTATTAAACACAAAGGCCTGGGAATTCCCTGGTGGCCCAGTGGATAGGGTTCAGCGCTTTCACTGCAGTGGACCAGGGTTCAAACCCTGGTCAGGGAAACTAAGATCCCGCAAGCCAAGTGGTGCGGCCAAAAAATAAAAGTAAAAAAACATAATGGCCTGATTCCTAACCCTCCCAGGTGAAGGAGTCTTGACTGAGGGTGGAAGACACATGCCAAGGCCTTAGGATCACAAGACAAGCATAGGCTGGGCTGAGATGTGGGGCCCAGTGGGGCGTTGAACCAACCAAGGCAGTGAACTGAGAGGAGCAGGGGCCTCAGAGGCCCTGTCCTCACTTTAAGCAACAGCATTAGGCAAAGGGTGTCTGGTCTCCCTTATCCCACATTAGGCCCACGGCTATTCTCAACCTCACAGAGAACCTTCAGATTTTGTTGAAATGAATTAAATGTGATTCCACCTTTAAAACTTCTACCCTGGAACAGTTTCCATGGTGGGTTTCCTGTAAACAAGCATGAGTATGGCTTCTAAATAAAATTATAAAATGAAAATGTATACATTTATAGAGATAAAATATACTGTTAAATGTGTCCTCATAAGCAGAAGTTTATGGTAGCAATAGGTTTCTGCTTCGAGAAATCTTAATCATCCTATTTCAAAACTGCCACCTCTTACAAGATTTTTTTTTTTTTTAACAGAAATACACAGGTATCAGCTGGTAAAGATTTTATTTTCTCCAGGGAAAGTGGCTTTAGAACTCTTAATTTCTTAAACTAGACCAACTTAAAAATCCAGAGAAACCACGTAATTCAAGTGAAAAAACAGAGGGCCCAAAAAACTGGCAGCAGGCTCGAGGCTGCTTCATTGGCTGACCTTCACTACTAAGTATGTTTAATAGCCGATAAATAATATTTATTAATAAACACTTGGGCTTCCCAGGTGGCAGCAGTGATACACAACCGCCTGCCAACGCAGGAGACCTAAGAGACGCGGGTTTGATTCTTGGGTCACGAAGATCCCCTGGAGGAAGGCATGGCAACCCACACATTCTTGCCTGGAGAATCCCATGGACAGAGGAGCCTGGCGGGCTAGAGTCCATAGGGTCGTAAAGACTGAAGCGATTTAGCATGTGGCATGTCCCCTCACCCTCACCACCTGATGAAGGAAGCACCCCATCTCGCTCCTACCAAGGAGGAGCCTGCAACTTTAGAAGCTTAGGAAATGGCTGTACAGCTGGCAAGGCGCACAGAGGGGCAAGAATCTGGGCGGTCTGGCTGCAGAGCCTGAGCTCTTGGCATCACAAGACCAAACTTGTACTGGCAAATCCAATTTATTGACTCCACTTTCTAGGAAAGCTGCCCTCTTACACACAGAAAACTCCTTCCACACAACACAAATGATATCCAAAGAGCTTTAAAAAAACAAACAAAAAAAACCCTGAAGAGTAGATGAGAATGAGGTAGGAATATACTGTAGAACTGAAAAAACAGTACTTTAAAATACCAACATCAGTTTTATTATAGTCCCCAATCTAAGACAATCCAGAATGTGGGGTCACCTGAAAGATGGGTTTGTACTCAGGCCAGGGGACAGGGGCATCTGGGCTCCAACAAGTGAAGAGAACTAGCTGGTCACGGGCCACCCTTTCCATCCCAAAGCAATCCACTTCCGGAGATCAGGACAAGGAACCACAACCGGAGGGCAACGAACATTCGAGATTCCATTTTCAAAATATTAAACTATGATCACAATCATCATTTTGCTTTATTTAAACTATACTGCCTCCTGCTAACCAAAGTTATTTTAAAGGGCCAGGAAGAAGGCTGTCCATCAAGTCATCAAGAGCCCTAAGAGGTCAAAGCATTGTCCTCTTCCACATCCCAGTCCCCTGGGGACAGAGGGAGCAGGGCTCCTTCTCCCTAAACAGGCCATCGTGAGAACCGGGGACAGCAAGGAGCAAAGCCAGGGATTAGCTCAGAAATGGCCACGTCCTGCAGACACAGCCTATCTGAGCTCATGAATGCTGGGATCCCCTTTACTCCCCACCTCCATGGAGAAAATAGGACATGGGGTCTCAAGTTGGAGAAATCTACAGGCAAAAAGCCAAAGACAACATCCACCTAAAGCTGGATTCGCTGACAGGGCTGGGGGCTTGGGGCAGAAGAGGGGGGCTGGGTCACAGGACAAAGGATTTCCAAGCCAAGGGTGAAGGGGGAGGGCAGGGGTCAGGAGGAAGGGACTAGGGAGAGAAAAGAAGGGGCCAGGAGAGAAGTGGGGAGGGAAGGGGGGATGAGGGAAGGACCCGCAGGAGAGGCCATGGGGAGGGGACAAGACGGAGAGAAATGGGAGAAAAATAGGAGAGGGGCGAGGCGGAAGATGGGGGATGGGGTACAGGAGAGAGAAGAACAGGCAGGAGGAGCGCTAAGAGCAAAGACCAAACGAGACAGCCGAGTGCTATGAAATGGTTGCTAAGCTGCTGCCCATAAACCCAATAATAATGGTCACGGATACACTAATCCTTGCCCCAAAAGGGGGAGGAAAGGTCAGAAAGAACTCTAAAGCAGGGTTCCTGGGATCAAATTCCACAAAAACATCCTTCCTAATGTATTCTTCACAAAGGAGACCACATCCTCTGGTAACAAGAACCCAGGATCATCATTCTTTTTAAAAGATGAGTCAAAGAGATCAGTATAACAAGCAGCACTTCCAGACCATGACTGGTCAGGGTCTACTTCAGTATCACAGATAGTAATCACAGCAGTAGCAATGATACATAATCAGCCCTAGAGAGTGGAACAGCCCTTTCGCCATCAAAATTAAGAATTGTATTCCTTGTCTGGGATGTATACGGGTGAAGTGATCACTTTCATGGGTTCATTTTCTAGAAGAAAAAAAAAAGACAAAGAACTGTAGTTCAATGAAAAACAGTTTGCAAGCATAAGCAATTGTTACTGAGTCTGCTTCATTGAAAAGAAAAGATATTTTTACTTCATGGCAGTTCTGAAAAGTATGAGAAAGTAATGAAGTAATTTCTGAAAATCGTGTATTATATCATATTAATAAAATAAAGGACTAAGAGTATATTATCAGCTCAAGAGATGCAGAAAATGCGTTTCACAGGATTTCAACCAACTTTCATGACAAAACATTCAACAAATGAGAAATAAAAAGAAACTTCCTCAAGCTGATAAATAGCACCTATGAAAAACTTACAGATAACATCAGACTTAATTGGGAAAGTGACTGTTTTCCTATATGATCAGGAACAAGACAAGGACATCCACTCTAGCTACCTCCACTGAACATTATCCTGCAAGTTCTAGTCAAAGAAAGTAGGCAAGAAACCTACTTGCCGGCTGGGCAACCTCTAACTGGTTTCCATTGTATATCTCCACTGGTATACTATATACTATACTATACTATACACCTCCTTATGGTATATCCATCACTGGGAGGATAAAATGCTATAATCCATTGTTGATTGGATTGATATTGATAATATTGATAAATATTATCCATTGTTATCATTAAGATAGAAGAGAAAGGTTAGTCCAGATCAGTTCAGTCGCTCAGTCGTGTCTGACTCTTTGTGACCCCGTGGACTGCAGCACGCCAGGCTTCCCCGTCCATCACCAACACCCGAAGCCTGCTCAAACTCAGGTCCATTGACTCAGTGATACCATACAACCATCTCATTTTCTATAATCGCCTTCTCCTCTTGCCTTCAATCTTTCCCAGCATCAGGATCTTCTCTAATGAGTCAGCTCTCCGCATCAGATGGCCAAAGTATTGGAGTTTCAGCTTCAGCAACAGTCCTTCCAGTGAATATTCAGAATCTATTTCCTTTAGGATTGACTGGTTTGATCTCTTTGGTGTCTAAGGGACTCTCATATGTCTTCTCCACCACAGTTCAAAGGCATCAATTCTTCTGTGCTCAGCTTTTTTTATTGCCCACCTCTCACATCCATACAAGACTACTGCAAAAACCACAGCTTTGACTATAGAGACCTTTGTAGGCAAAGTAATGTCTCTGCTTTTTAATACGCTATCTAGGTTTGTCATAACTTTTCTTCCAAAGAACAAGCATCTTTTAATTTCATGGCTGCAGTCACCATCTGCAGTGATTTTGGAGCCCAAGAAAATAAATTCTGTCACTGTTAGAGCCCAATTTTGGAGACTGAAAGAGATTATCTAGATCTTGCTTGGGTTGGTTCCTCTTGGTTACTCTCCCAACACAGATCACGCTGCTTCCTCTGCCTGAAGGGCCTTGACCCCTCCGTTTGGCTGGGTACTTCTCCTTTAGCTCTCGGGGCCTCAGGGGAGCCTTCCCAAACTCCCTAAGCCAAAAGATCCTATGACAGCCTTCCAAGCACAGTGGCCTCTTGGTCACAGTTACAACTTTACATTTGTTTGTGAAACTGCATTATGTTCATCTATAAAACCATACTATAAATTCCAGGGGGCAGGACTATGTGCCCACTCACCACCCCCAGCAATCTGCCTGCCATTCACTCTACAAAAACACTGTGCCAGTTATCTAGAATAAACTTTACTTAAAACCGAGTATGGAATTTAATCAAATTTACAAAATCAGATCAGATCAGATCAGTCGCTCAGTCATGTCCGACTCTTTGCGACCCCATGAATCGCAGCACACCAGGCCTCCCTGTCCATCACCAACTCCTGGAGTTCACCCAGACTCACGTCCATCGAGTCAGTGATGCCATCCAGCCATCTCATCCTCTGTCGTCCCCTTCTCCTCCTGCCCCAATCCCTCCCAGCATCAGAGTCTTTTCCAATGAGTCAACTCTTCGCATGAGGTGGCCAAAGTACTGGAGTTTCAGCTTTAGCATCGTTCCTTCCAAAGAAATCCCAGGGCTGATCTCCTTCAGAATGGACTGGTTGGATCTCCTTGCAGTCCAAGGGACTACCTTTAGAATAACAGCTAGATTGACTGATTGCATAACTGAGGACTATAGCCTGGCCAAGTCGACACATTGAACTGTCTGCATTCCTAAAAAAATAGTCACAACCTAAAAGTTTATTTGGTGGGAATTTTTAGGACTTCAAGCCCAGGAGACAGCATCCCAAGTGACGCTGTGAGAACTGCTCTGAGGAGGCAAAGGGAGCAGCCAGGTTGTATAGAAGTTTGTAACAAAGGGCAGGTAGTCTGAACATCAAAACTATTTTTGTGAATTAAAGAAAACAAGATATCTCAAGTTAAGAAATTTAGTGCCTTTCTATGTATGGGAAGATGCAAGAGTCTGGGGTCACTGAAATAATTTCTTTAATAAACATCTGAGTTCTCTGGGGCTGGTTATCCCGTGTTGTCCTTCAGGGCTCACTGAAGGGAGTGGCTGCAGCCTAATGGCTGCTGGATTGCAGGTGTTGGTCTCCTTCCTGGTTGCCCTGGAGGGCTGGAATTGGTGAGGACACTGACATCTTTGTTTATTTATATTGCAGGAAATAGTCCATTTCTCAGAACTGACTATCACATCCCCTAAGATCAGAAACAAGGCAAGTAAGTCCCATTTAACACAGTGCTGGAAATTTTAGCCAGGGCAATAAGGCAAGAAATGGAAATGAAAGGCCTATGGATACAAAAGGAAAAATAAAACTGTCTCTATTTGAAAAAATAAACACTGTGCCAGGCACTCTGCTAGTTAGGTCCTCAGCATTCCCAGCACACATCATATATGATGTCCCTGACTTCCAACAGCTTCCATTCTATTTAGGGGAAAGGCTGAAAACAGAACCCATAAACCAGTAAGATTGTAAAAGAGAATCAGCCCCCAAAATGGGCATGCCATAAGTATTTGTTCAACAAAAGAAAGACAAAAAACCTTCTTTAATTAGGTACTTGACTCTGAAAACTATCAAAGCAGCTTCCACTTGTATCAGAGCACAACAGCACAGCTCTGCTCCACAGTTCCGCAGGACTATCAACTGCGCTCTGCCAGGCTCACTTCAAAGGAGCTTAAACTCCCCCAGACGGTTAAAAGTCACTTCAATAGCCAGAGATAGATCTGGTCTGAAAGTGAGGAGACACTGCTTCTAATTCTCAGAACCAGAAACACATCAATTTTTCCCAGTGGTGCCATGAGTCAGAGCAGCCTCAGCTATCTCATGACCCAAGAATTCTGTTACACAGCTCTGGTGATTACAACTTGTGATTTTAAAAGGTGCGATAAAAGAGAGCACAGGGAGGCTGCAGGGAGTTGGCTCCTTTAAGGCTGGCTCCTGTTTCCAAGCCCACGCCCTTCTATCACCTGGCAGAGGGGCAGAGCACCATGAAAACTGACCAAGTTAAGATTGAAAAGCCCAGTTTTGCTCTGCAGGCATTCAGTAATATTTACTGAGCACTTATTTTCTGCCAGCCACTATTATGGCTCCTGCGTGCTCACTCAGTCATGTCCAACTCTTTGGGACCCTGAGGACTGTAGTCCACCAGGCTCCTCTGTCCATAAGATTTCCCAGCCAAGAATACTGGAGTGGGTTGCCATTTCCTTCTCCAGGGGATCTTCCCAACCCAGGGATTGAACCCAAGTCTCCTGCATTGGCAGGCAGATTCATTACCACTGTGTCACCGGAAGCCCCTCTATGCCTCCCTAGTACCAGGAATATAGCAGAAAATGAATCCAACAAAAAGCCCTGCCCTCATGGAACTGGCGATCTGTGAGGAGTAATTATCTCAACAAGCTCTCTCCCCTACAGCACAGAGACAAGAACGGCCCTTTGGGTCAAGAGCTGAATGCCAAGTCAGATGTCTGTATGCCCTCCACTGTCCAAGTGAAGCCTCTCAACGATCCTCTTTACCCTCACGGGGCCACAGACAAAAATATCAGCAGTGAGAGGCCACTGGGGAAAAAAAAACTGCTGATACAGATGGGTAACGTGGTGTCAAGAAAGGTTTCGGAGGCCAACCTCAGGCCAGAATGAAAAGGTGAGTGGAATCAGCCAGGATGCCATATCAGGGTGTGCAGGGATGGGAGAGGGGTGCTCTACAGGGGGTGTAACAACAGAGACAAAGTCCTGGAGGAGAAAGAAAGCACAGCTCAATTAGGGAGCTGAAAAAGCTCTGAATGACTTCAGCAAGGGAAGGAGGGGCAGCAGTCACTCTGGCCTCATGAGGAGTTCCTGAATGGTTTTAAGCAGGGCAATGATGGTATTCGATTTGCACTTTAGAAAGGTCACTTTAGCAGCAGAAAATATTGGAGCAGCCGAGCCCAGCAGGGTGTTCAGGGAAATCTGGGAGGCGACTGCCTGGAAAGGGGGGAAATGACAGAAATGTTGAGTCAGGAAAAGGTCCAAGTTCCTGCCAGAGTAGCTGGAAACAGTGGTCCATATAAGCTAGTAAGACCCTTTCTTTGCTGGGAGGAGGAGGGGGCGAGGGGGAGGATGTGGGGGTGTTCACGCATCTTGAAACGAAGGTGTGCAGGGGGCAGGCAGGTAGGTAAAAGGGCACAGAGCTCAGGAGAAAAGATTTGGGCAGTGGCGACAACCAAGGCCATAGGCGTGGTGGCGTTCAGGGCAGAGCGCAAGGCAAGGTGCTCACCTGAGGTGACACCCCACCACTCAAAGGCTACTCGGGGACAGAGGCGGCTGCAGGCTGCCAAGGCAGGGTGGTGGAAGGAGGAGGAGGGAGGCCTTGCGGGTGTAGCCTTCCAGAAGACAAGGGGAAAGAGAATTTCAGATGCAGGTAATTTTAGTCTGTGCTGTCAAAGGTCAAGGACGCCAGGACTGGAAGGTGTGCACTGGGCTTGGCACCAAATTCACTGTGCTGGTGGTGGAATCACGGGCTTGGGTGCCCAAGCGCAGTAGGGCCAGGGACAGGAGGAAAGGACGGTTCAGTGAGACTGGCAGCAAAGGAAAGGAAAGAATTAAGGCTGGAGGGAGAAGCGGGCTCTAGAAAGAGAGCAGAGAAGCGAGTATGATACAGGATAGTGGGTGGGGTCCACGGAGAAGATGAAGCTCTCCTAAGAAACAGAAAGGAGGGCCAATCATCAAGAACCCACCCTGAGTAGGTGGGAGAGGATGGGGTCCAACAACAGAGTGCAGAGCAGCCTCGGGGATAAAGAGGGTCCTTCCCTCACTTGACAGAACAGAGGACAAGAGACGGGCACTCCCACAGCTGGGCATGTGAAGGCTGGGGGGCAGTCAGTCTGCCGGCTGCAGCTCACTCTATTAAGAGGACCTACTAAAAGCAAGCAGTCAGGTGTTTGAGAAAGACATGGGAAGTCTAGAATAGTCACTGCGGCAAAAGACAGAGCAAGGAACAAGGGAACCACTGAGCAGAACCCATGCCCCATCTGAAGGTGCCTTACAGAGTGACAGGTGATTATATAATTTCTTCAGCCATACCCAAAAGAGGCGGGCAGAGTTCTGCCAGGCGACACCAAGGAAGGGCAGCAGGTACTCAGTGATAACAAGCTGGGGTGAAGAGGAGAAGCCAGGACCATGGACGGGGCAAGGAATGCGGGCAAAAGACTAGGAGGACTGAAGTTCAGAGAGCAGAGAGGTTACACTTAGGATATCAGAGGTGGAACACGTCACCCCAGGAGATGACATAGCCTAGCTGTGACCGGGAAAGTGGGTGAAGCAGGGTGGAGAAGCCACTGCTGGAGAGGAGATAGGCAAGGTGCTAGGTGAGTCATCAGAACCCAGAATGATTCAGAAGTCAGCCAGGCCAAGATACGTGTGTGCGTGAGTGTGTGCGTGCTCATTCGCCAACTACAGCCTGCCAGGCTCGTCTGTGCATGGGATTTCCCAGGCAAGAATACTGGAGTGGGTTGCCATTTGCTCCTCCAGGGGATGTTCCCAACCTACGGATCGAACCCACGTCTCTGGTGTCTCCTGTACTGCAGGAGGATTCTTTACCTCTGAGCCACCTGTTCCACCCCTGGGGGAAAATGACCTTATGTCAAATGCTTAAGTCTTCCCCAGTAGAGGCAGAGAGGCTTGGAGCAGAAGGAGGAAGAAGAGGATAATACATTGAAATTCACCAGCTCCAAAGGAACAGGCTCAGAGCTCCTTTACACAGCAAGAATAAGGCAAACCTTTCTGTGCATCACCTTCTTTATTGCACAAACACACTACACAGTCTTATTCTACAGATGGAAAAATAGAGGCTCATGGGCTAAGAATTTCCCTAAGGTCACAGAGCCTGAACATGCTGGACCCAGAATATGAGGTTCTGACTTCTGAACATCAAATCAGCTGGGCCTCATCACATTCACAGACAGACAGGGTAGATTGCATTATTTATGCCCCAGCAACCACTTATGCCCCTTCCAGGGCTCTCTAATTGTGCCTCACATCATCTTCAAGGAGGAGGGGTCAGGGGCCACCCGCTGGTGGCTAATAAGCGACCAGCTGTCTTCCTCAATGGCTCAGTGTACTGGCTGAGAAGGGAGGCCCCAGTAATTACCCAGAGCCCATTAAAAAGAGCCCAGAATGGGATGTGCTAACAGTTCCAGAATAAACACATCAAAATATCAGTTTTTAAGGAAACACTAGTCTGGAATTTATATTCCTAAAAGAGCTAACTTGATCCTACTCAACAAGAAAAATCCCTTCCTTCTCACATTTCCAAACAAAGCAGCCAGTGTTTTAATTCCATGACAGCATGGAGTTTCATTTTTAGAAGGACAGCAGCCTACCTCACTTGTTTTAGGGAGGTAAGAAATATTGGTGTCATAGTCTCAGAGTGATTTAAAACAAAAAACTCTTCCAGAAGGCAGCATGCCTTTCTGTCCTCAAATACTTCAGATTCTAAGAGAATGCACCCTCCAAATTCTTTACCCATAACCTCAGCCTCTGACCCACTTGAAGCGCCAGCACCTGCTTTACAAGGTAACCTGTTAAGTGTTCTTAGCTCAGACCCACCAAGGCTGCACGTGGACCGCCAAGTCCCCTCGCTTCTCAGAAACTATGGTTGTGTTTGGTTTCTCTCCTATGCCACGCTTGAAGGCCAGTCTTGCAGGGAGGGAAATAATCTTAGACTGCTGAGGTGAGCGACAGTGATAATGATAAACCCTGGATCAGCTGTTTAATCTTTTTAATCTCCCTGGTCCCTGAAATTGTGATCCTCCCTGGGGGGAAAATGCCATCATCCACATCCATCATAAGGAAATCGGAAAGGCACCTCAGCCATCCTCACTCTAATGTATGAGAGAAACATTTCCAAAGCCAATGGCAGCAACTTGTCTGGACCTAGAGATTATCATACTAAGTGAAGTGAGTCAGACAGAGAAAGATAAATGCCAGAGGTATCACTTATATGCAGAATCTAAAAATGGTACAAACTTATTTAAAAAACAGAAACGGACTCATAGACATAGGGAGCAAACTTAAGGTTACCCCAGAGGAAAGGGTCGGGGGAGGGATAAATTAGTTTGGGATTAGCAGATACATACTACTAGATATAAAATGTATAAACAACAAGGTCCTACGGGATAGCAGAGGGAGCTGTATTCAATATCTTGATAAAGATGGAAATGGAAAAGAATTTGAAAAAGAATCTATATATTAAACGTATGTATATATAAAATTGAGTCACTTTGTTGGACTTTAGAAACTAACACAACATTATAAATCAACTATACTTCAATTAAAAAAACATGAAAAATAAAATAGCAATTTCCAGGAGGGCACCGTTTCCAGACACAGGTTAAACAAAGGTGCATAGTATACTGAGACAAAACTATCAAACCTTTAAAGAATCCTTGGAACTTTTTCAATCTTGAAAATCCGAACTCCTAAGGTTAACTAGCATCAGCTGTTAACTGATGCTGTGCTCTGAGGGAAACTGCTTCTCTTTCTCTGTCATCTGTTCGTGTGGTTTCTTCATGCTCATTGGTCTGGGATGAAGTCTGAGATGTACCTTCTGACGCCTGCCATGAAGACTCATTTCCCAACCATAAAAGAAAACAGCACTCTGGTCCTTCTCCCTCTTTAGCTCCCACTTGAGATGAGGATGCCTCTGCTCACTTCTGTGGTGTCAGGAAAGCTTATACCCTGGTGTCCCTACCAAATACTTGACTAACAAGTTACATACAACGATTTTCAACACCAGGATTTTTTAATTGTGTAAATGCTTTAAGACGTTAAAAAACCCCACTTAGAATACATGTAAGATGGAAGGCATCACACTAGACTTTCCTTGCTCACAGCTCCCCTCACCCACGGCCAGCTATCCCAAACTGCCAGCCTCGGGGCCACATCACATCCCTCCACTTCTCCGGAGCTGCCACCACTCTCCCTGGGCCTGTACCAACCTCTCCCCTCTCCCTGCTGTCACTCCTGCCCCCAAGCCCTGGCTCTCCACACAACAGCTGGGGGATCCCTGCAAGAAGTCCATCAATTCATGCATGCATGCTAAGTTGCTTCAGTTGTGTCCGACTCTTTGTGACCCTATGGACTGTGGCCCATCAGGCTCCTCTGTCCATGTGATTCTCCAGGCAAGAATACTGGAGTCGGTTGCCATGCCCTCCTCCAGGGGATCTTCCCAACCCAGGGACTGAACCCGTGTCTCTTTTGTCTCCTGCATCAGCAGGCAGATTCTGTACCATTAGCGTCACCCCAGCAGCTTTCTTCCAATCAAATTCGGATTAAAATTTCAATTCCTGACCAGGGTCTGGAAGGCCAGTGGAATGCAGGCCTGCCCTGACCATCCCCTTATCTGTGTCCACTTGCCCCAAGGAGGCCCTACCCTCCAGCCACACTGGGCTTTTTGCAGAGGCCTGGGCACTTGCATTCTGCCCTGCCTGGGACTGACTCTGTGTCTCTGTATTTTCCCATGGTTCAATCCCCTCCCTGCACTATTCCTGGGTCTCTGCTCATCACCTCCACTCCCTAACTGGCATTACATCTTGTGTCTATTTCTCCTTGATGTTTCTCTCCTCTCTCACCTGCCCCCAGGCGTACAGTGTCTCATTTACTGTCAAATCTCAATTCCTGGTCCAGGGAAACCAGTCAACACACACTTAGCAATCATTGTTCTAAGTAGACCACCAGTTCCCTCCTCTGCCAAGAATGCCCTCACTCCAACCAAAGGTGGCATTTACCTGCTAAGGACGGATGAAATCGCAACCAACCACCTTCCTGGAATAAGCATAAACCGCTCAGCAAAGACCTGGGATGCAGGCATGCACACATCTCTGCCCACAGTCCAGAGCTCCAGCACCTGTACCCACCATCTGTGAGATTCCTCTTCTCCAGATAAGGTTAGGAAAACGAAATAAGGCTGCTCCTGTTTTTCTTTCCCAGTCTCTCAATTAGCAGAGAAATCAATATGAATAATTAGTCACCCAGTTCAGTATCACTTTTCTTGTGATCTCACTCTATAGTTTGGGTTTGGGGTGGGGTTTTTAAAACTTTTTTCACAACTAAATACTTTTTTACATTGAAAAGAAGTACTTTTTCCAAAATAGTTATACTTACCCTCACTCAAAGAAAAATGCCTAGGTTACAGAAGGTTTTTCTTCAGATCTACTTCTGAAAGTTATAGCCATCATGAGAGTAAGAAGTGATGCTCATGTATATATGTATTATCTCATTATCTTTGAAATAAGAATACAATGTTGTGCCATAGCTACAAAATTAATGTAAATATTTCAAAATATCAGCACACAAACAGGAGGAAACTTCTGTAATGAAGCTTGCATGACTCTGAGCTTTAAAGAATACACACTGAAGTCATATCACATAAGAGCACATTTCCTATTGGAAATTCAGGCTCCTAGAACAATAATTCAACTCAATTTGATATTGATTCTACCCTGTGATTCCAAGCTGAGATGTAGGTTACTCTAAAGAGAAGGGGAGAGGGGAGCACCACGTGGAAGCCGACCGATAAAAGCTGGTCAGTGAGATGCATGAGAGGTCCGTCAGCAGAAGCAATAAGGCACAAACTGTGTGCCAAAGAAAACAAAAACCTCCCGCGCTCCAGGCTGGCTCATAGATCTGTTCGGGTTTAGAGCAGCCCTGTAGCTACCACTGTGCCCCAGGAGTGAAGATGGCGTTAAGCCAAACAAGCTCCAATGGAACATCACCCTCGGCCTTAAGGGCATTCATCATACTTTCTAAAAATGCCAAGGTTCACTTTAAACCTAAAACGGGCAAGTTTTCTTCCTATCCTACCGTGTCTTTTTAAAGTCCACACAGGGTTAAATAAAAGGGCTAGAAGTAGTAAAGAAGGAAGTATGGGAGGGAGGGACAGAGGGAGCGCCAGGCAAAACAACACAGAAATACAAAGAGGAGAGAGACAGAGGGAGGGGAAAAGACAGAGAGGGAACACACAGAGAAAACAGAGACAGAAGGAATAACAGAGAGAGAAAATGACACCGAGAGAGTAACAGAGAGAGAAAAGGAAAAGGTTCATGGGAAAAGGGAATAATGTGTTTCATGGAAAAGTTATTTGTTTCCAAGTCGCTCTTTTTCCATGTACTGTATTATGCCATATGTGGGAAGTGAGGGCGGCTGGAACTCGGCCCAAGAACATCTGCCACAGACCTTAAAAGCCCTAATAATAGCACAGCTGGTGTCCCCAGTCTAATGAGCTCATTGCCCACGTGACCCTCTCTCCTCCCGGCTACCTCCTGGGAAACGAGGGGCCAAGGGCAGGCCCAGGCACGCCCCCTGCCCTCCCCCACGTCCAGGCTCTCCCACCTCCTCTGCCTCCGTCCTCCCTTTCCTGAAACCACCCCCACCCAATTTCCTGAGCTAACTTACTCTCATCCAGCAGTTCCTCAGGACAAGACATGTTCTCAACATGAAAGGTAGATATCAGAAATAGCAGATGGGGACATCTCTACAGATCTTCTGGACATTAAGTGGGCAACGGTTATGCCAATAAATAATTCAACAGCTTAAATGAAATGGACACACTCCCTGAAATATGCATCTTGCCAAAACTAACACCAGAGGCAAATAAAAAGATCTGAAAAACCTACTAAGGAAATGGGACTCCTAATAAGAAACCATTCCACATCCAAGGAACAACCAGGATGCCACCAAGTGGGCTTTCCTGCCAGGGTACAGGCCCCTTTAGGAGCCCTGGCAAGTCACTCTCTGGGACAGGGAGACTCTAAGCCAGCTTGACTTTCCCGAAACAGCAAAATCAGAAAGGTGGGTGCTGGGGGTGAGCAAAGAAGTGAGGCTTTACAAGTTCAGCAAGTTTTAACCCTCTCTGGTATAATTTTTTGAAACTAATTCTCATCACGGTACACTTTCAAAAGCCCTCTCGCACTTGAACAAATGGCCCCTTAATATCAGGATGGACATGGATTTAAGCGCCCAAGGGGAAACCTATCTGAAATTGACAAAAGGAGACCTCAATAGCACTGACACAGTATCCATAGCAATTGGAAGAGAAGCTGAAAAATCGGGTATCTCTCTCAGTCCAAGCAACACATCCTGACCATAACAAAGAGCCAAATGAACATGATACATGGGGCTTCTTCAGCAGAAAAAGACAAAGAGGGCCACATTTCAGAAACCGCGCTTGGGGACACACAACAGCACAAATGTTTGTAAGCATGCAGCGCCAGGCTAGCAAATTACATGATTCTATCCCTGCCTACCAGGTAATTATATCAACAGCAATCACATGATTAGCTGAAAGGTGGGCAATCATTAACTTTTCCTACTGTTCAACACTGTTACACACCAAATTATACCTTGTTAATGCCATGAATAAGTTATCTAAGCCTTGACAGCTTCCTGTTTCGATTTAAAACACCAATGCCATGCCTGCTGTAAGTTAATACGGCAAAATCCACAAAACTTTAAATAATAATTGTGGTATTTTAAGGACTATCATAAGTACTTTTATACATTATTCTCTTTTGTTGAAATGTTTAATATACTGAGAATCCTTTCCAAAAATAAGAGTTGTTTCTATTCACAAAGCACTAAAAGCATTAACAGAATCAATTTAGTCTTCATCAACCTTGTTCTTTCACTTTCATACTTTTTATGTCATACAGCCAAGGTCAAGCCTATGGTTCTCAGGTCTTAGAGACTCCCCCGGCTCATCTTCAGGCCCACAACGGTACATCTGGCCGAACCATATTAGGGCATCAGGCAAAACAAAACTCAGTAATACCAATTCTGTCTTTATTTAAATTTTTTATTTTTTTTAAAGATTTCTTTGCATTAGTTTACTTTTTTTTTTTTTTAAGAAATACTGCACTAAAATACTGTTTATCTTGATTACTTAGATTTTTGGCAACTACCTCATCCTTAAATGTGCTACCTGAGGCAAGCGCCTCAGTGACTTCACCTTAGCCCAGGTCCAAGCCCACAATAGTAACAATATACCCTGGGTGTACCAACCAAGAATAAACACTCAGGTTTCCCAACTACCTCACAGACTGCACAACAGCTGCCTGATGGCCCATCTACTAGGGTATGTGTGTATATGTTCTTCAAGGTTGGGGGGGTGGGGTGGGGCGTGGATTGGGGAATGGTATAAAACCCACAAGTTTAAGCACAGTTAAATTCTATGGAGCAAATATTTTACACCATGTTGCATTAAAATCTAACAGTTGCCAAATCACCTAGAACCTTTAATTATCTTACACATTTGGCTCCATTAATTTTTACTCATATATATTTTATACAGTCAATACCTCCTCAAAAGTAACCACCACTATTCAGATCCCTGTTACAGGATAGTTTTGCCTACTTTTGACTCCACTGTGTTGTTTTGTGTTTTCTGGCCCCACCAAAGTGGCATGTGTGATCTCAGGTCCCCAACCAGGGAGAAAATCGGCACCCCTGCAGCAGAAGTGTGTAGTCTTAACCACTGGACTGCCAGAAAGTCTCTCTCAGGCTCAACATTTGCCTGTAACTCTCATCCATTCGTTGCATGGATTAGTATTTCATTCCTTCGCATTGCTGAGTAGCATGCCGTTGCATGGACATACCAATCTGTGTGATGGATTAGTATTTCATTCCTTCGCATTGCTGAGTAGCATGCCGTTGCATGGACATACCAATCTGTGTGCACAGTCAATGGACATTTGGGAGTTTTTCTACTTTGGAGCTACTGTGAGCAAAGCTGCTATGAACTAAGTCAAGAATACTGGTTTCTGTTGTGCACATATGGAGAAGTGAATCACTGGGTTGCAGTGGATATGCTCAGCTTTAGTAAATACTGTAAGTGTTCCCAGTGTTTGTTCTTCTTCAAATGTGGTGCATGAGGCTTCCAGCTCTTCCACGTTTTCACCAGTGGTTGATATTGTCAAATTTCTTTTTGTGTCCATTCTGATGGGACTGCAGAAGCATCTCTGCTAAAACAAGCAATTTCTAATTGCTTCCAATTTTATCACAATCCTATAGCTCCAATACCACAGACTGTAAAATCTCAAGTATGGTGTACGAAGATCACAAAGTGCAGAAAAATCTCTTGACTCAGAGCTAACTGTTTCCGGAATTCATAAAAATACAGACACAAACAATATGTGACACAAACCCACATGATGTCTGGCAAAGAAACCTGCAAATGTTCACAAATACCAGAAGAATTCTTATAGTCGACGTGTTACTATAAGAGTACAAGGCTAAGCCAGCATCTCTTCTGAACCACAGAGAACCATAGAGTGACACAACTCTACAAATAAATGCACACCTATTATGTATAAACAAACACAAAGAACATTTTAGCCCTTAGCCTACTTGGCCTCTCACAGAAGGACTCATGAACCCCACCTATCGCCACAACACTTTCGCCCAGCACTTCCGGTCTCCTGGCCAACCTGTGTGAGTGCTTCTACACTTGATATCATCACTGTCCACACAGGGATGGCCATCAGACCCTTTGCTCATACTCAGATCTCTCTTCCAAGCATCAGCCCCAGATGTCCCCCAACCCAAAATCTCCCCTCGTAGCTCAGGGGGTGAAGAATCTGCCTGCAATGCAGGAGACCTGAGTTCATTTCCCGGGCCCGGAAGATTCCCTGGAGAAGGAAATGGCAACCCACTCCAGTATTCCTGCCTGGAGAATCCCATGGACAGAGGAGCCTGGTGGGCTACAGTCCATGGGGTCACAAGAGTCAGACATGACTTGGTAACTAAACCACCAATCTCACAAGCACACCACACACAGCACCTTCACAATAGCATCCTCCAGGTCTTCACCCCTGCATAACTGAGAGACGCTTATGCAATTTGGAAATCTCAGCCCCATCCTTGACTTTGCCCCCTCCAACCCTACCGCCATCTCCTCAAAGTGAGAACAGGGCTCATCCTCCCAACATCACTCAAAGGAATCCACTTCTTTCCACCCACAATATCATTTACAACCCCAGGTGAAGTCACCTCTCTCTCTCCTTGCGTAAAGCCAGAGTTTCACAGAAGGTCTCAGTCAACCCAGAGGTGGATGGGGCCTTGGACCACAGACTGCGCTGGGCACATTCACCAGGGGAAAGCCAGTCGCCTCCCCTACCTCACCCCTGCCCTGCCACAGCCTTCTCTTGGGAGAGTCTACAAACCGCATCCCTTTGGCGTCCTTGTGAACAAATGTTGCTGCAACTTCTGAGTTTGTGAGGGAATTTCTGAGACTTGATTATCTTGATCATTCTCTATCATGCTGTCTTTTGCCAAATAGAGAATTCAGTATCTCATAAATGATAAAGGTCTGACTAATAAGATGACCAAACTCCCAGGAATATTTACTTTATTCCCTTCCACATGAGTATCATTTCTCTTTTAGTATCAAGAGATTTAGCCCACCTAAAATTCTTTCATGTTAACATTTAATAGCTGCTATGACGTTCCTCTTGTACATCATAAAAAGTAGATCCTTCATCTAATCAGTTCAGTTCAGTTCAGTTGCTCAGTCGTGTCGGACTCCTTGAGACCCCATGAACTGCAGCATACCAGGCCTCCCTGTCCATCACCAACTCCCGGAGTTCACTCAAATTCACGTCCATCGAGTCAGTGATGCCATCCAGCCATCTCATCCTCTGTCGTCCCCTTCTCCTCCTGCCCCCAATCCTTCCCAGCATCAGAGTCTTTTCCAATGAGATAATACAAACTATTTCTTGTATTGCAAGTACAGTATGACTACATCCACTGCATTAGTCTACATTTTAGTCTATTTTGCCAATGATTTGCTTGTCATTCCTTATCTACTATGGTAGTAGAAAGAATATTCTGCTTATTTTCTCAAATAGAAAGGTATTTTCTCAGAATTTTAACACCAAACTACACTTCTCCCTTTAAAAGACCTTTGAAATGTCTTGATATTTGTTTCCAAATATCACATCCAAAGGGATTTCTCTGGGATCCTTGCAAAGTTAACCCCTCCTCCTCAAAGCCAAACGAGGGAAGATAAGCTGTCATTTGAACAAAAGCCATAGCCTCATCACTGCCTTAGGTCACTGGGGTCATTCCTGTTAGTACCACAAAAATGAAGGCCAGCATATACCCCTAGGGCATGGTACAGATATGTGTTCCAAAAGTATCTGTGGATGAATGGATCATAAGGAGTTCAATAACAGCAACAATAACAATGGCTAACACAAAATGCTTACTGAGTCAAGCTTACATATTAATCTATGTGATCTTCTTAATAACTATATGAGGTTATCATACAAGGTAATGATTCAGGAACTAGCTGTCACAAAGAAGCCTGGGTTTAACATATCTGTCCCTGACAGAGCATCAACCTTAAAGGATGCTGGGAGGGGAAAACACATCAAGAGTATGCTAGGGAGTTCCTTGGTGGTCCAGTGGTTAGGACTCCCTGTTTCCAATGCAGGGGGCACAGGTCTGATTCCTGGTGGGGGAACTGAGATCTTGCATGCTGCATGGCATGGCAAAAAAAAAAAAAGAAAAGACAAAAAAGAGTGCAGGATGCCTATCTAGTATTCATAAAAATAGACAAACAAAATAGTATGTTAGTTTATCCAGACAGATTGTTACATCTGCACGTTTTTATTTTTTAACAAGTCAAAAAAACAAGGCTACATCCTACTTAGGTCCATAAAGCAGAACTGTATAATCCCCATAGTGCTCAGCATTGTATTTAAAACATTCTAGATGCAAAAGTTGGAATGAAATACTCGTCTGGATAGGACTCTTCTCCGCAATGAAAGCCTGCACCCGGATGTACCACTCACAGAGCGCCAGTGAGTCATACACGTAACAAATTGCTCATTTTCCTTCTCCCCATCTTTCCTCTAAATCATCATGCTGCCGTTCTAGAATCATAGGTTTGGATTTCTGTTTGTTTGTTGATGTTTTTAATCCCCCAGCATAAAGCTTACCAACTCCAACTTTGGTCCAACATTGTAACTTGACAAGAATCTGCCTGTCCCTTTAAGTAAACCTCCAATTTTCTTCCCAGGCTTGAAATCCTCCCATGTAAGCAAGGCTGACGTCTTTGGACTCTTATTTTAACTAGGAAAAAAATGCCCTTAACATTCTAACTGTGCTGCCAGATCTCTGTTGATGTCAGACCACCAACCCCCACCCCCACCCCCACCCCCCACTCAAAGTCAAACCAAATTAACTGTTGGAACCCTGTGTTCAGAATCACAAAATGTAACAGACTGTCTTACTGAGCTATCCTTCTATTTTCATCCTCTCTGGTCCCCAGCTCACACACAATTTCCATTCAAAATAAAAAACGTGAGGGAAGAACGGAAACAAAGATCATAAAGACACAGACGCTAAAGCACTAACAGCTTCTAGAAACCTTATTAACCTGAATCCCACTACACTCACTAAATAAATTAAATGTGACACCCCTCGAGTTAAACAGCAACTAGCAGCAAGGGTTGAAGCGAGAGCTCCTATTATCAACCACTTTTCAGGAATTCCCTGATCAAAGCAAGGCAAAGACCCTGGTTAGTGCTAGGAGGATAATAGAATGCAGGAAGAGTGACTTGAAACCACCATGCCGTGCCCAGTAAGATAGCGATTATCAAAAAAAAACCCCAGAAAACTGGACTTCCCTGGTGGTTCAGTGGTTAAGACTCTGCGCTTCCAATGCAGGGGTCTCAGGATCAATCTCTGGTTGGGGAACTAAGATCCCACATGCTATGTGGCCAAAAATAATAATAATTAATTTAATTAAATACACACAGCATAAAACTGTAAGAAACACAGAAAATCACAAGTGTTGGTGCAGATGTTGAAAAACTGGAACCCTTGTGCATTGCTGGTGGGCATACAAGATGCTGCACTCACTGAGAATGATGGTATGGTGATTCCTCAGAAATTAAACACAGAACCGCCACAGGATCCAGCAATTCCACCTCGGCATAAATACTCAAAAGAAATGAAAGCAGGGGCTCAAACAGTGGTTTATACACCCACATTCAGAGTGGCATTATTCACAACAGTCAAAAGATGCAAGCAACATGAGTGTCCAAAGAGAGATGAATGGATAAAATATTTACATACACAGCAATGGAATAATATTCAGTCTCAAAAAGGAATGAAATTCTGGTCTATGATATAACATATTAAACCTTGAAGATATCAGGCCAAGTGAAATAAGCCAGATACAAAAAGACAAATACTGTATGATTCCATTCATATGAGATTCTTAGATACTCAAACTGATAAGAGACAGAAAGTAGAATGGTGTTTGCCACGGGCTGAGGGGAGTGGGAGGGTGGGGAGTTAGTGTTTACTCAATACCGAGCTTTTTTGGGGTAAAATATGAAAGTTCTGGAGGTAGATGGTCATGATATTTGCACAATATAAATGTACTTAATGCTACTGAACTGTGCATTTTCAAATGGCTAAAATGGTAAATTTTATGTGACATTTACTTTACTAAAATTTTTTTAAAGAACTAAAAATGGTCATTGCATTAGGGATTTCCCTTCATCTCTCAGACTGGGGCACTTGGGCACCTCTGGGGAAAAAACAGAATTTGGCAAAGATAGGTAACTTGCTCCCACCCCCGTAGGAGGTTATGAAAGGAGCATGGCAGCCCTACAGCCCTGTACCTGCTGGGGAAGCAGCAGGGAAGAAGGGAGGGTGGAGAAAGTTATCCTTACTGAGGTTAGATCCACTTACCTTCCATCTGGCTCCCACTCTGTCATTTTTGAGGTCTCCCGTGTTCACAGTGCACAGGACCTGACATTGAAGAGTTACTCTTCATGGGATAGGTGGGTGGATAGATGGATGGATAGATACATGGACCTTTCAACTACTTGGCTAGAATCTGGGGAGAAAACCCAATTGACCACTCTGGCATATTTTTAAGAGCTCAAAACACCTCTCAATGTGAGGGTAAGGAGGGTAAATCACTAGCTAAGTTTTAGGATGCTTTTCCTCACTTCTGATCAGAATGCTAGTTTGTCCCTTCCCTCTTGGGTCCTCCAAGTTTAGGGCTCCTTGCATACAAATGAAGGAAGGGGAGAGGAGGGCACTGGGAAGGGAATGGGTTCAGCACTCTTCCGGCTTGGAGCGCCAATCCTCCCCGGCAACATAGGGAGCAAGGCTGTGCTGGCCATTTACTCTTCCCAACATACTTGCAATCTGGCCTTGTGCTTCTAAAAAGAACACTCTGTGTAACTATGAAGGAATGTCTGACAAGTAACACCACCTCGGGAAGTGTTTACAAAGCAGATTCGGATTTAGCAGGTCTGGGCAGGGTCTCCCACTTTGAGGGCTTCACAAGCTCCCAGGTAATGCAGATGCTGAAGGCCGGCCCACCACACGTTGAATAATAAGGCTTTACACTCCTGCAAGTACATCATGAGTGGTTCATATGAAATGCCAGGATGGATGAAACACAAGCTGGAATCAAGATTGCCAGGAAAAATATCAATAACCTCAGATATGCAGATGACACCACCCTTATGGCAGAAAGCAAAGAGAAACTGAAGAGTCTCTTGATGAAAGTGAAAGAGGAGAGTGAAAAAGCTTAAAACTCAACATTCAAAAAACTAAGATCATTGCATCTGGTCCCATCACTTCATGGCAAATAGATGGGGAAACAATGGAAACAGTAACAGACTTTATTTTCTTGGGCTCCAAAATCACTGCAGATGGTGACTGCAGCCATGAAATTAAAAGACGCTTGCTCCTTGGAAGAAAAGCTATGACCAACCTAGACAGCATATTAAAAAGCAGAGACATTACTTTGCCGACAAAGGTCCATCTAGTCAAAGCTATGGTCTTTCCAGTAGTCATGTATGCATGTGAGAGTTGGACCATAAAGAAAGCTGAGCACCAAAGAATTGATGCTTTTGAACTGTGGTGTTGGAGAAGACTCTTGAGAGTCCTTTGGACTGCAAGGAGATCAAACCAGTCAACCCTAAAGGAAATCAGTCCTGAATATTCACTGGAAGGACTGATGCTGATGCTGAAGCTCCAATACTCTGGCCAACTGATGCAAAGAATTGACTCATTAGAAAAGACCCTGATGCTGGGAAAGATAGACAGCAGAAGGGGATGACAGAGGATAAGATGGTTGGATGGCATCACCAACTCGATGGACATGAGTTTAAGCAAGCTCTGGGAGTTGGTGAAGGACAGGGAAACCTGGTGTGCTGCAGTCCATGGGGTCACAAAGAGTCAGACACGACTGAGTGACTGAACTGAACTAAACACTCCTGCAATCAGCTGGGGCCATGACAGCAGTGACCAAGATCAGACAGAAACAACAACAGTCAAGATCTCCCTCTCATGAGCATCCCCCTCCTCCCACTGCCATTCTCCATCCAAGCCACAACCACTTTGTTCCACCATGAATCTGGACCCTTAGCCACTTTGGCATAATTAGCCAAGGCATCTACAGTGACACACTCCCAGCTTTTCTCATTACACTGAAGATAATCAATGCTCCTGAAAGTCAAAGAAATTTGTCCTCCCCAAGAAAAGTGGTCCTCGAACAGTAACTTGAAGACAGTGTCTGCACTCACTGCTTACCTGCTTCTCCTAGTTAAAATGCATAATTCAATACTACAAGTGAAGCCAAACCATTTCCAGCACCCTAGAGAGGCATTTTAGCTTTGGCCACATCTCAAACTGGAAACTATTGTTAAGGACCATAATAAAAGGGCCTCCCTTGTGGCTCAGCTGGTAAAGAATCCGCCTACAATGCAGGAGACCTGTTGGGAAGATCCCCTTGAGAAGGGAAAGGCTACCCACTCCAGTATTCTGGCCTGGAGAATTCCATGGACTGTACGGTCCATGGGGCCGCAAAGAGACTGAGTGACTGGCTGAGTGACTTTCACTTTCATAAAAAAAGGAGGTGAGCTGACACTCTACTAGATCATGCCTCCTCTACTTTTTGTGAAACTGACAGCTTGCAGAACACTACTATCCAAAAAAAAAAAAAATCCAGGCCCACCCAGAGCATATGCTGCTGATAATAAAGAACTGCCTGGAAGGACTTTGATTTTACTAGAACATCAGAGGAACTGATGGACATCTTATCTAAGTCCTTCAGTTCTCCACGTGCATGGATGTTTCTTCTCTGCAAACCTGGAGAGAGAAAAATAAAATCTCATACTCTATTCTAATTAGTATCTATTTTAAGAGCTGCAGATACACCTGCATCTACGTTATCAAATGTAGAATTTACCAATAGCTAATCTGTGTAAACACAAGTCAGGAGACGGCGGCATTTTTTTCAGTCAACATATTCACTCTATCTACTAACTAAGCCCAGGCATTAGGAGGAGCACAATGAAGAGGGGAGAGCTCTGAATGGTGTGCTAAGGATGGGACATCCCTGGGCTTAGTCGGTATAAAGAATCAGCCTGCAAAGCAGGAGACCACCTGTAACACTCATCAGAAAGACAAACAACTTACTCCACGTTTGAAGTGATTTTCAACTAATTATTTTAAAAACATTTTTTTTCAAAGTCCCCTGAACACCCAGAGCAGGGTCTTCCTTAACATTCAAATACAGATAATTCATATTCTAGTGGTTCTTTAATTTACTCATATACCTATTTCCCCCCCAAAATGGAGCATCCTTTTCAGATATTAGTACAAAATCCATTTCCTCTAGGAAGATTACCTTCTGCTTTTAAATGTCCTGGCATAGCATAAAACCTGCAACTTGAAAACAGCCTAGAAATAATTCAGCTCCAAGACTGTCACACTGGGGACTTCTCTTGCGGTCCAGTAGTTAGGATTACTTACTTCCACTGAAAGGGGCACAGATTTGATCTCTGGTGGGGGAAATAAGTCCCACAAACCACACAGCAGGGCCAAGGGGGAAAAAACCATCAAACTGGGGTACAAATGCTTACCCTGCAGGGAGCCCCCAAAGCCCCAAGGAAAATAAGGTGCATCTTTTTGAGCGCTTTTTGACTCTAGGAAGCAATTTAAAGTCTTTTTATACTAAAACAAGATGAATTCTGCATTCTATTCTTCAAAGGAATATTGGAAATAACACCGAAAGTTCACTGGGAAGTGCTGGAAGCCTCAGGCTGAGCCCCCAATTCCCCTTCCAGGGTTCCTTCAGCCCTGAGGGTTATGAGGGTAAGTTTCAGACTCTCTGGGACTCTATGGACTGTAGCCTGCCAGGATCCTCTGTCCATGGGATTCTCCAGGTAAGAATATTGGATGAGGGTTGCCATTTCCTTCTCAAGGGACCTTCCTGACCCAGAGATCGAACCCGTGTCTCCTCTGTCAGCAGTCAGATACTCTACCTCTGAGCCACCTGGCAAAGTCCAGCTTCAGAAGCATCAGTAGAATCCTTTTCCTGTTGAGACCCGGAAGCCATAAGACATTCCCAAGGCTGTGAGTGGCTGCCTGAGAGGTCACTGCCCCTGTTAGTCTTCAAAGAGATTTACAGTGCTTCTCACCATCACCCAGGCGAGGCTGGGAGCAGTCCTTCCTAGAGCACTGGACCAGAAGCCCAAACAGAGATTTTAAGAGCTCACCTTCCACCGTGTTCCACCCTCTTCTATTTCAGGTGGACTATTAACAAATACGTCATTAAAAATGCTTCTCCATGAATAATGAAGCCACGCAGTCCTTCATAAAACACATGTCAAATCCCTTCGTTAACCAGCTGCACACCATTTGGTATTGTATGTAGTTCAGAGGCACCCAGATTGACACACATGCGATTATTTTCTGTCTCTTCACTAAAACTTTGAACTTTTCAACAGTGCAGGTGGCCTCCATTTGGATATACCTAATAAAAAGGCGAGTCAAACTAGGGAACATTTATTCAAAAAGAAGGAAAAAGAGTGGGGGAGGAACCAGAAGACCCATTCAACAGTGTTTCTGTATACAACGGACACTCACCCAGGTTAAAAATCTAAGAACCCACGGGAGCCCTGGCGTTGGTGGAAATAGTTGTTCCCTAACATCTTAATCACCTAAAAGGCCATCCCTTTGTCCTCTCACAGAAATCCAAATACATACCAAATACAGGTGAATTAAATACATCAGGGTTCACTGCCAAAACCAAAGGTCATGTGATCATACATTTGAAGAGGCTGGCTGTTGTAACATTATCCTCGTTTACTAAACTGAAAGACAGGTGAAAGACTTGATTTAATGTCAGCAACCCTCAGTCAGTTTAAATGACTCTTCACCCTCCAAGGCCTTTCCCACTGGAGCCCTGCAGGAGAAAAGAAGTGCCTCTTTCGGCAAAGCAGCCACCTGCCTTTCTCAGCTGTTTTCTAGGCTATATGGTGTAACAGAATAATCAAGTCTAGGAAAACACCAACAGCTGCTGGGCAGAGAAAGCGCAAGGTGGGCTCTCCACCTTGGGAGCAGACAGTCACGGGGGGAACCCAGAGGGTTAATTCCAGCCTCATCGAACAATTACAGAGACCTACTATGTGCAAGTTCAGAGATAGGAGCTCAGAAGGAAGTCCACATCACATGGAAAACAGTAAAACGCGGCTAATCTGGAAACAAAGTTTAGAAACTCCTCTCAATGTGAGCAATGCTGTTTCATTTTCAAAGTCCTTTTACAAAATCTGATTCAACCCTCCCAATAAACCTATAAGAAGGAAAGTAACTTCTATTATGTTTGCTATCTCATACCCATTAGGGCTCAAAAACCTTCAGTTCAGTTCAGTTCAGTCACTCAGTCGTGTCTGACTCTTTGCGACCCCATGAATCACAGCACGCCAGGCCTCCCTGTCCATCACCAACTCCCGGAGTTCACTCAGACTCATGTCCATCGAGTCGGTGATGCCATCCAGCCATCTCATCCTCTGTTATCCCCTTCTCCTCCTGCTCCTAATCCCTCCCAGCATCAGAGTCTTTTTCCAAAGAGTCAACTCTTCACATGAGGTGGCCAAAGTACCAAGTCACAAATCCAGTCATTTTGGAAGAAGACCTGAAAACCCTCCCAAGTCATTCAAACTTTTACAGACACTTTCATTCACAGAACTCTTTAATCTTTACAACAGTCCAGGACAGTTTGTTTGGGTTTTGTTTGTTTTGCGGGGGGTGGGGGTGGGGGGGCGCGCAATCCCGAAGAGGGGAGAGCCTGGTCAAAGAGGTTAAATAAGCATCCAAGGTCACATAGCCAGCAAAGAGAGGAGCTGTAATCTGAATCCAGGTTCCCCCTTTCAAGTCCTTCTCTAACACACCAGAGAGAAGGGTTATGAGCAACAAACACAGCCAGAGTGGAGACACCCTCCACGGAGAGCTGGGGGTGGGAAACCAAATCCCACAGGTCCCTGGGGCATCAAACAGGAAATGGTTGGTGCTGGGACCAAGCTGAAACCCAGTTCTGTTCTAACCTGCTGCCCATGGACATGCACTTTCTACCCAGCTCAGCATCGTCCCCAAGCCTGGGTCAATGTTCCAGGTGGCTCGGTGCACAACTGTCTGGGTACCTCTGTGATAAAGAGATCGAAGGGCACACACACATGATCTTTCCAAACCAAGAGGCAGGAGCCATCTGTCACTCCAGGTCCAACTCTGAACCTGCCAGCCGACCTGTCATCGTCCACTGGAACTTGGGACACCCTCCCTGGTGCAGACTGCCCAGAGCCCCACCGCTCAGTCTGGCGCCCTCCCTCTCTGCTTCTCTTGCAGTTGGAAACCGGAAAGTACACGGTTCCTAGCTTGTTTGCCTGGGGTGTGTATCTCCACCCTACCCCATAACCAAAAGATGCTCCACTGGAAAGGGTACCCGTCCTGCCTACCCAACCACAGACACTGACAACATTCACCCATTTGCTTGAAGCAAAGTTCTAGTGAGCCATATGGGGGGGAAATATTTTTTAATCAGAGGCCTAGACATACTTAGAAAGGGCCCAAAGTGGACGGCTTATTTCAGTTTCTGAACAGGCGCAGCGAAGGGGTCTAAAACACGTAGACTTAAAGGGTAGGGGGCACCCAGGGACAACCCGGGAAGCAGGGAAGCGGGCTTTAGATTTGTGTTTTTCTGAACACAACTTTACAAAAGAGGAAGCAATATATTTTATTAAGTTTCTTTTAACTGCAGGAGGCTGACCTTGGAGATTCAAAAAGAACTGAAAAACTCGGGTCCAAAAAGTGACAAAGTTAACTTGTTAACTCTCGGGATGGAAAGGAGGGGGCCTAAAAGCCATTTGCCCCGTGCCAAACACTCTCAGAAGATGGAGTTTACATTGGTTTGGCGGGTGAGTAGGAATGGGGTGCCGCTCGCACTCCGGCCTGGCTCAGCTCGGGGCTCTTTGAAGGTCGCCTCATTGTCACTTCGAAGCGCCGGAGCCGGGAATCCAGGCCACGCGGCGTGACCGACACGATGCACTATGGGCACCTTTCTGTGCCCCATGGCCCTCCCGCAGGTGCGGCCGATGCCGGAGGGGGCTGCCCCCGCAGGGTCCCGGCCTCTCGCCTTTATCACTGCATGCACCCACACTCCCGAAACATCTTCCCCAACCCATCCCTGAGGGCCCGATGCGCTGAAGTCACCGGTCAGCGGTCCCCCGGCTTACCCTCGAGAGGCGCACCGAGCGCGGCCCCGTAGCAGGCGCGATCCTGGGGGCCTCCGGCGCCGGGCTGCCCAAGCGATCGGCTCTCCTGGCCGCCTCCTCCTCGTTGTCCTCGGCCCAGTCCCTGCCGCCCGGCGGCTCCGGTTCCCTCCACAGCAGCCGGCCGGGCGGCACCGGGGCGCACGCGGCAGGCTCGGCTGGGGCGCCTACTCCTCTTTCGGCTGCCCTCCCACCGACTCGGTGCTCCCGGGCTCCGGGTCCGGGATTCTGGGACGCGGGGTTCGTCGGGGCGCCCCGGCTTCCCCGCGCTCCCTCCTGCGCCTCCCTCCCGCGCGCGGCCCCTCTCCCGGGGCGCCTCACTCGTAGCGCGCGGCCGTCAGAGGCTCGGGGCACGCGGAGGCGGCGGCCTGGTGGGCCCCGGGGCGGCGGGCGGGGGCGCTGCTGTGGACCGGGGCACTGATGCGGGCGCCGCGGCGCGGCCTCTCGCCATGGCTCTCGGCGGGCGGGCGCTTCGCACCTCCCCTCCGCGCTGCCGTCACTGCCCGACGCGCGCCGAGCCCTCCCCTTCCCCCGCCCCGCCTGCAGGCCCGCGCCGCCACCTCCAGGACGCCCGCCGGGCGGAGCGCGTCGCTGCTGTCCCGTGCCGCGCCCCTCTAACCTCTCCGGCAGGTGGACGGCTCCTGCGGCTTTACTGGCGTCTGGCCTGGAGAAGTCCCGGCCGAAAATATCTGGATCGTGAAAGGTATCTCACGCTCCCAGTACCACCGCCTCTGCCCTGAGCGCGTCTAGCACTTCTCGATGTCAGTCCCGCCAGTCTATAGGGAGGATGAAACTCACCCTGACTGCCGTGAACGCAAGGGAAATCCAGGCGCTCGGTTCGTGCAGGCCAGGCTGTCCCCTAGGAAAGCAGTCCTTAGGCTTAAATGGGGGTGGGACAGAGCCGGGAGGTGGGGGGAATATGAATGAACAAAATGCCACCAAAGAGTAAGGGAGGGAGACAGGGGTATGGAGGATCAGGAAACGATCCAGGAAGTAAGTGCACACAGGCTACTCTATTATGCAAATCACCAGTGGACAGTTTAACGGGGAATAACACACATGACCTCATTTCCAGTTAAGGCTGCTGAGTCTACAGCAGCGGCCTCATCCCTGCCCAAAGGTCATGGAGGACACTGGGAGGACATGGAGAAGACTCAGACCAGATCTGAAGACCCAAGGAAACTAAACCAGAGAAAAACCTGGTTTCCATTACTGGAAGGGGACTTGAAGAGATGGTGTATAGTAAAGATTGGTTCAAGCAGGAATCATCCATGGATGGTGGCTCTAGGGGGTTGTGGTTTATTGTGGGGCAGATATTTGCCTGGGTTAGTGTGTCTCTCCAATAGGTGGTTTAGGCTTATTAGTAGCAAGAGAAAAGTATTCAGTATACAAAGGAGCAGGGAGACAGCACCTTTACCAGGATCAAAACTGACATCACCGATGAAAGCAGACGGATAACATGTCTTCAGAACACATCACCTAGACAGTATTTCCAGGGAAAATTCAGAACCTAAATCTAATGATAATGAAACCCCAGACAAACCAAAATGAGGAATATCTATTTTAAAAGGAGGCAGGGACTGTATTCTTCAAACATGTCAATGTCGCAAAAGAAAGCTTGGGAAATGTTCTAGATTAAAGAGTGCTAAAAAGTCTTGACAACTAAATGTGATACCTGGTCCTAGACTGGATGTTTGGGGAGGGGAGATGCTATAAAGAACATTCCAATGGACAAAATTGGAATCCTGATAGTAAAGTATTGGCTCAATGTTAAATGTGCTGCTGTTGATACTTGTATTATGGTCGTGTACAAGGATATCCCTCTTCTTAGAAATACACTCTGAAGTATTTCGTAGGGAAGGCAATGGCACCCCACTCCAGTACTCTTGCCTGGAAAATCCCATGGATGGTGGAGCCTGGTGGGCTGCAGCCCATGGGGTTGCACAGAGTCTGACACGACTAAGCGACTTCACTTTCACTTTTCACTTTCATGCATTGGAGAAGGAAATGGCAACCCACTCCAGTGTTCTTGCCTGGAGAATCCCAGGGACGCGGAAGCCTGGTGGGCTGCTGTCTATGGGGTTGCACAGAGTCGGACACGACTGAAGTGACTTAGCAGCAGCAGCAGCAGTGGCCTTCAGAGAGTAACGAGTGATTCAAATGTTGTGCTCATGGAAGCATTGAGAACAATTTGTGCTGCTGTTGATTCTCACTTATTTTGCATTTTTCTTTAATAATGTGCAGTTAATCTGTATTTCTTATGACTGAATGTGAATCTACAATTATCTCATTAAAAATTTCAGTTACAAGGAGTTCCCTGTTGGCCTCATGCTTAGGATTCCAGGCTTTCATTGCCTGGAACTTGGTTCAGTCACTGGTTGGGGAACTGAGATCCCCACAAGCCACCCAGTGCAGTCGAAAAAAGAATTTTTTTCGGTTCCAAAAAAATAGAGATCATGTATGTGCCAGGTTATGGCTGCCTGGGAGTTCAAAGAGCAAACGTGCGGAGCTCCTAGTGGGTTTAGAGCCGACATGGAGCTGTTACCAATAGCGAGGGTTTTTTTTAAGGACAAAAAGACTATGTGAAGTATAACTGACAGATCAGGTTCCTTCCAGTTCTGTAATTTAAGAATCCAAGAGCTGGGGGATCTTTGAGATCATCTAGTCCAACCTTCTCATTTTCAGGAAACTGCGGGCAGAAAAGTGGTACATGACCAGAGGAGCATCAAATTAGTGGTAGACCCGTAACTACAACTCTTGTCTGCTGAAATATGTCCAGTGCTCTTTGCACCTTTACCAGCTGCCTGTCACTCTCCATATCCATGAGATAGAGTCAAGGTTGGTACAGAATTTTGAAGTCATTCATTCAGCCATTTTGAGCCCTTGCCTGTGGCCTTGTGGGAGCAGGGTCCTGACGGTTGGTTCCCAGCACCAGATGACAGACGTGTGGATTCCGCTCCTGAGGAGGAGGGGCCAGTCTCTCTCTTACACTCACAGCTTGGAGGAAGCAGGTGGCAGACGGAACCCCTGGAGAGAGTCAGCCCCTCCAACCCCAGCTAAGGGCCATGAGCTACTTGAAGCTGCTGGTAGCCTGCTGCTGCTACAAGTCAAGAGTGCAGGGCCCTGGGAAGGATGCAGAATGGATACATGGAAGAGAAAATAGTCATTGCCCTGGCAGGTCCCAGCCTCAATATCAGGCAGAGGTTCTGCACCAGAAGTGACTCTGGCCTCCCTTGGGTCATGGAAAGTCACTATTCTTTCCTTTTGTCAAATCAAATCAAAATCAACACATGGTTACAGATATTTGTCAGGCTCTGAATTAGTTACTGTAGGAAAATTCATACAAACAAACAAACAAACAAAAAATATCTGATCCTTGGCCTTCAAGAACCCAAAATATAGCAAGGGACCCAGGATGGAAATGTAGGAAATGACCCGACCAAAGAATTAAGATGCTAGCTTTGTTGGGTCAGGTTCCCCTCAAAAGCAGTGTTAGAGAAGGGCTTGAGGGGAGAGATCCCATGGAATAGAGGTGGGAAAAGCAATCAGGACCACACAGAAGAGGGAAGGAGAGAAAGCCCATCCAAGAGTGCTTGGTCTAGCTGGTAACCACTATGATCAACTGAGCTCAGTCCCACTGTGGTGGCCCTCTGAGGAACTGCAAAGAATGCAAGACAAAAGGAGGGCACATCTATCCACCAGTTCCTGCCTCCCATTGGTCAAGTGGATGCTGAGCAAAAAAGTAAACCAAGCAGGTATGACACAGGACATACATACGTAAAATGATGCCTGACGTACCAGCAAAAAAGCAGCCTGAGGGCAGGGATTTTTGTCTGCTTTTATCACAGTGTTGCTTTCCCAGCACCAAAACCAGTGCCTAATTCATAATAGATGTCTAATCAATAGATACAGAATGGATCTAGCTTAGGTTGAGGATAGAAAAATTATAGAAAATAGATGCATAGTCATTTTCCAGCAATTTGTATATGTATGTGCCTATTTGTGCCAGGTATTGGATGGATAGTCCAGGTATTGGATATGGTGACAGTATAGTGAATAAAACAGGTATCAGCTCAGTTCAGTTCAGTCACTCAATCTTGTCTGACTCTTTGCGACCCCATGAATCACAGCACGCCAGGCCTCCCCGTCCATCACCAACTCCCGGAGTTCACTCAGACTCACGTCCATCGAGTCGGTGATGCCATCCAGCCATCTCATCCTCTGTCGTCCCCTTCTCCTCCTGCCCCCAATCCCTCCCAGCATCAGAGTCTTTTCCAAAGAGTCAACTCTTCAGATGAGGTGGCCAAAGTATTGGAGTTTCAGCTTCAGCATCAGTCCTTCCAATGATCCTGGCCTTATTGGACATTGCAGTCTAGGAGATGAATCAGGTAATATGATAAGTGAACACATATTCAACTAGCCTGTGACAAATGCTTTGAAGAAAAGGATGCAGGCACTAGAAGTAGGTAATATGCATATTTATGATAGTTGGTCTGGGAGGGCCTGTCTAAGGAGGTGACCCTTGAGGTGACCCTTAAGGTGAGATCCAGAGGAAGAACAGGAGCCAACCAAGCAAAGGGGAAGGGGACAGCATGAGATAAACAGAGGCAACAAAGACCCTCTATGGCTGGAGTCGTGGGGAAGAGCCAGACCATGGGTTTGTGATGGTTTTGGTAAGAAGAAAAGAGTTTTAGGTAAGAGAGTGATGTCATCAAGTATAGATTTTTAAAAAGTTCCCCACCCCACCCCCGCCCAGCTGCTGTGTGGAAGATGGACTCAAGTAGACAGCCATGAAGATCTCATGGCTTTGGAAGGTATAAAGAGGACGAGACCACTTCAGGGCCAGCCAGGGAGGCATGGCTTCCATGGCATCTGTCTCCACCACTTCTACTGCCCACCAGTCATACTTCAGTGATGCACTGACACCCCACTGTAACATATGTGCCCCCCCACAAATTGAACCAGTAGAGTGTAGGTTTGCATAACTGAAGGTTCATTATGGAAGCAACCTAGATGTCCATCAGCAGATGAATGGATAAGAAAGCTATGGTACATATACACAATGGAGTATTACTCAGCCATTAAAAATAATACATTTGAATCAGTTCTAATGAGGTGGATGAAACTGGAGCCTATTATACAGACTGAAGTAAGCCAGAAAGAAAAACACCAATACAGTATACTAACGCATATATATGGAATTTAGAAAGATGGTAACAATAACCCTGTATATGAGACAGCAAAAGAGACACTGATGTATAGAACAGTCTTTTGGACTCCGTGGGGGAGGGAGAGGGTGGGATTATTTGGGAGAATGGCATTGAAATATGTATAACATCATATATGAAACGAGTCACCAGTCCAGGTTCGATGCACGATACTGGATGCTTGGGGCTGGTGCACTGGGACAACCCAGCGGGATGGTATAGGGAGGGAGGAGGGAGGAGGGTTCAGGATGGGGAATGCATGTATACCTGTGGCAGATTCATTTTGATATATGGCAAAAGCAATACAATATTGTAAAGTTAAATAAAATAAAGTTTAAAAAATAAATAAAATTTAAAAAAAAGAAATAACAAAGTTTTGTTCCAAAATAAATAAATAAATAAATAAATAAAACTGATCCTCCAGCAAAAAAAAAAAAAAAATCAGTATTTCTCAGACAATCTTACAGTTACTATTTTTTTTAAAAAAGGAAAAAATGTTTTCTATTCATTTTGTAGATATATAGGAAATAGGTCAATTATTACAAATAAAGCTTAAACTGACATGGAGCACCCTAAATGATTGTGGGGGTACTCGTCTATAACCACCTCCCACACATACATCTTCCAAGAAAAGAACTTGAACCTGCCACCATTCTAGACCAAGAGCAAAAGTCCAACTACATTATACCCACTCTCACGTTATCACTGAATGTCTTATCCTAGGGCTTTAATCTAACATTTATCGAGCACATATATGTGCCAAGCATAGTACTAAGCGCTTTAATTATAACAGCTCAGTGAATCCTCCCAGCAACTCTGTGGGATAGCTATTAACATCTATAGTTTATAGATAAGAAAACTGAGCCTCAGAGAAGTTAATTAACTTACCCAAAGTCACATACTATGGACAAGGTCAGAATCCAATCCAGGCTTCTAGCCTCATATGACTAACTAAATACATTGCTTTGGTTCTCCTGCAAATAAAGTAAAATCACTCAGTCTTGGAACATGGGAAGGATAGAGAGGTGAGGATTGGGGTGGGAAAGTAATCTTATAATTAAGACATGTAGCCTTTATAATGCTGACCCATTGCTCCCAGATTCCTCAGAAGGGAAAAAACATGGATTAATACCAATAATCTCTTTGTTGCATCTGATATTAATCTTGAGATTTTAAACACCATTTTTGCATGGATAACTTCCAAATTTATACTTTTGGTCTTGACTTTCCCTCCTGAACTCCAGACTCATCAACAAACTTCCTGCTTGATGCTGCCATTTGGGTGTCTAATAGATATTTCAACCTTCTATGTCCTAACCTGAACTGCTGGTCTTTCCCCAGTTTCTACTCTTCCAGGCACTCAGATTTCAGAGGCTCAGGCCAAAAACCTTATAATTGTTTTTATCTTTTCTCCATTTTTTGCAATGATGGTATTTATATTTTTAATTAATTTTTATCAGAGTACACTTGCTTTATAATGTTGTGTTAGTTTCTACCACACAGCAAAGTGAATCAGCTATATGTATACATATATCCCCTCATTTTGGGATTTCCTTCCCATTTAGGCTACCACAGAGCACTGAGTCGAGTCTCCTGTGCTATACACTAGGTTCTAGTTAGTTATCTATTTTATCCATAGGATCAATAACGTATATAGCCAATCCCAATCTCCCAGTTCAGCAACCCTCCCCTGTCCCCTTTGGTGTCCACATGTTTGCTCTCTTTGTCTGTGTCTTTATATCTGTTTTGCAAATAACATCATCTATACCACTTTTCTAAATGCCACATATGAACATTGATATATGACATTTATTTTTCTCTTTCTGATTTACTTCACTGTGTGAAAATCTATAGGTCCATCCATGCTTCTACAAATGTCCGCATGCGTTCCTTTTTATGACTGAGTAATATTCTATCATGGGCTTCCCACGTAGTTCAGTGGTAAAGAATCTGCCTACCAGTGCAGGAGATTCGGGTTCAGTCCCTGGGTCGGGAAAATTCCCTGGAGAAGGAAATGGCAATTGACTCCAATATTCTTGTCTGTGAAATCCCATGGACAGAGGATCCTGGTGGGCTACAGTCCATGGGATTTCAAAAGAGTTAGACACGACTTAGAGACTAAATAACAACAACAATATTCCATTATATATATGTACCATATCTTCTTTATTCCTTCTTCTGTTGATGGACATTTAGGTGTTTTCATGTCTTGGCTATTGTAAATAGTGCTGCAATGAACACTGGGGTGCATGTGTCTTTCTGAATTATGGTTTTCTCTGGGTATATGCCCAAGAGTGGAATTTTTTTCAACCCCACATACAATCTGTCAGCAAGTCTTTGCTTCTACCTTCAAAATATAAGCCAGAATCTACTTACCACTGTCACTATCTACAACTTACTCCAAACCACCATCATTTCTTCCAGATTCCTAAAGAACCTCCTAGTTTTCTGACGGCTCCCCTGGCCCCCACCTCCCCTATAGTCCATTGTCAAGTCCAGGAGCCAATGTTCTGGAAAATGTGAGTCATATCATGGCCTTCCTCTGTTAAAGCTCTCTAATGTCTCCCCAGTTCTCCCAGAATATAAGCAAAAGTCTTCCCAGTGGCCCATTAGACCTACACTATCTGCCCCCGACCTTATTTTCCTCTTTTCTCCAACTCCCTCACTCACCGCAGAGGCACTACGGTCTCCTCGCTGGTCCTTGAACATGCCAGGGACACTCACCTCAACACGTGTGCTCTGTTCCCTTTGCCTGGAATGCCCTTCCCCTCACCTTCTCAGTGAGACCTCCTTGAACCATCTCATTTAATAATGCCACTTCTTTCCCCCTGGCATCCCAATCTCCTTGCCTGCTCTATTTTTCCCTTATATAGCACATTTAAAAATATTACAAAGTGTATTTATTATTGTTGATTTTCATTTCCTCTTTCTGGACTTATGAGAGAGACATGCCCAGATGTATGTTCAGCACAATGTCCAGAACATAATAATTGCTTGATAAATATTTGTTGAATGATCAAGCCTTCAGAATCTAACCAATTATCAACATTTTATTGTTTAGGGTCTAAAAAAGGTAGTAATTATTGTTTTTTATAGCAAAGCTAAAAGATCTTGAGAATATGTCCTAAACATTCTAATCTGCCTTTTCACAGCCCATTGTGAAGTGAACATCTATCAAAAACCTGCTAGATCCTGTTTGTTTTCACAATCTTTATTATCCTTGGGGTAATGAAAGTCCCGTATTACTTTCTGAATATGGTATAAAAAGACTTCTTATCTCCAAGTTCTAGGACTTGGATGACTCTAAAGTGGACGCCAGCTAAACCTCAGGCATGGACTTTGAGCTCATCTAATCCTCTTTCTCGGAGAAGGTAATGGCACCTCACTCCAATACTCTTGCCTGGAAAAATCCCATGGATGGAGGAGCCTGGTGGGCTGCAGTCCATGGGGTCGATAAGAGTCAGACACGACTGAGCGACTTCACTTTCACGTTCATGCATTGGAGAAGGAAATGGCAACCCACTCCAGTGTTCTTGCCTGGAGAATCCCAGGGACAGGGGAGCCTGGTGGGCTGCCATCTCTGCGGTCGCACAGAGTTGGACATGAATGAAGCGACTTAGCAGCAGCTGCAGCAGCAATCCTCTTTCTAAGCTAAAGATTCCTTATTGCAGTTTAGCCTAATAGAGAACTACCTTTGCTATTTTAATTCTCTAGTTGCTCCTATCTAAATCTTTTCAAATTTATATGCCTTTCTGAGTTTCGGGTGCATATTTTAAGTGTGGTTAATACTATCCTGGGCTTCCCTGGTGGCTCAGAGGTTAAAGCGTCTGCCTGCAATGCAGGAGACCCGGGGTTCGAATCCTGGGTCGGGAAGATCCCCTGGAGAAGGAAATGGCAACCCGCTCCAGTATTCTTGCCTGGAGAATCCCATGGAGGGAGGAGCCTGGTGGGCTGCAGTCCATGGGGTCGCAAAGAGCCGGACACGACTGAGCGACTTCACAATATTATCCTGGAGAAGAAAATGACAACCCACTCCAGTACTCTTGCCTAGGAAATCCCATGGACAGAGGAACCTGGAGGGCTACAGTCCCTGGGTGGCAAGAGTCGGACACGACTGAGTGACTGTCACAATATCGTCCTAGCTGCCTGTTTCCTAGTGTTGTCTGTATATGTTTTTTGTTTTTTTTTTACTTTCCCCTGAGCAAGGGATTCTTCATCCAGGGTCCATGGGAATCCCAGGATAGGTGTTGGGGTTTATTAATGAGAGTGGACTAAAGTGATGTAAGGGCTACCCTGGTGGCTTACGTGGTAATGCAGGAGACCTGAGTTCGATCCCTGGGTCAGAAAGATCCCCTGGAGGAGGAAATGGAAATCTCACTCCAGTATTCTTGCCTGGAGAATCCCTTGGACAGAGGAGCCTGGCAGTCCATGAGGTCGCAAGAGTTGGACAGGACTTAATGACTAAACCACCACCAACAAAGTGATGTAATCAGCAACTCTAAGATATAATGGCTGAATACAATGGCTTATTGTTTGCTCAAGTAACAGCCTAGAGTAATTCCAAATTGTTTCACCCACTTACAAAAGAACTTCGGCTAATTTTGACTCTGCCATCTTAGGTCACTTTCATCAAGAGGCTTTTTAGTTCCTCTTCACTTTCTGCCATAAGGGTGGTGTCATCTGCATATCTGAGGTTATTGATATTTCTCCCGGCAATCTTGATTCCAGCTTGTGCTTCTTCCAGCCCAGCGCTTCTTATGATGTACTCTGCACATAAGTTGAATAAACAGGGTGACAATATACAGCCTTGATGTACTCCTTTTCCTATTTGGAACCAGTCTGTTGTTCCATGTCCAGTTCTAACTGTTGCTTCCTGACCTGCATACAGATTTCTCAAGAGGCAGATCCGGTGGTCTGGTATTCCCATCTCTTTCAGAATTTTCCACAGTTTATTGCGATCCACACAGTCAAAGGCTTTGGCATAGTCAATAAAGCAGAAATAGATGTTTTTCTGGAACTCTCTTGCTTTTTCCATGATCCAGCAGATGTTGGCAATTTGATCTCTGGTTCCTCTGCCTTTTCTAAAACCAGCTTGAACATCAGGAAGTTCACGGTTCACATATTGCTGAAGCCTGGCTTGGAGAATTTTGAGCATTACTTTACTAGCGTGTGAGATGAGTGCAATTGTGTGGTAGTTTGAGCATTCTTTGGCATTGCCTTTCTTTGGGATTGGAATAAAAAGCCTCTTGATGAAAGTGAAAGTGGAGAGTGAACAAGTTGGCTTAAAGCTCAACATTCAGAAAACGAAGATCATGGCATCCGGTCCCACCACTTCATGGGAAATAGATGGGGAAATGGTGGAAACAGTGTCAGACTTTATTTTTTTGGGCTCCAAAATCACTGCAGATGGTGACTGCAGCCATGAAATTAAAAGACCTTACTCCTTGGAAGGAAAGTTATGACTAACCTAGATAGCATATTCAAAAGCAGAGACATTACTTTGCCAAGAAAGGTTCGTCTAGTCAAGGCTGTGGTTTTTCCTGTGGTCATATATGGATGTGAGAGTTGGACTGTGAAGAAGGCTGAGTGCCGAAGAATTGATGCTTTTGAACTGTGGTGTTGGAGAAGACGCTTGAGAGTCCCTTGGACTGCAAGGAGATCCAACCAGTCCATTTTGAAGGAGATCAGCCCTGGGATTTCTTTGGAAGGAATGATGCTAAAGTTGAAACTCCAGTACTTTGGCCACCTCATGTGAAGAGTTGACTCATTAGAAAAGACTCTGATGCTGGGAGGGATTGGGGGCAGGAGGAGAAGGGGACGACAGAGGATGAGATGGCTGGATGGCATCACCGACTCGATGGACGTGAGTCTCAGTGAACTCCGGGAGTTGGTGATGGACAGGGAAGCCTGGCGTGCTTCGATTCATGGGGTCGCAGAGAGTCAGACACGACTGAGCGACTGATCTGATCTGATCTGATTTGATCTTAGGTCACACTGGGCCTGGCCATCTCAATTAGGGGCTGCGGTAAACAGCACGGAGGAGGTTTTATGAGTCAGGCCTGGCAGGGACACACGTATCACTTCCGCTCAAATTTTACTGACCAGAGGTCCTAGTGACATGGCCACACTTAACTGCAAGGGAGGCTGGGAAATATAGGCTAGCTGGACAACCAAGAACGGGAAAACAGATTTTCATGCTCAGGTAGCATTTTCTGCCTAAAGGGATCTGGGAAACAGACACATACAGACCATGCTCTTTTGCTCCATTTATTTTGTGTTATTTTGAAAATTATCAAGATAATGTGCTTTATCAGTAAAAACTATAAGCTTACAGCTTTACTATCTTTGCTTTATTGTTCGCCAGCATGTATGACGTTATATGATTGGCTCAGTTGGGTCACATGACTGTAAGGACTTAGGGTTACAGTCTATTACTAATGAAAGATACCAGTACATATGCTCTGGTAAGGTGCAAGCCATTATCATGCCATCATACCAGGTTCTGACATGTGTTAATAAGCATTGAGCAAAACCTATTGTGAGGGGTACTCCATCGACATCTCCCATGGCCCTGTAGTTGTGTGCAGCCGTGCCAGCTGCCAGCCCTGCATCTCTCTCACTGACAGCCTCTTCTGGTCACTGAAGGCTGCTCTGCTTAGTGCAGTGGCCTGAAATTTCTGGGGAATCGATGACTTTGTACCAGAAGTTCCTCTGTCCCTTAGGGCCATGTATGTTTTATGCTGGCTGCCAGACTCCCTTCATGTGATTGTGAAAGTGAAAGTCGTTCAGTTGTGTCCAACTCTTTGTGACTCCATGGATTATACAGTCCATGGAATTCTCTAGGCCAGAATACTAGAATGGGTAGCCTTTCCCTTCTCCCGGGTATCTTCCCAACCCAGGGATCAAACCCAGGTCTCCTGCATTGCAGGCAGATTCTTTACCAGCTGAGCCACAAGGGAAGACCTTGTGATTAAGTTCCAGTTATTTCTGCTTGATTAAACATTCTTCATTGGCCATCTTCCTTCCTGTCTCACTTCTCTGCTCTCCTGCCTGAGTTTCCTTGTTGTTGTTTAGTCACTAAGTCGTGTCCATCTCTTTGCGACCCCATGGACTATAGCCTGCCAAGCTCCTTTGTCCATAGGCTTTTCCCAGGTAAGAATACCAGAGTGGGTTGCCATTTCCCACTCCAGGGGATCTTCCTGCTCAGGGATCGAACCTGAGTCTTCTGCATTGCAGGTGGATTCTTTACCGCTGAGCCACCAGGGAAGCCCTCTGTTTCCTGGGATCACCAAATAAATTGCTTGCATAGTTATGGTCTTCTTTTGGAGGACTCCAAACAAAGACACCTATCCTACCATGAGTATTACACATATTAGTCAGTGTTTATGCTCAGTACAGACTCTACTGGAAGCCATCAAGGCAAAGAGCCTCAGAGAAAATTCTCTAGACATGCTGTGATTATGTCACAATAGAAGAGCGGCAAGGAGAGATAGGGTCAGCTGTTTCTGAACTACAAGGACTCTGAGAACAAAAGTAACTATCTGGCCCTGCTCAGCTCCAGCAAGTAGAACATTCTTCTCCTGGTGTTACTAAATTTATCGCCTTTAGCAGAATAAAGCAGTTGACCAGTATGAATAGATTCCTGTTTCTTTGACTGGGCCCCAGGGATAAAAAAACCAATAAGAAACAAACTCCATGTAGGGTATAATAACTTGGCAAACACGAAGCTGTTTTAGCTGATGGAATAAGGTGAGGAGGCAGAGCGTACGTATTCCTCCCAAGCCCACCCCACATGAACCAATTAAATGGAGGATGCACCAGTGGCCTCTCAAAGGGAGATGCTAGGCCTATCTGTTAGCTGAGTAGACAAAGAAGGACTTTCAGGAATGGGAACAAAGTGCTCATTCCTTTCCTTTTACTTGAATCACCCCATGGGACAGGACACAAAAGCCACCTCATCCCACGTGAGATGACCGTATTGCCAACAAAATCACAAAGCACAGGGCAACGTGCCAGAGCACCTATGTCTGACCATCTTGGGCATTCTGAAAAAAGGGTGGATCTTCTTCCTGGAAAGAATTCCAATGTGAGTCAGCTGCCACTCAGAAGCCTTATTTGAAGCAGCCTTCAAGGTCATACATTCCAGTGCCAAGCAGGAAAAAAAAGGACACACACGAAAAGAAATGTAAGACATTGTTTTCCTTTTCCCCTCCATTTCAAAAGCTTGTTGAGCAGAACACATCGTATTGATTCTTTTCCTCCCCATCTCAATTAATTTGAAAGATTGGCACACTGTTTCTGTTTCTTTAATATTTACCCTTAAATTTTTAACAAATTTCTATTTCTTTAAGGAAAAGATATTGATCTTACTTGAGGATGTACTCTAGGAAAACAAGAATAAACTCAAATAAAGAACACAGTCCTTCACATGCAAAACACAATGGTAAAATACAATACGTGCCTGGAGCATCTGGGAGTACTAGGCAGTAAGAAGTGCTCAAAACACAAAAGCAAACCCAACCCAGAATGATGGGTATGTCATAGGGCACAGGAAAGAGTTTCCAACTGCCAAAGCTGAGAGAGCTTCCAATGGCTAAAGAGGTTCCAATGATCGAAACTCAAATAATTTGAACAACAAAATAAAGCAGTAGTGGATTTTAACGCCAAATACAAAATAAATAGCCATGGATCCACACTGATATGAATAACTGATTGAATGAATAAATACATGGTGGACTTCCCTGATGGTCCAGTGGCTAAGACTCCACTGTCTCAATACAGGAGACCTCGGTTCAATCTCTGGAGAAGGCGATGGCACCCCACTCCAGTACTCTTGCCTGGAAAACCCCATGGACGGAGGAGCCTGGTAGGCTGCAGTCCATGGGGTCTCGAAGAGTCGGACACAACTGAGCGACTTCACTTTCACTTTTCACTTTCATGCATTGGAGAAGGAAATGGCAACCCACTCCAGTGTTCTTGCCTGGAGAATCCCAGGGACGGGGGAGCCTGGTGGGCTGCTGTCTGTGGGGCTGCACAGAGTCGGACATGACTGAAGCGACTTAGCAGCAGCAGCAGGGTTCAATCTCTGGTCGGGGAACTAGATTCCAAATACCACAACTAGAAGATCATGCAAGCAGCAACTAAGACCCAGTACAGCCAAAGAGATAAATAAAATACGGGCTTCCTTGGTGGTTCAGTGGCTAGGAATCCATCTGCCAATGCAGGGGACGTGGTTCGATCCTTGTTTGGCGAAGATCCCACATGCCACAGAGCATCTAAGCCCATGCACTGCAACTACTGAAGTCCATGCGCCTAGACCTCATGGTCCGCAACAAGAGAAGACTGCAGTGAGAAGCCCGCACACCGCAGCTTGGACCCCGCTTGCCACAACTAGAGAAAGCCCGTGCAGAGCAAAGAAGACCCAGTACTGTCAAAAATAAATAAAGAAATATAAAAGTCACAATTTAAATAAATGAATATATGGGGAGGCAGAGACAAATCTCTCACATAGAGGAATTTCAATTAAACTGTGTAGATCTCTACTCTCAAGTGGGTAGAGAATAACTCCGTATTCCACAAGTGTAGACTGCACATAGTAACTTTCTTCCAAACAGTATGGTATAGAAAGGGAGAAGAAATCACTTGACAGTGGAGAAATGTGATAAACACCAGTTCAGCAAGGCAATCAAGGCTTTCAGTAGGGATAAGTCAGGTTGATGGTATGTACTTTTGAAATTATATGATGAGGATAGCAGTTTGCCACTGTGGGCAACCTCTCCCAAACCCACGACTCCAGTCTCATCATGAGAAATAGATCAGGAAAATCTCAGTTGAGGGACATTCTAAAAATATCTGACCAGTACTCTTCAAAACTATCATGTTCATCAAAAACAAGGAAAATCTGAGAAACTATCACAGCCAAGAGGAGCCTTAAGGAGACACACTAAGTGTCATGTGGTATTTATTCTGGATGAGATTCTGGAACCAAAAAAGAGCATTCAGTAGAAACTTAGGATATCCGAATGAAATATGGACTTTAGTTAATAAGGTATCAATATTTTTTCATCATCAATATTTGCAACAAATGTACCACATTAATGTAAGATATTAATAATAGAGGAAATTGAGCGTAGGGCATATGAGAACTCTTCTACTATCTTTGCAATTTCTCAATAAATCTAAAACTATTCTAAAAAAGTTTATTTCAAAAATAGTGGTGAACATTGAAATTGGTATAATTTAAGGTCTAAATACGGAGAAGGCAATGGCAACCCACTCCAGTACTCTTGCCTGGAAAATCCCATGGATGGAGGAGCCTGGTAGGCTGCAGTCCATGGGGTCGCTAAGAGTCGGACACGACTGGGCGACTTCACTTTCACTTTTCACTTTCATGCATTGGAGGAGGAAATGGCAAGCCACTCCAGTGTTCTTGCCTGGAGAATCCCGGGGACAGTGGGGCCTGGTGGGCTGCCATCTATGGGGTCGTACAGAGTCGGACACGACTGAAGCGACTTAGCAGCAGCAGCAGCAAGGTATAAATAACTTTCAATAATATGATAAGAATGTTCAATGCATTGGTTATTAAAGAAAGTGAAAGTGTTAGTCAAGCTCCTCTGTCCATGAAATTCTCCAGGCAACAATACTGGGGTGGGTTGCCATTCCCTTCTCCAAGGGATCTTCCCAACCGAGGGATCAAACCCAGGTCTCCTGCATTTCAGGTAGCTTCTTTACCGTCTGAGCCACCAGGAAAGCCCTACTAAAGTAAAGTATTATTTAAATGTTAACAAAATGAATGACAAATTAAAGTATAATTTCTACTAAATCTGGACTGTTAAGGGAGAGGGAAGAAGATGGAGAAAGGAGATCAGTCTAATGGCTTCATCCTGTGTAGTGTATGGTGTTGATGAAGAAATATGTTTTTTGTGTTTTTTTTAGATATCAGGGGTTATTGCTAGAGAAACTGAATAAGCTGTTGAACATCCAAATCAATGGAGGGGAACACTGATAAAGTATAATAAAGTCAAAACAAAATATGGTAAGAATAAGGGTCAGAGGAAACACTGAGAGGTAAATTTTCCTTTAGAAAGAAAAGACTCTCAGAGTGAAAAAACAAAGTCTAGCTTTCTGGTGTTTGCAAAAGACAATGATTTCTTTTTAAAAGTTGGAAGTAATGGGAAGAGCAAGAATACAACAAAACAATGGACAATAAGTTCAAAGAAAAAATAAAAAGAAAGCATAATATGGGAGCAGTGTCCTCAACTTCTGTACACCTGCCTTGCCTCAGTCAGCTCACATACAGCCTGAGTCCATAACACGCAGAACTACAGGGAGTTCTGCCCTTTTCCCCAGTAAACCTGAGGATCTGAAGAAACATTTACATGTTACGAAAATTCCTCCTGTTATTCTTGTCACTTCTTGTGCTTGCCTCCAAATGAGTGTTGCAGACCCCTCACCTCTGCAGAGCTCATCAGCCAATACCACTCAGAGGTCCTCCAGCTGTCCGCCTGAGCACAGCTAATACAAGACTGTCATGTTTAATTAGATTTGGCTAAAACCTATGGATAGTAAGTACACGTTAGCACAGTTAATCAGATGGAAAGACTCGATGTTGTGATATGTCATTTATCCCCAAATGAATCTGTGAATTTTATGTAATTCCAATCAAATACCAAAGACATATATATGACAATATATCCTAAAGTTCACATGGGAGAAAAATACATAAGAAAATATAAGACAATTAAAAAAACAATCAAGGGGTATTAATTTTGACCACAGGCGACATATAACATAAAGTGACAGTAATTAAGGGGTTATTTCTGTCATAGGAATTGCACAGAACTGAGAGTTGAAAAGCAGAATTATGTATCTGTGAGATTTTAATTTCATGGCTAACAACCCACTATTTTCCCCTTGTTATAATAATCTAGATTCTTCCCTTGGGCTTCCCTTGTGGCTCAGCTGGTAAAGAATCGGCCTGCAATGCGGGAGACCTAGGTTCGATCCCTGGGTTGGGAAGTTCCCCTGGAGAAGGGAAAGGCTACCCACTCCAGTATTCTGGTCTGGAGAATTCCATGGACTACACAGTCCATGGGGTTGCAAAGAGTCGGACACAACTGAGCGACTTTCACATTTCAGATTCTTCATTGTTGTTCAGTCACTAAGCCACGTCCGACTTGGCAAGCCCGTGGACTGTAGTATGTCAGGCTTCCTTGTCCTTCACTGTCTCCTGAAGTTTGCTCAAACTCATGTCCATTGATTCAGTGATGCCACCCAACCATCTTATCCTCTCTTGGCCTCTTCTCTTCCTGTCTTCAATCTTTCCTAGCATCAGGGTCCTTTTCAGTGAGTCGGCTCTTCTCATCATGTGGCCACAGTATTGGATCCTCGGCTTCAGCATCAGTCTTTCCAATGGATATCCAGGGTTGATTTCCTTTGGGATTGACTGGTTTGATCTCCTTGCTGTTCAAGAGACTCTCAAGAGTCTTTTCCAGCACCACAGTTCGAAAGCTTCAGTTCTTCAGCACTCTGCTTTCTTTATGGTCCATCTCTCACATACATGTATGATTACTGAAAAAACCATAGGTTGACTACTGGAAAAACCATAGGTTTGACTATATAGACCTTTGTTAGCAAAGTGATGTCTCTGCTTTCAAATACGGTGTTTAAGTTTGTCGTAGCTTTCCTTCCAAGGAGCAAGTGTCTTTTAATTTCATGGCTGCAGTCACTATCTGCAGTGATTTTGGAGCCCAAGAAAATAAAATCTGCCACTGTTTCCACTTTTTCTCCATCTATTTGCCATGAAGTGATGGGACCAGATGCCATGATCTTAGTTTTTGAATGTTGAGTTTTAAGCCAGCTTTTCACTCTCCTCTTTTCATCCTGGATAATCAAATAGAAATTGGGTTAGTGGAAGAAAACTGTAATAAGTTTAATTAACTCTATGGTGCCCATTGTGACACGGGTTTTAGGCAAAATCCTGCGACAAATCAGAGAAAGCACTTTTCAAAAAAATCACTTTTCTCTGAGTGTTCCAGTCAGTCTTCTCTAATTTCTTTTTAGTTTTTCTCCATTTTAAAAGAGATGGTTCTGGTAATATCTCCCTATGGGCCTTCCCTCATCCTTAGAAATTTCAAAATTAACAGCTACCACCAAAACATTCAGCAGTTTTTTTTTTTAAGTTATGAAAAATCTAAAATGTAAAAATAGAATTGTATAGTGAGCTCTATGCATTCACTGCCAGCTTCAACAGTTATCAATGCAGAACCAATCCATCTCTAGCCTCACCCAATCCCCTCATCTCTTGAATTACTTTGAAGCAAATCCCAATGTCAGACATCACATGATTTCCCTCATAAACATCAGGGTTACAACTGGGGCTAAGATTAGAGTCAGGGCTAAGGTTAGGTCTAGGGTTGCAACAGAGTGAGTTTTAGGGTTATGGCTTGGGCTTGGTTCAGGGCATTTGTTAACCTTAGGACAGAGAGAGCCCTAGGGCAGAGGTAGGCTACATCCACATCCAGGGTTATAATTACGATTAGGGTTAAGGCCAGTGGAATCCTCATATGATGAATGTAGCACCTGTTCTTGATTTCACATTCAGGTTTTCTTTACCTGGCTGTGGCTCATCCTCCATTCACTTCCCTCTCCTGAAATTTACTCTTAACTGCTATAACCCTAGTGCTGGAAATCAGGCTGCCCATCTCTTGTAGCCTGCAGTCACAGTTTGACTGCTGTAGGCATTCTCAAGTGACACCTTGCCTCGAAGTGGGACCAAAATCTGTGTGCAAGTTACGGTTCCAGCTCCCAGCAGGTACAGGCCAAATATAGTCTCCACTGCCTTGCTCTTCCAGTGCCCTGTGCTGTTGCCTTCACTGCCCTTGCCTACGGGCACTTTCCCAGTAAATCACATGCACAGAAATCCCCTTCTCAGCTTCATTTTCTGGGCAACTCAACCTAAGACAGTGATCAACAACCCAAACATAGGAAGAAAGGAGATGAATGTTCTGAGCTGTCAAAAATTGACAATCGCCTGCTTATCTTAATAAAAGGAAACAAGATGCATAACTTCCATTGACTACATTTTCCTACTCCAGGGACAATCTTTTTTTCTCTCTTCTTCTAGTAAGCTCAAGAAGTCAGAATCCTATTTTTTTGTTCACTGCTTTAGCCTCAGGAGCTAATGTAGCGCCTGACATATGGGGGCTCTCAATATACATCTGTTGATGTACGGACAGATGATAAGCATGACTCTTGTGATCTTGCTCATAGATTACTGCCCACTCCAGACAGATGCCAGACTTTTTTCTCGTCATTTGAGGTTCTACAGTGCAGAGAGTTGGACACGACTTAGTGAACAACAGCAGCCACAAGCCGCAGCCAGACCATGAGAGAATTCAGTACCTTGACTCTGAGTGACTCTCAGTAACACACTGTCCTGTCTTAACCATTTCCCCTATCTTTTCATTGTCATCCCTGCCCCTTCATTCTTGGCCTATAATTTTTCTTTCTTCTGTATTAGAAAAATTTAATACCCAAATGATTAAGAACCATCTTTAACTTGTTCAAAACATGGAGAACTCAATGGAGCAACATTAATAAGCTAGCAACAAACCTCTATGTGCATATTAAAAAACTGGTCTGTATTGAAGGAGGCATCTCAAATTCATGAGGAAATGGAGAATTTTAGTGCTAGGATAATTGGTTAATTATTCTGAAGAGTAAGCAAATTATAACCTAGTTTATCAATATTCAGCAAAACAGATTACTGATGGACTAAGTAATCTGATACTGAAAACTGGGACAACTAGAAAGATAGGTAAATAGCTAATCTCTCTGTGGGAAAGGCTTAAGATTGAAAATAATTTTTTTTTAAATCACAAAGGAAGTGTTAAGCCTTTGACACTACCCTAAGAATAAAGGGAAAAAAATCAGAGATACTCATTGTTAACTGTATCAGGAAAGAGGAAAAGAAGGACTTCCCTGGTGGTCCAGTGGTTAAGACTCAGTTCTCCCAATGCAGGGGGCATGGGTTTGATACTGGGTCAGGGAACTAAGATCCAGCGTGGTGTAGTGGGAAAAAAAATAAGAGGAAAAGAAATTGACTTTTACTCTGGACAAGGACAGTTTTCCTCTCCTCTCCCCTGTCACAGACTCTTAGGGAGGCTGACCTAATAATCTGAGAAAATCTGAATAAGTGAAATATCTGAATTCAAATAATCTGAAGATTCTTTGCACTGCTAAAGGTAAAACTCAGGAGTGGGTGATATTTGTCTAGGCAAACTCCTCGATGAATTTTCTGATGATGAAAGGTTAGATAAGATCAGTTCTGTCTAGAGGGAGGTGAGTAATGGCTACAGAGTTCAGATGCTCCATCAGATCACATGCTAAGACTTACAGTTTTCCCCAGAGAACAAGGAAGAAAGGAGGGTAAAGAGGCAATAAGAGAAAACAGGCAGAGTCCAGGGAGGAGGGTGGTGCATGGTGTGTGGTTACTGGTGGGAGGACTTTCAGGCTATCACTGGGCCACATTCCATTTTGTCCACTTAAATTATAGACATATAAATAAAGTATACATGTATATAAAATATAAACGTATTCATTTAAATTACATGATGTACAGATAGAATACGTAGGACAGTTATGTGCTTCCACATTTGAACTGTACAAAATGCACCTCTCATACTCAGTCCTGCACCCACCTACCCACTTCCCCTCCACCCGGTCAGTACTTACCCGTTTCCTGTCCATCATTCAGCAGATGCTGAATCTATTTTTTTTTTTTTTAACATATGAGCAAATAGTGACATATATTCTTGCCCCTCTTTTTTCTCTCCACAAATGGTAGTCTACTACGCTCAGTGTTATGCACCTTGCTTTTTCCCTTTATTCATTAATCTTGGAGACATTTTCATATCCATACACAAAGAGCAGATTCATTTCTAATTTAATCAGTCTTCTGTTGATAGAAATTTGAGTTGATATCAATTTAAAAAAAATTACAAAGGAGGCTGTAACGAACACTTTTGTGCATATGTCATCTTGCAAATGTAAAGAATATATCTACTAGATAAATTTTTAGAATTAGAATTTCTGGGTCAATGGGGATGTGCATTTATTATTTTGACAGTTATTGACAAATTGCTCACCCATCATCAATGCGAAAGTGCCTGCTTTCTAACACTCTTACCAGCATTACATCTAACACTCACTTAAAATTTTTTTTATTAAAATTAGTTGTTTTACAATGTTAGTATTAATTTCAGGTGTACAGCAAAGTGATTCAGTGATTCACACATATATTGTTTTTTAGGTTCTTTTCCATTATAGTTTGTTTCAAGGTATTGAGTGTAGTTACCTGTGCTATTATAGTAGGTCCTTGTTGGTTTTCTCTTTTATTTATACTGCTGCTGCTGCTTCGTCGCCTCAGTCCTGTCCGACTCTGTGCGACCCCATAGTCTTACCAGGCTCCCCCGTCCCTGGGATTCTCCAGGCAAGAACACTGAAGTGGGTTGCCATTTCCTTCTCCAATGCATGAAAGTGAAAAGTGAAAGTGAAGTCTCTCAGTCCTGTCCGACTCTTAGTGACCCCTTGGACTGCAGCCCACCAGGCTCCTCCGTCCATGGGATTTCCCAGGCAAGAGCACTGGAGTGGGTGCCATCGCCTTCTCGGTTATTTATACTAGTGTACATCTCACACGCTAGTAAAGTCATGCTCAAAATTCTCCAAGCCAGGCTTCAGCAATATGTGAACTGTGAACTTCCTGATGTTCAAGCTGGTTTTAGAAAAGGCAGAGGAACCAGAGATCAAATTGCCAACATCCGCTGGATCATGGAAAAAGCAAGAGAGTTCCAGAAAAACATCTATTTCTGCTTTATTGACTATGCCAAAGCCTTTGACTGTGTGGATCACAATAAAATGCGGAAAATTCTGAAAGAGATGGGAATACCAGACCACCTGATCTGCCTCTTGAGAAATCTGTATGCAGGTCAGGAAGCAACAGTTAGAACTGGACATAGAACAACAGACTGGTTCCAAATAGGAAAAGGAGTACATCAAGGCTGTATATTGTCACCCTGTTTATTCAACTAATATGCAGAGTACATCATGAGAAACACTGGACTGGAAGAAACACAAGCTGGAATCAAGATTGCCGAGAGAAATATCAATAACCTCAGATATGCAGATGACACCACCCTTATGGCAGAAAGTGAAGAGGAACTCAAAAGCCTCTTGATGAAAGTGAAAGTGGAGAGTGAACAAGTTGGCTTAAAGCTCAACATTCAGAAAACGAAGATCATGGCATCCGGTCCCATCACTTCATGGGAAATAGATGGGGAAACAGTGGAAACAGTGTCAGACTTTAGTTTTCTGGGCTCCAAAATCACTGCAGATGGTGACTGCAGCCATGAAATTAAAAGACGCTTACTCCTTGGAAGGAAAGTTATGACCAACCTAGATAGCATATTCAAAAGCAGAGACATTACTTTGCCAACAAATGTTCGTCTAGTCAAGGCTATGGTTTTTCCTGTGGTCATGTATGGATGTGAGAGTTGGACTGTGAAGAAGGCTGAGTGCCGAAGAATTGATGCTTTTGAACTGTGGTGTTGGAGAAGACTCTTGAGAGTCCCTTGGACTGCAAGGAGATCCAACCAGTCCGTTCTGAAGGAGATCAGCCCTGGGATTTCTTTGGAAGGAATGATGCTAAAGCTGCAACTCCAGTACTTTGGCCACCTCATGTGAAGAGTTGACTCATTGGAAAAGACTCTGATGCTGGGAGGGATTGGGGCAGGAGAGAAGGGGACAACAGAGGATGAGATGGCTGGATGGCATCACTGACTCGATGGACGTGAGTCTGAGTGAACTCCGGGAGTTGGTGATGGACAGGGAGGCCTGGCATGCTGCGATTCATGGGGTCTCAAAGAGTCGGACATGACTGAGCAACTGATCTGCTCTGATCTGATATATATATTAATATCAAACTCCTAACTTATCCGTCTCACACTCTCCCCTTTGGTTATCAGAAGTTTGTTTTCTATATCTGTATCCATTTCTAACACTCAGTTTTCAGTTGTGTTGTAACCCTTCTCTGCTATTGCCACACCTTCAGTAAATTTTGTTTCACACAGTAATAGGAGCTTTGAGGAAGGAAGAAGAAGGAAGCAGCGTCAGGTAAAGGGGAGTCAGGGCCAGAAGTAAAGAGGATCTGGAAAGGGACCATTAAGAAATTTGTCACACGAAGTGGCCAAAAAATATACATATTTTCACTGGAAATCTAGTTCATCCTGGAGTTGCCACAGTACGTGTGATGCATGTTAGAATAAATAATTTTGTTATTAAAGGAGAAAGGGCATTTTACGGGCTATGAGTTATTAATAATATTATAAGGTGGGAAATCCCCCATCTAAGAGGGAGATGGTGTCCGGTTCTTCATTAAGAAGTTGATGCTGGAAGAACGATCATGCTTTCTCCCAGGCCTTCCAGAGTGACGAGGCGCAGCAATCCTGGACTCCAGCCTCCAGCTTGCGTCCCCAGCAGGGTCTGTTCCCTGAGCTGGCCACCTGAGAGCAAAGCGTGTCGCATCTTAGGGAGGGCTAGAGACCCCGTGACACCATGGCCAACCTCTTTGTCCAGTTCTCTGGGGAAATGACAACCCGGAAGAACGTCATGGAAACCATCTCCTGCCCTCTCAAGTTTACACCCCTGTTGAGTGGATTCCTACCCACTCTCCCTTCTGTTTCATTCATTTCTGTGTTTATCTTTACGGAGGCCTTTCGTTTCCATCAGCACAGTTTGTTGTTATTTTTCTAAGCTTGAACTAAATCTAATGACAAAGTATTGGCAAATCCATAACTGTAATGAGTAACTTCCAAAAATGGTTCTTAGGAACTGGCAGAGCAAGCAGGATAAAGCATCAGAAAAAGAGGATTTAAAAGATTTGAACATGTCAGTTACTAAGCTTGCAAGTAGGCATACGAAATTTTGAACCCAACAAATAAAAATATATCTTCTTTCCAAATGCCCGTGGAACATTTAACATTAATCACTTATTAGAGCACAGAGGAAATTTCAAAAAATCCCTCAAATCAAGTAGCATACAGGCCAACAACAACAGCAAAAATCTATCCAGTTGTTAATTAAAAATGAACAGAACCTAGTTCTTAAATATCTCTTAAAGCGAAAATAAAGTGGAAACTATGGATGCTATAAAACTTTTATAGAACTTTATAGCATTTATAAAGATACTAATTATAGTTTTGAAATTTCAGTTTTATGCAGTCTTTGTTTCCTTTGTTACTTTTATTCATTTGCTTATTTAAATCTTTGTCTTTAATGTTAGAGTCTTTTCTTATTTATCTTGATATTTCTATGTGTTCACATACAAGTGAAGTGAAAGTTGCTCAGCCGTGTCCAACTTTTTGTGACCCCATGGACTATACAGTCCATGGAATTCTCCAGGCCAGAATACTGGAGTGGGTAGCCTTTCCCTTCTCCAGGGGATCTTCCCAACCCAGGGATTGAACCCAGGTCTCCCACATTGCAGGCAGATTCTTTACCAGCTGAGCCACCAGGGAAGCCCTCACATGCACGAGTAAGACACTAAAAGGCTCATTCAGTGTTTATTGCATATTTTGAAGGTTTATTGATTAATAAACTTCATTTTGGGTCAAGGCACTGAGATAGGCTCTTTCACTGGGAGACCTTCACTAAGCTAGATGTCAATATTTTCTCTTGGGCAAATTCTTTCCCCAACAAGGAAACTTCCAATCTTTGCATCAAATATAAAAACACTAGCCATGCTATCTTTCTGGGCAGGAAGGGCCACAAGGTTCAGAAGGCATTCCCCATCCTCCGGTGCTCTAGGTCCTTTGCTCACGTCACTAACAAAGTGATTTGAAGTTTTCATCTTGAAAGCAAAAGCCAGGGCCGACAGATGCTGCCCAGAGTGTCAAGCCAGCTGGTAGGGGAGGTGGAGTTCCTTTCATCTATTACCAAGATGAGGATTATATGCCTGGAGACTCAAATGTTAGTGGCTGAGTTGGGGCTACTTCTGCTATAGATGCTCTGCTTTTCCAAGTGTTTTCTGTGTTCCAGATGGAAAGGCCTTAGATTTTCCATCTGATGATGATTTCCTTCCTTGTTCTTTTAAAATTAATTTTTATTGGAGTATAGCTGCTTTACAATGTTTTGTTACTTTCTGCTGTACACCAAAAACGGAATCAACCACACGTACACATATATCTTCTCTTTTTTGGGTTTCCTTCCCATTTAAATCACAGAGCATTGTGGAGAGTTTCCTGTGCTATGCAGTAGGTTATCACTAGTTATCTATTTTATATACAGTAGTGTATCTATGGAGAAGACAATGGCACCCCACTCCAGTACTCTTGCCTGGAAAATCCCATGGACGGAGGAGCCTGGTAGGCTACAGTCCATGGGGTCGTCAAGAGTCAGATGACTGAGAAGCAACTTCATTTTCGCTTTTCACTTTCATGCATTGGAAAAGGAAATGGCAACTCCCTCCAGTATTCTTGCCTGGAGAATCCCAGGGATAGAGGAGCCTGGTGGTCTGCCGTCTCTGGGGTCGCACAGAGTCAGACACGTCGAAACTTAGCAGTGGCAGCAGCAGTGTATCTATGTTAGTCCCAATCTCCCACTTCACATCACCCTCCCCTTTCCCTCTTGGTATCCTTAAGTTTGATCTTTATATCTGTGTCTTGATTTCTGTTTTGCAAATATTTTTTTGGGCTCCAAAATCACTGCAGATGGTGATTGCAGCCATGAAATTAAAAGACTCTTACTCCTTGGAAGGAAAGTTATGACCAACCTAGACAGCATATTCAAAAGCAGAGACATTACTTTGCCAACAAAGGTTTTGTCTAGTCAAGGCTATGGTTTTTCCTGTGGTCATGTATGGATGTGAGAGTTGGACTGTGAAGAAGGCTGAGCACCGAAGAATTGATGCTTTTGAACTGTGGTGTTGGAGAAGACTCTTGAGAGTCCCTTGGACTGCAAGGAGAGCCAACCAGTCCGTTCTGAAGGAGATAAGCCCTGGGATTTCTTTGGAAGGAATGATGCTAAAGCTGCAACTCCAGTACTTTGGCCACCTCATGTGAAAAGTTGACTCATTGGAAAAGACTCTGATGCTGGGAGGGATTGGGGGCAAGAGAAGGGGACGACAGAGGATGAGATGGCTGGATGGCATCACTGACTCGATGGACGTGAGTCTGGGTGAACTCTGGGAGTTGGTGATGGACAGGGAGGCCTGGGTGCTGCAATTCATGGGGTCACAAAGAGTCGGACACGACTGAGTGACTGAACTGAACTGTACTACTTTTTCAGGCTTCCCTGATAGCTCAGTTGGTAATGAATCCACCTGCAATGTAGGAGACTCCAGTTTGATTCCTGGTCGGGAAGATCTGCTGGAGAAGGGATAGGCTACCCACTCCAGAATTTTTGGGCTTCCCTTGTGGCTCAGATGGTAAAGACTCTGCCTTCAATGTGACAGACCTGAGTTTGATCCCTGGGTTGGGAAGATCCCCTGGAGAAGGGAAAGGCTACCCACTCCAGTATTCTGGCCTAGAGAATTCCATGGACTATATAGTCCATGGGGTCAGAAAGAGTTAGACATGACCCAGCGACTTTCACTTTTCACTATTTTTTCTAGATTCCACATATAAGAGATGTTATATGATATTTTCTCCTTCTGACTTCACTGTATATGACAATCTCTAGATCTATCCACATCTCAGCAAATGAACTATTTTCTTTCCTTTTATGACTAATAGTCCATTGTACATACGTACCACATCTTTATCCATTCCTCTGTTGACGGACATTTAGGTTGTTCCCCATATCCTGGCTATTGTAAATAGTGCTGCAATAAACACTGGGTTGCATGTATCTTTTAAAATTACTATGGTTTTCTCTGGCTATATTATGCCCAGGAGTGGGATTGCTAGGTCATATGGCATTTTTAGTTTTTTGAGGATTCTCCATACTGTTCTTCACAGTGGGTGTACCAATTTACATTCCCACCAACAGTGTAGGAGGGTTCCCTTTTCTGCATATATCCTAGCCAGGATTTATTGTTTGTAGATATTTTGATGATGGCCATTCTGACTGGTGTGAGGTGATAACTCACTGAAGGTTTGATTTACATTTCTCTATAAGTAGTGATGTTGAGTAGCTTTTCATGTGCTTTTTGGCCATCTTTATGTCTTCTTTGGAGAAATGTCTACTTAGATCTTTAGCTCATGTTTTGATTTGTTTGATAGTGAGCTGCATGAGCTGTTTATATATTTTGGAGATTAATCCCTTGTTGGTTGCTTCATTTGCAAATATTTTCTCCCATTCCGAGGGTTATCTTTTCATTTTGTTTATGGTTTACTTTGCTATGCAAAAGTTTTTAAGGTTAGTTGGGTCCCATTTATTTTTGTTTTTATTTTCATTACTCTAGGTCGTGGGTCAAAAAAGATCTTGCTGAGATTTATGTCAAAGAATGTTCTGCCTATGTTTTCCTCTCAGGGTTTTATAGTGTCTAGCTTTACATTTGGAGAAGGCGACGGCACCCCACTCCAGTACTCTTGCCTGGAAAATCCCATGGATGGAGGAGCCTGGTAGGCTGCAGTCCACGGGGTCGCTAAGGGTCAGACACGACTGAGCGACTTCACTTTCACTTTTCATGCATTGGAGAAGGAAATGGCAACCCACTCTAGTGTTCTTGCCTGGAGAATCCCAGGGGTGGTGGAGCCTGGTGGGCTGCCGTCTATGGGGTCGCACAGAGTCGGACATGACTGAAGCGACTTAGCAGCAGCAGCAGCTTTACATTTAGGTCTTCAATCCATTTTATTTTTTTGTGTATGGAATTAGGGTGGAGAAGGAAATGGCAACCTACTCCAGTATCCTTGCCTGGAGAATCCCCATGGACAGGGGAACCTTGGGGCTACAGTCCATGGGTTGCAAGAGAGTTGGACAGGACTGAGTGACTCAACAACAACAAATGGTATTAGGGAGTGCTCTAATTTCATTCTTCCTTCCTTGTTAAGTGCCATTAGGGTTTAAGTCTTAGAATTTGGGAGGCTTTGTGGTAAATTGATGTGTTCAGTTCCTCGAATCATGAATCCAAATTATTTTGTGAGGACAGTTATAGCCTTTCCCAAATGACCTGGTTTGGCTCCTAAGTAGAAGTGGAACATCTTTTTGAGCTTCCCTAGTTGTTTCAAGAATATGGGAACTTCTTCAACACAGGTGATGTGTATTTAACCAGTTTTAAGGAAGAACTATATTCCAGATACTTATTTCTAACACTAAGGACGAGGCTGTCAAAACTCAGAATAAACTAGCTGATATTTCATTGTATGTCTTGATTAATTAGGAAGTGAGTACTTTGGCCACCTCGTGCGAAGAGCTGACTCATTGGAAAAGACTCTGATGCTGGGAGGGATTGGGGGCAGGAGGAGAAGGGGACGACAGAGGATGAGATGGCTGGATGGCATCACTGACTCGATGGACTTGAGTCTGAGTGAACTCTGGGAGTTTGTGATGGACAGGGAGGCCTGGCGTGCTGCGATTCATGGGGTCACAAAGAGTCGGACACGACTGAGCGACTGAACTGAACTGAACTGATATATAAGGCAATTTTTTTCCACATCAAATCTCCTAAATACAAAAAAACTGACAATCAAGGCCAATTTAAAACTCTTGGGAAGGCAAGAAGGGTTAGAAGTCAAAGAACAGGAGACATGATTAAACCTGAGATGAGAGACAGACACAGTTCCTACCCGTAAAGGTTTGCAGAGCGTGGTCCGTTATCCGCAACATTCACATCACCTTAATAGATATGAGAACTTTGGGGGCTCATCAGATTTACAGAACCAGAAGTTCTGTGGGTGGGTGGGCCCTGTTTTAACCAGAGCTTCAGATAATTCTGATGCCAAAGGTGATTATCTGTGAGCTAAGTCCGTGTGGAAGAGAGGAGCTTGTGCTAACTTTTCTAGTAGTTGGAATTTGAGAGTTTGGAGCTTCGAAAGTCATAATCAACCAACTCGAGATCAGGTTTCTGGTCTTTTCTCATGTACAAGAAGGGAGATAATCCGTAACCTTCTCTTTTCTAAAGGAGTAGGAACCTGAGGAGCGATTGTTACAGACTAAGTTGCCCCTTCCACCTAAAAGGATGGAAGAAAACTGAAGACAGTGGAGAAAGGAAGAAATGATGAGGGCACAAGACTGCACTGCCACCAACTATGCAACTGCTACCCAGGAAGGGCCCCAACGACCAGCCCAAAGCCCCGATTCCCCCACCCACTGTCCGGATGGATCAACGCTGTAATACGGGCACCCCATTTCCAGACCCCAGCCAATAGCAACACAAACTTCTCAGCCAATCAGAGCCCTGCGCTTTTTCGGGCGTTCTGCGTGCTGCCCTGGAGACGGGTTGGACCGATCCAAACACGGAGCGGTGCGGAACGCGCAAGGCCGGTCACCGACGCTCTGAGCCTTGCCTTCCCAAGCACGTTCTACCCTGGTTTGGGGTCGATCGGTGGACTCGTCCTAATGGTAGGTGCGGGGCCATTGAAGTTGACGCGGGGCCATTGAAGTTGACCCTAGCAGCTCCATTTCCCGGCCCCAGCCAATGGGAACCGAAAGTGCTCAGCCAATCAGCGCTGGGCGCTCAAAGCGGCGTTCTGCGTGCTGCCTTGGAGACGGGCTGGCCGAATCCAAACCCGGAGGGGTGCTTCACCTACACGGTTTCACGGATTCCTTTTGCGTCCCGCCTTGCTCCATTGCTTCGCCCCTGGCCTTTGGCCAGTGGACTCGTCTTCAGGCGTGGGGGCCGAGACGCTAGCACTCACGCTAGGTATCCCATGGACCTGCGGATTCTCACCAGCGAGCGAGCAGGTGAGCGGCAGTGGCGGTTTTAGGGGCCACGAATTTGTGTCCCTGTCTGTCTCAGCGTTCGCCCGTCTGGAGGGGTTCCGCCCACCACTCTCTCTCCCTCCCTGGACCCTTTGCCCCCAGCGCCCCCTCTCTGTTCTGGCTCCGCTTTTTTTGTGCTTGTGTTGAACTCTACAAAACTTTCGATTTAGGGTACGCGGAACACGTCTTCTAGGACCTGGGTTCTGGAGATGCGCTTTATAGACACCTCATATTCGGAGTTTTATCTCTTAAAACTCTGGTTTAGCTTTTCCTGGGTTCTAAGCTGGCCTCGCTGACTGATGTCGTTGGACGTGGGGAGGCAGTGAAAGCCTCCAGTTTGAGGGGGCGGGTGCGGGAAGAGAGGGTGTTAACGTAGCGACCTAGAGCCTACGCTTTCGAGGTCAGTCGAAGCTCAAAGCCTACAATTGATTTGGTCCGAAAAGTACTGCGAGGAGGAGCACCAGTTTAGGGCTCAGTGTAGTGCCCGACTTCTCTTCTGCTCTCGGGAAAGGTTGACTTGGGTTTCTAAGGTAGCGTGCAACCGCAGGGCTAGTTAAAACGCAAATTGCTGGATCCCGCTTCCAGAGTTTTTGATTCAGTAAGGTCTGGGCCCCATGGTGGGGAATTTGCACTTCTCAGTTCCTGGGTGTTGCTAATGCTGCTAGAGAGCGAGTTTAAAGATTTGAAGGTGTGGATGATTAAGAGGAGGTTCTTGTCTTCACCTGCGTGCCCCTGCTGCCTGCTCTTGTTTCAGAGTTTGAGTATAGGCCCAGCCCGCTGAAATCATAAGTGCTTCAACTGCTCATAGGTGTGAGTTGCTCTGATGATACCTGGGTGAACTTGCAGATTAAAAGAGACTTAAAAGACGCACAATGCTTTTTAGAAAATGTGCAAGACTAAACTGAGGTGTCTGGGAATGCTCACTTGAATGAGGAAACTATAAAGAAACGCATGGAAGTCAGGAGAGTGATTACTTTTGGGGGGAGTATTGAGGAGTTGTGATTGTTGGAGGCTCAGGGAAGGACTTCTTGGCAAAGTGCTGTGGCTGGTCTGGGTGGTGATTACAAGGATGGCCTTCTTGTAATAATTCTTTATATGTTTATTTTGTGGGTTTTTCTGTATTTGTGTTTTGTTTTACAATTTAAGAAATTACAACATTTTTAAAATGTGCATTAGGAAGTCTGAGGTGAGGAACATCCTTGGACTGAGTAAAAAAAATCTTAGAGACAATGGTTTTCAAATCTGAAAGATAACTTATAAAATAGTCTGATTGAAAGGAAGTTGAGCCCATAGAGAGAGGAAATACTGCAGGTAATAAACCACCCTTGTCTAAACCTACTCTGTAATTGGTATGTTTTGTTAATTTCAGGCGGTGCCCTGCTCAGATGCCTCTATTCAGTGAAAGATTGAGGAAATGAACTTGGCCCGACTCAAATTCAAAATTTTAAGATTTTTTTTTCTTGTGGCCTAAAAACTTGTTCTGAAGGAATCACTCATCTTATATAAGAACTTATTTTAACATCTTGTGCTGATGTATCATAATATAACCAGTTTGTGAACATTTAAGATCTCAGGTTATTTTTCTTTGACACATAATTTCTCCTGTTAAGGCTGCATTTTGGTGGCTCAGGAACCAAAAGACTGCCAGATATTTCTCCAGGAAAAATGGCCTTATTTGGCATCAGCAGGGAATTCCAATTCGGCGTGTGTAACCATGACAAGACATGGTGCAGTTCCGCAGCTTGGCAGGGGAGGAAAAAGATTTTATAAAGGGGAAGAGTAAGTTGGGAAGGCTGTAGTAAACAAAGACTCCATTGACGGAGTCCTTGGTAGGAAAGAAGAGGATTCATTCTTCTTCCAGTTGAGCTCGGCTATCGTCACAGGGTATGAGAGCGCCCCACTTCTTGTCTCCCAACTTTATTTAATCGAGATTTTTGTTTAATATGTATATACATATTTTCCATTTCTCTCTTTTGATCAGGATCTTCCTCTGAAAGCATCGCTGATCAAGAGTCAGGTTTTGTAGTTGCAGAGGCTTTTTGTCCCTCTATGTCAGAAAGTATCTTTCCTGGGTGTAGTGTCTCAGGTGGAGGGGAAAGTGCAGAGTGGAAACCTATTAAGATAACAGTTACCAAGGAGGGGTAGGAGAGAGATCTACCAGGCTCTTTTAATCTAAAATCTATATGTTATCAAGATCACAGACATTGGTGATCATCTGAAGTCTTATTCCATAATCTAGGGTTTGGCGTTGGCGACCGAATGGTTAGCCCATTCAAGATGGCTGTTCTCTTGGTTTCTGTACATGCCTTGCTCAACCACACCCTACTTCACTCACAGGACTATCCAATCCTCTCCATTAGTCTCTGGTACCTGATGAGCCCACCTGGCATCAGTTGCCTTGTAAATGGTAGACTCCTCCTCCCTCAAGTAGTGAAGATTGCTGCCGTGTCCTGTTCTGCCTGCTGTCTGCCACACACAGTGGATTGTCTCTCCAGCACCTTGCTTCAGGCATTTAAGACCCCGTGTCCAATAAGTCATTTATGTCTGTTGCTGACTCCAGGCTCTCTGTCTGAGACTGAGCAGTTACAAGGCTCGTGGGCCTTCAGGGTGCAGCCCCGCAGTGACAAACTTCCGCAGGCCAGATCTGCATACCTTGGGAAAGCTGTCTCATTGGATGTTGTCTGCTTTAATTCCACAGAATCTTTACTTTCAGATCCAGTCAGAAGGTAAAGTCAGGTCCAGCAGAGTTCTGCACTTTCTTTAGATGTGTCACATGAATCCAAAAGTTGTGTTCCTTGGAGTTCGGTGGCACAAGGGTTGGTTAGTAATACTCAGTAGGGACCTTTCTAGTGATGCTGAAGATGGTTCTTCCAGAGTGTCTTTTCCAGTAAATGAACTCTCCAGGTTGCAAGGTGTGATGCTGGAGGTCTTTGTTTCCTGAGGGTGCCCTATAAAAAGACTGCCCTGCCAAAACATGGTTATTTTTCGTAGAAGCAATTAGGCCTTTCAGTGTTGGAGTAACTCTCCGTTTATTAGTTGTGGATTGTAAGAAGCAGGAGCCCAGTGCATTGGATGTCCTGTGACTGTCTCAAGAGGTTGAGAGTTTCTGAATTACAGAAGGGGTGGATCTGAGATTTAGAAGGACCAACAGCCATGCTTTTGGTCGAGATATTTGGAGGGCCTCTGTATTTTGCCAGTTGAGTCTTAAAAATGCTGGTCCTTTAGCCCCATAAGAGGCAGTAGACTGTCTGCAAGCAAAGGATTCAGTCCAGTGTGACAACACACAGATCATGACTAAATCATACTTTGTCTGTTAGATGATGCAGTATGTAATCCATTTGCCACTAGTTGATGTTTCCCCAGTGGTATTGATTCATGAAGGCCGTATTTTGTTAGTAGACTGACAAAATGCATGTACAGGGATAAGGAGTGGGGATTTTAGTCTCTCATAGGGCAGGGCTGTTCCTTAGTCCAAACCAAAGCTTTTTCTCTTACCAAACCAACAGTTGTTGAATTTCTAGTCTTGTTTTTCCTTTTCTGAGGCCAACTGTTGGCCCTTTGTGCCAGTTTTTCTAGATTACCATTTTGGGAAATATCTCTTTGGACCATGACAGAGGTTTGGTTGCTGTTGGTCCCTTTAAGGGCAGCATTTCTTGCAGCAATATTAATAGCAGCCAGGTGATTTTGTTCTGCTTCTGGAATGTCAAGCTTAGAATGCCTCAGAATCTTAATAATAGTTCACCTGGCAGGTGAAAGTACTGCTTTTAATCATTTCTGAACATAGGAGCACTTAAAATTTTATTTCTCCTGGAAGTAAGGAAACCATGTTACTTTTTAGCATTCCAAGATTTTGAGCTACTCTGAAAGCACATCATGAGAAACGCTGGGCTGGAGGAAGCACAAGCTGGAATCAAGATTGCCGGGAGAAATATCACTAACCTCAGATATGCAGATGTCACCACCCTTATGACAGAAAGTGAAGAAGAACTAAAGAGCCTCTTGAAAGTGAAAGAGAAGAGTGAAAAAGTTGACTTAAAGTTCAGCATTCAGAAAACTAAGACCATGGCATCCGCTCCTATTGCTTCATGGCAGATAGATGGGGAAACAGTGGAAACAGTGTCAGACTTTATTTTTTTGGGCTCCAAAATCACTGCAGATGGTGATTGCGGCCATGAAATTAAAAGACGCTTACTCCTTGGAAGGAAAGTTATGACCAACCTAGACAGCATATTCAAAAGCCGAAACATTACTTTGCCAACAAAGGTCCGTCTAGTCAAGGCTATGGTTTTTCCAGTGGTCATGTATGGATGTGAGAGTTGGACTGTAAAGAAAGGTGAGCACCGAAGAATTGATGCTTTTGAACTATGGTGTTGGAAAAGGGTCTTTGGAGTCCCTTGGACTGCAAGGAAATCCAACCAGTCCATCCTAAAGGAGATCAGTTCTGGGTGTTCATTGGAAGGACTGATGTTGAAGCTGAAACTCCAATACTTTGACCACCTGATGCAAAGACCTGAGTCATTGGAAAAGACCCTGATGCTGGGAAAGATTGAGGGCAGGAAGAGAAGGGACGACAGAGGATGAGATGGTTGGATCGAATCATCGACTTGATGGACATGGGTTTGGGTGGACTCCGGGAGTTGGTGATGGACAGGGAGGCCTGGTGTGCTGTGGTTCATGGGGTCGCAAAGAGTCGGACACGACTGAGCAACTGAACTGAAAGCATATCTACTATCAGTATAAGTATTGACACTTCTGTTCTTGGCTGAAGTATAAGCCCCTGTTGTTTAGTTGCTAAGTTATGTCTGACTCTTTGCAACTGCATGGCCTCGTAAAAGACTACATCAGATTGTTATTCACTCATGAATATAAGGTGATTTTGTTGGCCAAGAAAATGAAGTTGTTTTAGTGGGTGGTTTAAAAAAAAATAATTTGAAAGAGTTGGCAAACTTTCTTCAGTAAAGGGCCAGGTAGTAAATATTTTAGAGGGTGTGCAGGTCATAGGGTCACTCTTACTACTACTCAACATTGCTGCCCATATAAATGACTGGACATGGCTGTGTTCCACTTATTTACAAAGGACTCAGCAGGCTGGATATGGCCCAGGAACCAGTAGTTTGCTGACCACTGACTTCGAATAATATTTGAATTGACTCTTAAAATCTCTGTGGGTTAGATAGAAATACTATCATTTCATATTTATTTATATAGTGTTTTCACATGCATTGTCTCATTTCTCATAATTTATGGTTAGATGGAGCTTACTACCCCATTCATTACACAGTTACTGACACAAAGTGCTTTCCAGTGTAACAGAGTAAGAGCTGTATCAAGATACATTGACTGAAATCTCATTCATTCCCTGGTTTTGTTCCATGTGTTCAAAATAGCTGTCATTTTCATTATTTTTGTTACGGTCTTGTCACTAGGGAGTTGAATATTGGTTTTTGAATTTTTTTTTCTTAGTTTTTTTTCATTTTACAAAAACAAAGATACTTGTATCAACATTTGTAGGTGGATTTTTGAATTGATAGAATTACTAGATTTATTGATTACATATTAAATAGCTTAGGCTAATCAATCATGCAGCTAGTTTGGGTTTTGAAGTGTCATATTTGTTTACTTTTTAGGAGTTAGAGATGCTATTAGGCTGTCATTTTACCGAAGGTGAGAAGTCAACCCAGAGATGGAAAACTTCATCCTGTATGAGGAGATTGGCCGAGGAAGCAAGACTGTGGTCTACAAGGGACGACGGAAGGGGACCATCAATTTTGTAGCTATTCTTTGTACTGATAAGTGCAGGAGGCCTGAAATAACCAACTGGGTAAGTCAAGTATGTTTCTCTCCCTTTGGGAAGAGATGATCAGATGGAGTAAGTAGTATGTAAACAGAAGTCCCTGAACTCACTGTAGCAGACGGTCCATTTTCAGTCTGGAATGGGTGACCTTCTCTCTTTAGTGCCAGTAGTTCTGAATAATGGCTCCTAAACATACTCAAGTATCAATAATTAGCAACTTAGATTTCTGGTTTTTGTTTTTTTTATGAGTCAGGGAAAATACAGTCTGTATCAGATCACTTAAGAATAAATTTATTTGAATGTGACAGGACTTAGCTGTGGCAGTTGGGATCTAGTTCCTTGACCAGGGATCAAACCCTGGCTCCTTGCATTGGGAGCTAGGAGTCTTAGCTACTGGAACATCAGGGAAGTCCCTAGATCATTTACTTTTAAATTTAGTACATGATTATGAAGCTTTCCAAAGGAAGGACATTAGGTGAGAGTAACTTGGGTTTAAAATAGTTGTACCACTTTACATCCCAGACTCCTTGGACCAAACCTAGCTATTTTTTTTAATTGTGGAAAAAAACAATGGAGAAGGCAATGGCGCCCCACTTCAGTACTCTTGCCTGGAAAATCCCATGGACAGAGGAGCCTGGTGGGCTGCAGTCCATGGGGTCGCTAAGAGTCGGACACGACTGAGCAACTTCACTTTGACTTTTCATTTTCATGCATTGGAGAAGGAAATGGCAACCCACTCCAGTGTTCTTGCTTGGAGAATCCCAGGGACAGTGGAGCCTGGTTGGCTGCCATCTATGGGGTCGCACAGAGTGGGACAGGACTGAAGTAACTTAGCAGCAGCACACATAACGAAGTTTATCATCTTAACCATTTTCAGTATGTAGTTTAATATTGTCAGTAAGTATATGCCTGTTACTGTGCAGCCATCACCATCTTATATGAGGTACCTTTCAGAAACAAAGTACAATACAGTGGTGATTGCCAGGGAAAGGGGAAATGGGGAGTTATTATTTAATGTGTAGAAATTTTCATTTTTGCAAGATGAAAAGAGTTCTGAATGAATAAGTACCACACTCTTGGTACTTAGCCAAAAGAGTTGAAAACTTAGGTCCACACAAAAACCTGCACACAGATGTTTACAGCAGCTTTATTTGTAATCAATAAACAAACTGGAACATATATACACTGGAATACTGTTCATTAATAAAAGGAAATGGGCAGTCAAGCCACAAGTAGACACAGAGGAACCTTAAATGGACATGGTTTGGTAAGAGAAGCCAGTCTGGAAAGGCTGCATAGTGTATGATTCCAACCATGTGACATTCTGGAAAAGGCAAAACTATGGAAACAGTAAAATGATCAGTAGTTGCCAGAGTTTGGGGGGTCGGGGAGAGTGGGAGGGATGAATAGGCGGAGCACAGAGGATTTTAGGGCAGTGAAACTCTTCTATATGATAGATGCTATAATAATACAAGTCATTACCGATTTTTCCAAACCCATGAAATACTCGGTTTTCCCCAGAGGCCCTACCATTATACGTTCCCACAGCAGTGTGCGAGGGATCTCATTTCTCCACACTGTGGCCAACACTTGTTATTTTTGTCATTATTGTTATTTATTATTATTTTAAACAGCCATCCTCACCTGTGTGAGGAGGTGCTGGCTTTTGAAAGGCATGTGGACAGTTGAGGGAAGACAGCTGTATGGGACAAGATGCTCTCTAGTTGGTTGATTTGGAACAGGAGGAATTTCTCTTCTGATTACGTTTTCACTGAGGTGAGAATCTTAAGTCTTCACTTAGGGGAAACGGGCAGGCAGTGTTCCAGAGAAAAGGAAAGAAAAGATGTGAATAGGTTTACCTGGAGGGCAGACTGGCTGGGGCCCTTTAGAGTGGGGACCATCAGAGGAAGGCAGAGCAATCAGCATGGTTTGTGTCTGCTTCAGTGCCTTAGGTGTATGCAGACTGTGGGGAGGGTTGGATTGAACCAGAATTGCAGTCCTGGAGCGAGTGAGCTGGAAAGTGAGTGAGTGGTGGTCATGGATTAGGATGTGTGGAAGAGATTTTGGAGAGAATAATGTTACCAGTTAAAAAAAAAAATCTAGCAATGCTGTCCAATAGATATATAATGGGGGTTATAAATCTAACTGTAAAGTACATAGTATCTACATTGAAAAAGGATAATAAATAGGTGAAATTCATCTTATTAGTATATATTAATCTCATGAGATTAATAATACCATGTATTATTTTTTCAGCGTGTAACCATTGAGAGATTTTTCTAATTCTGATGTTGGTTGTTGGGTGTCTGGTGTGTATTTTACACTTGAAGCTCATCCCGGCTGCTGCTCCAGAGCACAGTGGCCCTCTGTGGCAAGTGCTGGCCACACTGCCTCCTGCACTGGCCAGTGGCGGCTGCACATGGGTGATCGAGGTCCGGGTGGAGGGTGAGATAGGCAGAGCGGTGTCTGGAAGAGTAGGTACTTGGCAAATATTGAGTGATGGGCAGGGTCAGGAGGAGTGTGCTGTGGCCTGAATTCTTTTGGGGTTTCTGTATCTCCTTTATTTTTTCGCTAGGACCTCCCCTTCCCGAGCCAGAATTAGCAAGGATCCCTTTAAACTTATTTACCCAGGGTTCTCCCCGTTCTCTAGTGGCCTTATATTGGGGATTTATTACAAGATGCTCCTCAAATTCTCCCTTGGTCACTCTGTTTGGTTTTCTCCTCATCTGTCTTCTAAGTCATGTAGATTAGTTTTCCTTTATTTTTGTTACAATATGAGCCCACCAAGTTGTTACTGGAGCATGCCAAATTCCATTTCTTAAACAGGGAGCTCTGTATTTCTACAAATTATGGGCTCATTAGCCTGTGTTGAGTGACAGTAGAATTTCTTTTTTTTTTTTTTTTTATTAAGAAAATCAGAAAGCAAGGATCCAGTGCACTTTGATAGTCATCAGCAATTGAGTCTTGATGTTCTATACACATTTTTGTAGTCTTAGTTCCTATATTTAATGGGATTTTTAAATGGGGAAAGCCAAAAATCCCCAAAGCTACTTAATATTTTTTTTAATTAATTTTATTTTATTTTTAAACCTTACATAATTGTATTAGTTTTGCCAAATATCAAAATGAATCCGCCACAGGTATACATGTGTTCCCCATCCTGAACCCTCCTCCCTCCTCCCTCAATGGACACGCTTTTGCATCTTTATTACTGAGTTTTTGAATTCACACTTTTTTTTGGTATACAATTATTCTTATAATCCATTGGAAATGTACATTTTAAGATCAGTATGTTCACATTAGGGCTTCCCTGAAGGCTCAGATGATAAAGAATCCACCTGCAATGCAGAAGATATGAGTTTGATCCCTGGGTCAGGAAGATCCCCTGGGGAAGGAAATGGCAACCCACTCTAGTATTCTTGTCTGGAGAATTCCATGGACAGAGAAGCCTGACAGGCTGTACAGTCCATGGGGTTGCAGAGTCAGACACGACTGAGCGAGTAAGCACATAACCATCATTCTTAATGTCTATATTTTAAATTATTTATTATTTTATTCCACTGAATAAGTTCCATTGTTTTCTTATGTATTTCCCAGGTGTGATATTTAGGTGTTTCTTAATAGATTCAAAGGTTTTAAGAATTTTTTTCTCAGTGTGAATGCTGTGTGTTTTTATAGGTCCGTCTCACCCATGAAATTAAACACAAGAACATTGTAACTTTTCATGAATGGTATGAAACCAGCAATCATCTCTGGCTAGTTGTGGAACTCTGCACAGGTAGGAGCCAAGAAGTGCTACGATTATAGTCACCGTGTATTGCTTTGAAAAAATATGTGATGTAGGTTTTGTTATTTTTCACTTTTCCTTCTATTATGAATAGAAGCATACTATTGACTACATTAACTTGAACATCTGTTGTTTGATATATTAGGGACAGGAAAAAAGCAAAGGTGTTTGGTAAGAGGAAGAGATGCAGTTTAGGGTTAACTTTATTTTGGTATAAAATAATACTAAATCATCTTCATAAAATTTAGACATAATTTTTAGTGATTGATCAAGTTTTTCCATTCAAGAAAAATAAAAGATTTGAAGTAAACTATCTATTGCCTAATTAGTTCTTATTTTTTTATTCTTATGCGAAGGATACTTGCATTAGTAAAACTTAAGCAATATAGAAAAATAAATGGATCAACAAATTCTACCACCTGGAAATAATTAGAGATAACATAGCTCTTGCTTGATAAAATTTTCCAAGACTGTATACAGAGAGAAAGGTGACTAAATACATAGGTATTGTCTGGACTTTTAGTTTCAGTGTGTTTAGGAAAAAATGTAAGAAGTACCACAGTTATACATTGAGTAATAATAAAGAATCATTAAATATTAAGATAAAATGTAATAACTTCTAGCTTTATGAGTCTCTTACCTATTGGCCCTTAGAATTTATAAAGCAATTATGAAAGAGCTTATCTGGAATTGTAAATTATTTGCATTTTGCATTTTATTTTTTGAATCAACGGGAGGAGACAGTGGTTTAATTTCTTTCATAAGATGTATACACTGTTGAGGTGATCAGGGGACTCCACCTGTGTTACTTTTTGTTTCAGCAGTTATTTCTGACCCCTGGCTGTTGTAACAACCTAACTCATTTATACCTGTGTTTGGAATGGTTCCTCACTCACCAAACAAAATGAACAGAACTCAGAATGCCTCCTACCTTCATCACAGGAATTCTGATTGAACTTTCAGCTGCCAGCTAAGACTTCCTTTTCTGTGAACTTGACTTCTGATTATAATCTTGATCCTAAAAAAAAAAAAAAAAGTTTGTTTCTGCCACTTAGGTGGTAGAGTTATGACAGGGACCTTGGAAGGATATAGACGTGGAATTCACAGTATGTCTGCCACTGACCTATTATTACATCAGAGTTTGTAATTTCCTAACACTTAAGGAAGAGCACTTTTTTGTGTCAGGCAGTACTTGCGGAATGTGACCTAGCTTTGCATGGGGGTAAACATGACTGTCCTTTGCACAGTGTGATTAAAGTGTACCGTTTACAGTAGCACTTAACACTAATTTCTGTAGCTGTTTCTTTCCCAAGGGGTCTGGAGTGAGAGATCACAGTGCCAGAGTGATTCTTCCTTCACTCCACTGGCATATTTATTGACTGTCCTTCCAGGCCAAGCAGCCACTCGCCCTTAGCTGGCTCTGGACTCTGGAGCTTCCTGTTAGGGTTCCTGGACCAGTGTTCATTCACGAGTATGTTTCCCCGTCAGATTGTCCAGATGGACTGATTTGATCATGTTTTAATGCTCAGGTCCCAGCATGGAACCTTTCTAGAGGCACTGTGTAATGCTGGTGGGTTAAAGTGGGTGATTTTAATCAACTTGCAGGTGGTTCTTTAGAAATGGTTATTGCTCAAGATGAAAACCTCCCAGAAGATGTAGTGAGAGAATTTGGGATTGACCTGCTGACTGGATTACACCATCTTCATCAACTTGGCATTCTCTTTTGTGACATTTCTCCCAGGAAGGTAATTCATAAACGTTTTGATTCCCTGACTGTTTGTGTCTCGATTTATAATGCTTCCTCAAAGATATTTTTATTTTTAGATACAACTTTGATCTATTTAGAGCATCTTGAAATTTTTTAGTCAACATTTTTTTTTTTTTAACAAAAGGAAGTACATAGTATTATATTTTAGGTTCCTATTTAGCTGCCTATTGAAGTACCTTTTAGAAAGTGAAATCTCCCCTCCTTTCAGGATTCTCGGAGTGAGTATCATTGCTCTTGAGGTATGTTGTGGTTGATGAGCTCAAGAGACCTATAGAATAAGACTCTTCGTTCTTATAGTTCACACTTATGAGCCATTATTTTAGTTTGATAATGACATTCTTGACAATGTGTGTTTGATTCCTGCTATTTTATATCAAACGTTTTTCTTTTCTGGTAGAAATAATTACCCATCGCTAGATGTGTTTCCGGAGAAGGCAATGGCACCCCACTCTAGTACTCTTGCCTGGAAAATCCCATGGATGGAGGAGCCTGGTAGGCAGCAGTCCATGGGGTCGCACAGAGTCGAACACGACTGAGCGACTGCACTTTCACTTTTCACTTTCATGCGTTGGAGAAGGACATGGCAACCCACTCCAGTGTTCTTGCCTGGAGAATCCCAGGGATGGGGGAGCCTGGTGGACTGCTGTCTATGGGGTCACACACAGTCGGACACGACTGAAGTGACTTAGCAGCAGCAGCAGATGTGTTTCAGTGTTGTAGAGTCACAGACCTCCTTAGTGTCTGAGTCACATCAACACTGACACTGAGATGCTGTGTGTCCTGGACCCGTTACCCTTTCTGTCTCTTTGTACCCTAGGTTTCTTGCCTGTGATGTGGCGGGGGTGGGGGGGGGTAGATATTTCAAGGAGATAGTGAGAATTACATATTATGTTTAGGTGAAATTCGCAGTCAGTGGCACCTGTTACCTTTACAAGTTCATACTCTGAGGGATTGTATGTGTTACTGGTCTTAATTGCTACTACTTTTCCTTTGTTAATGGAATGAAAAGTTGAGTATGTTCTTGTTAAATGTTACTTTAGGCCATCTGTAGAAGAATGTAATGAAATCTACAAAAGAAAAACTCCATAAAAACTCTGTGTTAACAGACATTCTTATTTGAAATATTCATTTACTTGTATGAAGACTATAACCACTTAATTGTGTTACAGCCCTGAAAGTAGCTGTGGACAATGTGTAAATGGATGGGTGCAACTTTGTTTCAAAAAAACCTCTATTTGTGGACATGGAAATGTCAGTTTCATGTAATTTTTACCTGTCAAGAAGTATTATTTTCATTTTTTTCAACCACTTAGAACCAGGCAATGGCACCCCACTCCAGTACTCTTGCCTGGAAAATCCCATGGACAGAGGAACCTGGTGGGCTGCAGTCCATGGGGTCGCTAAGAGTCTGACACAACTGAGCGACTTCACTTTGACTTTTCACTTTCATGCATTGGAGAAGGAAATGGCAACCCACTCCAGTGTTCTTGCCTGGAGAATCCCAGGGACAGGGGAGCCTGGTGGGCTGCCGTCTATGGGGTCGCACAGAGTTGGACACGACTGAAGTGACTTAGTAGTAGTTAGTAGAACCATAAAAACCATGTTTAGCTCATGCTTGTACGAACATAGGCAGTAGCAGTATATGGCCCAGAGGCTATAATGTGCCAGCTCCTACATGTGAGCTCTTTAATGAGGTCTCATATCAGCTGTTCATAATCTTGGAGCTTCAGGCTGATTTATAAGGTAACTTTTACTCTAGAACTAGGTTTGGAGGAGTTCCAGCAGGATGCTTATTTTTGTGAATGGAGTTCTGTTGGAACAGCCACGCCCTTTGATTTATGTATTGTCAGGGGTTGCAGACTTGAGAAGTCAGGGCAGAAACCGTATGGCTTGCAAAGTCCAAAATATTTACTAACTTAAAAAAAATTATCTGCCACTTACTGGTGGTTCTACAAGTGTGTTCCCTGGACCAGCAGCATCAACATTACCTGGAACTTGTTAGAAATGCAGGTTGTTGGGCCTCACCCCAGACCGGTTGAATCAGAAACTCAGGGTAGGGACTAGTTATTGTCAGTTATTGTCTTCACCTGAACAAGGCCTTCAGGTGCTCAAAAAAACCACAAAGTTTAAAAGTCATGGGGAGGGAGGAGGGTTCAGGATGGGGAACACATGTATACCTGTGGCGGATTCATTTTGATATTTGGCAAAACTAATACAATTATGTAAAGTTTTAAAATAAAATTAAAAAAAAAGAAAAAAAAAGTCACTGTGGTAGACTTAACTGACATCCTTAATATTTGTGACTAGAAGTAAAGAGTAAACTTTAAATTGCTTTTGAGATCAAAAAGCCCCTTGCAAGGAAGGGAAAAGGTAAAGGTAAGAGAACACTGGTTCCTGGTATAGTTTCAATAATCAACAGATAACTTCTCATCACAAATTATATTAGCAGACTTGAGCACTTTCCATATGCCAGTCACGGTCAGAAGCCCTTTGCATCATGTGTAACCTCAATCCTTTAAAACTATCTGAAGTATCACTTTCCCCATTTTATAGGTGAAGAGACTGAGATTTACAAAGGGTAAGTAATTTCTGCAGGTTAGACTGCCAGTAAGTGGTGAACCTAGGGGTCAAATCTAGGTCTGTAACTTCAGAACCCTTAGTCTGAACCCTAAATCACACTTCATCATTTAAATAAACAACGCCTAGGACTGGTGGGTTTCCAAATCCTCTTTCAGCTGTTACTGAGGGTTCGTGAGTAGATTGTTTCGTGTACATTCTTCATCTTTCCCAAAAGACTGCTGTTTCCCTCTGTGGTTTTATGACACATTTTTCATCTGCATCTGAGAAGGGAGAATTTAATATTTGATTCTGGTAGTGTTGGATTTAAATTTCCTAAGCTGCTTTTTGGGGCTTCCCTGGTGGCTCAGTGGTAAAGAATCCTGCAGTGCAGAAGACCCAGGTTCAATCCGTGAGTTGGGAAGATCCCTTGGAGGAGGGCATGGCAACCCACTCCAGTATTCTTGCCTGGAGAATCCCATGAACAGAGGAGCCTGGTGGGCTCCAGTCCATAGGATTGCAAAGAGTTGGACATGACTGAAGTGATTGAGCATAGCATCTTCTTTTAAAAAAAATTGTGTTTAATTTTCTGAGTTGTGATGAAGCAAGAAAGCCAATAGTCAGGGTTCTGTAGTGAGATTATAAGAGGTACGGATGGAAATGCAAATTACTTTGAATTTGTGTTTGAACACATTTGTTTCTTCACCTTTATAGATACTCTTGGAAGGGCCTGGAACACTGAAGTTTAGTAATTTTTCCTTGGCCAAAGTGGAAGGTGAAAATTTGGAAGAGTTCTTCACCTTGGTGGCAGCAGAAGAAGGAGGAGGTGACAGCGGGGAGAATGTAGTGAAGAAAAGCATGAAAAGTAGAGTGAAAGGTATGAGGCGAGCTTCAAGGTCCGAAGTCCAGTGGTGGGCCGCCCAAGTCCTGTGTTTTGGAGAAAGTGTCCACCTTTCATGTTGCCAGCCAAATGATGTATTGAAAATAAATAATAAGGACCAGGAGAAGCCTGGATTTATGGATGGCTTTGTCTAGGACCTAAGGGTTTCCATGTGGATCTAATGCCGTTTAAAGCACAGGGAACCTCTGACAAAGCCTTCTCATTCACTTCATCACTGACCGCTCGTTAGAACGTAAGGAAGGGGATTTTGTCTCCCTTCCTGCTGTATCCTCAGCACTTAACACTGGTGTCTGGCACACACCAGCAGCTCGGTACATATTCAGCATTGTTAAGGAGCTAATATTCTGCAAGTATGGAAGATTTTTAGGGGTGCATCCTTGGGAGGTGGTTTTGACAGATGGGGCCTAGGCTGTTACCTCGCTGTGCTTGAGGGGAGAGTGTGAAGTCAAATTTCTTTTTTTTTTTCCTACTTTTTTTTTCTTTTGACCATGCCATGTGACATGTGGGATCCTAGTTCCTTGACCAGGAAGTCATATTTCTTATATGAGAACTTTGGATAGAAGTGATAAAGATCTTTTTTCCTAAGTTCCTGGTGCAGTACTTGAGACTTTGGACCAGTGAGACTCACCAGGAAGCAAAAGGCACTGGGAGAGAGGGCGGCATCCCTGGGCCTGGTGGTCACATGGCCTTGATGACAAGAATGAGATAACGTGATAGGGAGCAGCAGGTTAACCAGAGGCCCATAAATATGAGGAAAGAAATGTAACTTTCAGGGTTAGTGTTGAAGTAAAATTTCATGCCTAGGAAGAAGGCTCTTTAAATCCCCAAGTATTGCATGGGTGAAAATGAGTATTGTAGACTATGCTTTTATTATAGAAAATGAGGGTGGTATGTTTCAGGAATGTACCTTTTGAAATAGTCCCTTCAAAAGGGGAAGAGGGCTGTGTTATAGAGAAATGTCAGTTTTTAGCAGTGATGCTTGGTCACTTCTGAGCTGAATCCAAGAACAGTCCCCATGATGGGGGCATGTTAACCTCTTTTCTAGTGACTGGTGATTACTCACTTCATGGGAAGGACATTCTCATTGGAAGATAGGAAACCCTGAGTTTTGGCAGATGTTCTGTAACTGCCCAACTCTGTGGCTTAGAGCATGTGAGGGTACTTTCCAGGCCTCAGCTGTTCATGTCAGTAAGCAGGGGTGCTTTCTAACTCTGGAATTTGGTATTTCTGGGTAATACTGAATTCTATCCAGTGTACGTGGTAAACACTAGTACTGTTAACCAATGGCTGCCTGTTCCTCTTCTGGATACATGGTAGGTTTGCATCGTCCCTGCCACAGCTCACCAGGTATGCACAGAAGTCTTTTCGAGTTGGGAGTTTTAAGAGCCCGTATTAAGTTAACCACATTCTTTGCCCCCACCTTGCTGACTTAGGAAGCATGTACTGAAATGTAGCCTGGGTCTTGGATGGACTGACTGTGAGGATCGAAGCCTGTTGGCTGACCTGTGGGCGATGTGTAGTTTCATGATGAAGAAACTTGTGCAGTTAAGCCAGTGAGAATTTGGAGTGCTGACTTCTATATAACTTAATCTGTCCTAATCAAGATATTGTTGATAACAATCAAAGGTTCTTTTCTTACAACTATTTGAATTGTTAATTTAAAAGAATGCACTTCAGTGTGCCACACCTCTTACTCAGGTGATTATTCAAAAGGTTTATATTTCAATACATTCTCACATATGCAGATAATACCACTTTAATGGTAGAAAGTGAAGAGAAACTAAAGAGCCTCTTAATGAGGTGAAAGAGGAGAGTGAAAAAGCTGGCATAAAACTCAGCATTCAAAAAACTAAGATCATGGCATCCAGTCCCATCAATTCATGGCAAATAGAAGAGGAAAGAATGGAAGCAGGGACAGATTTTATTTTCTTGGGCTCCAAAATCATGGCGGATGATGACTGCAGCCATGGAATTAAAGGATGCTTGCTTCTTGGAAGGAAGGCTATGATAAACCTAGACAACATATTAAAAAGCAGAGACATCACTTTGCCTATAAAGGTCTGTCTAGTCAAAGCTGTGGTTTTTCCAGTAGTTGTGTATGGATGTGAGAGTTGGACCATAAAGAAGGCTGAGCACCAAAGAATTGATGCTTTTGAACTGTAGTGCTGGAGAAGACTCTTGAGAGTCCCTTGGACAGCAAGGAGATCCAACCAGTCAATCCTAAAGGAAATCAGTTCTGAATATTCATTGGAAGGACTGTTGCTGAAGCTGAAACTCTAATACTTTGGACCCTGATGTAAAGAGCCGATTTGTTGGAAAAAACCCTAATGCTGGGAAAGATTGAAGGTGAAAGAAGAGGGCAGCAGAGGATGAGATGGTTGGGTAGTATCACTGACTCAGTGGACTTGAATTTGAGCAAACCCTGGGAGATGATGGAGGACAGTGGAGCCTGTTGGGCTGCAGTCTGAGGGGTTGCAGAATCTGACATGACTTCGGGACTGAAAGCAAGTGCTTTCTTAGCAAGTGCTGTACTTAGTCGCTCAGTTATGTCTGCCTTTTTGCAATCCTGTGGACTGCAGCCCACTAGGCTCCTCTGTCTATGGAGATTTTCCAGGCAAGAATACTGGGGTGGGTTGCCAAGATCTCCTCCAAGGGGTCTTCCCAACCCAGGGATGGAACCCAGGTCTCCTGTGTTGCAGGTGAATTCTTTACTGACTGAGCCAAGGGAAGCCCTCTTGGCAAGTGGGACCTTAAAATTAGAAAACATATAAAAATGTGAAATATGCATGAAGATCTATTCATGTGCATGTTCTCCGATCTTTTTTCACTTCACCTAGTCTTTCCGAGGTGTATTTGTGTTGGCAGCAGTATGAATGTCTAACAAAACTGTCCTTTCACCTTTATTTTTAGGATCTCTTATCTATACAGCTCCAGAAATTGTGAGGGGTACCGACTTCTCCATCACCAGTGACCTCTGGTCCTTGGGCTGCCTGCTCTATGAAATGTTTTCAGGTGATTACATTCTGGTTCAGTTTAAAATCAGAGCTGGACACACATACATAATGGTTACATATGTAGTTTGCAACGAGTTTACCTGTAAGAGGTGAAAAAGCGGATTTTTCTAAGTTTTTCTATATACTAGTTTTTGCTGACTTGCTTGGTTGTCTCAGCATGTGCAGGTTTTTAGGAACTTTTGACAAGGATATTTTTCATGGTAATCAGTTGGAATGTTGAAATATGCCTAACTGTTGAAAACTGATTATTCGTAGAACATCTTGTAAAGGTACCTTTGACTATGAATTTTCAGATGTGTCCAGTGGCCCATGCAACTCTTGGAGTATGGTTATCCATAAGTGAATTTTGTATTTTTAGGATGATAAATTTTCAATTGTAGAAATATAAAAATATATAGACAGTGTGCCTGGTATATACCCAGCGTTCAGTAATTAATTATGCTATATATGTATATATTTCCTATAAATTATGTAGTCTTGAACTGTCTGTAGTTGAGATTCATTAAGAATTATTGGTGGTAGCAAACTTGTTTAATTTTGCAAGCTTTCGTTTGATTTAAGGAAAGCCTCCATTCTTCTCAGAATGTGTCTCAGAACTAATTGAAAAGATTTGTTATGAAGATCCTTTGCCACCTATTCCAAAAGGTAGGATTTCTTTTTTATTATAAATGTAGTCGATTTACTACACGGACCAACGGTGCACTTTTATCCCAAAGTGTTTCTGTCAATTCATAACCCCTCAAATTTGTGTTTTCTGAATAGTCACACATTGATATTTTTAGAAATGTTAGTATTCCCTTTGCCATTTTTAAAAAGATGCTGAAACGGAAAGCAGAGTACTATTAAGTTCCCTCATTTAAAAATACAAATTATTTTGTCCTCCTATCAAAAGAAGTCTGGTTTAAAGATTTAAAACTCAAACTTTTATGTCATTTTGGTGTGTTCATATGTCTATACCATTTACTTAATATGTACTCATGTCCCATGTAGTGTTTGAATAGGAACAAATCAAGCATTTCTCAGTCTTGTATCTTGAGAAATCAGAATGCTACTCTGATAAGCTCAAGCGTTTAAGCTCGATTTGGTTGCAGTGTTTTAAAAGTATTGAAAATTTACAAATTGTAATTAATGTGTTTACCATTAACAATTTTAAGGAAAGAAAAAGAAGGTACTAACATAATAAAACACTTTGCTACATACCTCAAAAGATGTGGATCTTAAGACCACATATGTGACTTTATATTCATTTTGAATATTCATTTTGAATTTGAAAAATAAGGTTGTGAGTTTTAAAAGAAAAAGAATCCTCAATAATTGATGGAAGAAATAGGAATGCAGAATATTTTCAGTATTTTAAGACTCATCCTAGGTGAAAAAAAACAAAAAATCTTGATATTTTGAAAGGGGTCTGTATTTCTTAAAAAGTATTTCTTTCTTTCTTTTTTTTAACTTCCGTTTTCATACAAATCAGTCATTCCTATTTCTTATAATGATGACTTCTGATTTTTAACTTGTATAAGCACTCATAAGTATTGTATAAACACTCATTAAGTATTGTTTTCTTGTATAAGTTAAAGATGTTTATGCAGCGTAAAGAAATCTGAAAATGAAGGTATCAAAGGTCTGGTCAAGAAAACCACTGGCGGCCCAAGGGTGATTATTTCACAGGGATCTTGTTCAGACTGTGCCCACAGTGCCTAATAGCACCATCTGTTTTGATGGCTTTGGCCATCATTTTCTGGGCCACTTCTTTTAATTATAGACTGATAATTTGACCAGGGTATACATCTGTCCAGTATAAAAAGACAGAACACTTGGAGATGAATGGAATTTGACAGTATCATAATATTGTGATGTTTATTCTTTTCCTATTAAAAATCTTTGAAATAAAGTGGGATTACAAGTACTGTAGTCACAGTATATTATCAAGCAAAGCTGGTTAAGTTAAGAATGCCTCAGAAAATGAAACATAATTAATAGTTGAAGACAATGGTGTGAGCTCATGATCCTTACTGGGTTGTAAAGAGAAAGTTTAGAGGTTAGTCAGAACTTAGTGTTTGAGATACATGTTTTATTGTGGTCCAGGGACAAAGTTTAAAATTTTTGTTCCCTTCCTCCATTAAGTGGAGGCTTTATTGTTACTCATGTATTCTGTGTTCTCTTAAAAATAATTGATGTGCTTAAAATGCTGCTGTTATAATGTTGATGCAGGGTGTGTTTTCGTTACTTAACCACTTTCCTTTCTTTTCTGGGTTATTATTTTGTATCTAGATTCTTCTTGTCCTAAAGCTTCTTCAGATTTTATTAATCTGCTTGATGGTTTGCTTCAAAAAGACCCTCAGAAAAGGTATGTATGGGTAATATTTTAACATGAATGAGCAGTGGAATCTTTTTTTTTTCCTTTAGTGTACTTCTAAAATTGTACTGTTCTTATTTTAGAAAGAACTGTTCAAATGATCTCTCTTTTTTGGGGGGGAAAAAAAGAAATCTGAGTCTACATTGAGTGGCTGCTGTTTGCAGGTGTATTTAATCAGGAGACATTTTAAAAGTCAGTTTTTCTTCTAATGTAGCACGTAGTTGCCTCATAGGTTGACAGATTTCCTTGTAATTCCCCAAATCCAAGGAGTACACTTTTTTGTTTCCATTGTGGATTTCAGGCTAAAACTGTCTTAGACTACCCCACTGTGTATGTGCTGTCAAGATACTTAATGTAATAATGACTAACAGGGCCCTATTTTATTTTATTTTATTTTTTTCTAATTTTATTTTATTTTTAAACTTTACATAATTGTATTAGTTTTGCCAAATATCAAAATGAATCCGCCACAGGTATACATGTGTTCCCCATCCCGAACCCTCCTCCCTCCTCCCTCCCCATACCATCCCCCTGGGCCGTCCCAGTGCACCAGCCCAAAGCATCCAGCATCGTGCATCGAACCTGGACTGGCAACTCGTTTCCCACACGATATTTTACATGTTTCATTGCCATTCTTCCAAATCTTCCCACCCTCTCCCTCTCCCACAGAGTCCATAAGACTGTTCTATACATCACTGTCTCTTTTGCTGTCTTGTACACTGGGTTATTGTTACCATCTTTCTAAATTCCATATATATGCGTTAGTATACTGTATTTATGTTTTTCCTTCTGGCTTACTTCACTCTGTATAATAGGCTCCAGTTTCATCCACCTCATTAGAACTGATTCCAATGTATTCTTTTTAATGGCTGAGTAATACTCCATTGTGTATATGTACCACAGCTTTCTTATCCATTCATCTGCTGATGGACATCTAGGTTGCTTCCATGTCTTGGCTATTATAAACAGTGCTGCGATGAACATTGGGGTACACGTGTCTCTTTCCCTTCTGATTTCCTCAGTGTGTATGCCCAGCAGTGGGATTGCTGGATCATAAGGCAGTTCTATTTCCAGTTTTTTAAGGAATCTCCACACTGTTCTCCATAGTGGCTGTACTAGTTTGCATTCCCACCAACAGTGTAAGAGGGTTCCCTTTTCTCCACACCCTCTGCAGCATTTATTATTTGTAGACTTTTGGATCGCAGCCATTCTGACTGGTGTGAAATGGTACCTCATAGTGGTTTTGATTTGCATTTCTCTGATAATGAGTGATGTTGAGCATCTTTTCATGTGTTTGTTAGCCATCTGTATGTCTTCTTTGGAGAAATGTCTATTTAGTTCTTTGGCCCATTTTTTGATTGGGTCGTTTATTTTTCTGGAGTTGAGCTGGAGGAGTTGCTTGTATATTTTTGAGATGAGTTGTTTGTCAGTTGCTTCATTTGCTATTATTTTCTCCCATTCTGAAGGCTGTCTTTTCACCTTGCTAATAGTTTCCTTTGATGTGCAGAAGCTTTTAAGGTTAATTAGGTCCCATTTGTTTATTTTTGCTTTTATTTCCAATATTCTGGGAGGTGGGTCATAGAGGATCCTGCTGTGATGTATGTCGGAGAGTGTTTTGCCTATGTTCTCCTCTAGGAGTTTTATAGTTTCTGGTCTTACGTTGAGATCTTTAATCCATTTTGAGTTTATTTTTGTGTGTGGTGTTAGAAAGTGTTCTAGTTTCATTCTTTTACAAGTGGTTGACCAGATTTCCCAGCACCACTTGTTAAAGAGATTGTCTTTAATCCATTGTATATTCTTGCCTCCTTTGTCAAAGATAAGGTGTCCATATGTGCGTGGATTTATCTCTGGGCTTTCTATTTTATTCCATTGATCAATATTTCTGTCTTTGTGCCAGTACCATACTGTCTTGATAACTGTGGCTTTGTAGTAGAGCCTGAAGTCAGGTAGGTTGATTCCTCCAGTTCCATTCTTCTTTCTCAAGATCGCTTTGGCTATTCGAGGTTTTTTGTATTTCCATACAAATTGTGAAATTATTTGTTCTAGCTCTGTGAAGAATACTGTTGGTAGCTTGATAGGGATTGCGTTGAATCTATAAATTGCTTTGGGTAGTATACTCATTTTCACTATGTTGATTCTTCCAATCCATGAACATGGTATATTTCTCCATCTATTAGTGTCCTCTTTGATTTCTTTCACCAGTGTTTTATAGTTTTCTATATATAGGTCTTTAGTTTCTTTAGGTAGATATATTCCTAAGTATTTTATTCTTTCCGTTGCAATGGTGAATGGAATTGTTTCCTTAATTTCTCTTTCTGTTTTCTCATTATTAGTGTATAGGAATGCAAGGGATTTCTGTGTGTTGATTTTATATCCTGCAACTTTACTATAGTCATTGATTATTTCTAGTAATTTTCTGGTGGAATCTTTAGGGTTTTCTATGTAGAGGATCATGTCATCTGCAAATAGTGAGAGTTTTACTTCTTCTTTTCCAATTTGGATTCCTTTTATTTCTTTTTCTGCTCTGATTGCTGTGGCCAAAACTTCCAAAACTATGTTGAATAGTAATGGTGAAAGTGGGCACCCTTGTCTTGTTCCTGACTTGAGAGGAAATGCTTTCAATTTTTCACCATTGAGGATAATGTTTGCTGTGGGTTTGTCATATATAGCTTTTATTATGTTGAGGTATGTTCCTTCTTTTCCTGCTTTCTGGAGAGTTTTTATCATAAATGGATGTTGAATTTTGTCAAAGGCTTTCTCTGCATCTATTGAGATAATCATATGGTTTTTATTTTTCAATTTGTTAATGTGGTGTATTACATTGATTGATTTGCGGATATTGAAGAATCCTTGCATCCCTGGGATAAAGCCCACTTGATCATGGTGTATGATCTTTTTAATGTGTTGTTGGATTCTGATTGCTAGAATTTTGTTAAGGATTTTTGCATCTATGTTCATCAGTGATATTGGCCTGTAGTTTTCTTTTTTTGTGGCATCTTTGTCAGGTTTTGGTATTAGGGTGATGGTGGCCTCATAGAATGAGTTTGGAAGTTTACCTTCCTCTGCAATTTTCTGGAAGAGTTTGAGCAGGATAGGTGTTAGCTCTTCTCTAAATTTTTGGTAGAATTCAGCTGTGAAGCCGTCTGGACTGGGGCTTTTGTTTGCTGGAAGATTTTTGATTACAGTTTCAATTTCCATGCTTGTGATGGGTCTGTTAAGATTTTCTATTTCTTCCTGGTCCAGTTTTGGAAAGTTGTACTTTTCCAAGAATTTGTCCATTTCTTCCACGTTGTCCATTTTATTGGCATATAATTGTTGATAGTAGTCTCTTATGATTCTTTGTATTTCTGTGTTGTCTGTTGTGATCTCTCCATTTTCGTTTCTAATTTTGTTGATTTGATTTTTCTCCCTTTGTTTCTTGATGAGTCTGGCTAATGGTTTGTCAATTTTATTTATCCTTTCAAAGAACCAGCTTTTGGTTTTGTTGATTTTTGCTATGGTCTCTTTTGTTTCTTTTGCATTTATTTCTGCTCTAATTTTTAAGATTTCTTTCCTTCTACTAACCCTGGGGTTCTTCATTTCTTCCTTTTCTAGTTGCTTTAGGTGTAGATTTAGGTTATTTATTTGACTTTTTTCTTGTTTCTTGAGATGTGCCTGTATTGATATGAACTTTCCCCTTAGGACTGCTTTTACCGTGTCCCACAGGTTTTGGGTTGTTGTGTTTTCATTTTCATTCGTTTCTATGCAAATTTTGATTTCTTTTTTGATTTCTTCTGTGATTTGTTGGTTATTCAGCAGTGTGTTGTTCAGCCTCCATATGTTGGAATTTTTAATAGTTTTTCTCCTGTAATTGAGATCTAATCTTACTGCATTGTGGTCAGAAAAAATGCTTGGAATGATTTCTATTTTTTTGAACTTACCAAGGCTAGCTTTATGGCCCAGGGTGTGATCTATCCTGGAGAAGGTTCCATGTGTGCTTGAGAAAAAGGTGAAATTCATTGTTTTGGGATGAAATGTCCTATAGATATCAATTAGGTCTAACTGGTCTATTGTATTGTTTAACGTTTGTGTTTCCTTGTTAATTTTCTGTTTAGTTGATCTATCCATAGGTGTAAGTGGGGTATTAAAGTCTCCCACTATTATTGTGTTATTGTTAATTTCTCCTTTCATACTTGTTAGCATTTGTCTTAGGTACTGTGGTGCTCCCGTGTTGGGTGCATATATATTTATAATTGTTATATCTTCTTCTTGGATTGATCCTTTGATCATTATGTAGTGACCTTCTTTGTCTCTTTTCACAGCCTTTGTTTTAAAGTCTATTTCATCTGATATGAGTATTGCTACTCCTGCTTTCTTTTGGTCCCTATTTGCATGGAAAATCTTTTTCCAGCCCTTCACTTTCAGTCCGTATGTGTCCCCTGTTTTGAGGTGGGTCTCTTGTAGACAACATATGTAGGGGTCTTGTTTTTGTATCCATTCAGCCAGTCTTTGTCTTTTGGTTGGGGCATTCAACCCATTTACGTTTAAGGTAATTACTGATAAGTATGATCCCGTTGCCATTTACTTTATTGTTTTGGGTTCGAGTTTATACACCGTTTTTGTGTTTCCTGTCTAGAGAATATCCTTTAGTATTCGTTGGAGAGCTGGTTTGGTGGTGCAGAATTCTCTCAGCTTTTGCTTGTCTGAAAAGCTTTTGATTTCTCCTTCATACTTGAATGAGATCCTTGCTGGGTACAATAATCTGGGCTGTAGGTTATTTTCTTTCATCACTTTAAGTATGTCTTGCCATTCCTTCCTGGCTTGAAGAGTTTCTATTGAAAGATCAGCTGTTATCCTTATGGGAATTCCCTTGTGTGTTATTTGTTGTTTTTCCCTTGCTGCTTTTAATATTTGTTCTTTGTGTTTGATCTTTGTTAATTTGATTAATATGTGTCTTGGAGTGTTTCTCCTTGGGTTTATCCTGTTTGGGACTCTCTGGGTTTCTTGTACTTGGGTGATTATTTCCTTCCCCATTTTAGGGAAGTTTTCCACTATTATCTCCTCAAGTATTTTCTCATGGTCTTTCTTTTTGTCTTCTTCTTCTGGAACCCCTATGATTCGAATGTTGTAGCGTTTAATATTGTCCTGGAGGTCTCTGAGATTGTCCTCATTTCTTTTAATTTGTTTTTCTTTTATCCTCTCTGATTCATTTATTTCTACCATTCTATCTTCTAATTCACTAATCCTGTCTTCTGCCTCTGTTATCCTACTATTTGTTGCCTCCAGAGTGTTTTTAATATCACTTATTGCATTATTCATTATATATTGACTCTTTTTTATTTCTTCTAGGTCCTTGTTAAACCTTTCTTGCATCTTCTCAATCCTTGTCTCCAGGCTATTTATCTGTGATTCCATTTTGATTTCAAGATTTTGGATCAATTTCACTATCATTATTCGGAATTCTTTATCAGGTAGATTCCCTATCTCTTCCTCTTTTGTTTGGTTTGGTGGGCATTTATCCTGTTCCTTTATCTGCTGAGTATTCCTCTGTCTCTTCATCTTGTTTAAATTGCTGAGTTTGGGGTGTCCTTTCTGTATTCTGGCAGTTTGTGGAGTTCTCTTTATTGTGGCGTTTCCTCACTGTGTGTGGGTTTGTACAGGTGGCTTGTCAAGGTTTCCTGGTTAGGGAAGCTTGTGTCGGTGTTCTGGTGGGTGGAGCTGTATATCTTCTCTCTGGAGTGCAATGAAATGTCCAGTAATGAGTTATGAGATGTCTATAGTTTTGGGGTGACTTTGGGCAGCCTGTATCTTGAAGCTCAGGGCTGTGTTCCTTTGTTGCTGGAGAATTTGCTTGTTATGTCTTGCCCTGGAACTTATTGGCCCTTGTGTGGTGCTTGGTTTCAGTGTTGGTATGGAGGCGTTTGATGAGCTCCTGTCAATTAATGTTCCTTGGAGTCAGGAGTTCCCTGGAGTCAGGGTTTGGACTTAAGTCTCCTGCTTCCGGTTATCGGTCTTATTTTTACAGTAGTTTCAAAACTTCTCCTTCTATACAGCACCATTGATAAAACATCTACATTAAAGATGAAAAGTTTCTCTACAGTGAGGGTCACTCAGAGAGGTTCACAGGGTTACATGGAGAAGAGAAGAGGGAGGAGGGAGTTAGAGGTGACCCAAATGAGATGAGGTGAATCAATAGTGGAGAGAGTGGGCTAGCCAGTAGTCACTTCCTTATGTGCACTCCACAACTGGACCACTCAGAGATGTTCATGGGGTTATACAGAGAAGAGAAGAAGGAGGAAGGTAACAGAGGTGGCCAGAAGGATAAAAGGGGGGAATGAAAAGGAGGGAGACAGATCCAGCCAGTAATCAGTTCCCTAAGTGTTCTCCACCGTCTGGAACACACAGAAATTCACAGAGTTGGGTAGAGTAGAGAGGGGTTAGGGAGGAGACACAGGCGACCTGGTGGAGAAAAGGGAGAGTCCAAAGGGAGAGAGAGCAGTCAAGCCAGTAATCTCACTCCCTAGTGACAAATGGGTCCTGAAGATTGGGTCCTTAAAGGTACAAAATTGGTAACAAATACATAAAAGCAAAAATTAAAAATCTAGAGTAGAGTTTGGAATTTCAAAAATACGATGTTAAAGAAAAGAAGAAGGAAAAGAAAGAGAGAAAAAAACGAACAAACAAAAACAAACAAGGTCGCGAAAATTATAAAGAAAGTACAGGTACAAAATTGATAACTAATACCAGAGAGCAAAAATTAAAAATCTAGAGTAGAGTTTGGAATTACAAAAATACAATGTTAAAAAAAAAAAAAAAGAAAAATAGAGAGAAAACAAACAAATACGAACAATGTCACAAAAATTATAAAGAAAATAAAGGTACAAAATTGATATCAAATACCAAAAAGCATAAATTAAAAATCTAGAGTAAAGTTTGGAATTTCAGATATACAATGTTATATAAAAGAAGAGAAAGAAACAGAGAAGAAGAAAAAAAAAAAGTCACAGAAATTATATAAAAAAAAACTATAGGTACAAAATTGATAACATATACCAAAAAGCGAAAATTAAAAATCTAGAGTAGAGTTTGGAATTTCAGAAATACAATGTTAAAGAAAAGAAGAAAAAAACAAAAACAAAAACAAAAAAGGTCAAAAAATTATAAAATATATATATATGAAGTTTGCTGAAGAAGAAAAAAATAGGGTCTTTTTTTTTTTTGCAAAGTAATAGGTTATAAAAGTGAAAATTAAAGGAACAATAGAGGACTTAAAAATTTTTTTTTTAATTAAAAAAGAAAGAATGATCGTAAAAATAATAAAAATATATCTAGGACTTTTTTTTTTTTTTGTGGGTGTTGTGGGTTCAGTTCATTTTTGGCTAGTTCCTTGGTCAGATTTATATTTCTCAAGATCTATAGGCCCCTTCCTATGTAGTCCGTAGTAACCACAGGGTTTTGATCTATTGCCTGTAGCTTCCAAGGCGTTTCCCTCTGTTATATCTTCTTCTGTTTGCTAGTCTCTTCAGTATCTGGTTTCCGCCCTGACACAAAGGGCACGGTGGAGGACACTTTTTTTTTTTTTTTTAGGCTTACTTGTTCAGTCGCGCTGTGGGGAGGGAGGGAGGGATGCTGCAAACAAATAACACTGGCGTGGGCTCGCAGTGCCTCAGCCACCCTGGGTCTGCCCCCGCTCACGGCGCGTGTAGCCTCCCTGTCCACACTACTCGGACTCTAGGTTGTTCCGCCGGGAACAATCCGAGGCTGGCCCTGGGCTGCCTGCACCTCCCAGGTCCAAGCCGCTCAGGTTCAGGCACTCGGGTAGTCCTCAGAGGCGCAGACTCAGTTGGGCCTGAGTTTTGTGCTCTTCCCAGGTCCGAGCAGCTCAGGTGATGAGGTGTTTGGCGAGCGCCAATGCTGCGACTTATCGCCTCCCCGCCACTCGGTTATCTGGGTGTAAAACCGGCGCACCTTCTCAGGCAGATGTTGACCGTCCAGACCCCCAATAAGTTTTAGTTAGCAAAGAAGCCTGCTTACAGTTTTATAGATAATGTCTCTCTGGGGCTGCGATTGCCCCCTTCCGGCTCTGGCTGCCTGTCACCGGAGGGGGAAGATCTGCAGCCGGCTATCTCTGTTCAGTCCTTTGTTCCGTGCGCGGGCCTGGCGGTCTTAGGTTAGGGCTGGCTTTTCGCGTGGTAGATATCCCACAGTCTGGTTTGCTAGCCCACATTATTTCGCTCAGATAGCGCTCAGGGTATTCAGGCCAGATTCTTACTCTCAGTGATGCAGCCCACGCCGCGCCTCCCTGCCCAGTCAGGGCCCTATTTTAATGTGAAGTGATTTATCAATATGATATTCCTGTCATACTGGGAATGTCAAGTGACGATCACAGGCACAGTGTGAATGCTCTGTGTAGCAGGGATGGCAGAAAGTTAGAAATCCTTACGATACAGAGTAGGGGAGGGCAGAGGGGAGTAGGGAATGAAGGTGGGGGTCTCCCTGGCGTGAAGACAAGAGAAACTAGTTTCTGGTTCTCCCACTAGTTATCTTGAGATTTTCGACAAATGTTTGGGGTCTCTACTTCAGGGTGTAAAATGAATAAATTTAGTATAGCATGTAATGTTCAGCATTAAATATGAGAGAAACTATACAGAAGAAAATGTTTATACTTGAATAAATTGTAAGACACTGCTGTACTTGCAATAGCATGCTTTTAGGATAAGTGTTACTTTGGTGGATAATCTCCCAGATTTTTTTGGATAAGATATAAATATGCTTAATTTAGCTAATTTAGGACCTTATTTAGGGTATATTTTTATGTATTTATATTCCATATGAAATACTTTTTTGCATAAATGGGACCACCCCACAACCTAGTTTCTTTACTCTATATATCTGCTTGGTCATTTTATTTTTTCACTTGGTCATTTTAAGTGGCTGCTGAATGTACATGCAATAATGTATGATAACAGTATTCAGAGTGCTTTTTTTTTTTGAGAGTTCTTCTTGATTTAGAATATCGTATATACTGACTGCTATAGTAAATGTGTTTTTGTCTCTCTTTGTTTTTGTTCACTTAAGAAGTTATCTCCTTTGAATAAGTTTCTCAAGATGGGATTGCTGGCCAAAGATTAGTAAGAACATTAAAAATGTGGACACATTTGCTGATCCCAGGAACATGGGAAGGTTTATACTTCCAGCAATTTTAGAAAGCTCCTTCCCTCCAATTGTTAAATACAGTGGGCTTTGTTGATCTTATACATTTTTTGCTACTTTGGTAGATGAAAAAGAAATTCCATTTTATTGGCAATTTTAATTGTTAGTGAATTTAAGGAGCCATTTGTATAAAAGGGACATATACTTGTGGCTGCCAGATCTTTATCACTTGTATTTTAATTTCAACCAAGATAGTTTGAATTTCATTTCCTAAATTTTGAATAATTAGATATAAATTACTATCTTTTTTGAATTTTAGGGTTAATCATTTTGAATCTGAGTATACCTCAGGTATAATTGATAAGTAGTAAAACTTAATACTTTGAAAGTGAGTCTAGTTTTCAGATACGGCCTGAAGTCATCTTAATGTGGGTGATCTGATTAAATAATGTTTTGACTCCTAAACAGAGGTGTGACTGTGTATAGTCATGAGGTTGATAAGCTTGTTTATTTCTGAATGAACTTCTAAAAGTGAAGTTACAAAATTGGCAGGGCAGGAATAGAGATGCAGATACAGAGAACAGACTTTGGACCCAGCTAGGGAAGGAGAGGGTGGATGAATTGAGAGAGTAGCGCTGAAACATGTGCGTTACCATGTGTAAAATAGATAGCTAGTGGGAAGCTGCTGTATGACACAGGGAGTTCAGTGCTGTACTCTCTGACAACCCATAGGGGTGGGTTAGGGGATAAGGGATTTCAGGAGGGAGGGGACATGTGTACTTATGACTGATTCACATTGTTATATGGCAGAAGCCATCACAATATTATAAAGCAGTTATCCTCCAGTTAAGAAAAGAATTTAAAAAATAGATAATAAAAAGGAATATGTGAAACGGATCTGATATGTATAACTAGGACATGTCCTGGGAATTCTCCATGGTAAATCATATTAAAATAGATTTTAAACATTTCTGTTTTATAAAGACTGACTTGGGCAGACCTGCTGCAGCATTCATTTTGGAAGGATGCTTTTGCTAGAAATGATCAGGACTCAAGCACTGAGGATTCCAACGTCAGGTAGTACAAGCTGATCTTTGTGTGGGGGGCATGGTTATTAAGCACTTGGCCCATTGCTATGATTGCAGCCTCAGTGATGTGGATTTCTGTGCTTTTCATAATAGAAAATCGGGCATTTGTTTAATTAAGGGTTGCTTAAAGAGTTTAGTCACGACATTTTGTGTGCTTGACTTTGCTCATTCTCTGTTCAGTTGTTTATTCTCCAGGCAGGGTTTTAGTCCTGTGGTCATTAGTCCTGTTCACCTGGACTCCCGCCTTGTCAGCACATGGTAGGATCTCATTTCCCTCTTTGAAATTAGGTGCAGTCCTGTGACTTGCTGTGGCTGATGAAATGTGAGCAGAAGTGATGTGTTATTTCTGTGTAGAAACTCAAAGAGCCAGGGTGTGATTTGCTACCTTTCTTTCTCCCGATGAGGTGATCAGGAAGAAAATGTCCAGATGGAGTTGCCTTCAGGCTGGGTCTTTAGTGACCACGATGAGCACAGCATTCCTGCCTGCCTGTGGTGGCTGTGTGCACGAGTGAGACATAAAGCTAGGAGAGTCTAAGTCACTAGTATTTTTGGATCATGTTAGCACAGCATAACCTAGCTCATCCTGACTAATATACTTCATTTTATTATTAAGTCTTCTTAGCCTGGGACACTTACAAAAGTGATGGTGTTTTGAAAAGAACAAGGTGAAAAGTAGATGAGCCAAAGTCCAGATAATCGACTCCTCCTCTCTCCACTTCATTCAGTGATAATGGTTGTTTGATTCTTAATTTTAATCTTGTCAATTCAGTGTACTGGATAGAGAAATCTGAATTCTATATAAGGTCTCTCTCAAACTTTGGTTTCTGCGACCCACTGAGCTCAGCTGTTTCCACACTTCAGGCTCTATGAAGAGTACAGAAACTGGGCGTGGGTCCTTGTCTATCAGTGTCAGCAAGTCCTCGGCCACCTTGCACCTTAGTATGCCATCTTCCTTCTGATCTGTATGCCTTTTCTTTCTTACTGGCCTTGCAAGGACTTTTTTTTTAGCATGGTAATGAATGAGGTAATGAAGGAGTGGGGCACGACTGAGCAACTGAACTCAGTGTATGAGGGGTGATGACAATGAACACTATTGCCTGGTTTCTGATTTTAGGATGCATTCAGCCTTCCTGCATTAAGTACAATGGGCTTCCCTGATGGTGCTAGTGGTAAAGAACCTGCCTGCCAGTGCAGGAGATGCAAGAGCCATGGGTTCAATCTCTGGATCAGGAAGATCCCTTGGAGAAGGAAAATGGCAACCCTCTCCAGTATTCTTGGCTGGAGAATCCCCATGGACAGGGGAGCCTGGTGGGCTACAGACCTCAGGGTCTCAAGAGTTGGGTACAACAGAGCATGCTCACATGTGCGAGTGTGTGTGCACACACACACGTACACACGATGAGCTGGAGGGTTTTGTAACTTCCCTTTTTCAGTTGGAAACGAATGTTATTAATAAACGTCAAATGCCTTTTTGTATCAATAGATAGGATCATGTGGTTTCTCTCCTTTAGAGTCTCTTTATGGACTCTTACGTAAATTTGTTTTCAACCTTGCCTTCCCACTGTGAGCCACACTTCCTCATGGTGTATGCTTTTATGTCTTGATGGATGTCTTTGGGACCAAGTGACAGGAGGATGATGAGAGAGGAAAAGTAAGAGAACAGAGAGATTTGCCTCACCTTCTTGGGATCATAGCTCTCTGTTTAGAAAAGAGGATGTTTCTCCCACAGGATTTTAGGCGTGGGCCAGAAGTGTGTGCTGCAAGATTACCTGGAGGCTGGGGCAGGACAAAAGGGAATAAGAAAAACCAAAAACCAAACAAAAAACTAGGGTATTTCCCCTGCTCTGACCCTTAGGGTTTCCCTTTCCTGTTCCTTGGAACAGAAATAGAGGATTTCTTGTGGAGCTCCTTTGAGCCCAGGGCTGGTGACACTGGAAGGGCAAAAATGAAAGGGAAGCTCATTGCTGGCTCACTGATGCTTCGAGTACTGGTTTACTTCTCCTGTTGGCCCGCTGCTATTTATTTTTCAGTGATAAATTTTATAGGCGTCTTAGTACAGTGCCTCGCACACAGTGAGAGCTCATTTCAGTTACTCAATGAAAAATACTACCTTTCTAATTCCATAGTTTGGCCAAATGTCCTGTGCAACTTAAGTATCTTTGCCAGCCTCTTGTTCAACACAGAAAACTACAGAAAGCTCAGTAGTAAGCTTGATTGAGTTGAGTTTCTCTTGTTAAACAGCAGAAACATGGAATATTCTGGGTCCCAAGATGCCACGGAACTTCTGAAGAGCCCTCAAGGTGGACAAGCAAAGGGGGAGAAAAGTGGGCAGCGACTCAGTCACTCCTTCAGGCTGGGTGAGCTTGCGTTTGACCATGGTCCTGCTGCTCCGAACACTGTTTCTGACAGTCCCTAATCTGTGTTATCTGTCTCTTCACATCTCTGTCTACATCATGCCCTGCTCATATTTTTGTTCACTTATGGATATTGTTTTACCTTCCTGCCACAGAAAATCCATCTGACTTGCGGCCTAAGAGTACCCTTGGGGGTCAATTGAATGAGTCCATGTTTCTTCTCAGGTATGTAGAATAACAGAGTGGTAAGGAGTCTTTGGGGGATGAAAGCTAAATCTTCTTAAAGTGTCTTGTCCTGGTGGCGAACCATGTTGCACAGAAGTAAAGGCCAGGGATAAACACCACATTCCCATTTTGCTCTCCTAGTAAGTTACTGTTCGGTGCTGGCCAGTGGAATGTAGACTTCCCTTTGTATTTTTAAAATTTCTAACCAAGCCACCTTATCTTTTCTATTTATAAGGGTTAAAACTTCTTTATTTTGTACTTCTACTACAAGTAAAATTGAATTTAAAATTTCAGAAATCTGGCTCCTTTATTTGGATAAAGACTTATAGGAAAAAACAGGTTGTGTTTTTCTTTAAATGTAGTTTTATCTGGGAGGGAGGCTTAAACAATATTTGCAATCATTGAAATAATAAAATCAGAATGGTATTTAAAGTGATTAGGCCAGTGTATTTAAAATTTTGATAAAATGTAAATATTAAGTGTTATAGTTTATTTATAGGTTCAGCCTCATAGTTTAATTTCATGACATAGGAGTTATAATAATAAACTAAAATTTTCTGATTTGTTTTACCCATATTTAAATATAAAGGATATTAAATTTGTCTGTACATCTTAGGCATTTTAAGTTCAGTTAAAAAAAAATTTGTACAGTCTCTGGTAAATTTTGTGACCTAAGTAAGTACTTGTTTAATGAATGAATACAAAGGCAGGTAAGTGGAGGAGAGGTGGTATTTGGAAATTTGAAGGAATTCATCACCAAAAGACCATAATGATTTAAATGGAAGAATTTCTTAAAATGCCAAAAACTCAAACTCAGAGACCTGGACGAAGTGGAGTGGCCCCCAGAGTATGGCATCCATTGATACGGGTGGGAGAAATCATTAAAAACAGATGAGGTTTATAACTTGTTGCTTAAGTAGGTACCAAAGTAATTTACCAGTTCAAACATTTTATGAAATAAAGTTATAAACGTTTTCCATGCTTTGTAGAATATCTTGGAGAAGGCAATGGCACCCCACTCCAGTACTCTTGCCTGGAAAATGCCATGGGCAGAGGAACCTGGTAGGCTACAGTCCATGGGGTCGTGAAGAGTCGGACACGACTGAGCGACTTCACTTTCACTTCTCACTTTCATGCATTGGAGAAGGAAATGACAACCCACTCCAGTGTTCTTGCCTGGAGAATCCCGGGGACGGTGGAGCCTGGTGGGCTGCCATCCATGGGGTCACACAGAGTCGGACATGACTGAAGTGACTTAGCAGTAGAATATCTGAGCTATTTTATTAATGTAAATCCTGCCTAGATTAGCACACATTAAAAAAATAATATTTTTTAAGCTTCTAGTTAAAACAAAATACTGTATATAGCGTGCCATGCCCTGCCCAGTTGATCAGCTGTGTCCAGCTCTTTGTGTCCCCATGAACTATAGCCCACCAGGCTCCTCTGTCCTTGGGATTTCCCAGGCAAGAATACTGGAGCAGGTTGCCATTTCCTACTCCAGAGGATCTTCCCAACCCAGGGATCGAACCAGGGTCTCTTGTGTCTCCTGCATTGGCAGGCGGACTCTTTACTGCTAGTGCTTCCTGGGAAGCCCCTTGAGTAATGTTAACTGGTGTGCATTTTTCAGTTCTCGTCCTACTCCAAGAACCAGCACTGCAGTGGCATTAAGTCCTGGTGATGCTGTGACTCAGAGTTCACCACAGAAGACTTCTCCCTTGACCAAAGTAAGCAAAGATAGAATTTTTAATTTTTTTTCATATGCAAGATAACAGACTCACAAGAATAATTGCAAGTTAATCTGTGAACTATGTTTGTAATTGCAAGATTTACAATTAAGTCATCTTCCTTGATTATCACTGGTTTTTCTAGTAAGTATTCTTAAGAGAGAGGTGCTTCATAGGTGTTTTCTTGATAGCAGCTTTATTGAGATGTAATTGACACACCATGCAATTCACCCATTTAAAGTGTATAATTCAGAGGCTTTTAGCATACTCACAGAGTTATGCAGTCATCACCACAGTTAATCTCATCATCCCACAGAGAAGCCCTGTGTACCCATTAGCAGTCACTCCTGTTTTCTTCCAGTTTCTCTAACATTTTGCTGTAGGCAACCACTAATCTGCTTTCTGTCTTTATAAATATGCCTTTAAATGGATCATACAATATGGGATCCTTTGTGACTGTCTTTTTTTACTTAATGTAATGTTTTTTAAGATTCATCCAAGTTGCAGCATGTATCAATACTGCATTCCTTGTTATTGCCTGATAATATTCTGTTGTGTATACCACATTTTATGTTTCCATTCATCAGTCTGTGGACATTTGGGTGGTTTTCTTTTGGCTCTTGTGAGTGATGCTGCTATGAACGGTTGTGTACATTTCTGTGTGGGTACGTATTCTATGCTACATCATATGGTAACTCTTTTTAACCTTGAAGAACTGCCGAATCGTTTTCCAAAGCAGCTGCACCATTTTACATTCTCAGCACCAGTGTGTGAGGGTTCCAGTTTTCCCATACTTACCAAAACTTGTTACTGCCTGCCAGTCAGTAGATTTTAAAATTGTGGTAAAATATACATTACATAAAATTGACCATTTTAACCATTTTATAGTGTGAGTTCAGTGGCGTGTAGTGTTGATACAGTCACATTGTTTTGTAACCGTCAGTACTACGCATTCCCCATATTCCCCCAGACCCTGACAACAACTCTTATACTTTCTGCTTCTGTGAATTTGCCTAGTAAACTTACATAAGTGAATCACACAATATTTAGTGTCTGGACTCTTTCATTTAGCATAATGTCTTCCTGGTCCATGTATCTTCTAGCATGTATCAGAATTTCATTCCTTTTTCAGGCAGAGAAATATTCCATTGTGTGTTTGTACCAATTTATTCACTCATCTTTCGATAGACACTTGGGTTGCTTCAACCTTTTGGCTATTGTAAACAGTGCTACAGTTGTGTCTCTTATTATAGCCACTCTCAGTTCAGTTCAGTCGCTCAGTCGTGTCTGACTCTTTGCGACCCCATGAATCGCAGCACGCCAGGCCTCCCTGTCCATCACCAACTCCCAGAGTTCACTCAAACTCACGTGCATCCAGACGGTGATGCCATCCAGCCATCTCTTCCTCTGTTGTCCCCTTCTCCTCCTGCCCCCAATCCCTCCCAGCATCAGAGTCTTTTCCAGTGAGTCAACTCTTCACATGAGGTGGCCCAAGTACTGGAGTTGCAGCTTTAGCATCATTCCTTCCAAAGAAATCCCAGGGCTGATCTCCTTCAGAATGGACTGGCTGGATCTCCTTGCAGTCCAAGGGACTCTCAAGAGTCTTCTCCAACACTACAGTTCAAAAGCATCAATTCTTCGGCACTCAGCTTTCTTCACAGTCCAACTCTCACATCCATACAAGACCACTGGAAAAACCATAGCCTTGACTAGATGGACCTTTGTTGGCAAAGTAATGTCTCTGCTTTTGAATATGCTGTCTAGGTTGGTCATAACTTTCCTTCCAAGGAGTAAGCATCTTTTAATTTCATGGCTGCAGTCACCATTTGCAGTGATTTTGGAGCCCTCCAAAATAAAGTCCCTCACTGTTTCCATTGTTTCCCCATCTATTTGCCATGAGGTGATGGGACCGGATGCCATGATCTTCGTTTTCTGAATGTTGAGCTTTAAGCCAACTTTTTCACTCTCCTCTTTCACTTTCATCAAGAGGCTTTTGAGTTCCTTTTCACTTTCTGCCATAAGGGTGGTGTCATCTGCATATCTGAGGTTATTGATATTTCTCCGGGCAATCTTGATTCCAGCTTGTGTTTCTTCCAGTCCAGCGTTTCTCGTGATGTACTCTGCATAGAAGTTAAATAAGCAGGGTAACAATATACAGCCTTGACGTACTCTTTTTCCTATTTGGAACAAGTCTGTTGTTCCATGTCCAGTTCTAACTGTTGCTTCCTGACTTGCATACAGATTTCTCAAGAGGCAGGTCAGGTGGTCTGGTATTCCCATCTCTTTCAGAATTTTCCACAGTTTATTGTGATCCACAGAGTCAAAGGCATTGGCATAGTCAATAAAGCAGAAATAGATGTTTTTCTGGAACTCTCTTGCTTTTTCGATGATCCAGTGGCTGTTGGCGATTTGATCTCTGGTTTCTCTGCCTTTTCTAAAACCAGCTTGAACATCAGGAAGTTCACGGTTCACATATTACTGAAGCCTGGCTTGGAGAATTTTGAGCATTACTTTACTAGCATGTGAGATGAGTGCAATTGTGCGGTAATTTGAGCATTCTTTGGCATTGCCTTTCTTTGGGATTGGAATGAAAACTGACCTTTTCCAGTCCTGTGGCCACTGCTGAGTTTTCCAAATCTGCTGGCATGTTGAGTGCAGCACTTTCACAGCATCATCTTTCACGATTTGAAATAGCTCCACTGGAATTCCATCACCTCCACTAGCTTTGTTCGTAGTGATGCTTTCTAAGGCCCACTTGACTTCACATTCCAGGATGTCTGGCTCTAGGTCAGTGATCACACCATCGTGATTATCTGGGTCGTGAAGATCTTTTTTGTACAGTTCTTCTGTGTATTCTTGCCACCTCTTCTTAATATCTTGTGCTTCTGTTAGGTCCATACCATTTCTGTCCTTTATCGAGCCCATCTTTGCGTGAAATGTTCCCTTGGTGTCTCTGATTTTCTTGAAGAGATCTCTAGTCTTTCCCATTCTGTTGTTTTCCTCTATTTCTTTGCATTGATCGCTGAAGAAGGCTTTCTTATCTCTTCTTGCTATTCTTTGGAACTCTGCATTCAGATGCTTATATCTTTCCTTTGCTCCTTTGCTTTTCGCTTCTCTTCTTTCACAGCTATTTGTAAGGCCTCCCCAGACAGCCATTTTGCTTTTTTGCATTTCTTTTCCATGGGGATGGTCTTGATCCCTGTCTCCTGTACAGTGTCACGAACTTCATTCCATAGTTCATCAGGCACTCTATCTATCAGATCTAGTCCCTTAAATCTATTTCTCACTTCCACTGTATAATCATAAGGGATTTGATTTAGGTCATACCTGAATGGTCTAGTGGTTTTCCCTACTTTCTTCAATTTCAATCTGAGTTTGGCAATAAGGAGTTCATGATGTGAGCCACAGTCAGCTCCTAGTCTATAGCCACTCTGCTGCTGCTGCGTCGCTTCAGTCGTGTCCGACCCTTCGAGACCCCGTAGACGGCAGCCCACCAGGCTCCCCCGTCCCTGGGATTCTCCAGGCAAGAACACTGGAGTGGGTTGCCATTTCCTTCTCCAGTGCATGAAAGTGAAAAGTGAAAGTGAAGGCGCTCAGTCATGTCTGACTCTTCGCGACCCCGTGGACTGCAGCCCACCAAGCTCCTCCATCCATGGGATTTTCCAGGCAAGAGTACTGGAGTGGGGTGCCATTGCCTTCTCCGATAGCCACTCTAGTGGGTGTCAAATTAGATCTCACTGTAGTTTTGATTTCATTTCTTCGTTGGCTAATAATAGTGAGCATCTGTTTAAGTGCTGATTGGAAATTTATGTTTTCTTTGGAAGAATGTTTATGTAATCCTTTTGCCCATTATTGAGTTGTAGGAATTCTTTATATGTTTTAGATATATGATCATAAACGTTTTCTTCCATTCTGTGAACTGTTCTTTCCCTTTCTTGATGGTGTCCTTTGAACCACAAATGTTTTTAATTTTGCAGTAGACCAGACTATCTTTTTTGTGTTTGTTGTTGCCTGTACCCTTGGTGTCATAACTAAGAAACAGTTGCCAGCTCTCAGGTCGTGAAGGTTTATGTCTGTGTCAGTCTGCAATCCATTTTGAGTTAGTTTTTGTATATGGCATGAGGTAAGGAGGTCCATCCAAGTTCTTTGGTTTACATGTGGACATCCAGTTGCCTCAGCACCATTTGTTTAGAAGGCTTTTCCTTCCCCATTTAAATGTCTTGGAATTCTTGTTGAATATTGTGCTTAGTCACTCAGTCGTATCTGACTCTTTCCAACCCCATGGATTGCAGCCCACCCTGTTCTTCTGTCCATGGAAGTCTCCAGGCAAGAATACTGGAGTGGGTAGCCATTCCCTTCTCCAGGGGAACTTCCTAACCCAGAAATAGAACCAGGATCTTGTGAATTGCAGGCAGATTCTTTACCAGCTGAGCTAACAGGAAAGCCCAAGAATACTGGAGTGGGTAACCTATCCCTTCTCCAGGGGACCTTCCTGACCCAGGAATTGAACCGGAGTCTCCTGCATTGCAGGAGGATTTTTTCCCAGCTGACCTATCAGGGAAGCCCTGTTGAATATTAACTTTAATCAAAGGTTTGTTTCTGGACTCTCAGTTCTATTCCACTGACTGATTCTTTCCTCACGCTAGTAGCACCGGGTCTTGGGTGCTGTGACTTTTTAGTAAGTTTTGAAATTAGGAAGTATGATTCTTGACTTTGTTCTTTTTCAAGGTTTTTTTTTTTTTCTTGGTCTATTCTGGGTCTCTTAAATTTCCATTGGAATTTTAGGATCAGTTCACCAGGTTTTGAAAAGAAAAGAAGCCATCTGGGATTGTGAGAACAATTATGTTGAATATCTAGGTCAATTTGGGGAGTATTGCCATGTTAGCAGTATAAAGTTTGCTTCCACGGATATGGGATCTCTTTCTACCTATTTAGGGCTTCTTTAGTTTATTTCAATCATAGTTGTTTTGAATGCAGAAATATTTTGAATTAAATATTTTTCCATGTTATCTTTTATTGTACTTTTTGCTTGGTAGATATAATTGCTTTTAATTCTTACTGTAATTTTTATGTAATGGGAAATGCATTTGAACTATGTGAAACTTAATTTTGCATTGAAATGAAATGGTAAAAGGTTATAATAAAATCTTCCTGTGCTAATACATGTTTTGTTAAATGTGAGATATGGAATCAGTGTAAAAGTAAAAAGATGCATTCTGAAATGGGATAAATGTTGAATTTCTCTTGCCAGATGTTTATTGTAGAGGAGTGTATGTAATCTTCTTATTGAGAATAGTCAAGCACTAATTATAGAATTACTATAAGGGAGCTTAGATTTTATAATTCTTTAAATGATACCTGATGCTTTTTATTCAATTACAAAAATTTTAGAAAACTTGAAAAATGTAGAAGAGGACAAAGAGAATAAAAAACTGCTTGTTATTTAATTACCACCTAGAGTAACCACTTGGAGGAGGAAATGGCAACCCACTCCAGTGTTCTTGCCTGGAGAATCCCATGGACAGAGAAGCCTGGTGGGCTTCAGTCCATGGGGTCGCACAGAGTCGGACACGACTGAAGCGACTTAGCAGCAGCAGCAGCAGAGTAACCACTGATTACATTTTGCTATAACTACTTTTGGTTCTATACATGTATGTTCATTTTTAAACAAAGGGACATAATTTTATATAAGTTTTTTTCATGTAATAAGTAGACCTGATTGCACCTTTTGATTAATTTATTCCTGAGCATTTTATTTGAGTTTATTTTTTGCTACTGTCATTGATATATGGTATTTTTATAACCTGTTTTTGTGCATACGTTCACTGTATATGTATGAAATTAATTTTTACATATATAGTTTTCTAATTGGTCTACTTTACTAATTCTTAGATTATTTTAAAAGTTTTTCAGTTGACTTCATCTTGGCTTTTCTTTTGAGTTTTTCTGTTTTGAAAGTCTGTGTTCTTAAATTTTTTTTTAAACATTTTCTACAAAAGTTCCTCCTAATTCTTCATGAGTCTCTAATATTCTGTCTTCTAAGTTGCAAAGTGATTGTGGTTTCCAGGAACTTTATTAGCTAATTATTCTGTCCTTTACCTTAGTTTTGAATTGTTTATTTTTCTATATATTTTTCACTTTACTGATTTGATTTTCTGGTTATCAGTTTGTTGGTCAGAGTTTCAGTGGACATTCTTGATGCATAAATCCAATTTTTTTTTTTTTCTGATGTGAAATACTTGAGGCAACAGCACTAGGAATAAAAATTGAATTTAAGAAGAGCACAAAGAAGCATCTCGAATAACTGAAGGGGAACATCTAGTTATTTGTTTTCATTATGTATCAATTCCACTTTGGGATTTATAAAGATATAGGCGTTTAATACCTACTTCAGCCTGGAATTTTTTTATACTGTAATTTAAGCTTTATATTGACTATTTGGTAAGGCAGAAATAGATTAATTTTTGGTGAATGAAAGATAAAAAACGTGCTGATAATTGTAACATCTTCATAGTTCTTCATAGATAATTGCCTCTTCATAGTTGAGCACATCAGACTATCGAAGATCTGTTTCGTAGTCCTAACCAACCTTTGTGGTGAACACAAGCAAGTCAGCTACTTGCTCTGAGCTTTGTTTTTTTCACCTGTAAAAACAGGAATAATAATGCAGTAGATATAGGGTTTTTGTGAAGATCAGATGAGACTGTCTGTGGAAGTGTTTTGAAGAGCAGTGGAGGTCCATCAATACAAGTGACCTTTTTCAGTGGAGTCTATTTAGCATGTTACTGACTCCGCCTCTTAAAACATGGGCTTCCCAGGTGGCACTAGTGGGAAAGAATCTGCTTGCCAGTGCAGGAGATGCAAGAGAGGAGGGTTCAATCCTTGGGTTGGGAAGATTGCTTGGAGAGGAGGAAACAGCAACCCACTCCAGTTTTCTTGTCTGGGAAATCCCATGGACAGAGGAACCTGGCAGGCTACAGTGCAAGGGTTGCAAAGAGTCAGACACGGCTGAAGCGACTGAGCACATGCAGTCACAGAAACTGTCTAATTCTTGTTACTGTTCCAGATTGCAAGTGGCCACATGAGTCAGCAGGATCTGGAGTCCCGGATGAGAGAGCTTATCTACACAGACTCAGATCTCGTCATCACCCCAATCATTGACAATCCGAAGGTGCGGAAAGACCCCAAAGACACCCTGGGGCTGGAATCTGGGTGACGTTTTCATTCCCCAGTCTTATCTTCTCCCCCGATTCTTGTGGTTGTCTGCTTTTCTTTCTTTCCTGCCACGTGCCCATACTTACTTAGATGAATGATTGCAGACACGCTCCCTGATGGTGTGTGGTGAAGGCACATGTCAATGAGCAGCGCTCCTCGGCTGGGGTGAGGGGCTAATCACAGAGAGACCATAGCTCTCATAGGTGGTCAGGATTGCAGGGCAGGTGATGGCGAGAGACGGGGAGCTTGTGTGCAGCTTCTCTGAGTGTTAATATTGTACAGGACCACGGCATGGTTAGTAGAGCTAGGGGACTGGCATTGGTACAGTGCGAGTAACCGCTGAACTTACTCGAATTTTATCACTTGGGCCACCGGTGTCCCTTTTCTGTGCCAGGATCCCATGTTGCAGTTGGGATCTTTTGCCTCCAATTGGTCCTTGTACTCCATGGTCTTGTGGTAATTTCTTACTGTTTCCTTGTCTCTTATGAGCTTGGGCTTCTCCGGTGGCTCAGACGGTAAAGCGTGCCTGTAGTGTGGGAAATCTGGGTTTGATCCCTGGGTCAGGAAGATCCCCTGGAGGAGGAAATAGCAACCCACTCCAGTCCTCTTGCCTGGAAAATTCCATAGATGGAGGAGCCTGGTGGGCTACAGTCCATGGGGCCTCAAAGAGTTGGATACGACCGAGCGACTTCACTTATGATCTTGATACTTTGAAGAGTACAGTACTGGGTAGGTATTTTGTAGAATGTCCCTCCGTTTGGGTTTGCCTAAGCATTTCTCATGATTACAAATGATGTTATGCATTTTTTGGCGAGAATACTACCAGCAAAAGTTTTAAAAATGCTCCCTAGGGAGTTTTTGGAAACGTTAGATATAGAAATGAGGGTTGAATTTTTAAATTAAAAGTGTCACAATGAAGTCCCCCAGCTAACCCAAACTCATGGATCCAACTGCTACGTGTAGTCTTCATTTTGCTTGAGAAAACCATATGGGTCTTCTGTTCAAGACCTCAGCCCACCTTCCAGCTCTTCCGTAAATCCTGACCGCATCAAACCTAAAGTCCTTATTGATTCTCTAGTTTCTTAGAAACATTTCTCTGAAGTCTGTAATTATGTCCTGCCAGTTTTTCATCCTAATATAAATATTTCATGTTTTTTCTGCTGTTTAACAGATGTTTGTCGTATCTTTCCAACCAGATTGTCAGCTCTCTGGCAGTTGGATCATGTCTTTGATGTGTTTCTCTCCCCCTTCCCACTTAGCACAGTGCTTTGCCTTGACAGGCAGCCAGTAAAGATTTATTGAATAACTAAATTTCTAACCTAGAAGTAAATTAGCTTAAGAGTAAGCCAAGATAGGGTGGACTGACTCTTTTCCATGAAGTTTTATTTTTTTGCAGACGTGAATTGAAATGATTTTATTTTATGCCTTATCACTCATATTTGTGTATTAGTCTGAAAGGGTTCTGTTGAATGCTTGTTTTTTTTTGTGTTACATTTTATGTTGTTCTTCTCTGTCCTTATTGATTTGTAATGGCATCACTGACTCGATGGACATGAGTCTGAGTGAACTCCGGGAGTCGGTGATGGACAGGGAAGCCTGGCATGCTGCAGTCCCTGGGGTCGCAAAAGGGTGGACACCACCGAGCGACTGAATGGAACTGAATAGGAGATACATCGGGAGACAGATACCCATCTCAAAAGTTTTTTTTTTTTTTTAACCACAGATTATGAAACAACCACCAATTAAATATGATCCAAAAATATTGCATCTACCAGCACATTCAGGTAGGATCCTAAAGGGCTTATCAAATACATAGATTCATGGCAGCCGGATACAAATATAAAATTTAATTGTAAATGGAATATTTTATTTATGAATAGCTAAATTTTTATTTTCCTGCCAACTGGCTATTTTCCCGAGGCATTAAGAAACCAGCTATAATCCTCTTGTGCCAGCATTTGCCTTACTCAGCTGGGTCCAGGCTGCCATGGACTCTTCAGGGCAGGAAAGTTTCTGTGAAGCTGGGTGGGTTTTCCTGTTGTGTGTGTGGGCCCTTCTCCCGCCCTGGACCTTAAAAGCCAGTTGAATTTCCAACATTAATCGTGCTGTTGTGGGTACAGAGAGTTGGAAACCATAAGGAAGAATCGAGATTTCTACCTGAGGGAGTGGGGCAGTTGAGATTGGAGTCAGATGGCTCATTTTTGGGGGGATAATGTAGGCCTGGAGAGACTTGAAGCATGATTGTTACTTTTCTTTTTTTCCTAATGGAAAGTCTTATTTAGGGTGAGTGTAAGAATTTTTTTAATACCTTGAATTTTGATGTATTTTGTTTGATAAATTATGTTTTAAACTAGACCTGGAAAGATTCTTCATCATAGTTGGAGTAGAATCTAAAAATTGAAATCAAAGTAAATGTAAAATAAAACATGTTCATGTTTTAAGTATTCCAAGTAGAGGCACAATTTATGAAAACTTAGAGGGGTTTATCTCGAAATATTCCTTCCCTTTTCCACTTTAGTTTGAATTATTTTAAGAAATTATTGTTAAAGCTTATTTTGTTTAAATATAGAGATTAGGTGAAATTATGTTAATTTTAGCTGGCAGTTCATTTCCCAGTTTCTGCCTTTTGTTTGTAGGCATTTGGAGGTGGTACTCCCAGATGGTTTCAGCTCTGTATTAACCTAGTTATATTTACTAGTCATTTCAGTGGGACTTCATAATAACTATAAAAATTTTGGCTTTTCCAATATCTTAAGGCTAGGTTGCATTATTTATGCAAAGGCCATCTTGTTTTTTTCAGAGTACAGTTTTATTTAACTTTGTACTTTGTTATGCTCTTGGTTGCAAGAAAATTCTACTAAATTTAGGCATCTGCCATGTTTTTTAAGCATAGTTTTCCATTGACATAGTTTACAACATCTCCATGGGTAGAAAAGTAGAAGAATATAGAAGAGTGACTAAAAGTGGTGGCATCTTTGGAGTGTTTTGGTTTTGATGGTGTAAAGTTAGGGTTTTCTTTGCCCTCACTTTAGCTATTGAAATTCTGTGTTCTTCTTTCTCTTGCAACATTTGTAGCAATCTCTTTTCACATAATCCCCACTTTTACTATTTTCTTTCTTCTGCAGTGGATAAATTAGTATTTCTAGAAGACCAGGATTGGAATGATTTTCTGCAACAAGTGTGCTCGCAGATCGACTCCACTGAGAAGAGTACGGGGGCCTCGCGAGCCAAGCTGAATCTCCTCTGCTACCTGTGCGTGGTAGCTGGGCACAGGGAGGTGGCCACCAGGCTCCTCCACTCCCCCCTGGTGGGTTCCTAAATATTGGGAAGCAAATAACTCCTTTCACGTCCTTGCAGTCTGCCTTCTGCACTTAACTTTTTAATTTCTATAGAGAGAAAAGCAAGCACTAAAATACTAATTCAGTTTAATTAAAATGAAAAAAGTGATTTATCAGGATGACAGGTTTGCCAGTATTGTCCTGTGTTTAATGCTTGTATCTAAAAGCATTTGAATCGACATTGACTTTGAAGAGCTTCTTTTTATGTTATGTTACGCTTGCATTTTATGTTAACTTGTAGTAATTGTAAGATTTATTTCATCCATGAAATCATAAGAGAGCAATCTTTTCATCAGCTGCTGGAGTGAGCTGCCCATGTGGAATAGGGGCTCTTTTCCTGGGTCTTCCTGGTGAATTCCAAGGTTTCTCATGTGACACTGAATGGGGAATTGAGTCTCTAAGCATTTTTCCTTCTTCCTCTGATAATATTATTTCTTGGGCTGTCTTGGCTCATCAATGAAACCATGGGAATTTGGCAGAGCTTTTGAAGTCATCCTCAGAAAGGAGCATTTTCCTTTCTGGGCCTTCATTGGGGAACTACCTTGAAAAAATTTAAGTTCATTTTCTTGCAGAGTAGTGTTACAGTTCCTTATTTGGTACTTATGTTTGTGGGGTGAGGGGCAGTGGCATGTTTAGAGAATAGAATTGAGTTGGAGAAACTGGACGTACTTGTTTCTTAGTTTTTATCCAGTATATTCAGTGCTTTTGCATCTTTGTAAATAATTACTTCCTTGGTGCGGAATTTGCATTTCATTTGTATATAGGTTTGATTTGTTAATTTAGTGGTCAATTGCTGTCTCATTTCATGATTTAAATACATTTTAATTTTTATATTCTAGTTCCAGTTGCTAATCCAGCATTTGCGAATAGCTCCAAACTGGGATATGTAAGTAACATTTATATTTTAATAAATTATTCTTATTTTATTAAGTAGTTAAAACATGCATATTTATTAAAAGCACATACTCTTAAATACTTATTACGAACTATTCTAAAGTAATGATAACTCTGAATCATAGTCCTTTCTGTACCATTCCAATTGTCAATTTAAAAATGAAAGTGAAATTGAAAGTCGTTTGGTCATGTCTGACACTTTGAGACCCCATGGACTATGCAATCCATGGAATTCTCCAGGCCAGAATATTGGAGTGGGTAGCCTTTCCCTTCTCCAGGGGATCTTCCAAACCCAGGGATCTTCCAACCCAGGGATCAAACCCAGGTTTCCTGCATTACAGGCGGATGCTTTATCAGCTGAGCCACAAGGGAAGCCCAAGAATACTGGAGTGAGTAGCCTATCCCTTCTTCAGTGGATCTTCCCTGACCCAGGAATCGGACCAGGGTTTCCTGCATTACAGCTGGATTCTTTACCAACTGAGCTATCCTTATCCTAATATTATAAATTCAATTCTAAGGTTATATAAACTACTTTAAAACTTTATTCATGGTTACTCTTTAGAATATTCTTTTTAAAATAATTTTAATTGGTTTATTTATTTTTGGCTGTGCTGGATCTCAATTGTGGCAGGCGGGCTTCTCATTGCAGTGGCTTCTCTTGCTGCAGAGCCTGGGCTCCAGGCATGTGGGCTTCAGGAGTTGCCCACATGGGCTGAGGAGTTGAGGTTCTCAGGTTTTAGAGCACAGGCCCAACAGTTGTGGAGCACAGGCTTAGTTGCTCCAAAGTATGTGGGATCTTCCCTGATCAGGGATCAAACCTGTGTCTCCTGGATTCTTTACCACTGAGCCACCAGGGAAGCCCTTGAATATTCTGAGTCAAATACTTTACACTTATCCCTGTGTTTTAATTTAGTTACACTAAGGTGTTCTCCTTTGCCACTATATCTTGCCTTAAGGTGGTAGATAAGAGTGCCTGATGAACTATGGACTGAGGTTTGTGACATTGTACAGGAGACAGGGATCAAGACCATCCCCATGGAAAAGAAATGCAAAAAAGCAAAATGGCTGTCTGGGGAGGCCTTACAAATAGCTGTGAAAAGAAGAGAAGCGAAAAGCAAAGGAGCAAAGGAAAGATATAAGCATCTGAATGCAGAGTTCCAAAGAATAGCAAGAAGAGATAAGAAAGCCTTCTTCAGCGATCAACGCAAAGAAATAGAGGAAAACAACAGAATGGGAAAGACTAGAGATCTCTTCAAGAAAATTAGAGATACCAAGGGAACATTTCACGCAAAGATGGGCACAATAAAGGACAGAAATGGTATGGATCTAACAGAAGCACAAGATATTAAGAAGAGATGGCAAGAATACACAGAAGAACTGTACAAAAAAGATCTTCACGACCCAGATAATCATGATGGTGTGATCACTGACCTAGAGCCAGACATCCTGGAATGTGAAGTCAAGTGGGCCTTAGAAAACATCACTACGAACAAAGCTAGTGGAGGTGATGGAATTCCAGTTGAGCGATTCCAAATCCTGAAAGATGCTGCTGTGAAAGTGCTGCACTCAATATGCCAGCAAATTTGGAAAACTCAGCAGTGGCCACAGGACTGGAAAAGGTCAGTTTTCATTCCAATCCCAAAGAAAGGCAATGCCAAAGAATGCTCAAACTACCGCACAGTTGTACTCATCTCACACGCTAGTAAAGTAATACTCAAAATTCTCCAAGCCAGGCTTCAGCAACATGTGAACCGTGAACTTCCTGATGTTCAAGCTGGTTTTAGAAAAGGCAGAGGAACCAGAGATCAAATTGCCAACATCTGGATCATGGAAAAAGCAAGAGAGTTCCAGAAAAACATCTATTTCTGCTTTATTGACTATGCCAAAGCCTTTGACTGTGTGGATTACAATAAATTGTGGAAAATTCTGAAGGGAATACCAGACCACCTGATCTGCCTCTTGAGAAATTTGTATGCAGGTCAGGAAGCAACAGTTAGAACTGGACATGGAACAACGGACTGGTTCCAAATAGGAAAAGGAGTATGTCAAAGCTGTATATTGTCACCCTGCTTATTTAACTTATATGCAGAGCACATCATGAGAAATGCTGGACTGGAAGAAACACAAGCTGGAATCAAGATTGCCCGGAGAAATATCAATAACCTCAGATATGCAGATGACACCACCCTTATGGCAGAAAGTGAAGAGGAACTCAAAAGCCTCTTGATGAAAGTGAAAGTAGAGAGTGAAAAAGTGGGCTTAAAGCTCAACATTCAGAAAACGAAGATCATGGCATCTGGTCCCATCACTTCATGGGAAATGGGGAAACAGTGGAAACAGTGTCAGACTTTATTTTTCTGGGCTCCAAAATCACTGCAGATGGTGACTGCAGCCATGAAATTAAAAGACGCTTACTTCTTGGAAGGAAAGTTATGACCAACCTAGATAGCATATTCAAAAGCAGAGACATTACTTTGCCAAGAAAGGTTCGTCTAGTCAAGGCTATGGTTTTTCCTGTGGTCATGTATGGATGTGAGAGTTGGACTGTGAAGAAGGCTGAGTGCCGAAGAATTGATGCTTTTGAACTGTGGTGTTGGAGAAGACTCTTGAGAGTCCCTTGGACTGCAAGGAGATCCAACCAGTCCGTTCTGAAGGAGATCAGCCCTGGGATTTCTTTGGAAGGAATGATGCTGAAGTTGAAACTCCAGTACTTTGGTCACCTCATGCGAAGAGTTGACTCATTGGAAAAGACTCTGATGCTGGGAGGGATTGGGGGCAGGAGGAGAAGGGGACGACAGAGGATGAGATGGTTGGATGGCATCACTGACTCGATGGACGTGAGTCTGAGTGAACTCCGGGAATTGGTGATGGACAGGGAGGCCTGGCATGCTGCGATTCATGGGGTCGCAAAGAGTCGGACACAACTGAGTGACTGAACTGAACTGAAGGTGGTTCACAAAAAATAATGAGATTATGGTCTGTAAACTCGTGATGGAAGGATGTGTACCTGCTTATATGGAGGCAGCATACTTGGTGAAAAGCACATTAGATGAAGTGTTAGCAGGCTTTGTGCTCTGGTCACCAGTGAGCCTCGATCAGATGATTGATTATTTCTTTCAGAGACTCTCAGCTTCTGAGGGAATCTCTGTGGGGTGATGAAAGTACTTTGGATTCAGACAGATGTTGGAGTGGATCACAGGTCTGCCCCTTGGGAAATTATTACAACAGCTGAATGTCAGTTTCCTTATCTGTAAAATGAGGATAGTGTACCAAGCTCATAGATTTTTGGTAACAATTACAATAAAAAAAAAATTGAAATATAGTTGATTTGCAATGTTGTGTTAGTTTCAGCTGTACAGCAAAGTCATTCAGTTATACATGTATAAATTCTTTACATTAAATATTGAATGAAGTAGGTGTATGAAATACCTGTATGGTGCCTGGTTCTTAGTGGGTGCTTAGTATATTTTGGGGGTGTGGGAGCTGTAGTTGGTGCTGTCAAGCTTAGTTTACCGTTGAGAAGCACATGAAAACACAAAGGTGAAGGTGTTTTGTAAAATGGGCCAGTGGTAGGAGAGGAATTCTTCCCTGCTGGTGAAATATGGGGGAAGCAACAGGTGTCCACAGAATGCTTTCTTGAATAATTACTCTTACACATCTTCTAATATTACTCTCCCAAGGTAAATTCTGGCATTACAAAATAGGATTTTTACATCATTTTTGAGCCTAGTAAACTTTGAGAAGAGTTGTGGTATGCTCAGTGAAAAGAAAATGACATCTAACCCTTCGGTGAGCCTCAAATTACAGCTTTGAATGGGGTGCCCCCTGCTGACTTTTAAAAACAGACACTCTTAATCTTTTCCAGGTACTACTGTTACTTGTGAAACGGGCTTCCCTGATAGCTCAGTTGGTAAAGAATCTGCCTGCAATGTAGCAGACCCCAGTTTGATCTCTGGGTTGGGAAGATCTGCTGGAAAAGGGAAAGGCTACCCACTCCAGTATTCTTGGGCTTCCCCTGTGGCTCAGCTGGTAAAGCATCCACCTATAATGTGGGAGACCTGGGTTTGATCCGTTGGTTGGGAAGATCTCCTGGAGAAGGGAAAGGCTACCCACTCCAGTGTTCTGGCCTAGAGAATTCCATGGACTGTATAGTCCATGGGGTCGCTAAGAGCCGGACACAACTGAGCGACTTTCAGTTACTTGTAAAACAGTTTTAATTTGAGGAAAATGATGGCTAGTTGAGCCCTCTGCTCGGAGTCTTATTTTACTCTCATTGTCCATTCAAATACTACTTCTTCCAGTGAGGCTTTTTCTGATCCAGGTCTTATCACCTTGACAGCATATGATTAGGGTCTTTAACTCAGCTAGGGGATAATCACTGTGGAAGTAGGTATGCTCACTCCTTGGTGGTATTCTGTATATAGGAAAATGAAATGAAAAATAATGTGGTGTAATTTTGTAAGTTTCTCTTCCCTTTATATAACGTATTATATATTTTTCATGTCATTAATTTTTTTGCCCAGGATTTTTTTGTGTGGTATGCCTCTTTTTATAGGCTATGAATATTTGATCATTTTATTTACCCTGCCCCTATTTTTGGATAGTATTATAATATTGTAAATAATACACTGGTGAACATTTTTGTGCTTAAATCTTTGTGCCTATCTGTTTTTTCTTTTTCCTCTCAGGGCAGATTCGTAGAATTAGAATGAACAGGTAGAGAGCAATAGATAATTTTTGTGACTTCTGATAAATTGCTGAAATTCTCTGTAGAAACATATCAGCCTGCCTTCCCAGTCACTTTGTATAAAAATGCCCTTTTGTTAGAACTCGTAATAGTGAACATTTATAAAATCTTACTGTTTGTTGTTCAGTTGCTAAGTCATGTTCTACTCTTTATGACCAGATGAACTGCAGCATGCCAGGCTTCCTTGTCTCTCACTGTCTCCCTGGGTTTGTTCAGACTCTTTGTCTATTGAGTCGATAATGCCATCCAGTCATCGCATCCTCTCTTGCCCCCTTCTCCTCCTGCTCTCAGTCTTTCCCAGCATAACCTTTGTCAATCAACTTTACGGAGGTATACTTCACAGATAGTGCATAATATTGTAATTTAAGAAATTTTATTTATAAAATATACATAACAAAATTTATCATTTAGCCATTTAAAGTGTATAACTCAATGGCATTATGTATATTGTAGTACTGATGCTGTGCAACCATGATCATTGTCAATTTCCAGAACTTTTTCAGTTCTAAACAGAAGCTCTTATCCAGTAATCATTAAATCCTGATCCCTCCTCTTCCAAGACCCTGATAATCTCAGTTCTTTTGTTTCTATGAATTTCCATCTTCTTGGTACTTAATAGAAGTGAGCGTATACATTTGTGCTTTCGTGTCTGCATTATTTCACTTACCTTAATGCTTTCAAGGTTCATCTGTCTTGCAGCATGGATTAGAAAGTCTTCCTTTTTAAGGGCTGAATAATATTCCGCATATGTGTATGCCACAGTTTGTCTTTTCATCTGTTGATGGACACTGGGGTTGCTTCTAATTCTGACTATTGCAGATAGTGTGGTTGTGAGCACTGGTGTGCAAATACCTGTCTGAGTCCCTGCTTTCAGTTCTTTTGGGTAATATGCCTGGGAGTGGAATTGCTGGATTATTTGATAATGTTTTGTTCAGTTTCTTGAGAATACCGTCAAACTCTTTTACACAGCGTCTGCACTATTTTGCATTCCCACCACCAATGCGTGAGGGTTCTAGTTTGTCCTCATCCTCTTCAACCCTTAGTTTTTTCCATTTCTCTTTTCTTTTCGGTAGTAGCTCTTCTAATGGGTATGAAGTTATATACAGTGTGGTTTTGATTTGCATTTCACTAATGACTGGTAATGTCAAGCATCTTTTCATGTCCGTATTGGTCATTTGTTTGTCTTCTTTGGAGAGATGTCTTTTCAGGTCCTTTGCCCACTTTTGGTTGCCTTAGTTTATTTATAGGAGTTCTGTGTGTATTCTGGATATTAACCCTGTGTTGGGTACATGACTTATCTCCCATTCTGTGAGTTGCCTTTTTGTTCTGTTGATAGTCTTCTTTGATGCCTACGTTTAAAAATTTTGATGCAACCAGGTTTTTCATTTTTTTCTTTTGTTGTCTGTGATTTTAGTGTCATAGTCAAGAAATCATTGCCACATCCAATGCATAAAGCTTTTACATTCATGTTTTTTTCTACTCTGCACTCTTTACTGGAATGTTTGTAAGTCTGAACAGGACTACCAGCCTCCATGTTTGGTGGGAAACCCAATTTCAGATTCCTCTGACCTCGGGGGTCACCACTGCCCGAAGTCACCCCTTGTTTCAGAGACAAGCCCCAGGACTCTGGTCTTCTCCAGGACAGACTTCTGTTCTGCCTGTACAGTGTCCATCAGTAGTGTGAGTGTTTCTACACTTCCTTATATAAAAGATTTTTATATGAAAGGTCCGTACACAGACACAAACTCATTTGCAAATGTACCAGAACCTCTATTCCACTCCAGTCAAATTGTCTTCATTTGCTAAGAAAAATATGATGCCGGGCTTGAAAATCATGACCATAAAGATTGGGGGCAGGAGGAGAAGGGGGTGACAGAGGACGAGATGGTTGGATGGCATTGACCGACTGAATGGACTTGAGTTTGAGCGAACTCCGGGAGATGGTGAAGGACAGGGAAGCCTGGCGTGCTCTAGTCCATGGGGTCACAAAGAGTTGGACATGACTGAGTGACTGAACTGAATTACGTTTTATAGTTTTAGCTCTTACATTTAGGTGTTTGATCTATTTTGAGTTTTTTGTTTTTTAATATAGTATTAGGTAAGAGTCCAGGTTTCTTTTTTTTTTTTTAATTATTTATTTTTGGCTGTTGCCACCTGGGCTTTTCTCTGGTTGCAGCAAGCAGGGGCTCCTGTCTAGTTGCGCACAAGCTTCTCACTGCGGTGGCTTCTCTCGTAGCAGAGCATAGGCTCCAGGGGTTGAGGGCTTCCGTAGTTGCAGCTGGTGGGTTTGAGAGCTCAGGCTCGGTAGCTGTGGTGCACAGGCGTAGGTGCCCTGAGGCATGTGGGATCTTCCCGAAAGCAGGGATCAAACTCCTGTGATCTGCATTGGCAGGTGGGTTCTTTACCAGCGAGCCACCAGGAAAGCCCCAGGTTCGTTCTTTTGTGTATGTATCTCCAGTTTCCAGCACTGTTTTTTGAAAGGACTGTCCTCTCCCCATTAAATGCTGTTGGCAGCCTCGCTGATAGTCATGTTGACCACGTATGGTGAGGGTTTGTTTCCGGGCTCTCTGTTGTTTCATGGATCTATAAATCTGTCTTTCTGTGAGTACCGCAGCGTCTCAATCACCATAGTTTTGTAGTAAGTTTTGAAATCAGAAAATGTGACTTCAACTTTGTTCTCGTTTTTCAAGATTGTTTTCGGTTCCCTGGATGTTCTAGGAAGGAGTTTTCTAGTTTTTGGTACAGTTTGATACTTTAATAAAGTAAATGCTCATTGTCAGTTTTTTTTTTTAAATACAGTTTCTCCATTTGTGAGTTACTTCACTTCTTGATGGATTGGATTTCATTTGGTCGGTTTCTTTCAGAATTAAAAAAAAAAACTTCTTTTAAGAAGACTGTCTCTCAGAGGCTGTGCTTCTGGAGTTGCTCCTTCCTTTGAAACTTTCTGGCTGTGGTTCTGGGGCTCAGGCCCAGCGGGCTGAATGAGGCCTCCCAGGACCTTCAGACCACACCCATCCTTGAGCCCCGGCTTGTGCGTGCTCATTCGCTCGTGTGCTGACTGCAGTTTTGGAAGACTCAGGGCAGCCCACCTCTTTCTTCTTCCTCTTATATGTGACCAGCTTGATTCTGTTTTTCAGTGAAAAAAGAATTTTTCTTTATATTGCAGGCCTGCAACTTTTTACTAGGATGTATCTTTTTACAAATTTTCCTTGCCAGTTGGTCTCTTAAAGGCTTTAGCCTTTCTTTTACTTTTCTCTGTCCTTATGATTTCTTCATCTCTATTTCATCCTTTTTCTGCTCCTGAAACTCCTGTAGGATGGATGTGGGATTTTGTATCTCTTGACTGCATTTTCTTATGCTTTCTTACTTGCTTATTGAGATAAAATCCACCCTTTCTTGGTTTTTATTGAATTTATTTTTTAGAGCTGTCTTAGGCTTACTGCAAATTGAGGGCACGGTAAAGAGATTTCCCACGTGCCTCTCCTTCCCATGCGTGTTGCCTCTCCAGGTATCAGTATCTCCCACCTGAACGGCACATTTGTTACAAATGAGGCTCCTAAAGGGACATGTCAAAATCATCCGAACTCTGTACTTTACAGTACAGTTCATTCTTAGTGTGTACAGTCTGTGGGTTTGGACACTGTTGAATGATGTGTCGCCATCATTATGGTATCATGCAGTATTTATTGGATAAGAAGCAAATTTGGGTTCTGCCTGTTCATACCTCTGACTTCTTTTAGCCACTGAACTTTTTATTGCCTCCATAGTTTTGCCTTTTCCAGAGTGTCATGTAGTTGGGATCATAAAGTATGTAGTTTTTTCCGATTGGCTTTTTTTCCTTAGTAACACACATTTAAGGTTCTTCCATGTCTTTTCATGGCTTGATAGCTCATTCTTTTTATTCCATTGTCAGATATTCCAGATATTCCATTGTCTGTATGTACCACGGTTTATTTAACCATTCACATACTGAAAGGGGTAATTACTATTTCTTTCCTCTCTTTGGCAAAGACCTTTGAAGAATTTTTACTTTCCATTGCAGTTATAAAGCACAACTTCAGTTTTTGTCACCATTACAAATGGACTTTCCAGGTAGCTCAGTGGTAAAGAATCCACTTGCCAGTGCTGCTGCTGCTAAGCCACTTCAGTCGTGTCCGACTCTGTGCGACCCCATAGAGCAGGAGACGCCAGATATGCAGGTTTGATCTGTGCATCGGGAAGGTCCCCTGGAGGTGGAAACGGCAACCCACTCCAGTATTCTTGCCTGGAGAATCCCATGGACAGAGGAGCCTGGTGGGCTACAGTCCATGGGGTCACAAAGAGTCGGACACGGCTGAGCGACTGAGCACGCATGCACACAGATGGTGCTGCAGAGGGCGTTGTGTTCATGTCTCCCTGTGTACACAAGGGAACGTTCCTCTGGGCCATACATGTGGGGGAATGTATGCTCACCCCATCCCATCCCACTTTTCTCCCATGTTGATGCTTACAGTTGTATAATGTAACTAAATGGGGTTGATTTCCTTGGTCCTAACTCTCCACTTCAGAACCCATTTTCTCTCTGTTTACAGAAGGGCCAAGATCGCTCGGATGATTGGTTTACTGGCCTCACACACATCTGAGCTCCAGGAAAATGCACCTGTTATTGAGGTAATTTGTTTTATTACTGAAATGCTATGAATGGAGAGAATGTTCTCAATTTTAGAACATACAGCTCTCGTGGGTGTTCACTTAAGTGTTTTTCGTGGAATGTGGCAGCCGCTATAAAGTAACCTCAGTAGACCGTCACACTTCAGCGCTGCCTCTCATTTTCAACACTGGCAGTTATTGAGGGTGGTGTGGTGGAGTTACATGGCTTCAGGGCTCTATTCATCGTGATTTTAACAATTTTTGGATAAAGCTTGTTTCATTAACTAGATTTCTTGGATGTCTGCCGCTGTTAATTTTAAAAAGTAATAGTGTGTATTTAGCTATCTAGGAAACTTTTGAATTAACATATACTATATTGTGAATTGTTTCTGTTGGATAAGGAGGGATTTTCAAAGTAACTTGAAATTGTGTCAGGTACTCCTTTCTAATGCCATCTGTTTAAAAATTTGTTACTGCTTACAAAATTTTTGTGTTGTGTTGTTCAGTCACTGAGTTGTGTCTGACTCTTTGAAATCCCGTGGACTGCAGCTCGCCAAGCGCCTCTGCCTCTCACTATCTCCTGAAATTTGCCCAAGTTCATGTCTATTGAATCCAACAAATTTTTTAGTTCTGTAACAATCGAAACAACCACTAGATGGCACTCAAACACAGGAAACAAAGTTTACAAGGTAGCCACCATTAAGACCAATTGACTGTAGCAATTGAGACAACCACTAGGGGACGCTCAAACACTGGAAACAAAGTTTTTACAAGTTAGAACTTGAGGAAGAAATAAGCTTGGCAGGTATAGGTCACTTTGTTTGTCGTTTCCCTGTTTTTTTTGGTTTATGCTGCATGAGATGTGATTCCGGTCCCATTTTAGATTAAGGAAAGTCATGACAGCCTCTTGAGAACAGTGCAGTCATTTCAGGAGATGAGGATTCCTGTGAGGCCCATCTATGACCTTAGGTTCAGAACTCTTGAGACGAGGTTTCTGTAGCACAATTGTGTGTTCATATGTAGTTTTCTCCAGTATGTTTCAATAAAACTCGTGGTTGAAGATCCTGTAGGCATTTTAAAGGCATAGACCTCATTTTATTTTATTAATTTTTAAAATTTTATTTTTTTATTGAAGTATAATTGGTTTACAGTGCGTCACTTTCAGGTGTCCAGCAAAGTGATTCAGTTCTACGTGTATCTGTCTATATCTCTTCTTTTTTCAGATCCTTTCCCCTTATAAGTTACTACAAAATACTAAGTATGGTTTTCTGTGCTACACAAGTAGGCCCTTGTTTGTTATCTATTTTATATGTATTAGTGTGTGTATGTTAATCCCAAACTCTTAATTTATCCTCCTCCCCTTTCCCCTTTGGTAGCTATAAGTTTTTTTTCCCCTTTGTCTGTGGGTCTATTTCTGTTTTGTACATAGGTTGATGTGTATTATCTTTCTTTTGAAAAGATTCCATGTATAAGTGATATCATATGATACTTGTCTTTCTCTGTCTTAACCTCACTTAGTATCATAATCTCTGTCTACCCCTGTTGCTGCAAATGGCACTGTTTCATTCTCTTTTTATAGAACCTCATTATTCATCACTGTAATCCATGGTGCCTAGCCAGCCAAGTAACGTGTGTACATCTGGTATTCAGTCCCTGTTAAAAGATTTAATAAATGATTACAAGAATGGTAGGAAAGTGTGGCAGTATAATTTGTTATCAGGAGACAGAAGAGATGGATGGAGAAAAATCTATTTTACTTTTCTTATGATACAGTTTAAGTCCCTTCCATCTTATTCTGCCATCACTGGCTACAGAAAAGAGCTAGTTGTGGTCTCTTGTATATATTTAGAAGCATTTATTAACTTCTTCCTTATGTTTTCTACAGAAAAATATAGCCAGCTTCTTATACTTTTCCTCCTAGGCAACACATTTATCGCCCTGAGTTTGTTGTGGTTCTTATGTGTAATAATTTAAAATAAATATTATGATATTATGTTACGTATATTTAAATCTTAAACATGCAGTGGATATATTTTAGGAAATTAAATATAAAACCTTAAGATTCAGAACTGGAAAGAATATTAACAGATACTCTAGTCTGATCCCTTCATTAAACATTTTCATTATGGAAAATCTCAATATACATAAAAGTAGAGAGGCTGAAATACTGAGCTCACTTCCAGCAGTTACTGACATTTTACGAATATTGTCTGTCTGTCGTCTTACCCTCTCACTCCCCTCCCTGTCTCCTCCCTATGTCTCCCCTTCTCCCGTTACAGTTTTATTTTTGTTTGTTTTTTGGTGGTGCTGTGTGGCCTGCTTGTTGGATTTAGTTTCCTGATCAGGGATTGAACTCCAGCCCCCAGCAGAAAGTGTGGAATCCTAACCACTGGACTGCCAGGGAAATTCCCACCCCCCAACCCCTGGTATAGTATTAAAAAAAAAATCTTAGACCTCATACTGTGCTCATAAATGCTCTAGTATATATATCTAACAGAAAAGGCTTTAAAAAAATACAGCCACCACGCTGTTACCACGGCTAACGCCATCGCCAGTGGTTGCCTAATACTGAATACCAGTCAGTGTTCCGATTTCCCTGATGTCTCACACATGTCATTGTGTATTTTTTCATTGAACCAGGACTGAAACAAGGTCCGGTACTGCATTTAGAGAACATCGACTATTAAGTCCCTGAATTTCAAACATTTTCCTGTTTTTTTTTAGTGCCATTCATTTATCAAAGACAAATTGGCACTTGTTTTGACCGGAGCTGAATTCCATTAAGTTTTATTCTCTCCTTGGTGGTCTTCTCTCACCTGTGTTTCCCATGAACTGCTTAGATATGGAGACTTGCTTAGATTCAAGTTGTTTTATGGAGAAAGGGTAGGAATTCTTCCTAGTTGGTGCTCTGTGTTTCCTATTGACTCACAGGAAGATGCATATAATAGTGTCTGGCTAGTGATAGTGTGATTGGTCACTAGCTTCAAGTGTTGTCAACACTATGATTTTGAACTTTTCCATCACTCTTCAAAGTTCTAGCCTCTATCGATGATCAGTGCCTAGTGGCATTAGTCCTTCAGGGTTCCCAAAATGATAATTTTTTTCTTTCTATAATTCCTTTCTCATTTACAGCTGGTATTAGAACTTTCCCATCTCGGCTAATTGGTTATCCAAAAATACAGTGTGTTTAGCAAAGGCAGGATGAATGATTGTCTACCTTTGTAGACCAATATTCAGAATAATACGTTGTGCATTAGTAGTCTTAATTCTGTCCAGTCAGGTTTTTTTTTTTTTTGTATGAAATTATGGATTTACATATATATGTTTGTATATTCAGTCTGCTGTAGGCATTAGTCTTGTGGACTGAGTTCCGTCTCAGTCCAACAGGAGCCCGTTCGAGTTTGCTCCTTTCTCCTTTCTGCGTGAGCTGATCATTGTCTCTGATAACTTAGTTGCTTTCTGTCAAGAAGATTTCACTATTCTTGGGAATAGTCAGCCTTAGTTCCGAAGTCAGTTCTACAGGAAACCTTATTTAATTCTGGCTGACAGTGGTGCTTAGAGAACACAGTCTGGGTCTGGGTGTTACTGATGCTGGGATTGTCGTTTCTTCTAGCTAGGAAATGTTCCAAAAGAGAAAAATCACAAGTTCACTCGTACCCGTACTTTCAGTTCACAACTTTTCTATTTAAAAATTCAAGCGCTCTTGTTAGAGGCTGAAAACCTTCGTTGGTCATGATATCAATACACTTACCTTCTTTAACCGATAGTTAATAAGTGGTTTAAAAGTAATAACCATATTATTAGTAATAATAAAATTACAAAGTGCTGTTTAAGTTACTATTATTACTTTTTGGTCCTGGGGATACAATCTACTGTGTTTTCAGATCAATTCAAATAATCTTGTCACCAATTTGATATATAATTATATATATATTTCCTTTTGTGTTACATATTTTGGGATTATAGACTCAGGGATTGCTTTGTGTGTGCTTTTTGGATTAAAGATGGTAATACTCTTTTTACTGAAGTGTTACAAACATACAGAAATGTGCACTAAACATAAACTTCATGCTCAGTGAATTGTTGCAAAGTGGAAGCCCAGGAAACTGCTCCTGGTTCAAGAAACAGAGCATTGCCAGCTTGCCAGGACACCCTTCGGGCCTGATCATGATCACTGATCTCTCCCTCTGCCGTACCTTCTGATGCCACAATTACTTTGCCTGTCACTGAGTTATATTTAAATGGAATCACATGGCACGTGGTCTCTGGCTTCTTCTGTTGCATGTCATGTGTGTGAAATCCACGCTCATCTTAGGTGTCTCATTCCCTTTCGTTACACCATCACATTGCTGGTGATGGACATTCGGGTTGTTTGCCATGTTTGGCTATTACAGGTAAATCTTTTAAAAACAGTTTGATGCACTTATGTGAGCCTTCTATTGGATAGACCTAGGAGTTAGCGTTGCTAGGTCATAGGATATGTGTATGTTCAACTTCACAGGGTCATCTAATCTGTTTTCTGAAACAGTTGCATAGCCTTAAACTCCTTTCACCAATGAAAGAGAGTTTTCAGTGCTCTGTGTTTTCATTAATTCTTGGCCTTGGTATAAAATCATGTTAAATTAGCATTTACCAAGTTCTTTATTTTTAGCCTATTTTTTTTAACATGAATGAGTGTTGAATTTGATTCTGTGACATCTGTAGAGGTGATTGTATGGGTTTTATTCCTATCTCTATTAATAGGTAGGTTATATCAATGGCAGTCCTAAAATTAAACCACCCTTGCATTTTTAGAAGGCCTTCCACTTGTGATGTATTAACATCTTTATAATGCTCTGTTGGATTCTCTTTGCTCGTATTCTGGATTTCTCCCCCCTGGTTTCCCCCCGACACTAAGTTCTTGAAAAGCCCACGTGAGTTGCCTTGGGCGGTGTTGATAGTTGTCTGTTTGCTTTCTCTTGGTATCATTAAATTTGATTCTCTAGTCCCAACGTTTCCTATAAATTTTAAGTTAGGTCTAGAGACTTGATGGATTCAAGTTAAATTCTTTTTAGAAAAACTATCATAGATGATGCTGGGTCCTTCGTATTTCATCGTGTCAGGAAACATATGGAGTTGGAACGTACTTGGATCCTTCGATTAAAGAGGTGATGCCAGATATCTCCTTGGCAGTGTCACTGTCACTGCCAAGTTGGGGGTACAGTAAGAAAATAACTTGAAGAGTTACATGAATTGTAACTGTCCTGTTTTAACCTTTTAGTTCATGACACGCTAATCAATGTATTAACTGTCACTAATTCCCACTGTGTTTTCCTCTTATTTTCAGCAGACTGATTCACTTAGTCCATTGTGTATGCAACTGTTTTATTGCTGTTACTGTTTGAAAATTCATCTAGTTTTCACATTTATTTTCCTTTTTATGTCCTAATTTTTTTTGGTAGGATAATCAGTATCTTATGAAATCATAACTTACGGGTATTGACTCTCTGTTATTCAGCGTTCTACTGAATTGGTTTTAGACTTCTTTTTTAAAGCTTTTTGTTTTGTATTGGAGTATAGCTAATTAACAATGTTGTGATAGCTTGAGGTGGACAGCAGAGGGACTCAGCCAGACATATACATGTATCCATTCTCCCCCAAACTCCACTCCCATCCAGGCTGCCATATAACATAGAGCCGAATTCCCTATGGTTTTAGATTTGAATTTTATGTTAAGCGGTAGATACATGGTGTTTTGAAGCATTATTCAGCTTAGGTCTCTCTGAACATTGTGTGCCTGTGGAACTCTAAACGCAGGACATGATGAACTGTATTTACAGACAATTGACTGTTCTGGCATGTATTTGAAAGGTTGTGGTATAGCGTGTCCACTTTGGGCTCTTGTTCTCTGTTATGCTGCACACTTGCACCGCTCCCCCGGTGCCTTGCATGCTGCAGCTTTTCATTACTGAAACAGCTGCACACAGCGAGCTCTGCCATGGTCCTTATTTCCCACAATCCTCATTTCCAACATATCACTTTTTGGAAGAACAAATGATACTTGTTCCACTTTGTGGGATGTACATGTTTCATGTACATAAATGAAATTATTTTTACCTAGAGTTTTCCCCATGTACTGTCTATTATACTTTTTTTTCCCTACTTATAAAATAGCATATGTTTTTTGAACTATGACAACTTAGCTACTTAGATTACTTGGAAATCCTCCCGAAGCAGCAAAAACAAAAAAAATCTAGAAATACAGGATAAAATGTAACAAAGACTTTTAAAAGACTTAGTTGGATGTCCAGGAAAGTAAGGGAGATTCACACAAGTCAGAAACAGGGAGCTGAAATGTGAAATGGTAAGACTTTGAGGCTATCTGAGGCAGGGTAGGGTGGCGGTTATTGTCATTGAGTTTTGTGATCTGGTGGAACTTGAGAACAGAAGCTGAGGCCTTAGGTTGCCCAGCAGCAGTTAGTTGGAACTAAGGCTCTTGAAGAGCTACACCTTTAGTTAAGAACGGGAATTTGCAGGAAGCATAAGAAAAGGAGCAGTCCACTTATCTACACTGGGAGGTATCAAGGAAGCTTGTTGATTTTATCTTTAGCTCTAGAAAAGTTTAAAGTTTTTCATGGAAATTTGTAACCAGACTTTTTTGGGTTTTATTACTGTTTGGAGTGTGCGTTTACACTTCTTTCCAGGTGAGAAACTGACATAAAAATCAAACCTGGGTTGGAATTGTGGTTCTGGTAATGGATGAGAAGCTTCTGCCAATAATGATAAGGAATCTAGACAGAGTATAAAACAGAAGTAGGTAGAAGGTGGAGGGGATGCCCAACTTGGAAGAAAGGAAGCTGACTGTGTGAGCTGTGTTTTCAGCTGGCTTATCCTCCGGCTGTTGCTCCAAGTAGAACCCAGCAGTCTTCCCAGGTTAAGGGACTGAGTCCCATTTCCTAACTTGGTGGGACTTGACTTCCAAACTCTTAGATCCCCAGCTCTGGGCAATTGTTGAAATTTCTGCTCCTCTTTGACCTCTCACCCTACTGCTTTCTGCGGGGCTCCAGGGAGTGTCACTCAACACAAACACACAAACACACAGCCTCCAAGTTAGCCGGAGACTTCAGAACACTTTGGAAAATTTCCAACAATTATCTCATCAAACATTTTTTTCTAGCTCATTCTATAGTTTATGTGTATATTATGTTGTATGTACACATTGTATGTGTTTTTGCATTGTATGTGAAATAAGGTAATGCTGATGTAAGGTGAAATGTGATTGCTTAACAGATGGTATCATAATCTCAAGAGTGTCCAGTAAAAAAGTAAGCAAACAGCTATAGCTAATTTGGTCAGTAGAAGAAATGCAATGCAATTCTGAACTCAATCAAAAGTAAGTTGGGAAAGGAGGATTAAAGGGAGAAAGATCAAATGGGGCAAATAGAAAGTGAATAATAGCAAGATGATAGACTTAAACCACGTCACGTTAATAATTACATTAAAGTTCAGTGGCCTAGATACTTCATTTAAAAGGCACAGGTTGTCATACTGGATTAAAAAGAGAAACCTAGCTATATGAAGTTTACATAAGACATATTTAAATATGAAGATAGACTAAAAACACGGAGAAAGATATACCATAGCAACACTATTAATAAGAAAGCTGCATGGCTATGTTAATAAAAAGATAGATACTGAGGGAGTAACACTAGAGATAGAGATAGGTGTTTCATAATAGAAGTTTCTATGAATTTTGTTGTTTAGTCCAAAGTCATGTCCCACTCTTTTGAGACCCCATGGACTGTAGCCTGCCAGGCTCCTCTGTTCATGGCATTTTCCTGGCAAAAATACTGGAGTGGGTTGCCAGTTCCTTTTCCAGAGGGTCTTCCTGACTCAGGGATTGAACCTGTGTCTCCTGCATTGGCAGGCAGATTCTTTTTTAAAATAATTTTAAAAAATTTTGAATTGGAGGACAGTTACTTTACAATATTGTGATGGTTTCTGCCATACATCAGCATGAATCAGCCATAGGTATGCATATGTCCCCTCTCTCTTAAACCTCTTTCCCCATCCCACCCCTCTTGGTTGTCACAGAGCACTAACTTTGGGTTCCCTATGTCATACAGAAAATTCCCACTGTCTGTGTACTTTACATATGGTAATGTGGATGTTTCAGGGCTGCTCTCTCAAATCATCCCACCTTCTCTCTCCCTCACTGTGCCCATAAGTCTGTTCTCTTTGTCTGCATCTCCACTGCTGCCCTGTAGATGGGTTCATCAATACTATCTTTCTAGACTCCATATATAAGTGTTAATATACAATATTTGTTTTTCTGACTTACTGCACTTTGTATAATAGGCTCTAGGTTTGTCCACCTCATTAGAACCGACTCAAATGCATTCCTTTTTATACCTGAGTAATATTCCATTGTGTATATGTACTACAACTTCTTTATCCGTTCATCTGTTGATGGATGTCTAGGTTGCTTCTGTGTCCTAGCTTACCGGGGTCCAGCCCCGGTTGGATCAGGGATTCCCTCAGGAGGACGGCGCTGGCGAAAGAATAGATAAAGAGAAAAAGAGAGAATTTTGCAGTTAAGAAAATAGAGGAGAGAAAAGAGGCTGATATTCCTTGGTTTACGCAGAAAGCCAATAAAGCCCCAGCACAGGACTTGCTCTGTTCACGTAGGCCGCAGGCACCCTCTCGAATCGTGGAAGGTGCCCCACCTTAGGCACCTTCTCAAGTGGGTCTTAGAAGCCCAGGCAGGAAAGTGAATGCAGAGAGCCCCTGCGCTCCAGGGGGTCACCCTGAAAAGGAAAAGGAAGGAGAAAGAATGACATGGGGAGAACAAGCTTCTGTGAGCAAGGCCCGCACTTTATTTTCCAAAGTAGTTTTTATACCTTAAGTTGTGCATAGAGGATAATGGGGGAAGGGGTAGAGTCATGCAAGGACAGCAGTCCTTGATCCCTATTGAAGCCAGGCTTTCAAACTTATCATATGCAAAAGCTTTAGGTGATTTACATCATTTTCTGGCCAGGAAGCCTGTTAACATTTTATGACCCTTTTCCTCAGAAAACTTATTTTTCTCTAAAGGTGATTATTCTAAAGTCAGGCGCCACCCTCCAAAAGCATTAGATAAAGTTGCATACCTATAGGGCAAAAAGTGGTGGGATATAACAAGAAAAGAATTAACTCAGGGGTCCAAGGTTGCAAACATTAAAGCTACTACTTACATTTCTATACACCAACTATATCAATACACTCCCAGGGACACAGTAGGTAAGGGATATGGAAACTTGGCAGCAAGCATTAGCTCAACAAAGAAATCCTTTACTAGTTCTATTCTCTGAGAAGCTCTGCATTGTTAGAATATCTTAAGCTTCTCATGCCTCTTGTGGTTGGGAGGCTGTGAATCTGAACAAACTTGTCAGGCAAGCTAGAAAGTCATCAGAGGGGTTTGAATTGAAACATTCCTATTATGTCCAGGAGACTTATTAACTAGAGTTTTAAATTGATTTTCTTACCGGGGATAGCCCCCCGTTAATGTCAGAGGAGTTGGTGAAAGTCGTGAAATAGTAAAACAGACAGATTTTGGTTTGGGGGTAGACGCTCAGGCGGGTCCAGAGGGGCACCCCTCGAGTTCTGGCTCGCCTTGCCCACCAGAACTCTCCCACATGACCTTGTCATGGGTGGGGTCTCCCGTGCTGGCTCCTGGCACTAGCTATTGTAAATAGTGCTGCAGTGAACACTGGAGTACGTTTCTTTTTCAGTTATGATTTCCTCAGGGTGTATGCCTAGTAGTGGGATTGCTGAGTCATATGGTAAGTTTTCTTCCTAGTTTTTTAAGGAACCTCCATACTGTTCTCCATAATGGCTGTATCAATTTATATTCCCACCAACAGTGTAAGAGGGTTCCGTCTTCTCCACCTCCTCTCCAACATTTATTGTTTGTAGATTTTTTGATGATGGCCATTCTGACCCATGTGAGGTGATATCTCATTGTCATTTTGATTTGTACTTCTCTAATAACACGACAAAGTATGAGATGGCTGGATGGCATCACCGACTCGATGGACATGAGTCTGAACTCCGGCAGTTGGTGATGGACAGGGAGGCCTGGCATGCTGTGATTCATGGGGTCGCAAAGAGTCCGACATGACTGAGCAACTGAACTGAATAACAAGTGACGCTGGGCATCTTTTCATGTGTTTATTAGCCATCCATATGTCTGCTTTGGAGACATGTCTGTTTAGGTCTTCTGCCCATTTTCTGATTGGGTTGTTTTTTTTTCTGGTATTGAGCTTGTGTATTTTGGAGATTAGTTCTTTGTCAGTTGTTTCATTTGCTATTTTTGCCTCTCATTCTGAGAGTTGTCTTTTCACTTTGCTTATGGTTTCCTTAGTTGTGCAAAAGCTTTTAAGTTAAATTAGGTCCCATTTGTTTTTGTTTTTATTTCCATCACTCTAGGAGGTGGGTCACAGAGGATCTTGCTGTGGTTTATGACAGAGAGTGTTGTGCCTATGTTTTCTCCTAAGTTTGATAGTTTCTGGTCTTACCTTCAGGTCTTTAGTCCGTTTTGAGTTTACTGTTTTTGTGTGTGGTGTTAGGACGTGCTCTAATTTTATTCTTTTACACGTAGTTGCCCTGTTATCCCAGAATCACTCATTGAAGGATGGTCTTTTCTCTGCTGTGTATCTTTGCCTCCTTTGTCAAAGGTAAGGTGACCGTAAGTGCGAGGATTTATCTCCAGGCTTTCTCTCTTGTTCCATTGGTCTATATTTCTGATTTCGTGCAAGTACCATACTGTCTTAATAACTGTAGCTTTGTAGTAAAGTCTGAAGTCAGAAAGATTGATTCTTCCAGCTCCATTCTTTCTCAGAATTGCTTTGGCTATTTGGGGTCTTTTGTGTTTCTATACAAATTGTGAAATTATTTGTTCTAGTTCTGTGAAAAATACCATTGGTAGTTTGATGGGGATTGCATTGAATCTACTGATTGCTTTGGATAGTGTAGTCATTTTCATAGTATTCATTCTTCCAATCCAAGAACATGGTATATCTTTTCATGTATTTGTGTCATCTCTAATTTCTTTCATCAGTGTCTTATAAAAATCCTCAACAAAATCTAGCAAACAGAATCCAACAACACATTAAAAAGATCATACATCATGATCAAATGGGCTTTATCTCAGGGATGCAAGGATTCGTCAATATAGGCAAATCAGTCAGTGTAACATACCGTATCAACAAACTGAAAAATAAAAACCGTACGGTCACCTCAATAGATGCAGATAAAGATTTTGGCAAAATGTAACACCCATTTATAATAAAAAGTTTCTCCAGAAAGTAGGCATAGAAGGAACATGTGTCAACACAATAAAGGCCATATATGACAAACCCATTTCAAACATTATTCTTAATTGTGAAAAATTGAAAGCCTTTCCTCTAAAATCAGGACCAAGACAAGGGTGCCTACTTTCGCCACTGTTATTTAGCATAGTTTTCGAAGTTCTAGCCACAGCAATTGGATAAGAAAAAGAAGTAAAAGGAATCCAGTTTGGAAAAGAAGTAAAACTCTCACAGTTTGCAGATGACATGATTCTTTACATAGAAAACCCTAAAGATGCCACCAGAAGATTATTAGTGCTAATCAATGAATATAGTAAAATTGCAGGATATAAAATTTAATACACAGAAATCCCATGCATTCCTATACATTAGCAGTGAAAAGTCAGAGAAACCAAGGAAACAATTCCTTTCACCATTGCAACAAAATTAAATACTCAGGAATGAACTAACCTATGGAGACAAAGGACCTCTGTGGGAGGTGCATTCTTTACCATTGAGCCACCAGGGAGGCTCCTTCAGTGCATTAGGAAGTATTAACAACCCTGAATTTATATGTACCAACTATAAGCACTTTAAAATAAAGGGAAAATTGACAGAACTAAAAGAAGTAGACAAATATGTTACTAAATATGTTAAAAATTGAATATTTTTTAAACAGGCAAGAAAAAAAGAACATATTGATAGAAGATTTGAATGATATGAATGAAATTGAATTAATTGACATTTACAGAATACTAATTCAAACAACTGTAATTTACATTTATTTAAAATGCACACTGAATATTCACTAAGACCTTATTGTCAGCCATAAAACTTATCTTAACAAAGGATTAAAATCACTTAGGATATGTTCTCTTACGATGATGGGATGAAATTAGAAGTTAATAAGAGGAAACCTAGAAAATTTCTCAAATGTTTAGAAATTAAGCAAATTACTTTTAAGTACTTGATGTTTGTTTTCTTTATTCATCAGTTTCATGATTTATTTAATTGAAGTATAGTCGGCCTAAAACGCTGTGCTAGTTTCAGATGTACAGGGCGGTGATTTAATTACACATGATACAGATCTATTCTTTGTCACACTCTTTTCTCTTATACAAGATACTGAGTATAGCTTCCTGTGCTGTATACTAGGGCTTTGTTGCTTATCTGTTTTTATAGGAGTGTATATATGCTAGTCCCAGATTCCTAAATTATCCCCTGCTCCTTTCCCCTTTGGTAACCATAAGTTTGTTTTCTATTTCTATGGATCTGTTTCTATTTTGTAAGTAAGTTCATTTGTATCTTTTTTTTTTAAAAGTTCTACACAGAAGTGGTATCCTATTTGTCTTTGGCTTACTTCATGTAGTATGATATTCTCTAGGTTCATCCATGTTGCTGCAAATGTCATTATTTCATTCTTTTTTTTATGGCTGAGCAGATTCCATTGCGTATATATTTAATCTACTGCATCTTCTTTATCCATTCATCTGTCGATGGGCATTTAGGTTGTCTTCATGTCTTGACTATTGTAAATAGTGCTGCAGTGAACACTGTGTATGTCTTCTCAAATTAGACTTTTCTCCAGATACGTGCCCAGGAGTGGATCTTACTGGTAACTCTAATTTTAGTTTTTTAACGAACCTTCATACTGTTCTTCTTAGTGCCTGTACCAATTTACATTCCCACCAACAGTAACTCATGTGTTAATGAAGATCTCCCAAGAGGATTTATGTAACATTTAAACTTAATGATGAAGGACACCTGACATATCAAGGTTTTTGTGATTCTGTTAAAATGGTACTAAGAGGGGAATAATCCACAGCTTTAAGTGCTTGTATGGTGAACATTAGCTGTGAAAAGCCTCATGCACATCAGAATTACTGGGAAGGTTTGTTACAATGTGGATTGTTGGACCTCACTTCCAGCGTTTCTCATCGAGTAGGTCTGGAGGAGAGCATAAGTATTTGCATCTCAGTAAGTTCCCAGATGACTTTTTAATGTTGCTGGTTCCAGGACTATAGTTTGAAAACCACTATATTGTAAATCAAAAATGTTTTAAGTTCCATTTTAAGAAACTTAGAAAAAAGAGCAAATTCAACCCAACTCTATTAAAATAAAGGAAATAATAAAAAATAAGAGCTGATATCAACGAACTGGAAAAGTAACTATATAAAAACCCAATAAAACCAATTGTTCATATTTTGTTAACTTAAAATTATTAAAACTTATAGTCAAAAGAAAATAAAGAGAAAATGCAAATAAACAATATCAGGACTGGAAGGAAGACAGCAGGGAGAAAACCAAATGTTCAAGGGACTGAGTAGTTTCATGCCTACTGACTTGATGACTTAAATGGTCAAGTTGCCCAAATAACACAACTTTCTGGAACTGATGGAAGAAGACACAAATTTGGAGAACCCTGTGTCTGTGAATACCTTAGTAAAAAACCTTCCACCCAAAACAGCTCAGGGCTTGTATGAGTTCACTGGTATTCAACTCCCACCACCACCCCCCTCCATATAGTGTAATGTACACACACACATTTGTATATAAGAGTACATACATTGATACATGTTTATTTATATTTACACAACATCAGGTTTATTTAGCTTTATGAGAAGGTGCAGGGCAGGCAATATAGTGTGAATGATATCAGGCTGATTGCCTTAAAGCTGAGAATGGATACAATTCACTGTCACAGGAAGAAAGGATTAATCAATGTAGATGGAGTGGGGGTAAGATTTGGTGGTGGAGAATGAGGGATCTTGTATCTAATGGCTTCTGATGATGGAGTACATCAAGGTCACCACCACAGAAAGGCAGAGAAGATATGGAGCTGTCATCTCAGAATGTTAAGAAAAGAGGGCTCCATAGAAACCAAGTTTGATTTATTTCACCTTAAATTCTTCATCGCAGTCTGCTTAGTGGTTGTGTGATGTTCTGTGGAAGACAGTTGGGTTTTAATCAAGGGAAGGGTTGAGTCTATTGAGGGGAGGGAGTGGTCACTCCCAAGCCCTCTTGCCTGAGGCCTTACTGTTTTAAGTCTTTCTCCCCAGAACCCCATCTGTAAAGCATGTAAAGACAGTGAGAAGGTGGTGGGCTCATGGGCTTGGATGTTTAAAGAAATATTGCTGAAGGGCTTTGGATAAAGAAGCTTGAGAGAAGCTCTGAGTGGCGGTGAGGGAGTGTTTGAATTGGAGAAGTATTGGGGATACCGTGAGGGGTCCGGGTGTGAGGGTGGGTCAGCAGCTGATTCAGGATAGAGGAACAGGAAAGTGAGTGATGAGCTCAAGGGACTGTTGTGTGGTCAGGGTTCTTGTGTGTCCTTCACGGAGACGGCCACTTGGCTGAAGATGGGGGCAGGAGTACCTGTGGAGAGGACGGTGGTGAGCCAGGAGCCCGTGGCCTCAGTGGACAAGAAGTGTGAGCCGGGGGTCAGTAGCTGAGGGTGCTGAGCTCATGTCGTCATCATGACAGTGTGATGTCATGATGCAAGACTCAGAACCACAGGTCCTTGGTCAAGCTGGAGTGAGGAAGACACCAGCCTCACCTCGCCTCAAAGTACACACTTTGATTCCGGCTCAAGATGCTTGCTGCTCGGCAGGGCAACGTGAAGCACAGAGAGACATCGATTTTCCACCGAAATCTCAGGGAGAATGATCTCTGTCTCCTTTGGATAAAGTGCTATTGAAATCTGTCCCACGGTAAGGACTCCCTTAAGATCGGTGCTGTGTACATGAGGGTTTGTGTTGGAGCCCAGGATAGAGCCCTCAACAATGTATTGCTGGTGGGAAGAACTCTTGATACATTAACCATGTTTTTGTGAACTTTTTTCTAAAACCTGCCTTTGAGCAGGATTTTCTTGTTGATGGCAATCTGTAGAGATGGTGCTGTGTGTTTCCCTGAGAAACTACCCCTGCCTTGTGGAGTGTCTGTTCCCCTTCTTGTCAGAGTTATTCAGTGGCCCCGCAGGTGCTGTGTCCCTCACTTCAGCCTCCTCGGTAGTTCCTGTGTCGTAGGGCTGGAGGACACCATCTTTCACACCGGACACTGTGTGACCATTTCTGGCTTGTGCGAGGCCCCTAGCTGGGACTGGTATCATGTGTAGCCCTTCCCCATTGTTAGTTTCAGTGAATTTGCCCTTGTACCTCCCTGCTAAACAAACTTCTTCTCTTACCTTTCAGACATCATGAGAGATAAAATGTGTTGAAATTAACAAAGCAGGAGTTGAATCATGTTCATGCCTTTGTGTAGAATGATGTGAAATGTTCTGGGTTTGTTCTGTTAAGCCATGATGTTGAAGTTCCTATCATTTGGGGAATTGGCATATTTGAATCAACTTCTGCATACAAATTAAACATCTCACATCAAAGCATATTTAAAAGGTGTGTTTCCTAATTTCTTATAATGATAGAATTCATTTAATTTCTTACCTGACATCTTGTAGAATGATTTTTAGCTTCTATGTTTTCTGTCTGACTAATTTTTATGCTCATTTTACCTGGGCTTTATATTTTTAGAGCGGCCATTGTGAAGCTTATATATTTGAATATGATGTAATTTAGTAATCCTTGGGAACTAGCAAACCATCACATTTAATTTTCTGTTAGATGAAAGAAACATGGGAAGAGAATTGGTGATGGAAAGAATTGCCGAGAATACAACTCATCAGAGCTGATCCCTGAAGCAGAAAAATGCAATTTAAAAATGAGCTTCCGTTGTATTTCTATCTGAGGAGTGTTGAAAAGATGATATTAAGAATATAGTAACAAGTAAATAATACTGGTTATATATATATTTATATATATATATGTAGATGTGAACTTTATATATATATATATATATAGCCAGCTCCAAACTACAGTATTGGAGCTATGTCTCTGTGCCATAGCTTTTAAATTATTATATATCAAAAAGATTCAATTTTATTATCAGATAATGGTAACTTGAGTTCTTAGGAAAACATTTATATAGTGAGCATGCACAATGTGTTCTGCTGTTTCCCAGAAAAAAAAGCCATTTAACCCTCAACAAATGTATATCTGCCAGTTGCACCACAGGAGATGCTTGCATCAGATACAGAGGAGGGGACCTGCCACCGTGTGGCTGTGCCTGTGACAGACATCTGGCTTGGTTTCCTCTGCCTGGAGTGGCCTCTTCCCCCATCTGTGTCAGGATTAGTTTGTGGTCACCAGAGGAAAGTGAAGAGTGGAAAAGAAGGAGTATGCATCTTTTTCTGTTGTGGTTGCTAGGAGTCATGACAGTACCCCACGCTGGTAAAAAGATGTATTAGGACAGCACTCCTGTTCTCGTCATGGTGGGTAGATTCTTGGTGTTGACTTGGCCTTGCCCCCCTTAGCTGGTACCACATCGTTGCCATCCGTGTACATTGTTGCTTGACCGAGAAAGTGGGCTTCAGGGCCTCATTCTCTGATGCTGAGATGACATATGGATCCAGTGTCCCTGGTGACTCGAATAGTTTTTTCTTTTTTTTTTTAAAATGAGTAAAACTAACTGAAAACTATAAAACCAATAGTTTGTGAAGGCCTAAGAGGCTCAAAGTGAAACCTGACAATGTATTCATTGGTCTAAGTGTACAACATTGGTGTTCTGGTATTCTTTTCCAAGGAGGAGAGGATGAATCCAGCTATTGGGGTGGACCGGTCACTTTTTTTTTTTCTTTCTTTTCAGTCTTTACTTCATAATGACCGTTAATAGGAGAATAGATAAACTATGGTATATTCATACAATGGAGTAGTATTCAGCAATAAAAAAGAATGAGTTACTGATATACACAACTATATGGGTGAATCTCAAAAACATTATGTTAAGCAAAAGAAGTCAGACAGAAAAGAATACATATTGTATGAAGTCCAAGAACAGATACTACTGATGTATGTTGACAGAAATAAAGTAGTAGTTGCCTTGGAGGAGGGGCAGTGCAGTTCAGTTCAGTTGTTCAGTTGCATCCAACTCTTTGTGACCCCATGGACCGCACCATACCAGGCTTCAACGTCCATCACCAACTCCTAGAGTTTACTCAAACTCATGTCCATCGAGTTGGTGATGCCATCAAACCATCTCATCCTCTGTTGTCCTCTTCTGTTTCTGCCATCAGTCATTCACAGTATCAGGGTCTTTTCCAATGAATCAGTTCTTCACATCAGGGGGCCAAAGTATTAGAGTTTCAGCTTCAACATCAGTCCTTCCAATGAACACCCAGGACTGATCTCCTTTAGGATGGACTGGTTGGATCTCCTTGCAGTCCAAGGGACTCTCAAGAGTCTTCTCCAACATCACAGTTCAAAAGCATCAATTCTTTGGTGCTCAGCTTTCTTTATGGTCCAACTCTCACATCCGTACATGACTACTGGAAAAACCATAGTGTTGACTTAGATGGACCTTTGTTGGCAAAGTAATGTCTCTCCTTTTTAATATGCTGTCTAGGTTGGTTATAGCTTTTCTTCCAAGGAGCAAGCATCTTTTAATTTCATGGCTATAGTCACCATCTGCAGTGATTTTGAAGCCCCCCAATCATCTCACTCTCTAGCAAAGTAAGGCTCAAAATTCTCCAAGCCATGCTTCAACAGTGCATGAACCGTGAACTTCCAGATGTTCAAGCTGGATTTAGAAAAGGCAGAGGAAGCAGAGATCAAATTGCCAACATCCATTGGATCATCAAAAAAGCTACAGTGTTCCAGAAAACCACCTACTTCTGCTTATTGACTATGCCAAAGCCTTTGGCTGTGTGGATCACAATAAACTGTGGAAAATTCTTCAAGACATGGGGGTATACCAGACAACCTTACCTGCCTCCTGAGAAATCTGTATGCAGGTCAAGAAGCAACAATTAGAACTGGACATGGAACAACAGACTGGTTCCAAATCAGGAAAAGAGTACATCAAGGCTGTATAATGTCACCCTGCTTATTTAACTTATATGCAGAGCACATGATGCGAAATGCTGGGCTGGATGAAGCACAAACTGGAATCAAGATTGTTGGGAGAAATATCAATAACCTCAGATATGCAGATGACACCACCCTTATGGCAGTAAATGAAGAACAACTAAAGAGCCTCTTGATGAAAGTGAAAGAGGAGAGTGAAAAAGGTGGCTTAAAACTCAACATTTAGAAAACTAAGATCATAGCATCCGGTCCCATCACTTCATGGCAAATAGATGGTGAAACAATGGAAACAGTGAGAGACTTTATTTTGGGGACCTGTCACTTTTTAAAAAATTTTTTATCTGGCTTCACCGGGTCTTGGTTGTGGCCTGTGGGATCTACTTCCCTGACCAGAGCTCAAGCCCAGGGCCCCTGCTTCGGGAGCATGGAGTCTTGGCTGCTGGATACCAGGGAAGTGCCTGACGTTTCCTATATTAATTGGTTTCACAAAGCAGTATAAAAAACTAGAAAGCAAAGATTTTCAAAGGTAATTGTCACTCACTCTTTTAACTGGTGGCTCACTCAAATTGGAATAATTCAATCATGGTTTATTTACAAAAGGATGGTGAGTACAATGGATGACACCATTTCCAGGGTTGGTAATAGAATTGTTCTCAACTTTTGGCCCTGATGCTGGATTTAGAAAAGGCAGATGAACCAGAGATGAAATTGCCAACATCCATTGGATCATCAAAAAAGCAAGAGAGTTCCAGAAAAACATCAACTTCTGCTTTATTGACTATGCCAAAGCCTTTGACTGTGTGGATCACAATAAACTGTGGAAAATTCTTAAAGAGATGGGAATACCAGACCACCTGACCTGCCTCTTGAGAAACCTATATGCAGGTCAGGAAACAACAGTTAGAACTGGACATGGAACAACAGACTGGTTCCAAAAAGGAAAAGGAGTACGTCAAGGCTGTATATTGTCACCCTGTTTATTTAACTTATATGCAGAGTACATCATGTGAAATGCTGGGTTGGATGAAACACAAGCTGGAATCAAGATTGCCAGGAGAGATATCAATAACCTCAGATATGCAGATGACACCACCCTTATGGCAGAAAGTGAAGAACTAAAGAGCCTCTTGATGAAAGTGAAAGAGGAGAGTGAAAAAGTTGGCTTAAAGCTCAACATTCAGAAAACTAAGATCATGACATCTGATCCCATCACTTCATGGCAAATAGATGGAGAAACAGTGAAAACAGTGTCAGACTTTATTTTTTTGGGCTCCAGAATCACTGCAGATGGTGACTCCAGCCATGAAATTAAAAGACACTTGCTTCTTGGAAGAAAAGCTATGCCCAAACTGGACAGCATATTAAAAAGCAGAGATGTTACTTTGCCAACAAAGGTCTATCTAGTCAAGGCTATGGTTTTTCCAGTAGTCATGTATGGATGTGAGAGTTGGACCATAAAGGTAGCTGAGCGCTGAAGAATTGATGCTTTTGAACTGTGGTGTTGGAGAAGACTTGAGAGTGCCTTGGACTGCAAGGAGATCCAACCAGTCCATTCTAAAGGAAATCAGTCCTGAATATTCATTGGAAGGATTGATGCTGAAGCTGAAGCTGAAATTCCGATACTTTGGCCACCTGATACGAAGAACTGACTCACTGGGAAAGACCCTGATGCTGGGAAAGATCGAAAGGCGGGAGGAGAAGGGGACAACAGAGGATGAGATGGTTGGATGACATCACTGACTCAATGGACATGAGTTTGAGTAAGAGCTGGGAGCTGGTGCTGTACAGGGAAGCCTGGTGTGCTGCTGTCCATGGGTCGCAAAGACTCGGACACGACTGAGCAACTGAACTGAACTTTGGCCCCCAGAATAAAAAAAAAATGGAGTAAGTGGGTTGGGATGGATGTGGTTCCTGGAACCCAGAAGGAGGTGCGACTGGCAGACTGGTGGAAAGGGTCAAGACCATGGATAGTGGAGTGGGCGCAAGTGCTGGGGTGGGAAAGACTGACCCCTCCCTGCAAGGGCCTCTCTCCCAGGAGGGCACAGTGTGGTCCCCTCCATGATCAGAGGCTCCCAGCGTAATCAGTCTGCTGCTGGCTTGCAGGCTGGGCCCTCCAGGGACCACAGCTCTTTCCTGGCTCCGTGTTGGCCTCTGTTCATGGCAGGTGACCCCTCAACCGTGGCAGTAGTCAAGTTAGCCTTGGTGAGCAAAAGCCCATGTTGTTGAGCCCCTGTACTGCCTCCATCCTTGCCTTCGTGTTCTTTGTACACAGCCTTGTTGAGTGAGGACCCGTGCTGGCGAATGACGCTGCCTGGTGTCCCCAGGATGGGTCTGATCCTCCAGCTGTTGGGTAAGGCCCTCTTGCGGCCATTTATGTGAATGGGTCATGAATGTCTCCACTCTGTTCCCATTCCAGGAGCCTGTCTGTACCTGTTTCCTCCACACTTTTTTAAAAAATTTATTTTTAGTACAGTGGTTTTCTTTTCAAGTTTTTGACCCCCTGGCAAGCCTATTGAAAGTCACTCAGTTGTGCCCAACTCTTTGAGACCCCATAAACCATACAGTCCATGGAATTCTCCAGGCCAGAATACTGGAGTGGGTAGCCTTTCCCTTCTCCAGGGGATCTTCCCAACCCAGGGATCAAACCCAGGTCTCCCACATTGCGGGTGGATTCTTTACTTGCTGAGCCACAAGGGAAGCCCAAGAATACTGGAGTGGGTAGCCTGTCCCTTCTCCAGTGAATCTTTCTGACCCAGGGATCGAACCAGGGTCTCCTGCATTGCAGGTGAATTTGTTACCACCTGAGCTATCAGGTAAGTCCTGATAGCTCAGCTCCTTCTGGGTTGGTGTCGATCTGTGTCTGTCTGTCTCCAGGCCGTGCGTGTGCATTTACCATAAACAAAGCCCTGCCCACTGTGGATGGGGTTGCAGTGAAGTGGCCTTCTCTCTGCTGGTGCTGACGGGCTGTGGAGACCATGTGTGCACCAGGTCTGTCTATGCTTTTCCTCCTGGAAAGAAGGAAACATAAAACTTTATTGGAAGTCACGGGCGCGGGCTGAGGAAGGGAGAGGCGGCTGAGTGGTGACAGCAGATACCAGGGAGTCTGAGCCGCCTGCCTATCCAATGTGAGTAAGGGAATCTGTGTGGCTTGGACTCATGCACACCATTTCAATTTTAAAATGCTGTTGTGCATAACCAGTTTTATGGTGGCCTCTGATTCATGATGGCCAGATCAGGTACCATAGTCTTCTGGAGATGGGCGTTAAGTCTCAGCCAGGGCCCAGTAAGGAGCCAGGTGTTGCTTTTCAAATGGAGGTTGGCAGAGGGTAGGGTAAGACCTTATTCCAAAATCTGAGGGGTCTGGGTTCTGACTCTGCCACAGGCTTTTTGTAGTGTTCCTTTCTGCCACAGACTGTTCTGACAGCCTGTGCTGCATCTGGCAGACCAGCTTGGACCTGCTGCAGAATTCTTTCTTGGGCCCCTCTCAAAACTGGCAGCCTTGTCAGTGATCACTAAATGGATTGGCATCCCTAAATCCAGATAGGCCCACTAGTCGTGGGACCTCCTAATCTTGGTGGGTAGTGCCAGGGACAGCAGATTCCCTCTCACTCTAGAAGGAACGTGATCATATGCTCCAAGAGGGCTCCTGGGAACTTCAGCAGTATTAATAGACCGTGAACTTTTTGAAGGCTTTATCTCCTACCCTTTGGCATGCAAATTCAGAGTGCTGCTCACCAGATCCAGTTAGCATCACGTCCTCAGTGTAACAGGCAGCATGGCGTCCTGCAGGGTATCAAAATGGTCAGAGTCTGTTTTGTGACAGAATGGGTGACTTGACTTATACAGGGGCAATTCAGCAAGTAGAAACTACTTCAGGTTTTTTTTTTTTTTTTTTTTTACTGATTGGAATAAAAAAGAGAGCCGTACCAGGTGCCAGGAACTGTGTTGATTTGCTTCTGTTGTTAGAAATCCCTGCCTTGACTCCTTCCTTGTCTTCTGTGGCAGTGATCCCTAATCGTTGATCTCCATGGACATGATTTGCTTTGGGTTTACTGTGATTGAGTGGACAGGTGGCATAGGTATTTTTCCACTTTGGGCCTTCCTGCTCTAAATAGGGATCTGCTGTGAGCATTCTACTAATTACTTGGTATCTGTGGTCACTCTGTGTTCCCGGGCTGGGAAGGTAACCAGAGCTGGGTGCCTGGGATCACGGGACAGATGTAAGGTGGATTTGGCTAAGACTCCATGTTAGCCCCCAACCCTTGACTCCTGGACTGTAGTGGCAGCTTAGGTCTCCAGAGATCAGCCCTCATTCAGAAACAGTACCTAATATGGTCAGAGTCTGGGTGTTTTCCTTTCCCCAGTGCTCAGTCACATGGTCAATGGCTGTGGACCCTCTGGGGAACAGATTGACATCATTTACCTGTGGCCAGTTTGTAGGGGTCTCTTTCAAGGGGATCTTCAGCTTAGTCAAGGAGCTCTGGGTCTGTGACCCAGCTTGGCTGTGGGATCTGGATAAGAGGCTGTGAGTCCTTGATGCAGGGACTTCTGTTAGGTCTCCGCCCAATAGGCCTAGAAATGCTCTTATTCTAGGTCAAGCATCAGTTTTTGTTGTTCAGTTGCTAAGTTGTGCCTGACTCTTTTGCAGCCCCATGGACGGTAGCCCACCAGGGATTTCCCAGGCAAGAAAACTGGAGGAGGTTGCCATTGCCTCCTCAAGGGGATCTTGCTGACTCGGGGACTGAACCTGTGTCTCCTGCATTGACAGGCAGCTTTTTTTTTTTTTTTTAACTGCTGGGCCACCTGGGAAGCCCAAGCTTAGTAGGCTGATTTGATGGTCAGTTTACCATTGTCTTAGACTCTAGTGGGTCAGAATAGTCCGATCACCAAAATGCCCCATGACTCACTGGTATTTGTGTAGTTAAGAGCTGTCATTGGTCTTTGCTGTCCCTTAATTCCGTTGTTCCCTCTGTGATCAGAGAACTGAGCTCCATGGTCAGTGTTTCTCACTGTTGGCTCTGAGATGTCAAGAGTTCCACTGCAAGGCTGCTCAGGGGTGCTGGTGCCCGCCTCACAAGGCTTGTTTCCCAGATCCTCCCTGGAGGGGTGGTTTAGCGGGGTGGCTGGGCAGGTTAAGTTGCCCTTTGCAGAACCACTCCAGCATTTCCAGTTCCCTGAGCTTTTCCTGACTCTGTCCTCTGCAGCAGGGGTTCTCAACTTGGGTAGCACATTAGAATTCCAAGGGGCTTTAAAAATTCTGATGTCCAGGCCATACCCCAGACCAGTTAAACCAGAATCTCTGGAGTTGGATGCAGAAAGCTGTAGTTTTTAAAGCTTCACAGGTGATTTCAGTGTGCAGGCACTAGAGTTCCACAGTAGTAATTCTCAAAGCATGAAGCCATCAGCATCGCTTGGCAACTTGTTGGAGCTGCAAATTCTTAGGGCATGGCCCAACATTCTGTGTTTTTACAGATTCTTCAGTGATTCTGATGCATACTCAAATTTGAGAGCCACTACTCTGCTGTATGGGCTTCCCTGGTAGCTTAGCTGTTTAAGAAAACGCCTGTGTTGCAGGAGGCCTGGGTTTGATTCCTGGGTCAGGAAAATCCCCTGGAGAAGGGTTAGGCTACTCACTCCAGTATTCTTAGGCTTCCCTGATGATTCAGAAGGTAAAGAATCTACCTGCAGTGTGGGAGACCTGGGTTGGGAAGATCCCCTGGAGAAGGGCATGGCAACCCACTCCTGTCTTCTTGCCCGCAGAATTCCATGGACAGAGGAGCCTGGTGGGCTATAGTCCATGGGGTTGCAAAGGGTCAGACGCGACTGAGCAAATTTCACTTGCTGTATGCTGGCAAAATCCTAGTATTTTGACCTCATTAATTATAGGCCATCATTAAGGCCATGTTTTAATTGTCAGGCTAGCAAACTCCCAAGTGTTTGAATCTCTGGACTCCCTGGCAAGAAGCATTGTCAATGTGACCTGGATACCTGCTTTTGAGCCCTGGTTTGATTCTCAGGGAAGATTATTTTTTTCCTTTGCTTCATTCAGTGCAAGGTCTCAAGATTCCTTACTGCCTTCTCTTGCAGTTTGGTTCATTTCTTACTCATATATCACTGGGGTCCCAACTTAATGTGAATGATCTCCTAAGTGATACCGCACTCTGGGCAAGCCCTGGAGTTTGTCACTTGTTCCGTTTCAGAAGGTCATTTCAAGGTCATAAAGATTGATCACATGCCTGCCTGCAGGGTTAAAAGTATCTTGAATGCTTACCTATTTTCTTATTTTCCTGTGTTCTCTCTGCTGGCATATTTTCCAAGTTTCAGTCTTTGAGATTGCCGTAACTGCCAGTTCAGCTGTGCAGTTTATAAAGACATTAAAAAATATTTTATCTAGCATTTTAAAATTATTTTCAGTGGGAGGAATATTTAGGACATCTTGTCTGCCATCTGCCAGAGACGGGCAAAAGAATTTTAATGATTAATCTGGTTTCAAACTGCAGATTTATTACAGATTTATGGCAATTTGACACCCAATTTCCTAACCTGCAGAGCAGGATTTATCAGTATACTTCTCATTCACAGCTTTTCTGGCTATTGGTGCTTCACAACTCTGGTGTCAGATCCATGATACAAGTGTTGATGGCAGATCTTAGCTGCGACACAAATGATCTTCTTCTCCCCTAAGATATGGGTGCAGTCGTTTACTGACTGTCTTGTTTTGTCAGTAATTATTTTAAGGTACAAAAACTTTGTCATTACTATGTATGACTAAAGTGGTCTGTCTGAATTGGATGGTTAGAATTCTGTCTTAGTTGGGGTATGACTAGCTGATACTGTGGTAATGGCAACCATCAGAACCTCAGAGGCTTTAGAACTCTCTTGCTCTTGGCCTGGGTGCTCTGAGGGCAGCTGACGTCATCTCCATCCACCAGGTGTGCTCACGTTTCCTGGGACACGGGGATAGAGTAGAGAAAATTGCCTATGGATTCCTGGGTCGGAAAGATCCCCTGGAGGACGGCATGGCAACCCGCTCCAATAGTTTTGCCTAGAGAATTACATGGACAGAGAGGATCCTGGCAGGCTACAGTCTATAGGGTCGAAGAGAGTCGGACACAACTGAAAAGATTTAGCACGCACACATGTACACGCATCATTTCTACTTTCAGCCAGTTGGTTAGAGTTATTAGCATGGTCCCATTCAACTTCAGGGGAGCTGGGAAATATTTTCATGTGTCCAGGAAGGGAGAGGAACTGCACAGCACAAGTACTGTTCACCGCTTCTGCAGGTTGACTGCCTAACTTGATCATAGAGGGTGTTGATTAGGGGAAATGAGCAAGGTCAGAGACCCCAAGAGAAGGATGAGAGCAGTCAGGGCCTGGCGGCTCCAGAGGGCCTTTGGAGCAGGGCCCTCTTGGAGTCTGTCTTGGAGCCACTGCTAGTAAACTTCAGCTCTTTGTTGATTCTGTGCCACTCCACTCCAGGTTCAGGTTTCTGAGCAGGAGCCTTGCTGGATGTTTAGGTTGTGACCTCGTCTTTTTTTTTTTTTTTAATTTTGAATAAAACTCTGATTTATTATTTTATTTTTAAAGACCTCTGATTTTGAGGTAATTAACACAAAATTTTATTCTCTGATAAGATATAAAGAACAAAGAAAAATCCTCCAGTGATGTAGTTTATTTTTTAAACATTTTTATTGAAGTATAGTTGACTTACAACGTTGTGTTAGTTTTCAGGTGTATAGCAAAGTGAATCAGTTGTACACATACGTATATCTACTTTTTTAAAGGTTCTTTTTCTATACGGGTCATTACAGAGTATTGAGTAGAGTTTCTTGTGCTGTATAAGAGTTTCTTATTAGTTATCTGTTTTATATGTAGTAGTGTGTATATGTCAATCCCAGTCTCCCAATTTATAACTTTCCCTACCCCAGATCCCCTGGTAACCATAAGCTTGTTTTCTACATCTGTGTCTGTATTTCTGATTTAACTTTAATTGAACCAGACTAGGAGGGAAGATGGAGAAGGCAATGGCAACCCACTCCAGTACTCTTGCCTGGAAAATCCCATGGATGGAGGAGCCTGGTAGGCTGTAGCCCATGGGGTCGCTAAGAGTTGGACACGACTGAAGCAACTTAGCAGCAGCAGCAGGAGGGAAGATGTTTCTGGAGGGAAGATGTTTCTGAAGGGAGCCAGGACCCTTACAGTTTCCATGTTTGGAGGGCCTGCTTTGTCATCTCACAGACAAGCACGGTACAGGAGAGGTTTTTCTTCAAAAGGAACTTGAGTGGTGTTAGGAAGAGGGATTGGGTGATTGGTGGCCAAAAAGCGACACATTCTTTGGCAGTTTTGAAGTTTGTTGACATCTAATTAAAAAAAAAATCAGGGAACTTGATAAAATTTGTGTACCAAGCGCTTCTAAACTGTTTTGATGGCTGTTAAAAGAAATCTACTTATGCATTTATTTGCTTTTCCTGACAGTGCGTAATCTTTAAGAGAAAAAATTCCACCAGTTCCAGGTGGTTTGTTTACATTGAGGCCTCCGCAGGGTAGTGGCAACATAGCAGTACTGACTTTTTCTCCCTGATTATTTACTTTTAGGGGTTAGATGCCAATTTGAATGCAGTAACCCAGTTATCAATAATATGCAGAGCATTAGAGATGAAAGATTATATCCACTTTGATATCCAGAAGTCACTGAGGACAACTTCTTACAGCGTTGCAACATTGCAGTAATATTTCCAGTTATTAGATACAGCACAGATTTGTTTTCTCTTCAGATAAGTTTACCATCTTTCTGTTTCTGCCTTCTCTTATCTGTTTCTAGTGTGTTTTCTTTCTCTCACACTGTTTAAACCAACACTTTTGAAAATGAGAACTTGAAGTTTCAAGTCTACGGATCTGAAATGCAGTTCCCAGCGGAGTCTGAGATTTAATACAAATAAAATTAAAGCCAGGATTATGAAGTTCATGTTTTATGTGAGCAAGCTGTGTTTGGGACATTGAAAATGGTGTTCTAAGAAAGAAAAAGGTTGGGCTGAGTGGTATCCGTTGGAATTCTCTGTTCCTTTGAGATCGTGAAATGCTCCTGCTTGAGGGGTTGGGACTGCACAGGGAAGAATACTGAACAGTATCTAATTTAAAAGCTTATGTTGTTGTGATGTCTGCTGCTGTATTTCCCATTGGAAACAGTTATATGGGGCTTAAAAAATGTCCCTTTGGCCTAATAAAACACTCTAGTCTCTTTGGTCTGGAGTTTATTTCAATTTCTATTTGTAGCTGTTAATTGTATACCTGTTAACATGGACATTTAAAAACTATATTTTAGAGTCAGGAGCCAGCAAACTCTGTGCGAGTTCAGAATATGAGTTTTATAATTGCAGAACTTCTTCACCTTCTGTCTCTCTGCCTAAGAGACTCAGTTCGGGTATGTGAAATTGAAGCACATCCGACCTGATGTCAATCTGATAGTTTCAGATGAAGCTGAGAGAGGCCTGGCTTTCCCTTGTCACAGTTGTAAAAAGAGTTTAAGACCTCAGAGTAGTTTAAGATATAGGATTTTGTTGTTGTTCGGTCGCTCAGTTGTATCCTACTCTTTGCAACCCCATGGACCGCAGCATGCAAGGCTTCCCTGTCGTTCACCATCTCCTGGAGCTTGTCAAACTCATGTCCACTGAGTCAGTGATGCCATCCAACCCCCTCATCCTCTGTCTTCTCTTTCTCCTCCTGCTGTCAATCTTACCCAACATTTCCAATGAATTGGCTTTTCTCATCAGGTGGCCAAAGTATTGGAACTTCAGCTTCAGCATCGGTCCTTCCAATGAATATTCAGGACTGATTTCCTTTAGGATGGACTGGTTGGATCTCCTTGAAGTCCAAGGTACTCTCAAGAGTCTTCTCCAGCACCATAGTTCAACAATTCTTCGGCGCTTAGCCTTTTTATATTGTCCAGCTCTTACATTTATACAATTTCATCACCACATACATGACTACTGGAAAACCCATAGCTTTGACTATACGGGCCTAAGAAATAGGTTTACAATCCTATTATTGTATCTGGTTGTTATTATAATAATTATTATTATTTATAATTATAAATAATAATTGTTATTTGAAGTAATCAAGCAACCAGTCATGGCTATAGTTACAGAAGCATAGTTTCTTTTAGGGTAATAGAATCAGTGATTGTGTAGATATGCCTTAAAGCATAATAATCCTAGAAGTAAGACACCCTCCATTCTCCTCATTTTCCTTAGATTTTCCAAAAAATACATAAAATAGTAGCATAATACATGAATATCCATCCCATTAAAAAAATCTATTTTAGCTTCATTGTTAAAAGGCCAGATAAATTTTTATACACTATAGGAGAAACATGCCTAAGAACAATATCCACCTATTACTTGGATTTCTGAGTTGGAAGAACTAAACAATCTTGTTTACGGTTTTTGTTCTGTTTAGTATTGGCATATTTTAGTGTCATGCTTACATCAATAAAGTTATTTTTCCTGCTTGATGTTAGTCATTTATGTGTTTATTCTTATAGTTTTCCTTTTTAATATTAATGTTTCTTGAAATTTTTACGGAATGAGTTGAAAATCTATACAGTAATATCGCAGGGAAACTTATTTGTTGTGCATTGTAAAATGGTGTCCAAGGTTAAGTTTTGCAAGTGAGATGTTGGGCTGCTGTGACTTTTCTAGCATAGGTCATATGTTTGTCTGTCTATAAGGCACTCAGTTTCAAAGCAGTTTCTGTTATGCTGGAGGCAGTTCAGACAGTTTTATATCTTTAAGGGTCTGTAGCATTAAAATGTTTTAATTTCCTGTGATGTTTACTGATACCAAATGGCCAGTGGATGATAAAATGGAACAGAGCTATATGTCCCTGCTATGAATATTATGAAACACAAAGTTGGATCTGGGTTTTGAATTTAGAATGAGGTTAACTTGAAAAAATTAAAATTTTATTTTGGGGTAATTGTAGATTCACATTCAGTTGTAATAAATAGTGCAGAGAGATGCTGGGTATATATGATACTTGATCTAATTTTCCCTGATGGTGACATCTTGGAGAACTGTCAGGCAGTATCACAGTCAGAATGTCGATGTTGAGATAGTTAATGAACAGAACAGTGTCATCACCGCAAGGATCACCCTTATTGCCCTTTATAGCCATACCCACTTCCCTCTATCTCATGCTCTTCCTTCCCGCCCCTGGTGACTGACTAATCCGTTCTCCATTTCTGTACTTCTTTCATTTTGAAGATGTATATAACCTTTCAGAGCTGGCTTTTTCGTTTAACCTAATTCTCTGACTCTTCATTCTGGTTGTTGCCTGTGTTCACATTTTGTTACTTTTTATTGCTTATTAGTTCCAAAGAATAGCAAGAAGAGATAAGAAAGCCTTCTTCAGCGATCAATGCAAAGAAATAGAGGAAAACAACAGAATGGGAAAGACTAGGGATCTCTTCAAGAAAATCAGAGATACCAAAGGAACATTTCATGCAAAGATGGGCTCGATAAAGGACAGAAATGGTATGGTCCTAACAGAAGCAGAAGATATTAAGAAGAGATGGCAAGAATACACAGAAGAACTGTACAAAAAAGATCTTCACGACCCAGATAATCACGATGGTGTGATCACTGACCTAGAGCCAGACATCCTGGAATGTGAAGTCAAGTGGGCCTTAGAAAGCATCACTACAAACAAAGCTAGTGGAGGTGATGGAATTCCAGTTGAGCTATTCCAAATCCTAAAAGATGCTGCTGTGAAAGTGCTGCACTCAATATGCCAGCAAATTTGGAAAACTCAGCAGTGGCCACAGGACTGGAAAAGGTCAGTTTGCATTCCAATCCCAAAGAAAGGCAATGCTCAAACTACCACACAATTGCGCTCATCTCACACGCTAGTAAAGTAATGCTCAAAATTCTCCAAGCCAGGCTTCAGCAATATGTGAACCGTGAACTTCCTGATGTTCAAGCTGGTTTTAGAAAAGGCAGAGGAACCAGAAATCAAATTGCCAACATACGCTGGATCATGGAAAAAGCAAGAGAGTTCCGGAAAAGCATCTATTTCTGCTTTATTGACTATGCCAAAGCCTTTGACTGTGTGGATCACAATAAACTGTGGAAAATTCTGAAAGAGAAGGGAATACCAGACCACCTGACGTGCCTCTTGAGAAACTTGTATGCAGGTCAGGAAGCAACAATTAGAACTGGACATGGAACAACAGACTGGTTCCAAATAGGAAAAGGAGTATGTCAAGGCTGTATATTGTCATCCTGTTTATTTAACTTCTATGCAGAGTACATCATGAGAAACACTGGACTTGAAGAAGCACAAGCTGGAATCAAGATTGCTGGCAGAAATATCAATAACCTCAGATATGCAGATGACACCACCCTTATGGCAGAAAGTGAAGAGGAACTTAAAAGCCTCTTGATGAAAGTGAAAGTGGAGAGTGAAAAAGTTGGGTTAAAGCTCAACTTTCAGAAAACGAAGATCATGGCATCTGGTCCCATCACTTCATGGGAAATAGATGGGGAAACAGTGGAAACAGTGGCAGACTTTATTTTGGGGGGCTCCAAAGTCACTGCAGATGGTGACTGCAGCCATGAAATTAAAAGACGCTTACTTCTTGGAAGGAAAGTTATGACCAACCTAGATAGCATATTCAAAAGCAGAGACGTTACTTTGCCAACAAAGGTCCGTCTAGTCAAGGCTATGGTTTTTCCTGTGGTCATGTATGGATGTGAGAGTTGGACTGGGAAGAAAACTGAGCACCGAAGAATTGATGCTTTTGAACTGTGGTGTTGGAGAACTCTTGAGAGTGCCTTGGACTGCAAGGAGATCCAACCAGTCCATTCTGAAGGAGATCAGCCCTGGGATTTCTTTGGAGGGAATGATGCTGAAGCTGAAACTCCAGTACTTTGACTACCTCATGCGAAGAGTTGACTCATTGGAAAAGACTCTGATGCTGGGAGGGATAGGGGGCAAGAGGAGAAGGGGACGACAGAGGATGAGATGGCTGGATGGCATCACTGACTTGATGGACCTGAGTCTGAGTGAACTCCGGGAGTTGGTGATGGACAGGGAGGCCTGGCGTGCTGGGATTCATGGGGTCGCAAAGAGTCGGACACGACTGAGCGACTGATCTGATCTGATCTGAATAGTATTCTGTGTTCATTTACCTGTTGAAAGATAACCTGGATCATTTTCAGTTTTGACCGTTACAAATAAAGCTCCTATAAAATTGAACAACAGGTTTTGTGTGGATGGAAGTACTGATTTCTCTGGGATAAATGCTGATGAGTGCAGTTTCTAGGTCCTGTGGCAGCTGCATGTTTAGTGGTTCCTTTGTTGTGTTTTTATTGAGAAAGTGCCAAACTATTTTCCAGCATGGCTGTACCATTTTACATTCCCACTAGAGATGGTGTGAGCCATCCAGTTTCTCTCCATCCTTAGCAGCAATTGCTATTGTCACTCTGTTTTTGATGGCGGTGTAGTGATAGCTCATTGTGGTTTTAATTTGCATTTCCCTAACCATCAGTACTGTTGAACGTCTTTTCATATGCTTATTTTCGAGTTGTATGGCTTCTTTGGTACAATGTCTCTGTGCTTTTGGTATCAGATCTACTCTTTACCTAGTTTCTGAAGACTTTAATATATATCTGTATTTTGTTTTTTACTTCTATTTTTCTGTTTTACATTTAAGTCTGTGATCGATTTTGAGTTAATACTTCGTATAAAGTGTCAGACTTAGGCTGAGATTTACTTGTTTTTCCAGTGGAAAGCCTGTTGCTCCAGCAACATTTGTTGAAAGATGGACTTTCCTCCATTATACTGCCTTTGCACATTTGTCAAAAATCTACTAGTGTGGAGCTAGTTCTGAATTCTGTGTTCTGGTTCATTGATCTGAGAGCCTGTCTCTCTGACACTGCCTCACAGTCTTGATTACTGTAACTATATACTGTCTTGAAACCAGATAGAACAGTTTTCAACCACTTTATTCTCCTTTTTCAAAATTGTTTTGGCGATTCTGATACTTCTGTTTTTCTGCATAAATTGGATAATCTTGTCAGTATCTACAAAAAAATCTTGGTAGGATTTTGATAGGAATTTCGATAAACCAGGCTATCAATTTTGGGGAAATTGACATCTTTACTGTGAGTCTTACTATCTATGAACCTAGTATATCTCCTTTTTGTATTGATTTATGAGATGGTCAGTCAGGATTGGCCACACGAGGAGAAAGAGCAGAGGCTCAGGAAAATAGAGTTGATTATGCTTAGTGCTCCTCGAGACAGGTGGCATACAGAGCCATGTGGAAAAACACCAAGGTGGTCAGGAGGCAGAAGACAGAAGTGCTTAGGCTTTGGCCTTTGTTGGGGTTTCCACGGGAAAGGCAGCGCAGGATAAATAGCTTAGAATTGGTTGGTCTGAATACTTTCAGCAGCCTGTGGGAATAATGACAGTCTCTAGTTGCCTGGTACCTGGCCTAGGATGATGAAGACGGAAGAGTATTGCCTTCTGAGGTATAAGGACCAGATAGAGGAGATATGGTTCTGGATTTGCTGGTTAGCATATTGAAGACTTGCTTTCCTGGGACTTCCCTGGTGGCTCACACTATAAAGTATCTGCCTGCAATGTGGGAGACCCATGTTCGATCCCTGGGTCAAGAAGGTCCCCTGGAAAAGGGAATGGCTACCCACTCCAGTATTCTTGTCTGGAGAATTGCACAGACAGAGGAGCCTAGTGGACTATAATCCACGCGGTTGCAAAGAGTCGGACATGACAGAGTGACTAACACTCAGTTTTCCTGGGCCTTAGCTACCTCTAAGAATTGGCTGGCCCTAGGAAGGTCATTCTCTCCCCAGCCAGAATGGTTTGTTTAAGATGTCAAAACATCATATTGTATAGAAAATAGAATACACACACATACATAAAAATATACCTCTTCTTTTATTTAGATCATCTTTGGGTTTTTTTTAAACATTGTTTATATTTGTAGTATATATAATTTAATCACAGTCTAGTGGTATCATCATTTCACCCGTTCAAGTGAAGTATAGAAAACCTCCTTTTTCAACCATTTAACCTCCTTCAGTTTTATATAGTTAGCATATTATTGACCAGATATGTATTGATATGTCTTTTATTACCTTAATGTTATTGACCAGAGATGTTTCAGTGTTCACTTACATAGCACATTGCTGGCCATAGGAGTTAGTTTATGCAGAAATCCCCTGGTCAGTAATGAGTAAAATATATCCTCTAAATACATTTAGAACCAAATCAAGCATTTTTATAATGTTTGCTTCAAACATCAAAGATAATTTAGAAAGCTTAATAGGAGAAGGAAAGACTATTGAATTTACCTGTATTTTTGCCTATTATGTTCTTGTTTCTTTCCTCATATTCCTAGGTTTCTTTAAAAAAATCGTTTCCTTTCTTTTTAGAAAACTTGCCTTTATCCACTCTTTTATGGTAAGTTTGTGGTTTTCATAGGGTAAAAAATGGCTGAGCATTGTTAATTTCAGATGGTTCAATGTAATATTAATGAATGATCAGTGGATGATTAATCCAGGATAAAGGAAAAGACATGCTGTGTGTGGAAATGACCTGCAAAGGCTAATGTGTTGTATATGATGGCTTTTTCCCCCTCAACCATTTTATATAGGGAGGAAGGCAGTAAGTGGTGGGGTTACATAAGATGTTATGTCTATATGGAGGAAGAGTACTCAGCAATAAAAAAGAATGCATTATATATAAATAAAATAGCATGCTTTAATCTCAGATGCATTATGCTAAGTGAAAGAAGCCAGACAAATAAGGATACATGATATGTGATCCAACTGATATAAACTGTAGAAAATGCAAACTAACGACAGAAAGTAAACTGGTGGAAGAGAAAGGTAGTGGGATGGGGGTTACCAAGGGAACTTGGGGAAACACTTGAGGCTGTTGCTGTCTTGATTGTGGTGGTGGTTTCACATGGGATGTGTGTATGTCAAATGTATCTAATTATACACTGTAAACACGTACAACTGGGGGAATGCCATGGCGGTCCAGTGGTTACAGCTCGGAGCTTTCACTGCGGTGGCCCCAGGATCAATCCCTATTTGGATTGATCAACACGGCACGGCAGAAAAACAAGAAAATGTAGCTCATTGTAGGTCAGTTATAAATCAAAACTGTCCCCACCGCAAGTGTTCCTCCCGTGCATGACTATCGTGCAGCGGCTTGATGTCCAGCTCCAGCTTGTCCACACTCTTGTTTACAAAGTGGAACCAGTGATCATGTGCTGGGATGTTGTATTATAACACTGTGAAATTGTTCTGAATTTTAAATTGCTCACTTTCAGTTTTTAAACTTTTAAATGAGTAAAGCGAGATATAATTGACATACAACATTGTGTTAGTTTTAGGTGTGCAACATAGTGTTTTGATATATGTTCAGTTTAAAAACCTCGGTCTTAATCACCATGAGAAATAGTCTTGTTTGTACACCATGTTTTGAGTTGCACTGTTTCAGAGCAATGTTTCCATACTACTTACATACATTTCCCTCCCATTTCATTCTATATGTATCATTCTGAAACCATTCAACCCTAGTTTATGGTCCCAGTGTGATTTGATTAACCTTGTGTTTTGTGGTATAAATTCTGGCATGGAGCATGGGATTTTCTCTGCATGAGTCCCAGGAAATTAACTAGATCTGATAAAAATATGCTGCAGAATTTCAAAGTGAATTATACTGAAATGTTGTTATAATATTGCCCCTCTCATATTTTTGAAGGAATCACTTAAAAGTTTAATGCGGTATAAGAATTGCATGCAATATTTAATGCAGTATAAGCCTCCAAGTGGCATGGATGGTGTGTGGGGCAAGTTGTTTCCACTCTCTCAGCCTAGGTTTTCTGGCTTTAAAGACAGAGCCACAGTTGACTGGCAGATTATCGATATAGTGAAAGTGCTTGGTAACTGATAAATGCTGTAAGTGTTGTTTCTGTTCAGTCGCTTAGCTATGTCTGACTCTTTATAACCCCGTGGACTACAGCATGGCCAGGCTTCTCTGTCCTTCACCATCTCCTGGAGCTTGCTCAAACTAATGTCCATTGAATCAGTGATTCCATCCAACCATCTCGGCCTCTCTCATCCCCTTCTCTTCCTGCCTTCAGTCTTTCAAAGCATCAGGATCTATTCCAATGAGTCAGTTCTTTGCATCAGGTGGCCAAAGTATTAGAGCTTCAGCATTAGCATCAGTCCTTCCAATGAATGTTCAGGGTTGATTTCCATTAGGATTGACTGGTTTGATATCCTTGGTGTCCAAGGGACTGTCAAGGGTCTTCTCCACCACAGTTTGAAGGTATCAGTTCTTCCACACTCAGCCTTTTTTGTCCAGCTCTCACATCCATACATGACTACTGGAAAAATCAGACCTTTGACTGTATGGACCTTTGAAGACAAAGTAATATCTCTGCTTTTTAATACGCTGTCTAGGTTGGGCATAGCTTTTCTTTCAAGCAGCAAGCATCTTTTAATTTCATGGCTGCAGTCACCATCTGCAGTGATTTTAGAGCCTCCCAAAATAAAGTCTGTGACTGTTTCCATTGTTTCCCCATCTATTTCCCATGAAGTGATGGGACTGGATGCCATGATCTTTGTTTTTTGAATATTGAATTTTAAACCAGCTTTTTCACTCTCCTCTTTCATCTTCATCAAATGGTCCCTTAGTTTTTCTTCAGTTTCTGCCATAAGGGCAGTGTCATCTGCATACCTGAGGTTATTGATATTTCTCCTGGCAATCTTGATTCCAGCTTGTGCTTCATCCAGCCTGACATTTCGCATGATGTACTCTGCATATAAGTTAAACAAGCAGGGTGACAATATACAGCCCTGACGTACTCCTTTCCCAATTTGGGACCAGTCTGTTGTTTCATGTCCAGTTCTCACTGTTGCTTCTTGACCTGCAAACAGTTTTCTTAGGAAGCAGGTAAGGTGGTCTGGTATTCCCGTCTCTTTAAGAATTTTCCACAGTTTGTTGTGATCCACACAGTCAAAGGTTTTAGCATAGTCAGTGAAGCAGAAGTAGATGTTTTTCTGGAATTCTCCTGCTTTTGCTATGGTCCAACGGATGTTGGCAGTTTGATCTCTGGTTCCTCTGCCTTTTGTAAATCCAGCTTGTACATCTGGAAGTTCTCAGATAACATACTGCTGAAGCCTAGCTTGAAGGATTTTGAGCATTACTTTGCTAGCGTGTGAGATGAGGGCAATCGTGTGGTAGTTTGAACATTCTTTGGCATCGCCCATCTTTGGGATTGAAATGAAAACTGACCTTTTCCAGTCCTGTGGCCACCGCTGAGTTTTCCAAATTTGCTGACATATTGAATGTAGCACTTGCACAGCATCATCATTTAGGATTTGAAATAGCTCAGCTGAAATTCTATCACCTCCACTGGCTTTGTTCTTAGTGATGCTTTCTAAGGCCCACTTGATTTCACATTCCAGGATGTCTGGCTCTAGGTGAGTGATCACACTGTCATGGATATCTGGGTCGTTCAGATCTTTTTTTGTATAGTTCTTCTGTGTCTTCTTGCCAACTCTTCTTAATATTTTCTGCTTCTGTTAGGCCCATCCCATTTCTGTCCTTTATTCTGCCCATCTTTGCGTGAAATGTTGCCTTGATATCTCTAATTTTCTTGAAGACATCTCTAGTCTTTCCCATTCTATTTTTTTCCTCTATTTCTTTGCATTGATCACTGAGAAAGGCTTTCTTATCTCTCCTTGCTATTCTTTGGAACTCTGCATTCAAATGGATATATCTTTCCTTTTCTCCTTTGCCTTTCACTTCTCTTTTTCTCAGTGATTTATAAGCCTTCTCAGACAGCCATTTTGCCTTTTTGCATTTCTTTTTCTTGGGGATGGTCTTGATCCCTGCCTCCTGTACAGTGTCATAAACCTCTGTTCATAGTTCTTCAGGCACTCTGTCTATCAGATCTAATCCCTTGAAACTATTTGTTACTTCCACTGTATAATCATAAGAGATTTGATTCACGTCATACCTGAATGGCCTCCTAGTTTTCCCTATGTTCTTCAGTTTAAGTCTGAATTTGGCAATAAGGAGTTCATGATCTGAGCCACAGTTAGCTCCCAGTCTTGTTTTTGCTGACTGTGTAGAGCTTTTCCATCTTTGGCTGCAAAGAATATAATCAGTCTGATTTCGGTATTGACCAGCTGGTGACATCTGTGTTTAGGGTTGTCTCTTGTGTTGTTGGAAGAGGGTGTTTGCTGTGACTAGTGCATTCTCTTTGCAAAACTCTGTGAGCCTTTGCCCTGCTTCATTTTGTACACCAAGGCCAAACTTGGTGCTATAAGTAGGTAAGTTATGTCACTGGGTATGTTTGTATCTGCTTTGGCAAACTCCAGGAGATGGTGAGGGACAGGGAAGCTGGCATGCTACAGTCCATGGGGTTGTGAAGAGTCGAATGTGACTTGGTGCCTGAACAACAACAAATTTACATCATCGTCTAGGAGAGTTCCTATTTTTACTTCAGGAATAAGGTCCATATATTGACAATCATTTGTAGACCAGTTAAAAATATCAGATGGATTTTGTGGAATGTCTTTCGTGTTACATATAGGGTAAAGAACTGAGAGATATGCATGAAATAATATACATTTTTCCCCTTCTTTTCAGGCAATCACTCTTTTAACTGAATTAATCAGGGAAAATTTCAGGAACAGCAAATTAAAACAATGCCTTTTACCAACCCTGGGAGAGCTGATCTATCTTATAGCCACCGAGGTAAGACTGTCTGGTTAACTCTCTTGCTCTCTGATGTGTTCAGACATTTCCTGGCTGATAAGTGTTAATATCAGAGTGTTTTGATTTTGCCTCTTTGGGCATATGTAAGGAAACAGTGAAAATTTTGCCTGTGGAGGGGAGAGGCTCTTGGTGTCTTTCTGACTCTTCTCTCTCTCCTGGTCAGTCTTCCCTCTTTCCCAGTGCCTCTTTCTGTTTAAAGTGTAGGAGAGTCTCAAGCTGTATTTTAAAGCCAATGGACCAGATCCCCTCCCGCACCCCTCCCCACGACACTGTCCCCAGGTTGCTGCCATCTTTGACTCCTTTAGGCAAGAAGATTTCATTGGTTCTTCCAGTATAAAAACACCATTGATATTTAACACACTGTTTACACACAGTGGGGTGTGTGTATAGCATGCCAGGCTTCCCTGTCCCTCACCATCTCCTGAAGTTTGCCAAAGCAGATACAAACACACCCAGTGACATAAACTTACCTACTTATAGCACCAAGTTTGGCCGTGGAGTACAAAATGAAGCAGGGCAAAGGCTCACAGAGATTTGCAAAGAGAACACACTGGTCATAGCAAGCACTCTCTTCCAACAACACAAGAGACGACCTTTTAACATGTGAGTGTGTGCGTGCTAAGTTGCTTCAGTCGTGTCTGACTCTCTACCATCCTATGGACTGTAGTCCACCAGGGTCCTCTGTCCAGGGGATTCTCCAGGCAAGAATACTGGAGTGGGTTGCCATATTCCCCTCCAGGGAATCTTCCTGACCCAGAGATTAAACCTGAGCCTCTTACTTTCACCTGCATTGACAGGCGAGTTCTTTACCACTAGTGCCACCTGGAAGCCTCCTTTATGGCTCAGATGGTAAAGAATCTGAAATGCAGGAGACCCGGGTTCAGTCCTTGGGTCAGGAAGATCCCCTGGAGAAGGAAATGGCAAGCCACCCCAGACTTCTTGCCTGGAGGATACCATGGACAGAGGAGCCATGGAGTCGCAAAGAGTTGGACACGACTGAGTCACTAATACACATGCTGTTATTAATAACATGGTGGTGAGAGTTTGTGGCTGCAGATTTTGACCTCTTTTTGGGGGAATATCTTAAATAGATATAGATACATTATGAGTCATTCATTTCATGTGATGCTCTGTTTTAAATGAGTGCCAGTACGTTATAAATTAATCAAATGTTCTTTGTTTCCACTTGTTTTGGTTCTAGAACTTGCTTAAATGTTATATAATCTCAGTATCCTTAGTATCTAAGTTGACTCTCTGGATAATCATCATTTTAAGGCAATTAAAGTAATTGTTAGAAAACATCAGTATTTAAAATCACTTAGTTCCATATTTAGTATTGATAGCTGGTACAGCAAATCTCTCCTCCTTATTCTTCCTTTTCATAAATGTCTTGGCTCTTCTTGGTCATTTGCATGTCAGAAAAAATTTTAGAATCAGATTGTCCAATTATGAAATCATCTTTTGAAAACAGCATCGACTATGCAGAAGTCCTGATATCTTTATGATTTTGAGTCTTCTAATACATGTTTGGAATTGTGCTGAGTCTATTAGAGTATTAGTACATTTATGTACTATTACATAGTATTAGTACATTTAATGCACAAAAACTGATGTTTCTGTGTATTTATATTACAAGTTTTTTGTTCATGTAAGTGATTTAACTCATAAAGCTTTTTGTGTATTTCACTTAGTTGAGTTTATTCTCAGATAATTTTATATTTTGAAGAGACACATTCATGAAACTACAGACCTTGGAAGTATAGAAAGGTACGCAGCCTATGGTCCCTTTTCTTTTTCTGTCCCCGTCTGTGTAGTTTCCCAGTAAATAACCATCGCAGTTGCTTTCTTACTTATCCTTACAGAGTTATTTTTGCCTGTAATGAGAAATGAGAAAGTAGAAATGTAGATTCTCACTTTGTCTCATTTTATATAGCGGGTAGAACAACGTTTTTCACTTAATAGTTACACAGTATTAAAAAGTATATGGAGGTATATACACTGGAGCTAATTCTTAATAATTAATATGGATGTCTTCTTCAATTAGTATTTAGTGCTCCCTCCCTTCCTCCTCTTGCACTGGAACGTTCTCTTGTGTGCTAAGTTTTGTGAAAGACAGCTTTCCTTGTGGTTCCTTGAGGGTGCAGCTGGAGAGTTTGTATCAACTTTACTCTTGCCTTGGGCCCTTGAGGCCTTGACATCAAAGCTCAAAGTTACCAAGTTCTGCAGGCTCAGAGAATGAAAGCAAACTTCAGTGCTCTGTTTATCCCTTCATCTTGCAGCTGATTTTTGGCTTGATTATTCTTTGTTTTTTTTTTTGTCAGCTCTCTGAGGCATTTTAAGGATGTAGAGTAAAACTGCTTTCCTTAGAAGAGTGATCAGGTATCTTGTCTGCCATCTTATCAGGGATGGGAGTCTGTCTAGTCCAGTTCTTTTGGTGAGTGTGTCTTTTTTTTTTTTTTTAACCTTTTCTGTCAGCTTAATTGAGGTATAGTTGGCATACCATAAACTGCACATGTTAAAAAATTGCAATTTGGTCAGTACTAATGGAAGATATTAAGAAGAGGTGGCAAGAATACACAGAAGAACTGTACAAAAAAGATCTTCACAAAGCAGATAATCACGATGGTGTGACCACTCACACTCAACTAGAGCCAGACATCCTGGAATGTGAAGTCAAGTGGGCTTTAGGAAGCATCACTACGAACAAAGCTGGTGGAGGTGATGGAATTCCAGTTGAGCTATTTCAAATCCTGAAAGATGATGCTGTGAAAGTGTTGCACTCAATACATCAGCAAATTTGGAAAACTCAGCAGTGGCCACAGGACTGGAAAAGGTCAGTTTTCATTCCAATCCCAAAGAAAGGCAGTGCCAAAGAATGCTCAAACTACCGCACAGTTGCACTCATCTCACACGCTAGTAAGTAATGTTCAAAATTCTCCAAGCCAGGCTTCAGCAACACGTGAACCATGAACTTCCAAATGTTCAAGTTGGTTTTAGAAAAGGCAGAGGAACCAGAGATCAAATTGCAGACATCTGCTGGATCATGGAAAAAGCAAGAGGGTTCCAGAAAAGCATCTATTTCTGTTTTATTGACTATGCCAAAGCCTTTGACTGTGTGGATCACAATAAACTGTAGAAAATTCTGAAAGAGATGGGAATACCAGACCACCTGATCTGCCTCTTGAGAAACCTCTATGCAGATCAGGAAGCAACAGTTAGAACTGGATATGGAACAACAGACTGGTTCCAAATAGGAAAAGGAGTATGTCAAGGCTTTATATTGTCACCCTGCTTATTTAACTTATATTCAGAGTACATCATGAGAAATGCTGGGCTGGAGGAAGCACAAGCTGGAATCAAGATTGCCGGGAGAAATACCAGTAACCTCAGGTATGCAGATGACATCACCCTATGGCAGAAAGTGAAGAAGAACTAAAGAGTCTCTGATGAAAGTGAAAGAAGAGAGTAAAAAAGTTGGCTTAAAGCTCAACATGATCTTAGAAAACAAAGATCATGGCATCCGGTCCCATCACTTCATGGCAAACAGATGGGGAAACAGTGGCTGACTTTATTTTTCTGGGCTCCAAAATCACTGCAGATGGTTACTGCAGCCATGAAATTAAAAGACGCTTACTCCTTGGAAGGAAAGGTATGACCAACCTAGACAGCATATTCAAAAGCACAGACATTACTTTGCCAACAAAGGTCCGTCTAGTCAAGGCTATGGTTTTTCCTGTAGTCATGTATGGATGTGAGAGTTGGACTATAAAGAAAGCTGAGCACTGAAGAATTGATGCTTTTGAACTGTGGTGTTGGAGAAGACTCTTGAGAGTCCCTTGGACTGCAAGGAGATCCAACCAGTTCATCCTAGAGGAGATTAGTCCTAGGTGTTCATTGGAAGGACTGATGTTGAAGCTGAAACTCTAATACTTTGGCCACCTGATGCAAAGAGCTGATTCATTTGAAGAGACCCTGATATTGGGAAAGATTGAGGGCACGAGGGGAATGGATGACAGGATGAGATGGTTGGATGGCATCACCGACTCAATGGACATGGGTTTGGGTGGACTCTGGGAGTTGATGGACAGGGAGGCCTGGCGTGCTGCGGTTCATGGGGTCGCAAAGAATCGGACATGACTGACCAATTGAACTGAATATATGTATACATCTGTGTAACCATCACCACAGTCAAGATAATGAAAATCTCCATCACCTCCAAAAGGTTTCCTTAGCACCCTCGGTAATTCCTTCATCCTTCCTCTGTCCCTGTCCCCAGGCAACCACTTACTTGCCTTTTGTCACATAGACTAGTTTGCATTTTTTAGTCTTCTATAAAGGGAATGTTACAGAATCACATTTATTTCTGAAAGTAGATCTGAAGAATCATTTCTCTTGCTACTTACTTTAATTGGATATAAGCTAGGCTGTTTTAGTATAGGGATGATTCTGTGGCCATGACATTTGACCACATCTTAATGATATGGCAGAAAGTGAAGAAGAACTAAAGAGCCTCTTGATGAAAGTGAGAGAGGAGGGTCAAAAAGTTGGCTTAAAATTCAGCATTCAGAAAACTAAGATCATGGCATCCGGTCCCATCACTTCATGGCAAATAGATGGGGAAACAGTGAAAACAGTGACAGACTTTATTTTTTTGGGCTCTAAAATCACTGCAGATGGTGACTGCAGCCATGAAATTAAAAGACATTTGCTCCTTGGAAGCAAAGCTATGATCAACCAAGCAGAGACATTACTTTGCCAACAAAGTTCCATCTAGTCAAAGCTATGGTTTTTCCAGAAGTCATGTATGGATATGAGAGTTGGACCATAAAGAAAGCTGAGCACCGAAGAACTGATGCTTTTAAACTGTGGTATTGGAGAAGACTCTTGAGAGTGCCTTGGACTGCAAGGAGATTATACCAGTCCATCCTAAAAGAAATCAGTCTTGAATATTCATTGCAGGGACTGATGCTGAAGCTGAAACTCCAATACTTTGACCACCTGATGCGAAGAACTAACTCATTGGAAAAGACCCTGATGCTGGGAAATATTGAAGGTGGGAGGAGAAGGGGACAACAGAGGTTGAGTTGGTTGGATGGCATCACTGACTCAGTGGACATGAATTTGAGTAAGCTCCGGGAATTGGTGATGGACAGGGAAGCCTGGCAGCCCATGGGGTTGCAAAGAGTCGGATATGACTGAGCGACTGAACTGAACTAATGACAGGAAGTTATATCCACAAAAATCACTAATGTTTCATGCAATGAGGGTGTTTTGTGGCGTTGTAACTTTGAATGTAGGTAAACCTTAACATCTCAGGGCAGCGCTGAACTGGGACTGACCTGAAGTTATCCATACCTACACACACCCACACACACCCACACACACCCACACACCCACACCCCCACACCCCCACACACCCCCCCCCCCCACACACACACACCCGCCCCCCCAATGTATAACAAAGAGACTGACGTCCTGACCTTTTGGCTCTCTGGCAACACTCCAAGGTTACAAGCTTGAGGACTGCAGTCCGGACTGTGATTCTATAGAGGAATGTGTGAGACAGCACATTTTAGTTTATGTATCTTTTTCTTCCTTTTGTCAAGGATGCATAATGAGCTAGAGTCAGGTGTTCCCATGTGTTGTCTCTCTTGGTGCAGCACGTCACCGTCTGTCACCTGGCCTGCTGAAAGAACTCCCAGGTGGTCTCGTTGCGTCACTCTGTGTGCACTGCAGTTCCCAGACCTAAGCTGGAGAGAGCCTGTGGAGGCAAGGCCCCTCCACCGTTGTCACTCCTAGGGCTCCCCCTGCTCCCTGTCTTCCTTGTTGTCACCTCTGGGCCTTGGGGGCTGCTCCTCAGTTCCCATATGACCTTTGTCCTCTCTACCCTCTTAACCGCTTCCTCCTTCCAGCCTCGCTGGCCTCCCCATGGGACCTCGAAGCCCCCACACCCTGATCGTGCTGCCACACTTGTGCATTCGCTGTTCTTCCTGCTCACAGTGTTTACCTGCAGACATCTGCTGTTCATCTTCTCTTGCATGGATTTCTGCAGAGAGCCTCCTCCTGAGCCTGAGAACTGTGAGATGAAGCCCTTTGCATACAGACTTCCTCTAACCCCTTGGCCAGCTGTGCTTTTCTTTATAGCTTGCATGACTGTCTTGCCTTGTTTATTTTGTTTAAGTAAAAAAAAATTTTTTTGTGCCCACCACTCCCTCCCCACCACCGCCCCACTGAACACCATTAAGACAGAACATTTGTCTGTCTTGTTCATAGCTGCATGACTGTTGTTTAGAAGAGTTCTTGGCACACAGTAGGTGCTTGTTTTCAGTCATGAGCTGCAGCGTGGCCAGTGGGACAGGAGGGAAGTGAGCAAGAGGCAGGGCTGCAGGAGACAGGGATGCGATCGCGGAAGGCTCCTCAGCCAAGTCGGGGGCCTTGGTTTTGATCCTAAGAGCAAGAGGAAGCTGGTTAAGAGTTATAAGAAAGGTATGGATGTCATCTGACTTAAGTGCCGCAAGGGTGACTCTGGTTTCAATGTGGAGAATAGATGGGAGGATTGTAAGAGAAGCTTCTGGTCCGTAACTGCGAGTAAGTGAAGTAGGAGCAAAATCAGGAGAGGAGTGGGTATTTCAGAAAAGAGTTTACAGGGCTGAATGTGGAAGTTACGGTCCAAGAAAAAGGACTACAAAGAGTCTCCTGGGTTGAGTGGATACAAAAGTCAACCAGGAACCCAACAAGAGCTGTTTTATGTATGTATTTAACATGGAGTGGGAGGAAGAAGTCAGACTGCTGTGTGTTGAGGATTTAGAGGGACGTGGGATCCTGAGGAAGTCAGTATGAGGTGAGCATCACCATAGGAAGGAGCAGAGGGGTGTGGGGTGGAGGGCTGTTTTGAAAATGGGAGATGACAGTGAGTCTGGTGGAAATAGGAAGGATCCCACGGAGACACGATGTTGAACACTTAGGAGCAGTAAGGGATAGTCCAGAAGCTGGTGACCCTGAAGGAAGAAGGGTGGGAGGGGACTTGTGAGCCTGCATGGAAGGGGTGGAGGAACCTGTCTTACGATGACCCAGGGTATGAGCAGCAGCCAGCTGCAGGTGGAGGTGAGCGCGTGGTTCCTCTCTTGTGACTTTCATGATCTTTGTGAAGAATAAAAGCGAAGTTTTGGGAGGGCAGTGGGTTGAAATGCTGTAGTTTTTCAGGAGAGGGAATCTGTCAGAGAGAGAAGCAGGCCTGGTGAGTGACCTGGAAGGTCCCTGGGCTTCCCCATCCTACGTCACTCTGTAGTCTGTGTTTTTGGTGTCCCCCCTCCCAGAGCCCAGCTGTCTGACCACAGGCCTAGAGAGAGCAAGCCACTGCCTTTGGGTAAGGCTGAGTTTCCCCAGACCTGAGACAGTGGAACTCCAAAGAATGAGCTCCTTCAGGCCTTTGTCAGGAGTGATTAAATTATAGGCCAGGAATCTCAGTGGCAGCCAAGGTGGGTAGGGGATAGACGGGGGTAAAGAAAAAGGGCGAGGAACATGGGGAGTAGGGTCCAGGGATGTTAAGGAAAGCCTGTGGTGAATGTTGTGAATAAATGAGCTGGAAGGGAGGCACATTGTGTTTGAAAGTTAAATTGGGTGCTGAAATAGTGATTTTTGAGCTGGAGCAGCTCCGGTCGATAATGGCTAGATTATGACCATGTGTGGCAGTTCATGATTAAGGGTACAGTGTTAACGAGTCACAATTCCCATCATTGGTATTAAGTACTTTTGGATCAGTAAGGTACCACTTCTGACATTTGGACAGTCTTCTAACAGAAATATTCTGTCTAAGCAGAACCTACTTTCTTCTGCTATAACCAGAGTGTTTTATTTTTTTTTTCTCATCTTTCTCTGTGGCCCCTGATTGATTTTGTGACTTTATTTGTTAGATTCCAGGAGAGTTCTTGTGGTTATTTTTCTAACTTAGTTCTTTGTGAAAGAATTATTCCTGATATCCTTCCAAGCAGTTTACTCACTGATCCTAGGTACTTGCTTTTGTCGAGCTTCATCTTGCTAGGTAGCATACTGTGTTTTCCTTGTTCCTATGGATTATCCAGAGATGCTACTCCAAACTGCATGTTCTGTGCTTCCACGTCATTCCAGATAATGTCATACCTTTAGGTAGAAGTGTGTGTATCGTAATCTGTGGTTATCAGTGGCATGGTTTCTCTATCAGCCAGGTCATGCTGTCATCCCTTGGTTCTTTCCATCGAGCTATTGCTGAGGGGAGCTTATCAACATCGTATATGACATCCTGGGAGACAGAAGAAGTGCTTTGTATGTACACTGCAGTGAAGGACCCCTCATCAGGTCATGATTGGCAGGTTGTAAGCAGTACTTGCAGTAGAAAGTTAAGAAGTTCGACGTCATTTGTGTATGTGAAACTTAGCCTTTTTTCTTGAAAGGGTTAACACCTTCTGTGCCGTTAGCCTCACTGCCTTTCCTTCTACTTCATTTTTAGGAAGAAAAAAAAAAGCACCCCCGAGAATGCTGGGCTGTTCCCTTGGCTGCATACACGGTGCTAATGAGGTGCCTTCGGGAAGGGGTAAGGCTGCTTTGTTGTCCTCTGTAGACGCCTGCAATTGTAATAACCCTTCAGGCACTGTGTGAGGATTGTAGCCTGCAGCGGTGCTCGAGCCTGTCAGCCAAGTACTGTACCGCTCCTGAATTTAAATAATCCCGACAAGCCACTGTGAGCCCGTGGCCTACAGGGGAGCAAGTGAAAAAACCAACTCACATTCACTTGTTTAAACGTCTTGCTTTTTAAGAGACGATAGCAAATATAAACAACCTAAGTAGCTCTCAATGACATATCCTTAATCCCCCGCTTCCAGTTACCAGTAACTCAGTTTAGTAAGCCAGGTGTATGCAGGGAATTTTCTGCCAGCCTCGATAGCCCAGTGATTATCTTGTCATATTGCCATTTTGTGGTTCAGAAACAAGGAAGCTGCCACCAGCATCCATTGATTTTAAGTAGTCGTTATTATGTGATGTGGTTTCTTCAGTTTATGCACATCCCTTCTCTTGCTATTCATGGCTGAAAACCAGCCGGCTGGCCAACCAGTCAACTTGCATAAGTAGCTCCTGTGTGTGACCGTGAGGAGGATTTATAACTGACCTCAAAGGCTGGCATTTTTGTTTGCTTTAAACCTTGACATTGTCTCACCCAAGGCAAAGCCATAGGCTAAAAGCATTCCTTAAGGAATGAAAAAAAAATGTCAAAACAAACATCTTCCTTTTGAGTTCATTACTTCATGCATGTTATGGTAATGGCATGATGTTCCAAGTACAGAAAAATCTCTGCAGTTTTCCCCTAGTGATCCAGAAAGGCATCGAGAGCACGTCCCAGCCTGTAGGGTGAATGTGTAGTCAGTTGTCCCTGTGGGGTGTGCATGAAGCCAGTGAACTGCGCTGTATCAACAATATGAGAATTAAGCTATCTTTATCTGTAGTCAAAAGACATGTTGGGGTTTATCATTCAGGGCCTCAAGCTAGGCATGCCCAGGGGGCACACGGATGAAGAAGGTGGACTCTATGTTCGTGCACACATCTACCTGTTGTGGGAGATGAGATAAACTATAAAGTGGAATCTGTCAAGTGCATTCACGCCGAAGAACAAAATACAGGAGCTCAAAGGAGAAAGGAGTCTTCCAGGGATTTTTTAAATGGTGTAAAGAAAGTTTTAGAACTTTGTATCTTTAATTTATAAAACTTAGATTAATGCTGAGTAAAAGATGGTCAGTTCTAACCCATGAGGTTGTGTCCTTTATTAGATATGTCCTCCCCAACCGCTCCTGTAGTTGTCATCGAGTACATACTATGAAGAATGTTTGCTATGCATGTGCATTGTGAATTGTAACCTAATGATACAGCTAATGATAGAATGATAGAGTTAACTGTGAGTATACACACTTGTCTTTTATTCTCTCTTCGTATGTGTGTCAGGTCTTGTATATTTTTCATGAAGAGGGAAGACAGTCTAGAACTCTCTAATTTGTGAAAATTTTATACATTTGGAAGACGTTTTAGTGTATGCTTTGGCAGCATGTACACTAACACTGTCCCTACAAAATGACAAATTCAGAGGTGAACATTCCCCTGAAAAAAGGATTTGTCTTTTCAAAAATAATTTAATTGTAGCAGTTCTTGAGGCAATTTGTCTATTGTATTCAGGACATAGTTGAAGGTAAAATAATTTTTAAGTCACTTGTCTTCGATGATTTGATTTTTTTAATGTAGAAAACTGTTTTCCCAGCTCCTCCTGGTATTTCTGAATGTAGGTTCTTTCTTACAGAAGAGTATATGAATTGTATGGATATGGTTAAAAGCGCATACTCTGACTCACTCTGTTAAAAAGCAAAAGGCTGGTTGCTTAGAGAATTCTCTGTCTCTTTTGGATTGAAATTTGTACTTTCTTTCAAGGAGTAACCGCTATTCTGACTTTGGTGATAAACTTCACCAAGGTTTTCTTGTTTTTCTTAAATTTTTTTTTTCTTTTTACAAATGTTTTTTTATTTTATTTCCCTTTTTGAGTGTATTGCTAAATACTAGATTGATTGATTCTGAATGGATTGGCATCATGTTCTTTTGAGACTTAATTTTTTTTTCTTTTGCTTAAAGCTAGGTTGAGGTTGATACACGTTGATTGTGTAAAGTGCAGCTCATCGGTCCCACTGAATAGTGTGTTGGTGTGCCTCAATGCAGGAACACAGGCACACATGTGTATCAGTTTATATAGGAGTATCCATTAACCCACATCTTCTTGAACGTTTGATAGAGTCCCAGTTTAAATTTTTGACAATCTCATGACCATTAAATTGTTTCCTCAGTGTCGTTTTAATATGTATTTTCTTGAGTACTAATGAGGATGACCATCTTTTTCTGTTTATCTTGGTTTTTGGAATTTCCTGTTTTGAAAATGATTATCAAGTCTTAAGCCAGTTTCTTCTCTTGCTTTGTAGGAATTCTGCATACCATCATCCTCCACCAGCTATTGCTATAAAATGTTTCAAGTATTAGAAAAGGAAAGAAAACTAATGGCCTTTATTTCCGTCAGCTGTTAATATATTTGCCTTCTTTGCTTTGTTGTAATATGTGTGTATGTATATATATCCATATATGTGTATTTATTATTTATTCATTTGTTTATTTTCTGAGATGTTTGAAAAAATTCAGATGTCATGGTACTCTACCCACAGGAATTTCTTTTATGTATTCTGGATATTAATCTTTTCTTGTTTACACGGGTCCCAGATACTTTTCTATTTTGTGTTTGATCTTTTCGTTTCCTTTACAGTGTCTGTTGCTAAGCAGAAGTTCTTAATTTTAATAGATATTTATCAATCCATAAGATGTTTGGTCTTTTCATTTTCTTTATACTATCTGTGGCTAAGCAGAAGTTCTTAATTTTAATAGAAATTTATCAATCCATGAGATGTTAATCTAACACTAAGATGTGCTATTACATATTCCTTTTTGTGTGTATCAGTTCAGTTCAGTTGCTCATTCGTGTCCGACTCTTTGCAACCCCATGAACCTCCCTGTCCATCACCAACTCCCAGAGTCCACCCAAACCCATGTCCGTTGAGTCAGTGATGCTATCAGGGAAGCCCAAAACTAAATAAAAGTTTTTGTGTATACTTTTATTTATTTTTGGGCTTCTCTTACAGCTCAGTTGGTAAAGAATCTGCCTGCAATGCAGGAGACCCCGGTTTGATTCCTGGGTCAGGAAGATCTGCTGGAGAAGGGATAGGCTACCCGCTCTAGTATTCTTGGGCTTCCCTTGTGGCTCAGCTGGTGAAGAATCCGCCTGCAATGCGGGGGACCTGGGTTTGATCCCTGGGTTGGGAAGATCCGCTGGAGAAGGGGAAAGGCTAGCCACTGTAGTATTCTGGCCTGGAAAATTTGCAGAGTTGGACACGACTGAGTGACTTTCACTTTCACGTCATTTATTTTTGGCTGACTGGCTCCTCGCTGCTGCACAGGCTTTCTCTAGCTGTAGTGAGTGGGGCCTACTCTCTGGGTGCCGTGTGCAGGCTTCTCACTGTGGCGGCTTCTCTTGTGGAGCACGGGCTCTCGAGCGTGCGGGCTCGGTTGCTGCGGCTCTGGGGCTCTAGAGCGCAGGCTCGGTGGTTGTGGCACTTGGTCTCAGTTGCTCTGAGGCATGTGGGGTCTTCCCGGGTCCGGGATCCAACCTGTGTCTCCTGCACTGGCAGACGGATTCTTTACCATTCAGCCACGAGGGCTGCCCATGTTATTCTTCTAAAAGTTATTTTTTATTTTTTCCTTTTTTCTGTTTAGAAGTTTATTTGTAATTGTTTTGTGTGTCTGTGTGTGGCGATACGTGTGGGTCCAGTTCTGTTTTTAAAATAAATGTAATCAGTTATCCCAGCATCATCTAATGAAAAGTCTTCTCCCCACGACTCTGGTGTCACCTCGGTCATGTCTGTGTGCATGTCTCTTCCTGGGCTCTAATTAGTTCTGTTGGGCTGTTATCTGTGCCATGCTGTTTAAATTAATAGTCTTTACTTTTTAATAATTTTGAAAATATACACTGACATTTTTCGTTACCCTTGTAATCTTTTTCATGAGTTTCTGAGCTCCTTTTTAATTTTCTTTTTACTTGAAAAGTTGATTCTAAAAATTACATGTTCACCTGTTGGTACATTGATAGTATATGTCTATGAATAAATTTAAGGAGGACTGATAGTAGTGAAAATGGAAGGCATATTCAATGAGAAGACTAACAAGAGAATGTCATATTTGGCTTAAAAAACACTGAAATAAGATGATTGTAGTTCCTTTGAATTCTCCATGACATTCCGCTAATGTATTTAATTCACTGCTTAGATACAGCTCCCATTCTTTAATTCACTGCTTAGATACAGCTCCCATTCTTTAGAGGTAGCGTTTATGAAACATATTATGTACTGGCTGGATACAGGAGAGGCAAAGATGATTAAGATACTGCCCTATCTTCATTTATTAGGAAAGTGATTTTTTTTTTAGTCTCTGGTTTAGTGTGCCGTTTCTTGCTGTTTTGTAACTACCTTTGCATTTTCTTCCCTTCTCTTAGGTAGTGACTAAGACCCTTAAGACTATCAACTTTCGTCTCAACCTAGTGTTAGCTGTGTCCCATTATTTTGACATGTAGTGTTTCCATTATTGTTATTTTATAGATAATCCCTGCTGCTGCTGCTGCTGCTGCTAAGTCGCTTCAGTCGTGTCCGACTCTGTGCGACCCCACAGACGGCAGCCCACCAGGCTCCTCTGTCTCTGGGATTCTCCAGGCAAGAACACTGGAGTGGGTTGCCATTTCCTTCTCCAGTGCATGAAAGTGAAAAGTGAAAGTGAAGTCGCTCAGTCGTGCCCACTCTTAGCGACCCCATGGACTGCAGCCTAGCAGGCTCCTCTGTCCGTGGGATTTTCCAGGCAAGAGTACTGGAGTGGGTTGCAATTGCCTTCTCCACAGATAACCCCTAGTTAAATTTTTTTCCGGGTCCAGGCTTTTTTATGGGATGGTTTAAACTTTTTCAGGGGGGTGGAATTTTATTGCCTCTTTTTTCTTTTGTTACAATAACAAAGTTGTATTACTGTATAGATTAAGAATGTCTATTCTATTTCTCTTGTATGTTTTTAAATTGTAAAATATATATACTATTTGCCGTCTTAGCTATTAAGCATATAGTTCAGTAGCATTAAGAACATTTACATTGTTGTGCTGTTTCTGTTGTTCTTAAATATATTGATGTTTTCTGCCTAACTTATTGACCTTTTTATACTTTCAAAACTTAGTAATGTGCCTTATTGAACTTGGGCCATTGATTCTGATTTATACCCCTTATCCTTCTAATCTGTGCATTGAGAAAAATGTGGTATGGGAATTGTACTTTTTTGTTTTAATTCATATGTAAATTTCTTAGAAGACAATTTTAGTTTTAAATTATAAATTTTGTTCATGTTTCTGGTGCACAGATAACTAACTTTGCCAAGAGATTTTCCTATGTGTTCTATGATAAGGGTTTTCTAGTCAAATACCTTGGGACATATCGGGTTAAACAAAGTTGAATGGTTTTGTTTATATTTAGTACTTTTCAGAACTTTTAATTATGAATCCACATGGGAGCGTATTATATATGATGTTTTCAAATTTATTTGCCCACAGACATATCTTATCCTGTGGCACATTGTAGGATGCACTTTGGGAGAGAAAGGTGGTCTTATTCTGGGACTGTTATGAGTTTATTTAAATTGTGTTCGGGAAACTTTCTCTTTTTCAAAAGATTACCTAAGAGATTATGACCTTGTTTTCGAAACAGGTCAACCTGTTATGATTTCTGTAATTTTAACAATGATAGTAGGAATGTGAGTCAAGTGATTTTGATCTTGTTACAGATGTAAATGCTCAGGTGGAAAGAGGGAAATATTTAGAGTGAGAGACTTCGGGTGGAACATGCCAAAAAAAAAATCTGGTATAACATTTTATGTTTGAAAATTTTATTTGTTTTTATTTTGGCCGTGCTGGGCCTAGGTTGTGGCACTTGGACCTAGTTGCCCCATGGGATGTGAGATCGTAGTTCCATAGCCATGGATCGAATCCTTGTCCCCTGTATTGGAAGGCGGATTGTTTGTTAAGAATCCTGGACCACCAAGGAAGTCTCTGTGGTATAACTGTTTTAAAGAGAGTGTGGCAGTATAGAAGAAAAGGTGTAAGCAATAAATGCTGGAGAGGGTGTGGAGAAAAGGGAACCCTCTTACACTGTTGGTGGGAATGCAAACTAGTATAGCCACTATGGAGAATAGTGTGGAGATTCCTTAAAAAACTGGAAATAGAACTGCCTTATGATCCAGCAATCCCACTGCTGGGCATACACACTGAGGAAACCAGAAGGGAAAGAGACACATGTACCCTAGTGTTCATCGCAGCACTGTTTATAATAGCCAGGACATGGAAGCAACCTAGATGTCCATCATCAGATGAATGGGTAAGAAAGCTGTGGTACATATACACAATGGAGTATTACTCAGCCATTAAAAAGAATACATTTGAATCAGTTCTAATGAGATGGGTGAAACTGGAACCTATTATACAGAGTGAAGTAAGCCAGAAAGAAAAACACCAATACAGTATACTAACGCATATATATGGAATTTAGAAAGATGGTAACAATAACCCTGTGTACGAGACAGCAAAAGAGACACTGATGTATAGATCAGTCTTACGGACTCTGTGGGAGAGGGAGAGGGTGGGGAGATTTGGGAGAATAGCATTGAAACATGTATAATATCATGTATGAAACGAGTCGCCAGTCCAGGTTCTGGCACGATACTGGATGCTTGGGGCTGGTGCACTGGGACGACCCAGAGGGAGGGTATGGGGAGGGAGGAGGGAGGAGGGTTCAGGATGGGGAACACATGTATACCTGTGGCGGATTCATTTCAATATTTGGCAAAACTAATACAATATTGTAAAGTTTAAAAATAAAATAAAATTAAAAAAAAAAAAGAAAAGGTATCCATGATGACACTGAGTCATTGTTTCGACTTGGCGTTGGCATTTAGGAGACTTAGAGCTGGGAGTCAGAGGATGTGGATTTGAGTCCCAGGTGTGCCACCCTGGAGTAGTTTGATAGTTGGAGCCCCACCTGATGTTTTGTATGAAAAAAGGTACCTTGCTGGCTGATCTTCCACGTGCTTCTGACTTGGGCTCTCTTTGACAGCTTTCCATTCCATTGCTTTGACCCTCATGTTTGTTTTTCAGTCGCTAAGTTGTGTCCAACTCTTTGCAACCCCATGAACTGCAGCCTGCCAGGCTTCCCTATCCTTCACTATCTCCCTGAGTTTGCTCAAACTCATATCCATTGAATCCGTGATGCCATCCAACCATCTCATCCCCTTCTCCTCTTGCAGTCAGTCTTTCCCAGCATCAGGGTCTTTTCCAGTGAAGGCCACCAGCTCTTCATATCAGGTGGCCAAATATTGGAGCTTCAGCATCAGTCCTTCCAATGATTATACTAGCAAAGACAGATTATGTACTTGGTATCATCACTGTATTGATCCTGGGAACATTTGGCATTGAACTTACATGGCATATGTTCAGTATGTGCATGAAGTAGGGAGGCCGAGGAAGCTGACTTTCCTTGAAAGTAGTTATTTTCATCTGGGTAGGTAGCAACCTACTCTACAGTGCGCACAGAAGCTGAAAATAGCACCTAGAATGTTTCCACATGTTTAGAGGAGATTCATTGTATGCATTTCTAATCAACCTCATCTTTTTTAAATAACTTGCATAATAGTCTGTTTATAATTATGGGTGCTGAACTGACACCTGGCATATGTTAAAATGTGAGGCTCAAATAATAAATCGTTGGCCTAATTATTCATTTCTGAACAAAAGCTTATTAGACAATTTTGATGTAACAAATTTCTTTTAAGAGGAAATTGAATTTTCAGTTTTTAATTAGTGCTTTTAAAAAAGAAAGCTAGTGGTAAATTGCTTATGTATTTAATTAGAAAAAGACAGGACTTGAATTAGAAAGTATAGAGATATTAGTCATTATGTGTATTATCTTTGAAGTGTTTTTGGACACTAGTTATCTAAAATGAGGACGGAGAAGTTAAATTCTCTTGATATTGGATAAAAGTGAAAATGTACAGCTACATTTTCTGTTTTTGTTACTGTCACAGTTTTAAGTTTAATTTTCCTAATGAAGAACGTGTGTGCCATCAACTTCGGGTTCTCTATAGGTACGCACCTTTCTCCTTGCCTTTATATAGTGAAAGTGGGCAATGTGTATGGGGAATAGGAACGATGCAGGCTTTTTTGTGTGTGTGTTTTTCTCTTTAATATCACTATTCATAATATTTGGAATGCTAATATTAGTAGAATGCAGCAGGGCTTACCAAGTATGGAGTTGCCTAATGTGTCTTAAAGCAAACCTTTGAGAATGGCATAAAGAAGCAATCCTGAGTTTTTTTCTGAGTTCAGGGAGTAGATCAGTTTCCTGACTCTTGGTGAGGTCAGAGGCACAAAGTGTGGTGTGCTCGCTGCCAGAGTGAGGTCTGCACCTCCTCTTCTCCTGTGGCAGATAATCTTAGGGGGGAAGCTCCACAGGGCTGTACAGTTTACACTGGTTGGACTTCTGTGTAAATTTCCATGTTCCTTTAACTGTTTTATCCCATTGTATGCTTTGTAGACTTAACAAATTCTATAGCTCTTCTGCGTCTTTCTCATTTAATACCTATCTTTTTTTTTTTTTTTAAATCTTTTTATTATTATGTTTAACTTCATGGTATTGTGGATAGAGGGAATGGTGTATGTATGATTTTAAGTCTTTGGAATTTGTTGAGACTTCTCCCATGACTCAGTATGTATGTATAATTAGGGGAAAAAAGTTCAGTTCTGCCATTGTTGAGTGATGTACTTTTTTTCTCAAAGTAGGTCAAGCTTGTTAATCTGATCGATACATACGGATATAAATCTATGTTCATGCTGATTGTTTTTTGTCTCTTTTATCAGAGATAGATATTTAAATTGTTTTCAGTTTTATTGCGGTATAATTGACATGAAATTGTAAGATATTTAAAGTGTACAAAGTGATGATTTGATACATGCAATCATTGTGATAGATGCATACATTCCCCTATTGAGTCAACACATAAATCATCTCATATTTTATCCTGTTACCTTTTTTGGGTGGTAGGAGTGAGAACATTTAAATTCTCCTCTTTTAGCAAATTTCAATTATACAATATAGTGTTATCAACTAGAGTCACATCGTTTTACATTAGACCTCCAGACCTTATTCATCTTATAGGTGAAAATTTGTACCTTTTACCAACCTGTTTTGAAAGATGTTATTGTTGGGTATACATTTATAGGTTGACAGTTCTTTTTCTTTTGGTACTTCAATGATATTGTTCCTCTGTGTTCTGGTTTGCATTATTTCTCATGAGAAGTCTCCCATCATCCTTATCTTTGTTAGGTAATGTGTTAGATAGTCTCTATATGTCCTTTTACTGTCACTGTTTCTACAAGTTTCTCTTTATTATTGCCTTTTAGCAGTCCGGTTATGATGTTCAGTTCAGTCACTCAGTCGTATTGGACTCTCTGACCCTGTGGACTGCACACCAGGCTTCCCTGTCCATCACCAACTCCCAGAGCTTACTCAAACTCATGTCCATCGAGTTGGTGATGCCTTCCAACCATCTCATCCTCTGTTGTCCCCTTCTCCTCCTGCCTTCTGTCTTACCCAGCATCAGGGTCTTTTCCAGTGAGTCAGTTCTTCAGATCAGGTGGCCAAAGTATCAGAGCTTCAGCATCAGTCCTTCCAATGAATATTCAGGACTGATTTCCTTTAGGATTGACTGGTTTGATCTCCTTGCAGTCCAAGGGACTCTCAAATCTTCTCCAACACCACAGTTTAAAAGCATCAGTTCTTCGGCATACAGCTTTCTTATTATGATGTACCTTGATGTTATTTTTCTTTCTTCCTCTTGAGGTTCATTGAGTTTTTTAGATTGGGCTTCCTAGGTGGCACCAAGGGGTAAAGCACCCATTTGCCAGCCATAAGAGACGTGGTTTTGATCTTCGGGTTGGGAAGATAGGCTGGAGGCGGGCGTGGCAACCCGCTCCAGTATTCTAGCTTTTTGTTTGTTTTTGCTAATTGCTATGTCTTCACTAATCTTCTCTAGTCATTGAGTGTGCAGAGTCTGATGATATTCCAATTCAGCGTATTTTTCATATTAAACATTGTAGTCTTCTGACTTGGGTCATTTTTTAATCTATTTCTTTCATTCTTAACATGCTTCTTTCTTCTTCAGTATATGGACTGTATTTATAATAGCCATTTAAATGCTTTTTTCTTATTCTATCACTGAATTTTCTCTTATGAGTCATATTTTCCTGTTCTGTGTGTGTGAATTTAATCAGATGTCAAATATTGTGATTTTTGTGTTGTTGGGCATTTTGTTTTTAAGTCTTTTAAGAAGGCAGTGGCACCCCACTCTAGTACTCTTGCCTGGAAAACCCCATGGACAGAGGAGCCTGGTAGGCTGCAGTCCATGGGGTCGCTAAGAGTCTGACACGACTGAGCAACTTCACTTTCACTTTTCACTTTCATGCATTGGAGAAGGAAATGGCAACCCACTCCAGTGTTCTTGCCTGGAGAATCCAAGGGACGAGGGAACCTGGTGGGCTGCCATCTGTGGGATCACACAGAGTCGGACACGACTGAAGTGACTTAGCAGCAGCAGCAAGTACTTTTGTGCCTTTTTTTTTTAAAGTCTTTTAAGTGCTTTTGTGCTTTTTCTTGGACTCATTTAAGTTACCTGGAAATAGCTTGATCCTTTTTGAGACTTTTAAGCATTATCAGGACAATATAGTACAGCCTTTAGTTGAGGTTAATTTGGTCACACCACTGGAGCAGTTTCTTTCTTAGGACTTTCCTTGATGCCCTGTATTTAGGTGGTCTTTAGCTAATTATTTCCAGCCCAGAGTAACTTCTGATGATTTTTCTGCATACTCTTTATGGTTTTAAAATCATCGTCAAGTTTTTGTTATACTATAAGTTATGTGTATTTTCTAGATTATTTCAACCTTTTTATGGAAATATGTGGAAAATTAGGGGCTTCCCTAGTGGGTCAGCAGTAAAGAATCTACCTGCAATGTAGGAGGTGTGGGATCTATCCCTGGGTCAGGAATATCCCCTGGGGACGAAAATGGCAACCCACTCCAGTATTCTTGCCTGGCAAGCTACAGTCCGTGGGGTCACAAAAGAGTCAGACACAACTTAGCAACTAAATAACAGCAACAACAACAATATATGGAGAATTATGTTAAACTATGTTTAACGATCAACCAAATGTAATGGTTCTATAGAAGCCTGAGAAAATGGCCACACCTCCAGAAACACCCGATGCATCCAGGGGCAGGTGATGGTCTTGGTGTCACGTCTTTATTTATGAAGCAATGGTTGTGAAGAAATGACGTGTATATATTTGCCATCCTAAATATTAATAATACCTATTTAATTTTCTCCTTGTGTTCTTCTCTCTCTCTCTGTAGGAGGAACGTGTTGTGAATCACATGGCAGCAAAGATTATTGAAAATGTCTGCACTACGTTTTCTGCTCAGGCCCAGGGCTTTATAACTGGGGAAATTGGGCCTGTTTTATGGTACCTATTCAAACATTCCACAGTTGATTCTCTTAGGATAACAGCAATATCGGTAAGATGGAGCGTCTTTGGGGGATATATTTGCATGTATTTAAATACCGAGTTTGAAGAACTGTGCTAGACATAGAGTGAATTTCATTCAATAGGTGGAAATCTCAAGAGTAGCAGTTGGTGAGAACAGTAATTTGATTTTTCTCCTGAGGCAAGAGGACCGTCGAGACATTCCAAAAGGATCTTGTGTGACCCTGACATTAGGATTCCAAGAACTATTTGGAGGTGGTAGTGGAAAACTGCAGTAGTGGATAGGGTATAGCATTTGGTCGGGTATATTTTTAGTGCTCCTTGACTTTTCTTGTTAGCTCCGTCTTTCAGATTTTATGTTCATTGCGTTTGTCATATGGTTCAAATGAATTCATGTTAAAGTTCAGGCATCTATGATTTTGTAGTTTTTTTATCCCAGTTGTCTACTGCTTCACTTCCATGGTTATAATGACTTGGTGTAAAAGATAATTATGTATGCAGGTGTGTTAACCTGGTTGTATCAATATAAGCGTCAGTGAAAATGATTCAGGCCTTTCTTGTGATTTATTTAGATGCTCTTTTTGATCACCAGTCTTATTTGGGCTCTCAGTGTTATCTGGTAGCCTCTCTGTATTTCTCGAGCTGACTCATCCTTGTGCTTCTTGCTGTGCCAAGTTTCAGACTTATTTTTATTCCTTAAGCCTCCATTGCCACACTTTTCCCTTATTCATTCTCAGTAAGTGACTTCCTCCATCCTTCCCAGATAACAATGGAGACATCCAATGGGAGTTATCCCTGTGTATGTCTTCCGCATCTGTGGACCTGTTTGCCTCCATACCTGTCCTGCCTCAGTTCTTCCCTTCCTCCTACAACTGATGAGCTGCCCCTTCTCCTCTCAGAGAAACTTCTCCATTGTTCTTCTATCTGTTCTTGAGAATCTTCAGTCAAATGTTATTTTTGCTCTTTCCTAAATCTTTAACCTCTCCTTGTCTACTAAATCTTTCTAATTAGTGCTCATGTATTCTTTACTCCAATAAAAAAAAAATCTCATATAAAAACATATCCAAAGTTTTCTAGGGTGTACATCCATTTGTTCCCCCATTACCCCAGCCATACCTCTTGAAAGGGTTTTTGCCACAAATTCTCCTTTTTGGCCTGTTTTCAGTTATCTGTCCTAAACATGTGAATGAATCTAGTCTTGCTGAAATCGCTAATGACTTGCATATTGCTAAATTGGGTATTGATGGACATATATATTTTTATAGTGTTATTTATTGATTTTGGGCTGTTGTCCAGGCCTGCTTTCTCTCACTGCAGCGAGCAGGGCTCCTCTCTAGTTGTGGTGCACAGGCTTCTCATTGCCGCAGTTTCTCTTGTTGTGCGGCACGGGCTCTACGGCGTGGGCTTCAGTAGCTGCAGTTCCTGGGCTCAATAGCTGCGGCACACGGGCTTAGTTGCTCCATGGGATGTGGCATCGTCCTGGATCAGGGATCGTACCTGTGTCTCCTGCATGGGCAAGCGGACTCTTTACCACTGAGCCGTCAGCAGAGCCCCTGATGGATATTTTTGAGTTCTTTTATTTACCGTGTTATTTTGAAGATCAAGGGCTAACAATCCTGCTCACTGAATATCTTTAAACAAAGGACATCTGCTTCATGAGCTTCACATTGTTAGAATCCCTTCCCCAAGTTGTGATATTAGTAATTAGGAAGAAACTGTCAGAAAGAGTTACAGAGTATACCAGTGAACTTTCTCAAGGCATCTTTGAGTCATATCTTACTTAAGGCATTCATTTTAATCCTGGACTTAAAAAAAAAAAAACAAACCTGTCTTGCTTTAATTGGGTTTATGTTATCATTTTTATCTTTATGCTCAGTATGGTTTCTTTTCTTGGCAAAGTTCTTTCTAGTTGTTTCCACCAAAGTCTCACACCTTCTAGCACTTTCTTCGTCTGACATGGTAAGCTTCACTCTTTCATCTTGGGCTTCTTATATTTTGTTCTCAGCCTTCATCTACATTATTAATTTTTCACTGAAATTTTGCCAGTTACCCCCGAAATGTCTCTTTCTTCTTTTATGCCCCAGGATTATATTCAGTAATGTGTTAATATATTGTTTTCATATTTCTTTGGTCTCCTTCAGTTTGAGACATTTTCTCAGCCTTTCTGGGAACTTCATGTCATTTATGAGTTTAAAGGTTGTGGGGCTTGTAATTTTTAGGGTAAGGCTCAACCTGGGTCTGTCTAGTGTTTTCCCACTGAACCTCCTTAGCACCATCGAGGATCCTGCCTGGGCCAGATGCCTCTGTGATGGTTGCTGTATGATGGTTATCCAGTTGCTTCATCCCTTTTATATTAGAAGTTGGCGAATATTTTCTATAAAGGGCCAGATAGTATGTACCTTGGGTTTTGGTGGCCACATACAGTCTCTGTTCCATATTCTTTTTTTTTTTTAAAGCTGTATGTTGTTACTGGAGTATAATTGCTTTATAATGTTGTGTTAATTTCTGATGTATGACAAATTGAGCTGTATGTATACATATATCGTCTCCCTCCTGGGCTTCCTTTCTACCCTACCCGATCCCACCTCCCTAGGTCCCATATTCTTTTTGTTTTATTTTTCTTTTTGTTTCTATAACCCGTTAAACATGTAAAAACTGTTGCACATTGTACTTAAGAGCAGTGCAGAAATAGGCCTTTGGTATTGGTTGGAATTCTATCATAAGGATGCGCTGTCCCTTCTCTCTCATATGTGTGTGTATTTGTTTCATTATGATCAGGGATGCCCGTTTTATTTGATGAAGTGCAATGTCATATTACTGTTACCACTGTTGTTATGCATTGTTTGGATGCTCAGATCATACTAGAAGCCCTCCAAGCTGGCTTTTGTGTCCTGTTGATCTATTTCTGTCATTGTTTGATCACTTGATACCTTTCTGAAACCATGCAGTTTTTGGACTGCTTTTGTATTTTCACTCTGCCAACCCTGGAACCAATCATTTCTCCAAGGAAGCTTTGATGTTTAGAACCCACAGTCTGGGTGATGTGCTTACTGCTTTGGGGTTTTATTGTTTGCAGGCCTTCTAAGTATTCAGAGATAGAAAAAAAGTGTATGTACCCGTATATACATATGGAGCTTGCCAGGTGGCGCAGTAGTAAAGAATCTGCCTGCCAATGCAGGAGACGTGGGCTTGATCCCTGGGTCAGGAAGATCCCCTGGAGAAGGGTATGGCTACCCACTTCAGTATTCTAGCCTGGAAAATTCCATGGACAGAGGAGACTGGTGGACTACAATCCATGGGATCTCCAAGAGTCAGATACAACTGAGCGACTAAGCACACACGCATGCACATATTCACACATACATAGAATTATTCTTACATCTGTCATTGTAGGTATTTGGAACAAAACTCATGCATTCATACTGATACTTCCAATTTTAATCCAGTATATTAGAATTCTTTCTAGACCTCCCATTTTCTATATGTGTACATCCCTTCTCGGACAGAAACCTGGTTCCCACTATTCTCAGTACATTTATTGACCTGTTCAGCTCGTTTATTCAGCGTAGCAGACTCCGACCCCTCTGGCCTCCTCCTCTGTGTCATCATCCTCCTGTCTTGCCACCGCCGCTCTACTTCCTGGGCCCCGTGAGTGGAGGCCCGCATTCCCGTGTCTGCCCCCTTTTCCTCAGAATCTGATGTATTGTCTTTGGGAAGGGAAGGAAAGGGAAGATAGATGAAGGAAAACAAAGGCTAGATGTCATTTTGTTGCTTCATCTTCTGTATTTCCTTCCCCTTTACTGTTTGCATCCAGCTAATCAACCTGTCCTTTGACTGTGATTCACAAATACAGCCCAGGACTGTGTGCCTCTCTCTGCAGCTCTGTTACCCCTGAAATCCAGGCCACCACCACTTCTCACCCAGACTGGCCTAGTCATCTCTTGGCCCCATAGAGTCCCCTATACCAGTGTGGGCCTAAGATGAGCAGCATTAAATAACCTAGGAGTTTGTAAGAAACATGGGATTTTGGACCCTGACCCAGAGCTACTGTCTCAGAGCCTCTGAAGGGAGAGGCCCAGTAATCTGCATTCTAACAAGCACTTCTAATGCCTACTGAAGTTTGAGAACCACTGCCCTAGGCCTTGAAGCTCTTGGAAAACACTGCCCTGGGTGTAGAGGGAAAGATGGCTAATTGTCCTCCCCCCTCAGGAGTGGCATCCATTGCTTAGGATGGACCTGAAGGGAGTGGACCTGACTTGGGAAATGTGTTGAATGGATAAGAGGATTTCTGGATTTATTAGGTTTGAAGGGAATCTCTATATGAACCACAGTGGTATCCAGAGAAACCGTTAGAGTTAGATTGAACAGAATGGCTCCAGTGAGGGAGGTGACTGGGCGGGCCATTTATGATCTCTGGAGGGCCGTGAGGAAGAGTGTGACAAAGTGATGAGTGCTCCAGGGTGGTGGTTCACCCCGGCGTTGTAGGAGAGCTCTTCAACAACACTGACTACTTCTCCTCTCTCTCCACCCGCTGCCCCTTTCCCATGTAGCTTAAGGTCTCAAAGGTCAGATGAGAGTGTGTAGAGTTTGAAGAAGTCCCCAAGGTAATTTTGATATAACATAAATCATTCAAGAGACAGAAAAGAAATGGTTCTTAAACTTATTCCACGGTGATTCTGTTCATGTCTAATAGGTATGCGGCCTTCACTTCCGAATTAAGTCTCTTTCTTAGACATTGCTTTAATAAATAGATGGTTAAAAATTCTGGAAAACATGGGTAAATCTATGGCTGATTCATGTTGATGTTTGGTAGAAACCAATGCAATACTGTAAAGCAATTATCCTTAAAAAAAAGTTTATGAAAAAACTAGAGATAACACAGTGTCCTTTTTAGGTAAATTTTGTAGTGAATTTTGAACTGAAAATGTTCTTTCCAGCTATAAAATGTAATTTCAAACTCTGTTTCAATAAGCAAATATTTTAAACACCAGATCACTGAAAATCATTCTTGAGATTTGATTTTTTTAAATTTGGGGACTACAAGTACTCATATGCTCTTAAGCCTCTGTGAACTCTCAACTGTGTTTTATATCCAGAGTGACGAATTAAAGGTTATTTCTTCCATGACTTTTTCCAAATGGAAGGTAAGTTAGGCATTTGAACGCCTTTCTGAAGACTGGACCTTACAGTTGCCCTCATATTGCTTTGAATACACTTAGAAGTAATCTGGACAAATCTTGCATCAAGAAATAACCCATATGGTTGGGTAGATATTTTATATCAATAGCAAGTCAGTATTATTTTGAAAGCCTCTCCCAAGAATTGTTACAGTGCTGATGATAATTACTGTTCACTGTCTTTAAGTCACTTTAAGGGAGATCTCTAAATTTCCTTAAAAAATTCAAATTGTAGCATGATCTTTAGGGACTCCATTTAGAATGCTTTTTTTTTTTTTTAATCCAGAATTGAATAATATTTGAGATGATACTGAAATAGTGGAACAATTCTGTTTTCTTAATTGAAGTATATTACAATGTTTTATCAGTTTTAGGCATACAGCATAGTGGGGCTTCCCAAGTGGTGCTAGTGGTTAAGAATCTGCCTGTCAGTGCAGGAAGCGTAAGAGATACGAGTTCTATCCCTGGGTTGGGAAGGTTCCCTGGAGGAGGGCATGGCAACCCACTCCAGTATTCTTGCCTGGAGAATCACATGGACGAAAGAACCTGGCAAAGAGTTGGATACAACTGAAGCGACTTACCATGCAGACATGCACGTACAGCATAGTGATTCAGTATTTTTACACATTATACTTCATTAAATGCTATTGCAAGATAATGGCTATAATTTCCTGTGCTCTACAGTGTGTCTTTATTGCTTATCTGTTTTATACATGACTTTGTGTCTCTTAATGTCATACCCCTAACTTACCCCTCATTTCTCTCTCCTCTCTGGCAACCAGTAGTTTGTTTTCAATATCTGTGAGTCTGTTTCTATTTTCCTGTACACAGTTGTTTGTATTACTCTAAAAAATTCTACATATAAGTGATACTGTACAGTATTTGTCAAATATATTTCACTAGAAAATCCCATGGACGGAGGAGCCTGGCGGGCTGCAGTCGGACACGACTGAGCGACTTCACTTTCACTTTCCACTTTCATGCATTGGAGAAGGAAATGGCAACCCACTCCGGTGTTCTTGCCTGGAGAATCCCAGGGACGGGGGAGCCTGGTGGGCTGCCGTCTATGGGGTCGCACAGAGTTGGACACGACTGACGCGACTTAGCAGCAGCAGCAGCAGCAGCAGCAATATTCTCTAGATCCATCTACATTGCTGCAAATAGCAGAATTTCCTTCTTTTTTATGGCTGAGTAATACTCCATCGTGTGTGAGTGTGTGTGTGTGTGTGTGTACACTACATCTTCTTTATCCACTTATCTTTTTGGGGGGGTTGCTTGCATATCTTGGGTGTTTTAAATAGTGCTGTTACAAACACTGGGGCTCATCTGTCTTTTCAAATTAATGTACTCATTTTTTTCAGATATATACCCAGGAGTGGAATTGCAGGGCCAAATAGTAATTCTATTTTTAGAATTTTGAGGAACTTCCATACTGTTTTCCACAGTGAATGCCCCAATTTACGTTTCTACTACCAGTGTACAAGGGTTCCTTTTTCGCTGCATTTTCTCCAACATTTGTTATTTGCAGACTTTTTGATGATAGACATTCTGATAGGTGTGAGGTGATACCTCATTCTACAAGTCCACTTTAGCCTGATTCCAAAACCAGTCAAAAACACTACAGAAATAAAAATACCAGGCCAATACCTTTGATGAACCACTGATGCAGAAATTTTCAACAAAATATTTGCAAAACAAATCTAACAATATATAAAAAGGATCATACACCATAATCAAGTTAGATTTATTCTAGGGATCCAAGGATGGTTCAACATTTGCAAATCAGTCAGTCAGGTACATCATATTAACAAAAGGAATAATAAAAATCACATGATTATCTCAATAGATGCAGAAAAAGCACTTGACAAAATTCAGCAACCATTCATGCTAAAAGCTTTCATGAAAGTGGGTATAGGGCATACATATCTCAACATTATAAAGGCTATTTTTCACATATCCACACTAGCATCATCCTCAGTGGTGAAAAGCTGAAAGGTTTTCCTTTAAAAAACCTGGTTCCTTTCAGAAACCAGACAAGGATGCTCACTCTCATCACTTCTGTTTAACATTATATTGGCAGTCCTACTCTCAGCTGTCAGATAAGGAAAATAAAAGGCATCCAAATTGGAAAGGAAAAGGTAAATCGTCACTATTTGCAGATGACACGATGCTTCATATAGAAAAACCTAAAGTCTCCACAAAAAACACCATTAGAACTGATAAATGAATTCAGCAAAGATGCAGGATACAAGATTAATAGGCAGAACTTTGTTGCATTTCTATACACTAATGGCGAACTATCAGAAACAGAAATTTTAAAAAATCCTGTTTTAAATCACATCAAAAAGACTAAAATACCTTGGAATAAACTTAACTACAGAGGTGAAAAACCTCCACTCTGAAAACTATAAAACACTGATGAAGGAAATTGAAGAGGATTGGAAGACATGGAAAAGATATCCCATACTCTTGGATTAGAAGAATTAATATTATTCAAATGGCCATACTACTCAAAGCAATCCATAGATCTAATGTAATTCCTTTCAAAATACCCATGACATTTTTCAAAGAAGTTGAACAAATAATCCCAAAATTTGTGTGGAACTACAAAAGACTCCTCATTGCCAAAGCAATCTTGAGAAAAAAATAATGAAGCTGGAGGTATCACCCTCCTAGGCTTCAGACTATATTATAAAGCTACATTAATCAAAAAAGTGTGTTATTGGCAAAAAAACAAGACATACAAATCAGTGGAACACAGAGCCTGAAAGTAAACCTGTGCATCTGTGGTCAGTTAATCTTCAGCAAAGGAGGCAAGAATGGGAAAAGATAATCTCTTCAGCAGCTGAGTCATCATTTTCCCCTCTTTCCTACTCTCTCTGTCTCTTCTTTACCTGAGAGTTGCATCAGACAACCTGCCCTTCCTAGAACCTGCTCTGCATCTTCATGTCTCCACGTGAATACTTGTTCTCTTCTCTCTGGCTAGAATTTTCTTATCTACTTTCCCGCCTGTCCATTTCCCACTCACCTTCAAAAACTGACTCAGTTATCATTCTCCTTCTGTAGCTTCTGTTGACTTAACTTTTTGTGCTTTTCCAAGCATAATTGAGCCCACTTCCATTACAGTATTTATTAAATTCTACTAGTTTGTTAATTGTAAATTTCATCTTTAATAGTCTGTGAGAACTTGAGAACTAGCTCAGGGGTCTTGATTACTTTCGTTTGACTTCTATCTTTGCCACTTGCTAGCAAATTATGCCTTTGAGCAAATTACTTAAATATGCTGTCCCTTAGTTTTATGATCTATAAAATGGGGCTAATAATAATACCTTTCAAATGTTATTTGGGAGAATTAAGTGAGATAGGCTTTAGATATTCTCAGATCGTGTTCTTCACATACTAAACAATAAATATTAAATATTTACTTTTATGACAATTTCTTCAGCCTTTAACTTAGTGTCTACGTATAGAAGGCTTATCTTAATGTTTTCATTGCTTAAAATAATTGATGAGTCTATACAGAAAAACTTTTATCATTTCAGTTAACTCATAATGTACATAGGAGAAGGAAATGGCAACCCACTCCAGTATTCTTGCCTGGAGAATCCCAGGGACAGAGGAGCCTGGTGGGCTGCCGTCTGTGGGGTTGCACAGAGTCAGACACGACTGAAGTGACTTAGCAGCAGCAGCATAACGTACATGATACTTGTAGGATTTTCTAATGTTTTATGACTTAAATTTTTAAAATTTATTAATTTTCTATTTTAATTGAAGGATAAGTACCTTTCAATATTGTGATGGTTTTTGCCATGCATCGGTATGAATCAGCCATAGGTATACACATGTCCTCTCCATCCTAAACCCCCTTCCCACTTCCCTCTCTGCCCTGTGTTTCCCAACTTAAATTTTTATTGGAAGTTGGATTATTGTTTTAAATGTGTCTAAATTGTTCAAATTACTTATGCCAAGATAAGTGATGGAGGAGCAAGTTAAGCACCTTTTTCTCCTTTTCACAGAAGTATTTGCTCTCTTTCTGGGGGTTGGCTTGTGCCATTGCAGTCTTCTAACGTGTCTGTTTTCTTCTCGCTGCAGGCCTTGTGTAGAATCACCCGCCATTCACCTACTGCCTTCCAGAATGTTATTGAGAAGGTGGGACTGACCTCAGTAATAAACTCCCTGGCCTCTGCCATCTGCAAAGTCCAGCAGTACATGTTGACCTTATTCAGTGCAATGCTGTCCTGTGGGATTCATCTTCAGAGGCTAATCCAAGAAAAGGTTTGACCTATGATTCCACTTTAAAAATGGTTGTTTTCTCCTGCAATTTTAGTGGCTCCATAAGCAATATATCTCTGTGGAATTATTTATCATCTCAAGGGGACCCTTTTGAATTTTCCAAACCTCTGTACCACAGGCCATTCATCTGAAGATGTTATAAGAGTGTTTCAGTGATTAGAATAGAAATCCGGTAAATGGCTCTGCCGACTTGTCCCATTTTAGTAATGAAAAGTTAGAAAATTTATGAATCCTTCCCCCATGCTAATATTTCTCATGGCTCTTTGTCCTCAGCCCCCATCTCTCTTCCCATGTCCTTTGCCTGCCTTTTGGAGGGGTCCCTTTATAGTCTCTGCTCACTCTGACTCATTTTTATTCCTTTCCTTGTCTTAATACTCCGCCAGCACACTGAACCTTCAGAGCACCCTTTCTCTTGTTTTTAACTTCGTCTCCTTCTAATCCTTTGATATACCTGTATTTTATGTACTGTAGAGTCTGTAAGTGTTCAGTTCCTATCACCAAACCACACAGCTGCAAAGAACTCTCTGCTGTAACTGTCCTCAGTATCTTCTCTAGCCGCCTACTGAGGAGCGATTCCTGAGCCAGAAACGTGGGCATCACCTGTGAGCGTTTCGGAAGTGCAGACCCTCAGGCCGAATCACAGCCGAATCAGGACGAATCAGACCCTGACCTGCCGAATCAGAGCTGACATTTTAATGAGGTCTCTAGAGGATTGGTTGGAAGGTTATGGTTGGAGAAGTCCTGCCCTTGAACATTAGTGTCCAGTGAGGTGTTAGCAGATGAAAATAGTGGACCTTGGCTACATACACACATTTGGAAAGCAGTGAGGCAGAGAGAGATTTTCAGTTGTACAGCCTTCCCCAGTTTTTCAGTCGCTCATGTGTATTATGAATCTTCCTGAGGGTGATGTAGTATGCAGTGTTCTTTACACTTACTGGACCAATTATCTAACTTTTTCTGAGGGATAATAGCTGTCAAATTAGAGTGTTCTGAAACATTCTCAGCAGGTAACACTGCTAAGAAGCGTGGAATGGGGCCACTTAAATATAGTGCTTGTCGTGGTTCTTATCCATGAAATGCAGTGTGTTAAATTTGATTTTTTATAAAGCTGAAAATTTCTATGGTTAATAATTGTTATGTTTACATAGTAAACTTGATCTTAAAAATCAAAATAGAGAGTAAACCAGTTCTTGGCTTTTATTAGTCTGATTTCGATTCTGCTAAGAAATTTGAGCCTCACGGAACGTATAGTTTGTGTATCTAATTTTTGATATTTAATTTACCAAGTCACTGAAGGTTGTTATCATTGTATTAGAAAGAGTACCATTTGAGTAGTTTTGCTGTGTAAATTGTGGTAAGAGAGGCTGAGAGTTTCGCAGTTTATTTTTCTTCACACAGGTATGGATTGATTGAGTTTAAAACATGGTATTTCACAAAGGTAGTAAAATAATATGCATTAATTAAATGATTTTATATTTATTTTATGTTTAACTAATATTTCATATATCTTAATGATTGAATAATTACCTGTTAATTGAGAAATAATCTTTTGCATTTAATTAGTATTGTTAAAATTTTAAAATTGTGGTAAAAAACATAAAATTTATTCTTAACCATTCTTACGTGTAGTTAGTAGTGTTAAGTATATTTGCATTGTTGTGAAACAGAGCTCCAGAACTCTGTCATCTTGTTAAATGGAAGCTCTGTATCAACCGTATATTTTGGGTGTTATGTTTTAAGACTCTGGGTTTAATTGAAATCTCCCGTTTTGGCGGGTCTCCTCTGACACTGAACTGGCAGAGGAAGGATGGCGTTGCTTTGTTCCTCCCCTGTTGGTGTGGAAACCCAGATTGCCCTGTGGGCTTCTGCTGACACCCCAGGGACGCGGCAGAGCTCCTCCTTCCTGCTGGGCAGGGGTGGGAAGCCAGGCTTCCACCACCTTCTCTGATGCCTTCCTGGCTGGTGGGGGGAAGAGCTCCTCGTTGCTCTTCCACTGACACTGGTTGGGTACAGGTGGGTGCCCCATTCCTTGCAGAAGGTGGCAAAGGTGGAGGCCTCTCACTAGCCTCTCATGATGCCATCTCAGCAGGAATGGGGAGAGGAACATCACTGCTGCGAATATGGGTAGAGGTCTGGGCATCCCATCAGTATCTCTGCTGATACCATGGTTGGGGCCAGGGGGGCTTGTTGTTGCTGGGTTGGGATGAAAGTCGCAGCTCTCCTTGTGGTCCTTTCTGTCTCCCTGGCAGGGAGGGGTGTTGGATGCCTTGTTACAGTCATGTGAGGGTGGGAGTCTAGGCTCCCCTCTTGCCCTTTGCTGAAGGGGCCACGGTTTTTTCATGATGCTTGGCTGAAGTAAAGTAGCTATTGTCTGAATGTTTTTGGGCTTTCCAGGCTGTCCCTTTCCTGATCTTCTGGCTTGAGAGAGCCGATGTTTCCTTTGTATTTGTGTGTGTGTGTGTGTGTGTGTGTGTGTGTGTGTGTGTATCTGTCTGTCTGTCTGGTTGAGAGAGCTGATGTTTCCCCTGTATTTGTGTGTGTGTGGGGGTGTGTGTGTGTGTGCGTGCATGCGTGCGTGCACACCACATGCGCTATTGGTGTTTCTGGACTGCTGCATTATCCAGCACCCAGTACGGTATGTATGAGGTGGAGTAAAACCCCAGCAAACTCATTGACATACTGATCTTCAGGTGCCGAGGCCTCTAACCATTGTACATCTTTTCTGTCCTGTCCTGTAGTCTTTAAAATGTATCTCTGTCCATTTAAATATGGTGAATTGTCATTTAAAAGATAAGGTTCTATTTTTCATTAATTAAAACAATCTACCATCATATTGAACATTTATCATAGACTAGACACTTAATGACTTGTAACCCTGGGTTATTCTCAAATGAGACTTAGTGCCTTGAGTGATTTTGTCAAGGTTGATGGAGGTTATAAATGTTAAAAGCTGATGCTTAGGCCAGAGAGTAAACCAAGAAACAGAATAATTTCTGATAGTGTTAGTGCTCTTAAGAACATTGAACAGGATGATGTTGATAAGATGTCTTGCAGGGGGATGTGTGCAGGGGGTGGAGCCAGACACCATTTGCTGGGGGAGGGCAGGAGGAAGTCATGGAGAACCTCTCTGAGGAGGTGATGTTCCAGCTGAGCCCTCAATGACAAGAAAGAGTGCGCTGTGTGAACATGTGCAGGAAGGACTCTGTACTTAGTTCAGCGTCCCTGAAATGTGAGAATTCTTGGCGAGACCCTGGAAGAGAAGGAAGAACAGCAGTGCTATCCACAGTGAGCAGTGGGGAAGGGATGCAGAAAGAGGCAGGGAAGTAGGAAGAAGATCCAGCTCATGGTAGGGCTGTGATACTGGCTTTCCTTAGGGGTTTTGACACAGTGGCCATAGTTTTATTTTTACTTAAAGAAAAATACAAATATTTGCATGTAGGTGTGTGTTTTAGGGTTTATTATTGGTAATTGTATTTTTTCCAGGCGTTTGTTGTTAATAGGCTAGAATGAGTGGAAGAGGAAGAGGCCTAGGAACAGATACCAGGCTTACCACTTCCAGCTGGATATGGGAAGAAAGAACCACACCTGTCTATTTGGGGGACTGGTGCCTATGTATTGTGGTAGATTTTTGTGTTGAAATTCAGCCCCCAAAGAGGCCCCTGTCATTCCTTTTAAGTGAGAGAAATTACTGTTTACTGCAGAAAATTTAGAAGAACCTAAAGAAGAAAACAAAATAGACTATAATCTCACTGCCCAGAGCTAATTACTGTTGCCATGTAGGTTTATCTCTTTTAGTCTTTGGTTCATATGTCTGTGTATTTTATGCACACATTTATAAACTTATGATTGAAATGTGTTGATTTATTATAGTTAGGCATATGTCTTTAAATATACCCCTAAGAACATTTTAAAAATAAGTTTTCATTTTGTGGCGTATGGTAATTGAACCCTTCTCCCACTGTAGAGCTATTTGCCTCTGACTTTGTGGTTTGTACTCAGCCTGGTGCAGTGAGCATCCTATTTCCATGCGTCTTTGTGTCCACTGCTAATCAGTCACCACAGGTGTTATGCATACTTCGAAGCCTGTGCATAAATAATGCTAAATTATTCTCTAGAAAGGTAGACAATGAGAGTACTGTTTACTTGTAATTTAACCAGCAGTCATTAAGACACGTGCTATATTTATCATACAATAAAACCTAGAATTTAGGATTACTTGATTAGCAGCATACTTTATGATTTATAGTTACTTGCAGTTTGTAGGGATTCCCGGGTGGCTCAGTGGTAAAGAATCTGCCTGCCAATGCAGGAGATGCAGGTTTGATCCCTGGGTTGGGAAGATCCCCTGAAGGAGGAAATGGCTACCCACTCCAGTATTCTTGCCTGGAAAGAAGGAGGAGCCTGGCAGGCTACAGTCCATGGGGTTACAGAGTCGGACATGACCGAACACGCACGTGTGTGGTTTGTAATTAATCTCTCTGATTCTCCATTTGAAATATGTAATTGTAGCCATGTTTTCATGTTACAGTAGATTCATTAGGTCGTATTGTTATTACCTTCTGAATAATGTTTATGTTCTTGAATGGACATTGGTGTGTTCAAAGAATTTAACTTCACGTACCACCTGCATTAGCTACATGGATATCATTGTCCTTGCTGCTGCTGCTGCTGCTAAGTCGCTTCAGTCGTGTCCGACTCTGTTTGACCCCATTGACTGCAGCCTACCAGGCTTCTCCGTCCATGGATTCTCCAGGCAAGAACACTGGAGTGGGTTGCCATTAGACGATCGTTATTCAGCAGCCATGTACATCACAGTGCTTGATTTATTTTGTCATCATCTTCAAAAGGATCTGCTTGCCCATAATGTCTAAATGCAGAAGATTCCTTTATTGAAATGAGTGTTAGTTCTAGACTCTGTGATGTGAAAGTGAGTGTTCACAGCCATGGTACAAGGGGACTGTCTTTGTTACAAATCATGTATTCCACATATTCTAGTAATTAGAAAAATTGGGCAAAACAAAGAAAATGACAAACTGTTTTTCTACCCTGTTTTCAAAAAAGAAAAAGGACAACGAAACTCTTCATAGGATACTTTCAGAATCCTTGGTAGACAGTATTTTATATGTAATTCTTGCATCATCACTAGATGTAAGGAATTGATAACCTTTTCACAGTTCAGATGCTTGAGTGACTCTGGATGAGTAGCTTCCAGAAGGCATGACCAGGCATAAGAGAAAACCTTGTAAGTTATGTGTGAGCTTGTTTACCAGTCTTGTGCCATATAAACTGATTTTTAAAATACCTGGTATATTTTCTGGTTTTATTTTTCGGTCTCTTCCAAGCTCTTACGGCGTATAAATGTTTGATCTTAAAGATCTGGGGCTGGAGGAGTTTGAGGGTGCTGTAAACATGTTTCCTGATGTTTTACAAGGGAGAGAGATACTGGATGAGGGCATTGCAATTCTCCTTAATTATAGTATCTAGAAACTAAAAGTGGCTAATGTCACTTATATTTATTTGTATTAGGTTATGTTTATAACTCATGAATTTTAGGAGTTAGTATTGAAAATCCAGAATATATGGAACATAGAGTACAGAAGAGTAAAGTGCTTAATGTTTCCAAAATAATCTCCTCAAAATTTTTGTATATACTTTTCAAATGGATATTTATTGTGTGTTTGTATGTGTGTTAACACGTTGACATATTTCCTTTTTCCTGCTGCCACATGCACGTGCTATTTTAGAATCTTTTTACAGAAATTAGATCGATTGTTCATACTTTTCCTCTTTAGTGATGTTAGGAATGTGTGTGTAACTCAGTATAACTCTTCAGTATTGTTTCCAAAGGGTTATGGTGGTCCATGATGTGAAGGTACCCCAGTGCTTTCCAGCAGTTCACTGCTGCACATTTTAGAATCCCTCCCCCTTTTTTTTTGGCAAGAGAGAGCATTCTTATGGCTAAATTCTTTTGTGTGGACTTCTTTAATTATTCCTTTAGGAGAAACTCTTAAGTAAAATTATGCACTGTCTTAGCTGCTCCCCTGAGAGGCTGTCACTGTGGATTTTATATTCAGTATCTCGGGTGTTCTGTTACAGGGACCACAGGTAGAGGTATGAGCATGGATGAGGTCAATTTCCATGAGCTCTTCCTGAAGAATCTGTCAGAGAATGAGCTTCAGACAACTGAGCAATGTTTGAATCAGCTAAGAAGACCAAGAAATGTGAATCAGGATGATTGTTGGATACTAGATGTCATTGGGGTCGCACAGAGTTAGACACGACTGAAGCGACTTAGCAGCAGCAGCAGATGTCATTACGGGTTTAGAATGGCAGACTGCTTTCTTTCCCTTCTTTCTTCCTTCCTTCTTCTCTCCTTCCCCCTCTCCTTTCATGTACTTACCTATCTATATGCACACATATGCGTACATACATACATACGCATGCCTATAAATGCATACAGGGAGAAAGGGGAAAGCATATGAAAATTGTAGTAAACTGGTGTACTGTTTTGTAAAAAACAAAGTCACCCATGTGACTTAAAAAAATAAAAGCAGACATTAAAAATCTAGTGCCTCGTTCTTGATATTAGAAAACTGAAAGTATATAAAACTCTGGGAACCCTACTCTGCTCTATTTCAATTAATTGAGCTTAGTACACTCACATCAACTTGTTTACAAGTTACGCGGATTCAAACATCTGCCTCAGCGATGTATTTTTTCCCGTGAGGTGTGTGACCTTGAATGTGCCTCTTAGCTGCCCAATCAGTGATGCATACATTGGCACTTCATATGCTTTAGGGTCACTTAACAATTTAAACATTACTTTTTAAGAGTCATACCGTGTTTCAAGGTGCATTTGCTCATGCTCGTTGGTAAGATGATTTCCTTCTGGGTGTTACTGCCTATGGATACCTTTGTAATTTGTGCCTGATTTGTTAATTTTAGCAGGAGCTGCTGTCCATTTTTATTTCAGCAATCTAGTTTGACTGAAGCTGTTTCAGGTTTCATATTTTGATGAAGTAGCACAACAGTGATTAATAATAAACCAGAAGGTGCTTATGATGTTTGGATGTACTATGGAAGATCACTATGAAATTTCATGCATATAAAACTTTGAAAAATCTGAAAGCCAGTCAGCTCAGGGTTTGTTTGTTTGTTTGTTTCTCACAAAGACACTAAGCATTCTGACTTAAAGGTTGCTCATTTAAAATATGGTAATTAGTTAATGCATATTAATAACATGAGTTTGTAGTCACATTTTTCATCAGTCTACATTAATAAATGTGTTGTATAAGAGACATTTTACTTAGATACTTGGCTAAACTTCTTTAAGGAAAGTGTAATCCAAAAACAATTTTAGTACATTTTTCACTTCCATCAACATTAAATGGGAAAACTATGTCAGTGTAGTTATTCACACACATGATTTCTCTCTCTCTCTCTCTTTTTTTTTTTTTTTGAGGCTACTGTCATTTAATGGCCAGGCTGTACTAAATGATTTTTACCTACGACAGTTGATTGAAACAAATCGATTTTACCTTTGGAGATTTGCAGGAAATAAATAACTTTGACGTTCTCTACATCACTGTTTTTTTTAATTCATCTCATAATTTTGTCTTTATGATATGTACTGAAGGAATTTTTATCCTTTTGCTTAATTTCGATCAAGATACCACTTTGTGATGTAAGCTTCATATCTTTCAACCAATTCCTCACATGGTGAACATTTCATAACATCATCTTTATGTTATGTAGATATGTCTGTTCTGCAATCACTGCCAAGAACCATTTGACTGTTGGACAGAAGCTCTTCAATCTGTGGTTTGGGCTATAGATCTCAACAGCTTCTGCTTTTTTTCTTCCATGTGTAAAATTTAGTTGTGTTGAGCCAAATGGTGAGATGAATTTAAATCAAAGATGAATACATAGTGGATGGCAACCTACAGTGACCCGGGGTTATTTTGACTCTCTGAAGGTGGTTTTGATTATTCATCCTTGGCACTGGTCTTTGCCTGCAGCCTGTAATCTTGTTGTAAGATTAATACTGTTCTAGAAGTCTGGTGCACGTTGCTTAAGATTAACTATGGTGCCCTGGGCAGTTAGTTTTAGGGAGTCAGTCAGTACTGTTCATTTACTTTTTCTGAAATGACAAGATGAGAATTTATTTGGGGCATAAGGTGCTTTTAGGTGTAGATCCAAAATTAGAGTCTGTAATATATTGCATCTTGTAAGGGACTGGGAATTATGGTGTTACAAACAAATCTTGTATGCAGTTTTTTATCTTTGTTATTTGCCATAGTTTTTCTAGTTTGTTTCACTCAAAATCATAAGCATTATTTTAGTTTTTCAAGATTGTTAGTAATGGCTGCATAACAATATCAATAAGGCATAGAGTAGACCTCATCATGACTTCTTAGTGACATTTCTGTGTTTTAAAATTATAACTGTTGCTGTACAAAACTTTCATTGCACCTGGTAAAATTTCCTCTTTCACTGTATACTTAAGCTATATTTCACTTATCTCTTGCTGTGTAACTACTCAAAATGTAGTGGCTTAAACAAGACCAGTAATTTACTTATTTCACTAATTGGTAATTTAGGCAAAGCTGGGAAAGACTGAGAAGAAACTTTCCAGAAGGCTCACTCAGATGACTGGCAAGCTGGTGCTTGCCATTCCCTGGGAACCCAACTGGGCTGTGGCTTGGGATCCTCAGTCGCATTCCGTGTAGGGTCCCCGAGGGCTAGTAGGGCTTCCTCACAGCATAGCAGCTGGGTTCCAAGAGAGAGAGTGTCTCAATAGAACCAGACAGGAGCCGCATGGCCTTTGCAAACCTGGCTTTGGAAATCATGCAGTGTCACTTCTGTGATGTCTCTTTCCTACTCCACCTGCCCTCCTCACATGCATCATTACTGGATATAATGTTGCTGTTCAGTCGGTCAGTATGTTGCTGTTCAGTCGGTCAGTCGTGTCAGACTCTTTGTGACCCCATGGACGGCAGCACGCCAAGTTTCCGTATCCTTCACTATCTCCTGGAGTTTGTTCAAATTCATGTCCAGTGAGCTGGTGATGCTATCCATCCATCTCATCTTCTGCTGCCCTCTTCTCCTTTTGCCTTCCATCTTTCCCAGAATCTTATGATTTAACAAATTCCCTACTTTGGGATGTTAAGTTTGTTTACTGTTTTTGTCTATCTTGTGAACAGTACTGCCATGAGCATTCTTGTACTTAAAGCTCTTTTGATCATCACTTTGTTACACTAAAATTCTTGAGATACAACAACTGGGTCAGAAGAAAATAACATTTTTTTAAGGCTTTGGAGAAATGACAGCTCACTTTCCTACCAGTTAGAGGAAAGATTAAACACTTAAACTTTCATTTTTTTCTTGACTATGTATTAATTTGTCAGTCTGTCTAACTGTTCACCTGCCTGCCTGCCTGTGCCGGGTCTTACTTGTGGCATGTGGGATCTTCACTTGTGGCATGTGGACTTCTTAGCTGGGGCATGTGGAAGCTACTTCCCTGACCAGGGATTGAACCCAGACCCCCTGCATTGGGAGCATGCAGTCCTAGCCGCAGAACCACCAGGGAAGTCCCACAAAGCTGACATTTATTTAACATAGCTAATTTAGACCTTTTCAGATTTTGCAGTTGTCCCTGTAATGTTCTTTGATGTGAAACAGAACTTCCAGATACTGAATTGGCAGTCGGGTATCATGTCTCTCTAGTCTGCAGTAATCTGAAACCGTTTTTCAGTACATGGCTAGTGGATATTTTCATGCTTTTGCAGTTATGCACGCGTATGTGTGAGAGTGGTGTCAGTGTGGGAAACAGTTTGTTGTTTTGATCTATGGGCTTCACTGTATAAATTAGAACTGAGAGTTGACTGTGGGAAATGGGCTTTCTATTGTCAACTGGAAAGGTGAAAACAGGTCCATTACTCAAGGCCACCTTGGTGTTGATTCTGTTTTTCACGACCCAGTTGATGAATTAGTTTGATTATTCAGTTCAGGATCTAGGTGAGACTGGTGGATTTGTTCAGTCGCTCAGTTGCGTCTGACTATTTGCAGCCCCATGGCAGCATACCAGGTTTCCCTGTTCTTCACCATCTTGAGTTTGAGCAAGCTCAAACTCGTGTCTGTTGTCAGTGATGCCATCCAGTCATCTCACCCTCTGTCACCCCCTTTTCCTCCTGCCTTCAGTCTTTCCCAGAATGGGGGTCTTTTCCAATGAGTCAGCTCTTTGTGTCAGGTGGCCAAAGTATTGGAGCATCAGCATCAGTCCTCCTAATGAGTATTCAGGGTTGATTTCCTTTAGAATTGACTGGTGTGATCTCCTTGCGGTTCAAGGGACCGCCATGCCCTGTAGGCGTGCCATGTAGGGCCACGCAAGATGGATGGGTCTTGGTGGAGAGTTCTGACAAAATGTGGTCCACTGGAGAAGGGGATGGCAAACTGCTTCAGCATTCTTGCCTTCAGAACCCCATGAACAGTATGAAAAGGCAAAAAGACTGATGCATAGATATAGATATATCTCCACTTTAAAATAGAAGCCTGTACATGGCTGTGTAAGCGCTTCCTGCCCTCCAGTATAGCACCCAATGTAAAAGCACTTTGGCAAAAAATATAATAATAATAAAAAAATTTGAACTGCTTACATCTCCTTGGACACACAATGTCACTCCTAGGTGCTTGCCTCTGCCAAGGACTCTCAGGAACTTAAAGTCCTGCCCTCTGTAATCATCTTTATAATAATCCCATTCCATATTTCTGCCTACTTATATCTGTTAACCCTCTGTGTATGTATATTCCATTTTTTGCATATCCATAGGCTCCTGGAATGATGCAGTCTTTTTGTTACAAGAGAACATGACACTAACATTTGTCAACACTTATTCCTCTATGTCGTGTTAAACCTTTAAGTAAAGAATGTTATAGAAATAGTAGAGTAGGGAATGGCAACCCACTCCAGTATTCTTGCCTGGGAAATCCCATGGACAGAAGAGCCTGATGAACTACAGTCCATGGGGTTGCAGAGTCAGACGTGACTGAGCATGCGTACATCAGATCAGATGAGTCGTTCAGTCGTGTCTGACTCTTTGCGACCCCATGAATCGCAGCACACCAGGCCTCCCTGTCCATCACCAACTCCCGGAGTTCACTGAGACTCACGCCCATCGAGTCAGTGATGCCATCCAGCCATCTCATCCTCTGTCGTCCCCTTCTCCTCCTGCCCCCAATCCCTCCCAGCATAGAAATTGAGGTTTTTTCCCGTGTCCCGTATTGGCTGTTGTTTTTACTTTATGTCTCTAGGACTTTAGTTGTATGGACTAGAGGTGTGATCTTTGTGTGTGAAGGTTTGCTCAAAAGTTCATGCAGACATGCAGTCGTGACTTTGAGTTCTGGTTATTGCCACACTTCCAGTCATGTGATGGGTGGTTAAGAACCAGGCTTTATTGTCTGTCTGACCTGGATTTGAATCCAGTTTTGTGATTTGGGGCAAAGTGCTTAACTTTTCGAGATTTCCTTTTTTAAAACAGAGATAATATTGTTACCTTTTCCAGCTACTTTTCAGGTTTAAATGAGATCATACATTTTAATAACTTGGTATAGAGTATAGCACTACAAAAGAGTTTCAAAACTGACAGGTGATGTTATTTTATTTTCTATTTGGTTATTATAATCTATTGACCTTCAGAGTTGACTCTTCTATTTATTTGTTTCATGCTTTCTCAAAAAATATTCTCATGTCTCCCACAGGACTTTGTATCTACAATTATCCGTTTACTGGACAGCCCTTCCACTTCCATTAGAGCCAAAGCCTTTCTGGTTCTTTTATATATTTTGATTCATAACCACGAGATGCTGCTGCTCAGCTGCCAAGCAAGGTAAGATTTTCTCTGATTTTGCCAATGACTTCAGTTTGGTGCCTGTTTCATTAGTAGTGTTTCTTGGCCCCTATGTACCTGGTTATTGAAAATTATTTTCCTAGATTTTTCCAAGGGTTTAATTTTTCACTTGTCACCTCTGCTTGGAAACACTGATGTCGGCTGGTGATTAAGTATTAGGAATTTCCTAGGTCTGAGTACAGTGTGTTAAAGGTGTTAAAGGTGGTTCTGGTTTGCATCTTTGTAAGGCATTATTGACGGGTGGTTTGGTCATAGTTCTCATTAGTATGAGGTTCTGGACCGAGTGGCTGAAAGCCCAGGGGAACCAGTGTACTGCAGCAGAGGAGGAGGCAGGATGGGGATCTGGTGTATGTGGACTGGTCCTCGACTGGGCAGATCTCTCATGGTTACTGAGTCTCGCCTCTTCTCTCCAAAAAGAGAAGCGCCTGATGTACCTCAGGTTCCCTCCAGCCTCTGATGCTTCTCAGTTAATGTCTTTGAAACTGTCTGGCCAGTGGTTACATCCCAGAGGAACCTTGAGCACAGGGTTTACTGTCTATTTCTTGACCTGGTTTTTTACTTAAGGTAGAATACTGGGAAGATTCTAGAATTGCTGAGATGGATCTTGATTAGGGATTGGAAAATTTTATCCTGCAAACAGAGAGTTCATGTTTTAGGATTTACAAATCAAGAAGCAAAATTGTGAATATTATGTATGTACTTCTATTACAAGAGAGAAGACAAATTTTCACAAATTTTTTGTTGACGTAATTAAAAGTACATTACTCGCAATCTATCCCTGGGATGGATTGGCAGATGCAAACTATGATATATAGAACGGATAAACAAGGTCCTCCTCTATAGCACAGAGAACCATATTCAGTAACCTGTGATAAATTGCAATGGAAAGAATATGAAAAATAATGTATGAATCACTTTGCTGTACAGCACAAATTAACACAATATTGTAAATCAACTACTTCACTCAAGTTAAAGAAAAAATATATACTGCTAATAATTGAGTATATCCTATTTGTAACATAGGTCTAATAATGGGAAAGATAGAATTCTTTTGGGGAGAAGAGTTAACATTTTGCTTAATTAGGGGTCAAAGTGAGAGTCCTTATTATCAAATCTGATTGCAAATGTTCCTGTTGGTGTTGACCCCTAATGCAGTTTTATGTTTCTTATCTTTGAAAATGTCTTTTCACACAGATGGGTTCTACCACATGTCAATATCAGTTCATGGGCACATGACTTTCATTGAGCATGTTCATCACTTCGAAGGTATTTGTAGTTTTCTGTTTGATTCTTCCTTATATCTGTCTTTAGCCTGTCATCACATCGCAGGTGAACCACTTCTTGGTGTGGGTCATGTGCAGGATCCTAAGAAATTTCCATTGATTCTCATCTCTCAGGGATCAACCCTTTGTTGTCTTATGTCCAGTTGAGAACTGATATCTCATATGTTTTGTCTATTTGTTAGTGGTTATAGATGAGAGGGTGTGCCCTGATCCTGTGAGCCCATCATGGCTGGAAGCAGTAGTTGCTCTTACCTATCAGTAAAGACCTCATCACTGTCTTTGCTGCCTCTCATCTCTCCTTGTATCTACCATCATTTTCCTCCAGAACAAGTAATATAGTTTCTCAACAGGTGTTCTTCCATCATTTCTTAGACTCATAGTCTGGTCTGTTTAGCAGCAAGAGTGTCTCTTACACAGTGTGAATCAGCTTTTGTTTCTTGCCTGTTCGCATTCTCCTCATAGCATCCTGTTGGGCTGAAATAATACCCCCCACTCTGACTGTGGGCTGATTTCATCTCATGCCTGCCCGCCTCTCAGCCCTTGTGTTCCGCAGCTCCTCCTGCGCCCCCTCCAGCCAGCCAGCTGCACAGTTCTTGCTACTTCCTGCGCACGCTTGCTCATTACACTCCCCTCCGGTGTTCCCTGTGCCCACCGTGCTCTCCCCGCAGCCGCGTGCTTGGCTGATTTCCTCAGCTCATTCAGCTTTCTGTTCAGTCTAGTGGTTACTGCTTCTGAGAGCCACTCTAATCATCCTATCTCAAATTCCGCTCCTCACCCCAACTCAGAGACTCTCTAATAGGAAAGAACTGTGAGAGCCTGAGTGGGACAGGCTTGGTCCTCCTAGGAAGTGACTGTGATTTCTGTGTCCCTGAGTGAATATTTAGAAACTTTGGCCATGGTGGACAGATGGTGGCCTGAATGCACACCCTAACCCTGACCCCTACTCTGCCGTCTCTGGAGGGTGAGGCTTAGCCTTGTGGGAGAGGTAAGCGTGAGCCCCATTCTTCCTGTGCTGTGGGTAGAGATGTGAACACTCTGTGCTCTAAGCCTGGGGGAATAGCAGACCTCAGGTCTTCTGTTGGGTGCAGAATGCAGGTGCTTTTGGTGTGGTTTTTGGGCCAGTAGTCCTGTCCCCAGGGCATCCACAGTGGAGCTGCCTTGGGGGCCAGTCTGCCCCTGACTGAGGCTGCAGGGGGGTGATCTCATTTTCCAGCACTTGGAGAGAACACGTCCCCTCCCCACCTGTATCTTTGCCACAACCTGGTCTGATCAGGTGCCGAGCTGGGGGAGGAAGTCTTGAGCAAGCAGAGCTTGGTCACAGTCCACTGACAGAGATGCTGGAAGTAATTGAAGGAGGACGAACAAGGGCAGGCAGCCCTCACGGAGGCAGAACTAATGGAATAGACAGAAAATGTTAACAAACAAGGAATGAAAACTCCATGGAGAAGCAGTTTTCTGAAATTCAGCAGAAGAACCAAAAGCAAATGGCCTCTGCTGGGGACGGCATTAGTGCTTTGAAAGGACACATTGACCCACGCAGAGCCAATGACAAAGACGTGGAGATTCATGTGGAGACAGTAGGAAAGTCGGAGTGTTGGTCCAGGAGACCTCACATGCAGAGCATGGGGAATGCCAGGAAGAGGAAAGGAACAGATGGAGGAGGGTTTCTAATGGAAACAATCTCGTAGTCATCTTCTGCTCAAACATGCTCTCTCCTGGTGCCGTATTAAACTGAGGGTAAAGGAATCAAAAAGTCACAAAACCGCAAAGGGAAAGGTGACTGAGGCAGAGGAATGCTGTCACCTGTCCTGGTGTTTTGGAAGCTGGAAGGGTGAGAGATGAATGTTCACTGAGGTCCATTAATGTCTGCAGAGGGAGAAGCTGGGAGGAGACCTGGTCACCTCCTGGCAAAACTCAGGACAGGTTGAGAAAGGCAGGTGTAAAGGTACCTTTGAAGTCAGTGGTGAGAGGGAGGTGAGACTCAACATAGGAAGACTGATGGCAATTTGCATGCGGACTTGATTGCCAGGCCTGAGCATCTGGGACGCTCTGCCTCTTCTGCTGCACCGGGAGACTTGAGGTATATTCTGGATGGTTTGAACCGGTGAGGCTTCAGATGTGGGGTTTGAGACGTATCAGAGGGAGATGAGGTGCTTTGTGAGACCCTATAATGAGGATCGTAGAACAGCTGCTTAGTCTCGAGGGTGAGGACATCTGCCGTCTACCCCTCCTTGACTTGCAGTCTGTTGGCAGCCTGATTTCCATGCTCTTGACCAGAGTTTGGAGGTTAACCTCAGGGAAGCTGATCCTGTCTCCACAGGGGCTGGCCATTTGCCTGTCCCTCTACTGTAGCTCAAGAAACCTTGCCCCATGTTCCTGTATTGGAGCCCATCCATCGTGAGCCCCACTCCTGCATGCAGACCTTCCAACAACGCTTCAGTGCATCCTCTTAAAATATAAATGGACAACCAAGAATCACGAGATACGTAAGGAAACATGGAACTCAGATGTCAAGACTCGCCAAGAGATGCTCAGCAGAAACAGACTTAATTAGAAACAGTTCATGGAAAAAAGAGTGAGGATGACTCCTCAACCTGTGAGTAAATGCTGAATCTTCCTTATTATTAGAGGAGAGCACCTCATACTCCTCGTTACAAGAGAAACTACACTGAGTGTTCTTTCTCACTCAGCACACTGATAGCGTCTGAAACATGTTCTGTGGGTGAGGCTGTGGGGCAGCTGGCACTGTCCTCTGCTGCTGGTGGGAATGGCAGAATACTGTGACTACTGTGAAGAAGAATTTGTCTGTATCTAGAGAAATTCCATGTTTTTACCCTTTGTCCCAGCCATCTCACTTCTCGGATACACTGTCCAAAGATCTGTTATTGGCAAGGACGTGAGATGACACATGCATGAGGCATCATTTGTTAACGGTAAACTATATACAGCAGACTAGCTGGAGAATTGTGGTCACCCTTGTGTTAGTTTCTTCTTCCTGCCGTCACATTACAGAAAACTCAGTGGTTTAGGACAACACGCATGTATTCATCTGACAGTTCATGTGGGTCGGGAGGTCAGGCTCTTTGTAGCTGGACCCCCTGCTCATGTCTCACAGGGTCGAAGTACAGTTATTGGCTGGTGCTGCAGTCCTTGTCTGAGGCTGAGGTCTTCTCCAAGAGCACTGATTGTTGGTAGAGTTCATTTCCTTGCAGCTGTAAGACCGAGGTCCCCACTTTGTTGCTGGTTTATGGCTGGGGCTTGCTTTTGGCTTCTAGGGGCCGTCCTTCCTCTCCATTGGCATTTCACAGCAGAGCCATTTGCTTTTTTCCTGGACCCAGGTAGTTGCCCTTTTTATTTTTTTATTTTTTTTTTTTTAAGGAGTTTTTTTTATTTTATTTTATTTTTTTTAATTTTATTTTATTTTTAAACTTTACAAAATTGTATTAGTTTTGCCAAACATCAAAATGAATCCACCACAGGTATACATGTGTTCCCCATCCTGAACCCTCCTCCCTCCTCCCTCCCCATACCATCCCTCTGGGTCGTCCCAGTGGGAAGATTTGGGAAAATGACATTGTAACATGTAAAATATCATGTAAGAAACGAGTTGCCAGTCCAGGTTCGATGCACGATACTGGATGCTTGGGGCTAGTGCACTGGGTAGTTGCCCTTTTTAAACCTTGAATCCCCTCCACCGACTCAAATGTCTTTCCTCACTCTTCTGCCACCAGGAGTAGAAAGCCCCATTTTTAAAGGTTTCAGCTGATTGGGTTGGGCTCATGCAGATAACCTACGTAATTTGAGGATAATCAAATTGGGACTTTATTTTTAAAAATTTTTAATTGAAGTATAGTTGCTTTACAATCATTGTGTTGGTTTCTGCTGTACAGCAAAATGAATCAGCCATACGTATACATATATGCCTCCTTTTTGGATTTCCTTCCCATTTAGATCACCTTAGAGCACTGAGTAGAGTTCCCTGTGCTATACAGTAGGTTCTCATTAGTTACCTGTTTTACTCGTGGCGGCGGATATGTGTCAACCCCTGTCTCCCAATTTGTTCCCACTCCTTTCCCCCCTTAGTGTTTATATGTTTGTTCTCTACATCTGTGTCTCTTTCTGCTTTGCAAATAGGTTCACCTCTATTATCTTTCTAGATTTCACATATGCATGCTAATATATGATCCTTGTTTTTCTCTTTCTGACTTGCTTCATTCTGTCTTGCAGTCTCTAAGCTCATCCATGTCTCTGCAAATGAAATAATTTTGTTCCTTTTTATCTTTAAAATTCCTTCACTGTTGTACTCAGATTAGTGTTTTGAATAGTCAAGGGGTAGGAATCGTGGGAGAGACGTTTTTAGAATTCTTGTAGCCACAGTACCCATGATGGAGGACTCTGCAGCTGTGAGAATGGACAAGTAGGATCTCTATACACAGCCATGGACTGATCACCAGGACATATTATCCTGCTAGAAGCAAGGTGCAGAAGGGTACTTATTACATACTAACTTCTGTGTAAGAACGAGGGAGAAAACAGGAAAGACATATGCACTTATTAGTATTTCAAAAAGAACAGAAGGATAAATTAAGAATGAACAAAGTGGCATTTTATATGGAGTGAAAGACAGCCGGGGACAGGGGTAGGGGTGGCAGCTCTGCTTTGCATATAGCTGCTTTATGACTTGGATTTAAGTGTCAGGTGAATGTTTAATGAAAAATAAAATTAAATACAGCAGTCTCTAAAGCTTGAAAAATAATTTGGTAGTGTGTGATGTAACTCCAAAGAAGAGATATTGAGGTGTATAAAGAACACTAATCGTTTGGCAGCGCAGTTGATTCTTGAACAACACGGGATCGACCTTTGCAGGTTTACGTTCACGCAGGTATTTTCCCAATAAATCTAGACGGAACTACAGTCTATGGTCGGTTGAGTCCTCAGATGCGAAACTGTGCGAACATTGAGAGCAGACTTGAGCGTCCACGGATTTTGGCATCAGCAGTGGGTCCTGGAACCAAACTGGTAGCTGCATACGAGACATCTTTCATTTCAGTTGCTGTTCCTCCAGTAGCCATGGATCATTTTTCTCTGCTGTCTTAAAGGCATTTTCTTTGTCTTTAGGATTTAAAAAAGTTTAATTGTTATATATCTTTAGTGTGAGTTTCTTTGGGTTTCTCCTGTTTTGAGTTTGTTCCTTTAAGTCTTCTGCTAAATTTGGGTATTTTTCAGGCATTATTTCTTCAGATACTTTTTCAGTCCCATTGTTTCTCTCCTCCCTTTCTGGATCCCGATGATACAAATAGAAGGCATTTTGTTATTGTCTGGTAGGTCCCTGAGACGCTTTCTTTAATAAGCCTCTTTGTATCTACTTTTCAGATATTGTAAATTCAGCTAATCTGTCCTTAAGTTTACTGATCACGTTTTCTATTACCTGTGCTCTATTCTTGAACCGGTCCATTGACTTTTCAGTTTTGGTTAATGTAGTTTTCAAAAGTTCTGTAGCTTACATTGGTTATTTTAAAAACTTTTTTCTCCTGAAATTTTCAGTTCTTTCATTGGTCTTTCAGATCATTTGAAACATTTTTATGACGCCTGCTTAGAAATTGTTATTAGATCCTTCTAGCACCTGGTTCATATTGGTGTTAGCATGTGTTGATTGTGTTTTTTGATTCATGTTGTGATTTGCCTGGTTCTTGCTGTGGTTAGTGATTTTTAAGATTATATCCCTGACATTTTGCCTGTTACCTTGTGTAATAGGATGTGTCTTCATCTCGCTTGGTGTTAAGTCTTGTCACTGCTAGGGGAGGGGTGAAGGTCCGGCTTGTCACTGGGCCCCATTGATAACTAACCTGCCGGGGAAATCAGATTGCTGTTTGCTTCTCCTTGGCCGTAGAATGGAAGATCAGCTTCTTGCTCAGACATGCTGTCACTGCCCCTGCAGGGGGACTGGAGAGTGGCTTGCTTGGCTGGGCAGGGAATGGAGGGCCCACTGCCTGCTGTCTGTTGGGTATTATGCCTGACAGGAGAATCAGGTCACTGTTGCCTGCTTCCACCAGGCAGAGGATGGAAGGTTAGCACCCTATTTGGCCTTGCCCACACCTCCCAGCTGGGAGGTTGGTATGTGTTCCTTCTTGCTTTGATGCCCAGGTATTACACCAGTGTGCATATGAAATGCAACGTTGAATATAAATGTTTGCAAAAGGGAGGCAGACTTCAGGTTAGAGAGATGTTAAAATTCTCTGTGATGAGTTCATAGAGAAAATTGTTCTCTCTTCCATACCTGTGCCTTGGAACTCTGTTAGCAGCTGGATGTTTGAGCTAACGGCAATGCTACCCGTCTGCCTGAGAACTGAAACTTCACATCAAGAGCCCACGATAACCTTTGCTATTTTATGTAGATATTTTTTCCTGCTTACCATCATCACCATCAGCCTTTTATGGATTAAATTTCAGTACATTTTCTATGATGTCAAGCTCTCAAATCTATCTTGCATGACAGGCAGTGAAATTGAGCTGTCAGGATTAAATAAAAAGGATATGATAGCCCCCAAATGTCCACCTATTTCTCCAAATGGCTTCATACTCATATTGAAAATGACGGGAGATAAAATAGGGTCTTATGTTTCTCTAGAAATGATAACCCTTTTAGGGGATGAAGAGCCTTGTAAGTTCATTGTGTAGTTTGTTGTGAGCCTGAAATGTCAGTGCCTCCTGATGGATCAGGTTCTCCTAGACTTTTTTTTTCCCCTTCCCCATAGCATTGCTATTAATATGGTAATCAGCGGGGGGGGGGGGGGGCGGGGAAATCTGCTTTGATCTTAAAAGGAAGATTTAAAAAAATTTTACTCTGTATAATTGGTTAACTGTGTGGGAAAAATTATTTTCTGAGCTTACACCATACAAAAGTCAATTCCAGATGGATTAAAGAATTATATATGAGAAAGAAACTCTAAACAGTTGGAAGAAAATATGTTTAAATATGGGCAAGGAAAGCTTTTCTGAGCAGAAAAGCAATGAAATAAACCATAAAAGGAAATAATGATAGTTTGGCTATATATAGTTTAGAAACTTTTATATGCCCCACAAATCAGAAGTAAAATTTCATACTAAGAAATTCTGTAAAGTTTTGCATTGTATGTAATAGAGTTAATCTATGTAAAGAGATTCATAGTCAGTCTCAAGAGTAATCAGAGAAGTGCAAATTAAAATGATAATGTCAAATTAAGGAAAAAAACACCAACCACTATCTTATATCCTAAGTACAGTTAGAAGGGCAACATTTGACTAGTTGGTGAGATTACCTTTTGAGGGCATCTGAGCACGATGACAAATGTGTATCATGAATCCTGATGATTCAGAAGTTCCATCGTTATAAATAAACTTGAATCACAGAATTGTACTTTTGTCAAGTACTTGAAGGATATGACCCAGGTTTTTGTTGGTTGCTTAGCGTTTCCTTAACTTTAGCTATTAGATACAGAAAAGTATCTGTGCTTCCCAAGCAGTGCTAGTGGTAGACAATCTACCTGCCAATGCAGGAAGAGACAGAGATGTGAATTTGATCCTTGGGTTAGGAGGATCACCTGGAGAAGGAAATGGTGACCCACACCAGTATTCTTGCCTTGGGAAATCCCGTGGACAGAGGAGCTTGGGGGGCTATGGTCTGTGGAGGCTCAAAGAGTCGGACACGACTGAGCGACTGTGCATGTGGAAATCCTGCAGGCTCTTCAGAGACTCTCCAAGGTCCTTGTTGACCCTGTCCACACTGTTTGGCAGCAACGTAATATTTCTTTGGTGATTGTGATCACTCACTCTTCATCAGTAGAGTGATCCTCTCCATCCCCAGATGGAATTATTTTGTCCTCTGGTGGAAACCATTCTTGCTTGGAACCATTCCAGCAGAGCTCAGGGTCGTGGAAACTGTAGGTAAAAAAGCAGTGAGTGAGAGGTAGTCCTCCCACTTCTGCCTCTCAGTTACCACCAGACCTGTGTGTTTTGATGAATGGGAATGCTAAAGCCTATGTTTTGTTTGTTGATTCAAAACATTACACCTCATTGTTATAAGGCCCGGTGTTGTGTTGTTTCCCAGCTGGCAGCACCACTGAGCTTGCAGTTGGCCATTCTTCCTCTCAGTTACCCAGAAGTCTCTGGGTGATGGCTACTTGCTGAATAGTGAATTCAGTGGACCTGAGCATATTACCACACTTCTTTTGCTGTTAATAAGTTCCTTGATCAGATAGAGTGTTACTTTGATTATCATGGTGATAAAGAAGGCGTTTCTTTGTCTTTACTTAAAGGAGAGTTTACTGCCCCTTTCATGCACCAGTCTGTTGCTAGCTGACTGGCAGGTCTCCCCAGGTTATGGGCTAGACTGGGGGCACAGTGTTGGTTTCTCGTGTTGGCTGGATGGGCAGGATCTCGGTCATAATTGAAGAGGAGCGTTCTTTTTGCTGAGCACATACATATCCTCTAATACTGCCACCAAGGCCCCTCTGGATGAGGGCCCATGAGCAAGCCCTGGGGTGACTGGAGAAATTGTGTTGACTGACATTTGCAGAAAGTGTCATCTTCTCTACCTGAGTGTAGAGAGGCTTCTGTAAAGTAGTTGTCCTTTAGTGGGCATCCACGTGGTACACAAATGTCATCATGCTTTGTACCCACTCTGAGATGTCCACTCACATAGACTTTTCCCAGAACTTCTGGTCACCAGTTTTTAACTCTTTTTTTTTCATAGTCCCTGGCCATTAATAGAAGATTCAAGCTGATAGCCAGTGCCCACGAATCAGCAGGCATCAGTACCTTTAGCCATGTCTCAGTTTGAACATTAAGTAAAACAAAATGTGTTGGGTTTCCTTTTCAGGGACTCATTTGATTTCTTTTGTCATGCTGGCAGCAGTCTACTTTGATTTGCTGCCAGCGTATTGTAGTGAACCATTCACTAACCAGGCTCAGTGATTTTCTTGTTGGGTCAACTGCTTATAAATAATTCTTTATCAGGATCGAGAGAGGAGAGACAGTGCTAGAGGGACTGTGTCAAAGGACTCTGCACCACCTGCTCATTCAGCTTAGTAGTTCTTACTGGACCTGTTCAAGCTTCGCTCTTACACTTACCAGTGCACTTGATGATGGGTTACTGCTGTGTGTGCCCAGCCTGGTGGCTTGGTGTGGCAGGTTAATGATACAGTTACTGATGGGTTACTCATATCATGTGATCATTTGATGTCACTCGTCACGTTCATCCTCTGTCAGGGGCTGTTTCTCAAAAGAACAGTGATCTGCAGAATATGACTTAACTCTAAAACTTGGCAGCTAAAACTGTTAGCTGCTCTAACAAAATATCAAAGATTGGTGGCTTATAAAGGGGCTTCCTTTGTGGCTCAGGTGGGTGGCTTATAAATGACATGTATATTTCTCATAGTTCTGGAGGCTGGAAGTCTGAGATCAGGATGCCGTTGTGGATTGGATGAAGGCCCTCCTCTAGGTTGCAGGCTTATCCTTGTGTCCACACATGGAGGAAGGGACTAGGGCCCTCTGAGGGCTCTCTTTTATGAAGGCAATGATTCCTTCATGAGCGCTCTACCCCCATGACCTAATCACCTCCTAACATCATAACACTGGGTGTTAGGATTCTAGTTAAATTTGGGGATGAACACAAACCTTCAGACGACAGCAACCCAAAGACCTGTGTTGTGATTCATTTATTGGTGTTTTCCTGGGGACCCGTGTAAATATCACGTAAATATTCCCATAAGATAACCCACAAGATACTGAGAGTACCAGTAGATGTGCTGGGGTTATATGGCCCACGTGGAAGAACTGCTTACACTGCAGATGGGAATTACAACAGAGCCTTCATTCATTCCAGCTCCATTAAAAACTAGTAGGTGTATGGGTCTCTCAGAAAATGAGTCAGAGGGACACAGTCTAATGTGGTATATATTGCCGCCTAGGTTCACAAAGCCCACCTTTTGGTCATAATCAGTAGAAGATGCGATAACTTGTCTTTGCTCTGGAGGGATAGCTCAACGTGTTCTAGATTGTTGAGCCCTAGAAACTTCACTGGGGCCTAGTGGACAATGGATTTTTATGGAGTTTATCTGTCTCTTAAATGTCTTACTAAGCCAACTGAAGCTCCTCAGGTCCAATAGCCTAATGTCTCACGTCATCAAAGTGCTAGTGTACAAGTACAAGTGTGATGCTGGTGGGACGTCAAGACAATGCAGATCTTTGCTGACTGATAACCAAGAGCGGGTTTGTTGGCAGAGCTCAAAGGCAAGGCCCTGAACATTTGCTGTTTGCCGTGATGAGTAAAAAGCAAACATGTGCTGATGGTTCTTCCATATTTACATGTAGAAAAAAGCCTTTGCCAGGTCAATAACAACTATAAGATCCCGGGGCAGTGCTAATTTGCTGCAGTAGAGGTACCAAGCTGAAATCACAGCTGCAGTTGCAGTCACAACCTGTTTCTGTTTTGGGTAATCCACAAAGTCCATCACAGTCATTTTTCTGAAATTCTGCACAGACCAAATAGACAAATGGACATATAATAGATTTTTATCATCCCTATGCCTCTCAGTTTTTTTTTTTTTCCGATATTGCTATCAATTTCTGTGATTTGGTTTTCTATGAATATGAGTTAATATCTTTTTAGAGATGGGACATGTCAGGAACTGCTGTTTGTCCCTTTTTTTTTTTTCAAATCATAATGACCCTTGCTGCAGAGATGATGTAGCTAGTGTGTGGATTCTGCTGATTACTAAGTATGTCTATTCCTAAATATCTATTACATTTTGAAACTGAAGAAATAAACCCAGAATAGATCTGTACGTGTGGTGTGTCCATGTAATTTAAATTCAGATCAAAACTATCACCTGAGCATCATAACCCAAGAGAGAACCGCTTCAATTACAAAGAAAAGTATTGGATGATGAGCTTGCTGAAGATCCTTTATTCTTTTTAATATATATATTTTATTGAAGTATGGCTGACTTATTATAGTGTTTCAGGTGTGCAGCAATGTGATTCAGTTCTACATATAAATGTATATTATTTTTGCAATTATTTTCCATTATAGGCTATTACAAGACGTTGACTGTAGTTCCCTGTGCTGTTCCTTTGTTGCTTACTGCATATCTTTTTTAATAATTAGAAATCTAGCATTTTATTCATACTAAGTCAAACAAGTGGAATCAAAACGTCATAAATTTTTTAATTAGGCAAAAATTCATAAGTTTTCTAAAAGGATCCCTTATTTATGTATTGAAGTATAGCTGATTTACAATGTTTCAGGTGTACAACAAGTAATTCAGGGATATATATATATATATATATATCTATCTATCTATCTATCTATCTCCCTGATTGGGGATTGGAGGCAGGAGGAGAAGGGGACGACAGAGGATGAGATGGCTGGATGGCATCACTGACTCGATGGACGTGAGTCTGAGTGAACTCCGGAGTTGGTGATGGACAGGGAGGCCTGGCGTGCTGCGATTCATGGGGTCGCAAAGAGTCAGACAAGACTGAGCGACTGAACTGAACTGATATATACACACATACACATATATGTCTTTTTTTCAGACTCTTTTCCATTATAGGTTTTTATAAGATATTGAATATACTCATGTGCTATATAGTAGGTCCTTATTGTTTATTTTATACATAGTAATCTGTATCTATTAATTTTAAATTCCAAATTTTTCCTCCCCCCAAAATTCCGTATTTAAAATACACATTTTCTCTGAAGGCAGAAAAGTTAGTTATAAAAAATGTACAGTAGATAGATACCAGTGGGTTTAGATTGAAGTGAAGCAAGGAAAAGTGTGGTGTTTTGATTTTCTGGAATAGTATATGGTCTCAACAAGGACCCATTTGTGAGGTGGTCCAAGGCGAATCCAAATGGGATGGATTAGCCACAGTTTGCATCGTATGCAGCATCCAACGACACATGGTAAGGTCTGCAGCAGAAGTCGACAAGGGAGTGGTCCGTTGGTGGGCACAGTGAGTCCAGTAGGACCGGAACGGGAGGGAGGGGTTTCAGGGGGTAGGAATGGGGGTGGGGCAGGGGTGATGGCATCCTGGAGGATCCCGGACTAAGTTAAAGGAGCATGACTTCTCTGTTTAAAAAATCCGTATGATTGATTTCTCACAACGTGGATGTGCCCTTGTCTCTGAAAAAGACTACTGGAGTCTTATCTCCTATTCACACCATTTCCAGGCAGTTTATTCTTGTCTCTCAAGTTCCTTTCTGTTTCTCCTCTTTACCTGCACACTCATAACTGCTAATGGCCTATCTGGCTTCCTTCCTCTCTCATCATTTGTCTGTGCCATACCAGATTCATGTTCTTCAAATGCTACTTTCATCAAGTCATTCCTTTGCTTTAAAAGTTTTCCTTCCTGCAGTCTTCCTGGGATCCCTCTCCTTGTAGTCACCATGGTCTTTGTGCCGGATTTGCTGGTTCTAGTTTCTTCAAAAACTGTCCTTAGGTGTGAGGAACTCGCCTCTTCTTATCAGTTCCAGTGCCTAAATATGTCTCCCTGCTGTTTGGAGCTGAGGGTGCTGCTGGGGTTCTCCTTGCTTCCCTGGCAGGTTTCTCCTTCATGGGCGCTTGCCTCTCTCCCCTTCCATCTGCACCGTCATCTTGACAAAATTCTTGGAAGGTTCTAGCTGTGAATGGTACAGCTTCCTCTTTTTAGGGATAATGTGGATTTCCTAAGGGGATGTGGAAAAAAGAGAAGTAAAATGCTTGGGTTCAGCTGGCCAACTTGAACCAGAATCTTCCTTTGTAGTGAAAGGGCTCATGGTAAGAGTTAACATGCATTCCTTGCTTTCTTCCCACCTCAGTCTCTTCTTCATTGGTTCTCCCTCTTCTGCATCTTCCTGGGCCCTCTTTGTTTCTCTTTCACCACTGTCCTAGGGTGATTTCATCCAATCCAGTGGCTTCAAATAGGTTGGTATACATCTGTATGACCTCTCCAAACTCCAGGTTTGTATCATCTTTACATATTCAGTGGCATGCCCAAGAGGAATCTTCAAGTTGCCCCAAAGGAACCCAATCCACTCCCTATGTCTGTCTCAACTCCCAGGCTTCCCCATTTCAATAACACTTGGATTATTGTTCAGCATGTTGATCTTTTCAGCTTGATACCCTTGTAGACCACTAAGAAATAACATTTGCAGTTTGGTTGTAGAAAAATTGTAAAGTGTTTATGGATACTATACTCAAATGTCTCTACATTTTATTTCCTTCATAGAATGTGAGTTCTTTTAGTAGCTAATGTTCCCTTGTCCGTGAAGTCAGTTTATTCTCTGATAGCCTGTGTAAACACATCCTGTAATGGGAAGGCATTGGAGAGGGCATGAAGAAATGGAGCATCATTCTAGAGTGAGTTTTATATTGTTATGGATCCCATCAGTCTTTTATTTCTCCAGTGGAGGTAATGGATATTTTCTTATGTTTTAACAGTCTGTGCTAGTGGCTGAAAGTGAGTAGTTTTTGCTTTAAAGAAATGGTATGTCATACTACATTAATTAAGTAGCACAGTATTAAATTTTGTAATAGATAATTTAGATTTTAGAAAAAATTGACTCCTTAGGCACAAGTATAAATTTACTTTTTCTTTTTTTAATATAAATTTATTTATTTTAATTGGAGGTTAATTACTTTAAAATATTGTTTTGGTTTTGCCATACATCAACATGAATCCACCACAGGTTTGATGGAAGTTCTTTTGCATTCTTCTATGTCCAAAAGATAAACATTTCCATTTTCCCTGCTCTCTGTTTCTGTTATTTATCTGGAGGATTTATTTATTTGGATCCCTGTTACTTATTTGGAGGATTTCCTGGAACAGGGAAAGAAGCCCACTTTTGAATCATCATCATCTCTGGTTGGATTAAGGTGATCCAGGGTTACATGTAAATCCAGTCTGGAGGAGTTTAACCCTCGGTCTCAAAGTAATCCTTCCACTTCTCACAGACTGTATATATACAGAAAGCAATTGAGCCTGCAAGAGGATAAGATGATATGATAAAAAAAACAAGTGAGATAAATTACAATATCCACAGAGGTTACAGAGAATGGAATTAATCACAAAGCTACCTTAAAATAACTATGATCAGTGTATTCAGGAATTTGGAAAATGGAGAATTTCGGTAGAGAACTAGAACTGTAAGAACAGAGTGGGTATTCTATGACTGAGATGCAGAGCTCGGGGGATTGGGCTAACTGCATATTAGAGCTGAATAATTAATATACTGTTATATTAATACCAGTATTAATGATAATATTAATAATGACAGTATTAATAACAGAATTAATATACGGTTCTGAATTCATCTGGGACCATTGAGGAGAGACAGAAGGATGGAAAATATGGAGAAGAGCAGAAGAGACATAGGATAAAACAGTGAGGAAGTGATGGTTTTTACAGCAAGTGGAAAATGGGTCATTTTGATATCAGTACAAGGAAAAAAAGCTCTAAATTACTCTGTGCATAGAAGTTAATTCATGTCGATTTAATTCATGTAAAAAGAGAAAACAAGTTTGCAGTAGCTAACACCTGAAAATTTCTTTATTACCTTGGAATAGACCAGGATTTTTTTTTTTTTAAGCAGGATACAAGAGCACTGTCATAAAATATTGATAAATTGGGTTACCTTAAAACTAAGATCTTCGATTCACCACAAAGGATCACTGAGAAAGTAACAAGTCCATAGCGTAGTGGAAAGTATTTGCTACACATATAATTGATGTGGGCCCTTAGCTAAAATGTATAAAGCACTGAAGAGCAGACAATACAAGAGAAAAATGAGCATAGACTTGAACAGGAACTTTATAAAACTGGTTATCTTCAAATGGCCAATTAACACATGAAAAAAATTGTGGCAAGAATATAGAGCAAATGGAATTCTTACACCTACCTGTTGCAATGTAAATTGACTTCATCACTTTGGAAAACTGAATATCAGCAGTGCCTATTAATCTGAAGCCAGGCATACCTTATGATCCAGTGGTCTCACTTCCAAGTATATATCCAGCAGAAATGTTTCCATGGATCCAGCCTAAGTTATGCTTGGTAGTATGCATGAGTTGAAACAGCCTCAATGTCCATCAACACTGAAATAAATTGTGGTATATTTACACCCTCGAATACTACTCAACATGGGGCATTTTTGACATGAACTTTAGCATCAGTATCTCTAGGATGTTTCTCTTGAGCCAGTTAGTTTCACCAAAGAGCATTTTTGCTGTCAGCCTGGGACGCAGGGACCTGGCTGCCTGGGTGTGGGGAGCCCCCTGGGGAAGGGGGCTAGAAGTCCTGGTATTTGTTCAGAAATTCACCGAGACTCCCAGTTTTGTTTGTTGGCCCCTTCTTTGACTTGGTTTGCTTTCTCTTAGTCTACAACCTTTCTGCTTTACTTTCTATAGAGAATAAATCTTCAAACTTCTGCCTGTGTACAACTCTGATAGCCATCACTTAGATTCATTGGGTAGAAAAGCTAATTTACAAATGAAACTGCTTTTTAGTCAGACTTTGCCAAAAATTTGTGCTTTTGCTCCTTTTCTTCCACCCTTAGTTTTAGAAGTACCTTTTCAATGCATAGTACCAGGGTAAGTGTGTCTGCCTGGAAAAGCAATGGGATTAGATTCCTTTTAAAATCCTTATGATAAAGCAGTTTCCAGTGGATTGAAGACTTCATTGTGAAAGACAAAAGGAGAAGACAGAAGAAGAGGGACAGTTCTAGACCATATAAATAATGCCTTCAAATCAATAACAAAAGACTAGTAACCCATGGGTGAATCAGCAGAAGATCTGAACAGGTATTGCACAAATGAGAAAATACAAACAACAGAGAAATATCAGAATATGCCTACCATAATAATTACTAAAGTTTGCATTAACACCACAAGATCACTTCAGTTCAGTCATTCATGTCTGACTCTTTGTGACCCCATGAACCGCAGCTTTCCAGGCCTCCCTGTGCATCACCAACTCCTGGAGTTTACCCAAACTCATGTCCATTGAGTCGGTGATGCCATCCAACCATCTCATCCTCTGTCGTCCCCTTCTCCTCCTGCCTTCAATCTCTCCCAACATCAGGGTCTTTTCAAATGAGTCAGCTCTTTGCATCAGGTGGCCAAAATATTGGAGTTTCAGCTTCAACTTCAGTCCTTCCAATGAACACCCAGGACTGATTTCCTTTAGGATGGACTGGTTGGATCTCCTTGCAGTCCAAGGGACTCTCAAGAGTCTTCTCCAACACCACAGGTCAAAGGCATCAGTTCTTCTGTGCTCAGCTTTCTTTATAGTCCAACTCTCAGGTCCGTACATGACTACTAGAAAAACCACGGCCTTGATTAGGTGGATCTTTGTTGGTAAAGTAATGTCTCTGCTTTTGAATATGCTGTCTAGGTTGGTCAGAACTTGCCTTCCAAGGAGTAAGCGTCTTTTAATTTCATGGCTGCCATCACCATCTGCAGTGATTTTGGAGCCCAGAAAAATAAAGTCTGACACTGTTTCCACTGTTTCCCCATCTATTTGCCATGAAGTGATGGGACTGGATGCCATGATCTTAGTTTTATGAATGTTGAGTTTTAAGCCAGCTTTTTTACTGTCCTCTTTCACTTTCATCAAGAGGCTCTTTAGTTCCTCTTCACTTTCTGCAAGGGTGGTGTCATCTGCATATCTGAGGTTATTGATATTTCTCCCGGCAATCTTGATTCCAGCTTGTGCTTCCTCCAGCCCAGCATTTCTCATGATGTGCTTTGCATATAAGTTAAATAAGCAGGGTGACAATATATAGCCTTGACATACTCCTTTTCCTATTTGGAACCAGTCTGTTGTTCCATGTCCAGCTCTAACTATTGCTTCCTGACCTGCATACAGGTTTCTCAAGAGGCAGGTCAGGTGGTCTGGTATTCCCATCTCTTTCAGAATTTTCCACAGTTTATTGTGATCCACACAGTCAAGGCTTTGGCATAGTCAATAAAGCAGAAATAGATGTTTTTCTGGAAGTCTCTCGCTTTTTCGATGATCCAGTGAATGTGGCAATTTGATCTCTGGTTCCTCTGCCTTTTCTAAAACCAGCTTGAACATCTGGAAGTTCACAGTTCACGTGTTGCTGAAGCCTGGCTTGGAGAATTTTGAGCATTACTTTACTAGCATGTGAGATAAGTGCAATTGTGCAGTAGTTTGAGCATTCTTTGGCATTGCCTTTCTTTGGGATTGGAATGAAAACTGACCTTTCCATTCCTGTGGCCACTACTGAGTTTCCAAATTTGCTGACATATTGAGTGCAGCACTTTCATAGCATCATCTTTTAGGATTTGAAATAGCTCAACTGGAATTCCATCACTAGCTTTGTTCATAGTTATCCTTTCTAACGCCCACTTGGCTTCACATTCCAGATGTCTGGCTCTAGGTGAGTGATCACACCATCATGATTATCTGGAGATGTCTGACAGAATGTAGTCCACTGGAGAAGGGAATGGCAAACCACTTCAGTATTCTTGTCTTGAGAACCCCATGAACAGGATGAAAAGGCAAAAAGATAGGACACTGAAAGATGAACTCCCCAGGTCGGTAGGTGCCCAGTGTGCTACTGGAGATCAGTGGAGAAATAACTCTAGAAAGAATGAAGGGATGGAGCCAAAGCAAAAACACCACCCAGCTGTGGATGTGACTGGTGGTAGAAGCAAGGTCCGATGCTGTAAAGAGCAGTATTGCATAGGAACCTGGAATGTTAGGTCCATGAATCAAGGCAAATTGGAAGTGGTCAAACAGGAGATGGCAAGAGTGAATGTTGACATTCTAGGAATCAGCAAACTAAGATGGACTGGAATGGGTGAATTAAACTCTGATGACCATTATATCTACTACTATGGGCAGGAATCCCTTAGAAGAAATGGAGTAGCCATCATAGTCAACAAAAGCGTCCAAAATGCAGTACTTGGATGCAGTCTCAAAAACAACAGAATGATCTCTGTTCGTTTCCAAGGCAAACCATTCAGTATCACAGTAATCCAAGTCTATGCCCTGACCAGTAATGCTGAAGAAGCTGAAGTTGAACAGTTCTATGAAGATCTACAAGACCTTTTAGAACTAACACCCCAAAAAGATGTCCTTTTCATTATAGGGGACTGGAATGCAAAAGTAGGAAGTCAAGAAATACCTGGAGTAACAGGCAAATTTGGCCTTGGAGTACAGAATGAAGTAGGGCAAAGGCTAATAGGGTTTTGCCAAGAGAACACCACAAGATAGAAATGAGCAAAAATTTGATACTACTAAATACTGGTGAGGTGTAACTCAGGGGGAACTTGTATGCCACTGGGACAACCATTTTGGGAAACCATTTGGCAGTGCTGTGAAGTGAAACATTTGAGGTTCCATTTCTTTGTTTTATTTTTTAAAAACTGAACTATAGTTGATTTACAATATTATGTTTTCATGTGTACAGCAAAGTGACTTGATTATATATATAGGTATATATATCTATGTTTTCTAATTCTTTTCCATTATAGATTGTTGTAAGATACTGAGTTATGTTTCCTTCTTGTGCTATATGGTAAAATCCTTGTTGTCTATCTATTTTTTATATAGTAGTGTGTATACCCCACTCCAGTACTCTTGCCTGGAAAATCCCATGGATGGAGGAGCCTGGTAGGCTGCAGTCCATGGGGTCGTGAAGAGTCGGATATGACTGAGCGACTTCACTTTCACTTTTCACTTTCATGCATTGGAGAAGGAAATGGCGACCCACTCCAGTGTTCTTGCCTGGAAAATCCCAGGGACGGTGGAGCCTGATGGGCTGCTGTCTATGGGGTCACACAGAGTCGGACAGGACTGAAGCGACTTAGCAGCAGCAGCAGCAGTGTGTATCTGTTAATCCTTTACTCCCAGTTTATCCCTTCCTACCCTTCTGCCTTTGGTAACTGTAAGTTTATTTTGTAAATAAGTTCATGTGTGCTTTTTAGATTCCATATATAAGTGATACTGTATTTGTCTCTCTTTGTGTGACTCTGTGAGTTAGAGAATAGGATGAACAGCAGAGGTGGCCTTCCATGGGAGTGTTCTCTTAAGATCTGTTCACTCCAGAAAACAGTGTCTTCATTTTGGTGGTGGTCTAATAATTCATAGAAGCAACTATTATTAGTAATAAAAGCAGCTACCATTTCTTGAGTATGTACCTTGTGTTAGACCCCAGACGATTTTCTCATTCCGTCTTCACAGCAGTCCTGCAAGGTAGGAATTGTTATCCCATTTATAATGAGAAAACTGAAGGTATAAAGAGCTTCAGAAATTTGTCCAAGATCATGCTGTTAGAAGGTGGTAGGGCTCTGAGTTAGAGCCAAAGATTTATTGAAATCTTTGTCAGTATTGTCAAGTTGAAAAAGTGACCCTACTGAAAGAAAGGAGAAAAATAATTTAGAAATCATAATGGGCCACAGGTCGTAATAAAGTTTTGGGATACTCCTGTGATGTTGCCGTCGATTTACCGCTTGTTTAAAGTCACCGTGACTTGGCATAGTCAGAAATTGGAGGTCTACAGATCTTACGAAAAGGAGGTAATATTTTTGCGAAGACTCACCGTTTATCATCTGGTAGGGCATGTTGTATAATTGAGTGTTACATCACCTAAAGTTTTTTTTTTTTTTAATTGGCTGTGTAGAGCAATGATACTACTTCATGTTTTCAAAACACTTAAGTTTTGAATAGATGACTCCTACTCATGGTTCATAAACCAGAAAAATTCAAAAAGTAAGGAGGTTGTCATGTATGGATGTGATGGTTGGACCATAAAGAAGGCTGAGTGCCGGAAGACTGATGCTTTTGAACTGTGGTGTTGGGAAAGATTCTTGAGAGTCCCTTGGACTGCAAGGAGATCAAACCAGTCAATCCTAAAGGAAGTGAGTCCTGAATATTCATTGAAAGGACTGATGATGAAACTGAAGCTCCAGTACTTTGACCATCTGATGCAAAGAGCTGACTCATTACAAAAGTGATGGGAATGAGAGCAGATTGTGGTGGGTGGAAGAAGTTAAGAGGAACAAAGGAGATATTGGATATAGATTGATTTCTTAAGAGGTTTGACTGAGGAAGGGAGGAGAGAGGCAATGGGGCAGTTGCTAGAAGGACAGGAAAAGCATTTTGTTAAATGGGAGAGAGTGAGTATACAAAATGAAAAAGAAGGAATTGGCTGTTTCAAGATTCTGAGAAAAGGGAAGGGAATGTGATCTAGACAGAGTTGCAAGGAGAGAGAGGTCAGTGGTTGTGATGGGAGGAAAGGAGGCCAGGGTAGGATACACACTAAGTTTAGATTTAGGAAGAATTTCTTCATGATGCTTTATGTTTTCTCTGTATAGTAGGAGGCAGAATCACTGAGAATCTCATAAGAGGATGGAAATTTCAGGGTTTAAAGAGAAGAACGTTTTGGAGATAGGGTCGGTGCTGGTGCTGTTCTGTGCCCTTGAGTATTGGTGTCACCCTTTTACAGTGGGGCGACTCTGCTCCATGTTTGACTTCAGCAGCCTCTCTGCAGATGTACAGGAAGCGTATAGATCACTAGATTCATCTGGATCATTTGACTATGTGGATGTGGAAAAAAAAAGAGCACAAGGAAATGATAGATGGTGGGAAGCAATCGAAGCAGGAAGTAAGTGAGGAAAGTGAGTGAGTGAGTGAAGTTGCTCAGTCGTGTCCAACTCTTTGCGACCCCGTAGACTGTAGCCCCTCAGGCTCCTCTGTCCATGGGATTCTCCAGGCAGGAATACTGGAGTGGGTTGCCATTTCCTTCTCCAAGTGAGAAAAAGGGAGTGCTTTTTGGGAGATGTCATGGATTGGGAGACGGTGTCATGGATTTTGAAAGATGATGTCATGGGTTGGGAGGCAATGTCATAGATTCAATCAGTGGAAGTTCCTTGGAGGCTGAGGAACTGTCACAGTGGAAGAGTGTGCAAGCAGGAATAAGAGCAGATTATAGTCAGTATAGTCAGAGGGTATATTTGAAATACTTAGCTTGGAGGGGCTACAGTTAAATGCTGGAATCTTCAATGTTGGATAAAGCTTTTCAGCAGATGGTGAGACTGGGCAGGAGATACCAGACAATGCATCTTGGGGAACCAAAAACGAAGATGGTGTTTTCTGGTCCTGCTCCTTAGTTGGGCTGATGGAGTAGGTGTCAGCTGAGCAAGAGGTTCCTGGAGTGGCTGCTATTCGCTTGGAAGCTCCAGGCCACAGCGATAGTGTGTCCTGCTGTGGATTCCCTGGAGCTCCAGGCTGACTGGCTCCCCAGGCTGATCTCATTCATTTTATCACATCTTCTATCACACCCCATTTTATGGGAAGCTTTTGGATTCCACTTACCATGAAATAATTACTGTCTCATTTCTTTGGTTTACCTATCATCATGGGGCTCTGTGCTCTCTGTTTTTTAAGTCATAGTGATATATTTCTATGGATTCATCAGGATTTACTCTACATTTTGAGCAGTGTCTTGTATTTGTTAGAGTGTGACTAGGGCTGTAATCAGCAACTGAAACAGAGATGCCAGCTGGCTTATATGGATCTTGAACTTTTGATTTGGTTTCATTCCCAGGTCTTTACTAATAGAGCTACAAATAATGACCAGTAAGAAGGCAAAAGGATGCACAAATCTACTAAGAGAACCACATAAATGCTGAGTGTTAAGATTTCAGTGTATGTTATGTATGTGTATTGTGTCCAGAGCCACCCTTTTCTGGTTTACAGTGGGAGTTTTGGAAAGCAGAATTTGGGTGGAATGATGATTGCAACAGAGCTGGAGAGACGGTTGATGATGGCAAGGGGAGTCCAGCAAGGGGGATTGCAGTCAAGGGGCCTTTGAAGTCAGGGAACTCATTGCCCTTTAGAGTTGCAGGGACTGGGAACTTGGGTAGTGGGTCTAGCAAAGGGAAGGAAGTATGGGCCTAAGAGTTTTCAACAATACCCTTGGTACCCAGAGTGATGGTTCAACAAGTCCCCTGGTTCTGGGTTGGAGGCTATTGGTTCAGAGACGAATGATAACAAATGCCACTGGTTTGAAGAAGAAATAAGTTTATTAAGAGGCAGATATCATTAAACCAGAGGACAAAAGGGCATGTGAAATCCAGATGTTCAGATGGTATCTGCTCTCTGTATTATATCCAGTGCTGAAATGAATCATTTTTTTTGGATTTATATACACAGTTTAGTGAAAGAACTGGAATTTTTATGACTTGCCTGGGATTCAGAGCAAGTTTAAGACTAATGTCCAACGAAGGTGCAGACAACTGGTGGTTCTACTTTGACTCTTCAAAATGCCAAAGCCCTCTCCTTTCCAGAGGCTTTTGTTTGCCTTTCATCTGTCATCTGAAGAACGCAGGGTTTCTTTTAATGGGCCAAAGGCAAATGAAGTCAGGGCGTCGTTTTGTAATAACACTGGCAGAGATATTCAGAGTTGCCTTATTTTCTCTCTGCATAAATGTCTCCATTTTTCTAAGGCAGCAATAGCCTGTGCCCGACAAGTTGCTCCGTATCTAAATGTCAACATGATGGGGACGGTGCCCCCTGGAAACACTTGCCATGGTGGTGTTTTCGGGCAGATGCTATCAACTGTTTTATCATGAGAGGTAATCTTTGGCACTTCTCTGTGTGTAGGCTGGTGATGTACATCGAGAGAGACAGCAGAAAGACCACTCCAGGCAAGGAGCAGCAAAGTGGCAATGAATACCTGTCCCGATGCCTTGACCTACTCATCCGTCACATGGTGCAGGAGCTGCCACGTATCCTGGGTAAATTGGAGTCTCGTCCATCCTTAGGCCCCTTCCTGCTTATCTTTTTGTGACTTGGCTTTTGGGCATCTCTTTTTGTTCTTGATGGTCTGTTTTTTACAGGCGAGCACAGTGACACTTCTTGAATGTGTAGTTTCAAAATTTCAATGTTCCCTAACTGTTATCATAAATATTTCGTATCAGTGACATGATTGAGGCTAAAGGGCTAAATTAGGCTATATTGAGGTGTCATCTTGCAGTCCTGGAAAAGAAAAGGAAAGCATTTTAATTGGTTAAAATTGGACTTAGGCTATCATTTTAGGAACTTTTCTCAAAATTTCTCTTTGCATAATTCAGAAGAAAAACATTTTTCCTTCAGGTTGTAACCACAAATTTATTTTTTCTTACAATAATTTAAAAATACATAGGCACCAAAATTTAATATTAAAGAATTTTGATATTAAAGTTTGAAAATTTCATTGGTTTGAAAAATTTAAGATGAAAGTAATAATGATCTCAAAGGATGTTTATTACAGCTAACAAAATCTATTATTTCACTGTTATTTACAGATGCAAAAATTATCTAAGGAATGTGTATATTTAGTTTAAAATCGCATTCCATGCTTTCCCAGCAGATGTGGCTATAAACCAGAAATGTTTAAAATGTTAAATTTGATCCAGCCTGTTACTGTAAAAGATATTTAGACTCAGAAATTCAGAATATTAAAGTAATGAAAATATCTTCATGGCTGATTCACAGTAACCTTTTGCTCCTTACTAATAATGTGGGAGATTTTTGCCTGTTCATGACTGAAAATAGAGCTTTTCAAATTTATCTGGATTGTAACCCTTTTAAAATCTCCAGACCGAAGGCCACAATCTGGTCAATTGGTAGCTGACTTTCTTTTTACATGACCCATCTTGTCTTAGGAGATGATGATGAGATTCGTGTGTCTAGCAAGGCAAGGTTTATTTATTGTTGGACTTGGCTATCCAAGGAGAAGTTTTGGGAATTGATCTCTTACTTCTACCATCCTATTCCACTACCAGAGAAATCTAATCTATGACCTGTTAGCTTATAAATCTTAAAATAACTTTTTCCTGTTTACAAAAGTAATGGATACTCATGGTTGATATTTGTAAAGTACAAAAAAAGAAAAATCATTTTTATATTCTATTTTAAATTTCCAGATGAGAGATAAGTCTTATGTCCATCTTGTCCCCAGAGGCCACAGCTTCCTGTTGTAATGTCAAGAGTTGGGAATAAAACAATGCATCTACTACCCACTTCTTTTATTTGGAGATTATTTCCCTTAGCAATCCCATTAATATTCAGCCCACAGCTAGTGGTCCCTAAGCATTTGTGGTCTCTAACCTCACGTGTGCTCTGGGATGTGCTTTGCAGGTGACATTCTTAACGCCCTGGCTAACGTTTCTGGCCGTAAACACCCATCCACAGTTCAAGCAAAGCAGCTGAAGATGTGTCTCCCCCTCATGCCTGTAGTGCTTCACCTGGTAACGTCTCAGGTATCATCTTTTTTGGGGAAAAAAGTGGAGCTGAGAAATGTCAACTCAGACGAAACATTATCATTTCTTTCTTACGTATGGCTTTCAGGATTTAATCTATGCAAACTCTCATCACACAGGTATTTCGACCTCAAGTTGTAACAGAAGAGTTCCTTTTCAGTTATGGAACTATTCTTGTGAGTAATGCTGAATTTTTCATGTTCCTAATAAAAATGTGGTTGTCCCTACTGTTTGTGGGATTTGGTGTCAGAATGAAGTAATTTAAAAATCTTAGTGGTATTTATTTGTCTCTAGGGAAGTGACCTTTTTGTATTTTTATCTGTTGACTGTAATAAAATTTGACATTTGGGGAAAAATACATTCTCTCCTGATAATGCATTTTGTTTCGAGACAGACCAGGTAGGGTAAATAAGTCCATTGAAAAGATTTTCATAGTGTTTGGTATTAAACATCATGAAAAAATTTAAAATAATGAAATTGGTAAAAATGGAATTCTGGAAACACAGTATTATAATTTCCTTTGGCTAACATTGTCCAGCTATGTGCCGTCTCTTTCTGTGATGACATTTCTCTAAGTGGAGCTCAATTTAACCTTATCTTTAATTTTAATGAGATGAGTAGCAGTGAAAAACAAATCACTGTATTATCTTTCACTTCGATTTTTGCTCACACACACAAAATAGTCTTTTTGTTAAGGTTGTGGCTCGTGAATTATGTTATCTTCTCCCCTTGCCTGGAACACTTACAGTATATACTGTTGATAAAACAGCGAGGTGTATAAAGGGAAAACGAAAACATTTGTCACGCAGCCTATTCTGTCTTCCTTTGATGTTAATAATAAATGCTGAGCTGAGATTTAAAAAATGCCATATCAGATAGGTGTCTCGTTAAAATGAAGTAAATATCTCAATTTTATTGCTGGTTTGGAGTAAACAAAAAAAGAAAAAATGATTACCATCCACAAATGAGGATGTAGTTTTCTAGAATGTTGATCATACAGTAACATACGATGTTTTGAAGTATGACTGTTGAGTAGAGAGGTCACTGACTTTTATAAGCAGCGTGTTTAGTCAATGCAGTATAGGTTCTTTTGTACTTAACTTCAGATCATTATCATCCTCAAATCTTGAATTCTACAAAGCATATAATTTTTGTAGCACATTCATGAATTTGCAAATTGTGAGCATTTTGTCTGCCACCTTCCTTAATATGCTTTCTGATCTTTTTAAGGACAATATGGGTATCATTTTGAGCAGCACTGTAGTTCTGTGCTTATACCTCCACTGCGCTGACATGTTGAGCCTGATCATAGTAATTTTGCCCTTGCAGCCCTCCTTGGAATACTTTGGCCCAGTGTTTGTTTGTTGGGCTAGGTAGAATTGTCCTGTGTTCATTCTGTTTTTTCCTCATGTGTAGTACTTTGGTGTGCTTACATTAACTGAGTACAGTTTAGATTTTCAAGGAACTATTAAGCAACTCCAATATAAAAGTCTTTGTGGACTTCCATCTGTGTCTTTCAGGGAGACCTCCTCTGCTTCATGTAACCCATCTGCTCCCCCCGAGGAAGGGCCTCCTCACCTTCTCCCAGGAGGGAGTGCACCCTTTGAGGGGTGGGGGTGTTCAATAGGGCTCTCTATGGGTTTGCTTCACATAGGCACTTTCAGGGAATGGGAGATAACTTGCTTGGTTCAAAGGTAACTGTGATACTGAAAATTCTTTAGCAGTCTTTCCCTTGATAGTGTTGCTCAAGTAATAGGAGTTTACACACACAGTGGAAGAGGTCTCTTGGCTCTGTTTGGGCCATTTTCCTAGTTTGAGTTGCAACCAGTTCCAGAGTTTTTCTGTTACTTTTCTTACCACATCTGTTACTTGGCCTTAGCTGTGCGTCCATCTTTCTTGATTTAGTGTTGGCCGCACTGATGAAACACTAGTCCAGGGAGAGGAAGCGTTGACTGAAGTCATGGGCCTGGTTGTAGTTATCCACCCAATTCTGGTGTGTGTTTCTGTGAGCTGTTGCGAGTTGGCTGTTGCTTCTGCGAGTTGATCCACAGTCTGTCCAGAAGATGCCACGAATACCATTGTTAGTTACAGTGCCCTCCAGTGCCAGAGGCATGGTCTACTCCTCCCTTGGAAGGAGTAGAAGCCTCTGGGAAGTTCACGGTGCAGAATCTGCACGTTGAAGTCCTTGAGTTTTCTGCTTGAGAACAATTACTTTAAATTTTGTCTAGGCAAAGCTTCCCTGGAGTTAAGAGGGTTGGTTTGGTTATTTGTGGGGGTTGTTTTCTTTTGGGCAGAAGGTGGGGTATGGGCCCTTCTCCAGCAGATCTTCCTGACCTGGGAATCGAACTGGAGACTCCTGCATTGCAGGCGGATTCTTACCTACTGAGCTATCAGGGAAGCCCTTTATATTTTAAAAGTGCACACTGATTTGAGGTATTCAGACTTTGGGTCCACCATTAGTAGCTGTATCTAAGAACTTCTTGGGCTTCTGCTAAAGGAGCTCTCCAGGGGCTGCTGACTTGCCTCATGTGGGTGGAGACAACAGCCATACTTGGTGTGATCTTTGCTCATTAGAAGGGTCCTGAAGGCGCAGGCTGGAGGGGCTGTTGGAATTTTGCTTCCCATTGGTTTCTGTTTTCATACTGGTACCAGGCATGGTTTGCCTTTTGACCTATAGGTATCATTTTTTAAAAATTTATTTTGGTAGAAAAGTTCAGGATACTTTTTATATTTGGAGGCCTTGGCTTTAGCTTCCCGCCCAAGCAAAAGGAAGTTTTGGGGTCTTTATGATTTAAAGAGGCACATGTTTGGAAGCAATTTAGTAGGACACTTTTAAACCATTATTAATCTTTCGAAGGGCCCAGGCCAAAGAGGACTACACAGCTGTTGATTGCTGTTTTTACTTCTTATTGGCAGAAGCAATGTGTCATTGTACCTGCCTCCATCTCCAGTAAGAGGGGGAAAAAAGGTACCCAGGGACACTTACGCAGCAAGGCATCTGGGGGAAGTTCCAAGGTGAACTTCACCTTAGTTCCTTTGTACCTTCACTGAATTAGGCTGGGAAACAGGAAGCAATGATATTAAGGAAATCTGTTTGAAAACTCGTGATGTTCACTGTGATTCTTATGTCCTTCTGAAAATGCTCTTGACTAATGGGCTGAGGAAGAGGACTTAGTTGTGTTTATTCTCAAGTTCTGGCCTCATTAGTTTATGAAAGTTCAGTGATTATGTGGTGGTTATAGTTTTTTTACAAAAAGAAAAATTCAGATTTTCAAATGAAAGAAATGATGAAATGATTCTGGTTTTCACACAAGAATGTGATTATAATATCCACCAGCAATAAATCAATAAATCTTTGCTAATCCTGGGCTTTGAGATAGTCAGAAAAGACTCTCTCCAGATTTTTATTTTAAGTGAGTGTTGGTCTGTTGATAGATTTTGACTTCAGCTGTAGAAGATAAAGCAGAGAGAGGGTACTCTTATATTTTTATTTATTATTTTTTGGCTGTCACACAGCTTGTGGGATCTTAGCTTCTGGCAATGAAAGTGCCAATTCTTAACCACTGGACTGCCAAAGAATTCCCTTATATTTAAAAAATATGATATTATATATTTATTCATTGCCACATGAGTGTTCTTGTTAGGAAGATTTTTCCTTTTCTTAAAAATTGTTTGTTTAAAAAAAATTTAATACACCCTGAAGTAATATACCCACCCACCTTGCTTAGAGAATGTACTCTCAGCTTCTCAGAAGGACTGAACAGTAATGAGGGGCACTGGTCTACCCTGGAGTCGTAGCTTGCTTTGCTTTTTCCCCCTAGATGGGGCCGTACTTTTGCCCCACAGTCCTCCATCTAACGAGCCTAGTTGTGGAGTAGGTGCCCACCCTTTTTGCTCCCCTGCTGTACTCCCAGCTTGGAAGCTCACAGCCTCAGAAGATGCCCGGTGTAGTGTGGTCATCTACAGATTTTTCTGGGTCATTCCCCCTCACTCCCATGTTCTCTCAGCACCGGATTCGCGGTCATTGTTAGAGAATCAGGTATTTCTGCGGAGGTTCCTTCTAGCCCCTCATCCTCTCAGCTCCTCGACCACCTCTCTTCCCACGGGTGTGTCTTGCCCTCCCTCAGCTGCCTCCACCCATAGCCTTATTTTCAGCATCATACTATCTGGCTATGACACCTAATTTTCAGCTCACTACCCCTGCTCCTCATCTCCAACAGTCCTTTAATTCCTCTGGGACTTAAATTGGCCTCACCACTTTGCACTCACCACCCTGCCCTCCCTGGGCCCAGTGACTTGACGATTCTCTTTCTTGAGCTTTGAGTCCCTGGTTCAACCCCTATCCCTACCTAGCGTATACCCGTGATCCCTTTCCTGTCCCTTCCTCCATCGTCCTCCTCTGGCAAACCCAAGTGCTGGTTCACTTTAATTCTCTACCTCCCTCACCCCTGCTTTGAGTGACTAAGTGTGGCTCGAGAAAAACATGAGGAAAGCAGCTGGTCTCACTTTAAATTCATGACTGCTCACTTCAAGCGAGTCCTCTCTGCAGACTGGGGCATCAGGTTCCTCTTCCTAATTTATATACCTTCACGCTCACCTGGATGATTGTTCATACTTTCCCTCCTCTCCCTGAATCTCCAGGGTCTCCTGCTCTGTCCTCACTCTCACCTGATTAATTCCTGTTACACTGAGAATGAAGAGAAAGAAATCGACCCAGAGAGATTTAAATTGGCAAATCAATGAAACATTCAGTAGGGATTTTTAAAAAATTAAACAGGGGAAGCATAAGGAAGAAAATAAAAGAACCCTATAGTTTCACCATCTAGAAAACCCTTGTTGCTGTTAAACAAAGGAAAAAAAAAATTAATACATGTGTATAGTTAGAAAATTCTAACAGTGCAGAAAGTGAATAGTGAACGTCTACCTCCTGATCCAGTGTTCTTCCTCACAGGGAGCCTCTGTGAGTGGTTCCTGTGATTTCTCCCTCAAAAAGTTTTGTCTCCATCTATGTTCATGTGTTATCTACATATTCTTTAAAAGTTATACAGAAAAATTGTAGTATAAACACTGTTTTGTCTCTTCTTAAGCTGTAGACATTTAAGTAGATTTATTGAAATCAAAAGATACTTTCTTTGAATTTTTTTACATCAAATTGTGAAATTATTTCAGTCAAATTGTTGTTAAAATGCCTCTTTTTCTTATTTATTACGTATATAATTTGGCTGAAATAAATTCACCTGATTTCAAAATAGGGACATGATTTCTGCTGAATAAATAGAGATTTGATGTTGAAAAAAATTTCTAATGACTTGTGTGTGTTAACTCAATCAGAGACTTTCTAAGAATGTTATCTTTCGCCTTCTGGATAAAGAGATTAGTGCCTACTTATCACATGAAATTTAGAAAGTGTATAAAAATGTAAAAAGAATATAAAAATCACTTGATTCCTACCACTGGAAGTAAATCATGATGAACACATAGGATCATATGTTCAGTTTTTTTTTTTCCCCTCTGCATAGTGTTTACATCAGTTATTTTAAAATCTCCATTTATTAACATTTTTATATTTTTTTCAGAGTCATATTAAATCAATAGACTCAGGAGAAACTAACATAGATGGAGCTGTAGGTGAGTAGACCATGGGACATTTTACATCTTTGCTTGAAGATTTTGATCCTATGATTTTGGACATGTAAATAAACATCTATAATAATTAACTGTATTTCTAGGACTGATGGCATCAGAAGAATTTATCAAGATCACACTCTCGGCTTTTGAAGCAGTGATACAGTATCCTATTTTATTGAAAGACTATTGCTCTACGGTCAGTTCTGGCTGCTTTTGAAAAAGATATTTTTTGGCTTACGTGGTAACTCTGTCTATAAAGAGATTAGTTTACATATACTTGGTCATACATGTTCCTCACATGAAATAACTGTTAAGAAAAGCTGCCCCCCAGACAGGATGAACCTGAGAAATCTCTCCCTACCTTGTTGACTTGTTTTGGGGTTTTTCTTTGCTTATTATTTTCTTTCCCTTCTGGTCCACACCTAACTCACAGTGTGCCCCTTGTTATTCCTGGCCTAGAGTTTCTCAGCCTTGGCACTGGGCTTCCATGGTGGCTCAGATGGGAGAGTCTGCCTGTAATGCAGGAGACCCAGGTTTGATCCCTGGATTGGGAAGATCCCCTGGAGAAGTGAATGGCTACCCACTCCAGTATTCTTGCCTGGAGAACTCCATGGACAGAGGAGCCTGGTGGGCTACAGTCCATGGGGATCACAAACATGACCAAGCGACTAACAGTCTCACTTTCAACCCTGCCACTCTGGATGTTTGGAGATGGGCAGTTCCTTGTTGTGGAGGCTGTCCTGGGCATTGAGAGATGTTTAGCAGCATCACTGGCCTCTTCATAGTAGATTTGGAGGCTCCCCTCAGTTGCAGCAATCAAAAAGGTCTCTACATATTGCCAGATGCTTTCTGGGCATGGGTTTCCACTGTTGGTAGTAGTCCATCTGCCATTGACACATCTGCCGTATGTATCTGTTTGTAGGCTCTCTGTTCTGTTTCATGAATCTCTTTGTCTAGCCCTTTGCTTGTACCAGCTTATTTCTTCCTATCATAGTAAACCTGGAAACCTTGAGTGCTTCATGCTTTTTGACGTTTTTCCATTACTATTCTTTCCAAATACTTTATAGATCAGTGTGAGAAATTCACACAACCTCGTTGAAATATTTATGTGTTTTATATAGGAATTATAGATTAATTTTGCAATGAGGAGTTCATGATCTGAGCCACAGTTAGCTCCTGGTCTTGTTTTTGCTGACTGTATAGAGCTTCTCCATCTTCAGCTGCAAAGAATATAAACAGTCTGACTTCGGTATTGACCATCTGGTGATGTCCGTGTGTAGAGTCTTCTCTTGTGTTGTTGGAAGAGGGTGTTTGCTATGACCACTGTGTTATCTTGGCCAAACTCTGTTAGCCTTTGCCCTGCTTCATTCTGTACTCCAAGGCCAAATTTGCCTATTACTTCAGGTATCTCTTGACTTCCTACTTTTGCATTCCAGTCACCTGTGATGAAAAGGACATCTTTTTTGGCTGTTAGTTCTAGAAGGTCTTGTAGGTTCGTAGAACCGTTCAGCTTCTTCAGCATTACTGGTCAGGGCATAGACTTGAATTATTGTGATATTGAATGGTTTGCCTTGGAAACGAATAGAGATCATTCTGTCATTTTTGAGGCTGCATCCAAGTACTGCATTTCGGACTCTTGTTGACTATGATGGCTACTCCATTTTTTCTAAGGTATTCCTGCCCACAGTAGTAGGTATAATGGTCATTTGAGTTAAATTCACCCATTCCAGTCCATTTTAGTTCACTGATTCCTAAAATGTCAATGTTTACTCTTGCCATCTCCTGTTTGACCACTTCCAATTGCCCTGATTCGTGGTCCTAACATTCCAGGTTCCTATGCAGTATTGTTCTTTATAGCATTGGACTTCCATCACCAGTCACATCCACAACTGTGTGTTGTTCGGTGGCTCAGACGGTAAAGCGTCTGCCTACAATGCGGGAGACCTGGGTTCAATCCCTGGGTCAGGAAGATCTCCTGGAGAAGGAAATGGCAACCCACTCCAGTATTCTTGCCTGGAAAATCCCATGGATGGAGGAGCCTGGTGGGCTACAGTCCATGGGGTCGCAAAGAGTCGGACATGACTGATTGACTTCACTTTCATTTTCTTTGTTCTTTCTGGAGTTATTTCTCCACTGATCTCCAGTAGCATATTGGGCACCTACCTACCTGGGGAGTTCATCTTTCAGTGTCCTATCCTTTTGCCTTTTCATACTGCTCATGGGGTTCTCAAGGCAAGAATACTGAAGTGGTTTGCCATTCCCTTCTCCAGTGGACCACATTTTGTCAAAACTCTCCACCATGACCTGTCTGTCTTGGGTAGCCCAAAACGGCATGGCTCATAGTTTCATTGAGTTAGACAAGCTCTATACAGTCAGCAAAAACAAGACCGGGAGCTGACTGTGGCTCATATCCTGAACTCCTTATTGCAAAATTCAGGCTTAAATTGAAGAAAGAAAGGAAAAGCACTAGACCATTCAGGTATGATCTAAATGAAATCCCTTACAATTATACAGTGGAAGTGACACATAGATTCAAGGGATTAGATCTGATAGAGTGCCTGAAGAGCTATGGACAGAGGTTCGTGATATTGTACAGGAGGCATGGATCAAGACCATCTCCAAGAAAAAGAAATGCAAAAAGGCAAAGTGGTTGTCTGAGGAGGCCTTAGCTGAGAAAAGAAGAGATGCTGAAAGCAAAGGAGAAAAGGAAAAATATACCCATTTGAATGCAGAGTTCCAAAGAATAGCAAAGAGAGATAGGAAAACCCTCCTCAGTGATCAATGCAAAGAAATAGAGGAAAACAATAGAATGGGAAAGACTAGAGATCTCTTCAAGAAATTTAGAGATACCAAGGGAAGATTTCACGCAAAGATGGGCACAATAAATGACAGAAATGAGATGGACCTAACAGAAGCAGGAGATATTAAGAAGAGGTGGCAAGAATACACAGAAGAAATATACAGAAAAGATCTTCATGGCCCAGATAACCACAATGATGTGATCACCTAGAGCCAGACATCCTGGAATGAGAAGGCAAGTGGACCTTAGGAAGCATTACTATGAACAAAACTAGTGGAGGTGATGGAATTCCAGCTGAGCTATTTCAAATCCTAAAAGATGATGCTGTTAAAGTGCTATGCTCAATATGCTGCAAATTTGGAAAACTCAGCAGTGGCCACAGGACTGGAACAGGTCAGTTTTCATTCCAATCCCAAAGAAAGGCAATGCCAAAGAATGCTCAAACTACCACAAAATTGCACTCATCTCACACGGCAGCAGAGTAATGCTTAAAATTTTCCAAGCCAAGCTTTCAACAGTATGTGAACCGTGAACTTCCAGATATTCAAGCTGGATTTAGAAAAGACAGAGGAACCAGAAATCAAGTTGCCATTGGATCTGTTGGATCATAGAAAAAGCAAGAGAATTCCAGAAAAACATCTACTTCTGCTTTATTGACTACACCAAAGCCTTGGACTGTGTAGATCACAACAAACTGAAAAATTGTTCAAGAGATGGGAATACCAGATCATCTGACCTGCCTCCTGAGAAATCTGTTTGTGGGTCAAGAAGCAACAATTAGAACTGGACATGGAACAATAGACTGGTTCCAAATTGGGAAAGGAGTATGTCAGGGCTGTATATTGTCACTCAACTTGTTTAACTTATATGCATAGTACATCATTAGAAATGCCGTGCTGGATGAAGCACAAGCTGGAATCAAGATTGCCAGGAGAAATATCAATAACCTCCGATATGCAGATGACACCACCCTTGTGGCAGAAAGTGAAGAAGAACTAAAGAGCCTCTTGATGAAAATAGGAGAGTGAAAAAGCTGGCTTGAAACTCAACATTCAAAAAATGAAGATCATGGTATCTTGTCCCATCACTTCATGGCAAATAGTGGACAAACAATGGAAAGAGTGAGAGACTTTAGTTTTTTGGGCTCCAAAATCACTGCAGATGGTGACTGCAGCCATGAAATTAAAAGACAATTGTTCCTTGGAAGAAAAGCTATGACCAATGTATACAGCATATTAAAAAGCAGAGACATTACTTGGCCAACAAAGGTCCATCTAGTCAGAGCTATGGTTTTTCCAGTAGTCACGTATGGATGTGAGAGTTGGACCATAAAGAAAGCTGAGCACTGAAGAATTGATGCTTTTGAACTCTGGTGGTGGTGAAGACTCTCGAGAGTCCCTTGGACTGCAAAGAGATCTAACCAGTCATTCCTAAAGGAAATCAATCCTGAATGTTCATTGTAAGGACTGATGCTGAAGCTGAAACTCCAGTACTTTGGCTACCTGATGTGAAGAACTGACTCATTGGAAGAGACCCTGATGCTGGAAAAGGTTGAAGGTGGGAGGAGAAGGGGATGACGGAGGATGAGATGGTTGGATGGCATCACTGACTTGATGGACATGAGTTTGAGTAAGCTCCAGGAGTCGGTGATGGACAGGGAAGCCTGGTGTGCTACTGTCCATGGGGGCGCAAAGAATAGGACATGACTGAGCTACTGAACTGAACTGATAGATTAATTTGCACAGAGTTGACTGCTTTGAAGCTTCTCATCAATGACTATATTTTTATCTTCATTTATTTTTTTCCCTAACATATAGATCGGTGTCTGACCCATGTCATTTTCCTTTTTTCTAAGAAACTTGACATTTCTTACAAGGCAAGTCTACTGGCAAAACAATTCTTCAGTTATTGTTTGTGTGAGAAATTCTTTAGTTTTCCTTTTATTCCCGAGGGATAATTTCACTCAGAAGTCTAGGTTGGTGGTGTTTTTTCCTTCTCAACACTACAAATATTTCATTCCAGCATGATATATCAGGTAAAATGACCTGAGATCAATGAGCTAGCTAGCTATTATTATGAAGTTTTATGTTTCTTTGGCTAGGAACCGGGCTATGTTTACGTTTGCTGTAAACAGGTTTCAGAGGCTAAAATTACCTGTAATGTCCTTGTCTCGTTTATCCTGTCATCTTCGGGTTTCCCTAGCAGCGCCTCTGGAATAAAGCCTGTGCAGCTCTCTCGGTTGTAACCCCAGTTATTACACAGGAGCCCTGTTGGTGTGGTGAGGTGTGGTGGAGCGGGTAGAGATCCACAGCTGCTAGGTTTAGGGCACGCTCCTTTTCTGGGCCTGTGCGCCTGGGCTGTGACCCTCACACATACTTCTCAGCACCCCCACCCCCTGCCCCAGTTGGTGAGATGGGAAGGCTTACAGGGTGTTGGAATTGGATATTTTCCCCCCTAGCTCAGGTTTTGGTAAAACCCGAGTAGGTTCAGCTTTTGGTAGAATAGTGTCTCTTGAGTCCAGCCTATGTTAAGGAGAAAAGAATGCTCTAAACATATTTCAGAATGGTTAGTTTTTCCTTTCCTCTGCCAGAAACGTGAGACTTTTCTCTGATCTTCAGTCTGAGAATCTGGTGGGGCTCTGGGAGGTAAAACTTTTGGGAGGTGGGTAGCTGCACTAAGGCTGGGCCTCCAGGAGGTTTTATCATCTCAGACTCTAACTCTAGTCAAGTGCTGTTTAAGTTTTTGTGCCAGTTGCTGGCTCCACTGGCAGTTTCTGCTCCTGTTAAGCTGTGATTTTCTGTCTTGGCCTTTGTCTTCAGTTCTAGTGGACAGTTGGTTTTCTTTGTGACCTTAATTCTCTGATTTATCTGAGATGAGTTGATTTTCAGTTTGTTTAGCTGTTTTCTTCTTGTGAGCATGATTATGATAGCTTTCCAGCTTTTTTTTAACCAGTTATCAATGGTTATTATATTTATAAATATTTTATATATATGTGTGTATTTATATTTTGTAAAAGTCATGATATCATAGACCCTTAGAATTTTATCACTGTTGTAAACGGTGTCTTTTTAAAATTATGTTGTTTGATTGGTTGTTGTAGAAACATTGGGAAGAGTATTGATTTTTGGATATTCATCTTCTGATAGTCTTGCTTTTTGGACCATGCTTAATTGTCAAACTTATAGAGTTGGACATGTAGATAATTTTATTTTAGTCCCACTCCTCTCTTAATATGCTCTCTTAAACCTTCAAGATGGGTGTTGAGCATGTTGATAAGGGTTGATGGTGAGATGTATTTCTCTTGTTTGCATAGTTTTTGCTTTTGACATAACTGAGAGTTTAGAGTTTTCAAAATTCCTTTGTGAAATTTGAGGTCTATTAAGTGACGTGACATCACTCAATGAATGAGGGTGAAAAAAAAAAAACAACCTAGTCCTTGTATGGGTCTTGTACAACTGTCTAGATATATTGTCATGTGTAAATTTATTTTGTGAAGTTGCGCTAGAACAGGGTGATACTGATGGGCCACTCCCCATGTGTGGAGATCCTCACCTGTGCAGGGCATTCTTTCATTGGTTTGGACAACAGGAGGGTGATGTTGGGCTGTGGCCACTTCTGCCTTTTGTCTGTGGTGAGAACGAATACGTATCTTAGGATCAGGAATCAATGCAGGTATAAACAGTAGAGTTTTATTTATTGTCACCGAAATAGTTCACCAGCTGAGACAGTTGTTTTGAGAATTAGACAGTGGGAGTGATTTGTCCTTTCTTCATCACCCGTTTTCATCCTGGGGGTAAATTGTTACTGTGGAGTCGATTTCAATCCATATTTGATGGTGCTGTGTCTGATATAACAAGAAAATCATAGAGGTGGTATGTGTAATGGATTTAGATCTTTTGAATCTGCATCTCAAAACCACCAAGATCACTTGTCATAGCTCTTTGATGTATTTGTGAAAACATAAGGATTATGTATCTCCTTTTTCCCCAACATTTTGATGATTGTTTAAACTTGATTAATGATCACCAGCTTAAATGTATATTAATTTGACAGTTCAATGTCAATGCATGCCAGGCATATTTTGTATTACATACTAACGTTCCTTTCATCAACTCTGAAGGTTTTGATAAACTACTGCCTTGATGATCACAGTGTTATTTTGCCTGAAGACTTTTCCAGGTTGAAATGAGCTTGGTTGTTTATTAAATGTCATGCAGAGTTTAGATGCTGGGTAAATTTAGCTGTTGATGTTTTTCACCCCTCTGACTAGTGATTTGTCAGTGGAAAACGGTGTGGGTAGTGGTTGATATTGTAACAGGGGCGGGGCAGGTGTGACTGACACTTAGCATGTGAGCACGTGACCCTGGGGGGTGGGTGAGGACTGTGGCTAGAGCCCCACTTTGCCTATGGTCAGCGGGGCAGTGGTCCTCGTGGCAGAAAGTGCAGTGAGAGGTGGGTTGTGGCCTTCTTTCCCAGGACCTCCAGTCCCTTAGCCTAGTGGGTGAGGTGGGGGCCCGGGGACAGGCAGGGGACTGTGCCCTGCAGGCTCCACAGCTCTTTCCAGGCCCCCCACTGGCCAGGCCCAGGCTTTGAGGAGATGCAGGCTGCCGGGGTCCAGCCCCAGTGGATCCAGGGAATTCGAAGGGGAGACGGCTTCGGCGATCAGGATACGATAGAATTAAAGATATAAAGAGTGATCAAATAAGGATAGCTCAGTGAGAAAATTCAGAGGAGAAAAGAGGCTGAATCCACTATGGAGAACAGTGTGGAGACTGCTTAAAAAACTGGAAATAGAACTGCCTTATGATCCAGCAATCCCACTGCTGGGCATACACACTGAGGAAACCAGAAGGGAAAGAGACACCTGTACCCCAGTGTTCAGCGCAGCACTGTTTATAATAGCCAGGACATGGAAGCAACCTAGATGCCCATTGGCAGATGAATGGATAAGAAAGCTGTGGTACATATACACAATGGAGTATTACTCAGCCATTAAAAAGAATACATTTGAATCAGTTCTAATGAGATGGATGAAACTGGAACCTATTATACAGAGTGAAGTAAGCCAGAAAGAAAAACACCAATACAGTATACTAACGCATATATATGGAATTTAGAAAGATGGTAACAATAACCCTGTGTATGAGACAGCAAAAGAGACACTGATGTATAGATCAGTCTTATGGACTCTGTGGGAGAGGGAGAGGGTGGGAAGATTTGGGAGAATGGCATTGAAACATGTATAATATCATGTATGAAATGAGTCGCCAGTCCAGGTTCGATGCACGATACTGGATGCTTGGGGCTGGTGCACTGGGATGACCCAGAGGGAGGGTATGGGGAGGGAGGAGGGTTCAGGATGGAGAACACAGGTATACCTGTGGCAGATTCATTTCGATATTTGGCAAAACTAATACAATATTGTAAAGTTTAAAAATAAAATTAAAAAAAAAAAAAGGAAATTTGCATCACCTACATAGGCCGCAGGCATCCTCCCATTCTCCCGAAGGAGAGGAGACACTAAGGCCTCCCCGGTCAGATCTTAGAAGCCCCAGCATAGTAGGCTTGATGAGCCTCCACGCTCCAGATGGGAATTCAGCCAGAAGGTAAGAGAAAGAACGACATGGGGAGACCAAGTTTCAGTGAACAAGGCCCGCACTTTATTTTCCAAAGTAGTTTTTATACCTTAAGTCGTGCATAGAGTATAATGGGGGAAGGGGTAGAGTCAGCAGTAAGCCAGACTTTCTTCCTGCAAATTTATCATATGCAAAATTTAGGTGATTTACATCATCTTCTGGCCAAGAGGCCTGTTAACATTTTATGACCCTTTCTTCAGAAAACTTATTTTTCTCTAAAGGTGATTATTCTAAAGTCAGGCACCACCCTCTGAAAGCATTAGATAAAGTTGCATTCCTATAGGGCAAAGGTGTGGTGGGCTATAACAAGAAAAGAATTAACTCAAGGGTCCAAGGTTACAAACACTAAAGCTACTACTTACATTCCTATACACCAATTATATTAATCAATACACTCCCAGGGACACAGTAGGTAAGGGATATGGAAACTTAGCAGCAATCATTGGCCCAACAAGTGAAAAACCCTTCACCAATACAATTTCTAATCAATCTTTTAACTGCTCAAAGGAATCTGTATTTAGACAGTTTAGAACATCTCATGCTTCTCATGGTTGGGAGGCTCTGAACAATCACATGTGGCCGGAAGAACCTTCAGAGGAGTTTGTAGGTTGAAACACTCTTGTCACTCCCAGGATCTTTATTAACTGGAGCTGTAAGTTAACTCTTTTTCAGAGAGAGGTGGTGGGGGACAGCCCCCCGTAAAGTCAGAGGTGTAGCTGAGAGCACAAAGCAGTAAAGTAGGCAGACTCTGGTTTTGGGGGTAGATGCTCGAGAATTTCCAGGGGGACTCCTGAGGCTTGATCCCGCCTTTGCGTGTGTCGAGCCTCCTTCCTCATGACCTTTGCCACGGGCGGAGCTCCTCACGCTGGCTCCCGGCAGCAGGCCTCTCCCCCACCCCCACCTTCATGACCTAAAGGTGGCGGCGGTCATCCTGGATGTTGGTCCACAAAACTGCCCCTGTTAGGGCAGCCCGAGGGCCACGGCGTGCTGGGCGCCTGGCTCCCTCAGTGATGACAGCTGGGCGGAGTCGAGACCTGGCCCTGAGGATGCTGCCAGCTGAGATTCGCCTCCTCAGCTGGGCAGGGCACTGGTGGGAGGACCAGGCTGGGGGCTGTGCCAGCCTTCAGGGCAGGGGGACTGACCTGAATGGGGCCCCTTCCTCTTAGCCAGGCCTGGGCCTTGGAGGGTGAAAGGTGAGCCTGGTGACCTTGTCCCGTCTTATCAGAACAGAGAAGAACATTTGTTTGGTGAAGGTTTATGGGAACATTGTGACCAGCTACAAGAACACAGGATCTGACACCTAGAAGTCTGCAACAACTAACCACGCCCCTCCCTCACCTTTCCGATGAAAGGCTTGAGCTGAAAGCTTTCAGGGAGTTTGGGGTTTTTTGGGCATGAACCACTCATCCCCTTGCAGGGCACCGCACTAAACCATTCTCTGCTCCAAACTCCGACCTTTGAGTGTTGTTTGACCCCGCTGTGCATTGGGCCCACAGACAGTATTCGTTTTTTGTTTGTTGGGATTTGAATGGAGTCTTTTACGTCTTGTCTTTTAGGTGGTTGATTATATCCTGCCCCCCTTGGTGTCATTGGTTCAAAGCCAGAATGGTAAGTGTGACCTCGTCAACAAGCACCAGCAGGTACACGTTCTGTTTTCCTTCTGACTCCACGTGGTCACGTTCTTGGCATCTCTCTGTCTTTCCAGTGGAGTGGAGACTCTTTAGCTTGCGGCTACTCTCAGAAACCACATCTCTGCTTGTGAACCAGGAGCCTGACGACGGCAAGGAGGTGGTGAATGTCGACTCTGACAACAATCTTCTGGCTCTAATTAGAGATGTCTTACTTCCCCAGTAAGTCCCATATGCTGCACTCAGGCAGGGAAGGGTGGGGTGCCCAGGATGCCGCCATCAAATCAGGTCCAGTAGTGGGCTTGGGGTCTCAGGGAGGGTCCTTGTATTTTCGTGTGTGTGCTCACGCACTCACTGTAGGAGGTCTAGAAAGAGAGGCAGTAACTACTACACTGCTTGGGACCAAGGAGAATCTCAGTCCATCTTCAGAAACATCTATTCAGAGCTTTATCTGTTTTTCATAAGGCACACGACTGAACTTTTGCAGATTCAAAGGTGTTTGTGGCCAGAAGGATAAGGTTTTTTATTCAAGGTCAGCATGATGAGACTTCTGAACTTGAAACTGGGACTTTTCCTGGACCTACTCAGAAATAATAGAGAAGGAAGGACATCTTCCTTCACTCCTCCCCAAACTCTTAGAGTGGAAATTGCTTAATTAAAAATAATATATTTGGGGGAGCTGAGGTGGGGAATAGTACCAGAACAGTTAATGAGTACTAATTAACAGAAGGGGTGTATTTTTTTCTTTTACTCCATTGCTTATGTAGCAGACACACAATGGGATGACTGCTGAGAGTACCCAGTGCAAATATGTTAAGCTCTAAAATGGCATGTTATAATTCAAGCAACTCTGTAAATTTTATCAAACAAGAGAAATTGAAATTAAATAAGTGCATGCCATATATCACTATTAAATAATTTTTTTTTTCCAAAATTAAACAAATGTTGGAAGGTGTGTCAGGCATTGATATACATGCCTGGTCCTGCTTCCTCAGGGCCTAGGCTGCAGTCTGAGTCAGGCCAGCAAGTTTGCAAGGATGGCCACTGTACCAACTGCTCCCTGACATTTGTTAAACCTCTCAAGATCTTTCTCATTAAAAAAAATTTTTTCCCACAATATAGAAATGAGATATAATTATATTCTGAAGAGCCCAACCACTGCTTGTTGACTCAGGAAGATATATTTTACAAAATGTGTAGCCAGTGTGTGGCAACCCTACTCCCAGCTGAGAGAGCCTGTCTTGACTCATGGGAGCTTGACCCCTGACGGCTTGATGTATAAGGCCAGCCCCTTGGTTCTTTCTGCTCCCCATGCTTCTGCAGTTAGGTTCAGGGAGAGCCTTGGTAACATACAGTAAGAATACTTTTGATACCCCCATGTAAGAAAATGATAATCTATATGAAAAAAAAATTAAACCTTGTCATTGGTGCTTTTTCAGTGATAAACTATCAATGAATATATTTTTGGTTGCATTTGTTATGTATGCATATGTGCATATATGGTTTGTACTTAATGTGGATGAATATAAGATTCAAATCTTTTTTTAAAAAAAGGACGGATTGCTTGCCATGCACTGTGTGGCACATGGGATCTTAGTTCACTGCTGCTGCTGCTACTGCTAAGTCACTTCAGTCGTGTCCAACTCTGTGCCACCCCATAGATGGCAGCCCACCAGGCTCCCCCATCCCTGGGATTCTCCAGGCAAGAACACTGGTTCCCTGAGCAGGGATCAAATCCATGACCCCCTATGTTGGAAGCGTGGAGTCTTAACCACTGGACTGCCAGGGAAGTCCAAAGATTCAGATTTGTCTCATGGAACTGATCAATACTTTCACTGCCGTCCTACATTTCCTAACTACTTACATATAACCATATGTATCTTTCTGACAAGAAAATGCTTAAGTGCAAAATACGTGTTTTTAAAAAAATGTTATGTATTTATTCATTTTTGGTTGCTTTGGGTCTTTGTGGCTGTGCATGGGCTCTCTGTAGTTGCTCCTTGCAGGCTGTAGGGCACGTGGGGTTGGTATTGTGGCACATAGGCTTTGTTGCCCCGAGGCAGGTGGGATATTCCCAGATTAGGGATTGACCCTGTGTCTACTGCAGGGGCAAGCAGATCCTTAACCACCGGACCACCACGGCAGTCCCAAGGATTTCAAAAGATATACTTTGGATATCTGTTACCTGACAACTTGTACTGAAATTGTACTGAAGCATTTTCCAGGACCTGAGATGTCCCCCAAGTATTTCCCCCAATAAAACTTTTTGACTTAACGTTAGTTTGTTAACACCTATGCACGTTTATCTAATTTCGTTTCTAAAGTCTGCCCACTTTTGGAACAGTTTTTAGTGTATAAAGTATTGATTCTATAACTCAGTGCTCCTATTTTATTCATCTGAGCTGTAATGAATAATATGTATTTCCTTTCATGGGCATCTGTACCTTTTCCAGAGGTGAGGAATTAAAGAGGAAAACACACATGTAAATCACATGGCAATTCAAGAACAAATGTAATGTAGATGAGCTCAGATCTTTGTTCAGCAATTTGAAACATACTTTGCATAATGGTATGGGATTTACTGGGATGTAGTGTAGAAGGTTTTCAAAGCTTGTGGACTGATTCTGATGTGAAGCGCAGGCCTTGGCTCTGCATTTCATTCTCTAAGCCTCAGTTTCCTCATCTATAAAAGGAGGATGCTGCTGCTGCTGCTGCTGCTAAGTCGCTTCAGTCGTGTCCGACTCTGTGTGACCCCATAGACAGCAGCCCACCAGGCTCCCCCGTCCCTGGGATTCTCCAGGCAAGAACACTGGAGTGGGTTGCTATTTCCTTCTCCAATGCATGAAAGTGAAAAGTGAAAGTGAAGTTGCTGAGTCTTGTCCGAATCTTAGTGACCCCATGGACTGCGGCCTACCAGGCTCCTCTATCCATGGGATTTTCCAGGCAATAGTACTGGAGTGGGGTGCCATTACCTTCTCCATAAAAGGAGGATAACAGTATCTAATTCAGAAGATTAAAAAATGGGGATTACATGGGATGCTTCTCTTAGAGCACCTAGTGCAGTATGTAGGACATAATACGCTCTAGACAAACATGGAGCTCCACTACTCTTTTTATTAGGAACATTATCACACTCTCTCATACTAAACTCTAAAATGAAGATTGTGCTGGTACAGTGGTGTTAGTCACTCAGTTGTGTCTGACTCTTTGTGACCACATGGACTGTAGCCCATCAGGCTCCTCTGTTCAGGGAATTCTCCAGGCAAGAATACTGGAGTGGGTTGCCATTTCCCTCTCCAGTGGTACAATAATAGTATATATTTCATAGGAGTGGCCATTAAATAGTTAATAATAATTGTGCCCACTTGTCATATATAGTAAGGGCTCAATAAGTAATCTGTACAAATTTTAAAAAATGAAATATAAGTGATGCATTCATTTAACTTATATAATGGAAAACTAGAAACCTAGACAAGGAATTTGGTTTCTGAAGATAGCTCTTGGTAATTATAAGTTTAGAAATGCTCATAATGGTATGTACCTATAATGGCTTAAGAATAATGAAGTTTCTAGAATTTATAGGAGCTATATAGCACCTGCTTCAGTGTGCAAATAGACATATTAATGTTGATCCTTTTAATTTTGTTAAAGTTTTAATTATCTTTGAATGTAAACACTACTTTAGATACAGCCACCGTGACAATCTTTTCAGTCTTTTCACCTAAAAGTGTTGTATTAGTTAGGACAGTTTTATTTGCAAACAGTAATACTTAACTCAGACTAACTTGCTAAGTAATTATTTTCTTACATAACTAAGAAGTCAGACTTGTGCTGGTGTCAAATACAGCTGAATTCGGGGGTTTGAATTATGTCCACAGTACTGTGTGGACGTGTCCTCCTCACCGTCTCTACTCTGCCTGCATCTGTGTGGCTTTGTTCTCAGGGAGGCTCTTTCTGCTCAGTTAAGTGGCCCCTGGGTGATGATCCTAGGGGAAGAGTGGATGTCTCTTCTAAGAGCTGTTGTAAAATTTTCAGGGAGCACAGTAATTTAATCTTGTTAAGTACCATGTAATACCTGTGTTCCAGGTGGTTCTCAGAACTGTGGTGTGATTTGAATGAAAACTCAGTTGTAAGAATAAATGCCATATTAAAATAAATATTAGTTATGATTCTCAGAGAAATGGAAGGAATAAGATGTATATGAGTATGTGTGTGTGTGTATGTGTGTGTATATATATAGAGAGAGAGAGAGAGAGAGAGAGAGCGAGAGAGTGCGAGAGCAGAAGAGAGATTTGTTATAAGGAATTGGCTCACGTGATTATGGAGGCCAAGAAGTCCTAAGATTGGCAGTCTGTAAACGAGGACCCAGGTGAACCAATGGTATAGTTCCAGTTTGAGTGTGAAGGCCTGAGAACCAGGAGAGCAGGCTGGAGACTCAGGAAGAGTCAGTGTCTCCATTTCAGTTCAGAAGCAGTAGAAGACGCCATGTCCCAGCTCAGGGAAGCGGGGCAGGGGGAGTTCCTTCTGATTCAGTCTTTTTGTTCTCTTTTGGCCCTCAATTGATGAGACGAGGCCCACCCACGTTAGGGAGGGTAATCTGTGTTAGTCTATTGAGTAAATCTCACCTGGAAATACTCTCACTGATGCGCTGAGAATAATGGTGAGACATCGGTAATGAACCCTTCATGGCCTGTGGCCCCGTCAAGTTGGCACATAAAGTTAGCCATCGCCCCAGCTATCATAGATACCATGGGTAAACGACTTACTATATGAGCTGTAAATATCAAAATACCGTCAGCTCTAGTTACTGTCCATGCTGTGCTTTCTAAAGGGATGAACTTTGGTTTCACGTGTTTGTTTAGTGCCTTTCGTATATGGAAGATTATATAATACGACTTATACAGAGTTGGTATTTGAGTCAGACTTTGAAACCTGAGAATGATTAGATAGAAGAGGAATGGATACCCTAGGCTGGAATGGGGTAAGCACAGGCCTGGAAGAGGCAGAGCAGTGGGCAGTAAGCAGACCAGGGATTGAACTGAGTCTCCTGTGTCTCCTGCATTGGCAGGTAGGTTGTTTACCACTGTGCTGGGAAGCCCCTCACTTAAGTATACATTAAAGAAATATGGAAGCCACCTTTCTTAAACTGTGGGTCTGTACATGTTTATAAACGTGCTTTAGAACATGTGTTCTTCCTGAAATATTCTGTGTGCTTTTGATTTTTACCCATTTAACTTTTTTAAGCTTAGGATTTCTCGACATTATATGCCACACGACAGTACTTCCTACGGCTTACCTGTTAACATGGCCCAGAACACTGGATTTCTTTGATCACAGTCTAAATAGTATTCTGTTATGGACATTTCCATGTCAGGAGCAAGAAAGGGATGTTTCCATCACAACTTTAATTTTGTATAGAAGTATTAACTAACAATACAAGAAAATTAAACTCTAAACATTCTATTAGCTTTTCTATTGATACATAACACGTTAATGGCTTCCCTCGTAGCTCAGTTGGTAAAGAATGTGCTTGCAATGCAGGAGACCTGGGTTCAATTGCTGGGTTGGGAAGATCCCAACCACTAGAATTCAGGACTTCCCTGCTGGCTCAGACAAGTAAAGAATCTGCCTGCCAATGCAGGAAACTCAGGTTCGATCCCAGGGTTGGGAAGATCGCCTGGAGAAGGAAATGGCAACCTACTCCAGTGTTCTTGCCTGGGAAATTTCATGGACAGAGGAACCTGGCGGGCTATAGTCCATGGGGTCACAAAGAGTCAGACACAGCTGAGTAACTCACAAGCACAATACGATACTGGGCTTAGTCCTTGTCTGAAGACTCCAGGAAAATTCTGCTTCTGGGCTCATTCAGGCTACTGGCAGAATTGTTTCTCGTGGTTTGTATTAGTATTTCAGGGCTGCTGTAACAAATTACCATACAGAGACCGGCTTAAAACAACAGAACTGTTTTCTTTCATGATTTAGGAGGCCAGAGGTCTGCCATCAAAGTGTCAGCAGGGTTCTTTCTTTGAGGGAGACTCTGAGGGAGAATTGAGCTATAGGCATCGTGGGTTTATGGCAGTATCCCTCCAGTTCTGTCTGCATTCATGTGGCCTCCTTGCCTCCCAGCTTCTCAGTTTCCTCTGCCTCTCTTGTAAGGACATCAGTCATTATATTTAGGGCCTACCCTCCATTCAGGCCCATCTTACCTGGAAATACTCAACTATATCTGCAAAGACCCAAATAAGGTCACATTCCCAGGGCTAGGGGTCAGGACTTGAACATGTCTTCTGGGGGCCATTATCTATACAGCTGTACACAGTTGCAGGACCAAAGCACCTATTTCTGTGCCACCTCCTGGTATTTTAGTTGCCCAGAACTCCTTTCACAGGGCCCCTCCATCTTTGAATCAGCAGCAGTTTGTCAAATCCCCTTCATGCTTGCCATTTCCCTGACTTCCTCCTTGGCCACCAGCTGGAGAAAACTGTCTACTTATTGAGCTTGGTAATGTCAGTCATTGGCAGTCTGGATCTTGTGATTAGAATATATTTGTATTCAGATCTCCGTCCTGCCATTGACTTGGTGTGTGTACCCTTACTTCCTCCTCCCTCCCCACCTCTTCTCTCCATTTTTGCCCTTTCTTCAAGACAGTTGGAATGCCAACTGTTATCTGTATGATTAATGAGAAAAAGGTTTTTTTTTTTCCTGAGAAGAAAGATAAACCACATATACTCAGAAAATTGGCATGATTTTTTTCAGCAGAGACAAGATTTAATTTTGAAGGTTGCTGCAGAAGAAAAAGAGGCAATATTTAATGGAGCTTAAGCCCAGACTGACCTCATTAATTAAAATCATTACTGCTCAGAAGTTTTATATCAAAGTTATTATCAGTGAAATCTTAACACTGAAAAGTAGTCTTCTGACTGAAAATTTTTTTCTGTCGCTTGTTACATAAGGGGAAGGCATTGCTCTTTCAGTCTTTAGCTGTAAATGGGACTACATCATCCGTTCAGGGAACACATCATTACTCTTCTTAGGGAAGAGGAAATTCTAATATTCATACAAACATAAATAATGTAATTTGAACTCCCTTGTGTGATCATTCATAGGAGGTTTAAAACCCTTCCTTCGCTTCTCTCTCTCCTTTCTTTCTTTATTCATTCAATAAATGATGTCAAGTGACTTCTGTGTCAGCCACTTAGGATACTATGGTGAGAAAGACTGAATCCCTGCCTCTTGGTGCTCTTACAGTCTAGTGGGTGAGACTAAACAAATGAACACGTAAGGTGATTTCAGTTCATTGTGAGCGCTGTGAAGAAAAACCAGAATGGTGTAAGTAGATAGAGAATGACACCTGCCGTATCCACAAGGGGTGGTGTGGCCATCAAGCTGTCCGCTGCTGCAGCCTCCCCAGACTGTGTACCCTGGGGGGATTCAGGATGGAGGAAAGAATAGGTCCTTGATAGCTAAGGTGTGTATCAAAGGAATGATTTCAGCAATCCCAGACTCTTGCATCTTCCCATACAGAGAAAAGTGCTAGATTGATTAACTTGAGATGTCTGATTTTTCTTTAATTAACAGTAATCCTTTGTTCCAACTATCTACCTATTTTTTGTTATAAAAGTGCCTATATATCCTGGCTCCTCTCTTTCCTCTTTGTGCAGTCCCTCAGAGCTATCTGAGAGGTTGCCTCTCAGGTTTAAGCCCCCAGCAAGTCTGCCAAATAAAAGGTGTCTCAAGTTTTAGTTTATGCTTTTTTCACCTCAGTTGACGTGGGGAATGGAGGGAGAGCTTATTTTATTTAGGTAGCATATCAAGGAAGGCTTTATGCCCGGTAGAAAGCCATGGGGGAAACTGTGCTATGAAATTTGCCTTTGGTAGATTGGAACCACTTTGCCAACATGTTTTTGTTCTATTTTCATATTTTCTTTTGGCTTTGAGTGTTTTGTGTTGAAAAGAGATCATGCTGATGTAAACGTGTTTACAGTGTTTTTAGGACAGTAGAGCATTCAGCATTTCTCTCCTGGGTAAAGTGAGTACTGTCTTTTTTTTTCTTTTCCTTCTGTTTTCTAATTCTCTTGTGACCTGTACAATCATCAGGACTATAATGACTTCATAAATTATTAAGACTTTGTTTTTCAGAATTTTAGAAAGGACTGTATCCTTGACAACTTAGAATTGTATTTCCTTTTAGAAATATGAATTTATAAATGGGTTTTGTTGTGGCAACACACTGTAGAGCTTGTCTCTGAAATAACATCCAGCAAAGTCTTGAGTTTTACTACCAAATTTCTATGTTAGTGGCTCAAAAGACATCCAGATGGTTCTCTGTATTGCATCTTTATCTTCCTTAACTATGTATTCTGTGTTAAAATAGGCATGAACTTGACCAACTTTGATGGGAATCAGACTATGTAGGAGTATTTCATTTTCAGCCTTTCCTTAGATAAACTTTTTTTTTTTTGCAGAGAATATTTAAATATTTTTGTACCAAATGAAAGTTCCACTTTTTTCCTTCTACTTAAATCCTTTTATGTTTCTAAGTGTTTACCTAAGTCAGTGCATTTAGGTACAGTGATTTTTTTTCCCCCCTCCCTTGGGGGAACCACCTATGAGAATCTAAATTGGGATAATTTGAGAAGTAAGGATAAATACTCTTTCATTCCTCTGAATCAGAATAATTCTAGTGCTCCAGTTTTTTTGCATAGTATTTTGTAAACCTTGAGAATTACTTTATTGAAGTCATTTTTGTGTGTGTTTTTTTTTTTTTTGGAGCCTTTTGGGCCTTTATAATTAAAATTTGTTGTTGATTTTATCCAAGAAGCCAGACATTAGGGCTTACTATCTGAAATTATATTTAATACTTATTTTGAAGTCTTACCTTTCTCTCAATTAAAAAATGTAATATATATATAATATATATGTGTGTGTGTGTGTATATATATATATATATATTCCCACCATTTGTTTATTTCTCCATCCACTTATGTGTCCAGGTTACTGCTGATATACTTGAGTATCTATGCATTCATACAAGACAAGAGAGTATTGCATAGAACTCAGGTCACGTGAAAACACAAGACTGGAAAGTCTTAGGATATAAACTTCAGTTCATAAAAGTTTTTGACTCAGTTCATAAAATTTTGGAGTTGACTCAGGATACCACCTAGTACAAAGTTTGGAAGAGCCTGTACAGAAAATGCCAAGAAGAGTTGGTTATCTACCCCTTTCTCATAGCAATCCAGAGTAAGTTCTCAGCCTTCTCTCAGGGTAGATTTCACCTCCATGTTTTGATGTTTGACAGTCCTCTCTTTATCTAATCCTACACATCTCTTTCCTTTAAGCTGTTTAAGCCTGAAATTCACGCTGCATTGTTACAAATGCATTTTAACATACTGCCTTCCTCATAGCTTTCCCTTGCTCAGAGACCTTGCAACATTCAGAATGCAGAAAAGAATATTAACAGTTCTTACCCAGCCATTCAAGATTCTCAGTGTTTTGCCTCTTGCTTCCAATTTTATGTTAACATCTGCCTCCTCTACTAATGGTTTCTTCATTCCTAATGTGATTTACTTAGTACTTTCTGAAATTTCCTCCTTGCAGCCTGTCTCTTCCTCCAGACATGAGACTATGAATATCTAAGGAGAAGGAAATGGCAACCCACTCCAGTATTCTTCCCTGGAGAATCCCACAGACAGAGGAGCCTGGCAGGCTACAGTCCATGGGGTTGCAAGAGTTGGACACAGCTTAGTACACTGTCTCTGTGTCTCTTACTTTTACTAAGTCGCTTCAGTCGTGTCCGACTCTGTGCAGCCCCATAGACGGCCTCCCACCAGGCTCCCCAGTCCCTGGGATTCTCCAGGAAAGAACATTGGAGTGGGTTGCCATTTCCTTGTGAAAAGTGAAAGTGAAGTCGCTCAGTCGTGTGGACTCTTAGCGACCTCATGGACTGCAGCCTACCAGGTTCCTCCATCCATAGGATTTTCCAGGCAAGAGTTCTGGAGTGGGGTGCCATTGCCTTCTCTGGTGTCTCAAATTTATTTAACACTAATTTATTGAATGTCTACACCCACGTTTATAAATGTTTTAAAATCATTGAACAGTTTCTGGTTAGTAAGTATCTAGGAGTTCCCCAGTTAGTTCAGTTCAGTTGTTCAGTCGTGTCTGACTCTTTGCGACCCCATGAATCGCAGCAAACTAGGCCTCCCTGTCCATCACCAACTCCTGGAGTTCACTCAGACTCACATCCATCGAGTCAGTGATGCCATCCAGCCATCTCATCCTCTGTCGTCCCCTTCTCCTCCTGCCCCCAATCCCTCCCAGCATCAGAGTCTTTTCCAATGAGTCAGCTCTTCGCATGAGGTGGCCAAAATACTGGAGTTTCAGCTTCAGCATCATTCCTTCAAAGAAATCCCAGGGCTGATCTCCTTTAGAACAGACTGGTTGGATCTCCTTGCAGTCCAAGGGACTCTCAAGAGTCTTCCCCAACACCACAGTTCAAAAGCATCAGTTCTTCGATGCTCAGCCTTCTTCACAGTCCAACTTTCACATCCATACACGACCACTGGAAAAACCATAGCCTTGACTAGACAAACCTTTGTTGGCAAAGTAATGTCTCTGCTTTTGAATATGCTATCTAGGTTGGTCATAACTTTCCTTCCAAGGAGTAAGCGTCTTTTAATTTCATGGCTACAGTCACCATCTGTAGTGATTTTGGAGCCCAGAAAAATAAAGTCTGACACTGCTTCCACTGTTTCCCCATCTATTTCCCATGAAGTAATGGGACCGGATGCCATGATCTTCGTTTTCTGAATGTTGTTGAGCTTTAAGCCAACTTTTTCAATCTCCACTTTCCTTTCATCAAGAGGCTTTTTAGTTCCTCTTCACTTTCTGCCATAAGGGTGGTGTCATCTGCATATCTGAGGTTATTGATATTTCTCCCAGCAGTCTTGATTCCAGCTTGTGCTTCTTCCAGTCCAGTGTTTCTCATGATGTACTCTGCATATAAGTTAAATAAACAGGGTGACAATATACAGCCTTGACGTACCCCTTTTTCTATTTGGAACCAGTCTGTTGTTCCATGTCCAGTTCTAACTCTTGCTTCCTGACCTGCATACAAATTTCTCAAGAGGCAGGTCAGGTGGTCTGGTATTCCCATCTCTTTCAGAATTTTCCACAGTTGATTGTGATCCACACAGTCAAAGGCTTTGGCATAGTCAATAAAGCAGAAATAGATGTTTTTCTGGAACTCTCTTGCTTTTTCCATGATCCAGTGGATGTTGGCAATTTGATCTCTGGTTCCTCTGCCTTTTCTAAAACCAACTTGAACATCAGGAAGTTCACCGTTCACATATTGCTGAAGCCTGGCTTGGAGAATTTTGAGTATTTACTAGCATATGAGATGAGTGCAATTGTGCAGTAGTTTGAGCATTCTTTGGCATTGCCTTTCTTTGGGATTGGAATGAAAACTGACCTTTTCCAGTCCTGTGGCCACTGCTGAGTTTTCCAAATTTGCTGGCATATTGAGTGCAGCACTTTCACAGCAGCATCTTTCAGGATTTGAAATAGCTCAACTGGAATTCCATCACCTCCACTAGCTTTGTTCATAGTGATGCTTTCTAAGGCCCACTTGATTTCACATTCTAGGATGTCTGGCTCTAGGTGAGTGAGCACCCCATCGTGATTATCTGGGTCATGAAGATCTTTTTTGTACAGTTCTTCTGTGTATTCTTGCCATCTCTTCTTAATATCTTCTGCTTCTGTTAGGTCCATACCATTTTCTGTCCTTTATTGAGCCCATCTTTGCATGAAATGTTCCCTTGGTATCTCTAATTTTCCTGAAGAGATCTCTAGTCTTTCCCATTCTGTTGTTTTCCTCTGTTTCTTTACACTGATCGCTGAAGAAGGCTTTCTTATCTCTTCTTGCTATTCTTTGGAATTCTGCATTCAGATGCTTATATCTTTCCTTTTCTCCTTTGCTTTTTGCTTCTCTTTTTTTCTCAGCTATTTGTAAGGCCTCCCCAGACAGCCATTTTGGTTTTTTGCATTTCTTTTCCATGGGGATGGTCTTGATCCCTGTCTCCTGTACAGTGTCACGAACCTCCGTCCATAGTTCATCAGGCACTCTATATATCAGATCTAGGCCCTTAAATCTATTTCTCATTTCTACTATATAATCATAAGGGATTTGATTTAGGTCATACCTGAATGATCTAGTGGTTTTCCCTACTTTCTTCAATTTAAGTCTGAATTTGGTAATAAGGAGTTCATGATCTAAGCCACAGTCAGCTCCTGGTCTTGTTTTTGCTGACTGTATAGAGCTTCTCCATCTTTGGCTGCAAAGAATATAATCAATCTGATTTCGGTGTTGACCATCTGGTGATGTCCATGTATAGAGTCTTCTCTTGTATTGTTGGAAGAGGGTGTTTGTTATGACCAGTGCATTTTCTTGGCAAAACTCTATTAGTCTTTGCCCTGCTTCATTCTGTACTCCAAGACCAAATTTGCCTATTACTCCAGGTGTTTCTTGACTTCCTACTTTTGCATTCCAGTCCCCTATAATGAAAAGGACATCTTTTTGGGGTGTTAGTTCTAAAAGGTCTTGTAGGTCTTCATAGAACCATTCAACTTCAGCTTCTTCAGTGTTACTGGTTGGGGCATAGACTTGGATTACTGTGATATTGAATGGTTTGCCTTGGAAACGAACAGAGATCCATTCTGTCGTTTTTGAGATTGCATCCAAGTACTGCATTTCGGACTCTTTTGTTGACCATCGTGGCCACTCCATTTCTTCTGAGGGATTCCTGCCTGCAATAGTAGACATAATGGTCATCTGAGTTAAATTCACCCATTCCAGTCCATTTCAGTTCGCTGATTCCTAGAATGTCGACATTCACTCTTGCCATCTCTTGTTTGACCACTTCCAATTTGCCTTGATTCATGGACCTGACATTCCAGGTTCCTATGCAATATTGCTCTTTACAGCATCGGACCTTGCTTCTGTCACCAGTCACATCCACAGCTGGGTATTGTTTTTGCTTTGGCTCCATCCCTTCATTCTTTCTGGAGTTATTTCTCCATTGATCTCCAGTAGCATATTGGGCACCTACTGACCTGGGGAGTTCCTCTTTCAGTATCCTATCATTTTGCCTTTTCATACTGTTCATGGGGTTCTCAAGGCAAGAACACTGAAGTGGTTTGCCATTCCCTTCTCCAGCGGACCACATTCTGTCAAATCTCTCCACCATGACCCACCCGTCTTGGGTTGCCCCATGGGCATGGCTTAGTTTCATTGAGTTAGACAAGGCTGTGGTCCTAGTGTGATTAGATTGACTAGTTTTCTGTGATTATGGTTTCGGTGTGTCTGCCCTCTGATGCCCCCTTGCAACACCTACCATCTTACTTGGGTTTCTCTTACCTTGGGCGTGGGGTATCTCTTCACGGCTGCTCCAGCAAAGCTTAGCCGCTACTCCTTACCTTGGACGAGGGGTATCTCCTCACCGCCACCCTTCCTGGCCTTCAAAGTGGGATAGCAGTGTTTCACTATTATATTTACCTGCTAGGCCATTTTCAGGGCTATATCTTTGGGGGCATGCTGATTTCTTTTTGTTGAATCTCCAGAGGTGGAACCGCTGTGTTAAAAATTACATACATTCATCATGTTTGGGCAGTTTTTTCCAAAGATAGCAAACGGTGTATATGACCAGTTTCCCTTTATGAAATTGCCTATTTTTCTGTACTCTTACTAGCTTCAGCTTGCATTCCTTCTGATACTCATGATGTTGACCATCCCCCCATGTTTGCTGGCCATTTATATTCTTCTTAGGTGGATTTTTTCCTCCCTTCCACCACTGTGGGATTGTTATTGGTTTGCAAATAGCTCTTCATATATTAAGAATATATAAAATATACAAAAATTCTGTAAATAAATTTTCCCTAATTTGTTTATGGTGATTTTGTCATTGGGAAATACTTACTACTTTAAAACTTGAAAGCTGTGAGATTTTGGGGTTCATTTCTCATTTGTTGTCATGCTGTGGAGGCCTTCTCACTCATGAATATGTGAATGTTAACTCATTTTAGTACTTCAACAAAGTTAAAAAAAATTTTTACTTGAATTTTTAATTTATTGATGATATATTTTCATAAGATGTGGCCTGACTGTTCTGTCTTCCTTTCTGTGATGACTCTTTCTTGTCCAGTGTTGCATCACCTTTCTTTCCTTTTAATTTGTGTCTATTCTTGATTCCACCCTACTAGAACTTAAGAGTACTAGTGGCTTTGTAAAGTGCTTCAGCTTTTCGTTTAGCAGGCTCTTCCTTATTGTATCCCTTAAAGTCCTTTGGATTTTCTAGAATCACTCTTTTCTCCCAGATTCTCCACTGACACGTGAAATGTGAGTTCAGGGTTTAATTCCAGCATAGTGGACTTCGTTATGACATTGTGCCTCCCCTTTGCCTCAATCAAATAGGCCCTTCTTTCCATTTGGCCAGTTCTTTGGTCACACTCCCAGAACAACTTCTCACAATAATCCATAGTTATTTAGCTAGTCTGTTTAAATGTTCTGCCAGACTGTCTCATTGGACACTGGTTTCTGCAGACACTTCACAAGGTAGGGAAGCGTCTGTCCCTTAAATCCCCAAATGTGATTTTAAAAGCTTTCTCTCCTCTCAGAGAATTTAGTATGAATGGCTTTCCTCCCTTGATTTCTAACTGTTTCGGACCTAGCAAAGACTCCTTATCTGGAGAGGATCCTAGAAGTAAAAGAGTGGGCCTGGTCTTGGGTTCCTATATGGACAGCATGCTTTTATGCTAATAACAATCTCAGTCTCTGGCTCATGGCACTCAGAGTGCTCCTTCCAGCCCCCGGCCATCCAGATGGGCCACTCCTCACTGGTCACTCTCCTTTATAGCCATTTCAGGAGTCTGGATTATCATTGTTTCTTTTGTTTGTTTGTTTTTGTTTTTTTCCGACAAGTGCCATTCAAAAGAGTGCAAAATCCATTTACTATCAGCTCGGTGGCTTTATCTCTCTTGAGAAGACAAGCTTAATATATCTCAGCATTTTGGGGGCTAATTTTTGCTGGCTATTACAGACCTATCTTTGATTAAACTAAAATATATTCAGCATATCAATATTTCTATTCTGAACAGATCCCTTATTTATTTTGCCCTTCTTTTACAAGGGGAGAAAAACAGCAACGTTCTTGGGGAAAATTGTCACGCATAGGCTGGTGCAAGCTTCGTCCTTCTCTTCTGTTTCAAGGTTAGATAACCTCAGACAGCCTCAACACATTTGTATTGTATTTCAGACACTGAAAGTTTCATCGGTGTTTTGTTTTTAAATGTAGGCTCTACATGTTCAGTCCATTTAAAAATATTTCATATTTTTCAGTCCTCTTGAGATTGTTTTCTCTATTATATTTCTAACTATTTGTCTATTTATCCTCCTGTACGTTCTGTACAAGCACATGAGTTACATCACATGGGAAGCTTTTTAAAATTCATAAGTTTGTAGTCCTTTCCTCAGTGATTCCAATAAGTCTGGGAGTGGGGATGGGGAGGCTGTCCAGAGTAGGTGAGTGACTCATAAGAAGTTTGTTACCCCCTCGTCAGTTGAAAGTCTCTGGCCGACGATTTCCAAATACTAGTAACCAGTGGAAGAGCTCATTGTTCTCTTACCTCTGACTCTACTGCCGCTCCCTAAACTCAGCAGTGCCTCTATTTCCCTGTTAAGTATATGTGCTATGAAGGCTTTGCTTAGCAGGTGGGGCATGGTTCAGATCCTGCACACGATGAAGAAACTGGCACTTGACTGCCTTGTGGAAGAGTAGTTCTGAGGCTTTGGAATATTTTTGCCAGATAAGAGAGTCTCTGTATCCCTGGGGCCTTGAGCCATGCCACATATTTCTGGATAACAGTGTGAATTACAGTGGGACATTTTGACTCTGACTCCCAAAGGGGCTGGAGACAGAGGTCAGTCACTAAGGTACTCTATGCCTAAGGAACTGACCCCTAATAAAACCCTGCATCCTGTTCTTTCCTGGCTGGGAGTTCTTTACATATGCTACCACACATTGCTGCTGGGAGGACCGAGCCCTGTCCACACAGCTGCACTGGGAGAGGACAACGAGAAGCTTGTGCCTGGTCCCCCTGGGCTCTACCCTATGTCTTTCATCTTTGCTGATTTTAACCCATTATCCTTTTTCTGTAAGAAACCATACTTAGGAATACAACAACTTTTCTGAGTTCTGTGAGCCCACCTAGCAAATCACTGAACCTAAAGGTAGGCTTGGGGTGTCACCAATTTAGGATAAGAGCTTTTTATTTCATAAAACTATGAGAGAAAGGGATAATGCTGTGTTGTTCCTGTTTTGAAAAAATTCTGAATTGTAAGCTTCACAAATACATTTTTTTCACCTCCAAAAATGTTCCTTGATTTTTGTTTTTTTTCATATGATAGAATGTCTTACTCTCATCAATTTGATTTTTTCATTCTTAAAGTTACTTATGTGTGTTTTTGCTGTATTTTTTTTTAACATTCTCTTTATTACTGTTTTATTTATAATTTTATCATGAACAATTGGTGTTTTGTCTTCTGTCTTTATCATACACGGGCAAATCTCTAATTGCTACAATTTAAAAATATTTCATAAGAAAAATTACTAAAACATGGTAGTTTCTGACTCCTTAAACAGAGCAGTCTACCCAATTTAACATTTCCTTGATTCACTGCCCCCATGTTGAACACTATGGTGCATAATGGGCTCTCAGGTTCCACTGGGGACTGAGCGCCTGCTTCCCCTGTGTTAAATGCTCCCTGAACTGCTCTCTGCTAGGAGTTCTTGGGTTTGCTTTCTTTCGTGTTTCCTATGCTTTCAAGCTGCGCTTCTTTTAATTCTTGGGTTGCCTTTCTGTAATAGTCCCTTTCCTCCCTTTACTTGGCTCTTTTTTTTAAAATCATTGTGGGCTCAGAGGCTGCATAATTAAGCTTATTATGCAATGATTTCCAAAATGAGAGTAAATAGGCTCTGAGTAAGAGCCTGGGGCCCTGTTCTCTAGATGATAAAGCTTTCGCTCCACATCATGGAATTTTAAATACACATTTTGGATTTTTGGAGATGTTTTGCTTCCTTGTTAGTTGTTTCAGAGAGTTAAGTTGTAAAGTTGATGGGTTAGTCTGTCTGTTCATTCATTCGTTCAGTGCTTATTAATTGAGCATCTGCATGGGGCTGTTTACTGCATAGCTCAACCTAAGTAGGCCAGACACAGTGTTTAGTCCAACTCTTTTTCTATTAATAGCAAATAACATGAGAGCACAGCCTGGCTTTGTTGTGAAAACTTCTGATGATGGCATTTTGAGTTTTATGATCTGTGGTCATACTTTGCACTTCAGGCTCTAGGGTATAAATAAGCATGCAGTGCAGAAAACAGTTGACATGGCAGGCCTGAGACTGCTCTTCTGAGAAAGGTCTACTTGCAAGGGTGGCCCTTGGCTGCCATCCTGGAGCCAGGCTCCCAGAGAGCCGCCCGTCAGTGTTTAGCTAATGAGGGTATGTAGTCCACTGTGTCTAAACTGTCTGTGCAGATGACATGGTTTATGCCAGATGCCTGCTTCCATTTGGAAAGTCTAGGACTTTGATACATGTTACATTGCCTATGTAATCCAAGTCTATGTCCCAACCACTAATGCTGAAGAAGCTGAAGTTGAACGGTTTTATGATGACCTGCAAGACCTTCTAGAACTAACATCCAAAAAAGATGTCCTTTTCATCATGGGGGACTGGAATGCAAAAAGGAGGAAGTCAACAGATACCTGGAGTAACAGGAAATTTGGCCTTGGAGTACAAAATGAGGCAGGGCAAAGGCTGTCAGAGTTTTGCCAAGAGAATGCACTGGTCATAGCAAATACCCTCTTTCAGCAACACAAGAGAAGACTCTACACATGGACATCACAGATGGTCAATACTGAAATCAGATTGATTATATTCTTTGCAGCCAAAGATGGAGAAGCTCTATATAGTCAGCAAAAACAAGACTGGGAGCTGACTGTGGCTCAGATCATGAACTCCTTATTGCCAAATTCAGACTTAAATTGAAAAACATAGGGAAAACCACTAGGCTATTCAGGTATGACCTAAATAAAATGCCTTATGATTATACAGTGGAATGACAGACAGATTCAAGGGATTAGATCTGATAGAGTGCCTGAAGAACTATGGATGGAGGTTCGTGACACTGTACAGGAGGCAGTGATCAAGACCATCACTTGAAACAAGGGAAACAGTGAGAGACTTTATTTTCTTGGGCTCCAAAATCACTGCAGATGGTGACTGCAGCCATGAAACTAAAAGACAGTTGTTCCTCGGAAGAAAAGCAATGACCAATGTAGACAGCATATTAAAAAGCAGAAATATTACTTTGCCAACAAAGGTCCGTCTAGTCAAAGCTATGGTTTTTCCAGTAGTTGTGTATGGATGTGGGTTTTGGACCGTAAAGAAAGCTGAGCACCGAAGAATTGATTCTTTTGAACTGTGGTGTTGGAGAAAACTCTTGAGCATGCCTTGGACTGCAAGGAGATCAAACCAGTCATCCCTAAAGAAAATCAGTCCTGAATATTCATTGGAAGGACTGATGCTGGATCTCCAATACTTTGGCCACTGGATGTGAAGAACTGATTTACTGGAAAAGACCCTGCTGCTGGGAGAGATTGAAGGCAGGAGGAGAAGGGGACAACCAAGGTTGTGATGGTTGAAAGGCATCACCGACTCGATGGACATAAATTTGACTAAGCTTCAGGAGTCGGTGATGGACAGGGAAGCCTGATGTGCTACAGTCTATGGGATTACAAAGAGTCGGACATGACTAAGCAACTAAACTGAGGTTGCCTGTGTGACCAGCCCCACGCAATAATACCTTGAGTATTGAGTATTATCGAGGTCCCATGAGTCTGTAATGGACTTCCTTGGGTGGTAACATCACACATACATGCTGCAGTTTGATGGCTGGGAGAAAGAGCATGCTGTGTGACCCCTTGTGGAAGGGACAGAGGTTGAGGAAGCTTGCACAGGGCATCTTCCAGCTCCACCCGTGTCTGTCTCCCTTATGATTCAGCTCTGTGCCTTTGTTGTACTAAGTCTGTACTATGAGTACAACCATACATGGTTCTCATGAGTCCTCTAGAATCTCTGAATGTGAGGTAGTTTTGTGACACCCAACACAAATGCTAACATTTCTGAGTCTCTTCTTATGTGGGTAGACTGTACTGATCATTTTAGCTGAATTGTCTCATTGAATCTTTCCAGCACCCATGTCGGAGAAGGTGATGGCACCCCACTCCAGTACTCTTGCCTGGAAAATCCCATGGACGGAGGAGCCTGGTAGGCCACAGTCCATGGGGTCACTAAGAGTCGGACACGACTGAGCGACTTCACTTTCACTTTTCAGTTTCACGCATTGGAGAAGGAAATGGCAGCCCACTCCAGTGTTCTTGCCTGGGGAATCCCAGGGACGGGGGAGCCTGGTGGGCTGCCGTCTGTGGGGTCGCACGGAGTCGGACACGACTGAAGCGACTTAGCAGCAGCAGCACCCGCAGCAGCGCCCATGCTCTGAGTGGTAGGTGAGTGTCATCACTGACCACCACTGGCAAGTGCAGGTGTAGCTCATACATTTATTTCAGTATCTGCTTTTTTGGGAAACATGTTAGAAACTCTTGGAATATTGTTTCTGTTGATCAGAGGAAACCTACAATGAGAAAAGCACTGAGTGCTTTTTAATCATGTTGTCCTTTCAGATATGAACACATCCTCACGCAGCCGGACCCTGTACCAGCATATGCTCTGAAGCTGCTAGTTGCCATGACTGAGCACAACCCGACTTTTACCAGGTACTGTCACTGCAGACTTTCATTTTTTGTTTCTCATCTATAAAGTGAATTTTATGTGTTCTGAAAAATGTTCAAGATGATGAGATTATACAAGAATCAAGTTTGGTTACCAAAGTGATAAATTGTCATGTTTTATGGCTTGTAATATCTGTGATCTATGGTGTTTTGGATTCTCTTCTCATATTTTTATTCTTTGCTGGGGTTTGCATATTGTGGAATCCATAATGCTCTAAGATTATAAATTCTTTGAAGAGAAAATACGAGCACATGTACTTTTTAAAAAGTGAGTTGTTAACTCATTGTACTGAATGGTTATTTATTAAGTCCCTGTCATATTTATTGACTGTAACTTTTCAACTATTTTAAGTTGACATACTTTCATTGAGTAGTTGAAAGCTTTTTGCCTTTATGGAAGACACCACCTCTGATGACACCAAATTAGTTGCTAGAGCAGCGGCAACTGCTTCAGTCTTGCAAGCAAGGACTGGTCAAAGAGCACCCAGGTCTGCAGAAGGGCAGGAGAACAGTTGTCGCTTTCAAAGAGGAACAGCGATCTTGATTGTGTGGGTTGTGTGGGTGATGTCTGACCCTGTGGGTTTGGATCCTGTACCTGTAGGTACAGTGCACCTGAAGAGCTGTCCTTCAGTCTTTCTTAAAGAACTAAACCACACAGTTGCAGCCACCTGGATTTCAGCCAGTGTGCTGTTTACCCGTCCTGCATAGTGGTGGTGGTGTTTTTGTTCAGTCACTCAGTCTTGTCTGACTCTTTGTGACCCCATGGACTGTAGCACACCAGGCTTCCCTTTTCTTTACCATCTCCCCAAATTTGCTCAAACTCATGTCCATTGAGTCAGTGGTGCCATCCAACCATTTCATCCTCTGTTGCCCCCTTCTCCTGCCCTCATTCTTTCCCAGCATCAGGGTCTTTTCCGATGAGTCAGCTCTTCTCATCAGGTGGCCAGAGTGTTGGATTTTGAGCATCTATCCTTTCAATGAATATTCAGGGTTAATTTCCTTTAGGATTGACTTGTTTGATCTCATTGTTGTCCAAGGGACTCTCAAGAGTCTTCTCCAACACCACAGTTCAAAAGCATCAGTTCTTTGGTGCTCAGGCTTCTTTATGGTCCAACTCTCACATCTGTACATAGTGATGAACGACCATTAATGCTGGACAAGAAAGGCTCTTTGTAGAGTATCTGTATTGAGTGGCAGTCTGAACTAAGACAACCTTTGCAGGGGGTGTGCCATGCCTGGCATGTACCTTGACCCAGTCACAGGTCAGCCACAGTGCTGGCGCTATTGCAGAACTCAGGCCCGTGTCCTGTGGGTGGCCATGTTCATTTCCAGAGAGTGACATGTAAATGTGACCATGTAGTCTGGCTGTCACATTGCAAAAGAACTTGGAGAACACTTAAGTAACCCTTTTATGTCCTTGGCAGTTCTTAATCCTGTGTTTCTGTCCAGTGAGTCTTCCAAAATTTCTGATTTAGAAGGCACCATTTTCTCTTCCTACAGAAGAAATTTAAGTCTGAAGAGTGAATCTGTGTTAGAAATTAAAGCCAAATTCAGGTAGTTGTTTCTTTCCTGGACTCATTATGTACTAATTTTATCCCTTCATTAGATTGAATGGATTGTATTTCTTTTTTTTTAAGTTGACTCGTGCTCTTTCATGAGACATGTTTTCGAGACTACTTCCTCTTCTTGCCAATTCTTTATTAAATACATTGGACTTTTTCATATTGAGGGGAAAAAGTATAGTGAAGTAGAAACAGATAATTGATGACCTAAAATCTTTTTATTTTAAAATGATTAGACCCTAGGTTTAGAAGTCAGTTTATTCTTTTGAAAAAAGATTTACAAGCAGAATTCAGTGGATTAATTTTTATAAACTTTTTTGTTTGTTTTCCTTGCGTAATTAATATTTGAGTATCTTATCTTTATATTAAATTCCAATAATATAACCAAGTAGTACCCTGGGCTTCCTTATTCCCCACCACTGATACACAAATCTTTGCCAAAAATTATTATTTTGGTGGGTGTCCTTCTTGAACTTTTGAGGGGCTATTTAAATTCAATGTGAATATGCTGAAATAGCTTCTCTTTGTAGTGGTCATATTTTAAACAATCATAGATAGTATCATTGGGTATGTGTTGTACTGAAATTTGCATTTTCATATATCAAAATTATTTGAAGATCTTTATCAGTATTTATTCATACTTCGGCGATCTTTGCCAACTTACAGATGGAAATGGGATTTTGTTTTATTTTGCTTTTACTTATCTACTGGTAATCTGGAACCTCTTAATATTTATTCACTATAATTAAACTGTGAAAAGTGCATAGCTTTCAGCCTTCAGTTCTACTTCTAAGTATCTATTCTAGAGAAAAATGCATATATGTGCAAAGATTTCAGCCTAAGCAAGTAAGTTTTAAAATGAGAACAATGATTTTAAAATTAAATTATGTTACAGCTGTAATAAACACAGCTGTGTAACAGTTTGACAGGGCAAGATTCATTTTGAATGTTGTTCTACAAAAATATCCTAAAAATTTTGTAAACTGAAATTATTTATCACCCCCAAACCTCGTTTAATAATCACTTTTGCCTTTTGTAGAGTCTCTTTCTATATTCACTATTCTCTTCTGTTTGCCTTTTCTCTTGAAACAGGATATAAAAATAAGAGCTGTCCCATGTTGGTTTTGACTGAGGCTCCAGAGGTCAAGAGCAAAGCATTACAGGGCTATTACCACACACCTGCTCTCTCCCTCTCCCCTCATCTTTCTAAATGGAGGTCCTAGATCCTGTGGGTCCTACCAACCTGTGTGCATCTTGCAAAAATCCATGCATACAGCTTGAAGTGGGGGTGGGGGAAAGAAAGTTTTTATTTCCCTAACTAGATTTTCTTTCTTTTTTCTTTTTTTTCCAAAAAATGATTTTTCAGTCCAACATTTTGAAATGGATAATAAATTTCTATCTGGGGAAAAGATACAACATGCTGAGAAGAGCAGTTCCTTCCTCTGTCCACCACGTCCTTTCCTCATCTTCCTATTATATTGTGTGTGGTTGACTACTTTTACTCATTTTATGTCCGAAGGCAAACTAATAGCTCTGTGTATTTTCTCATTTCTCCCTCTCACACACAAATAGCGTATTATGTATGTTTTTCTACCGTATGACTTTTTCCCCCAATTTTGTTTCTTTATGGATACATAGAGGGCTTCCACATTGAGTTTCACAGTTATAAAACCTTCCATTGTATGGATGTAGCATGCTTCATCTCGTTGATGTCTAATAGAGAGATTTGGGTTGTTCCACATTGTTTGCTCTATCAAAGGATTGATAGAATAATAATGAACAGTGAATAATCTTATCCATGCATCATTTTTTAGTATGCATGTACATCTTACAGGATAAATCTGTAGCTATGGTATTTGTGTATCAAAAAATAAATGTACTTAAATTTTTTTTTTTCTTAAGATTTGGACACATTGCCCTGTATGTGTCCTCTGCATGTACACTTAGTCATATCCAACTCTTTGCTACTCCGTGGACTGTAGCCCACCAGGCTCCTCTGTCTGTGGGATTTTGCAGGCAAGAATACTGGAGTGGGTTGTCATTTCCTCCTCCAGTGGATCTTTCTGACCCAGAGATTGAACTCGTGTCTCTTGCATCTCCTGCATTGGCAGGCGGATTCTTTACCAGCTGAGCTCCGGGAATCCCTGCCTATGTGGAGATTTTACCATTTTACATCTTCAAAGGATGCCTGGTTCCTACAACCCTGCCATCAGAATTCGTTGTTAATTTGGAATGTGCCAGTGTGATGAGATAGATTATTCTCTTTTTTTTTTTTTTTTTTTTTTATTCTTCCATTTTATTTTATTTTTAAACTTTACATATTGTATTGTTTTGCAATATCAAATGAATCCACACAGTTACATGTGTTCCCCATCCCGACCCCCCCTCCTCCCCCCATACCATCCCTCTGGCCTCCCAGTGCCCCCCAAGCATCCAGCATCGTGCATCGAACCTGACTGCACTCGTTTCCTACATGATTTTACATGTTCATTGCATTCTCCAATGCTTACACTTAGTCAATCAACTCTTTGCTACTCCGTGGACTGTAGCCCACCAGGCTCCTCTGTCTGTGGGATTTTGCAGGGTTTCCTCCTCCAGTGGATCTTTCTGACCCAGAGATTGAACTCGTGTCTCTTGCATCTCCTGCATTGGCAGGCGGATTCTTTACCAGCTGAGCCTCCGGGGAATCCCCTACCCTATGTGGAGATTTTACCATTTTACATCTTCAAAGGATGCCTGGTTCCCTACAACCCTGCCATCAGAATTCGTTGTTAAATTTTGGAATGTGCCAGTGTGATGAGATAGATTATTCTCTTGTAATTTTTATTTGCATTTTCCTTTTCATGAGTGAAGTTGAATATTTCTTTATATGGTTAAGGGCCATTTGTATTTTGCTTTTTGCTCATGCTCTTTGCCATCAGTTCTTGGTCTTGGCAATGCCACTCTTTAAAGGGAAACTTCCTGCCTGGCTGTCCATTGCACAAATACACTACAGCGTGCTAATCCAGTTTTACTTGTAACAATGTCTGCACTGTTCCTGGTTTTTTTTTTTTTTTTTGCTGTTGTGAGTAGCATGACCATGAGTATTACTTTATGTTCTCCTTAGTGGATCTGTGTATGTGTCTCCATTGAGTATTCATTCTAGAGTGGAAGTACTGGCTCACAGAACTTGTGCTTGCCCTGATCCAGTAGATACTACCAAGCAGTTTTCTTTATTGGTTGTACCAATTTACATTCCCACTAGCATTGGTCAAGAGGTCTGGTTGTCACATAAGCTTTAAAAATTTTTTTAACATCAGGTTTTATTGAAGTATAAGTCTCTATACAGTAAAATATGTGCATTTTAGGTATGCAGGTCTCTGAGTTTTGAGAAACATACTCAATTGTGGAATTATCATCATGATCAAGATAGAGTATTTCCATCATTCCAGAATTTCCCTTTATGCCCCTTGGATTGTTAGCTGATGAAGATTCTGTTTGTGTGGAGAATAATATGACCAGACTGATTTTATGTTTCATTTTAACTTTTAAAATGTATTTCAAGAGGTAATACAGAATGCATTTCAAATTTTAGTATTTGAAAGAGTTTACACAGAAAAGCACGTTTTCACCCCAGGAGACAGCCGCTTTTGGACCGGTGTGTGTGCCTTTCACGTAGATGGTGGGTGCTGACTGCACCGTTCTTCACTTCTTCCAAAAATGAGTGTAACAGCTTTGTTGAGATATAATTCTCATACCATCTGTGCTTTTTTAAAAAAACAGATACATAATATTACATTTTATGCATATTGCATATTTTGTCGTCTTTTGGTGAACATTTATGTTTTTCTAATGTGTTGGTATTATAAAACAAAGCTGCGACTGATGAAGTAGGTTATTTATCGTATTTGTGAACATACATACATAAGACAAATACTGAAAATGTAATTTTTTCACTACAGGGTACATAGTATCATCTGGGGATGTTTTAAAAAGTCTAAACCCCAGGCCTTATTCCAAGCCAATTAAATCACCATCTCTAAAACTGGACACCAGCAACAGTAGCTTTGAAGCCCACCAGGTGATTACAGTGTGCAAACCAGGAACCCAAGTCTAAGCATTTGTAATTTTAGGGGTGTTGCCAAATTACCCCCAGTCTAGGCTATACCAAATATGTGTGAGAGTGCCTATTTCTGCTAAAATTTTATTGAATTAGTGTATATAAGTGTTTGATCTTTGCCTGTCTGATACGTGAAATTTGTCCATTATTTATTTCTAGTTTGCATTGTGACCAGATTGTATGAAGTGTTCTATTTCTAATTTTTATTATTTGATTTTATTTGTGATCTAATAGGAGATTAATTTTTGTGATTGTTCTATGTTTAATTGCTTACCGTCACCAAAACAAAGTTAGGGCTGGGCCTGAAACAAGTTCGCTCACCCATAATTTGGGCAAGTGCCTAAAACAGTAACTCATTAACCTAGAAAGTGAAAGTGAAAGTGAAGTCGCTCAGTCGTGCCCGACTCTGCGACCCTGTGGACTGTAACCCACCAGGCTCCTCCATCCATGGGATTCTCCAGGCAAGAGTATTGGAGTGGGTTGCCATTTCCTCTCCAGGGGATCTTCCCAACCCAGGGATTGAACCTAGGTCTCCCACATTGTAGGCAGACGCTTTACCCTCTGAGCCACCAGGGAAGTATTAACCTATAAAATCTTCCCCAATGACTTGGCAGTAGTGGTTTTTTTAGGCAAAATGTTTCGTTTTTCAGTGATATCAAGAGTAGATGCCTTAATTTTTTTTTAATATCTGTTTTTTAAATTTATTTATTTTAATTGGAGGCTAATTACAATATTATAGTGGTTTATGTGTAAGTAGGTTTCTAGTAATATAAAAATAAGTGTGAACCATTTTTTATAAATTTATTAGATCCATTAGCATCATGTTCTTAAAAAGATAGTCAATTTAGATTGTACATATTAAGAGTTTAGAGAACCAAGCAATAAGTATTGAAACATGAAATCATTTTATGTCAAGTGCAACATTTATTTTTTAATTGTTCTTATTTTATGGTATTCTTAGCAGATGAAGGCTTCTTCAAAAGCTTAGCTGTAGTACATATTACAATTGAGAATTTATTGTTCCCCTTCAAATAAGGGCCAAGAGCATGATCAAAAAAACAACAACAACAACAACAAAAACAAACCACAGGGCCCTGGTGAATCTAGCTTATTCCTGGGTTTATAGCAGAAAGGTAAATTGTTTGCATGAGTGTTGGTTTAGTTTTCCTGTCTGATGGAAGGTGTGAACTCCCCAGAGCTCTGTCCTCTTCTCTCACCTTAATTTTACAGTAGGGTGCACCAAGCCATTGCAAGCGTGTTTCCATTAAGAGCTAATCAGCTTTCAGCAAACCTTCCATAGCAGACAAATTAAATTTTAACTTCTTGAATTCTTTTGGAGCAACATTTAACTCTTTCCCTAAATTAGAAAAAATATGCTGTATAAGAATTATCATTTTAGTTTGCTGAAAAATTGTTAGAGCCCTTTGTGTTATGGCAAGATTTTTGAAAAATGCCCTTTAGAAGAAAGGAACTTCAGTGGTCTCTTGGAGGAAGTTCTTGGTGACTTCTTACCGTATGGCACCAGTCTTCTTCTCACTTCCCTCACTGGTTTTTGGTTCTTTTGTTCGTTCATTCACTCACTCATCAAATATCTACTCAGCAACCATTGAATGATGCTAGGACAAGTGATAATTAAGGTAAAGTTCTTACCACCCTCTAGGTGCTTAGAGTTTAGTGGAGAAAACAGATTTATCAATAGATTTTCTTTTTATTTTTTAATTAAAAAATATTTTTTTAAATTGAAGGATAATTGCTTTACAGAATTTTGTGATTTTCTGTCATATATCAACAAGAATCAGCCATAGGTACACCCATATTCTTTCTTTATTAAGATTTTTTCTTTTTTTGATGTGGACCATTTTTAAAGTCTTTATTGAATTTTTACGCTACTACTTCTGCTTTGTGTTTCGAGTTTTTGACGGTGAGTCATGTGGGATCTTAGCTTCCTGACCAGGGATCACTCACTCACCCCCTTCGTTGGAAGGCAAATTCTTAACCACTAGCTGCCAGGGCGGTCCCTAGCCATAGGCTTTCATAAGACGGTGTAACAATTTCAGGGTACAGTCATATCCAGGAGGTTATGGGAGCACCTAAAGGAATTTAACCTAACTAGCTGTATAATTTTGACACAGTTTCTTAACCTGACTGAACCTAAGTTCCCTCATCTGGAAAATGGGGGTGGTGTTAGTACCTGGTCAACAGAAAATGCAACGGAAGTGTCCTTCTTCCCCTCCCCTGTCTTTAATTTTTGCCATTTTAATTATGATATGTCTTCATTTGGGTCTGTTTGGGTTCCTCTTGCTTGGGACCCTCCTTGGTTCCTGTACTTGTGTATCTCTTTCTTCTTCAAGTTTTCAGGTATAATTCCTCAAATACCTTTTTGATCACCTTTTCTCTTTGTGAGACCTCTAAATGTGAATATCAGTGTGTTTAATGTTGTTCTACAAATCTCTTCAGCTGTTCGTTTTTGGTTTTTTTTGCCTTTCTGAGGGTGATTTCCATCATTTTGTATTCCAAATTACTTTTTGCCTTCTTTTGTATCGGACTGCTATTCACTCCTGGTGTTTTTTATTTCACTTATTTAATTCTTCATTTCTGGTTGCATCCTTCTTATATTTTCTAATTCTTTATTAAAATTCTCGTTGTGTTCATCTATTCTTTTCCTTAATCTGGTTGACAGTTTTGTTATTCGTTGAAAAAAACTCATTGCTTTGAATTTTTATCTGGTAAAGTATTTTTTTCAGGGGTGTCTTTTGATCTTTCATTTGAGACTTGTTCCTTTGCCTTTTCATTTTGCTTAACTTATTCTGCCTCTATAAATTTAGGCGCAACATTTGCAAATTGCCATCTTGAAGTGCTGTCCTTATGTGGGAGCCTCCCTAGGCAGACTGTGTGTGCCCAGGGCCTTTCGTGGGAGATCTGAATTTGACATGGACAGAAATTTTGCTGTGCTCACACCTCTGTCCTTGGCAGGGGTTGGGGCTGGAGATGGAGAGGCTAGAGCTGGAGCCAGGTGTGAGGTGGGACTTCCCCGCTGCTCAATGGCCATGGCCACCCTGACAGGGCCAGGGTCTGATCCCACGTTGTAGAGCTGAAGCCCTGATGGTCAGGCCAGAACTAGCTCTTTCCCTTTAAGTGTGTGCCTTCTGGGTTCCTGGCACTGGGACCCTTGTCCCAGAGAGGGGCAGTGCTTGAAGCTGGGGGTCCTGTGGGGGCTCTTGGCTCCTGTCAGCTACGGACAGAGGTCTGACCTTGAAGCACCACCTGTGGAGACTCCAGCAGTTGTTTCTCTTGCCTCTTCTCAGAAGCAGCCTCAAGTCCAGGTCCCCTCGGTCCTTTGTCTGCTCTCTTCATGCTGCTTCTGGGGCGGGCCAGCCCGTGCTTGTGCACGCTTGGAGGCCAGGCTTCCCACAGCCCTCCTGTTCATCCCAGTGATCCTCCAACTGGCCAGAGTATTGTCTCCCCTGGGTAGGACCCCAGGGTTGGGGCACTCAGTCAGCAGCTCAGAGCCCTTCTTCCCCAGGGTGGGTCTCCACCTGTGGATCCTCCTCTTTACTCTGCATCCTCTCCCTTGGCACAGGTCCTGCCCTGATCACTTTTCTTCCGTCCCTACCCAATTACGTGTGGATCTTTATTGCAGCCTTGGTTGTACAGGAATCTTTTTGCCAGCTTCCAATTACCCTCCAGTGAGAATTGTTCCCCATGTAGATGTATTTTTGATGTGTTTGTGAGGGAAGGCGAGCACCACACTCTCCTGCTCTGCCATCTTGAGTCCATCTCCCACTGCTGTTAGCTATTTTTTGAAAGTGAAACATACCTTCCATTCTTATGAAAGATTTTACACTTGCATGTGTTCATTTTATATTGTTTGGTTCTAGAGAAATCCACAGTGTATAAGTGTATTAGAATGTCTCTCTGCTTTCCTTGTAAACGATTTTTTTATTTTGTGACCCTGTGAAGTCTGTGACTCCTGGACTTTAGCCAGGATGGTTCTTTCAACACAGGAATCTTTTATTTCAATGCAAATGTGAATTCAGGGTTACATGACTACTATTTCATGATCAGAAGTGGATGGTTTCAGCTTACTTTTTTGGTGTGACATTTACAAGTCAACCTCTTCTAAGTGGTTCTAAACTCTAGTTTATTGTACACCTTTAAAGTGTGGTTCTCCGGTTGTGTACAATATAGAGTGGTGGTAAAACTGAGTAGGGGTTCAGTAAAACTTTTTGGGTTTCACAAGACATCCTTTTCCGCAGGCTTCCCCTTGTTGTCTAAAGCAGAGACTCACAAGCTATGGCCCATGGGGCCAGAACCTGCGAAGTAAGAGTGGTGATTACATTTTTAAAGATTCGTGCAACTTACCAACACAGAAGAATAAGAGGCCCAGAGACCTCGTGTCTGGCAAAGCCTAAAATATATACTTTCTCGCCCTTTAGAGAAAATGTTTCCTGACCCCTGAACTGAGTGAATAGAACTTTTTTGTCTATATTATGTGAACCCTAACCTCTAGAAAGAAATATTAGAACATTAGTGCTGTATGGGACTTTGGGGAGAGCATCTGAATGTTTTAAAACGTATATCACATTTTTTTTTAACCTGGGAGTTTTTTTTTTTATTATTCATGATATACTTTTTGAGGTGCCTAAAATTATTCTTGATTGGTGAGATCAGCAGACGAGATGACTGCCCTCAAAAAGTTAATGTTTTATGCTCACAGATTCCAGGAGGAGGGGGTACCCCATGCCACGGGCAGCCACGTGGGGAAGCAACAGAGGCAGTCAGGAGGCAGAGAGGGGAGAGGAAAACGTGGGCAAGAGCCTGTGTTGTAGTTCACGAGGGAAGGAGTGGGTGAGGTTTGGCTGCTTGACTAGCTTCACTGGGCTCTGAGGGGAGGGGTTTGTCTCTCCTTACCTGGTACCTGGCCCTGGGATGATAAGGGCAGGGAAGTAGTGGCCTGGAGTTTAAGAGCTTTGTATGAAGGGGGCCGGTGGGGGTTTGGTTGGTTTGCATTGGAAAGGCAAGCCCCTGGAGGGCCCTTCCCTCCAGAGTTAGCGAGATCTTGGGCTTCCCGGTGGCTCAGTCGGTAAAGAATCTGCCTGCTATGCGGGAAACCTGGGTTCAATCCCTGGGTCAGGAAGATTCCCTGGAGAAGGGACTGACAGTCCACTCCAGTATTCTTGCCTGGAGAATCCCATGGACAGAGGAGCCTGGAGAGCTACAGTCCATGGGTGGCAGAGTCTCGAAAATTCAGAATAAAAAGACATGATTAGCATCCTGATGTCTTCATTTTACATATGAGGGAAGTGAGGCCCTGAGAGGGAATTTGGATGCCCCAGACCCCATAGTCAATTCAGAGATCAGATTTTGGATCTAGACCTTCTGGTCCACTGTCCTTTGTACTATCCAGCAGAACCACTTTTTAAAAGATACCCAAGTGAATACAACAGTGTACTTTGAAGTCAGGTTGTTTTAAGCTTCTCTGTGTCACATTACTGGTAAGATTGGTCCCGTTCCTCAGCATGATTGTCTTTGGTGTTGTGCAGATCTTATCGTGGCACCTGCAGGCTTTTTCTTTGTTTGCCTCTGCCATCACCACTAGGTTCTGGTTCTCCTCTCGGTCTGTTTTTATCATTGAGGCAGCTCCTGGCACAATTCTGGTTAGTAATTTCCTGATTCCTGACCTCTTCCATTCCTCTGCCTCCTGGATTGTAAACTCTCTTCTGCTTGTGACTTAAAACCACTGCTACAGGGTTAGAATCCTTCCTCATGTTAATTATGAGATAGCTGATCATCCTGTCTCCTACAGGAACTGATGCAAGTCTTTATGTAAACCCTCATGGAGTATTAAATTCTCTCTGTCCATCCCAGTATTCTGATAGAATTATGGAAGGATGTGTAAGTGTGTGTATGAGTGATAGAATTATAGAAGAATTATGATAGACTTACGGAAGGATTGTGTGTGTGTGTGTGTGCTCAGTCATGTCCAACTCTTTGTGACCCCATGGACTGCAACCCACCAGCCTCCTCTATCCATGGAATTTTCCAGGATATTGGAGCAGGTTGCCACTCTCCAGGGGATCTTCCCTACCTGGGGATTGAACCTGCCTCTCTTGCATCTCCTGCATTGGCAGGTGGGTTCTTTACCAGCTGAGCCACCAAGGAAAGATACCAGCCTAAAACTTCAGGAGTTTGATCCAAGGCCATCTATTTTCTTTAGTGATTTGTGAGGAAGATCAATCGTAATTGAAATCTGTTTTGACCTTTTAAAAACATCTTTCCTTTTCCTAGTGTAGGTAGTGGTAACACTTCTTATGTTCTTCCACTGCTCCTCATCACAGAGATTTTCCCTGAGTTCCTGCTGACTTGGTGCACATTCCATTGCCTAACTTTATTGTATGGGGGTCAGCTCGGTCCACTGAGACTGTTCATCTCTGTCCTTAGAAACAGCTTAATCTTTTGACTCCGTATTCCCATAGCAGCCCTGTGTGCTGGAGACGTGTGTTTTGTGTGCCCTCTATCGCTCGGTGGTGTTTGACTCTTTTGCAACCCCATGGAGCCCGCCAGGCTTCTCTGTCCCAAGCAGTCATACTGAAGTGGGTAGCCATTTCCTCCTCCAGGGAATCTGCCTGACCCAGGAATCGAACCTGCGTCTCCAGCATTGGCAGATGATTTTTCACCACTTGCACCACCTGGGAATCCACACTGGAGGCACACTCACTCCAGTTATCCTCCTCTGGCTTGCATGGGTTCAGTGACAGTTTTCCTTACAGAGTGGCAACTGGGTCCTGACCAAGAACCCAACAGGCCGATGTGTCTGGTCACATGGTGTCTGACTTGAACCACACTTGTCATATTGGAAGCCAGCATTTAGTTGAAGTCTCTGATCAGGGCAATGCCTGAGGTTTTGTGGTCTGCAATCAACAATAACTCACAGTTCCTTCCTTCTTTATTTAAATAGATGTTCAGAGAGCTTTAACAAAAAGCTACTTAACATTTTCTCCTGAAGTAGTTCCTTACTTGCCCACAACAAAATTCATTTGTATCTTTTCTCTTCTTCACAAAGTGTCTTGAAGTTTTGCAGTTTATTTCCATTGTAGAATTATGGAACTTCGGGGCAGAATCTGCCCTGATATTTTTCTGTGTACAGGAACAGTTAATATTTTTCACTCACTGAGTCACCCTGCAAGTGCTTGTGTTCTCTGAGTTGGGTGGAACATACATGCTTCTGATTTTCATGGAGCTTATGAATGCCTGGAGGGTAACAGAATAAACAAGGAAATCAACTTAAAAACCTCATGTACAGAATAATAAAAAGCAGGATTAGAGAGTGAGAGTGATGGGTGGGGTCAGCTGTTTTTGAGAGGGTGGTCAGGGCTTCTTGGGAAGGTGACAGCATGTAAGAGTGAGGTGAGGGAGTTGAATAGCTGTGTTGATGCTAGCGTCCTAATGAAGGAAGTGAGCCTCTGTTTTTCTCGGACTTTCAGATGAAGGGAAAAACAACAGTGTCAGTGCTGCTGCAAGTGTCAATAAGATGAGGATGAGCTGGCAGCAGGAGTAATATTGTAGGGCTTATTTTTGGTGGCGTTCAGGGGCAAAAGCCTGGCAGGGGGCGATTCACTGAGGAGGGAATGATGGTGGAAACAGGGAGCATCAGTAATTCTAAAAAGAGTTTTGCTATGAAGCAGAGCTGAAAAATGGGGAGCTGGAAGGAAATTTGGTGTCAAAGCAGTTTTTGGCTTGTTCTGAATATTTTAGTGATGTTTCTCTGTTGATGAGGATGATCTAAGTGCAGGAGTTGATAAACTACAGTTTAGGGGCCAAATCCAGCCCACCTGCTTTTGTAAATAAAATATTATTAATAAAGACCCTGACGCTGCGAAAGATTGAGGGCAGGAGGATAAGGAGGCGACAGAGGATGAGATGGTTGGATGACATCACCGACTCAATGAACATGAGGTTGAGCAGACTCCCAGAGATGGTGAAGGACAGGGAGGCCTGGCGCGCTGCAGTCCATGGGGTCGCAAAGAGTCGGACATGACGGTTCGACTGAATGACAACAACAACAATAGCAGAACACAGGCCGCACTTATCCATTTGTTTATTGTTTGTGGCTGCTTTTGTGCTACAGTGGCAGAGTTGGGAAGTTTTGAAAGTATTTGCTTGTGTCCCTTTACTAGAATAGTTTCCCAACCCTCGATCTCGTAGTAAGGATGAAGAGGGTGAAGCAACAGAGTAAGCAATGCCTTGCTGGACTGATACTTGCCTCCTAGGGGGTAGCCCCTGGAGTGCCCCCTCAGGGACAGGGGTTAGAATCTCGTGCACAGGTTAATTGAGCTGGGGAGTTGGGCAGTGATGCTCTGTCTTTGGGATGCTTAAAATGAGACTTGAAGTGGTGTAGTTATCTGTCTAGAAACTGGGTACCTGATGTGGGGAGATTAGAAAAGAGTTTGGAAGTGTTGAGATCAGTGAATTGAGAGCTGAAGGTATTGACTTCTTATTTGGATAACTGGAAACTATGTTCTGTATTCCTATTTCTAGAGTATTTATAAAAACAATAGTAACACTGTACTAAACCTCCATGCTGTTTACATATTTCTCTTTGGGGCTGTTGTCATTTGTAACTATCCCTTTTCCCCCTGATTTAAGGTAGAGAGTAAAATGGTAAATATTACTGTGATTATTACAATTTTCATTTTTATGAGTTCCTCTTTTTATACTTGCTTGATTCCCAGGGATGCACTGATAAAGAATCCACCTACTAATTCAGGAAATGCGGGTTCAGTCCTTGGGTCGGGAAGATCCCCTGCAGAAGGAAAGAGCCCTCCACTCTAGTATTCTTGCCTGGAGAATCCTCATGGACAGAGGAGCCTGGCAGATTACAGCCCACGGGGTCACAGAGAGTTGGATATGACTGAACACACACACACAAACACACTTTTCACACTTGCCTTTGAAAAATTAAGACATTATTTTCCCTATGAAAAATGTGTTACGTTCCCCATAATAGACTGTTGAAGCGTGTTCAGAATTATTTATTCTTAGCTCCTTCAGATAGAACGGAGCTCAGTCCTCTCTCAAACCCTGCTGAGAGGTGTTTTTTAGCCTGGGCCTTCTGTCTAGAACAGACATCTTCTGTCTAGAAACATATTTTACCATAGAATGTTGGTTGAATCTCAGGTGTACTGTGCCCTTGGCTATGTTTTATCACCTGCTCGTGACTTGCTCAGACTTAAGCATTTGAGACCAGTTTGGACCTGTGATTCTCCATGTCTTTTCTGGTGCAGCTTGATGCAATCCTTTAGTGGTGAACGGTGCATGCAGCCCATGGGTCGCTGGTCATCTCCGCCTCAGCTCTGCACTGTCAAGAGCCCTAGGCTTCCTCGGCCCCTGCTGCTGCTGCTAAGTCGCTTCAGTCGTGTCCAACTCTGGGTGACGCCATAGACGGCAGCCCACCAGCCTCCGCCGTCCCTGGGATTCTCCAGGCAAGAACACTGGAGTGGGCTGCCATTTCCTTCTCCAATGCATGAAAGTGAAAAGTGAAAGTGAAGTTGTTCAGTCGTGTCCGACTCTTAGCAACCCCATGGACAGCAGCCTTCCAGGCTCCTCCGTCCATGGGAGTTTCCAGGCAAGAGTACTGGAGTGGGGTGCCATTGCCTTCTCTGCCTCGGCCCCTAGACACAGCCAAAGACTGTTCTGCAGACTCTGTGGCCATTGTGGAGATGACACGACACACTGTGAAGAGAGCTCTGCTCACATACTGCAGTTCTTTTAGCACAGGAATCTAGCCTGGGCTATCAGAGTATATGCGAATTCTGTGCATTCCCAGCCTCCCGAGCAGTTCAACCTTGGTTCAGTGGCAGCCTCCTCAGGTCCGCAGTCATTATTAGGGAGTGGCTCAGCTGCACAGAGAAGCTTTTCTGTGGGGTTTGTGCAGACCCTTTTGTATGTGCGTGTCCACAGTGACCTGTTCCAGCCCGCTTTGTGAGGAGGCGGAAGCTTGAAGTGGCCTGTGTGCCAGTGAAATGAGGCCTTCCCTGTGCGTGGTTCCAGGGTGAGTGTGTCAGTGCCCGTGACTAGACGGCAGTCGTGGGTGTGGGTACGACCTACATCTCCAGTAACTTTCATGAGCCGTTGCCATCTAAACATTGATGTTCTTTGGTGGAACACTTGATTTTTCATGTATATACAGGGTGTGCTGTCAAAGCAGTCTACTATATTCTTTACCATAATCAACATTTTTCCATTTCTTTATCCAGCCACCACAGGCTGGGAATATTCTTTAAATGATTTGTTTATTTAACATCTTCATTTTAACTGGTTTGTTCAGGAATGTGTCAACATGACAGTTAAATTAGTTGCGTCAGACCAGAGTATTAATGTGTGACACATTTATTTTGACTGATGCATTTATTTATCTTAGCTTGGCGGGAGTTTCCAACTCTTCTTATTGGCATCTTGGAGTTTTGACTCAATTTAATGCCTTTTTGTCATTTTGCACTTGTAGAGCAAATTTGTCTTGCTTTGCTGCTGCTGCTGCTAAGTCGCTTCAGTCGTGTCCGACTCTGTACAACCCCATAAACAGCAGCCCATTAGGCTCCTCTGTCCCTGGGATTCTCCAGGCAAGAAACTGGAGTGGGTTGCCATTTCCTTCTCCAATGCATGAAAGTAAAAAGTGAAAGTGAAGTCACTCAGTGTGTCCGACTCTTAGCGATCCCATGGACTGCAGCTACCAGACTCCTCCATCCATGGATTTTCCAGGCAAGAGTACTGGAGTGGGTGCCATTGCCTTCTCCGCGTCTTGCTTTAGATGGTGTTAAAATGTGGGCACAGAAAATAATGCCAGAAGGAGAAGATAATGTGGTCTGGCAATGAAGCACCCTATGGTGCCCTTATATTGATATTTCATATTTATACAGTTACTCATTGTCTTTACAAATCACAGTTCATTTAGAAACCTTTACCTGGTTATTACAGCCAGCCAACCTTCATGGCATCCTAACTGTAGAAATAACAGCTAAATAAAGTCTCTTGATATGATCAGTGTACCTTCTAAAGTCTGAGAGAATCAGTCCCTTGATAATTTGGGGCAAGATTTAGCCTCACATTTCTACTGTCGCGTTTGTACTCTCTTCTGATGATTTCCCTCGTCGATGGACCATTTTAGAATTAACAGCGAACTTAGGCTGCACGCTTCTGGTTGTTGTTAATCTACTCTGGACGAAGCCAGGCGTTGTCTCTGATTCCGTCGCATACACCTGTAGCTGTCAGTCAACTCTGTAGAACAAAGTGATGCCCCTCCAAATGGAATGTAACTTGAGGCACAAAACAGACTCCTAATTCAGTTCTCTTGTCTCCGCACCAAACTCTCTCTCATGTCAAGCCTTCTGATTTTATTTGATGACAGTTATTGGTCAGAATGTATTAGAGTGTTTGCTGTACAGACGGGGCCTTTGTCGTATAATTGAAGAGCACAAGAGCTGCCAGACTAAACAGTGGTCTGGGTTTCCAATAATGTTCTGTGACTTCCTTGGCATGTTTTTATCACCATCTCAAACATGTGTTATTACTTAGCAGTCTATGCCACAGTAGATTACAGAGGAAACAAACCCATGCAGTGAAGGGGACTAACACTGGTTCTTTAAGGAGATAAATGCCTTGTACCCTCAGAGCACAGTTTCTGTGTGTGCATCTCTCTCCTCTGCTTGGACTCATAAAACCTGCTTAAGCTAGCTGTTTACAGAGTCAACATAATGGTCAGCTTTTAGGGACAGATATCATCAGGTATCTCGAAATTCTAAAGAAGGGTGGGCCCAAAGGGCAAATGGACGAAGAACTTGAAAAGGCCATTTCTAACAATAAACGTCAAAAAGAGTTGCGCTCATTAGTAATCAAAGAAAATTCCACCACAATAATAAAAACATCACGTTGATAGAGTTTTTTAAAAATGTTAATAGCCCCTGTTCACAGACTAGTGAAACATGGACTGTCAAAAACTGGGTACATCTTTTGTGGCAGGCAAACTCCCAGTATGTGTTAAACCTTAAGTATAGCCTTTGATTCCACTCCTAGGAATTCCTCCTAACAGAAAATAGTAAGAGAGACACACAAATTCTTACATATAAGAATGTCCATTAAAGCATGATTTAAAACAGCAGCAACACTAATAGTAAAGACAGTTGGTATCTATTTTGACAGAGAGCTTTCCATGTACCAGACAGTGCTGGGTGCTTCACAGGCACAGCCTTATTTGCTTCTCAGCATCAGGAAGGGAAGCAGGCGGTGGTATCACTTGGGAGAAAAGTAATGTTTGCGGTTTCACACTTTCCTGGGAGCGCAGAGCTAGGAGGATTGAATGAGAAGTTGAACTCATTTGACACAATCCCTTAACCACATTTTCCCCCCTAATGAATACTACCAAAAAGTGGAAAACAGGGGTCCATCAATAGAGGAATTCTAACAAGTAGGTTAGAAGAATATACAATAGAATATTGCTCAGCTATTAAAAAGAATGAAATAATGCCATTTGCAGTAACATGGATGGACCTAGAGATCAATATGGGGCTTCCCCGGTGGCTCAGTGGTAAAGAATCCACCTGCCAATGCAGGAGATGCAGGTTTGCTCCCTGGGTCAGGAAGATCTGCTGGAGGAGGAAATGGCAACCCACTCCAGTATTCTTGCCTGGGAAATCCCGTGGACAGAGGAACCTGGCGGGCTACAGTACATGGGATTGCGAAGAGTTGGACATGACTGAGCAACTAAACAACAGCAACAGAGAAGATCATATGCCGGGGTCCAGCCCTGGTGGATCCAGGGAATTCAAAGCGGGGACGGCGTTGGCGAGATCAGGAAACAACTGCTTAATTAAACTAAGGATATAAAGAGTGGTGAAATAAGGATAGCTCAGTGAAGAAATTCAGTGAAGAAAAGAGGCTGAATAAAATTCCAAAGCAGGGAATTTACGTCACCTACGAAGGCTGCAGGCGTCCTCCCATTCTCCCGAAGGAGAGGAGACACTAAGGCCTCCCTGGTCAGATCTTAGAAGCCCAGGCAAAATTAGTAGGCTTGACGAGCTTCCCCGCCTCAGAGGAAAAATTCAGCCAGAAGGTGAAAGAAAGAACGACATGGGGAGACCACATTTCGGTGAACAAAAGGACGTACTTCCCAAAGTAGTTTTATACCTTAAGTTGTGCATAGAGGATCATGGGGGAAGAGGTAGAGTCATGCAAGGACAGCAGTTCCTGATCCTAATCGAAGCCAGGCTTTCAAACTTATCATATGCAAAAGTTTAGGTGATTTACATCATCTTCTGGCCAGGAGGCCTGTTAACATTTTAAGAAACTTAGTTTTTTCTAAAGGTGATTATTCTAAAGTCAGGCGCCAGTCTCCAAAAAGCATTGGATAAAGTTACATTCCTATAGGGCAAAGGTGAGGTGGGCTCAATAAAGAAAAAAATTAACTCAAGGGTCCAAGGTTATAAACATTGTACATTTCTATACACCAATTATATCAATCAATACACTGCCAGGGACACAGCAGGTAAGGGATATGGAGACTTAGCAGCAAACATTGGCCCAACAAGTGAAAAACCCTTCACCAATACAATTTCTAATCAATCTTTTAACTACTCAAAGGAATTTGTATTTAGACAGTTTAGAACATCTCCTGCCTCTCACAGTTGGGAGGCTCTGAACAATCACATGTGGCCGGAAAAACCTATTCAGGCAGGCTAGAGGATTTCCAAAGGAATTTGTAGGTTGAAACACTGTCACACCCAGGAATTATTAACTGGAGCTGTAAGCTAACTCTTTTTTCAGAGAGAGGTAGTGGGGGACAGCCCCCTGTAAAGTCAGAGGTGTAGGTGAAAGCACAAAGCAGAAAGTAGGCAGACTCTGGTTTTGAGGGTAGATGCTCGAGAATTTCCAGGGAGACTCCTGAGGCTCCGGGAGTTGGTGATGAACAGGGAGTCCTGGCGTGCTGTGAATCATGGGGTTGCAAAGAGTCAGACACGACTGAGCGACTGATCTGATCTGATCCTGAGGCTCGATCCCGCCTTTGTGTATGCCGAGCCTCCTCCCTCATGACCTTTGCCACAGGTGGAGTTCCTCAGGCCAGCTCCCGGCAATCATACTAAGTAAGCCAGACAGAGAAATATTGTATGATATCACTTACATGTGAAATCTAAAAAACTGATTCAGATTAACTTACTTACGAAACAGAAAGAAACCCACAGGCATAGAAAAAACTTACGGTTACCAAAGGGGAAAGGATGAAGGATAAATTAAGAGTTTGGGATTTATAAAAACACAATTTTATGTAAAATAGATAACCAGCAAGGACCTACTGTGTAGCATAGGGAACTGTCCTCAGTATTTTGTAATAACCTGTAAGGGAAAAGAGTCTAAAAAGAATATATGTATGTATATATATGTATGTATGTATGTATATATATATAACTGAGTCATTTTGCTATACACCGGAAATTAACACAACATTGTAAATCAACTGTCAGTTCAGCTCAGTCGCTCAATCGTGTCCGACTCTTTGCAACCCCATGAATTGCAGCACGCCAGGCCTCCCTGTCCATCACTGACTCCCGGAGTTCACTCAAACTCACGTCCATCGAGTCCGTGATGCGATCCAGCCATCTCACCCTCTGTCGTCCCCTTCTCCTCCTACCCACAACCCCTCCCAGCATCAGAGTCTTTTCCAATGAGTCAACTTTTCGAGTGAGGTGGCCAAAGCACTGGAGTTTCAGCTTTAGCATCATTCCTTCCAAAGAAATCCCAGGGCTGATCTCCTTCAGGATGGACTGGTTGGATCTCCTTGCAGTCCAAGGGACTCTCAAGAGTCTTCCCCAACACCACAGTTCAAAAGCATCAATTCTTCGATGCTCAGCTTTCTTCACAGTCCAACTCTCACATCCATACATGACTATTCATAGCCTTGACCTTTGTTGGCAAAGTAACGTCTTTGCTTTTGAATATGCTATCTAGGTTGGTCATAACTTTTCTTCCAAGGAGTAAGCATCTTTTAATTTCATGGCTGCAGTCACCATCTGCTGTGATTTTGGAGCCCCCCAAAATAAAGTCTGACACTGTTTCCACTGTTTCCCCATCTATTTCCCAGGAAGTGATGGGACCGGATGCCATGATCTTCGTTTTCTGAATGTTGAGCTTTAAGCCAACTTTTTCACTCTCCACTTTCACTTTCATCAAGAGGCTTTTAAGTTCCACTTCACTTTCTGCCATAAGGGTGGTGTCATCTGCATATCTGAGGTTATTGATATTTCTCCCGGCAATCTTGATTACAGCTTGTGCTTCTTCCAGCCCAGCGTTTCTCATGATGTACTCTGCATATAAGTTAAATAAGCAGAGTGACAATATACAGCCTTGACCATATACAGCCTTTTCCTATTTGGAACCGGTCTGTTGTTCCATGTCCAGTTCTAACTGTTGCTTCCTGACCTGCATACAGATTTCTTGAGAGGCAGGTCAGGTGGTCTAGTATTCCCATCTCTTTCAGAATTTTCCAAAGTTTATTGTGATCCACACAGTCAAAGGCTTTGGCATAGTCAATAAAGAAGAAATAGATGTTTTTCTGGAACTCTCTTTTTCAATGATCCAGCAGATGTTGGCAATTTCATCTCTGGTTCCTCTGCCTTTTCTAAAACCAGCTTGAACATCTGGAAGTTCACAGTTCACGTGTTGCTGAAGCCAGGCTTGGAGAATTTTGAGCATTACTTTACTAGCATGTGAGATGAGTGCAATTGTGCAGTAGTTTGAACATTCTTTGGCATTGCCTTTCTTTGGGATCGGAATGAAAACTGACCTTTTCCAGTCCTGTGGCCACTGCTGAGTTTTCCAAATTTGCTGGCATATTGAGTGCAGCACTTTTATAGCATCATCTTTCAGGATTTTGAAATAGCTCAACTGGAATTCCATCACCTCCACTAGCTTTGCTCGTAGTGATGCTTTCTAAGGGCCACTTGACTTCACATCCCTATGGACGTGAGTTTGAGTGAACTCCTGGAGTTGGTGATGGACAGGGAGGCCTGGCGTGCTGCAATTCATGGGGTCGCAAAGATTCAGACACGACTGACGACTGAACTGAACTGAACTGAACTGACTTCACATTCCAGGATGTCTGGCTCTAGGTAAGTGATCACTCCATTGTGATTATCTTGGTCGTGAAGCTCTTTTTGGTACAGTTCTTCTGTGTATTCTTGCCACCTCTTCTTAATATCTTCTGCTTTTATTAGGTCCATATCATTTCTGTTCTTTATCGAGCCCATCTTTGCATGAAATATTCCCTTGGTATCTCTAATTTTCTTGAAGAGATCTCTAGTCTTTCCCATTCTGTTGTTTTCCTGTTTCTTTGCATTGATCGCTGAGGAAGGCTTTCTTATCTCTTCTTGCTATTCTTTGGAACTCTGCATTCAGATGCTTATATCTTTCCTTTTCTCCTTTGTTTTTGCTTGTCTTCTTTTCACAGCTATTTGTAAGGCCTCCCCAGACAGCCATTTTGCTTTTTTGCATTTCTTTTCCACTGTACTTCAATTAAAAAGGAAAAAGTTGACTCTAATAACAAACAAAAAAGAAAGGTATGTATATATGAGAACTAATATTTAATTGAACATGTGATGACATGGGAAATGTTTTTAATACTTAAAAAAACCCAATGTATGTAGTATGACTTGACTTTTTCTCTTACCCTGTATTATGATGTAATACACCTAATGGTTTGTAAGAATAGGCAGATTCCATTTCTAATCCCAGATCCATCCTTGGCTTTGTGAATGACTGTGGGCAGACTGTTTCACTAGCTTAAGTGTCAATGTTTTCTTCTGTAAAATGGAGTCAGCTATGGTTATTAGATATCAAACCAGCCATGGCTGTCCAAGCAACACAAAGAACATGCACAAGAAATGGTAACTATTATTTTAAAGATGAAGTTGGTCCCATGTCTTATATGAATCCAAAAACAAGGAAATAATACATTAAAACTTATTAATGATTTTCTTATAGTGCTAACATTAGAATATTTTATTTGTAATGCTTTGCTATTCTCCCTAGTAGAACATTCAATGAATATGTTTTATGCCTCTGTATTTATATATTTTATGGAAATAATTTAATATGAATAGCTATAATTATTAAGGCTCTTGGTCATTTTGTATAATCAAGAAAAAGCATACAGTTCGTAAGTACATAGACACAGACTGGTGGTTCTATACAATATGAGTGACAATCTATAACCCATCTTACAGTTTTTGTGGTCTTACAGTTTTTGTGGTCAGCAGGATAGCCTTTGGTTCAGTGGTTTTAAATTCTCTCTATTTTCATCTGTTAGCACCGGTATCATGGATTGATCTTCAAAGTAGCTCCTGAAATGAGCTTGGGGATCCTAAAATTACTCAGTGTAATCAAAGTACAACTTATAGGAACTGAGACTGAACTGAAAATCTGAACACCAAGAAGATGAAGCTATTCTTTTTGACTCTTTTCCATTTCACTCCCTTTGACGTCCTTACTTCCTACATCTGGTGAACTTTCAAGACTTCCAGATTTTCTTTTTTTTTGCCAGCTCTTTACTTATTGACATATTGGTGTTCCCTGGGTGTCTGTCCTCACTCTTTCCAAATTTAACTCATCTTCTTGTCCAGACTAGCCTTTCCCTGAAACATCGTCTTAATATTATATCTTAGAGCAGCTGAAAATCATGAACTCTGAAATTAATTAGCTGTGTACCTTGCATAAGGTTCAATTCTAATGTCCTCCTCTGTACGGTTACTCATGCCCATCTCAAAGTGAGGATTAAGTAAGAAGTGAAGCCCTAAGCTCAGTGAGTTGTTGTATAGGAGCTTCTGCAGATGCGATTCCTTGCTGTGATGTTTGTTGTTCTTGTGGCGGTCATGGCGGTGGCCCCCAGGACAAATGAAGTACTGGAGTCATTCTGAACTTCTTTCTTCTTCTCTCTCTCTCTCCTGCATCAGATAGATTTTCTTTTCTTTTTTTAAAAAAATATTTATTTCTGAGTCTTTATTGTGACATGGGGAGTCTCGTTTCCCGATTAGGGATCAAACCTGAACCCCCTGCATTGGGAGCATGGAGTCTTAGCCCCTGGACCACCAGGGAATCCCCTGTATTTGACAGATTTTCAGGTCATGTTGATACAGCCTTGTTAATCTTCTCCTGTTTACTCCTGCTTTGGTTCTTATCACCTCTTGCGAGTCATCACTGGCAGCTAACTGCTCTTCCTGTTCCCAGTTCTTTTTGTGCTCCGCCCATCCTCTCGCTGTAGCCTGAATGATCATTGTAAAGATGTAAAGCTGGTGATGGCATCCTGTTGCCTAGTCCTTCTCTTAGTGGCACCCAGTCACCCAGAGCAGGGACATGAGCTGACTCATCAAACTTCTGCGAAAGGCCAGATAGTAAGCATTTTAGGCATCACCCACCATGTGGTCTCTGCTGCAGCCACTCAGCTGTCACTGTAGTGTAAAGGCTGCTGCAGACAGGGTATAAAGGGATGAGCACGGCTGTGTTCCAATAAAACGTTATGGGAGTTGAAATTTGAATTTCATGCAGTTGTCATATGTCATAAAATCTTCTTCTGATTTTTTTCCACCCATTTCAAAACCTGACAAGTAATCGTAGCTCGTGGGCCACACAGATACTGGCAGGTGGCAGGGTTTGGTCTGCAGGCTGAAGTTTACCAAATAAGTTAAGCTCACCAGCACAGATAACAAGATCTGCAGTCAGCCCTGGTTTAGACCTCCAGCCTGATCTTGCGCTGCCTTCTCTTTACTTCTTCCACTTATGCGGTAAACTTGCCTTTTCTGTGTCCTTAAGGAGCCATCCTGTTTTTGCTTTCTCTCATGCTATTCCCTTTGCCCAGGGCACAGCTCATTCTTGTCTGTCCTGTCTCCCCTTCTGCTCCATCCTTCATTCACTGTTGATCAATAACCTACTCCTCTTTCAGAGTTCAGCTGAAGCAGTCCTTACTCTGTGCAGTGCGGATACTGATCTAAGCTGCCGAGGTTTGTGTCTCAGCCCCACTTCTTGTCACTTGACCATTTCTTTGTGTCTTAGTTTCTCATTTTTTTAAAAAAAGGATTTAGTCAACACCATCATCCCTATGGTTTCTCTTTGTTAGAATCCACTGAGCTAGCACATGGGCAGCACTGGATATCATAGTTATTGAGCCGTGCACAATTACTCTGCACCTTAGATAGACGAGACGATTTCTCTGATCCCTTCTGTACCCTTTATAGCCATCTCTCATAGCACTTCTAACACTTGACGTAGCTCTTAGTGTGTTGTATTCAGTAATGATAGGCACTCAGTAATGTTTGTTGAGTGAGAGCAAGAAAAGGGAGAAATCTTAGCCTGACTTCAAGTAGATTCGAAAAAGATCTCTTGTTACTGAGTAACAGGACAAAAAGGAGCCATAGAAAATAAGCAGGTTTATGAAATTGAAAATAAAATTTAAAATATCTCATCTACAATTGGTGTTTTTAAAAAAATATTCATTTATTTGACTGCACCAGGTCTTAGTTTCCACACACGGAATCTTGCATGTGGCATGAGCGGTCTAATTTCCTGACCAGGGATCAAACCCAGGTCCCCTGCGTTGGGAGCACAGAGTCTTAGCTACTGGGCCACCAGGGAAGTCCCTGCAAGTGCTACTTTTAGTGTTGAGCTCATGTCCGTAAGAGGAAAGAAATGCTGTCCACATAACATACAGTCTAGTGATTCTGTTAGGAACTTGTGTCCCAGCCTGACCTCTTACTGACTGCGTTTCTTTCTGTTCATTGTATTTGCCAGTTTGGTGCAAGGATGAACATGCTTCTTAGCCGTAGCTTCAATATATGTGGAGCTGTGGGACCAATACAGAACTGTGTCTTGAGGAGAGTGCCAAGGATGCAGTGAATTATTAGATCAAGAAGGCCAGCTGCAGAGCCACGGAGTTCAGAAAGAAAGAGGGTGAGGGCTCAAGGACCCAGCACAGGAAGCGCGGGGCTGTGTGGGGAGGCGGGGCCGAAGCCCTTGGCTGGTTAACAAGAGCATCATCGCCTGTGTAGGGACGGTTCCTGTAAGGCCACAGACGAAACGGGACTATGGCTAGAATTAGGAGAAGTTAGAGATGTCTTGTCAGTCATTCCATACACTGCATGGAGAGCCTCTGGACTGCTTTTCCTTTTCACCTTTCGTACTATCTGTTATTGAAGCGTTCTGTGCCTAGATTCATTCAACAGGTGTGGATTTTCACAGGGCTGTATTGGGCATCTATTGAGATAATAGAAAAGCATTTTGCAAACTTGCTAATGTAGTGTTCTTCTTTTTCCACCTAAAATCTCCTTTCTGTTGGAAAACATTTGCTTTTTTACATAACCAAAGTGTCTCTTAACTGAACTTTGTGTCTTTCTCATGCTATTTTAGGCAATGGGAGATTTTGATACTTCAGAGGCACATTCTGGTATGGCTCGTGTGCTCGTTTAATTCTCACACTTTCTCAGCAAATGAAGCAGTCGGCTTTATAACTTGGATTAAATTGTTTTTATATTGTATATGTTTTGGGATTGCTGGGGTGCAGATTTCTTCTGGGAAGAAGTGTGATGCCTGTTCCATGGAGGATTGTGTAGATCTTTGTAAAATGACCAAGTCTGAAATTCTCTGTTGTAAAGCTGCTAAAATCTTAACCCTGCCTTTTTGGGTTGCTGGGGAAATAAGTCTTTATATGTGTCCTTTTATTGGGAAGGCTTCTGCAGTTCTCTGTAAGGCAATTAGCAAGCATTGCAAGCAAGGGCAAACATTTCAAGGAGAAACATCATAAATTTTCTTGCTTTCAAGATAGACATAATATTATGCCATAACTAAATATTATGAAACCATTTCCTTTTGAAGGTGATTCACTGAACTGATAATTTGAAATTCAGCTAATGTTAGAGACTTTTTATTTAAAATGACTGTTGTTGGCCTACTTAGCTGGTAAATTATGTAAGCCATAAGAAACAAAAAAAGCTTTGTTTGTAGTCTCGTGCTCAGTTGTGAACAAATATGAAATCTAAAACTCGTACCCAGTGTTGTTGGAAAGCTAACCAATGTCCAGCATCTATTTTGAGGTTTGTACACAAGTTGGTCAGAAGCAGCTTATTCAAAGAACCAAATCTGAATTATATTTTTTTAAAAAAAAAGGAGGTGGGGTAAGATGGAACTGAGGTGGAGGCAAGGTCAGGTCTGTAATGGGCAGAATTCTAAGATAAGCTTCAAGGCTCCAAGCCCATCTTCTCCCAGTTATTCAGTTAAAAGACTAATTTATTGCTGCTGTGAGGGGATATTGCAGATGTCATTAAGGTCCCAAACTAGTTGACCTTAAAATACGGAGATCATTTCTGGTGGACCTGACTAATCATATGAGCCATTTAAATCTGACCTAGAGGTCAGAGACATATCAGTTACAGAAATCTGAAGCTTGAGAAGGATTTTACATGGAGGAGATTCCCCATTGCTGGTTTTAGAGATGGAAGGGGCCACATGACAAGAAATGAGAATGGCCTCAGGAACCTGAGAGGGATCCCTGGCTGATGGCCAACAAGGAAATAGGGACTTGGGTCCTACAACTGCAAGGAACTGAATTCTGTCAGTAGTAAGATTGAAATTGGACCCCTTCTACCCTCCAATTGAGAACTTAACCCAGTTGGCATCTTGATTCTAGACCTTTGATACCCTGAGTAGATAACCCAGCCATGCTGAACTAGACTTCTGACCTACAGACCTTTGAGCTAGTCAGTAGGTGTGTTTTAAGCCATGAATTTTATGGTAATATGTTATGCACCAACTGACAGCTAATCCGAGGCCTCAGTCATGTCTCCGTTGCATCACTGCAGTAGCGTATTAACTGGTCTGTTTGGTTCTGCACTGGTGTTACTCAAATTATCTGGTGAAGAAACAGGTTTTGAAATTTCAGCATGCTGCAGCCCCACACCACACCCATGGCAGACTGTGTTTTATAAAGATGGCTGCACAAGCATCTCCTGCCCCGTGCTCTTCTGTTACATGACAGTGCCTCTCCTCCTCCAGATGGCTCTAGTTCCCTCCACCTGAATCTGGGCTGGACTTTTAACCTCTTACTGTTTTCAAGTGATGCTCTATGTTCCAAGGTTCAGCTACAAAAGGTCATGCAGTTTCAGCCTGGTTCTCTCGGAAGGCTCCTGCTTGGCACTCAGCTGCCACGCTGAGAGAGGCAATGCCACGTGGACAGGGCAGTACTGGGTGATCCAGTCAACAGAATTAACAGCCTTCCTTGAGTCATCCCAGCCCAGATACCAGACATGTGAATAGAGAAGCCTTCGGATAATTACAGTCTCTAAGCTGGTCTACTCAACCCCAGCCTTTGTGTCTCCCCAGCTGAGGCCTCAAACACTGGGGACAAAGATAGGTCATCCCCAGTGTGCCCTGTCCAGATTTCACCCCCCACAGAAGCCATGGACGTGACAAAGTAGTCATTGCTTTCTGATGCTGCATTTGGGGTTGGTTTGTTCAGCAGCAGCAGATAGCTGGAATAAACATTTTTCTAAAATGCCATGAAAGTGAAATTAAAAAAAAACCAACCCAGAATATGAGCAGAAATCAAATAGTGTCAGTTCTATGCTACTCTGTTGGTCTAAGCACTTTTCAAACCTGCCAAGATGCAAAAAGAGAGGACACAGACCCCACTTTTAAGAGAGAGGAGACTCGAAGACTTCAGGAGCCATTAAAAAAGAAAAGCCTTTACATTTTGAGATAAATTTAGCCTTGTGGAAAAGTTACAAAAATGTTGCAGAAGATGTCCATATATCCTTCACCCGGCCTCCCCTAGTGGTAACATCTTATGGAGCCATAGTACAACTTTCAAGACCAGGAAATGAGCATTGATAGTCTGTTGTTCAGTTGCTCAGGCATGTCCAACTCTTTGCAACCCCATGGACTGCAGCATGCCAGGCTTCTCTGTCCTTCACCATCTCTGGAGCTTGCTCATACTTAATGTCCATTGAGTCGGTGATTAAATTGTTTTAATTTAATCCAAACATCGTGTCCTCTGTCGTCCCCTTCTCCTTCTGCCTTCAGTCTTTCCCAGCAGCAGGGTCTTTTAAATGAGTTGGCTCTTCGCATCAGGGGCCAAGTTTTGGAGCCTCAGCTTCAGTCCTTCCAGTGAATATTCAGGGTTGATTTCTTTAGGATTGACTGGTTTGATCTCCTTGTAGTCCAAGGGACTCTCAAGAGTGTTCTCCAACACCACAGCTCAAAAACATCAGTTCTTCAGTACTCAACCTTCCTTGTTGTCCAACCCTCACATCCATACATGACTATTGGAAAAGCTACTGGAAAAACCAGTAGGTTTTTTTTTTTTTTTTTTTAACTATACTTTGACTATACGGACCTTTGTTGGCAAAGTGATGTCTCTGCTTTTTAATACACTGTCTAGGTTTGTCACAGCTTTTCTTCCAAGGAGAAACATCTTTCACTGTCAGCTAATCTGCAGATTTTACTCTGGTTTTGCCAGTTTTCCCAGTACTGTCCTTTCTGTGGTCCCAGGTCCAATCTAGGACCCCACACTGCATTTAGTTTTGACTTCTTCTTAGTCTGCTGCAATCTGGGGCAGTTCTCACCCTTCTGTTGTCTTTTTAAAAAAGATTTTTTTGTTTGTTTGTTTTAATTGTAGGATAATCACAACATTCTAATGGTTTTTACCATACATCAGTATGAATCGGCCATAGGTATGCTTTTGTCCTCTCCCTCCTGAACCCCCCTCCCATCTCCCTCCCCACCCTGTCACTTCTGGTTGTCCCAGAGCACTGCCCTCCGTTATACATCAGACGTGCACTGGTTATCTGTTTTACTGTGAAGAGGAACTAAAAAGCCTCTTGATGAAAGTGAAAGAGGAGAGTGAAAAAAAATGGCTTAAAGCTCAACATTCAGAAAACGAAGATCATGGCATCTGGTCTCATCACTTCATGGGAAATAGATGGGGAAACAGTGGAAACAGTGTCAGACTTTATTTTTTGGGGCTCCAAAATCACTGCAGATGGTGACTGCAGCCATGAAATTAAAAGACGCTTACTCCTTGGAAGGAAAGTTATGACCAACCTAGATAGCATATTGAAAAGCAGAGACATTACTTTGTCAACAAAGGTCCATCTAGTCAAGGCTATGGTTTTTCCACTGGTCATGTATGGATGTGAGAGTTGGACTGTGAAGAAAGCTGAGCAACGAAGAATTGATGCTTTTGAACTGTGGTGTTGGAGAAGACTCTTGAGAGTCCCTTGGACTGTAAGGAGATCCAACCAGTCCATCCTAAAGCAGATTAGTCCTGGGTGTTCTTTGGAAGGAATGATGCTAAAGCTGAAACTCCAGTACTTGGCCACCTCATGGGAAGAGTTGACTCATTGGAAAAGACTCTGATGCTGGGAGGGGTTGGGGGTAGGAGGATAAGGGGACGATAGAGGATGAGATGGCTGGATGGCATCATGGACTTGATGGACGTGAGTTTGAGTGAACTCCGGGAGTTGGTGATGGACAGGGAGGCCTGGCTTGCTGCGATTCATGGGGTTGCAAAGAGTCGGACATGACTGAGTAACTGAACTGAACTGAGTCCATTTCTTTCAATGCTATTCTCTCAAATCATCCCATTGTCTCCTTCACACAGATGCATAGAGCAGACCTTCTGTTGTCTTTCATGACTAACACTTTCGACATATATGAGTGGTTATTTTGTAAGATGCCTCTCACATTTGCTTGAATTTTTCATGGTTAGATTAGTGTTGTGCATTTTTCACAAGCATACCCCAGAAGTGAGGCTGTGCCTTCCTTGATGCATGATACCAGGGTGTATATGACGTTGGTATGTCTGACTCCTGGTGATGTGAATGTGCTCCCTGGGGAAGGTGGTTTCTGCCAGGATGCCCCACTGTAAGCGTCTCATGGACAGGTCCTGTGATGCAGATGTTGTTTGTCATCATGTGCTGGTGGGGCCATGTTTTGAAACTGCCATAAAGTTTAAATTTATCATCAGGTCTAACATAAAAATGTAATCTTTCCAGTTTCTGTCACTATATTGTCATAGATCTGTGGCTGTTGGCAGGCTGGCTCTGGCCTGCAGACCATTCTTTGAGGAGCGATGTTCTAGCTTGCACTCCTTCACCAGTTCCTTTTTCCTGTTACTGTCAGATTGGAGTTTTAATAACAAATCCAACTGTGTCCTTCAGCTTAAAATCCGTTGGAGGCTTCCCATCCTTTCAGGGTGAAAGCCACACTTGCAAGCATGACAGTTATGTTGTTTCTTTACTGATTAGCCTTCTCTGATTCTCTTCACCACCATCTCCAGGTAAGCACACCAGTCTCCACACACTGTAACTGGCCACTCCCCTGTCTTTCAAGGCTCATGATCACCTGCTTTCAGTCGTCTGGGCTCCTCACTAAGTTCTCCCCATGTCTAGTCACCTGTACCCTGTGCATGTATCTCTGATGGAAGTTGAGTTTTGTTTTCTTGTTTGGTTATGTATCTGTCAAGCTGTTTACAATGTTTTCATCGAGATATAGTTGATTTACGATGTTGTGTTGCAGGTGTACAGCAAAGTGACTCAGTTTTACATATAGTCAATTCTTTTAAGATTCTTTTCCCACATAGGTCAGTACAGAGTACTGAGTATAGTTCCCTGTGCCGTACAGTAGTTTCTTGTTATCTATTTTATATGTAGTTGTGTGTATATGTCGATCCCAATTCCCAATTTACCCTCCCATTCCCCCCGTTAACCATAAGATTGTTTTCTACATCTGTAACTCAATTTCTGTTTTGTAAATAAGTGCATTTGTACCATTCTTGCAGATTCCACATTTAAGTGCTATTATACGATATCTGTTTGTCAGATATTTGTCAAGCCATTTGACTTGACTGAGCTTGAAGGCCTTGATTTTGAGCTGTAAGATTAGCTCATGACAAGGGTTCAAAAGTGTTAATCATAACCTGACATAGTATCCAGGAAGAAGAAACGTCCCCAGTACTAAGAGCTTTATGACTAGACAGATTCCAGAACTGCAGAGACGGCGGAGAAGCCTTTGGGGAGGACATTGTTCCTGAAGGGTGGGATTGACTGGTGAGGACTGTGGCTGTAGGCTCATGGCCCTTCTTCACGTGTGCTGTCCCCACCCTGGGAGCAAATTAAAGCCTTCAAGTGAGGAAGCGAACTCAAGACAGTGTAACTCGATGGATAGACCCCCATGCTTCTGTAGACATGTTGTATCACTTTTGGAGGCCACTTTTCTCACCTGTATAACTGAGCAAAAAGCAGGTGGAGATCCTCTGCCTGCTTTTTTTCTTTAAAAAAGAAAAAAAAAAAAGAAAAGCTTTTTTTTTTTTTTTTTAACAAAAAGCTAATAATAGTTTGAAATTCAACCCAACCTACTGCTGTATCTCTCTGAACAGAACTAGAGTGATCTCCCTGTACCAGTTTTCCCTACCTAAGTTGCCCCTAGTCTTTTGTATCTAAATATTGCTAGTTTATATTTAGCCCTCTTTTCAAAGTATATGAAAAGTAATTGTGCCAGAAAATAGAGAAAACCAAGGCCACCTTGACTCCATAGGTCACTCAATAACTTTACCTCAAAAGCCATTGTTTTTTCTTACATCAAAAGTGTTGACCTATTATTTAAAGTATGAATCCTTTTGGTTATCATTTAGCTTGGTTTGTGATAAAATTTTCTTGTAAATTTGTGCTTATGGCTTCCATAGTTAGATCTCAACCAAGTATTTTTCAGAATTTAAATATATGGTATTTTAAATGAGTCACCAAACATCAGTAAATACTTTAAAATTTTTATTGATACATAATTTATCAATTAATAAAATAATTCATTAATTAAAAATTAAAACATTTTCCCAACACCAATGGCAACATTTGCTTTAAGAACAGGGGGGAGTTAGAATTCCAAATAATATAGCCTAAAGATTTTCACAAGTTCATTTAAAATTTTCTAATGCAAACAGTACCTGTTTTGTTAATAACATGAACCACAGATATACAAAAATCCCAGTGAATCTCCTGAAACAAACTTTGTAAGGAAAATTCTTTCATCATACACACTCTTATCATTAATTACACCATTAGGGGAAAAATATCCCCTCCCCTAACCTCCCCCCTCCCCCCCCACCAAAAAAAAACAAAAAACAAAAAACCCAGCGTAAAGTAGTCCCAGGAATGGAATTTAGAAATGGCAGTATATTCAACTTAATCATCTGGAATTACTTAAACACAGTGTGCTTAGATGGCTAACATAAAGAAAGAAAAGTTTACTACAGTTAATAACTTCACAATCCTTTGAAGATGTGGGATAATTTCAAAAATATCTCTACTTTGTTTTTGGTTTAGAAAATTCAGATAAATCTTGCCCTTCCTGTCCTCAGGCTGTCCATAAGCCATAGCATTTTCATTCTTTTCAATTTTAGGAAATAACAGACTCATGTAGTAAAATGATCCTGGTCATTTAAATCATGGGGGTCAACCACAACAGAGCCCCCAAATAAAGTCGCCTTTTGCATCATGATTTTCCAAAGTCTAGTATAATGATTTAAGACTTTCTGCCTGAATAATTCCCTGAGAATCAGCCACATCCGTATTGTTCAGAGGTAAGCCTCATCCTCCCTGGTCTACAGAGGCCCGAGCCCTGGGGCTGCTCCCCGGAATACCAAGTCAGAGGAGGAGCAGTCCATTATTCAGAGCACATAAAGGGTTTGGTCATTTGAGAACTGAGCTACTAATTGGACCAGTGGTGATATGAAAGGAGATGCGTTAAGTAAGCAGACCCAGTTTTTAAAATCGAAATTTAAGAACATATTAAAAACTAAGGTCTCTGAAGCAGCCTGGAATCTGTGGATTTCAGATGTTTTTTATACAACTCACAATAAAACAAACTGTATTTTAGGTCACTACCCAGCCCACATATAAGTGAAATAAAAATGCCACAGAAACAATAGTATGTGTGATACCTTTAGGTATCTGTTTTATTATTTTAAATGTAAGAAAATGCTAGTCAGTACTCATCGCCCACTTATCGGTCCCTTCCCACAGTCTGGAAAACTGATGCATTTTAGATAGTTGTAAGTGTTTGCAGCCATCCCTGTCCCGTACCTGTTTTAGCATTCTTTTGGGATTACATGTGAGGTTAGTTCATGGGTCATAGAAAATGTCATAGAAAAAAAATCTATTTTCACTAAAAGTGATTTTTTTTTAACCTTGAGTTCGCTTTTAATTTTCCAGATGTGGCTCTAAATGATGTGTTAGTCAGATCAAAGAACAAAATTGTTCTGGTTGATTGTGTTCAGAAGAATGTAAGGATCGAACTGTTAGAACTTTAAAAGAGTCTTAAGAGGTAGTGGAGATCAGCCTGCTTGTTATGCAGAGACTTGGAGATGAACTAGTTTCAATTTTTAAGATTGAATTAAGGTCATTTGTGTAGTCATAGGACAGTAGTGGCAAAGAACCTGCCTGCTAATGCAGGAGATACAAGAGACAGGAATTTGATTGCTGGGTCTGGAAGATCCCCTGGAGGAGAGCATGGAAACCCACTCCAGTATTCTTCCCTGGCGAATACCATGGACAGAGGAGCCTGGAGGGCTACATAGGGTCTCAAAGAGTCGGACACGACTGAAGCAACGCAGCATGCACACATGTTGGTAATAGAAGGTATTTTAAAATACCATCATAAAAAGTCTGGCATTGTGAGTGTCTGCTTCTGGATCTGAATGTTAGAGTAGGGCTGTGATGCAGGGAGCTGTCCCTCCTTGGTACCACTGAGGAAGCAGTGGTACCTGTGTCCCTGTGACATTTTTGGCTTTTGGTTGCTAGGGCAACCAAACTCAGAAATGTATGTGCCTGGCTCTTTTAGGCCTGGGCCTGATAAGAGTATATATCACGAAAATTTCAGAAGACCAATTTAGGAAATGGTGAGGTTAATATCTAGGAAACAAGGAAGAGGAATAAGGATGTGTTGACCTAAAGTTGCATTTGGTCCTGAGTTTGTGCATTTCCTGTCCTACCCACTCATGGTATAAGGAGGTCCATCTTCATTCCTGAGCCTGCAGTTGCCCAGAAAAGTGAGAGAATGTCAATGAATTTAATCAGATCAGATCAGATCAGATCAGTCGCTCAGTCGTGTCCCCATGAATTTTTGTGACCCCATGAATCGCAGCACGCCAGGCCTCCCTGTCCATCACCATCTCCCGGAGTTCACCCTGACTCAACGTCCATCGAGTCAGTGATGCCATCCAGCCATCTCATCCTCTGTCGTCCCCTTCTCCTCCTACCCCCAATCCCTCCCAGCATCAGAGTCTTTTCCAATGAGTCAACTCTTCGAGTGAGGTGGCCAAAGTACTGGAGTTTCAGCTTTAGCATCATTCCTTCCAAAGAAATCCCAGGGCTGATCTCCTTCAGAATGGACTGGTTGGATCTCCTTGCAGTCCAAGGGACTCTCAAGAGTCTTCTCCAACACCACACTTCAAAAGCATCAATTCTTCGGCGCTCAGCCTTCTTTACAGTCCAACTCTCACATCCATACATGACCACTGGAAAAACCATAGCCTTGACTAGACGAACCTTTGTTGGCAAAGTAATGTCTCTGCTTTTGAATATGCTATCTAGGTTGGTCATAACTTTCCTTCCGAGGAGTAAGCGTCTTTTAATTTCATGGCTGCAGTCACCATCTGCAGTGATTTTGGAGCCCAGAAAAATAAAGTCGGACACTGTTTCCACTGTTTCCCCATCTATTTCCCATGAAGTGATGGGACCAGATGCCATGATCTTCGTTTTCTGAATGTTGAGCTTTAAGCCAACTTTTTCATTCTCCTCTTTCACTTTCATCAAGAGGCTTTTGAGTTCCTCTTCACTTTCTGCCATAAGGGTGGTGTTATCTGCATATCTGAGGTTATTGATATTTCTCCCGGCAATCTTGATTCCAGCTTGTGCTTCTTCCAGCCCAGCATTTCTCATGATGTACTCTGCATATAAGTTAAATAAGCAGGGTGACAATATACAGCCTTGACGTACTCCTTTTCCTATTTGGAACCAGTCTGTTGTTCCATGTCCAGTTCTAACTGTTGCTTCCTGACCTGCATACAAATTCTCAAGAGGCAGGTCAGGTGGTCTGGTATTCCTATCTCTTTCAGAATTTTCCATAGTTTATTGTGATCCACACAGTCAAACTTTGCCCCTCTGATCTATCGAGACTATAGAAAATAATCACGTTTATTTTTGCTAGATACTGAGCTAGAGCTTTCTAAGTGTGTCTGTCTTTGGGGATTCACCCTGTAGCTCGCTTTTCCTTAACAGATATTTGTAAAACAGTGTGATTTTTTTTTTTTTTTTTTGCTAGTCTCATAGGCTTTTCTTTTATCAATGTAGTATTATAGACAAACAAGCTCCAGGGAGGCCAGATGATAAATTCCCTTTCTATCCACCTGACATCCTCTGTGAAATAGACAAACAGCCCATACCTACAGCGAAAGGAATATGCTTGTCTTAAGCTCTGTGGTTTATCCTACAAAGTAAATTCTAGTCAAGTTAAGGAATTTTATTTTCTTTGCAAACTGAAGGAGGATCAACAAATTATAGTTTATGGGCCTAATATGGGAAACTGCCCGTTTTTGTAAATAAAATTTTATTGGAACACAGCCATGCTTATTAATTTCTAGATTATTTATACCTACCTTTATACTATTGTGACAGAGGTAATTGTTGCTATAGAGACTGTGTGGCCTGCGAAGCCTAGAATATTTACTATTTGGCCCTTTACAGAGAAAGTTCTCTGACCCTTGGACTAAAGGAATATTTAGAGATTGAAGTATTGTTCTTAAAAAACTATCCCTTTTGAATAAAGGCTATTTTCCCTTAAATTGCTTGGAGAAAGTCTTCTGTTACAAATAGATAACAGCTTATAACTAGGTTTGATGAAAGTGCCTAGAAGCTATTGTGTGATTGGTGTCTACTGTTTTTAAAGTTAAAGATCATTAAACATCACTGTACATTAAATCATTAATGTTGAGAAAACAACTAATGAGGTATATAGGAAAGATTACAGTGTGGCAAACTTATAATTTAACTACATGAAGGATAGGTTACATTATTTCAGCTGGCATTGCCTATTTTGATAGTCTTTGTAATAATTGTGAATTTTTAATACATTTTTTTACATTTATATATATATCTGTTTGAGGTTTTGCCTGCTGCAGATCAGTGAGGCAAAGCTAATAGTCATTCGAAAAGAAGCCTCACATTTCTTGCGTTTAGAGGTAATTCAGTGTATTAAAATGAGTATTTAATCATACTATTCCTCAGTCACAGAATTTCAGCAGTAAAGCATGGGGCTGCAGTGCTCCATATCAGGGCAGCAGTTTAAATAATTTTAAAAATCATTATTAATAAATTATCTTTGCATTTTTTTTTAACAGACTTGTAGAAGACAGCAAACTGATCCCACGCATTTTTGAAGTAATTCTGGTAAGAGAAGAAATGTTTGTCTGAAATTCAAGTGACAAATTTAAACATTTTTAAAGTTTTGGGCACGTTGTTTGGTTGGGTGGCCTGCACAGCAGGATTGTATTTCCATGGTGTCACTTAACCTTATTGGGCCTCAGTTTCCTTGTCTGAGCTCTTGTCTAGCTCTGAGGATTGTACAGGGATATTGTTTAATGATCTGCCATCTTTCTGGAAATCCTTTACATTTTATTTCTATTAAGTTAAAAATTACATTATCTACTATAGAAAGATATATGTAGAAGTATGCTGGGAAGGATGAAGGCAGGAGGAGAAGGGGATGACAGAGGATGAGATGGTTGGATAGCATCACTGACTCAATGAACACGAGTTTGAGCAAGCTCCAGGCAATGGTGAAGAACAGGGGAGCCTGGTGTGCTGCAGTCCGTGGGGTTGCAAAGAGTCGGACATTAGTTAGAGACTGAACAACAACAAAATATACAAAGAATACTGTATCTGAGGTTGGTTTGTGGATGAAAGGGCAGAATGATAATCACTGTGCTTCAGTCTTCATGTTCTCATGTTCAGCTTGAAGCTCTCTGACTTTGTCATCACTGAATCAGGTCAACAGTTTGATGCCTATGGGCAGGAAGTTGTCCTCTTCAGAATGTAGAGTAGCTTAGCTTCTGTACACCATTCCCCGCCCTCCCCCCACCCCCCCCTATTCATAGAACGCAGCTTAGTTGAAAACCGCCAGTTAAAGAAAACCTTTCCTCTCTGGTTATTCTGTGTAGAGAATAAAACGGGATGTAGGGCTGGCTTTTCTCCTTCTGCTAAATCTCTGTTTATACTAAGCTTAAATCTGAGAATTACACTGAAAACCGAGTTGGTACTTACAGCAAGGGAGTGCCCTTAGACAAAGAAATGTTCTCTTGTATCTGGGTGGGTTGTCCCCCTTTACCAAAACCTTTCCCTCCGTGGCTAACTGTCAGTGCAAGCAACAAAGGAGGGGACCCATCCCTAGTTAGATCAGCGGAACCTGACTCGGTCATCCATAGAGCAATAGCTTGTATTGTCAGATAACCCTACACATGGAAAATTAGCTCTCTTTAATCATCTTAAAATATTAATCTGCATGTTACTTTTGCTCTGATAGGGCTGTATGGTGAAAACATTTTTCTTGGCCACAGATCGCCCTTGGAGGAGAGCTTTGGGCTTTGCTGAACTATTTGAGTTAGGTGGGGAATAGACGTGGGCAAGGGTAGTATTCCCAAAGCATGCTCAGGTGACATCAAGATGACCCAGAGCTGCCATCCTAAGAGGATTGAACCACTTCCAGTGGTCAAAGGGGATTTTAAAGTGTCAGGAGAAGATAATGGCAACCTCCTTCAAAAGGTCCCGTGCCCGCACTGCCGCACTCTGTGCCCCTGACCCTGTAGCAAGCCACCACTGACCCACACCTCTGCTGGAGATTCCTGGACACTCACAGGCAAGTCTAGGTCAGTCTCTTGTGGGTATGCAAATTAGATGCAAAGCAGCATGCAGATGAAGGCTGTGTTTTTTGGTACTCCACTTGGGTCCTAAGCCCAGCAGAGCCATGCTCCCAATCCTCTGGCCCTGCTTCATGACGGGGCCTGAGAGCTGCACCCAGAGGGGCAGATCTGGACCATGGGAGCTACAGTTATACAAGGCAGTTCGCCAGCTGGGTCAGGCACTTGGAGGGGCCAAGGGTTGCTGGGAAAGAAGGGGCAGTGAAGGTGGTCCAGGCCCAGGGCGTCCTCCACTCCACTTCATCCCCGCATGATACCAAAGGGCCTCTGTCCTCGTTATAGCCAGCAGGGAAGGGATCAGTGTGGTGGCTCCCCTACGTTCCCCGGTTTTGTCTGCAAGGGAAACATACTTGCTCGGTGGCTTTCCTCTCTCTCCTGGTCTCAACAGAGCCCAAGAACATAGCCAGAGGAACCGTGAGAATCTGCCCCCAGTCCGCAGGCGTTGCTCTAGTGCCCACTTGTTTCGCTTCTAGCAGAGCAACCTTTGGGCATTCAGGAGAAGAAATAGAGAAAATAGAGAAACAGATGTCTAGTGGGGATTGTTAAGCTTCGCCCGGCAGTATATGCATCTCCCACCTTCCGCAGGACATACATCACTTTCTAATTTGTTGTGGAGTTGGATTTGTGTTTGCAGGGCCATGGGTGCTGTAATGATGGGTTCAGCCACATGGTTGGGCAGGGGGCAGGAGCCAAAGCTGTCCACTCTCAGGCACATCTGGCTTGTGCTTGAAAAGAGACTTGGTGTTGCAGACACAGAGAGCTGGAGCTTGATCAGACCTGAAACTCTTGGTGTTACTCACCCCCTTGCTGTGCCCAGGGGACTTCTGACCTGCTAAGATCACTATAGCTCCTTATGACTGATAGAAAGTTCTCATCCCAGCCTTTGGCACTCATCTCAAGGTCTGAAATCCCACATGTGGAAAATTCTCCCTTGTGGCTTACCAACCCCTGCCCCCTTCCCCCCAATAACATGCTGAATCTTTGTATCACAGGCAACTAGCAAGTCTTCATATTGTGCAAGTGTCAAGTGTTTAATTGATCAGTGCCACCATTTAAGCCCTTGTCATTGGGTTGTAGCTGTCCCAGGGAGTGGGTGGAGTTTACACACACTCTCCAGGTCAGCATTCCAGCTGGTCACATGCTGTGTGACTTCAGAGGCATTTTTAGGTGAGACTGTTTCTCCAGATGGAACAGCTCCATACTCGCGTTTCTTGTAGGCTCTTATTTTTTTTTAAATGTATTTTAAATGTATTTAAAAGTGTATTTAAAAAAAATGTAAAGAAAAAACAGTTGGAAATCACTTTTTTGGGGACAGGACTTTTGATGTCCTTGAAGAATATTCTCGAATCCTTGTTCTGTTTTTGTCTTTCTTAAGTTGAATAATCTGAACTTTTTTCTCTGTATAAATACATTTTTAATCGATGCAGTGTCTTTTTTAGCAGTTATCCTATGAACTACTGCCTTGTCCTTTCTAAATTTTTGTCACTGAGCTAGACATAATAGAGCGTTTTATTGATTCTGTGCTGCACTTTTTTTTTTTTTTTTAATTTTAACATTTCTGAAACTGGACTGTACTTCCCAAACCAGTGACATTTAACAGTTGCCTTCAGCCAGGTGACCTGGTTGTCCTTGCCTTATCCGATACATTTCAGTTTTTCCTTTTCTTTTTATTAGTGCCCAAGAATAATATGTTATTAAAAATATGTCTAAGTTTAAAACAACTCTTTCAATAAAAATAAAATGAAAATTCTTTAGTAGTAAGAAATGATGCCATAGTTTATTTAATTGGCAGCAATTTTCTTCTGTAGTGCTTGATAAAATAATGGTGCATCTTAGAACTGACAGATTCCTAGATTCAAGGAAACACAGTGTATACTTTAATTGGTTTGGTTTCTAAGTTCAAGGGCCTAGGTGGTGTCTGGTGTATATATAACAGCTTCTCGTGGTGGTTTGATCAGAACAAAACATAATGAAAAGATTGTACTGAGACCCCTTGGCTACTGCTTGTGTCTTCTGGCCACTCATTAAAAAATAAAGCAGCATTTGACCTGTTCGGCTGGTGGTCCACCGTGATCTCTTGATGATTTTTTTCTTTACTCTCAGCCCATAACTGTTTTCCATCTTTGGTTTGAAGTACCTAAAGCCTGATAATGGAGTTTATAGCTTCCTTCTTGAGTTTCCCATATGATGTGCCCTTTTACCCATGATGTAAGACATCCTGTCTGAGATGTTTTCCTTTAAGAAAGCAAAACGGTCTCATCTGGTGGGCAGGGATTGTAGTCGGCGTCTGTGTCTTTCCTGCAGGCCTAGAGGAAGGTGAAGATGAAGGCAGCAGAATTCTGCATGTGTTGTACTGTTTGGTAGGAGCTTTACCGAGAGAGAAAGACAGTACTGTGATTTCCAGGGAAGGGAGTGATGGGCTCTGCTCCATGTAGGGAAAGGAGTCTCACAGAAGTAACCTTTTAACGGGGTTGTTGTGAGGAGAAGGGCCTTGCAGCTAGGGTATGGTGAGTACTGAAATGTGCCTACACCAGTGCTGTGGAGAGATGGCAGGGAGTGAGTACTTTGGGACCAGATCCTGCGGGTCTTTATACTGTGGTTCTTCCTTATTTGTTGGCTTTGCAAATAATTTATACTCTTCAAAATCAAGATCCTCTAAACAAAGTAGTGGTTACCAGTGCAGAGAGGGAAGGGAGGAAGGGGCAATACAGGAGTTAGAGGACTAAGAGTATAATTATGTATAAAGTAAGCTACAAGGCTATATTGTACATGGGGAATATAGCCAGCATTTTATAATAACCATTAATGTAGTGTAATCTTTAAAAGATGTGAGTCAATATATTCTGCACCTGTAACATATATTATTGTACATAAACTATACTTCCACTTAAAAATTAAAAAGTCAGGATCCTCTACTTAAACAAAATCTTTTTGAGCCCCTTTGCAGCCGGGCAGCATGCAGTGAGGACGCGGACTGCTTGGCCAGGGGGTTCTGTTGGGAGGAGAATCAGGCTTAGGGTCATGAACTTATATTGTAAACTTGAAACAGGTCGAAAGCTGAATTTTGGGAGCTGCCTGCAGTTTCCATCAGGGAGGCTTTTGAGATCAGCCAGAGGGACTCTGGGAAGGAAGCTTAAAAGACAGAACTGGTCTCAGAGGTCTGATCTAAGGGCCCAGAAGTTGTAGCATCACATTCAGGCCAGAGAGCAGGCAGGATATTTTTAATCCTGGGTTCCACCTGCAAGTGTCCCCAGTCTTGGCAGGCCAAGTGGTAGATAGAGCCAAGTAGCTGATGGCTTACAAAAAGGAGCTGCCACAGCAGCTGGGTGCTGCTTCCCTGGCAGGGCCCACCTGCGTGAGATGCTGCATTTCCCCTGACAGCACAAGGCCAGTGCTGGACAGAGCAGAGGCTCAGGCAGCCTGCCCTGAATTAAGCCAGACTCCCATACACAGGCTGCAGGGTCTGAGCCACTTAGGCAGTCTGGATCTGCTTAATAAATGGGGACTCCTGGGGAAAGTCAGTCACAGGAGAGCCTGATGGCTTGGATTTTGAGTGTCGAGTTGCTGGATGAGCAGGATGGAAAGCCTTTTCCCTTTCTCCTTCTTTCCTCGTTTTTCTTTCCTCATTGGAAAGTGTTCCAGAGAGTAAACGTTGTGTTTAAATGAGTCTTAAGTATGAATTTGGATGGATCAGCCTTTGGATTTTGTTATAACTCTGGTCTCTCCTCATTTTATTTCAGTGGTTTTTTCTTTTGGCCTACTTCCGTAAATCATTTTAATGCCAAGTAATATGAGCAACCTGTATTTTATTGGAAAAAATCTATATTCATAGCAATTTCCAATATGTGCCAAAATATCACTGTCATGATATTTTATGTCTATTCCAGAGCAAACAATTAAAGAGCAATTTCATTGGCAAATGTTAACAATAAAAATGGGATTAGCAATACACTAGTTTGACAATTATATTGTTTTAGCAGTTCTCAATGATAGCAGTTGAAGCAAGCTTGAATAAATCTTCCAAGTCAATGGTACCTTTAGGAAAGAATCTCTTTGTGGACTTTTGGTGCTGCATTGCTTTAGTCCTGTTTAACCCCCAGTGGATGCCTGAAAACACAGGGTGCTATCAAACCCTGCATGCGTGTGTGCTAAGTCTCTTCAGTCATGTCCAACTCTTTGCGACACTATGGACCGTAGCCCACCAGGCTCCTCTATCCATATCATTCCCCAGGCAAGAATACTGGCGTAGGTTGCCGTTCCCTTCTCCAGGGGGTCTTCCCAACCCAGGGATCGGACCACATCTCTTAAGTCTCCTGCATTGGCAGGCGGGTTCTTTACCACCAGAACCACCTGGAAAGCCCTGTGGACCTTTGGAGCATAAAGGATTTAATCACTGAGATACTAAGGTAGTACACACTGGTAGCCACATCACACTTAAGAAATGTTTCTAATCCCGAGTATTCATCAGACTTTTAAAGTTACTTTGATCTGTTCTAGTTGCAGCCCATCTAATGTGAGTTGGTTCTTAGGGTTAAATGACAAGTTCCTTATAAGCTAAGACTCTGTTTGTGTTCAATATGCCATTGATAAGCTTCTGCTATGCAGTTGAGCATGAATTTCTAAAACAGGAAACATGGTTTGATTCCAATTTCAAAATGCTTGACCTAGGAAAGTACTTTAAAAGTTACACAAAGAGTACTTACTGGATGCAGGGGGTGAATCTGATTCTTCAACCTACATGGATGCCAGTTGGGGATTGTGTGGATTGTAGGATGGACTGATAACCAATTCATGTTGTATATGAAGATGAGTTTATACACCGCTAACATACTGCTGTTAAAGTGTGTACTTTGAAGTGTTTTATTTGGTGGGGATTGGGAAGGAGGTGGGTTGGCACAGATCTGTTCTTAGTAGCTTGTGTCATAAATGTATATTTGCAGGATAACTCTTTCAGGCAGAGGTGCAATGTATTGATACTGGCTTGAATGAAGTGAATTTGTTCACATAGCAACTGAACCAGTGGCTTTGATCTGATCAATACCATGTTACCTAGTTAGCTGAATAAATGGGTTGAAACTTAGTAAAATAAACCTATCAATAACTTGGGTAAAGCATGATTGGTTTCTGCATAATCAGCCCACTTGGGCTTTGAAAGAATATGGACTTTATTAAGTTAAAAGCTACAAGCTATACTCATTGAAAAAAATGCTGAAATAAGGCTTAGGATACCTTTGGCCAATCTCAGGGCACATAGTGAGAGTGTCACGTAGGGCTTCTCCCAGGCCACTGGGATCTTGAGTTTTATCATCATCCTTCTTGTTTCTCGGGCTTCCCTGGTGTCTCAGACTGTAAAGAATCTGCCTGCAATGGAGGAGACCTGGGTTCGATCCCTGGGTTGGGAAGATCCCCTGGAAGGAGGGCATGGCCACCCACTCCAGTATTCTTGCCTGGAGAATCCCCAAGGACAGAGGAGTCTGGCGGGCCACAGTCCATGGGGTCCCAAAGAGTTGGACACAGCTGAGCGACCAAGCACAAACACATTCTTGTTTCTAGTTCTGCTCCAATTCCTGGGCTTCACACTGAGGAAACATACTAATTCTTCCTTCTTTCTTCTCTACAAGGAGGTGGCCTAGTTATAAAGCATAGAAGAAGAAGGTGATAAGTACTTACTTCCGTAGAGTGTAAGTTATTGTGTTTTGGTTTTTTTAAAAATTCTTAGTTGATAGTGGAATGAGGCTTGTGAAGTAAGGGTAAAATTAGGGCACAGCAAGCAAGTGAAACCTCAAAGAGAATAAGTCACAGACAAGTGAAGAAAGGTGTGGTCCAGTAAAGTGTCACGAGAGGGAATCGAGAGGAAAGAAACACTGGATTAAATTTTGAAAAGCAGAAGCGTTAGTATAATACTGGAGGAAGAGGCAGAACTCTTGGCTGAAGGTCCGTGAATCTTAGGTACTTATGTGCGCCTCTCCCCCTGCACTCATCTCATTGCCTGTGCTGTTGATTACATGTCTCGTGTAGACCTGCGCTTTCCAGCATGGTAGCCAGCAGCCACATAGAGCGCAGCAAGCATGCGAAACGTGGCTGGTCTGAATTGAGATGCAGTCCAAGTGTCAAATACATATCAAATTTCCAAGGGAAAAATGAATGTAAAGTAGTTGAGTGATTTCCTTGTATTGATTACATGTTTAAATGGCAGCATTTGGAGCATATTGGGCTAAATGGACTATTATTAAAATTAATTTTGTTTCTTTCCCTTTTTTTTTTTACTGCAACTTTTAGAATATTAAAAATATATTGCTTGCATTCTATTTCTGTTGGATTGTGCTGCAGTAGGTGATTTTCTATCTATTTTCTCCATTGCATTGTGAATTTCCCTTCAGGAGAAAGTCACTCTGAACACAGCCACGTTTGTCTCCAGCACATTGTCCTCCCTGCTTTTTGCTTTTCAGTACTTTTATGGGATGGTTAAATAGCATCACGGACTCAGTGGACACGAGTTTGAGCAAACTCTGGGAGATAGTGAAGGATAGGGAAGCCTGGGATGCTGCAGTCCATGAGGTCACAAAGAGTCAGACAGGATTTAGCGACTGAAGAACAACAGCAATGTTTTATTTTATTAGTGAAGAAGTGAGGGAGGCAAGGTATGGTTGTTCAGTTTAGACCCTTTCCTCCTAGAGTGCAATCACAGTTGACCTTTCTCCTTTGATGGTGGATTGGGAGATGAAACAGTAGGAAGGGCCACCATTCTTTAGTATAATACATTCACAAAAGGCAGTGTGGTTGGAGCTCCCCTGAATTTTGGCCTTGACTAGTGATATCACTCACTTTTACTTCTTTCCTAATGCTGCTTTATATGAGGATGCCCAGCCATTGGCCATTGGTCAACTTTGGGTTCAGGCTTGTGTTCAAATGCCCACTGTGTTCACGAGGCCTTGCCCATTCTCATAGCTCCAAAGTCCCATGTGTCTGGGGCTCTTTGATAGATGGATCCAAGTAAAATAGCTTGTGGTAAGTATAAAGAGTTACCTAAAGAGTCAAGTTTAAAAGCGATGATCATTCTTTCTCAATATATGGCCAGCGAATGGTACATTTTCTTGGAATTCTTCGGTAATGTAGGACCCCATGAGTTTATTCATGTGCTAAACTACTGAGAATGCCAATGTAGGAATGTGGGAATACCACTAAAAAGTCACTAGATTTGAAGAAAGCAGCAAGCATCTACTAGCATTTGCTTTTCATGCTCTTTGCATTTGTTTTCTTGGATGAGTAAGAGCAGAATTTATGTGCTTATGCAGCACTGCAAAGGGTTTTCAGGCTGAGCCAGGAAATCTGATGCACTAAAGTAGTTTACAAATTTATGGGAAAAGGAGAGCTTTTTAAATAGTTATAGCAAGTGAAATTGCATTTTGGATTTATTAGAGGTACCAAATTGGAGGAGGACTGTGATGAGCCAGTGAGGACAAGTTATTACAAAGGATTTTTTGGTTTATTTTTGCTGACAACAAAAACAGTACATGCTTGTAAAATGTTCAAACAGTACAGAAATGTCAAAGATAGAATGTGAAAGTCTTCCTAATAGTTTGACGCATATTTTCTTCACTATTTTCCATGTATGTATTATATCTCTCTTTTCTTTTAAAAAAAATGGGACCTCTCTTTTCTTTTAAAAATTTTAAAAAATAATATATTTTTATCTATCTTACATTGTAATGTTCATGGCAGCAGGGTGTGTGTGTATACACCCATATGCTGTGCTGTTGCTGTGCTTAATTGCTCAGTCATATCCAACTCTTTGCAGCCCCATGGACTGCACCCACCAGGCTCCTCTGTCCATGGGGATTCTCCAAGCAAGAATACTGGAGTGGGTTGCCATGTCCTCCTCCAGGGGATCGTCCCAATCCACAGATCAAACCCAGGTTGCATTGGAGGCAAATTCTTTACCGTCTGAGCCACCAGGGAAGCCCATGAATACTGGAGTGGGCAGCCTATCCCTTCGCCAGGGAATCTTCCCAACCCAGGAATCAAACCAAGGCTCCTGCATTGCAGGCGCATTCTTTTACCAGCCGAGCTACCAGGGAAGCCCCATGTACACCTGTAGGCATTATTTATTTCTATTATGTGTTAAATGTATAATTTGATGAGTTCTCACATATGTATTCAATCGAAATAATGAACACAACCGTCATCCTCCAAAGTTTCTTTGTGCTTATTTTTAATCTATTCCCCCGGCCCCACTCCTGTCCCAGGCAACTGTTAATTCACTTACAGTTTAGATTAGGTTGCATTTCCTAGAATTTTATATACATGAGTAGTAAAGGGGTGGACTCTTTTCTTTTTTAATGACTCCCTGGCTTCTTTTATTGAACATACTTTTTCCTAGGGAGAAAGCATTAGGTCTGATGTGACCCATGGGGTTTTGTTAGAAGCCTTGAGAAGGTTGAGAAGTTCCCTTTCATTCCTAGTTTGCTGAGAGATTTCACTGTAATGGACTGTTTCTCTTCATCTATTAAAATGATCATGTAATTCTTTATTTTTTAAAAAAACATGGTGAAATTATTGATTTGTGTGTGTGTGTGTTAAACCAGTCTGGCCACCTAGAGTTAAAACACGTCATGCTGTTTTTTTTTTAATATATAACATTTGATTTGATTTAGTAGAAGTTCTAAGTATTTTTGTGACTGTGTCCATGAAGGATGTTGTTCTATAGTTTTCTTGGAGTCTTTTTCTGATTTTTGTATCAGGGGAATATTGGCCCCAGGGAATGAGTTGGAATATGTTCCCTTCACTTTAGTTTTTTGGAAAAAATTTCTTTCACAGTTGGCATTTATCTTCTCCTTTAAATGTTTAGTAAAAATAACCAGTGAAGCCACTTGGGCTTGAAGTTATCTTTGTGGGAAAGTTTTAAAGTATAAATTTATTTTTATGAATGGATATACCGTTAATTCAGTTTATTTCTTCTTGATAACTTCAAGGAATTTGTATATTTCATTTAAGTTGTCAAATTTATTGGCATGAGGTTGTTATGATACCGCCTTATTATCCTTTTAGTGTTTGAGAATCTATAGTGATGCCTCCCTTTCATTTCTCATACCGCTTATTTGAATAGTAATGAGAAATTGACTATTTGCTCTCTCTCTTTTTTTCCTCCTCTGATTTAGTTAGCTAGAGGTTTACAGCCTTTATTTGCCTTCTGAAAGAAGAACTCACTTTTGGTTTTATTGATTTTCCCCCTGATTTGTTTTTTCATTAATTTCTGCTCTTTATTATACCATTTTCTCTATTTTCTTGGGGTTAGCTTTTTGCTTTTATTCTAATTTTTTAAGAAATACTGAGGTCATGAGTTTATGACTTCTGTCTTACTAATATGATCATTTAGTACTATAAATCTCCATCTAAGCACTGTCCTAGTTCCATCCTACAAAATTTAGATGTTTCGTTTTCATTCAGTTCAGCATAATTTGTAATTTCCATTGTGATTTCTTTTTTGATTCATGGATTATTTAGAAGTCTGTTATTTAGTTTTCCCATATTTGAGGCTCACAGGTACACTTTTGTTGATTTCGGTTTAATTACACTGAGGTTAGAGAGCATACTGTGTATGTTTTCCATCCCATACAGTTTCCTCAGGCTTGTTTTGTCACCCAGTCTGTGGTCTGCTTTGGTAAGTGGTGAGTGTCTCCCCTGTACTTGTGAAGCAAGTGTAACTGCTGCTGTTGGTTGGAATGCCCCCCGAATGTCAGTGAAGTCAAGGTGGCTGTTACAGCCTGTTCAGATCTGTGTCTTTACTGGTATTGTGTCAACTTGTCTGTCACTTTTGAGAGAGGGGTAATGGTGTCTCTGACTATACTTGTGTCTTTGGCTATTTCTGTTTTGGTTATACCATTGTTGTTTTCTGCTTTGTAACTCTCTTAGTCCATGTAAAAATTAAATTTGGGATTATGTGTTATCTTGAGGAGTGGAACTGTTGATCATAATGAGATTCTCCTCTTTCTCCCTGGCCATATTTTTTGTCCTAAAATCCACTTTATCTGATGTTAGTATCACCACTGCAGCTTTCTTTGATTAGTAGACACGTATTTTCCCATCACTTAAATTTTAGCCTATCTGTGTGTTTATATTTAAAAGTGTTTTCCTGGCAATAGATGTAGTTGAGTTTTACCTTTTTATTCAGCCTTACATAATTAGTCTTCTGTCTTAGGTGCTTAGAACATTTTCATTAAATGTAAATATTGATATTAACATATTTTAATCTGTTGTACCATCTCACTACTGGTTTTATATCACTTCTCCTGTTCTTTCTCCTTTATTTCTGTCTTTTCCAGCTGTCTTTTGTTCCAGTAGAGTACTTTGCCTTTTAGTGATTGGTGGAGGGTTTACAATATGCATCTTTAATTTACCTCAGTCTGCCCAGTGTCATGTAGGTAATTGCCCTGGTCTATGATCGCACAGAGTTGGACACAACTGAAGCAACTTAGCAGCAGCATGATCACCTCCAGATAAATTACCGGACAGAGCAGCCAAGGGCTCCCTGAGCACAAAGGATCACAGATCAAAAACAAAAACTCACATCACGTGTTTTAGAATCATTTACGTATGTACAATGAGAAGCAAGGTATAGGGTAGATTAACACATTTTAAATAGGGTGCAGGCAGGGTGACGTACACTCCATCTGAATCCTGGGTAACAGTATGTTAATATCCCCCCGCCCTCGTGAACCTTCCTCTGAGTTGAGTGTGAGGAGCACGGCCCACCAGTGGAAAGTGTCTCACACCAATAACACATACTTGGAGAGACATGTGTAGTTGGCCCTGTTTGTACTTGGTGGTGAACTGGCTCACCATCCTTGGGTTTTATTTGTGTTTCTTAACCAAAGAACACACCAGACCTGAATAGATGTCACTGATGTGTGAGTTAGTTAAAACTTCATGTATACTGAATGTTTTTGGTACTTGCTGTTGTAGTATTCAGTTTAATATTTAGTGCATCTTGAGTACTTAGGGTCCAGCTGTCTTATGTATGGTTAGTGACTCATGGACACTAGGTTTCTTCTGGTCCTTTCATTTGGTTCTGTTCACGTCTAGCACACTTACACTCTGTATGTCATGTAATATAGGCATCACGCGTTCCATTTTTTCTTCCATCTCAGAATTAAATCCTCCTTGTAATATGGAAGTGTAGTTTACACCACTTCCTATTTCATGCAAGAATCTTTCAGCAGCACACTTCTATTTTTAGTGACTTCTTATCACATACATCCTGAAATCGAATTCCTGCCAAACCCCATGTGAGCCGACTGTGGCTCCTGCCGCACGTCCTCCTCACTTTTCTTTCCCAGCTGTGCTGTCACCATGTTACCAGCTCAGTTTACTGAATAGACAATGCGTAGACCTGCCTTTCTTCTTCTCAGGACCTTTGCTTCTACCAGTCCCTCTCCCCAGAATATTCTTCTCCCATCTCCTTGCATGACTGAGTGCATCTCATCCTTCAGGTTTCAGAGAGACCTCTCTACCTCATCCAAACTATGAGCATGTGGGCCTGTGTCTCTCGCCTCACCTGCCGTCTGGCACAGAGTACCATTAAGTGGCCACCGTTACATATCGAACAGTTAAGGTGTCATGCATTATTACTTCTAATGTAGTGCTGGACTTAACATGCACGCTTTTGAAAGGACTTAGTTACAAACAAGTCCTTTTACTTTTTCAACAAATCATTGGCTACAGGCTTTAGTCTCTGCAAAAACCCCTCAGTCGGTAATGTGTTAACTGTAGTACATTATCAGAAGCAGAAAATCTACATTGGTATACCTTGTCTGCATCATTCAATCTATGTATATTTTTTGAGATTTGTTTTATAGCAAAGAACATGGCCTTTTGGTGTATGTTCTATGGACGCTTGAAAGGAATGTGTATTCTGCTGTTATTGGTTGAAGTGACTGTTGGATGGTGGTGCTGTTTAGTTCTATATTGCTGATTTTCTTTCTAATTATCTTATTAGTTGGGAAAGAGGGGTGTTTAAGCCTTTAATTATAATTATGAATTTGTTTCTGTCTCTTGTTTCCCAGTTTGTAGTTCCATGTGTTTGCATCTCTATTCTCGGTTCATAGATATTTAAGATTGTTGTGTCTTCTTAGTTATTTTAAGTCATTTTATCCTTATTTTGTCATTATGTAATATCTGTGTTCCTTTTAATTTTCTTTTCTCTAGAGTGTATGTTTTCTGGTACCAATATAACCACACTTGCTTTGTTTTGACTAATGTTTGATAAGTGTGTCTCTTTCTATCCTTTTAATGTTTGGCCTCCCTTTATCGTTATCGTTTATATGAGTTTCTTGTAGGCAGCATGTAGTTGGGTCATTTTTATTTCTTAATCCATTCTTCAAATCTGTCTTTTCAGTAGTTCATTTAGACCTTTTATATTTAATGTAATTATTGATATGTTAGATGTTAAATTTGCCATATTTTTTTTCCCTTCCCCCCCCAGTTCTCTGCTTTCTTTTTCCTGTTTTCCTGTGGATTACTTCAATATTTAGTTATCATGTCTCCTTAATCTCCTCTAGGCTGTGGCATTTCTTCAGACGTTACATGTTTTGAATGACCTTGGTAGTTTTGAATATTACTGGTGTTTTGAAGAATATTACATAATTTGAATATGTCCATTTTTTCTCTCATGATAAGCTCGTTACGGGTTTGGGGGAGGAATAGCACAGGCTGAAGTACTGTTTTCATCACATCGTATCAAAGATGTCTGCAGTCGACAAGACCTGTCACCGAGTGTGTCAAACCTCGATTAAGTGGCTGGCGGTTGTCAGTTTTCTAAAGGTTACTCCTCTCCAACCCCCTCCATTTCTGTACTTTACTTTAGGAAGCAAGTCATTAGGCAAGTCTGGCACTCAAAGGGTGAGGATTATGTTCTAGCTTCTTGAGGATAGAGTATCTACACCGATTGTTTGAAATTCTCTATACAGATTTCTCTCTTTTCCCCATTTAGTTACTCTGACAACTTTAAAACTTCTCCCCTAGTTACTGACTCTTCAAGGTTTCTTTTCTTCTTTAATTTACATTGGAAATTTGAATTTTTCTAGAATATCTACTTCACTATTAAAGTACATTATGTAAATATTTATTTTCATATATGGACATTTACCCTTCTTCCTAATTTGGGGTATCTGTGACTTCTCTCATTTTGTCTGCATTAAGATAACTAGTGTTTAATGGTTCCCCCCTCCCCCTCCCCAATCTCCAGTTCTTGGATATTTACCAGTCGAACTGATTGTATTCTATTACATTAATGTAAGAAATCATTAATCGTTGCTTTTTCTCTTTTCACTAGAATTGTTTTGTTCTTTTCTTGGTCTCTTGATGAAAGTGCTTTTATCCATTTATCAGTTTTCCTTCTGAGAAATAACAGGCATCAACCAGAACAACATCCATTTTCCCAGTATGTGTCAGAGAGACAAGTGGAGAGTATTACTGTGTGGGGGTGTGGACTGTGGCCTGTGGTGATGTGATTATGGTTGTTCAGCCCATTGGCTGTCAGGCGCTTCTGGGCATAGGAAAATGGAGCACAGGTCTGGGCCTCAGTGAGCTCACGGTTCACTGTGGAGGCAGGCAGAGCTCTATAGCTGTAACATGGAACAGTGTAAATTATGACAGAGACACAGTGGGCCAACTCCCTGCTGGGGGAGATCAGCGCCCCTTCCAGGAGGGAAGCACCCTTGTGCTGGGGAGCGCGATGGACCATGTTCACCAGCAGAAGCATGTGCTTGCTCTGCTCCGCTCCTCAGAGGGTGGCTGGCAGGCCTCTCCTTCCTGTGCTTAGGTGACTTTCTGCTCACCTGTCAACATCAGCTGCAAGTGGGTCCTCGTCTGTCTTCCCAGCTGTCTCTTTCAAGGGTTACCTGAAATGTCTCTGTCCCAGGTGCTCATAGCACCCTGTCCTCCTTAATAACACGTGTCAAAGTTTGCAGTTTTAGGGTTGTTTTGGGTGATTAGTTGATTAACAAAGTCTACTGCTAGATTTCTGACTTTGTGAAGTAGGGGCGATGTCATATTTGTTTGCCATTGTTTTCCCTGCTCTTGGATAGCTGACTGGCACATAGTAGGTGCTCAGAGAGTGAGTGAGTAAGGGGATGAGTGAGTGAGTAAGGGGATGAGTGGGTGTGTAAGGGGATGAGTGGGTGTGTAAGGGGTGGTGGTTGACGATAAGGGAAGGTATTTGGGGTCCACACTGTGAAGGGTTTTATGTCCCTGCTGGGGAGTTCAGACTCTGCTTCCTGTCCTCTGTGAACCTTGGAAGAATGTTAACCAAGGGTTTGACATGGTCAGCTTTACTTTAGAAAGATCTGCCTGGGAACCATTTGTGTGGAAAGCATATTTTCAAACTGTGAGTAAAACAAGCAATATTAAGTAGATACTTTTTATTTTTTTTTGTTGTTTTTTAAAAAAAATTTTTAACTTTATAATATTGTATTGGTTTTGCCATATATCAACATGAATCCGCCACAGGTATACACGTGTTCCCCATCCTGAACCCTCCTCCCTTCTCCCTCCCCATACCATCCCTCTGGGTCGTCCCAGTGCACCAGCCCCAAGCATCCAGTATCGTGCATCGAACCTGGACTGGTGACTAGTTTCATATATGATATTATACATATTTCAATGCCATTCTCCCAAATCATCCCACCCTCTCCCTCTCCCACAGAGTCCAAAAGACTGTTCTATACATCAGTATCTCTTTTGCTGTCTCATATACAGGGTTATTGTTACCATCTTTCTAAATTCCATATATATGCATTAGTATACTGTATTGGTGTTTTTCTTTCTGGCTTACTTCACTCTGTATAATAGGCTCCAGTTTCATCCACCTCATTAGAACTGATTCAAATGTATTCTTTTTAATGGCTGAGTAATACTCTATTGTGTGTATGTACCACAGCTTTCTTATCCATTCATCTGATGACGGACATCTAGGTTGCTTCCATGTCCTGGCTATTATAAACAGTGCTGCGATGAACATTGGGGTACACGTGTCTCTCTCCCTTCTGGTTTCCTCAGTGTGTATGCCCAGCAGTGGGATTGCTGGATCATAAGGCAGTTCTATTTTTTATTTCCAGTTTTTTTAAGGAATCTCCACACTGTTCTCCATAGTGGCTGTACTAGTTTGCATTCCCACCAACAGTGTAAGAGGGTTCCCTTTTCTCCACACCCTCTCCAGCATTTATTGCTTGTAGACTTTTGGATCGCAGCCATTCTGACTGGCGTGAAATGGTACCTCATAGTGGTTTTGATTTGCATTTCTCTGATAATGAGTGATGTTGAGCATCTTTTCATGTGTTTGTTAGCCATCTGTATGTCCTCTTTGGAGAAATGTCTATTTAATTCTTTGGGCCATTTTTTGATTGGGTCATTTATTTTTCTGGAGTTGAGCTGCAGGAGTTGCTTGTATATTTTTGAGATTAGTTGTTTGTCAGTTGCTTCATTTGCTATTATTTTCTGCCATTCTGAAGGTTGTCTTTTCACCTTGCTTATAGTTTCCTTTGTTGTGCAGAAGCATTTAAGTTTAATTAGGTCCCATTTGTTTATTTTTGCTTTTATTTCCAATATTCTGGGAGGTGGGTCATAGAGGATCCTGCTGTGATGTATGTCAGAGAGTGTTTTGCCTATGTTCTCCTCTAGGAGTTTTATAGTTTCTGGTCTTACGTTGAGATCTTTAATCCATTTTGAGTTTATTTTTGTGTATGGTGTTAGAAAGTGTTCTAGTTTCATTCTTCTACAAGTGGTTGACCAGTTTTCCCAGCACCACTTGTTAAAGAGATTGTCTTTAATCCATTGTATATTCTTGCCTCCTTTGTCAAAGATAAGGTGTCCGTATGTGCGTGGATTTATCTCTGGGCTTTCTATTTTGTTCCATTGATCTATGTTTCTGTCTTTGTGCCAGTACCATACTGTCTTGATGACTGTGGCTTTGTAGTAGAGCCTGAAGTCAGATAGGTTGATTCCTCCAGTTCCATTCTTCTTTCTCAAGATCGCTTTGGCTCTTTGAGGTTTTTTGTATTTCCATACAAATTGTGAAATTATTTGTTCTAGCTCTGTGAAGAATACTGTTGGTAGCTTGATAGGGATTGCATTGAATCTATAAATTGCTTTGGGTAGTACACTCATTTTCACTATATTGATTCTTCCAATCCATGAACATGGTATATTTCTCCATTTATTAGTGTCCTCTTTGATTTCTTCCACCAGTGTTTTATAGTTTTCTATATATAGGTCTTTAGTTTCTTTAGGTAGATATATTCCTAAGTATTTTATTCTTTCCATTGCAATGGTGAATGGAATTGTTTCCTTAATTTCTCTTTCTGTTTTCTCATTATTAGTGTATAGGAATGCAAGGGATTTCTGTGTGTTGATTTTATATCCTGCAACTTTACTATAATCATTGATTAGTTCTAGTAATTTTCTGGTGGAGTCTTTAGGGTTTTCTATGTAGAGGATCATGTCATCTGCAAATAGTGAGAGTTTTACTTCTTCTTTTCCAATTTGGATTCCTTTTCTTTCTTTTTCTGCTCTGATTGCTGTGGCCAAAACTTCCAAAACTATGTTGAATAGTAATGGTGAAAGTGGGCACCCTTGTCTTGTTCCTGACTTTAGAGGAAATGCTTTCAATTTTTCACCATTGAGGATAATGTTTGCTGTGGGTTTGTCATATATAGCTTTTATTAGGTTGAGGTATGTTCCTTCTATTCCAGTTTTCTGGAGAGTTTTTATCATAAATGGGTGTTGAATTTTGTCAAAGGCTTTCTCTGCATCTATTGAGATAATCATATGGTTTTTATTTTTCAATTTGTTAATGTGGTGTATTATATTGATTGATTTGCGGATATTGAGGAATCCTTGCATCCCTGGGATAAAGGCCACTTGGTCATGGTGTATGATCTTTTTAATGTGTTGTTGGATTCTGATTGTTAGAATTTTGTTAAGGATTTTTGCATCTATGTTCATCAGTGATATTGGCCTGTAGTTTTCTTTTTTTGTGGCATCTTTGTCAGGTTTTGGTATTAGGGTGATGATGGCCTCATAGAATGAGTTTGGAAGTTTACCTTCCTCTGCAATTTTCTGGAAGAGTTTGAGCAGGATAGGTGTCAGCTCTTCTCTAAATTTTTGGTAGAATTCAGCTGTGAAGCCGTCTGGACCTGGGCTTTTGTTTGCTGGAAGATTTTTGATTACAGTTTCAATTTCCATGCTTGTGATGGGTCTGTTAAGATTTTCTATTTCTTCCTGGTCCAGTTTTGGAAAGTTGTACTTTTCTAAGAATTTGTCTTTTTCTTCCACGTTGTCCATTTTATTGGCATATAATTGTTGATAGTAGTCTCTTATGATCCTTTGTATTTCTGTGTTGTCTGTTGTGATCTCTCCTTTTTCATTTCTAATTTTATTGATTTGATTTTTCTCCCTTTGTTTCTTGATGAGTCTGGCTAATGGTCTGTCAATTTTATTTATCCTTTCAAAGAACCAGCTTTTGGCTTTGTTGATTTTTGCTATGGTCTCTTTTGTTTCTTTTGCATTTATTTCTGCCCTAATTTTTAAGATTTCTTTCCTTCTACTAACCCTGGGGTTCTTCATTTCTTCCTTTTCTAGTTGCTTTAGGTGTAGAGTTAGGTTATTTATTTGACTTTTTTCTTGTTTCTTGAGGTGTGCCTGTTTTGCTATGAGCTTTCCCCTTAGGACTGCTTTTACAGTGTCCCACAGGTTTTGGGTTGTTGTGTTTTCATTTTCATTTGTTTCTATGCAAATTTTGATTTCTTTTTTGATTTCTTCTGTGATTTGTTGGTTATTCAGCAGCATGTTGTTCAGCCTCCATATGTTGGAATTTTTAATAGTTTTTCTCCTATAATTGAGATCTAATCTTACTGCATTGTGGTCAGAAAAGATGCTTGGAATGATTTGTATTTTTTTTAAATTACCAAGGCTAGATTTATGGCCCAGGATGTGATCTGTCCTGGAGAAGGTTCCATGTGCGCTTGAGAGAAAGGTGAAATTCATTGTTTTGGGATGAAATGTCCTATAGATATCAATTAGGTCTAACTGGTCTATTGTATCGTTTAAAGTTTGTGTTTCCTTGTTAATTTTCTGTTTAGTTGATCTATCCATAGGTGTGAGTGGGGTATTAAAGTCTCCGACTATTATTGTGTTATTGTTAATTTCTCCTTTCATACTTGTTAGCATTTGTCTTACATATTGCGGTGCTCCCGTGTTGGGTGCATATATATTTATAATTGTTATATCTTCTTCTTGGATTGATCCTTTGATCATTATGTAGTGACCATCTTTGTCTCTTTTCACAGCCTTTGTTTTAAAGTCAATTTTATCTGATATGAGTATTGCTACTCCTGCTTTCTTTTGGTCTCTATTTGCATGGAAAATCTTTTTCCAGCCCTTCACTTTCAGTCTGTATGTGTCCCCTGTTTTGAGGTGGGTCTCTTGTAGACAACATATGTAGGGGTCTTGTTTTTGTATCCATTCAGCCAGTCTTTGTCTTTTGGTTGGGGCATTCAACCCATTTACATTTAAGGTAATTACTGATAAGTATGATCCCGTTGCCATTTACTTTATTGTTTTGGGTTCGAATTTATACTCCCTTTTTGTGTTTCCTGTCTAGAGAATATCTTTTAGTATTTGTTGGAGAGCTGGTTTGGTGGTGCTGAATTCTCTCAGCTTTTGCTTGTCTGAAAAGCTTTTGATTTCTCCTTCATATTTGAATGAGATCCTTGCTGGGTACAGTAATCTGGGCTGTAGGTTATTTTCTTTCATCACTTTAAGTATGTCTTGCCATTCCTTCCTGGCTTGAAGAGTTTCTATTGAAAGATCAGCTGTTATCCTTATGGGAATTTCCTTGTGTGTTATTTGTTGTTTTTCCCTTGCTGCTTTTAATATTTGTTCTTTGTGTTTGATCTTTGTTAATTTGATTAATATGTGTCTTGGGGTGTTTCGCCTTGGGTTTATCCTGTTTGGGACTCGCTGGGTTTCTTGGACTTGGGTGATTATTTCCTTCCCCATTTTAGGGAAGTTTTCAACTATTATCTCCTCAAGTATTTTCTCATGGTCTTTCTTTTTGTCTTCTTCTTCTGGGACCCCTATGATTCGAATGTTGTAGCGTTTAATATTGCCCTGGAGGTCTCTGAGATTGTCCTCATTTCTTTTAATTCGTTTTTCTTTTTTCCTCTCTGATTCATTTATTTCTACCATTCTATCTTCTAATTCACTAATCCTATCTTTTGCCTCTGTTATTCTACTATTTGTTGCCTCCAGAGTGTTTTTAATTTCATTTATTGCATTATTCATTATATATTGACTCTTTTTTATTTCTTCTAGGTCCTTGTTAAACTTTCTTGCATCTTCTCAATCCTTGTCTCCAGGCTATTTATCTGTGATTCCACTTTGATTTCAAGACTTTGGATCATTTTCACTATCATTATTCGGAATTCTTTATCAGGTAGATTCCCTATCTCTTCCTCTTTTGTTTGGTTTGGTGGGAATTTATCCTATTCCTTTATCTGCTGGGTATCCCTCTGTCTCTTCATCTTGTTTAAATTGCTGATTTTGGAGTGTCCTTTCTGTATTCTGGCAGTTTGTGGAGTTCTCTTTATTGTGGCATTTCCTCGCTGTGTGTGGGTTTGTACAGGTGGCTTGTCAAGGTTTCCTGGTTAGGGAAGCTTGTGTCGGTGTTCTAGTGAGTGGAACTGGATTTCTTCTCTCTAGAGTGCAATGAACTGTCCAGTAATGAGTTATGAGATGTCTATGGTTTGGGGGTGACTTTGGGCAGCCTGTATCTTGAAGCTCAGGGCTGTGTTCCTTTGTTGCTGGAGAATTTGCTTGGTATGTCTTGCCCTGGAACTTGTTGGCCCTTGTGTGGTGCTTGGTTTCAGTGTAGGTATGGAGGCGTTTGATGAGCTCCTGTCAATTAATGTTCCTTGGAGTCAGGAGTTCCCTGGAGTCAGGGTTTGGACTTAAGCCTCCTGCTTCCAGTTATTGGTCTTATTTTTACAGTAGTTTCAAAACTTCTCCTTCTATACAGCACCATTGATAAAACATCTACGTTAAAGATGAAAAGTTTCTCCACAGTGAGGGACACCCAGAGAGGTTCACAGCATTACATGGAGAAGAGAAGAGAAGAGGGAGGAGGAAGTTAGAGGTGGCCCGAATGAGATAAGGTGGAGTCAATAGAGGAGAGAGTGGGCTAGCCAGTAATCACTTCCTTATGTGCACTCCACAGCTGGACCGCTCAGAGATGTTCACGGAATTATACAGAGAAGAGAAGGAGGAGGAAGGAGACAGAGGTGGCCAGGAGGATAAAGAGGGGAATGAAAAGGAGGGAGACAGATCCATCCAGTAATCAGTTCCCTAAGTGTTCTCCACTGTCTGGAAGACACAGAAATTCAGAGTTGGGTAGAGTAGAGAGGGGTTAGGGAGGAGACACAGGTGACCTGGTGGAAAAAAAGGAGAGTCCAAAGGGAGAGAGAGCAGTCAAGCCAGTAATCTCGCTCCCTAGTGAAAAATGGGTACTGAAGATTGGGTTCTTAGAGGTACAAAATTGGTAACAAATACATAAAAGCAAAAATTAAAAATCTAGAGTAGAGTTTGGAATTTCAAAAATACGATGTTAAAGAAAAGAAGAAGGAAAAGAAAGAGAGAAAGAACGAACAAACAAAAACAAACAAGGTCATGAAAATTATAAAGAAAATATAGGTACAAAATTGATAATTAATACCAAAAAGCAGTAGTTAAAAATCTAGAGTAGCGTTTGGAATTTCAAAAATAAAATGTTGAAAAAAAGAAGAAAAAGAAAGAGAGAAATAACAAACAAAAACAAACAAAGTCGCAAAAATTATAAAGAAAATACAGGTACAAAATTGATATCAAATACCAAAAAGCATAAATTTAAAATCTAGAGTAGAGTTTGGAATTTCAGGTATACAATGCTATATAAATGAAGAAGAGAAAGAAACAGAGAAAAAAAAAAGTCACAGAAATGATAAAAAAAAACGATAGGTACAAAATTGATAACAAATACCAAAAAGCTAAAATTAAAAATCTAGAGTAGAGTTTGGAATTTCAAAAATCCAATGTTAAAGAAAAGAAGAAAAAAAAAAAACAAGGTCAAAAAATTATAAAAAATATATATATGAAGTTTGCTGTAAAAAAAAAATAGGGTATTTTTTTTTGCAAAGTAATAGGTTATAAAAGTGAAAATTAAAGGAATAATAGAGAACTTAAAATTTTTTTAAAAAATTTAAAGAAAAAAAGAATGATCGTAAAAATAGTAAAAATATATCTAGGACTTTCTCTGGTTTTGTTGTGAGTATTGTGGGTTCAGTTCATTTTTGGCTAGTTCCTTGGTCTGACTTATATTTCTCAAGATCTGTAGGCCCCTTCCTATGTGGTTGGTAGTAACCACAGGGTTTTAATCTATTGCCTGTAGCTTCCAAGGCGGTTCCCTCTGTTATAGCTTCTTCTGTTTGCTGGTCTCTTCAGTGTCTGGTTTCCGCCCTGACACAAAGGGGACGGTGGAGGACACTTTTTTTTTTAAGACTCACTTGTTCAGTCGTGCTGTGGGGAGGGAGGGAGGGATGCTGCAAACAAATAACACTGGCGTGCGCTCGCAGTGCCTCAGCCACACTGGGTCTGCCCCACTCACGGCGCGTGTAGCCTCCCTGCCCACACTGCTCAGGCTCTAGGTTGCTCTGCCGGGAACCATCCGTGGCCAGCCCTGGGCTGCCTGCACCTCCCAGGTCCAAGCCGCTCAGGTTCAGGCACTCGGGTAGTCCTCAGAGGCGCAGACTCGGTTGGGCCTGCGTTTTGTGCCCTTCCCAGGTCCGTGCAGCTCAGGTGACGTGTTTGGGGAGCGCAGTCAATGCGACTTCCCGCCTCCCCCGTCCCTGCCGCTCAGTTTTCTGGGTGTACAACTGGCTTACCTTCTCAGGCGGATGTTGACCATCCAGAACCCCAAGAAGTCTCAGTTAGCAAAGAAGCCTGCTTGCAGTTTTGTAGATAATGTCTCTCTGGGGCTGTGATTGCCCCCTTCTGGCTCTGGCTGCCTGTCACCAGAGGGGGATGGTCTGCAGCCGGCTATCTCTGTTCAGTCCTTTGTTCTGTGCGCAGGCCTGGCAGTGTCTAGGGCTGGCTTTTCGTGTGGTAGTTATCTCACAGTCTGGTTTGCTAGCCCAAGTTAGTTTGCTCAGATAGCGCTTGGGGCCTTCAGGGCTGATCCTTACTCTAGGCAATGCAGCCCGGGCCTCCCTGCCCAGCCCCCGCTTGCTAGTGGCAGGTGCAGGCGTCTGTGCTGCTTCTCCGCTGGGGGAGTTACCGTTGGGCTCATAATCTGTGGGTTTTAATTATTTATTTATTTTTCCTCCCTGTTATGTTGCCCTCTGTGCTTCGAAGGCTCCGCACAGACTCAGCAGTGAGAGTGTTTTGTGGTGTTTGGAAACTTCTCTTTTTTTAAGACTCCCTTCCCGGAACGGGGCTCCGTCCCTCTCTCTTTTTTTTTTTTTTTTAAATTTAATTTAATTTTATTTTTAAACTTTACATAATTGTATTAGTTTTGCCTCTTTTTTTGTCTTTTATATTTTTTCTACCTCCTTTTGAAGACAATGGGCTGCTTTTCTGGGTGCCTGATGTCCTCTGCCGTCATTTAGAAGTTGTTTTGTGGAATTTACTCAGCGTTTAAATGTTCTTTTGATGAATTTTTGGGGGAGAAAGTGGTCTCCCCGTCGTATTCCTCCGCCATCTTAGCTCCTCCTCCAATACTTTTTATTTTTGTAGGTAGTAACCAGTAGTTATTATTCATTGACATTCCCATTTAAAGAATGCCTTCTTTGAGCAAGCTTTTTATGTGTTCATGTAGATTCTCTCTTATGCTGTGGGTAGGATGGTGTTGAGAGAGTTTGCACTCATGGTGGGAAAAATATTGCCTCCCCACTGAGATGTCCACATTCTAATTCCTAAAACCTGTGCACATGCAGTGGGAATCTAAGATTGTAGATGGAATTAAAGTTGACATTTTCTTGGCTTATCCAGGTGGGCCCTGTGTAATCACGGGATTCTTATCTGTTCAAGGAGGAGGCAGGAGGAGTTTTCAGAGTAACCTGATAAGATGTGTAGGCCCTGGGTAGCCCCTGCTGGCCCAGGGGCTCCAGGCCAAGGGATGCTGCAGCCTCCCAAAACTGGAAAATGGAAGGAGACGGCTTCCAGGAAGAAATGGAGCTCTGCTGACATCTTGACGTCATTTCAGGGAGATCTGCCTTGGAGTTCCGACCTCCAGAACTGCAAAATAACACTTCTGTGTTAACCTACTAAGTGTGTGGTCCTGCTAAGGGAATACTGTTCACCATAGTTTATAATAAGCCTGCCAGGTAAATGGTCATGAGGAACACCACAGAGCAGTCTTGGTAGAAGCAGCAGATGAGACTGACTTGGACATCTGCCTGGATCTTTCCGTGTTTATGTATTTGGTAGGTGATACAGATATCCACAGATATTTGATGTTTTCTTACATTAAAATTCACATGGTGATTCTTGATCTAAATCGGTTGAAGCAGAAACTATGGTCTTGTTATCCTGATGGCTGGCCCTCATGACTCACATGTTAGTACTTCCTGTCGTGCCGTCATTACTCTGGCCATTTCTAGGTTTCATAGTAAAGATGATTCATTTTGCTCTCCATGACAGGCTTCTGTTAGAAATACATTACTCATGTGCTCCGGGAGATTGATCACATACATCTCTCTCCCCCTGTCTGGTCTCCTCAGATGCTCTGTATCTGTTGAATCACTCGGATTTTCTTTTACTTCACTATAAAATGTGTTATAGTTTTCCATAGCTCCAGTTGAGCTACAATTAATATTTTAGAGGGTTTAGTGTAGAAAGTGTGCAGTGCTGTAAAACTGTTGAGATGGATGGTGGGGGTTGCAGCTGAAGTGAAGCCAGCCCTTTCTCCCTGTGATGGAGGCAGCTCAGGGTGGGAGTGAGGTCACCTGGGACCTGGGTGAATCTTGATTGGTTTTGTATATTGAGGATTCCTGTCATGTTCAGCGGGTCCACTCAGCCCTCAGAGGCCTTGGGACTCTTAAGGTTCATTAACTTGAGTTCTTTGGGGAGTCAGGGATTGCCAGTAATGAAAATCATGCTTAGAAATGAGGGGGTTTTTTTGTTTTTTTTTTTTAAGGAAGTTGTCATTATTTTTTTAATTTAGGAGTTTACATTTCAAGAAGCATGTTTTTTTTTGTTGTTTTAATTTAAATTTATTTATTTTAATTGGAGGCTAATTACTTTACAATATTGGTTTTGCCATACATCAACATGAATCCACCACGGGTGTATACGTGTTCCCCATCCTGAATCCCCCCCCACCTCCCTCCCCATACCATCCCTCTGGGTCATCCCAGTGCACCAGCCCCAAGCATCCTGTATCCTGCATCGAACCTGGACTGATGATTCATTTCTTATATTATACATGTTTCAATGCCATTCTCCCAAATCATCCCACCCTCTTCCTCTCCCACAGAGTCCAAAAGAGTGTTCTATACATCTGTGTCTCTTTTGCTGTCTTGCATACAGGGTTATCGTTACCATCTTTCTAAATTCCATATATATGCGTTAGTATACTGTATTGGTGTTTTTCTTTCTGGCTTACTTCACTCTGTATAATCGGCTCCAGTTTCATCCACCTCATTAGAACTGATTCAAATGTATTCTTTTTAATGGCTGAGTAATATTCCATTGTATATATGTACCACAGCTTTCTTATCCATTCATCTGCTGATGGACATCTAGGTTGCTTCCAAGTCCTGGCTTTTATTTTTCCCTTTTTGCCACTCATTACATTATGAATTGCAGCCTTTACCTCTGTGGAGATCTTCCGCTCCCCTCCCCACAGATCTCTTCAGTTTGTGTTTTGAGGAGTGTGTTTCTTTTTCTGGCCCCATTTCAGTGGTCTAGTGGTAAACTGGTGATCTAGGGAAGGTCACCAGAGTGGAATGTTTGCCTGTGGGTGGTGCTGTCTTCTTACCTGCCCAGAAACCTGCCCCTCCGAACCTCAGTGTCCGTGGCCTGGGCAGTGAAGGCAGAGGACGACACAAGTTGGCCGTGCATTGCGTTCATTGGTGGGTGTCACCAGGGCTTGTCTATACGGGAGACTGGACTGTCTGTCTAAAGAACCCAGCCTGGGGTATGCTATGGAAGGAAGGGCAGGGAAAGGGAATTAAGTCTAGAAAACTACATTTTTCTTAAGCTATAAAAGATAGATGTACAATTTGCCATGTTGACTGGTACAAAGCCCTGCAGGTTTTGATCCTAAGGAAGAAAAGCCCCCCTCTGTGGTCCACATGGAGAAAAGAAGCCTTGAACACTGTTCAGTTGTCCCCAAGAGTCCTTCAGGACGGTCCAGCTACAGAAGAAGAGTGAGGTCTTGGGTTGTCGATGGATGGTGCGGGGACGTTAGTCCCTTAAGGCTTTTCCATGGTGCCCTACCACCGGGTTGGGGGAGACAGCAGAACCTCTGTGTGGGACACCCCTTCCCAGTCACCTCTCTGATGCCTGAGAACAGGGGTGCTCAGTGGATTTCACTCCCAAATCCTAATGGAGCAGTCTGCCTTTCTTAAGTCTGGCCACCAACCTGAGGGGCTGTGAGGAGGACTCGGGTGTGCAGCAGCCTCTGTCTTGAGGTGGAGTTCAGGGATGCTACTAGTAAGACGCAGGACAGGCCCCACAACATGGGGCTCCTTGGCTGCAAATGTCAGCAGTGCCCATGCTGAGCAAGCTTGCCCCGGGGTCTAGCTCACTTGCTTTCTTCCTGTGGCTACCGCCGTCACCATTGTTGGTGACTTTTGTTTTCATGTGGCTAGCCACTCAGCACCTTGGCCGTCTTAGTTCTAACATTCTGTCCATCCCTTGTGCTCCCTCATGCGCCCAGCCTGTGGGCACCTGGACCCCTTGGCTTCAGGCTTCTTTTGGGTTCTGCCAGTAGTCGGTGCTGGCCTGATCAGGGTGAAGGGGACGGGAGGAGAACAAGGTCAGGCACTCCCTTTCCTCATTGCCTCCCGCCTTAGTGGCTGTCCTGGTAGTGGCTGAATTCCATTATAACTTCAGTTCCTGTCTGGGGTCCCCTCCTCTGTGACTCCAGCTCCTCCTGGGCTGTGGCAACATGGTCCTTGCAGCTTGCCTGCACACCTGTGACGACTCCCTTCACTCGGTGTTTTCTGCTGAGTCCTTTTGAGTGTGCCCCTGTCATCTGACCTGATCAGCGTATCACGCCTCATCTGATAGCACTCTCAGTATCCGCTGCAGACTTCCAGATCTTATGTCCAACTTTCATCTTTCCTTTGGAGTCAGAGTCTGGTGTTCAGCTGCACATTGGAAATCTCCACATAGGTGCCTTAGAAGTATGTCAGACTTGATGTAGCCAAAGAGGCCTTTGGATTCTGTGCCCACTGCCCTTCTTACCCATACCCAAACTCTTGCTTCTGTAGTTTTCTCCATCTCTGTACAGTTTACCTCTCTTCATCCATGTACGACGATCCCAGATTGTATTTTATTTTATTCTTCTCCCAAACATGTCTCCATCTGCCTACTTTTTCCATCTCTGTTACCACCACTGTATCCAGGTTACTGTCCTAGCTTACCTGGATGGCCAGTGTGTCCCGACTTATTTCTCTGCTTCAACGTTTCTTTTTCTTAGCATCTGTGCTCCAAATAGCAGCCGGCTTTTACCTTCCTAGATGAAAATGATATATATCCGTCTCTAGTTTAAAACATGCCAGGGCGTCACATCCAGCTGGAAATAAAACCAGACCTCTTTATTCAGACTCACCAAGGCCACATCATCTCTTCCTTGCACCTCTCGCCACCCACCCCATCATCTACTTCAGCCACGGTGGTTGTCTTGTTTCTACATTGTCAAGCTAATACCCACTTGGGACCATTTCCCTGAAATGCTTTCCCCTCACCTTGATATGGCTGGTAAACCCATGCATCATTCAAGTTTAAATCTAATTTCGTGGGAGGTTCTTCTTCCCACCAACCTGGTATTGACTTAGTCACTGTCTCTCAGATCACATGATTTTAGTTCTTAATATAGCCCTTAACACTTTTTGAAATATTTCTTGATTCTTTATCAGTTTTGTGTCTTCACTCAGAAACATTTAAGCTCCATAAGAGTAGGAACACTCTCTCATCTTCAGCACTGAAACCCCAGCACCTGGAAGAATGGGTGACATTACTAGAAATTTTAAATATTTTTTCTATTGATTGCCTATTCATAGCCTTTGCCCATTTTTGGATATACATACTTATAATTTTCTTAGTATAAGAGCTCTTTATATGTTAATTACATTAATTTTGTCACATATGACCTAAATATTTGCTTAGTTTGTCATTTGATTTTCAGTTGTATTTGTTGATTTTTAGACAGACTTTTAAAATAATTTTGAAGTCATTTCTATATATTTCAAGAGTTTGATTTTGATTTTAGACTTTAAAATACTTTCTCACTTCTAATTTGAAAAACATTTCTCTCTCTCTGTCTTATGGTCGTGATTTTATTTTTTAACATTAGACTTTTGAATCTACTTAAAATTCGCTTAGGAGTGTGATTTGAAATAAAGATCTAAAATTGTTTTTCTTGAATATTGAATGATTTAACACATACTTAGGGTGTTTGGTATATACAAGGTACTTTATGCCTGTTGACTTCTAATCCTCCTAACAACCTGACGAAGCAGCGTTCCTCATCCCCGCTCCCTGACTGTAGCAGTGAAGATCGAGGAGACACAGAGAGGTTAAGTACTTGTCCAGGATCACAGGCTAGTAAGACTTGGTTCCCTCTTGCTGCAGAGTCTGTATTGTTCACCATTAGTCTGCTGTCTCTGTTACTATTGAATATTCATTTCTGCCCTGTTTTGTAAGTAGCCCATCCATCTCCACGGTTTGGAAGAAGCCACTTTTAACATGATGTGAAGAGATATGCATATTCAGGTCTTGTCCCAAACTTTCTCGCCCACTTAAATTTATTTAACCTCTATTTTAGTTAGTGAAAGTTCCACACTTAAAAATTTAGACTTTCACTTCATCTTTTCCTCATTCTTCCTCTTCAGATGTTTTAGTACTGTTAATATATTTTTACTAAAACTCAACTTTATAGAAAAGTAAAAACCTGGACCTTCTCTATTAACGTTGTTTAAGTTCTGTAAATTCTGGCTTTCTTAGGAAGAACAATGAATAGACTTTTAGTGGCATATGAGGAATTACTTTCTCACACTATGATGACTCAGCTCTACAGCCACTGTAGGTCAGGGCTTCCCTGGACATGAGATTATAGAATGAATATGGTTAGCACAGGAATAGCGTCTGGTGACAGAGTAGATGCTCAGTAATTATGTTATGAATGTAGAAGTGAGGATAATGTGTCAGTCTCTGTATTCTTTTTCTAATTTTCATTTGTATCCTTTCTGTCAGCCTTACGTATTTAATGAGTAATAATGGTTTTGCTCAAATGAGATGAGGCATTGAAATCTACCCTGTTGTGCCAGTTTCTTTTGGGGAGAGAAGAATGCCACATTTCCAGGATTGCCCTTTCCTCCTCCGTGATGATTATTATCACCACTGGAGTAGATTAAGAGAGGCACCAAGATGTCTGATTTCTCTGCAGGGACTTTTCAGAGATTTCCTTTTCAGAAAACTTTGCTCATTAGAGCCTAGGCAGTTGGGGTCTACAAGAAAAAGTTCAGTAACACAAGCCTGTTGTTTCTTCTAAGGGATTGTTATGTGACTCATTGTTTCTGAGAGAAATGGAAGCCTCCATTATATGAGACACTAGTTCGTGGAAATGAGGATGGGTTGGGAGACAAAAAGCATATCATTGGGGAACCTTTTGTTCTACTGAGATTGGCATTGTAAGTGGCCCCTTTCCAAAATCTATCTGTAGATAAAATTCCTTACCTTTTATTATGCCAGCATACCTTTCTTTAAGTCAGCCTAGTTGCAGAATGGTTTATGACCTAGAGATGAATGATGTCTTCCCAGGAAGAATTTAATCTGCTCAGTATCTTCATAGAATGTTCCATATGTCAGTATTTGTAACGAATTCCTTATGATGAAGCCTTGGAATTGATGTGCTACCTAGAGGACCACGTTGTTCGCTAATAGATGAGACATTAAAATCCCACTTACATGGAGTCATTGTCAGTGCTAATGGTTAATTCTTGAGAAACACCCTCCCCCCCAAAAAAATTAAAAATGTCAACTGAGTCATGCAGTTTGGCTTGTATCTTGCATGCATGACTTGGGTTAAGTTGAAGAGCAAAAACAAATTTGGACTTTAGTGGCCTGTGGCAACATTCACGTTTTGCAGTGTGGATTTACGGTTCTGTATTACTCAGTGTCAACTGAATGTCCTTTTTTGTGTGTGGCTAGTTTGTCCATCATTAATGAAATTGGTGATATTAGTTGCTTAAGAAAAATACACTCACCAAAAAACTAGGGTGGGACTGTTAATGGGTCTACCAGAAAACAATTGTGTAAGTAGTCAACTTAATGGTAATATTATTTTGTACACTGTTATTTCTGCATGTATTTCCTCTTTTACATTTCAAATTGAGGGGCCATTCTAGAGTAAAACACTTGCCATGATCTGTGGATAGAGTTTGATAAACTCCTAAGCCAAGCCAAGGGTAGTACGAGTTTCTGTTTCTTTGTGTTGCTTTGTGCCTTGACCACGTGTGTACAAAGTACGTTGCTGTGCACACGTACAAAGTACGTGCATACTTGTTGACATGCACACATCCACAGTTTTCCTTTGATATTTTCTCGGGCAAACTCACTGCACTTGTATTATTGAGCAGAAATAATTTATGTCAGATAATTTTTATGATGTAAATATGTAGAGGAATGCAATGACTTCCTCCCCCCCTCATTAAACGTTACAGTATATTTATGAAACCCATCACTGCTTTAGGAGTCAAAGAACTTGAAAGAGGAAGTAAATGTGATTGTCTGTTCACTGGAAAAGGAAATAAACTAGAACATATTTACTGGCATTAGATCAATTAGTCACTGTGACATTTAATCAGTATTTACCTAAGGAAAATCATGAAAAAAATTGTCATGTTCTGATCTCTGCTGGTTTGTAGGAGTTTAAAACTCTTGGGAGAATGGCATTGAAACATGTATAATACCATATATGAAACGAGTCACCAGTCCAGGTTCGATGCACGATACTGGATGCTTGGGGCTGGTGCACTGGGACGACCCAGAGGGATGGTACGAGGAGGGAGGAGGGAGGAGGGTTCAGGATGGGGAACACGTGTATACCTGTGGCGGATTCATGTTGATATATGGCAAAACCAATACAATATTGTAAAGTTAAAAAATAAAATAAAGAAAAACACCTTATCATATCTGAAAAAAAATAAAATAAAACTCTATGTGTTTTATACCAGAAAACGATAACATCCTAGATCACCAGTTTAAAAAACTTACTGTGTGTGCTAAGTTGCTTCGGTCATGTTCTACTCTTTGCAGCCCCATGGACTGTAGCCTGCCAGGCTCCTCTGTCCATGAAATTTTCCAGGCAAGGATACTGGAGTGGATTGCTATTCCCTTCTCCAGGGGATCTTCTCCATGCAGGAATCGAACCTGTGTCTCTTATGTCATTGGCAGGCGGGTTCTTTACCACTAACACCACTTACTGTTGTCCTTTACATAAAATAATTGATTTTCCTTTTTGTACAAGTGTTACATTTAGGTCTTCATTGTATAAAAACTAAAATACACAGAAAAGCCCAAAGAATAGAAATTAGCTATAACCGTGTACCGAGAGATAATTGGACTTAACGTTTAGTGTATTCTGTGTTTGTTTCTGGGCTTCCCTGGTGGCTCAGATGATAAAGAATCCACCTGCAATGCGGGCGACCTGAGTTCAACCCCTGAGTTGGGAAGATCCCCTGGAGAAGGTCAGGGTGTGTGTCTCTCTGTATCATTTCTGATTTAGATATGAAGTAAATTTCTTTGCATGATTCCAGTATGCATGCATTTTAATTACCAAGGTTTAGTTAAGTAACTCCAGTTTCCTAGCAACAACTGAGATTTCACTTATGGTGGTATATAAACTGTGAGCAATTGCATTAAGTACACAATTCTCTGCTGGCTCTTTAATCAACACTTCACTAAGTGAATAACAGATGCTACGTGACGATGAGTGGCCTATCACAAAGTCTGTTGGTGGTTTGTCACTGTATGTCAGTTCAGGCTTAGACGGCAAAATGTGTAGTTGTGTATCCTCATCATCGCCCAGTGATAAACCCACGGGATGTTTTATTAATACAAAAGTGGATGATCAGAAAAGAGATTGAAAAAGTTCAGCAGGGAAACACAAAGTGATAATTGTGGAAATAAAATTTTAATCAAATGTAAATAGAGTTAGAGAATAAAAGTCTGTGACTCGGTGAGGAGCACGTCTTATCAGTGCCATTTTTCCAGTAGCATTTATTTTTTCTTTTTGCTGACTTCACTGTCTTTGTGTCACATTTTGGTCATTCTCACACTATTTCAAACTGTTTTTGTTATTTTACTTGTTACAGTGATCAGTGATCTTTGCTGTTGCTGTTGTAATTGTTTTGGGATATCACCAGCCATGCAATGGAAGATCGTAAACTTGATTGATAAAATGTTGTGAGTCTTCCGACTGCTCCAGTGACCAGTGGCTCCCCCATCTTTTTCCCTCTCTTCAAGCCTCTCTGTTCCCTGAGAAAACAATATTGAAGTTAGGTCAGTTAATAATCTTACAGTGGCCTCTAAGTGTTCAGGTGGAAGGACGAGTCACACATCTCTCAACTTTAAATCAAAAGCTAGACATGACTGAGCTTGTGAGGAAAGCGTGCTGAACCTTGTGATGGGTTGAAAGTTGGGCCTCTTGTCAAACAGGTAGCCAAGTTGTGAATGCAAAGGAAATGTTCTTGAAGAATATTAGAAGTGCTACTCCACTGAACACATGAATGCTAAGAAAGTAAGCTGCTTAATTGCTGATGTGGAGAATGTGTGAATGGTTTTGATGGAAGACAAAACTAACGACAACATTCCCTTAAGCCAGAGCCTAACCCAGAGTCATACCGAATGCTCTTGAGTTCAAGGAAGGCTGAGAGAGGTGAGAAAGCTGCAAAAGAAAAATTTGAAGCTAGCAGAGGTGGTTCATGGGGTTTAACATCTTTGTAACATAGAAGTGCAAGATGAAGCAGCAAGTGCTGGTGTAGAAGCTGCAGCAAGTTACCCAGAAGAATCAATAGATTTTCAACGTAGACAGAACAGCCTTCTCCTGGAAGAAGATGTCATCTAGGACTTTCATAACTAGAGAGAAGTCAGTGCCTGACTTGAAAGCTTCAAAGGACAGACGGACTGTCTTGTTAGGAGCTGATGAAGCTGGTGACTTTAAGGCAAAGTCAGTGTTCATTACCATTTCAAAAATCCTAGGGCCCTTAAGGATTAGGCTGAGTCTTTGGCCTATGCTCTATAAATGCAACAGGAAAGCCTGGATGACAGCACATCTGTTTCCAGTGTGGTTTGCTAAATTTTTTTATGCCTACTGTTGAGACCTCAGGAAAAAGTTTTCATTTCAAAATACGTTACTGCTCATTGACAATGCACCTAGTCACCCAAGAGCTTTGATGGAGATGTACAACCAGATTAACATTGTTTTCATGCCTGTTAACACAACGTCGATTCTGCAGCCCATGGATCAAGGAGTAATTTCAACTTTTAAGTCTTTATTTATTTACTTAACTTTTTAGAAGACTATCTTTTTTTTCATAGTCAAATACAAAGAAAGCACTTGCTTTCCTTTCCTTTATGACACTTGTAGAGGGGAGGGAATGAACCTGATGAGTGGTGGGGGAATATAGATAGAGGATGGCAAACTCTGATAGTTGCTGACCCATAGCTATTCCTCCCCTTCTCCTGTGGTTGGCAGTCATATTCCCCAGCCCCAAGGCATCCGCTTCCTAATCCTCAGGACCTGGGAATATATTACCCTTTATGACAAAAGTGGGGGCTTCCCAGGTGGCTCAGTGGTGAAGAATCTGCCTGCCAGTGTAGGAGACACAGGTTGGATCCCTGGGTGGGAAAGATCCACTGGAGGAGGAAATGGCAACCCACTCCAGTATTCTTGCCTGGGAAAGCCCATGGACAGAGGAGCCTGGCGGGCTAACGTCCATGGTGTCACAAAGAGTTGGACATGACTCAGTGACTGAGCATGCGTGCGTAATAAAAAGGGACTTTGCAGATGGGGTTAAGGCTCTTGAGATGGAGAGACTATTGTGGAGTATCTGGGTGGTCCAGTGTAATCACAAAGGTTTTATAAGGGAAGAAGGGAGGCAGTAGAGTCAGAAAAGGAGGTATGATTGTGAAAGAGGTTGAAGTGATGTGAAAAAGGGAATATAAACCAAGAAATGCAGGAGGCCTTTAGAACCTGGTTGGTACAAGGAAATTTTCCTCTTGAGCATCCAGAAGGAACTTGGCCCTCTCAACACCTTGACTGTAGCCCTGCTGAGACCCCTTGTGAACATCTGTTAAGTCTTATTCTTTGTAAAAGGCATTTCATAGGGCTGTAACTGCCATAGGTAGTGATCCTTCTGAAGGGTCTGGGCAAAAGTCATTTGAAAACCTGGAAAAGATTTACCACTCTGGATGCCATTAAGATCATTCATGATTCATGGGAAGAGGTCAAAATACCAATGTGAACAGGAGTTTGAAAGAAGTTGGTTCCAACCCTCATGGATGACTAAGTTCATGACTCAGTGGGAAAAGTAACTGCTGATGTAGCATAAACAGCAAGAGAAGTAGAAGTGGAGCTTGAAGATGTGATAGAATTGCTGCAGTCTCATAATTAAACTTCCATGGCTGAGAAGTTCCTTCTTGTGGGTGAGCAGAGAAAGTGGTTTCTTGAGATGGAATCTACTCCTGGTGAAGATGCTGAGAAGACTGTTAAATGACAACAGAGGACTTAGTTGATAAAGGAGTAGCAGGGTTTGAGAAGACTGACTCCAAGTTTGAAAGAACTTCTGTGGGTAAAATGCTCTCAAAACAGAATGGCAAGCCACAGAGAAATCGTTTGTGAATGGGAGAATCCAGTGATGCTGCAGAGCTTCATTGTCATTTTAAGAAATTGTCACAGCCACCCCGACCTTCAGCAACCACAGTCATGACCAGTCAGCAGCAATCAACATCAAGGCCACGCCCTCCACCAGCAAAATGATGATGACTTGCTGAAGGTTCAGATAGTGGTTAGCATTTTTTTGGTGATAAAGTATTTTAAAATTAAGGAAATGCATTGTTTTTTTTTTTGTTTTTAGACATAATGCTTTGTACAATAGACTGTAGCATGAATGATTTCCACATGCCCTCTTACACCAAAAAAAATTGTGTGACCTTATTTATTGTGGTATTTCTATTTTTTTGTGATACAAACTGAACTTGAAATAGCTCTGAGTTATGCCTATACCACTGACTGTGGGAAATTTTGCTCAGTCTTTACAGACTTTCTGCTCAGCTTACTAGCCTTGTGCAGTTTCAGAATCCATCAGATGTCTTCTGGGGATATTGCTTTTGCATTTGAGGTCTCCCAATTTTCCCATTTGTCATTCCAGCCCTGTCAGTTCAGTTCAGTTCAGTCGCTCAGTCGTGTCCGACTCTTTGCGACCCCATGAATCGCAGCACGCCAGGCCTCCTTGTCCATCACCAACTCCCGGAGTTCACTCAGACTCACGTCCATTGAGTCAGTGATGCCATCCAGCCATCTCATCCTCTGTCATCCCCTTGTTCTCCTGCCCCCAGTCCCTCCCAGCATCAGAGTCTTTTCCAATGAGTCAACTCTTTGCATGAGGTGGCCAAAGTACTGGAGTTTCAGCTTTAGCATCATTCCTTCCAAAGAAATCCCAGGGCTGATCTCCTTCAGAATGGATTGGTTGGATCTCCTTGCAGTCCAAGGGACTCTCAAGAGTCTTCTCCAACACCACAGTTCAAAAGCATCAATTCTTCGGCACTCAGCCTTCTTCACAGTCCAACTCTCACATCCATACATGACCACAGGAAAAACCATAGCCTTGACACAACCTTTAAAATTGTTGCTGGTTTCTAATGCCTTTAGTAGGTACTGAACTAACTTTCAGCCAGCATCCAGAACCAGCAAAGCCCCTGGGAGGAAAATATTTGGAAGCATCTGTTCATCCTGGAAAAGTTTTCTGCTTTCTTGAATTTTAGTTCACTTCTTGGTGCTCTTGTAGCTCTCTGTTATCTGTTCAGATTTGATTTTGTAATTTTTCTGGAGTTTTCTAGTTGTTTTAAGGTGATATTTTTGGTCTGTGTGATGTATTATATCCTACTCGAGACAGAAGTAAATTCATTACATTAAATTCATTCATTAAATTCTTTTATCTTTTTGAATTTCATCCTTTTGCTTTGTCTTGGTAACTTCATGTTTTCCTTAGCTTTTAAAATGGAGTATGTGTGTATTTTTTTTGTTGTAGGTATCTAATGCTGCATATTTCCCTCTGATAAATTGAGCAGTATTCCATAGATACTAATATTTTATGTTTTCTTTACCATTATTTTAATAAAACTTTGCAGTTTGGGTCTATATTTCCCTCAAGGGTTTAAAAATGGCATTTAAGAAAAACTTGTTTGGTTTTGAAATTAATTAGTAGTATTGAATAATTGCACTGAAGAATTTTTATTGGGGGCAAAATTTATCGACGTTTTCTTTCTGCCTGCTATGGTGAATTTTCATGAATTCTCTTTGTATGCTTGAAAATTGTTCTCTCATTCGCTATAGAGTTTAGAATTTGACATTCAGCTCTAAGATACAGTTCATGGAGCGTGCTGTTGAGCACAGCCACACCGGTGTCCTAGCTTAGATGCAAGGAGGTGGTCTGTAGTAACATGTTATTAGTGTGTTTCCATGTGTTTGTCTTCATTTATCCTGATTTCTGGGAATTGTGGCTGTGTTATTGGGTATTTACGTATTTTTGAAAATATTTATTTTTGTGTAGTTGTTTGGCTTTGCTGGGTTTTCGTTACGGCATGTAGGAACTTTAGTTGTGGCGTGTGGGATCTAGTTCCCTGACCAGGGATCGAACCCAGCCCCCTTGCACTGGGAGTGTGGCGTCGTAGCCACTGGACCACCAGGGAAGTCCCTTGGGTGTTTGCATATTAGTAATCATTATGAACTTATTGCGTTTTATGATCTCTAGTTAAAATTGTTTCCTTGTTATCTTGTCTTTTATGTTTTTTTGTTCTTTCTCTTCAGACCTTAATACAAAGTTAGAATAGAAAACTGGTATAAATTTATGTCTGGTGATCGTATACTGTTCCCCCAACCTCTTCTTCCATGGATACCATTCTTTCTAAATAAGAAATTTTCCTCCCAAATTCTTTATTTCTTGATAGTGTCCATCAGGATTTGGCCCCGAGACTCATTTAATTAGCAAGTTGTGATTCTAGTTAAGCTTTACATCTTTTTCATCATGACACATTGTGCAAGTAAACATGCTTTGGAAAGAATATTTGAAACCCCACCTGCCTATTTGGACAGGCACTTGTGTTCTCTGCAGATTCCAGAATGAACAGCCTCTCCCGTCTTCCTCTGCAGTGTCCCATGACAGGATGCATGATTGTTGATAGTCATTTGCGTGCCCCTCAACAGATCGTGTGATTGTTCACAACTCACGCACTCAAGGACTCACAACTAGATGGCTTGCAGGAGTGTTTCGCTGGAAGCAGACAGTCCTGCACGTCTGGTCATTAATAACACAAGACTCCAAACAGGATAGCAGCATATCACAGAGCAGGAGGGGGGCAGGCGTGGGGGCTGAAGGCCTGAGAGGGGGAAGTGGCCAGTAGCGTGGGAGCCACCAGCTCCTGATGGGGGATGACTGTGGCTCCCTTTCAAGTCTGGTCTAGGAGGAGCTGCCTGGCTGAATGTTGTCTAAGCAGGTAATACATTACTGTTGAATATGACTCTAATTAGAGTATAACATTTTCCTCCCAAATAAATATAAAACAAAATATTCATCTCTCTGAATGGTTACTTCCTGATTGCTAGAATGGGTAAAATTTTAGATGATCCATCTCATCTTATTAATCCCACTGGGTTTCAGAGTAGAAAATAAACGAGACTTGTTTATGCTTGCAAATCAAATTGCTGTAAAAGGTTGTTACAATAGACAGGCGAAATCATAATAAAATAATTTGGTAAAAATGGGAGCTAAGAGTATGCTTAATGGAACATGATTAGATTTAATTTTCTTACTGTTTCCATCATTAAAGCTCCATTATCTTTTCTGAGACCTCATTTAGGCTTCCGGCCACAGTGCAACTTTGAGGCATTTCTGGGGAGCACACAGAAGCGGGCAAGTTCCATTAAAAAACAAAAATAGCTAATAATATGTTCTTTCATTTCTGCTATTTGATATCAGCATCTCACATCCAGAATATATCCTCTTTCTAACCTCATCTCTTGAAAGCCGTATGTATCATTATCTGAGAGTTTTCAGACAGAAGTTTGGTGTTATAGTTGAAAACAAAAACTCAGACATACTGATGACTGTCCCTGAAGTGCAGAGGCTCTGAGAATTCATAAGAATCCTTCTGGTTATCCCTGTACCATCAACTGTATCCACGGCTAAATCATATTTGTAGATAGTAACAGAATCAGTAGTAGTGTTAGCCTTCTGCTCATGGTAGAAGGACAGTTAGGAATCTATTTGCCTTAAAAAACCTCCAGAAGGAATTGCCCCCTCTGTTTCCTGTAACTAAAGGGTGAGAGTTGACCTTTCCAGCCAGAGAGGTAGAATGTAGTGAATTTAGACTTGGTCTGAAGTCAGGGGTCCACAGGGTGGAGGCCAGGTGATGAAGGATGATCAGAGCTGAGCTGAGCTGAGCTGACCTGACCTGACCTGACCTGACCTGACCTGGAGTGAGCCCTGTGAGCTGCCCATGAGGGTGACATGTCACCACTCCTCCCCACTGTGTGCAGAGATGATGTAACTCATATCCATGAGTCATCGTGACAGTGTATTTCTAGTTTGCTTTTAACTCCAGTGAATCCTCAAGAAATCAGTATCCTGGGCACTTCGTATAAAGCAAGATTTAGTGTGCATTGCAAAAGTCTAGGGGCTTCCCAGGTGGCTCAGTGGTAAAGAATGCGCCTGCCAACGCAGGAGACATGGAACGCAGATTCAGTCCCTGAATCAGGAAGATCACCTGGAGGAGGAAATGGCAACCCACTCCAGTGTTCTTGCCTGGAAAACTCCATGGGCAGTGGAGCCTTGTGGGCTGCAGTCCAGGGGGTTACAAAGAATCAGGCAGGACTGAGCATGAGCCCGTGTTACATGTGGCAACACTCTTAGCTGAGTGTTTAGAGTGATCGACCTCAGTGTGTGCTTGTAATATCTGATGTCTCTCAACTGCATGTTCCTAAGTCACAGGTCTCTGCTCTTCCTCAGGTTCTAGACCTTCCCAAGGCTGCTGTTTCTTCCTGCCCAGCTCCATTCTCAAATCTCCTTCCTAGGCTGGTGCACTGGGATGACCCAGAGGGATGGTATGGGGAGGGAGGTGGGAGGGGGGTTCAGGATGGGGAACACGTGTACACCCGTGGCGGATGCATGTTGATGTATGGCAAAACCAATACAATATTGTAAAGTAAAAATAATAATAATAATAATAATAATAAAAATTAAATAAAATCTCCTTCCTAAAGTCTTCTCTCATCATCTCAGTGTTTCAAGGTCTCACTTCCTAGGATGCTAAGAGCGGGACTTGCCTTCAACATGGTACACTTCCCTTTAGCCTGTTCTGTCTGCCCTGCCCACCCACTTGATGTGCAGCTACCCATTGGCAGGTGTCTTGGGGCACATTTGGGGCGCTTCATCAGGATCCAGGGCGGGCCTTGTGTATACTGGTCTTCAGTACAGATTGTTGAAGGAGTGACATTCAGTTGTGTGTGGAGGAGATTTTCCATTTTTTACCTTCTTCAAAATAATATACTCTATTTCTGTAATACAGGAGGATATCAGTTGGGCAAACTACTTAAAATGATGAATAACCAACAAATTGTTCACATAGTACTTGGTAAACATAGTTTGTGTGTGTGTCTGTGTGAGTGTATGAATTTGTATGTTTTAAAATTTATGCAGTGTCACATTAAAACCTTTTTTTCTTCAGTGTGGTATCTTAGAATCATTTGTTTATTCTCTTCAAGTCAGTTTTGTTTTCTGTGTTATAAAACCCTGTGATTAAGAGGACAGTAATTCATAAACATACTCTTTTCTCCCTCCCTTCCAACATTTATGTGTCAAAGTTGGTCTTCATAGTAACTCAGCTGGATTCTGCTCTGTGGGATCCTTTTAGGGGTCTAAAGAAAAGCAAGATTCTGAGGATTTTTCTTTTCACCTTATATCACAACTTTATGTTGTTCTTGGGTTGATCCGTGAGCATTCTGGGAATGGGTGGATGGGCGATGCCAGTCTAGCGCTAAAACTGATTGAGTGTTCTTTGCCATTTGTTGTTCAGTCACTCAGTCATGTTGACTGTTTGCGACCCCATGAACTGCAGCACGCCAGGCCTCCCTGTCCTTCACCATCTCCCAGAGCTTGCTCAGACTCGTGTCCATTGAGTTGGTGATGCCATCCAACCATCTCGTCCTCTGTTGTCCCCTTCTCCTCCTGCCGTCAGTTTTTCCCAGCCTCAAGGTCTTTTCTAATGAGTCGACTCTTCGCATCAGGTGGCCAGAGTATTGGAGCTTCAGCATCAGTCCTTCCAATGAATATTCAGGGTTGATTTCCTTTAGGATTGACTGGTTTGATCTTTGCCATAAACCACTGAGAAATATTTGAGATGGTGCAGAACGGTTTTGGATTATAATCACAAAGCTTAGAAATTGTTATCACTTGACATTGTTTAACCTCTCATTCAAACTGTAAAGACATAGCATTGGGTTTAATGTCAGAGGATGTTAGGGACCAGAAAGACCTTAGCTCGAGTCTCCACGCAGATCATTTCTTCCCGGGAATCCATTTCTGCATCCGCAAAAGGCAGTGCTTGCCCGCCTTTCCCCAGCCCCTGCTGCTGCTGGCTTGCAGTGGCGCTCACAGCCCTGCACCTGATGAGGCAGCCGCTGGGCGCTCTGCCCCTCAGAGCCGCCCTAGGGGAAAGGCTCCCTGTCATCTGTATGGCTTTAGACAGCGTGTTTCCAGCTGCCTGAGGTTTTGCCTCTTTCTCTGCCCTTGTTGGATCTGGTGACAGTGACTTGGACGACGTGGCTCAGAGTCATTCCTCTCGGCCTCTCTGGTGGAAGGCAGAGCCCTGCTGGGAGCAGGGCCCACGTTTTGTTGAACTCCAGAGCGTAGTTAATGTGAAATGTTTGAGAACTGGAGCTCCGTGAATGATTTCTCCTGCCTCCTAAACAGTTGTGTTGGGTTGTTGGTTAGCTTAACCTGCTACTTGTGCTCTGAGAGATGAGATTCTGAGTTTAGCCAGTAAGCCTGGCAAATAATGAAATCCAGGCTTCCGAGAATGGGCTCCATGTGCCTCTGAAGCCCAGGGGCATCTCCCAAAGATAAGCACCCCTTCCTTGTTCACCCACACAAGTTCATGACATGCATCCCAACAGGAGTAAAGGGTTCTTGCAGGGACCAGAGCCCTGTCTCTGTGCTCCTCTCTCTGAAACGCTGGTCAGGGTTTACTGGGAGGCACCCAGAGGCTGGACTTGTGCTGGGCCTATGACTCACTTTTCATTCCAGGTGGAGGTGAGCAGCTGCCTGGTGATGCAGAGACTTCTCGATCTGACACTTGCAGACGAGGGCTTACACCCCCAGCTCAGCCCTCCTGGGTTCACTTTTCTTCTTGGGAAAATATTTTCTGACTCTCTTTTCTTCCTCCCCATCCTCTCTCCCTCCCTGGTCTGTCTCCCTTCTATCCGCCCTCCCTCCCATCCTTCTACCCTCCCCTTGTTCTTAGGACTCATTCTGCTTTCTGTTTTTTTTTCCCTCAGACTTGCATGAGAAAAATTTAATGATGCCAATTTGACATCTAAGCCCTTCAAGCTGAAGTTCATTTATTGAGCTATAAGAGTTAAAAATACGAAAACACTATAGCTTTCCCTTTCCCCTCCTCATTTCTGAGCTCCAGGGACTTCTCCTGGACTGGTGGGACTGTTGCATTCATGCAGAAACAATGCCATGACCAAATGGGCACTCCGTGGATGAGGCTGGGATGCCTAGCATAGAGCCAGGGCTGCCAAGGGTGTTGTCACAGAATAGATAATAAAGGGGAGGGTCGGCTGATGTCTCAAGGCTCTTAGACCTCCAGTCTGGCTTGGTGTATGGAATTAATTTAAGTTCTTATTCTCTTTTCGACTTCAGAAACGGACACTGACCCGTTTACCGTCACTTTCTCCCCTGTCAAGTTGGTCAATCTCCTGACACTTCCTGTTGCCCAGCCCATGCCCTGCTTATGCTCAGGGTCTGCTGGTTTATTGATCCTTTCTCTCAAACCTTTACCCAGCAAAAGACCCTTTGATCCCCCTATGGTGGTCCAGCATGACCCACATTAACATTGCCCAGTTTATGCTCGAATCTAGGGAATCTTCCAACTCCAGTTAATTTCTTAAAATGCCAATAAGGGCACAAAATCCCATCTAGGAGGTGAAAAATTCCTGAAATGATTTTATCCCATTTCATACTGCCAATTTATTCTCCAAGATGTTATAGTTTTTATCACTGTGTGGCCCAAAATGAGCTTATCGAATTTTTCAATGTGTTTATACAAGTATTGCTGTTATTAACTAGAGTCTAAGAAAAGGAAAACTGGTTGCCCTCCATTATGGAGATTGATAACAGAAGTGTGATCATGCATAAAATACCCAGTGCAGCAAATTCTAGGGTGAGTGACAGAGATCTGGACTGCCTTATGCTGCTGATTTTTAAACATCACATATATATGTTTGCACTTTCCCTGGTGTCTGATTTGTTACATGCTCAGAATAACTTTTTGGGAAAAGGTGCTCCTTGTTGAACATTTATGCTATGTGAAGTGGCTTGGTTCTTCCATCTTCTCTTTAGAGACGGCCCTCTGCAACAAAAACTGGTTGAAAAATCCCATCAGATCAGGAAGTATTTGCTTTGGGGGCCTCGGGGTCACTAGGCATTTTGTTAAGGTTTCTCATAGCTCAGTGGTAGCCCACCTACCACTTGCTGTTCAAGGATAAGAGCTGACCTGTCAAAGAAGGTGTTAAGGGCAACTGGGTCTACAGCCCCCGGCAGCAACGCTTCAAGTATTACTTGTGCAGTGTGGACACAAATTTTATCCGTTTTAAAAGCTACCTCCTTGATTCTGCATACCCTGATGTGATCTTTATTATTTTTATTAAAGTATAGTTGATTTACAATGTTGTGCCAATTTTTTGCTGTACGACAAAGTGATTCAATTATATATACATTCTTTTTTGTATTCTTTCCCATTATGATTTATCATAATGGGACATTGTATTGAATTCAATTCAAGGACATTGAATATAGTTCCCTGTGCTGTACCTACTGTATGGGCCTTGTTGTTTCTCTAGTCTATATAAATAGTTTGCATATGCTAACCCCAAACTCTCCCTCTGTGCCTTCCCAGCCCCTGGCAGCTACAAGTCTGTCATCTGTGTCTGAGAGTCTGTTTCATAGGTAGGCTCATTTGTGTCATATTTTAGATTCTATAATTAAGTGATATATTTGTCTTTCTCTGACTTCTTCATTTAGTATGATGATCTCTGGTTGCATCCATGTTGCTGCAAATGACATGATTTCATTCTTTTCTATGGCTGAGTAGTATATGTACCACATCTTCCTCACCCGTTCCCTGGTTTGATTTTTCAAGTGGTGAGGGCAAAATGAGGTAATGGGAAAGGAGGATGCACTTGTGAGTTTAAGTTCAGGCTCTGTTCCTCTGTTCTTTTCTCAGGGCTTCTCTTTCTTTATGTTTAAAATCAAATGATTGACCTAGAAGATTCTCTAAGATTCTTCCAAAGTCTGGTAGTATGATTCTTGCTTTGTTCCAGGTTTGCCAGCTGGTGAATAATGGGGCAGCCAAGAAGCTCTTTTTTTTTTTTTTTTTTTAAGCTCAGTTTTCTTTTTGCTTATTGCATTGTTCCTTTATGTGCCTCAAAACCGTAGGTTTAAATACGCTTCCAGTCAATTCCCACTAATTTCTTTTTCCTGTAGGACTTACTGGTACTACTTTGAGACAGGATCTATGAGTACCAACACATGGAAAACTCCCACAGTCAAGAGATCTATAGTTGAAAATTGTCTTTTGATAATTCTGTGTGCTGATCTTTTCATTCATTTTTGCCTTATGTAATATTTTCTTTCTTTCGAATGGGACACTTATTTGTATTGGTGAGCAGTTACCTTTAATGGAGGGTCCTATTAAAACTGTGTCAAGGTCTTTCAAAATTTCAGAGTGTACATTTTCCATGTGGATGTGAGTGTGAGAGATTCTTATGAATTTCATTTGAAGTCAAAAGATCTGAATGTTTCCCTTATTGCAAACATTATTCAAAAGTAAAAAGATACTGATTGAAAACATTTTGAGAGAGATCATTTTTTATCCTTGTATAGTTCTGTTTCACACCATTAAATAGCAAATTTTAGGTGCTCCATAAATATGTATTGATTGTTTGATTGAAGGCGGTTTCTAGTTGCTGACAAGTTCATTTCTCGAAGGAGCATCCCACAAGCTATATATCGCTTCCCCAGCTGTGTTCATCATATAAGCAACATGGAGCATTTCCGTAATTTACCAGAGGCCTCTGCATACTAGCCACCATACCTTGGCTCTGGAAACCTGGCTAAAAGTCCCAATTCTGCCCCCAGAGGGCTCAGCGTTGATCCAGGAATGGATGAACAACAGTTAAGGGGTTGTGGCAGGTGTTGTGATGAAGGCAGGCACAGGATGGTGGTGGAAATGTCATGTGACACAAGAAAGGTGGCCTCCCCTGCCACCCCCAGCCACAGCAGACGACATCTGGCCTGAATTTTTAAGAATAAACCTGTTTGCCAAACCTTTATTATTGTTTTTTATTACCATTATTGTTGTTTTCACTTTGGACTGTGGCAGGGATGCTAGAAGAAGGCAGGAAGGGTTTTGTGTCTGGACGCACACTTGTGTTTTTTCTTTCTCATCCGTCCCCCTGCTGCCAGCCTGTAGTTAGCTCAGCGAGCATGTTGTGGGTCAGGAGGGGCCTGTCTGTCAACACTGCAGGCAGACACACACAAAGGGGACACGATCCATCCCTGGGGGCATGGTCCTGGCCGCTTGCCTTTGGCTCCGTGGCCGGGGTTCTCCTGCCTGAACAGCATCGCCCCTGGCCCACTACATCTGCCTTGAGGCCTTGGGCCCTACCAGGAGCCCAGAGGACGGAATCTTCCTGCTGGAAGCCTAAATAACATGAGAGGGCACGGCCGTGGAAACTAAGTGACGTGTTCACCTGCTGGAAGGGTGTCCGCAGCGCACTGCCAGGGGTGTTACACAGACCAGGACCCTCGAGCTGTGTGGGCACACCGATTGACAGATGGCTTCAGTTGACCCAGACCCCGTCTGCACCGGCTGGAACGCATCGCTAATAATAACTTGTATTTGCTGCTAGAGGGCCTCCACCATACCTGTCAGTCACATTTAAAATCCATCTGAAGCTCTTCTCTGTCATGTCCCTAACCAGAAAGATGGAGGGAGAGCCAACTAAAAGAAGGGAGTTAATTTTATGCCACCAGGCTCTTAGGCCGAGAGCACCATATGGTTTTGTCTACAGATGAAATAAGACCCTTTCCAGGTCTCCTCCCCCGACCCCACCGAGTCTCCTCGGAGCCTGCTAAGTCCCACGAAACCCTGACCACAGGGCAGAGGAGCTGGGTGACTGCTTCACAGCTGGCAAAGCCGAGGCTCAGCACCAGCTCCCTCACACCCCAGACAGGCCCACTTTGGACCCCCAAATCCTGTCCTTTCTTCCCAGGAAATCCCATATATATATTTATGAGGGAAAATTCCATGGACAGAGGAGCCTGGCGCAGGCTACAGTTCATGGGGTCCCAAAGAGTCAGACACAACTGAGCTACTAACACTCACACATATTTATGAGGTACATGAGAGAGTTCATTTTAAATTACTCTGTGCCCAAGGCCTTGGATCTGCCTTGCTCTGTCATCTTCTGGTTCTTGTGGTTTTCTCCCACTCTCAGGCCTTGGGATCCCGCCGGGACTTTGAACAAACTGGACTGTGGGAATCACTGGCCCTCCCTCCATCCTGGACCTACTGTAACCTCCGGCGCACTCACTCCCCAGACCCCGCGGCCCCACATGTCAGCCCTGGGAGCGGAGACGAATCTCTGCCACTTTCGAAAGCAGCAGCTGTCAGCCGTCAGGACAGTGAGGCTAGGGATAGAGACACATTAAGAGATGGCAGTGGGGATGGAAAGCAGATTGAAGAAGGGCTTGGGGAAAACCAGGGGGCTGCTGTGGCTGGTTGGATGTGGGAGACAAGAGTAGAGGCAGTCGTCTCTGGTGATTCGAAGATGCATGGCTGGGTAGCCGGGCAGATTGGAGGGTTCATTAAAATGGAAAACAGAAAAGAGGAAGAGTTAGGGCAAAGGAGCCGAGCTCGGTTTAGATTCCATCGAGTTAGCACTGCTGGTGAAACAGCCTTGTGGAAAACTCAGTAATATGAAAGTGTCCTTCTCCCCACACATGACTCAATGTTGTTTGGGTGCTCTGCAGGCCCCTTTTTCCAAAAAAAGTTTTTAAAATTTTTAATTGGAGGGCAATTACGTTACAAATATTGTGTTGGTTTCTGCCATCCCACACCATGAATCAGCCACAGGTATACATATGTCCCCTCCCTCTTGAATCTCCCCCCACCCCACCCCTCCAGCTTGTCACAGAGCTCCGGGTTTCAGCTCCCTGAGTCATACAGCGAATTCCCTCTGGCTATCTATGTTATATATGGGAGTGTATACGGTTCCATGATGCAGGCTCCTTTCTGCCGGCTCCAGATCTCTAGGAGTCTGGCCATGCAGGAGAAGGTATGAAAAGGATCGCGGGTTGATGCCACCCTGTGTCCTGTGGCAAGTGCAAGCGCCTGCACAGTCCAGGGACAAGTGGTACAGCAACATAAGCCCGCCCCCCCCCCACCCTGAAATGTTATCTGAACATGTGCGCTGAACGGGGTATGCTGTGTATTCATTTCAGAGAGATGGTGGATGTCGCGTCCGTGTCATTTGCGTGTGCTTCTACTTCTCATTCTTTCAGTGGCTCCTTCCTAACCTCGCAGGATTGGTTCTTGTCTTCTGGTATGTTGTCTTTTGAGTTGCAGCCCACACCAAGGGCAGAAGAGAGTGACCATGGTTCACTGTTACTGTTGATCGTTAGAGGTATCTCCTACCTTGACTGTTGACACCCCAGCCCAACATTTTCATCTGAAGTCTTCCAGTGCCACTTCCACCTTCATATGTTGGAATGGAGTCTAATGCTGTGTTTACAAGTGAGAGCGCTTTGGGAAGGCTGATTGCTTTCCAGCGGCATTTCCTTGCTGTGCCCTTGGTGTTGCAGAGCTGTCCTCTTTAAGCACTGAAGCAATTAGTTTCAAGAAGGCTGATTCTTCAGGGTCCAGTGCTCTCCTGCCTTTCATTTGCTGAAGCTGTACATCTTAATGAAGTTGTTTCATCTATGTTGCCAAACACTAGAATTTTGCGGCTTCAATTCTAATTATCTCTACTGGCAAACGCTATGTTTTATTAGAACTCTCAAGTGCCCTGTTGATTAAATGTCCGTACACCATGGTGTTGGGCACACAAATTAGGTCAGCTCTCCTTACTGGGTTCTGGACTGAGGGGTTGATGATTTTCATCATAATCCTCAAGTGCCGTAGGATCGTCTTGGGTGTCTTTGTGGGAGGGCAGTGCAGGCTTCTCCTTCTCCCGTGAGCGCAGCTTCCATTCTTGCCCCTCAGCCAGTGCTGACGCTGAGTGTCTCAGTCCTGTGACTGTCGACTGTGGGGCCACTGTGTAACTTCATTCTTGGGTGTGGTACGCTCATTCTTTTCTGTCCTGTAGTTGCCAAATACCTACATCTTGCTTTCCGAGTTGCATATCTCATGATAGGCTGTCCATATAAAGGGATCTTTTGAAGCCAGGAGGTCCCAGTGGTGGTAACACAGGGCTGGGCATATTGTAGCCGGAGAAGTTAGAGGGCAGTGTTAGAACAGCAGCTTCAAATCAGTCTTTCTGTCCTCTTTCCGCCCCCTGCTCCAGAGTCCTTTGCGTCCCTGGCCCTCATGTCGTGTTGGTTAACCTGGGATGGGCTGACGAGTGACCCTGAGGTCCTGCGCTCCATCAGTGTTGTCACTAGGCAGCGTTGCTTGGTGATAAAAGGTCACCTTCCATCTCCTAGATTGAATCCCAGCCTCACAATCAAGAAGCTCTGTGATCTTTGGTGAGTGACACTTCACCTCCTTAACCTCAGAGCCCTTATCTATGAGAAGGGCTCACAGATAGCCACTTTGGAGTTTTGGTGAGGATTAAATGAGATGATACAGGTAGAGGGCTTGAGGTGCGGGCTATAGCATGTAGTCCCTTATCAGTATATTTTCACTTCTGCCTTGTCCATGCTTGGGCTCATGTGGCTGCTCTGCCGCCATCAGCACAGAAGCTGCTGGTGTCCCGGGCCCTGACCCTGTGCCAGAGGCCCTGTTGTGGGTCATTAAATGTTTCTCTCTCCTCACACTGCTTTTACTGCATGTGTTGGGGCATCAGTGGTGTGGACCCCTTGTTTTGCTAGTGAGCTATGGGACTCTTTTTAGGGAGAGGGGTTGTCTTAGAGGAACATCTAATGAAGACACAGCCTTTAATCAGCGTTATCCCTCCCCTCCATCTCTGGCCTGTGGTCTTTGACTCAAACTTGTGGTTTCTTTCCTCTTTACACTAATCTTCCAGGGTCCCCACATATTTACCCTGATGTCTTCTCCCTTCATATAATTCTCTACTCTGGCTTAGAAAGAAATACAATGTTTTTCATAGCGTAACTTATCCCCTGTGGGCTATGAATGTGGTTGTGAACTGTAGTAACAAATCTTATTAAAGTTGCTAAGAGAAGTGAAATAGCTCAACTTGATAGAAATTAATAGAAGTGTGCTTAGTTGACATTCACACCTTTTCATCTGCTCTTCTCATGTCTTGAGCATTGTTTTTTGGGGAAATTAAGTTCCAGGCCACAGCAGTTACTGTCTGATTTCCCCTAGAGAACCACATCGTTGCCTTGAGCAGGCACGGTCACTATGGTCTATGGTTTCTCTCTTTCAAACTGAGCAAGAAGCATTCTTGTAGGTACAAGAAGGAAGAAGTGAATATAGTTTTAACAAAGCCCCTGTTTTATATCGAACAAAGTTCATGGTCTGTGAATGGTTTAAAAATCAATAGCAAAGAAATTAAAACAAAGTGTTTTGAATAATGCCTGAAATGGAAAAGGAGCCACGTCTCCCAGTCTGGTTATGGGTCTTTGGTCTCTATTCTCTGCATTGGATATTGTGCCCTGAACGTTTCCAGTGATAAGGTCAGTGGGGTCTCTTGGTGGGCAGAGTGCACCTTTGTGCCCTTCTGCAGATGCAGCACTGTGGGGCTGGCAGAGCCCCTCCTTCTGCAGTGACTGCAAACTCCAGGCCGGGAGTCTCAGGACTTAATTGGCTGGGGTACGGTCCTGGGCTCTTAGTATCCAGGGGTAATGGAGGTTTGAAAAGTTGGCTTTTGTACTTAAAGAAAATGCCTTTATCAACAAGTGACTCTCACTTTTGAGCACCAGGAAAAACTGAAGCATTGACTTTACAAGGAGCCAAAAATACTTCCGAGAGCATAGAAAAGTCATGTATAGTCACAAAAATATGTTTATGAAAGGAACAGTGGATTTATCTCTAGTAAAACTGACCTATGTTTTCCAACAGACTGGCCTTTGAACAAGGACTGGTATAATTTTACCAAATGGAAACAAAAGAAAAGATTTATTACTGTCTTTATTCTTCACAAGAATAAGTTTCCTTTGTATCGTTAGCTACTTTATCATGAATAACTTGTCATGTCATCTTGGTGCTTATTAATCATCCTTTCCCTCCAACCAGTTGTAAGAATAATTAGATGAAATTGGTGGTAGCCCATTGCTTCCACATTAATATTCTTAAGCTGGTGTCAGTGAAACAGTCAAACATGAACATCCACTTTAATACCTGTGTTTCTAAAGAATAGAACTTTCCAGGCATTGATATTTGGAAAGCAGACCTTTTATAGATGATTAGGCTCAAGAAATAGAGTGACTACCATTGGTGGGATGTGTATGTCTGTTGACTGCAGTTTAGAGCCCGATGCTGTGTTGATTTTTTTTAAATTTATTTATTTTAATTGGAGGCTAATTACTTTACAATATTGTATTGGTTTTGCCATACATCAACATGAATCCACCATGGGAAGCAACCTAGATGTCCATCAGCAGATGAATGGATAAGAAAGCTGTGGTACATATACACAATGGAGTATTACTCAGCCATTAAAAAGAATGCATTTGAATCAGTTCTAATGAGGTGGATGAAACTGGAGCCGATTATACAGAGTGAAGTAAGCCAGAAAGAAAAACACCAATACAGTATACTAACGCATATATATGGAATTTAGAAAGATGGTAACGATAACCCTGTATGTGAGACAGCAAAAGAGACATAGATGTATAGAACAGTCTTTTGGATTCTGTGGGAGAGGGAGAGGGTGGGATGATTTGGGAGAATGGCATTGTAACATGTATAATATCATATAAGAAACAAATCGCCAGTCCAGGTTTGATGCAGCATACAGGATGCTTGGGGCTGGTGCACTGGGATGACCCAGAGGGATGGTATGGGGAGGGAAGTGGGAGGGGGGTTCAGGATGGGGAACACGTGTTGATTTTTTGTGTGTGTGTGTGAGCTTTTTGAAGCTGTGTGTTCATCAAGGGACTCCGAACAGTTCTGCTGAGTGTCCTCATTCTGAGGCCTGGGCTATTGGCGCATCTTCCCTCCAGACTGGTCACAAGGCAGAGGAAGGATAGGACAGTGAAGCCATCTCTAGCCTTTAAAACTTCTGCCCAAATGAGTTCAATTGGCCAAAGCCAGTCTTTGGGGCAATTCTAAGTATGAGTGGGCAGGAAAGGGCCATCCTCCTATATATCTAGGCGAGGGAAGTAGGAATTGTGTGCATTTGTAGTGACCAACTCAAAGTCACAAGTGTAGATTCTTGACAAATGGAAAGCTGGCTCCCTGAAAAGACCAGTAATATAGGCAAGGCTTTGGTGAGTCTGATCAAGAAGAGGGAGGAGATAGTGTAAAAGGTGATGTCAGTCAGCTCAGAGAATATAGGTGAAGATAGGAGAGAGAGTTCTGTATGATTCTGTTACAGTATGTTTGAAAACTTGGGACAGTTTAGATGATTTTCTTAGAAAATGGACATAAATTTGGATCAGTATAGATGCTAAGATGTTTTTGAAAAAAATATTTGAAGATTTACCAGTAAAATTACACTGATCCCAGTTGCTTTTATTAAATACTAGGGAGTTCTACCATCTCACCCAGAAGTAGATATTAGATGCACAATAAATGTGGAATAAAATGAAGGGACAAAGGGTATCATCAAACTGATACTAAATTCAGATGAGGATGTCACTCATAGGCCACTAACACTGGAGACACTGATGTCAATTCAATTCAGTCGCTCAGTTGTGTCCGACTTATTGTGACTCCATGGACTGCAGCACATCAGACTTCCCTGTCCATCACCAACTCCCAGAGCCTACTCAAACTCATGTCCATCGCGTCAGTGATGCCATCCAACCATCTCATCTCCTGACTTCAATCTTTCCCAGCATAAGGATCTTTTCCAATGAGTCGGTTCTTTGCATCATGTGGTCAAAGTACTAGAGTTTCAGCTTCAGCATCAGTCCTTCCAATGAATATTCAAGACTCATTTCCTTTAGGATGGACTGGTTTGATCTCCTTGCAGTCCAAGGGACTCTCAAGAGTCTTCTCCAACACCACAGTTTAAAAGCATCAATTCTTCGGTGCTCAGCTTTCTTTATGGTCCAACTCTCACATGCATACATGACTACTGGAAAAACCATAGCTTTGACTAAACAGACCTTTGTTGGTAAAGTAATGTCTCTGCTTTCTAATATACTGTCTAGATTGGTCATAGCTTTTCTTCCAAGGAGCAAGCGTCTTTTAATTTCATGGTTGCAGTCACCATCTGCAGTGATTTTGGAGCCCTAAAATAAAGTCTCTCACTGTTTCCATTGTTTCCTCATCCATTTGCCATGAAGTGTTGGGACTGGATGCCATGATCTTAGTTTTCTGAATGTTGAGTTTTAAGCCAACACGCTCCTCTTTCACTTTCATCAAGAGGCTCTTTAGTTCTTCTTCACTTTCTGCCATAAGGATGATATCATCTGTGTATCTGAGGTTATTGATGACCTGATGGTCAAAACTGAAATCAGATTGGTTATATTCTTTGCAGCCAAAGATGGAGAAGCTCTATATAGTCAGCAAAAGCAAGACTAAGAGCTGACTGTGGCTCAGATCATGAACGCTTTATTGTCAAATTCAGACTTAAATTGAAGAAAGTAGGGAAAACTACTAAATCAAATCCCTTACAATTATACAGTGGGAGTGACAAAGAGATTCAAGGGATTAGATCTGATAGATAGTGTGCCTCAAGAACTATGGACAGAGGTTTGTGGCATTGTACAGGAGGTAATGATCAAGACCATCCCCAAGAAAAAGAAATGCAAAAAGGCAAGATGGTTTGATGAGGCTTTACAAATAGCCAAGAAGAGAAGAGAAGTTAAAGGCAAAGGAGGAAAAGAAAGGTATACCCATTTGAATACCAAATTCCAAAGAATAGCAAGGAGAGATAAGAATGCTTTCCTCAGCAATCAATGCAAAGAAATGAGGAAAACAATAGAGTGGGAAAGACTAGAGATCTCAATAAAATTAAAGATACCAAGGGAACATTTCATGCAAATATGAGTACAATAAAGGACCAAAATGGTATGGACCTAACAGAAGCAGAAGATATTAAGAAGAGGTAGCAAGAATACACAGAGGAACTATACAGAAAAGATCTTCATGACCCAGATAATCACGGGGTGATCACTCACATAGAGCCAGACATCCTGGAATGCAAAGTCAACTGGGCTTTAGGAAGCATCACTACAAACAAAGCTAGTAAAGGTGGTGGAATTCCAGTTAAGCTATTTCAGATCCTAAAGATGATGCTGTGAAAGTGCTGTACTCAATATGCCAGCAAATTTGAAAAGCCCAGAAGTGGCCACAGGATTGGAAAAGGTCAGTTTTCATTCCAATCCCAAAGAAAGGCAATGCCAGAGAATATTCAAACTACCACACAATTGCACTCATGTCACACGCTAGCAAAGTAATGCTCAAAATTCTCCAAGCCAGACTTCAACAGTACATGAACCATGAACTTCCATGTATTCAAGCTGGATTCAAGAAAGGCAGAGAAACCAGAGATCAGCTTGCCAACATCTGCTAGATCATCAAAAAAGCAAGAGAGTTCCAGAAAAACATCTACTTCTGCTTTATTGACTATGCCAAAGCCTTTGACTGTGTGGATCATAACAAACCGTGGAAAATTCTGAAAGAGATGGGAATACCAGACCACCTGACCTCCCTCCTGAGAAATCTGTATGTAGGTCAAGAAGCTACAGTTAGAATTGGACATGGAACAACAGACTGGTTCCAGATCGGAAAAGGAATATGTCAAGGCTGTATATTGTCATCCTGCTTATTTAACTTATATGCAGAGTACATCATACAGAATGCCACGCTGCATGAACATTGATGTGACTATTCTAAAACAAGCAAATAGAACCTGGCAGTATAATAAAAGTACAGTCCAGATGTCATCTTCTGAAGGAGGTGTCCCTTACTTGCTTTGTTTAAAGTTGTAACCTTCCCCTACAGCACCCCCAAACTGCTGTCCCCTGTTCTGTCTCCTCCTGCAGTGTGTTTCATCCTTTAACATAGAATGTAATTATTGTCTTCCCCCACTGCTACATGTAAATTCCACAAGGGTGGGGCTGCTTTTTTGGAAATTTTTTTAAAATTTTGGTCTGTTTTTTTCACTGATATAAGCCAAGTGCCTAGAACAGTGGGCACTTTGTAAATAAAAGTTGTAAAAAAGACTTAATTCTCAGTGCAACATGGGATCCTGGACTGGATCCTGGAACAGAAAAGGATGTTAGCAGAAAATGTGACATTTGAATAGTCTTTAGTTTTGTTATTAGCACCATACCAGTGGTACCTTAGTTTCGATCAACGTGCATTGGTTGGATTATGCTAACGGGAAATTGGGTGAAGGGTGTATGGAGACTCTGTATGCTGTCTTTACAACTCTGCTGTGACTCTAAAAGTATTTCAAAAGAAAATCTTTGGGATCCCTTAAAAAGTTAGAAAGAAGTTATCTTTTGTGTCTTCTCAATGAGAAATTGGACCAAAGTTACGTCCTGCTATGAGCTGTGAAGCGTTAGGGAAAGCGGAGTTCACTCTTTCAGGCCCCTGTATAGTTCAGTGCACTGAAGCAGTGCGGCAGTAAGTCATATTCAACATCACCAGCCATGTGTAAGAGTGAGGAAGGAAAAAGCAGTCACGGTCGACTCTCAAAACTGCAGAAATGTTTCTGTAAGAAGTTTTTCTTTTGGATCTCAAAGTCACTTTCAGGTGTAGTTTCCTAAGTTCCACGTACTAGATCTCTAGTCAGAGAAGTTGCCCATCAGAAGCCCCGAGGGCAGAGTGGTTGTCCCTCAGCGCGTGGGCAGGGGACAGCATGCAACCATGCTGGTGCCCTGAGTGGTTCACGGTGCCTCCCAGCTCACCTGACTCATCGATGGGACCTTAACACAGAGAAATTTTGCCCCATCTGAGTGGAAAAAGATTATCACCCAACTTTGTGCAAAGAATGACGGGAGGTCGGTCATGTGACCATTTGTCTGTTTTATGATGTAATGATGTTACTCTGTTTCTGTACAGTTATGATGAAAATGGTACTCTGTTGCAGGAACATCAGGAGAACATTCTGGGTAACACCATGCAGAGTGTGGTTGCATTGCTCAACAATCTGGTTGCCTGCAAAGATTCGAATATGAAGCTACTTTACGAACAAGGTAAACGCTTCTTAGAATTCATCTTTGATTATGTTGAATTTTGCCTATTTATAAGTTTCCTCATCTCACATAGTAGACAGTTAACAAGTACTACTTAGAGTTGATCAATCAAAATAGATGCTTAAAGGTCTACAAATAATGATAATATTACCAGCACAAATGGGAAGTCTGGTTGGATTGTGATAGTATCTCAGAGTTAATTCATTCTCGTTCATGGCACAAAATCAATAGGCACTCCACAGATGATAGATCCAGAAATGGAAATGTAAGCATCCTATGTAGACTTTGCTGCCAATCAAAATATAAACATATATGGTCAAAATTACCTTGGAAGATGAGACTGGATGAGTTGAGGGTGGCTTTACTTTACATCTTATGCATATCTATAATACTGAAATGAAAAACTTTTAAAAGTTTTTAAAGAGCTCAATTGAAGAGTTCATTTTTTTTGTTTGTTTGTTTTAGGTTTTGAAACCAAATTGGAAGGGCAGTACAGAAATTTCCCATATAACCCTGACCCCACACATGCAGAGCACACCCCATTATCAATATGACTCATCAAAGTGGTATTTTTTTTTTTGCCAAAGATAAATGTACACTAATATCATCATCACCCAGAGTTCATAGTTTAGATTCAGGCTCACTCTTGATATTGTACTGTCTCTGTGTTTGGACAAATGTATAATGACATTTGGGGCTTCCCCAGTGACTCAATACTAAGGTACTCACCTCTGCAGTGCAGGGGCGCAGGAGACACAGGTTCAGTCCCTTGGTCAGGAACATCTCCTGGAGGGGGCAGAGCAACCCACTCTAGTATTCTTGCCGGGAAAACCCCATGGACACAGGAGCCTAGCAGGCTACTGTCCATGGGGTCGCAAAGAATCAGATGCAGCTGAAGTGCCTGAGCATGCATGCCTAATGACATATGTCCATCGTTATTATATTGTACAGCATATTTTCATTGCCTTAACAGTCCTCTATGCTCTACCTGTTCATCCCCACTGCCTTCTACAACCACTGATCTTTTCACTGTCTACATAGTTTTGCCCCTTCCAGAACGTCATAAAGGTAGAATCATACAGTATGTCACCTTTTCAGATTGGCTTCTTTCACTTAGTAATATTTATTTAAGGTTCTTCCATGTGTTTTCATGGTTTGATGGCTCGTTTCATTTTTGTAGTGAATAAAATTCTCTATTGTCTCGAAGTACTGCAGCTTTGTTAATCCATTTACCTAATGAAGGACATCTTGGTTGCTCCCGGATTTTGGCAATTATGAATAAAGCTGCTATAAATATATGTATTATGATTTTTGTGTGGACATAAATTGTGAACTCCTTTAGGTAAATACCAAAGAGTGCACTTGCTAACAGTATGCTAACTGTTTCATTTTTTAAGGGATGCCAAACCATCTTCCAGTGTGGCTGTACCGCTGTGCATTCCCAACGTGAATGAGAGTTTCTGTTCCTCAGAACCCTTGCCAGCACTGGGTGTAGTCAGTGTTCTGGATTCTGGATGTTCTGTTAAATGTGTCATGGTAGCTCCTTGTTTTAATGTCCCTTTCCCTGATGGTATATACAATATGAAGCATTTTCTTATATTCTTGTTTCCCATTTGTGTATCTTCTCTCGTGGAGGTCTCTGCTAAGATCTTTAACTTAATTTTTAATTGGATTATTTTTTCTTCTTGCTCTTGGGTTTCAAGGGTTCTTTGCATATATTGGATAAAATTCTTTATCAGATGTGTCTTTTTCAAGTCTTTTCTCCAAATCTGTGGCTTGTGTTTTAATTCTTTTGGAAAGCCACAGTTTTAATTTTAGTTAAGTCCAGTTTGTGAATTTTTTTTGTATGAATCGTGTCCATGGTGTTATTATCTCAAAAGTCTTCACCATACCCAATGTCATCTAGGTTTTTTCCTGCATTATCCTCTAAGAGTTTTGTAGTTCTGAATTTTTACAATTAGGCCTGTGACCCATTGTGAATTAACTTTTGTGAATGGTATAAGGTAGATTTTTTTTTTTTTTTTGGTATGTTGCTGTTCCAGCACTGTTGGGGAGACTGTCTTTGCTTCATTGTGTTGCCTTTGCTCTTTTGTCAAAGGTCATTTAACTGTATTTATCCAAGTCTGTTACTGGGCTCTCTCTTCTCTTCCATTGACCTATTTGCTTTATACTTTCACCAGTACCCACTGTCTTGAAGACTGTAGCTTTAAGGTAAGTCTTGAAGTCAGGTGGCGTCAGTCCTTCACCTTGGTTCTTCTCCTGCATGTAAACTTTAGAGTCAGCTTGTTGATACTCATAAAATAACTTGCTTGGATGTTGATTGGGATTGGACACAGCAATGGCACCCCACTCCAGTACTCCTGCCTGGAAAATCCCATGGACGGAGGAGCCTGGTAGGCTGCAGTCCATGGGGTCGCTAAGAGTCGGACACGACTAAGCGACTTCACTTTCACTTTTCACTTTCATGCATTGGAGAAGGAAATGGCAAGCCTCTCCAGGAGATTCACCCCTGGAGAATCCCAGGGACGGGGGAGCCTGGTGGGCTGCTGTCTATGGGGTCGCACAGAGTCGGACATGACTGAAGCGACTTAGCGGCATTCAATCTATAGGTCAAGTTGGTAATATTTTTACATCTTAAACACAGTGTTTACTACTTTTGTATAATTAAAATGTCTCATTTGAATGTTCATGAAAATAAAATTTGAATAGGATCAGTGAATAAAAAAATGCAAGATCAGTGGATAAAATCTTTAAGGATCAGTGAATAAAAAAAAAAAATCCGAAGATCAGTGGATAAAATCTTTAAGTCTCAGTTCTGATTCCCCCCCCCCCAACATTTAGAGTTGTGTTTCTATTGGTCACTATACCTAAATGTTGGAAATGTTTTTTTTCTACCTTAAGAGGAATGTGCATTTTCAACGATAATAAATATTGCCAAGAGTTGAGGGATTTTAGTACATTGAAACATTTATCCTTTTATATAGCAGCATCCTATTCTGTTTTATGGGTTCAGTTCAGTCGCTCAGTTGTGTCTGACTCTTTGTGACACCTTGAACTGCAGTGTGCCAGGCCTCCCTGTCCATCAGCAACTCCTGGAGTTTACTCAAACTCATGTCCGTTGAGTCGGTGATGCCATCCAGCCATCTCATCCTCTGTCGTCCCCTTCTCCTCCCGCCTTCAATCTTTCCCAGCACAAGGTCTTTTCCATTGAGTAAGTTCTTCGCATCAGGTGGCCAAAGTATTGGAGTTTCAGCTTCAGCATCTGTCCTTCCAATGAACACTCAGGACTGATCTCCTTTAGGATGGACTGGTTGGATCTCCTTCCAGTCCAAGGGACTCTCAAGAGTCTTCAACACCACAGTTCAAAAGCATCAATTCTTCGGTGCTGAGCTTTCTTTATAGTTCAACTCTCACATCCATACATGACTACTGGAAAAACCATAGCCTTGACTAGACGGATCTTTGTTGACAAAGTAATGTCTCTGCTTTTTAATACGCTGTTTAGGTTGGTCATAACTTTGCTTCCAAGGAGTAAGTGTCTTTTAATTTAATGGCTGCAGTCACCATCTGCAGTGATTTTGGAGCCCAGAAAAATAAAGGCAGCCACTGTTTCCACTGTTTCTAAACCAGTAATCTAATGGATATGAGTAATTTCCAATCTTTTGCTTTTGCAGACAGTTCTGCAATGAATAACCTTAAGCACACATACCTTCGCATGGGAGCAGGACTATCTACAGAGTAAATTCCTGGGGTTAGAATAACCAGATCAAGGGGTATCTGCTGCTGCTAAGTCACTTCAGCTGTGTCTGACTCTGTGCAACCCCATAGACGACCGCCCATCAGGTGCCCCCATTCCCAGGATTCTCCAGGCAAGAACACTGGAGTGGGTTGCCATTTCCTTCTCAAAGGGTATATGCGTTTGTAATTTCCATGGGTAGTGACAGGTTGTTGTAAGCAGCCTGACAGTGTATACTTCCATCAGGGCACATGAGATTACTTGTTTCTAGATCTAAGAGCATATTATGTTTTCCCATTTGTTTGACTTACTTTCTTTATAGTTTTCTTTATTTAGGCCATATGTATTTCTTCCTGTTTATCTCTCCCCATGTATTTTATCCTTTTTTACTTGCTATTGGAAATAAGGAATTTTCTACCAGTATAGTTCTCAATTATTTTTTTAAGTATGTGTTTGAAAGTTTTTTTTATTTCTGTTTATTAACTTTGTCCCTAGGTTTATTCTCTTATTACTTTCCATAGTGATGGCTTAGATGATTCTCTTTATTTTCTGGTTATATAATAATAACGAATGCAAATAGAAGCAGTCTTTAATTTTTATAGTTCTACTTTTTCTCTCTAGTCCAATTGCAAGATTCAATGAGAATGATATAGAGGATATCTTGGTATTGCCTCAGAATCTTTTTTTCTGGTTAAGGAAGTGTTTACATTTTATCTTTTGCAATCAAGAATTAATAATAATAAATAAATAATGATGACTTTTGACCCCTCTGGAAATGATCAACTGATTTTTCCTTGGATCTATTCATGTCATGGATTATATTTAATAGAGTATCTAATATGCAACCACCCTAGTGTTTGGATCAGTAAGCAAAGTTAATTGTGATATAATATTCTTTAATTATGCTGCTTCAGGTTTTTGTTAATCTTTTATTCAGGATTTTCCATTGCTGTTCATAAGTGTGATTGATCTATAGTTTTGTTTCTTGTTTCTTTCTTTTTTGCTGGATTTTGGTGTTATTGCTGTATTGCTTCTTTTTGTAAGGAAGTTTTCTTTCTTCCTTGGGCTTTGGTACAGTTTAGATATCTTAGGTACTATCTTTTAAAAGTTTGATAGAATTCCCTTGTGAAGCCATATGGCTGGTTCTCTTTCCTGAAGGTACGGTAGCTGTGATAGCTCTTTGACACCATTCTCTATTTCTACAGTGATAATAAATCTTTTTTCATTTCCCATCTTTTATAGAGTCAGTTATAGGATATTATATTTTCCTAGAAGGTCTTCATTTCACACACACTTTCAAATCTATAGACTTGGACAGAATAGCTTCTCATAATTCTTTTATTTTCTTAGGTTTCAGAAGTTAACTTCCTGCTTCCATTTTTCATATATATTTTATATGTGTATTTAAATATATATATATATATTTACATATACATATATATATTATATATAATACATATACTCCAAAAATATATTATGTATGTATTTGCACTTTTGTAATTTTATTGATTAGTTAAGATAATGGTTTTAACTATTATGTGTGCATTTGTGTACATATAAAAATGTGCATATAATTTTTAGGCCAGTTTGGAAATTTGCATATTAGTCCTAGTTGAAAAAAAATTTTTTTTCTTTTATGTACTGATTCATTCCTTGTGAATGAAGTTGTTTTTTCATTCTTTTTCTGTCTTTTTGAATAAAATGCTTAACTCATTTATCTCCTTTTTGCTTAATCACTAAAATATTTAAAGCTATGAATCTTCTTCCAGTATTGGATTCTGATCTGTAGTGCATCCATCCTTTTTGTTTTCTACATATATTTCAGTTTTGGCTTACGTTCCTTCATTGAGCCAATAATTGTTTAACAGTGAGGGCGTATTTTGTTTTATTAATTTTGTTCTTTCTAGTTTTATTGCATTATGGTCAGCAAGTTTCAGCAGTACTATTTTATCTTTTTAGAATTTATTAAGGTTTTCTTGTAGCTAATATATGGTCAGTTTTCATGATTTAATAGGTATACTTGGGAGAGTGCATATAGGATTTCTGTCTTGACAGTAACTGATACTAACATGGCCTCCCACCCAAACAACAGGAAAGTTCAACAAAACGTGTGTTGTTTCAGTCATTGGAAAATAGGCAACATTGGGCTCTGAGCCTTGAGAAGGGAAACACGAGGTGAACCTCATAACACTCTTTGTTTTTTGTCTGTTTATGGAAGCAAGGTCCAAGAAGAATACCAAGGTCTTGCCCAGTTAGGGAGAAAGAGTTCAGTGTTCAGGGATGAGAACCAGTGAAGGTTCACAAGGCAGAGTATAAGAGAAAGATGCAGAGAGGGCTCGGGCCCAGAAGTCTACATGGAGGTTTCACACAGGTCCTTTGTGAGGGCTGGGCTGCAGTAGACATGCGCAGAACAGGATTCTGTTAGGCCTACAAAGAGGACAGAGCCGATGCCATAAGGTTGAGAGCTGGATTGATATAGCAGAGATTATGCTCATGGGGGATGTAAGAATAGCTACTGGGTGGTACCCTACTGTGGACCTAAGTAAAGTTACATCAGCCTGAAACCAGATGCTAGTCTAGACCTTCCATAGCATTTCAACCATGTCCTGTGCATGCTGTGCTAAGTCACCTCAGTTGTGTCCAGATCTTTGCAACCCCATGAACTGTGGTCTGCCATACTCCTCTGTCTATGGGATTTTTTTCAGGAGTGGGTTGCCATTTCCTGCTCCAGGGGATCTTCCTGACCCAGAGATTGAACCCATGTCTCTTATGTCTCCTGCATTGGCAGGCAGGTTCTTTGCCACTAGCACCACCTGGGAAGCTCTGGACTAATTCCTTGGGCTGTGAATTAAAAACTATAGACCTTTCCTACCAAAGAATAAGACTAAGCCCTTCAAGGTCAAAAGATTCACGAGGAAGTTTACTGCATGCTAGAACAAAATCATCAGGAGCCCAGGTGGTCTTAAGAAAGGTGGTTAGGCTGCAAGTGTGGTGGGGCGAGGAAGCAGATAAGTGTGGGATTCCAGGGGTACACTGAGGCTGGGATCACTTTGCTGGCCCTTACTAGTGGTTAGTGGGAAGGAGAGGCATGTGACTGTGAAAGTCTGTTTCCATTCTCCAGAGATACACCAGGTCTGTCTTTTCATTATACTCTGTTGCTCTACAGACTTCTTGGCTACTCAGTGTGTGGCTGCTTTTTCCAAAGCTGGGTAAGAGATCTGTTGAGTGTTTGCAAGCCCAGAGTGTGTTAAGATTCAGTGGGGTGTGGCCACATGAGGAGTCACTAATGATCTGTCACTGTATGGGCTTGAATGTTTGTGGTTGGTTTGAATAAAGTCTTCTTGTTAGTTTTTATTTTGGATCAATTCTGGCTCAGTCATCGATGTATGTATTCATTACATTTCATACAGAATTAAATTCCCTATTCCAAACATTACAGTTACTTGTAACATTAATACTTCGAAAATCATCCTGTTATAAGTGAGCTGTAGTGCAGATGAAGTGGAAATGATTATTCCTGCCTTTAAGTGCTTCAGTATGGTGCTGTGTTAGGCGAGCGTCTGACTGAATTTCATTGTCGGACCACATACTAACAGTTAGTGGAGGGATGAATTCTAAAGCGTACGTTTTCCTGCCTCACCTTTTAGTATCTCTGCAATAAGTACATCAACACTGCTATCCTGATGGCAGTCCCAGGGTAGTTTCTGCTGCTGGCATGTGTGTGTTGAGCCTTGTGGAATGAGTATGAGTGTCCTGTAAATGAACCCAGACACCTCGGAAGTGATGCGTCATAGTACTGTCCTATATCTATGTTCTGATGGAGCAAAACTTAAACAGTACTGATGTTGGACGATTCCAGGTTGACAAATAAGAGGAGTCAGTCTCCAAATGGGAAGAACTTTTAAGAAAAACTCAACCAATTAAATGTACTTAGACATCCCTTTTTGTGTGTCATAAAGGCAATGTATGAGAAAGTCCATATCACAGTATGTCTCAGAGCACTCGCATTGAGTGCAAGACGCAGTTCTAAGTGATAACGTGTGTGCCATGTAAGTGGCACCATTTTTTCTTTGTTAGTGGTACGTAAAATGATGTGGTTCCGTATGATCTCTGGCATCTTAGACTCCATGAGGTGTGGTGGGCAGTACAGGTGAGAACCCCAGCACAGCATCTGCGCACCCCACAGCACACAGACTCTGAGAGGTAGGGTCATCAACACATCACCAGTGTGCAGCTGCGTTGTATCATCCAGGTTTTTTGCTTTAACATTTTCATTTTTAAATAAAGTGTTTAGGGAAATAATTAAAAAACAAAGTAAGACCTTTTGTTTATATTTGAAAAAATGTTACTGTTATTAACATTGAAAATTGGATGCCGGCTCATTCCTGTGCAGTGACCTTTTGATAATGGATATTAATTCCAGCTTCAGTCTTACTAGCAGAGCTGTCAGCCTAATGGATTTACATGACACACTGCAGCAGCCAAAAAACTGTAGCACCTCCAAAGGACCGTGGAGGGAAATTACGTTTGTCCTCATGGGTTCATGGTGTGTCAGAAATCAAAACACTCATTTCTTGCTAGGTATATTATAAAACTGCCTAAGTTGGTGTTTCCTCAAGAGACCAGAAAATTACTGTGAGAGTTGTTTGGGCTTTGACAGTGTGCTTAATAGCTCTCTTCGATTCTTTTACGTTTAAGGATAATGTTCAGAATGATGTTAAAGAGGTGAAGTTGGCAAACTTCTTGTGTAAAGGACCAGATAGTAAATATTTTAGGCTTGTAAGGCCATGTGATCTTTGCCACTACTGCTCAATACTGCCAGTATAGCAGGCAGCAGGACAGAGAATCCAGATGGTTATGGCCCTGTGTCCATAAGTTTTCTTTACAAAATAAGGTGGCCAACCCCCTGGCCATGGTTTTCCAGCCCCTCTTGTACAGTACCTAACTCAAATTCTCCCAAAACTGCTCTCAAATCTTCACATCAACATATTTGTAAAATTTAGTTGTTAAATTATGATTCAACTCAAGAAAAACTGAAAATTAAATTTAAATGAATATATTCAGAAGAGATTACTGCCTTCATAGTAGCGTGAAGATGCATGAAGAAAAAATGGAATATTTGCCCTAAGGGCTTAATCTAAAAATCATAATAAATACATACATCTTACTTAATTCTGCTCCTATAAGCACAAAAATTGCCATAGAGAATAAATACATAAAGGGATGAGCATGACTGTGTCTCTAAGATTTTATTTGCAAAACAGATGATTTCCCACTCTTATCTAGTTCATTCAGTCTGTCAACAAATATTTATATACCAGGCCTTGTCCTTGGTGTGAGGAATGAACAATGAACAAAATGAACAAAACCAGCAAGATTTCTGCCTGCATGGTGCTTCCATTCTGATGGAAAAAAATAAACCACAAACAAAACAATGAACAAGAAAGTTTATGTTAGATAATGTTAAATGTCACATGATGATAAACACTAATTTTAAAGAAATAAGAAAAAGGGGGCTGGAGGTGTCTGCATGGAGGTGGGGTTGAAATCCTACCCTGGGGAGCCAAGGAAGGCATCACTGTGAAGGTGATGGTTAAAAGCTGGAAGGAAGTGAGGAAGCAGCCGTGCAGATACCTGGGTGAAGGTGGGTGGAGAGAACAGTAGGTGTGAATCCAGGGTGGGAGCCTGCCTGGTGGGAGAGGAGCAGCAGGGAGGCCAGTGCAGCCGCAGCAGAGGAGACACTGAGCGAGGAGAGAGGAAAAACCAGTAGAGCTGGCTGTGCATTCGGGGAGCACAGGGTCAGTGTTGTCCAGAGCGATTTGGAAACATGGCCAGACTGCAGTTCAGTTTGAACCGAAGATGAGGAGACTGGTTGGTAATTACTGACTACCTACTTACTCTGGGTCAGGAAGATGCCCCGGAGGAGGGCATGGCAACCCACTCCAGTATTCTTGTCTGGAGAATTCCATGGGCCGAGGAGCCAGGCGGGCTGCAGCCTATCGGGTCTCAAGAGTTGGACACGACTGAGTGACTAACACTTTCACTTTTTCATCACATGTTTGAACTTTTCTTATTTCTCACTACCTTGGTATCACTAAAACTTTGCACTAACAAACTGCCCCTATTAGCTTCATATCTGTGTGAAGTTTTGAATCTAAAGTAAATTCTTATGCGATGAGTAGGTTTAACCCAGCTATTACTTTTAGAAATTGTTCTCATTTTAAATGAATATAGTGGGAATATATAAGATACGAATGCCGTCAAAAATATTGAACTTTAATTGAACAGAGAATGGGCATTGCTTGAATTTGACAAGACACTGTTCAGTAAGGTGGTGATGTTCATTCGCTAAGTCCTGTCCAACTCTTTGTGACCCCAGGGACCGCAATATGCCAGGCTCCTCTGTCCTCCACTATTCTTCCAAAGTTTGCTGAAATTCTTGTCCATTGGGTCAGTGATGCCATCCAACCATCTCATCCTCTGTTGCCCCCTTCTCCTCTTGCCCTCAATCTTTCCCAGCATCAGGGTCTTTTCCAGTGAGTGGGCTCTTGGCATCAGGTGACCAAGGTATTGGAGCTTCAGTATCAGTCTTTCCAATAAATATTCAGAGTTGATTGCCTTTAGGATTGACTGATTTGATCTCCTTGCTGTCCAAAGGACTCTCAAGAGTCTTCTCCAGCACCCCAATTGGAAAGCATCAATTTTTTGGCACGAGGCCTTCTTTATGGTCCAACTCTCCTATTTGTACATGACTGCTAGAAAAACCATAGCTTTGACTGTATAGACATTTGTCAGCAAAGTGATGCCTCTGCTTTTTAATAGGCTGTCTAGGATTATCAACCCACTCCAGTGTTCTTGCCTGGAGAATCCCAGGGACCGGGGAGCCTTGTGGGCTGCCGTCTGTGGGGTCACACAGATTCGGACACGACTGAAGCGACTTAGCAGCAGCAGCAGGATTGTCAGTTTTCCTTCCAAGGAGTCTTCTAATGTCATGGCTATTGTCACTGTCTGGAGTAAATTTGCAGCCAGCCCAGGAAAATAAAATCTGTCACTACTTTCACCTTTTCCCTTTCCATTTTCCCCATCACACTGTTTTCCAGAGTGGCTACACCATTGAAAATTTCCACCAACAATGTTATGAGGATTCCAGTTTCTCCATACCCTTTCCACTCTTTTGTTATCTTGAGTCCTTTTTCATTATGGCTATCCTAATGGTGTGAAGTGATGTCTCACATGGTGTTGATTTGCAATTCCCCAAAAGTTAAGGACATTGAGCATAGGTTCATGATTTGTGTAGGACTGACCTTGGGAACAGGAGAATCTTGGAGAAGATGACAACCCTCTGATCTATTTTTCATGTAGTGACTGCCAGAATGATCATTTGAGGGGGCAAATCTTACCACATTACTCGCTCTGCTAGCTTTCTGCTGCTCCTGGGAGCAAGACTGGAATCATTACCATAACAAACAGCTCTTATTTCACCAGCTGCCTCTCGTGCCACCGCCTCCTCTTCTGTCTGCGCTGTGGCCACAGCCAACTTGTCTCTGGTTCCGTCAGGCGCCATGCTGCTCTCTGCTCTGTGCGGCCCCACCCACCGTTCCCCATCCTTCTTACTTTCTTCCTTCCATCAGTGCTCAGTTCAAACACCATTTCCTCCAGAAAACCTTGCGTGATACCCCGTATTCTCCTTTGTTGCACACATTTCACTTTTAATGAAAACATGAGCTATAGAATTAGTTGGTTAATGTCCATGCCATCTGGTAGGATGAAAGCCGCCCAGAGACCGGAACCCGCCTTTCCCACTCACAACGGTAACTCCGGCGCAGTTGCTGAGGCATGGTAGCTGTTTAGTAGATGTGCACCGACACCCAGAGAGGTGCTCATGTTCCGTGTCTGGAGAAGTGCTCTGCGTCTCTGCACCTGCTCCCGGTCTCACCCAGGAGAAGCGGGGCCGCATGTGTTGCCTGCGCTCCTCTGCAGTGCGGTTTCACAGGTCTCTTCCCTCCATGTGTGTGTGTTGAGAACCTGATATCCACAAGGAAGTATTCGCTGGATTCTTCTTAGGCCGCCAAAGTGTGTGTAATTTGAGCTGCTCACTGATTTTTTTCATCAATTCTTCTCCAGTTCTTCTCCACTTTTGGAATCCAGCTAAGTCATCTGCAAGGAGCAGATCCTGTTGCTTTGAAGCATGATAAAAGCCATTGGCAGAGACTGAGAACGTAATCTGGGCTTCTGCAGAGCCATTTTGGGAAGCTACAGACTTACAAGCAATGATTCTTTACTCATTTCTTTTTATTTTATCTTACCTTAATCTTGAAATATGAAGAATTATGTGTTGGATAGATCGAACTGTCCACTTTTCCTTCTTTAGTATTCCATTAAGACTGACTGGCCTGCATGTCTTCACTCCCCTTCGTAAGAGTCTACTGACCAGCGCTCACTTAGGCTTCTTAATCTGAAATACTTTGAGATATCCAAGCCATATGATCACTTATCAGAAAAGTTTTTCAAGGAAAGAAAAGAAAAAGACATTTAACAAGCTTTTTGCAAGGTCAGATTAAAAACATGTTAAAAATAGGAAGGAGGGACACATTATAGCGGGTGCGAATAGATAATAGTGTCGGGAAATAGCATACAATGCGTTGAGCCTCCTATGAATTCTTAGAGGGCTACTGAAAGACTTTTAAAGTTATCTTCCAAGAAAAAAGGAAGGTTATGAATCCATCATTTAGGGAGAAAGTTAAGAAGTTAGCATGTGAGTGGAAGAAAGTAACATTGTGTGGTCATTGAAGTAGCTGGGTTTGAATCCTAGGTCTACAGTTTATTTGGTGAGATCTCTTTAGGATAATGGCACCCATTTCATAGCTTTGATTTATTAAATGATAATATATGCAAGTTTGTCATGTATAATTAGTAAACTTAGCATAAGTATTTGAAAATAAGTACTAAAAATAGCTGAGCAGCCCTCTCATGGGGCCATATAAGCAGATCATTAGAGAAAGAAAAGTGAAGCCCAAGATAAGTTACTAGATTCTAAGGCAGCATCAGACATTTTAAATCATAACTTTCCCACTCCAGTAGGTTATAATACAGTGTACTGAAAAATTCACAAATATGATCTTAGAGCCCCCTTTTTAAAAAATGAAAGTATAGTTAATTTACAATGTTGTGTTAATTTCAGGTGTACAGCAAAGTGATTGTTATACACGTTGGGTTGACCAGAATGTTCATTTGGATTTTCCCATACAGCATATGGAAAGCCTGAGTGAACCTAATGGCCAATCCAATACATACACACACATGTACCTTTTCATATTCTTTTCCATTATAGTTTATTATAAGATATTGACTGTGTTCCTTGTGCCATGCAGTAGGACCTTGTTATTTGTTTTATACACAATAGCTTGCATCTTCCAATCCCAGACTCCTAATTCATCCCCTTACCCCTTTCTCCTCTGGTAACCATAAGTTTGTTTTCTATGTCTGTGAATGTTTCTATTTTGAACTTTGTTCATTTGTATCATACTTAGTTCATTTGTATACATACTTGTATACAAACTTAGTTCATTTGTATCATATTTCATATTCCACAGATAAGTGATGTGATATATTTATCTTTTGCCTGACTTAGTTTACTTAGTATGACAGTCTCTAGGTCATGTTGCTGCAAATGGCATTATTTCATTCTTTTTTTAATGACTGAGTAGTATTCGTGTGTGTGTGTGTGTACGTGTGTGTGCTGTATGTGTGTAACATACCGCTTCTTCTTTATTCATTTACATGTGGATGGTGTTTAGGTTGCTTCCACGTCTTGGCTGTTGTGAATAGTGTTGCTGTGAACTCTGGGGTGCATGTATCTGTTAAAATTAGAGTTTCCTCTGAATGTATGACTGGGCTTCTCAGATGGTGCAGTGGTGAAGAATCTGCCTGCCAGTGCGGGAGATGCTAGAAACATGGGTTCAGTCCCTGGGTCGGGAAGATCCCCTGGAGGAGGAAATGGCAACCCAGTCTAGTAATCTTGCCTGGAAAATTCTATGAACAGAGGGGCCGGTGGACTACAGTCTATGGGGTCACAGAAGAGTCAGACACGACTGAGCGACCAAGCGCACACACATGGGATACATGCCTAAGAGGGGGATTGCTGGATGATATGGCAATCCTATTTTTAGTTTTTTTAAAGAACCTCCATAATGCTTTCCATAGTAGCTGTACCAGTCTACATTGTCACCAACAGTTTAGCAGGGTTCCCTTATCTCCACACACTTTCTCTTCTTTATTATTTTATAGACTTTTTAATAATGGCCATTCTGAATGGCCATTGTTCTTTTTATTTATAAATGGATATTTATTTGTAGAATCCTTTTTTCCTTCTTTCTGTGCTCCCTCCATCCCACTCTTTCCTTTCTCTTTCTTTTTTATTGAGATATAGTTTACATATATACTATGTTGATTTGATACACAATTATATCACATGACATAATTACCATTTCCTTTTTGTGGCGAGAACATTTGACAGCAAAAAAACAAGCAGCCTAATTCAAAAGGAGGCAAAGGACTCATATAGATATTTCTAAAAACAAACAAAAAAAAACCAACCACATAGCCAATAAACACATGAAAGGATGCACAACATTATTTGTCACTGCTGCTGCTGCTGCTAAGTCGCGTCAGTCGTGTCCAACTCTGTGGGACCCCATAGACGGACCCCATAGACAGCAGCCCACCAGGCTCCCCTGTCCCTGGGATTCTCCAGGCAGGAACACTGGAGTGGGTTGCCATTGCCTTCTCCATTATGGATATACAAATCAAAACTATAGTGAGATACTTCTTCACATTTATTAGGATCACAACTTTTTTTTTTATTAAGAAAAGAAAATAATGAGTGTTGGTGAGTTGTGGAGAAATTGGAACCCTCACACATTGCTGGTGGCCACGTGAAATAGTATGACTGCTATGGAAGACAATAGTGATTCCTCAGAAGTTAAGCATAGAATTACCATATGATCTGGCAATCCCCCTCCTAGGTATATGCCCAAAAGAAGTGGAATAGAGCCTTAAACAGATAAATTACACATGAATGTTCATTGCAGCGTTACTCACAATAGCTGAAAGGCAAGCCCATCTCCAGATGAATGGATAGCAAATGTGAGATAGATGTATAGCAGAGTACTATTCAGTCATAAAAAGAAATAAAATTCTGATTCATGCTGCAATGTAGATGAACCTTGAAAATATTACACTAAATGTTAGAAGCCAGACACAAAAAGGACACATTGTGTATGATTTTACTTATGTGTGGTACCTGGAATAGACAAATTCATAGGAGCAGAGAGTGAAATAGCGGTTAGCACAGGCTGGGAGAAGCGGAAGTGAGGACTTTTATTTAATGGGTACAGGGATTCTGTTTGTGATGGTGAAGGTGGTCTGGCAATTGTGGCATTGGTTACACAACGCTATGAATGTATTTAGTGTCACTGAATTGTATGGTTATAATAGTTTTATGTTAGATATTATTTTTACCAAAATTAACAAAAAAACCCAGCTGAAAATGACACATGTCCCTCTTGCTCACATTGATCAGTGACATCTGGTTTCTGGGCTATGTGAGGATGGAGTTTTGGGCATTGGAAAGTCTGACTGGGCAGCCACTTTTCAATAAAGATGCCACAGTTTTCAACAAAGAGCATGAATATTTTGAGAGTAGCAATTATTTTGGCAGCAAAGACTAAATTTAAAAAGAGGTTTTTTTTTTTTAATGTATGTATTTCACGAGATAGCAAGTTCACTTTGGAAGTAACTTCCTTGAAGCTGTAGAATCAGAAGATCCTGAAAATTTCCTATCAAACACAAGCCAGGGAAAAGAAATTCATATTAACGTTCCCACTTTACTCATTTTAAATGTATGGAGTGTTGAAAATGAGTAGAATGTTCTCTATATTTGTGTTTGTCCTGTATCTTACTGTTGAGGTTTCCATGAATTTAGTCTGATTTTCTTGTCTCTGTTTTCCCTCTATGTTCATATGCACTTCCAAGTTCTCGACCACAGTGCTTTCCAGAGGCAGGCTACTCTCTGATGGGCCAACTCTGGGGCATTGATGTCTCCTCTGTGTAAGGAGGGATGAGTTTACTTCTGGGGGAAATTTTAAAGAAATGTTGCAGATAAAACCAGAAGCTCCTTCGCTTAAGGCATCTGAGATGGAGAGGCCGATGGAAACCCTTCCTGCTAAGGAGCCACAGAGGATGCTGGTAAGTGCGGCTTGTAAGCTAGATGGCCAAGGAGAGCTTCCAGCGCCGTCTTTGGGTGTGTCATGGGAAACAGGAGGAGATTCATGCTGTGAGCTGTTCCAGTAGGCAGGACCTTGGATCTTAGGGAAAGTTCCACGGCAGTCACTTCTTGTTCAGCATAGGACAGTTCTTTCCAACAGTTTGAAGACTTAAGTAGGGAGAGGTCAACTTCAGGACAAACTGAGTGCCATCAGTCTCCAAGGGAGACCAAACAGAGAAGTGATTCCAGTGCGGATGGGAGGTTGGCTTATGGCCTCTAGAGATCCTGACAGCCCTAGAAATTCTGTGATTCTCGTTATACTTGCCAATAGTTTGCAAATATTCCTGCAACCTCTAAGATGAACAGCAGAGGAGGAGTCGATGTAATGAAAGAAAGCTATTAAGATGTAAATTGTTTTCTCTGTTAAGTGCTTTCCCAATGTGCTGAACACACATTCACTTTTATTCCCTTCTGTCTAGGCTGCTGACACTCAGGAACTAAAGATGGAAATGTGGAATCAAGCAGGTTAGAGCCATACAAAGAGAGACAACTAACATCTGGCTCTTTCTGTTTTCTTTTAAATGATATAATCAGTGTTGCATAGTGTGTCTAACGCCTTCTCTTTTATATCCTTAGTTTTAGAGGAAAAATCTAATGCCAGGCAGCCATTATTGCAGCCCGCTGCTGGCATATTCCGCAAACAGTAGGACATTTAAAGTGAGGACAGTTATTAATGGGTTTAGAACAGTAATAAAACTTTATAGAGGAGTTTAATAAGTCATTTACAGACCATGAAACAAAGCTAATAGTCACCCTTCATGGGTGAAGTATTCTATTTGTCCTGTGGTCCACTGCTTTGACTTTTAGTCAAATGTCAAGAGATCGCTTAGATTTCAAATGTCTTTATATGCATTTTATTGTTAAAGCCTGTAGAATTTAGCACGCTTAAAAAAATGAGTCCCCAAAGAGCAATGATATGCTGTTATCATTTTCAGTAAAATGTAAACAATCAGCTCTTTCTGTCTTTCCATTTACAGATACATAAATCCACTAGTGATTGGCAGACAATATGATCTTCTGTCTATATAAACACTGAATTTTGGACTTAATCCAGTCTTTTTTTTCTAGATGTCTCTTGGATGTTAGCTGTACCTAGCTGAATAAATAACAGGGCTTTTATTTTTCATTCTGATAACATTTTCCACCACAGTTGAGTCTTTCTGGGCATTATAGTTTGCCCTTTCCTCAGAGCTCTCCTAAGAGCTCTTCCCCTGCACCATGCCCAGAAGACTTCCTTTCCTGTTGGAGACAGTTGTTCTGATTTAGGTTTAGTTTCTTTCCATGTCATTCAGTAACTTCTATATGAATCACAGAGGATTTAGAGTTGGACTGTTCCTAAAAATCATTTATTCAAACCTCTTCTATGTATGATGAAAGCAAGGCCAACAGGTGCAGAAACTTCACCTGGGCTCCCCCAGCTGGAAAACAACTGAGTGACCCTGAGATGTGAGGTTGCTAGCTGAGGCTCTCTGCTCTCTGTTCTGGCTCACTCTTGACTTCAGAGCTGCAAGTGTTTGGTCAGAGCGCTTTTGGGTGGTCTCTTCCACATCTCATTTGGAGCCAAGCTTTTGCTTAAGTTTCATTTGCTATTGATGAAATTGACTGGAACACTGTCTCTTTCTCTGAGGGTAATATTACTTACTGATGGCTCACGGTCCTCTTTTGTAAACATCAGTCAGTATCTTCTCCTTTGATGTCCTTGGTAAACAGCGGCAGGGTATTTTATTTTTGAGACATCTGGCCAGTGTTGAGGCAGAGTGTCTCTCTGCCCAGAGAATAAAGCCGTGGAGTCTTTTCTTTTTTAAAGATATAAAAAAATTTATGGCAGTGGTGAGTCTTCATTGCTACATGTGGGCATTCTCTAGTTGCAGCAGGTGTGGTGCATGGGCTTCTTATCGTGGTGGCTTCTTTCTTATTTTGGAGCACAGGCTCTATGCACACAGGCTTCAGTATAGTTGCAGCTTGCAGGCTCTAGAGCACGAACTCGGTAGTTGTGACACATGGGCTTAGTTCCTCCGCATCACGTGGGATCTTCCCAGATCAGGGATCAAACCCATGTCCCCTGCGTTGCAAGGTGGATTCTTAACTACTGGACCACCAGCCCACCCATGCATTCTTTAATCCTGGGCTTCCACCAACTGAGCCCTCCGCCTGGGGATGGCATTCACCCTAGTGCTCCGATACATAAGTGATACGGAAAACCTGATACTTACTGTAAAGATGTTTCAAATAATAAAAAGATGAGGAGTTATTTTATTTGAAATGAAGAGTAATTTGGGATAGGTCCCTGTTGCAAAATTAAAGCAGTAATCAGATTGGTGGAGTGACCATACTATGCTTAGTTGTCGTAGTCATGTCAAGGTTGACAGCATGGTCCATCCAAAAGGTTTTTACTCAGCTTGATCAGGTATTTGTTACTGAATAAAAGGATATTCATTCAGATTTTTCTAGCATGTCATCTTTACTCAATAAATATTTATTAAATGAATCAGTAAAAGAATGAATGAGCAAATGCTCTTGAAAGTTACATTAAAGATAATTGCATGTGGTGTGTGCTCGTGAGAAGATGAGGTGAGAAGAGAGAGAGTAGGTCTGAGAAATTGAGTATTTCCTGTCATATCAGTGAACAAGGAGGTCACAGTTATCAGCACTTCCAGCCCTCCACTGTGAGCTCCTGAGCCGTAATGGCACTCAGGAAGGAAAAGAATACCTGGGATCTCACAGCATCAGACTGCAGCCACTCCCTAGGGTGAGCCTCGAGGAAGCACAGGATGTGAAAAACTCAGGATACTGGCTCCAGATAGCTGAGATGCATATGAAAGGAATAATTTCAGTGAGCCCAGACTCTTGCATCTTCCCATACATAGAAAGCGCTAAATTCCTTAACTTGAAATATCTGGCTTCGTCTAATTAAGAATAATCTCTTGATATTCAGACTACTTGCCCTTTGTTGCAAAACTTCTGTATAACCTGGTTCCTCCCCTCAGGTCCTGGGAGCAGTTGTCTCAGGGTTACTTGAGATGCTGTCTCCAGGCTTGAAGTCCTGAAAATTCCCACCACATAAAACATAACCCTCAAGTTTTAAGTTGTAATTTTTTTTTCAGTCGACAGTTTCAGTAATGAAAATAATGGCATTAATTACAATAATAAGATGTGAGACCCCAAGTGGCATATTTTCTGAGAACCATGCTGTCTAGCCTTGAACAACTCTGAACCAGGGTCTCTGCCTGAAAACATGAATGTCCCTTGAGGAAAATGAGTCATCCGCATCCAGAGAGCCCATAGAGAGAGCTTTCAGAATGGCAACATGGAAGTGGAACTTGTTTTTGTTTTTTTAATTTGTTTTTTAATTGGAGTATAATTGCCTTTCAGTGCTGTGTTGGTTTCTACTGTACAACAATGTGAATCATATTTAAGTATACATATTATCCCCTCTCTCTTGAGCCTTTCTTCCCCCCACCCTCATCCCACCGCTCTAGGTCATCAGTTCAGTTCAGTCACTCAGTCATGTGCAACCCCACGGACTGCAGCACACCAGGCCTCCCTGTCTATCACCAACTGCTGGAGTTTACTGAAACTCATGTCCATCATGTTGGTGATGCCATCCAACCATCTCATCCTCTCTTGTCCCTTTCTCCTCTCACCTTCAACCTTTCCCAGCATCAGGGTCTTTTCCAATGAGTCAGTTCTTCGCATCAAGTGGCCAAAGTATTGGAGTTTCAGCTTTAGCATCAGTCCTTCCAAAGGATATTCAGAACTGATTTCCTTTAGGATGGACTGGTTGGATCTTCGTGCAGTCCAAGAGACTCTCAAGAGTCTTCTCCAAACCCACAGTTCAAAAGCATCATTTCTTCGGTCATCAGAGAGCACCAAGCTGAGCTCCCTGTGCTATACTGAAACTTCCCACTGGCTATCTATCTTACGCATGGTAGTGTATATGTGGTCAATGCTTTCCCCATTCGTCCCACCCTCTTCTCCCCCCCCCCCACCCGCCACACAAGTCCATTCTATACATCTGTCTCTATTCCTGCTCTGCAAATAGGTTCATCAGTACCATTTTTCTAGATTCTGTATACATGTGTTAATATATGGTGTTTGTTTTTCTGACTTCACTCTGTATGACAGACTGTAGGCCTGCCCACATCACTGCAAATGACCTAATTCCGTTCCCTTAAATCTTTATCCATTCATCTCTCAGTGGACATCTAGGTTGCTTCTGTGTCCCAGCTATTGTAAATAGTGCTGCAGTGAACACTGGGGTGCGTGTACCTTTTCCAATTATGGTTTTCTTAGGGTGTATGCCAAATAGTGGGATTACTGGGCCATGTGGTAGTTTTACTCCTAGTTTCTTAAGGAACCCCCATATTGTTCTCCACATTGGTAGTATTATTTACACTCACACCAACAGTGAGAGAGGGTTTCCTTTTCTCCACACTCTCCCCAGCAGTTATTGTTGTAGATTTTTTGATGATGGTCATTCTGACTGGTGTGAGGTGATACCTCTTTATAGTTTGGGTTCACATTTCTCTAATAATGAGCATTGTTGAGCGTCTTTTAATGTATTTATTAGCCATCTGTATGTCTTCTTGGAGAAATGTCTGTTTAGGTCTTCCACCCATTTTTTGATGGAATTTTTTTTTTTTTTTATACTGAGCTACATGAGCTGCTTATGTATTCTGGAGATTAATCTTTTGTCAGTTGCTTTCTTTGCAAATGTTTTCCCGCATTCTAAGGGCTGTCTTTCATTTTACATTTACATGATGCTGCCTGTCTTCCTCTGAGAGTTTTACAGTGTCTGGCCTTGCATTCAGGTCTGTCCTCCATTTTGAGTTTATTTTTGTGTATGGTGCTGGCAAGTGTTCTCATCTGCCAACTGTTCAAAGTCTAGCTCCTTTAGAGGTAGTCTCTCCCCTCACGCTTCTCCCCAAAACAGTATGGATCTACAGGGGGTGCTTGTGTGTCCTCAGGTGGGGATTGGAGAGCCTCTCCTTACAATGAGCTTCAAATGAAATAGACATTATTTTAAACTCATATTATTCATTTTAATGGTATGAAATACCTTTTAGATTTTAATCAAATGTGCTTTATTATTCTTGAAAATGTGATTTAGCCTTTTACAGTAGAGCAGTTTACAGATTGTATTGTACAATCTTATGTACTTAGTATTATACAGTTTTATGGGTTTTGCCAGGTATGTGTCACCATATGTCTACTATTACAGTGTCCTACAGAATAGTTTCACTGCTCTGAAAATCATTTGCTCCACCTGTTCATCTCCCCATCACTCCCACCCCAAGCTCTGACTTTGTAATATCTTCCAACTTTTACCTTTTCCAGAAAGAATGTCATCTATTTGGAAGAATCCAAATGCAGCCTTTATCATACTGATTTGTTTTACCTAATGATACACATTTTAAGGTTCCTCCATGTCTTTTTTTAGCTTGATATAGCTCATTCCTTTTTATTGCTGAATAACATTCCATTGTGTTTACCATATATTGCCTTTTAGTATTACACTGGACTACCACAGTTTGTTTATGCACTTAGTTATTGAAAAATATCTTTGTTTCTTCTCAGTTTTGGTTATTATGAATGAGTCTGCTACAAATATCCAGGTGCAGGTTTTTGTGTGGCCCTACGTCTTCAGTTCATTCTAGTAAATACTAAGGAGAAAAATTGGGTCATCTGGGAAGCTTGTGTTTAATTTTGTAAGAAAGTGTCAAACTGTCTTCCCCAGTGGGTGTACTACTTTACATTCCTACCAGCCACGCAGGAGAATTGGTGCTCCGTGTTCTCACCAGCGGTTGGTGTCAGTGTTTTGAATTTTCACTATTCCAGTAAGTTTTTGGTGGTGTCTTGCTGTTTTAATTTGCAGTTCCCTAATGACACATGATGTGGAGCCTCTTTTCATATGCTTATTTGGCATCTGTGTGTATTTTCTTTGATGAAGTATGCGTTCAGATCTTTTGCCTGTTTTTTAATTGGGTTGTTTGTTGTCTTATTGTTGAGCTCTAAGGAGTCTTTCTGTATTTTGGATACAAGTCTTTTCTCAGATATGTGTTTTGCAAATATTTTCTCCCGGTCTGTGGCTTATCTTTTTTTTTTTTCTGCTTCTGGTTTGATTAGTTTTGATACTTGGTTTTAATGGCTGTTACAGCTGAAAAGTAAACCTCATCACAGTGCACAGATCTGCCTGGAGAAAATGCACCATTGACTCTGCTTCCTAAATTATACTTATTTTCAGAACCATATGCCAGTTATGCAAATATTTAAAACAATAATTTGTCTAGTAAAGTTTCATTTTTCCAGACCATTGCCTATTCTTACAAACTAATTGGGACCCATCACATTATTCTATAAATTCAAGACCTGTTGAGGTTTATGTGGAAAACATTTAAGTAGGTGTGAAAATAGTCTCCATTTGGGGGTCATATTTCATTTACCTTTTACTGAGCTTTACCAGGTAGTAATAAACTATACTAATTTTTAAACATACCACTTAATGAATTTTTACATATGTATAAAGATGTAAAACCAACACAAGATCCAGATACAGAGCATTTTTACTACATCAGCAAATTCCTTCACATCCCTTCCCAGCCCGTGCCCATCCATATGCAGGGCTCATCAGCATTTTTATTCCTATCACCATTGATTAGTTTAGTCTGTAGTCTCATCAGCATTCTTATTCCTGTCACCATTGATTAGTTTAGTCTGCTCATGAACTTCATATAAAAGAAATACAGAGTATGTGCACTTCTGTGTCTGGCTACTTTCATGGCCAGATTTCAAACCAGTCAATCTTAAGGGAAATCCACCCTGAATACTCACTGGAAGGACCAATGCTGAAGCTGAAGCTCCAGTATTCTGGTCATCCAATGCGAAAAGCTGACTCATTGAAAAGTCCCTGATGCTGGGAAAGATTGAAGGCAGGAGGATAAGGGGACGACAGAGGATGAGATGGTTGGATGGCATCACTGACTCGATGGACATGAGTTTGAGCAAGCTCAGGGAGATGGACAAGGACAGGGAAGCCTGGCGTGCTGCAGTCAATGGGGTTGCAAAGAGTCGGACACGACTGGGTGACTAAACAAAAACAACTTTCATGGTATAATTTCGATGAGACTCATCTGCATTGTTTCTTTCATAAGCTTTTTTTTTTTAACTTAAAAAATTTCTACTTAGTATCCCATTGTACTAATGCATTACAGTCTTTCTGTTCCTACTGATGAACATTAGGCTTACTTTCAGTTATGTCTGTTACGAATAAAGCTGCTGTGAACATTCTTGTATGTATCTTTTTGTGGACATATCTTTTTAAAAAAATTTTTTTAATTTGATTTTATTTTTTAACTTTACAATATTGTATTGGCTGTGGACGTATCTTCTCATTTGTTTTGGATGCATACAGAGCCATGCTTGCCCACACACAGGCACACAGACATACATCCATGCGTCTAGAATCATTTTCTCAAGCGTTATGCTAATTTGTATGTTAACTGGCCATGTAAGAGAATTCCAGTTGCTCCATGTATTTGGTCTCTGTCTTTTAATTTTAGTCTTTCTGTTGGTGCGTAGTAGTATGTGTTTGATTTTGTAGTAGTGTTTGATTCTGTAATATTTTTATGTACCAATTGGCTGTTTGCATATCCACTCTTCTGTCTTGCATTGTCTTTCACTTGGTTCTAATGTTGATTTGTGTTTTTCTTATTGAATTAGAGGTTTCTTTATATATTGTAAGTAAGAGTCCTTTGTTGGATGTGTGCATTGCAAATAGTTTCTTCAGTTTTGTAGTGTACCTTTATACCCCTAGGTGATGAACTTAATGAGCAAATGTTCTTTTTTTTTTTCTAATTTATTTATTTTTTATTGAAGGATAATTGCTTTACAGAATTTTGCTGTTTTCTGTCAAACCTCAGCATGAATCAGCCATAGGTATACATATATCCCCTCCCTTTTGAAATCCCCTCCCTTTTAAAACCCCCTCCCATCTCCCTGCCCACCCCACACCTCTAGGTTGATACAGAGCCCCTGTTTGAGTTTCCTGAGCCATTCAGCAGAATACAGCTATCTATTTTACATATGGTAATGTAAGTTTCCATGTTACTCTTTCCATGCATCTCACCCTCTCCTCCCCTCTCCCCATGTCCATAAGTCTGTTCTCCATGTCTGTTTCTCCACTGTTGTCCTGTAAATAAATTCTTCAGTACCGTTTTTCTAGATTCCGTATATATGCATTAGAATATAGTATTTATCTTTCTTTTTCTGACTCACTTCACTCTGTATAATAGATTCTAGGTTCATCCACCTCATTAGAACTGACTCAAGTGTGTTCCTTTTTATGGCTGAGTAATAGTCCATTGTGTATGTGTGCCACAACTTCTTTATCCATTCATCTGTCAGTGGGCATCTGGGTTGCTTCCATGTTCTAGCTATTGTAAATAGTGCTGCCAGTGAACAATGGGATACACATGTCTCCTTCAATTTTGGTTTCCTCAGGGTATATGCCTAGGCGTGGGATTGCTGGGTCATATGGTGGTTTTATTCCTAGTTTTTTAAGAAATCTCCATACCATCTTCCTTAGTGGCTGTATCAATGTACATTCCCACCAACAGTGCAAGAGCGTTCCCTTTTCTCCACACCCTCTCTTTGTAGAATTTCTGACGATGGCCATTCTGACCAGTGTGACGTGACCTCTCATTGTAGTTTTGATTTGCATTTCTCTAATAATGAGTGATGTTGAGCATCTTTTCATGTGTTTCTGAGCCATCTGTATGTCTTCTTTGGAGAAATGTCTATTTAGGTTTTTTCCCTACTTTTTTTATGGGGTTGTTTGTTTTTCTGGCATTGAGTTGTATGAGCTGCTTGTATATTTTGGAAATTAATCCTTTGTCAGTTGTTTAATTTGCTAGTATTTTCTCCCATTCTGAGGGTAGTCTTTGCACCTTGCTCATAGTTTCTTTTGCTGTGCAAAAGCTTTTAAGTTTAACCAGGCCCCACTTGTTTTTCTTTCCCTTACTCTAGGATGTGGGCATAGAGGATCTTGCTTTGATTTATGTCATTGAGTGTTCTGTCTATGTTTTCCTCTAAGAGTTTTATAGTAAATGTTCTTAATTTAATGAAATATAGTTCATATTTTTATAGTTACTGCTTTTTGTTGAAGTTAATGCTCTTTTTTGTATAGTTAATGCCTTGTTGAAAACATTTTCACCTGTGCCATAGTCAGGAAGACTTTTTTCTGTGCTTTCTTCCAAGTTTTATTATTTTCCCTCTATATGTAGATCTCAAGTATTTATTTGTGTATAGTGTGATAAAACGGTCATGGCTTATATTTTATATTCTGCATTTTTCATTTAAAGACCTTCTTTCTTCATGTAATTTTTCTTCTGGCATAGATTTGAGCTTTTCCAGCAAATATTAGGACAAATTATGGTATAGAAAAACTCCATCAGATGATGCTGGAGACTTTCTCAAACATCCTTTTTCAAAATGCTGTCTTTATAGTAGTTAATTTTTGTGCTCAGTTTTATACCTTCTCCTTGGGGAGTTTAGGATCAACCTGTACACACTGCTGTATTTAAAACAGATAGCAAACAAGGACCATCTGTATAGCAGAAGGAACTCTGCTCAATGTTATGTGGCAGCATGGATGGGAGGGTAGTTCATGGGAGAATGGATACCTATATATGTGTGGCTGAGTCCATTGCTCTCCACCTGAAATTATCGCAACATTGTTAATCAGCTAATGTTGTTGTTCAGTCACCAAGTTGTAGCACGCCAGGCTTCCCTGTCCCTTACCATCTCCCAGAGTTTGCCCAAGTTCATGTCCATTGCATCAGTGATGCCATCCAACCATCTCATCCTCTGTTGCCCTCTTCTACTGCCTTCAATCTTTCCCAGTGTCGGGGTCTTTTCCAATGAGTCAGCTCTTCCCATGAGGTGGCCAAAGTATTGGAGCTTTAGTATCAGTCTTTCCAATGAGTATTGAGGGTTGATTTCCTTTAAGATTGACTGGTTTGATTTCCTTGCTGTCCAAGGGACTCTCGAGAGCCTTCTCCAGCACCATTGTTCGAAAGCATCAATTCTTCAGCACTCAGCCTTCCTTATGGTCCAGCTCTCACATCCGTACATGACTACTGGAAAGACCACAGTCTTGACTATATGGACCTCTGTTGGCAAAGTGGTGTCTTTGCATTTCAATACACTGTCTAGGTTTGTCATAACTTTGCTTCCTAGGAGCCATCATCTTCCAGTTTCATGGCTGTAGTTACTGTCTGCAGTGATTTTAGAGCCCAAGAAGAGGAACTGTCACTGCTGCTACCTTTTCCCTTTCTATTTGCCATGAAGTGATGGAGCTGGATGCCTAATCTTAGTTTTTTTTAGATTGAGTTTTTTTTTTTTTTATAATTTTATTTTATTTTTAAACTTTACATAATTGTATTAGTTTTGCCAAACATCAAAATGAATCTGCCACAGGTATAAGTTTTAAATCGACTTTATCACTCTCCTCTTTCATCCTCATCTTTAGTTCCTCTTCACTTTAGCTCCTCTTTACTAAAAGCTCCACTTTTAGGCTCTTTAGTTCCTCTTCAGTTTCTGCCATTAAAGTGATATTTTCTGCATATCTGAGGTTGTTGATATTTCTCCTACCAATCCTGATTCCAGCTTGTAACTCATCCATTCCAGCATTTCGCGTGATGTGCTCTGTGTATAAATTAAGTAAACAGGGTGACAATAGACAGCCTTGCCGTATTTTCTCAATTTTGAAACCAGTCATTTGTTCCATAAGGTTCTAACTGTTGCTTCTTGACCTGCATACAGGTTTCTCAGGAGAGAGGTGAGATGGTCTGGTATTCCCATCTCTTTAAGAGTTTTCCACAGTTTGTTATGATCTGCATTGTCAAAGACTTTAGCATAGTCAATGAAACAGAGGCAGTAGTTTTTCTGTAATTCCCTTGCTTTCTCTATGATCTGTGGAATGTTGGCAATTTAATCTCTGGCTCCTCTGTCTTTTCTAAACCTAGCTTGAACATCTGGAAGTTCTCAGTTCACATAATGCTGAAGCCTAGCTTGAAGGATTTTGAGCAAAAGCTTACTAGCATGGGAGATGGGTGCAATTGCCCGGTAGTTTGAACATTCTTTAGTACTGCCCTTCTTGGAAATTAGGATTAAGATTGAACTTTTCTAGTCCTGTGGCCACTGCTGACATAATTGAGTACAAATTTGCGGACATATTGGGTGCATCACTTTAATAGCATCATCTTTTAGGATTTTAAATACCTCTGCTGAAATTCCATCACCTTCACTATCTTTCATGGCAGCAGAGCTTCCTAAGGCCCACTTGATTTCACACTCCAGAATGTCTGGCTCTAGGTGAGTGATCATACCATCATGGTTATCTCGATCATTAAGGTCTCTTTTGTACAGTTCCTCTGTGTATTCTTGCCATCTCTTCTTCCCCTGTCTTCTGCTTCTATTAGGTCCATACCATTTCTATCCTTCACTGTGCCCGTCTGAATGAAATGTTCCTCTGATTTTTTCAGTTTTCTTAAAGAGATCTTTAGTCTTTCACTTTCTCTTGTTTTCCTCTATTTCTTTGCATTGTTCATTGAAGAAGGCCTTATCTTTCCTTGCTATTCTTTGGAACTCTGCATTTAGTTGGGTGTACCTTTCTCTATCTCCCTTGCTTTTTGCTTCTCTTCTTTTCTCAGCTATTGGTAAGGCCTCCTCAGACAATCACTGTGCCTTCTTGGGTTTCTTCTGCTTTGGGATGGCCTTGTTTGCTGCCTCCTGTGCAGTATTATTAACCTCTGTCCATAGTTCTTCAGGCACTCTGTTTACTAGATCTAATCCCTTGAATCTGTTTGTCTCCTCCACTGTGTATTCAGAGGGGATTTGGTTTAAGTCTTACCTTACTGGCCTAGTGGTTTTCCCTGCTTTCTTTAGTTTAAGCCTGAATTTTGCCATAAGGATCTGATGGTCTGAGCCTCAGTCAGCTCCAGGTCTTGTTTTTGCTGACTTATACAGCTTTTCCATCTTCGGCTACAAAGAATGTAATCAAAAACGTGATCCACAGGAGGAGGGAATGGCAAACCACTCCAGTATACTTGCCGTGAGAACCCCATGGACTATATGAGTAGGCAAAAAGTTCACATAACTAGGAATAAATTTAATGGATAGACTGTCTACACTGAAAGCTCTTAAGACATGACTGAGAGGCATGTACAAAGATGTTCATAGTACAATATTCATAACAAAAATGAAAAGCTACTCAAGTGCTCATCAGCTTTAGAATGCTTACATATACTTTGGCATATTCACACATTGTGATGCTGTGCAGCAGTGAGAATAATGAACTACAGCTACTATCAGTGCAGTATGAATGGGTCTCGTGTGATTCTAATTCTCTAGACTGCAAAACCAGGCAGGTAATCCTTGATTTTGGAAGTCAGCGCAGTAATGGCTTTTTGGGAGGAGGACGATGTCTGGAGGGCGAACAAGAGGATTCTGGGTGATGGTGATTCCCCATTCTCAAGCTGTTTACATGGGTATTTTCAGATTGGGAAAATTTATCTAGGTGTGCACTTATGATATTTATACACTTTTTTGTCTAAAGCAATAAAAAGGTTTTCTAAAAAACTGTTTTTGTATATGCAGATGGTAGGTTAACATTGAGTATTGAGTGCCTTAGATTCAGTAAATCAGATTGGTTTGTCATTTGATGGTACTACATATTAGCAGTGTGACCTTGAGCACTCAGCTGGGGCACATGTGTGAACTGCTCCCTTATTTGTAAAATGTGGATAATATTATCATTTAGTTGTATCAAGAATTATTATGGCACATAAGCGTCACTGAGAAAATGCTCATTTGCCTCCCGTTAAGGGCTGTGTATGTGAATGTGTGTAAAAACTATATGTGTGTATATACATATATAAATATATATATATATAAATAGGTGTACATGTACACATATATTTATAATAGCAACAACTCAGTGGATTTTATATTACAACTTGTGATTAGATTATCTTTCTACAAATGAAACAATCTCTAAATATATGTTTATAGTTTACATTTTGAGAGGAAAGTATAACTATATATTTAGCTATGTTAAAACACAGCAGAGTTCATTCAAAATTTTTACAGTAAGATTGTGGCCATATATTTTTTTCCCTCTAAAAGCTTTTATGTATAATAAAATGAATCATTAGTTACATTTAGATTGTTATAGATGATAGGTTTGGGTCTAATAATGATTTTTCTCTCTTTGTAGCTTGTCAGATTTAATCAGTGGGTAATCAGACATTGATGGAAAATGAAATTCAGGGTTATACTTTACATTTTCATATTTGCATACATCAGTCTGAAGACCCGAGCCATTTTATAGTCCAAAGTAACAGAAATGTCTTTGATATCCATCCACATAGTCATTTACACATTCATTTATTTAAATATTGTTGAGAGTGGCTATTTCCCACTATTATTTTAGGCACTGGTCACATCATTGGTTCGGAGAAGGCAATGGCACCCCACTCCAGTACTCTTGCCTGGAAAATCCCATGGACGGAGGAGCCTGGTGGGCTGCTGTCTACGGGGTCGCGAAGAGTTGGACACGACTTCACTTTCACTTTCACTTTTCACTTTCATGCATTGAAGAAGGAAATGGCAACCCACTCTAGTGTTCTTGCCTGGAGAATCCGAGGGACAGGGAGCCTGGTGGGCTGTCGTCTATGGGGTCGCACAGAGTCAGACACGACTGAAGCAACTTAGCATATCACTGGTTAAAACAAAGGCTTCTGGCTTAACAGAAGCCTTTCTAGAGGAGAGAGACAGTAAATAATTTATGTATCAAGTATATGTCAGATCATGACAGAATAAGGGGATAGTACATGGGAGATGGGGGTTCCCTACAAGATGATTGAGGAATGCTCCCCTTTTAAGATGATATTTGAGCAGAGATATTAGGGAAGGAAGAGGAGATCATATCATTGTGAAAGGGGTGAGCATTCTCTGCCTGACCAGCAGGATACCTGCTCAAATGACCCAAAATAAGAATTTTGAAAACATATCTCTACTTCAGTGGAGTGTTCTTCTTTTGTTTTGTTTGCCTTATTTTTGTCTAGTTTGACTCACCCCAAATGGCCTTTCATATTGCTGAAACCATAGCAATGATTCAAATGACTAGTTCTGAGTGTTGCGGTTCTGGATTCAGTATATCTAGTTCTAGCTCATGTTTTTGGAATCCTTGCTTTTAAAATGTATTTATATCATGAGCAAACTTCAGGTTTTTTTGCCCCAGAAGAACATAGAGCTATTGTATGTCATTTTTAGAACTTTTCAGATGTCAGCTGTTAATCATTAAGTTTCTTCTTTTCTTAACAGACCGAAAACCCCAGATGATTCATAAAGCATGTGTACTAATTACATTTATATTATATTTTTAAGGTAAATATAATGTGAAAAAGAGACATCATTATTTAGGTTAATTGTTCAGCAATTCAGAACTCAGTGTCTTTAATCTTTTTCAACATTCTAACCTAAATAGATAATTTCTTAAAAAAAAGTTATCCTGTGAGATTACCAGGAATTTTTGGAGAGAATTTTAGGGTGGACAGGACCTTTAGAGCTCTTCTAGACTGCTTCCTAAATGTTGGTGAGGACGTCTTGAGAAAGGTGGGGTGCCTTGCAAAACTAGATTGGACAACCATGAACTGCAGGTTCTGAAACCAATGCCATCTTCCCTGTTCCTCAGGCCAGCTTTAGATCATGGTGTTCCCACAGTGTAAAGAAGAGCTGAAGTCATGATTATTTGTGCAAGTAATCTCTGAAATGTTTTATACATATGGAGTTTGTTCAAACAGCTAACCAGATTTATTGAGATATAATTTGCATGGGATAAAATGTACTAATTAAGCATGCAATGTGATGAGTGTACAGTTGTGAAACTGCCACCATAATCAAGATGTGGACCATTTTCATCACCCCAGTTTTGTTGTACTCCTTTGCAGTGAATTTGCACACTCACCCTTAGCTCCAGGCAATTGCTAATTTTTTATGTGTCTGTAGTTTTCTCTTTTAAAAAATATGCTGGATCGAGGGTTCTGGGCTATCACGAGCACTTCTGGGAATTTCTCAGTTGGCCTGATCCTGGAAATTGGCTGCAGGATGCATGCAGGCTCTCGCTCTGTCTCCCTGATTTCTGAAGAAATGTTTTCTACCTTTGCTCAGCTTGCTCTCTCCTTGCCCTCTATACCCACCTCAGCCCTCCTATCACCAGAAATAGATGATAGGAACTCAAATATGGAAGCTGATACCCTGGCCCCACCTTAGACTAATGAAATTAGAGTTTTTGTATATTGGGACCCTGGCATTGATATTTTCTAGATATCAGGGTGTCAGCCAGGATTGAGAACCACTATTTTAAATGGTTTCAGTAGAGAAAAAGAGATAAGAGGAAAATTAATAAGCTAGGGTCCAACTCAAGTTATAAAAAGGAAAGAAAAAAATAACCCCAAGGGAAGGAGGTAATTAAAAGCAGCAGTTAATGAAGCCGGAAAGTTCAATAATACAGTAGAGAACATCAGCCAAACCAACACATGGATCCTTGAAACGACTGATAAGATTGATCAAACTCAGGAAAGCCTCATCAGGGAAAAGGATAGAATGTATAAATAAATAGTATTAAGAATAAAAGAGAGCAGCCACTGAAGAAACAATAAAACAATATTATGGAAATGTTATGCCAATAAGTTTGAAAACAGATGAACTCTCAGAAAAAGATAACTTACCAAACTTAATTCAAGATATGGAAAGTCTGAATTGTATTATAACTAGCCTAAATATATAATTTATCATCTAAATCTAGTACTTTTGAAAAATTTACTCAATATATGTAAATCAGTGGTGCTCCCTGTCTATAACTGTTTAAGAAATTAAAAAACCTTCCTAGAAGGGATAGGTCAAGCTCAGATGGTTTTAAATGGGAGTTCTACAGAAGTTCAAGGCCAGATAATTTCAGTCTTACACTTTTCACCATTGATAACAGTTAATTACCCCAACTCATTCTGTGAGGTCAGTATAACTTCATACTGAAACTAGCCTAGGACAGTACATTAACAAAAAAAATTACAGATCAATCTCATGTACGAATATAAATGGCAAACAGGATACAGTTCAGTTCAGTTCAGTCGCTCAGTCATGTCTGACTCTTTGCGACCCCATGAATCGCAGCACGCCAGGCCTCCCTGTCCATCACCAACTCCCAGAGTTCACTCAGACTCATGTCCATCGAGTCAGTGATGCCATCCAGCCATCTCATCCTCTGTCGTCCCCTTCTCCTCCTGCCCCCAATCCCTCCCAGCATCAGAGTCTTTTCCAATGAGTCAACTCTTCCCATGAGGTGGCCAAAGTACTGGAGTTTCAGCTTTAGCATCATTCCTTCCAAAGAAATCCCAGGGCTGATCTCCTTTAGAATGGACTGGTTGGATCTCCTTGCAGTCCAAGGGACTCTCAAGAGTCTTCTCCAACACCACAGTTCAAAAGCATCAATTCTTCGGTGCTCAGCTTTCTTCACAGTCCAACTCTCACATCCATACATGACCACAGGAAAAACCATAGCCTTGACTAGACGGACCCTTGTTGGCAAAGTAATGTCTCTGCTTTTGAATATGCTATCTAGGTCGGTCATAACTTTCCTTCCAAGGAGTAAACGTCTTTTAATTTCATGGCTGCAGTCACCATCTGCAGTGATTTTGGAGCCCCAAAAAATAAAGTCTGACACTGTTTCCACTGTTTCCCCATCTATTTCCCATGAAATGATGGGACCAGATGCCATGATCTTCATTTTCTGAATGTTGAGCTTTAAGCCCACTTTTTCACTCTCCACTTTCACTTTCATCAAGAGGCTTTTGAGTTCCTCTTCACTTTCTGCCATGAGGGTGGTGTCATCTGCGTATCTGAGGTTATTGATATTTCTCCTGGAAATCTTGATTCCAGCTTGTGTTTCTTCCAGTCCAGCGTTTCTCATGATGTACTGTGCATATAAGTTAAATAAGCAGGGTGACAATGTACAGCCTTGACGTACTCCTTTTCCTATTTGGAACCAGTCTGTTGTTCCATGTCCAGTTCTAACTGTTGCTTCCTGACCTGCATACAAATTTCTCAAGAGGCAGATCAGATGGTCTGGTATTCCCATGTCTTTCAGAATTTTCCACAGTTTATTGTGATCCACACAGTCAAAGGCTTTGGCATAGTCAGTAAAGCAGAAATAGATGTTTTTCTGGAACTCTTGCTTTTTTGATGATCCAGCAGATGTTGGCAATTTGATCTCTGGTTCCTCTGCCTTTTCTAAAACCAGCTTGAACATCAGACAGTTCACAGTTCACATATTGCTGAATCGTGGCTTGGAGAATTTTGAGTATTACTTTACTAGCGTGTGAGATGAGTGCAATTGTGCAGTAGTTTGAGTATTCTTTAGTTCAGATATGGTCAAATAAACCCATGGAACAGACAGATTGCTCAGAAATAGAGCCCTGCTTGTTCTGTGATAGAAGTGGCATTCTAAATCTTTGGAGAAATGATGTAAATATTCAATAAATGGTCGTATAATAATAGCTTTTTAAGATGAGGGATAAAAAGAAATTGGGTCTCTACTTCATACCATTCACAAAAATCAGGTCCATATGTTTTATATATTTAAATACAAAAGAGTAAACTTTAAAACTTCCAGAAGAAATGTTGAGTGCCATAAAGTTTTACAAATTTGTCCTTTGTAAGACACCATGTACGAAGTGAAAAGACAAAGCATAAACCGAGGGGAGCTGTTTCTGACACATGTAATTGACATAGGGTTAGTTTCCTGTGTATTTGAAGAACTCCCTCAGTTCAGTGGGAATCAAGAAAGACAAACAGCATACTAGGAAATTAAACAAAAGAAATGAATAAGTGTTTATTGAAGAGATAAATGGCAAATAAATGTGAAAATAGCAGTTTTTTTTTTTTAGTAATCGTTGTTGTTCAGTTGCTAAGTGATATCCAACTCTTTGCGACTCCATGGACATGCCAGTCTCCTCTGTCCTTTACTGTCTCCTAGAGTTTGCTCTAATTCATGTCCATTGAGTCGATGATGCTATCTAACCATCTCCTCCTCCTCTGTTGCCTTCTTCTCCTGCCCTCAGTCTGAAACCGTCAGTTTGAAAGCATCAGTTCTTTCGCAGTCAGCCTTCTTTAGGGTCCAGCTCTCAAATAGGTACGTGACGACTGACAAAATCATAGCTTTGACTGTATAGGGGCTTCCCAGGTGGCTCAGCTGGTAGAGAATCCGCATGCAATGCAGATGTGGGTTCGATTCCTGGGTTGGGAAGATCAGCTGGAGAAGAAAGTGGCTACCCACTTCAGTATTCTGGCCTGGAGAATTCCATGGACTGTATAGTCCATGGCATCGCAAAGAGTCGGACGTGACCGAGCAACTTTCACTCACTTGACTATATGGACCTTTGTCGACAAAGTAATGTCTCTGCTTTTTAATACGCTGTCTAGGTTTGTCATAGCTTTCCTTCTAAGGAGTGAGCAGCTTTAATTTCACCATCTGCAGTGATTTTGGAGACCAAGAAAATAAAATCTGTCACGGCTTCTACTTTTTCCTCATCTATTTGCCAAACAGTGATGGGATTGGAGGCCATGACCTTAGTTTTTTGAATGTTGAATTTTAAGCCAGCTTTTTCACTCTCCTCTTTAACCCTCATTTACTTCCTGTTCACTTTCTGCCATTAGGTCTAGTATCATCTGCATATCTGAGGTTGCTGATATTTCTCCCAGAAATCTTGATTCCAGCTTATTTAATAATAGGGAAATACAAGTTAAATTCTCAATGAGATACCATTTTTATGCTATTAGATTGACTCTAGGTTACTGCTAAAGTTATGGATCAGAATGAACACTGTGGATGACTATACACTCATAATTCCACTGTGGACAGTAGTTATACTATCTTATAAAATTGAACACTTGTATATCCTTTGAGCAGTTTCTCTTCTGCAAATATATCTTAGAGAAGTTCTTGCATATTTGAGTCAAAGGAAATGTACAGAAATATTCATAGCATGGAACAACCCAAATGAATCTCAATAGGTGAATGTGGTAAAACCATATACTGGAATATTTTCGAGCAATGAAATGAATGTCTCATAGCTATATGCACCAGCCCATATTAAATGAGAAAAAAGCAGGCTGCACAATTCTATCTGTCATATAATAACCAATTTTATAAAGCTCAAAAACAAAAATAATACATTTAGGGATATGTATGTGTAATAGGACTGTGAAAGCAGAGCCAAAGGAATAAACCATTCAAAATCCAAAATACTGGGTATATCTAGTGAGGCTTATCGAGGCAGATTAAATCGAGTTAGTAATATCCTAATTTTTTAAGTTCAATATTACATTTATGTGTATATTTTATTGTAGTATTATGCTTCATAATTTACTTATATGCCAACAATCTTTTGATTACATCAAAATACAGCAAAATTTAATAATAAAATGTTTTAACTACAGTGGCAGAGTATTTAGAAAATAATGGCTCAGGGAAAACTATATATTCACACCTTATTTTTCAGTTACTCTCTTCTCAGATTGAAGATAAGGGATTTGAACTCTTCTATTAATAAATAAGAAAAAGGAAGGTACATGGACTATGTATTCAACTCAGGGAGTTCAAATGAAAGCAGCATGGAATGGAAGAATTAATGTGTTCATAAAATTAGATGGCAGAACAAATTTCAGAGCTTAAACATTTTTGCAGAGGCAGATGGAGCTATGCAACAAGATCAGGCAACTACAAAATGTCCAGAGGATCTATGTCTGGAGGTATACTCCTGTGGGGAGCTGAATCCCCATGTAGGAAACTTCTAGGCAGAGAGATGGGTGAAACCTCTGAGACTCCGGGCCATGGCCTGTGGTCCACTGTGGTTACAGGGACTGGAGGGCTTGGTCCTTCAGCCTGAGTGTAGGTGGGTAGGATTCGGGTGGTGGGTTCCTAGGCAGGGAGTCTCTGGTCACAAACAACCTTATTCTTCATCCTTCAGTGCCGTGCACGTGTTATTTTATTCTCCCCCATGAATGTGCCTTTGTCTTCAACATAAAGCTGGCAAGATTTTGTTGAATTAGACCATTAATTAAAATGTCGGTACATTCTCTTTTATATGTGAAACTGGACAACTGAAAAGCTCAAGTTTTAACTACTTTACATAGAGGTTTAAATCTGAACTCCTACCCTTTGCGTCTTACAGTTTGTTGTATCCAGGCTATGAGCCCACTGCAAGAAAGTGAAAAGTGAAAGTGTTAGTCGCTCAGTCGTGCCTGACTCTTTGCGACCCCATGGACTGCAGCCCACCAGGCTCCTCTGTCCTTGTGATTTTCCAGGCAGGATTCTGGCGTGGGTTGCCATTTTCTTCTCCAGGGGAATCTTCCCGACCCAGGGATTGAACCCAGGTCTCCTGCACTGCAGGCAGATTCTTTACTGACTGAGCTACAAGGGAAGCACACTGCATATTCTGTTCAAATGAAGAAAAAATTGCCCAAGATGTCGTGCCTCAGCACTCTACAGACAGGAGAAAAGCTGCCGCTTGCCAGGAAATATTAGCATTCTGTTGTGATGCTTCAAAGGTTTTGCAGATATTTATTTTCTTTGGTCTTTGGTGTAGTCATCTTATGATTACCCAGACTACTGTAAGGGGAAGGTGCGTGGTTGGAAGAGGGAATTTAAGGGTAGATCATAAGCAAGACAGCTTTCTTTCTCTTCTTTCCATGGAGCACCTCTGTTCTTATCTGTTTTGTATATTGAGGTTCCTTGTGATACTTCCCAACAAAAGAGTTTTTATCAATTAAAAAAAAAATTTGAGGGAATTTCCTGGTGGCCCAGTGGTTAGGACTTTATGCTTTTATTGCCAAGGTCATGGGTTTGATCCCTGGTCAGGGAACTAAGATTCTGCAAATCATGTGGCATGGCCAAAAATCTTTTTAAAAAACCACAAAAAAACAATGTTCAATTGCACTTTACTCATATTTATTGAGTTCTAACTTAATAAAGGGCTTTCTTGGTGGCTCAGATGGTAAAGAGTCTGCCTGCAGTGTGTGACCCAGGTTCGATCCCTGGGTCAGGAAGATCCCCTGGAGAAGGAAATGGCAATCCATCCCAGTCCATGGGGTCGCAAAGAGTCAGACACGACTGAGAGACTTCATGCAAGAACACAAACTTAATAAAAGTATTGGCAAGAGAATATCAGAATGAATGAGTGAAGTGATCCCATGGTAAGAACATGTAATAGAGTCAGTTTTAATTAAGCTTGATATTTAAATTGTCATTAAATTTGATAATACAATATAATACAGAGATGTGAAATTTACGGCAAATTTTTGTTGGGCTATATTTCCCATTTGAGCTTTTGGTTTCTAGAGATTTGTTTTTTGTTTTTTTTAACATTTCACATAAATGATACCATCCAAGATAGTATAAAGTTAGTATAGAGTTCCCTAGTGGCTCCGATGGTAAAGAATCTGCAGGAGTCACAGGTTCAATCCCTAGGTCGGGAAGATCCCCGGAGAAGAGAATGACTACCCACTCCAGTATTCTTGCCTGCTGCTGCTGCTAAGTCGCTTCAGTCGTGTCCGACTCTGTGCAACCCCATAGACGGCAGCCCACCAGGCTCCCCCGTCCCTGGGATTCTCCAGACAAGAACACTGGAGTGGGTTGCCATTTCCTTCTGGACAGAAGAGCCTAGCAGGCTACAGTTCGTAGGATCACACAAAGTCAGACACAACCTGAAGCAACTTAGCACGCTCTCATACATGCCAAGATAGTATAGTTTTTTGCATCTGGCTGTTTTTTTAACTGAACACTTTTTGAGGTTTATCAGTGTTGCGTTGTATGTCAATATTGTGTTACTTCTCATTAAAGAATAGTGTTCCGTTGTGGTTTTAATTTGTGTTTTTTCTTTTCCTTCAATTTTGTTGGGTTTTTAATCAATTAACTAGTCTTTAAGAGAAGAAACTCTCTAATGTTTGTCTTTTGTTTCATTCATTTCGGCTTAATTGATGTTCCCCCCCCAAGATTCCTAAGATGGGAATTTATAGAATTGATTTTTAAAGCTTTCTTCTTTACTTGCATTTAGAGTACAGATCTTTTCTAAACACTGTTGTGTTCCTTGAATCATTTTGACATATTTTCTAATTTCCCTCATTCCCTCTTTAATCCATGGGTATTTTAGAAGTATATTGTTTAATTTCCATATATTTGGGAGTTTTCTGAATACATTATTATTACTGATTTCTAGTTTATTTCCAATTGTGTTGAAAGAACACTGTAAGATTTCAGCTTTTTGAAATTTTTGAAGATTATTATTTTGAACTGGCACATGGTCTGTCTTGAAGATTTCATGTGTATGTACTGTTAAGGAATGCATTTTCTGTGGTTGTTCAATATAGTAGTCTGTAAAAATCATTGACCTTAAGTTTAATTTTGTTTTTTTTCTTTTTTTTCAAATTGGATAATTTCTGTAGATCTGTCTTATTGCTTACTGGTTTTTTTTTGCTGCTGTTTCTGGTTTGCTTTTATGAAAGAATAGATTTATTTATTTTTGACCTTGCTATGTTTTTGTTGCTTCACGGGCTTTTCTCTGGTTGCAGTGCACAGGCTTCTCATTGTAGTGGCTTCTCCTTTTTCAGAGCATGAACGCCAGAGCACGCAGGCTTTAGTAGCTGCAGCTCCCGGGCTCTGGAGCACAGGCTCAAGAGTTGTGGTGCCTGACTTTAGTTGCTCTGCAGTATGTGGGATCTTCCTGGACCAGAGATCTTCTTGAACCCGTGTCTCCTGTTTTTGGCAGGTGGATTTGTGACCTCTGAGCCACCAGGGAAGCCCTCTAGTCTACTTTTGGTTGCACCTGATGAGTGTTTCATTTCCAATAATGTACTTTTTAATTTTAGAATTTCCATTTTGTTTTTAGGTTTTATTTCTTGAAGAATTGTGATTCTTAATTCATTATGATCATATGAATGATCTTATATGTCTTTCAATATATTTTCATTTGCTGCTTTAAAACCCTGTGTACTCTTGGTATTTCTTTTCTTGGTTATTGCTTACATTTCCATGATTTTTTGCATATATGATCATATATGCAAAAACAGCTATCATTGCCTGGTAGCTGTTCTGGAGGCTGTATCGTGAATCTGAATTTTGTTGTCTTCCTTTAGAGAATGTTGACTTCTTTATTGGCTATCATTGTATTTACTGCTGGTTCTGGTTGATTGTTTCAAGGCTTGTTTTAAATTTTTGTTACCAGAAGTTATCAGTAAGGTGTGGCTTTTCTGAGGTCTCAGTTGAATATTCACTCAGTCTGTTTGACAAGGCCTGTCTTCTCTGAATTGTCAGAATTCATGTTCTCCCAGCTCCATGCAATCTTCATACTCTCTATCAACCCCCAGCTTCCAGGGTGCTGTTCTCTATCACATTTCCTGGAATCTCGTCCAGTGAACATGTCAGTATTTGGCCAAAAACTTCAGGGTACCACGATGCAGATTCCTGAAGCTTCTTTTCTGGGCAGCTCCACCCTCTTCAGTACTCTGCCAGGCAAGCTCTGGTTGCCTCAGCAAACCCTAGCTTTATTCTCCTGCTCCTCAGCAAAGTGAGTCTGCCATGCTCTCCTGGGGCCCTACCACCCTGTGCTTAGTTTGGAAAGTTTCTCTAGGTAGAATGCCAGGTTGACTACAGAACTCATTTCATGCATTTTCCCTCTCTTCAGGAACCAGAGTCCTGTACTCCTTGTCGCACATCTGAAAAACAATTGTGTCATTCATTTTGTCTAGGCTTAACATTATTTATGGTAGAAGGACTAATTTGATACCAGTTACAGCATCATGACTGGATGTCAGAGTCCTCTCTGTTTAAATTTAGGAGTTTACTTATTACAAGTACCTCTTCCTTTATTCAAGAGTCATTTGTGTTTCTGTTTGAAAAGTGTATCTGTTTATTTCCTTTGACCGCTTTTCTTCTATGATTTTAGCATTTTCTTATTGGCTTGTCAGTGTTCTTTACAAATAAATGAAGATTGACCCAGTGATGTGTTATGCACGTATTTGCTACTTTGTTGTTTGACTTTTCTTTTAAATTTATTTATTTTAATTGGAGGTAGTTACTTTACAATATTGTATTGGTTTTGCCATGCATCAATATGAATCCGCCACGGGTGTACATGTGTTGCCCATCCTGAACCCCGCTCCCACCTCCCTCCCCATACCATCCCTCTGGGTCATCCCAGTGCACCAGCCCCGAGCATCCTGTATCATGCATCGAACCTGAACTGGTGATTTGTTTCTTATATGATATTATACATGTTTGACTTTTAATGTTGTTTGTTAATGTTATATTTTACTATGGAAATAAGAGATTTTTATATAGTTTATAGGCTTCCAAGTTTTGTGTTAAATTAAATACTTTCTCAACTCTAAACTTACAAGTTCTGTTTTATTCTGTTATTTTTATGGATTTAGTTTTGGTTATTAAGTCATTGATTCACCTGGAATTTATTTGATTTTTAAAGTTCACTTTTAGGAGAGGAGCCAAGATGGCGGAGGAGTAGGATGGGGAGAACACTTTCTCCCCCACAAATTCATCAAAAGAGCATTTAAACGTCGAGTAAATTCCACAAAACAACTTCTGAATGCCGGCAGAGGACATCAGGCACCCAGAAAAGCAATCCAACTCTTCGAAAGGAGCGCGACTGAACAAAGAGAAGAAATACAGCTCCACCCATCAGAACACCGACACAAGCTTCCCTAACCGGGAAACCTTGACAAGCCACCTGTACAAACCCACACACAGCGAGGAAAAGCCACGATAAAGAGAACTCCACAAACTGCCAGAATACAGAAAGGACACCCCAAACTCAGCAATTTAAACAAGATGAAGAGACAGAGGAATAGCCAGCAGATAAAGGAACAGGATAAATGCCCACCAAACCAAACAAAAGAGGAAGAGATAGGGAATCTACCTGATAAAGAATTCCAAATAATGATAGTGAAATTGATCCAAAATCTTGAAATTAAAATGGAATCACAGATAAATAGCTTGGAGACAAGGATTGAGAAGATGCAAGAAAGGTTTAACAAGGACCTAGAAGAAATAAAAAAGAGTCAATATATAATGAATAATGCAATAAATGAAATTAAAAACACTCTGGAGGCAACAAATAGTAGAATAACAGAGGCAGAAGATAGGATTAGTGAATTAGAAGATAGAACGGTAGAAATAAATGAATCAGAGAGAATAAAAGAAAAACGAATTAAAAGAAATGAGGACAATCTCAGAGACCTCCAGGACAATATTAAACGCTACAACATTCGAATCATAGGGGTTCCAGAAGAAGAAGACAAAAAGAAAGACCATGAGAAAATACTTGAGGAGATAATAGTTGAAAACTTCCCTAAAATGGGGAAGGAAATAATCACCCAAGTCCAAGAAACCCAGCGAGTCCCAAACAGGATAAACCCAAGGCGAAACACCCCAAGACACATATTAATCAAATTAACAAAGATCAAACACAAAGAACAAATATTAAAAGCAGCAAGGGAAAAACAACAAATAACACACAAGGGAATTCCCATAAGGATAACAGCTGATCTTTCAATAGCAACTCTTCAAGCCAGGAGGGAATGGCAAGACATACTTAAAATGATGAAAGAAAATAACCTACAGCCCAGATTATTGTACCCAGCAAGGATTTCATTCAAGTATGAAGGAGAAATCAAAAGCTTCTCAGACAAGCAAAAGCTGAGAGAATTCTGCACCACCAAACCAGCTCTCCAACAAATACTAAAGGATATTCTCTAGACAGGAAACACAAAAATGGTGTATAAATTTGAACCCCAAACAATAAAGTAAATGGCAACGGGATCATACTTATCAGTAATTACCTTAAACGTAAATGGGTTGAATGCCCCAACCAAAAGACAAAGACTGGCTGAATGGATACAAAAACAAGACCCCTACATATGTTGTCTACAGGAGACCCACCTCAAAACAGGGGACACATACAGACTGAAAGTGAAGGGCTGGAAAAAGATTTTCCATGCAAATAGGGACCAAAAGAAAGCAGGAGTAGCAATACTCATATCAGATGAAATAGACTTCAAAACAAAGGCTGTGAAAAGAGACAAAGAAGGTCACTACATAATGATCAAAGGATCAATCCAAGAAGAAGATATAACAATTATAAATATATATGCACCCAACACGGGAGCACTGCAGTATGTAAGACAAATGCTAACAAGTATGAAAGGAGAAATTAACAATAACACAATAATAGTGGGAGACTTTAATACCCCACTCACACCTATGGATAGATCAACTAAACAGAAAATTAACAAGGAAACACAAACTTTAAACGATACAATAGACCAGTTAGACCTAATTGATATCTATAGGACATTTCATCCCAAAACAGTGAATTTCACCTTTTTCTCAAGCGCACATGGAACCTTCTCCAGGATAGATCACATCCTGGGCCATAAAGCTAGCCTTGGTAAATTCAAAAAAATACAAATCATTCCAAGCATCTTTTCTGACCACAATGCAGTAAGAGTAGATCTCAATTACAGGAGAAAAACTATTAAAAATTCCAACATATGGAGGCTGAACAACACGCTGCTGAATAACCAACAAATCACAGAAGAAATCAAAATAGAAATCAAAATTTGCATAGAAACGAATGAAAATGAAAACACAACAACCCAAAACCTGTGGGACAATGTAAAAGCAGTCCTAAGGGGAAAGTTCATAGCAAAACAGGCACACCTCAAGAAACAAGAAAAAAGTCAAATAAATAACCTAACTCTACACCTAAAGCAACTAGAAAAGGAAGAAATGAAGAACCCCAGGGTTAGTAGAAGGAAAGAAATCGTAAAAATTAGAGCAGAAATAAATGCAAAAGAAACAAAAGAGACCATAGCAGAAATCAACAAAGCCAAAAGCTGATTCTTTGAAAGGATAAATAAAATTGACAAACCATTAGCCAGACTCATCAAGAAACAAAGGGAGAAAAATCAAATCAATAAAATTAGAAACGAAAATGGAGAGATCACAACAGACAACACAGAAATACAAAGGATCATAAGAGACTATTATCAACAATTATATGCCAATAAAATGGACAACGAGGAAGAAATGGACAAATTCTTAGAAAAGTACAACTTTCCAAAACTCGACCAGGAAGAAATAGAAAACCTTAACAGACCCATCACAAGCATGGAAATTGAAACTGTAATCAAAAATCTTCCAGCAAACAAAAGCCCAGGTCCAGATGGCTTCACAGCTGAATTCTACCAAAAATTTAGAGAAGAGCTAACACCTATCCTGCTCAAACTCTTCCAGAAAATTGCAGAGGAAGGTAAACTTCCAAACTCATTCTATGAGGCCACCATCACCCTAATACCAAAACCTGACAAAGATGCCACAAAAAAAGAAAACTACAGGCCAATATCACTGATGAACATAGATGCAAAAATCCTAAACAAAATTCTAGCAATCAGAATCCAACAGCACATTAAAAAGATCATACACCATGACCAAGTGGGCTTTATCCCAGGGATGCAAGGATTCTTCAATATCCGCAAATCAATCAATGTAATACACCACATTAACAAATTGAAAAACAAAAACCATATGATTATCTCAATAGATGCAGAGAAAGCCTTTGACAAAATTCAACACCCATTTATGATAAAAACTCTCCAGAAAGCAGGAATAGAAGGAACATACCTCAACCTAATAAAAGCTATATATGACAAACCCACAGCAAACATTATCCTCAATGGTGAAAAATTGAAAGCATTTCCTCTAAAGTCAGGAACAAGACAAGGGTGCCCACTTTCACCATTACTATTCAACATAGTTTTGGAAGTTTTGGCCACAGCAATCAGAGCAGAAAAAGAAAGAAAAGGAATCCAAATTGGAAAAGAAGAAGTAAAACTCTCACTATTTGCAGATGACATGATCCTCTACATAGAAAACCCTAAAGACTCCACCAGAAAATTACTAGGACTAATCAATGACTATAGTAAAGTTGCAGGATATAAAATCAACACACAGAAATCCCTTGCATTCCTATACACTAATAATGAGAAAACAGAAAGAGAAATTAAGGAAACAATTCCATTCACTATTGCAATGAAAAGAATAAAATACTTAGGCATATATCTACCTAAAGAAACTAAAGACCTATATATAGAAAACTATAAAACACTGGTGAAAGAAATCAAAGAGGACACTAATAGATGGAGAAATATACCATGTTCATGGATTGGAAGAATCAACAAAGTGAAAACGAGTATACTACCCAAAGCAATTTATAGATTCAATGCAATCCCTATCAAGCTACCAACAGTATTCTTCACAGAGCTAGAACAAATAATTTCACAATTTGTATGGAAATACAAAAAACCTCGAATAGCCAAAGCGATCTTGAGAAAGAAAAATGGAACTGGGGGAATCAACCTACCTGACTTCAGGCTCTACTACAAAGCCACAGTTATCAAGACAGTATGGTACTGGCACAAAGACAGAAATATAGATCAGTGGAGCAAAATAGAAAGCCCAGAGATAAATCCACGCACATATGGACACCTTATCTTTGACAAAGGAGGCAAGAATATACAATGGATTAAAGACAATCTCTTTAACAATGGTGCTGGGAAAACTGGTCAACCACTTGTAAAAGAATGAAACTAGAACACTTTCTAACACCATATGCAAAAATAAACTCAAAATGGATTAAAGATCTGAACGTAAGAGCAGAACCTATAAAACTCCTAGAGGAGAACATAGGCAAAACACTCTCTGACATACATCACAGCAGGATCCTCTATGACCCACCTCCCAGAATATTGGAAATAAAAGCAAAAATAAACAAATGTGACCTAATTAAACTTAAAAGCTTCTGCACATCAAAGGAAACTATTAGCAAGGTGAAAAGACAGCCTTCAGAATGGGAGAAAATAATCGCAAATGAAGCAACCGACAAACAACTAATCTCAAAAATATACACGCAACTCCTACAGCTCAACTCCAGAAAAATAAATGACCCAATCAAAAAATGGGCCAAAGATCTAAATAGACATTTCTCCAAAGAAGACATACAGATGGCTAACAAACACATGAAAAGATGCTGAACATCACTCATTATCAGAGAAATGCAAATCAAAACCACTATGAGCTACCATTTCACACCAGTCAGAATGGCTGCGATCCAAAAGTCTACAAATAATAAATGCTGGAGAGGGTGTGGAGAAAAGGGAACCCTCTTCCACTGTTGGTGGGAATGCAAACTAGTACAGCCACCATGGAGAACAGTGTGGAGATTCCTTAAAAAACTGGAAATAGAACTGCCTTATGATCCAGCAATCCCACTGCTGGGCATACACACTGAGGAAACCAGAAGGGAAAGAGACACATGTACCCCAATGTTCATCGCAGCACTGTTTATAATAGCCAGGACATGGAAGCAACCTAGCTGTCCATCATCAGATGAATGGATAAGAAAGCTGTGGTACATATACACAATGGAGTATTACTCAGCCATTAAAAAGAATACATTTGAATCAGTTCTAATGAGGTGGATGAAACTGGAGCCTATTATACAGAGTGAAGTAAGCCAGAAGGAAAAACACCAATACAGTATACTAACGCATATATATGGAATTTAGAAAGATGGTAACGATAACCCTGTATACGAGACAGCCAAAGAGACACTGATGTATAGAACAGTCTTATGGACTCTGTGGGAGAGGGAGAGGGTGGGAAGATTTGGGAAAAAAAAAAAAAAACAACACATATAACTTCCAAGCTAATGGAGAGAGATGATAAAGTAATAGAAAATAATCCAAGAAGAAGGAAAGAAGCAAATAAATAACTAAAAAAATAAAAAAATAAAGTTCACTTTTATTCTGTTACATTTATGGATTTAGATTCGATTATTAAGTCATTGATCCACCTGGAATTTATTTGATTTTTAAATGGTGAAAGTAGGATTTATGACTACTCAGTAATGCCAGTACTATTAAGTGAATATTCCATCTTTTCTCCATTGATCTGAATTGATCTGAAATGAAGTCATATTGAATTTCTGTGTATTTTTGTGTTGATTTCAGACCTCTTCATTTTTGCTTTTAGGTTTATTTACTCAAATACCAATGCCAAACTTTTAATTTTTGTAGTATTTTTATGTATTTAAATATTTGATTGGGATAATTCTTGCTTCTAGTTATTTTACCTTTTTTAAAAGGTTCCTTGCTATTTTGTTTTTTTTTTTCCCTCCATAATAACTTTGTAATTAGCCTGTCTAGTTTCAAAAAACACATTGATTGCTTATTCTTATTGCAGTTACTTTGAATTTATAGGTGAATTTAGGAAAAATCAACATTTTTATGATTTTGAGCTTTTCTGTCTAGAAACATGTTAGGACTCAGTTTGTCCATCTGTCAGATTCTGTGTCCTTTGATAGTGTATTATGAGTTTGTTCATGTAGACCTTGCAAAGTCCTTGTTATCTTTATTCCTAAGTATCTCATCTTCTTTTGTTGCTGTTGTAAGCAGAATCATGTCTTCAATTCCATCTTCTAAGTGGCTATTAGTCTCTTACACTGAACGTTTTTCTTTTCTCAACAAATTCTAATCTGTTGATTTTCGTAACCTTCACCCAAGTCTCGTTTCTTGCCTCTGTTTACTTACTTTTCTTACTGTCATTCACACAGATGTTTATTAAATGCTGGTAGGTGTTAGCCACTGAAGTGGCCTCTGGGTAAAGTGATGCAGAAGATGTAGTCCATACCCTCAAGTGCCAGTGATTTTATTGTCCTCTTATCTAAATTAATTTACATATTCATTTATCTATGCAGTTTCTGAACAAGTAAGTATTTCCTGAAAACCTGTATTTCCAATGCCCTGATAGACATTATGGGACTCACAGAAAGCACTCTGTTCTATTCGACTATATACATTCCAATATTTTAAATGTACTTTTCATTCCATTGTAAGTTCTTTCTTTGAGGAATGTGCTGTCTAGTTGGGGAGAAGCACCTTATGCAAATAGATAAGTAGTACTGCAAGATGATATTGGAAGGGTGGTTGACATAATTGGAACTCCCAAAGGAGAAGGAAGTGTGAGTGCAAATGTGCCTGCTGAGTGAAGTGGAGGCTTTAGGTAGATGAGGATGGACCACCTTGGCTTGAAAGAGCAGTAGGAACAGTGCTGAGGCAGGAGTGAAGGATGAGGGTGCCTCTGCAGTCATGGGTGGCCACGGAGGACTGGGGAAGATGTGTGTAAAGTGTATAAAATAGCACTGTGCTGAAAAATATGAAGTGTTCAAGAAAAAATTACTCTTAAATGCCTATAGTATATATACTGTTATTCTGAATTATTTATTAACTGGGTGTTCCATATAATATGCCATAGACATATTTCTATGTCAGTATACAGAATTCTACTTAATGGTTTTAAATCTCATTAGTCTCTTCCCTATGCAGGCTTTTAAAGAAGCCTGTTAACTACCAAAGTAGTTAACTATTATTATTGTTACCTTGGCTAGATTATCCAATAGAATTTTTGTTTTTTAAATTGAAGTATAGTTTGTATACAATTACACACACACACACACACACACACACACACACACAGAGAACTGAATCATTTTGCTCACACAAAATTGTATACAAACGTGAACGAACAATTTTGTGTTAGTTTCAGGTATAGAGCAAAATGATTCAGTTCTGTGTATGTGTGTGTATATTGTGTATATACATATGTATTTATTCTTTTAAAGATTCTTTTCCATTATAAGTTGTTGTAAGATATTAAATATAGTTCCCTGTGCTATACAGTAGGTCCTTGTTGTTTCCCAACAGAATTTTTAATGAAAATTGTGAGTGTAGGCATCCTCTTGTTCCTGACCTGAATCCACATATCTCTACTGCTGACTGGGCAGTGATCAGATCCTATCTGAACATAGACTTCTGACTCACAACCTCTGCACCGTCCAGTCTCAAATGCCGAACCACCACCTCCATATCCCAAATCAGTCAGGATTTAACTTCCTTAATTTTCCTCCCTGCTTCCATCTCAGGAGTAGTCATAGAAAGCCAAATATCCTCCCCCAAACAATAACAAGGGACCTTGCCACCCCCAGCCTCCCCATGCCAACAACGTCCAATCAGTGCACTCGCAAAGCCTTCCTGTCTTTTCATTATAAAGCTTTCCCTGACAAAGAGTTCATCTCAAAAATATACAAGCAGCTCCTACAGCTCAGTTCCAGAAAAATAAGCGACCCGATCAAAAAATGGGCCAAAGAACTAAGCAGACATTTCTCCAAAGAAGACATACAAATGGCTAACAAAGACATGAAAAGATGCTCAGCATCACTTATTATCAGAGAAATGCAAATTAAAACCACAATGAGGTACCATCTCACGCCAGTCAGAATGGCTGCTATCAAAAAGCCTACAAACAATAAATGCTGGAGAGGGTGTGGAAGAATTGGAACCTTCTTACACGGTGGGAATGCAGACTAGTACAGCCACTATGGAGAACCATGTAGAGATTCCTTAAAAAGCTGGAAATAGAACTGCCATACGACCCAGTAATCCCACTGCTGGATATCATATCTGGGAAACCAGAATTGAAAGAGACACGTGTACCCCAGTGTTCATCACAGCACTGTTTATAACAGCCAGGACATGGAAGCAACCTAGATGTCCATCAGCAGACGAATGGATAAGAAAGCTGTGGTACATATACACAGTGGAATATTACTCAGCCATTAAAAAGAATACATTTGAATCAGTTCTAATGAGGTGGATGAATTGGAGCCTATTATACAGAGTGAAGTAAGTCAGAAAAACATCAATACAGTATATTAATGCATATATATGGAATTTAGAAAGATGGTAACGACAACCCTATATGTGAGATAGCAAAAGAGACGTAGATGTAAAGAACAGACTGTTGGACTCTGTGGGAGAAGGTGAGGGTAGGATGATTTGAGAGAATAGCATTGAAACATGCATATTAACATATGTGAAATAGATCGCCAGTCCAGGTTTGATGCATGAGACACAGGACTCAGGGCTGGTGCACTGGCATGACCCTGAGAGATGAGATAGGGAGGGAGGTAGGAGGGAGGGTCAGGATGGGGAACACATGTACACCCATGGCTTATTCATGTGAATGTATGGCAAAACCACCACAATATTGTAAAGTAATTAGCCTCCAATTAAAATTTAAAAAAAAAAAGAAACTTTAAAAAAAAATAAGCTTTTCCTCTCCCCTGCCTGTCTTTGCGTCTTTGCCAAATGCAACTGATGGTTGCTGACTCCTTTGCTTTAGCGGGTTCTGAATAGCCTCTGCTTGTTCTCATTGGGGTGGTATTTGTTTATTCCCACACACTGCTAAGTACATCTTTTATTAATGGGTTTTCTAATGATTAATCAGCTCTGAATTTCTAGAATGAATCCTTCATCACTCGATTTTATTGTAATGTCAGTTACTCAACACATGTTTGTTGAGTGCCAAGTATGAACCAGGGACTGTGTGAGGCTTAAGTGAGAGGGGAATAGCCCAAATGGATGTCTCCTGCTCCTGGAGAATATATGGGCTAGTAGGGAAGACAGACTCCTCATCAGATAGGTACACGCCTTGATTGTGGGGAGAAGGAGAAAAACGCTTCAGGAAACTGAAAAGGAGTGGGTGGGGAGGAAACCCAGAAGAGTGGGGTGTCCTATAAACCAAGAAGAAAGCAGCTTTTTCAAAAGATCATTTGTGTCAAGAGCCATGAAGAGGTCAAGTGCAAGGGGGTAAAGAATGAGTAGTGTGTTCTATTTCTAACCAGTCTTTCTCATATATTTTTTTCCTATGGTTATTTCTTCCAGCCTCATCTTTTACATTCGTATTTGAGTCTTTACAAGTTCTCTTATATCTTGAATTGATTTCCAACATGACTTCAGATTTTTCAGAAATGTGATATATAAAAGCTGCATATCAGATTCTTCCCTAATGTTTATTTTCTCCACCAGAAAATGGAAAATGAAATGCATTCCCTACTGATTATTGTCGTTTACTTGACAGCACTGGTGCTGAATGCATAATATTGCTCTGCATCTCTGCACCGTCAGCTAGAATGGGCTGGCTCTGTGAGTGGCACCTGTTAATTAACTAATGCGGAAAGATGTCACTGATGTGGAAGACTGTCATGGGATAATAGACCTGCTATATACAGATGCTGAAATAACTTTCACAAAATAAGATTTTAATGAAGCAAATTGATTTTCAAGGCAGAGTGTCTTGGTGCCATGGCGATTTTCTCTCCCTTCTTTTTGTTTACTTATGCTATAGCCCTTTCTGTTTCTCTGTGGGAGAGATTCAACTTGGTATGTAAAACCCTCCCCATTAACTTTATCTTATATCTGTTCCTTTTGAAATAAATCTGGGTGTGTTTTTTTTTTTTGCATTCATCTATTAGACTGAATAGTTGTATTTTCCTCTTTTTCCCTTTCCAGTCATTTCAGTTATGGAATAGCATTCTTTCATAGTAGTAGTGCAGACCATGCGACCAGATGGCCTTGGCAGAGGCACCTCATCTTTCTCATCCTCAGCTTCATCATCTGTGAAATGGGGCTGTTAAGGAGCTTTTTGGTTAGATAACGTTTAAAGCACTAAGAACAGTACCTGGCACATGACTAAGAGCCATATAGGTTTTTGCTGTTTTTACTGTTTCTCTGGCTAGTTCTAATATCTAAATGTTAGTGTAGAGTTTTGATGTATTGATTTACTTACTGTACTAATAGTCACAGTTTGTTATCACGAGTCTTTACTGTAATGTATGAAAATAATTTTTCATGTAGAGTTTTAATAGGTTTAGAGAAAAACAATATTCATTTGCTACATTTGTGACTAATGATTACAAAGTATCAGAGCTAACAGAAACTTCACATGTCACCTAGTGCTCCTTCGTCATCATTTTCTAATAAGGAAATTAAGGCCCGGTGAGAAGGAGTGGGTTGAGCACAGTCACTCTGTTAAATTCTGGAGGGCTGAGACCGGGATGCACGTCTCCAGGCTTCCAGTCAGTTGTGCTTTTTCTGCTATTACTTGAATGATAAGAGTTTTGCTCTCCATTTTTGACCAACCACAAATGAACCAGTTCATGAGCTTTCCCCCACGGAACGATGTACAGAATATAGAATATCTCTAATGTTCTCAAATTGGGTTCTCTGACATTTTGGTCTGTTGATGTGAGCTCAAAAGGGCATCTCATTGGTAGGCACAGTGGCTGAGGGCCTCTTGGTAAAGATGACAGACTAGCCAAGAGAAAGGAACTTTTGTTCCCTCTGGGTATTGGTTTCTTGTTGCCATAGTAACAAAGCTGCGGATTTTATGTCCTACAACAAGACAAAAACGTATTCTCTTACAGTTCTGGAGGCCAGAAGTCTAAAGTCATCTCTTGGCAGGGCTTTCCTCCTTCTGGAGGCTTCTGTTTCCCTCCCTTGAAAACCCAAGCTGAAGAGCTGCTGGAAGCTGCTGCATTCCTTGGCTTGTGGCCGCTCCCTCGTATCACTCCAGCCTCTCACTGCTGTTGTCACGTATCCTACTACTAGCTCCCATCTCCCTCCTGCCTCTTATGAAAACCGTTATGATTATGTTGGACCTGCTTGGATAATCCAGGATAATCTCCCCATCATGAGATCCTTAACTTAATCATGTCTACATAGTCCCTTTTGCCATTATAAGGTAACATTCACAGTTTGCAGGATTAGGGCATGGGTGTCTTTGGGGAGGGGGGGTATTGTTTCTCCTACCACATTTTCAGAATACCATCAAAATAAGAGTCAAATCTGTTAATTTATTAACTCCAGGGGAAATCAGAAGTTTCCCAGAAAAGGAAAAATAATCATAGTTTTCTTTATGATTTATTTAGGAATAATGTTTACAGTCATAGCAGTGTAATCACAGAACATAATTTGATTAAAAGTAAGAGATAGGGACTTTTCTGGTGGTCCAGTGGCTAAGGCTCTGCACTCCCAATGCAGGCGGCCCAGGTTCAATCCCTGGTCAGGGAACTAGATGCCACATGCTTCAACTAAGAGATACCACATGTTGATAAATAAATAAATAATTTTTTATAAAAAAGTAAGAGATAATCATAGGGGGAATTTTGTGCCTGTGAGGTGGGGGTGGGGAAAGACAGCTGCATTTATTTCATCACTGCATGGCAGGAAGTCATCAGATAATGTCTAAATTTTAAAAAATGCAAGTGTGTTATTTAGTAAGACAGAGATAAATAATAAAATGATCAAGTAAAAACAAAGCTAGTTGCCTCTGGGGAGAGAAGGATGACCTGGGAGTACAATGAGACTCTGATGAAAATAAAACTAAATAAATTGAAAGAAAGGGAAGCAGGACAGTGATAATGCATGGAGTCAAGAAAAGATGTTTTTGAACATCAAAAACCAGAGATCAAATTGCCAACATTCATTGGTTCATAGAAAAAGCAAGAGAGTTCCAGGAAAAACATCTACTTCTGCTTTGTTGACTATGCTAAAGCCTTTGTGTGGGTCACAGTAAACTGTGGAAAATTCTGAAAGAGATGGGAATACCAGTCCACCTTACCTGCCTCCTGAGAAATCTGTATGCAGGGCAAGAAACAACAGTTAGAAATGGACATGGAACAACGGACTGTTTCCAGATTGGGAAAGGAGTATGTAAAGGCTGTATATTGTCACCCTGTTTATTTAACTCACATGCAGAGTACATCATGTGAAATGCCAGGCTGGATATAGCGCAAACTGGAATCAAGATTCCCAAGAGAAATATCAATAACCTCAGATATGCAGATGAGACCACCCTTATGGCAGAAAGTGAAGAAGAACTGAAGAGCCTCTTGATGAAAGTGAAAGAGGAGAGTGAAAAAGTTGGCTTGAAACTCAACATTCAAACAATGAAGATAATGGCATCTGGTCCTATCACTTCATGGCAAATAGGTGGAGAAACAATGGAAACAGTGACAGATTTTATTTCCTGTCTCCAGGATAAGTGCAGGTGATGACTGTAGCCATGAAATTAAAAGACGCTTGATCCTTGAAAGAAAAGCTTTGACAAACCTACAGAGCATATGAAAAAGCAGAGACATTACTTTACAGAGAAAGGTCTGTCCAGTCAAAGCTGTGGTTTTTCCCGTAGTCGTGTATGGATGTGAGAGTTGAACTACAAAGACAGCTAAGCCCTGAAGAACTGATGCTTTTGGAGTGTGATGTTGGAGGAGACTCTTGAGAGTCCCTTGGACTGCAAGAAGATCCAACCAGTCCACCCTAATGGAAATCAGTCCTGAATGTTCATTGGGAAGACTGATGCTGAAGCTGAAACTCCAATACTTTGGCCACCTGATGCGAAGAACTGACTCAGGAAAAGATCCTGATCCTGGGAAGCATTGAAGGCAGGAGGAGAAGGCGACAACAGAGGATGAGATAGTTGGATGGCATCACAGACTCGATGGACATGAGTTTTAGCAAGCTCCAGGAGTTGGTAATGGACAGGGAAGCCTGGCATGCTGCAGTTCACGGGGTCGCAAAGAGTTGGACACGACTGAGCAACTGAACTGAGTAATGTGAAGGTTGACAATTGCAAGACTTCTAATGTATCCCATTAAAAGAAGACTTAAAAAGTCCCAGTCACTGTATTGGTTAGGACTCTTAACAGAGTATCAGAAACAACTCAAACTAGCCACAGGAAGAGTGAGAGGTCTGCAGGTGCGAGGGTGAGTGATGGAACTCAAGGCAAATCGTTCCTGGGCCCCAGAAACAGCTGGAGGAACCAGGGGCCCACAGGTGGCCCCGGAAGCCGTTCTCCTCCCAGTTTCTCTTTTCTGCCCATCGTTTTCCTTTCCTTTCTTGCTGTGGCCCTGCATCCTCGGTCCCTGAGATGATCCATCACCACTGCTATTCTCCTGTTTCAGATGTTAAAGTGTGTTCCCCCGAGAGATGAAGGTCTCTCCTTCCTTGCCCTGCCTCTAGAGCTCCAGGGGAAGAACACAGCGCCGGGACACAGTCACCTTGTGCAGAGTGCACAGCAGCCAGGCGATAGCCAAACTTCTCAGCTTCTCCTGCTTGGGATTGACTTTATTATGGAATTTTATTTTAAAAATGAGATGCTGTCTGCATATTCTATTTAATAGAACAGGTTAGCACTTTGTATAATGTGGGGAGATGTCTCTGGTAGATTCTTCAGTGAAAAGCAACAGAATCTATTCCATGCATGTATGTATGTGTGTGTTTATAATTTCACATGCCTAGAAAGACTCTATAACAAGCTGTTAAGGAACATGAGTTTTGAGGAAATGGAATGTTTGGGAAGTTTTAATCATCTATGTCATACATTTTATGTACAAATACATATAGTTGTATTATTTGAATACTTACAGAGTATAAGAAAAACAAGAAAAATGTTAATTTGTCCGTAATGAGTATATATTGCTTTTATAATAACAAAACCAATGGCAGAAACCTGTGCCACTTTGGATGCCTATAGGATAAAATCTAGGGTCTCCTGCCTTGGAAATCTGACTACAGCTTCTTTTTCACAGGCTCTATATTCTAGCCTCACATAATCTCTTGACTATGGCATGTTCAAATCGCAACTGGAAATCTTTCTTGTCTTTCTTGGCTAAAACTAGTGAGGTCCTCCTCCTCCCTCCTGCCTGTCCAAACCCTGCTGTCTTCCCAAGGTCACTTCCCATCCCTCCTTCCCTATAAATGCTTGCCCCATCCTTCCATTGATCCTTGCTCTCTAACTGGTAGCTACAAGCTAGTGTTTTATTCTCTCATGTGTTTCACATGTGGTTATCTTTTTTTCCCCTGTTATAAAATGATTTTATTAAATTGAATTGGACATACTGTAGATCAAATAATATTTTCCAAAGATAACAATTATGAACTTTAAATCTCGACATAAAATTAGTAGCTTCAAAACTGTTAGTCATATTTTCCAGAAACAGCGTGATAAAATAATTCTACTCTGTAGAAATACAAAAGTCTTGGACTAGCTGTAAACTTGAAAATCACATATGGATGTCTTTTTAATGGGCCTTGAAGGGAAGGAACTTTTTTTTTTTTTTGAGTTTTTTCCCCTCATTGTCTGGCACAATGAAATTTACATCACAAGTGCTCCAAGTACTGCAAATGACCCAGTGTTTGATTGACTGATGCATGTCACTCTTACCAGCTCGGAGATGGATGGCAGGGGAAGGAATCTTCTGGGCCCTCAAGAGCATATCTCTGGCTTAGGGTCCCACTCATAAAAGCCCCTCCATAATTCTGCAAATGCTGTGTTGTTATTGGAGCCAAATTAGACAAAGCTCTCAGGCTTTGCAGGAGGACCTTAGATCTCCCCACTCCCTCCCTGCTCCTCCATCCCACTCTCTTCCAACGCTTTCCTGGGTCTTGGAGCTGAATGATCCATTGTTCTTTTCCCATTAATTTCCTGATAAAACTTGGAAACTTTCTGCCCCTCTGAGTTAATAAAAGTTACTATTAGTATTAGTCATAAATGATATTGTATGATACGTTTCAGGGATGAAGTTGGCATCCACTTCTGTATATTCTCACATTCCGAAATTGCTCCAGGTGTACTTGCTTAAATTAATCTAAGCTCTTTTAGCTGTCTCTGAGTAATCAAAATTCTCATGTGCCTCAGTGCATAAATCCCTTAAGTGTGTTAAACTTCTCCTTTCAGTAGTTTTTATAATTGAGTTCGTTCTGCCCAAAACTTTTACCTCTCAAGTATGCAACTAGACCCTCATTTTTGGCCACACAGAAAAATAGGTTTACCTGTTGCTGAAATTCAGCATCTCTGTTTAAATCAGAAAAGCACATTGTAGCCCATGAGACAGGTGGCCAGAATAAATCAGAAACTTCAGTTCAGTTCAGTCACTCAGTTGTGTCCGACTCTTTGCGACCCCATGAATTGCGTACGCCAGGCCTCCCTGTCCATCAGCATCTCCCGGAGTTCACTCAGACTCACGTCCATCGAGTCAGTGATGCCATCCCACCATCTCATCCTTTGTCATCCCCTTTTCCTCCTGCCCCCAATCCCTCCCAGCATCAGAGTCTTTTCCAAAGAGTCAACTCTTCGCATGAGGTGGCCAAAGTATTGGAGTTTCAGCTTTAACATCATTCCTTCCAAAGAACACCCAGGGCTGATCTCCTTTAGAATGGACTGGTTGGATCTCTTTGCAGTCCAAGGGACTCTCAAGAGTCTTCTCCAACACCACAGTTCAAAAGCATCAATTCTTTGGCGCTCAGCTTTCTTCACAGTCCAACTCTCGCATCCATACGTGACCACTGGAAAAACAATAGCCTTGACTAAATGGACCTTTGTTGGCAAAGTAATGTCTCTGCTTTTGAATATGCTATCTAGGTTGGTCATAACTTTCCTTCCAAGGAGTAAGCATCTTTTAATTTCATGGTTGCAGTCACCATTTGCAGTGATTTTGGAGCCCCCCAAAATAAATTCTGACACTGTTTCCACTGTTTCCCCATCTATTTCCCATGAAGTGATGAGACCACATGCCATGATCTTCGAATCAGAAACTTGGAACAGTTCAACTCAGTCTTGTTTATCTGGGGAACTAAGTGATTCTATTGCTAATCACAGGAGGATCTAGGGATCACTGTGGACTCAGGGGAACTGGAGTGAGTTTTGTTTTTAAGATAGACTCTATAATATATAGAGTTTTCATAGGAAAGTAGTTCAAAATGAATGCCCTGACTAGAGTCCCTTCAGGTTTTCAGAAGAAAAAATGTCGTTTAAACATTAGTGTCCATCACGTTTGAGAGGTCCCAGCCTGTGAGGTACTTTGCATTTCAAGTTCAGTGAGGTAGTAATTTCAGAGCACAGGATTATGAATTGGCTAGTTGTCCTCATGAAGCAAGATGTTTCAGTATCCCTTTCCTGACTGGAGAAAGCCAGACTCCCAGGGGCCTTCAGTGTTTGGAGTGACTGGTGTGGGGTGAGGGCTTAAGGTGAGAGTGGACTCCAAAGGTGAACGTGGACCAAAGCTCCTGGATGGAGGAGTCAGAATTGAGAGGGCCAACGCAGGGGGAGGATGGAGGCCGGGACCAGGCGTTGGACTGGCCCTGGGCCCAGTGTGGACCCCCAGGGCCTCTTAGGAAGCCCCTCTGCCAGCCTGTGTAGGCACATTGGACAAAGATTCACAGACTGGAATAACAGAGGCAAAGGCCAACTCTGAGATGGCTCAGCCATTCTTAACCTCAGAAAAGTTTGGACATATTTTCCTCTGGGGCTATTTCTGTGTGTGGGTGGCAGCTCCTTCACTTTGGCCTAGAACCTGCCGTTCACAGACATCTCCGTTTATCCTTCATTGTGTTCAGAACGACATCACCACTTTCACCCTCAATGTTTAAAAGAAGACTTTTAACTCAGCTGACGTGGTGTGACTCTGGTGGTTTTGGTGGTTAAGCATTGGTCAACTTGGGAAAAACGCAACCCTTTCCCCACATTGAATTGCACAGATGTTTTTATACTCCTCTTCCAGATTGTCTATTCAGGTTGACTCTGATGGACCCTAGTGGAAATGACCTCATGTTTGTTTGATGTAAATGTGGGATTATCTGCAAGGAAGCCTCTATCTGGGGAGGTTACCCTTGGATTTAGAGTGTTGTTTTCAAATCATTAATGATAGAAAGGAAAAGTACTTTCAAAAGCTTGGAATTTCAAAGTGTACTCTCACATTTGTTCTCTGCTCCAACAGATTTTGAGAAAGTAATAGTATAATAAGGACAAAATGACCTTGGCTGGAGTGACCAAAGTTGGAAGCAGCTCATGCATGTTAATATCTCTGGAACATTAAATACTTGGAAAGAACTTATGGGGATGGCTCCTTTAGAGATCTGCTTATAATTCAGTTCAGTTGCTCAGTCGTGTCCAACTCTATGACCCCATGGACTGCAGCACGCCAGGCTTTCCTGTCCATCACCAACTCCCAGAGCCTGCTCAAACTCATATCTATCGAGTTGGTGATGCCGTCCAACCATCTCATCCTCTGTCATCCCCTTCTCCTCCCACCTTCAGTCTTTCCCAGCATCAGGGTCTTTTCCAGTGAGTCAGTTCTTCGCATCAGGTGGCCAAAGTATTGGAGCTTCAGGACTGATTTCCTTTAGGATTGACTGGTTGGATCTCCTTGCAGTCCAAGGGACTCTCGAGTCTTCTCCAAAACCACAGTTTAGAAGCATCAGTTCTCCAGCACTCAGCTTTCTTTATAGTCCAGCTCTCACATCCATATATGACTACTAGAAAAACCATAGCTTTGACTAGATGGACCTTTGTTGGCAAAGTAGTGTCTCTGCTTTTTAATATGCTGTCTAGGTTGGTCATAGCTTTTCTTCCAAGGAGCAATTGTCTTTTAATTTCATGGCTGCGGTCACCATCTGCAGTGATTTTGGAGCCCAGAAAAATAAAGTCTGTCACTGTTTCCATTGTTTCCCCATCTATTTGCCATGAAGTGATGGGACCAGATGCCTTAATGCAGAATAATTCTTGGATTCTTTTTTTAAAGAGTTGGTTATGATCCATGTGAAATAGTTCTTGCATTTTTTATCTTAATTTTTATTTCTTTCAGAGATGTTGGGATGGAATATTAAGATGTCATCTGGCCAGAGGACTGGGAAATGATAGAACGCTATCCTCAGTGTCTTTGTACAGGATCTCCAAGGGAGATGATAGGCGGGCAAGGCACAGAAACCTTGCTGTTAGCCCTGCCTACACTAGGTCTACCTGCTGCTCGAGAAACAGAGCTGACTGCAAGAAACAGAGTTGTCTGTGAGAAACAGTTGACTATGGCTTTCCCTGTATATTTGCCTCTGTGTTGAAATTTCACTCTTGGATCTTAACCCCTTCATGCAGGAGTACCTTCTCTTCCTTGCACGGAGATGGAAGCCATCTAGCCTGAGGGGGATGGCAGGGGATACAGCAGGGGCCTGTGCATTTGCCCCAGGAGGTCTGAAGCAGAGCTGACCTAAGCCAGAGGTGGTGGTGGTTCTTGTTTAGTCACTAGGTCGTGTCCAACTCTTTGCAACCCCATGGACTGCAGTATGCCAGGCTTCCCTGTCCTTCTGTCTGCCAGAGTTTGTTCAGACTCATGTCCATTGAGTTAATGATGCCATCCAACCATCTCATCGTCTGCTGCCCCTTCATCCTCTTGCCCTGTCTTTCCCAGCATCAGGGTCTTTTCCAATGGGTCAGTTCTTTGCACCAGTTGGCCAGAGTGCTGAAGCTGAAGCTTCAGCATCAGTCCTTCCAATGAATTTTCAGGGTTGATTTCTTTTAGGATTGATTGGTTTAATCTTGCAGTCCAAGGGACTCTCAAGAGTTTTCTCCAGAACCACAGTTGGAAGGCATCAATTCATTGGTGCTCAGCCTTCTTTATGGTCCAACTCTCACATCCTTATATGACTACTGGAAAAATCATAGCTTTGACTATATGGACCTTTGTCAACAAAGTGATGTCTCTCATATGCTGTTTAGGTTTGTCATAAGTGTATCTCTGTCTGGGGCCTGAGTGAAAAGGAGAGGAAACCCCCTCCCAAGACAACAACAAAAGGCATGGCTAGGCCACTCCCAGGGGCTCAGGCCTCCGCCTCCACTGTATTGTCCTCAGCCTTCTTGGGAGGGAGGTAGACGAGAGAGTCAAACCCATGTGCCTGCTGATGGTGGTTCCCACCTCATTCTGGAGAACACAACTCTGGCAGTGTCCTGGGACTTCCATCTCTTTGGAGGCAGGGGATCTTTCTCTTGACTGGGGAGAAGGAAAGTGGAGACATAGGGAATGTCACTTTCCTTTCCTTTCCTTCCCTTCACCACCTCCTTAGATGTATTCCTTCACTTTAGGAACATGTGTCCTGTGTGAGGTCGTTCACAGCGCTCTGCTAACAGTCTTATCCTTGGGTCCCGTGGGTCAGGCTTGGGGACTCAGGGGCTCCCTCCTCGGCCCTCACAGTGGTTGGGCAACTGGCGTGGTCAGCTTCATGCAAATCTAAGTCTACACTCCCCTTCCTTCCAAGAAACTCTATTTCCTAACTCCCTCTATGGGGAAATTCTGGATAGAATGGAAGCAAATATGTCAAAACCTATGTGGTATGTGGGGAGATGTAACACGAAAGCTTTGGCAACTTGAAGTCTGACTTCAGGGCATGGGACCCTACGGACTTTACCAACAAGTCATCAGGGACCTGGAAATGAGCCAATCGGTGAACTTTTCTCAGGCTTCGATCTGTGTCAACTCTACAGCCTTGACACCGTTTTCCTGATTGACTCTCCTCATTCATTGATACCTGTGGCCTTACGTTATCGTGGTTCTTTTTCTGTTATGCTGGCACCTTTGCCTCATTTCTCCTATGAATCCCTTTCCTGTCTAGGGTCTTCTCACCCTTGGAAACTTCCCACCCTCTCCGGTCATCTTCCACCTCTCTTTTTCCAGTCTGACTTCTACCCAGTTTCTGTGCCCTCATTTCAACTACCTTTGGACTCTGGCATCTGGACGTTATCTCAAAATTCGAAAACTAACTTATTGTTCCTAGAAAACTCACTTGCTCACTTCTGGTGAGTCTGGTTTTTCTCTTTCCGGAGCCTTTTGGCCACACTTCACTGTTGCCACAAAGTCACAAATCACACTTGTTAACTCACGTTTCTTCCTCCTCCTTGTTTCCCAGCACACCAGCACGTGGTCATGGCCAAATTGCAAAGGCCTCCTCTTTGACTTTCTGGTCTCAGTTCCCCACTGGCTGCTCCCGGAGGCTCCGTGGTATTTATAAAAGTCCGTGGACCTCAAGAGTTAAAATATATGCAGGTCCAGATCACTTGATGACTTCTGCTTACTTGGTGACCTTGAACTGCTTACTTAAATGCCGTGAGATTTTGCTTTCCCTTATACAAAGTGGAGATAACAGCATCTGGATAAAAAGCTCTCCTGAAGCTCTTAGAGAATTCAGATGAAATGTGACATGTAAAAAGCCCGGTAAAGGCCCAGTGCCAGGCAGAGAGCTGGTGCTCAGTTAAACACTGCTCTCATCCCGGTGGGGCCACACCCGCTGCTTCCCTTGACTTCCTCCACCCTGCCCAGTTTATCCCAATCACTTTTATTTTTAGCTGTGTTAACTAGAGCCTGTTACACAGAGTGAAGCAAGTCAAAAAGAGAAAAACAGATATTGTGTATCAATGAACATATACATGTGCTTTGTCGCTCAGTCGTGTCTGACTCTTTGCAACCTAGTAGTCTGTAGCCCACCAGGCTTCCCTGTCCATGGGGATCCTTCATGCAGGAGTACTGGAGTGGGGTGCCAGGCCCTTCTCCAGGGGATCTTCCCAACCCAGGGATCAAACCCAGGTCTCCCGCATTGCAGGTGGCTTCTTTACCATCTGAGCCACCAGGGAGGGAAGCCCATGCACATATATGGATCTAGGAAAGTGGTATATTGATGAATCTTCCGTGGGATAGGAATAGAAACACAGATGCGCAGAATGGACTTGTGGACATAGCAGGGGAAAGAGAGGGTAAGAGAGTAGCTTTGATGTATACACACACCACCATGTGTAAAGGGGACAGTGAAGGGGAGCTGCTGTAGAACACAGGGAGCTCAGAACAGTGCTCTGTGATGGCCCAGAGGGGTGGGATGTGGGTGGGTAGAGGGAGGCTTAAGACAGAAGGGACACATGTATACTTAAAGCTGACTCACGTTGTTGTACAGCAGAAGCCAATACAGGCAGTTATCCTCCAATTCAAAATAGATGTTAAAAACCTTCAGGTATGGTTTATATACAGTGAAACAAACATTTATACCATATATATTATATATATCATATATATGCATTTCTAGAAATGCATACATTTCTGTAGCCAACACCTCATTAAAGTACAGAACATTACTGTCACCTTAGAAAGTTCTGTCCTGCCCCTCCCTCAGAAGCACCTGCTATTCTCTTTTCAATCAATATAGATGAGTTTTCCTTGAAACGTATTCTTACAACTGAATTTATACACCTCACTTGTTTCTGGTGTCTGTCTCTTGGCCCCATTTGTTTTTTGAGATTCAGCCATGTTGTGGGATTCAGTGGCCCATTCCTTTTTATTGCTGAGGAGTACTCCATTGTATGAATGGATCTGTTTGTTTATCTGTTCTCCTGTTGGTGGACAGCTGGGCTATTTCCATCGTGGGGCTATTTTGACTACAGGTCTAATGAGTCTTTTTGTGAATATATGTTTTCATTTTACTTGGATAAACCCCTAAGAGTAGAATTGCTAGATAATATGGTAAAAAAATAAAAAATTTGTTTTTTTAAAAAAACTGTTAACTGTTTCCCATTAGCCATGCCTGTGAGTTCTGGTCATTCTGCACTCACACCACCATTTAGTGTTGTCGGGTTTTGTTTTGTTTTGTTTTTCATTCTAATTATTTCTGTTTGTGTGGTGGTATCTCACTGTGACTTTCATTTTCATTTTCCAGATGACTAACGGTGTTGAACACTTTTCATGTGCCTTTTGACATTATCTTTTGTAAACTAAGTGTTCGAGGCTATTACCCATTTTAAAAATTGGATATTTCAGTTTTTTATTATTGAGTTTAGGAATTGTTTATATGTTCTGAATATAAGTTCTTAGATATGTAATTTATAAATTTTTCTCCTAGTCTTTGGCTTGTCTTTTTCTTAACTCTAGTGGTAAAGAATCGCCCTCCCAATTCAGAAGACAGAAAATGCAGGTTTCATCCCTGAGTTGGGAAGATCCCCTGGAGGAGGGCATGGCAACTCACTCCAGTAGTCCTGTGTAGAGGATCTCGTGGACAGAGGAGCCTGGTGGGCTAAGGTCCATAGCATTGCAAAGAGTTGGACACAACTGAAGTGACTTAGCATGCATTTCTTAATAGTGTCTCTTAATTTGCACAAGTTTTAATTTTTTATGCAGTGTAATTTATCCACTTTCAAATGATGAAAGGACTTTTTGAGTCCTAAAAAATCTTGCCTACCTCTTAGTTATGAAGATCTTCTATTTTCTTCTGAAACTTTAAAAATTTTAGCTTTTATGTTTAGATTTGAGGTTTGCCTGAGATTAATTTTTGAATGTGAAATAGTGATCAAGCACCTTTTTTTCTCTCAAACAGATCTATTCTCTTTGATTGAAAATATTTCATTTTTCTAAAGAATTCCCTTATTGAAAATCATTTAACCTCATAGATGAGGGTCCATTTCTGGAATCTGAAATTGGAAATATCTGCATGAACTCATTATTTTTTTCTCTGTCTAAAAGGTGTATATTTATCTTTGTCCACTTAATCAGTGGCCCAGTAGCAATGAGTGTTTCTCTCAGACCATGGTCTCTGAATACCCTTCTCATTAAAAGAAACCAGGATTCCTTGGAGAAGTAGCTAATGCCCAGTCTTAGGCAGTAATTCATAAGTTGAACTTGGGACATATTATCTTAGCAGAAGGTAGGACACTTTAAAGGGCTCTCAGTGACCAAAGATGGAACAAGTTTACCATAAAAGAATGATGATTGAAATCAATTAATATTCATAAGATATGTTATTTAAAAATCTATTACATTCACAGTGATGCTCCATAGTGAACTGATTAGTAACTTCAGTAATCTCTAGCCACTTTGCTCACATTTGGGACCTCCAAACACCCCAAAATAACTTCTGGAAACAGGCTGTGCTTAGTCGCTCAGTTGTGTCCGACTCTTTGCAGTCCCATGGACTGCAGCCCACCAAGTTCCTCTGTCCTTGGGGATTCTCCAGGCAAGAATACTGGAGTGGGTTGCCATTGCCTAAACAGACAGATGATAACAAAGAAACATTTATCAAACATCTACCTTGCTCTTCCTTTACAAACCACATTTTATGATATCCAAATCAGTTAATGAAGGTTCTTTACAGAAGAAAACCAGCTAAAAAAATAAAGAAGGACTGATCAGTTCAGTTCAGTTCAGTCGCTCAGTCATGTCCGACTCTTTGCGACCCCATGAATCGCAGCACGCCAGGCCTTCCTGTCCATCACCAACTCCCGGAGTTCACTCAGACTCACGTCCATCGAGTCAGTGATGCCATCCAGCCATCTCATCCTCTGTCATCCCCTTCTCCTCCTGCCCCCAATCCCTCCCAGCATCAGAGTCTTTTCCAATGAGTCAACTCTTCACATGAGGTGGCCAAAGTACTGGAGTTTCAGCTTCAGCATCATTCTGTCCAGAGAAATCCCAGGGCTGATTGCCTTCAGAATGGACTGGTTGGCTCTCCTTGCAGTCCAAGGGACTCTCAAGAGTCTTCTCCAACACCACAGTTCAAAAGCATCAATTCTTCGGCGCTCAGCCTTCTTCACAGTCCAATTCTCACATCCATACGTGACCACAGGAAAAACCATAGCCTTGACTAGACAGACCTTTGTTGGCAAACTAATGTCTCTGCTTTTGAATATGCTATTTAGGTTGGTCATAACTTTCCTTCCAAGGAGTAAGCGTCTTTTAATTTCATGGCTGTAGTCACCATCTGCAGTGATTTTGGAGCCCAGAAAAATAAAGTCTGACACTGTTTCCACTGTTTCCCCATCTATTTCCCATGAAGTGATGGGACCAGATGCCATGATCTTCGTTTTCTGAATGTTGAGCTTTAAGCCAACTTTTTCACTCTCCACTTTCACTTTCATCAAGAGGCTTTTGAGTTCCTCTTCACTTTCTGCCATAAGGGTGGTGTCATCTGCATATCTGAGGTTATTGATATTTCTCCCGGCAATCTTGATTCCAGCTTGTGTTTCTTCCAGTCCAGCATTTCTCATGATGTACTGTGCATATAAGTTAAATAAACAGGGTGACAATGTACAGCCTTGACGTACTCCTTTTCCTGTTTGGAACCAGTCTGTTCCATGTCCAGTTCTAACTGTTGCTTCCTGACCTGCATACAGATTTCTCAAGAGGCAGATCAGGTGGTCTGGTATTCCCATCTCTTTCAGAATTTTCCACAGTTTATTGTGATCCACACAGTCAAAGGTTTTGGCATAGTCAATAAAGCAGAAATAGATGTTTTTCTGGAACTCTCTTGCTTTTTTGATGATCCAGTGGATGTTGGCAATTTGATCTCTGGTTCCTCTGCCTTTTCTAAAACCAGCTTGAACATCAGGAAGTTCACGGTTCACGTATTGCTGAATCCTGGCTTGGAGAATTTTGAGCGTTACTTTACTAGTGTGTGAGATGAGTGCAATTGTGCGGTAGTTTGAGCATTCTTTGGCATTGCCTTTCTTTGGGATTGGAATGAAAACTGACCTTTTCCAGTCCTGTGGCCACTGTTGAGTTTTCCAAATTTGCTGGAATATTGAGTGCAGCACTTGAACAGCATCATCTTTCAGGACTGATAGAATTTGAAAATTCTGTATTGCCATGTCTAATGAAATAATGGGACTGGATATTGGACATTAGTAGATAATATTTGATGGGGAAGTTTATACTGCATGGCTTGGGCTAACAATCCCAGAACACCTAGGTCAATTTTAACATTATTAAGGGTGGAACAGACAGACAGTGTATCCCTCCAGATAGAATGCTACAGGGAATACAGAATGCCCAGCTCCAAGTATTATTGCCTAAATAATCAAACCTGAAGTAAGTCTAGTCTCTGGGTCTAATTACCAGTTTACAGGAAATGCACGGTTACAGGAGCAGCATTACAAGAACATCTATAGGAAAAATATCCTCATTTCTCCAACAAATAAATGGCATGAAAAATTGAAGGTGGGGAAAGGACTGTTAGAGGTTGAAGGAGACTTAAGACAATGGCAAACTGTTGATAATTATTGAAGAGCGTAATAAGCATTCATTTTTCTAAAATTTCTCATGGCTTTCTTTGTTTCCATAGTTCAAACAAGAAAAATGTGAGTTTTCATCTTCAGTGAAAGTTCTGTGAAGAGCACTGACTGAGATAGGCCTCTTACATCATATCAATGGGCTTTGCTGGCATTATCACGGTTGTGAAGAAATATTTAGGTCATACTTCATTTCTAATCTCATATGAGCACCTTCCATGACAGGAGGTGACTTCTGTGTTTGTAGTCAGAGCTTGGTGTTGTCTTTTTTCCTTCACACAATAAGCTGGAGAGTGCAGCCCAGTAGGGATTTGATTGCATTCATTGTTTGCACTCCTTCCTTGAAGATGGAATGAAACTCAGGGAGAGCACAGTTGTTCATCATCTGTTTCGTCTGAGTCAGGCAGCACGCTGATGGGTATCCGGCAGTCAGTGCCTCCTTCTGACGGGCTGTGTCCTTCTCTGCTGTTCACATCGCCGGGTTCCCTGCTCCTCTGACCATCAGCATGCTGTGTCATGGAGATTGGGAACTCCACAAAGGAAGACATCTTCTCCTGCAGCGTGTGTTTACTGAATACTGAACTGAACTCTCTTAAAAAACCTTTGTACTTTGTATTTGAGTAGTCCCGATTAACAGACAATGGTGTGATAGTTTCTGGTGAACAATGAAGGGACTCAGGCATACATATACATGTATCCATTCTCCCCCAAAACCCCGCTCCCATCCGGGCTGCCACATTACATTGAGCAGAGCTCCCTGTGCTACACTGTAGGTCCTCCTTGGTTATCCATTTTAAATATAGGAGCATGTACATATCCATCCCAAACTCCCAAACTATCCCTTCCCCCAGTCTTTCTCCTCACCCCATCCCAGCAACCTCTTTGTAAAGCCCTTCTACTCTCCCTGCAGCTCACAAACGCCAAGAGCTGATTCATAGCCTGCCCTTGAGCAATGCCTTGTAACTCACTGGAGAATGCCTGCCAGTGTGATGCACATGTCTTAACGATTGCTCTTCTTTACCATGTGTCTTTGATGAGTTGTACTATCAAACCTTGTCTTTCAGTAGAGAAATTTTGCTATTAATTCATTAGCAGATTCCTTTCCCTTCAAATATATTTATTTTCAACTTTGTGACTGTGCCAGTTTTCACCACAAGGAGTACAACCTTGATTGATGCCCTGTAATTTTGGTTTCTCTCTGCCTTTAGTGACAGAATTAATTGCTTTGTAGTCTAATTACTTTGCACTTGTCTAGGAAAACCAGCTTGGCTTACTGGAAATGACAGTGTGCAGTGTTTGCTAAAGATAGCAGAGCTTGGACGGCTATGCTTGGCAGAGCTTCCGTCCAGTTGATCATCTGAGAAGTAGGGACAAATGGATTGCAGGTCCAATAAATGATTGCACGTCCAATAAATAAATGGATTGCAGGTCCAGCTTACAACACATGTCATATTTCCTTACCCAGTTTTCTTCCCAGTTTGCTTGTATAGAATAGCTATATTTGAAGATTCACTTTTTCTAGAACGTTCAGACGATGACAATCTCTTCAGACGGAAGGACCCCCTCACCATTTCAATTTATGACATTTCATGTTGTCTTTTCATCACTTTTGCATCTGAATCATTTGGGGAATTCAAAGTGTAATTTTACATAACAAAAATAATACAGAACACCAGCTTAAATGTATTTGTTGTAACAAGTACATCAAACTAAAAGTTGATGAAGACGAACCACACGGTAAATACGAAGTTTGCAGAGACAAAATGATAGAACCTGGCAATTTCTCAATTTCACATGGCTTGAAATCATTATGTTACATTTCATAATTTTTAGAATGCATGTGGAAAAAAGCACTTCATTGCTTTATCTTCTTGAGGTGACCCAGTTATTTGTCAATCCTGATAGATCCTCAGCCTCACCTGTGTCACCGAGCCATCCCATGAAGAACTGTGCCTTTAAACAGAACCTGGGGACAGGATGTTCACACCCAACACGTTTTCTTCCAGTGTCAGCGACTCTTCTGTCCCTGTAGGATAGTGTTTTTCAAAGTGTAATTCGGGGGACCCTCCCATCAGAATCACCTGGGGTGCTTTTTAGCAAGTATATTCCTAGGCCTCAGGCTCCTAGGCAGTCTCTCTGGGAGTGGGGGCTGGGGACCTGCATTTTCAAAACCTTTCCCAGGTGTGTCTACAACAGATATAGTTGAGGGACTGTTCAGAGTTTATGGAATACATGTGCCTGTTCTGTTGGCTTCATGTGGCACGTTATTCTTATGTTCTATGATGACAGTTTTGCCCTTCTCCTGTTTTACTCTCAGGACTGGTCCGTCACATCTGCAGCCTGTTCACTGAGACTGCCACACTGTGTTTGGATGCGGACAACAAAAGCAACAACGAAACTGCAGCCGCTTTGCTCTTCTCCCTGCTGGACATTCTGCACGGCATGCTGACCTACACCTCCGGGGTCGTGCGGCTGGCTCTGCAGGTAGAGGACCCCTTCCCCTGCCTTTCCAACAGCCCTGCCCCACGTCCCACATGCTCATCATTCTCTTTTCTCTCATCGTCCTCTAATGCGTCTTTCGGTTTGAAAAAGAGCATATGATTTGACAGTCATCTTTGGGTGATCAATGTCAGACAGCTAATTTGAATATGAAAAGACGCAGGAGGGGCCAAAGACAAGACTTATTGAGCACTTACTAGGGAACTGCCAGCAACTCAAGAGGTCATTCTCACTGTGGGGTTGGCCATGCACTATGCAGTCTTCGCTGTCCGGAGATGGTGCTCCCACCACCTCCAGCAGTACGAGTTAGCTAGTGAGGAGTAGTGGATTGAGTTATCAGGCATGCACACACATGCACATACGTGTAATATGAATATATGTGCACACACACACACACATGTGCATACATGTACCTCGCACTTACTTTCTCTTATGACCAATAATGTGAAATTGCAAGATGCTTTTGAGGACTAGAGGTGTGTATTTAGTGGCCATGGAAAAGTCAAGTTGCCCCAGACTGTAACCTGGCATTGTGGTCTGAGACAGGAAGGGTGTATGAGTTCATCAGGTACTTTCTTGGCCAAGTGTTAGCTCTCACCACATGCCTGTCTCCTTTCATGCTTTCTCTAACCAGCTGAGTCAGCTGATACTTAGGCCACATGTTAGGACACGGCCAATAGGAATTCATTGTTGTATTTGGAGTCCCAGTTAAGTCGCAAGTGCTGTGTGTCACGGTAGCATACCAGCCTGGATAGATGCAGAAGCTAAGGTTGGAAGCAGACCATTCTGATACCTTGCCAAGAGTCATAGTAGCAAGAGCCAAGAATGAGTCCCTCAACCCTGGTTTAGTCTCTCTTATTCATCATTATGGTAAATGGCGTGTTGTGTCCACAGTGAAGCTGGTGAAGTATTTAACTTGTTTCATGTGGCTTAATGAATAATTCCAAGAGCCCCTCAGCAAAGATGATAGTAAGTTTTAACCCAAACTTGTAAAGCCAGTAGATGAAATTGGCCTTTGAACTACCTGCTTGTTTTTATTTGCTCATCTGTAATTGCTCTAAATGAACAGTAAAGCATGGCTAAGTACTCACGGAATCCTGAATTATGGATTTCTCTTAGTTTTCCCTCTTTTTTCTAATAAGTGTCTCATCAGAGAGCATCATTTCTTGTTTCAGTTTCCACAATGGTAGCTTTATGTAATTCTTCAAGGTGTAGATGTCTCTCAGAGGATACTCTGATGGTATCAATCTGTAAGAGATTGTGGATAAAAAGGATCAGACATTTAAAAAAATTTTTTGAATTCTAGAACAATAGAAATCATTTATTTCAAGTCATCAGGTAGACATTCAAGGGTGTTTAAAACTCCTTAATGCAAATTATTTTCTAATTTTCTTTTTTCAATTTGCTAGTATACCAATACATCACTGTTTCTTTTTCTTTTTTTTTTTTTAGCACCAGTCTATGTTTTATTGCTGTCATTGTTCTAAGTCTTTCCCTGTAATAGCTGCCATGTATTGCTTTTGACCTTGACGACCGACTTTGATCTCCATGGTACCTGGTGTCTGTCTGAAAGTGGTAGACTCCTTGAAATTGAATTAGGGAAAGAATTGGGTAAAGAAATGGAATTGGCATCAAAGACAGACACATCCTTCTATAATACTGAGCTGTAGGTTCTTTCGAAGCCTAAGTCACCTCTTCCATCTGTAAACATGCTCCACACATGGGATTCTTCTGCATTCAAAACCCGTTTCTACTCTTAACACTAACCTCTTAAAACTAGAACTTGACTGTTGTCAGTGTTTAAAATGATAATGCTACTGCTAAGTCACTTCAGTCGTGTCCGACTCTGTGCGACCCCATAGATGGCAGCCCACCAGGCTCCCCCGTCCCTTGGATTCTCCAGGCAAGAATACTGGAGTGGGTTGCCATTTCCTTCTCCAATGCATGAAAGTGAAAAGTGAAAGTGAAGTCGCTCAGTCATGTCCGACTCTTAGCGACCCCGTGGACTGCAGCCTACCAGGCTCCTCCATCCATGGGATTTTCCAGGCAAGAGTACTGGAGTGGGGTGCCATTGCCTTCTCCGATTTTGAGGCACCTATCTCCTTTTCAGGGAGGAGAAGGATATGACATAGGCATGTGTACCAGGGAGGTGAGGAGTTGGGAGGGAGGTGTCAGAATGTCTCTTAGGAGCCCAGACTCTGCCCCCAGCTTGCCTTGAGGAGTACTATGCCAAAGATACAGAAGCAGAGACAAATATGTGTGCCCAGCTCACCGGGGTGGGGTGGGGTGGGGTGGGGTTGGGGGGCGTCCCATGGGCTTTGCAGGTGAGAATACCTTGGATTCAGATCCCAGCCACACCACTTTCACCTGTGAGATGCTGGGCATATTATTTCACCTGAGTGTCAGTTTCCTCATCTGTAAAGCATACATGGTGCCAACTACTCAGCAAGGGACTTAAATGAGAGAACACAAGATATGTAAATATAAAGGACATATTTATTGCCAGGAGAAATATCAATAACCTCAGATACACAGACAACACCACCCTTAAGGCAGAAAGTGAAGAACTAAAGAGCCTCTTGATGAAAGTGAAAGAGGAGAGTAAAAAAGTTGGCTTAAAACTCAACATTCAGAAAACTAAGATCATGGTATCTAGTCCCCTCACTTCATGGCAAATAGGCAGGGAAACAATGGTGATAGTGAGAGACTTTTTTTTCTTGGGCTCCAAATTCACTGCAGATGGTGACTGCAGCCATGAAATTAAAAGATGCTTGCTCCTTGGAAGAAAAGCTATGACCAACCTAGACAGCATATTAAAAAACAGAGATGTTACTTTGCAGACAAAGGTCCATCTAGTCAAAGCTATGGTTTTTCCAGTAGTCATGTATGGATGTGAGAGTTGGACTATAAAGAAGTTGAGCGCGGATTCATTTTGATATTTGGCAAAACTAATACAATTATGTAAAGTTAAAAAAAAAAAAAAGTTGAGCGCTGAAGATTGATGCTTTTGAAGTGTGGTGTCAGAGAAGACACTTGAGAGTCCCTTGGACTGCAAGGAGATGCAACCAGTCCATCCTAAAGGAAATCAGTCCTGAATATTCATTGGAAGGACTGATGCTGAAGCTGAAACTCCAATACTTTGGCCACCTGATGTGAAGAACTGATTCATTGGAAAAGACCCTGATCCTGGGAAAAACTGAAGACAGGAGGAGAAGGGGACAACAGAGGATGAGATGGTTGAATGGCATCACCAACTCGATGGACATGAGTTTGAACAGTCTCTGAGAGTTGATGATGGACAGGGAAGCCTGGTATGCTGCAGTTCACGCGGTCACAGAGTCGGACACGACTGAGCGACTGAACTGAACTGAACTGAAAGTACATATACTTGGCCCAGGGAAAGTAAGCCATGATTGGTCGCTATGTTATTAATAGCAACAAGAGGGAAGACACTCACCTCCCCTTCCTGTTTACAGAGGGTTCGTGGGGGCTGTGATATTCTCATGTCTGTGTCCTAACATTAGGGAAGGACTCAGTTTGTATTTATGGAGTAAACCAACTCCTAGCAGGCTTATGAGGTATTAATGTATGGTTTTATTTTGCATTTGTGAGCCTAGCCCAGGGCTTGGCCCCTGTGATCTTGGCACAGGCATCAAGAGAGGAAGGTTGTTGAGTGTCAGGGAGGTTCATTTTGGTAAGACCATCAGCATGCAGATAGTGGAGCAAATCATCACCTTGAACCGTGTCCAGGGTCCTGCAGAGGGAAAGGGGGTGCAGGGAACTCACCAAGTTTGGGGGTTAAGGAAGGAAAATATTCAGTACCAAAATCCAGGTCACCTGACTTCCCAATCTGGCTCTTGTCTGTCATTTCTGGAGTGATGGGAGAAACTTCACGCATTACTTGAGAGGAGGGTGATTAAACTGGTTTCCATTAGTAGATGTGTCAGTGTTGCCCTAAGACTGAAATGTGGCCCCTGAGTCCTCCTTCATCTCACACTCAAGTGAAGGCTGTTGGGATGGGGGCTTTACCCTATTTTAGTATCTCACTCTCTGTAAGAAAGTCATTTTTATTTATTTTTGTTCATTCTGTGCCGCTTGTGGGATCTTAGCTTCCAGACCAGGAATCAAACCCATGCCCTCTGCATGGAAGCATGGAGTCTTAACCGCTGGATCACCAGGGAAGTCCCTCTATTTCAGTATCTCTTGAAGTTGCTGGTTCGACTCCTCCACGGCTTTCTCCCTGCTGTTTTCCGCATGAGCTTGCCCCTGTCTGGTTGTCCAGTCACCAACTGAAGTCGTGTCTAGCTCTTTGCAACCACATCAACGGCAGCACACCAGGTTTCTCTGTCCTTCATTATCTCCTGGAGTTTGGTCAAACTCATGTCTATTGAGTCAGTGATGCCATCCAACCGTCTCATCCTCTGTCACCCCCTTCTCTTCCTGTCCTCATTCTTTCCCAGTATCAGGGTCGTTTCCAGTGAGTCAGCTCTTTGCATTAGGTGGCCAAAGTGTTGGAGCTTCAGCTTCAGCATCAGTCCTTCCAATGAATATTTAAGGTTGATTTCCTTTAGGATTAACTGGTTTGATATCTTTGCTGTCCAAGGGCGTCTCAAGAGTCTTCTCCAGCACCACAATTCAAAAGCTTCAATTCTTCAGTGCTCTGCCTTCTTTATGGTTCAACTCTCACATTCACACATGACTACTGGAAAAACCCATTGCTTTGACTATATGAATTTTTGTTGGCAAAGTGATGTCTCTTCTTTTTAATATGCTGTCTAGGTTTGTCATAGCTTTTCTTCCAAGGACCAAGCATCTTTTAATTCTGTGGCTGCAGTCACTGTCTGCGGTGATTTTGAAAACTCAAGAAAATAAGATTTGTCACTGCTTCTACTTACCCCCATCTATTTGTCAAGAAATGATGGGACTGGATGCCATGATCTTAGCTTTTTTAGTGTTGAGTTTTAAGCCAGCTTTTCACTCTCCTCTTTCACCCTCATCAAGAGGCTCTTTAGTTCCTCTTTTCTTTCTGCCATTAGAGTGGTGTCTTCATATCTGAGGTTGTTAATATTTCTCCCAGCATTCTTGATTCCAGCTTAGGATTCGTCCAGCCCGACATTTTGCATAATGTATTCTACATAAAAGTTAAATACGCAGAGTGACTATATTATATAGCCTTGATGTACTTCTTTCCCAATTTTGAACCAGTCCATTGTTCCATGTCCAGTTCTAATTGTTACTTCTTGTGCTGCATACATTTGTGTCCTGGAGCTAGGTAAGGTGGTCTGGTAAATTCCCATCTCTAAAAATTTTCCACAGATTGTTATGATCCACCCTGTCAAAGGCTTTAGTATAGTCAATGAACGGGAGGTAGATGTCTTTTTTTAAAAAATCCCTTGCTTTTTCTTCTTTGAAGAAATGTCTGTTTAGTTCTATGGCCCATTTTTGACTGGATCATTTATTTTTCTGGAATTGTATATTTTTGAGTTTTCCTATGATCTAGCATATGTTGGCAATTTGATCTCTGGTTCCTCTGCCTTTTCTAAATCTAACTTGTACATATGGAAGTTCTTGGTTCACATACTGTTGAAGCCTAGGTTGAAGAATTTTGAGCATTACCTTGCTAGCATGTGAAATGAGTGCAATTATACAGTAGTTTGAACAGTCTTTGGTGTTGCCTTTCTTTGGGATTGGAGTGAAAACTGACCCTTTCCAGTCCTGTGGTGGCCACTGCTGAGTTTTCCAAAATTTCTGGCATATTGAGTATAGCACTTTCACAGCATCATCTTTTAGGATTTGAAATAGCTCAGCTGAATTCTATCATGTCCACTAGCTTTGTTCAGAGTAATGCTTCCTATGGCTCACTTGACTTCACGTTCCAGAATGTCTGGCTCTAGGTGAGTGACCACCCCATCGTGGTTATCTGGGTCATTAAAACCTTTTTTGTACAGTTCTTCGTATTCTTGCGACCTCTTCTGTCTCATGGTTGAATACAAGTGAGATTTGTCTGTTGTAGCCCATGGTCCTCAGCATGCGTCTCCCTCCCTTTGAAAACTGATGATATCTCTTCATCTCATCACAAGATCATTTGCTTGGCAAGACACTCCAGGCCTTGAATGATCAGCCCCAGGGTGATTTTCCAGCCTCGCCTGTCATTCATTTGTGCTTCCTGTACCTACACCAAACAGTCACCTTGGCCTTTTCCATGGGGCTCCTGCACCTCACCACTCTTTCCGCAGCAGATGCCAGCACCTGAAGCACGGGCTGTGCATGTCCTTCCCTGTAGACCTCACCCCACCGTCCAACGATGAAGTCTTGTCACCGTTCCCCAATCCCACCTCAGCTGTATTTCCACGTCCACTGTAGCAGTTTCCACGTTCTGCCTTTAGTGCAGTGGAAAGCTTACCATTGGTTTTTTTTTTTTAAGTATAGTTAATTTATAATACTGTGTTAATTTCTGCTATATAGCAGTGACTCAGTTATATATATTCCTTTACATTACAGTTTATCACTAGATGCTGAATATAGTTCCCTGTGCTATACACTAGGACCTTGCTATTTATCCATTCTGTACGTAATAGTTTGCATCTGCTAATCCCACACTCCCGATCCATAACCACTCCCATCCTCCCCCATGGCAACCACCAGTCTGTTCTGTGTCCGTGATTCTATTTCTGTTTCATAGATAGGTTCACCCGTGTTGTAGTTTATATTTCAAATATAAACAATATCATGTATTTTGTATTTATCTTTCTTTTGGTGACTTCACTCAGTATGGTAATCTCTAGATCTATTCGTGTTGCTGCAAATGGCAATTTTTATTGCTGAATTGTATTCCATCGTGTATATGTACCACATCTTCTTTAACCATTCATCTGTTGGTGGTCACTTAGATTGCTTCCATGTCTTGGCTGTTGTAAACAGTGCTGCTGTGAACATAGGGATGCATGTGTCTGTAGTTTCGTCTGGGTATATGTCTAGGAGTGGGATTGCTGGATTATGTGGCGACACTAGTTTTTTGAAGAACCTCCATACTGTTTACCATAGTAAAGCCTGCCATTCTTTTAATGAAATTGTGAGGTTCTACAGCCTGGGACTGAGTTGTATCATCTGTGCATGGCAAGCATGTGAGTGATGGTTTTTGGGAAGCACACTGAGGTCTGACTTGGATTGGTCTGGCCACACCACTGCTGGTTATGCTTAAATTAAACCTGCTTAGGACATCAGACAGCAATTGCCTGAAGAACTGACTGTCTCTTGTTCTCTACAAATGCCTTGTTGTGTCTCAAATGCTCAGTTGTGTCTGACTCTTTGCAACACCATGGACTGTAGCTCACCAAGCTCCTCTGTACATGAAACTCTCCAGGCAAGAATACTGGAGTGGGTTGCCATTTTTTCTTCCTGGGGATCTTCCCGACCCGGGGGTCAAACCCATGTCTCTTACATCCCCTGCATTGGCAGGGGGGTTCTTACCTGCCCTCTGTGTGCTAGACTCATATAATGTTAGATGTAATAGGTTTATATCCTCCCTAGCCTTTTTTAATGCCAATAAGTTAGCTGAATCCCTTCATCTCATTTTAGGTAATGCTATTAATATATTCCCATTTAATATTACATATGGCTCACAAGTTGTCATTCCCACATTTTACATGTCTACAACCTAGGGATCTCATCTGAGATCTATTCTTAATATATCCAGTAGTTTCCTAAACAGGACCACTAGAATGTCCCATGGTCCCCTCAAATTCAGCATGTCCAAAGCAGAGCTCAGGATCCACCTCCCACACCATCCTCCTGCTTGAAAGCCCCACCACTCTCATCCTGCCATACTAGAAACCTGGGAGTTATTCTTAAAATTTCCCTTTTTCATATTCCTCCTCCAATCCTTCACCAAATCCAGTAGATTTTACTGGTAGCACCTGGCTCAGTCTGCCATCTCCTCTTGTTCAGGCTGTGACAGCTGGGGGGACCAAGAACCCAGGATGGCCAGGAGTGGGGTCAGTTGCCACCCAGCAGTGCCTGGAGCAGTGAGTTGTGGGCAGGGGTCGGGGGACCACAGGCAAAGGCAGAGCACTGCACAGCGACGTCGCAGCAGAGGCGGGGTGCTTCTTGCTGTTAAAAGAGCCCTCTGGGCATCCCTGGTAGCTCAGTTGGTAAAGAATGCACCTGCAGTGCAGGAGACCCTGGTTTGATTCCTAGGCCGAGAAGGCCCACTGGAGAGGGGAGAGGCTACCCACTCCAGTATTCTTGAACTGCCCTTGTGGCTCAGCAGGTGAAGAATCCGCCTGCAGTGCAGGAGACCTGGGTTCGATCCCTGGGTTGGGAAGATCTCCTGGAGAAGGGAAAGGCTACCACTGCAGTATTCTGGCCTGGAGAATTCCATGGACTATGGAGAATTCTATAGTCCATGGCGTCACAAAGAGTCGGACATGACTGAGTGACTTAGACTTCTGGGGACTTCCCTGGTAGTCCGATGGCTAAGTGCCATTGCACTCCCAACGAAAAGGGCCTGGGTTCGATCCCTGGTCAGGGAAGTAGATCCCACATGCCGCAACCAAGCGTTCACATGCTGCAACTAAAGGTCCCACATGCCACAACTAAGACCCAGCATAGCCAAATATATAAATAAATGTTAAAAATAGATCCCTCTGTAACATGCACACAGAAGGCATCTGCGAATCGAAAGGCTGACCGAGAATGTGTGCTGTTGGGGAGCTAGGGAGACCCTGAGAGAGGCTAGCTGGGCCTCGGGTTTGTTGCTCAGCTCCCCGCATGTGATGCACTTAGCACACAAAGCTTCTGCTGTGAACCTGTACCTTGGGGGGAGCGTTGAATTTCAGGTGCGTCCCTGATGTGCACCTCCCTCTGTGTAGAGCTGTAGCAATCCCTTTCTGGAACCCTCGGCATCTCTGCAGGGAGTTGGTACCCAAATACTGGCAGGCAGGGTTGGGATGTTTCTTGGTGACAATAAGAAATGACTGTAGATTGTGGAGGGTCTGGAGGGCCACTGGCCATTCGGGTGGGAAGAGTCCCACAGTGTGTGCTCGTGTTTGTGGACGTGTCTCCTTGCTTACATGTGTTTGGAAAGGAAGCAGTGGCACGGTGCCCTTCGCTGTCTAGGTGCTGGCTCGCAGGACTACCTTATCTTTTCCAAGAGGCAGTCATCTTCTCTAAAGGCTAATGTGCTAATGTGAAAAGATCAGTATTCTGCCTTACATCATGCTTCAGAAGGCAAGATCAACAGCCGAGCCTCACAAAGGTTCAGACCTAGGGTAGTGCTACAAATCTGTTTTCTGGGAGAAAGTCCCACCTTTCTGGTAGAGGCCAGGGGTTGAGATAGAGCTAGGGGAGAGGTGGGACGAAACTCCGAGCTACTGATTACTGTCATCCCCCTTGGCTGTAGAGCAGTGCAAGCTGTTAAAAGGCAGATGTCTGATTTTCCATAATGTCCTTTTGAACCAAGGAAAGCAGGCAACCCAGATTCCATCCATAGGCCTGGAGGCAGAAGGAGCCTTGACATTTATGAGAGGGGCCCTAGGGTCCAGAGTAAGGACCTGAGGTGGGGCAGCCTACTCAAAGGCTCTGGCAAAGGTCCTTACCTAGTAGTTTTGTTCTGAGTGAAATTAAAAACAGAGCGTATACGCAAATGAAATGTGTATATACTATAGCAAACACAATAATCAGTGACTTCTCTCAGTTTAAAATTACTCATCTCTCATAGAAATCTCCTCTAGAATGAGACAGTTTATAAAAAGCTCCTGGAAAAAAGACATCCTTAAAGCCACTCCTTTCTCAATTCTTGTTTCATTGCATTCTTCCTAGGCACTGTAGACCCGTATCTGAGCCTCTTCATGCAGTAGTCCAAAGTCTTGTTGATGTTGTTAATCACTCAGTTGTGTCCAACTCTGCAATCCCATGGACTGTAGCCCACCAGGTTCCTCTTTCCAGGCCAGAATGTTGGAGTGGGTTGCCATTTCCTTCTGCAGGGGATCTTCCCGGCCCAGGGATCAAACCAGTGGCTCCTGCCACATCTCCTGCATTGCAGGTGGATTCTTTCCTACTGAGTCACCAGGGAAGCCCCAGTCCAAAGCCTATTCATTCGATAAATATTTTAGATGTTATTCAAGCAGATGTGTGCATATAGAGATGGAGAACACAGTAGAATGGATTTGGTTTGCATCATAAAAGGTGCATAGAAGTGCCCAGAAGAAGCAAGCTTGGGTTATCTGGAGTCATTTAGCCTGGATTCATACTCCAGCTAAGTCATTCATTATCTGTGGGACTTCAGACATACTACTCAACCTCTCTGAACTTCAGTTTTCTCCCCTGAAAAATGGGGATAACCTCACCATGTCTCAGGATGGTTCAGAAGAAAAAGTGCTTGCCCCCCAGGGTCTGTCAACATCAACATCATCCTGCCAGTGGCCGTCCTTGCTGTTGGTTTATCACCCACACCCCTCTGTGGCCTGAGCTGGTGGCAGCATGTGCTCTCTCTGCCACGTGGTGACCGCGCGAAACTTCTCCTGGGGGCCTGCGGTTAGAGGCCTCCCCGGCCGCCATCAGGTGTTGCACTGGTCTCCCGTAGCCAAGCTGACTAATCTCCAAGACCCTTCCCCTCTCCTCTACCTGTTCAGGCACAGAAATCCGGCTCAGGAGGGAGCACTCAGGCCGCGGAAGACCTGCTGCTACTCGGCAAGCCTCTCATAGACCTCGTCAGCCTGCTCATCCCGCTGGTAAGAGCTCACGCACCTGCTCGTGCGTCTCTTGGGCCGTTGCTGAGGGTGATGTGATGTTAGTCTCATGATGTCTTGAGTTTCTCTGATATTTTGATTCCTTTCAAAACTGGAACCAAAAGAAATGTCAGAACAATGTTTAGCCTAGAAATACTAAATTTCTGCTTTAACTCTCAGTGACTTATGATCCGTTTAAGTGGATATCTAAGTAAGACTGAGTCTCAAATTCTTCTTCATGGGTATGAGGTTAAAAAAAAAATCAATGAATTCCAAGAAGGAAGAAGAAATCCATTGTGGGGATCAGTTCTCTTTCAGAAAGATATATTAGAGTTACTTGGCATGCAGGATTCCCCTAAAATGCAGAAGCACAGGCAGACTGCTGTCTCCATAGAAATAGAAGGAAATAAGTGAAATTACACAGGAGACTGCACAAGACTACAAAGTATGTGAAGAGAACCTAATGGAGACTTGGAGTTTGGAGCAAATGAATCTCATTATCTGTTTGACTTGCATTTCCCTGATAATTAGCAATGTTGAGCATCTTTTCTTGTGCCTGTCAGCCATCTGTATGTCTTTGGAGAAATGTGTATTTAGGTCTTCTGCCCATTTTTTGCTTGGGTTGTTTTTTGTTATTGAGTTGTGTGAGCTCTTTATATATTTTGGAAATACAAATGGGGCTCCAGTGAACAGAGGGAAGGCTAACCCAAATCATGCTCTCTTTATGGACGTATAAAAGATTCGGAACATCCTCGTTAAATATGACTGATGCAATATGTGATCTGTAGGATAATACTTACATCAATAGCATATAAGATTTAAACAATAAAAATAGTTCAAAGCAGATGAAGAATCTATTTCAGGTAAACTTCTAGGATTCTCTTTTTCACATATGTCTCTTATGGATGGATCTTGGTGTTTGCCACATTCTGAGATTTGCTTTCTTTTAACAGTTGAATTTATTCCAACTAGATTTATTCTTAAGCTTATCTTTAGTCTTAATTTTATTGTCTTATTGTGTATTTTCTTTCTAAATGTTTTCCTAAATTAGATGTAGGGTTTAATGCAAAGCAAAGGAAGCTTTATCAAGACAAAGAGAAGCACTCTACAATGGTAAAGAATAAAATGCACAGGAAGATATAATTATGAACTTTTTGTGTCAAATACAGAGCATAGAACTCTAAAAAGGGAGAAGAACCAGAACATACAGGGAAAAATATTTTTAAAACACAGTAGTGAGAGACTAACCTATCTCTTGGAGAAGGCAATGGCAACCCACTCCAGTACTCTTGCCTGGAAAATCCCATGGATGGAGGAGCCTGGTAGGCTGCAGTCCATGGGGTCGTGAAGAGGCGGACTCGAGTGGGCGACTTCGCTTTCACTTTTCACTTTCATGCATTGGAGGAGGAAATGACAACCCACTCCAGTGTTCTTGCCTGGAGAATCCCAGGGACAGGGGAGCCTGGTGGGCTGCTGCCTATGGGGTCCTGCAGAGTCAGACACGACTGAAGTGACTTAGCAGCAGCAGCAGCAACCTATCTCTCTCATTGCTTGATGAATCAAGTAGATAAAAATGATAATGTAGATCAGGGGTTGACAGATGAGGCAATGTGGGCTAACTCCACCCTCTTTTTGTAAGTCAAGTTCTATTGAATACAGCCACACAAACAGTTCATTTACGCATTGTCTGCAGCTGCTTTTGCATCTCAATGGTAGAGTTGAGGAGTTACAACCTGGACTCTGTAGCTCATAAGCCTGTGATGTTTACTGTCTGACTCTTTACAGAAAAAGTTAATTGACCCCTCACTCTTGCCTGGAAAATCCCATGGACGGAGGAGCCTGGTGGCTGCAGTCCATGGGGTCGCTAAGAGTCGGATACGACTGAGCGTCTTCACTTTCACTTTTCACTTTCCTGCATTGGAGAAGGAAATGGCAACCCACTCCAGTGTTCTTGCCTAGAGAATCCCAGGGACGGGGGAGCCTGGTGGGCTGCCATCTATGGGGTCGCACAGAGTCGGACACGACTGAAGTGACTAAGCAGCAGCAGCATAGAGGATATGAAAACTTTAATAAGATTAATAGAAACATATCTGTCTCTCTACCCTGAAAATTGAGACTGTACCTCCTTTTTGAATTTCTGGAAACACTTTACCATGCATTAGGTTAAAAGAATATCAGTAAATATCAGAAGAATATCAATAAGGAGGAATTGTATAGACAACATATTTTAACCATAATACAGTTACACTAGAAGGAAAAATGAAAACAATTAAAAATACACTGTTAACAAATATTCTCAATGAGCACAAAGATCTTCTGATTGTATCTCTCTGGATCCCACCAAAAGACAAAAAACACATAGTGATTTAAACAGGAGAATTTCAATATAAAGACTTATTAAACAGTAATTGAGAGTAAATGTTAAGTTTTACAAAGAACCCTATAAGTTATTCAAAAGCTGAGGGAGAATAACCAAGGAAGGACAGACTTGAAGGGTCAAGAAGCAACAGTTAGAACTGGACATGGAACAATAGACTGGTTCCAAATTGGGAAAGGAGTACTTCAAGGCTATATATTGTCACCCTGCTTATTTAACTGATGTGCAGAGTACATCATGCAAAATGCCAGGCTGGATGAAGCACAAGCTGGAATCAAGATTGCCAGGAGAAATATCAATAACCTCAGATATGCAGATGACACCACCCTTATGGCAGAAAGCGAAGAAGAACTAAAGAGCCTCTTCATGACCGTTAAAGACAAGAGTGAAAAATTTGGCTTTAAACTCAACATTCAGAAAACTAAGATCATGGCATCCGGTCCCATCATTTCATGGCAAATAGCTGGGAAAACAATGGAAACAGTGGCAGACTTTATATTTTTGGGCTCCAAAATCACTGCAGATGGTGACTGCAGCTATGTAATTAAAATACTCTTGCTCCTTAGACAGTATATTAAAAAGTAATATAAAAGTAAAAAAAAAAAGTAATCCCAACAAAGGTCTGTCTGGTCGTTTCCATGTCCTGGCTATTGTAAATAGTGCTGCAATGACCATTGGGGTACATGTGTCTTTTTCAGTTATGGTTTCCTTACGGCATATGCCTAATAGTGGGATTGCTGGGTTATATGGTAGTTTTATTCCTACTTTTTGAGAGATCTCCATACTGCTCAATATCAGAAAAACAAACAACTATATCAAAAAATGGACAAAGACCAGAACAGACATTTCTTCAAAGAAGACATACCAGATGGCCAACAAACACATGAAAATATACTCAACATCTCTCATTATTAGAGAACTGCAAGTCAAAACTATAATCAGGTATCACCTCATACCAGTCTGAATGGCCATTATCTGAAAATCTATAAACAATAAATGCTAGAGAGGATGAAGAGGAAAGGGAACCCTCTTGTACTGTTGGTTGGAATGTAAATTGGTACCATCCCTTCTTGCTGCAGTGTGTCCTCTGAGATATTTTCACCGGCCTTTGGAACTCTGAACTCTTATTACCAGTAACTTAATCACACTTAGGCTCTAGTACGTTGGCCAAACATTTACGCAAGGTATGTGAACTCTGTTGTATACATACATATTTATCACTGAAGTCATTAGCTTGAAAAATAGCCTGCAGCAAACATTCAATTTATCTTCTCTGGAAAAGATAATACACATTTATATCTCTGTATAAAGTAAAGAAAAACAGACATAAAGCTATTGAGGGCCTCAACCGGAGCACGTACAGACCAAAGATAAATTTTACAATGGTTGTTAAAAAATGTAATAAGTTACAAAATGAGGTGTTGGAATTGCTTTCCCACAGGGAAAAATAAGCAGACTTTTAGTTTTCATTGGACTTGGGTAATTGTAGAGGTATTTTGCCTAAAGGAAGGAGAATGAACTTGTTAGCTTTTGAGGTTCTTTTCAGATAGGGTCCTATGAACGTAAGCATACTTATCCTTCAGGGAATATGAAACCTGCCAAACCATACTTACACTATACCCTATGGAATCATAATGAACTATGAGAATAAGACAGTGATTTTAAGTCTGGTTAGAGAATATGATGATTCTAGACTCTCTTCCCAGAAAAATGCATAGGCTTACCTATATTCTAAGTTTTCTACATAATGCATAATTTCAAGGGGATCTTTGAACCCTCAGTTGGTAACTATAGTATAAGATATGGCCAATCAGAGACGTAACAATTTGACTGTATCTCCTGAAGAAAAGATAAATCAAAGTAATTGCTTGACCTGAATTTTTTTTTTTTTAAATAGAAAGCCAGGTTGTACTTCCAGGATGAATTTTGTAAATAGGTAATTAATTGCTATTTAAAAATATATGCTACAGATTCCTTTTCCCTATATTAACATAGGTATTTTCAAATTTATAAGAGATAACTGGTCTTAAATTTTTCTTTATTATATGCCAAAGTTGCCAGTCTTTAGCCTGGCTTATACTTTTCATATTAGCCATGCCTTTCTCATCCACTGCAACACTGACTCTGCCGCTTGGGTAGGATTGCAGTCCTCATCTAATATCTCCACTATTGAGCTCCTAAAATATTTGCTGGATTTTTTTTTTTTTAGTGACATGTCTGGCAGTTCTTTTTGTAAACTTGTAGCCTCCTGACAAAAAATTTTTTAATTACAGAGATCCAGCATATACTCTGCAGTTGATAATATACAAGATGCTCAACATCCCTTCATAAGCATCCTGCATAAGATCAAGGAGCGGCCATTGCATACACAAACACGCCAGCTTATCACACAGTGTTGTTGTTGCTGTGCAGTTGCTGAGTCGTACCCAACTCTTTGCGACCCTGTGGACTGCAGCGTGCCAGGCTTTCCTGTCCTTCACTATCTCCTGGGATTTGCTCAAACTCATGTCCGTTGAATCAGTGATGCCCTCCAACCATCTCATCCTCTGTCATCCTCTTTCCTTGCCCTCAGTCTTTCCCAGATCGGAGTCTTTTCCTATGAGATGGCCAAAGCATTGGAGCTTCAGCTTCAACATCAGCCCTTCCAATGAATATTTAGGGTTGATTTCCTTTAGGATTGATTAGTTTGATCTCCTTGCTGTCCAGGGGACTTTCAGGAGTCTTCTCCAATACCACAATTCGAAAGCATCAGTTCTTTGGCACTGAGCTTTCTTTATAGTCCAACTCTCACATCCATACATGATTACTGGAAAAATCATAGCTTTGACTAGAAAGACCTTTGTCTGCAAAGTGATGTCTCTGCTTCTTAGTATGCAGAGGTTTGTCATAGCTTTTCTTCCAAAGAGCAAGTATCTTTTAATTTCATGGCTACAGTCATCGTCTGCAATGATTTTGGAGCCCAAGAAAATAAAATCTGTCACTGTCCCCACTTTTTCCTTATCTTTCATTAAGTGATGGGACTGCATGCCATGATACAATTTTTTGAATGTTGAGTCAGTGCAATGTGGAAAATTTTGTGCTATACTTCTACGTTCCATGGGGCCTGTGGAGGGAATAACTAACTACATTATTTGGGGCAAGGAAGAAGGGCAAAATTTACCCTCTTAATCATTTTTAGTGCATAGTTCACTGGTATTAAATACATTCATAATGTTGTGCAGTCATCACCACCTCTGTAATTCTTCTCATCTTTTAAACTTAAATTCTACCTACTAAAGAGTAACTGTCCAATCCCCACTCCTCACAGCCCTTATCAACCACCATTCTATTTTCCGTCTCTGTGATTTTGACTGTTCTAATCACCTCATATAAGTAGAGTCATATAACATTTGTCAGTTTGTGAATGGTTTATTTCTTTTGTCATAATACCCTCGAGGTTCATCTGTATTAGCATACGTCAGAATTTCCTCCCTTTTTAAGGCTGAATAATATTCTGTTGTATGTCTAGGCCAAATTTTGCTTATTCATTCATCTGTTGCTGGACACATGTGGGTGGCTTTCCAGTTTTAGCTATTGTGAATAACGCTACTGCGAACATGGATGTACAAATATTTTTTGGAGACTCTGCACCAACTTTTTTGACTATAGCCAGAAATGAAATTATTAGATCATATGGTTATTCTAATCAAGTTATTTGCCCAGTTTTTAATTATGTTGTTTGTTTTTTGTCGTTGAGTATTAGAAACTCCCTGTATATTCTGAATGTTAATCCATTATCAAATATGTTATGAAAATATTTTATGACATTCTGTGGGTTGCTTTTTTACTCTGCTGATAATGTCTTTTGATGGAGAGTTTTAAAAACTTGTCATAAATTTTCATGATTTGCCTAATTTCTCATTTGTTGCCTGTACATTTTGTGTCATATCCAAGAAATCATTGCCAAATCTGGTATCATGGTTTTTTCCCTATGTTTCTTCCCAGAATTTTACAGTTTTAGGTCTTACATTTAGGTGTTTCATTAACTTTGAGTTTATTTTTGTGTGTGGTGTTAGATAAGGGTCCAACTTCATTCTTTTTGAATGTGCATATCCAGTTTTTTCAGAACTGTTTGTTGAAAAGATTGTTTTTTCCCATTAAATGGTCTTCATACCCTTGTTAAAAATTATTTAACTATGTATGTGGGGGTTTATTTCTGGAATCTCTCTTTTGTTGGTCTGTATGTCAGTCTTCATGCTGTTACCACATGTGTTTGATCATTATAGAGTAAATTTCAAAATCTACAAGTCCAGCTATGTTCTCCATTTTCAAGATTGTTTTGGCTATTTTGGGTCATTTGAAGTTACATATGGATTTTTGGATGGGGTTTTCTATTTCTGCAAAAAACTTTGTTGGGATTTTGAGAAGGATTGCATCGAATCTGTAGATTGCTTTGGGTAATATTGCTGTGTATTATTTTGATTGATTTTCATATACCGACCTATCCTTTCTTTCCAGGAGTAAAGCCCATTTGTTCGTGGCATTTGATACTTTTAATATGCTGATAAGCTTGGTTTTCCAGAATTTTGTTGAAGAGTTTTGCATCAGGGGTCATTAGGGTTATTCATCTGTAGTTCTGTTTTTTATAATGTCTTTTTCTGGATTTAGAATCAGGATAATGTTGGACTCATGGAATATGTTAGATGTTCCCTTCTCTTCAAATTTTGGGGAAAGTTTGAGAAGAATTAGTATTAGTTCTTTTTAAAATGTTTGACATAATTCATTAGTGAAACTCTGAAGTGTTTGGGACACTAAGATCCTGCAAGCTGCAAGGTGTGGCCAAAAATATAAATAAATAAAAGGAAAAATAGACTTTTTAAAAATCACATTATCTCAGTTGGCATCTGGCATGGGCAGCTGAATTGGTGTTTGAGGTGTAGCTGAGGACCCTGGTGGCTCAGGCAGTAATGAGTCTGCCTGCAATGTGGGCAAGCCGGGTTTAATCCCTGAGTCAGGAAGATCCCCTGGAGGAGAGAATGGCAACCTACTCCATTATTCTTGCCTGGAAAATCCCATGGACAGAGGAGCCTGGTGGGCTACGTTTCATGGGTCGCAGAGTCAGACATGATTGAGCAACTAACACTTTGACTTTGTGTGGCCAAGGATCCGGCCTTGTTTGTACGCCTTCACTTCCTCCTGTAGTGTCTCAGCTCTGTTGTGGTCTGCAGAGACTTAATACTGATTCAGTCTCCTTGTTTGTTACAGTTCTGTTCAATTTTCTGCTTCTTCATGATTCAGTCTTGGAAGATTTTGTGTTTCTGGGAATTTTTTCAGGAGAATTGTTTTTGTAGAAATTGTTTAATTTGTTCTAAAATGTTCATGGAATACAAAGAATCTTAGTATAGCCAAGGCAACTATGGAAGAAAATTAAGTTGAAGGGTTTAACACTACCTCAAGTCAAGATGTACGTGAAGTTATTATAATCAAAATGGCGATGCATTGGTGGAAAGGTACTTTTGAGGTTTGTGGATATGTTTCTTATCTTGATTGCTATATGTTATAAATATGTACAGTTTTTTGGCCTGCTAATTATGCTTGAAGGAAACTTAAAAAAATAAAGTCCCTTTGAAGTTACTCTATTATTATCATTTCTTCCAGAGTGAATTCTGGTAGTCTTTGTGTTCAGTGGTCTTCATTTTAGGCTTCCTTCCTAGTCAGACTCATTAAGAGTAGAAGTTATTTGTACTGTATGAGGCTGCTGTTTCTTTTCTCTGTGCGAATGGTTTGCTGTGCTTACCTTGACTGCTCCGGGTCCCCAAATTCCCATATTATGGTGATACTGGATGTATCACAGATCTAGACACCAGGCCTGTCAAGGGTTTGGCACAGGTTCTGTTGCTGCTGTTTTCAGTAGAGCAGCTTCATTTGTTCATGGAAGCCCCAAGGCTGGCACAGCTATTTCAGCTTCCTTTGGTGGACAGGGAACGCCAGCCTCCACTTCACATTCTGGGCCTGACTTTTGTCCTAGCCCCACATGGGCTCTGGCCCCAGTTACATTGGTGCTCCTAGTTGCTGCTTCTAACAGCTTTGAACCTCGAGCTTCTGTGCGTTTGTTTCATTTGTGGTCCACAAAGATATTTCTCTGTATCTTAATTTTTTTTTTCTTCTTTCAGTGGTTATGCAGTTTTTGGTGCAAAATTTGAAGTCATACACTGTTTTGACTAGAAGTCACTTGTCCACTTCCCAGCTTTATTACCAGCACGTTCAAAATTCTTGGCCACCACACGCTCTCAATAAATAACTGTGGAGTACATGGATAAGATATAACAAGTGCCAAAACTAGTTAGGAAACAAAATTGTAATAAGAGCTGATTTAAGTCATGCTGTATGCATGTGTATATAAAGGACACCAAAAGAAGGGAGGGTGGGGTGATTTATACCAAAGATTTAACGGGGTATTTCTTGAAAGTTTTTTTAATTAAAATTTTGGTTTAGGATGTGAGTCATAAAACAGGAAGGTTTAGTGTAGTGAAGAGGGACAAGGGTCCTCCCGAGGGGGCACAGGACAGCAGACGTTCAGCCTCGGCCTCGGAAGCATTCTCCACTCAGGAGTGTCCAGAAGGTGGCCTTGGAGGGAGCTGTCACACTGCACCAGCGGGGACCAAAGGGTCTTCTTGCTCTGCCCAGAGTGTAGGCTGTGAGGCATGGAAGCTCAGCAAGGGAGCTGCTTGGTCTGGCTCTTTCCACTCTCGAGATAGCTGACATTCTCTCCATCAGATGGAGAATTGTACCTGGAGTGTAATTTTAGCTTCAGAATCTTGAGCGTTTTTCCTAACACACTGTATCATTTTTAGTAAACAGTGAGGTGTTTTTTACCCCCCTAAATTTAGGATTTGAAATCCGAGTCAGATCTGACAGGTAACTCCACCTTGAAGCAGGTATCTCTCCATCCTCTCTGCCAGCGGCCCGCTCAGTAGGAAAACTTCATAAATATTCACCAGCTCTGCAACTCCTAAGTTTCTCACAGTAGCTGCTACAACAGAATTCACTCTAATTCTGCCAGTAAAGGCCAACATACTGTTCTGTTCTGTGGAGGCGATGAGCAATTTTGTTGGATTTCCTGTGGCAATAAATTGACCCTGTACTGCTATAATAAACTGTATTTCAGTCCTCCAAAATAAGCAGCTAGGTATGTCTCAACAGAGCATAAAAGTTCATTTTGAATTTAAAAATACTGTTCTTCTACTTTGAGACTCAGTAAGTTACATGTCTTGGCGCCTGTGTTGCATCCATGAATGATAAGAATCGTGATTTATTTTAGGAAGAAAACAGGTGAAGATTTTTTTTTTTTTTTGATGTACAGAAAGGTATTTTTGGGAAGGGGGGCATGATTTGCTAATCAATTAATTCTTTTTAAAGATATTGTTCCTTTTTTATTGCAGTACAGTTGATTTACAGCATTGCATCACTTTCAGGTGTACGACACAGTGATTCATATATACATACACATATATTCCTTTTTCAGATTCTTTTCATCTATAGGTTGTTACAAAGTATTGAGTATAGTTCCCTGTGCTATACAGTAGATGCTTATTGTTTGCCTATTTAGTACTATGTACATGTTAATTCCAGATTCCTAATTTATCCCTCCCCTTGCCCTCTTTTCCCTTTGCTAACTGTAACTTTACTTTCTATGTCTGTGGATCTATTTCTGGTTTGTAAATAAGGTCATTTGTATCTTTTTCTTAGATTCCACATATAAGCAACAGCATGTGATATTTGTCTTTCTCTGTCTGACTTACTTTTCACCTAATAAGATAAGCTCTGGGTCTATCCAGTTTGCTACAAATGGCAATATTTCATTCTTTTTTTAGAGTTGAGTAATAATCCATTCTTGATGCCCTTTTGAGTAGACATGTCACAGGCAGCAGCCCCTGGGCCTGCTCTCTAATTACTGTCAAAGAGCATGACTCCCTGGTCCCCCTTCCCAAGCAGGACATTTTGGGCAGACAGGCTCTAACATGTCCTTATACAATGGCCCAGCACAGCCATTTGACACAATATGCAAAGGCACCTTTTTCATCCCGTTTATTTGAAAGATTCACCAGGGAGTTGAAATGACCATTTGTCACCTGCTGCTGCTGCTGCTAAGTCGCTTCAGTCGTGTCCCACTCTGTGCGACCCCATAGACGGCAGCCCACCAGGCTCCCCCGTCCCTCGGATTCTCCAGGCAAGAACACTGGAGTGGGTGGCCATTTCCTTCTCCAATGCATGAAAGTGAAAAGTGAAAGTGAAGTCGCTCAGTCGTGTCTGACTCTTCTCGACCCCATGGACTGCAGCCTACCAGGCTCCTCCATCCATGGGATTCTCCAGGCAAGAGTACTGGAGTGGGGTGCCATTGCCAAGTCAGTAATTGGACCAGAGAAGTTCTTCTGGCCCTTTCTATCATTCTAAAATTCACTCAAGAGAGAATGAAAAATACCTAGTATCAGTAGCAGAAAAGGTGTAATATTTTTCCAAAAATATTTTCAAAGAATCTTTGTTGCATGCAGTTCCATGTTCCTACTTGTAAGGTATCACTTGGGCCAGGAAGTAATTGTATTGGTATTTAGTTCAAAGTTAGGATTTATTCTCACTTGAATCCTAACCATTTTAGACTTATTTTTGGGCCATGTCTACATGATCTGGTAAAATAGATTGAGACTCATCAGCCTTGACTGATTTGAACTTGTTAGCATATTTCTTAGCAATGTGTTCTGTTGTGGATTGTGTGCCTGTGTGCGTACCTTCTGTTCGTTATTTTTATTTTCATTTTGATTGGATTCCCTAGGGTCATTAGTAGTCAGGTTTCCATAATGTCTGTCTATCCTTGGAACTGAACCATCTTCAGGAACAATAGTGGGACATCACTAAAGACTTGCCATATAGAATGCACTTCCTGTCATCATTCTGCCATCACGAGCATGCCTGTTGGACTATAGACTTTCAAGTGCAGTAGACAAACACTCATTTTACAGAGAAGTAAATGTGAGGATAAGCTGTTTCGTTGAGCTTTTCCTGTCTTTCTTTTCTGTTAGTGTGAACTGAAGGGTTAAGTTTTCAGCTTATAACTTTTTTTTTTAAATAAGCGTGGTTTTGCACATAATTAAAGATACACTTGAGGCAAAAATAGGAAACTCACATTTCATGTAAATGAAACCTCAAAGCTGTTTGGAATGTGGAGACCAAGATAATTACAAAATCCATCATGCAGAAACACTGCAAATACAGACAATTCAATGTGTTACCCAGTTATCAGTTTCTCTTAATTTATCACTGAGAGAAAAACAAATTGAATATTTGATAGCTAACCTCATTTTTCCTGTACTAGTAATTGTTTAAAAATCAAGTTCAAAACACTTTGAGCATTAACACTGGGAAAATATAAAGTACCAAAATGTAAAATAATAATAAAATAATATGTTTTTTATGCTGGAGCCTCACATACATGATGCCAAAAAGTATGAATGAAAAATTAAAAAAAAAATTATTTGATAATCTTGATTTATGGGCAGAAGGTGAAACATTGTTTCTGCTGTGCCTTTGAGGGTGTTTCTGGAAGAGATTAGCATTTGAACAGTAGATTCAGTAAAGCAGATTGTCCTTACTGATGCAAATAGGCATCACTCAACTGTTTGATGGCCTGCAAAGAACAAAAAGGCAGAGGAAGGCACACGTGCTGTGCATTTGAGCTGGATGTTCACCTGCTGCCTTCATGCATTGGAACTCCTGGATCCTGGGTCTTCAGGCTCAGACTAGGGTTTGCACCGTTTGCTCCCCTGGTTTTCAGGGCCTTTGGATTTGGATAAGAATTATACCATCAGCTTTCCTGGGCTTCGAGCTCTTGGATGGCAAATCCATGGAACTTTTCAGCCTCTATAATTATGGGAGCCAGTCCTTCATAATAAATCTCTTTCTGCATAATTATATATCTCTTGTTGGCTCTTTTTCTGGAGAATCCTGTCTAATATACTAGTTGAAAAGGCTGTAAATTTAAAATTTTAATATGTGTTGCCACATTGCCATCCTTAAAAGGTAGACTTTTTCATTCTCACTAAAAGAAAGGCTACCCATTTCCCCACAGCCTTGCTGATACTGAGTTTTATGAACTTACATCATTTTGCTTTTCTTGTAGATGACGTTTTGTATGTCTTTGGTGTTTTGTATTTATTTAATTCTTAATGTAATTTAACATCTTTGGTGGGTTTGTTAGCCACTGGTGTATCTTTTTCTATAAATTCCTTTAGTGTATTCTTTGCTGATTTATTTTCTGTTTAGTTTACTCTTTTCTGTTGATTTTTAAGAATTCTTTGTCTAGTAAGATGTTTATTATTTTGTCATAACAAATATACCTTTTATTTTCTTTCTGTATTTCTAATTTTTTTGGTACTTTAGCTCTAAAGGTAGTTTTCATTTAGTAGTCACTTTTATGAGTTTTTCTTTATGACTTTTGGATTTTATGTCATCTTTTAAAAGGTCTTCCCATTCCAAGAATATAAATATATTCATCTGTATTTTCTTCTGGTACTGTCATGATTGATTGCTTTCTACCTTTCGGTATTTGGTTTAGTCAGGATTATTGGAGAAGGCAGTGGCACCCCACTTCAGTACTCTTGCCTGGAAAATCCCATGGATGGAGGAGCCTGGTAGGCTGCAGTCCATGGGGTCGTGAAGAGTCGGACACGACTGAGCGACTTCACTTTCACGCATTGGAGAAGGAAATGGCAACCCACTCCAGTGTTCTTGCCTGGAGAATCCGAGGGATGGGGGAGCCTCGTGGGCTGCTGTCTGTGGGGTCGCACAGAGTCGGACACGACTGAAGCGACTTAGCAGCAGCAGCAGGATTATTATTTTGTTGTTAGGAGTAGGGTGGACATCTATGTGATAGTATATTTGTAAAAGATTTCAAACATCACATACTATTAAGATTTTGTTTTTTATCCTTTGGCATATAATTGTTAGGTTAGTGGGGGTAGCACCTACATATATCTTATGAAAATACATTTCTTTGAATATAGTTGGTTCTATTTGTTCTTTGCACCACAATCATTACATAATTGGAAGTAGTTTGTGTTCTAAGAGACAATAGGAAAACACGTCCTGTGAAAATAGCATCTCTTTGACCTAATTGGATATCTTCCTAATAAAACTAAAGGGGATGAAACCATAGTGATTCTTCTATAGCACAGGAAAGAAGGTGAGTAGTAGCCGCCAAGCAGGAGAGCTGTTCTGATATGACCCACCGCCCCTCCCAACCCCGCCCAGGGATTACCAGAAGAGCCTTCCTTTTACATTGTGTGATCCTCCAGAGAAACTAGCATTTTCAGTGTGGAAAGACAGCTTTTCTCCACTGATTCATCAAGTAGAAATAGTCATGATCAAGACATTTGGGGTGATGATGAAAACTCCATTTAAAGTCAAGAGGTGTTGTGGATAACATAGCTTGACGTGTGTGTGTGTGTGTGTGTGTGTATGTACTTTATATCTACTTCAGTGTCATACTGGTTGCATTTTACTTTGCCAATGTTGGTGTTTAATGTCTACACCTCCTACAGTGTATGCTAGATTTTTAAACTGTGGAAACCGCTATTGCTTTGTCTTCCAAGGGGCTAATAGCCTAGTGATACTGAACTCTGTATTTATAGGTGATAGCAATGGCACCCCACCCCAGTACTCTTGCCTGGAAAAGCCCATGGACGGAGGACCCTGGTGGGCCGCAGTCCATGGGGTCGCTAAGAGTCGGACACGACTGAGCAACTTCATTTTGACTTTTCATTTTCATGCATTGGAGAAGGAAATGGCAACCCACTCCAGTGTTCTTGCCTGGAGAATCTGAGGGACGGGGGAGCCTGGTGGGCTGCCGTCTATGGGGTTGTACAGAGTCGGACACGACTGAAGTGACTTAGCAGCAGCAGCAGCAACAAAAAGGGAAATGGTTACATCTCTTAAAGGGAGAAACAAAACTATATTAGCTGGTTGATTCGACAGTCCGTGTGAGGCTGTCTGGGGTGGCACAGTGGAAAAGAATGTGCCTGCCAATGCAGGAGAAGCAGGAGATCCGGGTTAGGTCCCTGAGTCAGGAAGATCTTCTGGAGGAGGAAATGGCAACCAACTCCGGGATTCTTGCCTGGAAAAATTCTGTGGACAAAGGAGCCTGATGGAGTACAGTCCATAGTGTCCCAAAAGAGTCGGACACAGCTGAACACACATGCGCACGAGGCTGTTTGGCAAGATGCCTGGTATTTCCGTGATGCAGATGGGTCATCTCTGAACACCCATTCATTTAGTTGTGGTTGAGTTGGCTTCATCAGTTACCAGATGAAAGGCTTTGGGCAAGTTAGTAAGTCTCCATTTCCATGTCAAAAAAAGGAGGAAATTTTAACACCTCATGCGGTTTTAGGAAAGCTAAAGGAACAATGTGTGAAGAACTCTTGTCACAGCACTTGGCACATAGTAACTGCCACCATCACTGTGTTCTTCTCTCCTCTCGTTGTGTCCGTTCTGATGGTGGTCTTGTCTTTATTACTAGTAATATATTAACATGCGGTGAAAAACCCTCATGGCTACCACCTCCAAATGTAATTCCCAGGTGCCTTTAGAAATGAACTGTATTTAAAAGATGAGCAGTAAACACTCTGAGTTTGTTTTATTTTTGCCACCCTGAAAAAAAAAAAAGTTTGATTTTATACAAATTCAGAAAGCCTGTCTGCACATCATTTTTGAAGCAGAAAAATAATGTTGATATTTAGTAGTATGGATATTTAGCCGTGACTGTGATGCAGTGAAGTTAACAGTTTTGATAACGATGTTTGGCTTTTTTGTTTTGTTTAATGCCTGCAAAATTATCCTGCCTACGGCTCCCAGAGGCCCTTCCCATACAGCGTGTTCTGTAATCGTATCACTGATCTAATAAACATCTATCTCTTACTGTAATAAACTCTCTTTGTGAACAGCCTCATTAATGTGCTGAAATAATGGACCCCAGGGTACTTCCAGCAATTTCCCTGTAGCTCCAAAGTGAGCTGGCCTGACGGCCCTGTTGGTGGGAAGCATACCACTTCAGCTCCGATGAGTGAGTCTCCTGCAGTGTCACAGGTCACAGGCGTGCAAGGGGCAGAGCCTCCCAGCAAAGCTGCTTTAGGGGCAACAGAATCCTACAGCGTGATACTTCAGACCAACGGTCTCATTTTAATTCTGGATCAGTCTCTTTGAATAAATGAACCATTAGTTTGTGAAGCTGAGACTTTGCCGTGTGGAATTTATGCACATTGTCTGGATAATAAAGCCATAACTATGATTAACCAGTTTTATGCAGAGAATGTTCTTCTTCCAGTTGTAAAAATTGCCTGGTTTGGTAAGGTTTTACTGTTAGGAAGTGGTTTTTTTAATTTTATTAGCTTGGTAATTTTACTATAAAATATCCGTTCATTTATTGAAAATAAAATCCATTTTTAGAGATGAATGTATTATCGCCTATGTGTTTTCCTTTGGAGTATATTCTCTACCTCAAACCTCTACTATTTCAATACGAGCTTTGCAGAAAGGGATTATTTTAGCATAAAGAGGACTCCAGGTATTTTTCAATATCCTGGATTCAGCAGTCATTTTTGCAGAATTCTAAACTATAATTCTATAATACATTTTTTAAAATTCAGGTCTCTTTCGGCATTATTTGATGGTCATAATAAATTATGACTGTCTGTTGCAGAAACTATTATATGCTACCTTAGTCCTTCTTACCTTCTCCAGCCATTGTCATTTGTTATAATGAGTCTTGTATTTGCCTTTTGTGAGTTAGTGAGGGTCATTACAGAGGGTACCCAGGAAATTGCCCCTCTTTAAAATTTTAGGGATATTTATCTTTCTCTTTCTGACTTCACTTTATATAAACAGTGTCTAGGTTCATCCATGTCTGTACAAATGACCAGTTCGTTCATTTTTATGGCTGAGTAATGTGTACCACATCTTCTTTATCCATTCCTTGGTTGATGGACATTTAGGTTGCTTCCATGTCTTGACTATTATAAACAGTGCTACTATGAACACTGAGGTGCTTGTATGTTTTTTGAAGTATGGTTTCTCTCAGTATATGATCAGGATTAATGCATATATGTGAAATCTAGAAAAATGCATAGATGATCTTATTTGTAGAGCAGATATAGAGACACGGATGTAGAGAGCAGGTACTTGGATACTGAGAGGGAACGGGGCGGTGGATTGGCAGACTGGAGTTGACACATATGCACTATTGATACTATGTATAAAATAAAATCCTGAGAATATACTGTATTGCACAGGGAGTTCTGCAACAAGTGCCTTGTGTGTGTCCTAACACATCACTCTACTATCGCCCCAAATTAGATGTAATTATTTCATATTGTTAGGTTAATTATGTTCCTCTTATGGCTTGCAGTTGTAATTATCTTTTATTTCTTGTCTGGCTATTCATTGTGAAAACTAATAAACATCTTTTACTATTGTGATTATGTAACTGTTATTCATTTTAATACCATTGCATCATGATCGGTCAACCAGAATATAATAGAATTCTGTAACATGAAACTACAATTTAATAGAACCTGTGATCACTTTTTAAAATTCAAATGCATATTAGAATTATCTTGTAACATTTCTGAAAAATATAAAATGCCCAGGTATTGTTTTTTGTTTCCTCCAAATCTCCAGATGTGATTTAGTTTATGTTTTCCAACTTCGTTCTGTTTTCAGTTTTTCTTTCTCAAGCCTTTATCAAGTGTAGTAAGCAGAAAAGCTTTTGTGTACATATATATAAATAATATGTATAATATACTTATTTTAGAAAACTTAGAATTTTTGCTCAGCTAAAAAATTTATGACATTTTGGTTCCACTTGTTTAACTAAGTATGACTAGAATGCTAGATTTCTAATTTGTATTCACTCAAAATTTTGATATAATTCCGTTTATTCTGGCCTCTAGTGTTACTACTAAAGTCTAGAAGGCTTATTATTTTAGGGATTAAAAAAAAATTTCAACAAAGCTTGAAACTTCTAATCTAATTCTGAAAATACAAGAAATATGTTGTAAAACAACAACAACAACAAAATTAACATGTGATACAGTACTAACTGAAGTACAGATTTTTCTTCAAATTTCACAAAATTTTATGCTAGTGTCCATTATTTGTTTTCATACCTTATTTAAGATTCCACATTGTATTTGGTTACATTGAGCAACTTTCAGTTCAGTTCAGTCGCTCAGTCGTGTCTGACTCTTTGTGACCCCATGAATTGCAGCACACCAGGCCTCCCGGTCCATCACCAACTCCTGGAGTTCATTCAAACTCATGTCCATCGAGTCGGTGATGCCATCCAGCCATCTCATCCTCTGCCGTCCCCTTCTCCTCCTGCCCCCAATCCCTCCCAGCATCAGAGTCTTTTCCAATGAGTCAACTCTTCGCATGAGGTGGCCAAAGTACTGGAGTTTCAGCTTTAGCATCATTCCTTCCAAAGAACACCCAGGGCTGATCAGAATGGACTGGTTGGATCTCCTTGCAGTCCAGGGGGACTCTCAAGAGTCTTCTCCAACACCACAGTTCCAAAGCATCAATTCTTCAGCACTCAGCCTTCTTGACAGTCCAACTCTCGCATCCATACATGACCACTGGAAAAACCATAGCCTTGAGCAACTTTCAGTTCAGTTCAGTTCAGTCGCTCAGTCGTGTCTGACTCTTTGCGACCCCATGAATCGCAGCACACCAGGCCTCCCTGTCTATCACCAGCTCCCGGAGTTCACCCAGACTCACGTCCATCGAGTTAGTGATGCCATCCAACCATCTCATCCTCTGTCATCCCCTTCTCCTCCTGCCCCCAATCCCTCCCAGCATCAGAGTCTTTTCCAGTGAGTCAACTCTTCGCATGAGGTGGCCAAAGTACTAGAGTTTCAGCTTTAGCATCATTCCTTCCAAAGAAATCCCAGGGCTGATCTCCTTCAGAATGGACTGGTTGGCTCTCCTTGCAGTCCAAGGGACTCTCAAGAGTCTTCTCCAACACCACAGTTCAAAAGCATCAGTTCTTTGGTGCTCAGCCTTCTTCAGCATTCAACAAATTCTGATAAATTCTCTTTTCATTTTTATTCTGTTACACATTATTTTCTACTTTTCCTTGTTATGGTTTCTTAGATACTCCCATCATTTAAAAGTAGACATTTGATTTCCAAATACATGGGGTTAAGTATCTTTGATATTAATTGCTCATTTCAAAGCTTTCTTCTCTGTAGTTACCCTCTGTGTTTTTTCGGTTTTCTAACTTTATTGAGGCTTTTAATGGCTAAGTCAAGGATCTCTCTTGGTAAACGTCACATTGCACTTGAAAATATGTGGGTTATTTTCAAATATTGTTTGATATTGATTTCTACATAATTCCACTGTGATAAGAGAGCAGACTGTATAATTTCAATACCTTTAGACTGTGAAATTTTTGCACCTTGTTTTATGTCCCTGGTTGTATTCCAGTGTCTCCTGGTTTATAATCTATGAGAGTTTGAATAAAATTTGTATCCTCCTGGGTGTGTAAACATTGCATGCTGTGCTGTGCTTAGTTGCTCAGCTGTGTCTGACTCTTTGCAACCCCATGGACTGTAACCTGCCAGGCTCCTCTGTCTGTGGGGATTCTCCAGGCAAGAATACTGGAGTGGGTTGCCATGCCTGCCTCCAGGGGATCTTCCCAACCCAGGGATCAAACCCAGGTCTCCAGCATTGCATGGGGATTCTTTACCATCTGAGCCACAGGCAAGCCTGTGAAAATTGTATAAGTCTTAATAATGTTGAATTGGTTCATTGCTCTTTAGGTCTACTGTGTCCTTCTACTTTTCTGTCCATTCTATTAAGTTTTGAGAGTTTGATACTGAAACTTCAAATAAAAATCTGAATTTATCTACTTAAAAAATAATTGTAATATATAGTGGAACTATGTGTAACTTTGTTCTATGTTTACCAAGTCTCCCACAAATGTGTTATAATAATCTTTCAATAATTTAAAAAATCAAAAAGAAATATAATTTAGAAAAACAAAAATTCAGTCAAGGGTCAAGGATTGTAAAAATGCTCTAGGAGACATTCAAAGAACAAAAGTTCAAAAGGAAAAACACCAATACAGTATAATAACGCATATATATGGAATTTAGAAAGATGGTAACAATAACCCTATGTACGAGACAGCAAAAGAGACACTGATGTATAAAACAGTCTTATGGACTCTATGGGAGAGGGAGAGGGTGGGAAGATTTGGGAGAATGGCATTGAAACATGTAAAATATCATGTATGAAACGAGATGCCAGTCCAGGTTTGATGCACGATACTGGATGCTTGGGGCTAGTGCACTGGGACGACCCAGAGGGATGGTATGGGGAGGGAGGAGGGTGGAGGGTTCAGGATGGGGAACACATGTATACCTGTGGTGGATTCATTCTGATATTTGGCAAAACTAATACAATTATGTAAAGTTTAAAAATAAAATAAAATTAAAAAATAAAAATTAAAAAAAAAAGAAAACCATAATTATAGAATATAAAAATCCAATAAAAAGACAAAATAGCATATTGAGCAAAGCTAAATGGATAATGAAGACGACGAAGTCAAGGAAACTTTTTTTTACAAGGGTCAAAGAGAAAAGGCAGATTGTCAATCAACATTCCAGTCATTCTGACAGGGGATCATTCAGGAGTATTAATAGAAACCAGAAGATGATGGAGTACTTTATAAAAGGTCTGAGAAATAATGATGAACTTTGAAGTATCTGTTAAACTAAATAATCATATTCACACACACACACACACACACGACATTGTTACCAATAGACCTGCAACTTAAAAAACAGTTACTGATAAAGTCAGTATACTGGATAAATAAGGATTTGGAGGAGAGTTAAGGGTATGCAGAGGAGCTTAAAACTGCATTTGTTGGATCATCAGTAATTATCTTGCAATACTCCATAGATCTTTATGTTTGACAGACTTCATCGCAATTTAAAAAGTGATTATAGTATGAGAAAATAGATAATAAAAACACCACAGTGTTATTAATGACAATTTACGAATACTGTCTAAGAATTTAAAGGAAGAACAAAAGGAAAAGAAAAGTAGATCAGGGGACTTCCCTGGTGGTCCCGTGACTAAGACTCGGCACTCCCAATGCAGGGTGCCCTGGTTCCATCCCTGCTTAGGGAACTAGACCCCCATGCTGCAGCTGAGGAGTCTGCATGCTGCAACTAGAGTGAAAGTGTTAGTCGCTCAGCTGTGTCCAACTCTTTGTGAGTCCACGGACCCCTGCTAGGCTTCTCTGTCCATGGCATTTCCCAGGCAAGCATACTGGAGTAGGTTGTCATTTCCTTATCCAGGGGATCGTCCCAACCCAGGGATCGAACCTGGGTCTCTTGCGCTGAAGGCAGATTCTTTACCATCTGAGACACCAGGGAAGCCCACAACTAAAATATCCCAAAACTAAAAAGATCCCACATGCCACAACTCAGGCCCAGCACAGCCAAAGTAATTAATTATTTTTTTGATTAAGAAGGGAAGACTAGAGCATTTACAAGGAGAGCGAGCTTGCACATCTTAAGTGGGGAAAGTGTTTCAGTGGTTGGAGAGTATTAAGAGCCATAAAGGGAAGACAAAACAAGAATGAAGAGAACGTTCCAACTGATATATATGTATATAATATAAAAACTTAGAATTAACTTATTGATTTCTGCCAAAACAAACAAACAGAAAACCCTATTGGGATTTCGACTGGGATTACGTTTAGTCTTAATTTGGAGAGAATGACATTTTAACAAAATTGCCTTCCCACTCATGAATGTGGTGTATCCCTTCACTTATTTGGGTCCTCTTTAATTTATCTCAACAATATTTTGTATTTTTAAGTGTATAGGTCTTTCATCTTTTTCAGACTTATCCCTGAATATTTCACTTTTTTGGATGTTATGGTACATGATATTATTTGTTTTTTTGTGAGTACCTATTTATCAGACACGACTGAGCGACTGATCTGATCTGATTATATTTATTGATGGACATTTAGGTGGTTTATAGTTTTTTCAGTTACAGCAATGCAGTGAATAACTTTGTACATGCAAATATACTCACATCTGATTATTTCCCTTAAATTGTTTTAAATTTTTTATTGTAGTTGCTATGCAGTATTATATTGATCTCATAGTATAGGTATACAGTATAGTGATTCATAATTTTTAAAGGTTGTACTCCATTTATATTTATTATAAAATATTGGTTATATTCCCCACATTGTACAATATATCCTTGTAACTTATTTCATACAGAATACTTTGTACCTCTGAATTTCCCACTCATACATTGGCTCTCATCCCTACCCTTTCGCCACTGGTAAACACTAGTTTTTTCACTAGTTTTTCTCCATGTTTGTGAGTCTACTTCTTTTTTGTTGTATTGACTAGTCTGTTGTATTTTTAAGATTCCACATAAAAGTGATGTCATACTATGTTTCCTTTCTCTGACTTATTTCACTGAGCATAATGCCCTCCAAGTCCATCCAGGTTGCTGCAAATGGCAAATGTCATTCTTTGTGTGGCCAAGTAGTATTCCATTGGCATATGTATGTGTATATATCTGTGTGTGTGTATATGTGTGTGTGTGTGTGTGTCTATCTATATAGTGCATCTTCTTTATCCATTCATCTGTTGATGGACACACAGGTTTCTTTTGTATCTTGGCAATAGCAAATATTGCTGCTATGAGCTTTGGGTTGCATTTATCTTTTCCATTTCATGTTTTTGCTTGTAACCTTTAAACTCATTTTTGGACTCTAGTGGGTTGTTTGTGAATTCCGCTGAATTTTCTACATCAAGAATCATGTCTTCTGCAAATAAGCAGTTAAGTCTTTTCCAATCTGAGTTTCTTATATTTGTTTGTTTGTTTGTTTATTCATTTTGGCCCGGCTGCACTGGCCAGAAACTTCCCTGTTGATTGGAAGTGGTGAGAGCCGATGTTCCTCTCTGTCTTCCTGATCAGAGTGAGGCATTCAGTCTCTGACATGTTTTTATCACCTTCTACTCCTTGTTTGCCGAGTTTTTGTTAGAAACAGGTGTTGCATATTGAATACTTTTTCTATTGAGATGATTGTGGTTTTTATTTTTAAATTATTAATATGATATTATGGATTGACTGTATCCCTTAACAAAGATGTATTAAAACCCTCACCCCCCAGTACCTCAGAATATGACCTTAGTTGGAAGTAGGATCATGTACATAATTGGTTAAGATGAGGTCATCCTGGAATGGTGAGGGCTCCCTGACCCACTATTACTGGTGTCCTTGTAAGACAGCCGTAAGAAGCCAGAGACACAAGGGAGAATACTGTGTGACAACGGAAGCAGAGACTGGATCTCCGCTGCCACAGGCGAGGCACATCTGGGGCTCTCAGAGGCTGGGGGAGGCAGGAAGGATTCAGAAGGGAAGCCTCCAGGCATGTCCCCTCCTTGATATGAGACTTCTAGTCTCCAGAACTACAAGAAGATCAGTTTTTGTTTTTTTAGCCTTCTCAGTTTGTGGTCCTTCGTTATGATGGCAACCCTTGGAAATCAATACATATGATATGTTACATTGACTGATTTTTTTGAACGTTAAACTGACCTGTATTCCAGGGATACACCCCATTTTGTCAAGAGATATTATTTTATCATTATCTTTGTCATATTTTGTTGGCTTGGAGTTGCTATAATTTTATTTAGAATTTGTGCATCTGTCTTCATGAGGGATGTTGTTTTGTAGTTTACTTTTTTATATGATTTTTGTCTTGTTTTGGTATCGGGGTAATGTTGATCTTAGCAGATGAATTGGGAAGTAAGTGTTCCCTGCTCTTTGATATTCTTGAAGACTGTGCAGAGTTGTTACTGGTTTTTTGAAAAAGGTGTATCAAGAAAGAACTCATAACTTAACCCCTCTAAAGTGTACAATTCACTGCTGGGTAGTGTATTTCAGAGTTGTGCATCATCACTGTTATCTGATCATAGAACACCTTTGTCATCCCAGCAAGGAATTTCATACTCATGAAAAGTCACTCCCCATACTCTCCCCTCCAAACCCTTGTCACTCACTGATTTGCTTTCTGTTCTTGTATTCTGTTCTGGTTATTTCTTATACATGGAACTATATAATATGTGGCCTTTCTCTGAGTATGGTGTTTTTTGAGGTCCACTCATGTTTCTAGCTTGCAGTATAAGTACTTCTTTCTTTGTTGTGGTGAATAGTCTTCCACTGTATAGATATACAGTATTTGTCTATCCATTTATTGATGGACATTTGGGTTGTTTCCACTTTTTGGCAATTTTGAATTAAGGCTGCTTTTAGCAATTGTGTACAAGCTTTTGTGTAAATATATGCTTTCTTTCTCTTGAGTGTGTATCTAGGAGTGGAAGTGCTCAGTCCTAAGGCCAGCCTATGTTTAACCTTTTGAGAAAATACAGTGCTTTCCAAAGCTGCCATTAGCACCAGCAGTGTGTGAAGGTTCTAGTTTCCCCACACCCTCGCCGACACTTGTCATTATCTGTATTTTTAATTATAGCCATCATAGTGGGTGTGAAGTGGTATCTCAAGGTGGTTTTGATTTGCTTTTCCCTGATGGCTAATGATGTTGAATATCTTTTCCTGTGCTTATTGCCCATTTGTATACCTTTTGGGGAAAAACTGTCCTTTTTTCTTTGCCCTTTAAAAAATTAAGTTATTCGTCTTTTTATTACTGAGTTGTAAGATATTTTATATTTTGTGTGTATCAGTTCAGTTCAGTCACTCAGTCATGTCCGACTGTTTGTGATCCCATGAATCGCAGCATGCCAGGCCTCCCTGTCCATCACCAACTTCCGGAGTTCACTCAGACTCACGTCCATCGAGTCAGTGATGCCATACAGCCATCTCATCCTCTGTCGTCCCCTTCTCCTCCTGCCCCCAGTCCCTCCTAGCATCAGAGTCTTTTCCAATGAGTCAACTCTTCTCATGAGGTGGCCAAAGTACTGGAGTTTCAGCTTTAGCATCATTCTGTCCAGAGAAATCCCAGGGCTGATCTCCTTCAGAATGGACTGGTTGGATCTCCTTGCAGTCCAAGGGACTCTCAAGAGTCTTCTCCAACACCACAGTTCAAAAGCATCAATTCTTCGGCGCTCAGCTTTCTTCACAGTCCAACTCTCACATCCACACATGACCACAGGAAAAACCATAGCCTTGACTAGACAGACCTTTGTTGGCAAAGTAATGTCTCTGCTTTTGAATATGCTATCTAGGTTGGTCATAACTTTCCTTCCAAGGAGTAAGCGTCTTTTAATTTCATACACGTCCCGTATTATGTGTTAGATTTACAGTAATTTTCCCTTGTTCTGTGGGTGATCTTTTCACTTTCCTCATATATGGAGATGAAGTCATTTATCAGTTTTGTTGTTCTTGTGCTTCTGGTGTCATATACAAGAAACATTGCCTAACCCAAAGTCACAAAGGTGTAATTACTCTTTGCAACCCCATGGACTGCAGCCCGCCAGGATTCCCTGTCCATCACCAACTCCCAGAGCTTGCTCAAATTCATGTCCATCAAGTTGGTGATGCCATATGTTTGTATGTTTAGCTCTTATATTTAGATATTTGATCCATTTGGAGTCAGTTTTTGGATGAGGTGTGAGGTATGGGTCTAACTGCATTCTTCTGTGTGTGGAGACCTACTTGTCTCAACACAGTTTGTTTAAAAAGGCCATTTTCCCCCCCATTAAATTGTCTTGGTATGTTTGTCAAAAATCAGTTTACCATAAATGTAAGTGTAGAATTTGGGACTCTAAATTCTATCCCACTAATCTTTTGTATATCCTTATGCCAGTACTACATTGACTGGATTATGGTAGCTTTGCAGCAGAATTTAAAATTGGGAAATGTGAGCCTTCCAAATTTATTCTTCTTTTTAAAGATCATTTTGGCTATTAGTCTCTTGCATTTCTAATGAATTTTAAGATCAGCTTATCAAATTTCTGCAAAAATAATCCAGCTGCAGCTCTGAATGCTTTTTATCAGCAGATCAGTTTGGGGCATATTGACAACCTAATAATATTAACTCTTCTGACCCTTGAACATGACGTGTTTCGCTGTTTATGTACCTTCTTTAATGTTTCCTAGAATGTTTCAGCTTTCAAGTCATGTACTTCTTTTAACTTCAATTTTAAATATTCTTTTTGATGCTATTGTAATGCAGTTGTTTTCTCTGTTGCCTTTTTACATTCTTCATTGCTAGTGTGCAGGCATACCATTGATTTTTGAATATTGATCTTGTATTCTGCCCCTTTGCTGAATTTGTTTATTTTTCATAGTTCTTTAGTGGATTCACTAGTATTTTCTGTGTGTAAGAGTATGTCATCTGCAAACAGAGTTTTCCTTTCTGGGTGATTTCTACTTCTTTCCTTGCTTAATTGCCATAACCAAAACTTCCAATAAAATGATGAATATAAATGGCAAGAATGTACATCTGTCTTGTTCTTAATCTTAAACCATGTAAGTATGGTGTCAGCTGTAAATTTTGCCCCAGATACCCTTTATCAATTTGAGAAAGTTCTCTTCTATTTTATAATTTGTTGAGTGTTTTTTTAATACTAAAAGGGTTTTTAATTTTGTCAAATGCTTATTCTGTGACCATTGAAAGGCTCATATAATTTTGTCCTTTATTCTATTTGTGTTGCACATAACATCGATTGATTTTTAGATGCTAAACTAGCCTTTCATTCCTGTGATAAATTCCACTTGGTCATGATGTGTAATCCTTTAATATGTTGCTGAATTTGGTTTGTGAACACTTTGTTGAAGTTCTTGCATCTATATTCATAAGGGCTATTGATCAGAAATTGTCTTTTCTTGGAATGTGTTTGTCTGAATTTGGCATCAGGGTAATACTGGCCACTAGACCATTCCAGTATGACCTAAATCAAATCCCTTACTATTATACAGTGGAAGTGACAAATAAATTCAGGGGATTAGATCTGATAGACAGAGTGCCTGAAGAACTATGGACAGAGGTTCGTGACATTGTACAAGAGGCAGTGGTCAAGATCATCCCCCAAAGAAAGAAATGCAAAAAGGCAAAATGGTTGCCTGAGGAGGCCTTACAGATAGTTGAGAAAAGAAAAGAAATGAAAGGCAAAGGAGAAAAGGAAAGATATAACCATTTGAATACAGAGTTCCAAAGAATAGCAAGGAGAGATAAGAAAGCCTTCCTCAGTTACCGGTGCAACATTTCATACAAAGATGAGCACAATAAAGGACAGAAATGGTATGGACCTAAAAGAAGATACTAAAAAGAGGTGGCAAGAATAATGATGGTGGTGTGATCATCCACCTAGAGCCAGACATCCTGGAGTGCAAAATCAAGTGGGCCTTAGGAAGCATCACACAAACAAAGCTAGTAGAGGTGATGGAATTACAGTTGAGCTATTTCAAATCCTAAAAGATGATGCTATGAAAATGCTGCACTCAATATGCCAGCAAATTTGGAAAACTCAGCAGTGGCCACAGGACTGGAAAGGGTCAGTTTTCATTCCAATCCAAAAGAAAGAAATGCCGAAAAATGTTCAAACTACCACACAATTGCACTCATCTCACACACTAGTAAAGTACTACTCAAAATTCTCCAAGCCAGGCTTCAACAGTATGTGAACCGTGAACTTCCATATGTTCAAGCTGGATTTAGAAAAGGCAGAGGAACCAGAAATCAAATTGCCAACATCCACTGGATAATCAAAACAGCAAGAGAGTTCCAGAAAAACATCTACTTCTGCTTTATTAACTATGCCAAAGCCTTTGATTGTGTGGATCAAAACAAACTGTGGAAAATTCATAAAGAGATGGGAATACCAGACTACCTTACCTGTCTCCTGAGAACTCTATATGCAGGTCAAGAAGCAACAGTTAGATCTGGACATGGAACAACAGACTGGTTCCAAATCAAGAAAGGAGTACATCAAGGCTGTATATTGTCACCCTGCTTATTTAACTTATATTCAGGGTACATCATGTGAAACGCCGGGCTCAATGAAGCACAAGCTGGAAACAAAATTACCTAGAGAAATATCAGTAGTAACCTCAGATATGCATATGACACTACCATTATGGCTGAAAGAAAATAAGAACTAAAGAGCCTCTTGATGAAAGTGAAAGAGGAGAGTGAAAAAGTTGACTTAAAACTAAACATTCAAAAGACTAAGATCATGGCATCCAGTTCCATCACTTCATGGAAAATACATGGGGAAACAATGGGAACAGTGAGAGACTTTATTTTGGGTGGCTCCAAAATCACTGCAGATGGTTACTGCAGCCATGAAATTAAAAGACACTTGCTTCCTTGGAAGAAAAGCTATGCCAACATAGATAGCATATTAAAAAAGCAGAGACATTTCTTTGCCGACAAAGGTCTGTCTACTCAAAGCTATGATTTTTCCAGTGGTCATGTATGGATGTGAGAGTTGGGCTACAAAGAAAGCTGAAGAAATGTTGCTTTTGAAGTGTGGTGTTGGAGAAGACTCTTGAGAGTCCCTTGGACTGCAAGGAGATCCAACCAGTCCATCCTAAGGGAAGTCAGTCCTGAATATTCCATTGGAAGGACTGATGTTGAAGCTGAAACTCCAATACTTTGGCCACCTGATGTGAAGAAATGACTCCTTGGAAAAGACCCTGCTGCTGGGAAGGATTGAATGCGGGAGGAGAAAGGGATGACAGAGGATGAGATGGTTGGATGGTATCACTGACTCGATGGATATGAGCCTGAGAAAGCTCCAGGAGTTGGTGAAGGACCCGGAAGCCTAGCATGCTGCAGTCCATGGGTTGCAAAGAGTAGGCCACGACTGAGCAACTGAACTGAAATACTGGCCACACAGAATGAGTTTGGAACTGTCCATTTTCTTTAGCTTTCTGAAAAAATGTGTATAGACTTGGTATTACATCTTCCTTGAATCTTTGGTAGAATTTGCCATCAATGCCATCTAAGCCTATAGTTGTCTTGGTAGAAAGGTTTTTAAGCAGAAATTCATTTTCTCTAATAGATAAAATACCTTCCAGGCTACCAGTTTCTTCAGTGTGAGCTTTCCCTTGCTCTCTTCTCTCTAGTACTTTGGCCTATGGACTCTAGCTTTGGTTTTCTGAGACTTTTCACTGTGTCTCCTCAGCTTAAAAAATCTGCTTGTCCCACCTCAGTTGCTGTCTCTCTTAGGCCTCGAGACCTCATAAGCCTCTAACCTGGGAGAGGAGTGGAGCTCACCTCTGTTATTTGGCATCACTTTCCTACGTTGCCTCATGTCTGGTATCTTAAAAACCATTGTTTCATGTATTTTTCTACCAGTTTGTTTCTTCAGATAATTGGGTATATCCTTATTCTGTTATTCCAGGGAGATTTTATACCATCACCATCTTTTCTGTAGTGGTGGGGCAGGGCTCACACATATACAACACAAATGTCAAAACGTCAGTTTTACAAGAATCCAACAAATAAGCCATCTTTGGAGTTACTACTTATGATAAGCATCCTCCCATCATTTCAACAATGAAGCTAAACTAACTCATAAATGAAGAGATGTTACAGTAGATTGAAGTAGAAGCATAAATACCTGTCTCACTGGCTACCCAAAAGCTATGAAAATAGAGAAAGCCTCAAATATCTTATAATCATGGGAGAGCGGAAGAAGAAGCTGTTAATGGAAAAGAAATCTCATGCAATTACTCAATGATAGAAAGCAGATGGAACTGAATCAAAATCTAGTGAAGAAACCTATTACCCAGAACATACAGAGGAGAAAACTCACCAGAAGGTGGGAACAGATGCTGTTGATCTGTAAACTTCAAGTGGAAAACTGCTGGAGGCCCTAGACTCCTACCAGGCTATTGGAAGACGAGCTTTTAGAACTGGCAGGCCAGTCAAGCCCCTTGCTTCAGTCATTGTGCTCAGCTTTCTTCCAGCTTAATATCTCAGGGTCTGCACTGTGAAGAGGATGAGCCAGCTATCTGATGTGATTTCTAAGATGGGGTCATTACTTACAAAAGAAGCATTTCAGAGTTTGAAGAAATCACAGAGAAGATTTGAAGAAGTCACAGGGAAAGCAGCATGAAGAAACAGATATACACAAATGCAAAGGAAGTTGGAGCCATCTGCCTGTACTAATCTGCCCACTCTTTCATTCATAAAATAGGATGCCAGGGACCACCAGACATTTGGGGAAGCCTGATAGCCTGAAGCAGAGAAACCAAGGTGAACAAACAGCTGAGCCCGAAAGAGACAAAGTTGATAGGCAGTGTAACAGGTTGAATTGTGTCCCCCCCAAAAAATGAGATGCTGAAGTCCTAACTCCCAGCACCTCAGAATATTAAACCTTATCTGAAAACACTGACATTCCAGATGAGGCCAGACTCGAGTAAGAGTGCATCGTTACTCCAGTATGACTAGCGTTTTCATTAGAAGACAACCATGTGAAGACAAGAGACTCGGGAGAATCCCATGGGATGACGCGGGCAGAGATAGGAGTTATGCAGCCACAAGCTAAGCAATGCCTGGGTTTCCAGAAAATCATCAGATGCCAGAAAGAAGCAAGGGAATATTCTTCTTTGGGTTTCAGAGGCAGCAAGGTCCTGCTCTTTGATTTTTAAGCTTCTGGCTTCCAGAGCTGTGAGGTAATACATTTCTGTTGTTTATGCCACCCAGTTGGTGGTACTTTTTATGTCAGCCCTAAGGAACGAACACTGAGAGTAAAAGAGAATTTAATAATTCTTATCAAAAACAAAATGTTCAGATAACCCACAGGAAGGTTTAAAAAAAAAAGGGATCAGAAAAGTAAATGGGGAATAAATAGAAGACAAGCAATAAAATTGCATGTTAGACTTAAACCCTAGCATTTTTCTGTTATCTTAAAAATTAAATGATCTAAAGGCACCAATTAAAAGATAGAGATGACTAGAGGGGATAACAAAACACGATCCAACAGTATGTTGTCTACAAAAATCTCACTTCAAATATAATGATACAGGCAGGTTGAAAGTAAAAGGTTGCAAAGTATATATGGTGAAAATATTAATTTTTAAAAAGCAGGAGTGGCTGTCTTAATGTGCAGGTTAATTTCCTGGTTGTGATCTTGTACTATAGTTATGCAAGATGTTTCCATTGGGGGAGGTCAGATGGAGTGTGTATGGTCTCTCTCTGTATTATTTCTTTTTTTTTTTTTTTATAGTCAGGAGGATGGCACGCATGTCCGAGAGCAAGCCCGTGTTGCACTCCAGGGTCTCTCATTCCAGACGAGGAACCAAGGCCCTCCCCCAGCAGGAGAGATTCTTGACAGACCACAGCAGAAATCAACCTAATTTTACACTCTAGGGAGAGCAGGAGAAAAGAACCACAGGCTGGCTGCGGGGGTCAAGGGGAGGGAGAGAAAGGTCAGCAAGGCCCAGAGACCTCCTCCTAAGTAGTGACCCAGTGAATCCCCCAGAGAGGAGAGCGGGAGAGCAAGGGTATCTTTGTGTCCCCTTTTGTGGCACAAAAAGGCAGGAGTCCTTATGCTTTGCCTCCAAAGGGTCTGGAAAACAACCAGGATCTGGGGCTTAGGGTTCCCAGCATCTTTGGATCCTTCTGAAGCCTGTTATGACAGGATGAGTCGGGGACCACCAGGCCCAAGGGAGTGCTCCTAAAGGCTGGAACGAGGTGTGAGAGAGCAGGGAGGTGGGTCAGGAGACCCTCAGGAGCGGGGTCTGGGGGTCACCACGTGTATTATTTCTTATAATGGCATATGAACCTGCCAGTGTCTCAAAATAAGATTCATTCACACGCAAAAGAATGAAGTCGGTTCTCTACTTATATGCAAAGATGAAAACGGAAAGACTTAAATGGAAAAGCTAAACTATAAAGTTCTTAGAAGGAAACATGTAAGCGCTAACACAATAAAAATTCTTAGAAGTGTAAATCTCAGGACCTTGAAATAGGCAATGGTTTCTTAGGTTTGACACCAAAATCACAAGCAATAAAATGAATAGGTATTGGACTTTATCAAAATAAAAAATATTTTGTGCTTCAAAGGACACTGTCAAGAAAGTGAAAAGACAATCCACAGAATGGGAAAACAGTTTTGAAATGTGTATCTGCTGAGGGAATTATATCTAAAATATATAAAGGGAATTGTATTTAAAATATATAAAGAATACTTAAACTTAATTGTGATAAGACAAATGACCTAGTTTTAAAAATGAGAAAAGATCTGAGTAAACATTTCTCCAAAGAAGATTCGCAAATGACCAAAATGCACGTGAAAAGATGCTCAGCATCACTAACCATCAGGGAAGTACAGATGAAAGACCGCATGGGTGGCCGCTCCACACACACTAGGGTGTCTGTGATTGAGAAGATAGGTAATGACGAGTGTTGGTGAGGATGTGGGCAACCTGAAACTCGCATGCTTGGCTGGTGCTAATGGCGGCTTTGAAAAACAGTCTGGCGATTCCTCAGAAAGTGAAACATAGAGTTACTTATTGTGTGACTCAGCAATTTCACTTCCAAGTATATACCTGAGAAACAAAACATGTGTGCACAAAAATGTATACACACATGTTCACAGCAGTACTACTCATACTGGTCAAAAGTGAAAACAACTCAAACGTCCATCAGCTGATGAATGGATAAACAAAATGTGGCATATCCATTGCATGATAAAAAGAAATGAAATGCTGATACGTGCTACAGCATGGATGAATCCTGAAAACATGCTAAGAGAAAGAAGCCAGTCACAAAGGATCGTATTTTGTATGATTTCAAGTATCTGAAATGTCTAGAACAGGCAAATCCAAAGAAAGCAGGTTAGTACTGACTGGGTAGGGAGAAGGAGATGATACAGGGTTTCTTTTTCAGTTAAAATGAAAAAATTCTAAAATTGGTTCTGGTGGTGTTTGCACAACTCTGAATATACTAAAAAATCGTTGAATGATGTATACACATGAAATCACTAAGTTGTATGACCTAGGAATTGTATCTCAACAAAGGTATTAGAAATAAAACTTTAAAAATTAAAAGATCAAAATGCTATGGTATGATTATTATTTCATAATATACCTTGTAATATAGAAACAGTACTTTCTCTACCACCTGTTTAGTCAATAATGATTTGGAAACAGTTCAAACCATTTCTTAATATCTTCTAGGAAGTGGATTTTCCTAAACAAGCTATGTCAACAAGAATGTAAGAGTTGTGCCTCGGAAAAATCAGTGTTTCCACACCCATAGACACACACGCTCCTGTATGAACATATGCATGTGTAAATATGCATGTAATATATAATTGGTCCTTTGCTTGTCACAGGCCATTCATCACTATGGATTAAAGGAAAGACTGTAGAATTTCCTTCTGGTTTTGTGCTGTTAGTCTTGTTTGAGTTACTCTTTACATTTTGAAAAAGATCCATTCACAAGAATATTCAATTAATTAAAGTTTGTACTCAGACTGACATTCTATCTTTTAAGCTGTAATTCTTGAGGAATACCAACATCATCGTCAGTGAAGCTGATGAAGTCCTATTTGTTAATTTTCAGCTTCCTAACGAGGATCCTGAAATTTTTGAAGTTTCATCCAAGTGTCTGTCTATACTGGTTCAGTTGTATGGAGGGGAAAACCCAGAGAGCCTGTCTCCTGAAAATGCAGAGACTTTCGCTGATTTGCTGACATCCAAAGAGGACCTGAAGGACCAGAAGCTTCTGTTGAGGATTCTCAGAAGAATGGTGAGTCCACACAGAAACTGGGCAGGTAGCCTTAGTGGTAGCCAGAAGACGGGGAGTAGTCAGGTTTTTTGACCTCCTTTTAAGAACTCATGATTACCTTTCCCTGTAGTCACCTACTGTTAACATTTATCATATTCCACATATCTATCTGTATGTACACAGAATTTTTGCTGAACTATGAGAGAGTTAGACATATTATTTGTGCTTATCCCTTAATATGTGAGTGTGTATTTCCTAATGAAATGAATGTTCTCTTAACTATGGGTTATCAAAGTCAGGAAATTTAACATTGATACAAATCTTTTACTAATCTGCCATCCATATTCCAACTTTGTCAACTGTCCCCGTAATGTCCTGTATAGCTTGTTTTCCAGTATAGATTCCAGTCTAGCATCATGCATTGTAGTAGACAGATGTGCTTCATTCGGGATAGTTCTGTAGCCATTCTTTGTCTTTCATGAGGTTTCTGAAGAATGGGCCAGGTATTTTGAAGCATTTCCCCTCCATTTAGGTCTCTCTGCTGTGTTCTGGACAACTCGATTCAGGTAAGTCCCAGAAGAAATCCATCAGATCCAGAAGCTCATGATGGTCTATTTGCCGTTTACTGGTGATGTTAGTTTCGATCATTTTGTTAAATCAATGTGTGGTTATTATTTTTTAAATTTTTTAGCAGCTGCAAAGTGGAGATTTTCAAACTCACAGTATTTCTAACTTCCAGTATTGTACTTTAGGGAAAAAATTCCCTTCTGCACCTTTTATGTTTTGTTTTTAAAAATGTGTACAGCTGATGTTTACCTGAAGGTCCTTTTGAAGACTTTTTACAACAAATCTTGTTCTGCCGGTTTTGAAGGCCACTGTTTACAGTGGCTGTTGGTGAAGTTAGCTGAGGAGTAGGCTCATTAGGTTGTGTCATGTTTTGGCTTGTCTGTGTGTGGTCACTTCTAGATCCAGTTGTTGTGAGGGAGCCTTTGGCAGCACAGGCTGTGGATGCTCCAGAGAGTTGTCCGCAAGACAGGTTTCGTGTTAATTTGATAAACAGCTGCAGTACAGGATGGAGCAGAATCTCCATGGCAGGTTATGGGTGACAGAACTAAAGGAGAGAGAGAGAGTTACCCTTCTTGCTGCGACCTTTTACCTTTATGTAATAGGCAAGACCTCCCATGCCGGGGTCCTGCCCCGGCTGATCCAGGGTATTCGAAGCGGGGACGGCGTCGGCGACCTATTTATTTAAATATTTTATCAAAGATATAAAGAGTAATAGGATGAGGATAGCTCAGTAGGAAAATTCAGTGGAGAAAAGAGGCTGAGTAGCTTGGTTTACGCGGGGGACCAATAAAACTTCAAGACAAGAAGCTTGCACCACTTACGTAGGCCGCAGGCGTCCTTCCGTTCTCCCGAAGGAGAGGAGACACTGAGGCCTCCCCGGTCGGATCTTAGAAGCCCAGGCATAATTAGTAAGCATGGTGGGTTCCGTGCTCCAGATGGAGACTCAGCCAGAGTGAGAGAGAGAGCGACATGGGGAGACCAGTATTTCGAGAAACTGATCCCAATTCTTTATTTTCCATGGTCTACTTTTATACACTGAGATGTTATGCAAAAGTCACGCGGGGTCAGCAGTCCTGACTTTTATCAAAGTCAGGTGCTTCATACAAATGTATACAGAGGTCTTAGGGGTGTTACATCATCTTCTGGCCAGGGGGGTCTGCTGACAATTTACGACCCTCTCCTTGTGACAGCGGTCAGTCAGTCAGGACACTTATTTCTCCAGGGCCGATTAGTCTCAAAACAGACGCCACCCAAGTAAAGTTACACTCCTACAGGGTGAGGGTGTAGTGGGTTTTAGTTAAGGAAAGAATTTACTTAGCCTAAGGTCTAACGTGATTAATATCAAAGGTTAATTCTATATATTCATTAATGTGTATAAGGGCAGGGGATATGGAGACTTAGCAACAAACATTGGCTCAACAAATGAAAAACCCTTCACCAACACAATTTCTAATTAGCCCATTATACTTATACTAATAGTTTTCTAACTTTTCTAAGGAACCTGTTTTTAGAAGGTTTAAAGCATCTCGTGCCTCTCACGGTTGGTAGGCTGTGAGCAATCACATGTGGCCGGACGAGCCTGTCAGGCAGGCCAGAGAACCTTCAGAGGAGTTTGTAGGTTAAAACACTCTTATCACGCCCAGGAATTATTATAAACTGGAGCTCTAAGTTAACTCCTTCTCCAAAAGAGGTGGTGGGGGACAGCCCCCCGTAAAGTCAGAGGTGTAGGTGAGCACAAAGTAGTAAAGTAGGCAGGCTCTGGTTATGGGGGTAGATGCTCGAGGATTTCCAGGGGGACTCCTGAGGCTCGATCCCGCCTTTGCGTATGTCGAGCCTCCTTCCTCATGACCTTTGCCATGGGCGGAGTACCTCACTCTGGCCCCCAACACTCCCAACCCCGGCAGTGCTTCCTGTCTAGTGAAGTGGCTCCCTGCATAACACAGTTTAGGTAAGATTCCCAGCGTGTAGGATAAATATTTCTGGGCACAGTAGATCTTGGCATGGTAATCCAGCCCAGCACTAGATGACACTGAATTACATAATAAGGCAGTTATTTCCTCTTCCATTTCATTTTGCTCTTTCTGATAATTTAAAGGTGAAACTCTTACTTTGGTGCGACTGTATCTTTAACACCTCTTGAATCTTCCTTTTTTAATAGAGAGTAAGCCTCTCAGATGACCAGCTTTTTCAGTAGAGAGACTTCTTTTTTAAAATAGTTTTATTCAGTTAAAAGGCACGTCAATGTGAAATCAAGTACTAGAAAATGTAGTAACATGAGTGATCTGTAGATGTGGCAAAATCGTGTATTTAGTGTTGAATTACAAAAGCTTGGGGAATATTGACCTCCTGTCTGATACGATTAATTTTATAGAGATCCACCATCTCTTATTTGAAAACCTTAGGATGAGGTTTAGCTTGGAATTTATAATTTTCAGATCTTCTTGGCATGGTTTCTTAGGCTATATATGACATGATCCTATAGGGGTCACCAGGGCAGCACTGTTGTCAAGCATGGTAATATTTCTGTCCCCAAATTTATGAACATTCCCACTAAGTGGGCAAATAAAAATTATACGTGACTCCATGGAAGTCAGGTTTTGCCACCAAATATGTTTTTAAACGAAACTTACAAAAAAATTGATTTTCAGAGCTTTCTAGATTTGCAGACAAGAGATTATGGACTTGTCTCTGAAATAAATTACATCATTTTCTAAAACCAGATTAATTTAATCATGTAGAAAACAATTAGATACCGACTTAGTCAAAGTAACCAGACTACACCATCTTTTAGTTAATTTCACAGTCTGAAATGATTTCCTTATAGTTTCTGACCTGCCCCCTATAGGATCAGGTAGGTTTTGTTTGTGGGAGAAAAGTTGAATCCTGGTGACTTTATCTGTGTATGTGAAACTAAAAGTAATTTCTGGTGCTGCTTATCCTTTTTTTTATTTTTTATTTTTATTTATTTATTTTTGTTTGTCTTGTTTTGTTTTTTTTAATTTAATTTAATTTTTTTCCCCATTGGTAAATCTTTTATTTATTTTATTTTATTTTTAAACTTTACATAATTGTATTAGTTTTGCCAAATATCAAAATGAATCCGCCACAGGTATACATGTGTTCCCCATCCTGAACCCTCCTCCCTCCTCCCTCCCCATACCATCCCTCTGAGTTGTCCCAGTGCACTAGCCCCAAGCATCCAGTATCGTGCATCGAACCTGGACTGGCATCTCGTTTCATACATGATATTTTACATGTTTCAATGCCATTCTCCCAAATCTTCCCACCCTCTCCCTCTCCCATAGAGTCCATAAGACTGTTCTATACATCAGTGTCTCTTTTGCTGTCTCGTACACAGGGTTATTGTTACCATCTTTCTAAATTCCATATATATGAGTTAGTATACTGTATTGGTGTTTTTCCTTCTGGCTTACTTCACTCTGTATAATAGGCTCCAGTTTCATCCACCTCATTAGAACTGATTCAAATGTATTCTTTTTAATGGTTGAGTAATACTCCATTGTGTATATGTACCATAGCTTTCTTATCCATTCATCTGCTGATGGACATCTAGGTTGCTTCCATGTCCTGGCTATTATAAACAGTGCTGCAATGAACATTGGGGTACACGTGTCTCTTTCCCTTCTGGTTTCCTTGGTGTGTATGCCCAGCAGTGGGATTGCTGGATCATAAGGCAGTTCTATTTCCAGTTTTTTAAGGAATCTCCACACTGTTCTCCATAGTGGCTGTACTAGTTTGCATTCCCACCAACAGTGGAAGAGGGTTCCCTTTTCTCCACACCCTCTCCAGCATTTATTATTTGTAGACTTTTGGATCGCAGCCATTCTGACTGGTGTGAAATGGTAGCTCATAGTGGTTTTGATTTGCATTTCTCTGATAATGAGTGATGTTGAGCATCTTTTCATGTGTTTGTTAGCCCTCTGTATGTCTTCTTTGGAGAAATGTCTATTTAGTTCTTTGGGCCATTTTTTGATTGGGTCATTTATTTTTCTGGAATTGAGCTGCAGGAGTTGCTTGTATATTTTTGAGATTAGTTGTTTGTCAGTTGCTTCATTTGCTATTATTTTCTCCCATTCTGAAGGCTATTGTATTGGTTTTGCCATATATCAAAATTAATCCGCCACAGGTATACATGTATTCCCCATCCTGAACCCTCCTCCCTCCTCCCTCCCCATACCATCCCTCTGGGTTGTCCCAGTGCACCAGCCCCAAGTATCCAGTATCATGCATCGAACCTGGACTGGCATCTCGTTTCATATATGATATTATACATGTTTCAGTGCCATTCTCCCAAATCTTCCCACCCTCTCCCTCTCCCACAGAGTCCAAAAGACTGTTCTATACATCAGTGTCTCTTTTGCTGTCTCGTATACAGGGTTATTGTTACCATCTATCTAAATTCCATATATATGCTTTAGTATACTGTATTGATGTTTTTCTTTCTGGCTTACTTCACTCTGTATAATAGGCTCCAGTTTCATCCACCTCATTAGAACTGACTCAAATGATTGTAGTAAACATAATATAAAGTTTGCCAGCCGTCTGTGATAAGTGCTTTATCATCTTCTGAAAACTTTCTAAATTATCCCTCAATCAATCAGTGTTGGATTCAGGTGATGCAAAATCAGGGATTCTGGGTCTTGAGCTTGCCTATCCTGAGGCTCAATTCTGCTTTACTTGGTACTGAGTTCAGTATGTTTGGAGAGAAACAGCAGCAGATGATGCAAAGAGGCGTATGGTGCCAGCGCCCACTCCCCAGCTGATGTGAGCCTTCCTGCCCTCTCTCTCTCACTGCTTCCCGTCTTCACCTCTGTGGCTGCCGTGGATCTGTACTGTCAACTCACAGTTTATTCTCACCTTCACACCTTACCCTTGTTCAGGGTAGTGGTGCGGTCTTGTTCATTTTTGTATCTTCAGTGTGTTGCAGTGGTCAGCCGATTATGTTTCTAACTGTGATAAGAACTTTTGATGCATCACCTCATTTAATCTTCACAGCACTCTTAGAGACCAGCTCCAGTGATTGTTCCCATTTGTAGGTTAAAAACTAAGGCTCAGAGAACTTATATAACACTCCCTAGGCCACCAACTGGGAATCGGCAGGGCTGGCATCAACAGAGTTCAACTGAGCCTCACCTGTACCCTTGCCAAGTAGCTGACTGCTTTGCCACTGCCCTGCCCAGTACTGGTCTGGACTCTGAGGGCATTCAGTAAGCTGAGTCTGACTGAGTTTCTATCAGGAAGGCACCTAAGAGATTCATTCTTCATTGTGGGAAAATAAGAGTTACTACTCTGTGCCTGCACTACACTGGGGATACTAAGAGAGTAAAGAATGATCTTCCTGCTCCCTGTCCTCAAGGATCGCTAACTGGAGTGAGACAGAAACACAAGCTTCCTTATGAAGCAGAATCTGATTGGCGCTGTGTAGAGGAGCCAGCAGAGTCCCACAGAAACAGCCCCTTGCGGGAGGAAGTTGAGCAGGACATGGTGTTTGAACTGAGTGTGGACGATGTGTTGGTCATCCATGCATGGACCAGGAGGAAGCACATCCTGAATAATGGCCCCGAAACCCACAGGGCTAGACAGACAGACATGAGAAAGGACCAAGATGGGCCAGAGGGGACCAGGCATTCGGAGTTTAGACAAGTTGTTAGAATTAGGAAGTTCTAGTCTCTGAAACCAAAGGATAGTGGTAGCACCTCAATTGAGTTCAAATTACGTTTACTGTGAAATAAGGCTTTCTCATAGCACCTGGCCTGCGATTGGAATTTAATAAGCAGCCACTGAACTGGGAGTAAGAAATGTCTATAAGATAATCTCTACTTTTGTTGTGGGCGAGTATTCATTTTTGCTCTTCATTGTATAGTGTCTGCTCGTTTGAGTGCTTTATAGATGCACAGGTGAGACTGAGCGGTACTTTGATAGGCATTCAGTTGGTCCCCAGCCTGACACTTCAGTCCCCTCCACTCTGTTGCCTCCAGGTTTCTGAGGAATGGATGAGACTGGATAGGCAGACGCATGGAAGATGGGAACCCGGGAGAAAGAAAGACTGTGACAGATTTCCTGTACTTAAATCCTTAAATCTTAAGGGGGCCGGCTTCTCAGGCTCTCCTACTTGGACTGGAGGAACCAGATTTGATAGAGAGACAGGGATCAGTCAAGATTTGTTACCTGATTCAGTAACTGGATTAAGGAGGCCTGTTAATTGCAGCCTTCTGTTTGTAAGAAGTTAAAAAGGAAAAGAAAAGCTCCTTAAGGACCTACCTTAAAGGACATTAAATGCACATTCCTTCCAAGAGCACTTCTCTTTTTGTTTTTCTTAATTGAGGCAAAACTGACATATAACATTAGATTAGTTTTAGGTATGTAAGATAGTGATTTGATATTTGTATATATCACAAAAGGATCACCATAATAAGTAGAGTTAACATGTGTCACACACATAGTTACACATTTTTCTTGTGATTAGAACTTTTAATGTTTACTATCTTAGCAATTTTCAAATATACAGTATAATATCATGAACTATAGTCACTGTGCTATATACATTACATCCCCATGACTGACTTATTTCCTAACTGGAAATTTGTACCTTTTAATCTCCTCACCAGTTTTGACCCACTCCCCAGCCCTCACCACTTATCTCTTCTCTGATTCTATGAGTTTGGCCTTTTCTTTCTTTTTTTCTTTTAAGATTCCACATATAAGTGAGAGTGTGTGGAACTGGTCTTTCTATGCTTGACTTATTTAGCGTAATTCCCTCAAGGTCAGTCCATCCATGTGGTCACGAATGGCAAGATTTCATTCTTTTTTATGGCAATAATATTCCACTGTATATGTGTATGTATCACATCTTCTTCTATTCTTGGACATTTAGATTGTTTCCGTATCTTGGCTGTTGTAAATAATGCTGCTGTGAACACTGGGGTGTATATATCTTTTTGAACTAATGTTTTTGTTTTCTTTGGATGAATACCCAGAGGTAGAATTTCTGGATCTTAAGGAAGTTGTATTTTTAAATTTTTGAGGAACCTCCTCACTGTCTGCCAGGGTGGTTGCACCAAATTATATTCCCACCAACAGTGCACTAGTGTTCCACGTTTTCCATGTCTTTGCCAATACTTGTTGTTTTTCTTTTTGATAATACCCATTCTGACATGTGTGAGTTGATATCTCATTGTAGTTTTGATTTGCATTTCCCTGATTTTTAATAATGGTGAGTATATTTTCATGTACCTGTTGGTTATCTGTATGTCTTCTGTGGAAAACTGTCTATGCAGATCTTCTGCCCATTTTTTAATTGTTTACTTTTTAATTGGATTGGTAAGGTTTTTTATTATTCACTGGTATGAATTCTTTCTATATTTTGGATATTAATCCCTTGTCAGACATATGATTTGCAGGTATTCTTTTCCCGTGAGGTAGGTTGCTCTTTCATTCTGTTGATGGTTCCCTTCATCGTGCGGAAGCTTTTTGGTTTGTCTTAGTCTCGCTTGTTTGTTTTTGCTTTTGTTGCCTTCACTTTCCATGTCAGATCCGAAACATCATCTCTAAGACCAGAGTCAAGGAGCTTACTGCTTATGTTTTCTCCCCAGAGTTTGATGGTTTTAGCTCTTATGTTCAAGTCTTTAATCCGTTTTGAGTTAGTTTTTGTGTATGGTGTAAGATAGTGGTTCAGTTTCATTCTTTTTCATGTGTCCAGTTTTCCCAGCACCATTTATTGAAGAGACTGATCTTTCTCTGCCTTATATTCTTGGCTCCTATTTCAAAAACTGGTTCACCGTATAGGCATGGGTTTATTTCTGGGCTCTCTATTCTATTCCATTAATCTGTGTGTTTTTCTGCTAGTACCATACTGTCTTGATTGCTATATACTTGTAATATAGTTTGAAACCAGGGAGTGTGATGCCTCTAGCTTTGTTGCTCTTCTTCAAGATTTCTGTGGCTGCTTGGGGTCTTTTGTGGTTCCATACAAATTTTAGAGTTGTTTATATCTGTGAAAAATGCCATGGGAATTTTCATAGAGATTGCACTAAATCTGTAAAACACTTACAGAAAGTTCTACTCTGTGAGACCGTCTCCTTTTAAGCCCTGATTGAGGAGTGCCCACTTTTCCCCAAGCCCAAGTGAGCCTGGAGGATTTCAGAAAGGGTGACTCCAAATACACTTGGCCCTGCCATTTCTAGGGCCCAGTAATGAGTGTGTCTCAGAGAAGGCAATGGCAACCCACCCCAGTACTCTCGCCTGGGAAATCCCATGGACCGAGAAGCCTCGTAGGCTACAGTCCATGGGGTTGTGAAGAGTCGGACATGACTGAGTGAATTCACTTTCACTTTTCACTTTCATGCATTGAAGAAGGAAATGGCAACCCACTCCAGTATTCTTGCCTGGAGAATCCCAGGGATGGCAGAGCCTGGTGGGCTGCCATCTATGGGGTCACACAAAGTCAGACACGACTGACATGACTTAGCGGCAGCAGCAGCAATGAGTGTGTCTGTAACAGGTACAATGTGGTTACTAGAGAGCTGTCTTGGGAATATTATGGCAGTTTCTTCCCTATGAGTTACACAAAAGGCCCTTTCTTGAAATATCTGTTTAAACTCCCAGTCTTGTGACTAGTAACTTTGTAAAAGCAGAATTTTCACTAACAGATGAAAGAAATAGGATGTTTAATTTGTACTGATGGCATTGGGATATGTTTTGCCCCCAGGGTGCTCTTCCTTATTTAGTCTGTATTTAGAACATTGAAAAAAAGTTGAGGAAACCTAAGGATTTAATTATGTAACTGTCATTTACCAGGAAGTTTGGTGGTTTTATAATTATACTTTGCACTCCAGCTTTACTGTGATAGAAACCCTTCAGATCTCTTCCAAGTTTCAGTCAGTTCAGTTCAGTTCAGTTGCTCAGTCGTGTCTGACTCTTTGCGACCCCATGAATCGCAGCATGCCAGGCCTCCCTGTCCATCACCAACTCCCAAAGTTCACTCAAACTCATGTCCATCGAGTCAGTGATACCATCCAGCCATCTCATCCTCTGTTGTCCCCTTCTCCTTCCCCGAATCCCTCCCAGCATCAGAGTCTTTTCCAATGAGTCAACTCTTCGTATGAGGTGGCCAAAGTATTGGAGTTTCAGCTTCAGCATCAGTCCTTCCAATGAACACACTGATCTCCTTTAGAATGGACTGATTGGATCTCCTTGCAGTCCAAGGGACTCTCAAGAGTCTTCTCCAGCACCACAGTTCAAAAGCATCAATTTTTTGGCGCTCAGCTTTCTTCACAGTCCAACTCTCACATCCATACATGACCACTGGAAAAACCATGGCCTTGACTAGACGGACCTTTGTTGGCAAAGTAATGTCTCTGCTTTTCAATATGCTGTCTAGGTTGGTCATAACTTTCCTTCCAAGGAGTAAGCGTCTTTTAATTTCATGGCTGCAAGTTTACCTGTCCCCTAAACTTGATAATCAGTGGGAGTTTTTTCAGTGTAATGATTGCAAATTAAATACCTGTCTCTTAATTAAAGCTAGCTTACTCTAATGCTCAAAATGTTGACTACATACAAACTACCACAAGCTCGTTCTATAAAACTGGCTTAAATGTGTGCTGTTGACTACTCTGTGAAAGAAGAGGATGGTCCACAACAGGGTGATGGTGACATGCTGGGGCCACATTCACCTGCCCACCCACCCGTCTGCCTGGTGCAGCAGAGGTGGGACGAGTGGGACTTGGGACCACCCTCTGAAGATGATTAGTATTCAGTTCAGTTCAGTTGCTCAGTCGTGTCCAACTCTTTGTGACTCCATGGACTGCAGCATGCTAGGCCTCCCTGTCCATCACCATCTGCCGGCGTTTACTCAAACTCAAGTCCATTGAGTTGATGATGCCATCCAACCTTCTCATCCTCTGTCATCCCCTTCTCCTCCCACCTTCAATCTTTCCCAGCATCAGGGTCTTTTCAAATGAGTCAGCTCTTTGCATCAAGTGGCCAAAATATTGGAGTTTCAGCTTCAGCATCCGTCCTTCGAATGAATATTCAGGACTGATTTCCTTTAAGATGGACTGGTTGGATCTCCTTGCAGTCCAAGGGACTCTCAAGAGTCTTCTCCAACACCACAGTTCAAAAGCATCAATTCTTTGGCACGCAGCCTTCTTTATGGTCCAGCTCTCACATCCGTACATGACTACTGGAAATGACTAATTCATTCGTTCTAATCCAGTCTTGTAGTCATGAATGGATTAGTATTAAAGATTATTACAAATATCCACTCCTTGGGGACCCTTTTCCCTGTGCCTTTCAGAAAATCTTTCTGTATGCTCACCATCATTTCTCTTCCAAATTCTCATGTGGGCCCCCTCGCCCTTTCATTTTCACCATAAGAACAGAGATGTTGTGTTGCTGAAAATCGGTGTAACAGTAGTATCTTCAAGTACAGAGTTTTCAAAGCTCTGAGGATACCAAATAAGAAAAGGAGGAATTCTGAAGCCGTTCGTTTTCTATTTCAGTAGCAGGATAAGTTGTAGATGTCGAATCAGAAGGGACCTAATTGCTATTAGAAAAGTAAAGAACTATTCCTTCAGGTGGAGCAAAAGGCAAAATGATACCTCTCTCTCTTCGCCCTCGCCTAGCTAATTTTTCTCATGGTAAATCCTTCTTTTCTTGGCTTATTTCCTAAAGGAGAAAAACGTGGGGAGATTGTTGTGAAAATTTTTAGAGAAACACTATGTACCCAAAGGCATAAAAAGCCACTGTAATCCATTCTTGTGAAATCTCATCCCTTAGAACATTTTCCTGAGACTCTGAGAGGATTCTCTCAGGAGTTTCCAAGAGGGATCTTTCCCTGAATCCATACACACCATTCATGGTTGAGCATCTCTGCCCATGATTGCCATAGGACTCACAAGTTATTGAGAACTCTTTAATTTAGCTGTGTCTTTCCAACAAAGAAACATCTTGCCTAAAAAGTTTTTCCTTAGTTTCCTGAGATTTTGAGCAACACAGAATCAGGAAGCTTACGGCCAGTGGAATAAGGTCACCATTTACTGCCAGTCGTTCTTAGGACCGAAACTTCTGTGTTTCTGAGAGTGAAACCACATCCACCTCAAAGAGCCCAAGGAAGTGTGTGGATCTTTGCTGTAGGTTTCCTGAGGATGTACAAGTAGCAGAGAAGGCATCTGTGAAACCCACTTGGAGCAGGTCTCATTCTCCTCCTGATTCCTACGCTCATCTCGCCCCCTACCCACTGCCCCCTTCCACTTGGAGGCTCCTCATGACCAGGCTGGGGACCTTCCTGTCTTCTTTCTCCATCTGATGTCTGTGGGCCCTGGGCAGCATCACTTCCTTTCTTTTTTGACTTTTTTTATATCAGAAGATTCAGCTCTCTACTCACCAGCTGAAATTCTTCTGTCAAAATTCTTTCTCCAAGGGCCCTCTCCTCTTTCAAGTTCCCATTGCCATGGATATTTTTACTCACCTTTCTGTTATAAAAACCACACCAAAGTTGGGCGAGTAATATGATGAACACCTGCATGATCAAGAATTATCAGAATTGTCATTTTACCATATTTTTCAAGTTTCTGTGTATACTCTATTCACACAAAGGGGTGTCACACTGATATTTCTGTGTGTGCCTTCCTCTGACTTTAATAAATGAACTCTGTCCACTGGAAGAATGGTTAATGTCTGTGTTGGATTCATAGGAATACCTTCCTTTATTCTGAAGGGTTGTTTTCAAGTTGTTAAGCTGTACATAACAGCTTAACAGAATCAGAATTGGGTTTTGGGTTTTCAGTTTTTATTTATTTATTTTTAATTTTATTTTATTTTTAAACTTTACATAATTGTATTAGTTTTGCCAAATATCAAAATGAATCCGCCACAGGTATACATGTGTTCCCCATCCTGAACCCTCCTCCCTCCTCCCTCCCCATACCATCCCTCTGGGTCGTCCCAGTGCACTAGCCCCAAGCATCCAGTATCGTGCATCGAACCTAGACTGGCAACTCGTTTCTTACATAATATTTTACATGTTTCAATGCCATTCTCCCAAATCTTCCCACCCTCTCCCTCTCCCACAGAGTCCATAAGACTGTTCTATACATCAGTGTCTCTTTTGCTGTCTCGTACACCGGGTTATTGTTACCATCTTTCTAAATTCCATATATATGTGTTAGTATACTGTATTGGTGTTTTTCCTTCTGGCTTACTTCACTCTGTATAATAGGCTCCAGTTTCATCCACCTCATTAGAACTGATTCAAATGTATTCTTTTTAATGGTTGAGTAATACTCCATTGTGTATATGTACCATAGCTTTCTTATCCATTCATCTGCTGATGGACATCTAGGTTGCTTCCATGTCCTGGCTATTATAAACAGTGCTGCGTATCTCAATAGATGCAGAGAAAGCCTTTGACAAAATTCAACATCCATTTATGATAAAAACTCTCCAGAAAGCAGGAATAGAAGAAACATACCTCAACATAATAAAAGCTATGTATGACAAACCCACAGCAAACATTATCCTCAATGGTGAAAAATTGAAAGCATTTCCTCTAAAGTCAGGAACAAGACAAGGGTGCCCACTTTCACCATTACTATTCAACATAGTTTTGGAAGTTTTGGCCACAGCAATCAGAGCAGAAAAAGAAATAAAAGGAATCCAAATTGGAAAAGAAGAAGTAAAACTCTGACTATTTGCAGATGACATGATCCTCTACATAGAAAACCCTAAAGACTCCACCAGAAAATTACTAGAAATAATCAATGACTATAGTAAAGTTGCAGGATATAAAATCAACACACAGAAATCCCTTGCATTCCTATACACTAATAATGAGAAAACAGAAAGAGAAATTAAGGAAACAATTCCATTCACTATTGCAATGGAAAGAATAAAATACTTAGGCATATATCTACCTAAAGAAACTAAAGACCTATATATAGAAAACTATAAAACACTGGTTAAAGAAATCAAAGAGGACACTAATAAATGGAGAAATATACCATGTTCATGGATTGGAAGAATCAACATAGTGAAAATGAGTATACTACCCAAAGCAATTTATAGATTCAATGCAATCCCTATCAAGCTACCAACAGTATTCTTCACAGAGCTAGAACAAATAATTTCACAATTTGTATGGAAATACAAAAAACCTCGAATAGCCAAAGCAATCTTGAGAAAGAAGAATGGAACTGGAGGAATCAACCTACCTGACTTCAGGCTCTACTACAAAGCCACAGTTATCAAGACAGTATGGTACTGGCACAAAGACAGAAATATAGATCAATGGAACAAAATAGAAAGCCCAGAGATAAATCCACGCACATATGGACACCTTATCTTTGACAAAGGAGGCAAGAATATACAATGGATTAAAGACAATCTCTTTAACAAGTGGTGCTGGGAAATCTGGTCAACCACTTGTAAAAGAATGAAACTAGAACACTTTCTAACACCATACACAAAAATAAACTCAAAATGGATTAAAGATCTCAACGTAAGAGCAGAACCTATAAAACTCCTAGAGGAGAACATAGGCAAAACACTCTCTGACATACATCACAGCAGGATCCTCTATGACCCACCTCCCAGAATATTGGAAAGAAAAGCAAAAATAAACAAATGGGACCTAATTAACCTTAAAAGCTTCTGCACATCAAAGGAAACTCTAAGCAAGGTGAAAAGACAGCCTTCAGAATGGGAGAAAATAATAGCAAATAAAGCAACTGACAAACAACTAATCTCAAAAATATACAAGCAACTCCTACAGCTCAACTCCAGAAAAATAAATGACCCAATCAAAAAATGGGCCAAAGAACTAAATAGACATTTCTCCAAAGAAGACATACAGAGGGCTAACAAACACATGAAAAGATGCTCAACATCACTCATTATCAGAGAAATGCAAATCAAAACCACTATGAGCTACCATTTCACACCAGTCAGAATGGCTGCGATCCAAAAGTCTACAACTAATAAATGCTGGAGAGGGTGTGGAGAAAAGGGAACCCTCTTCCACTGTTGGTGGGAATGCAAACTAGTACAGCCACTGTGGAGAACAGTGTGGAGATTCCTTAAAAAACTGGAAATAGAACTGCCTTATGATCCAGCAATCCCACTGCTGGGCATACACACCAAGGAAACCAGAAGGGAAAGAGACACATGTACCCCAATGTTCATCGGGTTTTCAGTTTTTAAATAATTATAGAAAAAACTGAAGATAAATTAATTTCAGTTGCTATTTAAAATATTTGTCTGAGAGAGTATCGTATTTTTTTAAACTTCTTATTTTGTGTTGGGGTACAACTGATTAGCAATGTTGTGATAGTTTCAGGTGGACGGCAAAGGGACTCAGCCATACACATCCATGTATCCATTCTCCCCCGAACTCCCCTCCCATCCAGACTGCCACATAACACTGAGCAGAGTTCCCTGTGCTGTTGGTTATCCATTTGAAATACAGCAATGTGTACATGTCCATTTCCCTAACTACCCCTTCCGCCTGGCAACCATAAGTTCATTTTATAAGCCTGTGAGTCTCTTTCTATTTTGTAAATAAGTCCATTTTTGTATTGTTTCTTTGTGGATTCCTCATATAAGAGATGCCATGCGATATTTCTCCTTCCCTGACTTATATCACTCAGTATGACACTCTCTAGGTCCATCCATGTTGCTGCAAATGACATTATTTCATTCTTTTTAATGGCTGAGTAATATTCCGTTGTATATATGTACCCCGTCTTCGTTATCCATTTCTCTGCTGATGGACATTTAGGTTGCTTCTGTGTCTTGGTTATTGTAAACAATGCTGCAGTGAACACTGGGGTGCATGCATCCTTTCAGGTCATGTTTTTCTTCAGATATATGCCCCAGGAGTGGGATTACAGGGTCATACAGTAGTTCTGTTTTTATTTTTTTAAGGAACCTCCGTACTGTTCTTCATAGCGGCTGTACCAATTTACATTCCCAACAGTAGTGTAGGAGGGTTCCTTTGAGAGAGTATTTTAAATTCAGGCTGTTAGAAAGAAGTTGAATTTAAAGGTGACTTATGAACTCTTATTGTTGTTTTGTATAAGCAGGTGTTTTTAAATTGATCACCAGAAATATTTGACCATGTTTAAGATAAATGATTTGCAACACAGGAGTTCCTTTTTGTTCTGGAGTAAGTAATTCTGGAAAACTAACCACTTCATGTAGCTTCATTTAAACTAGCCACCTGACAACTTTGGTAAATAATGACAAAGTGTTTGGGGCTTGATCTCAATAAATGAAACTGAAATTTATTTAAGTTAATTGATTTTGTCTTTTAACTACATTTTGAGGGCATTCTTATAAGGAGTTACATAGCCTTTTGTAATACTATACAGGAAGAGTCTTCACTAAGAGTGACCACTGAGTCAGCAACAAGTTATGAAGTGCCTGCTCAGTCCTGGGGATAGAACTGTGACCAGCACAGACTAGGAACACTGCCCTGCTGGAGCCTACTGGGGAGAGTGAGAGGATAACTGCAATCGCAAAATAAACTGTTCATACTTTAGATAATAAAAGCACTAAGGAGAAGATCATTGAAGGAAAGGAAGAAAGTGCAGTGGGACACCTGCTACTCTAGTCGGTGTGACCAGGGAAGGTCTCAGTGAGATGACACCGCAGTAATGACCTGAAGGAAGTCAGGGGGCTAGTGGAGCAGGACACACTAGACAGGGGCCAGCATTTACTAAGTTTGCAGGACAAGTGCCTCCCCAGTGTGTGCTGGGAGCCCCAAAGTGGGCTGTGTGTCCAAAGCAAAATGAGCAAGGAATAGATTTATCAGGCAGGAGGGAGGTGATGGGAAGGGCTTAGTGGAGGGGGGAAGTTATCCTTGCAAAGATCATGACATATGCCCAGGAGTGGGATTACAGGGTCATACAGTAGATGTGTTCTCACTCAGGACTTTATCCTGAGTAGGCAGGGACCTGCGGAGCGTTTGGGGCTGAGGGGGGCCACACCCGAGAGTAGTCATTGAAGCAAGTGAGGGGTGAGAGATGCTAGCGGGTTAGTGGCACCCAGGGAGTCCTGGTCAGGGCCGGGGCAGTTAGATTTTGGATAAAACTTGAAAGTAGAACCAATAGAATTTGCAGAAGATTGGATATGAGCTGTGAGGCAAAGAGAAAAGTCAAAGGTGATTTCAGTTTTAGCTTTAACTTAAAACCTCAATGGGCAAAACCCAAGAGGAGCTTATCTGGGGGATGGAGGGAAGTCGAGAGCAGAGTGTGGGACATGTTATGGTTGAGAACCCTACCAGACATCCAAGTGGGAATGTCCAGTTGGCTGTGGGGGCTCCAGGACTGGAATTCCAAGTGAGAGATGTTCGGACTGGGAGGAGAAATGGTGAAAGGTGGTGATCAGAGCACGAGCTGCTTGTGTGTGGATTCTGGAGGGCTGCCAGGTAACTGCAAAGGTCAGGTCTCAGGTAAAACCACACGAGCAAGTGTCTGAGACGTGAAGGAAACAAGGTCATGAGAGGGAAAGCCAGAGACCTGAGTGGTACTAGAAGAACCCTCTTTACAAACAAAATGTTGCCAAGCACTGTGACACGCGTGGTGCTGGGGACAAGGACAGAGAGCTGGGGACGGAGTGATCCCCAGAGAGCTGCAACAGGGGAGAGTAGCAGGTGCCATGCTCTGGTGACATTAGATTTAAAGCTGGGGAATTCTGAAAGGAGGGTGGAAAATGGTCAGGAAGCAGCAGGGAGGACCACGGAGCCACCTCCAGGCTGGGGGTCAAGAGATGCCTGCAAGGGAGGTATGTCTTGGGGAAGAAGCTTGGTGTTTTCATTAGAGCCAGCAAGTGAAGGGAACATCCTGGAAGAGGTTGAGATGGTGCTGTTGACTGTCCAGAGGGCACGGTGGACAGAGGTCAAGAGGAGGGGTGAGCAGGGAGCCGGAGCAGGGGCTGCAGAGAGCCTTGTGAGTGTGCGTCCAGGGCAAGAGGGGTGACCAAGGCTCTGCTTAGTGGTCAGCGTAAACTAGGATGAAATGTGGGTGGTGAGATGGTGTGGACAGAGTGGGTGAGACTGAGCAAGAGGCAGGGACCTTGCTGGCACCTTCAGAGTTCTGGGTCTTCTCCTGACTCCAGCCGGGACACAGAGGGGACCCCTCAACCCCCTGCCCATGGGAGTCAGCAGAGGGTTGGTCTTTTTCTGAGTGTTCAGCTACCCCCCAGAATCTGTAGAATCACTCCATCACATTGAGCTGTACCAGCATTTCTAGGCATTTTCGTGTGTCATCTCACATTATTGACATTGCATGATGGTATAACAGCCTTCATATCTTTAACCTTCTCAGCATCATCATAAAATGGTGTCTTTTTTTAATATATATACAGCTGGTTAAGGTCTTCATTTATTTTCCATTGCTACTCAAATTAGTATTTCCCTTTGAAGCTCCTGCCCTTTTTTCTCTTCTTTGGCTGGTGACCATCCAGTCTTGTTGATCTGTCAGACCTTCCCTCGTCCAAGGCTTTAGATGTGGTTCTTCCACCATTGCCAGCAATGATTTAATGAAGTCCCATATATTTTTGCAAGATTTGAATTTTCACTTTGCAGTTGACTTGTATATCACAGATATGCTAATAAAAATTTGTGCCTAAGCCTGGATGAAGCATGTGTGTGTGTATACACACACATGAGAGAGAACCACCAATCCAGTCTATCAGTAAAGATACCCGTGCTCCAAGATCCTGGGGGCTGGGTTTTGAAAACGAAAATTTGGGTCATAAGAACCCTAAGCCACTCTGTAACCGCCAGTTTAACTTAGCAAATCTGATGATTTCACGTGCTGGCATAGTTTCTGCTTAAGAATTTGCCTTTAAAATCAACCATCACAATAAATGACCCTTCTGATCTATGTCAGTACTTTGATCTTCCTGTGTTTTGATTTGTGGGATGGATAAGACTGACCAAACCACACAATCCCTTTCCACTATATATTTTTACTTAGAACTTCAGGAGATGGATGAGGAGGCTAGGTGGCCCCCCACGTGGGGTACAGAGACCAATTCTCATGAGCATCTTAGCGAGCTGAGCCGCAAATCCTAGACCAGCATCCCAGTGACCACACGTGGGACTGAGACCTGTCACAACTTTTCCTGTTTCAGGGATTGGCTTTTTCCGACACCATTGCTGAAGGAAATGTATGAAAAGTGTTCCTGAGAATTATTTCCTGTAGCATCTTACATTCCTATTTCAGTTGCAAACATGCCACTGTCATGACCCTGCTTGAAGCAGATAATGATTGGGACTCTCATTTCCTATTAACCTTGCCTCCCTTCCTGATTTATACCCAGAACATATTTATCCATTCTTCAAAGAAAGTCGCTAAGTTCTATACAGTACAATGTTTTCAGGATATGAACTACTTCATTCATTCTAAACTGATAGTACTTTATTTCTGTGAACCCCCAAGAAACAATGTAGGTTTCATTAATTGGGCCTCCAAAATATTTGGTTTTTAAGTCCCAGAAAAGTTTGATGCCATTTGCATTTTTTTATTTCTTCATTATTATGTTAAGAAACTATGTCTGTTTATAAACTCCACATGGACTTTCTGTATAATGGTTATGAGATTTTAATGAAATTTGAGAGTGTCTCTAGAGATCACAGATACTGGGGCCTTTAACATCGCAGTGTTGCCTAGCAACCTGGATGTCATTACATTTCCAGGCTCTGTAATAACATGATATACTTTTCTTTGCCAGTCCCTGATGAAAATGTAATGGAAATAATCCCTTTCTAAAGGTTGCAGTCCACGAGTGGGCGGCAAAATAGATTTTTTTCCCCTTTTTTTCATGGTTTGGGTAGGTTTTAATTCAGCACACAAATATTGTTTTCTGGATCTTGTACGTGACAGAATGAAATATATTCTAAGATGATATTCTTAAAAGGAAGACCTACTTTTCTGATCTCATGAAATACCATAGAAGTTGTTAACTTCTATGCTAACAACTATGGTAAGAGATACCATAGAAGTTGTTCGCATACATCAGTGTACTCTTACCATGTTGAAATGAAGGTTAAATGTATTAGTTGACTACCAGTTAATGCAAGAATGTATGCTTACTTCTAGAAAATTTATTAAACCTAAGTATTTGCAGGTATTAGAAAGGTTTTAAATGTATGTGTGCAGGCTAAGTCACTTCAGTAGTCTCCAGCTCTCTGTGACCCTACGGACTGTAGCCTGCCAGTCTCCTCTGTCCAAGGGATTCTCTATAGTAAAATCAAATACTTTTGAGTAATAGGAGCAAAGCCAGTCTACATTAGTAAAAGGTTTGACTTACTGACTATTTTTGAAAAGATACTTTGTAATTTTTCTAAAGTAGTATTTTTTAAATTATAAAAGTAATACACAGTTTGCACATGAAGTTCATAGCCGCATTGTTTGTAGTAGCCAAAAAGTGGAAACAATCTATCAGCTGATGAATGGATAAATAAATGTGATATAGCCATGCAATGAAATATTACTCACCCGTGAAAAGGAAATACTGATACACACGACCACAGAGATGAACCCGGAAAACATTTTGCCAAGTAAGAGACGTTAGGTGAAAAATGCCACACACTGTATGATTTCCATTTTTGAGAAATACTAGAATAGACTAATCTAAAGAGACAGAAATGTTGGTGTTTGCCGGGGGCAGGAGAGAACAGGGAATGGAGAGTGACTGCTAACGTATATGGGTTTTGAAGGGAATGATGAAGGTGTTCTAAAATCAGTCGTGGTGGTGGTGGTGATACTCCTTTGTGACTGTACTAGAAACCACCGAGTAGTAGACTTTAAAATGGTGACTTTTATGATATGTGAAATTGTTATAAAAAACTACAGTATCAAAGAAAGGGACTATGACTTGGGAAGTATATAACAGTATAAAGAAGAAAATAAGGGCGTCCTTAAACTTATCCATGCATTACTGTAGTTGATGTTAAACGTATATGTGTCTATGTGTATACACATAGACACATAAACATACATGTATATTGACATACATTTTCTAAACAAGCTGAGATTTTAAATTACAACAGTGAGAAAATTCATGTGTTTACCTCGATTGCCTCTGCAAATCATTGAAATGATCAAAATAAGTATAAAATTAAGTGAAAACACAATCAATCTCACTGGAAACAAGGTAAGGTCTCAGTAATAGATGCCTAATTTGGGAAGTTTCTAGAAGACACAGTTAATTAACAGAAAAAGTATTCAGAATTTAGGAGACCAAAGCCCACCATGGGGAAAGAAGCGGGAATACTGAGATGCTCTGGAAGAATTCCAGGCTCAGAGGAAGGGCAGGGCCCAGACCCAACCCACACCTCGGAGCTGCTCATCACAGGATCTTCCCCAGGCTGCCTGTGTGGTGTGCGCACCAGTAACGGACTTCCAGGCCGACTGCCCTGGTCTCTCTCTTTGGCTGCTCTCCACCAGAGTGGATGCTCCTCTCAAGTTAGGTCTTCATTCCTGTCTCTCTCACCCACCCCAGGGCAAGGCTGCCCACAGCTTTCCACAGCATCCTTCAGGAGCAGATCTCCCAAGGAACTCAAAGTGAGCTCCTAAAAATTCCTGAGGGCCCAGTACTCACTCATGAGGTCTTCATTTATGAAGACAGACAGACAAAGAAGAATCGCTGGACATTTGAGGGGAGTCTTTGGCCCAAGAATGGCCCCAGGTGAACCTGATGAGCCGGTGGCCACAGGGGGGAAAATATATATAAGAAAGAAGACTTAAAAAAAAATTCTAATTGGTATTCTCACAAAGACTTCAAAGACTATTGCATCCATAAAACAAAAACATGACTTTCACATTTTAAAACCCAGTAGAGGGATTGAATAACAGAATAAACTCTAACAAAAAGCCAAGTGAATTATTTATGAAACCAACTTGAAGAATTCTTTGTGCACACAGAGTGAGGGAAATGTTCAGAATTGTGGACAGGTCCAGGAAGCCCGACAGCTCTTCATGGGAGTGGTGTTTAGTAGGTCTGAGGATCCACCCACCTCAGTACCCTCCTGGCACAGAGGACAGGATGGGACGCTCAGCTGTAGTGTGGGGATGGGTTCCCCACACCCTTCAAGGACAGCAGTTTGCTTCTAGGGCCTCTGCATAAGTGTAAATTTATTTCCTTCTTTTCTCTCTTAAATGAGGCAAGTGTTACTGTTTGCTGTGAAGTGAAGATGTGTTCACTTGTGACAGGCCCTGATATAGGACAAACAGATTTTCCAGAACAGACACTGAGATGACTCAGCAGAGGGCACTTTAAAAAAAATTTTTTTTTTCACTTTTTAAAAATTGAAGTGTAGTTGGTAAACAGTGTTATGTAAGTATTGTACAGGTGTACAGTATAGTGATTCATCATTTTAAAGGTTATGCTCCATTTACAGTTATTTTAAAGTATTGGCTTTATTCCCTGTAGTTGTACAGTACATCCCCGTAGCTTGTTTTATACATCATGGTATGTAGCCCTTACTCCCCTGCCCCTCCCCTCTTCCCACTGGCAATGGCTACTTCTTTCTCTATATCTGTGAGTCTGTTTCTTTTTTGCTTCATTCACTAGGTCGTTATATTTTTTAGATTCCACATATAAGTGGTATCATACAGTATTTGATTTATTTCACATAGTGTAGTACCCTACGTATCCATCCATGTTGTTGCAAATGGCAAAATTTCATTCTTTTTTTTACGGCTGAGTGATATTCCATTGTGTGTGTGTATGTGTGTGTATCACATCTTCTTTATCCATTTTTCTGTTGATGGACACTTAGATTGCTTCCATACCTTGGCAAGTGTAAATAATGCTGCTATGAACATTGGGGTGCATGTGTCTTTCCCAATTAAGTGTCTTGGATTTTTTTTAATATATACCCCAGAGTGGAATTGCTGGATCCTGTGGTAGTTCTACTTTTAGTTCTTTTTTCCACAGTGTTTTCCACAGTGACTGCACCAATTTACATTCTCACCAACAGTGTATGAGGGTTTCCTTTTCTCTGCATCCTCAGCAACATTTGTTATTTGTGGGCTTTTTGATCTCCTTTTTTGGTTTGCATTTCCCTGATAATTGGAGGTTTTGAGCTGCTTTTCATGTGCCTCTTAGCCATCTGCATGTCCTCTTTGGAAAAATGTCTATTCAGGTCTTCTGCCCATTTTTAAAACCAGGTTGCTTGTGTTTCAGATGTTGAGATGTATGAACTGTTTATGTATTTTTGAGAATTAACACCTTATTGGTCATGCGTGTGTATGTGTTCACTCGCCGAGTCATGTCTGACTCTTTGTGACCTCATGGACTGCGGCACGCCAGGCCTGCCTGCCCCTCACCATCTCCCGGAGTCTGCCCGTGTTTGTATACATTGAATCAGTGATGCCATCCAACAACCATCTCATCCTCTGTTGCCTTCCTCCTTCTGCCCTCAATCTTTCCCAACATCAGGTTCTTTTCCAGTGAGTTCGCTGTTCAAATCAGGTGGCCAAAGTATTGAAGCTTCAGTGTCAGTCCTTTTAATGAGTTGATTTCCTTTAGGATTGACTGGTTTGATCTCCTTGCTGTTCAAGGGACTCTCAAGAGTCTTCTCCAGCACCACAGTTCAAAAACATCCGTTATTCTAGGCTCTCTGCCTTCTTTATGGTCATGTCATCTGCGGGTATTTTCTCCTGTACAGTAGATTATCTTTTCATTTCTTCAGTGGTTTTCTTTGCTGTGCAAAAAGCTTTTAAGTTTAATTGGGTCCCATTTGTTTATTTTGAAAAAGCACTTTAGGAATCAGAATTGTGTCTAGTGAAAACACTCAAGAAGTGCTGTCTTGGGGATAGCTTGCTGCTGTGTGGTGTTGACAGGACCTCCAGCCCATTGCTACTCAGAACATGATCCCAGACCTTCAGCAGTTTCATTACCTGGAAGTTTATTTGAAGTGCAGAATCTCAGACCCCACCCTGTGCCTGTTAAATTCAAGTTTGCACTTTGACGTGGTCCCCAGGGAGTTTTAGAGGTGATACTTACATGGTCTAGACGTGACTTCTAAAAATCCAGAATGGGTAGTTAACAGAACACAATTTGAGTCTGAGAGACTCCCTTTTCAGAACCTAGCCTGTCTTTGCCAATTCCAAACTTTGGGTTATGCTTGCTGAGAAGGGGTTGGAACTCTTAATTCCTGTCTGTCTCTTTGTTTCTGGAAGACCTGCTGACAGATCTTTTTTAATTTTTCTTATATTTGAAGGTGATAATGACATTCAAAACTGACTCAACTGTTTAGGGTTTCTGTCTCTAAACGCTGTTTTATCTAGTAAAGAATTCACAAGAGAAGAGACTCTGAGCAGCACTAGAAGGGAAATATCAGGAAGAGAATACTGGTTAAAGAACACTGTGAAACAGGCTAGTAGAAAGTAGGATAGTTGTTTTATTTGCTAACATGGTCATATCTGCCTGCTCACGCATTAGTAATGCAGTACAAGGACGGAGGGCCCAGCTTGGGGTTTGGCGGAGGTCAGGGGCTCAGCAGGCTTGCTGCGCCATCAGTTCAGGCACAGAGGCTGGCCTGTGGGGATGGGGGAGTGTCGAGTGAGCCCTTTTAGACAGTCACAGCCCAGTGGCTGGCCTAAGGGAAGACACTGGAGCGTAGCTAGCAGCTTCATACCTTCCTCTGTCACTTACCTGCTGTGTGTCCTTGGACAAGTCAAGTAACACCTCAAAGCCAAGTGCTGACTTACCTGTTACGGTCCTTAAATGAGGATTACCGGGGATAGTTTTGCATGAGGTTTATCGTAGTGCACTGCATCCCTTGTCACAGCCCAGAGAAAGCCGTGGATAAAAGACATACCTACAGGCGCACACACACACGGATATATATTTTGGAAACAGCAAGTGTCTATGTAAATATCCAGCACCCAGACGTACGTGCCTACCATATTCTACACTTACATCCTTCTTCTTTGCTCAGTCAAGGCTGTGTCTGTCTGAGAACGCACATCCTTCTTGTCAGGGACCCACACCTTCTGCCGAGGTCTCCAGTGGCAGCCAAATCCGAACATACTCTGCAGGATGCCCGTGTTTTTATTGCCTGCCTCTGCAAGAGCCTGGGGCTCTGAAGTCAGTGTTCCTGCAGCCACAGTCAGATACTAGGAGGCAGCCCAGGCCCCAGCAGACTCCCAGCCCTGGGTGGGGTGGGGGGAGTCTCTGCTGCCTGCTTCCCCACGTCAGGGCCCGGCCTCTCTGTGTCTACCCCAGAGTGCATGGAGCAGTCAGCGGGGCCGCTCATGACTTATGCATGAAGCTGCTCCCATCTGGCCTCTCTCAAGGTCTTGACCCTTCCTGGGCCCCTCCCTGCCGCTGACGCATAATCCCCGGCCCCTGGGGAAGCCGAGGCCCACGGCCAATTACTGTGAGCACCTCCGTGTGCCCCCCGAGGAGCTCCTTGTGCCTTGTTAGGCTTAATTGCCAGGCCACTGAGAGCTGGAGCCTCTGGTATCATCTCATCGGTGGCCCCAGGGCATCCTGAGGCCCGATCCTGAGGATGGGCAACGAGGCTCCCAGAGTCCACTGCGAGGTGGCGCGCAGGCTGGCCGCCTCCATCACCGTGACAAAGGCCTGAGGGTGGCGACTAGTGTCAGGGCCACAGCTGCAGCACCCTACACAGGAGACCCATCACCGCCCAGAAACTTCCCAGGGACAGTGCAGCCAGAGTCAGGCTTCGTTTTCCTGAGCTCCTGAGCCCTAGTGAAGCTGGAGTGCTCACTGCTGCTAAGTGTGGGGCCTTCTGGTGACTCCAAAGACTAGGAGACAGTTTTCTTCAAAGTTATTGTCTTGAAAACAGTGAAAGTGAAAGCCACTCAGTCGTGCCCAACTCTTTGCAACCCCATGGACCTGCCAGGCTCCTCTGTCCATGGAATTCTCCAGGCAAGAATATGGGAGTAGGTAACCATTCCTTTCTCCAGGGGATCTTCTCGACCCAGGGATTGAACCCAGGTCTCCTGCATCACAGGCAGATTCTTTACCATCTGAGCCACCAGGGAAGTTCTTGTTACTGTCTTGACCACCCTCTGAATAATGACACAGAAGCCAACAGTGTATTGGGTGTTTTCTCAGCTGACCACTAAGCTGAGTCGTTGACCTGGCCAAAGTTAGAGCCACCCTTGGAGGGGAGGTAGGAATACTGTATTTTCCCCAGGTGAGAAAACAGAGGCACAGGAAGCCAGGTGAGTACATGGGACATCCAGGATTTGAATCCAGATTTAACTTAACATCTTAACTGTTGTGAGTAGTGTCTATGGTATCACACTTATTCCAAATAAGGAAGACATTGTACACCTTAAATGATTAAGGTGGTAAATTGTGTCTTATGTGTATTTTAATCACCATTTTTAAAAAGTAAAAAGGAAGATTTGGCAAAATCCTCCAGGGACCTGTTTTATAAATCTGTTGCTGATGTGAGTGTCTAACTGATCTCGCTGTTTTATCAGTAGCCTGAATATGTCAGTCTCTAATTCAATCACAAATTCTAACTCTATCTTTTCTCTTAAAATTGCCTTTTCTCAAAACAAACAAAAAATGCCCATCTCAGAGGAAAACCCCAGCCTTTCCCTTACCTGCAAGGCCCCCAAAATTTGGTCTGCTCCACTCCTGGCACATCTCAGCGATTCCTGCCACTTTTCTTCTTGCTCGTTCCAATCCCGACGCACCTGCTAGTCCTCAAACACAACCCAATCCCACATGGCCTTCTGCCTCCTTTAGGTCTTGACTCAGGAATCACCTGGTCAGAGGGGCCTCCCCTGGGTAGCCTCAGTGAACAAGATGCCCCTGTGCCCTCTGACGCCTGACCCAGCTCACTTTCTCGCCATTACACTCATCGTCTTCATGTGCCTTGTCTATATGCTTGTTTATTTTCTATCGAGTATCTCCCCCACTAACATATATGAACTATAAGGTCTGCTTTTCACACCTTTTCTGTGTCCCTAGGTGCATTAGGTGCGTGCATGATCAGTCGTGTCTGACTCTTTTTGACCCCGTGGACTGTAGCCCACCAGGCTCTGCTGTCCATGGGACTCTCCAGGCAAGAATACTGGGTTACCATTTTCTACCCCAGGGGATCTTCCCGACCCAGGGATGGAACCCACATCTCTTGTATCTCCTGCATTGGCAGGCGGATTCTTCACTACTGCGCCACTACCGTAGCACCCAGAATTACACTGGACCTGTGGTTTGTCTGGGTAAATGAATGGTTTTTGTAAACTTTGCACCTGTTCCTCCCTAGACGGACTCAAGCCACAAGCTGTCCTGCAGAGCCCACTCCTTCGTGGTAGATTTGGCCCTGTGGCTAGAGATTGTGTAAGAGGCAGTGTGATGTAATGACAAGCATCATGGGCTGCAGAGCCAAAATAGCTCATTTGCAAACTGGCTCCACTTACTAACCCTGTGACCTCAGGTGGCTTAACCAGCAGTGTCCTGGTGCCTTCATCTGTGATATGGGGGTCTAATAATGCTCTCTCCTTGTGTAGAGTTACTGTGAAGATCAGGTGAGTTACTGCTGCAAAAGCAGTCAGAACAGTGCCCAGCACGTGGGAGGTACTCGCTACCTGTCAGCTCTATGGTTTTTATTGATATTTATCTTTGGATCTGCCGTGACACCTGCTACAGCAGCCTCAACTAAGTCGGCATTAATTAGATTGACATATCCCCTGTTGGGGGGACAGCCTAAGTGAGAGTGGATAGAACATTGGATTGGCAGGCAGCAGACTGATTCCCAAGCCACCCCTATTTCCTGACCACATTCAGCAAACGTGCTGAGCCCTGCTTTGTGCCACTGTCTATGCTGGGCATTGGGCAAAGCCATTAGGAAGCATTCTACCTTGTACCCTACTTCCCAGCCTGCCCCCTTCTTTTTAGCTTCTGCTCCCCCTGGCTTGTCCCTTACTTAGGACTTGTACTAGCCACTTGAAGCTGCTCCCAAGCTCTTGGTTCTCATGGGTTTTGCCTGGTTTCACCTTCTACCCTGACCCTGTCTTCCTTGTGGACCACCTAGACCAGAGGAACATTCTTTTTTCATAGCTAGCAAAATTAAATCTTTATTTTCCAATTGTACAAATAACATCTGACCTTTAGTCATAATCATTCAAACATTGCAAAAATGCCTATGAAAGTTAAAAATCCCAGAAAGGGGAGTCCAGCTAAACATACTATCCTATAACTGCCCTTTTGCACTGCTGGTGTGGCATGGAGGTTTCAATCTGGTTCATCGACAATTAATAAATAAGAAGCATATGGTTTCCACTGCTGTGATCTGGAATACCACTGCATTCTCGGACTTCTGTTGAGTGATTGTATCAGAAAAGAAAGGCCAGAATCACTAAGAATTCAAAAGAGAGTATCAAGATAATAGGGCAAACCTGACAATAACAGGTCAGATGCATTCCTGCCAGACAGCTTCAGGTCTGGTCTGTATGTCAGACACACCCCAGTGCCTGTCACAGCCTCATCTCCCATTAACAAGGCCTGACATGTTTAGAGTGATCCTCTTTCCTTTAGCATAGAAATTGTGTAAAGTCACAGTAGAACTCATAAACAGTTCAGCACAGAGAACACCAGGGGACAGGACCCCTCCATGGTGGCCTTCAGTAAGGACACAAATCTAATTCTGAGAGCCAGGTTAAGAGTGATTTTAAAATATTACCTGTATGGAAAAATGACTAGATAGTTAAATGCAGTATCCAGGTGTTTATCTAAAAGAGGCTGTGAGAGCTCCTCCAGGCTTGAAATCTGCCTTACCGAGACTATTTTGTTCATCATAAGTTTTCTGTTTTGAATTTGATGACATTTTTGTTTTTAAGCTAGTAGTTTCATTTTAGCATACCCAGTAATGAAATAAACAAAGTGTGAAATGTGAGACACTGCTAGTTAAACATTTATACCAGCCCTATCCTGTCATTTCTGGAAACTATTAAAATGTAATGTTTTTATATGAAATCATTATAAATTTATAACAAGTCTAATCTGTGGCAACGCACTGTTCCATGGTCTGTGAGTTACTGCTCTAAATTTTGGGTGGCAGATGCTTTCCCTAAGAGAGACAGGGCTGGGATGACTAGGTCCTCTGATGTAGTGTAAGAATATGTATTCTAATTTGCATAAAACATGAGTGCTGATTATGCAGTTTGATTTGAGACCTTCTAAAATATTTTTCCCAAACAACAGTCTTGACAATCAGCTCTCTTACAACAAGGAAGTGCTGATTGATTGTGACTATTTCCCTGAAGACTTTCTACCCCCAGTATCTCTATTAAGGATGTATCTGTAGAGATGATAACACACACACACAAATCCCTGAATCTTCAAGATGGGTACAATAATTGGGCTGTTCGCAGATGTCAGGTTCTGCAGGACTTTTACTAAGCCCGAGGGCATTCTTGGGTTTGAAGATGGGGATTCAACTCAGGACTGGACTGCATCTGTCTTCCAGGGGTAGTGTAGATGTGGGTGGTCCAAAAGCTACCCTGTTTGGGGGTGTTTGAAGCATATTGAGAATGCCTTTTCACCTCACAATATCTCTGCCCTTCAGGGCCTCCCTGAAACTCATCATCATTTCCTAAAATTCCACTATGGGTTTCACTAGAGGTTTCTTTGGGAAATGAGCTCTCATTAATAGGCATGCAGTCTTGGAAACGTGATATCTTTACCCTTATCACAGTTAGTTCCTTGGGAAAATAGTTTTCTAGCATCTTTCCAAGATGACAGGGAGCTGAGAGCAACTCCTTGAAGAATGTGGAATGTAATAGCATGGCAGAGCCTTGGTGCCATGGGGGTAAGGAATGATGGTGACCCAGATCACCAGGGGTGAAGGATTCACGAGGGAGGGGTGGGGTCAGCGAGCTACTGTGGATTTATTTCTCCAATATAATGGACAGCAAGTGTTTACCTGTGCAAGAGAGCACAGTAGTCCTCGCCTGCAATTCCATATATCTGTGATTAATACGTGATACTGTAGTAAACACAGTTTCTTTGGTGAGCTGGCCTGAACCTGGCAGAGCTTTACTTCTCTGTCTCAAAGTGAGGCCCTTGTTTCCTGAGCTTCTAGGGCCTTTTTACAGGTTGGCCTCTGTTATGCTCCTTTCTGGTTCCCTCCTTTTAAAAGCAGATAAAGTTACAATAAAAGAGCATTCTATTGTGTCTTGACCTCAAAGAGCTCCCAGTCAGGAGGCCTATTACCACACATTGTTTGTAATTAGAAAGTAAAATTAAGAAGAAACTTGAACAGAAATGAGAATTACAGACAAACATGACCCATAAATGGGAGAGCTGGTTGAAAACCATTTTCCATGCACATGCCTCAGATGGCCAGAGAGGCTGGTTTGTGATGGAGGCAGTCTATGAAGATGGCTGACGGTAAAGCTTGAGAAAGGAGAAGCCCTGCCAAGTCCCTCAGGCCTTCAGTGAAAGGGGATTGGTCCTCATGGTTTCAGAAGGCCTCTGCCCATGAGATTGTGACCCCAGCACAGGCTGTGCTCACTCACAGTGGACTGATGGGAGGAGGAGGGTTATGGGGGTGCCTGTGAGGCGCTGACCACAGACCTCCTCTCACGTGCCTCATGGGTGGACTACATATCCCAGTGTGCCTTGTGCTCAGGTTCTAGCCAGTGGGGTGTAGGTAGCACATGTTTGTGGTCTGTGGGTTGGGGCTGCTTAGGAGACAGAGGCGTCTTTTCCACGCCCTCTTTGTTAGTTGGATACACAGGGCTGTGAGGCAGTTGAGCCACAAGATGGAAGGTGCATGTGCCTTGGAGGCATCAGGCCACCTTTGAAGCTGGCACTGAGCTGTCGGTTACAGAAGATGATTATAAACTTCCAGGGTGCTAAGCTCCCGAGATTTAGGTGGAGCCATGGTGGGGACTATCTGATAGTTCGTCTGGCATTATTTTCATTCATGTAATAGGTGTTACTCTATAGAAGTAAGATGGAAAGTTGTTTTACTCTAGTTATGATTGGCTTCATATTAACACTCTCTTACACCAGATTGTTAACCAAATACATCAGTACAGACGCATGCCTATTTCATTGGCTCTCTGAGAGCCTTATCTGGTTTGTACTCAGTGAAGCAGGTTAGTGCTTAGTGAAGACAGACCCTGCTTGTTCTAGCCAGTGGGAACCAGATGTCCAAAGAGGCTTCTGAGGTGGGGCGGTCCAGGAGCAACGGGTGCCACACTTAGAACTTCCCAGAGTAAGCGGGAGACAGGAGGCTTGGGGGAGGTTGAAGTCAGATGGTGTCTGAGATTCTTTAAGCCCAGAGAAGGCTGCTGGATACTATTAGCTTGGAAGGCAAGTCGGTTGAAGAAACGCATTGGAAGGAAAGAGCAGAAGGCAGATTTCGAGGCCCATGGGCACCATTCTGACTCATTGGGTGGAAGATGCTACAGATCTGTTTTGCTTGAGATTTGAAAACCGTATGCCCGCTCTTTCTGGTTCCCTCCGTTAAAAGCAGATAAAGTACAATAAAAGACCACTTTATTGCATCTTGACCTCAAAGAGCTCCCAGTCTAACAGGCAGGCCTTGTTAAGTGAGTGGGCCTTGTCTGACCTCAGGAGCTTTCTCATTCCCTGTCAAGTCACCTGCCTTCCTCCATGCCACACAGCTTCCTGTTTGGCTTTGGGGCTCTGCAGAGGCTGGGAACCTAGTCTAAAGGAGGAAGTTAAGCAAAGAGGAGCCAAGTTGCTCTGCTGGGCACATCAAAAGTGTGCTTTTCTGGGAGGGGAGGTTACCATGGTGTTAAGTGCTTTTGGCTTCCTCTTTGTGTCTGAAGAGTCCTGAGCCTGGAATCAGAGCCTGGGGAGAGCGAACTGCTACCTAAAAGAGGTCAGCAGGGGGTGGGGATGGGGGTGGTGGTTGGGGCTTGTCCCAGCAATGTGATGGGGGATGGGAAAGCGCTAGTTAGCAGGGACCAGCTAAAAGCCCTAGAGGGCCACCAGAACTTGATACAGACTTCTGAGTTGTCTTTTTTGAATGGCCAATTCCTTCTCATACTCTGAGTAAATACTGTTATAAATATTATTCAAGAAAGCATGAAGGGAGTGGGACCAGTGTGTGCCCTCACAGGGGCGGCGTAGGTGTGGCCTCACCATCCTCTGTGGCTACACTGACAATTGGAACACTCAACGGGGAGGGAGTCAGTGGGCTCCGAGTCCAGGTGGTAGCCCAGAGCCGAGCTGGAGGATGCCTGTAGCTGAGTAAGAGTACGGGGCCACAGCTAGATATGGGAGCAGTCTGGAGACATCTCAGCACTCTCAAATACACTGCAGCAGTGTTTGTCCTTTTATTCTTATTTTGTACCCAAGGAAATGTAAGATGTTTTTCCTAGTTGCTTCTCCATATAAAATTTAAATGCCATAGATAATATATATATATATATATATATATATAATTGTGTATATTATAAGGGCTTCCCTGGTGGCTCAGATGGTAAAGAATCTGCCTGCAATGCAGAAGACCCAGGCTTGCTCCCTGGGCTGGGAGGATCCCCTGGAGAAGGGAATGGCTACCACTCCACTATTCTTGCCTGGGAAATCCCATGGACAGAGGATCTGGCGGGCTATAGTCCATGGGGTCACGAAGAGTCACACACGACTGAGCAATACAATAATGTACATATGTCTGACTGTGTCCTTTATCAGTATATATGTAGCAGTCCTTGGGGGTGGACGGCAGACAGGAGATATCTACACCTTGTAACTGGAATAAGAAGAGAAAGAATGAAGCAGTGACTTGCCAAACACCTGAAATTTCAAATTATTTCAGAATACCTCTTTGCGAAATTGGCGGTTATCCCATTTTTCATCAGTTGCAACCGGGTGAAATCCCTGGTGTATTTCTGGAAGACCAGTCCATGGCTTTTGTCCATCAGAGGTGTGTGGTTTCTACCAGAGAGCCCCTCGTTTGACTGCTTTTGTGCAGCAGGAAGGACCCTTGGTCTCTGCCTCCATGTCCTCTGGTTCCCAGCCTTCTGCCAGCAGTCCCACCGAAGTACTTCCCACAAGGCTAAGTTGTCACTTCGGAGAGCAGAGGCCTTGACTTACGAGCTTCTAAAGGGGGTGTCAGGTGGTGATGCAGGCTGTGAAGTTCCTCTCCAACTCAGAGGCTTGCTGGCTGTCCAGAAGATGACTCTCGGGAGGCTTAGCCAAAAGGGGTGGCCACTCTGAGAGCCAGCTGGGAGGGAAAAGTTTATCATGTGATGTCCTTAGAGGTTTTGTTTTTATTTTTGCCGGATGAATGAGGGAAATTTTTCATTATGAGATCCTACACTTGCCATGGAGTCACAAAGAGTGGTACGTGACTGAGCACATGAGTGTGCACACGTGCGCACGCACACGCACACACACACGCACACACACACACACACACACACACACACACACACACGCCGCCACTGATGCTCCTGAGAAACCCTGAGTTCTCATGACTAGGCTTTCATCCTGGAAGAGCATGATGGAGGCAAATATCTAGTGAACCTCCCTGCTCTGGAGGAAGAGGCCCTGCAGCTCAGTCTCCATGAGGACAAAGTCTCATTAACTTCTCTGCAGAAAGAAATCACACACAGCTGGCAACAGTACCCAACACCTTTGAGACTTGGAAATTCGAACTTCTGGATCTTTTCTGTGATGACAGAGGCACCTCCATTGATGCAGACCTTGCCAAACACAAAGATACTTCTTGAAAGCCATAGTAAAGAGTGAGCCATGAATTTGTTGAAAAAGAATACTCCACAGTTCTGGAGTTGCTTGATGCAGGCTTAACTTTCATTACTGTTAAAACCTAACTACACACACACACACACACACACACACACAAGCTATTTATAACAGTAAACCTTCAAACTGGAATTTATTCTGAAACAGGATTACTTTTTGGTTTATATGCACAGTAAACATGTAAAAAATAAAGTGGGTTGACCAAAAAGTTTGTTTTTATTTTTTCTAAAGTGTCTGTCTACAATGTGGGAGAACTGGGTTCGATCCCTGGGTTGGGAAGTTTCCTGGAGAAGGAAATGGCAACCCACTCCAGTATTCTTGCCTAGAGAATCCCATGGACGGAGGAGCCTGGTGTCCATGGGGTCGCAAAGAGTCGGACATGACTGAGCAACTTCACTTACTTACTTACTTACCATCTTACAGAAAAACCCAAATGAGTATCTTGGCCAACCTAATATATAATTCTTTATACCAATTATTTCTACATTATATTCATCTTAAAGAAACAAAATTGCAGTGAAGTATCACTAGTTACATGAAAACTCTGGTGTTTTTCTGGAGGATGGATCCATAACTTTTAGTCTTAAAAAGGCCCATGACTTGAAAAAGAAAAGAAAAAACAGAAGGTCAGGGACAGGCTGCCCCTCTGTAGGGGGAGAGAAATAGCTATGTTAGAATTTTATAAAATGAATCCTTCAGCTTACACTTTCATTATCTTTTTAGATTAAATATGAGGGCACTAAATATGATGAATAGTAAGTCTGCATAAAATATGGACAAGATCTGTGTTTGTGAAGGAATGACTCTTACCAATCACATTTATCATGATGTAATATGAAATTATAAAATATATATCATGTGCCTGGAAATATACCCATGAAATAGCATAGAGAATTTATGTCCATATTAATAATGGCATGATGGTCAAAATAATCGAGGACTTATTTTTCAGAAGGGTATCGTGACCTTGACAGGGGCGCCATGGTGATACTTCCTTTATTTCATGGAGGAAAACCTACATAAAGAAAAATTATTCTGTGTCATTGACAGTAGGAATGAGGTACCCTGGGCTCTACATTCCATAGAAGGCCCCATCTGAGGGAAAACTTACGTGCCCAGCGCTCCAAGGGGAAATTGGCTTTATGTTTGTATTTGATAAATGGGGTGAGGGTAGAAAAGGCCCCATTCCTGTTTGCCTGTTCTGAAGCCTGCTTTTGCCTTTCCTAGGCTTCAGTTCTACCTGAGGGACAGGACTTTGAAGCTGATTCTTATTATTACAGCTACTAGTAATACTACTACAGTACTATTATAGGTCCCTCTCAGCTGTCTGCTCAAGAAATGTTGGTTGTTGGCGAATGGGGAAGTTCCATGCTGACCTCTGAAGAAGACTCAGAGTTTGGCTTAGATCATCCCAAGCTGAATGGACTTAGAGGCTGGCTCCCAGGAACCAACCTGCATAGCCAAGGCTTCTTTGAGGATGACCCCAGAGACCTGCAGTTTCTGAGCATGCATTGTCTTCTGCCCCGGTCAAGTCACAAGAGCCTGTGACTGCCTTCCAGGAGCTGTATTAGGTATGGACAGAGAGACGGAAGGATGTTGTGGTGAGAAGACGAGGCTCTATAAATGATACAGTTGGGGTGGGGGGCGGTGTATGTGGTCCATTCAGGAGGAGTTCAGCCTTCCATCTTCTGTTGCCCTTGGCATGGCCTGACCCCCAGGGATCCTCTGGTCTCCCAGATATGCCCCATCTTTTTCTTCTTTTCACCTCCTTTTGATCCATTTAGTTAATTGAATCAGCAAATCTGCCTGTTCATAACTTTCCAATACCGTACTTGCTCATGTAGGGAACAGATTCTAATGCCTGTTATAAATCAAGCTCTACACTAGGGATTACCTTGTATTTATGTTGCCCTCAGTGAGCCCAGAGTAGATGGCAGGAGCAGGGCAACATGTATGCACTGGGATGATTCCTTTGGAAGAAGGGCCTCCTTTTTTTTCCTGGAGATACTAGGACTGCTTAGAGAACGTGGTATCAGAGATGAGTCTGATATATATGTGTATGGTATAGACATGCAGATATGGAAGGAGGAGCCCTCCAGAGACAGGAAGAGCATGAGCAAGAATGTGGAGGCAGAGAAGGGAGATCCATGTATACGGAAGAGAAGGAAGTTTTAGATGGAGGTTTTCTTAATGTTTTTATTGAAGTATAGTTGATTTAGTGTTTCAAGTGTATAGCAAAGTGACTCAATTATATATACACACACACACACACACACACACACACACTTTTTCAGATTCTTTTCCATTATATGTTATCACAAGATATTGAATAAGGTTCCCTATGCTATACAGTAGGCCCTTGTTTATCTGTTTATATATATAAGTATTAGTATGTATCTGTTAATCCCAAATCCCTAGTTTATCCCCCCTGCTCTCCCAGTCCCCTTTGGTAACCATAAGTTTGTTTTCTATGTCTGGGAGTCTATTTCTGTTTTGCAAATAAGTTCAAATCATATCATTTGTATAAGTTGGTTTGTATCACTTGCACATGGTGTTGTTAGATTCTGTGTATAAGTGATATCTTATGCTATTTGTCTTTCTGTCTAAATTACTGCACTTGGCATGATGATCTCTGGGTCCATCCGTGTTGCTGCAGATGGCATTAGTTCATTGTTTTTTTCTGTTGTGTGTGTGTATACATGTCCAGGTGTGGGACTGCAGGATCATGTGGTTTTTAAGGAACCTCCATACTGTTGGGCATAGTAGCTACACCAGTTTACATTTCCACCAACCATGTAGGAGAGTTTCCCTTTCTAGATGAGTGTTGAATGCATGAAAGAGAAGAGGAAGAATGAAGTTGGCCAGATGAATCAGAGCCTCAGTTGGCAGCGGCTTGGCTGCCTCTTGACGTTTTGAGAGCCAGGGAAACTATCTGTGTTGTTTCCTGCAACGTTGTAGGCTGTCAAAGGATGTACGTTAGTCACTCAGTCATGTCCAACTCTTTGCGACCCCATGGACTGTAGCCCGCCAAGCCTGCCAGGCTCCTCCATCCATGGGATTTTCCAGGCAAGAATACTGGAGCGGGTTGCCGTTTCCTTCTGTAGGGGATCTTCCCTACAGATCTTCTCCTGCATTACAGGCAGACTTTTTACCATCTGAGCCACCAGGGAAGCCAATATAGGCTGTTAGGGTCTCCCTTTTTCTTAGACCATGAACTCTAAACTAGAAATATGCACAGTTAGAAATATTTTTATTTTATGATTTGTCCAAAACTGAAGAAGCATTTAGTATGCTAAGGACTTGAAAGCAACAGACACGCAGCAAGTCTAGTTAGAACAAGTGTAACTTTGCGTCCATTCCTGGGATAAACTTTAAAGCTGGTACAGTGTGCCTTTGAACTCAGCTAGAGCTGCAGGGAATGGGACTTTTATTTAGCGCCTGTTCTATTCAAAAAAAAAGAAAGGTATAAATCTTGACTTGTGAATCCTATGATTTTTTATTTTTTTGCCTAGATACTTGTTCCTATGTCTAAAAAGGGGGAGATTCCAGTGACTAAATTCTGTAATTGGAATTCTTTGAAGATAATCCCGAGTAATGACTCATGTATTATAGGTTATTTTTAAGCCATGAGAATAGTTGGAAGCTCATCAGAAAAGGCGATGAGTATACGTGACAGAGCCCCCAATTCACACAACTGACTCACGCTCTTGTCATGTTCACTGCTGTGTACTCCAAAATCCTGGGGAAATGGCTTTTAAAGTGAATGATTTTAGAAGAGGAGAACTCAGGGATATAGCATCGCTGCTTGCTGTATTTTACCTGAGATTTATTTGCCACAGCATACATGAAAATGTTCTTATTCCTTATTCATTTTGCAGTTATTATGAAAAGTCATCCACGATGAAAATGAACATCAGCTTGAAAATACTAATCTAAGCTGGAAATCATTCAGTGGCAAGATTCAGGCTTAGTTTAATCCCATTTCAGACACCCTTGCTCCCTCCCCACGTCTGGTATAGAGGCGCCTCCTGCCCCGATGCTGGGAAGGATTGAGGGCAGGAGGAGAAGGGGACGATAGAGGAAGAGATGGTTGGATAGCATCACCGACTCAATAGACATGGGTTTGAGCAAACCCCGGGAGATGGTGAAGGTGGGAAGCCTGGCGTGCTGCAGTCGATGGGGTCACAAAGAGTTGGACACAACTGAGCGACTGAGGAACGGCTTGTTCTTCCCAGCCCCGTGTTCTGAGCACTCGTAGAAGCTCTGAGTGGGTGCTTGCAGAGCTCACCTCTTGGAGAGTAGGAGGACCAAGGACTTCAGTAGCCAGAAAGGATGGGATTAATGCTGTGAAAGAGGAAATGTAGTGTTAATTGTGTGACAAGTACAAGAAAGAGACAATAGGAACTTTGAAGAGGCCGGTAAAATTAAATCCTGATGTCATAATGCATTCAGACTTGAGTGGCGTGTCATGTTGAAGGTGACAAGGACCATCCCAGTGAAAGCATGTCCTTGGTGAATCAGATGACCCACTTGGTAAGCACTGGTTGATCATCTCATGAAAACACCTTCCTCCCCTGCTGAAAGCCCATAAGCAGGTCCCCAGTGTGTCAGGATAAACTCTGGAGTCTTGAGCTTGGCTTGAGAAGTCCCTCTGACTTCTGCCCTAACCCTCCTCGTACTCTCACTGCGGCTCTTCTGGACACAGATAGAGTGGCCAGACTCCTCGTTGGCCAGACTCTTGCTCACCCTTGAGGCGTTCCCTATCCCTGGAGCTGTGTCCCCTCCCAGCCCCCGCTCCCATGCTCACCTTTTTCCCCTGGCAAATCTCTCCTGTCTCTGCAGGCTCAGGAAACATCTTGGTCTTCCCCAGTGTAACATTTCATGGCATGATTGTGCTTTGTTTTGGCACATAGACTGGATGGTCTTTGATGAACTGTGCTATTCGCATCCACCAGCAGTTATCAGAGTGCGTGGACTGTACATAGCAGACACTCAGAGATCAAGAGGGAGGGAGGGCGGAAGCATGGAGGAAAGAATGAAGTGGGGAGGGAGAAGGAGAATTGAAAGTCTGTAAGAGAGTGAGCCAGGTACTAGGAATAAAACATCAGTTAAAAAAAAAAATCCCCTCACCCCCAAGGAGCTCACAGCCTGGTGGGGAAGAGAGCTTTGAACTGAGTTACGAAAACTACAGCATGAGAAAACATGACAGCGGTGCAAGTCACATGCAACCAAGTGTGCAAAACCCGCTCAGGGCAGCTCCTGAGCACAGATCGCAGGGTCAACGGGGAGCAGGGGCCTCCAGCAGGTGGGTCCAGGCGGTGGAGCGAGGAGGCTGCCCTGGGTCACACGCGCCCTGGCTGAAGGGTTACCATCTGCAGACACAGGTGCCCACTGGACCCTCCTTGCTTCCTCTCGAGATGGTTGGATCAGGCCTGTGCTTTGTGTAGGGACACTGAGGGTCTTTGGGCTTCCCCAAATCACCAGAAAGCCCCAGGGCTGCCCTCCTGCGATTCCTGCAGGTTCTTCCCCCACCCCCACTCCCATCTCTCTCTTGCATGAACAGGAAGAGGGATACTTTCAGCATTAATATTGTTCTGATGAGCTGCTTGAAGTCAGGTTTACCCTCTACCCGAGCTTGCCCAACAACCTCAACAGTTGCTGTAGTGCTGTTATAATAAAGAATACACGTGGCAAAGTATATAGAAGCTTATCAGACTTGGACATTAACCAATATTATTTTGTTTAAAGTGTAAAATATATATATATATATATATGTTTACATTCATATACATATATAAGCTAACCTAAAGATGCCCAAAGTGCAGTCTGAGTCACTGCTGCTGCTGCTGCTGCTGCTAAGTCGCTTCAGTCGTGTCCGACTCTGTGCGACCCCATGCACTGCAGCCCACCAGGCTCCCCCGTCCCTGGGATTCTCCAGGCAAGAACACTGGAGTGGGTTGCCATTTCCTTCTCCAATGCATGAAAGTGAAAAGTGAAAGTGAAGTCGCTCAGTCGTGTCCGACTCTTCGAGACCCCATGGACTGCAGCCCACCAGGCTCCTCCATCCATGGGATTCTCCAGGCAAGAACACTGGAGTGGGTTGCCATTTCCTTCTCCAATGTCTGAGTCACTGTTTATCCCGTAAACTGTGTAAAAGTGAAGAGAAGGGTGCGTGAGCCCTGCTGCGGCTCCTCGCTTCCCTTTTCCGTCCCATCAGTAATCTTCTCCTGGGGTTCCCAGTGGGAAAGAAAAAGATAATTAGCTCCTGGCTGTGGGAGAGGCTGCAAGGTGGCAGAAGCATATTCATTGTTATAGATGACTGCAGTGCGACTGAAACTCGTAGGATGCAAATTGAAACAAGACCACAGCTTGTCGGTGGTTTGCTTTTTGTTCCTCTGCCTCTTTATTAGGCTGCTTGCGTATTTCTTATATGGCTTTAGCTCTAATCACAGTAGCAACATTCTAATTATCAGGGGCCTCTGAATCAGCTTTGATGGCAACACAGACAAGGAAGGTCTGTTAGAAGCCTCAGCTTGGCAGCAAGTCGAAATGGAAGCTTTAGATTGCCGTGCAGGCGTGCCAGTGTCCCAGGCGACCTTCTCCTCTCCATGCCCATCCCTCACTCCTGGATGGGAGTGCCCTGTGGCTGTTTCTGATACGACTGGGTGCACTGGCCTGTCCCCATGCACAAAAGTGCACATGGAAACTTGACTGTGAACTTTCACCTCGTTAACATCCACTCCTCCTACGGTCCTGTACTCAGCAGTGACCAAGAACCTAAATGGAGGCAGAGAAACATATTAAACCATTCTGGCAGTTTCTTCTATTTCATCCACCATTTTAAAAAACCGGTTTGCATTTTTCCTCCAAAAATTACTTGATTTAACACATCTGCTCAATTTTTGTGCTTTCTTGGCTCTTAAGATAGTGAAACTTGTTTCTGAATGGCTTAGGGAATGTTCTTCTTTCAGATGATCTTATAGGTGCTTTAGGTCTTGGCCTTTTCCCGTTAGCCTCCACCTGAAGATGTAGCCCACTTCCTCCCATGACCCTCAGGAAGAGTAGCCTTGAGTCCAAGGGCAGAGATGAGAGGGGTGCCTGCCCCACTGGGAGCGGATCATGGAATGCAGGGCCAGTGAGGAGGGTGACTCGTGTCTGCCACTCATGCATTTCTGTTCTCCTGGGTGCAAAGTCTCACACGACTTTGCACTTGTGATGCAATCCCTAGAATGTCTGATGGTAACATTGGTACAAGAGAAAAGAGGAAATGGGGATTTGAGGGATGAGGTTGTCTTCGAAGTTTCCTGCACCCTCTCAGGTATAAAGAATCCACGGTAGAGGCACGGAGTGTGCTCAGTGAGGATGACCTAGGCACTTGTGTTTGTGCAGTCGTGAAATCAGAGTCATGATATAGCACTGTGATGGTTCCAGCATCAGGGTTTCTCTCTGTAGAGTGCTGTTCTACAGGTTTGGGCAGGTTTCCATGGTGGAGGTAAACTTGTGGTTATCCACATTTCCCCCCTCTGTTTTCATCAGGGGTGCTGCTAGGCCAGCTTCTCCAAAGATTGCAGTTTGGAAACAAAGTCACAGTACTTTCTCTGTAGTACTTTTTCTGAACCAGGCCTAGCCCTCTGGTCACCATCTGTAATGGCCACCTATTAAGACAGTAACGCACAGGGCAATAATGCAACAAACCACTGCAGAACTCTGTAGCATTGCATCAAATAAGCATTTGTTTCTTGACCACGTGATTGCAAGTCATCTGGGTTTCTCTGATCTAGTTGAGACTCAGCTAGGTCTGGCCCAGCCCACAGTTTGGATCAGCCCCGCTCCATTCCTCACGGCCTGTGGACCAGTCTGAACAAGGCCTCCTCCTGGCAGTGGCAGAATCACGAAAGACCAAACACAACCATCTGAGTACATTCCCGGCCTCTGCCTCTGTCGTGTTCACCAACATCCCATCGGCCAAGTCAAGTCACGTGGCCAAGGCCCAGTGAACAGTTGTTGAACATAATGTAAACTGTCACACCATCGCAGGGCCTGGCCACAGAAGACAATCACATATCAGTCTCCTCGTTCCTCTTTTGCTGCTTATTCTGAAACACAGCTGCCGATGCTGAAGGATCCTAACATCTTCATGGTATAACCATGGCACTCACGGCAGAATTAAGGGCTCACATGCTGGAGAACAGATAGGCTCTTAATCCAAAGGGAATGCCACACCAGTCTGGGATGTTCCCACATAGGATGACTCAACAGCCAGACTTCCATCTGGAAATTTGAGGAGACTGGTCCTGTCCTCAGCTTAAGAACCACCCTCTTACCCCCATTTGCCGGATACTGTTTGTGCCCGTGTGTGTCTCCTCTCCTGGCTCTGATGTCCTTCAAGGGAAGCTTGTCCCTCTGTCTCCTATTTCCCCCTCAACCCACCCAGTTCTATAAAAGACTCCAGTGAACACCGAGAAAACAGCAGAAGCTCCAGTCTTGCATCACAAATGGTTATCACTATGAACTTGGGCTTATTTTCCCATCATTTTAATCAGAGAACATTTGAGATAAAAAGACATTGGTCTTGTAGTTCAGCAGCATCAAGTAGAATAACCTGCAATTGGAAAAGCTCTATATTATACTGCCCAATTGGAGAAGGAAATGGCAACCCACTCCAGTACCCTTGCCTGGAAAATCCCCTGGACGGAGGAGTGGGGTAAACTGCAGTCCATGGGGCCACAGAGTCGGACACGACTGAGCGACTTCACTTCACATACTGCCCAATACAGTAGCCACTAGTCACATGTAGCTCTGAGCACCTCAAGTGTGTCTAGTGGAACTGAGTTTTAGGTGTTATTTAATTTACTTAATTTAGATTTATACTTAAATAGCCACATGTGGCTAGTCACTATTGTATTACAATATAGATCTAGTCAAACACATCAGTAGATTTTTTTTTTTATTTTTGGCTGTGATGGGTGTTCGTTGCTGTGCACGGGCTTCCTCTAGTCGCAGTAAGCAGGGTTGCTCTGTAGTTGCGGTGGTCAGGCTTCTTGTGGTGGCTTCTCTTGTCTCAGAGCACGGGCTCCAGGGCACACAGACTTCAGTAGTTGCTGTGCTCAGACTTAGGTTGTCCCATGGCATGTGGGATCTTCCTGGACCAGGGATTGAACCAGTGTCCCCTGCGTTGCAAGGTGGATTCTCAACCACTAGACCACCAGGGAAGTCCCCCGTAGATATTTCTTGAATGGATGCATGAATGAATGAGAAAGAGAGAAATGACTCCTACTCCAAGGTCACACAGCTGACGCATGGCAAAACTGAAATAAGAGCCTGGGGAGTGGGCAGGCGGACCCAGGCACTGCCCCCACCCCCAACACACACACTCTATCACCTTGAGGCCTGTTTGCCTTACTTTGGCCTTACTTCCGTACTTGCAAGCTTCTAGCAGTATCTGAATACCTCATGGTCAAATAGGTTAGGGAAAGAAAAAAGAACAGAAGAACAAAACTATTTTTCTGCCTTTAGTAATTTGAAGAGTGAGCATTAAAAACTCACCGAAACATCAAATAATTTTTACACAGTAGAAATAATATATACTTTCCATCCAAATTAAAACACATGCTCCCAGCAATTTAATTATGCAAATATGATACAAGCAGCAGTGAAACAGTGTTAAAGGGGAGGAATGAAGATTGATAAGCTGAAATTTCTGGTGACATTTTCTTTTTTAATTTCCTCTTTTGGTTAATATTATGCTGATTTTCATGCACTGCTTAGGTGGAGACTTTGTGATAAGTGCCTCTACAAATTTATGCAAATAATATTAATCACCTTTGAGACAACAGCAGCCATTCCCAGCCCCATTGCCCACAAGAGTTAAGCAACCGCACTAGATGGATCTTGAGCTCTGAATGTGATTAAATTCGCTGGTAAGCAAAGCTGCTGTGTCGACAAAGCTGTTTTCCTTTAGCTGCTTGGAGAATTCTAAATTCAAAATATAATTCCCACCTTTATTCTAAAGGCGCTAGAGGTAAAGGACCTGCCTGCCAATCCAGGAGATGTAAGAGATGTGGGTTGGATCCCTGGGTTGGGAAGATCCCCTGCAGGAGGGGATGGCAACCCACTCCAGTATTCTTGCCTGGAGAAGAGGAGCCTGGCAGGCTACCGTCCATGGGGTCACAAAGAGTCAGACACGACTGAGCAGCTGAGCACGTTTGCTCTCAGGGGCAACTGAACTGGTGCCCAATCAAAAATTGAAGAGTGGGATTGGTTGTGTTGCCCTGTTCCACTAGTCCTTTGCAGTCAGGAACTCTGTCTTAGGGTGGGTCCTTCACAAGCTAGCTTTGAGGTGGGGATGCTGGTACAAGGAGTTCATTGAAAGTGCTCCCTGGAGAAACCTGTAAGGGGTTGGGAGGCCCGGGATGGGGAAGGGGAGAAAGGTGGACAACAGTGGGATCTCAGGCAGAGCTCTGATGGTAGGTAGGGTGGTCCATCCTCATTTCACAGGGACACCGAATGTTATTTATGCACCTGAATTTGTCCCCATCTGAGACTGGGGCACTGGGCTCTCATCCGTGGCCCTCCAGTCAGTCACTGGCAAGAGCCATCCTGTGGGACATGACTCCTAGGCACTCACCACCCTCTGGGAGTGCGGGCTGGGAGGGGCTCTGCAGAGCTGGGAAAAGAGCCCCCGGGGATTGGGTAGAGCACTGGCAGTGTCCCTTGGAGATACGCCAGCTGACTGCAGGCACCCCCAGCTTCTCCAGAGCACATGGTCTCTCTGCCCTGGAGTCCCCCTGGGCACTGCAGGGCTTCCTAATGTCCAGGCAACCAGGATTTCATTCATAATGGCTATTTATTATTCCATCAGGTCGCATTGGTATTTTAACAGCAGTCTTCAAGTTTTAAACAGAGAGGTGAGCTGTAGAGGGAATATGTAGCCAAGCTCATGAGGAACGTGTTCAGATCAAGACAGCTAGCCCTTCATGGGCAAGGCCAATCCTGAGGAGCCCATGTAATCCAGGAATTAAGATCTGGTGTTTTTTTGTTTTTTGGTTTTTTTTTCAATGTATTTATTTTTAATTGAAGGATAATTGCTCTGCAGTATTGTGTTGGTTCTGCCAGACAAGATCTGGTGCTTTTCTTCAAGCATCTGGGAATTTCCATATACATTCTGGGGGTGCTATAATGGTTCTTTCCCCATCATGGCTAGAATGTTCAAAGCTCGATATCTGAGCAGCAGAATGTGTTCTGGTGCCCTCCTGCCACTTCTGCAGCCCTGGATGTAGTCAGGGGCAAGACACTGAAATTCCAGGGGCAGATACCCCTGATTCAAGGCACTCAGATACTATTGGAGCAAAACCGGGGCCCCAGACACTGTCTCTCTTTTTGTTTACTTCCTCCCTTTCAAAGAAGGTGCTCCTCTGATGGGCTGTTTCTGGAGAAGCAGAAATGCTCTTTCGAAGGTGAACATAAAAGCTCTCTTGGCAAAGAAATTTCTTTGTTCCATTTGAGAAACCTCTCTGCCTCTGAGAGGAGGGAGGGTGGGGGACCGTGAATCCTCATCAGCTTTCCCCCAGGTTTTCAGAGATTCCCCTGTTCTCCCTGTGGCTCTCCATAACCCCTAGTAATCAGGCTCTCAGAGCTGCTAGAGATCCTAGGGTTTCTTTTAGGATGGCAAACTCGGGGGGCTGGGCCCGGAGCCCAGACAGCAGGAGAGGAACCAGATTTGGGTTGGCTCTCTGGGTTGAGACAGACTAGTGGCTTCGATACTTCCACCTTTATGAAATGAGGACATCATGTGAAGGGGGACTTGTCAACTGTAAAGTGCGGTGCAGTTTTCACTGTCGGTGCTGATAATGGTGGTGAATTCTGGGTCTCAAGACCTCACAGTTCCATGCGTGTACACAATGTGTTTGCATCTGTGCACGTGTATGTGTGTGTACTTTTTCCTGTCCTGGAAAGGGTGGTTGGTGTTGCTCTGCCCTCAGATATCAGCCCTTCTCCCATCCCCACCCCCTGGAACAGGGAAAGTGAGGAGCCCCCTTCTTCACCCAGGCCCTACCAGCAGCAGAGCGGGGTGAACGCCACGCTTATTCCTGATCCCCTCCCCCGCCTCCAGCCTCTACAGAGAGTCTGTCAAAACAATGTCAGTTTTATTTTTTATTATGGACATAACATGCCTGAAAACCAGAAATTTAGAGATGAGGAAAAAAATCACAATACAACAGAGGATGAGATGGTTGGATGGCATCATCCACGCAATGAACATGGGTTTGAGCAAACTCCAGGAAATGGTGAAGGATAGGGAAGCCTGGCGTGCTTCAGTCCACGGGGTTGCAAAGAGTCAGACACGACCTAGCGACTGAACAGCAGCAGCAATTCGGTTTGAAGGCTCCTTTAGCAAGGGTCATTATTCTCCAACCAACATGTTTCCTCCTCGTTTCAAATTCTGTAATGTTGATAATAATGTGAGAGACTGTATCCAGTCATCATTGTTCGGTACATATCAGGGTATAATTAATGCAGGACAACTTTTCATATGTAATAAAATGAGTAAGATCTTTAGAAAAAGCCCTCTAGTGGTCTGCCTGGAGACCCCACCCTGCCTGGCCCCACCCATCGCCAGGCTCTGTAAGTGCAAACGCTAGAAACCTACCTGGGGGAGTTAGCAGCCTGGCCAAAGAAGGGGGAGACCACAGGCATCTGTAGAGTGGCTTTGGGGTGCAACAGTTTCGCCTCCAGCCCCACACCTGACTGTACCAGCAAGCTGACTTCTGAAACCTTCAGTGCATTGACTCCTTCTTGAGAGCTGGTAGAAGTGGCTTCTTGCTTGTTCAGAAGCAACAGGGGACCCACATCCATAGGACACTCCCCTGACAGCTCCATCAGCTGAACCCTAGGAACAGTGGAGAATGTTCCAGAGAGTTGAAGTTCTCTCACCTTCATTTTCTGGTATGTTTTCTTACCAGCTTTAAACTTCAGGAGGACCCCTTACTGCATGTTATTTTCCCAGAGCTCTTTTTCTTTTGGACAGAAAGTATCTTCCTCCAGAGGCAGTTTCCTTATTGTGGGGGTTTTCCTGGTACTGGGGTCCTGCTGGGAGTGCCTGAGGCTGGTACTCTGCGGGTTGCCGGGGAGGGAGCTGAGCCCTGATTCTCCCACTCGCCTTCCCTGCCTGGCCTCCCTGGAGAGCTGAGGGAGTCTGGGTGGAGGACAGGCTCACCTTTTTTGTGGCAAATGCTCTGCAGTCAGCTGGCAGAAGTGGTTCCCTCTTGTCTCCTTATAGCATCTCTTTCTCTCCTCAGCCTCTCTACCTCTCTCTCTCGCTTCCTCTCTCTCTCTCTGCCTTCCTGTCTCTTTCTCTTTCTCTGTCTGCCTTGTTCTAGAACAGGCTTACAGGGTGTTCCCCCCCCCTATTTTCTGGTGAAATATTTCTTTACAAGAATTAGACCATTTTTTATATGGGTCCCTTTTTTCCCCCATATTGCTTGAGAAGCTTTGAATGGACATTTAAAAAATATCTAAAATAAATAATTTCAGACAAGAAAGTTGTGTGCTATTCAAAGACCAAATCATCCTTTCTGTCCTTACATGTACGCCGTGCAGTTCTGCAGCTCAGCTGGTAAAGAATCCACCTGCAGTGCAGGAGACCTCAGTTTGATTCCTGGATTGGGAAGTTCCACTGGAGAAGGGATAGGCTACCCACTCCAGTACTCTTAGACTTCTGTGGTGGCTCACACGGTAAAGAATCTTCCTACAATGTGGGAGACCTGGGTTTGATCCCTGAGTTGGGAAGATCCCGTGGAGAAGGGAATGGCTACCCATTCCAGTATTCTGGCCTGGAAAATTCCATGGAGTGACTTTCACTTCCCTTCTGTCCTCACATGTGTGACATACAGCAGTCTTAGATCCCTTGCGCCTCCAGGACACGCCTAACTTCTGTGGTGTAGGTCAGCATTATGCACAGTACTCCTTAACAAAACAGTCCTTTGCTTATATACCTTACAGGCTGTAATTTTCTTACATTTTGTGTCATTAGTGGTTGTAACTTCTTTGCAGAAGGGAAAAAGTATTTCAGTTTACGATACTGTTTCTTGTATTTTTTAGTCTGTCCCCAAGAAACATCAGCTAACACTAAGAAATATTTTTGTAATTTCCAATCCCATTAAACTTAGTGATAATATGAAGATGAAGGTATTCTCATCTAACTACTTATTTATATAATAAATAAAAGAAATTTATTAACTTTCTTAATTTATTTATTAAATAAAATAGAGATTGATAAGTATTCAGAGTCACTGAAGGCATCAGTCCTACTGTGTCCCTGGTCATGAAATGTGACTCTTTACACGCAGATCATCTTACTGTGAAGGCAACCAGCATTATATGCCCCAAGCCTTGGTTCCTAACTCAAATTCAGCTAATTTAGAACTCCCTCATACTTTATTTTCTTTGCTGTCTTTTAAAAAATTATTTTTTTTACAAAGACATACATAATAATTGACCATATTCTCCTCATTGTACATATCATACCCCTGACTCGTTTATCTTGCAACTGAAAGTTTGTACCTCTTAATTCCTAACCACCCTCCCCGCTAAGCCCCCCTCCCCTCTGGAAACTAGCTTTTTGTTCTCTGTACCTATAAGTCTGTTTCTATTTTGTTAAGTCATTTTTTCCTTAGATTTTACATACAGGTGAAATCATAGAGTATTTTCCTTTCTCTGCCTGACTTACTTCGGTTGGAATGATACCTTCTCAGTTCATACGTATTGTCACAAATGGCAGGATTTCATTCTTCTTACAGCTGAGTAATATCCCACTGTATGTCTGTGTGTGAGCACATGTGGGTGTGTGTATACGTATCACATCTTCTTTATTCATTTATCAGTGGGCATTTAGGGAGCCTGTGTATCTTGACTATTGTAAATAATGCTGTGGTGAACATAGGGATGCATATGTCTTTTGAAATTAGTGTTTTGGTTTTCTCTGGATAAAGACCCAGTAGTGAAATTGCTGGATTATATTGTATTTCTGTTTTTAGTTTTATTGAGGAATCTCCATTATGTTTTTCATAGTGGATGCACCAATTTACATTCCCACCAACAATGCATGAGGGTTCTCTTTTCTCCACATCCTTGCCAACACTTGTTATTGCCTGTCTTTTTGATAATAACCATTCTGACAGGTGTGAGATAGTATCTCATAGTTTTTATTTTCATTTCCCTGATGATGTTGATCTTTTCATGTACCTGCTGGCCATCTGTATGTCTTTTTTGGAAAAATGTCTATTCAGATCTAAAATTCAGATCTACCCATTTTTTATTGGAAGTTTTTTGGAGTGTTGAATTGTATGAGTTCTTTCTTTATTTTGGATATTAGCTCCTTATCAGATATATTCTTCACAAATATCTTCCTCCATTCAGTAGGCTGCCTTTTCACTTGTTGATAGTTTCCTTTGCTCTGCAAAAGCTTTTTAGTTTGACATAATCCTATTTATCTATTTTTGCTTTTGTTTCCTTTGCCCAAGGAGACATTTCTAAAAAATATTGCTAAGACCAATGTCAGAGAGCATACTGCCTGTGTTTTTTTCTAAAAGTTTTATGGTTTCAGGTCTTATGTTTAAGTTTTTAATCCATTTTGAGTTTATTTTTGTATATAGTAAAGAAAAAATAGTCGAATTTGCTTCTTTTCATGTAGCTGTCCAGTTTTCTCAGCACTGTTTATTGAAGAGATTATGTTTTCCCCATTGTATATTCTTGCCTCCTTTGTTGTAGGCTAATTGCCCATGTAAGTGCAGGTTTATTTCTGAGCTATTATATTCCAATCATCTGTATATCTGTTTTTGTGCCAGTGCCACACTGATTTGATGACTGTAGCTTTGTAGTGTAGTTTGAAATCAGGGAGCATGATGCCTCCAGCTTTATTCTTTCTCAAGATTGTTTTGGCTCTTCTGAGTCTTTTGTGTTTCCATATGTATTTCAGAATTATGTGTTCTAGTCCTGTGAAAAATGTCATTGGTATTTTGATGGGGATTCCACTGAATCTGTAAGTTACCTTGTGTAGTACTAGCATTTCAACAATATTCTTCCAGTCAGTGATTGCGGCATACCTTTTCTTCTGTTTGTCTTTTTCAATCTCTTTCAGTAATGTCTGTTTTCAGAGTATAGGTCTTTAACCTCTTTAGTTAGATTTATTCATGGGTATTTTATTCTATTTGACGTGATTGTAAATGGGGTTTTTTTGTTAATTTGTGTTTCTGATAGCTCCTCCTTAATGTAGAAATGCCACAGATTTATGTGTATTAATTTTGTACCCTGAAACTTTGCTGAATTCACTGATGACTTCTAGTATTTTTCTGGTAGGATCTTTAGGATTGTCTATATATACCCTCATATCATCTACAAGTAGGGACAGTTATACTTCTTCTTTTCTAATTTGGATTCTTTTTACTTGTCTGATTCTTAAGGCTTCCAGTTCTGTTGAATAAAAGTGACAAGAGTGGGAATCCTTGTCTTGTTCCTGATCTTAGAGGAAATGCTTTCAGTTTTTCACAGTTGAGTATGATGTTAGCTATGGGCTTATCATTCATAGCCTTTATTAATTTGACATATGTTTCTTCTATACCCACTTTATAGAGAGTCTTTATCATAAATGGATATTGAGTTTTGTCAAATGCTTTTTCTGCATCTGTTGAGATGACCATATGGTTTTATTCTTTGATTTGTTAATGTGTATTCACATTGATCAGTTTGCAGATTTTGAACTAGTATTGCATCCCTGGAATAAATCCCACTTGGTTGTGGTGTGTTATCCTTTTAATGTATTGTTGAGTTTGTTTTTCTCAAATTTGTTTGAGAATTTTTGCATCTGTGTTCATCAGTGATTTTGGCCTGTAATTTTATTTTTTGCGATATCTTTGTCTGGTTTTGGTGTCTGGGTGATGATGGCCTCATAGGGTGAGCTCAGAAGCATTCCTTCTTCCCAAATATTACTCAGTAGTTTGAGGAGGAGACATGTTAACTCTTCTCTAAATGTTGTTAGAATGCACCTGTGAAGCCATCTGGTCCTGAACTTCTGTTAGCTGGGAGTAAAACTCCACTCTTAATAAGTATACTAACTACTATTTTTTTGTAACTTACTTGTACCACTTGCCTTGCAAAGAACACAATTATAAAGAATCTTGTGCCATTGTTAAAAGCATCTTTAAAGAAATCAGTTTAGAATTTATCAAAGTTTTGTTTCGCTCACGTGTATAACCATCAGTTTCATGTAAATAACAATTTACCTTTGTAGACCTTTCTCTGCTTCACTATCAACTTTATAAATTTTTGTCCTGCTTTAAAATCTCTGTCCTTAGGAAATGAGCTGTTGTTTTGACTCTCCCTTTCACCTACAGCTGTGACATTCCAGAGTCCCATTCAGTTTTTTCTTCCCCCTTTATTCAAATCTTCTTTCCTCATTCAAGGGTGAATCAAAACATAAGTTAAGCATGAAACTTTAAAGAAACTATTTGTGGTTATTTCTTTTCCACAAAATTCAAATCCATTCTGATACTAATATATCCATCTCACATATCTTTCTTCAAAGACCCAGGACTCTTCCTTTGTTTAAATGGCATGTAGCCACACAAGGGGACTCCCTGCCACCTATTTGGAGAGCGTGTGGAAGTTGAGCAAAAGAGTAGCAGAGAAGCACTCTCGGAGCCCGCATTAGTGTTGCTCTCCGTAGTTCACGCTTACATACATTTATAGATAAGCATGAAGCCTCCAAAGAGGCTTAAAGCAGGTGTACCAGGTAAAAAAGAATGTTTGTCTTTATTTATTTGTGCTTATATAAATATACAGTCCAAACAGAAAAACAGCCCATTAAAAAAAAAAACAAAACCCAGTCACCTTGGATGTCCAAGAATTTAGAACTGAAGGAAGCTAGGATATCAAATAGGACACCGTTTCCTTGTAGCCAAGGCTTTGGGCCCCTCCACTGTGCTGGGGGGAATAAAACACAGTGGCTAATAGAGTGTTTAGTGGCTTGATAGACCTCCAAATGAGAGGAGAGCCTCTCAACCCAGTTCAGAGGGATCATTTCAACAAAGGTTTCTGTAGGTTAAGCCCTCTCCAATTTGCAACCCCTTTCACAAACCTCTAGTTCTGCCCTCTTCCCATCACCATGGCAACACTTCTAATAACGACTAGAGGGGAAGAAGCAATTTTGCAAATGTGACCATGTCCTACTCTCAGTTTTGCCACTTTGTGGTTATTTTCTTCAGTTAGCCTGTCCTGTGGACTTCTGCTCTCCTCTCAGGGTCTTATTATGTTATAATGAATGGCACCTGGCCATTAAAATGGAAAGCCAGGCCTGAAAGCTTTGATAACTTGGCACTAAAGTATTTCACTTGGATCAGTGGTTCCCAAGGGCCAGCCCATGGCCCAGCAGCTTTAGAGTCAAGAGACCCCAGTCCAGACCAGGCGAATCCCAAGCTCTAGTCATGGTGCCCAGCAGCCTGCATTCTTAGTGCTCTCCACTGAGGTGCTACCAGATGTGCCGCTTACGATCAAAGAAAGGGTGTCCTGTCTGATATCCTTGGTTCCTTCAGCTCTAAATTATTATACCTCCGTAATGACTTTGGGGGATTTTTTATGGGCTGTTTTTCTCTTTGGACCATATATTTATATAAGCACAAATAAATATAGACAAACACATATTTTTTACTTGGTACGCCTGTCCTGAATAACCAGCATCCTGACTCTGTCTATATATCCTATATAGCAAATATATGAAGAATAGATGTAGTTCAGTTCAGACTGCAAGGATGATAAAAGGAAACTATAGGATCTGTTTTAGACAAAAAAAAGAAAAGGAAAATTTAATCGCAAGATGGCCCCACCCTTAGTTATCATTAGGTAAGATACGAAAGATTTCAGAATTTCAATCCCACTCCTAGGCATACCCGAAGAAAAACATAATTCAAAAATGCACGTGCACCCCAATGTTCTCTGCAGCACTGTTTACAATAGCCAGGATATGGAAGCCACCTAAATGTCCATCAACAGGTAAGTGGATAAAGAAGATGTAATGTATATATATACAGTGGAATACTCAGCCATAAGAAGGAACAAAATTGGGTCATTTGTAGAGACATGGCTGGACCTAGAGACTGTCACACACAGTGAAGTAAGTCAGAAAGAGAAAAACAAATATCGTATATTAATGTACATATGTGGAATCTGAAAAAATCGGCATAGATCATCTTATTTACCAAGCAGCAGTAGAGACACAGCCATAGAGAAGGGACGCATAGATACCAAGGGGGAACAGAGGAGTGAATTTGAGAGACTGAGATTTTTATACTATGTGTAAAATGCTAATGAGATCTTACTAGAAAGCACAGGGAACTCTACTCAAAGCTCTGTGGTGACCTAAATGGGAAGGAAACCCAAAAGCTGGGGTGGGGGGAATATGTGTGTATATATAGCTGATTGACTTTGCCATACAATAGAAGTTAACACAACATTATAAGGCAACTATAATTTTTTTTAAAAGTCAGAATTTTAAAAATACTAGAACGAAAAGAAAGTGAAGTTGCTCAGTCGTGTCTGACTCTTTGCGACCCCATGGACTGTAGTTTACCAGCTTCTCTGTCCATGGGATTTTCCAGGCAAGAATACTGGAGTGGGTTGCTGTTTCCTTCTCCCAGGGATCGAACCCAGGTCTCCCACATTGCGGGCAGACGCTTTACCATCTGAGCCACCAGGGAAGCCCTAAAAAGAGAGTAATGCAGGCCAAGGTGGGTATGAAACATCTGCCGTTTTCAACTCTCTTTCCCTAGAGGCCCAGTATAGACCCCCCAGTGCTGATTGGCTGTCCAGCTTCTCAGCACTAATTTTTCCGTGACTTATACTGCGTCTCCACTGAAAAGGACATAAAAGCTGTCACAGTCACAAATAGAAATGAATGGTGACTGTATATCACCAGTTCCCATCTCTGAACGCAGGCCTGTTGCTGTGCCATGTGCACCATCGGGTTTTACTCTTGTAACAGTAATTTCCATAGATGCCACTGGCAGCCAGTCTGCAGTTTGAAATTTTCCGGGTCACGCTTGTCTGCTTGTTTGTTTAGTGACTTGATCCGAAACGTTTCCAGGTGATATCCCCACCATTTATTCTGACTCTGATACAGTCTGCAATGGGACTTTCAGGAAAGATTCTCTGTCGTGTTGTCTAGATTCATCACAGTCATGTGAAACTCATCCAGAAGTGTGTTATTTGCCTGCCCTCTGGGTTTCAGTGCTTCAGTGCTTTGCTGAAGGAAAAAAAAAAAAAAGACTTGTTTCAGAAATTTCAGCTGAGATGACTAGCAAATGGTTTTGAAGATTGATTAAAGTTGGTTTAAAGGTTGGTACCAACCTCCTTAAAGAAAGGATCTTAAACTGTTCTTATCTTGCTTGCTACACCATCTGGCCTTCTAAGCAGCGCAGTGTACGCTTGGTCTGTTGAGCAGCCGAGAGTTCTGGCTTCTGACCAGTACTGACATTGAAAAGGCACGAAGTTCTTCATACAGTCCTTTTATATCAGTGTCATTAATCATGATGAAATCAAGTGGATTCTTGCTTGGACTTGACTATTTTCCAGAATTTTTCCTAAAATCACTTGAATATTTGATTGGAATAATTCATAAACGTTGATGTGGCCCCCCCCCCCATCGTCTTTGTCATTGATGCTTCTGGAAATGATCAACTTTGAAATGGAAACGTTGGCTTGCTGGTTTGCATTTTATTTTTTCCCTCTTTGCCAGAAAAACTCTGCTTCCTAGAGGAATTGTCCCCATCCTCCAGGCCATACAGTGGTCCAGCTCAGATTTCCAGTAGGTGAGAAAGAAAGCCTCATGAGCTTTTAAGATCCAGCATCTCAAGATCTAAACCTGGACAGCATATTAAAAAGAGGAAGCTTCACTTTGCTGACAAAGGTCCATATAGTCAAAGCTATGGTTTTTCTAGTAGTCAGTGTACGGATGTGAGAGTTTGACTGTACAGAAGGCCGAAGAATTGATGCTTTCAAACCGTGGTGCTGGAAAAGACTCTTGAGAGGACAGCAGGGAGGTCAAACTAGTCAATCCTAAAGGAAATCAACCTTGAATATTCATTGGAAGGGCTGATGCTGAAGCTGAAGCTCCAATACTTTGGCCACCTGATGCAAAAAGCTGCCTCATTGGGAAAGATGCTGATGCTGGGAAAGATTGAGGGCAAGAGGAGAAGGGGCAACAGAGGTTGAGATGGTTGGATGGTATCACTGACTCGATGGACATGGGTTTTGAACAAATTCTGGGAGACAGGGAAGGCCAGGGAAGCCTGGCATGCTGCAGTCCATGAAGTCACAGAGTCAGACAAGACTGAGCGACTAAACAACAACAAAAATGATCTTGTATTGCTGCAGCATATATATTTTTACATTTCATTTTATCTTTAAAAGCTATTTTAGCTTATAGAAAACTTGGAAAGATGCTTAAGAGGAAAGAGAAATTATAGCATAGTCCCAGATAAATTGTTGGTTATAACTATGATGTGTTTCCTTCTAATCATATATCTACCCATTCCATATTAACAAATCCTCACCCATCACTTGCTCTTCATAAGGTACTAAAGAAGGCTCTGAAGTTATTGACAGTTAACCAGAGACCAGTTACATTATTAGGGAACTCTCATTAAATCCAAGGGGATAAAACAAAATGCTAAGAAAGTTGTCTCAAATAACTTTAGAGATTCTCTGGTTTTGGCAAAGGTATTAATGATAAGGGAAGTGGCTTGCAGAGAAAAAGGTCATTTTCACCTTGATTCTATAAACTACATAAAGTGCATAAGTTAATATAGAAAAAGGAGGAACAGAGGTACCCTAAATGATGTAGTGACACTTTTGTTAACCTTGGGTTAGAAATATGGAGAGCAAAGAAGAGCATGGGAATAACCTCAGGTAGACATTCTTTCTCAAGTTTTTACCTTCTCCTCTGGATCTAAAGGCAAGGAACTAATATTAAACAGTCGAGTTTTATTCTATAATGGCACCCATTATTATCCCAAGAACACTCCATTTTCTTCGGGTAATTGGAGTAGGTTAGCTGTCAGGAACCCTGGAGTAGATGCCCAGTTTGAATTGACTCACCCAAATGTTTCTGCTCCCTTGGTGAGTCCCTTACATGCATCACTGCTGTGCCATTTTCTCAACTATTGGCCCAGAGGAGCTCCCTGCCACCCTGGCACACAGTGTGGCCTAACACAGTCCAGACTGGCTAGATATCTTACCCTAATGAATGGTTGCAGGCTGGACCTGCAGAAGTAACAGCTACCTAAGTCAGACTGGCGGCAACTCCCTTCTTTCACACAAATGGCTGCTGTGCCTGAAAGAGTTCATTAGCGAGTTTAGTAATAGCCCGTGTGTGTGTGTGTGTGTGTGTGTGTAGGACAGAGAAAATGAGCAGACTCCTTAGGCTTTGGGTAACTGCAGTGTGTGTGTGAGAGAGAGACAGAGACGGTCCACTCCTTCTGGCCTCCTCCTCATCTCTCTATGACCTTTGTGAGCATAACAGCGTGGCTTAATAAAAGCCCAGGAGCCCAGACTACTTCCATGGCTGTGGCTGAACTGCTTTCATAGGCTTAGCTCTACTGAGACTATAGAGACTATAATGCCTTGAGATTGTAATGGAGCCCAAGTGAAGCTGTGGGCATGAAAGTCCTTTGAAGCCACACAGTGCTGGGGGTGGAGGGTTCTTGGGGGTTTCTAGATGACTTGAGGGTGAATTGGATCTCCCAGCCTGTGACTTGGCTCTGAGCCTGTAACTCTCCAGTCACCCCTCACCTTGATGATCCACTACTTGTAGGACCAAGTAGGCAAATAGTTAGACCTCACCTTACTGGTTGTGCCTATAAAAACTGCCTAGGTAAGCCTTCCCTGGGTAATTGGGGTTCTGTGTGAGCAGTGGCTAGCCTTGGGAAAGGTCCAGATGTGTTCAATTGTCCGATAATTCATAAAACTCATTTTTAAAAAGTCAGTATAGGATCGATTTCCTTGGGAAGGCAAAATTAGTCCCAGGAGGCATGTGGGGAGAAGACAGAAGTTGACTGAATGGAACAAGGAGGAAATAGGCACGCAGGCCTTCGAGAGATGCTGAGCATCCTTGGGCTGGCAAAGTCTAACCTCTGGCATCGACTCTAATGCACCGAGTCCAGAAAGCTCAGTGACAGCAGGATTGTAAAATCGGTGGCAGGAAGCAGCTCTTAGCTTCAGGGGAGAAGCGCATTTAACTGTCTAAAGAGGAACCTCTGGGTCTGTGGCGAGGAGGCCAATTAAGGTGATATTAATCTGAAACATCTTCGTGCTCATACAAGTAGAGAACTTTAATTCTGGTGCTTATGTTTTAATAATCTCCTGTTTCTGTATTTTATTCCTTAATGAAATGCCATTTTTCAAATCTAATGTGTTCTTCCAGTAAATACCCTTATGAAGAGCTTTATTTTTTCATTCAAACAGTTTTAAATCCTAAGATATATAAACAAAGGTGTTTATTGTTACATTGCATTAGTGAAAACTTCAAAATAATCTAATGTTCATCAATAGGGCATCTATTATGTAAATGGTTGGCCCATCTGTATAATAGAATACCATGCAGTACATAAAAATAATGAGATGGAACTACTTATAGTTAGGAAAAGATGTTTGTGGTATTGAATTATACAACTGTATTTTTAGTAAGATCCCATTTTTATAAATATCGAATATATATGACCAAATAAACTTAGAAATGCTCTATAAAGAATAGTCATCAAACTGTTAATGGTGTGTTCCTCTAAAGGCGAAAGTTGTAGAGGAAAAATTTCATTTCCTTATCCATGTATATATGTACTGATCTGTAGCATATGGGTTTTTTACAGTTTTTTATTTTTCTAGAATTCAGTTTCCTTTAAAATTGAACACCAGCAGAAAGAAAAAAAGATTTCAGAAAGAAAAGATCACTAGAGGCACCAGGTACTATAATTTTCTTAAACCGGATTCACTGCGTCCCAGATTAAGGCAAGAAATTTGAAAAACCTGAAAAAAGCAGAAATTTCAAAATAGGCAATGGATGTTCCCCAACATCGTCTGCTTAAGAATTTGAACTGGAGATATACAGAGCCTCTCACTTGGATGCAACTCAGAGGCATTGTCCTGAGTGAGCGAAGCCAATGTGTCTAAAGGTTCCGTAGAGTAGGACTCCGTTTATCTGACACTGTCAATATGGCAAAGCTATGGGGAAGCGATCAGTGGTTACCAGGGTTTGGGAAAAGGGATGGCAAAAGGAAATTGCCTTTGGTGAGGGCTTCACTCTGTATCTTGATTGTGGTGATGGTAAACATGCCACTTACACGCCAGAATTCATAGAACTAGTCACAGGAAAGTGCGTTTTACTCTATGCTAATTTTTAAACAGTAAAGCAATCAAATAAAGAACAGGGAACCAAGGAAGACTGCGTCTGACCCGCACACAGAAGCATGGCTGTGGTTTTCCAGTTGTTCAGCGCCATCTAGCCATCCACTCTGCAGGCCTCACTCTCCTTGACTGAACCCCAGAGGCAGCCTTACCCTCACCTCTGCCCACAATCAGTTCCTCCACCCACAAACCATAAGGGATTGTTCAGTTTCCGTCTGAGTAAATCCCGTGTTCGGAAGCCTAGCATCTTTCAAGACTTTATGTTGGATTTGCATATATACCTTCTATGCAACTTCCTCTCTGTAACTTCCACCAGTGGAATCTTGTCTAACTGGTAATAAGATAAACTACGTCCAGCCTCTTAAAACAGCAGACACTTCTGTATACTGCAGTAACATCTCCGCTCTCTCAGCATCTCACGTCTCCTCTGAGCTGCCTCTTTGCTCATCCGGCCGCATGCTGGTTTCCAGACGCTCCACCTCTCCGGGCTCTTGTCTGCCTCCTCATTTACCAGCATCCCTCTGGAAACATGAGCTAGAGTGAATGTGCTTCTCTTTCTGTCTATGGTCTGACAGTAGAGCTGGCCCGGCTCTGTTGCTGATGCTAATGGTTTGTCATTTGCTGACACTGATAGTCGCTTTTCCATCTCCAGAAACCATATCGCTCTGTGGACCTGAAGTGTGCATACACTTCCTGTTTACACATGCTGCTGTGAAACCTCAGCTCTCATCTCATTCTGCAGGAACAGGAGCTTTGTCTTTTACTGCAGAATGCCATGTGTATCCTGTTCAGTGGTGTCTTCCTGGAGTGACCATCCCAAACTATCCAGACCACTGTGCCTCCTGCAGGGTTCTGGCGTCTGGCATATCTACCTTTCCCTCCGGCCTCAGGCTCAGACATGCCACGTCTTCATCTCTGCCGTCTTTGTCTCCTAAAAGACTGGAAGAAGCGAGAGGTCTGAATTTTATATCTGCCCCATCACTGCTGACTCACCAGGGGAGCCTTCTCCCCAGGAAAAGAAATGCCAGCCTGTCCCCGAGCTTTCCTCTGCCTGTGTTCCTTTCTGAAAAGATGGCTCTTGTGTTCTGAATGTTGTCACTCTTTATAGGTGACTGTTAATTGTACGTAATTGAACACTGGTTTGGGTGGCTGGGGCAGAATGGCGCCGCCTAAATGCAAGTTATCACACTAATTAGCATCACTGCATACTCAAGCAGGTTGGAACCCTCCCGGCCTCCTCCAGTATGCCATAGGTGCCCAGTTACTATGAAATTACCACACATCTGCGTGATTATTTCCATAATTGCTGCACTTGAAAGGTGACTGCCGGTCTCTTCCACAATGAAAAGGTGTTAATTATGTTAATGATCAGGAACTCTGAAGCAGCTTCTCTTAGTGGGTCCTGGAGGGGAGATGTGCTGGAGTAGACAGAGAAGGCAGGTGGCTGGGGACCTGGTGCCAACATGAGGGCAAATGGGCATGAAAGAAAGTAGAGTTTTTACAGAGAAAAGTGAGAAAAGTATCTAAAGGAAGAGCAAATTAGAAACGGTCATTGAAGCAATTTGTTGGTGTGATTAGAAAGTGCCCTTGCTATAATGAGGTAAATAGGCCAGAGATTTGGTGCAGTTTGTTTCTGAACAATGTCCCCTATGGTCATCATCTTTTAGCAGGTTGCTCAGGATGTAAGGATAAAGATGGAAGGTGTAGCTTGCCCTTTTTCTTCCTTTTCTAGAAACCAGGCATTTAATTCTAAAGTTCTTTTTTTAATTTTCATTTCACCAAATATAAATAAACTCTCCCAAAAGCAGAACTTCGGTGCTGGTCCACCTTATCAAACGCTTGAAAACACCAAGAGAGCCTAATATATAAATGCAGTGTTAACAAACACTGAGCTGTTTTGTATAGTTATTCCTAAATCAGTTGATCAAGAGCCTGCATTCATTTCAGAGCCCTTACCTAAAACATCGGGCTTTCATGACGGCTCAGCAGGTAAAGAGTCTGCCTGCCAATGCAGGAGACACAGGAGATGCAGGTTCGATCCCTGGGCTGGGAAGATCCCCTAGCATAGGAAATAGCAACCCACTTCAGTATTCTTGCCTGGAAAATCCCACAGACAGAGGAGCCTGGTGGGCTACAGTCCATGGGCTTGCAGAGGGACAAACAGGACTAAGTGACTAGACAACAATAGCAACAACAGTCCAATATATAAAGGACTCATACAACTCCTCAGCAAACAGAAACAACCCTGTTAACAAATGAGTAAAGCGTCAAAAGATTCAATTAGATATTTTCCCAAGGAAGATGTGCAGATGGCCAAAGATAGTAGAAAGATGCTCAGCATCACTAATCATCAGGGAGAGACAAATCAAAACCACAGCATCACCTCATGCGTTTTAGGAGAGCTGTTATCCAGATGACATCAAATGCTGGCAAGGATGTGGACTAAGGGAGCCCTTGTGCATGTTTCTGGGAGTGTAGATTGGTGCTGCCATCCTGGGACATGTGCCCTGGGCTCTAAAGGCCTGGCTCTTGATGGGTGAGCAGGGCGGGGTGGGGACCTGGCCTCTGGGTTGGTGGTCCCTCTGGGTACTAGTCCGGCTCACAGTTCCCCTGTCCGTGGCCTTCCCTGTGTCCCTCCCAAAGCATCAGGCGCTGTCACCGTGTCTAGTGACCTTGAAATAAAGCCTACCAGTCAGGGTGAAGCGACTTAGGGAGAAAGGAAAGAAGAGATGTCATTAAAAACAACCTAAAACTTCTGTCAAATGGATTTTGCACGTGACCACCAAAATGCAGATTGCCGGTGAGCTTTTCTTTTATTCCAGAGTCCCCAAACTCGTACCCTGTTGACTGTGAGCTTCTTTTGCCTGAAGAAGCCTAATATGTTTCTTTTTACCTTTGTTTCCAACAGAGGAGGAAGGATATAGTAATCTACTATATGCGTGTTCTTGTGTATATACAAGCACACAAATGGAACTTCCTTTAACTTAAGGTTAATACATTTTCTAACAAATGCAGGGTAATCTAGTAGAAGAGGAGAATTGGGAATTGTAGCCGGCAGGCGTTTCAATCACAGATTCTAAATTGCACTTCAGTTAATAATGAAATTCTTGCAGGAATTAGCTTCAAACTTGTATTCAAGGATCGAATTTGAGGAGTTGTCCATATTAATTTGTGAGGTGTAATGGTACCTCCCGTGATCCGAATGCTGTGAATTTGCTGCCTGCAGAGAGAAGGAGAGCACAAATCAGAGCAGTCTGTTACTGGGGAGCCCCAGCTGTGCTAAAGCAAACAGCCCCAACTAGTAAGGGGGATCCGGGAGCCTAGTCATTGTGTACAGTGATTTTTATTGCAGCATGAGAAAGACTCAGCTTTATTTTATTACACACATAAAAGCATTATTTTATATGTCTATATAAGCTTGTGCGTGCATGCCAAAGTTGCTTCAGTGGTTTCTGATTCTTTGCAACCTATGGACTGTAGCCCTCCAGGCTCCTCTGTCCATGAGATTCTCCAGACAAGAATACAGGATTGGGTTGCCGTGCCCTCCTCCACGGTAATCTTCCCAACCCAGGGGTAGAGCCCACATCTCTTATGTCTCCTGCACTGGCAGGTTCTTTATCACTGGCACCACCTGGAAAGCCCCTATGTAAAGATGTTGGACGTGAATTTGAGCAAACTTCAGGAGATGGTGAAGGACAGGAAAACCTGGCGTGCTGCAGCCCATGGGGTCAGAGTCGGACACAAGTGGGCGACTGAACAACAAATATAAACATATACATTTATCTGTATAGATACGTACTGACGTATATGCATGTATACAAGGCAATTATATGTATACACTCTGTGTAAAATAAAATGTATCATTTCATTAAAAACACCTCCTTCAGTGCCAGGAACCACTCCTCACATGCAGTTTGTGTCTCTCAAAATCATTTGTAACCAAGACTGTGACATAAATTCTAGAATTTGCTGAATGGATGAGTATTTGTATTGAAAGTGTCTGCTTTACATAACATAACATAAAATCTGATTTGTTTTTTATATTTAATTGGAGTTTAACTCTTAACCTTTCTTTTAAGAAACCAATGAATAATTTATATTTAAGTGTAAATATTTTTTGAAAAGTTTCTGCCTCTAACCCACATATAGTCCATCTTAATTCTTGCAACTTCCCGGGACATCCTGACCTCCTGAGCTTCTTCTAGATGTTCTCATTTTTCTGAGTGAACAAATTGACACTCACTTTTTGGAAAGAGGGTTCTACCTTGGGCATTCTTGGGAAAATCCTGCCATGATGCACATCTTACAGTCACCAGGGTCCAGCGGAGTACAGTGTCAAACTGTATTTTAATGAAAAACATATCATTTAAACCATCAGAAGATTGTAGTTTATGCTGTAAAGAAAGGAGGGACATTCTTGCAACTGTAACAAACCCTTCTGGTCGTTCCCTTTCTTCCTGCTAGTTAGGTGATCTCATTTGGCTGATTACCCCCTTTGGAAGGATGATGGTTTGTTTTTATTCTCGTGGTGCTAATGTTTTCCCAATCTATAGTTTTAGTACAAGGTTTCCTTCACACAAAAGGGAAACACGCAGTTTAACATGAGATGCTGGTTGGAAAACAGGAAACCCAAAGGTGACTCCTCTAAGATCATGGTGCACGGGGTAAAGGAGGAAGAGGCCCTTTTATTACTTTTGAGAAAGTGAAGAGAAAAATGCTACCCAGAGAGGGAGGGTACCTTTCACTTCACTCCTTTGCTTATAGATATTTCCTTATTTTTATTCATTTGGCTGCACTGAGTCCTGGTTGCAGTATACAGGACCTTCAGTCTTCCTTGTAGCACGTGGCATGTGGGAGTCTAGTTCCCTGACTAGTGATCAAACCCAGGCCCCTTGCTTTGGGAACACAGAGTTTTAGCCACTGGACCACCAGGGAAGTCCCTCACACCTTTGCTTTTGCTCACAGTGTTCCCCCGTTGTTCTTTTCACTGGTCCGGTCTCATCCATCCTTCACAACCCATGGCCCTTTCTGCTCTCTCACGAACCATCAGCAGCCCTCTGCTGTCTTCACACTGCGTGGTTGGTCCCCTAAATGACACTTAACCCTCTGTACCTGATGGTAGTTCTTTGTGCCCTGTTGCCTCCCGCTATTGAGTTCCTATTAAACCTTTCGTATCCACCCTCCTACATCTCATGCCTTTGCGTAACTCTGTGTGTGTGGAGTGGGCTTTCCTGGTGGCTCAGTGGTAGAGAATCTGCCTGCAGTGCAGGAGACCCAGGTTTGATCCCTGGGTTGGGAAGATCCCCTGGAGGAGGAAATGGCAACCCACACCAGTATTCTTGTCTAGAGAATTCCATGGACAGAGGAGCCTGGCGGGATACAGTCCATGGGGTCACAAAGTGCATGGAGTAGATACTCCATAAATGCACTAAATTTGGTGAAGGATCTCATAAGATGTTCTGTGGCGCCCCTGTTGCTCAGCTTAGCTTTCTGATCTGCAGAGAATTGATGAGTGTTGAGTAATAAGAGTTACAGTGGCGCTAACTAGATGCCGCCTCCCCAGCAGCCATGCCCCCATCTCTTTGTGTCCCCTTGCATCTCGAGCACAGGCCACAGCGCCAGAGGTTCTCAGAACCCGCTCACTGAATTGAAAGAAAGAAAAAGGGCTGCCTTCCCGATGCTGTGGCCCCAGATGAAATAGCTGCAGTCTCAGAACCCAGGTCTCTGGTTGACCTGGCTTCCTGTGGGGCCAAACCCACACTGATAGCTATCGTTCCTGGAAGCAAAAGACCCGAAATGCTGCCGGATCGTGGAACAGCTTGAGAGAAGCAGGCGCAGGCTTTGCTGTATTCCCCTCCTCAGGGACCCAGGAAGCAACTAACCTGCACCACCCACCAGAAAGGGGAAACCTTTCAAATCTTCTTTTTTGTCCCTCTATTTTTCTGTGTTTTAAATTCTGAAGTCTGTCCATTTTCTCTTGGAATTGCAGTTATTTTTCTTGTGACTTTTTTGGTGACTGAGTAAAAATAATCCTAACACAAAGCCCCTACATCATCATACCTGCCTTCTACATCTTTGAGTGCTCATGGGAGTGAAATTGGGGAAGGGGTATCAGGGGATTCTTAGCACACCCGCACCCAGCCCTGCCTGGTGGGTGGTGAGGAGGCAGGGCACGGGCTGCAGGATTCCAGCCAGCATCAGCCCCCCGCCAGGTGATGAAGGATTAACTTCCTGTAGTTCAGGAGTGCTGAGCCCACAAGAGTATTTAGTCAGTACTGTAAATCCTGATTAACAGCAATGTTCATTTTTGTCTTGGAGCTGAATTTAAAGTTTCTCTCTTTATTTTTTTTAAAAATTTAAATTTATTTATTTCAGTTGGAAGCTAATTACTTTACAATGTTGTATTGGTTTTGCCATACATCAGCATGAATCGCCACGGGTGTACACGTGTTCCGCATCCTGAACCCCCCTCCCACCTACCTCTCCGTACCATCCCTCTGGGTCGTCCCAGTGCACCAGCCCCAAGCATCCTGTATCTTGGATCGAACCTGGACTGGCGCTTTAAATAGACTTACCTGGCCCATGTTTTGTTGTAGTTTGTTGTTATTCAGCCAGAAGTCAGGATTTAGTTTTTTCTTCTCCAATTTCCACTCACGTACAGAGAGCTCTTTTGGGTATATTTTTAACTTACACAGATGACACTGTGCTGTTGATAGTACTCTTTTTTTATGCTTTTTTCCCCAACATTATAAAATGTTATTCATGTTACTATATGTCCATGTAGTTCTTTGCCTCTGGAATATATTAACAGATCTCAGATGGACTTGCAGGACCACACATAGGGCACAGGCAGGCTGTCTTTCAAGACGTTCTGAAAGACAGCTTGACTTGATTTGACAGACTGGCTGCACCAGGTTCAACTCCCTCCAACAGTGTATTTTAGGACCCTTGGCTTCTGCACATCCTTGCAGGATTTGGTTTTACCCAACTTTCTGTTTGCCAGGCATTTATATCCATTTTAATGGGTGTCAAGTAATGACTTGTAAATGTAATGTGTGTTTCTCTGAAAATAAGTGCTTTTGTGAAATTTCTATTCCTGTCCTTTGCTCACTGTTCTGTTGGCACACTTGGCCTTTTCTGGTTGATTTGCAGGGACCACTTATGTGTTCTAGATATTTAGATCTAAAGATGGCAAATATGATCTCTATACCCGTCATGCTTGTCAACTCTTCCTATGATGCACTGCATTAACCAGAAAAGTATCTGTTGTTTGTTTTTGGTGTGTACCTTTGGAACCTTGCTTAAGAATTCTTCCCCTTATCCCAGTATATAGATAGCCATCTACCATGTGTCCTTCCCACCTTAATTTTCAAAATGTCATCCTGTAAGTCTTTGGTATACATTGATTTCTGTTTCTTTTTGAGTGAAGTGAAAAATCTCCACTCTGGTTTTCATATGGTTGCGATGTAGTCCAGCAGGTATGCTGAACCCTGGGTAATATGGCCAGAAGGAAGCATCTGCCATGTCTTTCTCTGGTGGTTCCCAGACTTCAGTGTTTGTGGGGATCACCTGGGAGCCTTGAAGAAATGCACATTCTTGATCCCTACCAGAGATTCTGGCTTATTAGGTCTGTGATCAGGCTCTGCTTTTTATCCAATTCAGAGCGGTTCTGATGCAGGTGGTCTGTAGCCAGTGCCTTGAGAGACACTGCCTTACAGTAGTAGCAGGTACCTCACTTTAAGAAACACTGTCCACAAAGATTCAAACAAGGGACTTAGAGCAAAGGGAATGCCATGGAAAACTTACCTGCAACACCCCCAACTCAGCTTTTAAAGTGGCGGGGGGGGCGGGTCTCACTGGCTGTGAGGGAGCCAGGCTTCTGTATTCAAGAGTTGTTAAATGTTTTATATCCAGCTCTCTGTACACGGATGCTGAATTTGTAAAAGATACAGGAGACTAGAAAAGGGTTTTTCAGTGGCTGTTGTTGGTTTAGTCGCTAAGTCATGTCCGACTCTTGCAACCCCCATGGACTGTAACCCATCAGGCTCCTCCATCTGTGGGATTTTCCAGGCAAGAATACTGGAGTGGGTTGCCATTTCCTTCTCCAGAAGGCTGTTACCACCCTGTTAATACCTCTGTTATTACCTGTTGCTTAATACCTGTAGCAGTAATACTGCTGTTAATACCTCTCATCTTATTGTATAGGAACCCCCTGAAGTAGTCATGGAAATGTGAAATCTTGGGAGGAAGAACCTTCTCAGGGTCCAAATTTGCTGTCTTTTAAAGGGAAGAAGTGAGACCTGGCAGTTAAAGTTCATGGACTGTTTCCAGACTTAAAAAAAAAAAAAATGGCAGTAAGATATAATTGCAGATATAAATTACTGAATCTCCAAATGTGTTTTGCCTCGATGCCTTATTTGAAGGACAGGCTTCTTAGGACCAATTCAGTAGCCTTTTCAAAACTGAGAAGCATTTTGGTCCAGGATCATGGCAGGTGACAGCTATTTGTAGTGCCTGGGTTGTGAGGCTGGGCAAGGTTAGTGGGGATCCCTTTGGTTCTACAGATGCAGAGGAATTTATGCTAGATGCATGAGGCTCCTGGGCACCCAACCACTCCTTGTTACTGAAAAATAAAAATGCGCTGTGATTCCAAAAGTTGATGTGTATTATCACATTCATCGTCATCATCAGGGTAATAATAGTGATACCCTCTGGATTCATACAGCATGGTTTACATAGGACTTTGCACTAGATTATCTCATAGTCATCATGGCTACCTTTTGTTGAGCATCCACAATGAGATGGAGGTTTTATGTATATTGCCCTTAAACCTCCCAAGAAATCTGTACTTTTATAGCTGGGGAAACAGAGGCTCAAAACCACTAGTAGAATCTCCTTTAAGTCTCATAACCAGTAAGCTGCAGAGCAGGAATCAGAATTCAAACAGCAGATTTTCTAATCACTTGTGGCCCATTCTACAATATAAAGGAAATTCAAGTTTATTTTTGTTTAAACTCTGAAACATTTGAAATTTAACATATTTATATCACTACTGAATTTAATTAACAGTAAGTTATGAGAAAGTTTTGTGAGAACTGGACTGTAAAGAATGCAGAACGCCTTCAAACTGTGGTGCTAGAGAAGACTCCTGAAAGTCCCTTGGACAGCAAGGAGATCGAACCAGTCAATCTCAAGAGGGAGATCAACCCTGAATATTCACTGGAAGGGCTGAAGCTGAAGCTCTAGTATTCTGGTCATCTGATGTGAACAGATGACTCATTGGAAAAGTCCCTCATGCTGGGAAAGATTGCAGGCAGAAGGAGAAGAGAGTATCAGAGGATGAGATGGCCAGACAGTATCACCGATGCAATGAACATGAACTTAGACAAACTCTGGGAGATGCTGAGGGACAGGGAGGCCTGGCATGCTGCAGTCCATGGAGTTGAAAAGAATTGGACATGACTGCATGACTGAACAGCAATATGAGAAAGTTTTGTATCTATATACATGAAGAAACCATTATGGAATCCACAGGTAAAAGCTTGAGATCTCCATTTATTCAGTGACTTAGGCTCCACCTCTTATCAATTCAGTGATTTAAGGAAACTTATTTGACCTCTCTGACCTCAGTTTCCAGATCTGTTACTTGGTTAATAGCAGTACCTATTTCATATAGCTCTTAGGAGGTTTGCATGACCTAATACATAGAAAGTATTTAGAAAAGCATCAGGTACCTGCTAGACAATAGATGTTTGAAAAATGAATTTGGTGATATGTTGGCATTTGTCTTGGCAGGTAGATGTATGTGCTTTGACCACATATCAGAATATATTTAGTCTAGTAAAAGGATGTATCATGGGTTTCTTCTTGTTTAACAGAACCTGGATTTTGAGACAGCCACAGACCAGCAGCTTCTCCCTTTTGATCTGGGCTCTCCCCAGGTTGATAGCATTTAAACACCTAACTTGACTTAGCAACTGAACAACAGCAACAAAACACCTACCTCATTCCTGCTAAGTTACGATATGACCACGCATATATGCCGTGAAAAGCACTTTTAAATCCTTTGAGCCATTGAGACCTCAGCAGAAACAAGATGTCCTATAGCTCTTATGATGGAAATCGTCTGGTTTACAGTACAAATTGCAATCATGAGCACCCCCTTGTACTAGTCCACAGAGCCCCCCCCCCCCCCCCCCGCCAAAGAGATGCCTGTGACACCTGAGAAAGAAACATAATGTGCAGCTCCATTCCAAAGGCTGCCTCAGTCTCCAGATGGCCACTTAAACGTCTCTGGGGCCATCCTGAACTAGTTTTAACATCGTGTTCAAGTTAAAAAGGGACCTATTTCTAGAAATCACACAATGAATATCTAAACTCATTTTCATAGAACTGTTTCAGCTACACATACCTTTTCAGACACAATCCTTTATTCCTCAGAATCCATCTTAATAGATCCAGTGGTACTGACCCCTCTATCGTTCTTTTTAGAACAAAATTAACGCACTTGGAATTAAGTTTTCTAAATGAATCAGTCATCTGCCAGTTATGGGGACATCACTGATTAAGGCCTCTTCATTCCAAATGCTGCCTGTTTTTTTTGAAAGCTGTAATTGGACACAGTGTCAATCAACAATGTCCAAGTTGTTTTTCTAGATTTCTTCTGACCTCACAGACCACACTGCCAATTGCCTTCCGCCATCTCTCCGAGATGGCTCAGATGGCTGGCTGACCCTGTTCATCAAGATTTCCCTCAGGGCCTATCACAAACCCTCCCCAACTTTTCTTTCTACCAACATCGAGCACAATATCCTAACTAGTGTTAGGCAGCTACAAACAAATCTTCATTTGTGGCATTTCTCCCAGTACTATTTATAATATAAAGTTTTGAACTAAAAGCTAGATAAAACTATGCATACTTACTGCATACAAAACCAAACCCAAGTATTCATTTTTATGAAAATGTGCAAACAACCATTAAAAAAAAATAACCTAACAATCCAGTTCAAACAGATGTGGACTTCTTAAATTATAGCATCAAACTTACACTACAAACTGAAATTATGTTTTGAGACCCACATTTTAAAAATACCCTCTCAAGTCTCTGCTCCAGGAAAGCAAAACCCCGTCTACTACCACTTAGCATTTACCCACTCATGGAATGGAAGAACAGAGAACAGGAGGTTGTTTTTTCCTGTCTTATTTTTTTCCACCTGTATTTTCCTTCATTAGAATTTTCTCAAGAGAGAAGATAAAGAGTTGTGAGCCATTTTTGCCTTAAAACACATTAATAATTTACCTCCGTCCCTGGGACATCAGCACAGGATATAGCCATTAGTTAAAGGGTCAATAAAGCTGCATCCACAGGAGAAGGGAGGGCCAGTGACTCATTCCCTGCAGCATGTGTGAGCTAACAGGAAACAGGTATCAGAGGAAAGGAGTTGGCAGCAACTTTCGCAACCGCAGGACCAGAAAGTAAGTCCTTGTCCGTCATCACGGGAAGTTATTCTAGTTGGGTGGCAGAGCCGCAGTCTATGGTTTAGATGGCAGTGGGTGATAAATCAGAACAGCCTCTGGAGTATTTTGGTACATTTCTTCATCAGAATTCCAGTCCAGTTGAGCGTCAGCCATTTATCCTGAGGTTCCTACTATGATAAAATCAGTAATTTTTTGTTTAGAAGAATGTGTGTTTGACCAGGGAAAAAAATGGTGGTGGTGTCTTTGTCAGTGGCGAGGTGGGGGGACATTGGGCTGGAACTGGGCTGTGTCACCTTCTCTTCTGTCACAGAAGTTTAACAAGCCCTTTTGTGAGATTATTTACCTGTATAAATAACTAACTGGGCTTCCCTGGTGGCTCAGCTGGTAAAGAATCCGCCTGCAATGTGGGAGGCCTGGGTTCAATCCCTGGGTTGGGAAGATCCCCTGGAGAAGGAAAAGGCTACCCACTGCAGTACCCTGCCCTGGAGAATTCCATGGACTGTATAGTCCATGGGGTTGTAAAAAGTTGGACATAGCTGAGCAACTTTCACTAGCTCTAGGGCGACGGCTAAAAAGTGAAATGATAGTGTTTCAAAATCAGAAGTGAGTTTGGATTGCTGAGAGAGTAGATGTAATTGCCTACTTTACATTAAAATATTCAGCCATATAAACATGTAAATGTTTAAAGGGAGTATTAATTTTTTAGAAAATGTTTTTTAAATTTCATAGAAAAATATATGGGCCAAAGAGCAAAAGAAAAGAGAAATATCGCAAGATGTTAACTTACTCACTTAACAAAGATTTGAGTTGCCTGTTTATGTACAAGATTCTGTTGTAAATGCTGGCATCTGGTGATGAACCAAAAAAAGAAAGGTTCCTGCCTTCATGGAGCTTGTACATCCGTTGTGGGGAAAAGGAACACAATTCTAGTTTTGTTTTGTTTTATTGAAGTGTAGCTGGTTTACAATATTATGTTAGTTTTAGGTGTAGAAGTTTATGTTATTAGAAGGTAGTGACTGTCATTTGCGGAGCTGTTCAGTGTGTGCTTCTTGTTCATCTATTTTATATATAGTTTGTATCTCATCCCTACATTCATAATTTGTCCCTCCCATTTCCCTCTCCCTTTTGGTAACCACGAGTTTGTTTTCTGTATCTGTGAGTCTGATTCTGGGTTTTTTTTCCTTAATTGAAGTGTAGTTGATATACGATATTATGTTTCAGGGGCACAACATAGTGATTCACAATTGTTAAAGGTTATGCTCCGTTTATAGTTATTGTGAAAATATTGGCTGTATTCCTTGTGCTGTCCTGTATATCCCGTAGCATATTGCTTTTATACATAGTAGTTTATATCTCTTGATCCCCTCCCACCTGTTTTACCCCTCACCCCTTCCCTGTCTCCAGTGATACCCACTAGTTTGTTCGCTGTATCTGAGTCTCTTTCTTTTTTGTCATATTCGCTAGTTTGTTTTATTGTTTAGATCCCACATGTAAGTGATACCATATAGTATTTGTCTTTGTCTAACTTATTTCGCTTAGCTTAATACCCTCCAAGTTCATCCACGTTGCTGCATTGCTGCAAATGACAAGATTTAGTTATTTTTTGTGGCTGAGTAGTATTCCAGTGTGTGTGTGTGTGTACCACATCTTCTTTATTCATTTATCTGTTGGTAGATACTTAGGTTTCTTGATTTTTGTAAATAATGGATATCGGGATGCACATAGCCTTTCAAATCAGTGTTCACGTTCTTTGGATATATAGCCAGGAGTAGAATTGCTGGGTCATATGGTAGTTCTACTTTTAATGTTTCAGAAACCTCCATACTGTTTATACAGTGGCTACACTAATTTACATTCCCACCAGCAGTGTGTAAGGGTTCCCTTATCTCCTCATCCTTACCAGTATTTGTGTTATTTGTGGTCTTTTTGATGGTAGTCGTTCATCATAGTGGTTTTGATTTGCATTTCTCTGATGATTAGTGATGTTGAGCATCTTCTCATATGCCTGTGGGCCATCTGGATGTCTTCTTTGGAAAAATGTCTTTTCAAATTTTCTGCCCATTTTTAATTGGGTTGGTTTTTTTATATTAACTTGTATGAGCTGTTTATATATTTTAGATATTAATCTCTTATAGGTCTTCAGTTCAGTTCAGTTGCTCAGTCGTGTCCGACTCTGCGACCCCATGAATTGCAGCATGCCAGGCCTCCCTGTCCATCACCAACTCCTGGAGTTCACTCAGACTCACATCCATCGAGTCAGTAATGCCATCCAGCCATCTCATCCTCTGTCGTCCCCTTCTCCTCCTGCCCCCAATCCCTCCCAGCATCAGAGTCTTTTCCAATGAGTCAGCTCTTCACATGAGGTGGCCAAAGTACTGGAGTTTCAGCTTCAGCATCATTCTGTCCAGAGAAATCCCAGGGCTGATTGCCTTCAGAATGGACTGGTTGGATCTCCTTGCAATCCAAGGGACTCTCAAGAATCTTCTCCAACACCACAGTTCAAAAGCATCAATTCTTCGGCGCTCAGCCTTCACAGTCCAGCTCTCACATCCATACATGACCACAGGAAAAACCATAGCCTTGACTAGACAGGCCTTTATTGGCAAAGTAATGTCTCTGCTTTTGAATATGCTATTTAGGTTGGTCATAACTTTCCTTCCAAGGAGTAAGCGTCTTTTAGCTTCATGGCTGCAATCACCATCTGCAGTGATTTTGGAGCCCAGAAAAATAAAGTCTGCCACTGTTTCCACTGTTTCCCCATCTATTTCCCATGAAGTGATGGGACCAGATGCCATGATCTTCGTTTTCTGAATGTTGAGCTTTAAGCCAACTTTTTCACTCTCCTCTTTCACTTTCATCAAGAGGCTTTTGAGTTCCTCTTCACTTTCTGCTATAAGGGTGGTGTCATCTGCATATCTGAGGTTATTGATATTTCTCCCGGCAATCTTGATTCCAGCTTGTGTTTCTTCCAGTCCAGCGTTTCTCATGACGTACTCTGCATAGAAGTTAAATAAGCAGGGTGACAATATACAGCCTTGACGTACTCCTTTTCCTATTTGGAACCAGTCTGTTGTTCCATGTCCAGTTCTAACTGTTGCTTCCTGACCTGCATACAGATTTCTCAAGAGGCAGGTCAGGTGGTCTGGTATTCCCATCTCTTTCAGAATTTTCCAGTTTATTGTGATCCACACAGTCAAAGGCTTTGGCATAGTCAATAAAGCAGAAATAGATGTTTTTTCTGGAACTCTCCTGCTTTTTCCATGAACCAGCAGATGTTGGCAATTTGATCTCTGGTTCCTCTGCCTTTTCTAAAACCAGCTTGAACATCAGGAAGTTCACGGTTCACGTATTGCTGAAGCCTGGCTTGGAGAATTTTGAGCATTACTTTACTAGCATGTGAGATGAGTGCCATTTGCAAATATTTTCTCCCATGTATTAGGTTGTCTTTTCCCTTTGCTCATGGTATCCTATGCTGTGCAAAATCTTTTAAGTTTAATTAGGTCCCAGTTATTTATTTTTGCTTGTTTCCTTTGCCTTAGGAGACAGATTAAAAAAAAAATGTTGCTATGATTTGTGTCAGTGTTCTGCCTATGTTTTCTTCTAGGAGTTTTATGGGTTTGGGACTTATATTTAGGTGTTTAATCCATTTTGAGTTTATTTTTGTGTTGGTATTAGAAAATACTATAATTTCATTTTTATATATGGCTGTCTAGTTTTCCCAGTGCCACTTATTGAAGAGACTGTCTTTTTTCCATTGTGTATTCTTGCCTCCTTTGCCATAGAGTAATTATAAGTGTATGGATTTATTTCTGAGCTCCCTGTTCTGTTTCACTGATCTACGTGTCTATTTTTGTGCCCATACTATACTGTTTTGATTACTGTAGCTTTGTAGTATAATCTGAAGTCAGGGGGTGGGAAACCTCCAGCTCTGTTATTTCTCAAGCTCATTTCAGCTATTCAGGGTCATTTGAGCTTTCATAGAAATTTTAACAGTATTTGTTCTAATTTTGTGGGAAATGTTCTGTGGAGCTGGGTTCGAGTCTCTGGCTGCAGGGCTCTGGGGGTCCTGGGTCCAGTGCCTTGACTGGTTTGTGGGGTCCAGTCCTGGATCCTCTCATTGGGCTGGCTACGGGCTTAGGGTGTCTCCAGGCAGGCTGCCTCCTGATGAGCTGGGGCCCTGTCTCCACCCAGTTAGTTGTTTGGTCTGAGAGATACTAGTTCTGGTGCCTGCGTACTGGGTGGAAGTAGCGCTGGGTCCTGCAGCTACTAAGCTAAAGGGAGGATTCCAAAATGCCGCTTGTCAGCACCAGTGCCCGTGTGGTAGCATGAGCTCGCTAAGAACAGTGTGGAGATTCCTTAAAAAACTGGAAATAGAACTGTCTTATGATCCAGCAATCCCACTGCTAGGCATACACACTGAGGAAACCAGAAAGGAAAGAGACACGTGTACCCCAATGTTCATCGCAGCACTGTTTATAACAGCCAAGACATGGAAGCAACCTAGATGTGCACCAGCAGATGAATGGATAAGAAAGCTGTGGTACATATACACAATGGAGTATTACTCAGCCATTAAAAAGAATACATTGGAATCAGTTCTAATGAGGTGGATGAAACTGGAGCCTATTATACAGAGTGAAGTAAGCCAGAAGGAAAAACATAAATACAGTATACTAACGCATATATATGGAATTTAGAAAGATGGTAACAATAACCCGGTGTACGAGACAGCAAAAGAGACACTGATGTATAGAACAGTCTTATGGACTCTGTTGGAGAGGGAGAGGGTGGGAAGATTTGGGAGAATGGCATTGAAACATGTAAAATATCATGTAAGAAACGAGTTGCCAGTCCAGGTTCGATGCACGATACTGGATGCTTGGGGCTAGTGCACTGGGATGACCCAGAGGGATGGTATGGGGAGGGAGGAGGGAGGAGGCTTCAGGATGGGGAACACATGTATACCTGTGGCGGATTCATTTTGATATTTGGCAAAACTAATACAATTATGTAAAGTTTAAAAATAAAATTAAAAAAAATAAAGTAAATATAAAATACACAGAAAATAATGTCATTAGCAAAAAAGAAACCATAAAGTGAGAAATGCATATTAAAATAATGTATAACATAACCACATTTATTTAAGAATGTATTCCAGTATTAGATGGCAGATTTCAACAGTGAAAAAACCACAGTACTTTTGTACCAATCAGAAAAACATCCATTTCTGTTTTATTGACTATGCCAAAGCCTTTGACAGTATGGATCACAATAAACTGTGGAAAATTCCGAAAAAGATGGAAATACCAGACCACCTGACCTGCCTCTTGAGAAATCTGTACACAGGTCAGGAAGCAACAGTTAGAACTGGACAACTGGAGCAACAGGGAAAGAAGTACATTCCAAATCAGGAAAGAAGTATGTCGAGACTCTATATTGTCACCCTGCTTATTTAACTCGTCTGCAGAGTACATCATGAGAAACACTGGGCTGAATGAAGCACAAGCTGAAATCAAGATTGCTGGAAGAAATATCAATAATCTCATATATACAGATAACATCACCCTTATGGCAGAAAGTGAAGAAGAACTAAAGAGCCTCTTGATGAAAGTGAAAGAGGAGAGTGAAAAAGTTGGCTTAAAACTCAACATTCAGAAAACGAAGATCATGACATCCAGTCCCATCACTTCATGCAAATATATGGAGAAACAGTGGCTGACTTTATTTTTTTGGGCTCCAAAATCAGTGCAGATGGTGATTGCAGCCATGAAATTAAAAGATGCTTACTCCTTGGAAGGAAAGTTATGACCAACCTAGATAGCATATTCAAAAGCAGAGATATTACTTTGCCAACAAAGGTCCATCTAGTCAAGGGTATGGTTTTTCCAGTAGTCATGTATGGATGTGAGAGTTGGACTATAAAGAAAGCTGAGCACTGAAGAACTGATGCCTTTGACCTGTGGTGTTGGAGAAGACTCTTGAGAGTCCCTTGGAATGCAAGGAGATCCAACCAGTCCATCCTAAAGGAGATCAGTTCTGGGTGTTCATTGGAAGGACTGATGCTGAGGCTGAAACTCCAGTACTTTGGCCACCTCATGCGAAGAGCTGACTTATTGGAAAAGACCCTGATGCTGGGAAAGATTGAGGGCAGGAGGAGAAGAGGACAACAGAGGATGAGATGGTTGGATGGCATCACCGACTCAGTGGACATGAGTTTGTGTAAACTCCAGGAGTTAGTGATGGGCCGGGAGGCCTGGCGTGCTGCAGTCCATGGGGTCGCAGAGTTGGACACGACTGAGCAACTGAACTGAACTGTGTATTTATGTACTTTTGGCTGTACTGGGTCTTTGGTGTTGCGTAGACTTTCTCTAGTTGTGGTGTGCATGCTTCTCACTTCAGTGGCTTCTCTTATTGTGGAGCATGGAGTCTAGGGTGCATGGGATTCAGTAGTTGGGGTGCACGGACTTAGTTGCTCCATGGCATGCGGGATCTTCCTGGACCAGGGATTGTACCCATGTCCCCCGTCCTCTGCTTTGGCAGGTGGATTCTTAACCACTGAACCATCAGGGAAGTCCCATGTCTGTCACTTCTGAAAAGATCATTGACATATTTATTGTCACAGAGTGAGTTTTCAAGAAAAATTAGAATTTTAGAAATGAGTCATCACCATTGAAGAGTTTGATAGCTTCTCAATATTTGAAGACTTTTTTGATGAGATCAGTTGTGGTATTCATGGATAAGACTTTTTCTTGGTATTAAATGATGAAATGTGTCAACACTTGGATACATCTTTTCAACTCAGTAGAACAATGTCTTCAAGATGACGAACACATGTTATTACAAAACTTTATGTAGTAAAAGACATATTTAAAGTATGTGGTAAGCCAAACAGTTTCAATGTAATAGAATATGAGAAGTTTACTGATATGATTTCCACTTCTTGTCACGGTTATCCTTAAGAAACTACCACCTGTTGTCTTTTGGTATGGTGTTAAAAAAGAATATTGACAGTTCCTTGGAAAGACAACTATGATACTTCTCCATTTTCCAGTTTTGTATCTCTGTGAGGCTAAATTTTCTTCATGTTCTTCGACCAAAATAATATACCCAGCAGATTGAATGCAGAAGCAGATATCAAAGTCCAACTGTCTTTTTATACACCAGACATTAAAGCATTTTCAAAAGTGCAGATCAATGCCACTCTTGTTGCTAAACTTTCTTGTTTTGAAAAATGCGTTTTTTAAAAGTAAAACGTTTGCTAATATGCATGGTTTTATCATGATAATTTTTAATGAATTTACAAATGTTTTAAATGTCTCAGCTTTAATTTACAGTATCATAAATATTAACAAATATTTTTTATTACAAAACATGGTCCACTGGAGAAGGGAATGGCAGACCACTTCAATATTCCTGCCTTGAGAAGCCCTTGAACAGTATGAAAAGGCAAAAAAGATACGACACCAGAAGATGAGCCCCCCATGTCGGTAGTAATATGTTGCTGGGGAAGAAAGGAGAAATACCTGCTCCAGAAAGAATGAAGAGGCTGGACCAAAGCAGAAATGGCACCCAGCTGCGAATGGGTCCAGTGGTGAAAGTAAAGTCTGATGCTGTAAAGAACAGTGTTTCCTAGGCACCTGAAATATTAGGTTCATGAATCAGGGTAAATTGGATGTGATCAAGCAGGAGGTGGCAAGTGGGAAAACGGACATTTTAGAAGTCAGTGAACTAAAATGGCCAAGAATGGGCAAATTTAATTCAGATGACTATTATATCTACTACTGTGGGGAAAGATCCCTGACAAGAAATGGAGTTGCCCTCATAGTCAACAAGAGTCCAAAATGGCAGTACTTGGGTGCAGGCTCAAAAGTAACAGCATGATCTTGGTTTGTTTCCAAGGCAAACCATTCAACATCACAGTAATCCAAGTCTATGCCCCAGCCACTGATGCCAAAGAAACAGATGTTGAACAGTTCTCTGAAGATCTCCAAGACCTTCTAGAACTAACACCAAAAAAAGATGTCCTTTCATCATAGAGGATTGGAATGCAAAAGTAGAAAGTTAAGAGATACTTGGAGTAACAGGCAAATTTGGGAGTATAAAATGAAGCAGGGCAAAGGCTAACAGAGTTTTGTCAAGAGAACACACTGATCATTAATAAATATACCCCACATAAACAAAGTCTCCATTTTTAAAAATATTGTAAGGGGTCATGAGAACAAAAAGTTTGAAAACCACTTATCTAATGTTGACTTATATATAATTTCCATTAAATCTGTGTTTTCATATATATGTGTGTGTGTATTTGTACATATGTGTGTGATATATACATACATATTCATAATATATATGCACAAATACACATATTTATGAAAGCTTGCACTGACCAAAGATGTATTCTTTACAAGGACACATGGAACAATTAGGCTTACAGATTATTACAAAATTTCTTAACAAATTTAAATTATATACTCAGACCACATTTCTAACCACAGTCAAATTAAATTAGAAATGAATAATAAAGTAAACCATCCTGTCACCACCGCCACCACCCCCATGCTTTGTTTGGAAACTATGGAATACATATTCTTAAATAATTCATGGCTGTAAAATAATTTCATAATGTTAAAATTTTATTTTATTTTATTTTTTTCTTTCTTTTTTTTTTTTTTAAATTTTACATAATGTTAAAATTTTAAATGGAACAGTTCTGGTTGTCTGTTGCCACAAAACAAACCACCCTGAAACTTGGTGGCCTAAAAATATAACATTTATTTTGTTGACCGGTCTATAGTTTGGCTTGGACTCTGTAGAGTCAACGTGTCTCTGCCCCGTGTCCACGGGTCATCAGCTGGCATGTCTCCCAGGCTGGGATTGGAATCATCTGAAGGCCTGCTGTTGTGTCTGGCACTGGATAGTCACTGTCAGCAGCTGGAACACTGGGGCACAGCCTCTTCACATAGCTTGGGCTTCCCCAGTAGATGGCGGCTGATTCTAACAATGGTCGTCTCAGTAGAGCTTTGCAGTAACTGCACACCTGTTATGACCGAGCTTTAGGAGTCACTCACCATAACTTCTTTCCACATAAGTTCAGTCAGTGAGGCTAAAGGAAGCAGGAAATTAGACACCACCTTTTGATAGGAGGATCATCAGAGAACTCCTGGGCTTGTTTTAAAACCACTATAGAACTGAAGTAATAAAATTATATAGCTTAACCTAAGCAGCACTTTGGTACCTTAACTAGAAGCACATTTTTAGCATTAAGAACAAATTTTGAAAGCAAAAAGCACTGGAAACAAATGTGTTAAATGTTCAGTTAAAGAAGTTTGTAAAAATAACAGATTAAGCCTGAAGAAAGCAGAAGGAGGGAAATGCTAGATATAAGAGTAGAAGTTAATGAAATAGGAAATAGTGCAGTTAAATAAGATCTACAGAATCAAAAGATGTTCCTAGAAAATACTAAGAAAATAGTCCAACTGGCTAAGGGAAAATAACAAATAAGTGCCCCCAGTGGGAGCAACAGCTAACACGTGGGGAGCACTGGATGTGCTAGTTAATATCACATTTGTTGCCAAGGACTGAGCTAAGCGTTTTACATATGGTAACCAGTTTAATTTTCACAACAGTCATGTGCGATTGGTACTTTAGATAAGGCTAATTTACAGATGATGAAACCAAAGCATTGTAGAGGTTGAATAATTTGCCCATGGGACACACAGCCACTGAGCGCCTTACTGCTTTTCATCTTTGCTGTGTCTGTAATTATGGACCTCTTTTGATTCCTAATGGTGTTTTTTGTCTTCTCTCATTTTCTCCTGAGGTTTGTCTACTCAGTTGGTCTTTAAGAACTGTCTCTTGACTTTGTGGATGTGTGTGTTTTTTCCCACACATCTTTGCTCCTACAGTTCTATTTTCTTTAGATTTATTATTTTTATTATTTATGTATTTGACTGTGTCAGGTCTTAGTTGCGGCGTGCACCGTCTTTAGCAGCGGCATGGGAACCCTTAGCTGCCGCATGTGGGGTCTAGTTCCCTAACCAGGAATCGAACTTGGGCCCCCTGCATTGGAAGTGCTGAGTCTTAGCCATGGACCACCAAAATTTCAATCGATTTCTCTATTACTTTACTGGGAGGTCTTTTCCCACATTTTCCCTGCAGCCTTTCCATATCCATGTTTGAGAAATGTCTCTTATAAAGAGCATGAAGCTGGATTTTGTTTGCTATTATTTGTGTAACTGTTGCACTTTTAACTCAAATGTTTTCTTAGTTTAGCTCCTTTATTGTAAAATATCTTTTATACAGAAGGGAATATGAATAACTGCATGGTTTAAAGAGTAATAATACAAAACAGATGGGTAACTGTGATGCAGTGTAGGAAACCAACATTGTCAATCCCTCGTATAGCCTTCCCAATACATTCTGCTCTCTTCCTAAATGTAACCTCTCTCCTCACTTAAAAAACAATTGTTTATTTGGCTTCACCAGGCCTTAGTTGTGACATACAGGTTCTTCGTTGCACCATATGGCGTCTTTCGTTGTGGGGTATGGACTCTCTAGTTGTGCTGGGTGTGCAGGCTCAGCAGTTGTGGCGTGTGGGTTTCAGAACACACGGGCTTCAGTAGTTGCAGAATGTGGGCTTAGCTGCTCCATGGTATGTGGGGTCCTAGTTCCCTGACCAGGGATCAAACCCGTGTACCCTGTACTGCAAGCAGGATCCTTAACCACTGGGGAAGTCCCACTCTCCTCACCTTTGTGATAATCTTCCCCTTGCTTTTCTTTATGATTTCATCTTTCACATTAATTTAAAAATTTATTTTCTAATAAAAGCACTGTGCTGGTTTAGTCACTAAGTCATGTCCCACTCTTGCAACCCTGTGGACTGTAGCCTCCTAGGCGCCTCTGTCCATGGGATTCTCCAGGCAAGAATACTGGAGTGAGTTGCCATTTCCTTCTCCAGGGGATCTTCCCAACCCAGGAATCTAACCCAGGTCTCCTGCATTGCAGGCAGATTCCTTACCAACTGAGCTACAGGGGAAGCCAATAACAGCACTAAAAACTTTAAACTATCCTTTCAGTAGTCTTTAGTTAAAAACTGTGAATTCCAAATGTTGTCTTTCTATCCTTTTTTGAATCTAAATAAGTTCTGTGTTCCATTAAATACACTCTGTGTTCTCTGTGGTCACCCTTGTGGCATTTAGCAGTATGTTTTCAATATTCCAAATTTATGCATTTTAAAAGTATCTTTAAATTTTTTTTCTATTTTAATTGTTTCATAGGTCAGAAAATACCATGTAGCTGATAATAGTCATTAGCTATTCATTGAGACTATTTTTGTAGCCAGTATGTGGTCCATTTTTTTAAGTTTTTTTCCACATGTTTGAAAACCAACTGTACATTTTTACCTATAGGGTACAGAATTTTATGGGCTTCCCTTGTGATTCAGCTGGTAAAGAATCCACCCACAATGAGAGAGACCTGGGTTTGATCCCTCGGTTGGGAAGCTTCCCTGGAGAAGGGAAAGGTTACCCACTCCAGTATCCTGGCCTAGAGAATTCCATGGACTGTATAGTCCATGGGGTCGCAAAGAGTCAGACACGACTGAGTGACTTTCACTTTCACTTTTCACAGAATTTTATAGAAATCTGTATGTAGGTCAAGAAGCAACAGTTAGAACTGGACATGGAACAACAGACTGGTTCCAAACTGGGAAAGGAGTCCGTCAAGGCTGTATATTGTCACCCTGCTTATTTAACTTATATGCAGAGTACATCATGAAAAACGCTGGACTGGATGAAGCACAAGCTGGAATCAAGATTGCCAGGATAAATATCAATAACCTCAGATACACAGATGACACCACCCTTATGGCAGAAAGTGAAGAGGAACTGAAGAGCCTCTTGATGAAAGTGAAAGAGGAGAGTAGAATACCTGGCTTAGAACTCAACATTCAAGAAACAAAGATCTTGGCATCTGGTCCCATCACTTCATGGCAAATAGATGGGGAAATAAGGGAAACAGTGACAAACTTTATTTTTCTGGGCTCCAAAATCACTGCAGATGGTGACTGCAGCCATGAAATTAAAAGACACTTGTTCCTTGAAAGAAAAGCTATGACCAACCTAGATAGCATATTAAAAAGCAGAGACATAACTTTGCCAACAAAAGTCCATCTAGTCAAAGCTATGGTTTTTCCAGTAGTCTTGTATGGATGTGAGAGTTGGGCTATATAGAAAGCTGAGCGCTGAAGAATTGATGCTTTTGAACTGTGGTGTTGGAGAAGACTCTTGAGAGTCCCTTGGACTGCAAGGAGATCCAACCAGTCCATCCTAAAGGAAATCAGTTCTGAATATTCATTGGAAGGACTGAGGTTGAAACTCCAATACTTTGGCCACCTGATGTGAAGAACTGACTCACTGGAAAAGACCCTGATGCTGGAAAAGATTGAAGGTGGGAGAAGAAGGGGACAACAAAGGATGATGGATGGCATCACCAACTCAATGGACATGAGTTTGAGCAAGCTCTGGGAGTTGGTGATGGACAGGGAAGCCTGGTGTGCTGCAGTCCATGGAGTCACAAATTGTCGGACACGACTGAGCGACTGTTTATCTTGTTCATCCTGTTACTTTCCTATCTTTATCATCTTACAATGTTTTTGGGTTCCCAGTAGGCATTTCTCACTGTGATTATAGATTTCAGTATCTTCTTACAGTTTAATCATTTCTACTTTGTATATTTAAGGTTGTAGTGTTCATGAGTATGCATATCCCAGTTGTTAAATTCCTGGCAGATTTCCTAGAGAACTGGTCTTTTATCAGTATGTTTAGGCCTTCCTCATCTTCACGGCTTTTTTAAAAAAAGTTGTAGTTGCTATACAATACTACCCTGGTGACTCAGATGGTAAAGAGTCCACCTGCAATGCGGGAGACCTGGGTTTCATCCCTGGGTTGGGAAGATCCCCTGGAGGAGGGCTGGCAACCCACTCCAGTATTCTTGCCTGGAGAATCCCCATGGACAGAGGAGCCTAGTGGGCTACAGTCCATAGGGTCGCAAAGAGCTGGACACTGAGCGACTAACCACAGCACCCACAGCATAGGTGTATAATATAGTGATTCACAATTTTAAAGGTTATAATCAATTTATAGTTATTATAAATTATCAGCTAGATTCCCCATGTTGTACAATGTAGCCTCATAGCTTACTTTATACCTAATAGTTTGTCCCTCTACTCCCCTACCCTTATGTTGACCTTATGCTTTTTACCTTGAGGTCTGTTTTACCCTTCTTTTGCTCATTGTATTCGTCAGGGTTCTCCAGAGATATAGAACCAACAGTATGTGTATAGAGAGAGGTTTATTTTAAGTAATTGGCTTATGCAGTTTTGGAGATGTGGTGAGCCCCGTATGCAAGGAGGCTGGAGACCCAGGGAAGTTGCGTTTTGAGTCCAGAGGCAGTCTGCTGGCAGAATCCTCTCTTCTTCTGGGGAATTCAGCCTTTTTCTTCTAAGGACTTCAGCTGGGGAGATGTGTCCTTCCCTCCTTCTGGAAGGTAATCTGCTTTACCCACAGTCTACTAATTTAAATATTAACCTCATCTAAAGAATGCCGTCACAGAAACATTGTGAGTAGTGTTTGACAAAATATCTGGGTTTCTGTGGCCTAGCCCGGTGGAAACATAATGTTGGCCATCTCACTTGTCATTCCATTTTTCCCTTTACTCTCAGCCTTATTCTGCTTTCTCTGGTCTTAGGTGAGTTTCATGTAAATAATTTAAAGTTAGATTTTGTTGTTATTTTTATCTGATCTGACAATATCTGTCTTATCCATTTATTCTATTTGCATTTATTGCAATCATGTTTAGAGTTAATTTTTTCTACCATTTTATTGAGTTGGCCAAAAACTTCGTTCAGGTATTTCATATACGATCTTACAGAAATACCTGAATGAACTTTTTGGCCAACCCAGTATTTTGTGTTTTTCTGATTCTCCCCCACCCCTTTTTTCCTAGCTTCTAATAAATTGAAAAGTAAGTGTGTGTGACACACACACCTTTTTCTTCTGCTAGTTTGAAAGATAAATACATTCCGTTTGTTTTATTTAGTAATTATCTTTAAAAAGTTGGCAGGTATAATTGATTTAATGAAATCTAAATGCAGTGCTCCTCAAAGCATGAACTACAGATTGGTGCCAATCCAAGAACTTTTTTGTACAGTGAGATTTAGTTCACGATGAGGTTAAAATAAGGTTGAGTTTCCTCAGCACATGAGGACGGAAAGTGGGACCTTGGCCTAGTATGACAAGGGAAGTGGAAACTCAAGCCTTTGGGTACCAAGATGAGCATGTCTGAAGCAGCTGCCACAGCTTCAGGTTCTAATTCCTTCCTTGTGTTTTCCCACTGGGAATTTCCCTAACTTCTTTGCTAGTTCTGCTATTCAGTTAAGAAAATGTGGATTATATTACCAGCACATCTAGGCTGTTACAGTGTGAGAATTTTCAGCATAGGCTTTCACATTAGAAATGGAAGTCTCTCCCAAGGCACCTTTATCATCAGGAAAAATATTAATATATTTAAAAGAAACAAAGGAACCCGCCTTTACAGAGGGCTGGCATTTCCCTCCCAAGGTGGAAATCTTCCCTCTCTGGGCCCAGCCCTGTGGTTTTGCTGTCCCAGCCTGTGTACCGCTCTCCATATTAGAGAATGTTGGACTTCCCGGGTGGCTCTAGTGGTAAAGAATCCACCTGCCAATGCCGGAGATGTAAGAGACACAGGTTCAATCCCTGGGTCGGGAAGATCCCCTGGAGGAGGGCATGGCAACCCACTCCAGTATTCTTGCCTGGACAGTGCCATGGACAGAGGAGCCTGGCAGGCTGCAGTCCATGGGGTCACAGATTGAAACACAACTGAGCACGCACACCTCACCTTGTAACTCTTGGCAGGAAGCTGCCAAGACTGCCCGAGTGGTGATAGGTTATTCTTCCGTTCTGGTGTCCCTTGCAACTGGGCTGCAGGCAGGGGTTTCAGCTCTACGTCTCAGATTCCCTCATGGCACAGTGACGTGGGGGCTAGTGACATGAGAAGCAAGGGGTGGCGAGTGTGCTCTCAGTGGAGAAGTGACGGGCTCCCAGTTGGTGGGACTGACTCCCTGGCTCTGCCGAACAGAAGCAGGGCTGCTGCCAGTCATGGCTGTGGGCTAGCGACCTTCCCAGTCAGCGGTGGCCCTGGTGCAGGCTGGGGTCCCTTGTAGCAGTGGTGGTAATTGTATGGACTTTGTCCCTGAAAGCTTAGCCTCACAGCTTTCAACTCCCTGCAAAACTGTGAGTTCCTAGTATCTTTCTCTGCTCACGTCAGTCAGGGTTGATCTTGGCGGCTTGCTGCTAAACACTAAGAATCCAAGTGTCACGTTTGTCCATGTTAAAAGTTCCTGTTTCTACTGAGCAAGCAAGTCCGTGTTCTCTCTCTCTTTTTAAGATATTTATTTATGTGTTTGGCTACACCTGATCTTAGCTGCGACATGTGGAATCTTCAGTCTTCATTGTTGGGTCTTTAATTGCAGCATGCGAACTCAGTTAAGGCATGTAGGACCTAGTTCCCGGACCAGGGATTGAACCTGGGCCCCCTGCATTGGGAGCGCAGTGTCTTAGCCTCTGGAGAAGTCCAGAGGACCACCAGAGAAGTCCCCAAGTCAGTGTTCTTTTGAAGAGGAAAACCCCGGGCAGATTGTTTACAATTTTATACATCATACTGGGTAACCCTACTCACATGTTCCAGGCCTCAAAGGTGTCCCTCTCTTCAGTGACAAATACGAGCAGTGCATCCACTGGACATGCCTGCAGGATGTCCATCCCCCTTCCCAGTTCAGGGACGAGGTGGGTTCTTGGGGATTTTGAACACCTCTCTGCCGCCACCTCTCACTGTATCCTCTGCCGTGCACTGTATCCTCTGCCATCCACTGTATCCTCTACCAGATTCAGTCCCAGGTACTTCAGTAGGCTGCCTCCTCCCCAGCTTGACATATCTGGGAGCACGGGTGTAGCCACAGAGTTTGCTATTCAAGGTGACCCCGAGTTACAGACTTGAGCACATCAAAGAAACTGCACTGCAGGAAAGACGCTCTGGCAGCCGTGGTCATGAAGGCCATCGCTGCTCCCTGCCCAGAGAGCCCCGCATCTCCCAGGACACCGCTAGACACGCAGGCAGAGACTCACTTCTGTTCGTGAATTGTTGGAAGTTGGTTGTCTGGATTTTACTGTGAAGAAATAAGTTAGGGAGAAATCAAGCTTGACACCTCCCTAACTTCACTGCCTCGCATTTGCATGTTACTCCAAATGTGCTCTAATATAAAGTGGGGTGGCATAATTCCACCATCACAGGATCTTAATTTGAATGACTACCACTTCTCTCGTTCTCTTTGGGAAGTGGAATTAACACTCCAGCATGAACTAGAAATGCTAAATTTTTAATAGCCTCCCTAGAGTTTTACTTCTTGGTATGCCATCTTCAATGATTTAATCTTGATTTAGGCAGAATGAAATATCACAGTTGTAGGCTCCTGAACTGGAAGTTCTTTAAATGTTTTTCAAGAATAGGAAAATCTTTTCTCTCAAACCCTGAAGAGAAGACAGTGTCAAAACCAGTTATGAGCCAAACAATGATTATCAGAGCCGATGCTATCATTTTTAAAGATTATGACTTAAGAACAATAATAACACTTGCTCGTTTGTATTTGAATGTTTGCTGTTTTTGCAGATTATGAGCATGATATTGATTTTGGTCTTCTGACATAAATGCTTAATTCTGTCTTCTAATCTTTTGCTATAGACTGTTCTAGTATATTTCATTTCAAGAAAATGAATTCTTTAATATGAAATTCTCATGTCTATATAAAACCAGGTATAAATGATTTACATTTTTAATATTTAAATAAACGTGCTTATCTAAAATTTGACATAGAGAGAGCCAAAGATAGCTGCTTTGTTAACAAAAATCACTGGAGTGTTTCAGATTATCCACACTCTCCAACAGACATTCATCATGAATTTTTTTATTTGGAGTCATAGCTTTTTATTATTTGTCTTCATTTTAAATTTCTCTGTTCAGTTTAAATAAGGACTTTATTTTGGCAATTTGGAATCTGAACTTTTAGGAGAATAATTAGGAAGAAAATAACTCTATGTTAACAGCAAAGCAATATTCTAAGTATTTCAAGTACTTTGGAAATAGTTAAAGTAAGTGGCTTATCACAACATGGTAAGTTTTCATAAAACAACCTCTTTCAACCACAGGCTTGGTTATCAGAGAACAGCCTCACTGCATCATCCCCGCCAGCCCTCTGGCCTTTCATATTTGTTGTTTAGAGGCCCACCAGACATTTATAAGCCACAATGGCAGCATGGCTTCCACCGGCCTCCCTGTTCCCTCTCTTATTATGGATTCGAGACACATGAAAAGCCCTGTCTACTAGCTTGCTGAAACAACTGAGCCCTGATTCAAATACCATTTTGTTTCCACTCAACCATGAACTGGAGAAAACTCTGTTTATCTCTGAGAGAAAAGCTAAACATATTTTAAACTGATAGTCAAACTCTTAAAATACATCTGTTCACTTCTCCACTAGCCAAGCATTCTTCATAACACTTCTGTTCATAAAAGTAGCTTCTTGTGAGAACACGTGAAATGCCTACTTTCTTCATCCAAGTATTCGAATGATTATAAATTTCTCCTGTTCTTGCTGTGACTCTGACATCCTCTGCTCGACCATTCATTATGGTTAAGCCTGGGCTTCAGTGTGGATCTTAAATAGAAAATGTTAATGTGTTAATATTATAAAACTACTTGTTAATCAAGAAGCCAAGATTGTTTTCGATTATTAAACTGAGATTCCCTGTAGGTAGTCAGCATCAAGTAGCTCTTAGAAACAGAATGCCCTAGTCAGGTGGTGTTCCATTCCTCGTGAATTCAAGCTTAGTTTTCACAGACATGCTTTGTACTTGTATATATTTTGATTGTGAGATCACTCAGTGATAACATACCTGACAGTGTCTACTAAGTGGCAGCCCATCTCTTGATTTTATGTTTTTTCACATTTCTTCATTTGTGTTATTAGATAGGTAAAGATGCATTTACCCAGATGCATTCCTTTGCAAGTACTCTGAACAGAGGACCCCTGTTTCTGCAGATCATGATCAACTGTTCTAGCCAGAGCTTGAGCTGTTGTCTGGCTAAAACGTAAATAAGTTAGGGTTGGTGTCAACTCTTTTCAGCTGTCTCTGTGCCATTAATCAGTTAGTGATCACATGTTACACCAGTTCCTGATGGATAACTCAGAGCTAATTAGGAGGTATCTTGGGTTTGGGGGAAAGATGCACTCCACTCTGTTCTGTCATTATGTTGAAATGCACATCTCCCCTCATCTTAAGAGACTGAATAGCGTTTCACTTGAGAATGAAATAAAATGCCAGTCGGTTAAGAGAGAAAAAAATCTACTTAATATAACATTCTGCACATCAGCGGCACCATCCCTGTGGGTACTGATTTCTCCCCATTTCACTCAGCTCAGTCTCAACTATCAAAGGTAGCCAGCAGTGCAGATGATCCCTGATCAATCAATGATTCCGAAATCACGCCTTTTTATTTTGGAGTGAAATACAGCCGCCTTCTCGGACCCTTCCTGGGTCCTGTTCCATCCATGTGGTGGTGTGACCTTAGACAAGTCCCTGAGTCCATCACACCAAACACTTCTATGACCCTCCTTTTCAGTCTGGATTCAGTTACTTCCTCATTGTGACTTCAGATCCCTGCCATCCTAGGTCAGACAGAAGCCCCCAAAAATCCGGGAAATGGTCAAAATTTGATTACATTCAGTCCAGGAAGTGTTCAGTCAGTCTTGTGAGATCTGAACGCCAGAACCTTGCTGGGACTGATGTTCAGTTAGAGCATTCTGGTGCTTCCAGCTTTTCTGTTGTCCAGCCAAGGGCAGGAACACTGCTGCACACCCAGCCCTGGGTTGTGGTGCTGTTAACACCACCTTTAATTGCTTTGCAGCTGCAAATCGACATGACCTTTTTTGAAGTTGAGGGTTTCATAATTCCTCTCTTTCTTAGCCCTGATCCCAGGGTCTAAAATTAAAGGGTAGAAAAATAAGTCAATTCAACAAATACTTTTATCTACTATGTATTTGACTTTGTTCCAAGACCTGGAAATGCATCAGTGAAACAGAACGGACATAAATTCCCACTCTTGTAGACTTTACATTGTAGCAGAGGGAAGCTGACAGTCAGCAGCAAGTCCAGGGCATGGTATTCTACAGTGTACTGTGAATTCTGCAGTGTGGCAGAAACTACTCCGTGCTTGGGGAAAGTAAGAAAGAGGGATGGGAGTATAAGGTACGAAGCGGGTTGGCTGCAGTTGGAAAGGTGACATTTGTGTAAAGAATTGAAGGAGGTGGGGGAGTGATCCGTGTTGGTGTCTGGGAGAAGAACTCTGGGCAGAGGAAATGGCAGGTGCAGAGACCCTGAGATGAGAGTGTACTGGACTCACTCAAAAACCAGGAGGTTCAAGGAACAGCAGGGCCAGTGTGGGCAAAGGAGAGATGATGAGGAGAACCCTGGAGGTGAGGTCAGGTCACTTATTACAGTCTTGAGGACAGACACCTGTGGCGTGGCCCAGGGTGCTGACAACGGGGCGGTGCCGTGTGGCCAGATTTTCAGTATGTTTTGGAGACAGAAATGGATTTCCTAACAGATTGGACTTGGGGTGTGAGAAAAAGAAAGGAGTCAAAAATGACTGCAAGTAGAGTAGATTTGGAGGGCAACATGAGGTGTTCACTTGCTCAATATGTTAAAGCTGAGACGTCTATTAGATACACAAGTAGGTGTCCACCTGCATATTTTTAAATTTTATTTTTAATTAGAGGATAATTATCTTACACTATTGTGATGGTTTTTGCCATATGTCAGCATGAATCTCACACCCTTCCCCATCCCGCCCCTCTAGGTTGTCACACAACACCGGCTTTGGGTTCCCTGAGTCATACAGCAAAGCCCCGCTAGCTGTCTGCTTTCCATAAGGAAATGTGTATGTTTCAATGCTGTTCTCCCAAATCATCCCACCCTCTCCTTCCCCCACTGAGTCCAAAAGTCTGTTCTTTATGTCCGTGTCTCCTTTGCTGCCCTGCACAGAGGATCATCAGTACCATCTTTTGAGATTCCATATATGTGTGTTAATATATGATATTTGTCTTTCTCTTTCTGACTTACTTCACTCTATATAATAGCCTTTAGGTTCATGCACCTCATTAGAACTGACTCGGATGTGTTCCTTCTTACAGCTGAGTATTATTCTGGTGTGTACATGTACCAACACTTCCTTATGCATTCATCTGTCAGTGGGCATCTAGGTTGCTTCCATGCCCTCGCTATTGTAACCACCTCTGTATTTGACTTTTTCTTCCAGTCTTGATTTAGACTTGGTCTTGGTGTGGCATGTACACAGGCTCAGAATCTTCTGGGATTTCCTTGTTCTTGTGTGGATGTGATCAGCTGAAAGTTACACTGAGTTCCTGGAGCATTAGCTATAACCCACCCCTTAATTTGCCACGCACAGGAGCCTGCCAGCATGCAAGAAAGTGAACACAATGTTTCTTGGTGGTAACCTTGGATCTCAAATTTGTTTTCTAAGAAGAGAAGATTAATTATTTTTATAAATGTCAGTGTTTTACGTACTGTTAGCCACGAATCACTTGTATCATGCCTGGGAAGATGTCACTGTAGCATTCTCCTAGCTGAGACCTACATGCGGCTTTCATGTCCCCCTCTGCGTGTGCTGTGGAAGTGATGTGGCCTCACCATGCTGTCTGGTGGCTGCATGTGGACATGCTTAGTTTAAGACAAAGCTTCTCCCAGCTGTGCTCCTGTTATCTGGGGAGTGTTCTGCAATCACTAGTTAACTTTAATACAGAAATCAGTGAAAATTTATTGTAGATTCTATATGATTATGTTAAGTAATGCCCATTGAAAACATACATTGACACATAGAGAGTGACACATACACAGGCAAATATTACATCTGTGATGAAGATCGCTCCTCTAAGAATTCATTTAGAAAAGCCAGTACCCACCAGTTTTCACAATTTAGAGCTGCTGTAAATGTCCGAGAAATAAATATCTGAGTAACACTTACCTCTTCCTTAATTCTCTGCATTTTCAAAGTTTTATGCCAACCTTGTTTATCCAATGATATATAAATCAGACACCTCCATGGTTGCCCCAGGCTTTCATCCAGTCAAGGAAATGTAATCAAAGCTCCCATTTTTTCAGTTTTTCTTCTACTAAATTTGCACCTCCTAAAAATAAATCCAGTGGTGGCAAGTGTGTGATGACACTGGTGCTCAAACCCTGCTGCCGTCACTGAAAATTGGTTCAGTCCGCATGGAAAGTACCTGATGGCATGTTTCAAGGGCCACATTATTGTTAATAACCTTGACTTGATAATTCTGTTTCTAAGAATCTACCCTAAAGAAATCATTTGGAACATGGGAAATGTTCTATGTATAAAATCATTTCTAATTATCAGAAATTATAAGCAATCTCAAAGCCTATCAACATGGGCACAATTAGGTAAATGATATACTCCTTCAGTGGAATATTTTATAGTCAGAAATTATTATAATAAATACAGATTAGCAGTGTGGGGAAAGTTGCAGGCTATGATGGTTGGAAGTAAAGCAGCACAAAAATAATACATTCACCGTGATTATAAACCATTCTTCCTGAGCAAAGAATCACAGAAGGTAAGAGCCTCCCCAACTAGGAGACCCTCCCAGTTGCATCAGTTAAATATGGCTGCATTAACCAGTCACCCCGAAACCTGACTTAAGAGCCACAGCCATAGCTCATGATTCTGCAAGTCAGCCCTTTAGGCTGGGAGGTGCGGGTGATTTCTTCGCTGGCCTTGCTTGGGTGTCTCGTGCACCTCTGCTCTGCTGCCCGTCAGGATGGTGGCACTGCAGGACCGCTGAATGGACTCATACATCTGGGGCCTTGGCTGGGACAGCGGGGCCTGTTCTGCCCCATGCAGCCTCTTCTCCAGGAGGCTCACCTGGGCTTATTCTCTCAGAGGGCCAAGGGATGTGTGCAAAACCCCTCCAAGCCATCGCTTGGAACTGGTACAGTATGGGTTCCTTCACATCCCGTTGGCCAAAGCGAGTCACAGGGCCAGTCTGGAGTCACGAATGGAAAACAGACTCCACCTCTTGAGAGGAGCCGCAGCACCACATAATCGGGGTGTAGATACAGAAGGGAGAACCACGGTAGCCATTTTTGTAAATGTTGGACCCCACCCACTCATCGAATTGTTGAGGTTCCTTGTACCCCACGGTGATTCTCTGAAGAGCTGGACTGATCCAAACCTGATGTTTCACCCCAGGCTGAGATCAAATCCAAACACCCAGACAAGCACCACTTGGCAGGGGCCATGGTGTGCATTCTGGCTCCCATGCCATGCCAGTTCTGAGATAGTTTGAATATTTTTTCCATCAGACCCTCTCTGATTAGAGGACTCCCATATGCCTGAAAATTTCCCTCCTCTAATGTACAGTTTGGAGAAGAAGAATCTGGTTGTTAAATGATTGAATCTTCAGTGACAGAGGGTGTAACTATGGAAGATGGGACCTTTATTTCTTATGTCTAGACCAAAATCTTATTTTTTTTAATTTAAGAGGAGAAAATGAGAATAGGAAGATCCAAATATTTCTAAACAGCACTAATTCTGGAGAATTTATTTATGTTAAAGACAAGAAAATATGAGTGGACCAGGCATAACATTGAAGTTATCTCTCACTTCTGGAGACTGACCAATGTGGGCATGAATTGTTGTTCAGTTGCCAAGTTGTGTCTGACTCGCAGCCTCTTGGAGTGCAGCACACCAGGCTTCCCTATCCTTCACTATCTCCCAGAATTTGCTCAAGCTCGTGTCCATTAAGTCAGTGATGCCATCTAACCATCTCATCCTCTGTCTCCCTCTTCTCCTCCTGCCCAGTCTTTCCAAGCATCAGGGTCTTTTTCAGTGAGTCAGCTCTTTGCATCAGGTGGCCCAAGTATTGGAGATTCAGCTTCAGAATCAGTCTTCCAATAAATATTCAGAGTTGATTTCCTTTAGGATCGACTGGTTTGATCTCCCTGCAGTCCAAGGGACTCTCAAGCGTCTTCTCCAGCATCACAGTTCAAAAGCATCAGTTCTTCAGCACGCAGCCTTCTTTATGGTCCAACTCTCACGTTCGTACCTGACTACTGGAAAAACCATAGCTTTGACTGTCCGGACCTTTGTCGGCAAAGTGACAGCTTTTTAATACACTGTCTAGGTTTGTCATAGGTTTCTTCCAAGGAGCAAGCTTGTTTTAATTTTCTGGCTGCAGCAAAAACTACTACTTTTGTCCTTTGGGTCCCATTGTTCTCGCCCCTTACTGACAGAAAAACTGAAATAGTTCATCCATCAGAAACCCAAAAGCTAAATTTTGAAAGTATCCCAGTAGCTTTCTGGTTTGAGTTTATATATTAGCCTTCTAAACCAAATATTATTTTTAATCTCTTGCATTTTAAGCTGATTGTCAGCTGCTGTGTAAAGTCTGTGATACTCTTTGGGTGTCTGTTAGCAGAATCCAGTGTTAGATGTGATATCCTAAGTAGAGATGGGCAGATTTTTGCCTGCTGTAAACCCAGAAGGCAAAGTGCTGCCGAGTCAGTTGTTGACTGAGAGCCTATTGATTTGTCTTAGACCCTTGGCCCATGTCTGCTATAGGCGCGGGCATTACATTGCCAGGAGAGCATCTTTCTTGTCCTTCACATCTGGGATAATGAGCTGAAGTTCATGCTCTTTTTCAGTATGATCATGCACTATGCCATCCAAAAACTTCTCATGGCCTGTCTGTCCTCAGCCTCTTGCAGTGAGAGGCCGTGCTTGGCAGGGCAGTTTGCTTTGGAAAGCAGCAGTGAACGGTCCATCAGAAAGCACCTCAGATGTTGGAGAAAGCACATCAGTTCCTAGTACGGGTTCATGCTTCAGCATCAGTCCTTCCAGTGAGTATTCATGGTTGATTTCTTCTAGGATTGACTGGTTTGAGCTCCTTGCAGTCCAAGGGACTCTCAAGAGTCTTCTCCAACACCACAATTCAAAAGCATCAATTCTTCAGCACTCAGCCTTCTTTATGGTCCAGCTCTCACATCCATATATGACTCCTGGAAAAACCATAGTTTAACTATATGGACCTTTGTCAGTGAAGTAATGTCTTTGCTTTTTAATACGCAGTCTTACTTGTGTACTGCCCCGCATTTCAGTGCATTTTCACAAAAGGAGGGACTTCTGCCATCGCTGCTGCTGATCCTATTAACCTGAAGTCACTTCCTTTCCCGTAATTCTCGTGATTCTCTGCTGCTCACAAAGTCAGGTGCACACTCCTTTGCATGGTGCACGAGGTCTGTCAGAGGTGGTCCCACGCAGTCTCCCCCTAGGCCTCTCAGCACCCGCTCTGTAGACCCCACCATCCATACCCTGACCTGTGCTGGGTCCTGGACTCACCACACCATTCATGCCACCGTGCCTTGGTTCTGCTGTCCTCTCTATAGGGAGCCACTTTGCTTCCTCTCCAGCTCACAGAGTCTATCTCACCCTTCAAGCTACAGTCAGGCGTCACCTCCACCATGAAGCCTTCTCCACCCACCTCACACCTGCCAAATGCTAATCCCCAGGCATTTGCCTGAGCTGTTCGCAGTGTATCACGGCTTCTTTCTACCTGACTGATCTCACCAGCAAGATCGAATGCACCACCAGCTGGAAAGGGAGTCTGGGAATTGTAGTTCCTGGGTTCCTGCTGACAAGCAAGAGCTTAGAAGGGTATTGATAGTCCAGAGTATGAAGAAATAGCTTGAGTGTGCCACAGCCCTTCCCCACAGGAGCCGTGACCTCGAGGAGGTCGTCTAGTCCTGGGCGGCACCCGCTTTGTATCATGTTGCCTCCCGGGCGCTCGGCACCTCAGCCGTAGCACGTGGTCCAATTACTGGGGCCGCCCCCAGCCCTTCCCAGCGCAAGCCCATCCGTCACTGATACCACTGCCACGAATACCACCAGAAGGGCTTGTTGAGTGAGAGCCAGGGGAAGACGCGGAGCCTAGGAGAGAGGCAGTGTCACCGGAAACCACGCTGTGAGGGCACGCCCCAGGGCCTCCACTTCCCAGCAGGGCGGAAGTACTGGACTTCTGCCTCGGTTTCCCCGTCTGCTACATGGAGGTGATAATCACGCCCTGCGTTAGGCTGTGGCCTGATGCAGTGAGTACACACGTATAACGCGCCTGGTACAGAGTACATGTGCAGTGAGCACGGCAGTCACTGTGGTGACCACCACCGCCATCTTCATCGCCGCCGTCATCCCTGTGTTAACACGCAGCAGGCACTGTACCAGGGCTGGGGCCGCAGGGAGGTTGCGCTAATGGAGAAGGCGAGAGTCAGGGACCCGTCCCGAGCGTTAGACCCACCCGCTGCCCTCCTCGGGCTTCTGCCTGCCCCGAGCTCTGTTTCCTCTGTACAAGGGGGAGAGGTGGTTAAACATGCCCCCAGATTCCTCCTCTGTCGACTGTGGGGCCTGCCACCCCCTCAGCCTGAGGCTCTGAGAGAAGCGGCAGAGGTCCCACTCAGGCTCTCGTGCTTGCGATGTTAACCCCAGCCTTGGCCTCTTGTCAGTGTTGAGTCACCAGGTCGAATTAAAGTCACTTTGTACTTTGTAGACATTTTCAATAAGCTAAATTTCTCAGGGAATTCTGTGGCAGTATTTATGATTATTGCTATGGGTGTTGGGTACAGATGATTATAAAAGCTAATTAAGAATTCCTTGGGGATTTAATGATTGATTCCAGTCATTTCACTGTGTCTTCCCCTCACATACCTGAAACAGTATACTCAGTAAGCAGTAGCCATGATTTTTCAGTGGTCCTTGCACTCAGGTAACGGGTGTTATTACAAAATTAAGACCAGTTTAAGTATGTAGTTTATAATCGCCGTAACAGCAGCAGTAAGGAAGGAAAGCAATTTAAATAGGTTAACTAAAAGCGTGTGTAAATGCGTGGGTGATCACCTAGAACAGCACAAGGTCAGAAGCCTCACAAGTGGCCCGGCTGCTGATGCCCCTGCCCTCGCAGCAGTGCTCCCTGACGCGGAGCCCCCTCCACGCCCAGGGTGCTTGGTGCTGTGGGTCCCTGGCAGTCAGATGGGGGCCCAGCTTGGGAGACCCTGCTCTCCCATGAACCAGAACGAAGGGGGACCCAAAGGTTCGTCAGGTCTGACCATCACATTTCAAGACTAGGTTGGCAGTGGTGGCCATTCAGACAATTACTCTGACGAGGCTTCTTAACCGGGTAAACACAGCCACAAGCAGTTCAAGGAGCAGGGCTAGCACTTCTCTGGCTGCGGTCACACGGGGGCATGACAAGTTGAGGTCCTCAAAGCATGCTCAGCGTCATATGCTAGGCACTAGTAGCTATGTTACCAGCAAATCACAAAAACCAGGAGCACACTGTGTAAGCGGGGAGGGAGGGTGCTGAGCCTCCTGGAAGGGAGCTCAGAGGTGCACGGGGTCCTGAGGCTCTGCGTGCTGCTTGGGCAGCTGCCCTCCTTCTGTGAGCTGCTTTCTTGGGCTGTAGACAGTGTGTTAAAAAGCAAAGACATCATTTTGCCAATTAACGTTCAGATAGTCAAAGTTATGATATTTCCGGTAGTCATGTACAGATGTGGGAGTTAGACCATAAAGAAGGCAGGGCTCAGAATTGATGCTTTCAAACTCTGGTGCTGGAGAAGGCTCTTGAGAGTCCCTTGGACTGCAAGGAAATCAAACCAGGCAATCCTAAAGGAAATCTAACCTGAATATTCACTGGAAGGACCGATGCTGAAGCTCCAATACTCTGGTCACCTGACGTGAAGAGCCGACACGTTGGCAAAGACCCTGATGCTGGGAAAGATTGAGGGCAGGAAGAGAAGGGGACGACAGAGGATGAGATGGTTGGATGGCATCACCAAGGCAAAGAACATGAGTTTGAGATGGTGAGGGAGAGGGAGGCCTGACGTGTTGCAGTCCATGAGGTCTCGAAGAGTCAGACACAGCTTAGCGACTGAACAACAACAACGAATCAGGGCATTCGCTGCAGTGCCGACCCTCCACGGTGTCTCCAAGTCCTGCCCAGGGACCTTTCCAAGAAGCTCCCAGCAGACGCACCCTGAAGTCTCAGTGAGCAGACTCAAGCCACTGGCTCAGACATGCAGAAACCACCTCCTGTTCTCCAAGGGCTCAGTTAGGAAGGAAGAAAAAACAAAAGATGGGCTGTTTATGATCACACACGCTGCGTTTCATTTTTTTTTTTTCCTTTCCTTTCATGAAATCACTTGAAGTTGAGTTTTCCCACAAAACTAGGTGCAAAGAATAACCAGACGGGTTCAGGATGGGGAACACATGTATACTTGTGGCAGATTCATTTTGATATATGGCAAAACCAATACAATATTGTAAAGTTAAATAAAATAAAATTAAAAAAAAAAGAATAACCAGACTCAGACTGGATTTTAGTATGATTCTTATCTTTGTCGAGGAATTCGCTGTGTTCTTATGGGTCTTTCCACACCCACTTCAGACTCAAGCACCCTGAAGGCAAAGGACCCTCAACTCAGTCACCTTATGTTACACAGGCTTATAGGACCAAGAACCAAAAGAAGGTTCAGTTCAGTTTAAGAAAACAAGGCCCGCACTCTCTGCCCTCAAGTGCTCCCACGTGTAGCCCTAATAAATATAAGACTCACTGGACCAAACTTTATGAGCAAACATGACTTTGGCTCCAGTGCAGGACTTGCTGATGACTCTCCTTGTTCCTATGTTTGGACTCCAGCAAATGTCAGTATCATCCTACGAAGGTTTGAGGCTCTTCCTGGGATGATTTGGTTAAGAGAAAAACTCTGATTTCATGAGACCCAGATCTCTAGCCAGAAGACCAGCTCTCTATCTGGAGATGCTCAGACCCCCAGAGAGCTCTGGCATCTGAAGGGTGAACCGAGACTCTAAAATGTGCCCCCATCAGTCACAGCTCTGTGCCCTGTTCTCTGCAGAGTGAAACTGCACAAGCAGCTGTCACCCCCAAGCGACCCCAGCTGATCTTATTTTGTTTCTGAATTTTGAACGGAGAAAAATCAGTAGGAAGATAAGCATCATATACACAGCCAGTCACACCGCAGGGCAGAGCAATGGAGGAGGCCGTGTCGTCTTTTCTCTTCACATCGTTTTGATTCTTGAGCCAGCAGGAAGTCATAGCCCTCTCCTCACCATTTAGTCCCTCTTTCCTTCCTTCCATCAAGTGAAACAGGAACCATTGCTTCCTACTTGATGGTCCCTAACCCCTTTCCTTAGCCTTTCTCAGCCCCTGGCCTTGCCTGGGCAGTGACCCTCCCCAGCCCCCGTCCCTGCTCCCCTCCCCGCGCTCCTCCCCACTCCCCTCCCTGCCCCCCTCCTAAGCTCCCCTCTTCACTCCCCTCCAGTGCAGCCCCCACCCTAACCTTTTGGTATCCCCTGGAGATTTTGACGAGGCTCCACTGTGAGCTCCTCGGATGTGCAGGGAGCGCCTGGCACCTCAGCCTCTGCCAGCTTCTGTGGATGGTTGGCACCAACAGTGAATAGGGGCATTACAGGACGGAATCGCGGCACCCTTCCCCCAAGACATACAGTCCAGGCCTTGCTGTCTTGGGCCCTAGAGAGACGCAGCTGGATAAAGATGCTGAACATCCCCGGGGAGCAGTGTGAACTGTGCCTCCCGGAAACCTGACCCTCCTAGAGTAAAGGTCTTCAGAGGGGCTGAAGGCACGAGGCAGGGAGAGCTGGGGTGGAGAGAGACAGTGGCCCCAAAGGTGAGAGAGCCTCAGTGTGGAGTAGAAGGAAGATGCCCTGTGGTTTGGGTGGGAAGCCGTGCCCCACACCTGTGTTCCTGCCCTGCTGTGAGTGGGCACTCAGGACCTGGCCCCAGCCGCCCTGCCTCCTTAACCATGGCTGAGGCCACAGCCTCAGGTGCTGCCGAGGCCCTGCCCCCTCTGCTGAAGGTCTGGACAGGCCTTGGAGCTGCACGCGAGTGGGGCCCTCCACTGCTCATCACAGCTCAACCTGCCAGCCGCCCCTGCTCACTGTCCCGTCCGCTTCCCCCACAACTTAGGGCAGGCTCACATGTAGAAATGCAACTTCCCCGAGGCTCGCACATGAATTTCCGGCCACATCCAGGCTCGGGAACTTCGCTCTCTGAGCTGCACTCACTGCCTCCAAAAAGCCAAGATGAAAACAGTGCCCACCTCAGAGGGTTATTCAAGGATTCAGGAAGATAGCGTATGAAAGACCTTCACAAATGCACCGATCTGTTGTCTCTCTAAAGGAAATTGTTCCACACCGACCTCTGAAGACAATCTCTGGTTCAGTGTGGCATGTCAGTTCATCCGTCAAAACAAGGTCCCAGAAAAGCCCTTCTTTCCCTAGTCATTGGCAAAACGAGTTCAGCCTTGAGGCCATTTCAGGTTCAAATTTCAGTTGATGAAAAGAATATGGAGTGAACATTCTCTTCCAGTCCTGGTTTCCAGTCTCCAAATTCTCCACTCTGGAGGCAGCCAGCGCAGTCACTGTTCTGGCCATCCCTGCAGAGATGCTCTGGAGGGATGTGTTGGCTGTCCACCTTCTCCACTTACTCCGCACACCCCGCCTTTCTTTTCTGCTCCCCCTCGGTTGTTTCATCTTTGCCAGAGGGGGTGGAAACGATATTTTGCCATAGTTTTCATTTGTATTCTGCTTCCTGTAAGTGAGACTAAGCACAGCTTCCTGTCTAGAAGCCATGTAAGTTTGCTTTCTTATGACCTGTGTTTTCATATGCTTTGCCCGTTGTTTAGAAGTTGACCCTATTACTGATTTCTTGGAGCTCTTTATTAGGGAAGGGAGCCCTTTGTGAAAGGTGTCGCAACTATTCTCCCAGTTTATCGGTTTTTACCTTTTGATTCTGTTCATATCAGCGGCTTCCGTGCAGAATTTGATTTTATGTAGTCAAGTTTGTGTCAAGATTGGATAAAAAAGGAGGACAAAGTGCTCTTCAGCTCTGACCTTCCAGGGAGTTTGTCTCGAGCCTTTATTCTTTCTCTGCCCCCTGATCTCCCCTGTCAGCCAAGGGAAGGTGCAGGGATGGGGCTTTGACCTGGGCTGGCCCACAGAAGCAAGGGAAGAGTCCAAAGCTTCGAGCCTTGCCTCAGTCCAGGTGGATAGTGCGGATGAGAACCTGAAGTGAAGGGCTGGCTCGCGGTCAGGTCCTTGGAACATAGGGATTCCCTGGGGTTGTAGGAAGGGCTTCTTGGGTTCTCTTGGGGTTGGTTAAGCATTCCAAGCCTGCTCCACGTTTATCATCACCAGACATCTGTAGGAATATGAGAGGATGCAGCTAGTCAGTGAGCTGGAATCCACACAGTGTGGTCAGCCACTGGGGGAGGGTCTGCTGTTCACAGATAGCTTTTCTGTCTCACTTTCTCCCCCAGATGCTAAGCCAGGCCCTTGTTACATGTTCTGTCATTGTGGAATCCTGGACTCGGGGGCTGGGAAAGGGGCTGGTTCTAAGTCCTTTCTGCATTGGTGTTGCTTCCTGAATACAGCCGTGGCAAAGCCCGCGGCCAACAAGGACAGCTCACTACCCACTTGCTCTGCTCGTAGGCTGGTGACAGAGCGACTGGGTCAATCTTGGTCCGAGGACACCGCAGAGCCTCTTGTTTCCTGGGCAGATGGCGTCTCCACGGACCCCACCAATGTTACGAACAGTTCTGAGCAGGTCTGCCAGCACTGGGCTCTCTCTGGAGCTTTCCGGCATCTGCTGGATGCGCCAACTTGTCCAAACTAGCAGCCGGAAGCTTTGCTTTCAGTGCCATTCTTGCTTCTTCCCCACCCTTCCTCTCTCCACCCCTTGGCCTTCCCCTTAAAGCCAGTTTCTAATCTTTCTTTGAAAAGAGTATTTCTCCAAAGAAACATCTTTTCCCTCCACTAGACACTCCTGCAGCAAGAGACAATGAACAGGAGGCTTTGATCTTGTAGGCATTCTTTTTAAGTTTGATCTTTTGATCTCATGTTTTGTTTCTGTGTACTTAATGGTTTGCTTCAAAATCGCCTAAATATCAGGTCAAAGACGACAAATGCTTTTCAAAGGCAGAAACCATGCCCGTGCTTTACTGTCACCCCAGACAAAGTGCTATTAAATTGTCCTTTGCAACCGGTACATTGTCTCTGCCCTGGCAGGAGGTGAAGGGAGGAGAGTCACCAACCTCGTGACTCCAAAGGCCAGATAGCAGATACAGGGCAGGAGGTCTTCTCTGTCACACACTGTCCTAGCAGCCTTCATAGGAAGCAGTAGATGAGTTCTTCTTGCAGGCGTTCACCGAGCACCGCATGCTGTGCCGTGGGCCCGTGTCTTTCTCGTGAGGGTCATGGGATGACCTACTTCACCCTACTTAGGCCCATTGGATGTGGGTATGGCCTCCAAGCCAGTTTAGTGGGCAGCGCAGGGCACAGATGTCTCAGGCAGTTCCACACAGAACTATTAGGAGCTTCCCATAAAGAATCTGCCTGCCAATGCAAGTTCGATCCCTAGATTGGGAAGATCCCCTGGAGGAGAGCACGGCAACCCACTCCAGTATTCTTGCCTGGAGAATCCCATGGACAGAGGAGCTGGCAGGCTACAGTCCGTGGGGTCACAAAGAATCAGTCACGACTGGGCAACTAACACTTTCACATACATATGTACAGTTTAGCAAATTGTACAACTTCTGTCTGTGTAGTTTATCATGTCAATCAAGCCTCAGTAAAGCTGTTAAAATTTAATATGTGCAGACAGAATGAAAGTGATAAAGATATAGAAAAAGGATGTAGAAAAGGACTTTAAAAAACAGTTGTAAAAGTCCTATATCAACTAGGTAAAAGTTGCATGTGATAAGATGGTTAAAAAATTAGAAAGATGGTTATTCTACAAACTAAGAATTATTACAATAATTTTTGCAGTTGTCTTAATAATATAAAATGAGTAAATAGGAGACAAAAATGCACTCTCTTCTCAAAGTTTTGTCATTTTTATGGACTTGAATTTCAGTTCTCTAAGGTTTTTAATGACTTCCTCAGAAATATAAACTTTATGTGCCATCTCTTGGTGTATTAAATGGGAACTTGAATAGCCTTTCATTCATAAAATGAGCGAATTTGTTTCTAAGCTCTGAGAACAGCAGGACTGGGCATGGAGTAAATGCACAGTATGTGTTCGCTCCTGCCATGACCAGCTTCAGAGCATTGATTCCTCCACCTCTGTATACTCAGAGACAACAAAAGCTAGAAAAGAGATGATGGAGGGAAGGGAAAGGGTTCAAGATCTGTATTTGCACTTCCTGACTCCCAGGACTCAAGAGCTGACACAAGTGTGGAGCGATTCTTTGGGTTCAGTGGGAAGAGGAGTGGACAGCTTGGGTTGTGGAGCCCTCATGGGCTTGCTCCAAGGTCATGGGCCCTCGGCTGGGTGCAATATGATGAGGACAGTGAGTACCTCACCTGAATGTCCAGCCCCGGCCCTCAAACCCTCTCCTGGTTGGGCTTTGTATCCTCCCGCATCGGACTGCCTCATCCTCACCTCTTTCTCTGACCGCTGCCCCCCGCCCCCCCACACACACTCACATCTTTGCGGAGGTAGTTTTTTGTGTATTGCAGATCAGTTTTTCTCTGAATGACCTTCTGGCCTCTGCGTTTGCTAAGAACCTGGTCTCTGATTATTCTGGGCTGCTTACAGTGATGCATGTATGTGTGTTTATTCTAATGTTTATTATATTCCCATGAGTTCAGAAAAGTCTATAGTTTTCACACACAACAGTTCAAACTAGAGGTAGTGTCATCAGGTTAGAAAAACGATGGGCCCCTGAAGAGTCAAGGGATTTCTCTGACACCCTTTCAACTAGAGTTATGTTGAAGAACTTGACTCCACACTTTTATTTATTAAGTCATTTAATGTTACAGGAAACCGTAACAGCTAATGCTTCCCATCTGAATAACTTTAAGAGGCATGGAGATTGTACTATTTAAAGGAATCCTATGAAGATCCAGTAGATAGGTATTCTGTGAAAGAATTTGTCAGAAACTTGCATTTCCTTAAAACAGTCCCAGAATCCCCATCATCTTAACTCATGTTTCATGATCATGAACCAGAGCATCTCATCAAGGTAACAGTGGATCATGCTGCCATTTTTGTCATGGAGTGAAACGGACTGTGGCTTCATAATGGCCTTAAAGTAAGGGAGCTTACATCCTCCTAAAGCTGTCTCATCCAGATATTAGAAGACCACATTTGCAGAGGACCATCAGTTCCTAGGATTTTCTGCAGAAGGACATGTTGAGTGACATGTAAATTTCCTACAGCCCATGGTCTTTATTCATGAATTTGCATTGAAATTATTAGTTAAGTTAATGGAGGAGGATGGACTTATCCATTTCTAAGTGACACCTTGGAATGATGATCAAGTGATGATACTCTAAATACAGAATAAGAACATCATGCCCATCATAGATTTTTTTTCCGGAATCTCAAACTTTTCCAAAAATCATACAAAACGAATTTCAGAGGAATGTGATCAAGTTTGCTTAACTTAAATTCTCACTCATGTTGGTCTTATGGGTAAAAAAGAACTACCTATGACAGTTGAGGGCCAGCCTGGTCTGATATAAAACCTCTCCCCTGGCTGGATGAGTCAGTGTAACTGGTGAGCAATTTGGTCCAGAGAGCTGCTGAGGGGCTGGCCACTGTGAGCTGCATACGAGGTCTTGCTCCTGGGCTGGCAGCAGCTACAGGGAAACGCTTTACTTCCTGGAGCCACATTCAGGGATGGTGGCATGTGGGGCATCGAGGATGCTCCCCCGGGGCTGCCTTGCATTAGGAAGCCTTGCAGGGAGGGGCCTGCAGTACAAGTGCATCCTGGGTGGGATGCATCCCAGTGATGTCCACAGACCCGGGTACCACAGAAGGAAGGGCATCATGTACTGTGACAAAGGCCCGTCCAGGACTCAGTTTCGTATGTTTTTTTAAAAAGTGCAGTAACCTCCTGAATTTCCTCAAGCATCCTAGTATAGCATGAGAAGGCAGCATGATCTACCTCAGCCAGGATCCAGAAGCCGGGGTTTCTCAGCCCCAGTGCCGTTGACATTTGAGTCAGATGATTCTTTATGGCAGGGCAGTCCTGTGCACTGCATTCTGGCCTCTACCCATCAGATGCCCCGCAGCCCCCCACCCCCATGGGTAACACAAAAATGTCTCCCAGCGTTGCCAGATGGCCTCTGGGGGACAGATCACCCCCCACGTAGACACACTGATGTGAAGGAAGGGACGGCGCCAGGGAGCCGGTGAGCCAGTCGCAGCAGCAGCTGTGGGACTCCTGCTGTCCAGCCTTTGGTGATCTTGTAGACAACTCGGCTCACAGCCCCGACCTGGCCCCTTCTTTCTCCCGCAGCGTCTCTTGATGATTGAGGTCAGGGGCTCTGAGTCAGGTAGACAGAGGCTAGCCACCTGGCCTCTTGGACGGGCAGTTTCCTCCTCTGTGGAATGAGAGGCGCCAAAGGACCCCTGTTGCTCTGAGTCCGTCATGGCCGTGCAGGTAAAGGACTTCTCACACCGACTGCTGTCAAGACCTAAAAGTCACGCGGAAGCGGCTGTGTGAAGTACGCGGACTCTCTGCCATTTTGCCACCCGTCGTGTTCACCATTTCAGGATAAGGGACTCTAAGATTAATTTGTTTGGTTTTGTCTTTTTTAAAAAAGCCTTTTATTATAGTTTTAATTTGTATTGGAGCATGGTTGCTTTATGACATTCTGTTGTTTTCTGCTGTATAGCAGAGTGAATCAGCATACATATATCCCCTCTTTTGGGGGTTTCGAGTTCCCTGTGGTATACAGTAGGTTCTCACTAGTGAAGATTCGTTTTTAAAACCTTAGCTGCCCTGCCCCCCACACACACATGAGCACATGCATTCACTCAACACGCCTGGCACACCCTCTTCTCAGAAGGTGCCGAGGCAGCGCCACCCTGCTGCGGGCATCACCATGGCTCTGGGAGAGCGGGCTCTGGAGAGAGTGGTGCAGGGGACCGGGGCACGGGGGCACGTCTGGGGACAGGTGGGGCAGCACTTCATTTACGGGGCAGGAGCACCTTGCCTCCTCTCCACGGCAAGTTTCCCCTTTCCCCACATCAGTTTATTTTCCTGCCTCTGCCCAGTGAAAACCTCCTTAGGATACTTCTCCCTCTGAACCAGGGTCCATGAAGCACTTTAAGTCATGAATACCCCTCATCTGAGAGCTCCAAAACGGTTCCTCTTGGGTGATGCTCTTCGGCTCCCAAGAGGCGTGACCTTGTCCTCGGTGCCCTTAAGCAAAATGGGGACAAACGGGTCCAGCCTGTGTCCAACTGCCTGCTCCTGAGAACTGCCCCGTGGTCGCTCGCCTGGGTTGGGGGTGGAGTGGTCTCTCGGTCTCAGAGCTCGAGGACCCGACTCCACAAGGCCCTTTCTGTGTCCCCCGTCTGCTCTGCAGAGAAGCGTGGGAGAGTCGGAGGCTTTTCTTGTCCCCCTCCCCCCACTGGAGACTCACGGGGGCACAGGCTCTGACTCCCTGTGAAAGTGCCCAGGGCAGCCCAGAAGGAGGCCACGTGATGAGTGGTCACCCCTCCCTTGAGTCCAGGACCCCAACCCTGTCCTGTCACCAGCCCCAGCTCCCCCACCTCCACCGGGGGCCCACGAGGATGAGGGCGGCGCCGGCCAGAGGTCATCCTGCCAAAGCCTTTTGTAGCAGAACATCCCGGCTCTTTGATGTTGGCCCAGAAGCCTCTGAGACCCGGCTTCAGTTAATTTTATCGCAAGGCAAGTTGGACGCTTGTCCTGGAAGTTGTTCCTGCACGTACCACCTCCGCCTGGCTCTGTGTGGTCCCTCGGGGTCGCCCAGAGTCGGGAGTGTTTGGGTCAGTGGACTTGTCCTGGGAGCTTTCCAAGCTTTCCCCTCCCACCACGCACACGCACACGCACACTCCGTCTCACACACGCACACACACACCCTCCCTTCCTATCACCACTCCGCTGTGTAGAATGGATGCTTTGGGCTCAGCCGACAGCTGGCCTCTCTCTCTAAGGTGGAAATCTAGGAACTTCACCAGTTCTCCCTGCCACCCCCCACTTTGTGGGGCCAGCCTTTCTCAGAAGGCCTCACAGAGAACCACGGTGGTCTGGCCTGCCGGAGGGGAGGGCGAGATCTCAGCGGAGCGGTCATTAGTGGAATGCGTCCAGAGGGACTGTTTGATCACAGCCGTCCGCGAACGTAACAGCCACAGGGGAGTTTTCAGCTGTCCCCCAGTCAGTGTCTGGCCTAAATTTGGACTAATTGGTGCCTGATGGTTTTAATCATATCAGCCAAATGTGCTTTAATTTTCCTTCCCGTTTCATTTTCCTCCCAGTTTTCTCCACCTGAGGAAGTTTCAGCTGCCCCTAATGTGTCCTTAGAGAGTCCCAGAGCAGAAGGGAACATTTGGAGGGCAAGGACACAGGAGAGGAAGTGAAGTGGACTCTTGCTTTGCTCAGGTGTCTCCACAGCTCAGCCTGACTGCATCTGCCTTGTTCTGACGCCTGTCGAGGATGCTGCCGGGGTGACGGAGTCCCCCACAAAGCAGGGTGCTCCCCGAGGCCACACTCTTGCTGACTGCAGCTGCTGCTCTGCCCCCAGCCCGAGCGCCGCCCCCCACCTGCCTTCCTGGCTGCCTTGCCCCTCGAGCCCTGAGGCCGTCTGTCCACTTCCACACAAACCCCAACTTGATGCCTCTGGAACTGTTACTCATGGCTGTCCCCAGGGCCTGGGGGGACAAGGTACTCGGCCCAACCCCATGACACTCCCAAGTCTCCTTTTATCCTTGTGAATGCGGTGGGTTCATGGGAGCCAAGAGGTTCCTGCTCAGCACAGCCTGTAACTGTGAGCAGAGCTTACAGCCAGCGTGACCACTGGCCCTCCCCCGTTTGTGACGTGTGTTTTAGGAAAAGGTCAAAGACGTCACGCATTTAGGTGACAGTTTCATCCTGTGTTTAAAAAGTGCTCACTTACCAAAAAAATAAAACACTCATCTACTAAGTCTGTTCACAAGCTGGCTAGTGATAGTAGTTTACTGATAAACTCAGCGCTCTGAGAATTACTGTGTAGTAATCCATGTTCCCCGTTTTCAGATCTAGCTCTCCAGGCCTGCCCTGTCCTCCTCCTCTTGGAAAAGTCTCTGAATTGCTTTCTTTTTTAAAAAAAGTTTATTCTTTATTTTTACTATTTTTTGGCTGCACTGGGTCTTTGTTGCGACGCGTGGGCTTTCTCTAGCTGCAGCGAGCAGCGGGGGTTACCCTCTAGTTGCGTTGCGTGAGCTTCTCATCACGACGGCTTCTCGTTGTGGAGCGTGGGCTCTGGGGCACGTGGGCTTGGCTGCCTCAGTGCACGTGTGATCTTCCTGGACCAGGAACTGAACCCACGTCCTCTGCATTGGCAGGTGCATTCTTAACCACTGGACCACCAGGGAAGTCCCAAGAATGAATTCTTTTTTCTAAATATTTATTTATGACCGTAGCCTGCCAGGTTCCTCTGGCCATGGGATTCCCTAGGCAAGAATACTGGAGTGGGGTGCCATTTCTTTCTCCAGGGGATCTTCCCAACCCAGGGATTGAACCCAAGTCTCCCACATTGCAGGCAGATTCTTTACCATCTGAACCACCAGGGAAGCCATGAATTGCATTATTTCTGATAGAAATCTCAAGGGCTCTGTTTCTATAGCTTGAAGTCCAAGGTACAGCCTTCCCTCTCATTTCCCTCAAAAAGGTCCGTGGGTCGCTGGTCCCCACCGCCTTCACCTGGACCGCTGTTGCAGCCCCTGCTCAGTAGCTCCCTGCTTCCTGAGGGTCCCTGTTTCTAGCAGGTCCCTATTTCTTCTGCCTCCAGGTCCCCACCAGGGTCCTTCCCACCCCGGGACCCGTGTGACTGGTCTTCTTACCCCTTGGCAGAATACGAGCCCCCAGATTCTTGTGTCTGGTTCTTTCTTATTGCTGCGTCCTCAGGCGTTATCTCCTGTATCCTGCCCACCCCGCCACCCCCTGCCTCACTTTCTCCTTTCCCCTTTCCCCTTCTTGATTCTCCTTAACACCCACCACTGTCTCAGAGTATCCTGTCTGCTTTTTTCATTGAAGCGTATTTGATTTACAGTGTTTCAGGTGTACAGCAAAGTGATTCAGTTATATATGTATGTGTGTGTGTATGTGTATATACACCCCGATATGCGAAAAGTCAAAGTGTTGGTCGCTCAGTCGTGTCCAACTCTTTGCGACCCTATGGACTGGAGCCCGCCAGGCTTCTCTGTCCCTGGATTCTCCAGGCAAGAATACTTCTCCAGGGGATCTTTCTGACCCAGGAATCGAACCTGGATCTTCCACACTGCAGGCAGATTTTTTTTTATCATCCGAGCCAGCAGCAAAGCCCATGTATATACATACATATGTATTCTTTTCCAGTCTTTTCCGTCACTGGTCGTCACATAGCAGTGAACATAGTTCCCTGTGCTGTGCAGGCCCTTGCTGTTTGTCCGTTATGTGCAACAGTGTGACTCTCTGTTAAATTCCCCATTAACCCCTTCCTGCTCTTTCCCCTTTGGGAAGCATGCGTTTGTATTCTGTGTTTGTGAATCTATTTCTGTTTTATGAGTAAGTTCGTTTGTATCACTTTTTTAGATTCCACACAAGTGATACCATATGATATTTGCTTACTTCACTCAGTGTGATCAACGAGAGGTCCATCCGTGTTGCGGCAGACAGCGTTGTCTCCTTCCTTTTTACGACGAATGTTCCACTACGTGCACCACAGCTTCTTTGCCCATTCGTCTGCTGATGGACATTGAGGTTGCTTCCGTGTCTTGGCTGCTGTGAATAGGGCTGCTGCGAACACTGGGGTGGATATAGGCCCGGGGTGGGATCGCAGGATCAAATGGTAACTCAGTCTTTAGTTTCTGAAGGATTTTCTGTTGAGTCTTTCGCTGTGTCTCTCACAGTGGCAGCTCTGCCTTGACGCACACCCAGCTGCATCCCCAGAATCTCACCAGGGCTTTGGCATGTGGCAGGCGTTCAGGACACTGTCCGCCGAGCACAGTCACGCTCATGCTCATTGGACCCGTCACTGCTGCGGGGGCTCCCTGTGTCCTCAGCTCAGGTCGGACTGTGCTTTCTGTTCTGCCCACCTCTCAGCAGACTTGAGGACCTTGGGAGTCAGGTTTATAACACTGGAGGCTTCATGCTTACTGTGGCCCCGTGCTCATTTTGTAGAATCGCAGTCATGTTCCACTGTTTTTTATATTTTCTGCTTTTTACCCAACATTCCAGCGTGCACATTTTCCTGACTGTTCTTATTTATGATGGCTGGATCACAACAGAGCAGTTTAGGGGCTGACTGGGTCCTCACGTGGTGGAGTGAGGATTGGGGGAAGAAGCAAATTGGGGGGCCTATTAAGTCTTATTGATTTGCTATCATTCACTTTGCAACCCGCCCCCGCCTCCCATCTTCCCTGCCATCCTATGGGAAATTCAGAGAAAGGGCTGGAAACAGGCCCTCATTAAGTCACTCTGCCTACTCCTTCCCCACCTTAAAGCCCTGCCGTTAGCGCACACACACACACACACACACACACACACACACACACCACCCCACACTGTACACTCAGGGATTGCATCGTCAAAAGGACTCCCTCAGTGTGACCCCATGGAACATTCCTAAGGATCAGCTGCGATTCATTTGGGTCAAGTACAAACAGTGTCCACTCAAACGGTCACTCGCTTCTTACGACCCTCGTTCTCACTCCTCGTAACCCAGTCACGGCACGGTTCCTACCTGGTGAGTTTTCTCTCGTGAGGAACTGACTCCCGCCACGTCCCGTGACATCCCAGCGCCCCTGCCTCTGGTACCTGTTCTCCCGGGGTCGTGTGGGCAAAATGGTGTGTCCCGATCCTGTGTCTCACCAGAACTTTCTTTGGGCCAGTCTGTTAATGCCTTTACCCACGAGAAGCCCACAGTCCGGCCTATTTGCCAATTAAACCTGGCTTTTCCTCACTTATTTTGGACCTAGGCTGTTGTAGTTAGTTGAATCGGGTCTAAAAGTTTTCCCAAACCAGCTATATTGCATTCAGCATTTTAAAGTTACTGGATTTAATGGCCAGAAACTGATGTAATTATGACCAGTTTCCCAGCAATAAGGGCATTTTTACTGCCCTGGAGAGAGCTGAGAGAATTGGCTAGCCCACAACAAAGGGGGGTAGGTATGGATAATTTTCTTCGAGAAAACAGCCATGTCTTAAGGGGTGAAAAAGAAAAACATTCACGTCCTCAGCCTACCATCCTCACGGACTCTGGGCTTAGCAGGAGCCCACAGGTCCAGAGAGGAGCCTGGAGGGGAGAATGGAGGTGTCGGGCCAGGTTGGGGAGCCTACGGATCCCAGAGGAGGGTGCCCTCGACTTCCCTGAGATCATCCCGATGACTAAGCGCCATTCAGAAGGAGCCTCGCTTGCTTGTGTTGAGGAACATGACGTCACATTTCTGAGCAAACTCCAGAAAAGACACAGAGGCCACGAGGCAGCCGGAGGCCGCGTGTGAGAATCACTCCCTTGCGCTCCAGGTGCCCTCAGCGTCTCATGGAAGACACGGGGCACACAGGGGCCCGGGAACGGAGCAGCGAGTGTTCCCGTAGTCTCGCTTTAAACGTGGATGTGCAGGGCAGGTCAAGAAACTTCTGGAGCGATCCAGAATGAGCGTGCAACAGCAGGTGGAAAGCGGGGAGGGACTGCCAGACCGCACCACACTGACCAGGGGCTCCTCACAGATTCCGTCCCAGCGTCTGAAGGCCAGCGGGTAGCATGTCTCGATGTGCAAGGGGTGGACAGACATAGCTTTAAAGTAACTTAAAAACCTTCGCACTCCAAGAGGAGACAAAGTGTATGTTAAAAGTGCAAAATAAAGGGGCCGATGAAGAGGTTTATGTTTGAAACGGAAGCCCTCTGAAGTAGAGTTGTCAGTTTCCTACTTGTTTGGGCCCGTGCCTGTGAGATCTGAAGGCCGCGGAATTAGAATAACCCTCCCGTGTGTGCAGAGCACCTGGGCCGCGCGCGCTCCTCGGCGCCGTCTGCTGGGTTTTTTCTGGTCTGTCTGGGTTGCCTGGGCCTGTCTAGAGGAACTCACGAATAAGAAAATAAGGTTAACTTGGCTTCCCTTTGCCACACACATTCAGTCCCAGTGGAGAGACAGACATGCATTATTTCCCACTGGTAACAGAGGCCCACGGCCTGCCCGTACCTGCGTCCTGGCGGCCACGGAGCTGCACACCTGAAACCACATCCAGGCAGGGAAGCCGCGCCCGAGCTTTTATGAGCTGCACGAGGGCGATGCTGTGAGTCAGGTCCACGAGCGTCAGTTCACACTGTATCACCAGGATGCAGCATGAAGTATGTTCTGACTTCCACGTTTTAAGGAAGGTTGTCAGCAGGCCGGGCTTTGTCACCTGGTGGCCACTCGGCCCGGATGAGCCACTGTCCCCTCAGCTCCCCCCGCACACTGAGGAGGTTACCACTTCAGGCTCCTGCTGTTACCCAGGGCCAGAGATGGCTTCTTGTGTTGGTTTGCATTTGGGAAGCTGAAATCCAGAAAGGAAGCCAACACAAACTTTGTCCTGGAGGGTGAGTGTGCTAAGAAAAGAAGGGGAAAAAAAGCCCCTACCTTACAATTTGTGAGCCTGGTGGGGAACATGAGGGATGATTCTGTGGGATACAAGCCTCTCCTTTTGGTGTTTTGGTTACACCAAGTGATTCCTGAATGCTCTCTGACACAACTCATGTTCCAGGGACTGTAGCAGAAGGTTGAATAAAGTAGGGTGTTTACCCAGAGTCCATCATCTGCTTGTTTATATACTCTCAATTAAACTGATGTGGGGAATTGTCTTTCCAAGTTGATCTTCATTCTAAACTCAGATTCACAACTTTTTTATGATCTTTCCCTTTAAGACCCTATGTTTTGAATGGATGCCTGTCTGCCAGGTGAACTGCACATATTTAGTACATTCATGTCTCCACTTTGATGGATTTTAGCCGTCCAGCTACCAGTCAGACATCTTAGCAGCAGGAGAAATGTGAGGCAGGCATCCTTTGTTTGCAGGAAATGAACACCAGCCATTTGATGTTTCCAAATAAAATCTACTCTCTGCCATAGACAATTATTGCAAAATAAAATTGTTTCCTTGTCTTGACTAATGGGCATTAACTGACTTCTAATGAAAATACTAACTGCAGGAGGAAGGCACTGTGTTGACACTCTTTGCAGTGTCTTCTTGCATTACTCATTTCTTAGAGTCACTGCATTGCTCGCTCCTGACTGCAGTGATCAGACCCACGAGAAGTTGTCTAGCAGCTGCTCGGCCATGAATTCAGCATCTCTGTGGACAAGTATCACTTTCCCACCTGCCTTACTGAGTATGGGTCTCAGTGTGCCCAGAACGTCCCCTGCTAAGGTGGCTCGGAAGAGAACGAGGTGGGATGACCTCTAAGCAGACTCACAATTCACTTTTAACAAAGTTTAAGTACTGAGAACATACAAGGTTAAAGGCAGTGGAATGTTTTAAAAGAAAGTTGGTGCCCATCATAATGGGCCTTCCCTGATAGGTCATCATAATTTATAATCTGTGGTGGCCAAAGAGAAAACCAAGCTCTTGGAGAAAGGAATCACTCATTTCTAGGCCACTTAAAATCCTAATATTTATTACAAATTAATTTAGCAAGGCAAATTAAAATTATCTTTTCAAAAAGTATCCAGACTTATCTTTACTATCATCTCATTCTAAGAATCCAATCAGACCTGGTACCTAGTAAGGCATGAAGGCTTGCCTAGTTGTTTTTCCATTTTTCTATTGAAGGTCATCTTGGTTCCTTTTTCTTTTTAGTGATTTTGAATAAAGCTGCCACAGACTTTGCACACGGGTTTTCCTGTGGAAACACGTTTTCATTGCTCTTGAGTGAATACCTAAGAGTGCAGCTGCTGGATTGTATGGTAAAACTATGTTCAGTTTTATACACATCACCAAACTCTCTTCCATGACGGTTGTACCGTTTTGCAATCCTGCAGCAATGAATGAGAGTTTTTGTTACTCTACATCCTGGCTAGCATTGATTATTGTCAGTTTTTATGAATCTAGGTGTGTAGTGGTATACACTGCGGTTTGAATGTGCATTTCCCTAGTGACAACTGATGCCGAGTATCCCTTCACATGTTCATTTGTCATCTATAATACCTTCTGTGATGGAGTGTCTATTCAGATTTTCTGCCCGTTTATAAAGTTCTCTTGTTGAACTTTAAGAATTCCTTTTACATGCTCTGGATAAAAGTCCTTTATCAGATATGTAATTTGCAAATATTTTCTCCTAGTCTTATGGCTTCCCTGGTGGCTCAGAGGGTAAAGCGTCTGCCTGCAATGCAGGAGACCTGGATTCGATCCCTGGGTTGGGAAGATCCCCAGAGAAGGAAATGGCAGCCCACTCCGGTGGTACTCTTGCCTGGAGAATCCCATGGACGGAGGAGCCTGGTGGGCTACAGTCCATGAGGTCGCAAAGAGTCGGACACGACTGAGCGACTTCACTTTCACTTTGCTTTCTTTGCTTTGTCTTAGGGGCTTCCCAAGCATCCGCCAGCAGCGCAGGAGACACAGGAGCCATGGGTTCAATCCCTGAGTTGGGAAGATCCCCTGGAGGAGGGCACGGCATCCCACTCCAGTATTCTTGCCTGGAGAATCCCATGGACAGAGGAGCCTGGAGGGCTACAGTCCATGGGGTCGCAAAGAGTCAGACACGACTGAAGCAATTGAGCAAAACACAGCACGTGTACTCTCTCATCAATCTTCTGCAAAGAGCAAAGGCTTTAAAAAAATTTTTTTTTAATTGAAGTTGATTTACCATATTGTGTTGGTTTCAGATATATAGCAAAGTGACTCAGTTATACGTGCATAAATCTGTATTTATTCTTTTCCATTATAGTGTATTTCAAGGTACTGAGTATATAGTTCCCTGTGCTATATAGTAGGACCTAGTTGGTTATCCATTCTCTATATACCAATTTGTATCTGCAAATCCCAAACTCCTAATTTATCCCACCGCACCCCTCCCATCCCCTTTGCTAACCATGTAAGTTTGTTTTCTTTCATTTGTATCTTTTAGATTCTACATAGAAGCAACATCATACGATAGTCTTTCTCTGTCTGGCTTACTTCACTTAGTATGACCATCTCTAGGTCCATTCATTTTGTTGCAAATGGCAGTATTTCATTCTTTTTATGGCTAAATAAAATTCCATTGTAAATATATAAAGGGCAAAGTTGTAAACACTGATAAAGTCCAATTTGTCAGTGTTTTTCTTTCTGGGACTGTGATTCTGTGTTGTGAAAACTCATCAGCAAACCTAAGGTCATATATGTATTCTCCTATATGTTCTTCAAGAAGTTTTTTGTTTGTTTTACATTTTACATTCAGATCCATGATCCATTTTGAATCATTTCTGTTTTGGGCCATGCCACACAAGCTTATGGAATTGTAGCTCCGACCAGAGATTGAACCCAGACCTCAGCAGTGAGAGTTTGGAGTCCTAACCACTGGACCACCAGGGAAGTCCCTTGAATGACGTTTTATTTGAGGTGTAAGATAAATGCTTAGGGGCAGGTTTTTACATAGAGGTGTCCGTTTGTTCCAGCATTGTTTGTTAAAAATGTTCCCCTATTCAGGTTACCTTTGCACGCTTGTCAAAACTTTGATATTATTTGTGTGGGTCTGTAAAAATCCTGTTGGGATTATGATAGGAATTGCATTAAACCTGTATTTTGGGGAAATAAATATATGTACTATATTGTCTTCTAATTCATGAACATAGTAAATATATCCATTTATTTCATTTAAAAAATTTTTATCAGCATTTTGTAGGTTTTAACGTACAGATCCTGACATTTTGCTAGTTATACCTTTGAAATTTGTCAGAACTTGCTTTATGACAGTAAATATATTTTGAAGACTTTACATGTACATTTGAAAAGAACATACATTCTGCAGTTGTTAAATGAATTTTTCTTTATAGGTCTATAAGGTCAGGTTTGTTAATCTCGTTGTGTAAAACACCCACATCCCTTCTGATTTTCATGTACATGTTGGGAGAGATTGAGAATGTGCCACCATAATTATGGATTTGCCTCATTCTCACTTTGGTTCTGTCCTTTATTTAAACATATTCTGAGGCTGTTATTAGGTACATTTAGAATTTGGACTTGGTATATCTTCCTGATCAGTTGATCTTTTTATAAATATATGTCTCTCTTTATTCTTAGTTATAATTATTGTCTTAAAGCTGACTTCGATATTATTATAACTACACCAGCTTTCTTTTGTTACAATTTGTGTGACATATCTTTTTTCATTCTTAAGACTTCAGTTGTTCTTTGCCCTTGTATTTAAGGTATATTGGTATGCATCACATGGTCGCGTTTTATTTTGGTTATATCCAGTCTAAAAATGTTAGTCTTTTATTTGTAGCACTTCGTAAATTACACTTAATATAGATGTTGATATATTTGGGCCTACATTTACGACATTAGTCTTGATTTCTGCTCTTTTTTTCCTTCCGTCTTTGGGTTTGTTTGCTCTTTTTCTAGCTTCTTAACATGAATGCCTGGATTATTGACTTGGACCTTTCTCTTTTATGTTAAGTATTTAGTACCATAAAGTTCTCTTTAAGCACTGCTTTAGCTGCACCCGCCCCCCGACTTTGATATATTGTATAGACATCTTTCAGCTCAGAATACTTTCTAATTTTCCTTGGGATGTCTTCTTTGATCCTTGGATTATTTAAGGGTGTGTTGTTTAATTTCCAAGTGACTGGAAATACTTTAGTTATCTTTGTTATTTACCCTAACTCGAACCCCTAACCCTCTGTCACCCTAACCCTAATAAACTCATGTCCATTGAGTCGATGATGCCATCCAACCCTCTCATCCTCTGTCACCCCCTTCTCCTCCTACCCTGAATCTTTCCCAGCATCAGGGTCTTTTCCAACAAGTCGGCTCTTGCATCAGGTGGCCAAAGTATTGGCGCTTCAGCTTTCTCAAGCTCTTCTTTGTCACCTCCCTAATACTTTCTGGTTCCCCGGGTCTCTCATTTTCTGTCTGGCCACTGACTACCCATGTCCACACTTGTCATGTCTGGGCCAAACACTGGGAGAACAGAGGGGAGTTTTGGCTGATGGCTCCTGTTGCTGCCCCCACGGAACTGCCCGCTGCCTGGGGCGGAGGAGAACCAAGGGAAAGGAAAGGGGCTTTCATCTGCACTCTTGCAGCTTTTGGACGCTTCCTTTCCCCTTCCTGAAGCCTGGCTTCTCCCGGAGCCCTCCCGTCTGCCCCTCAGTGCTCAGTCCGGGGCTTGGGTGTGCTGAGGTCGTGCTGAGGTCGAGGTGGGCTGCGCCAGAGGGAAAGCAGCAGTGGTGCTCTGGCCTCCGTCCCCACTGCTGGTGCTGCTAACTTTTCTGTAATCTCAAAGAGCTGCTCTGTGTATTCTGTTCCGGTTTTAAATGGATAAGAAGAGTGGCATGTGTTTTCTCTGTCTTTCCCAGAATTAGAACCTCTGACTGATATTATTTAAAATTTTATTTTCTAATTAACTCATCTTTATAGGTGGGATAAGAGTTGATGTGCTAGTAAGAGTTTAGGCAGCCAGATTGCATAGCTTTCAATTCGTTTGGCTTTATTTATGCTTGGCCTTTATGTCAGCTGCACATGATGCTATTTTGGCCTCTTCCTTTGATCATGTAGTTTCCACCGTAGGTTTCTATTTGCACTTTCCAAGTAGCCTCATGAGTAAACGTACCCATGCTATTTCTTTGCGAGTGGGGCTCAGCCTCTTACACATGACGCGTGGCAGGGTTAGTAGAGTAGCGGGTTTGGATATAGCTCACCTGAACCGTATGAGGCACAGTTTTGAGAAAAATTAGATGGGAATCCTTGCTGAAGATCCTTTCCGACTAAGTTTGTGCTTGCTTCAGACCTACTGAACCACAGCAGCCTTCTGAACTCATCAAGCTGGGTGTAATTTCAGAACGGATTCGCACGCAGCTCTTTTAAGATGCGAATCTTGGCAGAAATTACACCTGATGCAGTTGAGCTGGCAGCTGGTGTCTACACACTCAGGAAGTGGGATAGGATCTCCACGGAGGCTCAGATTCATTCACATGCAACTCAGAGTCCACGTAAAGGTCTAATTACCCCCATGACCTTCCTGTCTGCATCTGTGATTGGTTAAGAAATGGAGAGATGATACTCCAGCCCTGGTTGCTATGATCAGGTAGGAAGACAAAAGAACAGTGGGAGCAGCCAAGGTCAGCCTGGTTCCAGCCTCAGGTGGGATTAGGGGCCAGCTCCCTGTGTGCTGCCATCATGGCCCCTCGTCTCACTAAGCCTCTGTTACCTCATCTATAAAGCACAGTACGCGCTTACCTTGTGAGGTCAGGCTACTGAGAGGGAGGCATGAGAAAATGTACAGGAAACTGCAGTCTGCTGAATGTGAAGTGCCACCAAAGTGTTTATTAGAAAATATTTGAAGAATAACAGATAAAAATGGGACATGGATGATGAATCAAGAGAAACAACTCTAATACTAGAGCCAGGGTTCATTCCTAAAGCCTTCTCTTCTCTGTCCGCAGGGCATGGACTCCAGGGTCTGGATCAGGAAGTCTCTGGGAGCAGGGCTGGGGCGGCCCCTCTCTGAGTCCCTTCCAGCCCTGAGGGTTTAGGATTCTGCCCGTGGTGCCGCAGGCTCAAGGGTGCCTGAGTGTGTCTCCTGTTTCTCCTAGGAAGTTGGCAAGGGCACATCTCCCAGGGTACCTGGGCAGGGGTGTTGCCCCGGTTCAGCTTGTTAGTGCCTCTTCCTTCTCCCAGCAACCCGCCCCCGCCCCCCGCCCCCTGCCCCAAGATCACTGGGAACCCAGAATCACACTTCTGGCTGTAGGAAAGAGGCTGTGTTGGGCTTGGGACATAAGGGCCAGCAGGGTCGTGGAACTGAGAGTTGGCAAGTTTGTTCACCCATGATTTGCTTTCCCTGAAGTGTTCAGGCTCCCAGAACACACAGCCTCCTGAGGGGCCAACAGGAAGCACCCCATCCTGACCTGGCATTTGTCCAACTGCAGTGGACTCCCTCTTGCTCACCCCCAAGGGTGCCTCTGTGATCAGCAGCACCTCGGGGCTCACTGCCCAGTAACATGGGCAGCCAGAGACTCAGGATACCCAGCGAACAGTCGTGGGTCAGGATGGAGCTGCTGACTGCTCTTCTCTCCTCCCTTGCAGATCACCTCCAACGAGAAGCACCTGGAGAGTCTCAAGAGCGCAGGGAACCTTCTGCGGGTTCTGGAGGGGCTGGCCCCAGCCGGGGGGTGAGTAGGCTTGGCAAACACTCTCCCATTTCTTTTTCCTCTCCTCCTCGTTTCCCCTACACACCAGGGACCATCACCCTCCCACCTGACACTGCCCACTGTGCGCCCTCCCTCCTGGTGGATGGGCCACCCAGGCCCCACCTGCTAAGGGGCGCCCAGCCTTTGCTGGTAGCTTTTCTTCAGAATCACGAGGTTGTATGGAACCTGCTTCCTGGTGTTTTGAGTATTGCATTCATTGGAGAACACGTGGTTGAGGTACTGGGGAGATGGTGATTCTATGGAGGAGGCTCGGCTCCAACCAGCACTGCTGCATTAATCCTGGGTGGGGCAGCACCTCCTGGCCTCCCCCACCTTTCTTGTGCTTTCTGTGAGCTGAGGGGAGGGACAGACTGACCTTGATGGGAGTGGCCCTTCTTGCCTGGCGGCCCCTGTGGTGTAAGGTGTGGACAGTGGCTCCTGGGCCAGGTGGGTCCATCCCCAGGGACGGCAGCGTCCTCAGCCCTGATGGGGTCCTGACGGTGGGTGCGTCTCCCTTGCTGGTCACTGGCACTCAGTGCCGCTCTGGTGGGTGGGATGGGCTCATGGCTCCACTGGAGTAGCCTGGCCTGAGCCAAGAGCAGTTCAAGTGCATTCCTTCCTTTCAGAGAGACCCCTGATGTGCAGAGCAGGAACACGTGGCCCCATTCCCCTGCACCCCACCTCTTCTTTGCAGCCCCCAGTGCCACTGCTAGGCAGCAGCTCGCCTACCATGTAGTCAGGAGTGTGCCACCAGCTAATTTTACACTTCTGGGGGTACTGCCAAGCGCCATTCTCTGCTTTGGTGACAGTTGTTAAGGCACAAGTGTGTGTGTCAGACAATCTGCTCCAGTAACAAAGATTCCACGTTAAGGTCTTAATTGCACATCCACACCTATGAGAATGAGAAATCCAGAGTTGCTGGCTGATTGGCCAGGAAGGAGCACCATGGAGCATCTGGGATCTCTGCTGGTTGACACAAGTCAGCTGCAGGCTGGCGCCAGGCAGGCTCTTTGTGGGCTCTGGGCTGACAGGCTCTGGCTGCCGTCTGCCTGACTCGCTCTCGCAGCTCGGCATCGGTGCAATCTGTCCAAAGCAGCTCAACGCCAAGTGGTGGCAGGGCCACTAGCTCAGGCATAGCTTAGGGGGCTTGCTATGGTGGGACTGGGGGCTTTGGGGTTCTCACCTCCCACCCCTAGAGCCTGGGGATCCTGTCTGTGTTTTTCAAAATGATGCTCAGGGCAGCTTTGGGAAGCAGCTGGTTCATCAGGTACTCAGGTGAAAAGGCCAGCCCCTTTGGAAGAGGGGGGCATTTAACCTTGGAAATGCCTAAATGTTTACTTCTGTTTTTCTCACAGGTCATCAGCCAACAGCTCAGTGGCGTCCTTGGCCCTGGAGATCCTCCAAGCTGCTGGACACTAGGCAAGAAGGCACTCGGCACAGTACTCTGCGGCTGCCACCCCCCGGCTACACACACTCCACAGGTCACCCACAGCTCTGTGTGGATCCAATAAAGTCAGCTGAATCCAGAACCTCTGGCTGAGATGCTCTGACTCCAGCCCTAGAAAACCCACTCAGAACGAGCCCTCTCGGTGCCTGTCGGCTGCATCTGGGAACCCAGGTTTGCTCGACGTTCTCAGAATGCTCTTCCCGTGTGTGGGCCACGTAGGCCTCTGCTCAAGCCGGCGCTACCTGCGCTCATCAAAGTGGAGGGAAGCTGCGGGCATCTCCCAGCCTGTCTCCTCCAGAGATTTACCAGGCGGGATGAGACAGGAATGCTCTTCCAGCTGCAGATCTAGAGCAAGCCTTTGGAAGCTTGTTTGATTTCACCTGCCTGGCTTTTCATTTCAGGGATGAACTGATTCTGAGAATCCTGGGGAGAAATGGGCAAGACTCCACTCACAGAAGCAGGTAGTTGACACTTTGCCTAAAGGAATGCAGCATGCTCAAGGAATGCTGGCTTCCTTGCAGGTCTGTCTGCTCACCTAAGTGGGATGAAGGCATCAAGGTTGACTCCTTCCCCCCACCTTCTACCAGTGACCACCACCTCCCAGCCTCAACACCTTTCCAGCTTCTTCCTCACACATACACCCTTAAGGCCCCTGGTACTGCGGAGGGGTGCTAGGACCGTGGCACTGGGGGGCGGGGGTCCTGGGTGGCTGGAACCAGGTGAGCAAATTGAGAACATTCCTTGGCCTCCTCTCTGGGATCTGTTTCCTCAAACTGCAGAATGAAAGGGCTAGACTGGATCAGCAGCGGCAGTGCTCCAGACTTCTCAGACAGAGGAGCCCCGTCCCCTGACGGGCTTCTGTCCCCGGCCACAGCCCCTACGCAGGCAGGATGGGCGGGGCAGGCAGGGGTAGGAGCTACACGGGCATGGGATTCTCCAGGCAAGAATACCGGAGTGGGTAGCCATTCCCTTCTCCAAGGGATCTTGGTGACCCAGGTCTCCTGCATTGCAGGAGGAGTCTTAACCATCAGAGCCACCAGGGAGGCCCCATCTACTGTGTCATGGGCAGCTGGCCACACTGTCACCACCAGCCTCATCTGCCACTGTGATACGGGCAGTGTGCCAGCTTCCATGTGGCTTTGCAGTGAACAGCTGCTCTGCGCCCCCCTCCACAAAGGCATGGATGTAACTCACCGTATTTAAACCCCACCACCACCTGCCAAGCACACCACCTTATCTCCATCTCATAGCAGAGGAAACCGAAGCTCAGAGCCAGTCCACCTGCCCAAGGCCCCGCTGTCAGGTTGAACTTAGGACTCTGACTCCAGAGCCTGTTTGTCCAGCAGTGGGATATCCAGAGCCGAGCTGTGAGTAGCTGGGGTGTAAGGGGGACCTGCACCGGAGCAGGCAGTTTCTTTTGCTTCAGCCTCCCTAGTGCCCACATGAGGAGGCCCCACAGGAAGTCTTGCTGGGCAGCATACCCATCACCCGGCTGTGCACCCCAGGGGCCCTGGCCTGCCTGGATGTGCCTGTGCTCCAAGGGTGAGGGAGTCGATGGAGGCCTGGCCTTCAGCTCCTGTTGCTTTGCCCCTCTGCTGCAGGGAACAGGCACAGTTCTGTTTGCCCAGGCAATCTGTTCTCTCATTTCACTCAGATCTTGAGGGAACCACCCTGGAGTTCTGGGCCGAGTCCTCCCAGAAGGTATTTCAGAGCAATGGAATCTTCTTAACGCTTCTGCGTTGAGCAGGGACTCTCTGCTGCTTAAGGTGAAACAGGAGAGCTTTAACATTCCAAAACCATGCTAAGTGGACCATGCGTGGCTGCAAGTCCCCAGCCTTGCTTCTCTGAGGAAAGGCATATCAGAAAGGCACAGGGGGAGAAGACAGTCCCTAGCAGGGCTTCTGTCCACCAAGAGTTAGAGGATCCTTTATGTCCCTTCTCACAAGGGCACTTATGCAAAGCCAGAGCCCCGATACTGCTGAGCTGAGGTAGGGGACATGAACTGTCTGGGTGGGCAAGGATGTCGAGGGCGGTAACCCTTCCTGCCCCGCATGGGAGGCCCACACCCCTTTGTGGCTTCCCAGGCTCTGAGAACTGGCTGCTGGCCACCCATCAGGGCCCTTAGGATTCTGGCAACATCCCAGGTGCCTCTGGTCCTCCCCTTCCTATCCCCTCCGAGCTTCAGCTATTTGCTAACTGACTACAGTCCATTGGCTGAGCGCCCCAGGGAGAAAAGGCATGACAGAGCTAACTGCAAAGGCATCAGCAGCACGCCGTGCGTGGAGCGGACTTGCGAGGCCACAGGCTGCCTTCTCTCCGCTCACGGCAGGCCCGAGCTTTGAGACCTCGCCTCAGCTTACAGCCTGAGCACACACCCAAGGAGGTGGCCCTCTGGGAACATCTGGGGTGACTTTGGCCTGGGAGGTCTCCTGGGCAGAATCTGGCAGCTAAGCAGCAGCAGTAGGATTTACTTCTTATGGTTCTTGGTACTTGTCTAGCTGTTCATGTCTCCCGTATTACTGTGAGGTCACCATGTCACCTCATGAGGTTCTCAAGTCAGTTCTGGGATTGCAGGGCAGGTGTCAGCCCTGTGGCACAGGTCAGAAAGTGGGGGCTCTGCTGGCCAAGGCTCTTGTCAAAGGTCTGGGTCTCTTCTGCCCCCACTTGAAGCAAAATGCCGTTTTCTCCTTACTCAAACCACAGAAAACTATGTAGCAGTCAGTGTCTCTGATACGGGGACTTAGGCTGAGTGAGGTAGGAGCCTCAGGAAGGAACTGGAGGGAGGGGGAGGCTTGGTCCCTGGGGAGAGCTCTGGAGCTGGGGGACAAGACTCACCAAACGTGAGGAGGCTTTGGCCCCAACAGCCTCAAGCTTGGATAAGCAGAGGGAGGGAAGTGGCAACCACAGCAGCCTCGGCCCAGAATCAGGACATGGGCAGGGTGAGGGTCTTGATGTGACCTGGAAGAAGGCTGGCCTTTTTCACCCGACCTCCACCTCTCAGAGGCATGATGTTGAGGTGGCAGAGGAGGCCTGTCACCCCTCCCTCTAGCTTCCTCACCAGATGGGGCGGTGGCATGGACACCACATCTGACGCTAAGAAAAAGGACACACTACCTTTAGTGCCCTGCACCCCCGCCGCCATTGTTTTCTAACCGCATTTGCCAGGTGTTCACTCAAGCAAGGGAGTAGGTTCTCACCTACCAGGACAGAACACCTGCAGTGCGCGACTCCGCTTTCTGTTGGCGGAGTCAACAGCACGGGGCAGATCTTCTGCTTTTACTGCACTAATCAAGACAAAATTGCAAGAGCATATTTACCTCAAGATCTTTCACTATCAAGGATTCAAATAACCAGATCAAAGCCTCAGGTCTCAAACACCTCCTCCAACATGGAAAAAGCTTTATTTTTCAGCTCAGTGGCGGTCACTACAATGGGATCAAACGTCCCATGCACCTCCATCTCCAGGTAATAAATCACTATTCTGATTTTTTTGGTAATTATTTTTTTGCTTTTTCATTTTACCATCTGTGGATGGTTTGCTTAAGATAGTTGACCCTTTTTTGTACCTATACGCTTCTACAACAAGCCTTGGTGACCTGCTTTTGCTTAGTATCAATCTGAGATATACCCATACTGTTAATGTTGTATTTTACTGCATTGTGGCTGTTCTCTTGCAATTACCAGACACATGGGCATCTGGTGTGGGCTTTTATACTTTGTTGATTATGGATTTTCTTCCTGCATTAACTTCAATTTTATCCAAATGGCTGCATACCTGTTCCACACTTTACTGAAAAGTCCCTTTTTCACATGACCTCCAGTGCTACCTTTCAAGTGTATTGTCTTCATCTTATTCTGCTCCCTTAGTGTACACTTCTATTCATGTGCCAATAACAGTAGTAACTCATTACTGACCACGTGATTTTTTTTCAGAAACTCAAAGCCACTCATGGCTGGCAATTTTTCTTTTGACTGGCTAAAAATTCTGTTGTTGCACTAACATTTTGTAGGTTATTACATTCAGTAGTTACACCTGACACATCTTTGGTCTTCTGATTTTTGTGAAATGTTGTCTTCAAACCATTTTTCTGCAGAAGCAAAGAAGCATTCTCCAGAATCTTGACTTTTCTTTTTTCTTTCTGTATTAACCTTCATATTAAGTTTCTACATGGAACTTCAAAACTATGATGATTTTAGGCAGAGCTCTGAAATATCTTCTGGTTTTAAAAAGTTCTTTAAATAAAACAGCCTGCTGTGGTTCTTGATGTTAGAGGCTGAGCTCACTACGGAGATCTTCACTCTGACCTGCAAACAGCTCGTGCGGTGCTGCCTTTGTTCTCTGTGTCACGCACTGGAAGCAGAACTGCCCCGTCACCAAATACACACACGTTTTCCCTCTCATCCCAATTAGACCACAGGGAAGAATTTATAAAGCTTTTATACAGGGTCCTCATCCAACAACAAGGAACTAAGTACATGTTTAAATACATAGTCAATTAGAAACGGCTCTCTCGGTACAAACACTTTCACTCTTTTTAAAGCCCCAAAACACAAGTTCTAACAGGTATACTGACTCTGCCCTCAGGGATGAACTAAAAACTTGTCAGACCTACCACCAGGATGACAGGCTCACCTGGCAGAGAGCAATGGAAGAAGGCCCATTCTAGTTCGCTCTGATTATGTTCAGATAAACATCGACAGGTAAAGCATCTTAATTATCAGTTCAAAGTGGAGTTGAAGGAATTCCCCGCTCCAAATGAGTCACACTTCTGTGAAGGTGCTTGAAGTCCAAATCCATGTGGGTAATTCTTCATTATTACCTTAAAGGAATGAGACCACGTGATGGAGTTTGGGGTTGGGGGTGGGAAGCTTATTTGGAGTTCAGAACCCCATGGACAGAGGAGCCTGGTGGGCTACAGTCCACAGGGTTGCAGAGAGTCAGACACAACTGACTAACACACTTTGTTCTATGTCGCGAAGAACGAGATGCCTTTGAACCATGAGGCCTCTAGTCACTCGGACAGAATTATATATATACCTGCAGCCAGGCTGAAGGAGTCTTGGCCATAGGCTGTAAGCCCAGAGTCCTTCAGTTAAAGATGGTGGACACTCTCCTCCTACACAGCTAAATGTGCAAAGCTAAAACATTTTGGTGCACTTTAAAAACCCAGGACCAGTGTAAAGAAATTTGACAGAACAATTCCATCTATTAGCAGTAAGGTTCTTCCACCATTACAACTTAAATTACGTCACTATCTGTTTACTCAGTTCAACTTCATCCTGAGGAAAACTTATTACCCTCACAGACCGCTTAATGACAAGGAAAAAAAGGTGACACAATCGAATGAATTAAAAGTTTAATTCTGAACCATTTTTATAACCGCATTTTCTCTTGAAGCATTGTATCACAGCAGGTTACAACAACTTTGGGATAAAAGGCAACTGGTAAACTGTCCAAAACAAGGTTCCAAATAACACCTCTTACTGACTTACCTACCCATACATATCCCAAATAAAGTTTTTGATCAAAAACGTGAAATAGATCCACCTGCTTATTTTAAGCATATTAAAAAGGAAACTAATTGGACCATTTCTATTTGTCTATTTTATACAAAAAGGCTACACAATGTTACACTTTATCAGATTACAATTAGAGTGATTATGAATTAGTGTTTCTACACCATTACTCGATTCTTAAAAATTAGAAATTGCTGTAGCAGTATTCACTATAACTTAACACTACGAGAGACTTAAAAAACTAACAGTTACTGCAAAAAAAAAAAAAAAAAGCTACTTCAAAGCAAGCAAAGTCAGTACCATTACAGATATTAAAAAAAAAAAATTTAACAAGCAAGGCTAGAGTTTGATAAATTCCATCTTGTGATCCATTCTTGTGCATTCTTCACTTCTTGAGTCACTCCCAAAATCCATTTGTATTGTAACTCCTCGACCAAAAAGGACCAGAACAAAAAGTTTACTTCAATTGTTCCCATAGGAAACTCAGCTTGGTTAGTGTGTCAGGCACTTTCTGAGATACCAGCCCACCCCTCGAGCCCTCTCAGCAACTCTACAGGCCAATCACAATGCAAGTTCAGACAATACAGCTGTATAAAGAGAGAAAGGCTGCTATTAATGTTTAAAACAGCAAATGTTACTCATCTGAGTATTAAGTTGCAAAAGCTGTGGCAAAAAACATTAAAGTTAATAACTTCCACACATGACCACCTAACAACCAGAAATCTGAGAACATTCAAATGTTCCAAGACATCTTTCAAAGTACGTATCTTTTTTTGTGGCAGATTTACAAATAGGCCTAAACCACTCCCACCCTACCAACCAAGTCTTTCTGAAGTTCTGTAGGCAGAGTAAAAGTATTTTACCCAAACTGGCTTGTTTAACTTCTTACCTAAAGGATGATTTACAGGTCAGTATCAAACCAGGCCAGCTGATTGCTGTCGCCCGGGGGCAGCCCATCCATGAGGTCCTGGGCATGCCCCAGATCTGGCAGCCCGTCAACTGGATAGTCAGCACCAGGGTGGTGGCCGCCCATCTCATGTTCCATCATGGGGTCCATCCCCAAGGCGTCCTGGCCGTACCCACCAGAGTGAAAAGAACGATAGCTGGGATCTGGGAGTTGGGGCAGTGACATGGTGGGTGAGGGGGGAGAGAGAGAGAGAGAAGACATGACGTGAGCACAGAGTTAGGGGGATCCCAGGATAGCAAATGTGTCAGAAAGCATTCCTTCTAGCCTCTCCACCTTCTTGCTTTCTTAAGCTGAGAAACTACCCAGTGTCAGGCCACACAAGGAGGCACACGGTCTGTTTCCACCAAAGGCAGATCAGCAGGTTCCAGTCCTGGACGTCTGGCCTTTTCCTGGGCAGAGACCGGTTGCTGAGCAGTGGCAACAGCTATGTATTTGTTATATAAAGTCTAGGTGATACCCACAGAAGTACTAAGAAAGCGTGCCACTTTCCTATGAAACCTTTGTATGTTTTTATCCAAAGGCTTAATATTTATATACCTGTCAAAGTAAGAAGCTTATGAGCTTTAAGTGTATTAACTAGGGAAAAACAGGTAAGATTGTAAGATAAACAGTATATACCCAAATTTGAATTACTTAGATTTTCAGAGTTTTCTGAAAAGCTATGTAAATACACATCCCAGATCTGAGTCTAGAATTATAGACACAGGTATTATATAAGGGTTCTCTGAACGAAAAATTGAATAGAAAGCCAGGCAACGTGTAACACACGTACTGCAGAGGTCTGGCAGCAGTGACACACATTTACTGGTATGATCCAGTGCTTGCTTGGTGTGTGGCTGAGAATTCCCTGTGCACAAATAAAGAAATTACTGCTGACTCTAGAATTTAAGAACTGCCTTTAATTGCTACCACTACTTTCCTGCCAACAGGTCCTCCCAAGACAAGCAAAACAGCTCTTCTGACAAAGCTCTGGACCTTTAGCTTGATCTGGAGATAATCAAGAAATATGAGATACATACCATCCTGGCGATATCCAAGAGGTTCTCCCTGGGCACCAATATCAAGTCCAAGATCAGCAGTCTAGATGAACAGGTACAGGCAAGGAAGCAAAATGGAAATTCTCAACTCAAAGGATACTCTGATATTTTGAAAACATACTTATTCTCAGATTACAAAAGGAATAAAGAACTCAAAACACTGTAGAACTACTTACAAAGTGCAGAATTACTTCAAAATACAGATGTACACAATCACAGAAATGCTTTGTAATTTATTCTTTCTGCAAATATATTACCAAGTACTTATTAAGTGCTAGAAATATAACAGGAAACAAAATAGGTGTTTTGTTTCTACCCTCAATAGGAGTTGCTGACAGGGTGTGTTATGAAAAGATCCCTAGAGCCTGCACAGCTAGAAGAACTAAGTTGCCATTAACTGTGTGGAACAGGTCTGGAGAAAGGGCTGGGTGAGGATGTTCAGAGCTCAAGTTGGAATGGTTGAGATTATCTATTCAACAGCCAATTAATATATTACTATTACTGTTTAGCAGTTTGCTTCTCTTTTCCTAACAGTATATAGCCTCTCTCTTTATAATCCACCTTATGATTATGTACAATGACTGTATCAACTTTCAGGGTGGTTTTGACTATTTCAATTTGTATCAAGGACAAATACTGAACAAATTAATAGAAATTCAAGTAGAAAAGTAGGTGAAAAACAGTATTTTTTAAAAGTACTGATAAACTGACCTCCAACTAACAACGTTTAATCGACTGCCCCTTTCCTAACAACTTTCAAAAGTGTTTTTTAATCTGTTAACTTTTTCATCTATCTCCCTTACAAATTCTAACTTGTTTGTTCTAAACAGGCTGTATAAAGCTGTAGTTTTTCCTTACAGCAGTTGCTAAGCTAGTGTAAAGAATGAATATTCAAGCCAAGGACATAGTCAATGCAAATGAATGTGCACCAAGTCGTTCGAGAGGAAACCATAAACTGCCTTGGTGCTCTAGCGAACCATCAAATAAACGTGCTCACACTGCCTACCTCATTCCAAGCCATTGGCTCCGTTCTGAAGAGAGAACTGGTCAGCTCAACCGAAAGCCGTTTCTTATAATCCTGTGGCTTGTCCTCAGACATTCGGAACAAAACAGCAGCTGCATATGTTGCTGGGAGAGGAAGGAAAAATGGTCTTTGAGGAAAAGCTGAGGCTTCAGTGTACACAAGCTAAAGGCTCTGATTCCTTTCCTACTTACCCACACCTTCATTCCTAGAATGAAGTAATTCTGTCAGAGGAGCTGTGGCTCCCTCGGCTTCAATAGCTTCTGCAGCTTCCTTGTCCTGAGCAAGTTCACAGAGGACCCCTGCAGCTACTCTTTGGATATTTTCAATAGGAGAATAAAGCAGCTGAGGAGAAAACACACATGAAACCTAATCAAATCCAAAGGTAAAACATGGCGAGCACCCCACTGTGGTATCTGCACCACTTGTATTAAATAGGAAGCCTGCATTAAATCATACACTCTTGAGTTTATGTTCGTGAGTGTTTGATGCTTAGCAGCAATGGTTTTCTGGAGCATTTTTAGCTCAAGCCTCTTCTCCTGAGTATTATTCAAATTAAGATTTGGAAAACCCAGAGGTGACGAGGGGTTTGTGCTGCAGTAGCCCAGGCAGCTTCCATCCCTTCTAACCGAGCACACCTGAAAGCAGAGTGGAACCCTCCTCCTCCTGAGGCTCTAGTCCCAGTGCTTCTCCCTCTCTACTTCCCAAGAAAAATGAAGGGTGTTTTCATAAATGGATTCAACTAAAAGGACATGACACACTTTCTATTTTTTGTACTTGAAAAATAGCATGAGCAGCACAGCCATTTTATAAACGGTGATAGTAGATGAAATAATATCTACTATTTTGGCCCCTAATTTCCTTATACTTTGCTTATCTTTAAAATCCTGAAATTTTACTGACATACAGATTCTAGAACACCTCACTTAAAACAAACATACCTGCACAAACAATGGAATGGTATTTAGTCCTCTGATAACGATTCGGTTGTGAACATCCCGAGCTAGGATGTGAAGGGCTCCAGTACAACCTTCAACTATTTCTTCCATGCGGACTCCCTCCTACCAAAAGAAACATCGTTAATAGGGGATTGTGCTCTCTAAAGTTTATATGCTTGAAAGGCTTTCCTGTTCTGAGTAGTAATCACTAGTTATTCACCAGAATTTGCGAGTAAGTTCAGGAATGAAGATGGATCCACTAATTGAGGGTCACTTTGTGAAAGTGGCCTCTTGTCAGCACTAATTCCAAGCAGCACCTCCAAAACTGTGCACGGCAAAGCACAGCTTCAATGTACCTCTGACTCCCAAAGATCACTCTCTTCCCAACAAGGCACCCAGCACTCTGGGTAAAGGGAAGAAAGCAGACACCAAGATGGGAAAGTGATGTGCACACACTGTCAGTGTTTTCCTTCAGGTACTCCCTAGATCTTTGTATACCTATGTGTATTTGGTGAAAATTTAGCAAAGTTTTACCACCTACTGCTAAAAGTCTACCAAGTTGGCAGGAGAAAATCCACTCACCTCCTCCAAGACTACTCAACTGATAGCCTATAATATGGGATAAGGAAATTAGCTTTTGCAAAACATAGCTACAGTCTGCTTTCCCTCTTTCTGAGTTTTAAGAAAGGTTATAACTTTGCTACAACTTTTATATCCAACTTTACTTTTATTATAACACAAAAGCTCCTTTCTTCCCAGAGAAGAGATTAAAAGGTACCCTTTGCATTCTGTTAAGCCACCTCATGGAGACTGGCCGATATCCAAAGTACTGAGTGGAGAAAGCCCAAGCGCCCTATGAGTGCATCCTAATCGTAACTAGCGACGTCTCAAGATCTATCGTGTAAAGTCTTGTTCTCTAACCTGATTAAGTAAGAGACTCTGAGTCTTAAAACACATGCTGGGGAATCATAAGTATCTTTACTTAATAATGAAGCTACTTTTAAGACTGAAAACTTGACATCAAAGTTTCAGACTATTAAAAATTTCAGGCTAAGATTACAAGTAAAGATCCCAGAAATACTACCACGTATTCTTGTTGATATTCTTGTAAGTCCATGGAAACAGTTTAAACCACTCTTGGAAGAGACAGTAAAAGATGTGTTAAATATTTATAGGTATCTACAAACAATAAATGCTGGAGAGGATATGGAGAAAAGGGAATCTTCCTGCACGGTTTGTGGAAACATAAATTGATACAACCATTGTGGAAAAGAGTATGGAGATTCATTTTTTTTATTTATTTATTTAATTTTTTTTTGGAGATTCATTTTAAAAATATGAGTATTACTACCATATGACCCAGCAATCCCACTACTGGGCATATACCCCGAAAAAACCATAATTCAAAAGGACACTTGTATCCCAATGTTCATAGAAGCACTATTTACAACAGCCAGGACATGCAAGCAACCTAGATGTCCATCAATAGATGAATGGATAAAACAGCTGTGGTAGACATATACGGTGAAATAGTAGCCTTAAAAGGAATGAAACTGAATCAGTTGTAGTGAGGTGGATGAACCTAGAGTCTGTCATACAGAGTGAAAGAAGTCAGAAAGAGAAAAACATCGTATATTAATGCATATATAGAATCTAGAAAAGTGGTACTGATGAACGTATCTGCAGGGCAAGAACAGAGGTAGAGAAGAACTGGTGGACCTAACGGGAAGGAGCAGGTGGGATGAACTGAGAAAGTAGCACTGAAGTATATACGCTACCACATGTAAAACAGCTAACTAGTGGGAAGATGCCTGAATACCATAGGGAGCTCAGCCTGAGGGCTGGGGATGAGGGGGCTCAAGAGGGAGGGGATGTGGGTATACTCATAGCTGATCCATGCTACTGGACAACAGAAATCACCACAACATTGTACAGAAATTATACTCCCATTAAAAATAAATTTTTAACAATGTATGTTTATAGGTAGAACTGCAGTGGGGGATAACAGGCTCTGAAATCAGACAGACTTGGATTCAAATTAATGCCTCTGCTACTTCGGACAGGTGAACCTTTTGTATGGACAAGATGAGACCCCATAGCAGTAAATCACACCCTACACTCCCTTTGTAAGATTGAGGAGGCAGCGATGTGAAGGATATGTCAAGGGAGGTATCACCAGGGGCCATGTTACTCCTTTCATTCTCCGCAGCCACAGAGACATGGTGGTTCTTTAAGCCAGTAGCAAGCAGCCCTTCAGGAAGCTAGAGAATGGAGGAAGCCAATGACTGAAGTAGTTCAGGAGCCTATGGATTTATGCATTCCTTTTAAAAGGCCAGGGGTCACTACTAAGATTTACCTACCACAAACTGCTGCTGTGTTCCACCCATAGATGTACGACGCTGGGTATCCTGATGTGCACGAACCAGCAACTGAACTAGTCGTGGAATGGCACCCTGCTCACGCAAAGGTGCATGATTTGCTGGACAAAGGGCAAGATTTCGAATCAATCCAACAGTAGCCTGCAGATAAGAAGAAAGAATAAAGAACTGGCATACAACAAAATCATGTTCTTAGTCTAAAATGCCTACCACACTGCATCTGTCACCATCACCTGGAAGTAAACTGACGACACAACACTTCACCCCCACCCTCATCCCACCCATACTTCCTATTTACAGCTCCTTGTCAGCCAGTCCCCAGTGCAGAGACGGGCTGCTAGTCATAGTCGGAAGTAGTCTGTTTTCAATTCTGCAACCTTCAACGTTTGACAGTTTACCTTGATCAGAGGCCAGTGGGATGGTGGATGTAGGAGTTTAACCACCACAGGTAGCCCGTAGTGAAGGCGAACAGCGTTCTGGGCCATCTCAGCCTCCTGGTGCCGGCTGGTCAGATGACGAAGGGCACAGATGGCAGGCTCAGTGATGTCTTCCCTGTCCCCAGCACGGAGGACCGTGCGCACAAGGGCCTCTATGCCACCCACTTGGCACACCATCATCTTGTTCTTATAATTATTGCAAGTGAGATTAGAAAGAATTCCAGCTGCACAGGTGACCACATTGATATCATCTGAGCCCAGAAGCTGAACAAGAGTCCCAAGAAGACCTTCCATCCCTTCCTGTGGAGATGAAAACAGACACTCAGTACATATTCAGCTTGACACTTACCAGTAAGGCACCAATTTACTCTGAATGTACCTGTTTAGTTGCAGCATCTGAAAGATTCCTTAGAGTCCAAAGGCAGTTCTGAACAAGGCGCTGACTTGGATCTGTCAGGTGAAGTCCTAAAGCTTGCATTCCACCTAAAAAGATTAAAAAGCATCTAAGGTGATGGCCATTAGCTCACAATTTCTATCAGTACTAAGTGTCTTCTTTAGTCTCAGAGGGTATCCTTCTTTGTTGCCAAAGCGTATCCCCTCCATCTAAGTCCTTTATTTTCTTTCATTTTCTAGAATGCTGCTCAGTTTCCCTCTTTTCTAGTTCACCTCAGCTAGTGACAACTTGTGTTATGCATCTATTGTTTCTTCCCTGTGTGGAAAAGCCATCATTATCTCCACAGTCTCCCTGTAAGTAATAGTCCTATTACTTATTTCCTTTCATCCAGTCATTTCAAGATTATTTAATACCAGGCCCTGTTTTGCACTGGAGCTGTATCAGTGAGGCAAACAGTCTAAAAATCATACTTTCATAGAGCTTGTGGTCTAGTTGCAAGCACAAAATAAACAAATATACTATTAGAAAGCTAAAACTATATGTCAAATGGTGTTAGTGTACAAACAACAAAGACAAAAGAGGGGGCTACAATTTAAAGTAGGGTAACCAGGACACCTGACTGTGAAGGTGCCATCCGAGCAAATCCCTGAAGGAGCTAATGTAAACTCACAGGGTGGAAACAGTCTAAAAAGGCAGCACCAGAATGCTTACTCTGGGGACTGTATTAAAGGCAAAAGATGCTCTTCAAAGATTCACAACCTCCTATTGTTTAGGACCCTAATGAAGGACGTTTACACTGTAGAGGAGTCTAAATGGAAGCTCGATTCCCCACACACTGGCTAGCTTAACTTCACCATCTCTCTCCCATTGAAATCACTTCTAAATGCAGTGGGATATGCTTTCCCTTGTCTCCTTGTTTATCTTTTCAGATCTGTTTTATTTCCTCAATTAGGTTAGGTCAGCCATGCAATGCTATGCATGCTAAGTCACTTGAGTTGTGTCCAACTCTTTGCAACTCTATGAACTGTAGCCCACCAGGCTCCTCCATCCATGGAATTCCCCAGGCAAGAATACTGGAGTAGGCTGCCATTTCCTTCTTCAGGGGATCTTCCCCACTCAGGAATCGAACCTGTGTCTCATGTCTCCTGCACTGGCGGGCAGGTTCTTTACCCAAATGCAGTGGGATGTAGTTCCCTTGTCTCCTTGTTTATCTTTTCAGGTCTGTTTTATTTCCTCAATTAGACTGGGTCAACTTGCTGCTATTCTCACACACTTTGTACTTTTCCTTCACAGCATTTTCCACAGCTATAATGGAGCCCACCACTCAGACCAGACCCTCCCTATCTGGTGCCTTCCTCATAGTAGCTCCAGCTGCTAACAGAGTGCACAAGGCTGATGCTCAGTAGTTTCAAAACGACTTGGTTCCTGTCTCCCTTCTCTCCCTCTACTAGAACCATCAACTCTAAGAGAGTGGATCTTAATTCCAGATGCCTCTCAGAACTGCCTGCAGAGACTTAAACACACACATATTCTGATTGAGCAAGCCCAGGGTGAAGATGGCTTTGAGGCAGCCCCCTGACTTCCCTACAGCCCTTACCCGCATCCACTAAGAAAGGAACTCCCTAATCTCTGTCCCCACCCAGTCTTCCCTAGCATTCCAGAAGCAAACATTTCCAGCTACCTACTGACCTTTTAGTCACTTCACAGATATCAACTCCCTAAATAACATTCATCCTTTGCTACATATTTTTAATATCAAATGATTTCATTCCTAAAAGTGTGTAACACATCCCAGAAGCCTGGTCTGCTTGCCTTTGGTCAAACTGTCACATGATGCTAATATTAATATTCCAAACACCTCACTGTGATGCTGTAGCCAACAACAGCTTCTCATTATAAGATAAAGACTGAATTCTTTAGCATAACCTTCAGGAACCCTTTAGGATTTGCACTTCATCTCAAATGGACCTAAGCATTCAACACCTGTGTTTCCAAAGCTGCAATAAAGCACGAATAAACATCATCCAGGGACCTAGAAAGTCTGGCACAACACAGGCCTGCCTGGCTCTGGCCCATCACCGTCATCCTGAGCTATTCATCCCACTACTCACTAGGTTCTAGTTACACAGACTTCCTCTTCAGCACCTAGAACGCAGCGATTTCTTTCCTACCTTTAGGACCATCTGGATTGCACTTACTCCTTACTTCTCATACACATGAAGCCTTCTCATTCTGTGATTTCATTTAACGTCCGCCTCTTACAGAAGGACATTCCTGCCCCATTAACTCTGTATCACTATTTGCTGTTCATTTCTCTCGTAACACATTCCAGTTTGTAATCACCCCATCTTTTTGCATATTTCTGTCTCCTTCACCAGCCTGATTTTATTATACAAGAATAAATACGGGGACCATACCTATTTTGTTGCCCACTGCATACCAGCTTGAAACACAGGGGCTGAATATTTTCAGAATAAATGAGCATCAGAATAACCTGGGAAATTTTTTTTAATTTAATTTGAGGCTAATTAACTTTACAATATTATAGTGGTTTTCACCATATACTGACATGAATCAGCCATGGGTGCACATGTGTTCCCCATCCTGAAACCCCTCCCACCTCCCTCCCCAATGGGAAACTTCTTATAATCGAGATTCCTAGGCCTCCAGTCCCATGCATTTCCAGCTATTATTGACTCTCTTGTCACTTCAATACTCCAGGAATTCTGATTAAGTAAGCCTAAAAATCTGTATTTTTTTTTAAACAAATACATTTCAGGTATTTCTGGAATAGCTGTTATCAAGCCTATTATCAGCCATTGTTTTTGGTAATATGATCTCTGCCTGAACTAGGCTTGAACAGCACCAAAGAAGGTGTCAAGCAGAACACGTCCTTTGTCTGAATGCAACTTTGGCTTCAAGCTGAATACAACCATTACTTTCAGCCTGTGAAGGTCAGTTTGATCACCCTTTTCCTAAGAAAGGCAATCTAATGAGAACTACATATGCTGCACGCATGAGAACTCAGAATAGCCAAGTACACTTACCAGCTTCTACAATAGCCGGCTTGTTACTGGAGCAGACAGACAGCACCTTCAGCACTCTGCTTGTGGTCCACAGTAGCTTCTCATAAGTGTAGGTCCTCATTATATTCACTAGAGCTTGAGGTCCACCACTAGCCAGGATGATGAGCTAGAAAGATGTGTATATATTGTTAATCATGGAATCTTGATCAAATGCCCGAGAAAAGCCTTTATTACCAACTGACTTTATTATACAAGAATCTCAGCAGCGTAGTGACATAAATGTACACCTGGTCGTCATTAACTAGACCCCCAGACTGGGGTCATATTTAAGCCCTGCTGCTACAAAATTTCACTCACATTCGTGTACCTCAGTTCTCCCAAAAATATATAAACTGGCCCAGTATTATTCTTCCCACACTGATCATAGTAAAAGGAAAAAAAAACAAAATCCATGTTGTTGTGAACAGTAATGCCCAGATATGAAAGTTATGTCACGGCTGATTTGTTGCATGGAAATCTGAACCAGAATGGGCACTTATTAATAAACATTCCTAATATATGCTTTGTCTCTTTGCCTTTCCTCATCATATCCACCTCAAAAAGAGACAGCATTAAATATTTATCCCCACCTTTCCTTCCCTGCATACCCCACCTCCTGACTCTACCCCGATTTCCAAAGACAAATCTTTTCACTGTGTGCTTCTGCTAAGAACTGTTTCCCATTATTCTTTTAACATGTTCCACTAAGCCCTGCAGGATCTGCCCTATCTCAACAGTCTTATCTCACACCCCTTCTCTTCCTTACTCTCTGTATTTCCTGAATTTCCAAACCTCATCTGGTCCTCCCTCCCTCAGGAGAACTGTCACAGATGCCATTTCCTCTCCCTAACCTTCATTCACCTTAGTCAATCCCTTTTCATCCATGAGCTGAACTCATCCATCACTTTCTCCAAGAAATCTGCATAAACCCTCAAAAAAGGGTCTGGTTCATTTACATGCTCTCATATAGCCCTTCTACTTCCTCCTAAAACTTGAACTAAATAAAGCAGCTTATTATTTCAATGTCTCTCTTCCACCCGACAATGAAAGCTTTAAGAACAGCCTGCATGCTATGTCCCTATCACCTAGTACAGTGTACACACCAACTCAAACAGTAAAACAGAGATGTCCAACTTCTCTGAGATACATACAGAGTATAAGGCATACAATAAATCTGCAAAAATCTGTAGAAGGACATGACACTGGGGGTCTCCAAGGCTCCGTGACAACCACATTCAGAATAATTCTTTTACCTTGCTTTCTTGATTGCCATAAGCTAGAATCTGAAGACAATCTGTTGTAATAGCCAAGAATTTAACATTCGTTTTGTTGAGCAAGGCAACCATTTTCTGCAGCCCGCCAGCTAAACGCACGGCCATTTTAGCTCCTTCCTGATGCAATAAAAGGTTGTGGAGAGTTGTAATGGCATAAAACAATACAGAATCCACTGGTGAACTGGGAAGAAGGAAAAAAGTCTCATCAGAAATGGTGTGATTGCACTCTCCTCCTCCTGAGCTTGGAGCATTCTGACCATGTTTTCTTACCCGAGCATCTTCACCAGGGCAGGAATGCCCCCAGATTTAAAGATGGCCAGCAAGCCCTCACGATGGTGGGAAAGATTGTGCAAGGTCCCAGCAGTGCAGCGAGCTGTCTCCACGTCATTTGTGTTCTGCATGGTGCGTACGATAGCAGACACCATCTGAGGAGAACGCATGATGGCGTGTCTCGAAGCTTCCTTTTTAGAAAGCTGATGGACCATAACTGCAGCCTTATTAACCACCACCTATAATATACAAGAATTAAGAAACATTAGTTTTCAGTTTTCAAATACTGAAGTAAGGTACACATTTTAAGACTATTTCCTTGGGAGTTTCCTTCAAAGCAGATTAAAAAGTTGGCCATGTCTCTACTTACCTGGTCCTCATCATTCAGCAGTTTTGTCAATTCAGGGATTGCACGTGTGGCAAGTTCTGCATCATCTTGATAGTTAATTAAGTTTACAACTGCATGTTTCAGCATCTGTGATGGTTCAGCCAGACGCTGGACGTTAGTGGGATGAGCGGCATCAAACTGTGTAGATGGGATCTGCATGCCCTCATCTAGCGTCTCAGGGAACATAGCAGCTCTCACCCTCTGAGCTCGAGTCATTGCATACTGTCCATCAATATCTGGAAAAGGTGAATTCAACAGTCAGATCTCCATAGCTCAGCATTAACCCCAACAGTCAAGCTGATGCTGCAATCACTCCCTTTTCTTTACCACGCTGTTTTATTTAAGCTGTTGCATGCTAACTTTTATAAGAGTAACTATGCAGTTCTCAAAACTGCACTCTAACTTTGAGTAAGGTAATAATATTCTTACCAGCTACTTGTTCTTGAGTGAAGGACTGAGAAAACCCCTGTTCCCACTCATACAGGACTTGGGTGGTATCCACATCCTCTTCCTCAGGATTGCCTTTACCGCTCAGAGAAGGAGCTGTGGTGGTGGCACCAGAATGGATTCCAGAGTCCAGGTAAGACTGCTGCTGCCAGTGACTGACGGCTGCTTTTCTGTCTGGCTCCATGGCCATGTCCAGCTCCATCAAATCAGCTATAAAAAAAAAAAAAAATCAAACAGCATCAATATTACTACCAGGAAAATATTATCTCAATTTGAAAATAAAAATCTGTGATATGACCCACTGAAATCTTTTCAGAAATAAAGTCTGAAAGACAGCGAAGGATAACAGAATGATGGCCATCAGATCAGCTCAGGGATGAAAAATCTATACTCTTAGGAGACCACCTAACAGTTACTCACTGAATCAGTGAAGAATGGTACTGCATCCAGGCTCCAGAAGCAGTCATCCAGACTAGATTCCTGCTGGTGGCTTGTTTGCTATTTCACCAAGCCATTAGGAGAAGTGGGCAGAAAATGGAGCAAAAGGTAGCCTGACAAGTAAGCAGGGAGAGAGGAAAGCAGGGGAATCTGAGCCAGACTGGGTTAATGGCAACGAAGCAGAGCCCCAGTTTCAGTAACTGAAGACTACAATACAAACCTTGGGTAGCCATTGTCCACGCAAGATTTTCAAAAAGGTAGTATGGTGTACTTCAGAGACCCTAAAAGAGTTAATCAAAGTCATTAGTATTTAAAATTGTTTACTTTAATACTTATAAGTCACTAGGATAGTCTGTCAAACATCACGGACTACATCCACAAAAAGCCCCAAATCCTCTTTTACCATGTGATATAGTGAAACACAGACATTATGATCTCCTCTACATACTTCAACCACAGCTCTATCACTGCCAAACTTTTAAGTTTTCACTTAAACTGTAATAAGCACCTCTTTTTCAGTATAAATACAAAGAAAGTATAAGCACTCTAGTAATGAAAGCCAGGGGGGAAAGGCTATTCAAAATCAACCCTTCCTTGGGTTTCAAAAGTCCTCTCCTCTCCCTTTTTAACTTCTTTCACAAAAAAAAAAATCATAGGTCATCTTTGGACAACAGAGGTCCAATGGGATTTTTAAAACACCAAATTTCACTGAACAAGTCAACTGTTACTGTCTCCTGATATAATACAATGTCATCTAAAATAGCATCATAAAGCAGACTGCGGTGACTGGATCAGAACACATTTCAGATGGTTTACTAAGAAGTAACATTACTTTTCAAATTAGTCTGTAACACAAAATTAGAAGCACCATTTTCTAAACTTTTCTAAGTTCAAATTTATAGCAACAATTTATTATAAACACAAGTATTACTGTCTGGAATACTTTCATCAATATAAAAATCATTCACATATATATTAAAAATCTTAGCATCTAATTTTATGTTTGCATTTTGGCTTTTTTGTGTAATATTCAGGAAAATGCTGAATTACGCAGCTATTTGCAAATGAGACCAGTTTAAGAGCTCATGGTCTCCAGATATTCCTAACAAAATTTCCTTCATTACAAAGTCTGTCCCTTAACAAGTTCACTTTGTACTACAAATTAAATATTAGATGTAAATTACCAATGTGGACTAGATATTTAAATGTGAACTGTGTTTTTTATCAATGTACAAAAAGTTTAAATGTGTTTAATGCAGTTGGAAACTTACTTTAAAGTCCTATTTTCTGTCTTAGGTAAAGGAAGTATGTGTTGATTATCCTGGAATTGCTCTTCCAAAACTGGATTTTTATAACCACAAAGATCACTTGACACCTAAAGGTGACAAGAGCTGTGGATACAATTATTTTTATCATCCACAGTAGAAACAATCGACAGTTTACTTAGAAGGCAAAATGAAGGTCAGAAATTAACAAAGTTATTCCTGTCAATAAGAAACCTATATTTTAAAATCAAGTACTAAGCAGGATTATGTGTTCCATGTTTCCATTCAATAGGATGGGACTGGGGTGTAGAAACTTGCATTTTTAATGAACATTCTAGTATGCAGAAAGCAATCTGTAAACCACATGGTAAGAAATACAATGATGGAAGAAACCTAGGTTCTTTGTCCACTTCTGGCTGTATTTTAGCTCCTTATCTTTTGCCTATCTGAGACTGGTTATTTAACCATTTCTTTCCCACCCCTTGGAAAAAATGGGTTCCCCATTCTAGCTCCCAATATATTACTAGGGAAGGGGACTTATATGTTCCACACTGAGCTCCTCCTCTGGCCAATGCCACAGGGCTCAGAAACCAACTACTCAAATCTACAGTTGCCACAGTTTAAGAAGTGCTTTGATATATCTGGCATTAAGAAAAAACATTTTATAGTGTTTTTTTTCTTGATACAAAAGCAAAACATATTAGCCGTGTTACTGGGTAAAATGTATGTGGGCTGACCTAGTAACCTGACCATGATTTCCAATGTCATTATGGAAAAGACATTTTCATGTCTTTGTTCCAAACTTACAATATATGAGTTTGTATGTTGGAGACTTCTTAGTACAATTTTATTCTAGCACTTTCAAACTTACACAGTATGCAACACACATAAACATTATTTTTACTCTTTATGGCAGCCCTCTGAAGTGTGGGAGGCCAAGTGTCAATCAGAAAGTAGAGAAGTAAAAAGTAGAAGTAGGAATGAAAACAAGTATATACATAAGCAGCAGTATATACTAATTCACCCTCACACTATTCTTCAGACAAATCTAGACTTACCTAAAACCTGAGAATCTTTACTAAACAACTGAATATACTGACCAGAAAACTAGGGCAGAATCTTGCCTCAACAAAAAGCTTTCCTTATTCTTCCTCTAGGCAGAGCTTTCAGCCAAGGGTTGGCTTGCCTCCACTACACCCTGCCAATCATTAAGGGCCTAGAGTGCCTAATCAACTAAGGCTTAGCAAAGACTTCCTGAAAAAAAGACTCCAGAGAAACAGAACTTCAGAACTTTAAAACTGGCGTAAAGTGGGGAGGGAAACAATGTTTCACTTTATTACCCTCATAAAGATGGCAGAGAATAAATAAGAATGAAAAGTTCAGGGAGAGCGGATACATGTACATGCAATGGCTGAGTCCCTTTGCTGTCCACATGAAACTATCACGACATTGTTAATTGGCTATATTCAAATATAAAATTAAAAAAAAAATTTAAGTTCAGTAAAAAACTGAAATTGTGAAAAACTATAGAGCATAAAGGAAAAACACAGAATATAAGGAAAGAAGCAAGAGAATCAACTTGGGATCAAGGCTTCAACTGACATGCACTTCAAAAAGAAATATGAGAAAGAAAAATGGGGAAAAGCCCACTGTGTACCGATCAAGATAAAGGGAGTATGATGCTTTTCAAAAAGAAAAAAATGAAGTACTAAATGTTCCTAGATGCAAGTGACCTCTAACTATAGCCTACATTTAGAATGCTTCATTTCCTGCCAGCTTTATCACCACCAAGAGTGCTCTGACAAAGAAAGAGGGTGCCAGGGGATCACCAACTTACCCAGTCTAATGGCGTAGTGGACACACGCATTCTTTTTTTTATTTTTCTCTTTTTGCTTAATATATGTTCTTTTTCTAACGATACATTTTATAAAGAACATCTCAAAATTCATCTTATATCTAATACATATAATTTCAATCTAAGGATAAAGTTCATTCTGAACCATACCTTATTCAAAGTATTACTATTGAATACTTAGCAATCTGATAAGTACTGAATTACTTATTGATTCAATACTTCAACTGAATTTTTTCTTCAGTTTTTCTAACAAGGGCACCTAAGCATGCTAGGTTTTTCTTTTTTTTATTATCAAGATTTTCAAATATGCACTAAGGCAGACCCAACTTTCTACTGCACAAAATACCTATACTTAACAACTGTTCGTATCAGGCCATATTGGTGTCTTCCTACAGGATGATTTTAAAGCAAATTACATACATCAGTACGTTATGAAGCTATAAAAAACAAGGATATTTTCTTATATATCACAGTCTAAATACGAAAGATTAGCCTTAAAGCTTAACTTCAAAATGATGGTTGGAGGCTCCACTTCACCTTCTGTACTAAAAGTGGTCCTCGGTCAAAACCCAGACCAAGGAAATTGTAACACAATACAGATTTCATCTATCAATACAAAATTATCTTGATTACCTTGGATTTCAAAAAGTTTGAGTACTACTTATTTAAAGTAACTTGGCTATGTAAAAATAAAACATCTATTATAAAATCAGTATACTAAATTACTGGCAGTTCATGCTAACAATTCGCTTCTCCAATAATCTAGTAAGAAAGTTGATAAACTTTTCATATATTTTCGGGGATTTAAAAAATATAGTTTGTAGTAAAATCTATTTTGTAAATCTAAAAGCACATACATATGCATTTTTATTAACTGTCACCAATACCTTGCCATTTAAAAATTTATACAGTCTCCTCAAATCTTCCTGTTTAAGCACTTTTTATTCAACACTAAAATGTTTAAATCACAACTTACTCTAGTTTCCTTTCTGCTTTTACTCCCAGAAGTGGGGGGTGGTGGTGGTGTGTGTTCGTCCATCCATCCATCCTGGGAGGGAGGGAGGGAGGGGGTGTGTGTGCGTGTGTGTGTCTGTGTGTGTGTGTGTGTGTCTGTGTGTGTGTGTGTCTGTGTGTGTCTGTGTGTGTGTGTGTATCTCTGTGTGTGTGTGTACTGGGAGGGGCCTTTTCAAAATGGGCAATAAAAAACTTAACATTTAATGAGACTTTCGCTCCTTCCTCTGAAACACCTACATTAATGTCATGGTACAAAAATCGCTATTATAAATCTGAACTGTGGCAAGGGGAAATCAGGATTTTCCTGATTATTTTCCTGTCTTCCCTATCTCATCCATAAAATAATACATGTGTGTGCAAAGTCACTTTCAGTTCAGTTCAGTCACTCAGTCGTGTCTGACTCTTTGCGACCCCATGAATTGCAGCACGCCAGGCCTCCCTGTCCATCACCAACTCCCAGAGTTCACTCAGACTCACATCCCTCGAGTCGGTGATGCCATCCAGCCATCTCATCCTCTATCGTCCCTTTCTCCTCTTGCCCCCATTCCCTCCCAACATCAGAGTCTTTTCCAATGAGTCAACTCTTCGCATGAGGTGGCCAAAGTACTGGAGTTTCAGCTTTAGCATCAGTCCTTCCAAAGAAATCCCAGGGCTGATCTCCTTCAGAACGGACTGGTTGGATCTCCTTGCAGTCCAAGGGACTCTCAAGAGTCTTCTCCAACACCACAGTTCAAAAGCATCAATTCTTTGGTGCTCAGCTTTCTTCACAGTCCAACTCTCACATCCATACATGACCACTGGATAAACCATAGCCTTGACTAGATGGATCTTTGTTAAGTAATGTCTCTGCTTTTCAATATGCTACCTAGGTTGGTCGTAACTTTTCTTCCAAGGAGTAAGCTTGACTACTTAACTTGACTAAAGTCACTTTAGTCATGTCCAACCCTTTGTGACCCCATGGACTGCAGCCCACCAGGTTCCTATGTCCATGGGATTCTCCAGGCAAGAATACTGGAGTGGGCTGCCATTTCCTTCTCCAGGGGATGTTCCCGACCCAAGGATCAAACCCATGGCTTGTGCGGCTCCTGCACTGCACGCGCGATCTTTACCACTGAGCCACCAAGGAAGCCAAACAGTATTTTTCTTTGGTGTTCCTATAATAATGACATTTTGTTATATTTGGTTTTCTATTAAATTTACTATTAGGTGTTTTTAACAAAAATAGAAAAGTCAGTTCCTTTTGTTGTAGACTCTTTACTAAATATTATCTGTACTTTATCATAAGTCTATATTATAACCACACCTCCAGATTCCTGAATATCTAGTTTGTGTTTCCTATTTACCTTGCTATTCAAACAAAGTTGAAAAAATGTCTTTGCATATAAATTCATTCTCTTATTTTCATTTCCCTTCCACCTAAGGATTGCTTCAACTACTGGGTTAAATAAGAACTTTTAAGTTTTAAAGTTTTGATACATAGCTTGAAAATATTGATGCAGCATAAACTGATAGTCACCAAAGAAGGCACTGTACTAGTGACCAGCTTACCCCAAGGGCCTACCAAGCACCGGCTGCTTTCTCAGACAACTTTTAAGCTACATCCACCTATCTCATGTATACCCCACCCCCCTCCCTACAAGTTCTAAGTTCTGAGATTAAAATTAAATGCTTCATTTCCCTCCCTACATGTAGCCATTTGTCTTGCTAGACTTTTATGTAGTTTTTGCATTTTTATGCACTACATGTGTATGTTATGTGTAAGGAGTCACTGGGATAATCACTGATATAGCAAGTTAAACCAACTATGTGTGTCTGAGAATATGAATTTACTACTTGAAACAATTCAATTTTGGCTTTTATCCTTTACATGTATATGTTGTTAGTCTCAATGATGACTAACTTCACACAGAATCTTTGGTCAGTAACACAATCCTAGTACAGTCCTGATCCTCTAGGGGAGAAAAAAATGTTTTTCAAGACAAATTTTCACTTTATCTACTCTAAGAACAAACTACTACATAAAGTAGAAACTTTTTCTCCAGCTTATGCTAAAATATAAGCTACCAAAGAGACTGATTTTTTCAATTTTGTTTTTATTTTCATTTTTATTAATTTTATCTCAATTTTATTTGTTTTTGAATTTAAAAACTTTATTATTATACTTGATTTAAAATATGTTCATTTCAGGCATACAGTTTCAGATTCTTTTCCATTATAGGTTATAAGATACTGAATATAGTTGTACTATATAGTAAATTCTTATTGTTTACCTATTTTATATACAGCAGTGTATATATGTTAATCCCATTATTTCTAACTATTCCCTCCCTCTCCCCTTTCCCCTTTGGTAACCAGTTTTCTTTTCTATGCCTTTGAGTCTGCTTCTGTTTTATAAATAAGTTGATTTGTATCAAATCATTTTTCTTTAACTTACTTAGTATGATAATCTCTAAATCCATCCATGTTTCAGCAAATGACATTATTTCATTCTTTTTTATGGTTAAGTAGTCCATGGGGTTGCTAGGAGTTGGACACGACTGAGCGACTTCACTTTCACTTTTCACTTTCATGCACTGGAGAAGGAAATGGCAACCCACTCCAGTGTTCTTGCCTGGAGAATCCCAGGGACGGCGGAGCCTGGTGGGCTGCCAGCTATGGGGTCGCACAGAGTCGGACAGGACTGAAGCAACTTAGCAGCAGCAGCAGCCCGCTGTGTGTGTGTGTGTCTCTGTCAGTGGACACTTCCGTGTCTTGACTGTTGTGCACAGTGCTGCTGTAAACACTGGTGTGCATTCAAGATTGATATTTTAAAATACAGCTATTTCAAAATGCATACAGAATAGCTTTATCTACAATAGTACATTTTATAATTTCCAAGTATAATCTTGTGCAAGTTAAAATAACTGTTTATGTAGTAAAAGTATAAAGAATATACACGAGTCCAGGTTCGATGCACGGTACTGGATGCTTGGGGCTGGTGCACTGGGACGACCCAGAGGGAGGGTAGGGGAGGGAGGAGGGTTCAGGATGGGGAACGCGGGTATACCTGTGGTGGATTCATTTTGATATTTGGCAAAACTAATACAATATTGTAAAGTTTAAAAATAAAATAAAATTAAAAAAAAAAAAAAAGAATATACACCAGTTTCTTAATACCCAGGGGTAAAAGGAATAGGAAAGGAAAGGATATTAAAAATGGCTTCAACTCATTAGCAGTGTGTGTGTGTTTAATCAAACACAGCAAAATTACATCTGTTAATCTGGGTAGTGAGTTCATGGTATTTACTATATTACTCTCCACACTTTACATAGCAAAAATAACTAAATAAAACAAGAACAAGCTATACATCAGCATTTCAGATGATATGATTTAAACTCCAAATATGATTTTAAAATAAGACTACCTCTGTTTATAAACAGAATCTCACAGACATAGAGAATGAACTTATGGTTACCAGAGGGAAGGATTCCCGGGGGAAGGGATAGGGAGTCTGGGATGGATATGTACATACTGCTGTATTTAAAATGGATAACTAAGGAGGACCTAGTGCTTAGCACAGGGAACTCTGCTCAATGTTATGTAGCAGCCCGGATGGGAGGGGACTTTAGGGGAGAATGGATACTTTTATGAATGGCTGAGTCCTTTTGCTGTTCACCTGAGATACCACAACATTGTTAATCAGCTGTACTCCAATATAAATCAAAACATTTTTTTTTTTTAAAAAAGAATAACTTTGTATGTTAACCTTTTAAAATTCATTAAAATGGAATTACCAAAGATAGGCACAATAAAGGACAAAAACGGTGAGGACCTAACAGAAGTAGAAGAGATTAAGAAGAGGTGGCAAGAATACACAGAAGACCTGTAAAAAGCTCTTAATGACCCAGATAACCACGATGGTGCAGTCACTCACCTAGAGCCAGACATCTTGCAGCATGAAATCAAGTGGGCCTTATGAAGCATTGCTATGAAGAAAGCTAGTGGAGGTGATGGAATTCCAGTAAGCTATTTCAAATCCTAAAAGATGATGCTGTTAAAGTGTTGCACTCAATATGCCAGCAAATTTGGAAAACTCAGCAGTAGTCACAGGACTGGGAAAGGTCTGCTTTCCTTTGGAAATTGGAATGAAAACTATGTCAAAGAATGTTCAAACTACTGGATAATTGCACTCATTTCACATGCTAGCAAGATTATGCTCAAAATCTTTCAGGCTAGGCTTCAGCAGTATATGAACTAAGAACTTCCAGATGTTCAAGCTGGATTTAGAAAAGGCAGAGAACCAGAGATCAAATTGCCAACATCCAATGGATCAGAGAAAAAGCAAGGGAATACCAAAAAATAAAATCTGCTTCATTGACTACGCTAAAGCCTTTGACAGTGTAGATCAAAACAAACTGGAATATTCTTCAAGAGATGGGAATACCAGACCACCTCACCTGCCTCCTGAGAAAGCTGTATGCAGGTCAAGAAGCAACATTTAGAACTGGACATGGAACAAAAACTGGGAAAGGAGTATGTCAAGGCTGTATATTGTCAGTCTGTTTATTTAACTTATATGCAGAATACATCATACGAAATGCTGGGTTGGGTGACTCACAAGCTGGAATCAAGATTGCTGGGAGAAATGTCAACAACCTTAGATATCCAGATGATAATCACCACTTTGAAGGCAGGAAGTGAAGAGGAACTAAAGAGCCTCTTGATGAGGGTGAAAGAGGAGAGTGAAAAAGCCTGCTTGAAACTCAAGATTCAAAAAACTAAGGTAACAGCATCTGGACCTATCACTTTATGGCAAATAGATGGGGAAAAAGGGGAAACAGTGTCAGACCTCATTTTCTTGGGCTCCGATATCACTGTGGGTGGTAACTGCAGCCATGAAATTAAAAGACACTCACTCCTTGGAGGAAAAGCTATGACAAACATAGTGCATTAAAAAGCAGAGACATCACTTTGCCAACAAAGATCCATAGTCAAAGCTATTTCCAGTAGTCGTGTATGGACGTGAGAGCTGGACCATAAAGAAGGCTGAGTGCCAAAGAACTAATGCTTTTGAACTGTGGTGCTGGAAAAGACTCTTGAAGAGTCCCTTGGACTGCAAGGAGATCAATCAATCCTAAAGTAAATCAACCCTGAATACTCATTGGAAGGACTGGTGCTGAAGCTGAACCTCTAATATTTTGGCCATCTGATGTGGAAAGCCAACTTACCTGAGAAAGACCCTGATGCTGGGAAAGACTGAGGGCCAAGAGAAGAAGAGGGCAACAGAGGATGAGATGGTTGGATGGCATCTCTGACTCAATAGACATGAGTTTGAGCAAACTCAGGAAGATAGTGAAGGTCAGGGAAGCCTGGCCTTGCAGTTCATGGGGTTGCAAAGAGTCAGACACGACTTAGTGACTGAAAAACACCCAAAAAAGATACAAGTATTTTACAGAAACTCTTGTTAAATCAGCTGAGCTTTACAAACTCAAGTCTCAAATATAAGGATAAGATAACCATGTCCATCTACCTGCAACGGTAGCTGTCACAAAAGCTAAACAAGGCTATAAATCATTTTAAAAGGCTAGAGACTGTACGTATGTGGGAAATCTGTGGGAAAATGTTTGCATTACATCCTGAAACTGAAAATTCTGTTTCTCAAAGTTCACAAAATGACTGCCTAATACTTTTATACTAAGGACACTCTTTGCTAACATTCTAGAGACACTTTTATACCCATTTTAAGTGAATTTCAGAGTCTGATAAAGCTGCACAGAAAACATTATTCAATTAAATTTTTAGTGAAAGTTACTAAATTATATGCAAACTATATTTCTATATACATTTAGGATAGTCAGAAAAACATATCACAGAAAGAATTCACTCATAAGTGCAACAATAAAAAACATAAAAAAGTACATAAAAATCAAATGGAAAGCTGCCTTATTCCTAACTAGAATTTTTTGTACTGTATAAACAGGCCAGTTTTCTCGTAGTTCATAAAGTCAGCGTATTTCCAACAAAACAATGATTTCTTTAGGAGTGAAAATGATTCCTAAATTCATTTGAAATGGAAGTATGAAGGTAATTAAAAAAAAAAAAGACTGAAATAATGATAAAAAAGAACCAATTCTATCAGATACTAAAACTCAATATAAATCAACAGCCACAGCAATTAAACAATGTATATTATTGGCAGCAGGAATGGTTAAGAGACTACAGTAATCAGAAAACATCCAGACATAATGTGGTAATTTAATAAATGTAAAAGGCAATATTTCAACTGTGGGAGACAGCTGGACTATTTGATTAATAATACTAGGAGAAAAGGACATTTTTTCCTTGTAAAAAAAATACTACTTTTAAATCCTTACTTGGCTATATTAAATCTACACAAGACAAATATTTACATTCAAAAAAAAAAATCATTGAGACAAAATATGGTATACATGAAGGGTGGTATACATGGAAATAAAACTATGGTAAGAAGCCCAATATGGTAAGAAGCATGACTCTGAACTCTGAAATCAAAAAGTAAAGACAGGATTGTATGTGTCTGTTTGTGTGAAAAACTTTAAAAATTCCAACCCCCCCCCCCCCCCCAAAAATAAACAACCATGCATGAAGTACTTTTAAAAATGATATATTGAACACCATAAGTGAAACATGATTATAGGCTAATACCCATAGCACACAAAGAACTGAGGAGAAATCAATAAATATAGCAGAGGAAGGGCAGGAACCACCACTGAAGGAAAAATAAACAGCAAAAAATATACACAAAAGAGCTTAAATTCATTTTTTTTCTGCTTATCAGATTGTTAAGAGCAAAAAGATTAATAATACTGATGATATGGATATATTTAAACTGGCAGAAGGTTTTTGGACAGTAAGTTGGCACTATTCATTAAATATAAGTGTAAACACTCTTTCACATAAAAATACCACTTTATAATAGAAATGTATTCTGCAGAATATTCACAGAAGCATGCCAAAAGGTCTGCACAGTGAAGCATTCATAAAGCTGGAAATTAACCAAATGCTCACTAACAAGGGAGTGAATAATGTATCCATTGGATAGAATGTATATTCATCTACTGAACAAATATTTAAGTACCTTTTATGTTACTAGCATTGCATAACAGTGAATAAGAGTCAGAGTCAAGGTTATAGTCTAGGAAAGCCTGCATTCTATTAGAGAGTTAAGCAACAAAAACAAAACAATTTAAAGACTGAGAACTGCTGTGAAGACAATAAACAAGGTAAGACTAGAGTAACTAGCGAGTGGCTGGTGACTAGTTAAGAAAGAGTGCTGAGAGAGGAAGTGACAGGAATACAGGAGGAGCTAGCCAGGTGAAGATGGGGCAGAACACTCCTATGCAGAAAGCCAGTGCAAAAAAAGGAAAGACCTGTAAAGAAACAGCACTGAAAGGTCCCCTGTGGAATCCTGACAAGAGGTAGGGGCCAGGTCGATAAAAGGTATACTGGGAAGCCAATAGAGTAACTAACACCTATGATTCCAGATTTTTTTTTAAGTTCACTCTAGTGTCTATATTGGAGAAGGCACTGGCGACCCACTCCAGTACTCTTGCCCGGAAAATCCCATGGACGGAGGAGCCTGGTGGGCTGCAGTCCATGGGGCTGCTAAGAGTCGGACACGACTTCACTTTCACGCACTGGAAAAGGAAATGGCAACCCACTCCAGTGTTCTTGCCTGGAGAATTCCAGGGACGGCGGAGCCTGGTGGGTTGCCATCTATGGGGTCACACAGAGTTGGACACGACTGACGTGACTTAGCAGTAGCAGCAGCAGCGTCTATATGGAAAAGAAAAGATCATGAGGGGCAAAAGAAAAGCTGGAAGAAGAGTTAGGAGACTACCGTAAATCGTCCAGGTGAGAGGGATAGAGGATTACTACGAAGCCATTAAAAAAACATAGAAAAAATACAACATGTATCTAATACACAAGCTATTTACATACTTTTAGATAGACTTCTCACACACACTCGCAAAAGAAAATGTTTAGAAATAATATATTGGTATTAGAAATGATACTTTGTCCAAGAAAACAGCTATCATTTAGCACACTATGTTAGCCAAACACTAAGTATATGTTTCTAAACATAAAAACTAAGGGATCTATAAAATGGGCTTTCTGAAAAAGAAATGTGGAAACTACTCAGCCGATCATTAGCACCTCAAGACACAAACTGCTTTTTAAAGAAGACATTATTGAGGTGGATAAACCTAGAACCTATTATAGTGAAGTGAGTCATAAAGAGAAAGATAAATATTGTAGTCTAGCACACATATATAGAATCTAGAAAAATGGTGCTGAAGAATTTATTTACAGGGCAGCAATGGAGAAACAGACATAGAGAATAGACTTCCGGACATGGGAAGAGGGGAGGAGAGAGTGAGATGTATGGAAACTTATATTATCATATGTAAGATAGACAGCTGACAGGAATTTGCTTTATGGCTCAAGAAACTCAAATAGGGGCTCTGTATCAACCTAGAGGGGTGGGATGAGGGAGAGATGGGAGAGAGGTTCAAAACGAAGGGGATATATGTGTACCTATGGCTGATTCATGTTAAGGTTGATAGAAAACAACAAAATTCTGTAAAGCAATTGTCCGTCAACAAAAATATAAATTTAATTTTTTTAAAAGACATTATTTTTTTATCTTAGGAAAAATAAACATTTTCTAAAAGAAAGGAAATCAAACACAGCAATTTTAAAAATTATTTAGCCAAATGTCATTTTTATTGTATCAATAAATTTCTATTTTTAGTAAATTAATCTGAGTTTTTTCAATTATTCTACTAAAGTGGAGATACTCTAAAAATCAACTTCATCACAAAATAATGTCAGATACTTGATTAAATTATTTACATTACCTTTAAAAGTATCTTTTACAGCTTTAGTGTGTTTCCTTATAGTATCATGTAAACATCTAACTCTGCCCTAGAAATATTTAATAAGGTAGCATAATTAAATGACTAGCAACTTCAGTTCTCAGACAAGTTGTCATCTCACGAACTCTTCCCAGCAATCGCATAAAGTAGGTAACATTCCCCCAACCATCAGATGAAAAAAAATGACTAGCAGCAGTTAATAAGAGTATAGCTAGTAAACTGCTCAGTTAAAACTCAAATCCAGGGGGCTTCCCTAGCAGTCCAGTGGTTAAGAATCCACCACACAAGGCAGGGGACATGGGTCCGATCCCCTGTTGGGGCACTAAGATCCCACATGCCGTGGAGCTACTAAGCCAGTGAGACCATGAGTCTCAACTACTGAGCCCGAGTTCTGGAGCCTGCACACTTCGACTAAGACGCAAGGAAGACCAATAAAGAAATAAAACTATTAAGAAAAAAAAAACACCTCAAATTCAAGTTTGTTTAGCTCAGTCACATCCCTTTTCAATCAAATCATGCATCCCATCCCCACCCCAAAAGTTGTAAAAGTAAGTATTTAACAATTACTGCTGCAGTTAAGAGCAAGGGTTAACAATTTTTAAATAAAAGTATCATAAGTAAGACTAAAGAACTACAATCTTTGCACAGTAACCACAGCATCACTGCATACTCCATACTTTGTGCCTAGAACAAATGCTGACAAGAAAAATGCAGGATCATCAAATATGACTATATTATACTAAGAAAATGGAAGATTTTACTTCAAGAAAATTTCCAGATGTTAATCTCTAAATTCAGGCTACCAGCAGAGTAAATGGCAAGTACTCAATGGTTTCCATAGGCAATTTGATGCATTGCTTTATATCCCGTAACCTTCCTCTTCTCCAACTTGTTACAAGAGTTTCCCTTCCCCACCATACCAGCACACTGATCTTTAAAAATAAATAAATGAAATTAAAAAAAAAAAAAAGCAAGCTCAGGAAGTGAACTTTGAGAGGGCCTGGGACTCTTCCATGAGTTTCTCACTGTTTCTAAAATGCTTAGCACAGATCAAGCTCTTACTTAATGGACTGAATATGCTAAAAATAAGAAAAATGTTCTAAAAGTAGGCAGGATAACAACTAAAATGTAAAACAGAGGCTCTAAGCCAACAACAATTATATATAATCTAAGAGACTTAATGCTTTTAGGAACATGAAGGATTCACTTGTGAACAATCTATCTTACCTAGAACAGAAGTCAGCAAACTTTTTCTGTTAAAGGCCAGACAGTGAATACTTTAGGGTTCTGTAGGCCAGAAGCTCTCTGTAGCAACTATTAAACTCTGTTACTGCAGTAAGAAAGCAACCACAGACAATATGCACACTAACAAGCAAGGCTGCTGCTGCTGCTAAGTCGCTTCAGTCGTGTCCGACTCTGTGTGACCCCATGGACTGCAGCCCACCAGGCTTCTCCGTCCATGGGATTCTCCAGGCAAGAACACTGGAGTGGGTTGCCATTTCCTTCTCCATTGCATGAAAGTTGAAAGTGAAAGTGAAGTCGCTCAGTCCTGTCTGACTCTTAGCGACCCCATGGACTGCAGCCCACCAGGCTCCTCTGTCCATGGGATTTTCCAGGCAACAGTACTGGAGTGGGGTGCCAATGCCTTCTCCCAACAAACAAGGCTGGGTTCCAATAAAACTTTATTCATGGAAAGTGCAAATTTGAATTTTGTAAATTTCATGTGTCATGAGATATTATCACCTGAGATATTATCTTTAGGCATTAAAAAGTGTAAAAATCATTCTTAGTTCGCAGGCCCTGAAAGCCAGGTGAGGTGGCAGGCAATAACTGACCAACCCCATTTATTACTTACTTTCACTGAGAACAAACCAGGAGGCAAGTGAGTTTACTTCTGAATTAAACCTAAATGTGAAGAACAGCAACAGAAAGGGTTTCTAAAAAGTATCTTCAAAAATAAGTATTACTTTAAAAAATGAAACTGGACCAAATGACATGAAAGCCACATCAAGACCATCTGTTTTAGAAAAACCACTTCAGGCCATTAAGAGCAGGAACATGCTAAAACCGAAATACAGTTCAACATATGCATGCATTTTTCTTCAATGTTAGCCACTGTTATTAATTAATGATGGTCATTATTAATATATCACTTAGACCCACATGTTTGGCCAATGGTGACAGTGTCTGAAGAGGATGTGATGATAATACATAAATTATGTGTTACCTAGAATTATTTTTTAGAATTATTTTTTAACTCTCTAGAAACAATTTCTAGTGCTATCAACATAGACAGAATGATTTATTTTTTCATTTACTTTTCCCCCAATAGTGTGTATTTATTTCTCACTATAAGTTAATAAACATCTTTATACAGAGGAATGTTAAGAATATTACTGTCTTAATAATTCCAACTTTCTATGCCATTTAGTTTAATTTTTCAACAGTTACGCACCTGGTACTTTCAGAAAATGTTCAATGAACATTTTTGAAAACATTAAGAGGTGGGGGTTAGGGAACCAATCTCCACATGGTGGAAAATATGAATATTGTTATCTCTACACCTCAGAAACACAGGAATTGATAAGTGACTCATCCAAAGATGAGACAGAATCAAGGTTCAAACACTAGTCTTTTTTTTTTAATTCCACATATTGTGATCTCTAATCTGACAGAAACTTTTCCTCACATTTTATTCAAAAATCTGTAAAATCAAAATATAGGCACTATATTTACTGGCGGAAAAAAGTTTTTAAGTTGATGCATGTGATTCAAACCCGTGTTCTTCAAAGTCACCTGTATTATGTATGTTCATACCAAATGTGTTTCCTAAAGCATTTTTAAACAATGTACCACAGAGATAAAAATGTAGACGTAAGCATACAGATCAAATAAATTCCTTATAGCAAGCTGACTTTGATACAAATACTGTAACTTTTGTTTTTTATTATTTTTATTATTGTTTGATATATATTTCTGCTAATTCTTTTACCTTTTGACTCTTTTAATTAATTGCCTCATATATTGAATATTCACTGGAAGGACTGATGCTAAAGATGAAGCTCTAATACTTTGGGGCAAGAACCAAGCCATCAGAGGGGACCCTGATTCTGAGACAGATTGAGGGCAAGAGGAGAAGGGGGTGACAGAGAATGAGATGGTGGGATGGCATCACTGACTTAATGGGCATGACTTTGAGCAAACTCAGGGAGAAAAGTGAAGGACAGGGAAGCCTTCACTATGAACTGTGCTGCAGTTCATGGGGTCACAAAGAGTCAGGCACGACTTGGCGACTGAACAACAACATACACCGAATGCAACCTTTTTAAAAACATTTTATTTCATTTATAGCTTTTACAAATTGTATGTTGGTCTTATCCCTCATCTTATTTTTGTCTGCAAATTCTAACATCTGGTTTATTTCAGCATTCTTTTTTCCTCTTGATCTTTAGTGATTTTTTTCCCCCTTAATTTTTCACATGTCTAGTAACTACAGATTGTATATTATATATCTGATATTGTGTATTGGATATATTGTGGAAACTCTGGTTTCTGGAGTCTTCTTTTAAACATTCTTTAAGGCAGTCAAATCATCTTAATTTTATAGAGCTTGGTTTCACACATTATTAGAAGTGATCTATCTCAGATTTTACCCTTAGACTTAGGGTGAATTACCTTAATCCTGGGAAACATCTTTAGTCCTCAAGTGTGATTGTTCTCTGGTTTCAAATGAAAAGCATGAAGTATTTACCAAGACCCCCTAATTTGGCAGGATTCAAACTCCAAACTCTTCTTCACAGTGAGGGTGGAAGCTGAAATCTCTGCTCATACTTCTCAGTGTTCCATGTACTGCTTTAAAATGAGCTCCTTGGAATCGCCCCCACTCCACACACACACAAGTTTACACACAGATTCTGAAGCTTCCCTTTGGGACTGCCTTCACTCTCAATCTACCTATCCCTACCCTCAATTTCCAGCCATCCTGGCAACCCTGAGCGCCATCGTCTGATACCACATGAGCCCTAGACCTCACTAGAAACGCTGGTCGTAGCTCTCACCAGGGAAGCCTTAGAAACACGGATGGCACCGAGTGAGCGTGTCCTTCTTTCATGGTCACGTCTCCTCAAAATTCCGTCTTCTTTTGACCATTCTCCGGTACCTTCAAACAGCTATTTTTATATTTTCTCCCAAAGTTTCTAATTTTTTTCTTCTAGTTTTATTGATATAACTGATACATACTGTGTAAGATACACAGTATGATTTCATTTACACACATCATGAAAGGATTATTACAGTATATTTAGCAAACATCCATCACCTCATATATAGATACAGAATTAATAGAAAAAAATTTCTTCTGGTGATGAGAACCTAGGATTTACTCTCTTAACAACTTCCATATATAACATACAGCAGAGTTAATCATGTCGTACATTACATCCCCAGCACTTATTTATAACTGCAAGTCAGTACCTTTTTTAACTGCCTTCATCCAATTTCCCTCTTTAAAATTGTTTTTTTAACCAAAAAGATCTCCAATCTTGCTTGCAGAACTGTTTAAACTGGTCCTCCCAAAGGTTCTAACCTGGAACTTTAAAAAACACAGATTACCTGGCTCCAGCCCCATGGTTTTCTATCAGTTGGGCTGGAAAGGACGCTGCGCTGTATCACTTTTTAAGTGCCATATATGTTGCCAATGCTGCTACTCCCAGAGCAAAAGAGCTACAGATAGAGACAAACTATGATTCAACTCCATGTGTAACAGTAACCCAAGCTAAAAAAAAAACCCGCAAAAACAAAACATAAACCTGACTCCACAGAGTAACCCTAGCAGCAGTTCCTTGAGAACCATCTATTCATTAAGACAGCACATACTCTGACTTAATCTTTAGCCAACTTTTGCCCCCCACCATGCACAGCAACAGCATGGCACTCTTCCAAGCAGAAGGACCTCCTGCTGCCTTCGACAGCCTTACCATAATATTAGGTCGCCTAATTATGAGGTTTTCATACATTTAGGAAGAAGAGAATATTATATAGAAGAATAAGCTAGGAAGCATTTACTTTCAATATGTTACTCTGATACCTCAATACAAAGAACTTCAAGGAACTCTAAACTGCTGTTCTATTGTGAGTCCAAAAATATACTGGTGAGTGAGTCAAAACCTGGAGCTATATACAAATGCCCAATCGGTATAGTATGTTCTTTGTCTTCTCAATTTACCAAATTGTGAGGTTAAGAGATTTTCTGTCCCACAAGAAATCTTTTCCATAATTCTTTCATTTACTCAATAGTTCTAGCATACAGCAATACCAATAGCATAAATGCAATGAATGGAGAGATTTCATATATTCAACACATTTGTTATGCAACTGCTATACGCCAAGAAGAATAACAGATTCTGAGGATACAGCAGCGATATAAAACAGACATCGTCCTTACATTCTTGACAGACACACAGACAACTGAATAAACAATTACAAGAAGTGTAACAAGTGTGTAACAAGTGTAACAAGTATGTAACCTGTAACAATCACAAGTGTGTAGCTGAGTGACAAATGGGAGAAGGCAATGGAAACCACACTGGGACAAGCGAAGGCCCTGCATGAGGAGCAGCCACAGGCTTCTGTGGTGGCCTTCAAGGGAGCCTTCAAGCTGAGACCTAAAGATGCACAGGAGCCAGCACATAAGGAGCAGAGCAGGAACATTCCAGAAATCAGAAATAACGTGCACAATTCCAGAATTGTTAGGACTATCTTTTAAGACCACAGTAGTTTGATAACACTGGGAAAGAGTAATTACAATGAGATGAGGTTGAAAGTAGCCAGACCATGTAGAACTTTTCAGCCCTTAAAAAAAAAAAAAAGGATTTCTTATTCTAAATGCCATTGGAAATCCATGAAGGGTTATAAAGCAAGTGAATAACAAGATCCTATTTGAGTTTTTCAAAACTGACCTTGGCTATAATGAAAAAAACTGAAAGGTTAACAGAAAAAAGGTAAACCAGTAAAGCAATGCCCAGTGACAGATGGTGGCTTAGGCTAGGCTACCACTGGGCACAAACAGTAGCTAGATTAGTGAAATACTTTGGAGACAGAAAAAAGAGGCTCTACTGATGGACTGACTGCAGTAGATGAGAGGAATTAAAGATGACTCCTAATAAACAAGATGAAAAGACAATCCTCAGAAAGAAAGAAAATATTTGCAAACAAAGCCAACTGACAAAGGATTAATCTCCAAAGTACACAAACAGGTCATGTAGCTCAATAAAAAAAAAAAAACAAAAAACAAAAAAAAACAGGGCTTCCTTGGTGGCTCAGTGGTAAATAATCTCCCTGTCAATGCAAGAGACATGTGTCTGATCCCTAGTCCAGGAATATCTCATATGCCATGAAGCAACTAAGCCCATGTGTTACAACTACTGAGCCTGTTCTCAAGAGCCTGAGAGACACAACTATTAAAGCTTATGTGCCCTAAAGCCCACGCTCCACAACAAGAGAAACCCCAGCAATGAGAAGTCCACACGCAGCAACAAAGACCCAGCACAAGCAAAAACAAGCAAAAAGGTTAAATTTAAAATTATATATATATATATATAAACAATCAGAAAGTGAGCAAAATACCTAAATAGACATTTCTCCAAAGAAGACATACAGATGGCCAAGAAGTGAATGGAAAGATGCTTGACATCACGAATGATTCGAGAAATGCAAATAAAAACTACAAGGAGGTATTCACCTCACACCAGTCAGAATGGCCATCATCAAAAAGGCTACCAACACTGAAGAGGGTGTGGAGACAAGGGAACCATGCTGCACTGTTGGTGGGAATGGAAACTGACATAGGCACCATGGAGAACAGTATGGTGGTCCCTTTAAAAACTAAAAAACACAACCAACATACGACTCCAACAATCCCACTCCTGGGCATATACCCTGAAAAAATATTTACACTAGTCAGGACATGCAAACAACCCAAATGGCCAATGACAGATTAATGGAGAAAGAAGATGTGTTACATATATGCAGTGGAATATGACTCAGCCACTGAAAGGAATGCAATAGTCATTTGTAGAGATGTAGATGAACCTAGAGTCTGTCATACAGAGGGAAGTCAGAAAACCAATACTGTACATTAACACATAAATGTGTAATCTACAAAAAAGGTACAGATGAACCTATTTCCAAGGCAGGAATAGAGGTGCAGACATAAGAGAACGAAGTGTGAACACAGGGACGAAAGGGGAGAGTGAGACGAATTGGGAGACTAGGACTGACATATATACATAGCACCATGTGTAAAACAGATGTTGCTGTTTAGTCGCTAAGCCATGTCTCTTTGTGACCCCCACGGACTGTAGCTCACCATGCTCCTCTGTCCAAGGCATTTCCCAGGCAAAAATACTGAACTGGGTTGCTATTTTCTTCTCCAGGGCATCTTTCCAAACTGGGAATTGAACTCAGGTCTCCTACATTGGCAAGCAGATTCTTTACCACTAAGTCACCAGGGAAGCCCGTAAAATAGCAAGCTAGTGGGAATCTGCTATAAAGCACAAAAAGCTTGGCTTGGTGCTAGCTCTGTGATGACCTAGAAGGAAGAGATGAGGGGTTTGAAGGAAGTTGGGGGAGAGGAGATATATTCATACATATAGCTGATCCACTTCACTGTACAGGAGACACTAACACAACATTGTAAAGCAATTACATTCCAATAAAAAAAGACAAATGTACCCCAACGTTCGCTGCAGCACTATTTACAATAGCCAGGACATGGAAACAACCAAAATGTCCATCGACAGATGAATGGATAAAGAAGTTGTGGTACATTTATACAGTAGAATATTACTTAGCCATAAAAATGAAAAAAATTGGGAAATTTGTAGAGAAGAGGATGGACCTAGGAGTCTAACATACAGAGTGAAGCAAGTCAGGAAGAAAAAAACAAATGCTATATTTTAATGCATATATGTGGCACCTAGAAAAATGGTACAGACTGCAGAGCAGGAATAGACACACCCATGTAGATAATGAACATGTAGACACAGGGGGTTGGGGGTGGGATGAAAAAAAAATTACTCCTAGGTATGTGGATTGCGCAATTAGGCTGTGATACTTCCTGAGCTTGGAGTATGTGAGAAAAAATAGCCATTAGTCACACACGGCTATTTAAATTTTTATTAAAATTTAGCTCAGTCACATTACCACATTTCAAGTGCTCAAGAGTCACATGTAGCTGGTGGCTACCATATCAACCTCACAGATGCAGAACATTTCCATTATCACAGAAAGTTCTACTGGACACTCCTGTTCCAAAGGCAAGTTCAAAAACAAAAATGCACCAAATGCTAAAGTGACCCAGCAAGACTAAAGGTAAGAAGTATCTCTTTCATTGGTCAACATGGAGGTCCAATAATGAGTTCAGCAAAAGGAGGTTCACTGATAATAAAAGCCAAACACAAACTGAAATAGGAGATGAAAGATGAAGACCATATCCACAGGATATGTCTTTCAGAGTGTGAAAGGGAGCAGAGAAATTAAAGGGGCATTAGCTGCAAAGAAACAAAAGTCATCCAATTCCAGAATATTCACCTATTCAACCAATATTTATTAGCATCTAGAACTTCCACACACTGTTCTGAGTACCAGGCATACAAACCAGAACAAGATTGTGAAAGGAGAAAAGAAGCAAGTAAACACAGGTTACTTCAGAATATGATGAAGTGCAACAAACCAAGTAAAAGAAGATGGTAAAGTGAAAATGCGTGAACTGGGAAGAACTCAATCTAATGGGAGCCATAAATGACAGGAAGGAACCACCTCTGCAAAGATGGAATATACTTATGTGCTACTGGGAAAGATCCAAAGTGAGGTGAAAAGATTTAAAAGTCATTCACTCAACACATATTCACTAATCAACTAGTGTACATTATGATTCTAGGCACTGGGAAGAAAGCAAAAAGTGAGGAAATAGACAATAATCCCTGTCTTTCTAGAGCTTATGTTCTAGGAGGTAAAAAAAAAAAAAAAAAGGAGGAAAAAATGGTAAAATATCTATGATGTTAGATAGTGTTGAAGGCTAAAGTAAAACAAGCAAGAAAGGAGGTAGGAAATTAATGAAGAACTGGGTTTACAGAGCCGGCACCTCCAAAGCATTCCTCCAACCTAGCTCTTCTGTGCCCAGTGCTACCTGACCTAAGTCACCACCACCTGTGTCACCGGCATGACTGCTGTAGTTATTTTCCTGGTTTCCACTCCTTTCTTAAATCCTTTCAGTTTTATTTCTTTGATGAGTGACAGGAGGAAATAAGTAGGTGATAGAGAGAATAGTCTAAACACACAGGAGAGTGTGCTTTTACAGAATGAGACCATAAGCCCCTGGAGGTTTTTGAACAGAAAAGTTCTATGATCATTGCTTTAAAAGGATTATTCTGGTCACTGTGTTGAGATTACATTTAAAGGGAACAAATGTAAGCAGGAAGACCAGTTAGAAGACCTCTTCAGTAACCCTAGGATGGCATGGCTATGAAATGGCATAGTAAGAAATGGCTGAATTTTGCATCTATATTAGAAGAACAGACAATTTTCAGACAGGGTACAGTGACAGAAAGACAGTCAAGACCGGCAAGGTTTTTGGTGTAACTAAAAAGGTGCACTTTAGGACATACTAAGACAAGCAGCCTTAGGGGAAATTGGGAGCTCAGTTTTAGATATATTACATTTGAGATGCTTCTTAAGACATCCAAAATGTTGGGGGAAACGTTGGCTATCATGACCTATAGTTCAGGGCAGAAACTCAGGCTAAGGATATTAAATCTGGAAACCGTCAGCAAACAGGTTAAATACTATGTTTAAAGCTATGAGACTCGAGTGTATTTCAACAATGAAAAACGAGAGATCCAAGTGCTAAAGTTTCAGCCATTCCAATGTACAGATGAGACATAACATAAAAAGTAAAGAGTAAGGAGGAACCACCAGTAAGGCAGGGAAAAAACCTGCTATCAGATGTGGTGGCCTTGAAGCCAAGCGAAATGTGTCTCAAGCAACTGTGCCAAGTGCTACTGAGACGTCAAGTGCGATGAGGATTAGAGATTTATACTGTGGTGGTCACTGGTAGAAGTTGAAAAGGGGTGACAGTGTATCCAAGCAATTGTTTCAAGGTGTCTTATTCAAAAGAGAAGCAGACTGGGTGCATGAAAGGGGAAACAAGAAGAAAAGATTTTTTTAAAACGGGGACAAAGATCATGCAAACTCACAGAAGGAAAAATCAAGGATGCAAGAGAAGGTAGAAAGAGTTAAATTCTTGAGAGCAAGAAGGCATGGGATCTAGTATAGAAGTGAGCTGGTTGTCCTCATCTCTGAACACTACAGTTTGTCCATAAATGACAGAGAAGGTGAATGGCACAGTCATAGATGTGAGAGCATACAGGAAATCTTCCAATTATTCGACATGCTTTGTGAAACAGAAAGCAAGGGAGACATATGGGGGAGGAAGTATTGGGAGGTTTGAGAAGGAAAAGACACAGTCATAAGGAAAGATGAACTCAGAGACCAAAGACCACTGGGCATGAAGTCAGGGAGGGACAAGGTTGTTGAGAGTTGAGTAGAAGTGAGGGTGAGGGATACCGAAAAGCTTTGACAGAGTGAAGTTATCTGTCACTGAAGAGCTGTTGGAATTAGGGTGGCTGAATCAGACAGAAAAATAAGGCTCCTGGAGGAGAGGAAACCAAGGAACTAAGAGGTCAGAATATTGGAGGCATCCTCTATATCAATGTTACTCAAAGTACCAGACCACAACACCCTATGGAGCTTGTGTCAGATTATAGAAACCAACACACTGCTTCTTTCATCAAAAAAATTTTGGTACCAAAAAAAAAGTCAGGTGAACTAAACACTGAACTTAGTGACATAGTCGAGTTACTTTCTGGCACAAACTACTTACTGCAATTCATACTGTAACAGTTCTCAGAGCGTGGGACATTTTGAGTAGCACTTGTCTACACAAACGTTGGTATCACCAAGAATTATAACAGAAATAAAGATGACAGTGAGCCAGGAGACAAGTGTTCAAGGAAGTAGGGGAATGAACCAGGAAAGTTGGTAATGACTAAGATAACGAAAGTAGCAGGTGGTAATAATTTGATGGCATGAGAGTCAAAGCTGAAAGTTTTGGAAAAGAATGGTCAAGAAGTGACAATGAGGAACAAAGAGGACACTTCCTCCACCTTCTGGTTCACCAATAAAAGGTGCACAGGAAGAGCAAACACTCACCACCTGAGAGAGCTGCAAGGTCAGTAGCAATATGGGGAGAAGCTAGGCTATAGCTGGAGCAAGAAAAAGTAAACATTCTCAGAAAAGACTGACAATAAAAAGGATGTGCTGAAGACTATGAGTTCTAGACAATGAATGGATTCCAAGAGATGATAAAATGTGGGAAATGGAGAGCCAAAACAGCAATGGGATCCAAACCTGGGAAGATAAGGGTAATACATACAGAACAGAAGCATAACTAAAGGAACCAAGTCCTAAAAAAGTCATGTGTCAGGACTGGCCTCTGACTAGAATATAACGCTTCAATATAACGATGGACCCTCCATGCAGACTGATAATAGAAGGCGAAGCAATTCCTGCTTGCTTAGTTTCTCATGGGGGAATGGGGGTTAGTTTGAGGAGCAAAGAAAAGGTTAAACAGTCTTCCTATCTTCGCACTTTGAAGAGAAATGTAATATGATCTGGTGTATAATGGCAATAAGGAGAAGCCTAAGGCCCTTCAGCATACAGTCAGGGCATTCTTCAAGCATGATTCAAGAATGTAAGTATTCTTACAAAAGAAAATATCTATTTCAGTATTTTAATTATCATTACTCTGCCTTATGAATGACTCCCAGATTTCTCATCTCCTAATCTAGCCTCTTTTCATTCTATGGGGAATAGACTGGCTGGCACTCTGATTTAGGACCTATGAAAAAATGACAGCAGAATTAAGGCAGAAAATAGTGACCTAGGGACAACTATTATATATAACATGAATTTTACCTTGTAAATGGATCACAGAGGACATTTATAACTAAAAGTCAGAACAATATAAACCTCATTTCATATCATGTGGCTTTTCCAACTAAACGAACTCTAAATGAAACAACTTTAAAATAAAGTGAAGTACCAGAAAGACTAAATTTATGAATGTATCTAGAGAGTAGTACATCAACTTACTATGTTCCCTATGTAACATTTATTGTCTACTTTCCCTTGTGGCTCAGTTGGTAAAGAATCCACCTGCAATGTGGGAAATCTGGGTTCAATTCCTAGGTTGGGAAGATCCCCTGGAGAAGAGAAAGGCTACCCACCCAGTACTGGGGCCTGGAGAATTCCATGGATTATATACGCAAAAAGTAGGACAAGACTGAGCGACTTCCACTTTGTATCTAAATGAACTGTTGAATATAAAGTAAAGTTTGACATTGCTACATTCTTTCAGTGGCTCAGAAAGATTCTAAGTGTCTACCTCAGCACTTCTACACAACAGAAAGGATACCACTTAGAAACATCCAGAGTTAACTGGATTGAGAAATGTTTCCAAGAAACCCGTGTTCCTCAGGTACACCCGTCATTCATCTAATACACAGATAACTCCAAAGACATACTCACTCACTACACCCTTCTCTGCAAACCACTGAATTATACTTCAGGGTTGGGGGTAGGGGGGAGGCTTTTACAACAGCCACCCCTCCATGAAGCAAATGAAAATCATTAAGATCACCGTCAAATTGCATTTAAGAAAGTTTGCAGTAAATCTACCTTCTCACATTTTTATACAGATAATGTACAATAAAGTATGAAAAAATACATGTCAAGTATTTCAGTCATCATAAACCTGTTCAGAGCAACTTAGCAGGCACCCTGTAGCACGTGCACATCTTTTACTTCCAAGTCAGATCAGCTGCCAGCATGAAAGACAAGATTTACCACAGCTATCACCTGTGTGCCATGTGGACTGATGAACTTCAAATTAAACAGGTTAAAAATATCTCCCCAACCCCCAGATTTTTTAACTAACACACCTGTTAAATCAGTTAACAGGAAAATCAGTCCAGCAACAGGAGAGTTATGAAATTACAAGCAAAACAATGGGAATATTAACGAAGAAATAGATGGAAGTAAATAGGGGAGCAAATTGGCATTGCTATGAAGCAGCTTCACCTTAACAGCATCCATCCATATATCACACTTTTCAAACTATCTGGGGGTTGGGGACTCTTCAACAAGTTCAAAAGAAATCAGAGGCCGGAATTTTCTGGACTGTTACAAGAGAAACTTTACAGTGGCTCTGTAAAGTTATATGGGGATTGTGGAACAGGCCAAGGGGTGAGCACCTGGGACAAACGTGTTCTGAAAAGTCCACTGCTCAGTTTGGCTTGCATTCTATACCATATCATATAAACACAACTGCAGTCAGCAGCACTATTTTCAGATGATACTTTTTAAAACCAATGTTGGCTTATGGTTTGTATTTTCAGTACCAAGATAGTAGGCCACTTAAACATGTAATCTAAAGACTAAATATACAACTTTTCAAACTGTGGAAATGAAGAATCTTGCCCTAGCAGCAAAAGACTTTACCAATATCTATTTGACTGCCTGCCTAAATTTATTCTGACCAGGGGATGGAATGGATTGGGAGATTGGGACTGCACTGCTGCTGCTGCTGCTAAGTCGCTTCAGTCGTGTCTGAATCTGTGCGATCCCATAGACGGCAGCCCACCAGGCTCCCCCGTCCCTGGGATTCTCCAGGCAAGAACACTGGAGTGGGTTGCCATTTCCTTCTCCAATGCATGAAAGTGGAAAGTGAAAGTGAAGTCTCTCAGTCATGTCTGACTCTTAGCGACCCCATGGACTGCAGCCTACCAGGCTCCTCCATCCATGGGATTTTCCAGGCAAGAGTACTGGAGTGGGGTGCCATTGCCTTCTCCTACTATGTACAAAATAGATAATACTACTATGTATAGAATGGATAACTAATGAAAACAGACTATACAGCTCAGGGAGCTCTACTTAATGCTCTGTGGTGACCTAAATGGGAAAGAAATCCAAAAACAGAGGGGATATACGTGTACGTACGGCTGATTCACTCCACGGTACACAACACGGTATAGCAACTATACTCATAAAAAATTTTAAAATATATTCTGATCAAATAGGAGTAAGCTATTACTTAAAAAAAAAAACTAACATTCAATTAATTTTTCATTATCTAAACTTTGTTTTTCAGTTTTAAATCTAGTCTGAAAAATAGATTATCACAGAAACGCAGACTTTAGCTGAAAACCAAGATGTGATTTAAAGACATCAATAAAACTTCAGGCTGATATGACTATTTACAGACAGCCAGAATTTGTCCAGCATTTTAAGCACCTTCAATGTTAAGTTTTAAGACCAAGAAAACACTTTAAAAACTATACTTAAGATGACCAAGTGATGAACAAGTTTGTTCTTTCTCCTCTTTTTCCTTGATCCAATCCATCTTAATTCTTAAGCTTTTTAAGTGCAGGTTTCACAGAGTTAATGATATGAACCTGCTTTAAGTTCCTAATCTGTTTATATAGTCAATTGATACAAGGCATTCTTAAAATGCCAAATATGAACCTAATGGTTTATCAAATCTTTATTTACTAAGTTATGAAAGTAAAAATGGTATTCAGTTGTGTCAATATGTATATATAGAGACAAAGATACAGAATTGTACTACTTCAGTCACTTAATAGAATCATCATTAAAAAAAACAAACACTGTACTCCAAATGGTTCACTGCAGATGTCACAAACTGGCAGATCCTGCCAATAGGTGTATTTAATTTGTGTTAAAATGTCTTAAAACATGAATTTCACCTACCAACATGTGCAAATCATGTGTGTGCTACATTGCTTCAGTAGTGTCAGACTCTTTGTGACCCTATGGACTTTAGCCAACCAGTCTCCTCTGTCCATGGGATTCTCCAGGCAAGAATAACGGAGTGGGTTACCATTTCCTCCTCCAGGAGATCTTCCCAACTCAGGGATCAAACCCACAGCTTGTGCAACTCCTGCATCCCAGGCAGATTCTTTACTGCTGAGCCACCAAGCCCCATTGGTGCAAATCATGAGATGCACATTAATCCATATTTCCTGCTTCTCTTAGAAGAAAGAAAAAATTCAGATGATGTGGAAACCTAAACGGCTTTCCACACAATGGCTGCAGCTGAAGATTGGCTTAGATGGGACATATGTTCTCTTAATTTGTTGTAGTTCACAGGGGCCCAGTGAGCCCATACCTGCTTGGAGATACTGAGTAGCTACTCCCACTGGGATGCAAGATCAATCCTATATGGTTTGTGACAGAGATCTTAGTCACTTATATTGTTTGTCAAATTGTTGCATGAAGATAAGTGGCCGATTTCAAGAGATAAATTAGGTCCCTAACAGGCAGAACTTTTTTAAAGATGTACACAGTTTTCAAGAGAACTTTCAAATCTACTCTGTTCTCATAAAAATCTTTGAAACTGGAACACAAGCTATTTGACCTTGATTTAGTAAATGATGAAAATAATAGTTACGGACTTGGACATTACTTATTCCATACATGATCCTTTATGAAGGATCACAACCCATTCTGAAATATAAAACAGCTGAGGCATTCTTGCCTTATGTTTTTAAAAAGATACAACAATAATACATTATTTAAATAGTCAAAAATCATTATCAATGTTTCCACAAAATTATACTAAATTTCAGAGCAAAATGGAGCAGTAAGTGATATGGTCATTTTCCCTCCCTACTCAATTAACTTTTAAACTTCATTTCAACCACCTATTTATGGAAAACATACAAAGGTAAAAACATTTTTTCTAAGCTGAGTATTTTCCATAAAAATGACCATTTGACTTCTAAAAGCTATTTTTAAATGGGTTTTATTCCTGTTATTAATCAGAATCTGATTTGAAATAAGCATTTTCATAAAATAATGCTACTAACAGAAATAGCAAGAACTGTACACAGGAGTGTGGAGGAGTTTTTATTGGAGAATTTAAAGGTCAAAATATGGGAACAGTGCATCAAAGCACTATACAAATGTATACTCTACACAAATGCCTGCAGTCACTAGGCATTATACTCTGGAGTTCACATAAGTTGACTCAACCAGCTTTGTTGATAACCAATTCTTAACAGACATAATATTCTTTGTTGATAACCAATTCTTAACAGACATAATATTGAAAATGTAACCAAGTTGAAGACTTACTTCAGTTTTATTGTATAAGAAATTTTAGACAAATTGATAATTCACTTTTTTGTTAACTTTATCTGAGAATCTTAGTTTCTAAAATTCATTAATATGGCTGTTTTAGGATCTAGGTGTAAGTGTGGTCACTCAGCCATGTCTGACTCTTTTTGACCCTATGGGTTGCAGCGCGCCAGGCTCCTCTGTCCATGGGATTCTCCAGGCGAGAGCACTGGAGTGGATAGCCATTCTCTTCTACAGGGTATCTTTTCCAACCCAAGCACTGAACCTGGGTCTCCTGCATCGCAGGTGGATTCTTTACCATCTGAGCCATCAGGGAAGCCCAGACACTAGGATGTTTAGATTAAGTTTTTGGTTTATAATTATATTTAAGCAGAACTTCCTACAAAAAGTGACAGAATTTAACTCCTGATTTAACTCTTGACCTTTCTCCTGCAAATAATGGCTGAGATGACATGTTCTAAAGCCAATCTTTTAACTAACAATAATAATATGAACATCCTATTCTAGAATTGAAGTTTTCTTGACTGATGCTTTCTCACCAAAACTATTCATAAATATATTTCACACAAATTTTATGAGGGGGAAAAAAATCACCAGCATTACATTATATCCACTGGAGGGCACTCAATGTGACCAAAGCATGCAATGAAAACATGCCCTGACGCTATCGTCACTCAGCTGCATCAGGTTTGAGGAGACTTTGAGGCTGGAGAATAGTATCTTTTAAAAGAAAAGATGCTCACAATTAGCAAGATAGTTAATCTCTAAAAAGGGTTGCTAACATGACTGATTCTTTTATAAGAGCTTCTTTTTCCTTAGGGAGCAGATTTAAATACATGCTTCAGGGATACAGGGTTCAGGCCTCAACAGAAGTATCTAGATTTCAAACCTGGTCAAGCTCAGACTTGCATACAACACAAAAGCAGCATTCTTAAGTAAACAGAGGAAATAAAGAACTTTCTCCAGAGTTTAAGTGATTAAGAACTACACAAGGTAACTCCTACTCATTTTCAAGCAATACAACAAATCACATATTTTCCTTTCCTGGAACTTACAAAATATATATTTATTTTAGCCCATTAGCCTGGTTATCTATCAAGACACAATTAGAACAGTATTACATAAACAATAATCTGTTAAAAGAATGAAGACTGATTTTGCAAATCAGTCTTCTCTCAATGAGGGTCCAAGAGGCAAAAGATACAAGCTCTGGACTAACATAAGTAGCTACTAGTCTATGTTTTACTACTTACTTTTAAGATACAAAAATGCTTTTACTCAAACTGTTTCAACAAAAGATATCATATTCCCAACAAAAAGAGAGCTACAAGAACACAGCTAAGTTAATACAACTAGTGTTTTCACAACCAAAGTCACAAGTCAACATGCACCACAAAAGAGTTGTTAATACTTTTTATTACAAGTTTGTCCTGCTCTAAAAGCATTCATCCTTTCTGCCCTGGGCTGGCAATCAAGCATGCTTCCAACCAAGCTCAAAGTACATACTTAAAATTTACCACCTACTCCTCTGCAGTTATTATCAGCAACTAGTAAACCATAAAAGAGAAACAAAATCTCATTATAACTGGATGCTATATTGTTTCATTTCAATAACACAAAAGTTTCATTTGGCTGAAGATACTACAAACAACCTATCTCTGGGATTTTAATTTCACTGCTACTTACAAGAATAAAAGAGTGAGATTCAAATTTTTGAATTCTCCATGTCCCTAGTTTCAACAATACTTACACTCTTCTTTCCACTCCTCCCAACAATGAAACAGGCTGTCTGCATATAGCTTTCGCAAGAACCAAATCTCAAAACACTCTTACAGAAATTAGCCTACTTCAAGTTTTCTCTTCCTATTTGGGGAGTGGAGGAGGGAAGTGTATATGAAAAGAAAAATATACAACTTCATTTATATGGATAATTTTATTCCATTTATCACTAGTAACAGTAAGAAGCTCAATCTGGTTTCAGTTTTAATATTGGAATCTACATAATTATCTTGGTAAAGAATATGTTTAAAAAGAAAACTTCTGGACACTTACTGTCACTTGAACACTACTAAATGTTTTACTTTTTTTAAGTCACCTTTTAAAATTTGGTTTTTCTTGAAAGCAATTTTAAATGACTGCTCTAGCTTCTGGGAAAATCAGCCCAGAACTCCGCAAGGACTCTAAGTTACATGCTATACTAACTAAACTTTGCAGCACAGTTTTTTAATTTCCCCCTCAAGGACTTCAGACTTGAATAGTCTCAGCATTCCTTTAATCCTATAGAATAGTCTCCTGGAAGTTTTTCAAGTTACTGTTGCAATCACTTTAGGGCCTTGTACATGGCCTTCAGAACAAAGACTAGGTCAAAGTAATGAATATTGGACGCAAATTAATCAAATTTCATGAAAAGATATTAGCAAACATTATGGCACCTTTTTTTTTAAACCCAGAGTTTTGTGCGCTTAAATGTAAAAATAAAATAAATGAAGCAGCCGCCTTAGTTCAGACCGAAAAAAATGCCTCCCAAACAAAAGTTTGTCACTAATCTAAGCAGATATTAAACAGAAACATTAACAAACAAACAAAAAAAGGTCAAGCTATGTCCAGTATCTCTTAAGACAACACGTTAACAGGAAGATAGCCGAAGGTACTGAATGTACACCAAGAGACAGAATGAAACGGCTTCCCAAGTTCCAGACAAAATACTTACAACTTAGCCATCTGAAAAACAGCAGCCCAGACTTTATCAAAGGCGAGCCGTCTCTTCAAGCTGCTGTCTAGTCTAAGCCACCACTATTCACGACACAAAGCTCTCGTTTCACTAAAACCACTCCTCGATTTCCTTTTGCCGACCTCTGCATACCAGCAGACCAGTCTCCCTTCATTCACCACTCACAAACCCGGGGTGGGGGTGGGGGGAGACCACAGATGTCTGGAAGATACAAAGTAGGAGACAATGTTCCCTCCAACACCGAAAAGAAAACGAAGCAAACAGCTACACCCGACTGGCAAAGCTTTCAAGTTTAGTGGACTCAGGAAAAGGCTGTGAAAAGCGAACTTTGAAAGTCTCAGTTCCAAGTCCTCTCTCCAGACAAAACACGGAACGAAGTTGCAACGCTTGAATTTCCTGCGGGCCATTTCGTAGCGAAGGGAAAATTCACCCCGCTGGAAAGTGCTCTCAAAATCAAGCTTAGTTGCTGTGAAACTATTTGAATAAAGAATCTCCAGGAACACAATTCTCGAAGCAGTCGCAGGCTGAGTCCTGTGGGTCACTTGATAAGAGACAGTAAGCCAGCCGCCCTCGCCCTTATTTTTCCCAGGACCTCCCTAGCACGCCCGCTTTCACTCACCTGCACCGTACAAGAAAATGTAGGTGCAAGATATGTATTTTTATCTGTGCAAATCCTCCTGGCGCATCGCACCTTCTGCACTAACAGTTTGGATCCTCTAAGGTTTAAAGTTGCTCCGATTTAAACGAGCGCACTCACACCGGCAGGCCATTAAAAATCACTAACCTCTTATTAACCCTCGAAAAAATTTGTCCTTAAGCACGAAAGAAGGAACCTGGAGATAGGACCTCACGTGGCGTCCCAGGCCCAGCGCCCGCACCCCAACTCCCCGCGGAGGCCGGGAAGGCGGAGTCCCCCGTCCCCACCCCGCCCCCCACCCCGGCCCCGGCGCATCCCGAGGCGCAGGGTCCCTCCCCCAAACTCAGCCGCGGCCTGAGCCCGGGACGGAAACCACAGCCCCCTCCACCCACCCGCCCACCCCGCTGGCCACCCGACCTCTCGGACGCGCCCTCGCGGCGCCCCCTCCCCGAAAGCGGCACCCCCACGGCCCCCGAAGGAGCCGCGCGACCGGAACCGGGCCCGGCCGCCGCCCTCCGCCCCCCGGGCGCGGTCCGCCTCTGCCGGCGACCCCAGCCCACACGCCCCTCCCCGCTCCCCACCCCGGGGCCTCGGGCTGCGCCGGGTCCGGCTCCCAGCCGCCGCCGGGACCGTGCTCCCGCGACGAAGTTTGGTTCCGAAGCGGGAACGGGAGCAGCCCCAGACGGGTAAGGAAAGGAGCGCCCAAGCACCTCAGGGGAACAGGTTCCTCCCGCGGCGGGAGTCCGACCGTCCTCGGCCTGCGTTGGCGGCTTGACGGGGACCGGAGCTGCTCCTCGGACCTTGCTCCGTCTCCGCCTCCCCTCGCTCTTCGCTCTCGGGGCCGGGCTAGCGCGGCTGCCACAGACCGAGAGGCTTAAAATGGCGCCGCACAAGGAGCTCTTATAAGTCGCGCAGGATTCAGTGTATCCTGCCGCCAGCGGCGCAGCGCGGAGCGTTCCGCCGCGCGGGGACAAGGGGCGGGGCGCGGGCGCGCGGCGGAAAGTAGTCCCCGCGCCGCGGAGCCGCCCGCCGCCGCCGCCGTCCGCCAGCCCGGGGCAGGGGCGGGGCGCCCGCGCTCTGCGGGCGCTCTCCCAGGTTGAGGCTGGCGCTGCCCCGCCGCGCGGTACTGGAGGGCGGCCCGCCAGGGCGCGGTAGTCCGAGTCAGGGAGGCGCGGGTCTCCGCGAGCCGGGGTGGGCTGGAGGGAGGGCGACACCGGTATTCTCCACTGTCCCAAGCCCGACGCCCCGGCCTCGCGCACTCCCCGGGCCATGAGAACAGATGCGGGGCTGGCAGCGCGCTGCCGGCTACCCGCGGGAGGCGGCATCGGGACCCCGGCCCTGCAGGGCAGGCGGCACACGTCCCGGGAGGGTGAAAGTTCAGGGCCAGGGTGGCGGCGGCGATGCCGGAGCTGAGGTCTGGGCCCACCCGCTCTGGACTCTGCCGGGCGCCGCCGCCGCCGTGCTCCCGGTCAGGGGACCCCGGCGCGTTCGTGCTTCCGCTGCCGTTGCAGTCTGGGCCCCACGCTCTCTGCAGGACTTGGCTCGCAGCCGAGCCGCACATCACCTCAGAGCCCCCCACGGTCCGGATCGTGGATCTCGCATCCCTACCGGCTGTTCATCTTGAATCTGGGAATGAAGCACCCGGCCGAGCCGCCGGCTTTCCCCGCTCGTGAAGGCTGCGAACTCTCGTTAGAATAGGCGCCTAGCCCGCAATTCAACAAGTCCTTAGGAGTCCCTAACTGAACAAATGACTGATAGGCATGGACGAGCTTCACAACCCTGCCAACTAGGATAATTCTTAGTTTACATTTTTAACTGGTTCCACTTTGCTACTAAGTATCAGTATTTTGGGGGGGGGGTGGATTTTTCTTTCATTCTAAGTTCATTTCTAGGGTATTACTTATTTGAGAAATCCAAGTTCGTTGTTTATGTAAAGAGCTATCCATTAGGCAGCTTCTAATTTTTAAAAACTCATTTTCTATCCTTCAAAAAATTTTCTCATTCGTTTGAATAGGCTGGAGTTGGGTCTTCTTTTCCCTTGGAAATGTCTCCATTGTAATCAGCAGGTTTGGTGTTTGTCAAAGCTGAAACAATTATGATCGATTCACTTTCTCTAGTCTATTGTTAGATGCTTATTTTTCCTCCAAAACAATGGAGAGAGTACAAAAAGCAACAGTGGAAGTTATCTTGAGGCTTTTATCCTTGTAATTAATGCAGGCAAACAATAGGTCTTTATACATAGGTACAGCAGGAAACCCTCTCATTCAATTGTGGAGTAGCTTGTGCAGTTTTAGGTATAGCTAATGCTTCAGGGCCAACATGTTCTTTAAAAATTCAATTTTCCCCCTATCTTAATGATATTTTCTTATATACCAGTGATAATGTTAACTGCTGTCTAGCTGTAGTGGGCCCCTGCAGTGGAAAAAGTCCGCAGACTCAAATGATGTACAATGAGATCCATTGTCTACAATGACTTTCTCATTTGTGTCTTTGCTAGTAGTTCTGTAGAATTAAGAGTAGAGGATGGTTGTTAATCATCTGGTCACAATTTGAACTGATTGAGCAGAAAAAGATACTTTATCAAAGCAGTGTTTCTAATATAAACTTAAAAGTATCAATGGCATTTTTCAGGTACTGATCCCCAATGTTAATCTTCATATATGGAGTTAAAGAATATGCAGTTGATTAAAGTCATATATGTACAATCAGATGACTAATAAATACTAATTTTTTAACAGAGGTTTCCCTTTTCTGTGTTCAGTTTTTGCTTTTTGTTTTGCTGAACAAGGCACACCATTAAAACTGATTAAGAAATATTTACACCATTAGAACATCTAAAAGATAAAAACTCTCCTATATTCGTATTTCTCTTTTTAGATGACAAAATAATTGAAGCATTTCTCTATAATTTAGATATCTTAATCTAAATTTATAATTAATATTTAAAATCCCTAGTAATACTTCAAGCAAACACATGTTAGTAAAGGAAATGTAAAATTTTGCAACAATGCAACAAGCTATTTTTCACATCACATTTAAGTCTACTGAAGAACTACTGGGTAACTAGCACTCAGACAAATTAGTTGAATTTAACAAATTGCTCTGAATTTTTATTTGCTTCCCCCCCCCAAATAAAAATTGTTCCAATTGTCTCACCAAAAATATGAGATGAATAGCTTCTCTGAAATGAAGACAAATATTATCATTAAACCAAGAAGAAATACAAGCATCAAAATAGCTGAGGAGTTGGTGAAATGATTTTGTAAAAATGATGTTTAACAGCTGAACTTGGGTCATACATTCATAAAAAATACTTGGTTATCTTCTTACACATTTTCCTTCCAAAGCCAGCCACTTGAGTTTGACGTAAGTTAATCCATTTTGTGAAACTGCAGAGGACAAATGGTCCTAAATTTCAGGCTGTGTTCCTAGAAACCAAAAGGGTCTCCAGCTGGTTTAACAGAGAAAGTATTGCTTGTCATGATATCAGACCGTTGGCACACCCAGCAGTGGCTCCATGGAAGCTGAAGGAAGGCACAGCGTCCCTTCACTAAAATGTATGCCTTTGAATCACCTTTTAGGCAAAGAAATAAATGCCCAGATTGTTTTTGCACTTCGGACAGAAACGCTGATCAAGGCGACATTGTCAAGAAGGCCCGTTTACTTTTCAAGATGGTTAAATCTATCAGATCCACTAATTAAACATTTATTGAACGCTAAAACAATGAGCTTCCTTTAGAGAGAAAGAAATGGATGCTTGGCTCCTTTTGATGAGGACCCCTAAATGAATGTATAACTGTGATTGTTAATAAGCCCTCCTTGAAAAGAAACAGAAACAGTAGAAAACAGTGAAATGAGGGTGTGGTCTCTTCTGGACAATCTGAATCTCCTTGGGAAGAATCCTCTCCCCGCAGAAAGGTAAGACGAAATAATATTGATATGCTTATAAACAATGAACGCCAACTCTCTAAGAAGGCTGGCTCAAAAATTTTGCTTTTCAGACAACCTGCAAAGACTGGACAGAAATTAGAATCAGCCTTTTCATTTAGCAATTCATCAAGTGGGCTCTTTATGGATTGGGGCTTTTGATTTGCAATCCATCATCTCAGGGTTCAGTGTTATCTTTTGATTTCTTTCCAGCTGAACAGGCTAAGTAGTTGTAAATACCTCATGTCAGACTACATGGTTGGCTATTCTCGCACACAGAAGTCATCTAGGAACCCACTGGGCAAATTCGGCAGAAAGTCACTGTGGAAAGCTTGTGTCTGGTGTGCACTGCGGAACGAGGGAGGGGCAGTGAAGGTGGTGGGAGGCGATGGCCATGGTGGTGGCGTGGCAGCAGCCGTGGTAGTTATGTTCATGGCCGCTTCAGATGTGCCAGGCACACTTTTCGTGCTTGGAGTTATGTGTTCTGCAGGCCTTCACTAGTTTGACACAACAGTCTTTGCCATACTAAGGAAGTACTTTCTAATGCTACCATAGATAGAAAGTGTAAGGAGAAGTAATGGAGACATCATCCATGATATTCAAAGAGCACAAAGGTATGTTTCTCAATGTTTCTAAGAACTAAGACAAATACCGCTGCATTGCTATAAAATCATGCTTTGGAGACATAAACCGCCCCCCTCCCCACAAACACACACATATACACACACCCTCCTCTATTAAAAATTTCAAAATGGTTGCAGATATTTCATTCACGAGAAGGTTAAAGGCGTTTCCCATCGAAAGAAGGATTAACTTACCGGAGGATTCTGGGACTGCAGATGTATACTGCGGCAAAATCCTAAATTCATCGAAAAAAATCATTTCTGGACTCCAGCTGCTAAAAATAATGGAATTATAGTAAATCATGGATAAGATTATAACATGCCATTTGCACATTCCAAACTGTTCAGGAAAAAGAAAACAATTCTTTTCTTTTAACTCATTTCTTAAACAATGCAAATTTTAAAGTAGCTTTTCCTTTCCAGAGCACGCAGCGCCATGAAATCGATAATTTTTGATCTTTCGGTTAGTAGGCAACATGGTGAGCTATTGCAGAGGCTGCAGGCAGCAGACATGTTCTTGTCAGCTAAAAAAATTTTCATATTGTTTTTGAATCCATTGAGATTTGTAGATGTGATACCACCGGGTTTTTTGTTTTAGCTTGCACTTAGGCTATAGGGACGCAAACCCTCAGTTTATCGACATATCCAGGTCTATCGCTTTATATATATTAAAAACAGGGAGTCTTACTGGATCTTAAACAAAAAATTATGTAAAAGGAGTGGCTGGTGTGATTATAATCCCATCATGCAGGGTCCACGGTTCCCATTTAGTGAAATTTCGCAGAGGGCAACTTCTTAAGAACATCCCTGCTGTGCAGAGTGAAAAGCATGAACAAACCAAAGACAGAATTCATCTGTGTTTATATTTTACAAACAATGAAAAACCTACTCTTTGTATGCCTTTTTTTCCCCCACCTTATTATTTCATGAAAACTGCAGCATTTTCCCCGCCCCCATCCAAACACTCACCACCCCAGCACTGCAGTATTCCGCCCCTCTGTTGCTTCTCCTTCGTCTTCTTTTTCGCTTTCACAAATTCTGCACGCGCCATCTTTGTGTGGGGTGATCCTTTGCTAATTTCAGTTACCCATTCTCTCACAAATCGGTTCAGAAATAGAAAATTATAGTGTGCTGTGGGGCTTAATTTGCCTAAATTTCTTCCAGCCTTCCCTTCTGACACAGAAACAGGGAAACAACGGGGGGGGGAGGTGGTGGCAAAAAAAAATAGAGATTTCTATTATTGCCATAACCTGTTGTATACAGTGGTGATAAAAAATATTATGAACATAATAGCAACAGCTGCAGCCTAAATAGAAGCTATGAGATAATTAATGTGCTACAACAAATTAATTTGCTGCAGGTGCCTCTGCTGTGAACTGAGTAACCCATGCCATAGAAAGTCTAAATAAAATGATTCCCCCCCAGATAAAAAGAAATACAGAGCCAAATGTCTTGTTCAGTAAATATTATGTGTGCCTATTGTAAAAAAAAAAAAAAATGCTCCCCAGCCTCTTTCCCCCATCCCCTACCAACATATCTCAAATGGTTTAGTCATCTGTGGGTAAGGGTGCAGTTGGATCTGTGTGTATATTTATAAGTGTGTATGTATACAGGTATACATGGCTTTCTTAAACATGTGGAGGTTTGATGCTATGTCTTATTTGGAAAATGTATGGACCAGCTATAGATTTCTTTTTAAAAATCAGCAATAGTTCATAATAGTTAAGAACTCCATTGGTTTTAAAACAAAAATTAGTGTATTCATGTGTATAGCCAGAAGGAAAATAACAGGGATGAGCTGTACCCCATCTTTTAAAAATAATTAATCTATTTTTAAAATCATCTTACAAAAAAAAAGAAATGTGTTTGTAGTGTGGCACTCTTCATTGATGAGAGACTTTTTTTTTTTTTTTTAACTCTCATTTGCTGTCAAGTTGAGTGTTTATGGAGAACGGTTGCTGGTTATATCACAAGTGTGTTCCAGAAATACACTGAATCAGAGAGGGCAGTGTGGACAGGGCCTGGAGAAGGTCACAGTGCCAGAAGCAAATGTCCATTTTCCCTTTTGCACCACTCAGCAAAAAATAACTTTAAGCCTAGAAAAGTGGGAAAACATATAGATTGATTTTTTTAACCACTTGACAAAAAAAAAAAATTCTCTTTGAGTAAGGATACAGTCATTTCTGAGTTTTCTCCCAATAATGCTACCGAAAGAAATGACATTTCTGTTTTCACTGCAGGCTTAGTTTGTTGTTTGTTTAAAAGTCAAAAAAAAAATATAAATGTTATCACTGATATAAATTTTCAAGGTTGTTATTCAAATTTATTTTATTGGATGATCTTAAATTTTAATTCTAAATCTTACAATAAAGTAGATTAGTTTCTTAAACAAGGCATAGATCTTTTAAATAGCATTTTGATTTAGCTTCGCAGAAATTTTATTTCTAGGAGAGGATATAAAATTATTGGAACAGAACAGTGTTCCAGGTATATCCAGAAGGGACACAGCATTTGCATGGGTTTTTGTTTAAATATAATTTTACTTTACACATTCTTTCAGGTGGACCACGATACTCTGAGTCACCACCATTCTCTAGACAAAAGTACTGTGTATTTGTCACACCATTTCTCATGCAGCGACGGACATGCGTTTTACTCCATCTTCCTTTTGTTTATGCGAAAGCATTTTCTTCATAATCCATTTTCAAATCTGCCCATATTTTACATTTACATTTATAGAATTTGAATTGGAAGGGGGGTAGAAATAGAAACAAAGACTGTATTGTTTCTCTCATAAAAAGAGGAGAAAGAAATAGCCAATTCTCATAAAAATAAGAAAAGTTGATAAGTATGAAATAAATCCATCTCCTCTGGGATTTTCCAGTAATTCTTCTGTTAGCCGACTGTGTCATTCCACACAAATGGACCTCTCTGAAATCATATAGTTCTGTATTTGTAAAATCAACTAGAGAAAGAAAAAAACATGCTTTAATTTCTGTTGCTTCAAGGGATCATCCATTCAAAATATTTTTCCTTCCACTATAAACTGTATTAGAATCTAAGCTATAAGAAATCAAGATTGTAAGTGTCTCACACACATATTCCTCTTTCCTGTGAAAGTTCTCTTTGCGTAGCATCACAACCCCGATTCTTTCAACCTTTGCTCATACGACTTAGCTTTCAGAACCCGTATTCTTACATTAGAATGAGGAACATTGTGCAGGTTCTAAAATTTAAAAAAAAAAAAAAATGGTTGTTGTAAACCAACTCATTTGGGGGTGGTTTGTTAAGGAGAAAAGCTAATACAGCTAAGATGATTCCATATTTGTCTTATTTTTAATAATCACATCATATTGCAGGTTAGCCTGAGCTTGTCTTCTAAAATAAAAATGTCTAAATATTTTAAATTATGCCATCTGATTAGGAAAATAATTTGGGGGCATAAGCTCTCTAGATGTTTATTTATTTAAAATATATAATGTACTGCTGTCAATACATATATTAAATATCAATGAAGCTTGGTTTCTTTTTTAGGATAAAAAGTCAATATAGTATATGCAGTCAATGCAGTTATTTTATTTCCTCATCCCAGTAGATCCTCACAGGCACCATTTGGGTTATATTCACACTATTGAGGGCCACTCTTCTAAAACTCTGAAATCTTTTTCAGAATCTGCCTGAAAGCTTTGCTTTACCTATTCTGAATGTGTGTGATTTGTTTTTAAAACTAAACTCAGCTTTATTACTCATAGTTGCTGATTGTTACAGAATCTTTTCAGGAATTATACATTGATCTTTTCTATTAACTGAGTTTAAATAAACCCCATTTGGTCAAAACCACCATTCATGTGGTTTTTTTCCTAGCAAATGTACCTGGAATATATACTGATTTATGAGGTCTCTTGCATCACTGTTTTCTCTAGATACTAGATTCTTTTGTGGGTATGTATCCCATGTCTTTCTTTTCTTTATGTTTTAAGAAGCAGGTGCTAATGACATTTTCAACAAAGAGGATGAGGATGGCTTTTCAATGTCAAAGAATTCTAAGATACCTCACGTGAGAGTAGCTGTACTTTTAGTATCTGTTGATTAAGAATCTACATAATAATAAAAAGCTACTATAATATCAGTAATGTTTTTAAACAAATGTATGTTTTATTAACCACTTTGGAATCTATGTGAATGTGAATACTAGTCACAAACATTTGCAGAGGACTCATTTCTCAATGGACAGATGATTCTTCCTGCCCTTCTGGGGTATTCAGGCCCTTGCTTAACTTGGTAATAAGAAAGGCCCCGCGGGAAGGAAAATAGGAGACGCAGATCCCACTCCGTGGTGCACCAGTGCGGCAACCTGGACAGACCCTGCAGTCTCTCTGAGTCCTGGCATCCTCTTAACAGTGGCAGTAAAAACAGTGGTGGTGAGAGTCAGTCATCCAAATGGTAACTTCATTGACTCAGTGTATAAGCTAGATCAACAGAGCTGGAATTTGAACTCTGTACTGTCCACTGCAGTAGCCATTCACTGTGGGTGGCTATTTAGATTTAAGTGAATTAAAGTTAAAGTAAAATTAAATTTTAATTCCTCAGTCTCGTTAGCACATTACAAGCACTCAGTAGCCATATGCAGCTACCATATTGTGCAGCACAGATCAAGAGCCATCACCAGTTCCATTGGTCAGTGCTGAACCAGACTGACAACTGCAAAGGCTGTACTTTTGCCACAGTTTGGATTTCATTCTTCCTTCCCCATCCATTCCTTTACTCATCCATCCATTTAGCAAATGTTTATCAAATACCTACTACATGCCAGCCACCACGGTGAAGACTGGGGAGTTTTCTCACAGTGCCGTTGTCAACGGCAAATGTAATAGACATAAAAGAGCTTTTTAAGCGATTAAGTTTTAGATGAAAGGTACTTTTAGGCTGTAGGTGCTATAATAGTAGGGCTCTACTTCACTGAGGGCAGGGTCTATGTTACTCTTCTTGGAATCCTCTCTTCTCACCCCCACTCAGCAGAGTCTAGTACCCATCAGAAGTGAATGCAGAGCCTCCAATCATAGTATATATGTGTCCATTTTTGTCCATCACTTTCTGAACCCTTTTCCTCAATCAGGGGCATTCATCAGGTAGTGTATTGTGGGCAACGTGGGCCATGGCAGCCCGATCATGTGCATGATGCCAGCGCTCGGCCAATCAGATTCTCTGCTTGGGAATTTGAAACTAGAGCAAATGACGTGAAGAAACAGGTTAAAATATTTTAGGGACTGCAGCAGTAAAGTCCACTTTCTACTCAACTCAGCTTAACTGGGTCTCCAGTGGTGAAGCTTAAAAGCAAACTTTTTTGTCCACCCCTACCCGACACCCCCTTAAGCCTCCTTCATGGGGTTGGTTCCACTGTTACCACTGGATTCCGCATGAAGTGAGTACCCATGACCTTCCTGGTCTTTGTCATCTTAACAAAGTCTTCTTGTCACTAAGTTGCAAAACACGGTCTCAATTTCTTCTATCTTCAGTCAAAGGCCAAAATGTCCCAGCTGGGGCTGCAAGGAGGGTGGCTTGATTCCTTCCTCGCACCGAGGAGCGTAAGGGGAATGTGGTATTTCTTAACAGATTGGTTACTGTCATCACCTGGCTTTTGCTCTCCAGGTCCTGTCAGTGATTAAAGGTGGCCCTGTTGTGGACATTTCTGAGGAGTTTTGTAGCAACTTACCTGCCAGAGCACTCCACCTAGGGTATAGAGCGACTCCAGCCCCTCTGGCCTCCTCTCCAAGGATCTGCCTCCAGTCTCAAGCTCTCATCCCTTTCATGTTCTCACCTGGCCCAGTTCTGGGTCATCAGCTTTGACATTTCTGCCTGGTGACCTGCCCCATATCTTACGATAACATCTAAACACTGTCCTATCTTTGTGGTTCAACTGAACTTTCTGGCCTGACTTCCGGCTCCCCCAGGGACAGCAGAGGAAACCAGGTCCAGTGGGGGCCATGGCAAGTGTCCTCATCAGATGCGTCTGTAAGTAATGGTTCCCCACCTCCTTGGGCTTCAGCTTTTATTTTGAACCTGTTGCTTCTGCCTTCTCAGTGATATTGAGAACTATCCAATAGCCTTCAAATAAGTTATTTTTCTAGAGATGGAACACATGAACTTACTTACAAAACAGAAAGAGACTATCAGACTTAGAGAATGAATTTATGGTTGCTGGGGGAAAGGATGGGAGAAAGGGATAGTTAGGGAGTGGATAATGGACAAGGGCCTACTGTGTAGCACAGGGAACTCTGCTCCATGTTATGTGGCAGCCTGGGTGGGAGGGGACTTTGGGGGAGAATAGATACATGTATATGTATGGCTGAGACCCTTTGCTGGCCACCTGAAACTCTCACAACATTGTGAATCGTTTATACCCAAGTACAAAATTAAAAGGTTTTAAAAAAAATATGTTCTTTCTCTGCTTTAGCCAGCCAGTCATTTTCTATTCCTTTTAGTTCAACACCTGCTCTGATCAGTGTTGCCACTGCAGTGCATCTTTGGCTGTTATCTGTCTCCCTAGTTTGCACCGAGTCATTGTACCGCTACTGCCTTTCACATGGCAAAGCAACGCATGCACCATGCAAAACATTCAGACAAATCAGAAATCCGCAACATAATTATGCAAAAGTGCCACATAGTTCCATGCCTCTCAGATATCCGTGTTCATCAGCATTGCTAAATTTAACTTTTGAATAATAGATTCACGTGTTTGAAATATATTTCACCCTGTCCACCAGTCACCATCACCACAACCCTCACCTTCACTCTCTTTTTAAAAATGTATTTATTTTTGGTCACACCAGGCAGTATGTGGGATCTTAGTTCCCTGACCAGGGATCGAACCCATGCCCCCTGCAGCAGAAGCACAGAGTCTTAACCAGGGTACCACCAGGGAAGTCCCTTAACTCTCTCATTAATCTCTGCTGTATCCTGCCAGTTTCTCTGCGCATATAAAAACAGATACAAGTTGGTGTTATTTGTCTTCTACCTCCCTTTTTACACAAAAGGTATATCATCTTCTTGTACTTTCCCTTTGTCACTTAACAATCCATCTTGGAAATGTCACCACATCCACTACTCAGAGAACTGCCTCAATTGGTTTTAAAGCTACAGAAAGACACATACTGTAGGATATCACTTATATGTGGAATCTGAAAAGAGACAAGAAACTAGTGAATGTAACAAAAAAGAATCAGGTTCACAAATATAGAGAACAAACTAGTGGTGACTAGAAGGGCAAGGGAAGAGGGGAGGGGCAACACAGAGTTGGGGGAGTAAGAGGTTCAACTGAAATTAGCTACAAGGATGCACCGTACAACACAGGGAGTATAGTCAGTATTTTATAATTACTATAAGTGGAGTATAACCTTTAAAAAATTGTGAATCACTCTATTGTACACTTGTAGCTTATATAATATTGTACAGCAACTGTACTTTGAAAAAAAAGCTGCATTTTAACTCTCCCCTTCCCAGTGATAGAAATTAGATTGTGTCTAAATACACAAATTAGATTGTGTATTTGTCATTACAAATAGCGCTGCAGAAATCATCTTACACATGTGTCTTTCATGACAGCTGCAAACCTAAACTGTCAGCTAAGTTCCTGGAAGTGGGGCTGCTGAGTCAAAGGGTAAATGCACCAGGAGAGCAGTGTATGCATGCACGCTCAGTCGTGTCTGATTCTTGCGACCCCAAGGACTATAGCCAGCAGGCCGCCCCTGTCCATGGGGTTCTCCAGGCTAGAATACTGGAGTGGGGTGCCATTTCCTTCTCCAGGGGATCTTCCCGACTCAGGGATTGAACCCGCATCTCCCGCATCTCCTGCATCAGCAGGCGGATTCTTTTATCACTGTGCCACCTAGGAAGCCTAAATATTGTGAGGTTTCCAATAACTAACTGGCACTCCCAGTGTTGGAACAGTGTCCAGTCTGTTCTCACCAGCAATGGGAATGCCTGTAACCTGGCAGCTTCACTGATGGATGGTCTGGGAAAGATGCTGCTGTGCCCTACCCACGCCCTCTGGGAGGTCTTCTCTAGACCTGCAGCTGCAACTCTGCCTCGGGGCTTTTTTCTGGCCCCAGGAAAGAGGCTTGACCTGTGTGCAAGCCTCGGGGGTGGACAGGGCAGAAATTCCTGAGAGTTCCTTCTCCACGAGCAGTCATCAAACAGTGACAGGGAGTTGATGTATAAACACCCCAGCTTCTCATTCTTAGGGCTTCCCTGATAGCTCAGTTGATAAAGAATCCGCCTGCAATGCAGGAGACCCTAGTTCGATTCCTGGGTTAGACCCCAGTTCAATTCCTGGGTTGGGAAGATCTGCTGGAGAAGGGAGAGGCTGCCCACTCCAGTGTTCTTGGGCTTCCCTTGTGGCTCAGCTGGTAAAGAATCCGCCTGCAATGTGGGAGACCAGGGTTCAATCCCTGGGTTGGGAAGATCTCCTGGAGAAGGGAAAGGCTACCTACTCCAATATTGTGGCCTGGAGAATTCCATGGACTGTACAGCCCATGGGGTCGCAAAGAGTCGGACATGACTGAGCGACTTTCACTTCACTTCACTTCTCATTCAGAGGGGACAAGCCTGGAGGGTGTTCTGCACCATCTCCATGGCTCTCCAACTGAGTTCCGGGCTTGCCTTCAGGACACACCATTCATAACATCCTTCTCTTTCCTCCTTACCTCCCTACAGGTGTTTTCTGCCCTCGCCTCCCAAATGAACTACCTACATTACAATATTTGTCTTAGGGTCTGCTTCTGGGAGAAACCAGTTGGACAGTCTGTCATCAGAATTTTGGAAATGTATAAACGATATCTCAATATCTTTTGGATTTGCATTTCACTTGTGAGTGAAGTCGAACATACATTCATACATTTGAGCTATTTTATTTATATTTCTGTGAATTGACGGTCATATCTTTTGCCTATTAGTCTCAATTTCTATAAAAATCACTCTGTAATAGGAAGATTAGCTCTTTGTGATATGAATATTTTTCCAGTCATCTTTTTTTCCCTGTTTTTGTGTTTTCTTCTTTCCATGTCTTCCTACTCCTTTTTTTTGGGGGGGGGGGGCACCATTCAGAAGTTTTAATTTTTATATAGACAAATTCATCAATCTTCTCTTTTGTCCTGTCTGAATTTTGAGTCATGGTGAGAAATGCTTGTCTCCATTCCAAGATATAGAAGAAGAATTACATGTTTTCTGATAATTCTTTTAAAAAATCTTGGGGCTTCCCTGGTGGTCCAGTGGTTAAGAATCCACCTGCCAAAGCAGGGGACATGGGTTCCATCCCTGACCAGGAAGATCCCACAAGTCTCAGAGCAACTAGACCCACGTGCCACAACTACTGTGCTCAGACGCTGCAACTGCTGAGCCCAAGCACCTAGAGCCTGTGTTCTGCAACGAGAAGCCACCAAAATGAGAAGCCACTGCAAAAAAAGTAGCCAGCCCCCACTTGCTGCAACTAGAGAAAGCCCTCTTGCAGCAACAAAGACCCAGGGCAGCCGTAAATAAACAAATCTTTAAAAAAAAAAAAAATCATTAGTTTGCATCTTTAACCCACTAGAATTTATCCTAGTGGATATACTTTTTTTGTAAAAAAAAATTATTTATCTGGTTGCACCAGGTCTCAGTTGTAGTGCATGGGATCTTTAGTTAGGTTATTTAGTCACAGCATATGGGATCTAGTTCCCTGACCAGGGACTGAACACAGGCTCTCTGCCTCGGGAGTGCAGTCTTAGTCACTGGACCACCAGGGAAGTCCCTACCCTAGTGGCTATTCATCAACTTTTACCTTTTACCTTCATCGTGCTTTTCCTACACTGTGACCTCTCCCAGAATCACCCTGACACTGAAACTGCCCTCAGGTTACTCTGAGTGAGGTGTTGTGTTTCACTGACCCAACCTGTTTCCTCTTGGGAGACTACCACGGGTCTCTTGGCTTCCCTCTTAACTCAGCCTTTACCTCCCTTATGAGCAGAAGAGTTTCCTGCTGCAGCATCTATCTGCAACAGCCTCCTGTATCTTTTTTCCTTACTTAGCCCATAGTTTATCTCAGCTCAGAGTGTCTATGTTCTTCCTTTCTCACAGCTCTTCATGTTTTCCCTTTTGTTCTGTTCCAAATGGCAGAGGAACTTGTGTGCCGTTTTCTTGTGGACTTTGACCCAATCTCTCAAGAGTGCGGTGAGTTTTTCATTGCAGCCTCGAGTAATGAAAAAGATCGAGAGAGCCACAAACAATTTCATAAATCTGTGGGGTCCTTCTGCAACTCAGCACATTGCAGTGTGCATTTTCAGTTTGTTTTTGTCTTGATAGTGCTCACTCTTAGGGAGAAAAATACAAAGATAGATAGGTGGATATATAGATAGGTGGAGAGACAGTTATAAATATAGGTAGATAGATGGATAGAAACCTGATATACATAGATAGTTGGATAGATAGAAATAGATATAAATATAGATAGACATGATCTATAGTCATCCATAGAGTGCTAAATATGTCACAAAATTCACATCTGCACATGAACTTGATTCAATTCTGTTGTCTTGGCCAAAGTAGATAAACTAGAAGAATTCGACCTTTTTTGATTTGTTGCTGTATTTCTGTATGGCATCCCTCAGATTTGTTTCTAAAAATATTGCTCTTGCACTTCTGTCCTTTTCTATGATATTCTAGGCCCATTCTGTCCCCTAAATGTGGGTGAAGCATACTCCACGATCTTTAACCTTCTTTTAATTAACTAACAGCCACAGAGGGCCAGCCTCTTCTTGGCATGAAAGACACTCATCATGTTCCATCGGCCTGGTTAACTGTCCTACCATTGAATCAGAGACTGTTCAGTGAGAGAAAAGGAAACCAGCTATCATTCTTTCCTCCCAGGGGCCTTTTGGGCTCCTTCTGCCCACATATGTCACAAGGAAAAGGCATCACCTCTGTTTACTCATCTGCCTCTGTGTACTCCAAACTCTGACGCTTCTACCTGAGAGGCAAATATTCCTGCCTGCTGCCACTAAAACCAGGCAGGGGCCGCTTTCATGGATCCTGTCCGTGGCCTTGCTCTCTTTTTTCTTGCCCGAGACCAGGGGAGGGCAATCGGGTGGTGAGACACTCATCTCCCCCACGAGTCCTTCCTTCTTCCTGCCTGTCTGCCGAGTCGTCTCTGTGGAAGCTTCCATCACAGACGGCTCCTCTGGGCACCCCCACCCTCCTCATCAGAATACTCCTCCCCTGGGTGTCACCAGCCGTGGGATTGTAAGACTCCATTATAATAAAGGTGACGATGAGAGATCTCAAGGAAGTCGAGCTCCAAAGTGAGGGAGGGAGGCACATCAGAGGGAATGGGTTCCCGGAGCCTGGTAATGAGATGGAGACGACTTTTTCTGCTTATGGGTGAAAAAGACCGGGAAGTCTCTGAAGACAAAGCACATAATAATGTGATCACAGGGGCCTCCTAATGGGGCCGATGTGATGTGCGGAATACGTCTTCTTTTCGCTGCCTGACTCTCAGGTTCCAGTGGAAAGGGCTCCACATGGGTGTTTACTCAGAGGACCTCGTTTGGTCACACCACACTCCAGCTGAGATCTTTATTCCACCACAGTTACATGCAGGTGTATGATTAATTGACTTAATAACCTTGAGTCTCATAGGTAATTTTTTCTAAATTCTTTGTCTCAGAAGAATAAAAAAAAATGTTTGATCAGACGCACATTCCTTAGTAATGCTGTTTATTTCTTAAAGATTTGGTAACATGCTTAGCTGGATGCTCCTTTGCCCCTTTGCTTCTCCTAAAAGGTGGCTTTTTTCCCCCCTTTTCTTCTTTCTTTTAAATAGAAGTGTATAAATTGGTTCAGCCAGCACGGCCAGCTGCCTATGTAAGGAGTGCCTGGTTTTGTCCAAGCTGGAATTTGGAGATGCAGGACCTCGTTAGGAATGACCTGAGGTCCCCTTGGTGATGAGGAAGGAAACTGGCCACACCTTTGCCCCGTGTGCTCTGGAGATAGCCGGGGATGCAAATGCTCACGTTTCTCTTGGACTGTGACCGGCACCTGACTTACTGCCATGGCCTGACTGGGTTAATAGAGTCTTTCCCTTTTTTTTTTTTTCCTGTTGATGTGCCTGTCACTGAGTCTGATGATCAGAAAGGCAATTAAGTGCACCTCCCTAGTAGCCCAGTGGCTAAGACTCCACACTCCCAATGCAGAGGGACCAGGTTCAATCCCTGGTCAGGGAACTAGCTCCCACATTCCCCAACTAGGAGTTCACATGCCACAACTGAAGATCCCATGTGCAGCAACTAAGACCTGGCACAGCAAATAAATAAATATTAAAAAAAGAAAGGCACTCCAAGTCATAATTCTCCCAACCGCATTTAAATAATGGGGGACTTTCTAGAGCTATTCTTTCCCAGAGGGTTTTCTGGATGTTTCCTGAAATTAGGAACTAGAGGGATGGTCCACCAGTCCTAAACATTTTTTGCTTAGGACTAAGGATTTTCAAATCCCTAACTGGGCATAAAGAATACTAATGGGTCTGGGGTTTCTTTTTTGACAGAAGTTTTATCTTTTTGATGAAAACTTTTCTAAAGTTGACTGTGGCAGTCATTGCCCAATTTTACTAAATAGACTAAAAGTGACTGAATTCTACCTTTTAAATAGGGAAAGTGTATGGTATGTGAATTGTACTTCAACAAGTCTGTTATTAAAATGCATTCATAAATTTCCTTGTTAATAATTAATCCTATTCTTCTAGGACCCTGTCCTTAATAAATCTAATGATATGCACCTCTCAAGACCCATCCATAGTCACCTATGACGAAGTGCAGTTGTCAGAAGAGATGAGCAGAGTCTGTACAAAGATTTTTCCAGTGACAGACTCAGAAGCTCACAGAGTTCTTACAAAACACTGTTATGCAATTCATTCATTTCAAAAGAGGGAATCTGAGTTTTGCATTACTTAGGTAGGCTAAGATTAATTTTTTAAATGTCAGGGTAATATGCATAATCTTCTAGTCCCCACTGTCCCATCACCTGGTATTTCCTGACTCCCCGGCATGAACATTCCCAGTGGAAATGTGGGGTCTCTCACATCAGCATTTTCTCAGGGCCACTTCAGGTAGGGCCAGGACTCTGCAATGTCCTTAAATCCAGGGCTCTAGACTTCCTGTACCACTCCAGGACCCCTCCCCTCACTTCAGTGTTGACCTCCAGGAGTACACCCCTGCGTGTCTTTTACAGAAGCTGTTCCTTAGTCTAGGGGACCCACGACGTCCACGTGCACAGAAAGTCTGGGAAGACATGTGCCCGCCCACACGGGGCATGGCCCTTCATCAGCGCCTGCGGGGCGCACACAGGGAGTGTTAAAGAGCCAGCCTCCCTGTTCCAGGTGCAGGCAGCTCCGAGGTATCACTCATGCTCTGGAGCCCCTCCGAGGGCCTCTGTGAGGGATCCCACCTTTGCTTCATTTCCTCCCCTCCCCTGCTTCCCCACAGGTCTCCCCTGGGAGCACGTCCTCTAGAAATCCCCCGCACACCCATCCTCCCCGCGGAGGCTGGGAGCCCGAGCTAAGACCACAGTCCGCATACCCGGCCCATCAGTGCAATGGTGGTAAGCGTGCCTGGGCATGCTGCAGATGCAACTGGGCTCTGAGCCTTAACTGTGAGAATCCAGCCGTCCCCTCTGGAACTCTGGAGTGCGTGGGCGGGCAACGGGTCAGATGGGACTTGACAGAACCAAGAAGGAGGATGAGAAAGACACAGGCGTCCTGGAGCAGAGCCAGCATTGTGGGCATGCTGTCTGTGCCGTCACAAAGAGCTCTGCACTTAGAAGGACCCTGTACCTGGCTTCATGCTCTTACACTGTCATCTTGAAATTCTCAGCACTCTTTGGAAAAGAGTCTTGAATTTTGATTTTGTGCTGGGCCTTGCAAATTTCCTAGGCTTCCCTGGTGGCTACAGTAAAGAAGTCACCTGCCAGTGCAGGAGATGTGAGAGGTGTGGGTTCAATCCCTGGGTCAAGAAGATCGCTTAGAGTAGGAAATGGCAACCCACTCCAGTATTCTTGCCTGGAGAATTCCATGGACAGAGGAGCCTGGCAGGCTACCGTCCGTGGGGTCACAGTCGGACACAAATGAGCAACTGGCAGTTTTATTTTCTTTTGCAAATTATGCAGCTAGTCCTAGTCCCTGTCTGACCATATCTGAGACTACAGACTCCTGGGGGTTTTAGGTTTCACAAACCAACAAATGCCCTTTGGGCGTCTGACGTTTGCAGTGTATAGAGCTATGAGTACATGGGTTCCCAGATGCAAATGCCAGAAACCCATTTGAGCCAGTTTCAGCAGAAAATGCATTTGTTCGGGTGTATCAACAACCCAGAGATTCTGAGAGGCCCAGAGGAACAAACCTGAATGCCCAGTAGCAAAGAAGAGTGGCCAGATGCTATCACAGATAGAAGACATCCCTGGACACAAACATCACGTTCACGTACCTGAGTGCGGGGCTCGGAGGCGCCTTGGAACCTTGGTCACTGGGAGCTAGCTGGCTACTTGGCTGCTATGCTCAGCAGAATGGGTTCCATGTCTTTATGACATTAGCTTCCCAATCAAAGTCTCCAGTGGGTGTCACATTGGTGAAGGCTGTCTCTTACCTGCACCTGAGAAGCAAGAGGCATTCTAAATAGCTTCTCTCTTAAGGAGGCCTTGGTGGGGGCGGGAGGGGAGGGATGGGATTGTGCAATCATGAGCCAGGGGATTTCCCCAAACACAGGAAGGGAATTTAAAGATGTTAGGAGGCATCCAGGTGTATCCACCACCCACTACTTACATACACTGGAATTCTGCTGCTGGCTGTGCACATAGGAAGTGCTGGTGGCTCAGGCGGTAAAGAATCCACCTACAACGTGGGAAGATCCAGAATCGATCCCTGAGTCAGGAAGAGCCCCTGCAGAAGGAAATGGCAACCCACTCTAGTATTCTTGCCTGGAGAATTCCACAGAGGGGCCTGGTAGGCTACAGTCCATAGGATCTTAAAGTGTCAGACACGACTGAGCAAATAACACTCTCTCATAAACGTGGAATGAATTGCACACACTCAGTGATTTGGTGGTTTCCCAGTGTGCTCCCCCTCACCTAGCTCTTAGGACATCCTATACCTTATCGCCTTCTTGGGGCTGCCCCAGGCCCGGTTTTCAACCCCATGTCCCTGGTACTCTACTATTTCCCACCCACCTGGAACCCCAAACCAGGACAACATGGGTACATTTCTGCAAAGCAAAACAGAACCCTTAGGTTATAACCCTTAGGTTATAAGATGTTTCTTTACCTGGAGGCAGGCGGAAAGGTGCTTGCTGAATGCTACCACAAAGCCAATCTCACACACTCACTGCAGGTGGCAGGTAATAAACCTATTTCTATGCAAAAAAGGATCTCTTTGTTGCTAATAATTTTTATGCCGGTTCAGAGGGAGTATTTTTCAGAATCAGGTGTTAACAAAGTAATGAACCAAATAAAATGTACAGTGAGCAATTATCAGTTTCCTTTGATGCGCCCGCCCTAGAGTTTGTTATTGCCGATGCAATGTAAAAATTAAACAGGAGAACAAAAGAGTGCCTTTGGGAGGGGCATGAAATCAGCATTTAAAAACAACTGTTTCATCCATTTTGTACCTTCAGATGGAATACATTTATTTCAAAGGAGAGACTGGGGTAGACAAAGTGGAAATGGGAGGAGGGCCTGCGGTGGACACCAAGCTCCTCAAGGCGGGGCTTTTCAGCTGTTCTGGAGGAGGTTCCGGGTGGCCTGGGGGCTTCCCTGGTGGCTCAGACAGTAAAGAATCTGACTGCAGTGTAGGAGACCTGGGTTCGATCCCCGGGTCGGAAGATGACCCAGAGAAAGGAATGGCAGCCTGCTCTAGTGTTCTTGCCATGGGCAGAGGAGCCTGGCGGGCTACCGTCCATGGGGTTGCAAGGACTGAGTGACTAACACTTTCATTTTCCAGGTGGCCTACGGGGAGAACACCTTGGTGTCAGAGGGATGAAGTCGGGCAGCCATCAGCAGAGTCAGAAACATGTCTTACCCTTGAGGACACACGGGGGTTAGACAAGATAGAATAAAAGGGCAGTGCCTGGTCTCTCCCCACCCTGCGTTAGCTCACGGGCTGGTTTTTCTGAAGCTTTACTACTGGTCGGGGAGGGGTTGGCACGAACTGGGGCTCCTCTGAGACGTTACCCTCTGCCCCCCAGTTGGAAGGACTGCCAACGTTCATCGTCCCAGGGAGGGCAGGCATTGCTAGAGCTTTCAGGGTCCTTTAAGGGGGTGTGGCTCTGACCTCTGCCTCCCTGGGAATAAGCGAGGAGGGCAAGAGCTTCCCAGGTGGTGCTGGTGGTAAAGAACCCACCTGCCAATGCAGAAGCCATAAGAACCACGGGTTTGACCCTTGGTCATGAAGATCCCTTGGAGGAGAGCATGGAAACCCACTCCAGTATTCTTTCCTGGAGAATCCCACAGACAGAGGAGCCTGGAGGGTTGTAGTTCATAGGGTCGCAAAGAGTCAGACATGACTGAAGCAACTTAGCGCACATAGCATACATGGTAGGTGCTCAGTAGACACTCGCTCATCAAGGTGTTCTTCCCGTTAAACCTTCATCTGGGCTGTTTCCACTAGCGCTTTCTGCCCCTCTCTGTGCTACCCACCCGTCACTATGAATTTTGACAGAAAGCATTAAAACAAAATGAAGTCATAAATCTTGAGGAAGAGGCGTTCTCTGGAATGTCAGGAATACATAGTCACCACGCACGGACTGCCCGGCAGTCGGGATCCACTCCTGCACATCCCCAGTCCTCAATCCTGCTCCTCTGGGCTGCCCAGGATGGGAGAAGAACGCAGGTCAGATTCCATGTGTCCACCGTGAAGGAAGCAGCCGCGTCCATACAGGTAGTTTCTGAATAACCTGTGCTGTGTGTTTCCACTGACATTAAATCTGAAGCTAGACAGACAAAGAGGAGCCACAGGGTTGAGATAGGCAGCTGGAGAGGTTCACTTTTTAAGGCATCACTTGCGTCTAGGAACTCTCATCTCTGGTCCCATGTGCTGGTCTTCACGTCTAACACAGCGCTTCCTACTCACCCCTTCCCACAACTCTCCTTGTGCAGCATCCTTTGGGCTCTGGTCTCACCTCCTATTGTCCTGAGGAGATGACGAGGCTTTCTTCACATTGAAGGGGAGACACAGGATCCCACATCTCAGCTGCCATCCCTGAGATGTGGAACACACTCTTTCCCGCCCCTGGTGGAACCCTGGAAGTGGCCGTAAATTCACAGTGGAATTCTGGGCATGTGGGAGGTGATTTTCTGAACTGAGATTCCTTGCCTGCAGCCTCTGAGATCAGAGTGACCAAACAGAGCAATCCTAAAGAGAAATCAACACTGAATGTTCACTGGAAGGACTGATGCTGAAGCTGAAGCTCCAATACTTTGGCCACCTGATGAGCCAATTCTTTAGAAAAGACCCTGATGCTGGGAAAGATTCAGGATAGGAGGAGAAGAGGGTGACAGAGGATGAGAGGGTTGGATGACATCACCGACTCAATGGACATGAGTTTGAGCAAGCTCCAGGAGTTGGTGATGGACAGGGAAGCCTGGTGTGCTGCAGTCCATGGGGTCACAAAGAGTCAGACATGACTGAGTGACTGAACAACAGCAATAAGTTGAGCTTCCTTTTTTTCTCCCCAGATTTGGTCAAGACAGGTTCTTCTAGTGGGCCAAGCTGCAACTCACCACCAAAATATTTCTGAATCTTTTCTCTTCAGTAGGATGCCTACATCCTCAAAGTGGGCAGAGGGGATGCAAATCAGCTGCTCCTTACACGTGCTAGAAGTACACACGGAAGAACAAAAGCCACACTGTGGAGAGCCCTCCTCACGCTGCACTTGGAAGGGCTTTGGCCTCTGAAACCTAAGAAATATCACTGGCCCAGTGGTGTAGGGCACACCCACGGTTCCATATCCCAGCTCTGCCCCTCTCCGTCTGTGTGACTTTGAGCAAGCAACTTGACTTCTGAGACTCCAGCAGGTGCATTGTAAAATGAGGGTAATGATTGCACTGCCTTATAGGGGCGCTGCGAAGATCAAATGGGACAGGGCATAGCCTGGTACCTGGATCACACAGTAGGAGCTTAGTGAACATCATTCATTACTCCATTACTCAGATTGGGCGGAGGAGAGAGAGAGGACCTTCCCGTGAGCCTGGAATCCTGAAAGGTGCTCTCCTGAGGGGTGTATGAACAGGGGCTTGGGGCATACGCTGTTGCCCTTCACAGCAGCAGCAAGGAGCCTTCCATTTTGACTGGCCTCCCTGACACGGATGGCAGCATCTGCCTGGATGATCTTTAAAACAGCTGTGGGCCCAGAAGTTATTGCTCTCCCTGTGACTGTTCTGCCTAACTGCCCTTCTCCCTGGGATTTGACTGACCAGAGGTGAGCTCGAGAGAAAAGGCGGGACCAGATTTCAATAAGACCTTCTGCCCAGCACAGGGGAACTTGTGGAGTTTTCGGAGAACTTGGGCAAACCTTCCAAAGACTTTGAGCAGGAGGGTGATAGAAAACTACGTTTCTGGAAAATCACCAGGGAAAATGTTGCACACCGACAGGTAGACATCTGGTCATAGCGTAAGGTAGGAGCTAGCGGGTGGGGGAGACCAGTAGCGGACTCCCTAGCCAGATAAGAGGTGACCCACCTAGACCAAAGCGGGCAATGGGGATGGAGGGAGGGGGGAGTGAGGTGAGGATGGGTCTGAGTGGGTCAAGAGGTAGCACCACAATGTTACGTGGCAGCCTGGACGGGAGGGGGTTTTGCAGAGAATGGATATAGATGTATACGTGTGGCTGAGTCCCTTCGCCACTCACCTGAAACTCACACCATTGATAATCAGCTATACCCCAATACAAAATAAAAAGTGTAAAGTTTGTTGGGGGTGGGAGGAAAGCATCAGCTGTGCTTTGTGAATGGCTGGGTGCAGCAGTGGGCTGCGAGGAGGGTGGCCATCACGGTTCCGGCTGGAACACAACACTGCCCGAGGGAGCATGAAGACCAGGGGTGGGGGAAGATGAGCTTTGGGACAGGCTGAGTTTGGGGTGCTTGTGCGAGGCCCCTGGGACAGCTCCTCCCTGAAGATGTAGGCTCGGAGCGAGGTAAGATCTGCACTGGGGATGAGCTGCCCAGGGAGAGAAAACAGGTGAGCCACAACCATGCCTCTGATATCAACCCAGCGGAGTTGCAAATCAGCACGGCCTCAACATGGCTGGGCACTGCCTACCCTGCGGTCCTGGGGGAGGGGGAGGGGACCGCTGCTTCTACAGAACTTGGAGGAGAAGCAAATCGGATATTCCGTGCAGGGCTGGGGAGCAGCACAGTCTCAGGGGAGCCCTCCTCTGGGCTAACACTGGCACATGGCATCCCACCCTCTCCCCATCCCCTGCTCAGAGCCACCATCAAGTGGGAGGGAAGCCAGCCCAGAGACGATCCTCTGCCTGCCCTGGATCCCCAGGGATGCCTGCCAGGGAGCAGGGGGCCTCTGAGGAGCTTTGCTTTCTCGCCTCTGGGGCTCTGCAGAGCCCTGGCTGTTACCAGGAGACAGGAGGGCAGCGTTCCCCAAGGCTCGGCACTACTACGGGGGCAGCATGCCAGCTCCAGGAGCCTCTGCTCTGGCAGAGGAGGGGGAAGGAGTGGTGATCATGCCTGGTGGCAGCTCACAGGTGCGCACTGGGGTTGTGGTCCATGGCTGCTGAGGGAAGAGTCAGGGCCCCGTACAACCAAGTCAAGCAGAGATGGACAAAGTGACTCAGGCTCCTTGAGAACCTAGCTGAGGCTCAAGATTGACCATGGGGTCCTCTGTAGTCAGGGACGTTATTTTCTCACTTATCATCATTTACTCACTTATTGTAAGTCTAATGGAAATGCCACATCAAAATGGCCTGAATCACTAGCACATCCTTAGGCTCTCATACTCGTGAATCACCTACCCTCTCAACATCAAGAGGAATTTCATCATCCATCTGTCCATCCTTCCATCCATCCATCCATCCATCCCAGAGACCGCCACTGTGCCACACCCTCAGATGCATGTAGAGAACACAGAGGTGATTCAGACACAAACCTAAGAAACCCACAGCCTGGAAGGAAGGGAGAGATTAACAAACATGGCCCCCATTACCCCCACCATGACAGTCTTCCTGTTATGACTGGTGGACTTCAGAACAATGGTAGGGAACATAAGTGGACGTGATCAGTTCCACTTAGGTTGGAATGGGTGGCTGGTCAGAGAGAACACGGCTTTTGAGATCCGTCTTGCAAAAGCAAGGGGGAAGTTTAGAAATATGCTATTCTGTACATCTCTAAAGTTCCTGAAGTTCTAGTAGTTAATCTTTGCTACCTTGAACGAACTCGAGGAGGAAATGGCAATCCACTCCAGTAATCTTGCCTGGAAAATCTCATGGACAGAGGAGGCTGGCTGGCTGAAGTCTGTGGGGTCATAAAGATTCTGACATGACTGAGGGACAGCATACACACACCTTGAACTAAAGACCAAACCAGAGGTCTCTGGGGGGTATGGGATGGATTGAGGAGCAATCGATTCTTTTTAATGTCCTGGTTAGATATTGGAATATGACTTAAATTTAAAATTTCCAAATATTTTAAAATATGAATAACTGCAAAATTTCACTGAAAAAGAGAATTCGTCTTTTCTAAGAGCCCTGGCTATTGTCAAAAGAAAGAACAAGGAAAAAGGCAAGAGGGTTTTTTTGTTTTTTAACAAATGGGCCTTTATAACTTTTAGGGAAGAGGAAGCTAAAATATGGACATTTCTATCACTAGTTTTTATTTTGTTTCATAATCACCTGATTCTGTTAAAAGGGGCTTTTAAAACTCTCATAAGATTTAAACTACCTTTTAAAAGTAAGTGGAGGGCTTCTCTGGTGGCACAGTGAATAACAACCCACCTTACAATGCAAGGGACACTGGTTCAATCCCCAGCCCCGGAAGGGCCCACATGCTGTGGAGCAGCTAAGCCCAAGCGCCACAGCGCCTGAGCCCACGCGCTGCAACTACTGAAGCCCTCAGGTCAAGAGCCTATGCTTCACAACAAGAGAAGCCAGTGCAGTGAGAAGCCCGCACACCGCAAGGAAGGATAGCCCCTGCTTGCCACAAAGAGAAAGCCCAAGCACAGCAATGAACACCCAGCACAGCCAAAAGTGAGTAAGGAAATAAAGCTGAAGTTCCAATCCTTGGGCCACCTGATGCAGAGTCGACTCACTGGGAAAGACCCTGATGCTGGGAAAGATTGAGGGCAGGAGGAGAAGGGGGTGACGGAGGATGAGATGGTTGGATGGCATCACCGACTCAATGGACATGAGTCTGAGCAAACTCCGAGAGATAGTGAAGGACAGGGAAGCCTGGCATGCTGCAGTCCATGGCGTCGCAAAGAGTCGGACATGACTGAGTGACTGGACAACAGCAATAACAAGAAAATAAATCTAAAAGTAAGTGGAGAGGAATTCCAAGACATCAGAAGAGTGGAAGCGGTGCTTACTGCAGATGCCCCTTGGCATCACGTGAGCCCTCTACAGTACTTTGTTTCCGGCATGCCCCAGCCTTACTCTGGGGACTTGCACATCCCCAACTCCAAACACATGACCTGGGAGGGGGTACGACAGTCACGAGACTCTGACCCCTTACTGGGGGACCATGTGACCCAAACAAGACCAATCAGGGTCCGTCTCTGAGATTTTTTGGTTGGAGCTGGAGAAGGACCCTGTCCCAGGGGTTATGGATCAGAAAAGAGTTGAAGTTGAAGAAGAAGGTGGCCTAATTCTCAGCCACCCAGAGAAAGCCTGTCTGCTGTAGGAGAGGATGAGCCAAGGAGATACAGGCAAAGCGGTGAGAGAAACTGAGAGCTCTGGTTTTGTTACTTGTCAGTAAAAGGATACAGAAAAATTAGCTTTGAATGGCTCAAAAGGATTAGGGAAAATAGGTCACCTAAGAGAATCCAAATGTAAGTGGTTCATTGGGAGCACTCAGTGTGGTAGAGACAGAAAGACGAGACAGTTTTTTCGTTACTCATTGCTGTGCCATTACTCATTGCTTTTCTTGATCTTTAACTGATCTTAGCAGAGTCCATAACTTTCTGGCCAGTTTCAAGGATTAAACACAGCTGGGCCCTGATAGAAACACCAGCCTTCTATCCAATGTGGTGATTTCTCCTCTGCCACTGCTGCCTAGACTTGTGGCTCAAAGGACCTGAATGGACAGAAAAGATGGTCTTCCTTTGCCTGACTCCCCCCGCCCCGCCTTGTGTTTCCAACCGGTCTACACCGGGGCAGTCAGGGAGGGATGGGAAGAAGGGATCAACTTACCTGAGTCTCATATGGTGAGGCGGCCTTGATTTCTCCTCTCTGGTTCAGGACAGTCTGCCGGGTGGCGCAAGTTCTAATGGCTCCCAATGTGCTTTGCTTAGATAAGTGACCGGTGGACTCTTCTGTCTCATCTGGTAGGCTGAGAGGAAATTGAGCTGCCAAGCCCTGTGAAGCCCTGGCTAGAGATTTGAAGGAAGATGAATGGTGCTTAAGTAACAAGAAGACCGTGAAATCAAACCATTAAAAAACAATTTCAAGACCAGTCAACTTCCCTCGCCTTCTTTTCAGTGTGATGAAGCCCCTCAAAGTCATCTGAGGGCTCTTTTGATCTTGCGCAAGTTGCTGTGTTGACTGTCTCACCACATTCCACCAGGGCAGAGGGGTGCTCCCTGCTTTGGGGAGAGGCCGCCTCTAGGAGAAGATGGAGGAAGGCGAGACTCCCACCTCCTTCCCTCACTTCTGCCCAGCCGAAGTCACTAAGATTGCCTGTAGGCGCACCTCAGAGAGAGAGTCTGAGAGAGACTCACTAGGGTCACCTTCCTCTTATTTTTAAAAACTTCTTGCATCCAATCTGAGCTCTCAGTCCCTCTGCACTCCCTCAAATGAGTTCAGTATTGAGATCTAGGGCTTCCCCGATGGTTTAGCAAAAAAGGATACCCTTGCAATGCAGGAGACTCAGGAGATTCAGGTTCAATCCCTGGGTCAGGAAGATCTCCTGGAGGAGGAAATGGCAATCCACTCCACTATTCTTGCCTGAAAAATCCCACAGACAGAGGAGCCTGGAGGGCTACAGTCCAGAGGGTCGCAAGGAGTTGGACACGACTTAGTGACTGAGCACACATCAAGGTCTAGAGAAGACTGGTGTGGGGTTTTTGGCTCATGGAGCAAAATGCTTTAAATCTACTAGTGATGGAGGTGTGGGTGTCACCAAGGAGGACATATATTTCTTCTTCTGTCTCAAAAACCCACCTTCCCTTTTTTTTTTTTAATTTAAAAGTTAATGGTACAAATTATAGAGACATGCATTCTCCTTTGAAACGTTAAATCAAAACACTTTGGATGAGATTAAAGTTCATTTTGACACACTGTTCCCCCTTCCCGCCGAAGAAGTAAAGAGTTGTTGCAGGAAGATGTGTGCCCTCCCCAGTCTTTTTTCTACTCATTAACGTGCTCAGTATGTATGTATGTCCTCATAGAAAATATAAAGAATGTGTGTTCAAATTTATCACAGGCATTCTCTTCGGCACACTATTCTACAACTTGTTTTTCCATTTGATGTGGTCGTTCAGGTTGGAAAGACTGAACTCAGAGCCATCTCTTTGGTTTCACAGCCTAGAAGGCATGAGGGAGGCTGAAACTCAGTCCATCTCTGCTGACTTAGCACAAAGGAAGGGCTCCCTTTCTCTGACTGGTCTACCCAAGGGGGACTATCTTTTTCTAATTCATTCAAAGATGGGGTGTGTCTGCTATATTTAAAATGGATAACCAACAAGGACCTACTGTACAGCGCATGGAACTCTGCTCAGTGTTACGTGGCAGCCTGGATGGGAGGGGGGCTTGTGGGAGAATGGATACCTGTATATATGATGGCTGAGTCCCTTCGCTGTCCACCTGAAGCTATCGCAATATTATTAATCAGCTATATCCCAATACGAAATAAAAAGGTTTTAAAAAAACAAAGATATGGTGTGTGATGTGGTGGCCCTGAATGGATCCTCTATGCTCTACTTAATTGCTTTGTAGTATTCCCTAATGTAGATATATTGCTTTTTTTCTCTTTTTGATTTTTTTATTGAAGGATAGTTGCTTTATAGAACTTTGTTTTCTGTCAAACCTCAACATGAATCAGCCATAGGTACACATATATCCCCTCCCTTTTGAACCTCCCTCCCATCTCCCTCCCAGTCCCACCCCTCTAGATTGTTACAGAGCCCCCTTTTGAGTTTCCTGAGCTAAACAGCAAATTCCCGTTGGCTATCTATTTTACATATGGTAATGTAAGTTTCCGTGTTACTCTTTCGATACATCTCACCCTCTCCTCCCCTCTCCCTGTGTCCATAAGTCTATTCTCTATGTCTGTTTTTCCACTGCTGCCTTGTAAATAAATTCTTCAGCACCATTTTTCTAGATTCCATATATGTGCATTAGAATACGATATTTACCTTTCTCTTTCTGACTCACTTCACTCTGTATAATGGGGTCCAGGTTCGTCCACCTCATCAGAACTGACTCAAATGTGTTCCTTTTTATAGCTGAGTAATACTGCTTCTTTACCTATCATCTGTTGATAGACATCTAGGTTGCTTACATGTTCCAGCTATTGTAAATAGTGCTTCAGTGAACAGTGGGATACATGTGTCTTCTTCAATTTTGGTTTCCTCAAGGCATGTATCTAGGAGTGGGGTTGCTGGGTCATATGGTGGTTTTATTCCTAGTTTGATATACTGCTTTTGATGGATCTATCTCTGTGGTTGGACATTTACATTTTTGCTAGTTTCTCATGATCGTAGGAAATACTGCCATGAAGTTTTGTATGTGTCTCTGTGCACACGTGCAGATAGTTCTCTAGAGAAGTAGTGAGATTTCTGAGTCATGAGGATGCTTATTTTAAATTCTACTGCTAAGTTGCTTCAGTCGTGTCTGAGTCTTTGAGACTCCAGGGACTGTAACCTGCCAGGTTCTTGTGTCCATGGGATTCTCCAGGCAAGAATACTGGAGTGGGTTGCCATTTCCTTCTCCAGGGGAATCTTCCTGACCCAGGGATCAAACACACATCTCTTACATCTCCAGCACTGGCTAGTGGGTTCTTTACCACCAGCACCACTAGACAATGTTAAAGTGTCCTCTGACCAATATGCAGTCTCATCAGCAGTGTGCAAGAGTGACTGTTCCCATTATCCTCTCCAACAGGGGAGGCTGCAGACTTGGCTCTTCCTTCCAATTGCCATCCCCTTCTTAACGTGCACTGGTCGACCCTCCCGCTCTGGGGTTGTCCCCAACTGACTGTCTTATTTTGTCCTTGGTTTCTTCATCTACTTGATCTCAACCTTGGCTCTTGAGCCACCTGAGCTTCTTGCTCCTTGGTCCTGACAGGGAGTGTCTGCTCTCATGCTGGCCTAAATTCCAGGTGGCAAGTGGGCAGGAGAATAGCTTTGCCTCTGCCTAGCTGTGTGACCACAGACCAAGCCCCAGTTTCCCCATCAGCACCATAAAGGAACTGAGTTCCAGGAACTCCAGGATCCTAGCTCTCACTTTAACAGGTGCTTTTGCCTGCATCAGAGCTAAGCACTCTTTGGTCCAGTTGAAATCCTTTATTGCAAGTGCACATGGGCAGACATGAGTCATTGGAAGCAGTGATGGGTAGGTATGGACTTTATTGCTCCAATAAACTATATCACCATTCATTTCTGTGTTTTCATGGGTGGGGATGGGTGATGAAGGAAGGACCTTTCGGTCTGCCCAAGCTCTCCATCATGTAGTGAACGTTTCTTGATTAAACCAGGCTTACTTTCACTACTGCAGTCACTTCCTTCTTGCTCCTTGGACCAGATCCTCATCATTTATTTCAGAAATATTTATTGAGCACCTGCCACGTCCTCTACTCCATGGCCACTTTTGGAAGGGATGAGAGGAGAAGATGCAGGGGGTGGCAAAGTGCTTTTATGAGCGGCCTGCTGCTCACTGCTTAGTTCACTGCTGTTTAATAGGGCTGTCTGAGATGATGGACGCGTCCTCTAAAACCTGTGCTGTCCAGTATGGGGAAACAGAAGTGCCTCGGACCACGTGCTACAGAAGGCATGCTTGGGAGCCCTGTGCTAATGTTTAATGAATGCAAGGAAGCAAAGCGGTGCTGGGGGCCTCACGGCGGACACTTCAGAACTCAGTCCTCTCCACCCTCTCTTTAAAGCTTCGGTCTCTTAATCTGTAAAGAACTGTATTGAAGATCAAAGAACACTGCGTGTGTAGGCCTTGGCATAGGGCCTGGCCCGCTGTAGATGGTCAACAAGTGGAGTGTTTCTGTCCCCTCTGCTGGGCCGTCTGGGTTCTCAGGGCTACTGCAGGCTTCCACCAAGTAAAAGCTTCGCCGTGAGGAGGCGGGACTCAGGGAGCAGAGCCTCCGCTTCAGGGAGGGGCGGGCTGGAGAGGCCACCTCCCCCTTCTAAGGCTCCAGATCCTCCAGTTCTGAGTCACCCAGGTGAGTTGCACAACTTTATGGACGCCACCAGTCAGACAGCACTCCCACTGTGGGGATTGTCAAGGGTGGGAATTTGCCTCTCCCACTGCTGCCTACCAAGACAGGTGCCGGAGCATAATAGATGCTTAGTGAATGGGGGTGCGTGGGTGGGTCACCCAAAGTCATGTGGTTTGAGCGGCAGCCAGGAGCTAGGAGTTCTAGATACCTTTCTGCCCCACCTCCAGCTGTGTTCCAGGAAAATGCAGACTTCAAGTTAGGATTCGAGTCTCTGACCTTGTCACAGGGCTCTGTGATCTCATCAAGTGCTGACTCTGCTTGGGGTCTTAGTTTCCGCATCTGGCCTCCGGTATCCTTCAATGCTAGGACCTGAATACGTACGGGCAGCTTTTGCTGGGCAAGTCCTGAAGCTGGTCTAGTTGTGGAGGGCACACTCTCCCCAGGCTGGGGTTTGTTCTCCCACCCCTCGCATCCCCACCCCCTCTCACCAAGCGGAGCTCGCAGCTGGCTTCCTGCGGCTCCGACAACAGGCGGGCGGTGTTCTCCTTCCCTTCCCTGACCTCACTGGGCAAACACTCCAGAGGCGGTCAAAGCAAACAGGACTTGTGAGACCCGGCCAGGAAGTCCAGAACAAAGGAGGGCTTCTTTTATCAGCTGCTTCCTTTTGTCAGATGATAAATTGTGAGAGTAATTACCTTTAAAAAAAAAAAAAACTAGAACAGAAGAGAAATAAAATCGGTTATACGCTACTTTGACAAATTTGAGCAATCCATTTATTTTTCATTCAATGAGGATGTGATTATTATGTGTCAGGTACGTGGAGCCGTGGCTGTTTCACGGTGTACAAGACATGGAAGCATTCGGGCTCTGGTAGAGGAGATGAGCAAGAAGAAACCGACAGGACTGTACTATGACTAAGGGTCACTGACTTTGTCATTACCGTGTCCCTACTGCCTGGCATTCGGTGGGCATGTAATTGGTGCTTAATAATGATTTGTTGAGCGACTGAATGAGTGAATGAGGATAGATGCTTGGGAAGCTCAGAGGAGGGGTGCTTAATTCAGAATCCAAAGCTTCTTGGAAGAAACGACAGACTGGAAGACTTGAAGAAAGGGCAGTTATTTAGTAAGGCAGAAGGGGTGAGTCGAGGCAGGGAAAGATGGGAGTAGACAGCGGATGGGTTTTGCAGGCCAAGGGGGCAGCATCTGGTTGAGGATGAGGGTCCTGGGTGAACTCAAGCACATAAAGTTGCCCATAACGGACCATCTTCAACTAAGAAAAACTGCACCGTCATATGATTCAACCAAACATTTAAAATGTCCCTAACTCGTCAGGGACAAGATCACATGGGGCCTTATGAACTGCGAAGAGAAACTGAATTTTTCTCCTGAGGGCAGGGAGAAGCAACAAGGTTTTATCTTCTCTTCCCCTCTCTAAAATAAAGCTAACTGTTAAATATATAATTTTAAAAATTCATGTTCTAAGAGTGTAAAGAAAAAAGATAGCACAGTGGCCAGTTTGAACCAACCTAGTCACACAGCGTGGTGATTGTTGTTCCAGACTTTTCTCTCGAGTCCTATCTGCGAAGAGGAGCAGAGCACGAAGCTGCTAGCTATTTAAGAGTTGCCAGTGTGGCCTCTGCGTCTAACTGAGGAGGCTGGAGGTTACCATGGAAAAATTCATTTTTGTTTTGTGAGCAGTCAGAGTGGGAGAAAGACACAGCAGGACTTTTTCAGACTCAGCGGCTGTGCCTCCTCACACATGGTTGACATGAGGTTGCTTGGGACAAGGTGGGTATGTTTGTACAAGGTCAAGGAACCCCCCCCTGGGAGACAGGGCATTGAGATCTAACATCTTCTCTAAGAAAACTGAAACAAAACCCAGGACATTGGAAGTTTGAGAAATTCACAAAAAGAAAAGGATTCCCTGTAGTCCAACCTTGCAGAATCCCATTAATGACATTTTGGGTATAATTGCTCCCAGTCCTTTTTCTCTATATACTGTGTTCACATATATAGTGATAAATCAAACTGAATCAATGTTCAGCAAATATTCACTCTTTTGTATTTGCATATGCATGCATTCATACGTGTACAGCCATACCCCCGTATATACCCACAGAAAAGAAGTAGGAATGTTGTGGGTCCCTCTCCCTTTTGCCATTTCATTTTAGAACTCTAGCTTGGAAGTTCATGAAGGCATTTTGTTAGCCTGAGCTAATCCCTCACAACTCTTTGATGATATGCCCTTAACCCCAAGAAGGTCTCTTATTCCCTAAAATGGGCGGGTTGAAGCCACTTTTGGTATCTCTTCAGCCCCAGAGCCTCTGCCTTCTTTGGCGTTCTGTTAATCACCGAATTTTACCAAGGGTGGGCATAACTGACATTTATAGAGCAGCAAGTCAAGTCCTGCAGCTTCGAAAACTGGTATGAATAAGTGGGCCACAGATACTTCTCTGCCTCTGTGGTTGGTTCCCATGGAGTGTGGGTGGAGGGCAAGGCTGTCCACACCGAGCCCAGAGCTGCCGCCCCAAGTGGAGAGGCACTCCTGAGACTGATCAAGCGGATGCTTGTTCATTACACAACCCCTGAACCCTTCCTGCTTCAGACCCACCACCAGCGCCTCCCTCTTCCTTGAGTCCCCTCAGCAGGGTTCCAGCCTGACTGTCTCTCCATGATGGGGGGAAGCTTCAGACCACAGGCCCTGGCCCTCCCATCCCCAACCCTGGATGGGCTGGCCATGGAGAGGCAAAAATTATAGAGACTGCGACATCTCACTGACGCACTCCATCTTTGCTTCTGCTTTTCTCTTGGGGAAAGTGCTAAGACCACTCCAGGGCAAGAGGCAGATGCCTCAGGTCTCTGTTCCCTTTTAACACCTTTCAGTCTTCTGACTTTTTCTAAGTGCCTTTAAGTTTTGCAGTTTTAAATAAAAATTCTCTTTCCAAACTTTTTCTTTCTGCATATGCTCTTCCCCTCTTAATGACTTGCCCTAAGCCACCAGCATGTCCCTGGGTCAGGGGTTTTGCATCTGCAGGTTAAGGGCTCACTGCCCAGCCCTCCAGAGTCCTGGGGGAGGGTTTCCTTGCAGTCCCCAGAGTTGCCGTGTATCTTGGGACTCAGCCTCTTTCTCTGCATCATCTCATATTCATTTTATTAACCAGAAGAAAGGAGAGATTCTGTGTGGTCTGGCAATCAGAATTCCAGCCTTGACCCCTTCTTTGTTTCTTGTTCTCTCCTCTACTGCTTTCCCTAGTGAGCTTTCGGGCTCCTGATCAAAGACATGTTTATTCTTCATCTAGTATAATATTAATAACCATTCAAAGTAATAATAAAACAACAACTGCAGCAGCTTGCATTTACTGAGTCCGTGCTACACAGTCGGCACTGTTTCTTGGACCTTACCCATATGATCTCTTTGACCCTAATAACCATCTCCACTCTACAGATGAGAAAAGTATGGGAAATTTAAATAGCTTTACCGAAGTGCTAGAACCAAAGTACGAACCCAGGTAGGACCCCCAGATTAAGAGCCATGAAAATATGCTGTTTTTAGAAATACCTGCACATCCTGTTGGTTCACTTCTCAAAGCCAGCTCCCGTGGTCTGGGGAGATCAGATACTGTTTGTCCTGAGGACATGGATGATTGCATATGTCTTCTGGAAGGCTCTGCATCAAGACTGTTTGTTGTTGCTGTTGCTGTCTACACTGGTGGCAGCTGCATGTTCTCAGGGATGTGCTTTATCAGGATTCAGATGGCCCTTCCCCAGGCCCAGGAGGCGCCTCTGGGACGCAGCCCCGATGGCAGCCCCTGCACTTGTGTTCCGATACCTCAGCCTAGCCTGCAGTGATTCCATGATGGGCTCAGGACTTGGCGGAGGTGGGAATCGGCGTGCATCAGCCCGGAGCTGTTTCTCAGCTTCGAAGGTATATGAGTGAGGCAGGCAAAGCCATTTGCTCTGAAACGCCCACGGCAACAGTGACAATCCCTGGTCCTGGAGATCTTGTTCCTGCTGGTATCTCTTGTTCCCAGGACTCCCCACCCCCCAGGGACTCCCTGGAGTCAGTCTCCTGGGTTTCCTATAGCCTTCTTGACCCCAGGGATACCAGGTGCTGGGATCAATCTCCCTAAATGGCTCTGTCAGCTTCCCTGGTGGCTCAGCTGGTAAAGAATCCATCTGCAATGTGGGAGACCTGGGTTTGATCCCTGGGTTGGGAAGATACCCGGGAGGAGGGCATGGCAACCCACTCCAGTATTCTTGCCTGGAGAATCCCATGGACAGAGAAGCCTGGTGGGCTACAGTACATGGGGTCGCAAAGAGTCGGACACAACCGAGTGACTAAGCACACACGGCTCTATGTACAATTCCACGGTCATTTTGACTGGTGTAAATGACAGTGGTGAGAATATAACCCCATGGGCAGAATGACTCTGGTAAGGAGGGTTGGCCTCAGTGGCAGAGGTGTGGGTTATGATCAGAGTGAGGCTTCACTAGAATCTACAGGGGCCCAGCAACCCCATCAGAGACCCAGGCCTCATGGAAACGAGGGATTTTCCTGGAGTAACCCTGGTGTTACCAGGGGTCCCATTTCTCTGCCGTAGGATCACTCCTCCAACTGATGACTGGATGAGTTAGCTGAGAATGGTGTCCCTTCTTGCCTGCAGGAAGTAATACCCAGAGACCAGGAAGGAGGCTGAGGGTGAAAAAATTCCCATAAAGGCAGAGGAAGTGCTGATGTGGGGCATTTGGGCCAGTAGTCCCTGAGAGGGTGTGGAGAGGTGTCAGCAGCACGGATAAACACGGGAAAATGATGCATAATCCAAACCTAGAAGCAGCCCTGGTTAGTGCGTATGTCCTCTTCCAAGTTTCACTACGCAAATAAGATGCTTAAATTTGCCTTAAAATAATATATCATGCACTTCTTTCCAAGTCACTAAACAAACATTATATACATATTTTTAAAATTATTCTATTTATTTGTCTTAGTTGTGGCCTGCGGGATCTTTTGTTGCAGGGCATGGACTCTCTAGCTGTGGCTCTCAGACTTAGTTGCTCTGCCCCATGTGGGGTCTTTTCCCTGATCAGGGATAGAACCTGTGTCCCTGCGTTGCATGGCAGATTCCTAACCACTGCAGCACCGTGTGTGTGTGTGCTAATTTGCTTCAGTTCAGTTCAGTTCAGTTCAGTCGCTCAGTCGTGTCCGACTCTGCGACCCCATGAATCACAGCACACCAGGCCTCCCTGTCCATCACCAGCTCCCAGAGTTTACCCAAACTCATGTCCATCGAGTCAGTGATGCCATCCAACCATCTTATCCTCTGTTGTCCCCTTCTCCTCCTGCCCCTAAGCCCTCCCAGCATCAGGGTCCTTTCCAATGAATCAACTCTTTGCATGAGGTGGCCAAAGTATTGGAGTTTGAGCCTCAGCGTCAGTCCTTCCAATGAACACCCAGAACTGATCTCCTTTAGGAGGGACTGGTTGGATCTCCTTGAAGTCCAAGGGACTCTCAAGAGTCTTCTCCAACACCACAGTTCAAAAGCATCAATTCTTCGGTGCTCAGCTTTCTTAACAGTCCAACTCTCACATCCATATATGACCACTGGAAAAACCACAGCCTTGACTAGACGGACTTTTGTTGGCAAAGTAATGTCTCTGCTTTTTAATATGTTATCTAGGTTGGTCATAACTTTCCTTCCAAGGAGTAAGCATCTTTTAATTTCATGGCTGCAATCACCATCTGCAGTGATTTTGGAGCCCAAAAAATTTGCTTCAGTTGCGTCCAACTCTTTGTGTCCCTATGGACTGTAGACCACCAGGCTCCTCTGTCCATGGGATTCTCCAGGAAGGAATGTTGGAGTGGGTTGCCATGCCCTCCTCTAGGGGATCTCCCCAACCCAGGGATTTAGCCCATGTCTCTCAGGTCTCCTGCGTTGGCAGGCAGGTTCTTTATCACTGGTGCCACCTGGGAATTTCGCACCACCAAGGAAGTCCCTCAAACACTGTATTTTTAAGGTGCAGAGGTCCAAGGCCTCACCAAGGGGTGCTGCTGGAGCCAATGTACTCAGAACTACAGACAGCAGCTTACAGGCTAAGTGAAAGTGAAAGAAAGTGAAGTTGCTCAGTCGTGTCCACCTCTTTTCGATCCCATGGACTGCTGTCTACCAGGCTTCTCTGTCCATGGGATTTTCCAGGCAAGAGTACTGGAGTCGGTTGCCATTTCCTTCTCCAGGGGATCTTCCTGACCCAGGGATCAAACACAGGTCTCCTGCATTGCAGGCAGACGCTTTACCCTCTGAGCTACCAGGGAAGCCCACAGGCTAAGTGAGGAGGCATCCAAATGGCCAGATCACTTGGAAGAAGTGCCCCACCTCGTTTCTGTTTGTTAAAAATCAGGCTGGCAAAGATGAAAACAACTTGTAAAATTGAGTATTGGTGAGCACATGAAGAAAACAGCACTGCCAGGGGAGCATAAATTAACATCGGTCCATAATCCATTACCAGAAACCCTTGGGGACAGGAATGTGTTGGAATTTAGAATTTTCCAGATTTTTGAAAGGCAACACGATGTATAAATTGTACATCATATAACACTCTCTGTAGGAACCAGGGCAATACACACATTTATGTGCCTGCATGAAATGTATAAATACTCATACGATGTGGGATAAATGAAAGGCTTTAAATGGCCTTGTGTCCATGCAGGTCAGGGTCTGCCACCAAATGAGTTTAGTTGTTAAACTTAGTAAAGCATTTTCAGTTTTCAGAGTTTTGTGGATAAGGGATTATAGACCTTGCGACCTTTCTGGAGGGTGATTTTACCATAAGCGTTAAGAACCTTAAAATACACCTACCCTTTAACCCAATAATTTTACTTCTAGGAATTAGTTCTGAGGACATAACTGTGATTATGCGCAATGACCTAGTATTAAGTAGGCTCATTACTGCATTGTTTTTGTTTGAAAGAGAAAGAAAGAAAGAAATTAGAAGCAACCTAAATGCCTACTAATAAGAAATTGTTTAAATAGGCAGTGATTTAGAAGGCGGTCCTTAAAAACGCAATGTTTGCTTATTGACTTGGAAAGTAATGCATATTATTTTAAGGCAAATTTAAGCTATGAAGACAATCTTATTTGTGTAGTGAAACCTGGAAGAGGACCTGTATACTCAATAGGGTTATTTCTAGGTTTGTATTATACACAGTTTTTCTTTATTTATTGCTAATGTGGGTTTTCTCATTTTCTTTATTTTGAGTAGAAAACTAAGACTTCCAAAGAATTCAGACGTACATAAGTTAAAACAAAGGCCTCCACTTCTCTCACCCTTCCCTAGCTCCTCCTTGGGGTAATACATATCCATTGAGTGGGTTTCTTTCCAGACTCTTTTTCTCTGTAAATGCATGAAACTTTAAGCAGCTTTTCCGTGCCATGTATATTGTCCTATGTCTGACTCTAGCACTAAGTTGTTCTCCATGCCACAAAAGTGAACCTTTGTTTACGCAACCCTTTCCACATTGCTGGACATTTAAGTAGCTTCTGTTTGCTTGCTACTCAAACGATGTTGCAGAGAACATTCTTGGGCATGTGCCTTTGTGGACCTGTGTGTCATTTATGTGCAAGAGTTATTTTTCATCTTCTTACCATGAACATGTGTTCCTTAGATTACTAAAAATCTTATTAAACACATTAAAAGATTCCATTAGATTGTTTCAAATTGCCTGAAGCCACTCAGTTGGCCCACTTTTTTCTCAGGATAAATGAGCTATTCAATAGCACCGCCTTGTAAAGAAATAACCACATATTTTTGAGCCACATATATTTTTACAGATTCATCCTCCCCAAGGAGGTCCAGGGCCACAGATGGGAATCTTGGTTGCAGTTGCCAAATCCTCGGTTGGGGTGGGGGGGCGTGGAATGGAAGTGAGGATTGTCCTTGGATGCCTGTCAACTTTTCACCATCAGGTGACCTGGGGGCCTTTCCTTGGCAGTTGCTGGTTGCTGATCACTCCTGGGAAGGCATCATTGCTGATTCCAGAGGGTAATGGTCTCCCAGGGTGTGGGCTGGCTCCTCTGGAGCTGGGGCCTGAAGGGTTTTCTGGGGGGTACACAGGGTTCCTGGATACAGAGAGGGGCTCCTGGGGTTGTGAGCCAGGCGGAATGGGTCGTCGTCCTGGGCCCAAGCTCTGGGTTTCCAAGCCCCCTAGCCTTTCTCTTCCTCGTGCGTGCAAAGTAGATTTGCACGCACACTTCCTTAGCTTTCAGATGACCACTTCTCTTCTGTGCAGCAATGCACCCATGATGGGAAGTGGACACTGATTGTGGGGATGATCTTCCCCTGGCTCTTCCTGAAGCTGTTCTTAAAAAGGGGATGCTTCGGACAGTTGGTGGGTCCTAGGGTCAGGAACATAGATGTTCTTTCTCTTCACCTCCAGCCCAGGTGGCGCTAGTGGTAAAGATCACGCCTTGCAATGCAGGAAACTTAAAAGATGCAGGTTCAATCCCTAGGTTGGGAAGATCTCCTGGAGAAGGGAATAACAACCCACTCCAGTATTCTTGTCTGGAGAATCCCATGGACAGAGGAACCTGGCAGGCCACAGTCCATGGGGTCACAAAGAGTGGGACACAACTGAAGTGATTGAACACCAGCCCCACCACACAAGCAGTTCAGCTGGCCCACCAGACCAGGGGCTGGACAATCCCATCTCTTGCAGGTAGAGGATGGGGGAAAGTCTTTTCTGGAATTCAGACTGGACTCGAGTGTGAGGCAAAAGCCGAACTCATCATTCCTTTCTCTGGCTGCTCAGTTGCCCATCCCTTCCTATAATGCTGCCAGAACCCTCCTGTGTAATTACTAGGTGCATAATTAATACATGAGAGGCGTCTTCCTAACATATCTGAGCCAGTGCACTGTCTTAAAATGGGATGGGAAGCAGTCCTACAGGCTTCTACATGTCAACCGAAAACGTCCAGTCAGACATTCGCATTGTCAGCCCTGGCCATGCACATTTATATGCTTCTTGGACGCACTGGTCCCATGGAGGGAAGCCAAGAGGTGAGGGAGGGTTCTGAGCTAAGGATGGGAGAGGGTGGGCTTACAGAGGCGGGAAAACCATGAGCTGGGTTCCAGTAAGAGCATCTTCAGAAGGCAGAGGTAGAGTGGGTAGGGAGGCAGACTGGGGATGTCACAAAGAAGCAAATGTTTGTGACGCACCTACTGCATGCCAGGCATTGAGATGCTGTCCCATTTCACACCTGAGATAAATGTCAAGATCTCCCCTCTTACAGGTAGCAACGGGGAGTCCTGCGGTGGTGATGTGACCTGCTGAAGGCCACAGTTAGGGACTCAGTTTCTTCTGATGCCCAAGGCTTAAAGGAAAATCACTCTTGCCGCCATCTTTCTTCTGTGGTTTTCCCATCAGTCCAACAAGCACACCGTTGCTAGGATGAGCGTTCCAGAATCTTGGTTCAGCTCATTCCCTCCAGAGCCTGGCTGGTCCCTACCTCTGCAACCTCACTACCTGTGGCTGGAAACATGTGCCAGTGAAGATACTGGCTGAGACGCTCTCTGAAGTCTCTTCCAGGCCTATGGGTCAGGATTTATGGTTGCAACATATTTACAAATTTCATAAATATTTGTTAATTTATTCTACAGGTTTCTGACTGCCAGTCGGCACAAGTGGCACCCTTGCCCCCAACTGTGACTTCCCACCACTTGGCTGACCAAGCAGGGCCTTCGTGCTCCTTTCCCCGCTCATCGGCCTTAATCAGTCGAGCACTAATCATTAACGAAGCCTAAATAGACTCTAACCCACCCCTATCTTTCCATTTCCCTTACCTCCAGACCTTTCCACCTGCTCGTCTTTCAGCCTTGAATCCTCTCTCTTCCTCTCTTGGTTGGTGGATTCCCACTCATCTTTCAGGATCTCAATTTGGAAGCCCCTCTTTCAAGATGCCTTGGAGCCATTTTCATCCCCAGGTTGGGGTTGGGAGCCCCTCCGATGTCTTCCTATGGCTGGATGACCTGGCCTACCATTCTCCCGTGGTGTGCTGCTGCTGCTGCTAAGTTGCTTCAGTCCTGTCCGACTCTGTGCGACCCCATAGACGGCAACCCACCAGGCTCCCCCATCCCTGGGATTCTCTAGGCAAGAACACTGGAGTAGGTTGCCATTTCCTTCTCCAATGCCTGAAAGTGAAAAGTGAAAGTGAAGTCGTTCAGTCGGGTCTGACTCTTAGCGACCCCATGGACTGCAGCCTACCAGGCTCCTCCATCCATGGGATTTTCCAGGCAAGAGTACTGGAGCGGGGTGCCATTGCCCGTGGCGTGCACCAGTGAACATATGTGAAGGTGACTTTAAACTATAAAGTGCCATTCAAGCGTTCCTTCTTCTTGTCCTCTTTTCTCTCTTCTTCTTGTTCCTTCTTACTTCCACCCATCTTCCTCTTCCTTGTTTAGCAGAGGTGCTTCGTCTGAGGGCTTGTGGAAGGGTGGGTGGCACTCCCCACGTTTGGGTAAATGTGTATGTTTCTGGGGATGAGGTCCAGAGCTTTCCTCAGCACCTCAGGTGTCCTTGACCCAAAAAAGGTTAAGCATCACCATAAATTTTCTTGATACAAATGGGGAGCGAGATGAAGCAGGCTTATTCTTTAGTTCATTACCATTCTCTCTGTCCTGCTTTGTCTTTCTAGAACATGGACACGGACTTCAAACTTTTAAATCTGGATTGAAGCAATACTGGAAGCACTAAAGTTCAACCTCAAAGCAACTTCTTGCTTCAGTGCTGTTTGTCCCCAGGAAGGCAGTTCCAAGAAACAGTGCTTCCTTTAGAGGCCAGGGAGGGACTTCCCTGGTGGGCCAGGGGCTAAGATTCCTCACTCCCAATGCAGGGGACACAGGTTCAATCCCTGGCCAGGGAGCTAGATCCTGCATGCTGCAACTCAGATCCCACATAGTTGTTGGTGTTAAGTTGTGTTCAGTCACTACGTCGTGTCTCTTTGCAACCCCAGGGACTGTAGCCCACCAGGCTCCTCTGTCCATGGGATTTCCCAGGCAAGAATACTGGAGTGGGTTGCCATTTCCTTCTCCAGGGGATCTTCCTGACTCAGGGATCGAACCTGAGTCTCCTGCATTGGCAGGATTCTTTACCACTGAGCCACCAGGGAAGCCCCAAGGCCCCACACACTGCAGTGAAGCTCAAAGACCCGGTGTGCCACAACTAAGACCCAGAGCAGCCAAATAAATAAACAATAAATAAAAGAAATATTTTAAAAAAATAAATAAATGCTGGGTAGAGTGAGGCCTGAAAGGCCAGGTTCCCTGTGTGGCTTGATTTTCCAAGGGCTCAGTCGAGACAAGCAGGTGATGAGCAGGACTGGCCCCAAGGAAGGACCAGAGTTACAGCCCCTAGTGCCCCTGGGGAGAGCTGCCTTCCTGCCTCATGGGCCCAGCATTACCAACTGCTTCCTCCCAACGAGACCTGAGGCTCTTGTGAGAAGCGATCACTATCACTCAGTTTAATGCCCGTTTAATATATATTTCAAGATAAAGACTGAGGATTCATGGGTTCGGCCTGTGAAGGTGCAGCATAAATGTGTGAAAATAAAATATCTCCTGACCTCGCCATCAGAGACATAGATTTTATTTATTTTCTTAGGAGTGTCTGGTGAGGTTTCTTTCTTTCTTCCTTTCCCTTTTTTCTCTTTTCTTGGTGGTGGTGGTTGTTGTCATAGCTCAGCAGGGCATTAAATTTAGGGAGCAGTCTGATCTGTCATAGCCAGAGCCGGCAGGAGAGGGGAAGATGTGACCTGGAGATACAGGCCTCTGTGTTTCGTAATAAATCCCTTGATCTGCAGCTGGAGCCCTGTGGGAAGGCTCAGGCATTAGCCTGCCCTGAACAGAAGCGTGGAGTCATAGAAACAGCGTCATTGTAACACTCTCAGGGAGCTCACAGAGGCTCCCTTAGTGTAGGGTCCCCCAAAGCAGATTGAGCTAGGAGAGGTTTGGGGAAGTGGGACAGGGGAGGGAAGGAAGCTCATCTAGGGTGAGTTCACTTGAGCAGGTTGCCTCTGTGGGCAAGGGGGACGCCACCCACTTGAGGAGGAAGTCGGGGCATTTATTCATGGACTCCTGTTCCCACTGGTGAAGGACCACGCTCCAGGGTGTTTTTGGCTTCTGGGACACAACGCCCTGCTACCTCCAATGGTTTTCCGTCTACTTTTGGGGATCCTCTTGTGTTGCTGTTCAGTCCCTCAGTCGAGTCCTACTCTTTGTGACCCCATGGACTGCAGCACACCAGGCTTCCCTGTCTATCACCAACTCCCAGAGTTTGCACAAATTGAGTGAGTGATGCCATCCAATCACCTCTTCCTCTGTCACCCCCTTCTCCTTTTGCCTTGAATCTTTCCCAGCATCAAGGTCTTTTCCGATGAGTCAGCTCTTTGCATCGGGTGGCCGAAGTATTGGAGCTTCAGCTCCAGCACCAGTTCTTCCAATGTATATTCAGGACCGATTTCCTTTAGGATTGATTGGTTTCACCTCCTTGTAGTCCAAGGGACTCTCAAGAGTCTTCTCCAACACCACAATTCAAAAGCATCAATTTCGGCGCTCAGCCTTCTTTATGGTCCAACTCTCGCATCCATCATTAAATGTAGAAGTACCCGAGGACTCGGTCGCATCCCTGTTTCTTTGGTTGTCTACACAATCATCTTACACTATTTAATTCATCTGCTCCCTTGGCTTTAGTTCACCTATGTACTCCTGACTCTGTCATTGCCAGCTTGCACAGACTCCGAGTTGTGCCCCCAAATGTCACCTGCATCCCTAGATATTTGTCAAACACCACCCCCGGCTCTGGAGCCTGAGGAAGGGGGAGGGATCGCATCAGAGGATGAGCTCAGGGAAGGGTCTGCTTAAAATAGAGAAGACTGACAGCAAAGGAACCCGTGGCTCATCCTTTTCAGTTACTTCCTTGTAAACAGCGATGAGCACCTTGCCTTTTTCTTGGCAGTCTAATCACTACGAACTCCCCTCTGGTGGGTACTTTTTTTAGAGCATAATAGAAGGTGTGATATCTTGTGAGAGGCGCCAGAAACACTCAGAGCATGGCAGCTCTGGGACTGAAGGAGGAGGTGACAAGTTCCTGGGAATATTAAAGATTAACACCAAATACTTTGTTGCTATTTAACTCTCTGACGATTCATGTTGCTGGCGTGGAAAGAGAACATTTCTTTCCCTCCCTTTTGTTTATGCCTTCCCTTCTCTGTTCTGGGGATCCAGAAGCTGTGGATGTCAGATGCCAACTCCTTAAGGGCTGAAATGGTTTTATATAATACCAGAGAGGGGGAGCCTACAAAATGAAGAAAGAATCTAATTCAGCGCTTGGCCTGCGATGGAACTGGAAGGGAGGGTGGGGGGAAGAGCGGTCTTAAAAATAGCTCATTCGGAGAGAAGAATGCGGCTTGTCTCCCAGCGGCAGGCAGGCGCAACCCTTGGGTGAATTATAGGAACCTACTGTAGGGCTGAGCGATCGCTTTTGAAATGTTGATCATGGCTAAAAGGAGATGCGTGAAGGGAAGGCTGCCGGTGTCTGAGTGCCTGACGCGGGGAGTGACCTTTGGCAACGGATGGGGCTCTCAGGCCCAGTTCCACTGCCTCCACAGGCAGCATGCCACTTGGATATGTACGCCCGGAGCCCTGAGGCCAGTTCTTTATGCAGCTCCCTGCACGGAAACTCCAAGCCTTCCCGCAGGGGTACCCAGGTCTCCTAAGGAGATGAGGGAGAGGTGAAGACAGAGAAGGAAGAGAGAAGGTGGAGACAGGAGGTGATGGTGAGCATCTCAGACACACACAGAATCAAGGGACAGAAGTCCACAGGGAGAAGCAGAGAGAAACCAGACAGACACAGAGACAGAGGGAAGAAGGACGATCGGCAGTGGCTCTGCTGCCCAGTGATGAGAAGGCACGTGACGCAGCCCTGTTCCCCCTCTCCCCCCGCCCCAAGTCTGCAAGGATGCCGTCTTCCTTCTCATGCTCCGGCGCCTCACTGAGCTTGCAAGAGAAGCCACAGCTGATTGTGCCTCATGGTCATCTCCGCTTCTAGTGGCCCACTCCCATGAAGAGACTGCAGTCCCTAGGATCACTGCAGGCGTTCATTGCAGACCTCTCCCTCTGTGGGCGGGCCACCAAGGTCTTAGCTTCTGTGCCTAGTGCATTGAGGCATCTCTGGGTCAGTCCCCTTTGTTTTCCCTTCAACTGATGACGACCCCAAGGGCCTCATCTATACCTCCCTCAGGCTTCCCCAAACTGGGAAGTGACCCCTGATTCCTTCTTCCCTGGCCCAAGAAGGCATGTATGCAAACAGACCAGGTGACCAAGAGCTCCTCTGATAGCATCGTGCCCATCTAAACCCATAAGGAAGAGGAGGGGGAGAGGCCAAGCGCCCTGGGCTGCATCCTGGGTGTCTGGCATGGAACCACTATGGTGGCCCCCTGCCCACACTCCCTCAGCACTCATCAGTCAACAGATGCAGGTTCTGATCCCAGGCATGCCTGGCTCTGCCTGAGGACTTTGACCCCAAGTGCATTTGGCTTCGGGAGCAGACCTGAGCCAACGGCTGCAGATAAATCCTCCATCCACCTCATCTCCTGGATGGCACAACTCTGAGGTCTGTCGACACAGCTTCCCAGAGCACCCCAAGTGCCCACGTCAGTGCCCTGCCCGTCAACACCCCTGTGTCGTTTTACCTATCCCGTCCCACTTCTCCCACTGCTCGCCTGTAGCTTTCTAGGGGTGGCCTTCCAGTGACCCAGGTGGTCTCCGATTCCAATCCTTAGGGCAACACCCACCCCCAAGAAAGGGTCTGTACAGTTACAGCCGTTTTCTCCCAGGGCTGTGAACAGGCTGGACTCCGTCACTGCCATGGAAGGCGTCACACCTCATTCTCGTCTGGGTTGCCCAGAGACCACCCAGGGACCTTACTGGAGTCAAAATGTGTCTCTACGAGTGCCGAGCAGGAGCTGCCGTAATCGATAAATAGAAGCCCCCATCCTTCTCATTTGGGGCATCATGGGACACCGAACTGAGTTCCCTGCACTGGGGCAGAGGGCTCCTGCAAGTTATTATTTTCATCAACAGATGAATGGATCAAAGAGATGTGGTACATATATACAATGGGATATTATTCAGACAGAAAAAGGAACAAAATTGGATCATTTGTGGAGACGTGGATGGACCTAGCATCTGTCATACAGAGTGAAGTGAGCCAGAAATAGAAAAACAAATACCATGTATTAATGCATTTATGTGGAATCCGGGAAAACAGTACTGATGAACCCGTCTGCAGGAATAGAGACTCAAATGTAGAGCATGGACTTGTGGACACAGCAAGGGAAGGAGAAGGGGTGATGAACGGGGAGATTAGAACTGACATGTACACACTATTTTCTTTCTTTTTTTTCTTGCTGAAAGAGCAAATAAATATAAGCTTTGGAGTCAGACCAAAGAAACAAATAATAATACAGTAGAGAAATAAGAAAATCGCGGGAAAAGAGTAATCACGGTTATTTCTGTAGTTTGACAGACATACCATGAGAACTAACAACTCAAATTAAGACAAACGCCCTTGAAGCAAACCCTGAACTTGGAGTGAGCAGACCTGGCCTATCTCGGTTCTTCTCAAACTCTGGATGCCAGTGGTCATGTGCGAGGCGGGTGCAGGCAGTAGAAATGTGGGGAGTGACGGCCGCCACCTCCACATTTAAGGAGGCAGATTCTGGAAAGAGCGATCCTCCTAAGAGACGTGGCCGTGTCTGGGCAGAGCCTGGTTGCTGAGGGAGACGGGCTGGAGTTGAGTCTCTGCTCCACCATGCCCTGGCTGTGCTGCTCCGCACCAGAGATGTAACCTCTCTGAGCCTCAGTTTCCCCACCTGTAAAATGGGGGCCATAGCAGCTCAGGAAATTGTCATGAAGTTAAAAATAACTTCATGCAAAGTTCAGCAGCTGATATCAAGTATAGCCCACCGCCCCCCACTTTCGTCTTCTTTGTCCTCCTCCTCCGAGGGAACCACCCCCTGACGGAGGGCAGGTTGAGGGTAAAAGGAAGTGTGTCCAGCCACACAGCCAGGGCTCAGGACCGCCGGACACCATGGCTCCCACACACAGCCCGTCTGCATCCGTGGGTGTGGGAAAGAGACATAAACGCAGACGGGCATCAAACACGAGTTAGACATGCCATTCCGCGCCACCGACACATTTCAAAAGTGCACATCACAAGGCTCTTGTGGAAGTCCTGGCGGGCAGCCAGGGTCAGACCACAAAAGGAAGCTGGTTCCCCGCCGGGAGCAGCCGGGTGGCCAGGCGTGGCCAGGGCTCCACGTCACCGCAGAGTGCGGGGCTCAGCTGGGCTTTCCTGCCCTCCCTTCCGCCCTTTCTCCGGTGGGCCCTGCCACCAACAGCTTGGGTGCTGGTGCTCTGGCCAGCAAGGAAAGCCAGCTTTCCCCGGACCCTTCCCCATGCCCCCGGGGTGGGGGTTGCCAAGCCCGGGCGGTGTACACAGGGCTCTCCACGAGGCCCTGCAGCCCTCGGGACACCAGCCTGGCGCCTCCTCCCCTCATGGTACCAAGGAGAGGCTTCTTCTGTCCACAGTTGGTAGAAGTCACATCCTGTCTGTGGCCTCAAGGTCTGAGAGGCAGCCACAGGCCGAGAGGTGGCAGGAGGTCTCTTGAGGCGGATGGCCTACGTCAAACCTCATTCCCGGCAGACAATCTGCAAATATTTACTGAGGGGCTGCTCTGTAGCTGCTCTGTGCCCCCGTCTGCAGGGCAGACAGAGATGCCCTGTAACAGACAAGGGGCTTGTGTTCCAGCTGGGGAGGCCAGACTGACTCTCGGAAACCAGGGGTCCTGTTGATCCCGAGCTATGCTTGTAACACTCCAGTGTGTGGGGAGGTGCAGACCAAACTCAGAGATGCTGGGCTTACTCTTGGGGCCCCAAGGAGGCTGGAGAAGAGTCCTGGTTTGGCCCGAGGACTGTCCTCCACGCAGCACTAAACGCATGGAGTTCGCAGATGGGTCCCCTGTGGTCTCTGGCTTCCTGCCTTACTCTCACTGGACATTTTACCCCATTTCTTCATCCCCACATAAGTTTGATCCTTTCCAACTAAGCACAAAAATATCCTTGCAAGTGAGGTCCTGCTATTCTGGTTTTGCCAAGGAGAAAGCTGAGGCTTATGCAGTCAGGATGCAAACAGGATGCGTGCGTGTGTGTTAGTCACTCAGTCGCGTCTGCCTCTTTGCGACCCCATGAACTGTAGCCTGCCACGTTCCTCTGTCCCTGGGATTCTCCAGGCAAGTGGGTTGCCATGCCCTCCCCTCCAGGGGATCTTCCCCACCCAAGGGTTGAACCCGCATCTCCTACGTCTCCTGCATTGGCAGGCATGTTCTTTACCACTAGCGCCACCTGGGAAGCCCCATCAAACAGGATACCTTCCACCGATAGCACTGTGCTTCTGTGGAGCCCCTCAGCTCCATTTTCTTATGCGTCCAGTGACAGCTTGTCTCCCACCTAACTCTCCCTCATCCAGGGGCCCTGAACATGGTTGGCCACACAGTAGCTTCTGGGTGAATTAATTTCACCAGTGAGTTTCCTCCTGACTCAGAGCTGAGCTCCCTGTACTGAGGGATCGAGTATTTGTGCCAGGGAAACAGAAGGGGGCGGTCACTGCGAGGCTGAGGTGCAGATGTGGGGGTGGGGAGAACCTGGGGCCTTGGAGGCTGGAAAGGGGGTCCTAGGAGGTCGGAGATGGACATAGAAAAGGAGAGGGAGGCAGGCAGAGACAGGCTTCTGCTGGGCCTCCTCTGTGCAGAGGGAACTCCTAAGATCTAGGGGAAGGCAAACCCTGACCATGTTGTGATGTTCTTTTTGACAAAACTGCCTTTTAGGTAAATACGTTTTGGGGCCAGTCTCACTGAATTAACTATCTAGGTCATTTGAATTTCTTCTCCAGGAAATAATTACGGCCTTTGGGAAATGTAAAGTGTACGGCAGCCCTGTGAGCGGACAGGAAGCGCCAGCCTCTCTCTCTCTGCCTGCGCCACCGCCTTCCCTTTCTGTGTGACCCAGGGAACTGAATTAGCAGTGGCTCCCGTCTCCGGGGTCCAGCGTGGCTTTGGATCCCTCTGTGGGGGGAAGTCCCTGGGGCGTTCGAGGTAGCTTTCTGCTCATGAGGGAAAGGAGATGCATGTTCTTTTCCGTCTATGAGGGCAGTGACTACCTTCCAGGCAGCAAATTTTTTATTTTTTGGGGAAAATAACATTCTGTAGATACCCTCTCCAATTCTAGAAGGTGAAACAAAGCAGCGAGGAGTGTCGTTACCCTGCTACGGCATTAGGGGGACTCACGCTGCGGCTTCATGGCGCAAGACAAGACAAAAGCTCTCAGGCCAGAGTTGGGGAGTGGGATGCTGGTGGGGGCAGCTGCGTAGCTTTGATTACAGAAATGAAATGTTGTAGGCGAGCAGCTGCCAGCCCCTTTTCTGGCTGGGGGATGTGGGAAGCCACTGAGAACATGAGAATGGTTCCTCTTCATCACGAAGTGTCAGATGAGGAGGCGGTGTTGTCCGAGGGGAAAAGCAACCACCTTTTGCATCAGAACAAGGCTGGCCTTTCCCCAAACCCCTGGGGAGGCAGAGAGGGGAGATGGTGGCAAAGTTCGCAAGGGGCTTTCTGTTCCTCTGCTAGGACAGCCCTAACAAAGCACTGCAGGGTGGGTGGCCTGAACAACAGAAATTAATTAATTTCACAGTTTTCCTCACCATTCTGGAGGCCAGAAGTCCAAGAGAAAGGTGTCAGCTGGGTTGCCTTCTCTCTCTCCGCGTTTGTAGTTGGCCACCCTCTGCCTCTGTTCTCACACGGCTTTTCCTTGTTCAGGTCTATGGTCTAACCACTTCCTGTTATAGGACGCCACCAGTCAAGCTAAAGTAGGGCCCACTATGTGCCTTACTTTCACCTTCATTACATCTTTCAAGGGCCGATCTCCATAAAAGGTCGCAGCTGGGGCTTCCCTGGGGGTCCCGTAGCTAAAACTCTGAGCTCCCAATGCAGGGGGCCTGGGTGTGATCCCTGGTCAGGGGAGAGATCCCACATGTCACAAGTAAGTGTTTGCATGCCAGCAATTAAAGATCCCACGTGCTGCAAAGAAGATCAAAGATCTTCTAAGATCTCTACTAAGACCAGGCACAGGCAAATAGACAAATATTTTAGAAACAAACAAAATCCCTCAAAAAGGTCAAAGTGTGGGGAACTAGAGATTACAATTTCAACATACAAATTCTGAGGAAGACAAAATTCAGTCTCAGGTTTCCTGAGTGCCGAAGAATTGATGCTTTTGAACTGACTGTGGTGTTGGAAAAGATTCTCAAGAGTCCCTTGCACTGCAAGGAGATGAAACCAGTCAACCCTAAAGGAAACCAGTCCTGAATATTCATTGAAAGGACTGATGCTGAAGCTGAAGCTCCAATACGACATGAAGAACCGACTCATTGGAAAAGACCCTGATGCTGGGAAAAACTGAAGGCAAAAGGAGGAGAAGGGGAAGACAGAGGATGAGAAGGTTGGATGGCATCACCGACTTCATAGACATGAGTTTGAGCAAGCTCCGGGAGATGGTGAAGGACAGGGAAGCCTGACATGCTGCAGCCAATGGGGTCGCAAAGAGTCGGACATGACTGAGTGACTGAACGACAGGCTTCCTAGGTGGGAAGGTGGAAGCCAAGTGACTGGGGAGTCGAGGGGAGATGACTGCTGATGCTCAGAGAGGTTAGGACCTCCTGGGGGACTGGGTCATCCTGACTGAGCTCCTTGACCACAGGACACCCAGGGGCCCAAGGGTGAGCTCACCACGAGGAAGGGAGGCCTGAGCTGGTGAGCCTGGCTCACCAGCATTGGAGTCTAGAGGCTGGTGAGTGTGGGGGGAGAGGAGCAGGGCGGGTAGGAAGGCAGGGTGGGAGCTGCGGTTGGATGTTCCTCTCACTGCACACACAGAGCAGGCTAAACATATGTGAATGTGCATCAAAGAACTGCCACCCTGGAGCCCAAGCTGAGGCATCCCAGCTGTGGGGAGGTTTGTGTGAGCCAGGCTGCTGTGCACAGCTGAACCAGCTGCAGACGGCATGTTTGTATTCTAGGGCCACATGGCTGTGTGTGAGCACTGCATTTCTGGAGCCGGGGGGCAGCCTGCACAGTAGGGCAGTGTGGATCTGACCCCGAGTCTGCCCACCCCTTCAGGACCAGTCTTCCGTGATGATACCATGTGGCAGCCGCAGACGCAATTACCAGGAACAAGACTGGGCAGACTCTCGCTCTCTTTCCACCAGGCATTTCAAGGCAAGACTGAACTCTTAAGTCTGTAAGGCCGAAGGATACTGGGAGATGGGGATAGAGAATGTCCAGGGAAGGAATTTTCTTCCAGATGATGTGGAAAGGCGGGAGATGGGTGATCAAAGAAAAGAAGAGAGATGACTGGTTTGTATCCCAAGTTGGGTGAGTGGGACGTACCAGTTGTGTTAAGATCCCTCTGGGAAGAGGGGACACCTTTTATGGGTGAGGTTTTAAAAATGTGCACTTTTGTGCTTGCTTTCGCAGCACATATACTAAAATTGGAGCAATACAGAGAAGATTAGCATGGGCCCTGTGCAACAATGACACGCAGATTCGTGAAGTCTTCCATATTTTTTGATATATGGCAGAAATCAACACAATATTGTAAAGCAATTATCCTCCAATTAAAAATAAATGAATTTATTTTGAAAAATCTGCACTTCTGACACCATAAAACTCCTAGAAGAGCTCATAGGCAAAACATTCTCTGACATAAAACATACCAATGTTTTCTTAGGTCAGTCTCCCAAGGCAATAGAAATAAAAACACAAATAAACAAATGGGACCTAAGCAAACTTACAAGCTTTTGCACAGCAAAGGAAACCATAAACAAAACAAAAAGACAACCTAAGGAATGAGAGAAAATATTTGCAAAGATGTGACCAACAAGGGCTTAGTTTCCAAAATAAATAAGCAGCTCATACAACTGAACAACAACAAAAACTCAATTGAAAAATGAGCAGAAGACCTGAATAGATATTTCTTCAAAGAAAACATACAGATGGCCAAAAGCACATGAAAAGATGTTCAATGTTGCTAATTATTACAGAAATGCAGATAAAAACTAGAATGAGGAGCTACCTCACAGTGGTCAGAATGGCCATCATTAAGAAGTCTCCAAACAATGAAAAAAGATGGAGAGCATATGGAGAAAAGGGAACTCTCTTACACTGTTGGCTGGAGTATACCTTGGTATAGCCACTATGGAAAACAGTATGGAGTTTCCTCAAAAAACTAAAAGTAGAATTACCATATGATCCAGCAATCCCACTCCTGTGCATATATCCAGACAAAAGCAAAATTCCAAAAAGATACATGTACCTTTGTGTTCACTGCAGTACTATTTACAACAGCCAAGACATGGCAACAACTAAGCGTCCACCGACAGAGGAATGAATAAAGAAGATGCTGTACATACATACAATAGAATATTACTGAGCCATAAAAAGAATGAAATAATGGCCTGGATGGAACTAGAGATTATCATACTAAGTAAAGTTAAGTCAGAAAGAGAAAGACAAATGCCAGATGCTATTACTTGTATGTACAATCTGAAATATCACACAAATGAACTTCTCTACAAAACAGACTCACAGACATAGAGAGTAGACTTATTGTTGCCAAGGGATGGACTGGGAATTTGAGATCACCAGATGCAAATTAGGATCGATAAACAACAAGATCCTACTGTATAGCACAGGGAACCATAATGGAGAAGAATGTGAAAAAGAATGTGTGCGCTGTGCTCAGTCACTTCAGTCGTGTCTGACTCTTTGCGATGCTGTGGACTGTAACCCCCCAGGCTCCTCTGTCCATGGGATTCTCCAGGCAATGATACTGGAGTGGGTTGCCATGCCCTCCTCCAGGGGATCTTCCTGACTCAGGGACTGAACCCACGTGTCCTGCATCTCCTGCATTGCAGGTGGAGTCTTTATCCACTGAGCCACCTGGGAAGCTCATATATATGTATAACTGAGTCACTTTGCTGTACAGCAGAAATTAACACATTATAAATCACCTATGCTTCAATAAAAGAGAAAAAAATCTGCATTTATGGATCTTGGTTCAAATTATGACTCATCATACATCCAAAGGCACATGTTTTTACCAGTGTGCACTCATCAACAGGCAAAGATTCTTGTGCAGGCACTGTGGTGGGCACAGAGAAGTCCTGGCCCCCAGTGACTTATTAATGAAGGAAGAGAGACCTGAATCATTCTGTCAACTCTGCCCCAGATCCGAGTCGGCTGTCTTCAGGGAGAAAACCCTCTGACTTAGGGTGAGTTTCTCAGAAGCAGGCTCAGAGACAGGGATCGTGGGAAATGGATTTATTTGGGTGGTGCTCCCAGAGGGAGAGGGCTGAGGGAGCAGGGCTGTGAACCCAGGCACAGCTCTGCAAGATCACACCTCAGAGTTTATGGGCTTTCCTCGTTCCCAGTCAGTCAGTCCTTGGCTAAGGGACTCCTGGGAGGTCAGAAACTTCCAGGCACGCAGAGCTTTTTGCTCTTGTGGGCAGAGGGCTGTGGCAGCCCGTAGACTGTCCTCCCAAGTGAGTGGTGGGTGTGGACCTGGAGGAACCCACTGCTGGGGGAGGCATGCACAGAAAGGGTCGAAGGACCGCCTCTGGGGGTGGGCAGAGCTCTGTCTACCGTCCCTCTTCAGGCTGAACAGCTCCCATACCTCACGTTGACTCTTCCCCCAGAACTGTTTTAAGATCTGATTCAGTGGAGGGGGGTGACACGGGTCAGAACCACCCAGGCTGAGGGTGACTCCTTAATCCCCCAGCTTTGTGACCTTGAGCAAATGACTTTGACCTTCACTTTCCTCCTTGGCAAGAGGGGAACAGTAATTCCTGCCTCCCAGGGTGGCTGTAGAGATAAACGAGGCAGAGCCTGCTAGGCACCTGCCCCCTGCTTGGCGGGCAGCAGGAACCTGGGAGATGCCAACTTCCTGCCGTTCCTTCCCCTCCCTCCTTTGGTGAAGAACCTATTTCGCGGTGAGTGCCAGGTCTGTTGAAAAGTCCCGGCGACCTGCTCGTTTTGTTTATGTACCGCTCTGTGGAAGGTAACAATTTAGATGGCAAATTGCACTGCCAGACTCAGGGAGTTGGTGTATTAATTCCTGACTATTTACTGTGACAGGTTTAAAGCGCAATATGTCAGGGAGCGCTGGGGCTCCCGCTCCACGGCACATGGAATTGCAAAGCCAGACAAACTTCCTGCTTCCCGGGAGCATCAAGCATCTCAGAGTGCTGCAAGTCTCCTCTGCTCAGGGGGCTGGGAGCGCCCAAGCGGGCAGATTTCATCCCGGTTCCTCTCCCAGCCACTCCCAGGCTTATGGGTGCAGCGGTGCGAGAAACCATACTTTCTTCCTTGGAGGAGCACAGACAAGCCCCTCCCCAAGCTGGGCAGCTCTGTAGAGTTTGGGTGTGGAGTGAAAGTGCCACCTAGGTAGCTCTGTTTGGTGCCTGTCTCAGTCAGGCCATGGAGGCACTGGTGGCCTGGGAGAAGGCGCTAATGGAGTTCCCCTCTCTCCCTCCGTGCTGACCTCAAGCAAACATCTGTGTTAGCTGGCGCTGGCCCCATTCTGCAGGTCAGAACACTGAAGCTTAAGCAACCTCTCACAGCCCACGAGAGGCAGAATCCAGCACTGAGCTGCTATCTTCCTGGCTTCCTTTCTGGGAGACCCCAGGTCACCCTGCAAGTCCTGCCTCCCTGCACTGCTGCCCCCAGGCCTATACGTGAGGGTCCTTCCTACATCACATAGGTTTCCTAAAGAGATAGAGGAGGGACTTCCCTGGTGGTCCAGTGGTTAAGAACTCGCCTTGCAATGCAGGGGACATGGGTTCGATCCCTGGTTAGAGAAGTAAGATCCCACACGCCACAGGGTGACTATGTTCACACACTTCAGTGAAGATCCCATGTGCCTCAACTAAGACCTGATGTAGCCAAAAACATAAATAAATGTTAAAATAAAATAAAGAGATTGAGGAGCTCCATGTGTGCCTCCTGCTTCCACCCTCCTGATGCTGCCTTTTTCTGTCCTCTGCCCGCTCCCCCACAGGGGGAAAAAAAATCGTTATAGAGTAATTTGATGAATGCCTTTTATTCCTTGGGCATGAGCTTGGAGTGTCAGCCTTTACCTTGAGCAGCGTATTAAAGCATTTCTTCCCAACACATTACTTAATAATGAAGGGGAGAACATTCTCGTCACCAGAATTTCTCATTATGCTTAAAAGCACGCCCACACCTTGGAGTCATGGGGAAGTGACTGTGTAGGAGAGTACCGGGCACCTAGTCAATCCACAGTTGCTGTTCATGACTATCGACTCTGTAGGGAGAGAGGGGTGCTATTTGGTGTCTTCGCTGACTTGGAGGATGTACTTCATGATAAACTGGGACTCACTTGTGGAAATGTAACAGCACACAAAGGTTCTCTCTGTCCAAAGAGGAGTAGTTTGGGAAACACCCACAAGAACTTTCTGCCATTATAGGAGATTTCTCTAACATGCACTATCTGACACAGCAGCCACCGGACACATGTGGCTGCTGAGCCCTTGATGCGTGATGAGTACAGACAAGAATCTGCATTTGTAACCCTAGTTTAGATAAGGACCTTAAGTTTAGATAGGCACGCGTGGCAGGTGGCTACTGATTCACAGAGTACAGAGGTAGTCTCCTTTTGTTGTGACTTATGGGTGGGCTTCCCTGGTGGCTCAGACGGCAAAGAATCTGCCTGCAATGTGGCAGATGGGAATGGAGAGAGGAATGGCTATTCACTCCATGCCTGGAGAATCCCATGGACAGAGGAGCCCGGTGGGCTACAGTCACTGGGGTTGAAAGAGTCAGGCACGACTGAATGACTTCCACAGCACACATGGGTAGTGCATGTGAATAACCATGAAGAGCACACATGAATGCTCTGCAGTGAGTTACTGCTAGAACATACATCTTAGTGAAGTTAAGAAACACAGCGGGGAGAGGGGGTTCGTAAAGATATTGTGGATCATTCCTTGGAGGTGACGTGCCTAAGACATAAATACTCCTAAGTGGCTTCTGCCTTCCAAATTAAGGAAGGATTTCTGCCTGAAGGACCATGATGATCACCTCTGTTTAAGTGAAGCTGGTGATCTCAGCCTCAAACCGAAACAGGAAATGAAGGCATTTTGGCCCCATGGAATCCAAATGGGCAAGTCTCCACTGATGTTCCTGGCTGCTTTCCAGGGATGAATTATTTCAAGAGAGGCAAGTATCCTGGGGTAGATGGAATAGGCCAACTCCTATCTCTTTTCTTGAAGCTTCTGTGTCAAACCCTATTAAAATATGAAGAGGACCTTTCTGCCAGAAGGCCAGATGTCTACCCTAAAATAAACCTGCAAGGGGAGCCTTTCAGAAATGTGAATAGCCAGTGACACTTTTAGACGCAAGCTCTCAGAATGCGGTGTGTTTGATAACACAGGGACAGATGACTCAGAAGAGTGACCTGCATCGTCGAAACTGCAGGTGCTGTGAACACTGTCCTTTATCATGTGGTCAGAGAGGGTGGACCAACTGGCCCAGGGAGTGATCCCGCAGAAGAGAGTTAGGAGGTGCAGGGAGGGGAGGGGGTGGAGTACGACGGGAAGCAGGGACTGAGCGCTGCACAAGGACAGCAGAGACCAGTCAAGGCCAGGGGACCCGAGGGCGACCCAACCCAGCCAGTTATATTTTCCAATTCTCCCAGTCTCTTGAATGAACAACTACCCTCTATGCTAAGAGGAGGTTGCCCCTGTGGATCATTTAGGGAAATTGTGACAGTTACAGTCTCCTTGGGAAGGGATTACAAGTACAAACTCAACCTTGTATGTAGGAAACAAGAATCAGGGCCAATGGAAGGCTTGATTTCAGAGCAGTCAGAGACAGTCCGCTGCATTCCAGGTACCATCACTCCAGACCATTTCCTGATCACTTCTCCTTGAGTCACTTAGCACACAGCATTCTGTGCCTCACCTTCCAAAAATATCTACTGTCATCTAGATTTCTAAAAACTTCCTCTTATTCATTACATTACCTACAGATTTAAGAATCCTCCCCATATGGTCACAGGACTTGACTCAAGAGCCTCGAGGAAAGGAGGTAGGAAGGGGTGTGAGAGATAAGGACGAGAGAGGCGTGGCTGTCTTCCGGTTGCTCCTGCTAGAGTAAGGGAGATGGGATGGCAACCAACAATTATAACATCATGCAGTGAAGGTTTAAACAAAACTAACACGGTGTATCCTGGAGCTCAAAGGAAAGGATGACTAACTGGGGAGCAGGAAGCAGAAGGTGAGATAAGAGAAGAGAGCTACAGAGGTGTAGCAGCTTAGTAGGTCTTGAAAATAAGTAGTAGGCCAGAGAAAGGCAAGGCGGCCTTTCTGGTGAGGGTGCAGAGGGTGCGGAGGGCGCAGGCACAGAGATGGTGGCTAAACGGAGTACTGTGGCCTGCAGTGGGGGGTGCAGTCCTCATGAGCCGAGGCTGGGGAAGGAGACGCAGTGGACCAGACAGGGCTCTGGGTGTGAAGTGGGGGGACCACAGCCTGATCTCCCAGTTACTGGGAAACAGCAGAGGTCTTTGAACAGGAAATTTTATGGTTTTGTTTTTGGGGACTGGAACTGGGTATTCTTCCTTCTTTACCTGCCCGTGGTTATAAGTGTAAGTTACAGTAAAAGTAAGACCCGTGTATCACTCCCATAATTTCATATCCCCCTTCCACCTGCTGAAGGGAAAGACCCCACCCCAAATGTAAGTTGGTACAGCCTCTAGGGAAAACAGTTCCTCATAAAACTAAAAACAAAGTAACCATATGATCCAGCTATCCCACCCCTGGGCACATACCCAGGCAAAACTATAATTCAAAAAGATACAGGCACTCCTATGTTCATGGCAGCACTGTCCACAAAGCCAAGATGTGGAAGCCATCTAAATGTCCAGCGGCAAATTAATGGATAAAGAGGATGTGGTACATACATACTTTGGAAAACTACTCAGCTGTAGAAAAGAATGAAATAATGCCATTTGCAGCAACATGGATGCAACTAGAGATGATCGCAGTAAGTGCAGTAAGTCAGAGAGAGAAAGACAAATAAATACCAAATGCTATCACTTTTATGGGGAATGTAAAATATAACACAAATGGCCTGTCTATGAAACAGAAAGAGATTCACATACATAGAGAACAGACTTGCGGGTGCCAAGGGGGAGGAGTTGGGGGAGGGATGGAGTGGGAGGTTGGGGGTGGCAGATGTTAAGTTTTTATACATAGAATGGATAAACAACAAAGTCCTACTATACTATATGTAATATCCTTTGATATAACAGAACATTGTAAAGTAATTATATTCCAATAAGAAATACCCTATGATAAACCATAGTGGAAGAGAATATTTTTTTAAAAATGTACGTGTACGTATAACTGAATCACTTTCCTATAGAGTAGAAATTAACACAACATTGTAAATCAGCTATACTCCAATAAAAATATTAAAACTGAAGGTCTTAATTTTTTAAAAGAAGTTTAAGGACTTCCCTGGTGGTCCAGTCGCTAAGACTCCATGCTCCCAATGCAGCGGGCCTGGGTTCGATCCCTGGCCAGGGAACTAGATCCCACCTGCTGCAACCAAGATCTGATGCAAGCAAATAAATGAATATTAAAAAAGAAAGAAGTTTAATGTTCACAGCCAAACTTCTCTTTCAGTTTCAGAGCCCCTCCCCCCCCCCCGCCCCCGCTTTCTTCTCAGAGCATGGGACTAGATTTGAGACTATTAACCAAAAACTTTGCTGGGCTGAAACACTGCGGGAAGCTTGTTTCGCCTCCCCTGAAGCAGGCAGATCATCAGTGGGACTTAATGGTTGTGCTTAAGTGAATTCTCCACAACTCAGAAATACTTTAGAAGGCAAACTGAATTCTGGAGGCTTGTCTATCCCGAAAGCTGTGCTCTTCCTCTGGAGTGTCAGTAATTCTGTGGAGGAAGGCAGGGAAGTAGTGATGTGGGCAGTTCCCCGAAGGGAACCCAAGTAGTGCAAAGCCCAGTTCTGCCAGTTGCAGCGGGACCTTGGCCCAGTTACTCAGTTGGCTCTGCCTCAGTTTTCTCATCTGTTAAATGGGGATCATAGCAGTATCTCCTACATAGAACTGTTGTGAAGATTAAATGGGTGGGTGGACTTTAAGGCTCAGGCAATGGTGATACATGATTACTTTCTGCTTCGGTTAACAGGTAGAATGGAAGGTTGGATGGTAAAACAGCAGTGTTGTAGAAAACCATTAAACTAGTAGGAATTTCAGGTGGCTCAAGCTGTGGGACACCACTTTGCTTTTCAGATGAGCATGATTGCAGGAGGTCAGAGAGTATTTTTCTGTGGAGAAGATTCGGACAAATGCTGACAGCTATTTGTATGGCTGCTGCTGCTGCTGAGAAAGTCACTCAATCGTGTCCGACTCTTTGTGACCCCATGGACGATACAGTCCACGGAATTCTCCAGGCCAGAATACTGGAGTGGGTAGCCTTTTCCTTCTCCAGGGGATCTTTGACCAGGGATCAAATCCAGGTCTCTTGCATTGCAGGCAGATTCTTTACCAGTTGAGCCACCAGGGAAGTCAATGTAGCTTTGCCCACAGTCAAGGCAACAGATGATCTGACCTGGATGAGTGTTGTCTCTGTGAGACAATGTGGCTCTCATTGCGGGCTGTGGAGGAGTCTGGAAAAGTGAGCTATTAAAGGAGACAAGTTGTAAAAGGCAGACAGGACGCCCCTTTGGCTCTTACACTATGGTCGAACTGAGAGCAAGGTGCCCGCGGGCTCGGAGACTAATTAAATGACTGCTAGAAGCCCCCAGCTCTCCTCTGGTGGCAGAAGGTTACTCAGCTGCTAACTCAGGAAGGCTGGGTCTTTCCCACCCTGGCCTTCAAGCCTGGGGCTGCTGCTCAGTGTTTAGCCAGGAAGGCAGGAAGCATCCTCGTGAAGTCCATGTCTCCAGCAGGTCTCCTTGGTCACAGGCAGGAAATGCAGAACAACCACAGGAACCCCAAGCGGGCATCCACACTAAGCATCCCAATGGTTCTCTGCCCTAGACCCAGTAGGTAAGACTGGCCAAGCGCTCACTGTGGCCGGGCTGGACGGTGCTCTAGACAGAAGACTGCCTCTCCAAGTTCTTCAGTGACGCCTGGCTCTAGTGGATTCCACGGGACAGGAGTAGTTGGCTGGCCACCAAGAGAAGTGTCTTCCCTCCACTTATATGTAAAAGTGATTTCCTTTCATCAAAAGCTTATTAGTATCAAATTATAGTAATTAAAGTCAGCTTTAGGGAAAGAATAAAATCCTCTTTCCATCAACACAATTATTTTTGCATATTCTCCTTCAGTCTTAGCCATGCTGTTCATATAGTTTCAAAGATCTGCAACCAGTAGTCTGCAACTTGTAGTTTGGTTTTTACTTGACATTGTCATGAGCGTCATTAGTGTGGCTCTATGATTTCATAATTAATTTTTAGAGCTTTATGACAGATATTCCACCGAGTTACTAGACCATCATTTATTTAGTCATTCCCTCTTAATGAGCACTTGGATCATTTTCAGTGTTTGGCTATGATGGTGACTGCTGTGTGAATGTCTTTGTATTTATAGTTAGTTTCTTCTATTAAATTCTTCTTTAGATAAAATACAGGAGATGCATCTACTGGAATGAAAGGTATACACTTTTTTTTTCTTCTTATACATATCATCTTCCAAAAGGATTGAACTAATTTATGTCACCAGCCGTATGTGATGGTACCACTTCCTTTCCGATTTCTCTCACACTGGCGACTGCAATACAAATTTGTGTTATTCATTTTTACAGCACCCTAAATCTGCTTCAGTTACATTTCTTGAGTTGTTATTGTCTTCTTCTCTGCGACCCTTCAGTCCAAGAAGATCTAGCAATCCACCATGCCCTGTTGGCCTTAACCTTCTAAGACATCCCTACAGCCCCCAACTTAACCCTGAATCTGTTGTCACTGATTCTCTCCTTTTTTTATTTAATATTTTATTTATTTATTTTTGGCTGTGCTGGCTCTTTGGTGCTGTGAGGGCTTTTCTCTAGTTGCATGAAGAGGGCCTCCTCTCTAGCAGTAGTGCGTGGGCTTCTCATCGCGGTGGCTTCTCTTGTTGCGGAGTGCAGGCTCTGGGCATGAGGGCTCAGTAGCTGCCGTTCCCTCGCCCTAGGGCTCGGGCTCAATAGTTGTGGCACATGGGCTTAGTTGCTCTGCAGCATGTGGGGTCTTCCCCAATCAGGGATCAAACCCTTGTCTCCTGCATTGACAGGCAGATTCTTTACCCCTGAGCCACCAGGGAAGCCCTTGTTTTCACTGATTTTTACAGCTGGGTAGAATCTCCTTGCCTGCCCCTGGCACCTGCCAGATTTGATTCTCTTCCAGAACCTCCTAGCATGGCACGTTTTCTGTCTCGTCAACCCCTCCAATTGTTTCAATTAAGGAGTTACTGTTCCATGCTGTCTGGACAGCATCCCACCCTCTCCTGATAGTAAGCACTGATGTAGACAATTAGTGCAAGTGGTAAGGAACATTTACCCATACGCTTGATTATGATGTGCTTTTTCTTGTGGGAGTTGTCTACATCCTTTGCCATTTCATTTATCCACCCATTCATTCACATTCATTCATACCTTAGTGAGTGCTTAAGGTATTCTGGATGGTAGAGATATGACAGTGAAAATGTGCACCCTCATCTCACTCACAGTTTACTGGGGCACACACACTATTAACAAGCAAGCAAGTAACAAGTAATATATCAGGTAGTTATAAGAGCTAAAGAAACAAAAACTAAAGTACAGTAAAAAAAAGAAAAGAAAAGAAAGTGAAATTGCTCAGTCGTGTCCGATTCTTTGTGACCCCATGGACTGTAGCATACCAGGCTCCTCAGTCCATGGGATTCTCCAGGCAAGAATACTGGAGTGGGTTGCCATTTCCTTCTCCAGGGGATCTTCCCACCCCAGGGATCGAACCCGGGTCTCCAGCATTGCAGGCAGACGCTTTACCCTATGAGCCACCAGGGAAGTAAAGGTAAAGCCACAGTAAAGGGCTAAACTTTTCTCAGCACAAAACTGGATATGGTGTTGCCATTCTGTGTGGGTTAGTAAGGGGAAAATCTCACTGAGAAGGTGACATTGGTCCTGCAGGAGGTGAGGGAGGAGCCCAGTGTATCCCTGGGGGAAAGGCAACCAGGCAGAGGGAAGAGCCGAGTGCAAAGCCCAGACACAAGGTGTGGTCGGCATGTCTTAGAAACAGCAAGGAAGCCAGTGAAGCTGAAACAGACCTGGAGGGTCTGGGCAGCAGCAGAAGGGTGGGGCAGACTGGTGAGAGATAAGATCAGATGTTGGCCTTGTAGGTCACTATAAATATTTTGGCTTTTACTCCTGATTCGAGATGGGAGTCACTGGATAATTTTGAGCTGAGATGTGACCTGTTCTGATTTGTTTCAAAAGGACCACTCTGGCTGCTATGTTGAGTGTATAAATGCAGAATTCCAATCATTAGTAGGCTCTATATATCATCCAGGAGAGAGTTGATGGTTGGACTGGTAGTGGAGGTGAAGGAAGGTGTATTATATTCCAAACACACAGTCCAGGAAGAATCCACAGTATCTGCTGATGGTTCAGGTCTGCTGTAGGTGAGAAGGAAGCCAAGCATGGTCTCTTTCTATGAAGGTCATGTCCTATGTTAACTTTAAGGAAAGTGTTTCAGTTTAGGAAGATTTGAGGCATGTTGGCAGAGACCACCACTCAGCTCTTTGGTTTTTACTTCTTTCTTCTTCATGTGTCTTATTCCAAGGAAATGTTTTGTTTCAACCATGTTTGATTGGGGCAACCACGCATAGATGTAGGGGAGAGCGCCGGAGACACACAAGCGTTCACTGTCCCCCATTCTCACACACAGTAGCAGAATTCACAGCAGGTGTGGGGCAGCTTGATGCATCTCTGGGATGAGTATGGGCAGAGGGGAGGTGAGTGGAAGTATCTCCTTCAGGTGAGGGCCAGTCACAAGAGACGACATCTTCCCTCTTCTCCTAGCCCACAAGCTCAAACATTGATGTCAGATATGCCGATGACCTGGCTGTTCCCGTGAGCCAAGAACTGTGAAGGGAATGACAGAGGACGCTGAGGTTCTGAGATGACCGGGGGAGCAGATCTGCCCCCTGCCACTTCCCCAGGACTGTTATTTGAGACAGAAAACAATCTTTTTTTAAGCCACAGTTTCTTGGGAGTCTTTTTGGTACAACAGCTTAACCTTTACCCTAATATAAGAGCCAATTCCAGGGACTGCCCTGGTGGTCCAGTGGTTAAGAAACCACCTTCCAATGCAGGGAATATGGGTTTGATCCCTGGTTGGGGAACTAAGATCCCACAGGCCCTAGGGCAACTAAGCCTACATGTCACAACTACTGAGTCCACAAACCACATCTAAGACCTGACGGACAAATAAATAAAATAACAACAATAAAAAGAGCTAATTCCAAACAAATCAATGAACCAGTGGAAAATGAGAAGGCAGAAAGTGACATATTCCAACCGAGGGAGGAAGCCTGAAGGATCTGATCCTTTGGACAAGTACAGAAAGGAGGAAGACCAAGGCTGAAGCGTCATCCAGTAGCTGGGCACACCAAAAGAAAAGAAAGCTAGCCACGATTTTCGGTGAGCATGGTGGCAACAGGTTGGCAGTGGTTAACAGAGGGTGGAAAGACATTGGGTGGAGGAGACAAAGAATTCTGGAGTTTTAAGGCAGAGAGATTTTCCCAGCATGAGGCCAATAGGTATTGGGAAGTGCGGCTTGAGGTCAAAAGACTGGAGGGTAAGTCACTTCACTGTGAAGAAGGCAAAACATGAGAAACCATCCTGGGAGAACACATTCTTGCAGTCACTGGGGAGGTGGGTAGAAAGGACCCAGTAGGTCTCTTGAAAAAATATGTCTTTTATTAGCCACACACTAACCTTGATCTATGCTAAGGGAGGGGGGAGAAGACATCTAACAACCTTTCCCATTAAAGTTAATGGGGAATCTCCTATAAAGTCTAAGGGCAGAGTATGGCATGATGAATCTGTATGATTATTTCATGAAGCTTCCCAAAGATAAATAAGGCTCTTAAGAGACATGTTTATTGGTGAACAATTTATATCGCTGTATATACCATCAGCTAGAATATAATACACAATTGCTGAGGAAACGATGACCAAGTTTGGCTCCAGCTGGCGCTGCACCCGTGGGAATGCGGTAAATAACTCCTGAATCTCAATGAAGATAAATGGGCATGCTGGGTGAACACTGCCAGGGAGCCAACGCGCACCTCCTTACTCTCTTTCAGTGTGTTAGTCACTCAGTCATGTCTGACTCTTTGTGACCCTATGGACTGTAGCCCGCCAGGCTCCTCTGTCCATGGGATCCTCTAGGCAAGAATACTGGAGTGGGTTGCCATGCCCTCCTTCAGGGGATCTTTCCAACCCAGGGATCAAAGCTGTACCTCCTGCATTGCAGGCAGATTCTTTACTGCCTGAACCATCATTGAAGCTCATATATATATACACATATATATACATAAGAGTATATGTATGTACATACACACATATGTTGGACAAAGAAATGGCAACCCACTCCAGTATTCTTGCCTGGAGAAACGCATGGACAGAGGAGCCTGGTGGGCTACAGTCCATGGGGTTACATGACTTAGTGACTAAACCACCACCACTATACATATGCATTTCAGATTATTTTCCATTATAGATTATTATAAGATTTTAAATATACTTCCCTGTGTTATATAGTAAATCCTCATTGCTTATTTATTTTATGTAAAATAAATAAAAATACTATATTTTGTGTCTGTTAATCCATAACATCTTATGGAAAAACCTGAATGAACTTTTTGGCCAACCCAATAGATTGGGATCCAACTGAGGTCAGGTCCTTCAAAGCAGAGGCAATGGGTTTTCTGACCCTAATCAGTTGGGTGTGTATGTAGAGGGCTAAAGTTTCTGGAAGAATTGAAGCAGCCAATTAGATACAGGGTGCAGAAAATGGGATGAGGACTGGCTGTCATCATCTCCCTGGTCAGGCTGTGTATGGCAACCTGAGTTGGACGGGGAGGGCAGTGGTGAGAACCGTCTTGGGGAAGCATGACATGGATACTAACTGGGCTGGTGTTAAGCTGGCTGTGCTATATTATTTGCCATAACAATCTTCTCTCACTATAACCATATACCTCTTTGCAGTGATCCTGTAGCTCTTGCCTTCAGGAGATGAAGCCTTTCCCCTACCTCCTGTATCTGGGTTGACCTCATGATCTGTTTTAGCCAACAGAAAGTGGCAGACATGGCATCGTCCCAGGTCTGAGCCTAGGACTCAAGAGGCTGTGTAGATTTTTCTCTCTTGGAAACCAGTCCAGTCCTATGAACACGCCCAGGCTAGGCTTCCGGATGATAAGAGACTAAGTGGACCGGAGCAGAGTCAGACCAGTGGTCCAGGGCAGGCCTCAGAAATGCGAGAGCACAGTGACCATCAGCAAAGCCACTAGACAAATACCGCTGTAGCCAGGAGCAGGGGGAAATTTCTGCCTGATGTGTAGGTCAGTGGCACAGCTGATAAACTGGATGGTCAGTCTAGATCCTGTCTCAGAAGGATGACTTCCAGAGCCCCACTCACCTGCAGTCATCATCCCCCAGGAGAACCAGCAGCAATGGCTACACCGCCCACCACACCACCATCTGAGCTGCTTCTGCGAGGTGTGTGCCATGATGGGGGAGCATGGGAAGCTAAGGACCATGGCACAGGCAAGTCTAGATCTGACACCTGACATGGGCTCACTGAGGGACTTAGCCTCCTCGGGCCTCAGTTTCTTCGTCAGTAAAATGGGGCTCCAGGGCTGCATTCAGATTATTTTACAGCCATCAGAGGACGCCTGAGGCAGGTGGGGCTTTCCCTCTGTCTCGGAAATCCTGTGCCTGGTCCTGTTCTTAACTACTCAGCTGCCGTCCGGGTCAGGACAGGGCTGGGCTCTTGGCAAACCTTCTCCGCTCCTTGTGCTGGTGATGTCGTGTTTAGTGAATTTCTTCCTCTTTTGGAGCCCAGAAAGGATTGTCCTGGTGGCCTGAGCCATGCGTTTTTCCTCATAGAAGAGCGAGCGGGTGGGGAATGGTTTGCTTGTTTGCAGCCAGGTTGCCCCTCCCCCCCACCAGTCTGCACCCCCACCACCCACAACATTGTTCCAATTCCTGTGGGCCAGGAGGCCGTGCCCAGGGGTGTGGACTGACGTCCATCAGAAGTCTGATTGAGGGTTAGGAAAAATCATTTGGGACGTGATGACAATAGCAGGCACAGACCCTACACTTGTGGCTGCTGTTTCTTTTCATAGACTATTCCCAGGGGACCTCTGTCCTAAGCAGTTGCCAATCTCTGTTAAAAAGCTCCACATTTCCCCATAGCTCTAGAAAATCTTAAAGGGGAAAATCCTTAAGCTTTGAGTCATCTACTCCTTTTGCTACCCTCCATCTCATTCCATACTCTTCCAGAAGTTTTGCACATGCACACATATATATTATATGTATATAATATGCGAAAGTACCTCTCTCCATATATGTGTAGAGATAACACATGTATATGTGTGTGTACACACACATACATGTATGTGTCTGTGTAAAATGAAATCATACTAATTAGCAGTCTTTTGTTGTCACTTAGTATATCATAAACAGCTTTTCTGATCACTGAGATTTTTATTAAAAGGCCACAGTCTCAAGACCAAAAGCCAAATTCAATGCCTAAAAGGTCTTATTTGATGGTGTCTCTTAAAGAGTGGGACTTCCCTATAGCTCAGATGGTAAAGAATCTGCCTGCAATGCAGGAGACCCAGGTTTGATCCCTGGGTCAGGAAGATCCCCTGGAGAAGGAAATAGCAACCCATTCCAGTATTCTTGCCTGGAGAATTCCATGGACAGAGGAGCCTGGTGGGCTCTAATCCATGAGGTTGCAAAGAGTTGGACACAACTAAGTGACTGACACACACACACAGGAAGGGGCATAAATCCTTCAATCCTTTACTGGCCCTGGAGTCATCTGAGATTGTCACCCTGAGTTTTCTATTATAATTTAAAATTATTATTATCCCACCATCAGTTCAGTTCAATCGCTCAGTCACGTCCAACTCTTTGCGACCCCATGGACTGCAGCATGCCAAGCTTCCCTGTCCATCACCAACTCTCAGAGCTTGCTCAAACTCATGCCTATAGAGTCAGTGATGCCATTCAACCATCTCATCCTCTGTCATCCCCTTCTCCACCGCCTTCAGTCTTCCCCAGCATCAGGGTCTCTTCCAGTCAGTCAGTTCTTTGCATCAGGTGGCCAAAGTATTGGAGCTTCAGCTTCAGCATCAGTCCTTCCAGTGAATATTCAGGGCTGATTTCCTTTAGGATTGACTGCTTTGATCCCACCATATCAATCAATATTTCTCAGTAGTAATTGGCATTTGGGACCAGATACTTTCTGTTTTCTGAGACTCTTTTGTACATTGGAGGCAGAGTATCTCTGGTCCCACTCACTCAATGCCAGGATGCCCTAGGTCCACGTGACAACCAAAACCAACATGCATGGCCAACCTGGGCCATCTGTGAAGGGTGAATGACGAGAACATCGCAGACTCTCTTCATTGATACGTCTCAGTAAGATGCCCTAGTTCACCTGGGGCAGTCCCAGGAACTCCAGGGTCCAGATGTATTTATTAACAGCACCCACTCTCACTCTCCGAAGTAACCTTGATTGGATGATAAATGGCTACCCCCAAGTGCAAGGCTCTACTTCAGAACTGGTTGGACTTGACAGACTTCTGCCTGGGAGAGACTAGATGCTAAAGGCACTCAGCGTGTCTTCCCGGAGTTAACCTGTCTGTCTGACGGTGGACACTTCTGCTGGGCACTGCCGTGGACAGATCCCATTCCCAACTTCAAGGCTAAAGTCATGGCATTCAGTGACCTGGGCACATTTTTCTTTTTTTAAGTGAGCAGAGGAATGGCTTAAGGATAAGGCTTGGCAGAAAAGTCTGAATGTCTGGTGACCTCTTAGATTAAAGAAGACCTGGGGCTTTACAAAGAGGGAGAACCTCTTTTATCCACCCTCTGAGGGACCCCAAGCAACAAAACAGGCTGCATGTGTAGTATTAACATTTATTCTATGTATTGCATATCTATTTCCATGCTGCGTGTAGAAATGTGCTTTGTGTGTGTGCTTGGTCGCTTCAGTAATGTCTGACTCTGCAACCCCATGGACTGTAGCCCCCAGGCTCCTCTGTCCATGGGATTCTCCAGGCAAGAATACTAGAGTGGGTTGCCATTTCCTCCTCCAGGGGATCTTCCTGACCCAGGGATGGAGCCTGTGTCTCTTAAGTCAGCCGGGTTCTTTAGCGCCACCTGGGAAGCCATCTGTGCTTTATATCTAAAGATTAAGAATTTTTTTAAGACCCTCTTCATTTTTTGCCCGCTTAGGGGTAACAGCTCTCCTGTTGAGACTGTGTGACCAGGAGAGGTCTGCTGGGCTCCACATTTAACAGATGGAGCCCAGGGGAGAGAAGGGAAGCAGAAGCTTAGGGTATGAAGGGCTTCTGGGTTATCTCACCCTCCCTAGCTTGGAAACTTGCATTCCCCCTGAGCATACCCACAGGCGGAGGGTCAGCTTGGCTTCGGAAACCCTAGCCCTAAGCTTCACCCTGACTGGCTGGTGGATGGTGGGTCATGGATATCACTATGGCAAGAGGCAGAACCAGGACTTGGGCCTCCCAGTCTTGGGTCAGAATTCTTTCTTGGGTCCTTAACGTCTCCCTTTGGATTTCCTCCTAAGATGTTTAAACCTTCACTCTCCCATTTACATCTAAAAGATGCAATAGGTTAGGAGGGACCAGATGTCTCAGAGAGAAGGCTCCCCGAGGCTACAGGGATGCAAGCTCAATAGTCACTTAGAAACCAAGCCCAATGGACTGAGACTCTTCTCTTCTGTGGGCTGGTTGGAGAAGTGGGTTCCGTCAAGAACCTTCTAGGTAACCTTTCACGTGTGGACATTTCATTCACTCAGGGCTGGGGAGAGATTCTCCCCCAGGAACTAGGCCCAGGTAGCAGCTGGTTATCTGGGCCATGGAAGAAGATTCATCCCAAACTTCTCACTGCAAAGGGGCTGGGCTGAGGGTAACTTTGCTGCTGCTGCTGCTGCTAAGTTGCTTCAGTCCTGTCCGACTCTGTGTGACCCCATGGACTGCAGCCTTCCAGGCTCCTCCATCCATGGGATTTTCCAGGCAAAAGTACTGGAGTGGGTTGACATTTCCTTCTCCGAGGGTAACTTTAGCCTAACGCTATCTTCACGTGAACCCTAAGTGTTTACAGCAGGCCTGTGCAGGACATGTGTCCTCTGTTGAAAGCCAAGGTTCTTGCTACAATTCATTCTCAATTTATGGCCTTTTATGGATTGGCGCTCCTTTAAAGAGACCTCTCAACTATTCTTGTGGGCATCTCTGTGTATTGACACACGATTCACTCTGTTTCAGTTATGCGTGAATCACAGGCATTGCTACCATCTGGAAGACCACAGAAATGTTTCACAAGGTGCTACCTTTCCTGCCATCAGACTTCTGCAATGTCCTTCCTGATCTTGCTCATCTGACCTCAGCTCCGATTCATACTTTCCACTAGGAATGATGTATTGCTGCTGCTGCTAAGTCATGTCAGTCGTGTCCGACTCTGTGTGACCCCATAGATGGCAGCCCACCAGGCTCCCCCGTCCCTGGGATTCTCCAGGCAAGAACACTGGAGTGGGCTGCCATTTCCTTCTGCAATGCATGAAAGTGAAAGCAAAAGGGAAGTCACTCAGTCATGTCTGACTCTTCGCAACCCCATGGACTGTAGCCCACCAGGCTCCTCCGTCCATGGGATTTTCCAGCCAAGAGTACTGGAGTGGGTTGCCATTGCCTTCTACAATGTATTGCTACTAGATTTTAAAAATTAAAAATATTCAGACCTATGTAGCAAGAAGCACTTTGTGGGAATCAGTATGTACTAATATCAATATTAATTTAAATAATAATATTATTTACTGGGTTCTGTGTACCAGGTCTGTGCTGAGCCCTTCAATGGACTAACTCATGTAATTCTCATGAATACATTGTGATATGTATGTTAGTCACTCAATCCTGTTTGACTCTCTGCGACCCCATGGTCTGTAGCCAGCCAGTTTCCTCTGTCCCTGGAATTCTCCAGGCAAGAATACTGGAGTGGGAGTTATTCCCTTCTCCAGGAGATTTTTCTGACCCGGGGATCGAACCCGGGTCGCAACTTGATGTCACCATTCAGAATAGCCATCATCAAAAAGTCTACAAATAATAAGTGGTAGGGAAGGGATGGTGAAAAAGGAACCCTCGACACACTGTTGGTGGGAATGTAAACTGGTGTGCCACTACGGAAAACAATATGGAGGTTCCTCACAAAACTAAAAATGGAACTACTATGTGACCAGCAATGCCATTCCTGGGCGTATATCTGGAGAAAACCATAATTTGAGAAGGCACATGCACTTCAGTGTTCCCAGAACTATTTACAATAACCAGGACATGGAAGCAACCTAAACGTCCATTGACAGATGAATGGATGAAGAAGACGTGGTCCATATAGACAATGGATTAGTACTCAGCTATAAAATGGAATGAAATAACGCCATTTGGAGCAACACGGATGGATCCAGAGATGATCATACAAAGTGAAGTCAGACAGAGAAAGACAAATAAGAATCACTTATACGTGCAATGTAAAATGTGACTGAGATTTCCCTTGTGGTCCAGTGGTTGAGAATCTGCCTGTTGACGCAGAGGATACAGGTTTGATCCCTGGTCTGGGAAGATCGCACATGCCGCGGGGTAACTCAGCGAAGGTCGCATGCTCTAGAGCCCATGCTCCACAATAAAAGGAGCCACGATGGAGACGGCTGAGCATTGCAACCAGAAAGTAGCTCCTGCTCGCTGCCACTAGAGAAAGCCTGTGCACAGCAACAAGACCCTGCACAGCCAAAAATAAGTATTTTTTTAAAAGGATAAAAAATGACACAATGAACTTATCTACAAAACAGACTCTCAGACATAAGAAAAAACTTGTGGTTACCAAAGGGAAGGGGGCACAGAGGGATAAACTAGGCGTTTGGGATCAGCATATACATGGTGAAAGTGAAGTTGCTCAGTCGTGTCCGACTCTTTGAGACCCCATGGACCCCAGGCTCCTTTGTCCATGGGACTTTCTAGGCAAGAGTACTGGAGTGGGTTGTCATTGCCTTCTCCAGGGAGTCTTCCTGACCCAGGGATTGAACCCAGGTCTCCTGCATTGTAGACAGACGCTTTACCGTCTGAGCCACCTGGGAAGTGCATATACATGGTGCTATATATAAAACAGGCAAAAAACAAGGACAGGCATAGCCCAGGGAACTACAGTCACCCTCTTATAATAACCTATAAAGGGAAAGAATCTGAAAGGCATATTGTATGTACATAACTGAATCACTTTCCTGTACACCTGAATCTATCACAACACTGTAAATTAACCATAGTTCAAGTTAAAAAATAAGAGTACACAGCCACTGAACAGCCGAGCTGAGATGCAAATTCGGATCGATCTGATGCAGAGCCTGAGTTCTTAACCACAGGGATATATGGGCTCAGAGAACTTGTGGGAAGAGAACCCCACTTACCTGTTCTCTGACAGGCACAACACTCCCAGTGCCTCTGCTTACCAGGCACGCAGGTGAGGTCACAGAGACATCACCGCCCCAATGTCAGAAGGCCAGGATGTGAGTAGCTACAACGGCCCACCTGTATTCAGTTCATCATAAAGACTGAATGCTACAATGTGCATGACCAAGGTTTATATAATTGTAGGTTGTGAAGGTTTTCATAAGAGGGCTGTTACGCGTATGCACGCACCTGTCTCTACACGCTTATACACGACACACACATAGACACGCATACAAGAGTAACCAGAAGGGGCCTGAGATCGTCTGTACTTTACCAGTGAGGACGGTGAGGTTTGGTAAGAGACTTCTTTGTACTTTTCTTGGGGCTGGCAAAATGACGCCCAGGCTTAGGGAACAAATGACTGGAGGGTAGGCAGGGGCCACAGAATTGTAACACTGAAAGGGAACACTGGAAAGCCTGGCTCCCTGGGGGGTAGGAACCCCAGTCCAAACTGGGAGGGGAGCCGACTGGAACCAGAGAGACCATCAAGATGATGGGGTGATGATGGAGTGGGCAAAGGGGAGGTTCCAGGTTGCAGGACAATGCTATCTGCTTTTAGGGGAGAGTCTTCAGAAAAGCTTTACCCTGAGGTGACCTGATACTGTTTCTTCCTTACGTGTCCTCATACTGTTCATTGCAAATTGGGAGTTTGGGTTTAACAGAGACACACTATTATGTACAAAAGATCAACAAAGACCTACCTACTATATAGCACAGGGAAAAGTATTCAATGTCTTGCAATAGTCTATAATGAAAAGAATCTGAAATATACATATATACATATGAATATATACGTAAAATGGAATCACTTTGCTGTACACCTGAAATATTGTAAATCAACTATATTTCAATAATAAAAAGTAGGATAATTTGAGACAGCGGTGGGCGTCAGGAAGAATCAAGCAGGAGAGAGGGGAGAGGAGAAAGTGCGGTGGGGGGAGGCCAGGGGGGCAGCATACAGTCTCCAGAAGATGGTGCCTGAGGATGCAGCGATAAGAAAGAACCAGAGGAGTTTGTGAACCCGTATTCTGCCACTTTCCTCAGAGGTCCAGCTGACCCCACACTCATCGAGAGCAGTAGGGAACAGTGTTCCACAGCTGCCCACCGAGGGGTAACCGGGCTTCACTATGCTCAGGGAGGCTGGTCTGAGAGTTTATACTTGACATCTGACCAGGAGGCTGGACTTGGCAGTGTCCTGAGGGCGGCCTGGCAGTCGAGTCAGCTCCCAAGACTAGGAAGTGGTTGAGGAGGGAGCCGGAACTGAGTCCACCGGTCTCAGGTTGGAAAGACCAAGGTGAGGGGTTTGATTACTAAAAGGGTTGGGAGCCATCTGGTCCTTACAGAAGTGACTCCTTGGCCACATTCCATGCAAGTCTTATCCACGATGCCCCCAGGCTCCACATCTGCCCATTCCTTCTTCAGAGGTCCAGTGGACCCCACACTCATCTTACCCTACCTTCCTGCCAATGCCTGGTCCCAGACCAAGCAAGATGAGAAGCACCGACAAGCAATCCAAGTCCACAGCTGGCAAAACAACCCACGGCACATGTCCTGTGCCCAGATGGATGGGGACCGGGGGTCAACTGTGTCATCTGTCCCCACGAAGAGAGCATGTTATTACACTAATTACAGGGTCCTAGGCTTTACTGGGAACCAAAAATAGACATGTGTGGCTTCTGGGGACAGGCACCAACATTCCTTTGGCTTCCTTTGCTATGTGATTTTTTTCTTTTTTTTTGGACAAATCATTGCCATGATTAGTGAAAAAAAGTGTGTGTGTTGGGGGGTGGGGGGGCAGGCTGCCAAAGGCTGTGCTGCCTCAGGGCGTTTCTGGAAGGGTGTGTGCATTGACCTGAGCTACTGTTACACACGTCCTGTTCATGGTGCTGTTCTCCATGGTCACGTGTGACTGCAAAGGACTCGGAAGAGGCAGCCCTGCTGTGTCCTCTGTGCCAGCTTTTTTGATTTCCAGGCTCTCTGCATCTCCTAATGAGGCACTGCACATGCCAGCCCAGCCTGGTGGGCCCACGAGGCCTTTTCCCTGGAGGAGAAATTGGTGAGAGGTTCAGGCTGACTCGGCACCAGGAGGAGAGCAGGAATTAGCATTTACTGAGCTCCTGCGGTGTGCTCCCCTGAGCCAGATGCTTTTGCTGACACGTGGCGAAATCTGTGGAAGGCAAATGAAGAACCGAAGGCTCTGCAGAAAGAAGTCAAGTGGGGAGCTGGAATCTGGGCTCATCTTTTCATTCCAAGCCCATGTTCTTCCAGCATCATCTCAGGATAGAATTAATCCAAGGCCAATCAAAGGATGAGTAGCACTTTGTGTCTGGCAGGTGCCTTGAGATACAAGTGGTGGGACATGGTGTGTCTGGGGGGACATGGTGTGCCTGGGGCGACATGGTGTGTCTGGTGGGACGTGGTGGGACATGGGGCATTGTGTCTGTCTGGGCATGGAGAGAGGGTGAGTGGTGGGAGCAGATGGAACAGGGAAGTGGTCAGAACAGTACTGGGTGCCGTCAGTACTTGGAAGATTCAGAGGAGCCGGTGAGGAAGGGGTGGTGGGTCCAGATCTGTGTCCTACAAGCACTGCTCTGATGGTAGTGTGGGGGCTGGGCTGAGGGGAGAACTGTCTCAGTAACACAGGCAAGAAGTCACCAGGGCTTCGTGAGTTATGGCTTGTGTTGGCTTCGGGTTTAGAAATACGGGACTGCCAGTGACTCAGCGAGGCACGGATAGGGACAGGCGCTGTGAGCCCGGGCTGGGGCAATGGTGCTGAGTCACGTGCATCAGAGGCCAGCCTTCATCAATGGGAGCAGAAGAGAGTTTGATGGAAAGAATCCTGAGCAGCTAGAAAATCGGTTGGAGGGCAGATGCCTGAGCTGGGGGATAAGCAGCCTGGAGCAACACCCAGAATCACGTGGCAGGAGGAGGCTGGGGGAACTCCTGCTGCCCCCACTGAACCCTGGGTGGCATCGCTGCCACCTCCATGGCACAAACTTCAACCTGCAGCAGAGAGGGAGAGGAGGAACCAAACCGTTCCTGCTTCCAACACCGGGGTCAAGGCCCAGCGCGGGCACAGCACTGGGGGCTCCTGCAGGTGGCTTGTGCCCCGGCTGCAAAGGCTGCTGGAAGCTCCAGTTTTTGTTATCCTCTACAATGGGCGCCAGGGATCCAGGACAATGAGAGCTCAAAGTAGCGGACTCAAATTAAAAAGGCGGTTGAGATGCTGGATGGCCAGATACCATGATTGAAATTCACTAGCATAGCTTTAGTCCAGAATTGAGAAAAGGGGATAAAATGGAGAAATTGGGTGCCGATGATAAAATATTCTCTAACAGGTATTGAGTGATTGCTCTGTGTGCTAAGTGCTCTAAATGCAGAATCTCACTTAATCATGACAAATCCCCTGGCAATCATGAATATTATATGAATTTTACAAAAGAGCCAAATGTATTACAGAAACGTCCCTGCACATGCCTAGCAGGTGGCCAGACTGAGATTCTAGCTCGGGCCGCCCATCTTCAGAAACTGTACTCATACTCCCGTCAGAGGGCAGCGTGAGGAACTCAAGGTGTGTTTCCTTAAGTCAGAGCATTGTAACCAGCTTGTCCCTAAGTCTCATTATTCACGGGGGAAATTATGCCACATAAATTGCTCACCAGAATTCCAGTCTTTTGCAAGCCCTATCTCAAGGTTCTCCTGGGAGTTAAGAAGAGTTCAGTGGGCTTATGAGTCAGACCAGGATATTGGTGGTGACTGGGTTGTCAGCATCCTTTGCCAAGCTCGGACCTGCTGTGGGCACTGCTGGCCACATGTAGAAATTCCAGTGCTCCCATCCAGGCCTATGATGAGTGGACACTCTCTGGAAGCCTCTCATTTAAAAAAAAATTGAAGTGTACTCGCTTTACAATTTGTGTTACTTTCAGGTGTACAGCAAAGTGATTCAGTTATACACATATTGTTGTTTAATCACTAAGTCTTATCTGACTCTTTGTGATCCCATCGACTGCAGCACACCAGGCTTCCCTGTCCATCACCAACTCCCAGAGTTTGCTCAAACTCATGTCCATCGAGTCGGTGATGCCATCCAGCCATCTCATCCTCTGTCGTCCCCTTCTCCTCCTGCCTTCAATCTTTCCCAGCATCAGGGTCTTTTCCAGTAAGTCAGCTCTTGGCATCATGTGGCCAAAGTATTGGCGCTTCAGCTTTAGCCTCAGTCCTCCCAATAAAATAATCCAGGTTGATTTCCTTTAGGATGGACTGATTTGATCTCCTTGCTGTCCAAGGGACTCTCACACATATATGTGTGTATCTATTCTTTTTCAGATTCTTTTCCATTACAGGTTATTATAAGATATCGAATGTAGCTCCCAGTGCTCTACAGCAGCCCAGGAAAGGACTTCAGAAGCAGATGTCTGCAGCTCACTCTGGCCCTTGCAGCCCCAGCCTGTGTGAAGAGAGAAGAGGATCAGCTCCCTGGGCTGTCCTCTGTGATAGGGGACATGGGGATGTGCAGCAAGGCTACTTCCTCTAATTTTAGTGGTGGTGGTGGTAGGTGGGGGTGGCAAGTTTAGTGACTCCTCTGTCACAGCCACCTCAAGTCATTCTCCTCCCCTCCCAACCTCACGTTCATTCATTCAATCAGTCAGCAACAAATATTCATTGTGGACTGATTATCTATAAAATAATCATATCTATGGAATCTCTTTATCTTGGTTTGGGTCTCCCTGCAAGCAGGGTTGAGACAGGGACTTAGATGTGGGTCGTTAATTTGCAAAGTGACCCCAGGAAGTCACTTTTGGCCACCTGATGCCAAGAGCTGATTCATTGGAAAAGACCCTGACGCTGGGAAATACTGAAGACAGGAGGAGAAGGGGGCAACAGAGGATGAGATGGTTGGATGGCATCATCAACTCAATGGACATGAGTTTGAGCAACCCCATCCCCCCTTATTGGAGAGCTTCCCGTGGTGAAGGACAGGGAAGCCTGGCACGCTGCAGTCCATGGGGTCGCAAAGAGTCAGACACAACTGACCAACGGAACAACCAAAGCAATCCAGGAGGCAGGGGCGGAGGGGCAGGAAGATGAGCTGGGAAGGAGGGAAGGCCCAACACGAGGGTATGTTATCAGGGTCTGAGAAGTGTGCAGAACACACCACCACCCCGCCGGAACTGTCTTCCTGAAGGGGCAGGGGCAGGAGCATTTATCCACAGCTGCAAGCCTGCCCCGCCCCTCTTATTGGAGAGCTGTCCAGAGCGGGAGCCAGGTACTAGGGGCCACCTGCCCTGCCCTGCCCTGCCCTGCCCTGCCCTTCAGAAGGCTGAGTTGGCGTCTGCAGCTTCAGTGGGTCTCAGGGACAGAGAGGGTCAAATCTGGGCACACAGCTGAAGGGTCTCATCCAAGAAGAAAATCCCCCACTACAGTGGACTAAAATCTGGGGTGAGACAAGGGGCCTTGATGTGGCACCCAAAACATATGCTACACTTCCCTATGAGGTTGTTACTGGTTAACTTGAGTTGACTTACGTATGATGCCTAGAACAATACCTGGTCCCAGGAAGGCTGTGTATGGGATTATTCTTTTGTGTGATAATTGCAACATGCTTGCCACTTCTCTTGCCTCTGTGGATAAGCCTTATGGGACTTACCTTCAAGTCACAAAACATGCCTTGTTTATGTATCAGAACTCTGGCATTGTTCAAATTCCTTTACCAGGAGGTTCTTAGCCCCCAGGTAAACGGGTCACTTGAGGATGGTGGGATGACAAGGCCCCACCTGCCTGTTTGTCTTAGGTATCTATGTTCTATCTCCCCCCACCACCTGCCCTGGCTTTACAGAGGCCTGTGCTTCACGCCCTGCTCTTCATGCTCAGGATTTGAACAAGGATTTGAGAGCTAAAAGTTTGAATCCTGGATGTAAAATAATCAAACCCAAGTTGTCCACCTTCTGAATTATATCCTGATGGGAAGAGAAGACAGCTGGAGATGAAAGTCACTTAGCTTTTTAATAATTGATGGATAAGAGATTGCAGTGTGTGTAAAAACATACTAAGAGCGGTTCAGGCAGGAGACACCACTTCCTGACCCCTGAGGCCGGCCTGCCCTTAGCTAATCCGATGACCTAATCCTTCTACTAAGGGCTTCCCAGGAGGCGCCAGTGGTAAATAACCCACCTGCCAACACAGGAGACATAAGAGATGGGGGTTTGATCCCTGGGTCGGGAAGATCCTCTGGAGGAGGGTATTGTGACCCACTCCAGTATTCTTGCCTAGAGAATCCCATGGACAGAGGAGCCTGGCGGGCTATAGTCCATAGGGTCGTGAAGAGTCAGACCCGACTGAAGTGACTTAGCACACACGTGCAATCCTTTCACACGGGGGAGGACCAGAGACTGTGCTACCAGGCCAACAAATGCACCATTTCCCTGGAGCCTTCTGAAGGCCAATCCGGTTTAGCCAGTGCTCACCCACCCAAGCGAGCTGACCTGCCTCCAGACCCAAATAGGAACGTCCAGTCCTCCTCCTCCTGCTTGTTTCCCACCTGAAAAGTTAAAGTGAAGTCACTCAGTCATGTCCGACTCCTTGTGACCCCATGGGCTGGAGCCTACCAGGCTCCTCAGTCCATGGGATTTTCCAGGCAAGAGTACTGGAGTGGGGTGCCATCGCCTTCTCCAGGGGATACTCCCGACCCAGGGATCAAACCCGGGTCTCCCGCATTGTAGGCAGATGCTTTTACCGTCTGAGCCACCCCATACGAGTCCCTAAGATACAACCCTCAATATGGCTCCTTGAGGACTGTCTTGGCCACCTTCCTGCTGGCTGCCTCCTCGGGTTGCTGCAGTTTCTGGCTTTGAAGGGCTCCCCCTTCCCCTGAGCCCTGTAACAACACAGCCAGTCATGATTCCTGCAGTCCTGGCTGCAGCCTTCTCTAGCTCCATCTCAGCTCTCACACGGAGGAGCTGGTGAGGGCTCGCCCATGGCAAGAGCCAGAATTCACTTACCTTCCCAATGTTAATATATGGCTATGAAAACTTGCTTCTATCAGTCTATAATTTTCTAGTCACAATCTCAAGATCCAGAAAGCTCTGTAAAGCAAAAGCTGAGTATAATCCCTGGATGAGGGGATGCATGTTTTCAAGGGTAAGGCCCCAGCTACGTACTGATAAGAAAGTGCCCAAGTCTCCTAGTTCACTTCCAGGCTGTTTATAATGTCCTTCTCCAGACACGGTCAAACTCAATGGGCTGGGCTCTAGGAATTAACTATACCTCCAGGGTACTTCTCTAGTGGTCCAGTGGGTAAAACTCTGTGCTCCCAACGCACAGGGCCCAGCTTCGATTCCTGGTCAGGGAACTAGATCTCACATGCCTCAACTAAAGACCCCACAAGCCGCAATGAAGAGCAAGGAGCCCTCGAGCCTCAAATAAGACCTGTCAGCCAAATAGATAAATAAATATTTAAGAAAAATAACAAGTAACTTCCATTCAGTGGTGAACTAGTAAATGTTTAACACATGGCTCTCAGGGGGAAAAAAAAAAGTCTTGATATGTAGCATTTGCCAAGGGCCACAGCAACGGACTGACTTCAAGCTAGCAGCGGGCAGAGCTATGCACAGAGGTCCTCCTGACCACCGTGGGGTCTCCTGAACTCTGTGCCATCATGCCACACCCTGCCTCTCCGAGACTACGTCCAGATGTCCTGATGGGAGCTGTGGGCTGTTCTCAGACTTCTTAGTAGCACATTTACCAGGTTAGTCACTGCCATCGAACATGAACTTTTTCACTTAAATTCTTGGGGAAAGGTCTCATTTTTTGATTTCTTAAAGAACACTTCATTTTTACCCCCAGCCACCACCAACGAGGGGCTTCCAGACGGTACTAGTGGTAAAGAACCTGCCTGCCAGTGCAGGCAAACCTAAGAGATGTGGGTTGGATCCCTGGGTCGGGAAGATCCCCTAGAGGAGGGCATGGCAACCCACTCCATTATTCTTGCCTGGAGAACCCCCATGGACAGAGGAGCCTGCGGTCACAAAGAGTAGGACATAACTGAGTGACTTAGCAGGCACGTAGCACCACCAACTAACACAGTGGTCAAGTGCCCATTATAGCAACTAGGAACCTGATGGGCTCAAGAAACCAAAAATGAATTTTCTTTTCATAGTGTCTTAAGTCTGGAGTTTTGTGCGGAAAAAAAAAAATTATAGAGTGAGTTATAGGGTCTGCGGTGGACTGAGAAACACCATGGAGAGCAACCAATATATTAGTACGGAAGAATCTTCTGGAACACCCTCCTCCCCTGCCCCTGCGTCGATTTGCTGTCTTGCCCAATATAAAATGACAGGGGAAAGGAAAAAAAAAAAATCTGTGTTGCTTAGTTGTTACTAGGCATTCCCCCCAGGGGGAGATAGGTCAATACAACTCTGAATTAGGGCAACAACAACCCACGGAAACTCCATCTTGAGGATTTATAGGAAAACCGAAGCACACTTGTAGTCACACTGGCTGGTGGGGGAGTCCCATTAGTTCCCAGCACTGGGCTATTTAAGATGAAATGTCTGGGATATGGATGTTGTTTTCTGGGAAGAATAATCTACTCTGAGGTCGTCAAAATCAATAGGGCACTTTGAAGGCTGGCTCGAGCCATTATTGGTAATGCTTTGGTTGTGTTTGCGAATCAACCATTCAACAGAAATAGGACCATTTAGCAGTTCCCATGGAGGGCCCTGTCAGTCCCGCAGTGAAGCCTCTCCATTCACTGAAAGTACTGGCGTCTCCCAGGGGCTTGGGGAGCCTGAGGGAGCCTTGCAGGCGAAACCAGCACAAAAGATGGAGCCTGAAGCTTCCAGGGTGCCCAGTGTTCTGAGTTTGCCTGGGATTGAGGGGTTTCCTGGGATGCTGAACTTGTAATGCTAAAACCAGGACGAGGAGAAGATGGGACAGATGGAGAGAGTAGCATAGAAACATATACATGAAATAGGCAGTGGGGACTTGTATGTAAAATAGACAGTCAGTGGAAATCTGCAGTGTGACACAGGGAGCTCAATCCAGTACTCTGCGACATCCTAGAGGAGTAGGATGGGGTGGGAGACGGGAGGGAGGCTCAGGAGGGAGGGGGCATGTGTATACCTGTGGCTGATTCATGCTGATGTATGACAACAGAAACCAACACAATATTGTAAAGCAAGTATCCTCTAATTAAAAAAAAAAAAAAAAAAAGACAGTCCTAGTCAAACCAAGTCCCGTTGGTTACCCTAAGCAGTAGTTCTCAACTGGAGCTGATGCTGCCCCCCACATAGGGTTCCCAGATAAAACCCAGGATTCCCTATTACATCTGGACTTCACATAAGCAACGAATACTTTTGTAAAGACACATGTATCCCAGCGTTCACTGCAGCACTATTTACAATAGCCAGGACACGGAAGCAACTTAAAAGTCCATCGACAGATGAATGGATAAAGATGTGGTACATATATACAATGGAATGTTACTCAGCCATAAAAAGGAAAGAAATTGGGTCATTTGCAGTGATGTGGATGAACCCAGAGTCTGTCACACAGAGTGAAGAAAGTCAGAAAAAGACAAACAATATCGTATATTAACACATGCATGGGGAATCTAGGAAAATGGTACTGATGAATCTATTTGCAGGGCAGGAACAGAGAACAGACTTGTGGAGCCAGTGGGGGAAGGAGTGGGTGGGATGAATAGAGAGAGTAGCCTGGACATATATTCATCACCCTGTGCAAAACAGATAGCTAGTGGGAAGCCGCTGTGCAGCACAGGGCGCTCAGCTTGGACGGAGCTCTGTGATGACCAGAGGGGTGGGGTCGGGTGAGTGGTAAGGAGGCTCAAAAGGGAGGGCTGCTGCTGCTGCTGCTAAGTCGCTTCAGTCATGTCCAACTCTGTGTGACCCCATAGATGGCAGCCCACCAGGGTCCCCCGTCCCTGGGATTCTCCAGGCAAGAACCCTGGAGTGGGTTGCCATTTCCTTCTCCAGTGCATGAAAGTGAAAAGTGAAAGTGAAGTCACTCAGTCAGGTCCGACTCTTAGGGACCCCATGGACTGCAGCCCACCAGGCTCCTCCGTCCATGGGATTTTCCAGGCGAGAGTACTGGAGTGGGTTGCCACTGCCTTCTCCAAAAGGGAGGGCATATGTGCATATTTATAGCCGATTCACTTCATTGTACAGCAGAAGCTAACTCAACGTTGTAAAGCAACTACATTCCAATTTTTAAAAAATTTTACTGAATACCTTTTTAGTATAAGTATGTCCCAAATATTAAAATAAAATTAGTCCTTGCTTAGCTGAAATTCACATATAACTAGGCATCCTTTTTGTTTCTTTCCTTCTCCTGTCCTTTCCTCCCTCCTTCCTCCCTTCTTCCCATCCTCTTTCCTAAAGCCGGCAAGCCCACTCACAGGGCACACGTGGCAACCACTGGAGATGTTTTTGGTTGTGATAAGCACAAGTTGTGGGTGGGGGCACTGCCACCAGTATCGAGTAGTGAGGGGTGCTGCTAACCTTTCTACAGGGCAGGCGGCAGCTCCTGGTTACAAGGAATTATCCGGCTCCAAGTGTGAGGAGTGCAGAAACTGAGAAAGGCAACCTCACTTCAGCTGAGCACCCACGTCTTCTCGGGAGAATACTGAAGGAATGATACAGGCGCCTCTGCTTCACACACACAGACAAACGGAATAAAAGTTCCTGACTTTGAATGCTTTCAGCCCAACAGTCACGCAGCCATTGACGGCTAAGAAGTGACCAGAAAAAGGCTCTTCCCTTGCAAGGGACCCCCCCCTTCCATAAGGATAGCCAGGCAGGGTGCTCGTGACACAACAGCACCGATAAAAGCTCTATCGGTGTGGTCTCCAGGACGCTTCCATCTCCTCGGACTTTTATGGTGACATTTCCTGGCACTCCTGAAGCTTGTTCTTGGCTTTGAAAACAAGGCTTCAGAATGTCTTCATTGTTTTACCTACACCGGTACTGGCAGCGCCTGGAGTTTTCCTGAAGGAAACTGTAGCAGCAGGAATTTTCTGTAACACTGTAATAAGGGGGCTTTATCCTTTCAAAAATACATCCTTTCTCCTTGTTGCCAGCTCTCCCACAGCCCTGTGAAAAATGTAGCTGAGGAGTTACTGAGGCGTTTTTATGTTTCTCCTGTCTCCCTGTAGTTCATAGCAAGCAACAGAAGGCAATTATTCTGGAGTTCGCGCTTAGGCTCGCTGGCTGGAAGGAATGAATGAATGAACCAAAATGGCACCTCTGTGCTCATTTCCCTATTGTGAGACGTGAAATGTAAACAGGGATATCTGCTAAAGAGGAACTGGTGAATCTGACCACCCCCGGGGACCTCAAGTTAGAGGAATTACTGTTTTATGGGTACAGAACTTGGGGAAGATGAAGAGGTTCTGAAGATGGATGGTTGTACAACAGTATGATTGTACTTAATGCCACAAAACTGTATGCTCCCAAGTGGTGAAGATGCTGAACTCTGTGTTATATATGGTGATGGTGGTGGTTTAGTGGTTCAGTCATGTCCAACTCTTTTGTGACCCCATGACTATAGCCTGCCAGGCTCCTCTGTCCATGGGATTTCCCAGGCAAGCATACTGGAGTAGGTTGCCATTCCCTTCTCCAGGGGATCTTCCTGACCCTGCTTCTCCTGCATTGCAGGTGGATTCTTTACCACTGAGCCACCCAGGAAGCCCTGTGTTATATACATCCAACCACAATTTTATAAAAGGAATTGTTGGTATGGTATTCAGCTAAGCATAGAGTAAGTCTTCAGTAACGCCTGCTGACTGACTATTAGTCTAAGGTTGATCTGGGTGTAACCTAACTGCATATTTTCTCCCAATAAGCTTGTCAGGTGCCTCGTCATCCAGCATCATTATCCTTAAAGGAAAGTGGATGTGGCCTACTCTTCACTCCAGCAATCATATGAAGATAAGTCTCTACCCTCTTGGAGGAGCGTGCTAAGTCAATTCAGTCACGTCTGACTCTTTGCAACCCTATGGACTGTAGATCACCAGGCTCCTCTGTCCATGGGATTCTCCAAGGCAAGGATACTAGAGTTACCACACCCTCCTCCAGGGGATCTTCCTAACCCAGGGATCGAACCTGCATCTCTTATGTTTCCCTTCATTGGCAGGTGGGTTCTTTACCACTAGCGCCACCTGGGAAGCCCACTGGAGGAGCAGCAACCACGTTTAAGGCCTTGATTTGACTCCAGGGGCAGACTAGATTGGACTAGAAGGAATCCCAGTGGCCTCGCCTGTGATCCGCTTTGGACTGGTGAGTGATCTATTCTAGACCAGTGATACCCAAGGAGAAGGTGGCTGCAGGTTCTGTGAAAGTTCCTAGAGGAGGCGGACAGCCATGTGGCTCCTGACAGCCACCTCCAGAACAGAGGGGGTCCAAGCATAGAACAGAGCTGATTTGTAGGGGGCAGACAGCAAAGGCACATGAGCCTGGGCCAGCTCCTCCCCGACATGCACTGCTGTTTCCACTCCTCCAGCCACCCGCCTCTGACTTCCAGTCTGTACGCAGGGGAGGTTTCTTGTATTTTGTAGCCAATTGGAGCTGCATTCTGTCACATGCAGCTGGAAGCAGGGCTGATCCCCGTGAAGCTAAATAAACATAAGCTTATATTTCTCTGCTTACACGGGCCCTTCCAATGTCCCCAGAGGGCCCAACAAAGCATCCCCTTGCTTCTGTAAAATTTGCAAAGGTCAGATATTTTAAGAAAGAAAGTGTAAGAAAGTGTTAGTTGTTCAGTCATGTCTGACTCTTTGCGACCCCGTGGACTGTAGCCCGCCAGACTCCCCTGTCCATGGGGATTCTCCAGGCAAGAATACTGGAGTGGGTTGCTATGCTTTCTTCTTCCAGGGGATCTTCCCAACTCAGGGATCAAATCCAGGTCTCCCGCATTGTGGGCAGATTCTTTACCAACTGAGCCACAAGGGAAGCCCAAGAACACTCGAGTGGGTTGCCATTCCCTTCTCCAGGCCATCTTCCTGACCCAGGGATCCAACCCAGGTCTCCTGCATGACAGGCAGATTCTTTACCAACTGAGCCACCAGGAAAGTCCTTTTATAATTTACCTGCAATGCTTTAGACCACGGCCTCTCTGCCTGGATGCCCCTGAGTCAGGTTGCTTGGGACGGTTGGTGCTATTGAGGCAGCCTGGGGAGTTCAGGGATCTGAGAAGGGGGGATGGAAGGCCTTGGTTCAGGGTTACTTTGTGGTTTAGCCAAGAATTCTCTTACCTTCCCAGGAGCTGACTCACCTGGTTTAACACCTTGCAACCCTCTATGTGCACCTATGTGAAGCTAAGCCTACAGCCAAGGGGTCTTCCGGATGCACCTTTATGTCCTGGCTCTGAGGTCTGTGTGGTTTGGGGCCACAGATACACCCCTTTTCTCATCCATAAAACAGGACTCACTTCACAGAACCATGGTAAGGATAAAATCATCCAAAGGATAATTTTATCGTCATGCAAAGACCTTGGCATAAACCAAGTGCTCACATAGTGAGAGACATTAAGGTACTGGATCTGGCCCTTAAAAGGATGACTCAGTGTATTCAAAACCTCATTCCATGGATTACAGCGTCAAAGTCTTTCTCAAATACCCTAGTGTCCTCTGTTTTTTTTCCAGGTATCAGTTAAGGAGAGGCCAGGAAGATAATGGTTGAGGCCAAACAAGGACATGTGTGGGTGAAGCGTGACCAGAGGGGAGGGTGTGGTCTGTGACAAAGCAGTGAGGGGAGGCCCTGCCAGGGAGCAGCCATCTCTGCTCCAGCCAAGTGTTGCCAGGCAGTGGGAGTTGCAGGATGCCAGTATTTTTAAGAAAAGTCAGAAAATCAGATTTTTTTTTTTCCCCTGAAATTCTCCAGATTTTTTAAACTCTTCAAGTAATTAAAAAAATAAAGTTAAACCCTGTCCAGCCCAAACGAAATAGAAGTCAGGGCTGAATTTGGCACAGCTCCCCAGGTGTTACACTTGCTTTGAAGTCTGGAGGTCAGTCTGTGAGTTCCAAATGCCAAGGCCACCTGGCCTCTGTCCCTGCTCTCTGTCCCTGCATGTCTCCATCCAGCCTCTTGACCCTCAAAAGGCAGGGGAAAATACTTTTATGTGTGGACAGCTGAAGATTCGATGTGAAAACCATCAGAGGGAAGAAATGGACATTTCTGCAACTCCCTCCCCACCGTGCAGACATTCTGTTTCCTTGGAGGCCAAAAGTCAACCTGCTTCAGCTGAATTCATTTCAACCAAATTTCCTAAATACCGCAGGCCAAGCACTAAGCTAGGCCTTGGGTATGTCTTTTTTTTTTTTTTTTGCATGCCTACTGTGTGCTTGGCATGGAGTTAGAAGTTTTAACTACTTCATCTCACAACAACCTTGTGAGGTAGAAAGGATTGTTGCAGTCAAAATCTTGGCTGTCTCTGCTCACCGAAGTTGAATAAAAAAATACAGAGACAGAGTTTGGAGGAAATGGAAAGGTGGCTTTAACTCTCAGCGGGTGGAAGCGGGGAACACAGTACTCTCATGCCTCAAGGGGCTTCCCAGCTGGTGCTAGTGGGAAAGAACTGATCTGCCAATGCAGGAAACATGCAAGACACGGGTTCGATCCCTGGGTAGGGAAGATCCGCTGCAGGAGGGCATGGTAACCCACTCTGATATTCTTGCCTCAAGAACTGTGCCCCCACCCCTTTTTCACGAGGAATCTGGTGGATTATACAGATGAGGGCTCACAGTCAGGGGTCGATGATGAGGAACAAAAAGTCTAAGGACCTTGTATTCTTTTTCCTCTTCAGTTCAGTTCAGCTGCTCAGTTGTGTCTGACTCTTCGTGACCCCATGGACTGTAGCATGCCAGGCTTCCCTGTCCATCACTCCTGGAGCTTGCTCAAACTCATGTGCATCGAGTCAGTGATGCCATCCACCATCTCATCTTCTGTCGTCCCCTTCTCCTCCTGCCTTCAATTTTTCCCAGCATCAGGGTCTTTTCCAATGAGTCAGTTCTTCCCATCAGGTGGCCAAAGTATTGGAGTTTCAGCTTCAGCATCAGTCCTTCCAATGAATATTCAGGACATATTTCCTTTAGGTTGGACTGGCTGGATCTCCTTGCAGTCCAGGGGACTCTCAAGAGCCTTCTCCAACACCACAGTTCAAAAGCATCAATTCTTCAGCACTCAGCTTTCTTTATAGTCCAACTCTCACATCCATACATGACTACCAGAAAAACGATAGCTTGGACTAGACAGACCTTCATTTCCTCTTGAATTGTTTCAAAAACAGTTATAGGCTGGTGTCAGGTACCCTATTTGAATTTGTACTGTGATCTCCTTTCTGTGATGCAAAAAGGAGAACTTCAAGATGTGGTCTGCAAAGACAGTGCTGTAATTTCGAGCACCAAACATGGGATGTGATTATCATAGAGTTAAAAGATAATAGGTGCAGAAGTAGCTCATGCTACTTTGAGGGTGATAGGTACAGGATGTAATTTACATATCAGGTTAGTCTTGATTACCGACTAGTGAGCAGGAACGGCTGAAGTAAGAAAGAACTCTGGAAAGGGCAAGAGAAAAAAGACAACTTTTCCCTCTTTTTCACTGCAACAGGATCCTTTACATTACGGAAAAATAAAGACTCAAGAGAAGTGAAGCTCAGACATAAAGAGCAGACCTGCGGTTGCCAAGGGGGAGGCGGCTAAAGGAGAGTTGGAGTGGGAGGCTGGGGTTAGCAGACGTAAGCTTTTCTACATAGACCAGAAAAACAAGGCCCTAAGTAGAGCACAGGGCACTACAGCCAATATCCCGTAATAAACCGTAATGGAAAAGAAGATGAAAAAGAATGTATATATTATGTATAATTGAATCACTTTGCTGTACAGTGAAAATTAATACAACATTGTAAATCAACTAAACTTCAAAAAAAAAAAAAAAGAGCAGTGAAGCTACTTGCCTAAGGTCCCCTCACTAGTCAGCGACACAGCTGGGCTCGAGCCCAATCTGTGATCTGGGCACCTCCAGGTCCCTTGCAGGCTTCAGGCTGCCATTCTTTTCTTTTGTTAGATGCAAACAAGTGAAGTGTAAAACTTGCTGCAAATGTGCTAAGCATTCCAATGTGCTAAAGCATTCCAGAGAACGTGCTGGGGAAGACAGGAAGGGGAAGGGCCTCCCCCAGCGATTTTCCTGCACAGGGATCGCCTGGAGCTTTTCAGACCCGGAGGTTCTGAGTCAGAGGTCAGGGGCGGGGCTCCAGAGTCTGCAATCCTAAGAAGTGCCCAGGTGAAGTCCTGGCTGCTGTTCTGTCTGCCACACCTTGAGAAGCAAGGCTCTATCCCATTGATAGGGACAGAATGAAGGGGCAAAATAGGTGATTAAACAGTTAATCCCACTAGGGGATTGTAAGTAGAAAAATTTGGGAGACCCCTGTAAGTTAATGATTACTCGAGAAAGCAGGTTTGCTTAACCACACCAAGCAGGCTGGCTTAGCAACAGAGCCACATAACAGAAGCACAAGACAGGCCCCCAAACAATAAGACAGCGGTGCCATGAGCCCCACACCCTGCCCAATGGGCCCAGTGAGTTAACAACCCTCAAAACGTCTTCTTTGGCCCCTGAGACCTGTTCTTTGCACAACGCCCCCCGAATAATAAAACGATAGAAGAAAATAAGGCCTACACCCTGCCCAGTGGTATCATCAAGTTAATAAACCCCCAAACAAGCTCTGGGTACAGAAAAAAACCAATAATTTATGTAAGGGTGATTCAAAATGAAAGACCCTCACTGTACTTAGACCTGAAAATATTTTTCCAAAGTGCTATGACGATCCTTATGTAGAGTCGTCTCTTGTGCTGTTGAAAGAGGGTGTTTGCTATAACCAGTGTGTTCTCTTGGCAAAACTCTATTAGCCTTTGCCCTGCTTCATTTTGTACTCCAAGGCCAAACTTGCCTCTTACTCCAGAGATCTCTTGGCTCTACAACATGGATATCACCAGGCGGTCAATACCGAAATCAGTTGATTATATTCTTTGCAGCCGAAGATGGAGAAGCTCTATACAGTCAGCAAAAACAAGACCTGGAGCTGACTGGGGCTCAGATCATAAGCTCCTTATTGCAAAATTCAGACTTAAGTTGAAGAAATTAGGGAAAGCCACTAGGCCATTCAGGTATGACCTAAATCAAATCCTTTATGATTATACAGTGGAGGTGACAAATAGATTCAAGGAATTAGATCTGGTAGACACAGTGCCTGAAGTACTATGGATGGAGGCTTCATAACACTGTACAGGAGGCAGTGACCAAAACCATCCCCAAGAAAAAGAAATGCAAGAAGGAAAAGTAGTTGTCTGAGGAGGCTTTACAAATAGCTGAGAAGAGAAGTGAGCGGCAAGGGAGATATCCAAAGATATACCCAACTGAATGCACAGTTGCAGAGAATAGCAAGGAGAGATTAATAAAAAAAAGAAAAAGAAACCCTTCTTAAGTAACCAATGCAAAGAAATAGAGGAAAACAATAGAATGGGAAACACTAGAGACCTCTTCAAGAAAATTGGGAATATCAAGGGAGTATTTCATGCAAGGATGGGCATGATAAAGGACAGAAATGGTAAGGACCTAACAGAAGCAGAAGAGATTAAGAAGAGGTGGCAAGAATACAAAGAGGAACATACAAAAGAACGTCTTAATGACCTGGATAACCACAATAGTGTGATCACTCACCTAGAGCCAGGCATCCTGGAGTGTGAAGTTGAGGCGGCCTTAGGAAGCAAAACTACAAACGAAGCTAGTGAAAGTGATGGAATTCCAGCTGAGCTATTTCAAATCCTTAAAGATGATGCTGTTAAAGTGCTGCACACAAAATGCTAGCCAATTCGGAAAATTCAGCAGTGGCCATAGGACTAGAAAAGGTCAGTTTTCATTCCAATCCCAAAGATTTTCATTCCAGTGCCAAAGAATTCACATGCTAGCAAGGTAATGCTCAAAATTCTCCAAGCAAGTCTTCAGCAGTACATGAACCGAGACCTTCCAGATGTTCAAGCTGGGTTTAAAAAAGGCAAAGGAACCAGAGATCAAATTTCCAACATTCATTTGATCATAAAGAAAGCAAGAGAATTCCAGAAAAACATCTATTTCTGGTTCATTGACTACACAAAAGCCTCTGACCGTGTGGATCACAACAAACTGTGGAAAATTCTTAAAGAGATGGGAATACCAGACCACCTTACCTGTCTCCTGAGAAACCTATATGTGGGTCAAAAAGCAACAGTTAGAATCGGACATGGAACAATGGATTGGTTCAAAATTGGGAAAGGAGTATGTCAAGCTTGCATACTGTCACCCTGCTTATTTAACTTATATGCAGAGTATATCATACAAAATTCTGGGCTGGATGAATCACAAGCTGGAACCAAGATTGCCGAGAGAAATAGCAACAACCTCAGACATGCAGATGATACCACTCTAATGGCAGAAAGTGAAGAGGAAATAAAGAACCTCTTGAGGAGGGTGAAAGAGAAGAGTGAAAAAGCTGACTTGAAACTCAACATTCAAAAAATTAAGAGCATAGCAACTGGTCCCATCAAAGAAAATTAGAGATACCAAGGGAACATTTCATGCAAAGATGGGCTCGATAAAGGACAGAAATGGTATGGACCTAACAGAAGCAGAAGATATTAAGAAGAGATGGCAAGAATACACAGAAGAACTGTACAAAAAAGATCTTCACGACCCAGATAATCACGATGGTATGATCACTGACCTAGAGCCAGACATCCTGGAATGTGAAATCAAGTGGGCCTTAGAAAGCATCACTATGAACAAAGCTAGTGGAGCTGATGGAATTCCAGTTGAGCTATTCCAAATCCTAAAAGATGCTGCTGTGAAAGTGCTGCACTCAATATGCCAGCAAATTTGGAAAACTCAGCAGTGGCCACAGGACTGGAAAAGGTCAGTTTTTATTCCAATCCCAAAGAAAGGCAATGCCAAAGAATGCTCAAACTACCGCACAATTGCACTCACCTCACACGCTAGTAAACTAATGCTCAAAATTCTCCAAGCCAGGCTTCAGCAATACGTAAACCGTGAACTTCCAGATGTTCAAGCTGATTTTAGAAAAGGCAGAGGAACCAGAGATCAAATTGCCAACATCTGCTGGATCATTGAAAAAGCAAGAGAGTGCCAGAAAAACATCTATTTCTGCTTTATTGACTATGCCAAAGCCTTTGACTGTGTAGATCACAATAAACTGTGGGAAATTCTGAAAGAGATGGGAATACCAGACCATCTGACCTGCCTCTTGAGAAACCTATATGCAGGTCAGGAAGCAACAGTTAGAACTGGACATGGAACAACTGACTGGTTCCAAACAGGAAAAGGAGTACATCAAGGCTGTATATTGTCACCCTGTTTAATTAACTTACATGCAGAGTTGCTGCTGCTAAGTCACTTCAGTCGTGTCTGACTCTGTGCGACCCCATAGACAGCAGCCCACCAGGCTCCGCCGTCCCTGGGATTCTCCAGGCAAGAACACTGGAGTGGGTTGCCATTTCCTTCTCCAATGCATGAAAGTGAAAAGTGAAAGTGAAGTTGCTCAGTCATGTCCGACTCTTGGTGACCCCATGGACTGCAGCCTACCAGGCTTCTCCGTCCATGGGATTTTCCAGGCAAGAGTACTGGAGTGGGTTTCAGAGTACATCATGAGAAATGCTGGGCTGGAAGAAGCACAAGCTGGAATCAAGATTGCTGGGAGAAATATCAATAACCTCAGATATGCAGATGACACCACCCTTACAGCAGAAAGTGAAGAGGAACTAAAAAGCCTCTCGATGAAAGTGAAAGAGGAGAGTAAAAAAGTTGGCTTAAAGCTCAACATTCAGAAAACGAAGATCATGGCATCTGGTCCCATCACTTCATGGGAAATAGATGGGTAAACAGTGGAAACAGTGTCAGACTTTATTTTTTGGGCTCCATAATCACTGCAGATGGTGACTGCAGCCATGAAACTAAAAGATGCTTACTCCTTGGAAGGAAAGTTATGACTGACCTAGATAGCATATTGAACGGCAGAGACATTACTTTGCCAACAAAGGTCCGTCTAGTCAAGTCTATGGTTTTTCCAGTGGTCATGTATGGATGTGAGAGTTGGACTGTGAAGAAAGCTGAGCACCGAAGAATTGATGCTTTTGAACCGTGGTGTTGGAGAAGACTCTCGAGAGTCCCTTGGACTGCAAGGAGATCCAACCAGTCAATTCTAAAGGAGATCAGCCCTGGGTGTTCTTTGGAAGGAATGATGCTAAAGCTGAAACTCCAATACTTTGGCCACCTCATGCGAAGAGTTGACTCATTGGAAAAGACCCTGATGCTGGGAGGGATTGGGGGCAGGAGGAGAAGGGGACAACAGAGGATGAGATGGCTGGATGGCATCACCAACTTGATGGACGTGAGTCTGAGTGAACTCCGGGAGATGGTGATGGACAGGGAGGCCTGGCGTGCTGCAATTCATGGGGTCGCAAAGAGTCGGACATGACTGAGCAACTGAACTGAACTGAACTGAGAAAGGGAAAAAGTGGAAATAGTGACAGGTTTTATTTTCTTGGACTCCAAAATTTCTGCAGACGGTACCTGCAGCCATGAAATTAAAAGACATTTGGTTCTTGGCAGGAAAGCTATGACAAACTTTGACAGCATATTAAAAAGGAGAGACATTACTTTGCTAATAAAGGTCAGTATAGTCAAACCTATAGGTTTTCCAGTAGTCATGTGAGAGTTGGACCGTAAAGAAGGCAGAGCACCAGAGAATTGATGCTCTTGAATTGGAGTGCTAGAGAAGACTGTTGAGAGTCCCTGGGAAAGCAAGGAGATCAAACCATTCAACCCTGAAGGAAATCAACCCTGAAAACTCATTGGAAGGACCGATGCTGAAACTGAAGCTCCAATACTTTGTTCACCTGATGCAAAGGGTCGAATCACTGGAAAAGACCTTGATGCTGGGAAAGACTGAGGGTAGGAGGAGAAAGGAGCGACAGAGGACCAGATGGCTGGATAGCTTCTCAAATCACTCACCATGTCCACCCGCTCAAGTGGACTCAATTTGAGCAGACTCTGGGAGACAGCGAAGGACAGAGAAGCCCGGTGTGGTGCAGTCCGTGGGGCTGCAAAGAGTCGGACACAACTTAGAGGCTGAATAACAACAATGAGTCCTGGACTGACCATACGGGGAGAGACAAGTAAACTTCCCTGCCCTACCTGGGGGAGGAGCTGATGACAGAAACACGATGCCTACTCAAGAAAGACAAAGAAGGTCTTCTCCCCCTCCCTACTTGTTCTTTGATTGTAAAACTGTAGCCCACTAAGTTCTCAGGGCATGGCATTTCTCACCCACCCGCTTATAAACCTCACAAGCGTCCTGTTCTAATAAATCACTTCTTATCGACCACATCACTCTTGCTGAAATCTTCTCTGCGCTGAGACATAAAGGACTATGGTGCCAGCGCTCTCTGGAGCGCCCCATGAAACAGCATGAGTCGGTTTCACCACGATCTCAGACCCTTTGAGGAGAACAACTTTCATGGCATGATGGCACGGCAAGGACATAGGTGATCAGTATGGACTCATCAGTGGGTCTTTTGACATGTAGCTGTCCGGCTTGCCAAGGACTTTGAGGCTACTGTCCAATTTAATCCTCAGTTATCCCTGTACACATGTTACAGATGGGGCTCAGGTCTCTGAACAGTTCTAACAAATCCAGTCTTCCTGATTTCAGGCAGGGGAAATGAGCTTGGACTCCAGCAGGAAGGATTCAGCACAGTAAATAATGGGGCAAACCCACCTACCCCCAGAACCCATGTGAAAGGGACTAAGACCTAACGAAGCCCAGAGGGACTGGTGGAGGGGTGAGACATGGTGAGTGACTTGAGAAGCCTGGGCACTGGTGGCAGGCTGCCAAAAGTGGTGTCTCAGCAGGGCTGTGCTTGTTTCCTGGGGCAGATAAAGTTCCATGCCAGGAACCACCCTCTTAACTTAAAGGAACTGAGTCTGAGCTTTCTTGAGAGGCCCAGCCTTGTGGCCACCATCTTTATGGTTGCTAATGCTCACCTGCCCTGTGACATCCCACCCCACATAGTGGTTTTTCTCAGATGCCAGTGATGTGCATGGCAATCCTAAGAGTTGTCTGCCAGTCTTCCATTTTTATGACTTACCAGTGAAGACACATTGACAGATTTCAAGGACAAGACACGCAGGCATTGGGATGAGAAAGAGGGCATTAGGAACTTGGGGGATTACGTTCCGAGGTCCCTCATCATGAGAGGTGCACTGGGCTGTCACCTTGGAGCCCCAACAGTAGATCTCTTAGGACAGCAGATGCCCACAGCTCAAGTTTTCTGGGCCACCGTATAATCTTGGTCTTCAGCCATCTCTGCGCCTCTCTGTGGAAACTGGAGGAAGGAGGGCTACTGCTTGCTAGTCAGGCCTTGTGATGGACAGAAGATCTGGTCAGCTCTGTGACGCCAGGTTTGAAAAAACTCAAGTCACACAGGAAATCCTGGATAAGTACAGCCCTCTCAGAGCAATAAACATGTGCTGCTTCTTCAAACCCTCCTGAGTTACCAGAAATGTGCTCTCATGCCCTAATGAGAACCCCAATGGTTTCTAAATTTCCCCTGGCCTAGCTGGAACTGATTCTCTGAGGCAGAAGAGGTTAAAAATGTGTTTTGAGCTCCAGGCAATTAGTGCAACCTTGCAGAACCCCTGACACCATAAGGACTTATATTGGATTTTGTCTAGTATTAATAGTGATCGAATGCAGTTTCATCGTAGCCCTTAAGATTCTACGGGAGAACATCTTCTGGTTTGAGACTCGAGGGAAGACAAAGTGATGCTTCGGGCACAGACCTTGCCAGGAAAATATTATCAGCAAATGAAAGACCTCCCAAACTAGAGCCTTCTGCTCCTATTTTTAAAATATGCCATGAATGTAAATTGGTGCAGGCGCTATGGAAAACAGGATGGAGGTTCCTCAAAACCTGAAAAATGGAGTTGTCATGTAACCCAACAACCCCACTCCTGGGCATATACCCAGAGAAAACCATAATCCAAAAAGATACATGCACTCCTGTGTTCATAGCAGCTCTGTTCACATTAGCCAAGACATGGAAATAACCTGAATGTTTATCAACAGATAAATGGATAAAGAAGATATAGTATATATACACAATGGACTATTCAGTTCAGTTCAGTTCAGTCGCTCAGTCGTGTCCAACTCTTTGTGACCCCATGAACCGCAGCACGCCAGGCCTCCCTGTCTGTCACCAACTCCCGGAGTCCACTCAGACTCACGTGCATCGAGTCAGTGATGCCATCCAGCCATCTCATCCTCTGTCGTCCCCTTCTCCTCCTGCCCCCGATCCCTCCCAGCGTCTGTCTTTTCCAATGAGTCAGCTCTTCGCATGAGGTGGCCAAATGAAATACGGCCATTTGCAGCAACATAGCCGGACCTAGAGATGACCACACTAAGCGAAACAAGTCAGAAATAGAAAGACAAACGCTATGGGATACCACTTATATGCGGAATCTAAGGTAAGACACAAATGAATGTATCTACAAAACAGAAACACACTCACAGACATAAAGGACAGACTCGCGGTTGGGGGAGGGGCAGGAAGTGGGGATGGGAAGGGTTGTTATTTTTAGTTGCTAAGTTGTATCCGACTCTTGCGATCCCAGGAACTGTAGCCCACAGACTCCTCTGTTCATGGGATTTCCCAGGCAAGAATACTGGATTGGGTTGCCATTTCCTTCTGCATGGGGATCTTCCTGACCTAAGGGTCAAACCCGAGTCTTCTGCTTGGCAGGCAGATTCTTTACCACTGAGCCACCAGGGAAACCCATGGGAAGGATTAGGAGTTCGGAATTAGCAGATACAAACTATTATTATATATAGGATGGAAAAACAAGGTTCTAGTATAGCACAGGGAACTATATTCAGTATCCTGCGATAAACCACAATGAAAAAGAATATATATATGTGTGTGTATATATATATGTATGTGTGTATATATATATTTGTATAACTGAGTTACTTCGCATTACAGAGGAAATCAACATACTATAAATCAGCTATACTTCAACAAAATTTAAAAAATAAAGTAAACTAAAATAAAAACACACCCTGAAGACAGGCCCATTCTGCAACCCTGGTTACTAACAACAGCAGCGGATCTCACAGTGTGGTCCCAGGACCAGGCACATCAGCATTTCATGGAATCTTGTTAGAAAAGCAACTTTCAGGCTCTGGTCCAGAACTGCTGACTCAGAGAGTCTGGTGCTGGAGCCCAGCGAGCTCTGTGTTTCACCACGTGCTGTGACAGACTGTAATGCTTACTTAAGCTGGAGAACCACTGTTTTGCATCAGACAACAGGAGTGGATCCACCAGCAGATATATTTGTAATTGACCAGTATGGTGTTTGAAATTTTCTGATTTCCAGTGTTTCAAAACAGGCATTTCTATATGAAAATTTATGTTTCTGGCTTTTCTTGGGAAAAAAATCAGAAGGTCTAGCCACAGGGGACTCTCACAACTGCTTGGCAATAATTGGCTGGTGCTGAGAAGAGGCGGCTGCTCTTAGAAAGGGCGTGAGCCCTCCTGGGAGTGGCGGCCCCTCATTACCCGCCTCACCGGCTGGCTGCTCTCACTTCCACTGGGGGCCTCTGAGCCACTGGCTCGTGGCCTGTGTAATGGCCAGTGTCACCTTGAATTGAAGTTTATTCATAAATGCCTGTTTGCTGAACACGTGCGAGAGAGGATGGGCTTTCTGCTGCTCTCGCAGGTTTCTTTTCTCCCTGACCCATATTATTCCTATCCTCAACTCCTTCCACTTTTGGCTGAGATGGGAAAAAAAGGACAATCTTGGTTAGGGCAATACCCAGAGTTCAGGCATGGAAGTCGCTCAATAACCAGAAGAAAGAGGTTCATTTGTTTTGCCTGGGTTCCCCTCTGACCTCTCAGTCTTGAGAAAGTGAATCTTTATCACATTCAGAGGGAAGGGTCACTACCCTTCTTTCGCGCTTGGGCAGGCTTTTATCTGTGGTTTGAGGGTGCTCAGGGTAGACAAGTTCGTTCACCAGCTCATGCCCCCCGAGCCTGGGATGGTCTGGGACAGTCACTCCGCTCTGTGTGACACTGGGCTGGGCTGCAAGGACATAGAAGGTGATAGAGATCCTTCTTCTCTTCCTTTTGGGGATGGTTGGCAGGGTCAGCAGGTAAAAGTCACTTTGCACTGTTAATGCTAACTACACAGTCCTAAACATTCCCTTGCTGGTGGCAGACACTCTACCCTTTACAACATTCCATGAGTCCCTTTCTGTGTCCCTTTTTACAGAAGTAAAATCCCTCTTTATAGAGGCAGGGTCTCCCATGGTGCTTTCATCCATTAGGTCAACTGGTCAGCAAGCGAGGGGTAGATTCTGGGGAAGGAATGCAAATAAAAGCTGGGGAATGAGAGGGAAGAGAGGATGGCTGTGTGTGGAAAGGGAGGGGATGCTGACAAAGATACACTTGGCTTTTCTAGAGCACCTGTGACCTGACACCCCAAGGCACCCTCTACTGAAGATAAACTTTCTCCTTTCTGAACATACATCCATGGAGGCAGCTGGTGTGCCCGCTGGGGCCTCACTCTCCACCGGGACCCAGTGGCTCTGGGTGGGAATCAGCCAACAAAATAGCGTTTCTCTGATGGGTGGGTACACACAGATGCTGACTACTTCCTGGGGCCTGCTGGCTCAGGGACGTAGGGCCGAAAGAGGGGATGTGGGTCCTGGGGATCAAGTTAGCAACAGGGGATGGTGAGTGTTAACGGGAGGCTCAGTGAGGATTTTTTGGTGGGAGGCTGAAGTAAGAGCCGAGGTCAGGCAGCAGAGGGACGGAGGCGGGAATAGATGGATAAGTTTGTTCAAGAGAAGTCAAGCGGAGTGAGGACTGGGGAATGAGGCAGAGCAACGGGAGGCTCACTCCTGTGGCCACCATGGTAAACCTGGAGCTCATCTTGACTTCATTGGCTCGGGGCAGGTCTTGAATAATGCTTACTATCAGTAGGACCCATCTCCGAAAAGAATGGGAGGTGGGAGAGAGGGAAGGGGGCAGTTAGACTCAGGAAATGTAGTCGTTAAACATAAGCCTCACCATAACCCTGCCAAGGATGGAGTTTTGTTCCCATGGAGCACAGCTATCAGCTGTCCTGTTTATCCTTTGACATCTAAACAGAGACGGTTCTGCCCCCGAGACAGGCCACAGCCCACACTGAGATGTCCATGATGCTCCCTCATGTGACTTCTCAACCCCTGTTTTCACCCCCATTTGCCTTCCAGGGCCACATCCCCTCTGCTCTGGCCTCACCTTCCTCCTTGTCCCACGCCTGGCCTCTCTCCTTAAACCACCTTTCGTGTGAGTGGCAGACCTTATCCAAGTTTGGAAGCGGCAGAAAGTTTTTCATTACAAACAACATAAGATGATACTAGATTTTCTTGACCTTAAAACCTTGTCTTCACCAGCCCAGCCCTGAGATTGCTCTCTCCCCCTCCAGATCCCATCTCCATTGCTTACGTGGTTGTCTCCCATCCCCATACATCTCTGATACCGTTTCAGTCCAGGGTGTGTTAGCTGCCACCTTGCTTCACTGTCTCCATGCAGACCACTTTCTGGGGTTCTCTCCCTCCCTACCGAGGGTGACCCATCACAGTGTTTCCTGAAAAAATACGTAATAGAGATGCTGTGCGTGCTAAGTCACTTATGTCCTACTCTTTGCAACCCCATGGACTGTAACCCCCCCGGCTCCTCTGTCCCTGGGATTCTCCAGGCAAGAATACTGGAGTGGGCTGTCATGCCCTTCTTTGGAGGATCTTCCTGACCCAGGGCTTGAACCCATGTCTCTTACATCTCCTGTATTAGCAGCCAGGTTCTTTACTACCAACTGCCACTTCAGAAGCCCAAAAGGGATGCTACAACAGTCAAAATAACGTTTTTTCACACTGCTACAACCGTTTTACAGTTGAAGACTCTGAGGCTCCAAGAAATTAAGCAGCCTGGCCAGGACACATGGCTTCTGGGCCACCTGGGGAGATATCTGAAGGCGCTTCCTGCCCCACCACCCCCAAGCTGCTGGACACTCAGAGGGCTTCAGCTGTTGGGAGTTTTGTCCTGCTGTTTCCTCTGTGTCACGAGTCCTGTGCTCCCAGGGCACCGTCTCTTACAGCAAGGCCGTGGAGAGAAGGCTGTGATGGGGCCAACAGTCCATCATTCCCCTCTCTAAGGGGGAAGAACCGTGGATGCTGGGTCAGGCCAGAGTGCTGTGCTGTCAGCAAGTTCCATCCTTCAGCTGTAGCCAGCCCAGCACACTTGTCTCAGTTTAACACACCGCCAGGTACATTGTACCTCGTAGCTCAGAATCAATAAAGTTAAGGCAATTTCCTTAACATGCCATCAATAAGAGATTATGGGAGGGGGAGGGTTTTCTTTAGAAGCTAATGCCTTACTAAAGTTCAAATGAGGCAATATATAGTAAAATAAATTCAATCTCTATTTTCACTCCTTGCAATTTTAGTGGAGACTAAATGAAATGGAACTGTGTTGATCCCAACCCGTTCAATATATCTTCACTTCCTAAGAACCAAGGTCATTTTTACCTTCACGGGAAGGGAGGCAAAATATAAAATACTCACCCATACCGAACAGAAATGCATTTGCAGGGTTTTGAAAGCTAGGTAGATGGCTGATATATTATGTAATTCATTTCAAGGCATAGCTGAATGTGTTTTATAGATAGTGTTTAACCTTGCCAATTCTGCTCTGAGATAATCCCCCTTCTGAGGATAAAAATCATATATTTAACATAAAAGGAAAGGCTGGCAGGGAAAAGTAACATAATGTGTTCTGTACAACAGATAACCAGAAGTTGCTTACACAGAAAGATGATCAGAGCAAGTTCATTGCTATTTTGCCTTATTAGCTAATCAGTATGTTAATATTAATCAGAAGTGAGGTGACAACCACTTGAGTGGCACTGTGCTACTGAATGACAAAATATATCCAGCAGGGTGGCGTGGGATATGGGCCACGACACAGACCCTACATGGATCCTCTGTTCTATCACGTAACTGTTCTGTGACCTTGCGTAATTTATTTAACTCTGTTGAGGTTCAGTTTTTTTGTTTTTGTTTTTTTTTGTCTGTGAGTGGCCATTGCTACAATCACTGACAAAATATATCCAGCAGGGTGGCGTGGTCTGTGGGCCACGACACAGACCCTACATGGATCCTCTGTTCTATCACGTAACTGTTCTGTGACCTTGCGTAATTTATTTAACTCTGTTGAGGTTCAGTTTTTTTGTTTTTGTTTTTTTTTGTCTGTGAGTGGCCATTGCTACAATCACTGTAGTAGCTAATACTAATTATTTATTCATCATTCATTCCTCTTCTTCCTCCTTTTGAACAAATCCCCAATTTTGCTCAAGTTTTCCCAACCCCTAATTCCATAGAGGAATCTTGATTCATCTCAAGCAGTACATACAGCCTCTGGCATCTATTATTGATCCAGGGAAGGGCACATGGCCCCAGTTGGTCTAATGAGATTAGAAGAAGTATTTTATTGTCAAAATGACTATACTACCCAAGGTCATCAACAGATTCAAATGAAATTTATCAAATTACCATTGGTATTTTTCACAGAACTAGAACAAAAAAAAATTTTTTTTAATTTGTATGGAAACACAAAAGACCCCTACCAGCCAAAGCAATCTTGAGAAAGAAAAAGGAAGGTGGAGGAATTGGGTTCCCTGACTTCAGACTATACTACAAAGCAACGGTAATCAAAACAGTATGGTTCTGGCACAAAACCAGAAATATAGATCAGTGGAATAGGATAAAAAGGCCAGAAATAAATCCACACACACCTATGGTCAGTTAATCTATGACAAAGGATGCGAGACTATACAATGGAGGACAGTCTCTTCAGCAAGTGGTGCTGGGAAAGTTACATGTAAAAAATGAAATTAGAACATTTTCTAACACCATACACAAAAATAAACTCAAAATACATTAAAGACCTAAATATAAGACCTGATACTATAAAACTCCTAGAGGAAAACATAGGCAGGACACTTTGATATAAATCGCAGCAGTATCTTCCTGGATCTGTCACCTGCAGCAATGGAAACAAGAACAAAAATAAACCAAATGGGATCTATCTAAACTTACAGGTTTTTGCACAGCAAAGCAAACCTAAACAAAATGAAAAGACAACCCACAGAATGGAAGAAAATATTTGCAAATGATGCAACGGATAAGGAATTAATCCCCAACATATACAGCTTAGGAGAAGGAAATGGCAACCCACTCCAGTATTCCTGCCTCCAGTATTCCATGGGCAGAGGAGCCTGGTGGGCTGCTGTCCATGGGGTTGCACAGAGTCGGACATGACTGAAGTGACTTAGCAGCAGCAGCAGCAGCAGCATATACAGCTTATACAACTCAATACCAAAAAAACAAACAACCCAATTAAAAAAAAAAAAATGGACAGAAGACCTAAATAGACATTTCTCCAAAGAAGATACACAGATGACCAAACACATGAAAAGATACGTGGCATCACTAACTATTAAAGAAATGCAAATCAAAACTACAATGAAGTATCATCTCTTACTAGTCAGAACAGCCATCATCAAAAAGTCTATAAATAATAAATATTGGAGAGGGTGTGGAGAAAAAGGAACCCACACTATTGGTGGTATTGCAAGTCGGTACAGCCACAATGGAGAACAGTATGGAGGTTCGTCAGAAAACTAAAACTAGAGCCACCGTATGATCTGGAAATCTCATTCCTGGGCATATATCTGGAGAAAATCATACTGTGAAAAAATACACGCACCACTGTTTACAACAGATAAGACACAGAAGCAGCCTAAATGTCCATCAACAGATAAATGGGTCGGGAAGACGTGTAACATTACTCAGCCATAGAAAGAATGAAATAATGCCATTTGCAGCAACATGGATGAACCTAGAGATTATCATATTAAGTAAGCCAGACAGAAAAAGACAAATGTCATTTGATATAGTTTGTATATGGAATCTAAAAAAAATTATACAAATGAATTTATTTACAGAACAGAAAGAGACTCACAGAGATAAAAAATAAACCTATGGTTTCCAAAGGGGAAAGGTGTTAGAGGGATAAATTAGGAGGTTGGGATTAACATACACATACTACTATATATAAAATACATAACCAATAAGGACTTACTGCATAGTACAGGGAACCATCCTCAATATTTTGTAATAAGGTATAAGGGAAAATAATCTGAAAAATATATATATATATAAAACACATGCAGCTCTTATACAACATTCAACTTCCGTGATACAGTGATATCCACACCCTTGGTATGAAGGAAGATTTAATTGGTTAGTGCACTTAAATAATGTCAATATTTATAACCAATCAGGTTGGTGATACATGTCATTTCAACAAGATTTTGATAAGTTACAACCTTGCATTTAAGGAAATTTCCATAAGCACATGAAGTGATTTATCCCAGTTTTGGATGGCATCATTTATAGCTGTAAAATCAATAAATTCACCCTAATTTTACTATATTTGTGTGTGTATATATATATGAGTCACTGTGCTGTATACCTGAAACTAACACAGTTCTATAAATCAACTATACTTCAATTAAAAAGTTATAAAAATAAATAAATAAATTGTGAAGCCAAAAAGAAACACCAGATATTTTCGCCCTCTCCTGGTGGGTATGAACAAGGAAGCAGATCGCCTCAAAGGGCAGCAGTCGTCATCCTGCAGCCACGTGGGGAGCTAGACTTGATGTGAAGGCAGCAGTGAGCATGACAAAGCACACGACCCAGAAAATTATCTACCGGCTCTACAGAGTAGTTCCAAAGAAGCCAGGGAATTTGATAAAGATAAAAGGAGAAATTAAAGGCTAGAAAATGAAAGAACGAATAGCCAATAAAGCTTAAACTTCTTCTTTGAAAAGACCAACAAAAAGATAAACCTCCGGCAAATCTGATCAAGAAAAAAAAAAAATGGACAAGATAAAAATCTGAAATACACAATTACAAACTTTGTCCTGCCCTCTTATTTTAGTTTTATATTTTAACATCGTATGTGTTCTCTTTTCCCCTGATTCTGGTTTTTAGTGGACTGACTGCATTTCCTTTGATCCTTTTCCAATTTAATGATTTGAGAACTTATATATTACTTCTCATCTTCTAGTGGTTACCTTTACTTTTCAAGTAAAAATATTCAATCATATTTTTTTCTATCCATATTTAAAGTTAAAAAATGTTTATATCCTCTTTCAAATAAGAACATAACTTGGGCATGTTTTTATTTCTCTAGTCTCTGTGCTATCTCCCTTCCATCCCACTGCAGTAACCTCCCATGCTGAGATCATTTCGCATTTTATCTTGAATTTTGATTGTTTCTATTAAGTCCATGCCTTTTCAGACAGCTGTGAATTTTGTTGATTTCTTTGTCACTAAACCTCAGCCACCCAACTCACAGGGTCTTTTTCTAGTCTGGAATTTGTATTCCATAACAAAAGAATCGTGACCGAATTCTCCACGGTGATTACCCAACTATCTGATCAGCATCACCTTCCCTTCTGTCTCATTGCTCTGGTTCTCTCGCGGCAGAAAATATCTGACTTTCCTGAAACTTCTAAGTAAGTCTTTGCCTTTACCTTCTGTCACCATCCTTTGCTCCTGACCCACTTAGGTGACAGGGACAGCACAGTATGATCACCCCCTGTAAACTCTTTGTCCCTCTCTCCCTTCATAATGACTCCTGGAAAACAATCTGGTGAAGCCCAGTTTTCTGCTTAAGCTATGTTTGCACCCAAGAAGCTCAATATTACTGGAGAAAATTATATCACTTTAAATTTACGACCTTAGACCTCACAACGGCACGCCACCCTTCCAGACACTTCTACTACTCTTCCCCAGTAAATGTACCTTTCCACCCTCACAAACAGAAACTTTACTTCTCGAGACTCCAGAAGCTACTCACCCCTAAGCCTCAGGCAGAACCTCAATTCCGACTTCATGGACGAAAACTTTAGCGCTAAAGGACCTTGTCTTTCCACCTTTTGGTCTGCCACGTTGTATTGTTTGTACCTCATTGTGATATCGGAAAGCTTGTGTCCTTTTCTAAGTCCTGAATTTAACCTTGCATCCCATCCCCCTCTGGGGCTTTCCTGATAGCTCAGTTGGTAAAGAATCCACCTGCAATGCAGGGGACTCCGGTTCGATTCTTGGGTTGGGAAGATCCACTGGAGAAGGATAGGCTACCCACTCCAGTATTCTGGCCTGGAGAATTCCATGGACTGCATAGTTTCCACGGGGTTGCAAAGAGTTGGATGCGGCTGAGCAACTTTCACTTTCACTTCCCCATCTCTCTCTAAACTCAAGGATTTGCATACTGGGATTATCCCCATTCTGTCCTGTGCTGACACTCTCTCCCTTTCAATTAGGCATCGCATGTATTCTATCTTAAAATCTCCCCCCTTGAATAAACCCCTCTTGATCTGGCATGTTTTTTCAGCTTTCCTATTTCTCTGTTCCCAGTCACAGCTAAAGTCCCTGAAATATCTGAGTATAAACAAATCTTTCAAATTCCTCCCTTCCATTTTCACCTCAGTCACACCAGCCACATTTTAGTCTCATCTGCCCTCACCAACAGCACTTTTACTAAGGCTGCTTTTGACCTACATCTTGCCAAAGCTGAAGGTCAATTTTCTGTCCTCACCCAACCTCTTGGTAGCACCTGATCCAACTCACTGCTCCCCTCCCCGACAGAGGACTTCTGATACTGAGATAACATGCTCTTCTTCTTTTCTTATTCTACCACCCACACTTTCCCAGTCTCCTTAATTGGCTGCCTGCTTCTTTCCTGATCTCTAAAAGTTGGAGTGACCAAGGCTCTTTCTTTGATCCCTCTCTATTGGTGGTCTCCTCCAGCTTCAAGTGTGTAAATAAAATGCATGTGTTGACAACATGCACATTTTAATCAATAGACCTGATATTTCCTCTGAGTTTTAGACTCATATATTCAACCATCTTAATACCTCCACATCCTTGTCTATTAGACATCTCAAACTTCACATGTTCAAAGACAACCAGAGGTGACCCCCCCATCCTACTCACAACTATCCCTTCTAAGTCATAGCCATGGTGAGACCATTTACCTCAGATTGAGACTTGAACCCACATGCTGGGACTCAAACCCAGCCACAACCCAGTTTGGGACTCAAACCCACGTGGCTGGGACTCAAACCCGGCCAAAACCCTGCTTGGGACTTGAACCCACAATCTTTAATTAGAATCACGCACCTGATGTCCGGACTTACTGAGGCTCAGGTTCTTTGTGTCTCAGAGCAGAAGGAATTCAGCGAGACGCAAGGTGATAGGCAAGAAGTAGATTTATTAATATAGGACGCTTGTAAGAGATGCAAATAGGCAGGCAAGGCAGCTCTGCCTTGAAGATTGAGTGGGCTACAATTTATGATGGAAAACAGGGGAGGGGAAAAGACCGCCTTCTTCAGGTAGGTGTAGACCCAGACCTTAAGACACACATCGTTAACACCTCCTTCACTAGCTCCTCCTTTATACTAGGTAGGAAATAGACCTGGGTTCGACCCCTGGTCGGGAAGATCCCCTGGAGAAGGAAATGGCAACCCACTCCAGTATTCTTGCCTGGAAAATCCCATGGACGGAGGAGCCTGGTGGGCTACAGTCCACGGGGTCGCAAAGGGTCAGACACAACTGAGCGACTTCACTTTTCACTTTCATGAGGTCAAACTAGGATTTTCATATTAGTAGAAGGGTGGTGACTTTTCCCCCATCTAGTGGCATATCTTGTGGTTTTGTTTATGGTTTTATAATTCAGCAAGACTGCTTCATTGAATAATGTTCCAATAGCTTTCTTGCGCTATCATTGACTTACAAAGGCCTCCCAAAGTTTCCTAGGTTTCCTTCTCTACCTATAGTCCCCTACTGGGACTTCTACAACTGTGTGTATAATTATCCTATTCTATCCCTATCAATGGTACTCCATGTCACCACCCTCCATGGGGTTTATGATGCCAAGAACGTGGTTAATTTCAGTTCTTCTTTTTCCCTCATACGCAACACACAATTCATTGGCAGGTCTCACTGGCTTTCCCTCAAATTCATAACTCAAATCTGTCCACTTCCTTTATAACAACACCATCTTCAATTTAGTTCAATTTTCCTTTGACCTCAGATATCTGGATCCAAATTCATGCAATTTGCATAGGGTCTATCAACTGCACTGGACCTTTGGACTCTCACTGTGTGCACTGATCCACTTGCTGGTACTTCTGATTTCTCCCTTTGTCTCACTGACATTATTTGAAATTGTGTATATATTTATGGAAGTTGCTGCAAAACATTTTCTTATAACTGGGCAAGGCTCAGGTCAATAAATAAATGTGTGAATTTGACACCTCCTAAAAGAAAGAGGAGAGTTTGATATAGATCCTTGCATGGCTGTGACGGTAAGCCCTTTTAAAAAAAAATTATTTATTTTTATGCATTCAGGATTCTGTGCTACAACTGACCAGGTCACCTTGTACTGTCCCAGAGGCTAATCTGATGTTTTAATAACATTTTAGGATTAGCCGCATTATTCAAAACTGTACTGTAAAGGACCATGAACTACAAGCCAGCTGCTCAGACACCTAACCACACAATGTCATCATAACGATATCCCACGTCTCCATTTGCATTGGAGTGTAGCGGTGGAATAAGGACATAGGAAGTCCTCTCCGAATTCATATTTATGATATAATATATTTAAGATCACCTCCATTAAACTGTCTACTTTTTGAGACAATTCTAGCATTGAGTTTCAAGGAGAGGCTGGTACCGTGGTAGGTTATTGTGTCTTTAGAAGAAAGTAAGTCTAGAATAACAGAGAACACAGCAGTTGCCATCAGACATGAAAAAGGTGACCAGAGGGCTGGGGTTTTCCTGTGTAGCCCCAAGAGTTAGAACCAGGTCAAAGGGTTTAGTTCAGTAACAGAAAGAAACTTTCTCAGGGTCGAAGCTGGCAGAAGATGGAGTAGTTTAAGCTGGCTGTTATTATTTTAGGTATCGAGACGAGTGAAAAATGAGAAGAGTGGATAAGGTCAGCTGTGTCCTCTGGTTGATAAAAGTGAAGTCTCCGTTAGCTGTGACACAAAACGACACTGCTCATTCCTAAAAAGTTTACAGATATTCCTATGACACAACCATGAATTGAAGATGATGAATTCTAAGTGTTTAAGAATGTCACCCAAAATGTGGGCGTTTGAGGGAAGGGCTGTGACTTCTCTATGGGAGTTTCATTTACTCTGTATAGACGTTTCCCAAGGTGATGGTGAGAGAGGATCCTTAACCCAATGAGGAGGGCTAGGAGCTGAGAAAGCTGGAGGACTTGCAGAACTCTGCTGGGGCTCACTTCGGCTATTAGCCCCGTACCCCGAGCGATCAGTTAAAAGAATGAGAAAGGGACTTCCCTGGTGGTCCAATGGTTGGGAATCTGCTTGCCAATACAGGGGACACATGGATTCCTGGTTGGGGAAGATTCCACATGCTGCCGAGTAGCTGAGCCTATGGACTGAGACTACTGAGCCTATGCTCTAGAGTCTCCGCTCCTCAATAACGAGAAGCCTGCACACCACAGCTGGAGAGTAGCCCCCACTCGCAACTGGAGAAGGCCTGCACGCAGCAAATAAGACCCAGCACAGCCAAAATAAAGAAAAAACTAGCAGCTCCAGGGCATTCGAATAGTTTTTTAAAAAATAAGACAGAAAAAAAAGAATAAAAAGGGATTGCTCTGTCTTGGCATGTGAAGTGTTAACCCTGGGCAGTGTGCCCAGCAAGTGAGCAGCAGTGAGTAGACAGATATGTGAGATACTGAGTGAGTCAGGGCTGAAATTGTCCATTTTTATTTTCTTGTGTATTGTTAACATGCGTACGCTGTCTTTCCATAGTCTGGAATTCTGGCAGTCCTATTTGAAAAGCAGTATTTCACAACAAGCATTAATGCTTGTGCATTTGAATTCCATATTCTAAGCTGCCTTTCACCCTATGCACAAGGCCTCTGCATCGGTCAGTGATGGTCAGAAACGCTGGGGCACCTCACCAGCAGGACAGCAATGGGGTCCATCCCACCTGCCTGTCCTGGGTCAGCTGCTCTGCTGCCCACAGCCAGGAGTACAGGGAGTGAGCCTCCCACGGTGAAACCCTTGACCACTAGGGACAGACGCTGGCATCCTTCCCTTTTCCCAGCACTCCACTCCTGTTCCTTAGGACCAATCTCCCAAATCATGCAGTTGCCAAGCAAGCCCAGGTCCCAGGCTCTGCTTCAGGGAGTAAACTTGGCTGAGACACACACCAATTTGTTTTACTTTGTGCACGTTCCTTTCTCTCCCCGGGCTTCTGTTTCCTCTTCCTCGAAATGAAAGAAGCAAGCGTGTTCATTCCTCCCAGAACTAACACTCTATACAATAGAGGAAAATTGTCAAGAATTCCAGGAAATCCCATCTTTCTCACTAGTTCCTTTATCAACATTCAAGTGAGTTAACTACAGTTCAGATAAGGCTTCCATAGCTTGAAACACTTCCATTCCCCCTTGCTGGGCTTCCCCAGTGGCTGAAGAGTAAAGAATCTGCCTGCAGAGCGGGAGACAAGGGTTGAATTCCTGGGTTGGGAAGATCACCTGGAGGAGGAACCCATTCCAGTATTCTTGCCTGGGAAATCCCACGGACAGAGGAGCTTAGAGGGCTATGGTCCGTGTGGTCGCAAAGTGTCTTACATGACTGAGTGACCAAACAACAACAAAAACTCCCCCTTGTGTGGGTGCCACAATTCTGTTTTAGAGTTTCTGTTATTTCCCTGGCCCTTTAGAATTCATCCTGAAGTAGCAGAGAATGTAGTAATCAAGTGGTCACAGGCCCACTCCCTTACAACTTACATTCATGATGAATGCCTCACCCAGGGAAACCTGGAATGGGGTTTGGTCTCTGTAAATGACAGTGGCATCGCTGAGCCCAGTGGTCACAAAGGGCAGGGACACAGATGACGTGCTGTCGGCAAACACTGGTGCAATAAAGGAATAAAGGAATAAAGACAGTCAAGCAGCTCTCCACTCAGAAACTTCACCTTGAGGGTCCAGACCTGGAAACACTGGACTGAATACATTTTGGGAAGTAGCAGGCTCCCATTCAGCTCCAAACTTTAAGGCAGTTGAAGATGGAGACAAAATATTTAGTGAAAATAAAGTGTGAAAGTGAAAGTGTTAGTTGCTCAGTTGTGTCCGACTCTGCAACCCCACGGACTGAAGCCCACCAGGCTCCTCAGTCCATGGAATTCTCCAGCCAAGAATACTGGAATGGGTAGCCATTCCCTTCTCCAGGGGATCTCTGACCCAGGGGCTGAACCTGCATCTCCTGCATTGCAGGCGGATTCTTTACTGTCTGAGTTACCAGGGAAGTCCAGCAAACAAAGCACATCGAGGCTTATTTATTGGTTGTTCCTGATCTGAGTAGCAGAAGTCAGTAGAAAGGTGCCTTGTGGCCAGAGGTTGGAATTTTTGCACTCAGATGGTGGGGGACAGTCTCATGGAGCCAGAGTGCTAGGAGAAGCTTCCAGCTTCTAGGGAGCCTGGGTCTAGGGCTGATAACTTCCTGCACTTGGGCATCTTTGCAGAGTTTGTAGGGGGTAGGGTGGTAAAGCTGCCACCCAGTGGAGGTTCCATTGAGGTTCTTTGTCCACATTTCTAACTCCAGCCACTTCCCTTTCTTCAAGCTGCCATCAGATCTCCCGTGAATGGCCCTCTGATTGGTTTTTGTGCCCCGCCATCTCTGTTCTTCCTGCATAAGGCAGCCAGTGTGTTCTTTAAAACATTAAGTCCCATCATGTTTCCCCCAACCTAAATACCCCTGGGGATTCTCACTGCATTAGAGAAGACCACAAGGTCCTACTTGATGCGTTGTTCCTGGCTCTTCAGACCCACCTCCCTCACTCCCACGCTCCAACCCTGCTGCTCTTCTCTCTCATCCTTGAGGATTCAAAGTGTCTTCCCACCTCTTCCTTCCCTTGGTTGGTGACACGCTCTGTTTTGCATCCAGGGGTCTGCGTGGCTGGCTCCTCACTGTTTGGGTACTGATTCAAACGTCACCTCTTCATGAAGGGGTCCCCTGGCCCCCTAAAGTCCCTGTGTTGCATCTCCTTGTTTGTCTCTGCAGCTTTGTTACCATCTGAAAATATCTTGATTATTTATTGACTTGTTTGTTTCCTTTCCTGGCCAGGAGAACATCTGCTCTAGGAGAGCTGGGGCGTCTGTGTTTTGTGCACCACCGTAGCCTCAGCAGTATGGCTGTCCTTGGGATTTGTGTTGTTGCTTTTCAGTCGCTAAGTTGTGTCCAACTATTTGTGGACTGTAGCCCGTCAGGCTTCCCCTGTCTTTCACTATCTCCCATAGCCCAAATTCATGTCCACTGAGTCGTGGTGCTGTCTAACCATCTAATCCTCTGCCACCCGCTTCTCCTTTCCCCTTCAATCTTTCCCAGCATCAGGGTCTTTTCTAATGAGTTACTAGGTGCTCAATAAATATGAGTTGAATTGCTGACTCCAAATGTCCTCAGGAATTCTCAGTTGTGTTCAGAGGGCACCAAAGTCCTCCAGAAAGAGAACACTCCCCATACCCAGGAGAATGCAGCAGAGGGAACTTGGAAGGTGAAACTCTGGCCAATGCTAGAGATGAGGAGGTATCCTCAGCCTCAGCAGTTCCTTCTGATGAAGGCTCTTGTGTAGAGAGAAGCCATGGAAACAGGAGGCCAAGCCTTTAATTCATGTCTGATTCAACTCCACCAGCTTCCCTGGTAGCTCAGCTGGTAAAGAATCTGTCTGCAATGGAGAAAACCCCAGTTCAATTTCTGGGTCGGGAAGATCCCCTGGAGAAGGGATAGGCTATCCTCTCCAGTATTCTTGCCTGAAGAATTCCATGGACAGAGGGGCCTGGCAGGCTACAGTCCATGGGGTCGCAAAGATTAGGACATGACTGTCTAAGCACAGCACAGCATGACTCCACAGGTAACATATCCCATCACCAGGGACTGGGAACAGAACGTGTGCCAGGAGGCCACCCTGAGACTGACCACCTGGCAGGCAGTGGGCTGCCCAGCACACCTGAGGATGCACGGGGTCCTCCCCCTCCCATTCCCAGACACTCCCCGTGCAGCGCCAGGGGTCTCAGGAAGGGAATGACAGTCGCCTAGACACTGAGTGGCCCCCAGAGGGAAGAAGTGACCACTGGGCTGGTCCTACCACCTTTCCTCGGGACAGCAGAGCTGGCCATGGGGTCAGCTATGAACCAGAATTTTTTGCAGTGAGAGCTGGGTTTGAAAGCCTGGCTTTTAACCTGGATCAATGAAAGGGTGGGAGTGATTGATGTTGAGGAAGTGGAGCTGGAGGAGTGGGGTGTCACCCAGGTGTGCCGGTCCTTTCATCTTCACATCAAATGCTACCTGGTGAGTTATGGGACACAGGCTGGGGGTGGGGGGAGCCAGGGGCAGGCCACTGCTGCCCAGAAGCAGAGATGGGACCACGTGGCTGAAGACACCGATCCGGGCTTCCGGTCGGACAGCTGGCTGTAAGTAACAGATGGCAATTTCCTGGGAGGGGCAGACAGGTAAGAGGCTCCTAGTAGATGAAAGACCTGGGGCTGATGATGGACACAACAGAAATCCGATAAATCATGCTCATCATGTATTCTTTCATTAATTTAACAAGGATCTGTAGCCTTGATCAGCAAAGTGGGGGCCATGACCCAGCAGTCTCATCAGTCTCTGGGGAGCTTGTCAGAAATGCCCGATCTCAGGCCCTGCCCCAACCCTCTGAACCAGGATCTGCCTTTCGATAAAACTGCTAGGGAACTCTTACTCATGGCCAAGTTAGGAGGCCTGATGTGCAGGGTAATGTAATGGCCTGCTACTGAGGGTGGCGGGCAGCTACTGCAGAGATGCTGAGGGGGTACATCTGGCAAACATCACACCCCCGACAGTGGGGTGCTTAGAGGAGGGGCCCAGTGTGCCTCTTGCAGGGTTACTTCTGAGAAGACACATTTCACACATGGGTGTGTACATGTTCAGTTGCTTCAGTCATGTCCAATTCTTTGCAACCAAGTAGACTGCAGCCCTCCAGGCTCCTCTGACCACAGAATTCTCCAGGCAAGAAGACTGGAGTGGGTTGCCACATCCTACTCCAGGGGATCTTTCCGACCCAGGGATCAAACCCACGTCTCTTGAGTCTCCTGCATTGCAGGCAGATTCTTTACCCATTCAGCCACCTAGTGTATTCCTCTCCAAAGTTCAGGCAACACCTGCCCACTTCAAGGAGGCAGGAACACAAATGACAGTCACCTGCAGCAGTGACAGTCAACAAAGGAGGCACGAGTGTCCTTTCTGATGGGTCTGACACAAAGCCACTGAAGGCCCCAGTCCCCTTTCTGTGTCCTCTCTCTACCCCACTGAAAACCCCAGTGTCCTCCCACCAAAGAAAGCCTGTTCTCTTTGTAGGAACGGAGGGTGTCCTGAATCACTTACCCCTCTGCATGCATTTAAATCTATGACCATTTGCACTTTGACACTCTTGATGATGGTTACCGCTATGCTAGAGCCGACAAACAGATGGGAGAGGCATTCAAGGACAGAGAATTTATACCATTCAGGTTAGCTGTGTCATCTGAGAATGAAAGTCCTGAAAATGACCCTCCCAACAAAGAAACCTGAAAAAGCACTTGACAGTTAATAAAAGTATGTCTTTCCTCAGCCACCTATTCTGTAGATAAAGAGACCAAAGTCCAAAGAAGCTGTGACTCGTCCATGGTTGCATAAATAGTGCTAAGTGGTGAAACTGAGATTTTAACCTAGCTCTCAACTGGAGAATGTGTTCTTCATATACACTGTTCATCTGCTTCTACAGTAGGAGTGTGTGTGCTAAGCTGCTAAGTTGTAGCCTGCAACCCCATGGACCATAGCCCTCCAGGCTCCTCTGTCCATGGGATTTCCCAGGCAAGAATACTGGAGTGGGTTGTCCTGCCCTCCTTTGGGGATCTTCCCAACCCAGGGATCAAACCTGCGTCTTCTGCATTGCCAGGCAGATTCTTTACCACTAGCGCCACCTGCGAAGAGCTCTGGGTTATCCAAAATATCCCAAGTCCCTCATCTTTTTCAATTTTCCATTAATTCATGCACAGAGAAATGTATTGAGTATCTTCTTCATGCTGAGAATTGAGAAAATAGAGGGCAGTTACAAGGATAACTGATCTATCTGCCCATCCATCTTTCCATCTATCCACCATCCAACCATCCATCCATCCACTGATCTATACAGCCAGTTGCTGCCTTCAACCTCAAGAAACTGATAGAACAATAAAGGAGAAAAGACCCACTGAGACAACTGCATTATGCCCAGGCCCCAGTGGTAGGAACTAAACTTGCTTCAACACCCACTTTCGTGGCCGCATACAGTCGGCGTCCTCCCAGAGACGAACGCTCAATCTAGAATTCACTCTCGGATCTCTTTACTGCCAGCTCCTGAACCATGTGTACTTTCCACATTTCATCGTGTCAGTAGACACCTGGAACTAAGCCACTTTACCACAGCCCCAAAAAATACCTGCCCCTGCACCCTCCAGCTCAGACAATGCATTGAGAGCTGCGAGTTGCTGGGTAGCAGTGACATCGTGGGGTTAGAGCTGCTCCCCAGCCAGCCTTCCACCTCTCCTCCCCACCACGCCCTCTCCACTCAAGGAAGCACCAGCACGTCTCTTCCTTTTTCAAGGCAAACCAGTGACCCATCTCCTAACCCCAAAGTTGTACAACGAAATGTACCCCAGTTCCTGGCAGAAAAAAGACTTTCCCTTTGCCAGAAGGACTTTGGACTTTTGATATTTTATCTTTAAACACACTCTCTTGTTGACATGCAGCATACAGGCAGACAGTGTACACGCTGGACGCCTACTGTAAGCTTCACAAAGTGAACACAGGTGAGGAGCCAGTACCCAGACCAAGAAACAAAGGCAGAGCAGCCCCCCAAAGCCTCTGTCTAACATAGCTGGTAACTGAGTGAGCAGATACTTCTTCCTGTTACAAATGTGAGAGGGACACGGAAAGGGTCATGAAGGAGGAAGAGTATCCTATACAGAAAAATGGAGGAGACTTTAGTGCAGCAAGAAGGACAAAGGAGGCTTCAGAACAGAGCCCTGCAGGATGGCTGGTGTTTGGTCAAACAGGGAAGGGAGTGGTGCACCAAGCTGGCGGGGATGGCTTTAGCTTTTGCAAGGACAAAAAGGATTTCAGTCTGTGACTGGGGGCTGGAGAGAACGCTGGAGAACCTAAAACTGCATTGTGAAAGATCTGCAATGTTCACTGGCTGTTGTAGGACTTTAGCTCTATCTATTAGACTCAGTGTTGCAACGGACGCACACGCAAAATTAGATTTGTTTAAGCAAAACATAAAACATAAAACTACACATCGCCTCAGGCACTGCTTGATGGAGAGTTCAAATGATGATGAAGAATAAGTTTTCCCCCACTTCTGTCATTGTATGTCTATTTTTGGAGGTGTCACCTTTTAATTTGGGTTCTCCCAAAGCAGACCGCAAGGCAGGGATCTGAATGTCATTTGGGAAATGCAGGAAGTACCAGTAGGGGTGTGAGGAAGCGAGCAGAGAAGGGAAGACAGCAAGACAATGGTGCGGCTCGGAACCGCTCTCCCTGAAGGCATCAGTCTGGAACCGTGGGGGGCACACACTCCAGTGCTACCTTGCTCGAGGGGCGAGGGCACAATTCCACTGGTCTTTGGAGGAAGGCTGCTCATAGGGAGCATTAATTCTCTGGCACTCAGGGAACGTAGCCTGCTGAGATTTTTGAGAAAGCCCCTAGGCAGAGATGCAGTGGTGAGTGGCTGGTGCCCAAGAAGAGGTGACACCCACACCTATAACAGTGGGGCCCTAATGGCATCAGCCATTCTTAGCGGGACCCGCCTTTACATCCACAAAAGGCAGCCAGCATTTCTTGCAGCTGGAAAGGAGAGAGCTTTCTCCCCCAATACATGAGTAAAAGGCCTGATTCTGGTTTTCATTTTATCCAAACTGGGTCACTGGAGTTAAGCTCTCAGGAGGAGGTGACAGTCTAGAAAAAACCCTCCATGCCATTATTTGACTTGTCAGATGCAGGCGGAGAAGTTCGTTCCTACAGTAAGATGTGGAGTCTGGTCGGGGTGTGATGGGGTGTTGTGGGGGTACCTGGTGTGTGGAACGGAAGCATGAGAGAGGGCCTGGACTGAAAATGTTGACGCAGGTGTCTGTCATCATTTGGGTCTCCCCAGATCAGATCCCAAGGCAAAAACCTGGGTGCTGGTGGCTTATGTGGGCGAGGGTCCCCGGAAGCAGGAAAGAGGGATGGGGGAAGTGAGACAGAGAAGGAAAAGAAGACAATTCAGGAGGTGTTGACTGCATGTCGCCTCTGTGAGTGAGTGGGACTCAATCACGTTGGGACCTCTGGGAACCAGTACAGAACACACCTCAGAATTTCTCACTGAGGCAGAGAACACTGAAGTTTCTGTTCACTAGCTCCTATCCTTCTTGGGCTGAGAGACTTTCTCAGGTATTTTCTACTCCCCAATTCCTTCCTGCCTGACCTCTCTGTGGAGTCAGCCTGTGCCTGTGGACAGAGGGTGCCCTCAGGCCGAGAGGCACTGGAAGCCATCAGCAGCATGGCCATCCACTGGCTGCAGGAATCCTCCGGGGCAGACAGATGAGCCATGACTGGAACACCATCACCATCTGCTGCGGGTCCTTCTGTCCTCTCGTCACTGCGGCAGAGCCTCTCCCCAACCCAGTTCACACCTTTTCCAGTCTTTAAATGCTTCCCTTTCTGTCCCCGAGTGACCCCAGAGCCCCCCGTCTCCTCTTATCCCACCATCTATACCCCCACTGGCCCTGGATGCTGGTGTACTAGATGAAAAGTGTAGTTCTTTGATAAAATTCCACATTAAAAGGAATCAAGGAATAAAAGTTTGCAGAGGGGAGGGTCCGGTGTTAATCCAAAATTGTCCCTGGGAAGGGAAATGGCAGTTATGTAGGTAGAAATTATGCCACCCTGGCTACTGGCTTAACTGAATCAGTGCTTCTCAAGTGGCTTGGAGGACAGTTGAGAATTTCTGGGGAGCTTCAACGAGGCATGCATCCCCTCCTAAATCTGACAGGTGGGCCTCCCTGCAGAGGGGTGCAGAGGTGGGGACACGGCCCCCTCTCAGCCTCTCGGGTGAGGAATCCTCATGTGAAATCTGGGGAGTTACTGATGGGCTAGCCTTGGAATGCAGACAATGCGGCAGCACGGGGAAGGCTGAGAACTGCCACTCTGAAAAGTAACTCTGCAGTCCGCGTGCGCAGTAGAATGGGAGGAACTTGTGGAAGGAGGATGTGAATCTGAATTCAAAACTTAGCCTCTGAGCTTCTCTGCACCCCAGTTTCATCATCTGTAAAATGGAGGCAATAATACAAACTTCAGAGGGCTGCTGTGGAATTTACAGAGTTTCTGCACGGCGTTAGGATCTCACACTTATGTATTATTGTTAACTTTTATAATCTTTAATGCAGAGCCCTACCCAGCCTGGTCATGAAACAGCCGTCTCCTGGGCCCCTCCCTTCCACCCATATCACTGACTCCCCTGCAGAGCTCCTGATCGGTGTCTGTCTCACAGCTCAGGCTCCCTCCACTGATGCCAGAGGGGTCCTGGAAGCAAGGGGTCACGGCGACGTCCCTTTACCTCATGGTCACCTCTCTCTGTCTTGTAGGCTTGGAGAGTGGGGGCTCTGTGATGGGTTCAGATGTTCCAAGGGCTATGGCAGAGTGAAGATGAGGTCTGCTTGGCAGTCTTGCAACAAAGGGTGATGTTTACCAGGAAAGGGTTTGCTCAGGCAGGAAATGGAGGGTGAGCATCCTTCCTGGCAGGGACAGAGGAAGTGAGAACCATGACCAGGTCACCTCTCCAGAGCCCCCTTCCTGACTTCACCCCTCTCCTCCTGATGTGAATTGGAAGATGTTTGCTCCCTCCCCCTTGAGGCCCGACAGGACACATTTTCACGGAAGCACAACCAGTCTCATCAATTACACGCATTTGTCTGCAAGACTATTTCTCCCTTCCTTATATATTTGCAGTTAGTACTGAGTCATGGCCCTCAAATCTTCAACACGGTTATTTTTTTTTTAAATACAACAACAATAAAACAGCACACACACACACACAGACCACATACAAGGAAATTTAACTTGCATTCCTAAAAAGATGCTGATGGCTGTGGATTCTCCAAGAAGCCTGGGTAAGTTAACAAGGTGTCCCAAACCCAAATGCAAACACAGATGCCGTCAGAGTGAAAAGCCTCTTGCAGCCATTTGGAGGAGAGGAAGTGGGTGGAAATTCCCAGGAATTCCCTGGGTGAATCCTGCAGAGGCATTGCCTCCAGGAGACTGACCCCAAATACAGCAGGTGCAGCTGGCCCCGGGGCAGGAAGGCATTCCCGGGCTGTTCTCTGCCCTTGGTTGGGAGGGGCTCTGCCTCACTCTGCTCTTTTTCTTTTCTGCCTCCTGGATCCTGTGACATGCTCTGAGCTTTTTTCCCTTCTTAAAGCCCCATGTGGCAAAATGAAAAGGAAACTGCTGAGCCTCTCTCCTCCCCCTACTGGCTTCACCCAATGACAGTCAAGGACATATTTTCGCTCCTTTCCTGTGACTGCTTCCATGCTCTCACTGCATACACCAGGAAGCCAAGCAGAGAGCCCTGCAACGAGGGCCTGTCCAGGTCAAGTCCCCCCAAGGCAGGACCTGACACACAAGAGCTCGGTTGAGGGACAGAGGTGATGCAAACTAAGCCCAGCTAGCACTCTACTGCACTGGCTACTTCTAAGGCAAACCCTGCACACAATCCTTTCTGGAACAAGGTGGGAAACAGGTGAAGAAATAACTACATAATGTTTGTTACATATCAATATATTTAGCTTTGTATAGGGAGTGCATTTTCAGAATAGTCTGCAAGGGACTATAGTCTACATTCAGGGACTCACTGTGTGCAGTGTCTACTCGTATTTGAATCTTTCTGTGATAACATTTGCTAAAAAGTGGAGAAGAGACTGGACCATTCAATAAAGGTGTTGGAAAGAAACAATATTACACTCCTACACCACACCATGCACAGAGATACAACTGAAGAGGATTAAGAACTTAAATCTTAGCAACAAAAAAGTAATGGTATTAGAATAAGGCACAGGTCCGTTCATCTTCAGAAGAAATCATTGGATGAAGGCCTCATAAGCAAGAAACAAACTCCAAAGGGCCACAGTGATGGGAGATTAAGAAAATTCATCTGATAAAAATGAAAACTTTCTGAACAATAAAAAAATACCAAAAACAAAGTTAGATGGCAAAAATTACAGGCAGAAGAAATATTTGCAATATATTGAACACAAAAGGGATTATTAGCCAGAGTAGACATGTGTGTGTATGTGTGTTTTAGATCAATAAGAAATAGTTGTTGTTATAGAAAAGTGGACAAGATACCTAAATGGGCATGTAAGATTTTGCGTTAATCTGGGGGGAATCAAATTAAGACAACTGGGTCCTGCCGGAAGGAAGGAATTGGTGGCATCACCCTTGAATGACTTCCTGATCAGTGAGCATCAACAAAGGGACCAGACAAGAGGAAAGGACAACCATCCCAGAGCATATGTATGACCCCTGCAGTTCGGAGGAGCAGGGTGTGGACATAGTTTTGGCTTCCCAGATGGCACTAGTGGTAAAGAACCCACGTTGGAGTAAAGAACTTCAACGCAGGAGACCTAAGAGACGTGGGTTCAATCCCTGGGTCAGAAAGATCCCCTGGAGGAGGGTATGGCAATCCACTCCAGTATTTTTGCCTGGAGAATCCCATGACAGAGGAGCCTGGCGGGCTACAGTCCATGGGGTCACAAAGAGTCGGACACGACTGCGCGCCTGAGCATGCATGCACGCAGGCTTGTGCTGCTGAAATGTAATTGCTGGTGTTGGGATCCCTACTTTGCTTACATTGCCATCAGGGGGACAAAACACATGCCATGTGAGAATTTCTCACAGACCCTGCTGTAAATAAGACAGGGACAGCTGGACTTGTGGGATTACCGAAGGTGCACTTTTCCCAGCACCAGCAGTCGCTGCTCAGAGATTTAAATTTCACACATGGAATCTGTAGCCTGTGAACGGCTGCTCCTTAAGTTGGACATTAATAATTTGTGCTCCTTCTAAGACCAAGAAAAAGTTTTGAGAAATTACTGCTTATGTCATGAATTTTAGAACATCCTGAGTCAATTCATCTTCGAAAGTTAACTGGTTGAAACAGCTACTGTTCACAATTATCAAAGATTAAATTTTCACAATCCACTGTGGGCTGGCTCCAATGACTAGGCAAAAGTGTCCAGCTTCCCTGGGGATGTTCGGTTTGAGTCTTTTTCTTCCACACACAGCAATCATTGTTGAATCAGTTCAAGCCAACTGGATTTATAAAGATCATCCTTTCTGGAAGGTGATATAAAGTCAAGATAGCCCTCAAAGGTACTTCTGAGTCTCTGCAAGTGCGTCGTGCTGAGGGTGCTGTTCAGCAGCTAAGTCAGCTCCAACTCTTTGAAACGCCATGGAATGCAGTACGCCAGGCTTCCCTGTCCTTCACAATCTCCCTGCGTTTGCTCAGACTCATGTCCATTAAGTCAATGATGTTATCCCACCATCTCATCCTCTGCCACCCCCTTCTCCTGCCCTCAATCTTTTCCAGCATCAGGGTCTTTTCCAATGAGTCAGTTTGCATCAGATGACCAAAGTATTGGAGCTTCAGCTTCAGCATCAGTCCTTCCAATGAATATTCAGGGTTGATTTCTTTTCGGATTGACTGGTTTGATCTCCCTACTGTTCAAGGGACTGTCAAGAGTCTCTGTAGCACCCGTTGCGTTGTTACTACTGGCTATATCAGAGTGGAAGGCATAGTAGAGGTCAACGAACTCATGCCAGCTCAGATGTGCCTGAGCCACCTGCCATCCTGCTCTCACATTACACTGGGCTTAGCTTCTCCGAGATATAGCCTACGGAATGATCAATTAATACCACTAACTGTGTGGCTTGACAGTGTAGACTGTGCTGGTTGACAGGTGCCTGTATAGGTACAGGTGAGTGGCAATAACAAACATTTCAGCAATTCAGTTTATTCATAAGCCATAGAAATACCCTGTCTTCTTAAAAATGACATGTAAGAGAAAACTCTGTATTACTATAGAAGATAATTTTTGTGATATGTTGACCCTATAACTCATTCAGGTATTGCTCATTTGATAAAATGCCAGGTGGTTTGGAAAAGAGTTTAACATTTAGCATGACTGGTCAAAAGATTTTGATGCTAAATCCATATAGATTTTGGCAAAATGAGTACAAAGGAAAAATTTCTTGACATAAATCTATCTTGATGGAAATCAATAGCTATTTATCCATCTATTTAGTCTGAGTAAAAATGTGCTTGTCAACAGTAGTCTCAAGCAAATATTGGAGTTATAAAATTTCAAGGTTAGGGTTATGTTTATGAATTACATAAACCAAACTTTCAGAAAGACCCAGACCTTTAAGAAAGGTCTCATTCAGCAGCTGGGTCTCCTGGGACAGAGGGAGGCACATAACTGCCCAATCTTAGTAACATGTCTTTGAAAAAATAACCTTGTGTTTCCATCTAATTACAAGTTTCTTTGCTTATAAAAGATCTGGATGTGATTTTGTTCCCTTTTATCACCCAGCCTGGATGCACAGCAGGGTGAGGGGTGGGCTGTAAAAATGCAGACGGGCTTGGAGTGGGACACAATGAGACCTCAGAAACACAGGCTTATGGGAGACAGAGAAGGCATGGGAAGAATGGGAGAATGAGGGCTGTGGTGAAGGACAGGACTGTAGATCAGAGGACTGCCGGGACGACCCAGACTCTGGTAGACCTTAGAAGAGTCCAGAGCAGCAGAGGCCGTAGGTGGTGCTCTAAGCTGGAGAGGGCTGAGCCCACGGGGAGATGAGTCCACTAACCAGGCTACCTAGCCCTGCTGCAGCCACAGTGAGCAGGATCATATGGGCCCGCAAGGGTGTGGTGGGCCCTGAGCAGTTTCAGGGCTCAGGCCAAGAAGCCCGAAGCTCAGCATGAGGCTATGGACAACAGAAGGTGGGCGCCTGGCCCAACACAATGCTATGAGTGAAAGGCTGACACGGGGGGCAGGGAGCCCTTTGGTAGCCAGAGGATTTATCACAGGCTTGTAGCTCAGCAGGAGTAATTCCAACCCCACACGCTGGGGCTGGGCTGCTGCTGCTGCTGCTAAGTCGTTTCAGTCGTGTCCAACTCTGTGCGACCCCATAGATGGCCTCCTACCAGGCTCCTCTGTCCCTGGGATTCTCCAGGCAAGACTAAGATGCTATTTCCTAGAAGGCATGTTGGAAGGACTGATGCTGAAGCTCCAATACTTTGGCCACCTGATAAGAAGAGCTGACCCACTGGAGAAGACCCTGATGCTGGGAAAGACTGAGGGCAGAAGGAGAAGGGGATGACAAAGGATGAGACGGTTGGATGACATCATCGACTCAATGGACATGAGTTTGAACAAATTTCAGGAGATGGTGAAGGACAGGGAAGCCTGGTGTGCTGCAGTCCATGGGACTGCAAAGAGTCAGACACAACTGAGCGACTAAACAACAACAAATGTCCCTGATTGGTCAAGAGCTATGCCTTGCATCTTGAAGGATGCAGCTGTCTCATGAGAAGCCCAAGGATGGTCCAGATGCATGCAGGACTGTCTAATAAGCAAGTACCATGTAGCACGCTGACCGCACCACTCGTCCCTGCCCTGCTGTGTTCCCACACGCAGTCTCGGCCACACTGGTCTCCTTGTTTTCCTTTAGGAGCTCCATGGCTTTCCTGCCTCAGGGCCTTTGCACCTGTTGTCTCCTCCACCTGGACCACTCCTCCCCCAGACATCCTCTGGACTCGCTTCCTCACTTTATTCCAGTTGCTGCTCAAGGTCTTTCCAGATCATCCTCACTAAAACAGTACTTTTTCTTTTTCAAGATGTTTACGCTTGGATTTCTTTTTTCATAGTATTTATAATTCTTTGCTATTTTATTGTTTTATTTATATTTTCATATAGTCATATAAATTAATAAACAATATATTAGAATGCTATAATTTATTTTATATTTTATTATTTTATTTATTAATTTTATTTTTTATTATTATTTTAGAATTTATTTATTTTATTTATAAATACATATAATTTATATTTTATTAATATATAGTTAATATATTATAAAAATATACATTATATATTTATATTTATTTATATATACTTATAGTTAACTGTTAGTGTTAGTCACTCAGTCATGTCCAACTCTTTGTGAGCCCATGGACTGTAGCCTGCTAGGCTCCTCTGTCCATGTGGATTCTCCAGGCAAGACTACTGGAGCAGGTTGCCCTGGAGCAGGGCAGAAGATGCCCTTCTCCAGGGGATCTTCCCAACCCAGGGATCAAACTCAGGTCTTCTGCATTGCAGGCAGATTTGTTACTGTCTGAGTCACTAAGAAATAGAAATATATATTATATATCTTTATGTATAAATATATACATACATGTATGTATAAATATATATTTATACATACTTATATATAAATATATATTATACTATGATATTTCTTGTACAGTCTATCACCCCACTCTAATAAAAGCACTGTGGGCAGAGAACCAACTTTGCCATCATAATACTTTCAGTGTGTAGAACCAGACTTGGTACAAAGAGGTGCTCAGTGAGTATTTACTGAATGAATGAATGACTGAGCAAACCACCAGTGCTCACCACCTGGAGCGAGTGGCTGTGGGGTGCGCCACCCGCCCTCGTGTGCTTTGATCGGCACAGTTAAGCAAACAGGATTGTGTAGGTTGTCAGTGATCCTAAGAGGAGACTGGAGGACTCTGGGAAACTTGGGGTTGCTGGGTGTTGTGAAGAGAAGATTTCCACTCACAGTGAACTTCCCACCTCATCCGTCTCTCCCCAGTTGGCCTTCCCCATTTCCTGGGCACAATGGCAGCCACGACTTACACAAGCATCTCCAGACCTCCTGCAGGGGCTGGAGGCGCACAGACGTGCAGACAAATCACAGCCCGAGCACAGCATCTCCCGGAGACAAAACCCTCTAATTTGTACGCTCAGTAAGAGTCAAGAGGACACTGCGCTGTGCAAAGCTGGGAAACCTGAAATCAGGATAGATTACTTTCTGACAAAAAACACGCATTCCTTAGAAAACCATCCCAGACAGCATGAATAGCACAGTGGATAAGGCAGAAAAGAGACTCACTGATTCTGAAAGATGGTTTGATAAATTATCTGATTACTCAGAAAGGTAAAAAGATTTCCTGTAGAAAGATTGAGATGGTGAGCAAAAAGATAAATGTCATGAAAAATTGATTCAGGATATATAATAAAAGCTTTTTTCCTGAGCTGGAAAGACTAGAATCTTCAGAATAAAAGAGCTTACCAAGTGTCAGAGAAATTAATATAAAGAAACAAAACACATAGAAATACCTTAGAACATTTTTTTTTAAATTTAAGAGTAAGAAAAATAATCTTACAAGGAACCATGTAGAAAAAAACAAAACGATCACATTGACAACTCACTTCTTTTCACTTTTTTGATCAGAAGCAAATGAAGTAATGTGACAGATGGCAGTTAAACAATTCTGGGGGCAAGGCAAAGGGAAGAGGAATTCCCACACAGACAAGGTCTCAGGAAGAATGCAACTCACTTCTCTTTCTTCGTTCTGTTTTCTCAAAAAAGTAGTCCAGTGATTTTAGAAACAAATCACAATACAGAACTCAAGCACGAGGAACACAAACCCGAAAGACATGGGGTGAGCACTGACAGAGTTAAAAGATGTGGTAGTTGTTGTTCAGTCGCTAAGTCATGTCCAAATATTTTATATATAATTATTCAACCATAAAAAAAGAATGAAATGATGCCATTTGCAGCAACATGGATGGATCTAGAGATGATCACACTAAGTGAAGTAAGTCAAAGACAAGTGTCATATGATATCGCTTATATGTGGCATCTAAAACAAAATGATTCAAATGAATTTATTTATAATACAGAAATAGACGTACACACAAAGAAAAGAAACTTATGGATACCAAAGGGGAACACGGATAAATTAGGAGTTTGGGATTAGCAGATACACATTACTCTATAGAAAATAGATAAGCAATGCAGTAGAGCATAGGGAACTACATTCAATATCTTGTAATAACCTATAATGGAAAAAAAAAAGCTTGTGGGGTTTCCTTGGTAGTCCAGTGGTTAAGAATCCGCCTACCAATGCGGGGAACATGAGTTCAGTCCCAGGTCTGGAATGATCCCTTATGCTACAGAGCAACTAAGCCCGTGCACCACAAGAGAAGCCACTGCAGTGAGAAACCCACACATCACAGTGAGCCCCTGCTCACTGCAACTAGAGAGAGCCCGCATGCAGCAACAAAGACCCAGGGCAGCCAAAAATAAACACACATTTTAAAAAGAAGCTTGCTTAATAGAAGAAAGTTAAATTATTGTTTAAATAATTATTTAAATACAATATTAAATACAATTAAATCAATATTTAATTTTGCAAGGAAGCTATGCAAATATGAAAATAATTGTAAAAAGAAAAAGATTGATAATTAAATGGTATCCTTAGCTTAGATTTGAAAGCCAAAATTGTATCAAAAAAATCTTGGGAATTGGGAGGTGGACATGAGTGGGAAGGATCAGTTCAGTTCAGTTCAGTCGCTCAGTCGTGTCCGACTCTTTGCGACCCCATGAACAGCAGCACGCCAGGCCTCCCTGTCCATCACCAACTCCCGGAGTTCACCCAGACTCACGTCCATCGAGTCAGTGATGCCATCCAGCCATCTCATCCTCTGTCGTCCCCTTCTCCTCCTGCCCCCAATCCCTCCCAGCATCAGGGTTTTTTCAATGAGTCAACTCTTCACATAGGCAAGAGTATTAGGTCTGTCACTTTCCCTGGAGAGGGTCATCAGGGCTGGTGGCATTCTTGACACTGATGTAAGGACACAGGAGTGATCACTTTTTGAAATATAACGATAACCATTAACCCAGTAAAAACAGAATTCACAGCTTTTCAAATCACTTGGGTAAAAAGAACAAATACACAAAACATTTGGCCAAAGGTTGGAAGAAAAAAAGGGCTTCCCAATGCAAGAGACCTAAGAGATGCGGGTTTGATCCCTGGGTCGGGAAGATCCCCTGGAGAAGGGCAGGGCAACCCACTCCAGTATCCTTGCCTGGAGAATCCCATGGACAGAGGAGCCTGGAAGGCTACAGTCCATGGGGTTGCACAGAGTCTAACACAACTGAAGTGACTTAGCGTGCATGCACACAGCAAGAAAGACAGCCAAGAGGCCTAAAAATGCCAACTGGATTGCATAAACCAAGATGAAAGAAATAAGACCCACAATGTCCATCTTCATAACAAATACAATAACAAATACAAGCAAAGAACCCACGCTGATTCCAAACATAAGTGATTTATAAGAGACACATCCAGAACAACGACAGAGAAATAAAAATATGTTAGTAAGTAAATAAACACATTCATATATAATGTTGATGGGGCAAGAATCTACAGGTAAGATACACAATGGAGATCAAACCAGTCAATCCTAAGGGAAATCGACCCTGAATATTCATTGCAAGGATTGATGCTGAAGCTGAAGATCCAATACTTTGGCCACCTTGATGCGAAGAGCCGACTCATTGGAAAAAACCCTGTTGCCGGGAAAGATTGAAGGCAAAAGGAGAAAGGGGCAACAGAGGATGAGATGGTTGGATGGCATCACTGACTCAGCAGACATGAGTTTGAGCAAATTCAGGGAGATAGTGAAGGACAGGGAAGCCTGGCGTGCTGCAGTTCATGGGGTTGCAAAGAGTCAGAGACGACTGAGTGACTGAACAACAAAGACACACGGAGGAGAAAAAAGGAATCTGTTTAAAAAGCAGGCTTGTGAAGGGAGCTTGATATTCCCCATAATTCTCCTAGCAGGAGCATCATATTTATGTGGAAGAGCTATCCTGATGGGCCACTGGAGTGGTGCTGAGAGCCCAGGGGCAAGCTTAAGCCTCAGGATATGCGGTGCAAGGCCCAGGAGAGGACTGAACCGTGATCCCCAGAGGGAAGTAGAGAAAGAAGAAAAGGAAGTGGCCAGATGCTAATGGGCTGCGCTCTGCACCATGGCATCAGCTAGGTCGGCTGAACCCCAGCTGAGCCCTGAGTATCAGTGGGCTCTTTGTGGAAATGGGCAAAGGAGCTGGGCTCGCCGTCCGAGCTGGTGAAGGCGGAAATATTTCAAGCAGACTCCAGAGGCAGTAGGACCCTAAGGAGGTCCTCAGCGGTGGCAGCAACACAGAGGAGGCCTGCTGAGCTTTTCTGGGGCTGCGGGTTTAGGGTCTGATGCTGATTTGCTGACAGTGAGATCACACCTGTAAACACACTCTGATGAAGATTCGGGGAACACACAAACCAGAGCAGAGGCTGAGTGCTGGAATGTAACAGAGGCAGGCGCTGAGCTTGCTGACAACATCCACACCAGGCCTGGGGGAAAGAGCCCAAGGTGAGGAGCTTGTGTCCCCAGCATCTGTGCTTGGTCAGGGGAGGCCGTCTGTAAGTCTGAGCCTGTGTCCTCTGCTGAAATAAGTGCACATGGACCACGTCAATGCTCGGTCCACAAACCCTGAGACTCCCGTCTCCCACCCTCGTGTGCTCCCTGTCCGCCTCGTATTGGCATGGCCAACAGCCAGTGCCTCCAGTGTTCTTCTGGAGGGCTCCTTGGGCTGCTAGAACCCTCGAGGCCTGACATAAAGAAAGGCTGGGAGTTCCTGGGAGTTCACTTCTCCACCATAGCCCTTTGCTGATGATTAGTGAAACGAGTGGGTAGATTCAAGCCTATTTCCTTTTCTGAGGCCTTCCTTCCACTCTGGGCTTCCCAGGTGGTACCTTGGTAAACAATCCACCTGCCAATGCAGGAGACATAAGATACTTGGGTTTGGTCCCTGGGTCAGGAAGATCCCCTGGAGAAGGAAATGGCAACCCATTCCAGGATTCTTGCCTGGAGAATCCTACGGACAGAGGAGCCTGGTCGACTACAGTCCACAGGGTCACAAACAGTTGGACATGACTGAGTACACACACACAGACAGACACACGCACACACACACACGCACGCACACACAAGCCCCCTACGCCCATGTCAGATTCTCATCTCTTGGGGAATCCAACTACAAGAAATGTGCCAGCCTCATGCGGTTCTATTTCTACCATCTACTCTCTTCCCTTTGCTCTGGCCTGCTGCCAGAAGCAGTCTCATGACTTGTTTCTCTTTCACAAGGAATGAGTGAGTTGAACTCCAAACACCAGCCTCGGGGCGTGCTCTCACTTTACACCTTGCTCTCGGAGGGCCTGTTAAAGAATATCCCCATCTAGATTTTGGAAAACCTGTAAAGTGGCCGTGGAAACTTTGAGTTGTTGGAGTCCCTCTCTGTTTATACCAGGTTTCTTCTCTCTGAGACATCAGGTCTGGGATGCCGGGAAAACAAAGACACGTGGAAGATGGTCTGTATGGCAACGCTAACTTAAGTAGGGAGTGTAGAGAGTCAAGTTCTACCTAGAAAAGAAATCAGGATTGGATATAACACATCAATGCAGGATATCACCTGCAATGTAGGTGATAAGGGTTCAATCCCTGGGTCAGGAAGATCCCCCTGAAAAAGGAAATGGCAACCCACCCCTGTATTTTTGCCTGGGAAATCCCACGGACAGAGGAGCCTGGCGGGCTACAGCCCATGGGGTCACAAAAGTCAGACGTGACTTAGCAACTAAACTACCACCACCCCCACCACCACCACAACAGATCATGGGTGGAGTCAAATCAAATACCCGGAGATGGACAGTGACTAAGGAGGGGTTAAGAGAGGAAAGACAAGAGCTAAAGTGAGCATCCAGGGCTGAAAAAGAGCTAGAGACGTCTGAGCAGGAAGAAAATCTGCTCTCACAACTTTTACTCAACACTGTACTAGAGGTCTCAGTCAATGTAAAAATGCAGAAAGGAGGAATAAAACAGATACAAATTGAAATGGAAAAAATAAATTATCTTTACTTATAATGACATGATTGTTTCCATAGGTTACCCAAAACAATGCAAGAAAAAGCTACTTGAACTAATAAATGGATTTAGCAAATTTACACTGTATAATATCAAAGTAAAAAATCAACTGTAAATCTATATACTAGCAACAAATAATTGGAAACTGAAGCAAAAATGCCACGTACAACAGCACCAGAAAGTATGAAATACTTAGGGACAACTCTGACAAAAGATATGAAGGTCTGCATGCTGAAAACTATAAATAACATTGCTAAAAAAATTAAAGAATTTCAAAATAAATGGAGAGCTGAACTTTATTCTTGGGTTGGAAGACTCTACATTGTCAAGATTAATACTATTCCTAGACTGATCTACAGATTTAACATAATCTCTATTAATATGCTGGCAGACTTTTTATAGAAAATGACATCCTGATTCAAAATTCTCGTGGAAATGCAGAAAACCTAGAATAGCCAAAAAAACTTTGGAAAAGAACAAAATAGATGTGCTTTTCTGGAGGCTCAATGGTAAAGAACCTGCCTGCCAGTGCAGGAAATGTAGGTTTGATCCCTGGGCTGGGAAAATCCCCTGAAGAAGAAAATGGCAACCCACTTCCATATTCTTGCCTGGGAAATCCCATGGACAGAGGAGCCTGGCGGGCTACAGCCCATGGGATTGCAAAAGAGTTGGACGTGACTTAGCAACTAAACAACAGCAAGAAAGGTGGTAAGCACTATCAGACTTCAAGAGTTAATAGAGCTAGTTATCAAGATAATGTGGCACTGGTCTCAAATTAGACAAATAAATCAATGAAACAGAAGAGAGAGCCCAGAAACTGACCCAAACATAGGTGGATCACTGATTTCTAACTAGAGATACATGCAGTGTGGAGAAAGATTAGTCTTTTCAATGGAAGTTACTTAACAATTAGAAAACACACACACATACACACAAATGATGAACCTGAATCCATACCTTCTATCATATACAAATATGAACTCAAAAGGGATGATAGATATAAATGCAAAACTTAAAAATATTAAAGTTCTAGAAGAAAACATAAACCATTTTTTGATCATGAGATAGATATGTCTTAGATATGACACTAAAAAATAAAAGTTAATAAAATTAACATCTAAATCAAAAATTTCTTCTCTTAGAAGGACACTATTGGAAGAATAAAAATACAACCCAAAGACTGATATAAAGTACTTGCAAAACATTTTTTCTAATAAGTAACTTATATGCCGTATATATATGTATAAGTCTCATAATTTAATAAGAAGACAAAGTGGGTAAAAGATTTTAAAGTGGGTAACAGATCTGAATTGGGCTTCCCTGGTGGCTTAGACAGTAAAGAATCTGCCTGCAATGCAGGAGACCCAGGTTGATCTAAACAGGGACTTCATGAAAGACAGATACATCGATCTCAAATGAGCACCTCAGAGGATTCTCAACATCATTAGTCACTATGGAAATTCAAATGAAACCATGATGACATATAGCTACACATCTATTAAAACGCATCCAATTAAAAAAACCTACCCTATGAGGTGTTGGTGAGGGTGTGAAGGAACTCGGATCCTGCTGTTGGATATGTTAATTGGTCCAATCGCTTTTGAAAACAGTTGGGCTACTCCATTTCTAAGCATTTATCCAAGACAAAAGAAGTGTATATTCATACAAAAACTTGTACATGAATGTGTACTTTATTTGTAATAGTCAAATATTGGAAAAAACTCAAAAGTCTATTAACTGGTAGATGGATAAACAAGTTGTGGCATATCCACCCAATGGAACACTATTCAGCAATCAAAAGGAATGAACTATTTATACAGCAACAAGAAATTCTAGAATAATTATGCTGAGAGAAACAAGTCAAAGAAAATATATATATATATATTCCATTTGTATAAAACTCTTGAAAATGCAACCTTATCTTCAGTGAGAGCTTGCTCAGGGAGGGAGTGTAGAGATGTGAGAAAAGAGCTTATGAAGGTCAGCAGGGAACCTTCAGGAGTGGTTGCCATGTTCATTGTCTTGATTGTGGGATGGTTTCACTGCAGGATCTAGATATCAGAATGTATCAACCTGCCTTTTTGATACATGCTGTTTACTGTGCCTCAATCATACTTTAATAAAGGAACATCACTTTCCGTTTTCTTTTCACTGGGGGAAGGAGCTGGATAAAATCTGAGTGAGCCCACTGGCCTCACATTCAGCCTCCGGCTCTCCATTGCAAATCCAGAGGTGGCCTGCCCATTGCTCCTCTCAGTGATCGGGCTTGATGGGTAGCATTGCAAAGCACATCTGGGGCTCTGCTGGAAGATGAGCACCATTTTCAGGGGAGAGGAATTTAATCTCATTACCACCAGCAGTCCGGTTAGGGAGGATGGCCTTAAGACTGCAGACCCGATCAACAAGATAAGGTGCATCCATTCTGGGAGATGTAGGGTTGTCACTGCAAGATTATTTTTAGGAAGCCGCTTTTCTGTCCAGAACATCCACCTGAAAATAGCTCTGAGCGCTGGGGAGGCAGCACTCTGCAGCATCCTGAGCTGAAAGCTGAAACCTAAAGATTTATGGAGCGGATTTTACCTCTAATTCCAGATTTTGTAACGATACAGAACGTATTGATAATAAATAGCTGCTCTAAGAAGCTTGAGAATATGATCCAAATTCAATTTACTCCTTGCCTTTTAGCCAGGAATAACTGAACTGTTATGTTTCTAGAGGCAGGGGGAAACAATTAATATTTCACTCTCTTCCAGATAATAGAGGGTTGTAGTTGTTGTGATTTAGCTGCTCATTGTTTCCGACTCTTTGCGAACACATGGACCGTAGCCTGCCAGGCTCTGTCCATGGGACTCTCCAGGCAAGAAAACTAAAGTGGGTTGCCATTTCCTTCTACAGGTGATCTTCCTGACCCAGGGACAGAACCTGTGTCTCCTGCATTGGCAGGCAGATTCTTTACCACTGAGCTACCTGGAAAGCCCCAATAGTGGGTTGATCGAATGCATTTCCACTCACAACTCATTTCCTTTTTCTTCCCTGCTATCAGGCCCTAATTTTGTTCAGATAGCAAGTCATGTGAGCCAATCACGGCAACCCTGTTTCATTTTGCTGGTGACTAATCTAGAGGTGGGCATGAAAACCAGGACTGGCAAAGGAGATGGAAGGGGAAGCTTCTAGGAACTTCTGGAGAAATACTAGATTGTCCCCCAAAGTTCCTTCAGGTTTTTTCATAACATCTTATGGGATGAACTTTTTGGCCAACCCAATACAAGAACTCCACCACAGGAAGGAAGCCCTCTCCACCAGCTCTTCCCTCCTAGATTTGGGGCTGGGTATAAAGGATCTGCAGCAGCCAACTTGTCACCAGAACAAGTCCAGAGGTGGTCTGCCCGCTGCTCTTCTCAGTTATTGGGCCCAGTGGGTAGTAAAACCAGGGGAAGTAAAGCCAGCACACTGCAGAGGCAGAGCCTCACTTCGTGGGTGCTTCGTGACATGGTGAACTATTGGGGCAAACCTTAAACCAGCTACCTCTGGATTTCTTGATAATTAAAGGATAAAAGTCTTGGCAGCTTCAACCACTGAAGACTGGGCTTTGGCTATTTATAGCTAAAGCTATCCTAAGGGACTCACATCCACTTGTTTTCCTCCAGTATCTGTTCTCTCCATTCTCCTTAGTAAAAAGAACCCCTCAATTTTCATCTGGGCATATAGCCACATGGATTAATGCTCCACTTCCCAGCCTCCCTTACAACTAAGCATGCCTGTGTGACCAACCAGAGCAACTGTGTCCAGTGGCAGCTGCTGGGAACTGTCCTTAAAAAGAATGGTTGCACACGCTTTGCTCCTTTATCTTTATCCTGTTCTTTTTCCAGCTACTTGGAATGAGAATGTGATGGCTGGAACTTTGGCCACCATCTTGGACTGTGAGAAGGAAGATCTCCTTGTAGGGAAAGTGGCAAGATAAGAGAGCCCAGGTCCCTGAGTCTTTTGAATCTAGGTTCGAACAGCCCTGGATTGCCTATCTTCAGACTTTTATATGAGAGATAAATCAGCTTCTACCATGTTTAAGCCATTATAATTTTTTTTAATGTAGCAGAATTTAATCCCAACTGATACATTAAATAACCAGCTGCTGGTGGTACCCCATAACCATCATGGCTATAATGCCCTGGGTCTACAACAGCCCTCTAGCTTCTAGATGAAAACAAAGGAATTGATAGGAAGGTGCAGCCACTGAACTCTGCTGCTATGGCATGAAAGCAGCCAACAGAGAATATGTAAATGCATGGGTGTATCTGTGTCCTAATAAAACTTTATTTATAAAAACAGGTAGGACCTCCCTAGTGGAGTAGTGGGTAAGAATCTACCTGCCAATGCAGGGGTCATGCGTTGGATCCCTTGGCTGGGAAGGCTCCACATGTCGTGGAGCAACTAAGCCCGTGTACCACAACTACTGAGCTTGTGCTCTAGAGTTTGCAAGCCACAACTATTGAGCCTGCGTGCCGCAACTACTGAAGCCCGAGCGCCTAGAGCCCATGCTCCGCAACAAGAGAAGCCAGCGCAATGAGAAGCCTGTGCACCCCAACCAGACAGGAGCCCCCACTTGCTGCAACCAGAGAAAGCCCTCAAGCAACAAAGACCCAGCACAGACAAAAATAAACACATAAAAATTAATTTAAAAAAAGGAGGTGGTGGGCTAGACTGGACCTGTGGGCTAGGTGTTTCCAATGCTAAGCGCTATGTTAGATGCTCATTTATCAAGCATTTTCAACATGACTGACCTCTGAAATCCATGCCCATTTGAATATACCACTCATGCTATTTTCTGCAAATGAAATTTATCTTCTAACAACTGTGTGAGCTGTGCCTGTAACATGGTCAACAGGCACACCTGACCACATTTCCAACACTCCCCAAGGACCAGAAGAGAAGAGCATGCTGGTAAAGCCCTGGAATGAGGCGTGAACACAAACATTGTCTCATTTAACACACTTCCTGCAGACAGAACAGTCAGCTTCAAACCGTGGGTGGGAAAGGAAGGGAGAGACAATGGAAGGAAAAAAGAGAGGCACGAGGCGCTGAGGAATTCCACAGCAGAATAGCCTAATTATAGTGTCTCCTCTCCGGGGCCTGAGAACCCAGTGGGCAGGATGTTAGAAATACCAAACCTCCCGACAGGGATCTACCACGTGCTGACCCTTGAATGAGGGGCTTTCTTTCTGTGATTTTATTTAATCTCCACAAAATCCCCATGAAGTGGATACCAGGACCCCTGTTCTTAGTGGCACCAGAGACTCAGAGAGTTGGGTAGATTGTACAAGGCCACCCCTCATAAGGGGCAGAGCTGGGAATTAAAGGACACCTTTCTCATTTAGAAGCCCAAATCCTCTCTCCATCCCCTGGCTTTCCAGGGTCACTTTTTTTTTTTTTTTAACTTTTTATTTTATACTGGAATTTAGCTGATCAGGTGGCACTAGCCATCTGCCAATGCAGGAGACATAAGAGACATGGGTTCAATCCCTGGGTTGGGAAGATCCCCTGCAGGAGGGCATGGTAACCCACTCCAGCATTCTTGCCTGGAGAATGCCATGGACAGAGGGGCCTGGTGGGGTACAGTTCGTGGGGTCGCACAGAGTCAGACATGACAAAGCAATTTAGTTGATCAACAATGTTGAGACAGTTTCAGGTAGACAGCAAAGGGACTCAGCCATACATATATATGTATCCATTGTCCCCCAAACTCCCCTCCAAGCTGCCACATAAGGAGCAGAGCGACCTGTGCTGTACAGTAGGTCCTTGTTGGTTCTCTATTTTAAATATAGCAGTGTGTACATGTCCATCCCGAACTCCCTAACTATCCCTTCCCCTCCAGGGTCACTCTTGAGATAAAGCAGCCATGAAGGCTTCTTTGGGAATGGTTTATCCCAAAGGCAACACCACTGATCAGACTGTTTGCCTGTCCAATCCTGGTCTTCCCTACTCACTTCCCTGTGGCTGAGGCAACAAAATACGCAGTGACAGAGGGCACTCGGCTCCGGGTCGTTCCAGCTGCTCTGTGACAACAGAGCACTAAGTGTAAGGCGTCGATGATCCAAGTGGGAGCTAGGACCACGGACGTGGACTTGGAGGTGGAAAGAAATAAATAGATTTGGGAGCGCAATAGGACAAGGTCATGGACTCAATGCGGGAGCCAGGAGGAAAGAGAAACCCAGGGATAATGTTCCGAGTCTGGTCTGAGTCAGCAATTTGAGACAAATGGGTTACAGTTCCATTCTAAATCAATTAAGTTTGAGATTTCTATGACATATCTAAGTGCATGATGTCACCTAGTAAGTCTAAACTAGGAAGTGAGGTCTGGGCTGAAAATAAGACATTTGAGAGTCATTGGCACTCGCCTGTGTGGAGCCAGGGTCCTGCTCAGTGTCCCAGGCTCTAACAGACACCTCAGACTTATGCTCTTCCCTGTGCTGACCGGCCCAGCATCTTGGGAGAGCCCTGCTGACCCCAGCACACCTTCACACTGCCTCTGCAGTGGCCTTGGAGCACATGGGGCCTCCTCTTCTCTGAACAATCCTGTGTGAGCAGGGGCGGCCCCACCTGGGGCACTGGGTCCTGAGCACTCTGTCCTCCTTCAATGCCCCATGGTACCCACACTCTCCAGGACTGGGAGGCCAGGCGCCGGGTACCCAGTGCAGCACATGGAGCTTTTTGTTAAGATGTCTTCGGGCTTCCTTGTTCCTGGATCCTTGCATCTTTGGTCCTGGTCTCTTCCTAGCTTGGAAAGAGCCCCCATCTCCATTGTTAAGCTGTCTTCTCCCAATTTTAGCACTATGTGCTCCATGAAATTTAAGAAATACTCATACACTCCAAAGTTCTTTCTAGAGTCTTTTATATATTCACCTAAAATGTTCACTCTCTTTGCTCTAGATGTTAACAGAATTATCAGAACCAGGCTCTCTTAGTGGCTGCAAGGGGTGTTTCTCCATGTTTCATATTACCTGCTATCATCATGGATGTGCTGGGATTCAGGTATAAATACCACGGCTCAGGAGGCAGAGGTGAGGCAAGGGAGGCTATCGCAGGTAAAGGGCACCCCAGGTGACGCTAGTGGTAAAGAATCCACCTGCCAATATAGGAGATGTAAGAGATGAGGGTTCGATTCCTGGGTCAGGAAGATCCCCTGAGGCGGGCATGGCAACCCACTCCAGTATTCTTGCCTGGGAAATCCCATGGACAGAGGGAGCCTGGTGGGCTACAGTCCATAGGGTAGCTGGTGGGAATCTGCTGTATGGTCCAGAGAACAGTTCTTGTGATGGACCTAGACAACCTGAGTTCAATGCCAGGATCCACCTGGTGACAGCTGTGTGAATGAGGGCATGTCACTTAACCTCTCTGTGTCTCAGTTTCTGCGTCTTAAACAATAATAACAACTGCAGGCTTGTTAGATTATGAGGTATGTGGGGAAATTGCTTTGTACGCTTTGTACAGAATCACAAAGGTGATGTGTTACTTCCTGTGCACAGCATTCAGCAATCTGTGTCATCCAGAGTCCCTTAATGTTTCTGCTCTCCCACTTGCTTTAGACAGTATACATCTGAGGGCCACAGGTCACCCGAGCCCAGACGGCTGCGGGGGCCCAGTGAGCAGGGGACCAGGCTTATGGCAGCTTCTTCTGTTCAAAGTTGCCTCTGTCTTTGAGCCCTTGCACTTTGGCCGACTTTTTCTTTCTCTCCATTCACACAGTGATGTCAACCGGTTCATATTCGGCAAATATCAGGATTGCCATGAGAAAGGACGCAGGGCACGTGAGTAGGAGGGAGAATCCAGAGATTATGAAGCTATCAGGGCTCATGTCTTGTTTTTTCTCTTTACCTGGACAAATAAATGGGAAGCAGCCCACCGAAAGTGGCCATAACCCCAGGACCTTTATAACCCGTCCTCCTGGGCAGCTACCTGAGGGGAACCTTCCAGCTGAAGGGGTCTCAGCCACACCTCCTTGTCCGTGAGTGTCTAGGGGTTCCCTGTGTGCCCTCCAGCCCGGGAGAGCTGCGGGAAGCCTCCTCGACGTCTGTCTTGACTCTGCTTCTCTGGCTTTTCTCGGCCTGTTTCCTGTTCACCTCTGTCCTCTACTGTCGGGTAAGTCTGACTCATAAGAAACCACAGCCAAGTCACCTGGAGGTCTGAGTCACTGGCTCTTGGAGTATCTCTTTCTCAAAAAAATAATAGAGGCAAAATCAAGTGCCTAAGTCAGGACTGTATTTTGCAATAGATTTCAGCCAAGTATTGCTTTAAATGGTTAGTTCTGGGAATTCCCCGCATGGGTCAGATGACTTAACTCTGGCAACTGGGACACAAGTGAATCATTTCATTTCGTCTCCTAGCAACGGACTTCCCTCCTCCTCCCCACCCGCTGTCTCTCCTTTGCCTCCACAAGGGTTTGCAAAGAACCCCTGTGTCCTGAGCATGACACTAGGTCTTAGGTGCGGAAACGAGACACATGGTGATGACGCGGAGACACACGGGACAAGTTCGCCAGTCGGGGCAGCACAGGGCACTGAGCTCAGCCTGCGAGTGTCCTAACCCAGGGTCGGGTCTGGCCCAGCCTGGGCAGGGGAGCAGTGGAGCCATCCTAGGATGGTCGCCGGAAATGCTCTCTTACACAGCAGCTCTCTTCTATGCCCGGGGCCAGGCGAGCTTGACCACTCACCTCCATCACGTGGGAGCGCTCTGCAGGAGGGGGGATATGACAAAGACCGAGGCCAGAAGGGAGATGGAAGAGGGTGGTCCTTTTCTCAAGGAGCCCCAAGAAAGGCAGTACCTTCCAAGCCAGTGTCCTTTGGGCTAGAGCCATTAATCAATCTTCTGCAGCGAGCCTGCAGGGGAATGGCAGACGCAGAGCAACACGGTGGTAGTCGATGCCCGTGGTACCCCACGACACATCCTCTCGGCCCACCTACATTTCCAGCCACAGCTCTGATGGAAACTCGAGTGGCGATGTCCACCTCAAACTAGAGACGAATCTTCCTGCTTCCCCGCCACAGAGCTAGCTACCTCTGAAGCAGGGAGCCTCACACAAGCACAGCCTGGAAGTGAGAAGAGGAAACAGCCCAGGAGCCACCACCAGCCCACAGAGCATGAAAGCCAGTCAACAGAGTCTCATCCTCTGGGCGGGTTGTTCCTTGGGTGTGTTTACAGTCCAACAAGAATCCAGAGGAGTGAAGGTGTGAGTGCAGGTCCACTCCGTCACTGTGACTGCCAACAACTTCTCCAGGTGGCCACGGGCGTGGCTTTCTACCCTCTGGCCACATCCCACCTCCTGCTCTGGGGAACCGTCTCATAGGTACAGCTTGTTCCAGGCACTAGCGCACCACGTTTCTCCCTCGGCCCTGGGGAGCCACACCCTCTCATCTGGGAGATCTGCGGCCTTGGCTGACTAATCAGTTGGTCAAGCCACGTTGGTTAAAGGGTACTCTATGATTGAAGACCTTTGACTGGAAAGGAGAAGAGGTTGAGATTCTTGGAGCTAGTGCTCTTAACGGGCTTCCCTGATGTCTCAGCGGAAAAGGACCTGCCTGCAATGCAGGAGACATGGGTTCAATCTCTGGGTCGGGAAAATCCCCCTGGAGGAGGAAATGACAACCCCCTCCAGTATTTTTGCCTGGAGAATCCCATGGACGGAGAAGTCTAGCGGGCTACAGTCCACGGGGTCGCAAAGAGTCAGACAGGACTGAGCACACATGCCCGGATGGTGCTCTTGATATCTAAGATATTCTCCTCCCTTCAGCCCCACGCCAGCGGGCCCTGTGCTGGGCACGGGGGTTACAGCGGCAAAGCACAAGCTGTCCCTGCCTTCATGGAGCTTGAGGGGAAACAGACATGGAACAAATCAGCGCTGAACTCCCTGCCGAGAGACCGGGGGCCGGAAAACCAAGCCGGGAAGTCCCAAGGAGATCAGGACAAGCTCCTCTGTGGTGTCCCTTCAGCTGAGTGAGGCGGGCTGGGGGCAGGAGGCTGGCAGGGTGCTCCAGGAGGAGAAGCAAAGAATGCAAAACAAGGGGCCCAGAGTCGCTTGAAGCGGTTCAAAATTGGAAGGGGGCTGGTCCAGCTGCAGAGTGGGCTGCCGACAGGCTGTGGTGAGATCCAGCCACGGCCAGCAATGAACAACGACGGCACAGCTTCCGCTCCTTCCAGCGGTCGGCCTGGGAAGACCCCAGGGGCTGAGGTGCACTTTGTGGGGTGCAGAATAATGTCTGGGCCCTGCCCTTAAGGGATTTCCAAGCCACAAATGAAAAGAGACGTGTACTTCAAGGAGATGTGTTGTTTTTCCGTCTACGAAAGGGTGAGCTGGCATTGGCAGCCTGAAAATATCACCAAAAGGTCTGACCAGCCTCTGCAGCTGTTATACATTACTGGGGTCCAAAGGTCTGGCCTTGAATGTCTGATTTTTTCTCTCCCAATATGCTTGCTTTAAAATAGGAAAAAAAAAAAAAACCCAACCAACTTAAAAACAGTCTTGTTTACTTTATCCAAGATTAAAGAGCTTGAACCGACTTGGATGGTCTAAATGGATTTTTAAGTGCTTTATGGACAAGTACCCCTAATTGCTGAAATGCTAGACTGGGCTTCCGTGACTCTCTGCAGTGCTTGTTTTGTCTGGGTTTGCTTATTTACTCTCCTTGTTAGAGGTCAAAAGCTAAGTCTCAGATTAGAAGATTTTAATTTTTGAAGCTGAGGACTGAGACAAGTTCGGTGGAGCCATGTCACACAGTGGGCAGTGGCCTTCAATTGTCTTCCCTGGGTAGGACTGTCCAAGGTCTAACAGCGCCTCTAATCCAATGGTCTGCACAGGAGAACCCAGTGAAGTGGTGAAGCGCCCGAGGGGTATGTGTCGCAATCTGTGTGTTTTGGAAATTCAGAACCACCACAGAGAAGGGTAGGGAGGGCAGAACTAGAGTCTCTGGCTTCTCCTCTCCTCTTCTTTTCACTCGTCAGGGAAGCAGCCTGGGATGGTAGAAAAGAGCCCAGAATATGGAGCCCCAGGTTCTGAGCGTCAACCCTCAGTCCCTGGGAGGTGACACCTGCCCTCTCTGAGTCTCCGGTTCTTTGTTTGTTAAGTGGGGATGGTAATACCTGCCTCGGGGATTGGTTACTGGATCCAAATCATGAAGCACAATCTCAGGCAACCCCAAAGTCATGAGACTCCACAGAGTTCTTCTGCGAGAGTGCCTCCCCAAGAGAGACAAGTCCTAAAAGTTTTCCAGAACCGGTCCTCCTGGCATCAAATGAGATTATATACTTAAGAGATTTTTCCAGGGACTGGGGACATTTCTTAGATACTTTGTAAAGCTCTATTGCAATATTCATGGGAGAGGCCAAGGTGGGGCAGGGCAGTGTTTATATAATTTTTTTGGAATTGATTATCTAACTGAGTTTATTATTAGTCAAAGGTGTGGCCCTTCTCTTTCTGCTGCGTCACCTCAGCCCTTGCTTTTCTCATGATCTCAGAGGGACGGTGGGCAGGAGGTGAGCTCTGCAGTGTGGACTCACCGAGCTGGTAGAGGAGACCCAGTCAGTCTGGTTTTTACAGGCCAATAAGATGAGTCTGTGGGTCTCCAGACCCCTAAGGTCTGAGACCTGGGGGCCCCTGGCTCTGTGGGGTGCTGGAGTGCCCCGCAGGGTGGGGCGGCATTCCTGAGCAGTTTTCACGGACAGATGACTGAATATCCCTTGTGTCCCTTATGCTCTGGAGAACAGGGCCAAGCCCCATACTAGAAACCTGCTCAGGAAACAAAGGGAGATAAAGGCCAACCTATGAAGCAAGCCTGGCTTTGTCAGGGACCAGCCAGCGGGTGTGCGTTTCGGCCGGGCGGTGCTACCTGCCCGGAGGAGACACTCCCAGTCCAACACTAATCACAGCGTGGCGTGCAGCGAGGGGAGGGGGACCGGCAAGAGGCTGATCCCAATCAGGGGAAGAGAGAGGGGGCTCGCTGAAGGTATAGTCTGAGCCAGGCCTTTAAGGAGAAGATTAGAAGAGGGGTGGCGAGGAGGTGTGAGCCGAGGCAGCTGCAGTTTCAGACGTACAGAGGTGTGACACAGGTATGGTGTCTGGAGCTGCGACTTCAGTGTACAACAGCTGAGCAGGGGGCTCACCAGCCTGGATTCTCAGCTGAGGCTCTGGCTGGATGTTTGCTGTCATGCAGGTAACTCAGATAAGTTGACAAGTTGCATGTTAGTATGAGTCTCTTTTCAATCATCTACCATGTGGTGTGGGAAGCTCTTTAAGTATCCTATCTAAGAAGAATTCATGATTATACAGAGTGAAGTAAGCCAGAAAGAAAAACACCAATACAGTATACTAACGCATATACATGGAATTTAGAAAGATGGTAACGATAACCCTGTATGCGAGACAGCAAAAGAGACACAGATGTATAGAACAGTCTGTTGGACTCTATGGGAGAGGGCAAGGGCGGGATTATTTGGGAGAATGGCATTGAAACATGTATAATATCATATGTGAAACGAATCGCCAGTCCAGGTTCGATGCATGATACAGGATGCTCGGGGCTGGTGCACTGGGACGACCCAGAGGGATGGTACGGGGAGGGAGGTGGGAGGGGGGTTCAGGATGGGGAACACATGTACACCTGTGGCAGATTCATGTTGATGTATGGCAAAACCAATACAATATTGTAAAGTAATTAGCCTCCAATTAAAATAAATAAATTTATATTAAAAAAACAAGAATTCATGGTGGAAGAAGTAAACCATTAAAGAAAGTCAAATGATTGGAATCTTAAAAAATGGTACAAATGAACCTATTCACAAAACAGAAATAAAGTCACAGATGTAGAAAACAAACTTACGGTTACTACGGGAGAAGCAGGGGGATAACCTGGTAGATTGGACTGACATATACACACCAGTATATATAAAATAGATAACTAATAAGGACCTACTGTCTAGCACAGGGAATTCTACTCAATACTCTCTAATGACCTATATGGAAAAGAACCTAAAAAAGGGTGGATACATGTTTGTGTATCACTGATGCACTTTGCCGTACACCTGAAACTAACATAACATTGTAAATCAACTATGCTCCAATAAAGATTAATTTTTAAAAAGAGAAGGGAAATGAGATCAATGATCTGAAGAGAGAGTTACAAAGAAGAGTGAATGAATTTTAAAAAGGAAAAAAACCCACAAGGTCAAAGGAACAGGGGAGGAAACAGCAACTGATGAAAAGTCTGCAATAGAGGCTTGGAAACCAAAATGTGGGTGAAGCATGGTGGAGCCAATTCATTCTACAGAACCTGGACTCAAAAGACAGGGACCTCCCTGGTGTTCCAGTGGCTAAGACTCCGCGGCCCCAATGCAAGCGGCCTGGGTTCGATTCCTGATTGGGGAACTAGAGCCCACATGCTGCAACTAAAGACTCCACATGCCACAGAGAAGCTCCCACATGCTAAAATACATTTTTGTTTCTTCAGAGCACCAAGGACAGCAAAGGGTGGCCCTAGAGGGGGCCAGGGAGCCAGTTAAAGATGGCTGCACCTTCGCTATACTTTTCTGCAGGCCAGTGCCAGGGAACCTCCCCCCTCAGAGGGAATCTGTCTCCTCCTGTGTAGGTTGACTGAGAAGGACTCAGAATGCCGAGGACACAAGACACCGTCAGGGATGGTATGGAATTCAGGGAACGTGTGTGTGCTGAGCAGGGGAAGCACTCCACGATGTTCCTCTCCCAACCCTCCCCAGGAGGCTGACAGCCAAGCGTGGACAGCAGCCAGGGAAGACTGAAGCAATAACCTCTGGAGAGGATAGATATCTCTGGACTAAAAACCTGATGTGAAAGTGACCAGGACAGAATACATTGTCTATTGAATCCCATTACTCACTCTGCTATCATATTGGTTATTATTGATTCATTTACCGTACCAATAAAGAATACAGAAATTGTGCATACACTGAAGTTAGAAGGTATTGTTTGACCCTTGGTCAGGGGATAAGGAAAGTCCAATGACCTCCTAAAAAGTGACTTTCTAAAGATGGCTCGAGATCACTCAAACGTCATTTTAGATATATGGAAGAAGAGTGTGACCTGGAGAATTAGGTAATAAGAGCTATAACGATGCTGCTTGTGTTTTGAAGCCCACGATATAAATGTTTTCATTAAGTTGAACTAATATCCAAACATCTTTGACACCTTGCCAATCGCACATGGTTCAAACCAGTAAAGAGGGATTCAATATGACAGGTGGAGAGGGATTGCTCTGGGTTTTGTGGCTCTGGGTATCATGTCCTAGCAAAAAATCTCTAGTAAGAAATCTCTAATAAGAAATTACCTGGAGCAGAATTTAACTTCTTTAACAGGTAGGCATCTTTAAACCACAGTAAGATTTAGAATTAAGGATACAAAGGTATAAGAAATAAAAATCATTCTACTGATTTTTTTGTTGTTGTTAACAGGGAATCATTTTTGGTATTTTATTGGAATTATATTTTATTTGGAATTATATTTGGTATTTTAGGTATGTATAAGAATTTGGCTAATTATAATTGAAAACCCTGAATTCAAATTTAAAATGTGGATTAATATTTTCTGTTTATATATATATCCATGTATGTATCTCTATCTCTATTTATCTGTCTGTCTATCTATCTGGTCCACTACTTGTTTTTATAAATAAAGTTTTATTGGAACTCAACAATAAAGATAAAATAAAATGTGCGTTAAATATTTCTTTCAAATTTGTGATTTTAGGTTAAATTAGAACATTTAAGATAACATTAGGTTCAGCATAATTATGAATATAATATTTCATATTACACATAATAATAAACATAAAATTATTGAAAAATGTAAAATTATTTACATTCTTAGGAAAATTCTGTTTGTTAGTTCATAAAAATGAAGTATTTAAGAAGAAAGTTGAAAATACATAGAACAAAAATGCCTAGAAATATAGGTAGAACTTAACAAAATCACAATGAGAGTAAATTTCATTACATCTCTGTCATTATTTGGTATATCAAAGACCTAGAAATAAGCAATGTAAAAAGGATTTAAATATCACAACCAACAATTTAATAGCTCTATATGATTTTTTTTAAATCATATGTTTAAAACCTAGCATTTACTTGACCATGAAGAAAATATCAATCCTCTTCAATAAGAGACTTTTCTAGGACTTCCCTGGTCGTCCGGTGGCTAAGACTCTGTGTTGCCAAAGCAGGGGGCCCGGGTTCAATTCCTGGTTAGGGGACTAGACCTCACATGCTGCAACTAAGTGTTTGTATGCCTCGACTAAAGACCCTGCATGCCCCAACTAAGACCTGGAGCAGCCAAATAAATAAATACATAAATACTGAAAAAAAAACAAGGGATTTTTCATGTCTCGTTTTCAGAACACACACATCACAGAAGCAGGCTATTTTGGCGTTCCCTTTCCACAGTCCACTCCAAGGGAGATTAAATCAAGCTTCCTCGGGTTAGTAATGAGGGGGGCAGAGAGTGGGGGATGGGGCAGAGGGAACTGGGGCTGTCAGTGCCTGCTGTATGCCTATGCGTCTGTGTACCATGTGTCTTGGCTGTATTTTCTCAGTTTCCAACATAGTCCTGTCGAGGCAGCACCCCCCGTTTCACAGGTGATGGAGAGTTATTCTCACTGTTCACTGTTTGGACCATCAGATCCCCATCATCTCCATCCAACAAAGTTCCTGCCTTTAACTGGCAGAAAGAGCTTTCCCCTCGGCCCCCAGATTCAAGTCCTCTTTCCCGTCTCTGGGTGGCTCCCCTCCACCTCTGCCGTGAAACGGTGACTGTCACACTGACCCACTTCCCAGCAGGAGTGTGAAATGTAACAACTAATTACGAAGGCTAATAAAATATTTACAGAGCCTATAGCACACTCTGGAAGTGCAAGGGCTAACTTAATAAAAACACAATGACAGCACTGGATAAACAGCACACGGAGCCTAGTGCCGCTCTGGAGAAGGGTAAACAACTTGCCGGGGTAATTTCAGGCTCTATTAGATGCTTGCAGCAAATATCACTGTTATCCAAAGGAGAGAAAAGCTGCCGCACAGGAAATCCTGACCGAAGGCCACAGCCTAGCCATGCAGATCAACGCGCACTGATTAAAATGAGCAGTGACCTTTCACGCGAGTGCTGGTGTCTCTGGGCTTTTTCAGAATTCAGGAAGGTAGATGTCAGCTGGCTCCCTGTAACCTTGGGCTCAAGCCCCAGGGCCTTGCCTGCTTGGGAAAGAAAGCCCTCTCCAGGAATCTGAAGCAGAGGCAGCTCTGGGCTGGCCAGGCTTGAGAAAGGAGGGATGGTCTTGATGAAACGTGGAGTGAATTTGGATCTTTGCAGGAGACAACAGAAGGAGCAAGGAGCATGGCCATTCAAGAAATAAAAAGAAGGCCAGTGTGTCAGAAGGGTCCAGCCAGGAAGACAGGTCCTGTGCCAGGAGTTTGGTGCAGCGACTAGAGCGAAGGGAAAAGCTGAGAGGTCACGAGGCAGACACTGAGGCCATCCATGGACCACGGACAGAGGGAAGCCGCTCTCACCCCAGGGGCTGGAGGAACAAGGGTTGGGGAGGTGTGGCCAGAGCAAAGATGTGAGTGGAGCCCATGGAGAAGATGTAGTTGATGCAGAGACATGCCTCAAGGCAGAGCAAAGAGGGGACAAATCCTATGTACCCATCGATTGCACGGTGGGTTCTTGTGACACTGAGCAGGGCAGGGGAGGGCTGGCAGGGCCAAGGTCAGATGTTCAGCTCACAGCAAGACAGTGGAAGGCAGGGCTGAGCCAGTTCGGCTAAGAGACAGGATGTAAGGCTCCCACTGAAGCACAATGGGAAATAGCCTTTGGTTTTCTTTTTTTTTTGGGGGGGGGGTGGGGCGTTAATACTCAGCTCTTAATTTCTCTCTTCTACTCCCCCAACACCCCTAACCATCCCCTTTGGAAACTATCATTTGTCTTCTATGTCTGTGAATCTATTTCTGTTTTGTAAATAAGTACCATTTCTTTAGAGTCCACATGTAAGTGATACCATATGATGTTTGAACACATACAGGTTTTTAAACCAGGGGTGACCCTCCCACCCCATGTGCTAGATCAAGAGAAGGTCGGGAGCAGTGCTCTGGACACCTAGTTCAGCTCCTGAGCCACCTCCTGGGCAGCCTGTTACCTGCTGCACACACTGCCCATCAGAACAAGCCTTTGGGTGAAGGAAGATGATTTTGGTCACTTAACACGAGTTTTGAGAACCGCGAGGTTGGCAGTCCCCTGGAGTGTGTGAGCTGTCTCTCTCTGAATCTGAGTTCCAGTCTTTCACTGCTTCAAAGACGCAGTGCAAGGGGCAACCTCATTCTAACTGGGTCACCAAATTCTCATACCAAGTGGGCGTGGAATTCCAGTTATAGAAAGTCACCTTCACTCTCACCACGAGTTACTAAGCCTGACAACAGGGTCAGTGAACGGAGCAATGTGTGAGAGACATCAGAGTATGTGCACTAGCCAGGTGACCCCAGAAAGCAATCTAGAAAGTTCCAGACAAGCCCTGCTTTAGTTTCCCTCCCCAAGAATGGTGTTCAAAATTGTAAACTGTCTCATGAATCAAGTGAAGAGTGTAAGTTCATGGGGTGTTAATTTAATGGCTCACCTGGGCGTTAACTAATTTTGTTCTTGTGACAGTGTGATAATTTTGGAAACTCTACGCTGGGAGGTGACACTAATTCATTTCCACTCACTCTGTGTTCACAGAACTCAACTGCTGGGAATGGAATTGTTGCGTTCCTGTAGGTGGGCAAGGAGATGAGGGGCATCTCATAAAGTCACAGAGTCAGGGAAATAATTGGCTGAAAGTTGTCTAATTTGTTAGGGGCAGAACTGGAGCCTAGAATTCAGGACTCCAGGCCAGGGGCTGTGTCAGTGACATGAGGACAGCCATTTGGTTAATACCATCCCCCCACATCTCGTATTCTGTTCAGAGGCACATTTATCTTTCAAACAGCAGCACAAGAATACGTACTACCACCTCCCATGGACATGGGGCCTCCCTGGTGGCTCAGTGTTAAGAATTCACCTGCAATGCAGGAGCCACAGGCAACGGTGGGTTCGATCCCTGGGTGGGGAGGATCGCATGGAGGAGGGCATGGCAACCCACTCCAGTGTTCTTGCCTGGAGAATCCCATAGACAGAGGAACCAGGTGGGCTGCAGTCTATGGAATTGCAAAGAATCAGACACAACTGAAGTGACTTAGCACACACAAGTACAACCATGGACATAACACTTTGTTCTGGAGCTCCAAGACTTATAAGAGTTGATTCTTACCCATGAGCTGTGAGGAGAACCCCACGGGACTCAACCACTGGATCAGAGAATAAAATGAGGGAATGCATTTTCTGGTGCCTCGCACAGAGCCTGGCATGCTGCAAGAACTCCAGCAAGGCGAGTGTCTTCCGTGATGGCACTGTTTATCAGCGAGTGTGTCTCGCTGCCTTTGCCAGCAGCCCAAGCCTGAGCGCAGGATTTCCATCACCCCATCTTCTGTTCAGTGTTGTGTGGGAGGCACTGGAGGATGAAGGAGGGTACATTCAAGGACTGCGCTCCTCTTCCAAAGGCTCTCATGCAGGTCTTCGCCCTTCCCTGCCCCACCTCAGGACTAGGGATGCAAAGGCCCGCATGGGTGCTAGCCTCAACCAGCCCTTGCTGGCTTCCTAATCCTGTGCACATCCTCAAAATTCATCCTTCCTTACACTCTTCTCCTTTGTGTGTGCCCTCCTTTTCTTTTCTAGATTCTGTTTAATCTTGCAGTTGTCGTCACTCCGTTGCTAAGTCATGTCCGACTCTTTGCAACCCCATGGACTGCAACACACCAGGATCCCTTGTCCTTCACCATCTCTTGGAGTTTGCGCAAATCCATGTCCATTAAGGTGGTGATGTCCATTAATGATGGTGATAATTCTCTGCTGCCCCCTTCTTTTGCCTTCAATCTTTCCCAGCACCAGGGTCTTTTCCAATGAGTTGACTCTTCACATCAGGTGGCCAAAGTACTGGAGCTTCAGCATCAGTCCTTCCAATGAATAGTCAAGGTTGATTTCCTTTAGGATTGATTGGTTTGATCTCCTTGCAGTCCAAGGGGCTCTCAAGAGTCTTCTCCAGCACTCCAATTAGAAAGCATCACTTCTCCAGCGCTCAGCCTTCTTTATGGTCCAAATCTCACATCTGTACATGACTATTGGAAAAACCATAGCTTTGATGATACAAACTTTTGTCAGCAAAGTGATGTCTCTGCTTTTTAATATGCTGTCTAGGTTTGTCATGGCTTTCTTTCCAAGGAGCAAGTGTCTTTTAATTTCATGGCTGCAGGCACCATCCACAGTGATTTTGGAGCCCAAGAAAAAAAAATCTGTCACTGTTTCCATTTTCCCCCATCTATTTGCCATGAAGTGATGGGTCCAGATGCCATGATCTTAGTTTTTTGAATGTTGGGTTTTAAGTCAGCTTTTTCACTCTCTTCTTTCACCCTCAAGAGGCTCTTTAGTTCCTCTTCACTTTCTGCCATTAGAGTGGTATCATCTATGTATCTGAGGTTGTTGATATTTCTCCTGACAATCTTGGTTCCAGCTTGTGACTCATCCAGCCTGGATTTTGCATGATGTACTCTGTACAGAAGTTAAATAAGCAGGATGACAACATACAGCCTTGTCATACTACTTTCCCAATTTGGAACCAGTCCACTGTTCCATGTAAAATTCTAATTGTTGCTTCTTGACCTGCATATAGGTTTCTCAGGAGACAGGTAAGGTGATCTTATTCCCATCTATTTAAGAATTTTCCAGTTTCTTGTGATCCATACAGTCATAGGCTTTCTCATAGTCAATGAAGCTGAAATAGATGTTTCTCTGGAATTCCCTTGCTTTCTCTATGATCCAACAAATGTTGGCAATTTGACCTCTGGTTCCTCTGCCTTTTAATCTAGTAGTTCAGTAAACTATATTTCACAGTAAAAAACAAACAAACAAACAATCAGTTTGAAAACTCTCAGGGCCTGTTGTAGGCTCTTTGCCCAGCTGTGATCTGGGTACACCTGTGTCTTTGTTACTTCATCCTTTCAAAACTCCTCACTGGGCAGGTTATGGGAGAGGAAATTAGGGGAACTTGGACCTAAGAGGTTGATCGGACATTTGACGTATGGCCTATGCATACAGATTTCTGAATAGTGGCGATCGAAAGTATTCTGCCCCACTGTAACCACAAGTGGGACTGGGTACCAGTGCCAAGCTCATGAGTCCTATACACCTTTCTTCTGTATGGGCTAGAGATTCTTTATTTTTAGCTGATTTTTAAATTGTAGGGTAACTGCTTTACAAAGTTGTGTCACTTTCTGCCATACGACAACCCAAATCAGCCACAGTTCTAAAAAACACACGTACCCCAAGGTTCACTGCAGTGCTATTTACAACAGCCAGGACATGGAACAGACAGTCTTAAAAGAAGGATGATATCTAGACCATTTAGTGTGATTCAGGTAACACTGAGTGTCAAATTCTAGCACCTAGAGAAGTTTTAGGCACACCACAGGGGACTCAATACCTGTTTATGGACTAACGATTGAATTCTGAGATCTACCGCATCCTACCACGGTTGGCATATGGGGTAAAGCCATAGAAGTGTGACTTCTTGAGTGGTATTATGCCCCTGTGTCTCCATGCCTACATGTTCAGGCAATATCTGTAGAATGCAATGGAAGGAGCATTGCTAGGTCCCAGCAGAAGCCTGCAATAGGGTCCCTGATTTTCAGCTGTCTTTTCTAAGGGAATATACCTTGCTTCTTGAGGCTGGCATTTCATTGCAAGCCACTGATTTTAGCTTCTTAATGGACTAAAAGAAAAAAGGAGGAAAGTGATGCTGGGAGATAACCAACAGCAAAGATTGTCTATGTGAACATTTCTAAAAACAAGAGCATCAGCTCCCAGAATGCAATTGCCAGAAACTGCAGGTATGAGTCCCTAACCCTTTGCGTTGCAGATTGCCAGTGTCTGCTAAGAACAACACAAGGGGGAAAATGCAACCTGTCCCATAAATAGAGCATGAATAAATGCTATGGAGGAGAAAATAATGGGAAAAAAGAACAAAGGATGAGAAGACTAAATCTCTGCAGCTATCTCTACCAACTCAAGGTTGCAGAACCTGGAGCACATGTTGCCAACAGGAAGCGTGAGGGCTTAGTCATTCAGTTGTGTCTGCCCACCAGGCTCCTCTGTCCCTGGGATTCTCCAGGCAAGAATACTGGAGTGGGTTGCCGTGCCCTCCTCCAGGGAATCTTCCCGACCCAGGGATCAAACCCGAGTCTCCTCCATTGGCAGGTGGGTTCTCCATTGCTGAGCCACCTGGTAAAGACTCAGACTAAAATACTGCTTGTACGCCACAGGTACTTCTCTCTTTGCGGTTTGGTAGTATTTTTCTGCCCCTGAGTCAGTGCCTCTTTTCTTCACTAACCCTGGGGCTCCAGGGAAATCCTGATAGAGAATCGGATTTGTTTGGCCTCCTAGCCCTCAGGCCTCAGTGGCTAAGCCTATACTTGTTTATTAGTTGCTTTTCTGAATGGTCACACTTCACAGAAAAAGGTCCTGTTAGAATGTGTACTTCCTGGAATATGAAAGACATGGATGGGAGAGTTTTTGTGGGTGAGGGGGTGGGAATATAGAAATACTTAAATTTGACTAGAACATATTTAAATACGAAGAGAAAAAAGAAACTCACATTACAGCACCTGTCTACACAGAAAGAAAGAAAATAGAGCTGAGAGGTCAGGAAGTGGGCTAAGAGCCCAGGCCCTAAAGCAGTGTGCTTGATCTGAACTTCCTACTGGTCAAATTTTCTTCTTTAGAGAGAGGCACTCTCTCTAAAACCCTAGAGAGCCTTCTGCTTTAAGACCTGGTAGTGTGGGCAGGAACTCAGCCTTTGCCACATGTTGGCTATTGGAAGTGCAGGAAAATGCTTAGGAACTATGAGCTTCAGATTCTTCATAGAGAAATTAGTTAAAGACACTCGTCTTTAAAAGTTGGTCTGAGGATGAAATTAGATAACGTGAGTAAGGATTTCAGATTAGCTAAGGGATGGCATATGATCAATGCTAAACAAATACATGATTACTCTGCCTTCTTTTTTATTAATAATATGTATTATGTATTCTGCTGCTCCAGGGCTTAGTTGCAGCATGTGGGATCTAGTTCCCTGACAAGGGATCAAATCTGGGCCCCCTGCATTGGAAGTGCTGAATCTTAGCTACTGGCCCCCCAGGAAAGTCTCTACCCTGTCTTCTGAACTTAATTAATTTAATTTCATGTTTCTGAAAACAAGGCAATATAATCACTCATTCATACATCCATTCATTCAACCAACAGTTATGGCAGTGACTTGGGTCTTGGGTACATAACCCAAGCATAACCTAAGTGATGAACAAATCTAACAGGTTCTTACTCTGAGGGAGTCCCACAGGAGAAAATGAGCATTAATGAAGCTCCACACGAAGAAAGGCTTAGCTACATGTGCTTTAGAAAGAGAAAGAATATGGCCCACGAGACACTATTTTAGACAGATATAAGTTTGTATGTGGAGGAGGTCAGAAAACGCCTCTCTGAAGACGATACATTTACATTGAAACTAAAGGAATTGTTAAGAGTTTGTTCAGCAAAATCAGAAGGGTGGGTGTAGAAGGAAGAAGAAAACTCTGCAGTAGATCAAGATGTATGAAGACCCTAAGGCAGGAAGATGGATGGTGTGCTCAAGAAACTGTAAAGAGGGCGTCATGGTGGGAGAGCTTTGAGGGACCTAGAGAAGGGGGTCCGGTGACAAGGAGAAGAGCAGCCACTGATCGCGCAAGGTATGCTGGTGGCCTCAAACGCAGCCGGAAAGGCAGACCAGAGGATTCGTGGCCCTGTGTGCCCCACATTGAGAGATGGCCAGCTCCCACCGAAGATCATGCTTCCAGAGCACAGACTTGTTCCTAGGAAAAGTCTGTCCAGTCCAGACACCACTGGATTCCCAAGTCCCTTATTTTTAGATGTGGCCATGTAACTATAAGGGCTTCCCTGGTGGCTCAATGGTAAAGAATCTGCCTGCAAAGCAGGAGACATAAGTTTGATCTGGGCTGGGAAGACCCCCTGGGGGAGGGCATGGCACCCCACTCCCATATTCCTGCCTGAAGAATCCCCACGGACAGAGGAGCCTGGAGGGCTACAGTCTATGGCGACTCAGAGTAGGACACAACTTAGTGCCTAAACAAGAACAACGTGACTATAAATCAGAACGACACATGTTAACTCTAGGCCGAGACTTTGAAGAAGCAGGCCCACCTTCTCCATATGCCCTCCTTTCCATCCTTCCAGCTAGAAGTAGATGTCTATGACAGGAAGATGCTGGAGGGCAAAACAGAAGAAACTCTGGTCCCTAAACCCTGGCGGGGATAGCTGCTGGCTGACTAGGGCCATTCTCATGGACTGTTCTGGTGCTGTGAAGTACATTTCTCTTGTGTTTCAACTGTTACATAATCTTTTGTTCCATTTATTATGGCACTTAAGCATTACTCTAACTTAGACATTGTACTAAGGAGTTTTTATTTTATCCTCAAAATGTTATCTTGAGTTCTAAGTGTAATGGGAAGTCACTGAAGGATTCTCAGCAAGGAGCAGGCATGACCTGCTTCCACCATAAAATGATTACTCTGGTTGAACAAGTGGGGAGGGGGTTGGGAGGTTAGAACTGTATAATGAACAAGGCAAGAGATGATGATGGCTAAAATAGTGGCAGCAGCTGAGAGACAGAAGTTCTGGTGTGCAGGGCTACTCGGACTCAGTGATGGGGAGTAGGTGGGCGAATATAACCATCATGTTCTGATGGAAGCATCTGGCTTCCATGATAGACGGTGGACTCAGGGAAAGAGTCCTGGCTGGGGGGGGGGAATGCAGTGAGGGCATTCAGAGGGAATGCAGAATGAGCAGGGCAGAAGCAGGGCACTTGTGCATCACACTTCTCTGCCAGTCTTTGCGATGGAGCTCACCTCCGTGGGATCCTGCAGTCATGTGACCAGACAGCCTTTGGTCTGGTTAGCATGGGATGCCTTTGCCATACTAAGCAGAAAACCCATTTTCCATTCATTCATTTGCTCGTTCGTTCACTCAACCAGGCACTGGCCTAGGGACTGGTAGTCGGGGTGGGGGTGGTCAGCACACAGTCCGGCTCTTGAGGAGCTCACAGTCCTCATCCTCTCCTCCTTGAACTGTTCACGTCAATCTATCCCAGAGGGATCAGTAACCAGAAACACGTGGCCAGAGGAATCGACAATTCATGAAAATGGTTTCCGACACAGAGAGAGTGTTATGAGGGGCAAGGGTGGAAAGGGAGGAGGTTGAGAAATAGAAAGGGCAAAGAAGGACTGTTTTCTCTAAAAATTTACAGTGTTTCCTCCCACACAACTTTCTAGGACACTTAACATGTGCAAGAAAAAAATCAGGCCCCAGATGCTATGGGACCTCCCCGAGGTGTGACAACCAGAACAGTCTCGGACTCAAGGTCCGCACCTCCGTCACCGCACACCATGGGATGCCTCCCTGGAGGGGGAAAGTGCTGTTTGTAAATGAGTCTGGAGGAAAACAGGTGCATGCGTGGCCTAAGGAAAGGCTGCACTGCAGAGGGGCAGAGTGATGGCCTCACCTGGCCAGGTGCCCAGGGCTGCCTGGCCATCCACCCGGGCTGAGGTCCCAGGGCTTGGAACTGGTCTGATTGGATTTCCAGTACGGAGGCAGAGGGAAACTACAGGCTGTGACCTGCGGAGCCTAGGGGAATTCTGTCTCCTGGTTGGGTAGGAGGGTGCTGGGCTGGAAAGGAGGACACGCTGACATGGTCAGTGTGGGCAGGCACTGGACCATAGGGTCTAGACCTCAGGGCCCCGATGGATGTATTACTGGGGGTGCTGTTGAAATCTAATCAGAAACAGTGTCATTTCCTTAGAGCCAGGAGAGTTTGGAAGGATAACCCTGGCATACGTGTGTGTGTGTGTGCACACCCACAAGTACACGTGCATGCTCACATACTTCTACACATATGTGCTCAGGGCGTGCTCCATGCTGGTGTGGAGCTGGATATGGGTAGAGTGCGGCTTCCCAGGTGGCGCTCGTGGTAAAGAACCTGCCTGCCAATGCGGGAGATATAATGAGACACAGATTTGATCCCTGGGTCAGGAAGATCACTTGGAGGAGGGCATGGCAACCCGCTCAAGTGTTCTTGCCTGGAGAATCCCATGGACAGAGGAGCCTGGAGGGTTACAGTCCATGGGGTCGCAAAGTGAAGGACAGGACTGAAGCAGAAGTGTACAGTCTAGAGTTGGACGCAGGGGAACTTTAGGACAGGAAGCTGGCTACCTGGAAGCTGAGAAAGTCAGCCTGGAAGGGCACTGGTTTCCGCCCATGTGGATTCTCTCTGCAACACTGAGTCTCCCAGTTTTATTCCCAAGAATCACCACACACAGTTCTTTCTTACACGATTCTTACTTATAACTAGGGATGTATGCTGCAGATCCGCAGGTGCTTCTAGCTCTCCCGAAGACGGAAGAGTCTTTGCTAGAAAGAATCAAGGGCAAAACAGACGCTGTGCTATTATTAAACACTTGGATTCCATCTGTGAAAGGTGATCTGTCAAATACAAATACACTTTAACGCTTCCACCTTCTGTAGGACTTTTCGAGAATATATGCTTATAAATAGTGAAAGCTCTGCCTTGATTTTCAGCTTGGAAAAAGTGGTTTCTGTCTCAGCCTATAATGACCATGGATTCCCTGAGGATTATAGCCAAGTTAACACCAAAGTGCTTACGTGATGTGCCAAACACTCTAAAAATACTCTTTTAATCCTCTAACATCCCCACGAGGTAGGTACTCTTATTGTCTTCAGCTTACAGATGCAAGCCACTGAGGCTCTGTGAGGTCAGATAAGTTGTCCAAGGTCACACGACTAGGCAGGATTTGGATCCAGGCTGTCAGGCTTCAGAGGCCATGCTCCCTTTTTGTTTCTTAATTTATTTATTTTTAATTGAAGGATAATTGCAATATTGTGTTGATTTCTGCCATACATCAACATGGATCAGCCATAGGTATGCATATGTCCCCTCGCTCTTGAGTCTCCCTCCACTTCCCACCCCATGTCACCCCTCTGTTGTCACAGAGCCCCAGTTTGAGGTCCCCGAATCACACAGCAAATTCCCGCTGGCTGTCTATCTGATATATGTTAGTGCATATGCGTCCACGCTACTTTCTCCATTTGTCTCACCCTCTCCTTCTTTCCCCTCCACCCCACGTCCGTAAGTCTGTTCTCTATGTCTGTGGTCTCCATTGCTGCCCGGCAAACAGGATCATCAGTACCATCTTTCTAGATTCCACAGATGTGCATTAATATATGATATTTGCTTTTCTCTTTCTGACTGACTTGCCTCTGTGTAACAGGCTTTAGGTTCATCCAGAGAAGCCCTGCTCTTGACCATGCGCTTCTGCTTCCGTGGACAAGAGCAGCCTCTGCTCTGCCGTGCTGCACTGGACGGTTACCAGGCTGTGTCCTGTGCTAAACAGAACCTTCCAGGAGGTGCTGTTTCCAGTTTCTCGTCACTCCTCCAGCTGGAGGCCCAGGAGCTGGCATGCGGGAGAGCCCACGAGGGCTTGCTACATGTCTGCTGTTGGGACTGGTGAGGCCGGCCAAGGTGACCCGTCCCTTCCCCTGCCCCAGCAGCAGCACTTGGGACTCTGCGCACAGCGACCTTATCCACAGCGCCTCGCCCCGTGACGGCTTTCCCTCCACAGGCTAATCCCTTCTCGACAAGCTCCGCTGGCAGACCAAATCCTGGTGCACCACCGTGGGCATCTGTCACCGCTCTGCCAGGCCAACAGGAAATGTGCCTGTGGCCCCGAACAGTAAACACATCATCCGGGCTGGGCACCAGAGCCGGCTGTGGGCGCTCGTTACCTCCACCACAAAACGAGGGGTTTAGCCAGCGAGCCTGCGGCCAGTTTCACTGTGTTCCTTTCGTTCCAGGAGCACAAGAGGTAAAACCCATCGGTGTGGCAGATACCAGATTCAATTTAGAGATTCAGATGCAGACACTTTCCTGAGTGGGGAAGAAAGAGTCCACGTGGCTTGGATTAGCTCCAGAATGTTGCCCTGAGGCCAAATAGGAATGAGAGGAATAGACGGGCCTTTTCCATTTTGCTGGTAGACTTGGAAGAGAAGGGAATTCAATTTTAGAGATTTTAAAGTCCTAACCACATTTTCAAAATGGTGGATCTTTCCCTTCAATTTTAATTTTTTTAATTGAAGCTTAGTTCATTTACAATGCTGTGCTAGCTTCAAGTGTAAGGCAAAGTGATTCATGATACATATATATTCAGTGACACACATAGATACATATTCTTTTTCAGATGCTTTTCCATTAGAGGTTGTTATAAGATACTGAGTAGAGTTCCCTGTGCCATACAGTACGTCCCCATTGTTCACCTATTGTATATATAGTCATGTGTATCCGCTGGGCTTCCCAGGTGGCGCTAATGGTAAAGAACCCACCTGTCGATGCAGGAGATGTAAGAGCCATGGGTTTGATCCCTGGGTCGGGAAGATCCCCTGGAGGAGGGCATGCCAACCCACTTCAGTATTCTTGCCTACAAATTCCCATGGACAGAGGAGCCTTGCGGGCTACAGTCCACGGTCGCAAAGAGTCAGACATGACTCAAGTGACTCAGCATGCACCCAGGCATGAGTGTATCTGTTAGTCCCAAACTCCTACAGAAATGGTGGCTCCTGATGCAACAAGAAAGCTAAAAGAGGCAGAAGGGTGAGTTACATCTGCTGGTCTCCTGCTCTGTATCAGGTTTTTTCACAGGTTCCTTTAAAAGTCCCAATCCGTTTACAAAGTGACTATTTTGAGGTGCACAGAGATGAGCAGGAGATTCAGAGGTTACGTGACCCACCCGGTGCTGCACGACCAGTGGGTCACAGAACAGGAATATGAACCAAAGTGCGTGTGACCCCAAAGCTCACAGTGTTCCCAGCACACAGCACAGCCACGGACCTTTTCTTCACTGAGCTGCCTACAAAGAATGACTGAAATTAGTTTCAAAAAACATTTTTTTCTATATCGCTGCAAGAGATGTCTCTAACCTTTCAAAACCCCACAAGCATATAAAGAAAAGTCTTCTATTTTGAACACATAACACCTGTTCTGAGATTTATATGGTAAACAGCGTAGTGGTATGTTATATTTTTGGAAATAGCATCGTTTTGAAAAGCTCTCCTGAACTAATTTAACAGAAATAAACTGTACCAAGTAAAAGTGAAGGAAGTTACAGCTGTTCCATTTGGTGTTTCAAAATTTTTCTTTCTGACCGAAGCTAACAAGCCACAGAGTCAAACAAGGAGACGTTAACTATTAACTTCGGGGTGAAGAGTCAATGGTTAGCACATTCTCGGTACTACCCTGCCCACACTCCAGCAAATATTAACATACACGGGCAAGGACACTTCCCTGTAACTGGCCAAGGGGGCAGTATACATTTGAAAAACACCAGCAGTGAAGGCTAGGCGCTGGTGTCACGGAGGCCCAGCAAAGGGGCCTGCTTCAAGTTAGGTGGCCAGTTAGAGCTGGGATCCCCAAGGAAAGCCATCCCTGGCACCCCGCTTTTGTGTGATGGTTGGATGGTTTTGTCCTGCTTGGACAGAACTACAGCGCCTGGCATGACTGCTTCCATGTACAAAACAATGATGAGCTCATTATCCTCTTAGAACGAATATCCCATCTGAAAGGAAAAACAAATTCACAGCCCCACTCTGACCTTTTACCTCAGTCGTACCTACGGTCTGGGGCTAACGTGACTATTGATATCATAACTTTCTCGCTTGAGTTTGTGGACTGATCTTCTAGAAGGAGATTGCTACTTAGTAGAGAATGCAAGGAATGGTATCAGACTGAGCTGAGTCCACAACTTAGCACTGCCCGTGGGCGGCTGAGTGCCAGGGCAAGTAGTGTATCTCCTTTCGGATCTCAGCTTTCCTGCTGATGAAAAAAATGATGATGTGTAATAACCCCCACGTGTAGAGGGTTGAACACTGTCCCTCCCTAATTCATGTCCACTGGGACCCTCAGGATGTAACTAACCTCAACTTGGAAAAAGGACCTTCGCAGAAGCAATTAGCTAACAAGATGAAACAGACGGGATTCATGTGGACCCTAAATCCAATGACAGATAGGCTTACGAGAAGAGGACAGGATGCAGAGAGGCAAGACCGTGTGAAGACAGAGGCAGTGACTGGAATTATACTGCCACGAGCAAAGGAACGCCAAGAACCATCGGAAGCTGGAAGAATCAAGGGAGGATCCTCCCCAGAGCCTTCAGAGGGAGCATGCCCCACCAACACCCTCATCTTGGACCTCTGGCCTCCTCAATTGTGAGAGGAGAAAATTCTGTTGTTGAAACCACCACTTTGTGATAATTTGTTCTGGATCCCAAGGAGACTCAGATACTATGCAAAGGGCTCAGTAGGGTGCCCATCATGGGGAGAGTAACAGATAAATAATGGATAAATGCCTGTGCTAAGTTGGAAGATAGAAGATGTTGCAGGTGAAGTTTGGGGCAAGCCCAAAAGGATCTCTAAGCAGAATGTTGAAAGTGTCCGCTGGCTCTTAGTGCTATACATGGTTAAGTTACCACAAGAAAGAAACGGACTCAAAAGAGAACTGGCCGGTCTGCAGGTCAATTTTAGACGGAATATAAAAAGGCTTGACTTGAAAAATTAAAATTCTCTGGCCTCTTGAGTAAGGAAAAGATGATCAAATTAACACACCACCTCAAGGTAAGATCAAATCAAGGATGTGATTATGAAACATTGAAAGAATTAAGGTATTCCTGGTAAGTCCACTCAGCCAGACAGAAGGGCTTTCAGAAATTTTAAGGACGATGTCCCACAGTGGATCACGTATTCAAAACGGCAGTGATTAAGTCTGTTGAGAGAGACTTGTTTTACAAAGGATCGTGGATTTGACCCTGTCTGATCAGAATGGGGTCTGGAACACAATCTACATTTGTTCAGTGAATGGGTGTATTAATGTATGGGCTAGAAGGAAAACAAATCTAGAATAAAGTGATATATCTGGAGCTTGCATTCTAAATGGGGGACACAGACATATACAAGTAAATAGAAAAAACAAAACCAAAAAAGATTTCTTATAGTTGCAGATGCTACGAAGAAAACAGATAAAGGGACAGAAAGTGGCCAGATCTGGGGGGCTGATGAGAGGCTGTATTAGACTGGCTAGTCAGGAAAGGCTTCTCTGAGGAGCTGACACTTTGTGACCTGAATAACGAGAAGGAACAAGGCTCTCCGAGGGGAGAATCTCCCAGGTAGAGGGACTGACAGGTATAAATGTCTGAGGTGGGATGAAGGGTGGGTTTTACAGTTTATGTTGTCAGCGGAGGAAAACTCAATTCTAGATGATGATATTTCTTGGAATTCGATGGGAACCGGCTTGTTATCTGAATACCCTTGGAGACATTTTTTTGGTGGCCTCTGACAGTAGAGGCGGCGGTGCTGGGATAAGGAGGGAATTTAGGGGGACAGAGGAACAGAGAAAGGCAGTGTATGCATTTGAATTCGCAATTCCAATATGAATAGCTGAGTTGTTGTTAGATTATCCAATTGGTTTTTAGATTAACGAGCTTCAAGCCCTCCCACTACAGCAGACATTTGAGAGTGGCTGGTTCACGTCTTCAAGAATCTGTTCTTCCCTGTTAGGCTGAGCAGCCTCCCTGTGGACCTATTCTCTCTCTACCCAGGCTCCTCCTCCTCTGAGCTGTGCGGTCAGGGTTGACCTCTGCTGGCCAGGGAGCTTCGGCAGTGTGGAAGAGAGAGAGAGCGAGAGAGAGAGAGTGTGTGTGTGTGTGTGTGTCTCCTGGGCACCTGCCCTCCTCAGTACAAGCGGGTAGCTATGTGACCCATTGCTGTTCCTTCTACTTTGGCAGAAATCTCTGGGGCTCAGAATGGTGACCAGCTTTGTCAAGGTCACAGGGCATGACCAATGGTAGCCGCTTGGATCTCAACGCCTCCCTGTTGTGTCTGCAGTGACCCAAGAGCACTGGGTCTCTTCCTTCCCTGGGAGGCGCCTCTCCACCCAGAACCAAGCCCCACCCCCTAAACCCTGCCCTAAAGCTGCTCCAGGTGCTTCTGCTGCAGATTCTCCAGCCCTTGAACCCACCACCACTGGCCTTCCTGGAGCTGGGACCCCCCCACTCCGGAACTTCATCTTGGGGTGTGTGGCCATGTCAGTCAGGCAAATGGCTGTAACTCAGAGTCTGTTTGAGGGTCCCTCATGAGGCCCACCTGGCTTTAGCCACAGGTGGGAACAAAGGTGGAGGGGCGGGGTCTCCCCTCCTTCCACCAGAGCCGGAGCCTCAGCTGGAGGCATAGAAAGCCCTGCCTTTGGTAGATTGATACAATTCCTCTGTAATCACTGTGGCGACAGCCGTGGTTCTATTTTTACAGTCCTTGTTTTGGATCTCTTCGGGGCAAGGCTTCCCTGGGAGCCTGCTAAGACAGACAGCCCCCAAGGGAATCCGGGGGAAGCCTGCCAGGCAGAGCCACCAGGATGGGACCTTCCCAGTGAGCCCTGCAACACCCACTCCTCCTCCTCCACACCTCTCAGAGTCCTGGGGAGTGCAGCTGTGGGACCCAGCAGTGCCATGGTCAAAAAACTCTGACCCTCCAGTGACCATGGATTTGGCTAAATCTACATGTCGAAGGGCTTCCCAGGTGGCTCAGCGGTAAAGAACCCACCTGCCAATGCAGGAGACATAAGAGACACAGGTTTGATCCCTAGGTCAGGAAGATCCCCTGGAGGAAGGCATGGCCACACACTCTGGTACTCTTGCCTGGAGAATCCCAGTGACAGAGGAGCCTGCCGGGCTACAGTCCATGGGGTTGAAGAGTCGAACATGACTAACATGACTTAGCACGCCGGCACGCACATGTTAAAGCCTGGAGCATCTCCTGTGGGCCAGGACTTTGAGGAGCTGGTACAAGCCCTGCGGTGACAGGTGAGGACACTGACCTGGACAGAGGCCAGCTCTCTGCTGGAAGAGCTTTCCTTCCTGCCTCACAGCATCCCTGCATGAGGCCCATGGTTCTTCCTGAACCAGCTCCTTCCTCTCTTCCTCCGTTTCAACCTCCCTTTGTTGTTTTTTGGTAAAGAGATGATGTGGCCCCAAACTCCACTGGCCTCGTTTAATCTGTGATCTGTTCATGTGAAAAGGTGCCATGGCTGTGCAACCTAGAGAAGCATTCTGGCCCTGGTCCTTCTCAGGACCCACTCCTGTTAGCAGCTGCTTTCTGCCCGAGAAGCAGGGAGCTACCGCACCAGGCGTGCTGGGGTGAGTGGGCCTCGGGTGTGGACTGAATTCTCTGAGGCTCAAGGGTCTGTGGACTAAACCAAGGACAGGTTTTGGGGATGGTCTCAGAACAGGGAGACACCACTCCCAGGTCACCAGGCACCCATCCCATCCCATCCTATAGGGCGTAATTGCTGCTGCCTGGCGCAGAGTGTTAGATGCTCAGTCATTCTGACGCCATGGACTCTTTGTTAGATGCTCAACTCTTTGTGACCCCATTGACTGTAGCCCACCAGGCTCCTCTGTTCATGGGATTCTCCAGGCAAGAACACTGGAGTGGGTTGCTTTGCCCTCCTCCAGAGGATCTTTCCGATCAGTGATTGAACCCAATCTCCTACACTGCAGGCAGATTCTTTACTGTCCAAGCCTTTGCCCTGGTGCAAAGAGCAGTGTTAACTGAAGCAAACCATCAGGTTGGTGTGAACAGCTCACAAACTACAACAGGAAGTGCCTCACACCACTGGGAACAAACTGTGGGAATTTCCTTGAAAAAAGGAAGGGACCCTCACTCGCCGCCGACGGCCTGTCTCGTCACCCGCACGTCACGCCGCTGCCCCGCAGGTACGCGCCCGCTCCGCGCCGCCTCACCCGTGCGTTTCGGACTCCGGAGCCGTCCTTCCCCTCTCCGTTGAGCCGGTCCGCCGGCGAGAGGCAGAGCTTCCCCCGGCGCCGCAGGCCCGGGCCCGCTGAGCCAGGCCTCGTGGGTGCACGCAGGGGCCCGTCACGTGCGGCGTGGATCGCTCGCCCAGCCGGGCACAGCAGGGAAGGCTTGCCCACGAGTGTGCGCGGAGTCGGGCGATTGTATTCACATCGATCCTCCGGTGAAGGCTTTTGTGCTTGTGGTCGAGTGTAGGGTGCCAGGGAGGGTGGTCGCAGCGTGTGGGAGCGGCTTTTGGCCTGGGGGACTGCTGGGATATGGCATCTCCACCTTTGACCTTGCTTGGCTGTCCTGATGGAAAGACACGTGGGGCCACTGGGAGTGGGCCCGGCCGCCGCCCCCAGCATCGTGGCCTTGCCCGCTGCTCTGATACAGTAGCCCCGAGTGGATACATGAAGACACATTTTAGTAAACGGATTTTTGCAGCGTCAGGAGTATTTTCCTTCCCTTGGTCACTTGGGTTTATAACTTGCCCCTTTTTTGTAGACTTGGTTTTCCAGGGGACATGTGCAGCTGATTTGCTCTCAAGGCCATTTTAGCGGTGAAATATTAACTCATTTTTAGCGTAGGAAGTAATAGCCGTGGGGAAGAAGAAGAGCGTACATTTTTTCTGTAGGTCAGGCATGGGGCGACCTCTTAAAGATTGCACTAGTAGCCGGTGTTGTGGGGGCGGTGGCGGGTTCCGAGGCCCAGGTATCGTGGATGCCAGAAGTCAGCCCAGTTCATTTCTGATATTTCTCGTTCTGTTGCATGGGTGTCATGTTTGTGTTGTAACCCCACGGGTAGTGGTAGTATTGTCCTGATGATCTGTCTGTTTTTCCTTCAGAAATGCTTCGATTACCCGCAGTCCTTCGTCAAATGAGGCCAGTGTCCAGGGCACTGGCTCTTCATCTCACTCGGGCTTATGCCAAAGATGTAAAATTCGGTGCAGATGCTCGAGCCTTAATGCTTCAAGGTGTAGACCTTTTAGCCGATGCTGTAGCCGTTACTATGGGGCCAAAGGGAAGGACAGTGATTATTGAACAGAGTTGGGGAAGTCCCAGAGTGACAAAAGATGGTGTGACTGTTGCAAAGTCTATTGATTTAAAAGATAAATATAAAAATATTGGCGCTAAACTTGTTCAAGATGTTGCCAATAACACAAATGAAGAGGCGGGGGATGGCACCACTACTGCTACTGTACTGGCACGCTCTATTGCCAAGGAAGGCTTCGAGAAGATTAGCAAAGGTGCTAATCCAGTGGAAATCAGGAGAGGTGTGATGTTAGCTGTTGATGCTGTAATTGTTGAACTTAAGAAGCAGTCTAAACCTGTGACAACCCCCGAAGAGATTGCTCAGGTTGCTACAATTTCTGCAAATGGAGACAAAGAAATTGGCAACATCATTTCTGATGCCATGAAAAAAGTTGGAAGAAAGGGTGTTATCACAGTAAAGGATGGAAAAACACTGAATGATGAATTAGAAATTATTGAAGGCATGAAGTTTGACAGAGGATATATTTCTCCATACTTTATTAATACATCAAAAGGTCAGAAATGTGAATTCCAAGATGCATATGTTCTATTGAGTGAAAAGAAAATTTCTAGTGTCCAATCCATTGTTCCTGCTCTTGAAATTGCCAATGCTCACCGGAAGCCCTTGGTCATAATTGCTGAAGATGTGGATGGAGAAGCTCTAAGTACCCTTGTTTTGAATAGGTTGAAAGTTGGTCTTCAAGTTGTGGCAGTCAAAGCTCCAGGTTTTGGTGACAATAGAAAGAACCAGCTTAAAGACATGGCTATTGCTACTGGTGGTGCAGTATTTGGAGAAGAAGGACTAAATCTAAATCTTGAAGATGTTCAGCCTCATGACTTAGGAAAAGTTGGAGAGGTCATTGTGACCAAAGATGATGCCATGCTCTTGAAAGGAAAAGGTGACAAGGCTCAAATTGAGAAGCGTATCCAAGAGATCATTGAGCAGTTAGATATCACAACTAGTGAATATGAAAAGGAAAAACTGAATGAACGTCTGGCAAAACTCTCAGATGGTGTTGCTGTGTTGAAGGTTGGTGGGACAAGTGATGTTGAAGTGAATGAAAAGAAAGACAGAGTTACAGATGCTCTTAATGCCACACGAGCTGCTGTTGAAGAAGGCATTGTTCTGGGAGGGGACTGTGCCCTGCTTCGGTGCATTCCAGCCTTGGAGTCAATAACTCCAGCTAATGAAGATCAAAAAACAGGTATAGAAATAATTAAAAAAACACTCAAAATTCCTGCAATGACCATTGCTAAGAATGCAGGTGTTGAAGGATCATTGATAGTTGAGAAAATTATGCAGAGTTCTTCAGAAGTCGGTTATGATGCTATGCTTGGAGATTTTGTGAATATGGTGGAAAAAGGAATCATTGATCCAACTAAGGTTGTAAGAACTGCATTACTGGATGCTGCCGGAGTGGCCTCTCTCTTAACAACAGCAGAAGTTGTCGTCACAGAAATTCCTAAAGAAGAGAAGGATCCTGGAATGGGTGGCATGGGTGGAATGGGAGGTGGCATGGGAGGTGGCATGTTCTAACTCCTAGAATAGTGCTTTGCCATTATTAATAAACTGTGAGAGGAAGCTCAAGGCAGTGTTCCTCACCAATAACTTCAGGAGAGGTCAGTTGAAGGAGCTGACTGAAGAAAAGGCTGGCTGATGTTTAAGAAAATAACTATAACCATCAGTTACTGGTTTCAGTTGACAACATAGAATGGTTTACTGCTGTCATTGTCCATGCCTACAGATAATTTATTTTGTATTTTTAAATAAAGACATTTGTACATTCCTGATAAATGAGCTTAAGAGCCATGTACCAATGTACTGCTTTCAACTTAAATCACTGAGGCATTTTTACTACTATTCTGTTAAAATCAGGATTTTAGTGCTTGCTATCACCAGATGAGAAGTTAAGAAACAGCCTTTCTGTGGAGAGTAAGAACAATTGTGTACAGAGTAGAGAAATATCCGATTATGTGACAACCTTTGTGTAATAAAAATTGTTTAAAGTTAAAAAAAAAAAAAAGAAAAAAAGGAAGGGAGAATGTTAACATTGTACCAGACATTTGTACCAAACGGCTAGATGTAAAAATCATAAGCAAAGTTATTTCTTTCTAGTTTGTTTCCCATTTATTCTGATGCAATTCTCCTTAGTATAACGGTGCGGCGCGCACATACACACGTGTCCTCAGGCCTGCAGTTGAGGAGGAGACCCACCCTCAGCGGTTTTCGTTTGGTTGTGCACCCGGCAGGCAGCACTGTACCCACCATCCCTTGTGACTATCTGGCCTCACTCCAGGATCTCATCAGGCCCCTCACTGCTGAAAGAGCGTGAACCCAGCGCCTGGCATAGGGACCTGCTTGGACAATCTCGATGCCATTTTCACAGCCAAGCACATTGAATTTACATTTCTTTTTTTTGTTTGTTTGTTTGCATAAGGCTGTTTCATTTAGCATATTCTAAAATCGGGGTTAAAAAGCCCAGGTTGGTGTGGGTGGCGGGTGGGGGATGGGGGTGGTGGTGGGGATGGTAAATTTCTTTATCTCTGAGTTTGGGTTCTCCGAAAAATGAAGAACAAAGTCTGACACAAAGTGTTACATGCTAGCAGCTTTCAAAAGGTGGTTTCAGGAAGTAGAAAGCAATGGGGAGGCTGAGACATGAGGAAGAAAAAGGTAAGGGACTCCGGCTTCCCTGCCAGCTCAGTGGAAAGGAATCTGCCTCCCAGTGCGGGAGACATGGGTTTGATCCCAGGTCCGGGAAGATTCCACACACAGTGGAAGAACTAAGCCTGTGCTCCAGAGCCCAGGAGCCACAACTACTGAGCCCACATGTCACAAATACTGAAGCCCACACACCTTACAGGTCATGCTCTACAACAGGAGAAGCCACTTAAATGAGAAGCCTGAGCACCACAACTAGAGAAAAGCCCAAGCAGCAACTAAGACCCAGCACAGCCAAAAATAAATAAATATATATTTTTTAAAGATGAGGGACTGAAGCAAATGAAAACTGGTGATTTCATGGGTACCTGGAGCAGTCTTTCTGGGGACCATCTATAGAATCGTGTAGAATGCACCTTAGAACTGGCCACTTGACCAACAGGGCGTTGGGACATTTTTGTACCAATTCCCACCCTCCTTTGATTAAAGGTTTCTCCTGGGAATGTCTACCCGTGCCCCCCACCCCAACTGGGTTGTGCTTGTGTGGACTGCGTAAACTCTGGTGGCTCTTGGAGAAACTCCGAGATAGAAAAACCAAGAGAAGCTCAGGAGGTTGGGATGTTCTTGCCTGCAAAGAACAGTCCACTACAGCCTCAAGATGAAGCTGGAGAGTACAAATGCATCAACTTTTCTCATTCAAAAGAAAAATGAAGGAAAATAAACAACAGATTTGCTGTGGCATACACAAATACCTACAGTACACGGCATCAAAGATGTGAAGAAACTGGGCACTGAAGGGGGGGAAAAAAAACAGAACAAAATTTCCCTCTGGTCTTCCTAGCAACCAGTGCAAGGAGAATGTGACTCTATTTGGAGATGGGGTCTTTAAAGAGGTAATTAAATTACAGTGGGGATCATTAGTTTAGTTCAGTCGCTCAGTCGTGTCCGACTCTTTGCGACCCCATGAATTGCAGCACGCCAGGCCTCCCTGTCCATCACTTAACTCCCGGAGTTCACTCAAACTCATGTCCATCCAGTCGATGATGTCTGTCGTCCCCTTCTCCTCCTGCCCCCAATCCCTCCCAGCATCAGAGTCTTTTCCAATGAGTCAGCTCTTCGCATCAGGTGGCCAAAGTATTGGAGTTTCAACTTTAGCATCAGTCCTTCCAAAGAACACCCAGGACTGATCTCCTTCAGAATGGACTGGTTGGATCTCCTTGCAGTCCAGGGGACTCTCAAGAGTCTTCTCCAACACCACAGTTCAAAAGCATCAATTCTTCAGTGCTCAGCTTTCTTCACAGTCCAACTCTCACATCCATATATGACCACTAGAAAAACCATAGCCTTGACTAGACGGACCTTTGTTGGCAAAGTAATGTCTCTGCTTTTTAGTATGCTATCTAAGTTGGTCATAACTTTCCTTCCAAGGAGTAAGTGTCTTTTAATTTCATGGCTGCAATCACCATCTGCAGTGATTTTGGAGCCCCCAAAAATAAAGTCTGACACTGTTTCCACTGTTTCCCCATCTATTTCCCTTGAAGTGATGGGACCAGATGCCATGATCTTCGTTTCCTGAATGTTGAGCTTTAAGCCAACTTTTTCACTCTCCTCTTTCACTTTCATCAAGAGGCTTTTTAGTTCCTCTTCACTTTATGCCATAAGGGTGGTGTCATCTGTACATCTGAGGTTATTAATATTTCTCCCAGCAATCTTGATTCCAGCTTGTGCTTCTTCCAGCCCAGCGTTTCTCATGATGTACTCTGCATAGAAGTTAAATAAGCAGGGTGACAATATATAGCCTTGACGGACTCCTTTTCCTATTTGGAACCAGTCTGTTGTTCCATGTCCAGTTCTAACTGTTGCTTCCTGACCTGCATATAGGTTTCTCAAGAGGCAGGTCAGGTGGTCTGGTATTCCCATCTCTTTCAGAATTTCCCACAGTTTATTGTGATCCACACAGTCAAAGGCTTTGGCATAGGCAATAAAGCAGAAATAGATGTTTTTCTGGAACTCTCTTGCTTTTTCCATGATCCAGCGGATGTTGGCAATTTGATCTCTGGTTCCTCTGCCTTTTCTAAAACCAGCCCTAATCCAATATAACTGGTGTCCTCACAGGAAGAAGAGACTGGGACAGAGACAGAGGCATGACCACAAGAACACGGTGAGAAGGCAGCCAAGTGCAGGCCAAGGAGAGAGGCTTCAGGAGAAACAAACCTGCAGGCCTGGATGTCTAGTCTCCAAAGCTGTAAGAAACCAGATTTTAGATGTTCAAGCCACTGAGTCTATGTGAGGTTGTTATGTGTCACTGAGCTGACTCAGACATAGTATGTGCTGTGGAGTGCGCTGGGTCATGGGATCTTAACCTCCCTGATTGAGCTGTTTGCTGGAGGCCACCGAGGGCACCTGACCCTACTGAGGCCTGACTGCAGGTTCACCATCGACCCACAGAGCTGAGTCATCAAAGCCTCTACTCTGGGGATGTGGACCAAAAGATATGGAGAGGTGAACACTGTTCATGCGTGCTGGTACTAGGAGTTCCAACAGACTTGGGACTAGAGGGGACATTTGGGGGCCACGAGAAAGTTAATCCGTTGGTAAAAGAAGCTGAGGTGCAGAGAGAAGAGGGAGAAGATGGGTAGAAGGAAGCAGAGATGAAACACAGTCCCTAAGATATGGAGAGAGATAAGACAGAAGATATCCCTGACTCCTTCAGTGGGGAGAGGTTGGGAGGGGGGACGGACTGGGAGTTTGGGATTCGCAGATGCAAACTATTATATACAGAATAACAAGGTCCCACTGTATAGCACACGGAACTATATTCAATATTTTGTGATAAACCATAATGGAAAAGAATATGAAAAAGAATGCATATATATGTATAATGGACTCACTTTGCTATACAGCAGAAATTAACACAACACTGTAAATCAACTAAATGTCAATAAACTGACTTTTTAAAAAAGATATTCATGACTCCTAAAGATTTCACTTCCCACATGCCTAAATTAGTTTCCTGTTCCTGGAATACCACTGATGTACAGATTTTTGTTTGCAATGTTTAAAGTCCATTTTATTATAAGCTTTCGAACTCTTAATTCCATCATGGCTGGTTAATTTTGTGGAGAAATTAGAAGCTACAACCATACACATGTTTGTTTGTTTGTTTTTTAATTTTATTTTATTTAACTTTACAATATTGTATTGGTTTTGCCATATATCAAAGTGTATCTGCCACAGGTATACATGTGTTCCCCATCCTGAACCCTCCTCCCTCCTCCCTCCCCATACCATCCCTCTGGGTCATCCCAGTGCACCAGCCCCAAGCATCCAATATCATGCATCGAACCTGGAACTGGTGACTCGTTTCATATATGATATTATACATATTTCAATGCCATTCTCCCAAATCATCCCACCCTCTCCCTCTCCCACAGAGTCCAAAAGACTGTTCTATACATCAGTGTCTCTTTTGCTGTCTCGTATACAGGGTTATTGTTACCATCTTTCTAAATTCCATATATATGCGTTAGTATACTGTATTGGTGTTTTTCTTTCTGGCTCACTTCACTCTGTATAATAGGCTCCAGTTTCATCCATCTCATTAGAACTGATTCAAATGTATTCTTTTTAATGGCTGAGTAATACTCCATTGTGTATATGTACCACAGCTTTCTTATCCATTCATCTGCTGATGGACATCTAGGTTGCTTCCATGTCCTGGCTATTATAAACAGTGCTGCAATGAACATTGGGATACACGTGTCTCTTTCCCTTCTGGTTTCCTCAGTGTGTATGCCCAGCAGTGGGATTGCTGGATCATAAGGCAGTTCTATTTCCAGTTTTTTAAGGAATCTCCACACTGTTCTCCATAGTGGCTGTTTTTAATGCATTATACAATGTGACACAAGTCTATCTTCTGTTTTTCATATAAAACTTTCAATAAAATATTTTAGGGCAAATTAAAAAAAAAAAGAACTCTCTGTAACTTTATAGTAAACCGCCCGGGATGGAGCATCTAATCCTTAAGCTGACTGAGAAGGATATGCAGGAAAAGGATGATTTAGCAAGAAAATGGAGAAATCAAAGACCTAAAGTTCACAATGAGGTTGGGAAGGGGAGGAGTGGGAGTAGCTGAGTGACACATTTTCCCTATCAACCCAACCGGCTCTGTACATCTAGGCATGATAATGTTCCATTAGCCCGTAATCAATCCAACATGCTAATAACCCTTACAAAGGTATTATTGTCTTACAGGACAAGTCTTTTACTTCAAAAAAGACAAATCAGAAAGATATTTTGGAATGAAGTGTTTATTCAGTCTCAGAATCAGGCCACTGATACTGCCCTTTCTTCTAACCGTGGCATTCATCTTGTCTACACTTCCTGGAGCCAGTAAGCCCCCATCTAGTTGGTCTATATGGGTCCCTCCAATGTCCACTGAGCCATATCTTCCATCCTGCATGGCTGTTAATTACCTGGAAGGGGCTGAAGTTTTCCCAGCATTGTGCGTGCATGTGTGTGAAGTCACTTCAGTCATGTCCGACTCTATGTGACCCCATGGACTGTAGCCCCCCAGGCTCCTCTGTCCATGGGATTCTCCAGGCAAGAATACTGGAGTGGGGTGCATTTCCTTCTCCACACCAGCATTGTGGCACAAGTCAAATGTAGGGGTACAGTGGTTGCTTCCCACCCTCCAGTCTGGACGTCAGGGTGGGGTGCCATCCTCAGCACTCTTCTACTGCATGTATCATTTGCCATCATGGCATTAACACCTTCCTTAGGCTTTGTATTTTATAGCTTGCCGAACAGGACTTGCTCTATGACTAGCCTGCAAGCTCAGTGAGGGCAGGACTTGGCCTGAAGTCTGTGCTCCCTAAACATTTGTTGACTTAACACAGAGAGCTCTGTCCCCAGCTGTGAGCCAGAAGATAAGGGTGTCTGATTCCTCACTGGGAATACCACAGTTGTCAGAATGTCATTTCTGGGGCTTCCCTGGTGGCTCAGTGGTAAAGAATCTGCCTGCCAATGCAGGAGACACAGGTTCAATCCCCGATCTGGGAAGATCCCACTTGCTGTGGAGCAACTAAGCCCATGCTCCATGCCCATGTGCCACAACTACAGAAGCCCGGGCACCCTAGAGCCCTCTGCAGCAAGAGAAGCCATCACAGGGAGAAACCCTCACACGGCAACTGGAGAGTAGTCCCCGCTCATGGCAACTAGAGAAAAACCCACACAGCAATGAAGACCCAGCACTGCCCCAGATAAATACATAAAATTTGAAAAGAATGCCACGTCAGTACCCCTGCATTGCGTCCTCTCCTCCATTCAATGCATTTGCCTCAAGTCTTAAAGAATCCACACAGAGAGACAGCAGCAACCACAGTTCGTTTATCCGCTCTGAAACATGAAGGTACTTTGCGGTTATGAGGCAGTAACTCTGCCATCGTTCTGATTGGAAATGGTGACAAGAAGGCAGTGATTAGTTCTCCTTGCTGCCCCAGGATTTCCTTCATGATCAGTGATGTGGCCACTTTCCCTGTCAGCACCGAATGTTGTGTGGCCCTTTTGCTGTGGGAGTTATTCCAGTAGGAAGTGGAGGAGGGGCATATTTGAGCCCACCTGGATTTATCAACCTGGATTTCCAGTAGAAAACAGGTCAGGTTTCGTGCCATTGAGAGACTGTTTTCCCTGTAGCCCCTGCTGCGTTCAGGTGGCTTCTTGCAGCCTGTCCTTGACCTGGGCGGGCACGGTGAGCCACCAGGGCAGGCCATAATGAAAGCGGTCTGACTGGTGGTACTGAACATCCACTTGGGGATAAAGATTGACTACAGAAAATGTAATCATCTTTAAATTCCCCAGTTCTGTAATTATGTATAAAATCCCACAGGACTGGGCTGGTTTGTCTTCATGAGAGCTATGGAGGAAAGGTTTGCTAACAAAACAGATTAAACAAAAATGCAGGCGGCATGTTCAGACATCTGAGGGAAACCTTTTTTAGGCCTTTTAGAAAAGGCTGTATGTAAGTCAACAATGAGTTAGAATATTTACCTACTGAACTTTGTTTTGTTAGACGAGGAAAAAAAAATCTTTTTTGGTCTTAGTCGTAGCGGAAGAAAAGGGAGTTCTTTTAGGTGAAGGTGGGCTGTGGGACTCTGCAAGCTCAAATGTCCTCTTACCTTCTACTCTCTCCAGGGCCAGTGTTGGCCCCTCAAGCATGTCTGCAGAGACCTAGGAGACCAGGGAGACCAGTTTGAAAGCCACCAGTCTGACAGGTGTGAGCTCTATTTGGAGCGATTTCATGAGAAGGCAGAGGTACTGTGCATGCTTTGTAGAACAAGATTGTTTCTGAATGAAACATATTTCTAACCAAGGCTTTTCTTTCACCAGAGACTTATCCTCATTCAAATATCCTTTGCAATTAGACCAAACAATCGCTTGGAGCGCTTCAAATAAACCAATTACAGAGAACGTGTCATAGAGACAATGCTAAGCTGGGCTGCAAGTGATCGCAAGTTCTTGGAAGCGCAGCAAATGGAAGGATGGAGTTTACCCAGGTCTGTGCCCTAGTCAGGAAGGGAGGCCAGAGTTAGGAGGTTTGAAATGGTTATTCCCGGGAGCCACCGTGAATCCATTTTCAAAGGCACTCTGCCAACCAGAAGTATGAAGCAGCGTCACAGGGACAGCTGCTGCCAGCACGCCTGTGCCGTGGGCCCCCTGGAGGTTTTTCCAGATGACACAGTCCCCGGACTGGAGGCTGAATCCAGCAAAGTAGTGCATCTAGCCAAGAAGCTCACGCACACCCATTCCTGGCTCAGCCACCCAAGCTGGAGCGCCCGGCAGCACAGACCACGGACCCAGGTCTGGTTGCTCTGATCCTGGCTTAAGGGTCAGAAGCAGCACTGAGAGGGAGAGCCTGGCCAGCATTCCCAAGCAGCTGCTGTGGTCAAGGAGCCTTCCATCCTCCCGTCTCCATGTGACCACCAATAACGAATTCTCCCATTCTCTGTGTATTAGGATGTCTGCTCCTTAAAAGCAGGGCATGTGCCTTCTTCCTTCTGTTCCCCCAGGAAACACTGTGTTGGGTGTTCAGTGTATGTTTGAGGATAAGTGGAAGGGTGGGTGAGAAGTAGGGCAGGAATGTGGGCAGGGACACCAATGACTCTAGATTTGTGATTTCAGTCCTTCAGCAGAGATCAGCCTTTCAGGCCACCTTCGGAAGCAGATGGCCCGGTGTCTCAGGAGCCAGCAGCCCTCATCTGCCTTGGTCTTCGTGCTCACTCTGCTGCTTTGAACACCCACTGCTCCCATCACAAAGAAAGGCAGCAGCAAGCCTTCCAGATTCCCTTGCTGGTGAGCTGCAACTCCTGCAGCCCTCTCTTTCTGTCTATAGATAAGGCCATCTGTGTCATGTTTTAGATCTCACCCATAATTGATATCATATGACATTTGTCTTTCTCTGTCTGATTTATCTCACTTAGCAATAACCTCTAGCTCTATCCATGTTGCTGCAAATGCCACTATTTCGTTCTTTCTTTTATGACTAATATTCCATGGACCACTTTTTTATCCATTCCTCTGTCGATGGACATGTAGGTTTTCTCCATGTCTTGGCTATTGTGAATAGTGCTGTTATGAACACTGAGGTGCATGAGTCTTTTCTAATTAGAGTTTTCTCCAGATATACACCCAGAAGCAGAATTGCTGGATCATAAATATGTTTCTTAAGTTTCTATTAAGCCATTGAAGTTTCTCATCTCTCATGTTCTGAATCTCATTTATAGGTTGGAAAAATCCACTCCTTTGTCCCATAGAATTTCCCATTTTTTTTAAAAAAATGGGCTTCTTTCTTCTTTATTAATGTTGTTTCATTCATTTGTGCTCGGTTCCTCAGTTGTGTTGGACTCATTGTGACCCCATGGACTGTAGCCCACTAGGCGTCTTTGTCCATGGGATTTTCCAGGCAAGAATATTGGAATGGGTTGCCATTTCCTCCTCTAGAGGATCTTCCCAAGCCAGGGATTGACTCCACGTCTTCTGCATCAGTAGGCAGGCTCTTTACCTCTGAGTCACCTGGGAAGTCCCTAATGTTGTTCAGTATGTTCATCTATCTCTTGAATTTCCTGTAAGCTGGTAGTTATGTCCAGATGCTTGATTAAATCCAGGTTTAATTATTTCTGACAGTAATACTTCTACAGGAATGTTCTTGTATATTTCCAACTGCATTACATGAGGAAATACATCATGCCATGGCAACTTCTTAGCTCACATCCTTACTAAGTACAAAAAGTTTCTTCAACTTTATATACTTTTCTTGAATCAGCATCTGGCCCTACTTGTAGGTTCTTACCATTGACTTTTAAGTTTTTACCCCAGACCCATGATAAACCACTGGGGACTCCCAGCAGTTGAACCACCTTGAGATCAGCAGGTATAACACAGGACTTGTCCTTAAGTTTCATTTATTGTCCATGTTGCTATTCAGTCACCCACTCGTGTCCAACTCTTTGCAACCCCATGGACTGCAACACACCAGGCCTCCCTGTCCCTCACCATCTCCTGAGGTTTGCCCAAGCTCATGTCCATTGCATTAGTGATGCCATCCAGCCTTCTCATCCTCTAATGCTCTCTTCTCCTTCTTCCCTCAATCTTTCCCAGCATCAGGGACTTTTCCAATGAGTCCAGTGAAGCTCCAGAATACTGGAGCTTCAGCTTCAGCATCAGTCCTTCCAATGAATATTCAGGGTTGATTTCCTTTAGGATTGACTGGTTTGATCTCCTTGCTGTCCAAGGGACTCTCAAGAGTCTTCTCCAGCACCACAGTTTAAGGGCATCAATTCTTTGGCTCTCTGCTTTCTTTAAGGTCCAGCTCTCACAACCATACAAATCCACGGCCTTGACTATATGCACTCTTGTTGGCAGAGTGATTTCTCTGCTTTTCAACACACCATCTAGAGTCCATATTTATCACTATAACCATGCTTTGATTTTTAACCTCTGGAGCCACGACAAAGTTCTGCTTGGAATGAAATAGTGCATGGCATTGAACCAGGTGCTTATGTTACACACTCATCTTCAGAGCAGTAAGGAGCCAGCCACATTCTTATAAACAAAGCAAAGCAACCGCATTCACAAATGTAAGTTACTGATACCAATAAATGACTTGTAAGCCTGCATGCTTTGCTTAAAAATTCCCTGCTATATCTAAACAAGTGTGCTTAACTTGATTAACAGAATTCCTAGTTGCACTTGTTGTTGTTCAGTTGTTCAGTGGTGTCTGACTCTTTGTGACCCCACGAACTGTAACACACCAGGCTTCCTGGTTCCTCACCATCTCCAGGAGTTTGCTCAAATTCATGTCCATTGAATCAGTGATGCCATCCACCCATCTCATCCTCTGTCTTCCCCTTCTCCTCTTGCCCTCAATCCTTCCCAGCATCAGGGTATTTTCCAATGAGTTGGCTCTTCACATTGGGTGGCCAAAATATTGGAGTTTCAGCTTCAGCATCAGTCCTTCCAATGAATATTCAGGGTTGATTTCCTTTAGGATTGACTAGTTTGATCTCTTCGCTGTCCATGGGACTCTGAATAATCTTCTCTAACACAGTTGCACTAATAAATACTTACTTACTGTCCTGGAACTCACAACTATAGTTTTGGGAACTAGATCCAAAAATGTCGTTCATCCTGCTAAGACTTTGGTTGGAGTCTCCAGATATTCAGGCAGATTCTTAAGGACTTGGGCTTCCCTTGTAGATCAGCTGGTAAAGAATCTGCCTGCAATGAAGGAGCAGAGAAGGCAATGGCACCCCACTCCAGTACTCTTGCCTGGAAAATCCCATGGACAGAGGAGCCTGGTGGGCTGCAGTCCATGGGGTCGCTAGGAGTCAGACACGACTGAGCAACTTCACTTTCACTTTTCACTTTCATGCATTGGAGAAGGAAACGGCAACCCACTCCAGTGTTCTTGCCTGGAGAATCCCAGGGACGGGGGAGCCTGGTGGGCTGCCGTCTATGGGGTTGCACGGGGTCGGACACAACTGAAGTGACGTAGCAGCAGCAGCAGCAGCAGCAATGAAGGAGACCCTGATTCGATTCCTGGGTTGGGAAGATCCCCTGGAGAAGGGAATGGCTACCCACTCCAGTATTCTGGTTCTGGAGAATTCCATAGCCTGTATATCCACGGGGTCACAAAGAGTCAGACACGACTGAGCAACTAACACTTTAACTCTCAAGGACTCCATTGGGAATCTGGAGCCCCTAAGGGAATGGGCTATCAGGCACTGGAAGGGAATGCTTGCCAATAACTCCCAAGTCAGATCACTTTTGCAGAAGAAACTGGTGCTGTTTATCATACTGAGATTGGCACTGCTAGAGTCATCCCTGATCTGGGCCCTGGACTTGGCTCCAGGGGCTAAGTGGGAGGTTGAATCCAGAGCAAACTTCTGGAGCAGGGCCACGCTGTCCCAATCCACTGATGAGTCCACCAGCAGGTTTCCAGGGCCCTGCCCCAGGTCCTGGGGCAAGTAATCTCCACGTCTCAGTTTTTCCATTATCACGGGGATACAGCAGTCCACACTGGAGAAGAAAAGGATTTTTAGAGCAACACCAGAGTGTTTACCAACACAGTACTCAAAATTCCCTGAGCCCAGATGCTCCCGTCCACCATGGAGAAGTCTTATCTCCTGATCTCAGGTCAGGAAAACACTCACTCCTCAATGGCTTCATCGGCTCCCCTAGCTTCCAGACTGAGAGAAACGGAGTCGATGGGAAACTGCTGGGGAGGCCAGCTGTGCAACAGTGAGCAACTGTCTTTGTGAGAGAGGAAGGCTGTGCAGGGCAGTGGCTGATGGGCCTGTGCGGTGGAATTCTTCTCTTTTGAACCAGACTGAGCCTTGCTCCTTTCTGGCAGGCGGATGGCCCCCCTCTTCCAAGTACGCAGGAAAGTTCTGTTTGGACAAGCACACACATGCTTTTTTCAAAAGCCACAGAGGCAAACGCCTTTGTTGCAGACAGACCAACTCCCTTCCAGCCTGGGAGGTGAAAACCCTTTCATGAGCCACACAATGGGAGCAGCCCTGAGCTGGCTGATGCAGGCCCCCGAAAAGTACATAACTTCCATTCTGTGGCTTCCACATACAGAATGTCCTTCCCCTCCCCAGTCCAAAGACTGGAGGGGCTGTTTGTCCAGCACTGGGCCTGGAGGGAGCAGGGGGTTGGCAGGAGTCATGAGGCATTTTTCTGTGGGCTTTGGTTTCCTGGCCAGTTGAACTCGGTCCAGTGACTGTCCCGAGGTTCTGCCAGATAAAACAAGGAGAGAGCTTTTCTAGATGCTGGTGACTGGGGCAGGCAGGGGGAGGGGAGGGAAGACACAAGCAGAACGGGGGAAGGGGTGGCCAAGTCCCTGCCAGGGCCAGGGCTCAGGAGACCCCTCACTGAGCAAGGGCTCTGGCTCTGCCCCCTGGAATGGCCTCCAGAGACCTTGCCCTCCAGACGAATGCCTGGCACTCAGGCCATACTTCACCCTGGCACAGGGCCCTGATCTTAGCACCCCTTGTGACTGAAAGTCAAACTAGCCTTTTCAGTGAACTAATCCTGCTTGCGATACTCAGTACTCTGAGAGGTCGGCCCTACGCAGGAGCAGTCTGGAAGGCTGCTGCTTCCCTGAGGGGTATTAGGGATGGTCTAAGACACTACCCACTTCCAGAGTATCTGTCTGAACTGCCCATCCACTGTGCTTGAACTTCCTATACATGGAACCACTGATCAGAAGCCACTGAAGCATCATCGTGGGGTAAGGAGGAGAGGGTGGGATGAATGGAGAGAGTAGCATGGAAACATATACACTAACATATATAAAATAGATAGCCAGTGGGAATTTGCTGTATGATTCAGGGAACTCAAACCAGGGCTCTGTGACAACCTAGAGGGGTGAGATGGGGTGGGAGGTGGGAGAGAGGCTCAAGAGGGAGGGGACATATGTATACCTATGGCTGATTCATGTTGATGCATGGCAGAAAAACCAACACAATACTGCAATTATCCTTCAATTAAAAATGAATGAATTTAAAAAATCATCTTCAAAAATTCTATTTAATATTTGCAAACAATGCAACTGACAAGGGCTTAATCTCCAAAATATACAAACAGCTCGAGCAATTCAATAACAAAGAAACAAACAACCCAATCAAAAAATAGGCAGAAGATCTCTGAGGTAGACATATACATAGCCAACAGGCACATGAAAAGATGTTCAACACTGCTAATTTCAGAGGAATGCAAATCAAAACTAGAATGAGGTATTTGCCTCACACTGGTCAGACTTGCCATCATCAAGAAGTCTACAAATAAATGCCGGAGAATGTGTAGAGAAAAGGGAACTCTCCTACACTGTTGGTGGGGATGTAAATCAATACAGCCACCTTGAGGAAACAATATGGAGGTTCCTTAAAAAACTAAAATGGAGTTACTATTTGATCCTACAATCTCACCCCTGGGCATATATCTGGAGAAAATTATAACTTGAAATGATACATGCACTCCAATGCTCATTGTAGCAGTATTTACAATAGCCAAGATATGGAAGTAACCTAAATGTCCATTGACAGATGAATAAAGAATATGTGATACTCTCGCGTGCACACACACACACACATATATATATATATATATCTACAATGGAATATTACTTAGCCAGCAAAAAGAATGAAATAATGCCATTTGCAGCGACATAGATCAACCTGGAGATTATTATAGTAAGTGAAGTAAGACAGACAAAGACAAATATGATGTGGTATCACTTATATATAGAATCTGGGCATTCCTAATAGCTCAAGAGGTGAAGAATCCACCTGCAGTGCAAGAGATACAATTTCAATCCCTGAATCAGGTAGAGCCCCTGGAGAAGGAAATGATAACCTACTCCAGTATTCTTGCCTGGGAAATCCCACAGACAGAGGAGCCTGGCAGGCTACAGTCCTTGGGGTTGCAAAGTGTCAGACATGACTGAGCACGCAAGTTCATTATACAAATGAACTTATTTACAAGACAGAGACTCATAGAAACAGAAAACAAACTTATAGATACCAAAGGGGAAAGGAGAGGTGGGGTGGGATAAATTAAGAGGTTGAGATTACTATATATACACTATAATATATAAAACAGACAATCATCAAGGTCCCACTGTACAGCACAGGGAACTATATTCACTGTCTTGTAATAACCTATTATATAAAGGAAAGGACTGTGAAAAAGAATAGACATATAATGTATAACTGGATCACTTTGCTCTACACCTGAAACTAACAGCACATTGTAAATCAACTCTATTTCAATGTTTTTTAAAGTTCTATTTGAGAGGCACGTATAAAGTTCACTATTATGCTGTAATTAAAATATATAAATAGGGATTTCCCTGGTTCAGTGGTTAAGAATTCACCTGCCGGCGCAATTCACCTGCCAGAGATGTGGGTTTGATCCCTGATCCAGGAAGATCCCACCTGTAATGGGGCAACTGAGCCCCTGCACCACCACTACAGAAGCCCTCTCAGACTAGAGACCATGCTCTGCAACAGAGAAGCCACCGCCATGAAGAGTACACCCCTGCTCACCACAACTAGAGAAAGCCCAGGTACAGCAATGAAGACCCAGGGCAGCCAAAACGAAATGATTTAATTAAGTACTTTCTAAAAAGTACTTATAAAAAATACATAAATAGATGCAGGCAAATTACAAAATATATGTAGACGAACTCCCCTGGGAGTTAAGTGGCTCCTAAACTAGTGGCTAGTTAAGTGGTTCCTCCTCTTAACCGAGTGGCTCCTCCTCACCCCTTTTCTTAAGGAGAAGCTGCATCTGTTTGAGAGGGAAGCCAAGGTCTGCTCTGGGACCTCCTCCTCCTCTACTGCCCTGGTTCTGTGTTCCTCTCACTTCCTCAAAGTGAAGACCCTGCTTCCACATCTGTCTCAACACACCCACACTGGATTGACCATTTCCTCGTATCTGAGCTGAGGAATTACAGGCAGAAGTTGTTCAGTGTCCAGTATTTAAAGCATGGAGACTTTCTGTCTTGGTTACAATTCAGCACTTCTATTTCCATTGCTCTGTTATTTTGGTACCTAAGTGTGATTGCATAGATCTGTGAAATGTTGACAAACCAGGAGGAACTCTTTTCTCCTGAAATATAAGGGCTCTGTGTTACTTCTTTTTTTTGCAAAAATGTCTTTGAGGTCTTCCTGGGCCTGTGTTCAGCCCTGCAGAGGTGAGCAGGGCAAGGGTTCCTGCTGGGCAGGAAGAGGATTGTTATGAAGGCTCTTGGCTGCCAAACGGATTCTGATCACTCGCGCCCTTTCCCCTGTGGTCACTGGAGGTCTCCCACTATCAAATGCCCTTTGGGCTCTTAGAGTTTTTCTCTGACCACAAAATGTGGCTTTGCCAATGCTCTCTGTTTCATTACTTCAATTTCATTAAGTCTAAGTCACGCAGATTGTCCTCTTGTCTTCCAGGTTTTTCAAGCCCACACTGCAGAGGATTTGAGATCCAGGGCGTAGGATCAATGGAGAGAGGAAGATCCAGGCTTCTAAGCCGTTCCTATCTCTAAGTAAATGCATAAAATGAATGAAACAAACCAACCTATATAGTAGGAAGCTTAAGGTTTCCCACTGATTTTTACTTTCCTTTTTTTTTTTAATGAAGGAAGGGTAAGGAGGGAAGAAGTGTGAGGTGCACCAGAGGAAACAGACAGAAGGCAGGGTGGTACCACTTTGGGCCAGAACCACTGGTGCAGATGGCCTGGCAGGAGCAGTGATGGACGAGAACCACACTGGCCAGAGTGCAGCCCGAGCCTCCGGACACTTGGTAAACCACGCCGGCAGCCCCAGCCAGCTTCACCCGTGAGACCAGGCCAAAGGTGACCTCAGGGCGTGATCAAGTTCAAGGTGAGGCTTCTTAGTGTGGGCACAAGTCCCAGAGACAGGAAGAGAGAGCCAAAATCACAGATAGAGGCAAGGGCTACGAGCCTAGAAGCTGGAGCCAAAACCAGGCAAGAAGGACCCTGGTTACATGGGCATTCTCAGTGGAACTTTCTCCTTAACAGACAGCCCAGACTGTGGATGGGGAGAGCTGGATTCAAGGAAGGGAGAGAGAAAGCATATTCTAGTAGATAGGGTTGGGCACAAGGAGGGTTTCAGGTCATGCTTTATGAATGATTTAACGTTCAAAGCCTAAAATTTTTAGCCTCTTGTGGCTTTCCAGGAGCATGTGCCCTGTATTCTGTAGCTGTACCATGACTACTTGGCCCAGACCCATCCTTGAGTTGGATAAAGACAGTGACTGTCAGTGTGACAGCACATGAACTAGAGGCAAGCATCCTGCCTCCCAAGTGCCCACGCAGGACCAGGGCGCTATTCCCCTAACTAAGGTCTGTCTTGCTCTTCCTCCACCATGTTTCCAAACCTCATTTATTTATTCAGTAAATAATTATTAAGCAAATCATGCTTCCAAGGTGAGGCAGTGGTAAAGAATCCACCTGCCAATGCAGGAGATGCAAGAGATGCCAGTTCACCTCTTACACTGTTGGTGGGAATGCAAACTAGTACAGCCACTATGGAGAACAGTGTGGAGATTCCTTAAAAAACTGGAAATAGAACTGCCATATGACCCAGCAATCCCACTGCTGGGCATACACACCAAGGAAACCAGAATTGAAAGAGACACGTGTACCCCAACGTTCACTGCAGACTGTTTACAATAGCCAGGATATGGAAGTAACCTAGATGGCCATCAGCAGACGAATGGATAAGAAAGTTGTGGCATATATACACAACGGAATATTACTCAGTTATAAAAAAGAACACATTTGAGTCAGTTCTAATGAAGTGGATGAAAGTGGAGCCTATTATACAGAGTGAAGTAAGTCAGAATGAAAAACACCAATACAGCATATTAATGCATATATATGGAATTCAGAAAGACGGTAACGACAACCCTATATGCAAGACAGTAAAAGAGACACAGATATAAAGAAAAGATTTTTGGATTCTGTGGGAAAAGGCGAGGGTGGGATGATTTGAGAGAATAGCATTGAAACATGTATATTACCATATGTGAAATAGATGACCAGTCCAAGTTTGATGCATGAAGCAGGGCACTCAAAGCCGGTGCACTGGGACAACCCCGAGGGAAGGGATAGGGGACATTCAGGATGAGAGCATATGTACACCTGTGGCTGATTCATGTCAATGTATGGCAAAAACCACCAAAATATTGTAAAGTAATTACCTTCCAATTAAAATAAATAAATATTTTTTTTAAAAAAGAGAGAGATGCCAGTTCGATCTCTGGGCTGGGAACATCCCCTGGAGTAGGAAGGGCACCCCACTCCAGTATTCTTGCCTGGAGAATGCCATGCAGAGGAGCCTGGTGGGCTACAGTCAATGGGGTTGCAAAGAGTCAGACACGACGGAGAACACACACAAACGCCTACGGTATGCCTTGCGCCAGGCTAGAGAGGATTGGTTCCTTAGAGTCTGGTGGGGATTTCAGAAGTAGGGAGGCAAAAAATAATTACACGTTATTACCAATTACCATCATGGCTTTGAAGATTAAAAACAACAGATGCCATAAGAAGAAAAAGTGGGGTTATCCACTTCGGAATGAGAAATCCATGAAGATTTCCCTGGAGGAGTGGCATTGAAGCTGTGCCCTGAATGAAGAACAGGAGTGGGAGAGAACTCATGTGGGCAGAAGGAAGAGCATATATGGAGGTGGTGAGTCAGGAAGGAGCTGGAGGCATCACAGAACCCAAGCAGGCTAGCCTGGGCACGTTGTCACGGTGGTGACAAAAGGCAGGAGCAGAAATGCAAATGGAAACTCGTAGGTGCTCTGTCAGGCGTCCGTTAGTCACCTCTGCTAACATCCCATTGGATAAAGCAAGTCCCATGGCTGGGTGCAGACAAAGTGGGAGGTCATCAGAGGCCATGGCAAAGTGTGTGACTACAGCAAAGAGTGAGGAACTCAAGCCATGCAATTCGCCCCACAGATGGGCCCGCTTTACCACACCTGCCTTCTTCTTTTTTTGCTTTTTGGTAAAGGAGGAGAGCTCATCTCATTAGGAATTTAGTCTCATCTAATGTTTGAGGATCACTGATGATTTTTCCCTTATGTATTTTAAATTTACACACCAGAATTTCACTTTTGCAGTACAGTTCTATGATCTTTAACACGTGCACGGACTTGTGTAACCACTACCACAAAAAATATACAGAATGGTTCCATCACCCTTGAAAATTTCCTGAAATCACTGCTCTTTGGAGAGCTCAGCTCTGGATGCTACATCCCAAAGAAAACTGGTGGTTTTGGATGAAGAAAGTTAAAGCTTTGACAGTACCTCTGGAGTGTTCTGGAGATTCTCTGCTAGTTCGGATAGTAAAGAATTTGCCTGTAATGCAAGAGACCCGGGTTTGATCCGTGGGTTGGGAAGATCCCCTGAAGAAGGGAATGGCAATCCACTCCATATTCTTGCCTGGAGAATGCCCATGGACAGAGGAGCCTGAAAGACTACAGTCAAAGGGGTTGCAAAGAGTCAGACATGACTGAGTGACTAACACTTAATGGAGTATTTTGTAGTAAAAAATGGAGATTTAGCAGAGAAAATGCCCTGGTTGAAAGGGTAAGCCAAGTCAGAGGGATCTCGGCTGGAAGAGCTCTCCATTCCACCAATTTACAAAAGATACTAAATCCCTGATGGGTTTGAGTGCATTTTCAAAGGGAGAGAAAGAGAGAGCAAGCTGGGACAAGAACCCAAGTCTCTTGCTCAGTTCAGTATTCTTTCTGTTGCTCTACGTTTCTTTGGCCATTGGCCACTCACCTCCTTTATCGTGTTCATCTCTACCTTTTGTGTTTATTCTCTTATCATCTGGCCCAGTGGGAATGGGCTGGTCTCTCATTGCTTTGTTTCCTTAATTTCTAAGGGCATTGTTTTTCTCCAAGGAACCCTGTTTGGTGCTGAGTGACTTGAGGTGCCTCCCCTAGGTTTTGCAGAGGGAACAGGGTTTTAGTTCCTGGAAAATGTAATGCACAATGTGATCTTTGCTACTCTACTGAACTCCTACTGAGTTTGCATTTCCTTATCGCCTAGCTCTCCCAGCTGCCAGGTAATTTGATCTGGATTTGTCTTATCAGGCTGAGGCCAGCAAGCAGGTGATGAATGAGGGGCCAGGGATGCAGCTGTCTCTTCTTTGAAGCCATGGCATTTTTGGAAGGGACTGTATGTGTGTATTCGTGCATGTGCGCACGCGCTTGTGTGTGTGTAGCAGTTGCTAGAAATGGAGGTGAAACTCACTCCTACCCTTCTTAGCCCAGGGACTGTAGTGTTCTTTGTCTGCCTTCCTTCCAACTCACTTAGGGTGACGCTTTCATCCTGAGGGTTCTTGGTGTTCGTGGGCTTCTGTGGTAGCCTGGTCATTGTGGCTGTCTTCCCAGAGGACAGAATTTCCCTGGCCTGACTTTGCTTGATGTTAAAACAATCACTCACACTTCATAAACTGTGGTCAGATGCTCAAACCGAGTGTGGAATGGCACAGCAGGTGGATTATTCAACCTCCCTGAAGACAAGCCCTGCTGCTACCATAGGGGTGCTGCCCCAGGTAAGCTGGCTAGGTCTTGGGCTTCAGATGTGAGATTAAAGGATCAAGGAGAAGCTGTTGAGTCATGGCATCTGACCCACTTAAACCTGTTATACTCTCTTCATGAATCTGATATGGCCTTTGAGAGGCATCGCCTCTGCATTCTATCTCTCCCACATGATGGCAGGGAGAAAGCCCTCTATTTCTGCTGGAATAAAAAACTAAGCAGTCGATGCGTGATACTGGATGCTTGGGGCTGGTGCAATGCGACGACTCAGAGGGATGGTATGGGGAGGGAGGAGGGAGGAGGGTTCAGGATGGGGAACACATGTATACCTGTGGCAGATTCATTTCGATATATGGCAAAACCAATACAGTATTGTAAAGTTAAAAAATAAAATTAAAAAAAAAAAAAAAAACTAAGCCATGAAAATGGTATCTAGACTAATGGATATCCAGACCCAGCTACACAAAGCCCAGTGATGATGAAGCCACCAGGGCAACTCTACAATGCTATTGCTCCCCCAGACCACCTAGCAAGGTACCCAGTCCACCTACTTGACACCTCAGCATCCGTGTGCCTTGGGGGTGTGATGCCATAAAACAAGTCAACCGTCATTTAGGGGAGTCATTTCAAGGTTTCCCATCCCTGATCTCTGGCTCACTTTCCTTCAGCTGCTGTCACCAGGATGTCAGCACCCAAATTAATGCAAGGGCCCAAACCCAAGCCAGCATCAACTGGACTGTCAGCCCAGCAAGTGACCTACCCTGGGGGACCTGCTGTTAGAGCCCTGCCTCAGCTGTCACCTTCCTGTGGCCATCTACTTTCCCCAGACATGCAGAGCTGCCGAAAACAGCAGTCAGCTTCTCCCTGAGGAAGGAAAAGCAGAGGGCAAGGTCAGGTAAACACAGTGCCTGGAAAAGCTCTCCACTCCCCAACTCACATACATTGCTGTTATCTTATCCTGGCTTCAAGCTAAGGACCTCTAAATCCAGCCACAACAGTAATACTGGGATGGCAGGGGAGAAATGTTCAGCCTGGAAGCCACATCCTCTGCAGTGCCTCAGCCAGCAACCGGGTGAAGGACACGGCATTAAACGGAAAAGAAATCTGAATGACGAAGTGACACGATGTCCGTCTCAGCTAATGATGGGCCAAGCAGGTTTTCCATCACCGGCAAGGCAAAACTGCCAGGCCCAGGTCTGTATTTAAAAGCTATTTCACATGGCTTTAAGTCACCATCTCAGCTCAATATCTAAAACAAAGAGAATGAATTATGGAACAGGATGGAGGGAGCTTGTTAATTTTCTCACTGATGCACTGTGAAATGAAACCTTTATTCTAAGAATGGGATATCCTCAGGGCTCTCTCTGGAGAGACGCTGACAAATCCAAACGTCCTTACTGTTTCCTTTATTGCCCAACCCCCCGCCCCCACCCCACCTCTTTATGGCTTTTTCAATACACATTTATAAAATATGTATATTTCATGGTATGTCTGTATCTATAGGGCTCGGGGAATTCAAGTTTGTGATTCTCTTTAGGGCTTCCTCGCCCATAAACTGTGCTTAGGTGATATTACTGATGAACACACATATACTGGATGTGTACAGCCTGTGTGTATCACCGAGACATTTGCACAGGCTGCTTGCTATTGTCCATGCTGGGGAGCTCCAGCCCATCTCCAATTGGAACCCAGTGAAATAATCATGATAATTTTGCCTTCATGTATCACCTTTCATCAGGAAGGATGAAAGGACTTCACAAACTCTGGGTTCCTCTTTGATCCAGGCTCGTATCTGGTGCACCAGTCTCTATTGTGCATTCTGCCCCCACCCCCCCAGATAGGCCTCCGGGACCATAACTGAACTTCCATGTGCACAGCACCGAGAGGCTGGCCTGGCCTGAGAGCCTCCTGCAGGCTCCCAGGAAGGAGAGTGCAGCTTCCAGAGGGGCTGGGTGGCTGTTCTGCATTTGCAATGGGGCAGGGACTACAAACATGGGGAAACGGGGGAAGGAATTCTCAACTGCAACTTTAGTGCTGAGACAGGGATGCTTAATGGCAGGTGGAAGAACATTCTAGGCAGCGGTAAAGCGAATCTCCAGAAGGTAGGTGTTGCCTAAGGCTCTGCTCTAAGCTGTCTTCTCATCCACACCCAGGACTTTAGCTATTAGCTTTATGAGAAGGACTTCGAAATATATATCCCAGGCTCAAACTCTCCCCTGGGTCTAGCCAGGCATCTCCAGCTGTCTCCTGGGCATTTCCATCCACATATTTCACTGGAACTTCAAACTCAACTTCTACCAAATATAATGCATGATTTCTTCCTACTTTGCTCTCATAATAAATAGCTCCCTTCCCTGACTTTCCTATATGAGTTGCTGGAGTTAAGAGTGAGCCGTGCATGAGTAAGTTAGTCAAGATCTTTGTTCCCATGGAGCTTGCATTTTGGAGAGAGAATGGGGAGGGGAGAAAGCAACAAACAAATGATATATATGATAATAAATGAAGATAAGAAACGCTAGGAAGTGGTGGGTCAGGTGATGACAGGTTACGGGTATGGACCACCTTGGACAGCGATCAACAATGGCCTGTCTGGGGAAAGGATCACGGAGAAAAGCATTCCACGTGGAGGGAAGAGCAAGCACTGAGACCCCGAGGCAGTGATGAGATTTGCCACTTTGTGGAACAGACAAGATGCTGGGCTGCTGGGGCGTGATTGCAGATAAACTGGAGGAGATGAGATGGGAGAAGTGGGCAGAGAGCAGAAGAGGCAGGGTTGGCCATGTGGAGTTTGGATTTTGATCTGAGTGCCATTCCAAGCCAGAGGAGGGTTTCAGCACAGGCGCTGGGAGCTGACGCCCGTTTGCTGCTGGCATCTCTCAGCTGAGCCTGTAAGTCACTTTGACTTTTCTCTGCATCGCACGCCTCTTGCTTTCCACATGGGCCGTGTCTGGCCGGGAAGGAGGATAAGGTTTTGGTAATCCTCCAGCTCCCCGCATCTCCCCTCTGGGGCTTGAACAGAGTCCTCTGTGTTCAAAAGGACTGGCAGCCAAACGGAAAACAAAGCATCCCTTTTGTGATCACTGGGAAAGCACCAGATACCCCTCCGGCTGTGAATGCGGCTTAGCCTAGCGGACCAAAGCATAGTTTTCTCATATTCTGATAATTCAAACCTTGGGACCCACCTGCTCGGGCATGCCCACTGGAGGAGGGGGTGAGTGAGCGTGGGGTGGTAGGATGGAGACTGGCTGGTGCACCACCTCCCAGTGGCCGTCAGTGTTGGCTGCTAAAGAATCGCAGCTGTTTCCTCTGGCCAAAGGATTCCCTCAGGAGGTTACACCTCCCCATGGGGGCAGTGGGCAAGCCCGTTACCTGCTGGCACGGGGTACAAAAAGCTGGTCCCTTATCTCGAGGTGAGACAGGTCTGTCGTGCCGTTCATGTTCTAGAGCTTCCCCAGGGATCTGAGTACAGCAGCCTGCAGCAGCCCACCCACTTGCTCTGTCCGGCTCCCTCTCCCCCTTCCCCTGGCAGAATCCTCTCAGCAAGCCACATGCCCTCGATCACTTTTTTATGCTCTGCTTCCCAGGAAGATAACTCAAGACAAGTGGTGATACAAGCCAGACCTTTTAGGAATCCAGGACTTAAGCTCTCTGCCAGATTCTTCATTCACCTATCTGCTTTAAATCCAGCAGATGATCGCAAAGAGTTGGACACAACTGAAGCGACTTAGCACGCACATACGCACAACAAACGCTGAATCAGATTGAGACAGGTTCATATACTCAGGAACGTGAGAAACTCAACGGGCACACCCCATGCCCTAGTGGAGCGTACTAATGGGGAAAGGTTGATGTTAGACACACAAATGCATGCATGGGGTACATGGCAGCCAGGCAGGTCTTCCTAGTAGTAATGAGACTGTTTGCCTCCAAGATCATATTTCCAGGATGACGGAGGAGTGGGAGGAACATTGCCAACAGCCACCAGCATTTCTTTCGCTTTAGAAGCTGCTGGGATGTAACTGGGACTAGTGGCCGAAATGGCATTATTTAAGGCTCACCATCTCCCTTGAGCTGACTCTTTTCAGTGAATCCACATGGGGAGGCGTGGTTAAAGGTGAGAGGACACTGCAGGAGGCCCACTGAGTCACTCACATCTTGTTTTCCTAGTTCTTTTACATTCTTAAAAGACTTGCTCTTTCCGGCCTCTCAGGAGTGTCGTTGACCCATAGCAGATATGGCTGCGTCCCAAAACAATCTGGCCAGGATTTGAACCACCAGTCCACAAAATGCCAAACAGTTTATGCCCAGCAGCTCATGCTGTGAGCGGAGATTCATGCTGCAGTTCCCATGATCGAAGGAGAACATTCCAGCCATCCCTGGGCTCTTCTACGGCGGCTGTACCCTGCCAATGAATTCTCTTTGCCCTGGGATCCATGGCCACGTTGCTGGGTTGAGACTTTCCCGTGTCCATAGGGTCCTCCTGCTCCCAGTGGGTCTAGTCATCTCCTGGACCTCAGTTTACCACCTGGAGGAGGTAGAGGTGAGCTGTCAGCTGATGCTTACTCAGGTCACTGAGAGGTGCAGCCTAGGGAAGATCTCCATGAATGGCAGTCTGATCCCAGGATTCTGTTAGTACTTGCTAATAGGAGAGATCCCTTAAGGCCAGTGCCAGCATCATCCTGTGTGCTCTGGGCTCCCACTCAGAAGGGTCTCGTGCTTGGCTTCATGCTCTTGGTTTAACAGTCAGCAGTGGGAGAGGAGGGGAGTAGGGGCAGAGGAAATCCTGCTTGCTTGCCAACAGGACCAGCTCTATCTTCTCTGCTCTGGCAGATGCTTGGAGCTGATCATTTTTCTCAGAGAGCTCTTGCGGGCTCCTTGGAGGTTCCCTACTGGCCCTTCACTGGGAGTTGCCTTCCTCCAAACAGATGTTTCTCTCTTCCAAAAGTCAGCTGAGGCTCTTTCTACAGCCCTGAGAGATACAGCCCTCCATCCTCAAGCACACCTCACTCTTCCTGTCATGCAGGGTCCTCCTCCACCCGACTCTGTCTCCTCAGTCTTGCCGCCCTGGACCACTTTGTCTCTGCCAGCTCTGTAGTAAGACACTGATCTTTCCTTTCACATTTCCCAACACAGGCCACACATGTCACAGCCTTCTGAGTGGCCCCATGGAAAACCCTCTCACTAAATCTGAGGTGAAGGTAGTACTTCCTACCATTTCTCCCTTAAGTGGAGTGAGACATCTCATGTCACGGCAACAGCTTTCTCCAAAAATAAACACACACACACCTTCAAAATTCTCTCTCCTTACTCTCTACTATTTTCTGTATTATCTATACAAAATATAGTTGAATGGTGATGGTGGGTGAAAGAGGACTCAGGAGTTATCAAGAAACCAGTTCTTGACAAATCATCTCTTAATAATTTTTTTTTGACCACACCGAATGTCATGCAGGATCTTAGTTCCCTGACCTGGAATTGAATTTGAGCCCTCAGCAGTGAAAGCGCAGAATCCTAACCACTGGAGCACCAGGGAATTCCCTTCTTGGCAATTTTTATATGAGGGATCTGGCTTTGAAATTCCACACTATCGTGTTTCATTGTCTCTGGAGAGATTCAATATTAAGACCTTGCTACATGCAAGGCCCTGGATTAAGCACCATCAGTGAAATAACAGATTATTTACTCAGCCCTCTGAAGTTTATGAAGCATCTCACATACCCTATCGCAACTGATTCTTCCAACAGCTCTGTGATAGACATTATTACATCCCTGCTTTACAGGTAAATCAGTTGGCTGTTTGGCTGGCCCTTGTCACTTAGCTAATACACAGGATGGCTGGGGTGGAGACCTCCTCCCAGGTTTTCTTACTCCCAACTGCCAGCTCTACCTTGGCATCTCTGCCTAGGAAACAAGTGTGGATGGTGGTGACCATGACAACAGCTTCCAGGGAGCACTCTACGGGGTATGGAAGTAATGGATATGAACATGCTCTGCAAACCGTACAACAAAGGGCCAATAGCATGTGTCACCATTTTTATGATGACTACTTTTAGCTTCTGGGTCAGCTGGGTTGACTCTTTAGGACGCCAAAGTTCATAGTCACCTGGACAGTCATCCTACTGCTGGACTCTGGACGGATCTGAACACAGTCTACACTTGTCTTTGCCTCATGTGCCCTATTTTGTGTATTTGGGGGGGGTCCCTGTCCACAAGTGAAGTTTACTTTTCCTGCCGCTCAGTACTTCAGGTCTCTACTTAATCTCTCACCTAATTATCTTGCTTTCAGAAAGGTGAGAAAGTTGAGACAAAACTTCAAATCCCAACTGGGATATCAGTTTTCATCCCTTCACTGGCCTTTCAGAGACCATAGCTTCTGACCTGATCAAATCCCACCCTAGTCATGCCATCCCAAAGAGTGTCTGATGGGTGGGTAATGAATCAGGCTTCTGGGAGGAGTTTACATGTGGGCAAGATCTTATACCTTCAGACTTTATACCAGTTGGTCATCTACAGAGGAGTACCCTGGCCTTGAGTGGAAGCAGCTTTGTATTCACTGAGAACATTGTAAATGATCTAAGGAAACACTGGATAAAAACAAGAAACAAAAGATAATCATATTTAGTACATTAAGTATTTAATACCTGCTAAGCACTTTCAGGGGCTTCCCAGGTGGCAGTGGCCGACAGTAATGAATCTGCCTATCAATGCAGGAGATGTTAGAGATGCAGGTTCGATTCCTGGGTCAGGAAGTTCCCCTGGAGGAGGGCACAGCAACCCACTCCAGTATTCTTGCCTGGAGAATCCCATGGACAGAGGAGCCTGGCAGGCTACAGTCCATAGGATCACAGAGTCAGACATGACTGAAGCGACTTAGCACGCACACAAGCTCATCAGCCTATGGGGTAGGTATAATTATTTCCACTCTTCAAATCAGGAAGCTGGGGTATAGAGAGGTTAAGCAACTAGTCCAAGGTCACGTAAAAGTGATATAGACTCAGGATTCAAACCTGGGTCTTTCTGAGTTTGACGCTCATGCTGTAAATCATCACATGTGTGATCTGACTCCTTAGGGACACTGGAGAGGAAAACGGTAGATGTGCCAAATGTGGGGGAAACCATAAGAGTTATTTTAAATAAAGAATCAAGCACATTTGTTCCACTAGTGAATATGCTAGGAAAATGTGTACGAATTCTTCTAGATTCCTCTCTCTCAAAGTTTCCCAAATTCTCTGCCTTGGCTCATAATGTAAATAATGGCTCAACAGTGGAACTTTGGCAAGCTAAAGCATCTTTAAAAGGACTCTGGATGTGTTACAGAAAAGTGACTTTCCAAAAACATACATTCCTTTAAAATTTCTTTCTGAGGGGCAGACATGAGGCCTCCTGCCCCTGTGGCCAAATCCACCACATTAAAGTAAATGAAAACATAACTCACATGGTTAATATGAATTAGCCTTTCCATAACCCTTCATACCATCAAAGTACTCTGCCCTGCTGTTGCTGGTTTATATAAACTAAGTGATTCAGTCAGCCAAGCACTAGGAAGAAAGATTTCACCAGGCTTTGATTGAATTAAATGCTCCATCATTCTCTGGCCAATGCTAAAGGTTTTATATGAAATTGAAACGAGAGAAAATGCCTGGCCTAAGACAGTCTGATGACCAAGAAAACATCTTGAATAATATCCTCACTACAGCCAACCAGGAAAATATTCAAGGCCTACCCTTCAGGTAGTTCTGAAGAAAATAATTGGCAGGTCTTTGTTCTTCCCCTCTCTGTGGAGTGAAAGAACCATCCCTTTGCATTTTGTGGCAAGGCTGGTATGTTAGTGAGTTTTGTCCCCGAGTACAAGCTACCCTGAAGAGCAGTGTCTCAATTTGGGTTCTCTCATCAGCAGACCCTGAGACAAAAATTTGAGTGTGAATGGCTTATTGGGGAGCACATGCCAGGAAGCTCTGGTAAGACAGTAAAGAATTAAAATAGGGAAGACAAGCAACCAATAAAAGGCCCATATTCAAACAGGCAGCCACTGTGGAGACCAGAGCTTAATCCTGCTTAGGTCGTCAGTGCCTCTGAGTTTCCAGCCTGATGGGTAAAGAGCTGGGGTATCTACATACCACCTCCCATTATTTACTGGTTAAGTAAGTGAAAGTATCAGTCACTCCGGCGTGTCTGACTCTATGTGATCCCTCCATCGTGTCTGACTCTATGTGATCCCATGGACTCTAATCCACCAGGCTCCTCTGTCTATTGGGGATTCTCCAGGCAAGAATACTGGAGTGGGTTATCATTCCCTTCTCCAGGGGATCTTCCCGACCCAGGGATCGAACCCAGGTCTCCTGCATTGCAGGCAGATTCTTTACCATCTGAGCCACCAGCTTATTGGTTAAGAGCTGCTGCATAAGGATGTCAAATCCCCAGCAATTTTAGCCTTTCTTCTTGCAGTCAGAGAGAATCCTGGGACAAAGTGCCCCAGGTGCTTGGATCAACCTGCACAGAAATGGTAAATGCAACACAAGCTTCATCTTGGGGAAGAGTGGTGAGGAAGAAGAGGAGAAAAGGGCAGCGGCAGAGCTGACTCATATACTATGCCACTGTCTGGGGCCTATGAAAATGTTTTAAGATTAGAAAAAGGGATGAACATAATCATTAAAAAGATATAATAAAAATCCAGCTTGTATTATATTTGTCTTTATACCAGTACTGTCACAAAATATAATTTTTAATATTTTTTAATGGGGGAAGGGGTCCATGGAGACTCACAAAAGTCATAGACTGTCCTTGGGCAGAGGAAAAGCTTCAGTTATTTTTCTTGATTTTTGACATATTCTGCCATTTCAAATGGCTCACACTGGTCCAAACCACCCACCTCTCCTGCTCCACTTCTTTCCTCTTTTCTTTCTTTCTCGTCTGCTTCCAGGCTCCTGTGTCCCTCCTGCTGTATTTCCCTTTGTGTATCTGTAGTAGACATCAGTTATTTTTGTCTTCCCAGCATCTATTCCCAAATCTTTTGATAAAAACTTCTGAAATTACTTTTGAGAAGCCAGTATGCCCTACCTGCTCCTGGCCAAGAGATAGATAGACACTTGGCATAAATGAGATACTGCTCCTTGGAATTCAACTTCTGAACAGAGTAATGCAAAAATGGAGATATTACTTCCTGCTCCCCAGGCCCCTGGAGTGTCCTAGCGCCTGTCCTCTCTGAAATGTCATTCTACAGCTCTTCCTTCCATTCTGTAATGTATAGGATAGACAATGTATATGAGAGGCATATATATATTAATATATATAGGCATATGCAATATACACATATGTATAAGGCAGGCATACCATGTTCATAGATTAGAAGACTCAGGATCATAAAAGCCATAAATTCTTTTTGAGTTCATATACCAAAAAAAATATGAATGGCTTTTCTTTCCATGAAAATCAACAAGTTCTTTCTAGAATTTCTATTGAAATGCAAAGAGCAGAGAAGAACCAAGCCACTCTTGAAGAAAAAAATAAATAAATCAGGATGATTTGCTCTGCCAGATAACAAGAATTATTATAAAGCTTTAATTATTGAGGTATAGACAGCTAAGGTAAAGAGCTAGACAAAACCACCAGTTCAGTTCAGTCGCTCAGTTGTGTCCGACTCTTTGCGATTCCATGGACTGCAGCATGTCAGGCCTCCCTGTCCATTGCCAACTCCTGGAGACAAAAACACCAATGATACAGAAAAGAGAAGCAGGAAAAAAGCCTATATGTGTATGCATACTTGATTTATGACAAAGATGGCACTGCAGGGAATTCGTAAAACGACTTTTTAGTAAATGGCACTGGGACAATGAGATGTGTGCCGTGCTTAGTTGCTCAGTCATGCCTGACTCTTTGAGACCCTGTGGACTGTAGCCCTCCAGGCTCCTCTGTCCACGTGGATTCTCCAGGCAAGAATACTGGAGTGGGTTGCCATTCCCTCCTCCAAGGGATCTTCACAACCCACAGATTGAACCCAGGTCTCCGGCATTGCAGGCGGGTTCTTTACCATCTGAGCTACCAGGGAAGCCCACAGGGACAATAAAACAATGAAGTGGATCCCTACTTCATACTCTACATAAAAATCAATTCCAGATGGATTTAAACCTAAATGTGAAAAGCAAAGCAATACGTTCTTTAGAAGTTAACATAGGAAAATATCTTTATTATTGTGGAGAAGGGAAATAATAAACACACAGTAATTAATGAAATAGAAATTTGTTAAGGTAGATCTTCTGTTAAATGTTCTTATCACAAAAAGTAGTAGGAAATTTTTAGAGGTGAAGGTTACATTTTTGGTAGTGGTTATGGTGACATTTTCACAGATGTATACTTATCTTCAAACCTAAGTTTCAAAACTCAAAACCAAGTTGTGGGAAAGTCTGTGCCTCTTTGGTCTTTCCACTCACCCTTTTCTTGTGAACTTTTTGCATTTCTTGGGTTAAACAAGGCATTAAAAAAAAAAAAAACCACTGACAATAAAAGAAAAGATGACTAAACAGGACTCAAAATTAAGAACTTCTGTTTATAAAAATCACCTTTAAAAGCATGAAATTATCTTGAAAGATATGGAAATGTAAGCCACTAAGTGGGAGAAAACCCATTTGGAACACATAGACTGACAGAGGACTTGTATCTGGAATATAAAGTCCTATAAATGAATAAGAAAAAGACAAAAAAGCAATAAAAAGCTGGCAAGGGACTTGAGCAAGTCATTTAGAGAAGAGGATGGCCAAATGGCCAAAAATATATGAAGAAGTGATTAATTTCACTGCAATGAGGGCAGTGGAAATTGCAACCACAATGAGATGCCAATGGATGTCTCTGATGAGGAAGATCCAGTGCCTTCAGGTCAAGAGAAATTTACTCTTTATTGTATACTTTTTTGCATTAAGTATATTTTACATCACCCTTTTATTTCTTCAGGTTTAAAGAAGGAAATAAAATTACACTGAAATTTGAAAACTGGAATAGAGCAAGAAAACAAGGAAGCCAAGAATAGACGTAACAAAGACAAATCCTATTTCCTTGCTGTGGAACAGTGACAGGCACCAGCTGATTTATGTTCTTGAGCTCTGACAACCACACAAAGACAAACTAATGGCTGACAGGTCAATTGATCGGGTTTCCAACAGGTAATTCAGGCTCCCAGACCACTTTTCCTTTTCTAAAAGAAGACTGGTTTAGTGGGAAAATCTGGTTCCCCTTAGCTCACAGAGGGTCCTGTTGCCTGGGATGATACCTCACTGACTTGAAATAAACCACTCTGAAATACACGTATGTTTTAACTCTAGTATTTATGGAGGGGCTAAATTTTTCTATCCTGATGGACCATTCATTCACCGAAAATTGACTATGTTTGCCATGTGCCAGGTATGGAGGGGTGAACAAAGCAAATTCTCTGCCCTCTTGAAGCTAACCTCCTAGAAGGAGAAACACAAAATAAACAAGTATCCAGAATAACACCAGAAATAATGTAGGCTATGAAGAGAATGCAAGTAGAGTTAGAAACAACTGAGAGGGGTCCTGCAAGACCTCTTTCAGGAGCTGAGATTTCAGTAGACAGAGGAATGCAATGAGAGCAGGAATCATACACGCTTCATAAAGGGAGCAGCAAGTGCAACGGGCCTGAGGTGCTCTGTGTACTGACAGGCTCAATGCGGTGGTGGTTGTTTCATGGGATTCGATGCTTTTTTGCTGTGCTGCTTCCTTTAAAGAGGTAAAGTTACAAGTGGGTTTCATGTCTGTTGTTTGTGTGATGCATTCCTCTAGACAAGCCTCTGTTGAAAGCGGATGTCATCAGCAAACTGCTATGAAAGAACACACTGTCTCCCCTGGTGTCATAGTCATGTCATTCATATCCTGGAATGGCTAACGAGGTGTCTTCTCGTATAAAACTAGTGTCTGGGGATTGTCAGACTAATTCTGGAATGTCTCCAAAGTAAAGAGGTCATCACTAACCACCATCACAAACTGAGGGTCTTCAGCTCCCTTCCATCTCTCCTCTGGGTGTTCAGAGGGTGTATCTTGAAGCTTCAAGACCCCATCCAGGATTACCTGCTGCTCCTATTCCCACAGCGTTCCTCTGGGTTCTGACCTACGCTCTTGTTGCTTCCATACAAAAGCCCTATTTTCTTTTCTTTCACAATGAAACGTTGGCTCATTAAAATCTGGAGCTCAAACATTTAGCAACCAAAAAACTGGTTCCCCTTTCCTTCAGGGCAGGGAGGGCTTGCTCTTCAAACTCTGCCAGCAAGTGCTGAGACACTTGCTTTCCATCCTGGAGGTGGGAAGTGTCCTCCCCTCTCAGAGCAGATTGTGTACCACTAATGGGACAAAGGAAAGGGAGGAGAAATAGTTGTCAACATGTAAAAGCAGGTGGAATGATCAGCTCCTGCTACCTATTCTGCTCATGGTCTGTGTGTGTCTCCAGTATCCTGAGGACAGAATTCCTTTCAGTAGGTAGACACACCCCCACCACTGGGGGAGGGACTCCCTGACTCCTTGGGTGTGTGCATTAGCCTAGGCCCCAGGTGAATTGCTCACCCTCTTTGTACTTTGCTTCCCAGGGTGTGATTTCCTTATTATTCTGTCACTTGTTCACCTCTAGGCCATCCTGTGTGTGTTGTGAGGCTCCAACATCACCACACAGGTGTTAACTCAGAATGTGGGAAAATCTTTTCCTCCCAAGCTCCCCAACCCACCCATCTCGTAGCTGCTTCTGTCTTCCTTCAGATCATATTTGACTTTCTTGCTATCATCCCTGGGGAGTTCATCATCAGACCCACCTTCTCGGAAAACCATTCCCATCCCCCACCCCTCCCAAGCCAAATGAGCCCGTCTACATGGGCCTTGAACTATGCCCATGTGGAGACAGGATTCCCATCATCCTCCCTAAGAGAAGTAACCAGGTTATTTTGAACCTGAACCACCTTGGTGTTCCCTCTTCCATTTCTTCTCCATATTTTGTTGAAGGGTTAGGACTTACACGGGAGACTTTCAGTAATGACCATTTTCCTCTTGCCATACTGTCCTCAGGCTTCCCCAGTAGCTCAGCAGTAAAGAATTCGCTACAGTCCATGGGGTCGCAAAGAGTCGGATATGACTGACTGAATTGAATTGAAAGAATTTGCCTGCAATGCAGGAGATGCAAGAGACACGGGTTCAATCCCTAGGTTGGGAAGATCCCCTGAAGGAGGGCATGGTAACCCACTCCAGTATTCTTGCCTGAGGAACCTGGTGGGCTACAGTCCATAGGGTCACAAAGAGTCAGACGTGACTGAAGCAACTGAGCACGCATGCACATACAGTCCTCATATTTGTACCTCAATCAGTCCCCTTCTTGCAGCTCCAGGCACCGTACTATGGCAACAGGATTTAGTCAGAACCCTGCTGTACTAAACAGCAGTGGTGATTAACTGCTACTCTTCCTGGAGCTTGGGTCTAAGGCCACTTGTGCCCTTGATCCAGTAGCTCACCTTTGCTTTGCTTATTTATCCTCAAGAACAGATGGCTGGTAACCAAGGTTCCCCATCAAACCTAATGGCATCTCTCCTGGTGGCATTAAGCAAACAGTAAAAGCATCACACTGAGTCTCTTGCTACTTCTACTCACGGGAAGGTGTTTCTGCCTGTTGTACATGGTAAGAGGAGAGTGGGGCAGGCAATGGAAAGGATGACCCTCCTTCCTGAAGGCAGAATATGTGATCTCCTATGAAGTTCCTGATTCAGTGTGACTAGGGTAGTGAGTCTCAAGAAAGAATATGCATTAGAACTTCTTGGTGGTGGTGTTTTAGTCACTAAGTCGTGTCCGACTTTTTGTGACCCCATGGACTATAGCCTGCCAGGCTTCTCTGTCCATGGGATTGCCCAGGCAAGAATATTAGAGTGGGTTGACATTTCCTTCTCCAGGGGATCTTACCGACCAGAGATCAAACCCGTGTTTCCTGCTTGACAGGCAGACTCTGTTCCACTGAGTCGCGTGGGAAGCCAGAACTCTTTGGAATCTGGTAAAAACGCAGATTTCAGGGATCTACCGACAGATTATGAAACTCAAGCATAGAGATTAAATAATTTCCCCACACTTTACAGTGACTGTGGTTTTCATTCTGTCTGCCCTCTGTCTGATGTGAAGACCTGACTCATTGGAAAAGACCCTGATGCTGGGAAAGATTGAAGGCAGGAGGAGAAGAGGATGACAGAAGATGAGATGGTTGGATGGCATCACCGACTCAATGGACATGAGTTTGAGCAAGTTCTGGGAGTTGGTGATGGACAGGGAAGCCTGGCGTGCTGCAGTTGGACAAAACTGAGCAATTGAACTGAACTGAAACTTTACAGTAAGTTAACAGTATAATACTACTATCTCATCATCGACTTGATGGACATGGGTTTGGGTGGACTCCGGGAGTTGGTGATGGACAGGGAGGCCTGGCATGCTGCAATTCATGGGGTCACAAAGAGTCAGACACGACTGAGCAACTGAACTGAACTGAATACTATCTCTATTTAATTATTTTAAACATATTTATTTTATATTCTAAATTTGATGCTTTCATTGTCTGAAGTTTTTAAGAGACCATATCTGCTGTTGGTTGATTCTCCTGACTATGGCTCATGGAGATTTTTTTGAGCACTTGTTTTATAATTTGAAATTATGAGTTCATACTGTGTGGGCTACATCTGTGGGTGTACTGTAAGGCTTTAAGTTGGGGTATGAGGAATCATCTTCAAAAGGGTTTTAGTTTTGCTTCTTTCCAGATGTCTCAGAGATGTTTCCTACCAAGGATCACTTTTTATTAATTTCTTGATTGGAGTCTCCTGGGATAAATTTTAACCTGGGACCTTTTATGTAGAAACCCCAGGGATGCAAATTCCCCAAGGAGACTATTTTCCATTCAGAGGAGAGTTGAGAGAGATTTAAGCTTATTGGTAGGCTTCCCTCGTGGCTCAGCTGGTAAAGAATCCTCCTGCAATGTGGGATACCCGGGTTCGATCCCTGGGTTAGGAAGATGCCCTGTAGAAGGGAACAGCTATCTGCTCCAGTATTCTGGCCTGGAGAATTCCATACAGTTCATGGGGTCACAAAGGGTCGGACATGACTAAGCAACTTTCACTTTCACTTTTAAGCTTGTTGGTCACTTTCCTTTGGTGCTAAATAGACTTTCTATTTCACTGTTTGTATTAGGGTTCTCCAAAGAAGCAGAACCAACAGAATGTGTATATATGTAGAGAGAGATTTATTTTAAGGAGTTGGTTCATGTGATTTTGGAAGCTTGGGAAGCCCAGAATCTGCAGGGTAGGCTGGCAGACCCAGGGACCCAGAGACAGGTTGCAGTTCAAGTCCAAAGGTGACCTGCTGGCAGAATTCCTTCTTGCTTACTGAGATCAACCTTTGTCCTTAAATTAAGGTCATCAACTGATTGGACAAGGCTCACTCATATTATTCTTTACTCAATATCCACTGCTTTAAATGTTGATCTCATCCAAAAAGCATCTGCACAGACTCATCCAGAATCATATTTGACTGCATATCTTGGCACTGTGACCCAGCCAAGCTGACACATAAAATTAACCATCAAATCATTTCAGTAAGTGTGGGATATCTCAGGATCCTGACTTTATGCAAGGGTCTCACTTCTAACTTTCTGTCTCACACAGGCCCCAAAACTTCATCTCTTACCCCGCAGAGAATTAGTCTATTTTTAGGCCCAGGTTTCTGAGTTCCATTTAGGATGACCTAATTCTCAAAACTTGAATTTTCATCTGGAAGCCTATTATTGCTCTCATTAACTTACTCTTCTCACTTGATGTTCTTGAGAAAACCAGTTCTTTAATGATGTGTGGGGATTGTGGTAGTGTATTCCCTTGGCCCACAGATCTCAGACCGAGTGATTTGGTAATGGATTTTAGCACCTGCAATTCACACAGTCTTCACTTGATATACTAAAAGAAATTCAGGCTAAAATGTTGTCAGCTCAGAGAGCAATATGATCTGAGCCCACTTGATTTGGGTATCATGCGAGCTCTAGCTTTATGAAACCATGACCACAGATTAATCCAGAACTCACTGCAGAGTGTGTATACCATAGTCATTTGAAATGACCCAATGGGTAAATCTTGTATTAGTGCTACTGATGCTGATAAAGCCACCATTTATGAAGCATGTACTGTTGGGCACTGTGCTAGGCACTGTGCTTACCATTTTTACAAAAGTTACTTCCTTTGAAACTCATGGATCTAGGAGCTCCAAGGAACCAGCATCTGTTAGAAATAGGTACTGCTGTTACCACCTTACAGATGGAAAATAACCAAAGCTTGGAGAGGTGGCCTTAATAGTTAACCTTATATTGCAAATTTGCTATGTAACAAACAATTCCACAATCTCAGTGGATTTCAACAACAAGCACAGGTTGTTATAGATATGTTTTCTGTTTAGTAAACTATACTTACTTCAACCTACCGTGTGGATTCAGTTCTCATGAATTAACCCCTTTGAAACCCCAGGTGTCTTAATTCCAGTTCCCTAGAAGCAGAGCCTGAGATGGGGATTCTTGCACAAGTTACTAACTGGGGGAAAGCCTTCAAGAAAAGGAGAGTGAAGGAAGAAGGCGGAGAACTAATCTGAGATGGGGTCTCAGTTGGAGTTCACTCTAATCTGATCCCCTGATCTTTGATCTGGAAAGTGAACTGAAACACAGAATTTGCCTCACCTGGCAATAAGGGGGCTGGGGTTTTGTAACTCTCTGGTCAGCCAATGGCTGTAAACTGCCCAAGAGTTGTGGTGGTAGGGATCTATAACTTCCACTGGCCTGTAGAACCCTATCAAAATGATCTGCAGTCCTCCTGCAGCCACACTGTATCCAAGAGAAAGTTAACGTGCTTCCACTATGCAGGGAGAGCATCAGAACATCTGAAACCTGTGGCTGTGAGACACTGAAGCCCTCTAGAGAGGTGAGAGAACATCAAGGATAAAAAGTTGTGTCTGAGATAACTTGAGTGAAGCCTTGCTTGAAGGTGGAGGAGATTTTATACCAAAAGGTTTCTTTCTGAAGATTTGAAATGTTTTAATAAAGTATATTACTATGATAAATCCCCTTCCTTATTACCCAATCAAAAGCCATGTGCTACGTGCTATTTCTGAGATTTCTGCTTCCACCTCTCTCTCTCAACTCCTTGTAAGAAAACCTTAGTTCTCTGACAATAAAAGGTAAGAAAGAGAAATTAAGAAAACAATTTCATTCACCATCACATCAAAAAGAATAAAATACCCAAGAATAAACCTACCTAAGGAGGAAAAAGATCTGTATTCCAAACTATAAGATGCTGATGAGAGAAACTGAAGAAGACACAAACAGATGGCAAGGTATACTGTGTTCTTGGATTAGAAGAATCAATATTGCCCAAATGACTCTCCTACCCCAGGCTATCTACAGATTCAATGCAATCCCTATCAAATTACCAATGATATGTTTCACAGAAGTAGAACAAACATTTTTTAAAAATTTGTATGGAAACACGAAAGACCCCACACAGCCAAAGCAATCTTAAGAAAGAAAAATGAAGTTGGAGGAATCAGGCTCCCTGACTCCAGACTACACTACAAAGCTATAGTAATCAAAACTGTATGGTACTGACACAAACATAGAAATAAAGATCAGAACAGGATAGAAAGCCCAGAAACGAACCCGCAGACCTGAGATCAATTAATCTAAAACAAAGGAGGCATGACTATACAATGGAGAAAAGACAGTCTCTTCAATAGGTGGTGCTGTGAAAACTGGATAGCTACATGGAAAAAAAAATGAAATTAGAGCATTCTTTCACATCATACCAAAAATAAACTCAAAATGGACTAAAGACCTAAATCTAAGATCAGATACTATAAAACTCCTAGAGGAAAAGATAGGCATGACACTCTTTGACATAAATTACAGCAATATCATTTTGGATCTGTCTCCTAGAGTAATGTAAATAAAGACAAAGTCAACAAATGTGACCTAATTAAGCTTAAACACTTTTCCACAGCAAAGGAAACCATAAACAAAATGAAAAGACAATCCACAGAATGGGAAAAAATATTTGCAAATGATGCAACTGACAAGGGATTAATCTCTAAGATATACAAACAGTTTATATCAAAAAAAAAAAAAAACAATTCAAATCAAATCAAACAAATAAAAAAAAATGGGCAGAAGATCTAAATAGACATTTCTCCAAAGAAGACACACAGATGGTCAACAGGCACATGAAATGTTCATCACTGCTAATTTTTAGAGAAATGCAAGATTGAGGGCAGGAAGAGAAGGGGACGACAGAGGATGAGATGGTTGGATGACATCATCGACTTGATGGAGATGGGTTTGGGTGGACTCCGCGAGCTGGTGATGGACAGGGAGGCATGGCATGCTGCGGTTCATGGGGTTGCAAAGAGTCAGACATGACTGAGTGACTGAACTGAACTGAACATCAAAACTACAATGAGATATCACCTCACACTAGTCTGAATGGCCATCAACAAAAAGTCTACAAACGATGCTGGAGAGAGTGTGGAGAAAAGGGAATCCTCCTGCACTGTTGGGAATGTAAACTGATGCAGACACTATGGAGAACAGAATGGAGGTTCCTTTAAAAACTAAAAATAGAGCCACCATGTGATCTAGAAATTCTACTTCTGGGCATATATCTGGAAAAAAAAAAAACATAACTTGGAAAGATACATGGATCCCAGTTTTCACTGCAGCACTATTTACAATAGCCAAGACATGGAAGCAACCTGTATGTCCATCAACTGATGAATGGATGAAGTAGGCGGTGTATACATACACAATGGAATACTTCTCAGCCATAAAAAAGAATGAATAATGCCATTTGCAACAACATGAGTGGACCTAGAGATTATCCTACTAAGTGAAGTTAGCCAGACAGAGAAAAATAAGTATCATTCGATATAACTTATATGTGGAATCTAACAAAGTGGTACAAATGAACTTATTTCCAAAACAAAAAGAGACTCACAGACATAGAAAACAAACTTATGGTTACCAAAGGGGAAGGATGAGGGGAGGGATAAATTAGGAGGTTGAGATTAACATATACAAACTACTATACATAAAACAGACAACTAACAAGGACTGTATATATGACAAGTATAGTATAGGAAACTATATTCAATATTTTGTAATAACTATAAGGGAAGAGAATCTGAAGAATAAGTGTGTGTGTGTGTGTGTGTGTGTATGTGTTCAGTCGTGTCTGACTCTGAAATCCCATGGACTGTAGCCCCCAAGGTTCCTCTGTCCATGGAATTCTCCAGACAAGAATACTGGAGTGGGTAGCCATTCCTTTTCCAGGGAATCTTCCTGACACAGGAATCGAACCCAGGTCTCCTACATTGCAAGCAAATTCTTTACTGTCTGAGCCACAAGGGAAGCCATACACACACACACACACACACACACATATACATATATATTCACACACACACTATATATATATATTCACACACACATGTACATATATATATGAACCACTGTGCTATACATTTGAAACTACCATGATATTATAAATCAACTATACTTCAATTAAAATTTTAAAAAAGAACAGCACTCAGATTCCAGCAGTGCAAAGAATTATTCTTGAATTATTCCTTCTATCACACCAAGTTAGCTGCACAGACAAAGGAAGGAGGCTACCTATCATGTGGGAGTTGTTGGCTATGAATCCAAGAGATCTGGTGACACTGTTTAAATAAAATCAGCTGGAATCCACAAACTGGTGTGAGCTGGGTGGAGTCGAAGGTATCTGGATTAATTTAAAGCAAAACAGAAAACCTTAGTTCTGACCCACACGGTGGCATTCTTGGGTTGCTATGTACCTTGCTTCATCATTCTCACACTTCCAATCTCTTCTCGCTTCCAGCCCAATCATGAAATACTAACACCATCACATCTTTAATAAAATCCTCCTGCTGAATATCTAAATCCCCTATCTGGCCTTTCTCGCGGTCTGTGGTTTGACCCAAGCTGCTCTCACCACTCTCTTTCCCTTTGAATCCCATCCCTTCCTCCTCTGCTTCACTGGTTCCTGATCACACTCACTGGTGTCTTCTCAGCCCAACTTAACGGCAGGCAGGAAGCCAGGGTATCTAGAAGCAGGCCAGTAAGTCCCAGGAGATACTGCTGCCCCCAGGGGAGACGTCCTATTTGTTGGGAGGGGACAGAAGGGTCACCCTGAAATGCGAGACAATACAGGGAAAGGGAAGAAGCAGTCCTCAAGGCAACCACACTAGGCTACTTTTGAGGGTATGGAAAGGTGTGGGCTTTGGGAGATGAGCTCAGAGCCCGGCTAGGCTGGAGACAGAACAGAGCTGAATCCCAAGTGTTTCAACACTGCAGAGCCGAGCCAGGCAGGGAGACAAGCAGCAAGGTGAGTTCCCCTCAAGGGCCTGGAAGCAGGCAGCTCCCAGTCCAGTCCAGTTGGGCCAGTTATGCCAGCTGTTTGCACGAGGCGCATGCTGCTTTGCACTGACAGGTAGCTGCTCACTCTCCAAGTTGAAGCAGCATTCGTGATCTGGGCAGGCCAAGGCTGCCAGGTGTGTGCTGTCTCCGAGAGTAAGGTAGGGTCCTGTAAACCCTTCTGGTTGGCAACTCCAGCCTGAGCTCCAAGCCATTGAGGCTGAGGGACACTGAGCTCCAACAGTCTTTTCCTGCTCTAAGTTATTATTAATAGTTTCCATTTCTTGGGAATAACATTACTGAGTTCATAGATGGGATGTCTAACTGAGAAACCATATATGCTACATGCCTAGCACAACATTTAGCTCACAGTGGTGCTCAATTAGAGTTTAATCTTTTTGTATCTCTGTCACATTTTCTTCCATAAGAAGCACTTCTCCCCTTCCTCGGGGAGTGAACTTCTGTACTAGTTACACCTCCCCAGGACCTCCTGGGCTGCCCCCACACCAACGATATTTTCTTAGCACCCACCCTACATGCCTAGTCTTATCACAAAATAACAAGTAGCACCGATTCCAATAATTTCTTAACTGTAGTTTACATCTGCAACTTCTCCCTACCCTGTGGTGTTATGCTATTTATCAGTGATACAGAAATACTTCTTACATGATTTTTAAAAATATTTATTTATTAATTTATTTTTGGTTATGTGGGGTCTTAGTTGCCATGCCAGATCTTTTATTGCAGCAAATGGACTCTCTAGCTGTGGCGCATAAGCTCTCTGGTTGTGGGTCACAGGCTTAATTGTTCCACTACATGTGGGATCCCACTTCCCCGACCACGGATTGAACATGTGTCCCCTGCATTGCAAGGCAGACTCAACCACTGACCGCCAGGGCAGCCCATTCTTGTCCAATTTGACCCCCTTAAATGTTAGAACTGATTCTTGGGCTGAACTAAACCAGCCCATCTTGATGTCTTGAGCTTGGAGAGTGGTTAATAACATCATTATTCTCTCAATAAAAGGAAATAATTTGCACCCTCCTCTGAATTTTTGCAAATTGGAAATTTCAGACTATGCTGACTGAATACAGATTTGAAAAGTTTTTCTCTTTTATCTGAAGTCCAACTGTCAGAGCATGGTTGAAAGTTTCAGCCAACATGGTTTGTTTTTCCTAACGAAAGTGTGTCTTATGAGATGTTTGCCTGTTGGGAAGAAAAGTCATGAAAGCCCAAGAGTTAAACTCTGCCAGTGTGGCCACAGCTCCACGCAATATGCCTATGTTGCGTCTTCTTCTGTCCTTGAACAGTTGATAATATGAGTGGTGGGGGAAGAAAGGAAGATAACACAGTCACATTTTAAAAGTAAGCCTTGCTTTGGCAGTGAGAACTGAAAACTATGAAGATCAGAGCAAGTCCATATTCCAAGTCTTCAATGGATCATGTCCTTTGAACATGAAAGCCCCAACTTGGGCTCCCCAAGGCGTGGAATCACTTAAGCGATGGTCACCCTAGACCCAAGTCCAGCTGTGAATAAAGTCAAAGATTTCAAGGCTCAGATCTTTATGAGAATGGGACATTTGACTACACTGTGTATTTCCAAAAATACGATGAGGACTGGAAGTGGGAGGAGACCCAGTGGCTTGGTTTTCCTCCTTTGCCATCCAGGGCTGTGTCCCCTCCTTGCTGTCCACTGTAGGACTATCTGTGCAATGTCACTCCAATTTAAAAAAAAAAGACCCCAGCCATTAGATCTTTTGCCTCTACTTCTCAATTTTTTTTTTTTTAAAAGAATGTGTTTTGGAAACAAGAGTTTTAGCAATACTTATGCATGGACTCATCTGCCTTTTGTCTCATTTCCTCACCTCTGGATGAAATAGGTTTGGGGTACAATTCACAGAAGAATGAGATCCATTTGCCTTCTCACTTTCTGCAGGCTTCTAGATTCCATGATTGGAGCTACTCCCTGGTGGCTCAGACAGTAAAGAATCTGCCTGCAGTGCAGGAGACCTAGGTTCGATTCCTGGGCCAGGAAGATCCCCTGGAGAAAGGAATGGCTACCCACCCCAGTATTACTGCCTGGAGAATCCCATGGACAGAGGAGCCTGGCCGACTATAGTCCATGGGGTCGCCAAGGGTCAAACATAACTGAGCAACCAATACTTTCTTTTTTTTTTTTCACTATCACCTCCAGACTCAGAGACCGGTCTTTTCCATATCCTAAGATATTTAAAAGGGTTCTAGGCCAGGTGTTCTGCTCTACCCACATGAGACTTATGCTGGCCTTATACTCCATTCCTTGTCCTGGAGGCATCCCTTTGAGTTTTTGGGTTTTCTTTTTTTTTTTTAACCAGGCTGATTTTTTATACTCTACTTCTGGCTTTGGTTTTCTTTCTTCCCCAGCCTGCCTTAGTTCCTCGGGAACTTTCTTATTCTTATTCATCCTGTGCCACCTTTGTGACACCCTCCTGTCTTCCCACATTTCTCCCATTCAATCTCCTGCCAAGACACTTGATACTCATTCATTCTCTGCCTGGATATCCTGTCCTTCTACCTCCTGTCTGAGCTATATGCTGCATGCTTTGGGGCCTTTCTAGCTCTCTGCCAGCCTTGTGATATATTTCCTGCCTACAGTGTCTCACTAGTCTGTCCTTCCAGACCCTGGGATCCAGCTGGATAAAGGCTATGACTGAGCCTCAGTGAATCAGCCATAGCTTGTTGTTCTGGATCAGGAACTATAACTATGGGTCTGGAACTCTAGTCATGTTTTGACAAATTACAGTCCTGCATTTACTGAAAATACAATGGTTATGAAGGACCTGGGTTTGTATCTTAGATCCACCTTTCATCTTCCAGGGCCTTCTGGCCAAATCCCTTCCTCTTATTTTCCTTATCTATGAAATGGGACCCCAAAGGCTCTTCCAACTCTGAAGTGCCTTGATTCCTGTATACTTTCATCTGAGGTGGTTCTGTTTTCAAAGGTGAATGAGCTCCTCATGAGACTCATTAGTTTGGGTGAACAGAACTGATGTCCTATACTAGGTCTTACCTAAGCTTGATTTAAAACTTAACTATCTTCTTTTCCCAATGGCATTTTATTGTGTTGTTTTGCTTAGAGTCTCATCAAATAATTCGACAAGTACCTATTATATACTGGCATAGAGGAAAAATGACTTTGAGAATGAGATGAGACACTTGTACATGAGTGTCTTCCTCCTGAATGGAGATAAAGTGACCAAAACTGCATCTGGGGACCACCCTAAAGCAGCCAGGGCTTTCAGATGTTCCCGCCCCTGCTGTGCCTCTCTCAGACCTAGGGCGGGAATTTTGAGAGCCTTCCTAGGGATGCATTTTCTCTCCTTACAGAAGAAGAAAATAAAATCAACCTATCCCTTGGGAAAGATCATAAACACCAGGGTCTTTAAAAGAGTAACTCTGAGCTGACCCAATCAAGACAGGCTCTTCTCCATGTTTATCCTGAGAATTCAGCATCTCATTTCTCTAGCAATTCAAAACCCATATATTGCTCTTATCTACCTTATTTGAACCTGAAAATAACAACTTCGTGAGATAGGCAAGGCAAATATATATATGTGTATATATATATATATTCCTGTTCCCATTTTTCATACAAGAAATCTGAAGCTCAGAAAGATTGTGTGACTTGTTCAAGTCACTTTCCCAACGCTTGACCCTATGTCGTCTCTCTTCCCTTCATTATCTTTTTAAACCTGAGAATGTGTGCCTGCCTGCTCAGCTGTAGCCTGAGCCTTGCTTTGCAGTGATGACCAAAGAACCTCTTCAGACAGTTCCATAGATCATTTTCAGGCAGCTGTGGAGAGGACAATAAACACGCTCTAACAGCTCAGGGTGCAGAGCAGCAAGCAAGATACGGTATTATATATGGCCATGGAGCCGGAAGCCCCAGATCCAATCCTCCTGGTGGTATGACAGATGACTTCATAGCTCCAAAAATATTTTCAGGCAGTTTCTCATAAGCTCCAGTTGTCTACAGCTTCCAGAAACATTTATGAGGTAGGGAGAGGGGCACCAATGGAGTGCTTATTGCTGCTCTGCTTTCAACAAAATTACAAAACGAGACTTTCAATTTGCTATTTCTCTAAGCAGCTTGACCAGAACATGTGGGTGGGTTGATAAGGTCTTCCTTTCCTTTCCTCTACTTTTTAACAGGAGAGTGATTCTGGGCAAGAACTAAATGCTGCAATTACCTGGCAAGAAAGAGGGGGCCAGCCATGTATCTAATGATTAAGCCTCACATGTATGCCTTCTTACTTTCTGACGTGTAAACAGCAAGAGAGTCCTGTGTATGGGAACAAAGTTCAGGTAAGCTCACAGACACGCCCATGCACTGCTCCTCTCAGGAGGACCCTGTGGTTGGCTCCCCAGATGAACACGGCAGGGCTGAGCCTTTAAGAGCTGGAGGGGGAGATGGTCCTCCACATCGTGGGAATCTGCTGATGGGAAAAAGACTCTCTGCTCTTGGCATGTCAGAGGAGAGATGGCCCCTCAGGAGATCTGCTGCAGCCTCCTGGTCGTAGCGAGAGCAAACCAGAGAGAGGTGTGCGGAGCGCCAGGGTCAGACACAGCCTTTGGGTGGCTGGTCTTGCTTTTCCTCCCAAGGCAAGGCCACCAAGGCAGCACAGGTCTCCAGAACCTCCACACCTGCCGGGTGTCTGAGTAAGGGGGAGCATTCCATGGATGCCTGAGTCCCTCGAGTGCCGAGTGCCGAGTGCCGAGATCTCAGGCAGGAGGAAAAGGAATGCAGGCACAGACAGGGCAGACTGTGCAGAACACAAACAACACTCAGCTGATCCCCACAGCCCCTATTCTGAGAGAGACAGAGAGAGAGAGAGAGAGAGAAACAGAGAGAGCACTAGCTGGCTATCCCAGCTGACTCCTAAGTAACTAGGAAACCCAAAAGAATTAGGACAGTATTTGGCTTGCTGACAGGGGTAGCATGCTGTGAGCCCTGTCAGGTGAGAAAGAGAGGGAGGGAGAGGGAGAGAAAGAGAGAGAAAGAGGGAGGGAGGGAGAGAGAGAGAGAGAACCTTCACAAAAGCAGACAAAGTCCCAAGATGTGGTGACAACCTTCCTTTAAGTGGGCAGAAACTCCAGGTGATTCCACAGGGCCATGGATGCTCTGGGGGACACTGGAATCTTTGCGACTATACTTTGAAGGGGCCATAAGGGTATGGGGAAAATTTCAGAGGTGGTTTTGACTTCATGAAGCATTTAAAAGTTCCTTAGAAACCCACCACAGCAATAAGCTGCTGCCGCTGCTGCTAAGTCATTTCAGTCGTGTCCGACTCTGTGCGACCCCAGAGACGGCAGCCCACCAGGCTCCCCCGTCCCTGGGATTCTCCAGGCAAGAACACTGGAGTGCGTTGCCATTTCCTTCTCCAATGCATGAAAGTGAAAGTGAAAGTGAAGTTGCTCAATCGTGTCCAACTCCTAGCGACCCCATAGACTGCAGCCTACCAGGCTCCTCCGTCCATGGGATTTTCCAGGCAACAGCAATGAGCAGTCTCTGCTAAAGATGTTTTTGAAAAATGGAGTATTTCCTGCCATATCAACAAATGAGGAGGTCACAGTCATCAGCGATTCCAGCCCCCCAGGGCAAGCAGGAAGAACAATACCTGCCATCCAGAAGCCACTGGGCTGCAGCCACTCCCTAAGGCGAGCACTGAGGGGAAATGCAGGATGCTGGCCCAGGATAGCTGAGACGCACAGGAAAGGAATGATTTCCGTGAGCCCAGGCTCTTGCACCTTATACATAGAAAAGTGCTAAATTCCTTAACTTGAGATACCTGGTTTTAATTCACAAAAATACTTTTGATATTCAGACTACCTGCCCTTTGTTACAAACTACTATATAACCTGACTCCTCACCCCACCCCCAGCCCCCGCCGCCTCAGAGCAATTCCCTCAGGGTCACCTGAGATGCTGTTTCCAGGCTTGAAGTCCTAAAAGTTCCCACCGAATAACACGTAACTCTCAACTTCCAGGTTGGACTGTGTTTCAAGTTGACATTCTGTAGAGAGAAATGTGTGCACCCAAGTCCTCGGACCTCACTGCCACATCTGTCCAGCTGTCTAGCGTCAGCCCCAGCTCAGCACTCCTGAGCTGTACTTGGTTATCTTGGGAGGCTGCACCAAGAGGTTTTTCTGTTTTGTTTTGCTTTCCTGAATGTGTTGGTATTTCGATTAATTCTCATTTGTCTCTCTTTGAAATGCACCATTGCTTTTCCTCTGTTTTTACCCTCTGAGTTGACTTCTGGCTTTGGCAAAAGCAAGACACTGAAAAATAAATCATAAAAGCTGGAAAATCTCTCAGCTCCAACATTAAAAATCTTAAAGTTGTACATACGGGATAAGCCTGGGTCTTTAGTTTTAATTAGATCAGAAAGCCTGCAGACTCTGGAGCTGGACAGATGTGCAGGCAAATCCTGTGTTTGATATTTATATCCAGGTTCCTTTGGGCAGGTTCCCTCGCCTCTCTGCCCCTCAGTTTTCTCATCTGTAGAGCAGAGATCGCTGTGCCATCCTTATTAGGTTGCCTGAGGATTAGATCAGGCAGTCATGTACAGCAGGCAGCACATGGTAGCTATTTAACAAATGCCACTTCCTCCTCCAGCTGCCCTCTTGTCCTCCGCGTCCCTGTCAGCAGCTGCCACCCCAGACACGGTTCACATGGCTGCCATCCATCTTCATAAAAAGCCCGACGATGGGGGTTCTTTTAGGGAAACATGAAGGGAAGCGGGAGTCAGGAGCTATGAGCATCTGTTAATCCAAGCATTTTAACAGATTTCCTTTGAACAGAGAACACCCCTATCATATACCACATACACGGGACTTTTCATTTTCCGTGGAGAGGCATTTCGGTTAAATGTGAGCCTCTGGAATCAAGCAAGCCTGAGATCCTGTGCCAGCTCAGTCATTTACTAGCTGTGTGACATGGGGAGGTTACGTAACTCTCAAAACCTCAGTCCCCTCATTTGTGAAAGAGAGTAAGCAAACCGTACCTCACAAGACTGGTTATTATATTGATTACATGAAATAATACTTACTGGGCACTGTTTCCATCATCTGCTACTACACAGCACACCTTCCCAAAACTGAGTGACTTAAAAAAAAACAGTTTATGATGCCTCATGATTCTGCAACCTAAGCTGGGCTCAGTTGGGTGGCTCTTCTGTTCCAGGTCACGTCCATGGGGCTGAAACATCCAAAATGGCTCCTTCACACCCACGTCTCACACCCCACGGTGGCTACAACAGCTGCGGGCGATCCAGCAGCCCGCTAGCTAGCGAGTACTCTTTCTCTCTCTCTTTCTCTCTCTCTCTGCCCCTCCCCCTGCCATTTGGAAACCTGGGCTTTCTTTCCACATAGCAGTCTTGGAGCAGATGGACTTCCCATTTGGCAGCTGGCTCCCGAGAGAGAAGCAAAAACTGCCAGACGTCCTAAAAGTTAGGTCTATCACTGGCACAGGGTCATTTCCATTACATTGTGTTGGTCACAGCAACTCAAAGGGCCAGTACAGATTCAGTGGGAGGGGGAATGAGCCCCATCTCATCCAGGGAACAACATGTGCCTACAGGATGGAGAGGACTTGATGGTCGCCATATTTGGGGACCAGCTGCAACAAGCCTGTAGTCCAGTGCCTGGAACAGAATTCAGTTTTAAAAATGCTCTCTTGAGATCTCTGCACATATCAGAAAATGAAACATAGTCTCCACATCTAAAATTTCAGGAGATCTTGGGTCCTTCAGATGGATGAACAAGAAATAATTCCAAGCAGGCACTCCCATCTGAAGCCTCAAGAATGCCAGATTCCTCTTCACTCGTCACATGTATGCCTTGGGCTTTATGTAAATAGGCTTCTCAGAGTGCTGTAAGCAGTGCAGAGGTCCTATTAATGGGGATTAACACAAATTAATGCAACCAATCCTAGGGAAAAGGTGGTTCTTGCAACACAGAGCAGAAGGTGAAAACCCATTTTAAAGGAGACTTATGGCCAGAGATGTTTCATAGTAACTATTAAAAAAAAAAAAAAACCACTTGAGAGAGACTTCTACTATAATAAGGAATAGTTTCATGTCTTCGTGATCCTATGAACCATCAGACAGTGATGGATATGGAAGAGAATACTGTTGCACCAAGGTGGAGGTGAGGAGAATACGGATATTTTCATTAATCGGACTTCATAGCAAAGGCAAAAAGGCATGAAGGCAGAGCCTTCACAAATGCCAGGTCAAGTATTTCTCATGAAAGATTAGGTTTTCTCCACCACCATCCCCTACCTAACACAAGTTAGCAAAATTATATGATACTCTTCTTAAATAAGAATGGAATAGAGGACAAAGCAAGGAAAGAAACGGTTGGTGTGGATGTTCAGGCCCAAAGATGGAGACTAAGAAAAATTTCACTAATTCTGGAGAAATTCAGAAAACTGACATACCTACCAGATGAAATTACCAGGTTTTTCTCCCATAGCTTGAAAGTGTTACTCACTCAGTTGTGTCCGATTCTTTGTGACCCTGTGGACTGTAGCCCACCAGGCTCCTCTGTCCATGGAATTCTCCACGCAAGAATACTGAAGTGGGTTGCCATTTCCTACTCCAGGGGATCTTCCCAACCCAGGGATCAAACCTGGGTCTCCCGCATTGCAGACAGATTCTTTACCATCTGAGCCACCAGGGAAGCCATAAAGCTTATACCAGTATATTTAATTACAGGAGGAAATAAGGCATCAAAACACTATAAAATCCTGCCTTTTGAAGTTAGGCTAAGTTTGCAGTTTGTAGAGTCAGGGAGGAGATTATATCTGTGTTATATGTTCTGTGTTTGGACTCTGGGCAGATTTAAATGCATCTGGTCACATAGACTGTGTTCAGGGTGCAACTGAAGTAGGCAAACTTTGCTTAGATTCTTTTTGCTCCTTTTAATCACCCATCATGCTTCTGAGTTGCCCGTTTATCTCCCTATTCCCGAATGCCGTCACGGTGCAGGGTCTCTTCTCTCATATCACAACAATTTATACCAGAAGAGGAAAAAATATTTATTTTTTTTAATCTGCTGGGAAAAGAATTTCTTTTAGGGAGGAAACTGTCTTTATGCAGGAAATACCTTGACAGGCTGTTGAAGGATGGAAGGGCATACCCTGAGGACATGGTCTGGGAGGGGGTACCGAAACAAGAAAAGAAGGCTGAAGTGACCCATGCTGGAAACCCACAGGAACTAGAAATAGGGACGGAGCCCAGAACAGAGTGTGGCCAGCAGCTGGCACTTACGATGGCAGAAATGGCCCGGTGACATTTTTCAAGTGTTAACTACTACAACATCAGTTCTCAAACTTTCTTGGCTCACAGTACTTACTCTCCCTATAATTTTTTCTGGTGCCCCTCCCCACCCCCACCAAGGGACAAAAGAAATGTAATCACTGTTTTATTAAGCAGTAAACCCAGACAGCTTAATATATCCAAACATAGTGTCTCCTGTTCCATGTTGATTTCCACAAGGCACTTGCTTTTTTATCTCATCAACCCTGAACATCCAAGATTCACAAAGATAAGATATCATTGAAAGGAATGCAGCACAATCTACTGTTGAAACAGGGAACTACTTTGAGCTCGTAGCTTGTGCAGGGCCCAACAGATTTTGAATATTGCTTTGTTTCTTTTGAAAATGTAGACGAGCCTACAGCACAAATGTGAGTTTGCTGCAGCCCCTGGGGGTGCTTGGTATTACTGTGTTGGGAAGCATGGACTACAGAAGTCACTTCTCCATTGCCAGCACTGACTGCCATATTGTCCTGCGGTCTCTCCCACTTGCAGCAAGTTCTAATACACCTGAAGAGGCCTTGTGTCAGTGTCTAAATGGATGAGTACTGAAGACAGTTCACTGAGGTAAGCTGGGGACAGCAGACACAGCTCAGAAGAAGAGCAGAAAGCAGAGCTAGTTCAGTAGAGGCAGGAAGTCAATGTGAGAAGTGCACCCTCGGATGTGACCTCTGGGTCTCTTAGAAACACCAGAGTGGCATTTCACTTTCTGTAAGATTTGGAATGGAATTTGAGTCAATCTTTGGACAGAACGACTCTAGTTGGCATTTCTTAAGAATTGAACATGCATCGAACCTGGACTGGCGATTTAACCTCCAACTAAAATAAATAAATTTATATTAAATAAATAAATAATAAAAAAGAAAAAAAAAGAGTTGAACATCTATTATCTATTGGCAAGGTTTGTAGAATATTTAATATAAATTACCTTGATTGCTTAACCTAAAATTGGAAAAGTGTGTTACAGGGACAAAAAAAAAAGTCCTCCCATGGAATATATTTTTTGACAACAAAAATGTGAAGGTGGAGGCCAGCCTTAAAGACTGTCATTTTACATCAATCACCCAATAGTGTCATGCCTAACTGGTAATCTGCACTTTCATTTAAATGCAGAACATAAGATTTAACACTGCAACTATTTCTAAGTATACAATTCAGTAAAGTATATCTAATGTATTGTGCATCCAAACTCCACAACTTTTTCATTGCAAAACTAAAACTCTGTACCCTTTAAACCACTTCCCTCCTTCCCCCAGCCTCTGGTAAGCACCGTTTTATTTCTGTTTCTACAAATTTGACTATTTTAGATACAGCATATGAGTGCAATCATACAGTATTTGTCCTTCTGTGTCTGACTTATTTCATTTAACATAATGTCCTTAAGGGTCATCCTTATGGATGATACATGACATCCATGGCTTTTCCCTGATAGCTCAGTTGGTAAAGAATCCGCCTGCAATGCAGGAGACCCCAGTTTGATCCTGTGTCAGGAAGATCCCCTGGAGATGGGATAGGCTCCCCACTCCAGTATTCTTGGGCTTCCCTTGTGGCTCAGCTGGTAAAGAATCTGCCTGTAATGCGGGAGACCAGGGTTCGATCTCTGGGTTACGAAGATCCTCTGGAGAATTCTGGAAAGGCTACCCACACCAGTATTCTGGCCTGGAGAATTACATGGAGTGTATAATCCATGGGGTTGAAAAGAGTCTGATACGACTGAGTGGCTATCACTTTCACTTTTCATGACATCCACACTGTAGCAGGTGTCAGAACGTCCTTACCTTTTCAGTCTGAACGATATTTCATTGTCTGTATCTACCACATCTTGTTTATCTAGTCATTTATCAATGACACTCGGGTTGTTTCCACCTCTTGACTACTGTGACTAGTGCTGATATGAACATGAGTGTGGACTCTCCTCTATTTTTTCCATTGTACTTCCCACTTTATACCATATTATACAATTTGCATATTTAATGCTTATTGTTACTGTCTCCCCCCTCTAGCATGGAAGTTCCATAAGAGTAGGGATTTTTGTCTGGTTTCTTCCCTGATGTACCCCAAGCAAAACAGGGTCTGACATATAATAGAAACTCACTAAATAGTGCTTGTTAATAAAATTAGTATCAAACACTGACCACACACCAGGCTCTGTGCTAGGCTGGAGGAAGCACCCGCAAATAAGACACGGAACTTACAGTTCAGTGGGGGAGTGAAGTAAAATTAACTGGTGGGTTCAAATTTGATAAAACAAGCTTCCTCACGAGAAAGTTGTTAGTTCTGCAGCTGACCTTTTCCTTCACGTGGCTCCTCTTGCTTGAGTATCACTACCTCTGTTACTTACGTGTCCTAATGACGAGAGTAAGTTATTTCTATCTATGCACTTAAATTCCACTTGATGTGAAGACATTTGAATAATTTAAATTGTGATTGAAAGACGATTCTATTTTTATATTATCTCTGCTGGAACATTTCCACCCACCGATCTGGCTTAATTGGAGAGTATATTGCAGGATTCTCCTAAACATTTTTCATTTAAGATTAATATCCACGTGAAGAAAAGCTTTAAATGTTTTTCTCATCATACCCCCATAGAATTACTTAGAATATCTCTAAAAAGGAATTATCTGATTTCCAAAACCCAGGTGATAGCTAGTTTTTTTAATCAGTATTTTTACTTGAACAAAATTCCAGTGTTTCTTAAAATAGCTAAGCATCCTCTTGGGTTGGTGTCCCAGGAGTTTATCTACGAAGAGCTCGGAAATTCTGTTCTGTTCTCTGGGTGTACGTGGTTAGCGTGCTTCATTCTCTCTCCTGCTTCTACCTGAGCTCATATTAAAATTATTCTTTGTACCCCCTTCTCTCAGTAAATAGAACACTTTGTGTTTTTCTTCCTATGAAATAAAAAGGAATATATGATTATTCCAGAAAGCACAATCACAGAAAGAACATACAGGACACCAACTCTTTCAACTGCTATTCAAACCTGGTGAATAGGATTCAAATTTGTGTATTCAGATTTGGTAGCCAAAGGGCCCAGGTGGCGACTGAGTGCTTGGCGTGTGGCCAGACTGAACTGACATGTGTTTACGGTGAAAACACACATCAGATTTACAGATTTCACACACACACAAGGAGATGTAAAATGTCTTCATAATTTTTATATTGATTACATGTCGAAATCACAGTGTTGTTGATATACTGGTTAAACAAAATATATTATCAGTTATATGAGTTTCTTTTCACCTTCTTCTTTAATGCGACTACTAGAAAACGTAGAATTATAGGGCTTGCATTGTATTTCTACTGGACAGTGCTGCTCAGATAATCATTTTCTGTGTGTCTGTACATATACACATATTGTAAGAGCAAAATCATGATACTTTCCATCTCATAACCCACATTCTTCACTTATTAATATATTATTGGCATATTTCCATGTCTACAGATACAGTTCTCCAAAATTATTTGTAATAGCCACAATGTTCTAATGTAAAATTACACTGTAATTTCTTGAACCAATACCCTGTTATTAAACAGTGGAATGTTCCCATTCTCCACTGTTTAAAAAAAGCATTCTAAATAGATAACTAATGAGAACCTACTGCAAAGCACAGGGAACTCTACTCGGTGCTCTGTCGTGACCTACATGGAAGTTAATCTAAAAAAGAGGGCATATGTGTATACATATAACTGATTCGCTTTGCTGTACAGCAGAAACTAACACAACATTCTAAAGCAACAATGAAAATTCAATGAAAATTCTAAAAAACAAACAAAAACCAAATATTCCTGGACTCACAACTGTGCTTATGTGAATGATTATTTCATTAGACTAATTTTCCAAAAGTGAAATTGCTAAATCAAAAAACATACATTTTTAGGATTTTTGTTACTAACTGAAAACCATCACAGTAATCCAAGTCTATGCCCCAACCAGTAACACTGAAGAAGCTGAAGTTGAACGGTTCTATAAAGACCTCCAAGACCTTTTAGAACTAACACCCAAAAAAGATGTCCTTTTCATTATAGGGGACTGGAATGCAAAAGTAGGAAGTCAAGAAACACCTGGAGTAACAGGCAAATTTGGCCTTGGAATATGGAATGAAGCAGGGCAAAGACTGATAGAGTTTTGCCAAGAAAATGCACTGGTCATAACAAACACCCTCTTCCAACAACACAAGAGAAGACTCTACACATGGACATCTTCAGATGGTCAACACTGAAATCAGATTGATTGATTATATTCTTTGCAGCCAAAGATGGAGAAGCTCTATACAGTCAACAAAAACAAGACTGGGAGCTGACTGTGGCTCAGATCATGAACCTTATTGCCAAATTCAGACTTAAATTGAAGAAAGTACAGAAAACCACCAGACCATTCAGGTATGACCTAAATCAAATCCCTTATGATTATACAGTGGAAGTGACAAATAGATTTAAGGGACTAGATCTGATAGAGTGCCTGATGAACTATGGATGGAGGTTTGTGACACTGTACAGGAGACAAGGATCAAGACCATCCCCATTGAAAAGAAATGCAAAAAAGCAAAATGGCTGTCTGAGGAGGCCTTACAAATAGCTGTGAAAAGAAGAGAAGTGAAAAGCAAAGGAGAAAAGGAAAGATACAAGCATCTGAATGCAGAGTTCCAAAGAATAGCAAGAAGAGATAAGAAAGCCTTTCTCAGCGATCAATGCAAAGAAACAGGAAGACAACAGAATGGGAAAGACTAGAGATCTCTTCCAGAGAAGGCGATGGCACCCACTCCAGTACTCTTGCCTGGAAAATCCCATGGACGGAAGAGCCTGGTAGGCTGCAGCCCATGGGGTCACTAAGAGTTGGACACGACTCAGCGACTTCACTTTCACTTTTCACTTTCATGCATAGGAGAAGGAAATGGCAACCCACTCCAGTGTTCTTACCTGGAGAATCCCAGGGATGGGGGAGCCTGGTGGGCTACTGTCTATGGGGTCACACAGAGTTGGACACGACTGAAGCGACTTAGCAGCAGCAGCAGCAGCAGAGATCTCTTCAAGAAAATTAGAGATACCAAGGGAACATTTCATGCAAAGATGGGCTCGATAAAGGACAGAGATGGTATAGACCTAACAGAAGCAGAAGGTATTAAGAAGAGGTGGCAAGAATACACAGAAGAACTGTACAAAAAAGATCTTGATGACCCAGATAATCATGATAGTATGATCACCCACCTAGAGCCAGACATCCTGGAATGTGAAGTCAAGTGGGCCTTAGAAAGCATCACTATGAACAAAGCTAGTGGAAGTGATGGAATTCCAGTTGAGCTATTTCAAATCCTGAAAGATGATGCTGTGAAAGTGCTGCACTCAATATGCCAGCAAATTTGGAAAACTCAGCAGTGGCCACAGGACTGGAAAAGGTCAGTTTTCATTCCAATCCCAAAGAAAGGCAATGCCAAAGAATGCTCAAACTACCGCACAATTGCACTCATCTCACATGCTAGTAAAGTAATGCTCAAAATTCTCCAAGCCAGGCTTCAGCAGTATGTGAACCGTGAACTTCCAGATGTTCAAGCTGGTTTTAGAAAAGGCAGAGGAACCAGAGATCAAATTGCCAACATCTGCTGGATCATGGAAAAAGCAAGAGAGTTTCAGAAAAACATCTATTTCTGCTTTATTGACTATGCCAAAGCCTTTGACTGTGTGGATCACAATAAACTATGAATTCTGAAAGAGATGGGAATACCAGACCACCTGACCTGCCTGTTTAGAAACCTGTATGCAGGTCAGGAAGTAACAGTTAGAACTGGACATGGAACAACAGACTGGTTCCAAATAGGAAAAGGAGCCCGTAAAGACTGTATATTGTCACCCTGCTTATTTAACTTATATGCAGAGTACATCATGAGAAACGCTGGACTGGAAGAAACACAAGCTGGAATCAAGATTGCCGGGAGAAATATCAATAACCTCAGATATGCAAATGACACCACCCTTATGGCAGAAAGTGAAGAGGAATTAAAAAGCCTCTTGATGAAAGTGAAAGTGGAGAGTGAAAAAGTTGGCTTAAAGCTCAACATTCAGAAAACGAAGATCATGGCATCTGGTCCCATCACTTCATGGCAAATAGATGGGGAAACAGTGGAAACAGTGGCAGACTTTATTTTGGGGGGCTAAAATCACTGCAGATGGTGACTGCAGCCATGAAATTAAAAGACGCTTACTCCTTGGAAGGAAAGTTATGACCAACCTAGGTAGCATATTCAAAAGCAGAGACATTACTTTGCCAACAAAGGTCCATCTAGTCAAGGTTATGCTTTTTCCAGTGGTCATGTATGGATGTGAGAGTTGGACTGTGAAGAAAGCTGAGTGCTGAAGAATTGATGCTTTTGAACTGTGGTGTTGGAGAAGACTCTTGAGAGTCCCTTGGACTGCAAGGAGATCCAACCTGTCCATTCTAAAGGAGATCAGCCCTGGGATTTCTTTGGAAGGAATGATGCTAAAGCTGAAACTCCAATACTTTGGCCACCTCATACGAAGAGTTGACTCATTAGAAAAGACCCTGATGCTGGGAGGGATTGGGGGCAGGAGGAGAAGGGGATGACAGAGGATGACATGGCTGGATGGCATCACCAACTCGATGGACATGAGTTTGAGTGAACTCCGGGAGTTGGTGATAGACAGGGAGGTCTGGCGTGCTGCAATTCATGGGGTCGCAAAGAGTCGGACACGACTGAGCGACTGAACTGAAATGAACTGAAAAACAATCAAGTCCCCTCTCTAAAAATGTGGTACTAGTTTAAGCACATCAGCAGGTATTTTTGGGTTCATTTCTTTATAGCGTTCCCTTACTGATTGTTAGGGTTTTAAGAAAAATCTCATTGTCTTCATTTTACTTCTTCTATCATAAGTAAAATGGAAGTGTTCCCCATTTTTATTAGCACTTTGTGATTCATCTTTTGTTAAACTAACTTCATGTCTGTAGCCCATTTGTTTTTTGGAGAATTCCTCTTTTGTCATTGACTTACAAGGCTTTTTAATATAGATTAATTATATTACTCCTTGGTCACACATGTTTCATGTGTTTTTATTAGTTTATTTGCCCTTTAATCTTCTGTTATTTTTTGATGTCCAGAGATTTTAATCCTTACATAAGTTTTTAAGATAACTGTCCTTGAGCTGGTATTTAGGAATTCCTTTCATATTTTAAAATGATGTCATTATTCAAGTATAACATCTTCTAGTATATTCTTGCTGACATATTTTACATTTATTCCCTTACACCATATGGAATCTATTTTTTTGTGGAGAAATTATGAGGGCTATCTTTTCAAAATGTTTAGCTAGATATCCCAATTCTATTTATTAACCAGCTGTCCTTCTCTTCATTTGTTTAAAAAATAAGCTAATGTGGAAGAATTCGGTCCATACAAGGTCAAGTCCACGGAACGTCATAGAAGTAGGCTGGAAAAGACATGCATTTGAGTCCAGGATACATGTGGGCAGGGATCAGGGTAAATCAGAGTGGAAGATCAGGAAGAAAGGCACAGGCTACCAGTCTTCTGCACTGATCCTAGTCATGAGTGACCTTAGTTGATTTATGGTTTTAACTCACTCAGAATCATGTGCCACTTACAAAATCTGAGTAAATTTAAACTGTATTGCCCCAGAAATATGTGCATACACATCTTTGTACATAATTGCATTAGGTTTACAGATCCTCTGAAGTCTGTGCAGGAGACTTACTGGGATACACAGATCTCAAGAGGGCTGTTTTCCTCGTGGAAGAGATCAAAGACCTAGAGGTAAGTCATACTCCAGGTAAAGGCAGGTACAGGGTTCTCCTCCTTTATGCAGTCATATTGAATACTCACTCGCCACTCCCCAAACTAAGACTATACTTCTCAGCCTCAGGCCTCTGTTCCTACTGACATCTTGTTTAAAATGGCATTTTCTGCTACAGTGGCTATTCCTGGTTGCCACCCCAGCATCCATTCTCCACCCTGAAATTTCTATCAGAATCCTAAATTTTCTTCTGTTATATTTTCACTCTAGGAATGAGTGAAATCCACCCACTAAGCACCAGGGGTGGATCCTGGCTGACTCAGATCAGCCAGGACACTATGTTCTTTGACCACAGTCACTGGTCCAGGAGTGGACATGTGACCTAAGCCATCCACGTGATGGAAATGGAGGCCTCTTGCTTGGGAAAAAGCTGGAGCAGAAGCACTCTCTCTGCCACTAGACCCAAAAGAGGAAGCAAAGGCACGCCCTGCTGCTGTCAGCCATCCAATCAACCAGCTTTAGAACAAAGACAGCACCTTGGAAGGCCATGTGAGGAGTAGAGGATATTCCTTAATGAGATACTGAGCCACCAGATCCATCAACCTTGAGGGCTGCCCCAACTCAGACTTCTGTTACTTGAATCAATAACTTACCCTGCTGTTGATGTTGAGTATGTTTTTCATTTCATGTAATGTAAGCTTCCTAACTGACACATGCTGGCCTAGGGAAACCCAGTCGAGACACTACCTTCTCTGCACCTTCCACAGTTAAGCCAGCTAGAAGGGATGCCTCCCTCCAGTGCATTTCTCCAGCCCTTTGTTCCTGCCTGCCATATTCATGAATACCCCTTACTACACTGGACACAAATTCTAGGTGAGGAACCACAGCTTGGGACATTTCATATCTTCACAACACCTAGCTGGTGTTCAATGATTTTTTTTTTTTTTAATTACACTAGGAATGCCTTACTCCATGACTGGGTCTGGGTCTTCCATTATCACCAAGATAAACGAACAGGGACTTCCCTGATGGTCCAGTAGGTAAGTACGCTCCCAATGTAGGGGGCCTGGGTTTGATTCCTGGTTGGGGCACTAGATCTCACATGCTGCAACTAAGACCCAGTGTAGCCAATAAATAAATATTAATTAATAAATAAATGATAGCCACTTTAAAAAATGAACAATATGCTTGGATGTCTGATGAAAGTGCTGCATCTTAGACCTTGATTCTTTCTGTCTTAACATTGAGGAACACTGAGTGTGTGGCTTGATAACGTAGAGAGGAGATAAAAGAGAACTAGACCTGCATCTTCTGAAGTAAGAGGATGATAAACACCAAAAAGGTGAGAAGCATGTGTGTGTGTATTATATGTAACTTAGTATATGGAGGTAACTACCAAAAGAATCAGCTAAAAGAATTGAAAGCAGTTGACCCCAAGGAGAGCAAAATGAGAAGGGGGCTTCTGTTGTTTGTAATTAATTTTTTTGAACAATTCATTGTCTACCTATAAAACCATAATCATTTTTTTAATTGTTGAATTAACAATAAAAAGTTATATACCACCAGGTGAAAACAAATAGCTAAAAGTAGTCACCCCTGGAGAAGAGGATAATGATGGAGGGGGCTAAATGAAGCACAGAAATATTTTCATACCTTTAAATACCATTTGAGCTTTTATCTCCATGTGTGTTCAATAACCATCTCTCTCTCTTTCTTTCTCTTTGGCAAATAGATGGGTTACAAAAATGGTCACAGTAGTTATTCTCCTGGTATCCACGCCCCTGTGTAGCGCCTTCTGGGTTAGTCTCTGGCTTTGGCCACTTGACTTACAATGGCCAGCGGGACAGCAGAAATGGGACACAAATGTGACAGAAGCTTGAAGAGTGCTTGTGCCTTGGGTCTGTCCTCTCCTGCTGCTCTTAGGACTCTTGACACTGTAGCCCAGCAAGACCAGCAGAAGAGCCACCCAGCAGAGGCCAGTCCAAATTCCCCACTCACTGGATCATGAGCTACTGAACACTTACATGTATACGAATGGAATGAGAACATCCTCTAAAAAGGTCCAGCATTATACATGGAATTTCTTCCCCTACCTCCTCTAGCAAACCTGAATGGATCCTTACAGAGGAAGCCAATTCAGTGTATAATTCTGGAAAGCCTGTGGGTGGTTTGGCTATGATATTGGATTCTTATTGTCCTTTCTATCTTTAACAAAGCACAGGACAGAGAGAGGTTGATGGAAAACCACCCTCAGAAGGGTTTTGTTTCCCTCATTTGTCAGGGTAACTTTAAGGAAAATGTTATAGTGTGAAATAAGAAACTTTCATGATAGAATGGAAGAGACCATAAGGGGAAAACAGGGCTGTTATCAGATTCATGATTTTGAACGAATGATTTGGAAAATCTCAAACGCAGGACAAGAGGTTTCCAATGAGGGAACAAGAAATCTTAGATGCAGGGCAAATAGCATGACAGCAACTTCAGAAGGTCAAATTGCCTCCACTTTGTTTTGAGTCTATAGATGAAAGTGAAAGAAGAGAGTGAAAAAGTTGGCTTAAAGCTCAACATTCACAAAACTAAGATCATGGCATCTGGTCCCATCACTTCATGGCAAATAGATGGGGAAACAGTGGAGACAGTGTCAGACTTTATTTTTGGGGGCTCCAAAAATCACTGCAGATGGTGACTGCAGTCATGAAATTAAAAGACGCTTACTCCTTGGAAGGAAAGTTATGACCAACCTAGATAGTATATTCAAAAGCAGAGACATTACTTTGCCAACAAAGGTCCATCTAGTCAAGGCTATGGTTTTTCCAGTGGCCATGTATGGATGTGAGAGTTGGACTGTGAAGAAAGCTGAGTGCCGGAGAATTGATGCTTTTGAACTGTGGTGTTGGAGAAGACTCTTGAGAGTCCCTTGGACTGCAAGGAGATCCAACCAGTCCATCCTAAAGGAGATGAGTCGGGGTGTTCATTGGAAGGACTGATGCTGAAGCTGAAACTCCAGTACTTTGGCCACCTCATGCGAAGAGTTGACTCACTGGAAAAGACCCTGATTCTGGGAGGGATTGGGGTCAGGAGAAGGGGACGACAGAGGATGAAATGGCTGGGTAGCATCACTGACTCAATGGACATGAGTTTGGGTAAACTCTGGGAGTTGGTGATGGACAGGGAGGCCTGGCGTGCTGTGATTCATGGGGTCGCAGAGAGTCGGACACGACTGAGCGACTGAACTGAACTGAACTGAGAGCAACTGGGCTTCCAGGTGGCGCCAGTGGTAAAGAACCCGCCTGCCAATGCACGAGACTTAAGAGACACTGGTTTGATCCTTGGGTCAGAAAGTTCCCCTCAAGGAGGAAATGGCAACCCACTCCAGAATTTTTGCCTGAGAAACCCATGGACAGAGGAGCATGGTGGTCTAAGGTTCATAGGGTTGCAAAGAGTCAGACATGACTGAAGTGACTATGGGCTTAGAAAGCAAATTAGATTGACTGGGAGCAAGCTTTGTAGAAGTTTGGAAGTCATAAGCCTCAGTTTTCCCATTTGTAAAATAACAGACTTGAATTAATTGCTCTCTGAGGTCCCTCTGAACACTGACATGCTACTAATTTACAGCCAGAAAGTTTCTCCTCCTTGTCTAATTGACCTGTGCTTTCAACTATCCATTTTGAAAAGAAACTGGGCAACCATTTCTTAAACATTTATTAAAAAAATAAACAACGGTTTCTCTAGGTGTTGACCTGATGCCTAATTTTGATTCATTTTCATCCAAAGAGAAAGATACGCACATTTGTGGCCAATTATCTATGTCTGTGCTTTTTACCTTTTTTTTTTTTTTTTTTTTCATTTTGGAGCACTGCCCTATCCAAGAAGACCTCTATGCATTGCCTCAGTTTCCCCCAGCTCACCAACATTTGTAAGGAGAAAAATAAAATGGCTTGGTGACATTAAAAACAAACAAAGGAACAAACAGAATGACTGGCCACCCTTGTTCATAAATGCCTGATTTGCTCCCATATTGGCCAAAAAATCAGCACAAACTCAGAACAGTCATTTTACTGTATACAAACTGCACCCACGTGGCTCAGTAGGTAAAGAATCCACCTACAGTGCAGGAGTCAGAGAGAATGAGGGTTTGATCCCTGGGTTGGCAGGATCCCCTGGAGAAGGCAATGGCAACCCACTCCAGGATTCTTGCCTGGAGAATGCCATGGACAGAGGAGCCTGGCGGGCTACAGTCCATGAGGTTGCAAACAGTTAGACACGACAGAAGCAACAAGCACAGCAAAAACCATACCATTAGTTTCTGTTGGAAAGAGAACACATACTCTGTGTGGGCTACTAGTGACCAGAGTCCCAGGCTTTCTGTTACCCTAGCATCTGTCCCTGAGCCTGGGAGCCCTGCCTGAGACAGTCTTAAGCGCAGTCCCTGTAGGGAAAGAAGTTATTAACACCAGAAAATTGGAACTGAATACAATCAGACAAGTTTTACCCATTCTGGACTCAAAACCCATCTATCTAGTCAAAGCAATCTGTTCTCATAATACATGAAATATAAAACTAAAACCTTTAAAAAATCCTATCAAAGAGATTGACGGCATTTTTCACAAAGTGAAAGTTTTAATATTACCATTTGGTGATCTTTCCTGATGTGATCACAAAACCATGCTCGTAATACACAGACATGGCCGCAGACACTTTCACTGGCTTCATATTCCAAACAAAAGGCATAGCGCGGGGCTTTCTACCCTTAGAAGAACCAGGACATTATCAGCAGGCCAGTGATAGTCCCGCTTAGCAGAAAAAAGGGAGTGAATGCTATCCCACATCATTATTAGACACTGGCTGCTCTCAGTATATTCTGTGGCGCAGTGGCAGCAGCATCCCCAGAGATCTTATTAGAAGGATGAAAACTCAGGCCCCCACACCAGGGAGAAGTATTGACAACCTCAGATATGCAGATGATACCACCCTAATGGCAGAAAGCAAAGAGGAACTAAAGAGCCTCTTGATGAAGGTGAAAGAGGAGAGTCAAAAAGCTGGCTTAAAACTCAACGTTCAAAAAACTAAGATCATGGCATGTGGTGCCATCACTATGTGGCAAATAGAAGGGGGAAAAGTGGAAGCAGTGACAGGTTTTATTTTCATGGACTCCAAGATCACTCTGGACAGTGATTGCAGCCAAGAAATTAAAAGGTGCTTGCTACTTGGAAGGAAAGCTATGACAAACCTAGATAGCATATTAAAAAAGCAAAGATACCACTTTGCCAACAAAGGTTCATATGGTCGAAGCTATGGTTTTCCCAGTAGTCATGTACAGATGTGAGAGTTGGACCATAAAGAAGGCTGAGCACCAAGGAATTGATGCTTTCAAACTGTGGTTCTAGAGAAGACTCTTGAGAGTCCCTTGGACTGCAAGCAGAGCAAACCAGTCAGTCCTAAAGGAAATCAACCTTAAATATTCATTGGAAGGACTGGGGCTGAAGCTGAAGCTCCAATACTTTGGCTCTCTGATGCAAAGAACCAACTCACTGGAAAAGACCCTGAGGCTGGGAAAGACTGACGACAAGGAGAAGTGGGCAACAGAGGACGAGATGGTTGGATGGCATCATCGATTCAACGTACATGAATTTGGGCAAACTCTGGGAGACAGTGAAGGGCAGGGAAGCCTGGTATGCTGCAGTCCATGGGGTCACAAAGAGTTGGACACGACTTAGCAACTGAACAACAAAAAGCTGCCACACCAGACCCAGTAAGTCAGAATTTACATGTTAAAAGACCCCCAGGGGATTCATGTACCTGTCCAAGTTTGCCGAGCACTGGAGAAGAACATCCTCCTTATCCAGGTGGGGTTATTTGCTCACTGGGAGAGATTGTAAAAACTGGCCGTAGATTTCTCCCACTTCTGTTAGCCTGCCCCTATGCTCCCCATCAAGAGACGGAGTCTTTTTCTCTGCCTCTTTGAATCTGGGTACTTTGTATCTTGCTTTAACAGTAGACTGCAGTACAAGTGATGATGTTGGAGGTCCAAGCGTGGGTCTCAAGTGGCCTTGCCGCTACCGATTTCACCGTCTTGAAACCCTGAGAGCATAAATGAAGACGCTCAAGCAAGCTGGCTGGAGGGTGAAAAACCTGCGGTGAGTGAGGCCCAGTCAAGAGCCACAACCATTCATCTGACACGTGAGGGAGTTGCGTTGGATCATCCTGCCCCATTGAGCTGCCCCATTGAGTAGCTGCCTGGATAGTGTCCTCTGGAAGACCAGCAGAACAACAAACGAGTCCAAATCCACCTTGGTGGAAAAATCATTTTGCTGATATAAAACTAAGGGTTGCCTAAGTTTATTCCTGGGGAAGCCCCTTTGGTGACAGGTTCACAAATGATGGAATGATGGAACTGTTTATGCTGGGTGGTTAAAACAAGCTCTTCAACCAGTGTTACCCTCTCCACAGCTCCCTGGATGGATGCTATGAAGAAACAATACATAGAATAAAAACCATGATCAAAATCTGATATCTGGCTCACAGATTTATGCAGATACCTCTGGCCTGTCTGGCTGCTCCGTCCCCCATGCCTTAACTCAGGCTCCTGATAGTTTCTGCTCAAATCCAGCTACCAGCCAAGGCAGTGAACTGAATCTTTAGTAAACAGTGCTGAACTGGAAAGACTAAGCTTTGGGCTCACCAGAACTGAGCTTCAATCCTGGCCCTGCCACTTGCTAGCTAGGTGACTGGGGAAATCACCTAACTTCTCTGAGGTTCAGCTTTTCCATCTGTCAGCTGAGATTAAGAATCCCTGTCCATCGAGATTGTTGAGATTATGTGTAAGAAAGATGGCATATTATGAATGCTCTTTAAGTATAATCTACATAAATGAGGCTAGAGGTGTGAAAGCCATAAAATCCCTGACACGTGTAATTTTGAAAAGACAAACCCACCAGCCCCCACCCCACGCCCAGCCTTTGAGAACACCAGACTTTTAAATGCCTGGACACTCTGACTGCAGTCTGGCTGTTTATCTGCTGACTGCTTGGCAGTGATTCCATTAAGGAGGGGGAATGGGTGATCAGCATTCGTCCCTGGGTCACCAGGTCAAGTGGGTACTAATCAGGAAAAATGTTTGGCTATCAAATGCTCCATTGAGTGCTTTAAATATCACTTGATGTGTCATAAATTTGGATTAGCTGTAGAAAATCAATCTTTACCATATGCAAATTAAAGATGAAATGAGATTGTCCTTGTGAGCCACTGCGCTCCCTCAGCACACTGGTTCTTCAGTTGTACTTAACTGATTTGAATTTTCTTACATTTTGCTTCAGTTTGTGACTTGAAATTCATTATCCCTTAGACAGCTTATGGTCAGAGAGCTCTGATCCCAAAGACAGCCTTGAGAGGGATTCTTTAAGCGGCTACTGGCTTTGTTTCCTCATCTCCCCGAGACAGACTCAGCCGCCACGAGGAGTGAACTTGGCTGTGCTGGCCGTGGCCGCCGTAACCATCTCCTGAAAACTGGATGGTAATCTTGATTGTGATGCACATGGAGCAGACGTGTGTGTGCCTGCGGGGGTAGACATATATTCCAGGAGTATTTTCAGGAAGTTAGATTTTTCCCTTAAAAATAAGAACCCATCTTTGTTAGTCACTCTTCCTGATTCCACAGAGAAGTAAAACCTTGGGATCAGACTTCTCAGAGCTGGACTGAATCGCTGGGCTTGGAAAGTCAGAAAATAGGCGAGCTTTTGACCACTCCCTCAGATGGCTCTGTTTCAGCCCATACAAATCTCTGTAGCAAAAACCTCAGGTAGGGAAATGGAGCAAAAGCAGTGATGACCTCCCAGGGGAATGAGATGCTAGTTTTAAGTCCCAGGAGCTGCCAGCTACCCAGGAACTTATTAAAGTTCTTTCTTTGTATTCAGCAAGCTTGGAATAGGATCAGCTAATTAGCCTGCCTGGGAACCAACTGGCGCGGACTGGAACGGGGTGGAATGGAAAGATGATAGTACTATAGGACAGTACTCTGTGTACTGCTGCATAGTTTGCTAAAATCTCGCAATAAATTATCTTACTTAATCCTCTCAACAGTCATGCAAGGTTGGTCTTATTACTATTTCAAGTTATAATATGGACACTGAGACACAAAGAGTAAGTTAACTTATGAAAAATCTTAAAAACATGCATGCCTTCTGGCTAATAACTCCATTTCTAGGAATTTACATAGGGAAAATAATAAGAAATCCAAAAAAAAGAGATTTATTGGTAGGTATCTATAAGGAAGGTACTTATAATAGTGAAAAACTGAAAGCAAACTACATGTCCAAAAATTAAAAATCAACTGAATAAATTACAAATATTCAATATAGGAGATGCTTGATAGTCTCTAAAAATTAGGTTTCTGAACATGATTTAAGGAATTAAGTAGACTATAACTTAAGGAAATAATATGACTTAAGGAAATAAGTTGACTGTTGTTAAAATAAGGAAAATTTTAAAAGGAGAATTACCTCCTTAAACATAGAGTATAATCCCAATTTTGCAGTATATCTGTGTATATGAATCAAAAAGGTGAAAGAAATATCCTAAAACTTAGTAATAGTTGTGTGTGTTCCAAGGGTGCATTAACATTTTCCCCTCTTTTTATGTTTATTTTCATGATTCTCTAAATTATACAAATATAATTAAAAGCAAATGACAATAAATAAATAATATACAAAAAGAAATGTGTCAGTGTTGGCTTACTCATGAGGAACTAGTGAAAATCAGGAAACTAAAAGATACGAGATATTCCAAGTGCTTTTGAAGGTCACAGTAAACATATGCCGAATACAGTTATTATATCAAAACCCTTTTGCCCATTTCTAACTCATTTATCTTTAACAAGATAAACAAGATTTCACAAGGGTCTGGTAATGATCCATCTGTGAAATCACGGGATGTTTGGTTCATTCCTGCAATTTTCTATACTTATCTTCCTTATGCTTCACAAAGTACTGTCAGTGTTTGGGAAAATGGTTTTGTGAAACTTGGTAAATTGCTAGGTAAAATAGTTCCTTGGATAATGGTGTGTCTGACACTTTAAACATCTGAAAACTCTCCAAGTTATTAGATGTGGGGTAGAGGAGGTCAGATAATGTCTCTAGAGATGGCTCCTATTAGGGGAGCTTTGGGTGATATAAAGTATGAGGCAGGGGTGGAGGGAAATGGCAGGCTGCAACTGCAGAATTCTAAACAGACATTTAGGAGGAATTTCCAAACAAGAGGCACGGGACCTGCTGCTATCAGAGTGGAGGAAAGCAAATTGATTCTGCAAGGGAAAAATCTGGCCTTCGTGAGAAGACTTCTAATGATGCCCATATTCCACTTCTTAACATTTATTTTTTGGTTAAATTGCTTTGAAAGCTATAATTTTAGCAATTTTTGATTTGGGGACACTGAACTATCAATGTATAGATTTTACAAAATTATTAAATTCATTTGGATTGCAGTGACAGTTTTTTACATGTAATTCTTTAATTCACCTGGAATACAGGTACTTTCTCTTTTTTACATAAAATCTTTAACCACCAAGAACGAGTATTAGTAATTTTACTAATAGTAATAATCCCCCTGCCCCGCACCGAGTACCACTGATCAGCACCTGTTTTCTGCTCTGAATTGTACCAAGTCCTTTGACACACAGCAGACATCACTTGCTTTGAAATTCACAACACTCTGCAGATCTGGGAACTGAGCCTCAGAGAGGTTGATGTCATTTGCATCACAGACCAAAGCGTTACATCAGGCATGGTCCCTTTCCGAAGTTTTTGTTTGGCTCCATTACTCTGTCCGCCCAGTCTTGTACCTTATCATTTAAATAGCTGTGAAGTTTACCCTGCTAAGTCTATACAATCAAAATTAATCTATGGCTATTCTTACCCATACATCCTCCCAAAAGATTTTTAAAATAATGTTTATACTTTAATTATCCAAGTAATACATACTCATTATTGAATGCTTAGGGAGTACACATAAAAAGGAATAACAAAAAGGAAAGTCACTTATGAACTTGCCCATCCAGTGATGATCACTGTGACAGGATTTCCATGTTCATCCTGTGTGTTTATGATCTGTCTACCTCCATTAGAATACAATTCCATGAAGCAGGGGTTTTTCTCGTGATCGCTGTTGGACCTCTGGGGTCTATATAACAAGTTACACAGTCTGCTGCCCAGACCATAAGTTCAGGATCAAGGTGCTCACAACTCAGTCTTCTCAGAGAGTTGGCTTACAGATCAGCCCTTCTCTAGGGATAGCCTTCAGCCAAGGGGAACGCCTCTTTCAAGGTTACATCTCCTCCACAGAGGTAGCCCACATCAATGACCTGTAGGTTTGAGGGTATAAAGGCCCAGCCCTCTTGTCCCAACCTGGAATAACTCCAAAGGGACATTTCATTGCAGAGCTCCCTGCAAACTGCTGGGACCTATGAGTGACTGGATCACTGTTCACCTCCCTCTGCCCAGTCTTGCTTCCATAACTCCCCTACTGATGTTACTTCTGAGAATACTCCCAGTTACCTTCCTGAAGGTGAACTTTTGCTACACAGCCTGTTTCCAGTAACCATGAGCCAAGTTAATAGGCAACTATGCCAGACGTAGGGCCGGCTTTATAGTATTTGTTGAATGAGTCTATGCAAAACTTTTTAGGGGTACCTCCTTCATTCCTGGTGATTCTCACTCCTCAGCAATGAAGCAGAAGCTCCATCATGCCCCATGGAGTCAGAAGAAGCCAGCCATTCCTGTGCAGCCATCAACACGACTGCAGCTTCTTCCCATTACTGCCACCTCGACTTCTCATGATGTCCCAGGGGCCCCATTCTCTGCTTGTTAATGACAGTGACTAGGACAAGATCCCAACTTGGCTGCCAGTCCTGGGTAGCTCTGGAGCCAGCCGCCACTGTTCTCCCCAAATCCCGAGGCTTACTGTCACTGCTTGCTGAAGCCAGGGAATCTGCAGAGACCCCTATTCTGAGCCTGCATCCCTGGGCTCCACCCAGGTGCCAGTGGTCCAGGAGGGTGAGAAGGATGCTTCCACTTCAGTGTCTTACTCAGATAAGGGCACTCCATGATGGAAGCGGCCTGGGCTTTAAACATTCAGATCTTGGGTCCATTAACATTTCCACTTCTCCAGAGTATGACCCAACCAAGATGACTGTGTTGGGACAAACTGGACAAATCTGGAAACCAACACGTGCCCCAACTCTTGGTCCAGTTGTCACATACTCTTTGGATGAAATCTCCCTCTGGGTCTATCTGTGGTCAGGATACTGAGACACAGAACCTGAACCTGGGTATTCTTGACCAATTAATTTATTGAGGAATAGACACTAGTGGTAAAGAACCCACCTGCCAATGCAGGAGACACAAGAGATGTGAGTTCAATCCCTGGGTTGGGAGGATCCCCTGGAGAAGAAAATGGCAACCCACTCTAGTATTCTTCCCTGGAGAATCCCACGGACAGGAGCCTGGGGGGCTATAGTCCACAGGGTCACAAAGAATCGGACACAACTGAGTGACTGAGCGAGAGCACCCAGGACAAGGGAAGAAAGCACCACAGGGAAGGGGCAGGAGCTAAAAACATGGGGTCTCAGCTGAGTCAGCTTCAGCCTGATCCCACAGGGAGCTTTGGAACACAAGTTGTACCACACATTTCTGAAGAGCTGGAAGCTAATTTCTGTAAGTCGTTGTCATCGTTCTTTTTTGCAATAAGATACATCATTTGATACACTATAGAAAGTATGTCAATAGGATCTGACAGAATCCACATTATAGTGTAAGGGGCCAATATATCTGTTATCGAAATTTCCCCTTTTGTTCCCCCACAGAACATTTTCACTGCAACCTCTGAATCAAGAAATGAAGCTCCATTCAATTTCACAGACAATTAAGTGGGAAAAAAATTGATGGTTCAATATCCACAAAGCAATCAATGTGATAAACCACATTAACAAAATGAAGAATGAATATCAAATGATAATCTCAATAGATGCAGAAAAAGCTTTTGATAAAATTCAATGTTGATTTATGATAAAAAATCTTTTTAAAAAGTTGGTATATTGGGAACATTTCAACATAATAAAGGCCATTTATGACAAACCCAGCTAACATCATCCTTAAAGGTGAAAAAAAATGAAAGCTTTTCCTCTAAAAGCAGCAATAAGACAAACATGTCCACTCTCACCACTTATATTTAACATAGGGCTTCCCTGTTGGCTCAGTGGTAAAGAATTCAGGAGACACAGGTTCCATTTCTGGTCCAGGAAGATCCCAAATGCCACGGGACGACCGAGCCTGTGTACCACAACTGCTAAGCCTGTGCACCTAGAGGCCGTGCTCGGCAACAAGAGAAGTCACTGCAGTGAGAAGCCTGCACACCTCGACCAGAAAGTAGCCCCCACTTGACACAACTAGAAAAAAAGCTGGAGTAGCACAGTCAAAAATAAATATAATTATATTTAACATAGTATTGGAAGTCCTAACCATAGAAATCAGACAAAAAAAAATCATTCAAATTGGATGGGAAGAAATAAAGCTGTCACCATTTGCAGATGACATGATACCATATTTAGAAGTCTCTAAAATCTCCCCTCCCAGGTGAAATGAAATCTACACACAAGGGAAATGAAAACATGTGTCCACAGAAAATTCTGTACACAAATAGCAGCATTCACAACAGCATTACTAATAATGGCCAAAAAGTAGAAATGACACTAATCAACATCAACTAATGAGTGGCTAAATAAAATGTGATATATCCATAGAATGGAACATTATTCAGTATAAAAAGGACTGACGTATTGATAAATGCTAGAAAATGAACGAACTTTGGAAATATTATGCAAAATCAAAGAAGGAAATCACAAAAGACCACACATTGTTTATGATTCAATTTAAAGAAATGTCCAGAAGAGACAAATCTATAGACAGAAGTGGATTAGTGGTTGCCTAGAGTACATAAGAAGGCAATGCCACCCCACTCCAGTACTCTTGCCTGGAAAATCCCACGGACGGAGGAGCCTGGTAGGCTGCAGTCCATGGGGTCGCTGAGGGTCAGACACGACTGAGCGACTTCACTTTCACTTTTCACTTTCATGTATTGGAGAAGGAAATGGCAACCCACTCCAGTGTTCTTGCCTGGAGAATCCCAGGGACGGGGGAGCCTGGTGGGCTGCCGTCTATGGGGTTGCACAGAGTTGGACACAACTGAAGCGACTTAGCAGCAGCAGCAGAGTACATGAGTTTGTTTGGGGTTTGGGGTGGGAAAGTGACTCTAATGAGTAAGGGTTGATAATAAGTTTTCAAAACTAGACTGTGCTGATGGATGCCCAACTATGAACACACCAAAATGCACCAATTGTACGTGCATGCACAGGTCAATTCAATGGTGTGAATTATTACTCTCCACAAAGCTGTTTAAATAAAACCAGCACTATCTCCATACACACCCCAAGAGATAATCCACAAACAAATTAAAGACAAACTGTTAACACCCACAATTACAATGCCCAAACATTACACAAAGTCCCACCATCTAGAGGGTTGCAATAATATATTTTACGTCACTATGGATTCAGCAATCATGGCTGCCAACACAAGCATGTAGGGAGAAAAATAGCAACAGCAAATTCAGAAATATGTATCCATTTGACACTAAGACACCACCCTTATGGCAGAAAGTGAAGAGGAACTAAAAGGCCTCTTAATGAAAGTGAAGAGGAGAGTGAAAAAGTTGGCTTAAAGCTCAACATTCAGAAAACGAAGATCATGGCATCTGGTCCCATCACTTCATGGGAAATAGATGGGGAAACAGTGGAAACAGTGTCAGACTTTATTTTTGGGGGCTCCAAAATCACTGCAGATGGTGACTGCAGCCATGAAATTAAAAGACGTTTACTCCTTGGAAGGAAAGTTATGACCAACCTAGATAGCATTTTCAAAAGCAGAGACATTACTTTGCCAACAAAGGTCCGTCTAGTCAAGGCTATGGTTTTCCCACTGGTCATGTATGGACATGAGAGTTGGATTGTGAAGAAGGCCTGAGCACCGAAGAATTGATGCTTTTGAACTGTGGTGTTGGAGAAGACTCTTGAGAGTCCCTTGGACTGCAAGGAGATCCAACCAGTCCATTCTGAAGGAGATCAGCCCTGGGATTTCTTTGGAAGGAATGATGCTAAAGCTGAAACTCCAGTACTTGGGCCACCTCATGCGAAGAGTTGACTCATTGGAAAAGACTCTGATGCTGGGAGGGATTGGGGGCAGGAGGAGAAGGGGACGACAGAGGATGAGATGGCTGGATGGCATCACTGACTCGATGGACGTGAGTCTGAGTGAACTTCGGGAGTTGGTGATGGACAGGGAGGCCTGGTGTGCTGCGATTCACGGGGTCGCAAAGAGTCGGACACGACTGAGCAACTGAACTGAACTGAGTGTTGGTTTCAGTCCCTATTTTGGGTGTTGCCACATAGTTTTTGCATTTTTTTCCTCCAACCTTTACATCCATTGCCAAAATCAGGACATTTGACGTCTTCAGGAGGGGTTTATTGATAAATGAGAAGAGTCTCAGACACACTAGGACAGTTGATTTTTCATGCACAAGAGAGGAGGAAAAGGGTCCTTCCTTTCCTGTGTCATGTTCCATGTGAGGACATCAGACTGGACTATTTGAACCCCAGTGTCTTGCAGAGGTTTTATTCCTAACACATTAATATTTCATCTTTGTTGCCCTTATGAATGAAACATATTCTTTTATATTACATCTACTGTTTGTGTAAAGAAAGCCTGTTGACTTTATATATTAAATTTCTAACTACTTTACTGAATCTTCTTATTGTCTCTAATAGTTTTTCAGTTGATTTTTCTGGGTTATTCAAGGTTTATAATCATGGTATCAGGACATAACTATAATATTGCTTCCCTCCACCCATCCATTATTTTAATCCCTTACTTTTAAACCACTTTATTTGTAAAGGCTAAAACTTCCAGAAAATCCAAATGCTCAGTTCAGAAGGCACATTTTGTCACTTGTTTTAATGGCAATACTGCTGTTAAATACTTCATTATTAACCTGACGTTTTGATAGAGATGAGCATTTGGAGCAGATATCTATATATTTCTATTTTATCTTTTTTCAAATGAGTTTTTTAATCCATGAAATGAACATACAGCTTTTCTCCTTTGGGGTGAACTGTACTGAGGATTTCATAATTTTGAACGAGGATTTCATAATTTTGAACCACCTTTGACTTTATTGAACCTGGATTTTGCTGAGCCATGGTTCAAAATTTTGCTAACACAATGCTCAGTTCTAGTTACTGATTTTTCTTACAGTTTTTACATCAATATTCACGAATGAGCCTGGAGGTCTTCTCTGCGCTCTGATTTGAAAGCTGCTATTACTTTTGGCTTCGTTTTTTACCACGTGCTTGGAGACAGCTTATGTGTTGGATTTCTCTGTTCCTTGAACGTTTGAAATTATTTACCTGAGAAACCATCTGGGCCTGGTGATTAGAGAATGATGCATTTTCAACTTCTTCTCTGATTATTGGCCTGTTTAGAATTCTTGTCTCTTCTAAAGTAAATTTTGGTGATTTCTATATTTTCTAAACAATTAATCACTTCATCCATGTTTCAGTCTAATTTGCACCTAGGGTTGCCAGTCATTTTTTGAAACTCCTTTTAATTTCATCTATTTGTATGTTAGTTTCTCAGTTGTGTCTGACTCTTTGCTACCCCATAGACTGTAGCCTGCCAGGCTCCTCTGTTCATGGGATTTTCCAGGCAACAATACTGGAGGGGGCTGCCATGTCCTTCCCCAGAAGATCCTCTCGACCCAGGGAGACCTAGGTTTGATTCCCCCAACACTGCAAGTCTTTACCATTTGAGCCATCAGGGAAGCCCCAAGAACACTGTATAATTCTCCATTCTAATTTTTAATTGTATTTGTAATATAAGTGGTTTTGTCAAAGAAATTAAAACCAGATTTTTAATTTACTGATTCCTCTTTTTCTGCTTTGTAATTTATTAATTCCAGGTCTCCATTTATTACCCTTGATGGTTTTTCCTAACCTCCTGAATGCATTTTAAAATTTTTTATTTTATAGTTTCTAATATATATGTTTATGGCTTTATTTCCCAGGGAACCCAGCTTTGACTACCTTCCATTAATTTTGATACTCTGTATTTTATTATTGTTTATTTCTACCATCTGTGATTTCAAATTCAATTTTCTCATTGACCCAAAAACTGTCTAAAAAGAAAATTAAGAGCTTCCCCCCGTTATTGCACTACCAAATAACGTAATTACACTAATAAATATGATGCTGCTTATAGGTTTACAATAAATATTATTCATCATGCTAAATTAGTCAAGACCTGGCAGGAAGCAGATGGCACACTGAAAGGAATTTAACTAAACAGACGTGGACGAGGACACTAAGTATAGAAGCGTGAGCAGGGCTGAGGGAACAGACAAAAGATGCTGGAGGCACCCAGGACCTAGCAACGGTGGAAATCCATTACCACCCCTGGGCCTGAAGAGACAAGGGCAGGGGAAATATCGCTGCAGCCACAAAGGAACACCACCACCCCTGAGACTCCAGGAGCTGGGGAGGGATGCAGAGAATAATTATCCGACCCCTCTCTCTTCCAGGCTTCTGCCCACAGCCAACAGCCAAACACAGATGACCCAGCGGATACAGTCTGTAGAAGTCAACCTCAGAACAACAGCCTCAGGTGGGGTAGAAAAGGGAAGAGAAAAGAATAAAAAAAAAAAAAACTCTGAGAACAAAAACTGGGAATAACCAGCACCTCGAATAAATATCATTCTCCTCCTAGTCAAACACCAGAAACAGATATAAATTTCATTAACTCTGTGATCCGCTGGTGAATTCTATTTATTGTTTATCTGATTTCAAAGCATCCTTGAATTCCGAGAACCCTTGACATATTCTTTTCACTATATTTTTCAGTTGCTGTAATCATTTATTAAGAATTTTTACATCTATGCTCATAAATGAGATTGGCCTGTGATTTTCTTTTTTGAATGGTAATCAGGGTTATGGTTCTCTTGCGAAATGAATCGGAGGCTCTTTTCCCACTTTTTAGTTCTGCAATAATTTATATAACAAAAGAATAATGCATTTCTTACAAGTTAAAAAAGTTATTCAATCGTATTCCTGCTAGGAACTGGTGGTTTTCTTTCAGGTAATTCTTGGATAAGTTTTAGAGTTTTCCAAAACTATTAGTTTGTATAGATTTTATGCTTTTTGAGTCCATTTGGGCCATTTACACTTTTCTTAACAATGGCTGCCTTCCTGGAGGTTTCTACTGCTCAGTCATTTCAGTCGTGTCCTACTCTGTGCAACCCCATAGATTGTACTCCACCAGGTTCCTCTGTTCATGGGATTTCCCAGGCAAGAATACTGGAGTGGGTTGTCATTTCCTTCTCCAGGGGATCTTCCCAACCCAGGGATCAAACTCAGGTCTCCGGCATTGCAGACAGGTTCTTTACCACTGAGCCACCGGGGAATGGTTTGCTCCAAATAAGCCCATTTTTCCCCAAACTTGGAGTTAAGTAGTCCCAGTAAAGGGCTTCTGCATCTCCCAGGGCAGCCCACGGCGTTGTCATGGCTGCAGCACAGCAAGATTGCCAAAGGTAAGTTAAATAAAAACAAGTTAAAACTCACAGGAGGGGTTTTAATCTTGAGACAGGATCAGTCAGGTTTCTCCACAGCTGTTGACAAAGGCCGCACCCCGTGGAGCTGACCACAGGAGGACGAGCTTAAGGTGACCTTCCATCCAGATGATTCACTGCGCGGCTGGGTGACCTCAGCACCGGCCCACTCTGGAATGTGACCTCTCAGAACCATGGCTCTGATTTAGCCTCCTGCTTAGCAAAGGCGACAAGCAAGTGGGTGAGAGGAAAAAGAAGGGGAGGGAGGGAGCCCAGCTCTAATGACAACGTGCCTTCCCTACGGTGCTTTCCTCCTGGTCCTGACTCGGCCACTGTGGATGTCTCATTGTGACGAACCCTGCTGGGGTTCAGTTGCCTGATCAGTGAATTGAGAAGCTCTGAGGCCTTCACAGATTTATGATTCTACTAACAGATCCCCCCAGGAGTAAGCATAATACAAACAGTTTCATGCCTCACTTCCAGCTCTCTCTAATAAAAAAAGGATGCTTCTCCCTAAGGAACGGTGTCTGAGATCTGCTTCAAGAAGGACCAGAGGGTGCTGCTGCTCCCCCTATACCTCTCCCCTCCAGCCTAACCTTCTTGGGCTCAAAGTTCTCCCATGTTGGGTTCTAGGCATCAACAGCCTGAGTGACAACACTGTCCTGGACAAATAACCTTTGGAGTAACTGACACCTTCGGATGCACTGAGGCATCCAGTTGGCAAGGTTCCTGGGCAGCAGCAGAAGAGCTGATGGGGATGGTGAGGGCCAATGCTGGGATGCTGCTGGGGCGGCGGGGGCGGGGGCAGCCTGGAATGACAACCACAATCGCACGAGATGGATGGGAAGGGGCGCTACTGGCAGACAGGGGACAACTTGGTGGCTTCGGGGCCACTAAAGGTGGAAGGGGACTGCAGCACATATTAGCCTACAAGGGTCTGAGGAAGAAAGGGCCTCAAAGACTCTGGCAATTTAGTATCTTCGGAAGCCAACCCAGCTGGGTGTCCACCCCAGTACTGTCACTCAGTACTGAGCTACTAAACCTCTCACTCTCTTTCTCCATCTACAAAATGAGAATAATGATGCCTATCTTTATGGCTGATAGGAGTTAGATGAGATGATACATAAAAAGTACTTAAGCGTGGTGACTGATGGGAGTCACAATTCAACCCAAATATTATTATAATAACTCTCAGTTTTGCCACCATCATTCTCCAGAGGCCAACTTTAATTTATTACAAGCACCTTTGTGCTCCTGCTAAGAACCACGCTGGTCACTGCTGGATTACAAGGCAGACTGTGGTGTATTCTCTGCCCTCTGATAGCTTCCAATCCAGTGGATTGGAGAGATTTGTGCTCAATCAAGTAAAGGACAGAGCAAAACAAGCATGAGAACCACACAGAGGTGCCCCAGCACACTGTGGGGCATGTAGGAAGAAGCCATGGGCTTTAGGGTGGCAGTGGAGAGTGTGCTGAGGAAGGATCCTTGCATATGAGTTAGGCAGTAGAATCTGACAAGGTCCTCTAGCCCAACACCCTCGCTATGCAGTTAAGGACCCAGGCAGGTCAAAAACTCCAGGCTTGGGGACTTCCCTGATGGTCCAGTGATCAAGACTTCTCACTCTCACTGCCAAGGGCTTGGATTCAATATCTGGTTGGGGAACTAAGCTCCCAAAAGCTGCATGGTGTGACCAAAAAAAATTAAATACAAACTCCAGGGTTAGAAATCACTTAGACACTGAGCCCAGACCATGTGCCAGTCATTGTCAAGACTGATTTTTCAAACCTCTCAACAACCCTGGGAGATGGGCATTTTTGCATCACTCTTGTACAGAAGAAACTGAGGCATGGAGAAGTGAAGCAACCTGTCCAATGTCACAAAGACTGCAGGTGGTAGGAAAAGATTTGATCCATGCTAAATGAACCATGTGTTGGAGAACTCTTGAGAGTCCCTTGGACTACAAGGAGATCCAACCAGTCCATCCTAAAGCCGATCAGTCCTGAATATTCATCGGAAGGACTGATGCTGAAGTTGAAGCTCCAATACTTTGGCCACTTGAGAAAAAGAGCTGACTTATTTGAAAAGACGCTGATGCTAGGAGAGATTGAGAGCAGGAGGAGAAGGGGATGGCAGAGGATGAGATGGTTGGATGGCATCACCGACTTGAGGGACATGAGTTTGAGTAAACTCCAGGAGTTGGTGATGGACAGGGAGGCCTGGCGTGCTACGGTTCATGGGGTCGCAAAGAGTCAGACATGACTGAGTGACTGAACTGATATGTGGAATCTCTTTTTGTAAAAGGGTACAGATGAACTTATCTACAAAACAGAAATAGAGTTTCAGATATAGAAAGTACACTTGTGGTTGCCATGAGATATGGGGGGGGGCAGATAAATTGAGAATTCGGGATTGACATATACACACTACTATATATTTATAAAATAGATAACTAATAACAACCTAATGCATAGCACAGGGAATTCCACTTGATGCTCTGTAACGGCCTATGTGGGAAAATTAAAAGAGTGGCTATATGTATATTTATAACTGGTTCATTTAGTTACATACCTGAAAGCAACATATTATAAATCAACTATACGCCAATAAAATTTTTTTAAAAAGAAAATATACGTGCACCCCAATGTTCACTGCAGCACTGTTCACAATAGCCAAGACCTAAATGTCCATCAGCAGAATGAATAAAGATGTGGTAAATGTATTAGTGGAATATTGCTCAGCCTTAAAGAAAGAATGCCATTTGTAGCAACATGGGTGGACCTAGAGATTATCCTGCTGCTGCTAAGTCGCTTCAGTCGTGTCCGACTCTGTGGGACCCCATAGACGGCAGCCCACCAGGCTCCCCCGTCCCTGGGATTCTCCAGGCAAGAACACTGGAGCGGGTTGCCATTTCCTTCTCCAATGCATGAAAGTGAAAAGTGAAAGTGAAGTCACTCAGTCGTGTCCGACTCCTAGCGACCCCATGGACTGCAGCCCACCAGGCTCCTCCATCCATGGGATTTTCCAGGCAAGAGTACTGGAGTGGGGTGCCACTGCCTTCTCCATAAGTGAAGCAAAAGACAGATAAGTATCAAATGACCGGGTCCACTCATATGGAAGCTAATTTTTTCTGAATGATACAAATGACCTTATTTGCAAAATAGAAACAAACCTACAGATATCAAAAACAAACTTACTTGGTTACCAAAGGGGAAATATGGAGGGATAAATCAGGAGTTTGGGATTAACATACACACACTATTCTATATAATAAGATAGATAACTAACAAGGACCTACTGTACAGCACAGGGAACTCTAGTCAATATTCTGATGACATATATGAGAAAAGAATCTGGAAATGAATGAATATATGTGCATGTATAACAATCACTTTGCTGTACACTTGAAACTAGCACAGCATTGTAAATCAACTCTACTCTCAATAAATTTTTTTTTTTAATAAATAAATCTCAACTCTAAACCCACTCCTCATTTTAGGTTCTCTAGCTCTGCCAGTGCTTCCTCCACTGCTGGTCAGAAGACCAGGAGGCATCAAAAACTCATCTTTCTCCCTTGTTCCTTTGTCAAGTCTATTTTTTAGATATCTAACATTTTTAAAAATTTGACATTGTCTCCTGTGTTAGTCCAGGTTCTCCAAGAAGCAGACGCCAAGCATGTGTAAACATGCAAAGATTCTGATTAGGGAAATGCCTATAAGAAAGCATGTGGAGGATGCCAGCAAGGCAGGAAGATCCATCAGCTCACGATGCAGTGTGACCCTGGGCAAGCAGGAGGGGAGGAAGGCTGGGCAGACGTGTCCTTACTGCTGTGTAGTGTAAGGAAGTTTGCACAAAGCCATCCGGGAGCTCTGGAGCCAAAACCAGCCATCAGAGGAGTCCATGGTCTCCTGGGAATATTCCTGAATCGGTATTACTGGCACCCTCCATAACTGGCGGAGAGCAGCCCACGGGAAGCATGGCTTTGACAGAGCATGCTGCTGGATTGCCCAGCACGAGCGCAGAGCCCGTGGTCAATTATGGTCCCCATCACAGGAGATCTGTGAGGCTGGACGCATGATCACCACCGTGTGAGGCTAGACTTCTGGCTCCTCACCAACCTTACCACGCCTGGTCCAGTTCAGACCCTTCTAGAGGACTGCAGCAGAACCCCCAACTGGTCTTCCTGCTGCTGATCTTTATCCCCTTAAATGTTTTTGCACACCACAGTGAGAAAGACCTTTCTAAAACAAATCTAACATGTCAGTCCTCTGATTAGAGCCTTCAATAATGATTTTACCAATTCCCTTGAAATCTATAAATGGAGCTCTTGTTTTGCATAAGAGATTGATTGAATGTTTAATCAAACAAGATATCCTTGAACTAGTCACCCATGCATTATTTCAGCACTCAGCCTCTGGGTGAGGTAAGACCCTATGGAGACTAAAAATACAATTTAGCCGAGACACTTAAGCATTATCTCTACTGAAAGTCAATAAATCTGTTGATCTTGTTGGGGAATTAAAACTTTTGTAAAATGTGACTTTGCTAAGCTTATCAACAGAAGATTATCACAGGAAAACACAAACTCAAGAAATGATACTCTGAGTTCTTCATTTGGAATTTCCTGGATGTTGGGATTTTTCCAATACTTAATGGACACCCTGCCATCTAGGACTCAGGGGTGGTACTATCTTTTGGAAACTGTATTAACTAACTATGAGGTAAACCAATCATCAGCTGTGGAAAGACTGGAAGAAGTTATTGCCACAAAACAGGAGAATCACAGTGTGGCTTCCTAGGAATACAATGTAAACATTGGCTTTCATCTCAGTAATTAAAAATGTCTGTAACTCCTGGGACAACTGGACCATTACAGGCAGCCTTGATCACTAGCTTTTATCTAAGGATGAGACCACAATTTTTATTTTTACTCGCACCAATGTAATGCTAAAAAGCTTTGATGTAGCAATATACCTAGAGGAGAAATACCTAATAGGAAAATCGAAATACCACTGAACACTGTCAGGGTGATCAGTTAATTGTGTGAAACCTGAAATTGGTTCATAATGTAAACTGAATATTACTTCTAATACAAAGCAGTCTGAATCATTCCTGAGAATCAGGACCTGTTCATATCTGCCTGAGAAGCACCACTGTTTTTCCAAAGACACTCATCGGTTGCATTTAGTTATTATGTGAGCAGGCCTTCTAGGAATTAACCTCATGAGAGTTTGAAAAACTCCTAGGCTTGATGGCTAAGTATTAATACCAGTATTGCCAGCATGCACAAAAAAATCATACACTAGCAAACTATGATACTGGCTTCTAATGTCTTCCATGATCAAGAACTCATAACAATCATTGCATGTAAATGGTTCCTTGATTGTGGTAGCCTCTTTTTCTAAATGCCTCCAAGCAGCTGAAGAGTGAGGGTGAGAGGACCAACACTCAAAATCCTCCAATCTTTGACCACGTGCCTGCACCTCTGGCAGGTTCCTGGGAAAGAGACAGGAAGAAGCCAGGGCCAGGGGAACACTATGCTCTTGCTTTAGCCCCAGAACTGCACAGGAAGAGCCCAGCCTTGGTTGTTCCACGGCACCACAGGAGGTGACAGATGACCTTGTGACTCTGGTCAACAACTACACTAAAAAATGTAATGGCTATATGCCCTAACTTGGCTGGGCCATGGTACCCAGATGGTTGGTCAAGCATTATTCTGGATGTTTCTGTGAGGGTGTTTTTGGATGACAGTAACATTTTTATTGGTTGGTTGAGTAAAGCAGATTGACCTCCAAAATGTGGGTGGGCCTCATCCAATTAGCTGAAGATCTGAGTAGAACAAAAGACTGACCTCCCCTGAGCAATAAGGAATTCTGTATGTGTATCTACATATATATGTTTTATATATATATATGAAAATTGGAATGCCACTGATCATTGTTTTATATATATATATTATTTTATATATAAATCATTGTTTTATACATATATATATTTATGTATAAAACAATCATTGGAAAAGACCCTGATGCTGGGAAAGATTGAAGGCAGGAGGAGAAGGGGACAACAGAGGATGAGATGGTTGGATGGTATACCAACTCAATGGACATGAGTTTGAGCAAGCTCCAGGAGATGGTGATGGACAGAGAAGCCTGGCACGCTCCAGTCCATGGGGTTGCAAAGAGTCAGGCACGATTGAGCAACTGAACAACAAATCTAAAACAATCATATAGACAGATATAGATCCTGTTGGTTCTGTTTCTTTGGAGAACCCCAATACACAGGCCAGGAGGGTTCCTTGAACTTTCTCTTACTTGCCGTTGGGAAGGAGAAAGAAAGACAAACCCAGGAAAAACTGACCACAGAGTGGGTGTCTGCCTCTCACTAGGGACGGCAGTCCATCTGCCCAAGCTCACACACTGACAGTCTCCCAGGGCAGAAGGAACCCCCCAGAGAGGCCTGCGACAGTGAAGTATGAGCTCCCAGTGTCAGAGCCTGTTGCACAGTAGACCCACATCGCATGAATGCCCGGAGTCACCAAGATGCCCTCTGCTGGATGTTTGCCACTTGAGCCTTTCCGTCTCATCTCTGCCTGTCCACACTAGCCCCAGAAAGCTGATTTGTGAGCCACATCAACAGACTCTCTCACCTCCAGGCCTCCAGTTGGGTTCAGCCTCTCCCCCAAACATCACTGCTCTCATTTGCATCCCTCCCCTGAGGCCTCCTTTAGCATTGCCAGATATAACAAAATAAAACTACAGATGCTCAGGTTAAGTTGAATTTCAGAGAAATAACAATTTTTTTTAGTATAAGTAGGTGTCATTCTGGAGAAGGAAATGGCAACCCACTCCAGTACTCTTGCCTGGAAAATCCCATGGACAGAGAAGCCTGGTAGGCTACAGTCCATGGGGTCACAAAGAGTCGGACATGACTGAGGTGTCATTAGTCATTGCTTATTAAAAAAATTCAAATTTAACTGGGCATCCTCTATTTTAATATTTTAACTGGCAACTCTAGCCTTCACCATCAACTAGGAAAATATCTTAGGAATTTTAGTGAACTTCAGCTGATCCCTGAAATAAACAAGGTTAATGACAGACTCTGAATCTTAACACTCATGATGTAGATATGGTCCTAATTTGCAGGATTGTTCTCTAAATTGTATACATGTGTGTGTGTGTGTGTGTGTGTGTGTGTGTGTAGATATGTGCATATACATTGAGAGAGAAAAGGGAAGAATGTGAATAAACATGACAGAAGGAGAAAATAGTGGGACATAAGCGTGGAAAGGAAGGACAGAGCTGGTTATTCAAGAACTTAAATCCAGTAATGACAACCTGGGCCTATCCACTCTCTATGACTTTCTCAAACTGTGGGATACACAGTAAGAGTTCTGACCCTCCTCTGCATTATCCAGATTTTCTTACTTATCTTTTATGATTGATTCCAATGAAGTTGGCTCTCCAAGTTTGCTTTGTCTTAAAAAAAAAAAAAAAAATCTCCTGAGAGTTATATCAAAGGATAAAATTGGACTCTAGGAACCCTGCTGGTCCTACTAACTTCAAGCCGCCTTTGGATATCATTTCATGTTCAATTTGTAGAACAGAATCTTGATAATAAGATGAGATGAAAAGACTCAATTTAATTCCCCTTTTCTTGTATTTTTCTTGCAAAGACAGAAAGAAAGAAAGAATAAGAAAGTGAGGATAAGGAGCTTTGATAGCTCAAATTAAGTGTGCTGGAAAAAGCTGAAAAGTTGTGGCTCTAGTAATCTATAGTGAAAAAATAGAAACATTATGTGATCACCAAAAAAGTTATTATTTTTCACAGCCTCCAGCGATTATAATTCACTGGATACTTAATAAGCTTTTATTGTTCTGGGAGATACTCCAAGGCTTGCTCTAGGATTTCAAAAAGAAAAGTTTGCCACAGGTCTAGAAAGTGTTTGATGAAGTATAATTTGCAAGTGCCTTTTCAGCAACATGGTGGGGTGAAGCAGGAAGGGGGGGCTTCTTTCTTAAGATGATAGAAATTGAGATCATTTTTTTTTTTTTTTGAAGGATGAGAAGTGATACAGAGCTCCTTTGAGAAGATATACACATTGTAATGACTCTAGGAGCTGAAACTTTTGAGATAAGTATCAGAGCAAGAAAGTAACAGTAAATGTGAAGGCGAGAAGGAAAAAAGAGGAGGAGGAGGAGGAGGATGAAATGGGACATGAGCTAAAAGGAAAACAATAAAGGAAAAGTCTAGGATAGAAATTCCTATACCATAGTCTTTAAGCAATTTCTATTCATTTGTGTGTTAGGGAAGCAATTCAAAATAACACAAATACATTCTTTTTTTTTCTCCCTAATTCAATTGTTACAGTACAAATATTTATCAGTGGATAGCAAATTAAAATCTTCCTTAAAACCCCCCCTCCAAAAATCTTTCTGCCCCCCAAAAAATCTTTCTGCTCTAAATGAATTTATCCAGTACAGTAGTGGTTCCATTATTCCTTAAGAGTCTTAATAAATTCACCATATTGGATCCGCCTTGTTAGGATGAAAGATCCCAAAGTCATGAAAGAAACAGATATGAATAGGTGGGCCCCACAAAATTTCTAAGATGCAAGTGTTAATCAGCAAAATGTCATTTAGGTGTGATCTCTAGATGCAGAACCTGAAACAGAAATGCAAAAGGCAGATGATTTACTGAAGGCAGGTCTTGGGAGAAGGATGATGGAGGGAGCAGGAGGAAGCAAGGAGGAAGCTAAGCTTGGGTGTGGTCCCCGCTGGAGACAAGCCTCAGCCTGATCTCCTGGGCTGTTCCTGAGGCTAAACTGCAGCATAACTTTAGTCCCAGTTTAAAGCCCGGAGCTGACCTTCTGTCCCCGTGTATCAGTTACAGGCTGCCTCTCAAGATAAGATGTGTAACCTCAGGCTCAGACAAGGGCAATCCTCTGGAGGAGGAAAAAGACAGTGAGCCATCAACAGCCCACACTCACAGCAGCTGGGAGCTGGGTGCACCTGCAGGTAAAGGGCATCGGGGGTGGGGGGGTGCCTAACTCCAGCTGTGGGCAGGATTTGAGTCTTCTTCCCTGGGAGTTCCCCAGCCCCAAGCAAAATCAGACGGTCGAGATGGGGTCACACAACTCTGTATGCCAGAAGCATCCAGGTAGCCAACCCAGCCAGGATGCTAAGTGACACGTTCTCAGCTCGACTTTTTGGCTGTCCATCCCTTCCTAGAGTCACAATTGACATAGTCCCGGCCACTGACTCTTGTGATTTACCGTCAACTCCCAGCCCTCTCTACCATCTCAATACTGGCTTAGTGGCTCTTGGCTACCAGTTTACCCCAAGGTGGGCACTCTGTCTCGGTGAATCTTCATCCCTGCTGAGATTTGATCTGAGAGACTACAGGAGGCTCTAGGCTTAGGAAAGACATGGGGCACTGGAGCCTGAAGGACTTCAGAGACTCATGTAGTCCTCATGCAGGCCACAGGGTCCATGTTGGGGAAGGACCTGGCCACATGACTGATCTAGTCTCTCACCATAGAGCCCTAAAGTTTTTTTAATACAAGCACTAACCAGCTTAGATGTTCACTCCCGGTCCAAGTACCTCTGGTCAGAGTTTTAAAGTACATAGGTCACTCTCTTAGAGGCAGGGACTGCAGATAGAGCATGCAATGAGCATCCATTCGTCTGGTCCAAAGACAGCTTATCAACTGGCTGGCCAAGAACCAATCAGATTTTCCCCCTCAAAAATGTAAAATGGGATGCTGCTGCTGCTGTTCAGTCGTGTCTAACTTTTTGCGACCCCAGGGACCATAGCCCTCCAGGCTCCTCTGTCCATGGGATTTCCCAGGCAAGAATACTGGAGTGAGTTGCCATTTCCTTCTCCAGGGGATCTTCCTGACTCAGGGATTGAACCTGCGTCTCCTGCCCTGGCAGGTGGATTCTGTGCTACTGAGCCACTGAGTCCTTGCCAAGACTGGCATTTTGGTAAGGTTTTTTGTTTTTGCCACATTCCACAGCTTGCAGGATCTTAGATCCCCAAGCAGGGATCAAACTCGGGCCCAAGGCAGTGGAAGCACGGAGTCCCAAACCACCGGACCATCAGGAAATTCCCTTAGTAAGGTACTTGAAATTCTGCTGCGTCCAAATGACAATTAACTAGCTTCTCAGTTTCAAAAATCTAGCCTGCCTGTGAACTGGGTGAGAAATGGTAGAATTTGTCTAAGGAGCTCGACAATTTAATGCATTTTGCCATGGAGATTACAGCGTGGGGACAGGGGCTGGCTTAGGGGGGAAATGAGTGCTCATTGAGCATTCTGCTCAGGTCACTGCCCATTATCCAGGGGGTGGATGATCCAGTTTGGGGATTTTCCATGCCTCTGGCTTCTCCTCCCTTCTACTGTCTGCCCTTTGGCCACATTACAGATCAAATTAGAATGTCTTTGAGAGGATAGAAGGGGAAGGGACAGGTAGAATTCAAATTGGTCAATTTTGCAGCTTGTTCGCAGTTTTAATGCATGAGATCAAAACCAGAGGCTAACGTGGGGTTTTGGATTATCAGTGGATTATATTGAATCTATAACAGACCTCCCCTCCATTCCTAGAGAAAATTGGAGTCTGATGAGGATTCACTGTATTTCACATGGATGCCAGGGCTCAGCACCCAGAGGCTTGTGCAGAATCCCAAACACGAGTGTGTTAGAAGTTTTGAGCTGGAAGGGGCCTGAGAGATGATCCAGCCTTGGAAAATTGAGGCCCTGAGATCTGAAGCGAAGTGTCCAAAGTCAAAACTACGAGATGACTGCCGGTGGCTAGTGGACAGCTTGAGAGGGGAGTTGAAACTGGTTAATTCAAAAATTACATATCTGTGGCAGGTTGATACGTGACATATTAATTAAATGTGCCCTTTTTTGATCCCCTGTGGCTTCTTGTTGGGACTCTCCACCAACTGGGAACTAAAATCAAAATCATCCATTGAGGCACAGATGCCTCCAGCACTGGCAATAGAACCCCAGACCCCAAAGGACACAGCTCTAAGGATGTGGGGGCCATCTGGCTGGTTGGGGGGTGTCCCCTTCCTCCCTCACTGCTCCATGTACCTCCCTCCTGAAGCTGTGTGCTTGGTCAAAGAGGACAACCTTCCCAAGAGAAGAGAATCGGTCTCCAGTCAAGGGTGTATGAGCAGCGGCGCTCCCTGGCTAGAAGCTACAAACTAGAACACGGCTCTGAGACGGAGACTGGACAGATGGGTGCAAACGGGTGTCAGGGGGCAAAGATCAGATTTTCCTTCTGCCTGACTGGAGGAGAGCAGAGCTTAAAGATGAGAATGAGAATCCACGTGTTTCACTGCACACACACACATCATCAGCATTATCCTCATCATCACCTTCTCCACCATCACCCTTCACCACCATCATCTTCGGAGAGAAGAGAAATAGAAACAGGCTCTTCGGGAGGTCTGGGGAGAGCTGAGAGAGAGAAGAAAGACCTTTTGCTTTCCTTCTGGGGATTCCCCAAGGTGGCGATTTCACCCAGGTACCTCGCTGGAGCCAGCAGGGTGTAAGGGGAGCTGGTACAGAGGAAAGGGGAGAGGTGGACAGCATTCTCCACGGCCACGGCATCGTGAGGAGGCTCCAATGTTTCCAACAACCCACCACCATGGAAAGAGCCACACACTGCCTTGGGAACTGCCAGGTGAAGGAGGTAATTCAAGGTGACACACCTAATGGGAGCAAACAGTTTATGTATTGAGGGTCAAAGGGAGGCATGACTGATTTGGTTCCAGGGGAGCCTTTTGGAGATCAGACCACCCACAGGCCACCCCCAGCGTATGAATGACATGAGCAACATGCCTCAGCTAGGCTGTCAGCATCCTGTCTCCTTGTATGGGGGAAGCCACCCTCGCCCCCCAGGCAGCAGCCAAAGCAGTGGGTGCTCCCTCCTCACCCACGCGGGTCCCTGCAGATCATCACTCACTCATGGACTGCTCCCAAAGCCCAGCAGTTTAGGAGAACCAGGAGGAGAGGCACAAAGTCCCACCCTGGCACTCTGGGCTGCACCCGGCGCACTGTAAGCTGTACATCCTGAACTGACCCCAGGAATGCCTGGAATCACGATGCTGACCTGGATGCAGCTTCCTGCCATCCAGGGGGGCTGGAGTTTATCATTCCATGGAGGAAAAGAAAAGGTTCCTTTGCTGTACTTGGGGTCTAGAGGGCTGTCTGGACTGTGAAGTCCACTATCCGAAACATTCGCCGTTGAAGGGGTGGCTGTCCTTCGTCTCCTGAAAGCAAAGGGAGCGCATGTGGCCTCAGACTGTGGCTGAAGAGACCGCTGAAACCACCCAGCAGGCCTCCAAGGACAAACTGGCGAAAGGAATGGGCACCCAGTGAGCAGCCGTGATGCCCACCTCAGCGGTCAGTGCCTGCACCATCCTCAGCACCCCTCCTTGGAAGGTCGCCACGAGGAGGAAGTGCTAGAAAAACAGCTGGCATGTACCAGCATGGGCACTTCCATTAGATCTCTGAGACGCCAAAGCCCTTTCCTCCTAAGCCAGGGGCCTCCCAGAGACGGTTAATTAGAGAAGCTGAGAACCATGCTCAACCCCTGGCCTCACCCCCACCCCCATAACTGCCCTCCCACCAGGCACCGAAAGAGCAGGACCGTCAGCAGCTGCACACACTAACACAGCCCTGCCTAGGAACAGGGAACCCGAGGGACACAGTGACGGCCTCTGGAGGGGTGACAACTGAGTTATCATGGGAGTCCCTTGTCCCCTCAAATGCCCACCCTCCCCTTGAACCATGCACGAGCCCCCCAGAGGGGCTGGATTGTGTCTTCTCCTTGACACATCACATCAGCCCCTTGGGAGGACAACGTGCTGAGCGTGGCAGTGTTGACACAGCAGTCGCTGGACACGTCCCAGGGAAAGCAGGCCCCAGCACGTGAGAGGAATTTTCTCCCAACCGCGCGGTTTCCAATGTGTCAGAAAAACAAACGTGGAGAAGTCGGTCTGGCTTGTGTGCCTATGCACACCCCTCTTCCGGAGCTGAAAATGCAAGCTGGCCGGAGCCCCCTCTTGCTTTTAAAACAAATAAACAGAATCAGACCTTGCCTCCTTGAGTCTGGTTCTTTGAAACCTGAAGCGTGGACAATGGGGGCTCTTTCAAGCGGCAGCCCCCGGGGCCATGTGACCGGGCCTGGAGGAGGCTGGTGGGGGCTGCCTCTGCTCTGAGCTGCCAGCCCTCCCCTCGGCCGGCCTGCCTCCAGGCCCTTGGCTTGTCCTCTACCACCCAAACGTCTGAGTTCTTGTTCCCAAAATAGCTGTGCGGAGGAAACCGCTGAGACTCAGGGCTTGGGCAGTGAGCGATCCTCCGGCCGGCAGGAGTGCCAGGAACAGGCAGGGCCTTGGGGGAGGGCACAGGGGGCAGCGAGGGCCCATCACTCCTGCAATTCACTAGTCAGGGTTGCAGTTCACCAGCTGGGGGGACGCCAGGAGGGCCCTGAGCACCCGTTCCCCGAGCTCTGCCCACCAGGACTTCTGTTTTCCCCATAGGAGCAAGGCGAGGCAACAGCCAAGCCTAAAGCCCTTCTCTGCTTTCCCATCCTGCAGGAAGGAAATCCTCCTTTCTCTCTGTGGCAAAGGCAAGCATCCTACTGCTCCCCACCTCCCACCTTTCCAGAAAATGATGCCATAGAGGCCCCCTTTGTCTGTGGCAAAAGAGAAGGTTGTCTGCGCCTTCTGGGCTGGGAGTGAGGAGGAGGAGGAGGAGATGGGCTTAAGTCAGAGTCCTGCAAGGGGTGCAGTCTTGGCGCCCCTGTGCTAGAACTCAGGCAAGGGGACTACTCCTCTCATTTCCATTCACGGAATGAGGAGCGGGTATCACCCAGTTCTCTAAGGCAGGGGTTCCCAGCCCCAGGGGCACACTGAGATGCCCTGAGGACCTCTTAATAACGCCTTACCTGAACCACCTCCTGACCAAGGAAAGGAGCAGCTCTGGGAAGTGGGACCAGTAAGTGGGTATTTTGGGAAATTCCCCTGGTGTGCAGCCAAGTTTGAAAACCACCAGTTTTGCAGTCCTTCTCAAACTCTAATATCCTGGGATCTTGTTAAAAATCTAAGTCCGAAGTTCAGCAGTTGAGGGCTGGGCCTGAATTTCTGGAGGTCAAACAAGGAATGCTGACACCACTGGTCCGTGGAACACACTTTGCACACTTTGAGTGGCCAAGCTCCAGGAGACCTTAAGAGTCTCTAATAACACCCTGTACTTCTTCCTGATTTGATGGGAGCAATAAAGAGAGGAGATGAGAGATCAGATTTCTATGTCTGGAAGGGACTGCTAGGCTAGAAGCCATGTCCATGCATCTGGAAATTCTCTTCAACGGAGGAGAGATTTGACAGAGGAACCAGTACTGACTTCAGGGTGGAGTGCAACAGGAAGGCCAACCTCAGCCTACAAAGCCTGGATGAGAAGGACCACTGCCCACAAGCCAGCTCCACACCTGGGGCTCACGGTGGCGGCACCTATCTTAATGCTGGCAGAACTGAGCGACACAAAGCCCCATTTGGGATTGTCAGAAGCCATCCAGCTCGACAGGGTGACGGGATCCCAGTTTGGTTAAGCAAAGAGAAGGATGAACATTTACTTGTCTCCGGTGGGCGGCGGGGTGCGGCGGGTAGGGGGTGGTCCGAGCATCTGAAGTAGAGCTGACATGCTCTGCCTACAATAGGGAAAGCCTTTTTGCTGCCTCTTCTTTTTCTGTTTCAGAGTCAGTCATTGTCTTAGAGAATAAGAGTAGCATCAGCATCTCATCATTACAGGTTTCTCAAGGTTATACAGATACAGCACACACAGTCTTTGAGCCACGATAGCCAAGCATTCCCTACTTCAACACGCAGGTCAGACGACATGAGCAAGACAAGGTCAAGTGTTGATACAGTGGGATTTGCACCCATTACTCTCCCCAAAGCTTTCTCATTGATAAGATGGGAGGAACGAAGCAACCTACCTCACTGGATTATTGTGAAAATTAAATGTTTACGCAGTATGTGTAGGGCTCGTAGCACAATACTTGGTGCATAGTAAATGCTCAATAAGTGCTAGTTGCTATTATAATTATCATAATAGTACACAAGACTGCTGGGAGAAACATCAATAACCTCAGATATGCAGATGACACCACCCCGTGGCAGAAAGTGAAGAGGAACTAAAGAGCCTCTTGATGAAAGTGAAAGAGGAGGGTGAAAAAGTTGGCTTAAAACTCAACATTCAGAAAACTAAGATCATGGCATCCAGTCCCATCACTTCATGGCAAATAGATGGGGAAACGATGAGAGACTTTATTTTTGGGGGCTCCAAGTCACTGCAGATGGTGACTGCAGCCATGAAATTAAAAGACACTTGCTCCTTGGAAGGAAAGTTATGACCAACCTAGACAGCATATTAAAAAGCAGAGACATTACTTTGCCAACAAAGGTCCATCTAGTCAAAGCTATGGTTTTTCCAGTGGTCATGTATGGATGTGAGAGTTGGACTATAAAGAAAGCTGAGTGCTGAAGAATTGATGGTTTTGAACTGTGGTGTTGGAGAAGACTCTTGAGAGTCCCCTGGACTGCAAGGAGATCAAACCAGTCAATCCTAAAGGACATGAGTCCTGAATATTCATTGGAAGGACTGATGTTGAAGCTGAAACTTCAATATTTTGGCCACCTGATGCGAAGAGCTGACTCATTGGAAAAGACCCTGATGCTGGGAAAGATTGAAGATGGGAGGAGAAGGGGACAACAGAAGATGAGATGGTTAGATGGTATCACTGACTCAATGGACATGAGTTTGAGTAAACTCTGGGAGTTGGTGATGGACACAGAGGCCTGGCATGCTGCAGTCCATGGGGTTACAAAGAGTCGGACACAACTGAGCAACTGAACTGAACACATGATTACTATTAAAATAATAATATTCATCTCACAGGATATCAAAACACCTACCTTAATGCTTAATCAGCCTTTAGCTGCCTTCTATCTACCCCTCAGCCCAATCTCTTGACCTCAGCCCTAAACATGCTCCCGAGCCCCATTCAAAAGCACAGAGGTTTAGAATGCAAGTTCCACTGGGAGAAGCCAGCCAGACTTGACTACTTTTCTGAGAAGAGATCTTCCTGGTGGAAAGGAAAAGGAGAAGGTCAGGCTTGGGGGAAGAATGCTATTGAGAGACCCCAGAAGTGAAGGGCTTAGGACCCTGTGCCATGCAGGTGCTCCTCAGCCATGGCCAGCATCCCTGCCCCCTGGAAGAAGAGGAGTCCCCCACACCTAAGAGACAAAACATGTGCCTGTGCACCAGGGCACCCTTTGCACACATCTGCATGCTAGGAGAATGGCTTCAGAAATCATTTCTACATCACTGGAGGAGAGGGCACTAGGAAGGGACATGGGAAGGGGTGTGCTGTGAAGAATTTGAGGCTTGGGGGAGAGAGAGCAGCCCAGTTCCGCCTCTCCTCTGCCTCCTGTGAGCCAGAGTGGAGAGATGCCTTCCTCTCCTCCACAGAGTACTTGGTTACACACTGGGCTCGAGCATTTTCATTGGTCAAGCCAGCAGCTCCTGGTGTGGGTAACCACAACCTGGCAGAAGAAGCACCGTGAGTAGGCATGGCAGTGCCCAGGACAGGCCACAGTGCCCAGTGAGACGGAAGGATGGAGGGAGGTGCCCATATTCCCCAGGCCAAGCTCTTAATGCCTGCCACACAACAGGCCAACCTGCCTAGAGAGTGTTGGGGCGGGGCAAGGAATAGCCTCTGTATTTGGAAAGCCAGCAGACCAAGGAGATGGTGGACTAGTGTCCCAAACAACCATCTTGCATGGGTTGGAAGCGAATTTTTTTTTAATAGAACAGAGGGGGAGGTGAGGAAGTAAAGTAAACAGCAATAAGTCATTGCAAATATTTCCTGGTTCCGGCCCAACAGAGGCAACAATCTAGGCCAAGGGGCAGCGAAAGAGGTGGGAGAGCTGGGGACACGATGTGGTTGCTGAGTGGACTTGGGTTTGAGCTTCCAGAGGGCTCCCAGGAAACCTGTACAGGAGGTTTTGCCAGGAACCACTGGCTGGCGATGGGTCCAGTGATTACTGTCCATATCATCTGAGTTTTCACCCAAGCCTGGGAGGGCCCGAGGAACCCTGGGCCATTTGTCAATATGTCAGCGCCACTGGGGTGAAGCCCGCTCTTTGCATGTTGGCCTGGAGCATGCACCCCCTCCTCTCTCTTCTCTTTGCCTCTCTGGGTTTCTGTCTGCTTCTGCCCTCCCTCCTCCTCTCCATCTCCACATCTGTCTTTGTTTTGTTCACTGTCTCTCTCATTCCCCACACAATGCCTGACCCAGGACAAGCATTCAACGAATACTTTTTTAACTTCATACTATGGAAAAAGTCAAACACACAGAAGTAGCAGAATCAGGAACCTCTGTGTTCCCATCACCCATCATCAACAATACATACACCTGCGGCTGATTCATGTTGATATATGGCAGAAACCAATACAATACTGTAAAGCAATTATCCTCAAATTATAAATAAAGTTTAAAAAACAACCTATGGAAACAACCGTGGACATCCTCTCCCACCCGCTCCCCCCACACGATCTTGAAGCAGGCTCAGACACTGAATCACTTGACTCATAAATATTTCAGATGTCTCCAAACGACAAGCACTCTGTGAAAACCACAATTCTGATCCCATTAACACACTCAAAAATGATCAAACGTCAAGTTAATATCATCAAACACTAAGTTATTGTTCAAATGTCTCCAATTGTCTGATTAATTTTTAACAGTTTCTTAATTCAAATTGCCTACATACAATCCACTAATGGTTCTGCTAACAAGTGTCTGAACTCTTCCAAGTCCCTTTTAAGCTGTATTCAACAAATGTTTCAACTGATCCCATCACTTTCGTTTCTCTGTGACTTCCTATTTTTCTATCTCCCCTGTACCCACATCTATCTTCCTGTTCCCCACTTTGGCTTCTGTCTTTGTGTGTTTGTTTCTATGTAACTGTATCTCTCTATGGACATTTTTCTCTCTGGACCTTTATCTATACTTTGGTCTCTCTCTGCCTCCTTCCCAAGCCCTGTCTCTCTCTCTTTCTCTCTCTCTCTCTCTCTCTCTCACATACACACACACAGGAAAGTCACTAGGGGAACCCTGAACCCACCTTTGACTGAAAGTGTATGAAGAGTTGGGTCCCTGCCTGAACTGTTGGTGCACCTTTACGGAGGCACCTTCTGCTTTTTTGCATTAAGCTGATTCCTCTGGCTCTCTCCGCTTATTGAGCGCCCCTGGATGATCTACATGCAGGAGACAGCTGGGAACGAAACAGAATAACCAGCGTGAAGGCTAAGAGTGCTGCACAGATGTCCGTGGCGTTTGTTACTTTATCTGTTGCTCCAAATAAAATTTCTGAAAGCTCACCTGTCAGTGAAATCCTAAAAGGAAGACTCTTAAAAAAAAAAGCTGTAGAAAGCTTGTCAACCAAGTGCTATTTTGTATCAATCATAGGGATGGGGCTTGCTTTTGAAAGCAATTTTTTACGTCTTAAATTATTTGCTAGAGCTGGAGGCAACCAACCCAGTGTTCTTCCATTCTTTTCAGCAGTGGAATTTGTTTCGGAATAAAATCTTACATAAAACCCAAATACATAAAGGGAATAAACCCAGAACATGGTATGTGCTAGGTGGAGAGGTGGAAGGACAAGGCTGCAGAAAATAACTTAGAACACTTACCAGACCAAACTTATTTTGCAAAAGGGTAAACTCCCTGGCGGAATGGGGAAGGGGACCCACAGGGGCCCTTGTCTGCCTTCATCATGGAATCAAGGGCAGACCCCAGCTCCCCACTCTGTGCCTCCTACCTGACGAGGCAAGCGCAGAGTCTCAGGGAGGGGCCTGGGGCTTTCTGCAGCTAGTCATTTCGGCAAATACGCTGAGCTGAGTATTGACTGTGGAGGTTTTAAGTCCCAGACATGGCTGGAGCTGTGGCTGACTCCTTTGTGCTCAGGACAAATGACTCTCTGGCAAATGACTAATGGCAGGATGACTTTAGTATCTGGTCCCCAAGGTCAGGGTTGGAGAAAGTGGGCCCGGCCTCTGATGGGAGTGGCCCAGCATTCACGGGAAGGTGAGTGCAGAGTGACTGGCTAACAGAACTGGAGAGGATCCCACCTTGATGAAGAGTAGGTGCATGAACAAGTCTGGGGGGGAAGGACTGAGTGATGGGAAGGTGCGTGCTGGAGGAGGGGTAACCTAGATGCCTGGCCCACAGTTGCTCACCTGGGCATGCAGGGAAGCCACAAACAGTAGAGCTGAGCATCTGGAAGAGACTCCTGGTTCTCACTGCCTGGCTGCACCCGCAGTGGGGCCTGCTGGGGAAAGCTGCTAGGGGCCACAGGGAGCAGAATTTTGGTTCAAAATGAAGGTCAACAATATATAAGCCCAGCAGAGAATTATGTTCCTCTGTCTACCTCAGAGAACTATGAAACACCTGAGCTTCAGGACCAGAAACACTGTGCATAGACTCCAGCCTCACCCCTTTCTAGGTAAACTTCCCTTTCCTCACCTCTGAGTCAGGATGATGCCACCTACTAAGTTCTCAGTGTATTTTCACATCAGTTATCTCTCAGCAATTTTGCAAAGCTATTATAATGCTAGCTTTATTGATGAAGAAGCTAAGCCCCAAGAGGACTCACCCACCCCTCGCACATAATGGGGGAGTGTCCCAGCTGAGCTGATCTTCTCGTGGCTCCTGGTCCACACCTTTTCCATCGTCCCGTGATCATGCTACCTCTTGTCGAGTTTCCAGTTGGGCAAATGAGAACACAGGAGCTGAGAAATATTGCGTCTTAAAATGGCCAAGGTTCAAATTTATAGAGAAAGAAAGTAAGACTACTTGTTGCCTGGGGCTGGGGTGGGGATGGAGATTAACAGAAAGTTGGCACAAGAGATCTTATTGGGGGATGAAAATGCTATAAAACTGATTAATGGCGACAGTTGCACAAGTCTGTAAATTTCCTAAAAAGCATTAAATTGTACCCTTGAAATGGGTGAGTTTCAAGATACATAAAATATACCTCAAACAAGCGGTTAAAAAAAAGCCAAGATTATAAAATATGTATTTTCTTAGAAAGAACTGTTTTACTGATCATATTTGGAAGCAATTAGTATTAGTTTATTTCCTTTAAAATGTGTTCCTTGTCATTATTGATTTGAGAAAACAGAAATATCTACTTGGATCTACAGTAACCATTAACAATGAGGTTAATATCTGCTTCACTGTTCTCACTGTGAGAACAGGCTGGCAACCATGAGATTGGTCAATATTAGACATGATATAGATACATGCTGGAGAAGACTCTTGAGAGTCCCTTGAACTGCAAGGAGATCAAACCAGTCAATCCTAAAGGAAACCAACCCTGAATATTCACTGGAAGGACTGATGCTAAAGCAGAAGCTCCAATAATTTGGCCACCTGATGCAAAGAGCTGACTCACTGGAAAAAAACCCTGTTGCTGGGAAAGACTGAGGGCAGGAGGAAAAGGGGGGCGACAGAGCATGAGATGGTTGGATGGGATCACTGACTCAATGGACATGAGTTTGAGCAAGCTCCATGAGACGGTGAAGGACAGGGATGCCTGGTGTGCTGCAGTCCAGGGGATCATAAAGAGTCAGACATGACTTAGTGACTGAAAAACAACAACACATAAACAGCTGGCATGGAGTGGAGGCAGGGGTGGCAAATGGTGGTGGTGGTTTAGTCACTAAGTCATGTCTGACACTTGTGACCCCAGACTATAGCCCACCAGGCTCCTCTGTCCACTGTATTTCCCAGGCAAGAATACTGCAGCCATTTTCTCTTCAAGGGATCTTCCTGACCCAGGGATCAAACCTGGGTCTCCTGCATTGCAGGCAATCTCTTGCATTGCCACCAGATTCTTTACCACTGATGGGCTTCCCTGGTGGCTCAGACGGTAGAGTCTGCCGGCAGTGCGGGAAACCCGGGTTCGATCCCTGGGTCGGGAAGATCCCCTGGAGAAGGAAACGGCAACCCATTCCAGTATTCTCGCCTGGAAAATATCATGGATGGAGGAGCCTGGCAGGCTACAGTCCATGGGGTCACAAAGGGTCAAGCACAACTGAGCGACTTCATTTCACTTCTTTACCACTGAGTCACCAGGGAAGCAAATGGTGAGCTTTTACAAATGGCAGGGTTAGAGCCTGGAAAACCTTGATACCCAACCATCATAGGGTGAGTCACTGGCGCCATGCAAGGCTGTTGTGACAATTAGCAATACCACGGGAAAGCATCTCCTCCCTACTGGTACTCAATAAATCAAGGCAGTAAGCATCTTATTTCTACCCAGGCCCACCAAGCCCCAGGACCTCAGCTGTGCAGCAGAAACTCTCCTCCTCAGGAGACCCCACCCAGGCCCCCTGCCCCCGGTCCAGCTAGACACATCCTGGCCTTTTAGAGGCTCCACTCCTGCCCACCGTGCTGTCAGGTACATGGGAGGGTGTACCTGATTCACGAAGGACCAGGAGCGGGTAATTCCAGCAAGGCTTTGTTTTAAGAACAGCACCTGCAGGGCTGCCAGCGTGCAGCTTACAGTCAGTGTTTCGTGATGGCTGACTCTGCTCCTCCACTGGATTAGAGCTGCAAAGCTGAAAATGCAGCTCTTAGTCGCTCTTTTACAAAGGAAGTGATTCCCGAGGTTGGATGACGTGTACATTTTTCAGAGTGCTGGGGCTGCACGTTGGTGCTGATTGGCCCCTGGGTAGGAAGCACCAGCTTCCCTGTTGGCAGATGGACAGGACTTATCGCAAGCTTTGCATCACCTCACATTGTGTCCAGAACCAACTGTGATTGTAAGAAAGAGAAAAGGAACCTCAGGGGTGTTTGCAGCCCTTTGTACCACCTGTTTTAACTGGATCCCCCTGGAAGCAAGGGAACAGGGATTCAAGTGCAAGTACTTTCTTTGAGAGATGATCTCGGAAAGCATCGGCAGTGGCGTGGGGAGTGGGCAGAGAAGCAAAGAGAGACCAAGCGGGGTGCAATAATGAGCAGGTTACCCCAGAGCAACCAGGGCTCTGGGGAAGGACTCTAAGAAGCTGTGTAGAAGAGATTCTCAAACTTAAGCATTACCAGAATCACCTAGAAGGCCTATGAGAACAGTCAGGTGGGCCCACCTTCAGGGTTTCTGATTCAGTAGGTCTGAAGTGGGTGGGGCTGAGAGTTTACATTTCTATCAAGTTCCCAGGTGATGCTGAGGCCGCTAGTTCTGGGAGCACTTTTTGAGAAAAGGAGTGAAGAAGTGGTTGGTCCAAAGGGTAAAGAGATGAGGTATGTATACAGCGATCCCCACCTCTCATTGGCCGAAGGCTGCCCTGGGGTGGTTAACTCCCTGGTGCCCTGTGTACTGGTCTTGCATGTCCCTGCAGCCAAAGTCCTTAGGTTGAGAGTAACAAGCGCCTGCTGTAAGGAGCCATAGGGCTAACTGGACCGGAGTGCTGGGCCTCCCAGAGGCGGGCCACACCAGCTTCAGTAACAGCGCATCTCTCCATAAAACGCCACCCCTGAGTTAATGAAAAGAGCACTAAAACAACAGTGGCCCCACAAAGGGTAAGTGCCCCCGCTGCTCTTCACTCACAGCTGCGTGCCTTCACACACATCTCTCACCCTCTCTGGACCCCTAGCTGGGAGAGTTCCAAGGCCCCAACTGTCTCAAGATTCCCTGATTCTGTGGCATCTAGATCCAAAATACCATGCTCAACCCCCGCCTATGCAAAGGTCCAGCTGAGCAGAGCTCCAAGAAAGCACAGACGCTTACATGTGCTGCCCTGCCCAGTCCTTCCCCCAGGATGTGACCAGGTAAATGCCACCCAAGAGTGCCAGGCAGTGCTCTCAAAACCCTCAGGCTCCCTGGGGGTGGGCATCAGTTGCCAAGGGGTCCTCAGGCCCTAGTCCCCAAGTGTCAGGCTCACCACCTCCCCTTCACAGCCTTGACAGGTGTGTCAAGCATCAATGAAGCACTCAGTCTCAATCAAAGAGGACATAAGACTATGCATTTGCTTTTAATGGGTTATGCAGTTAAAGCAATAAGCTGCTTAAATCTTTCCATTTGGGGTAAAATGATGTACTACAGGAGAGTCGATTGTTCTGGGGCTTCCCAAGTGGTACTAGTGGTAAAGAACCTGCCTGCCAATGTAGGAGACATAAAAGACCTGGGTTCCATCCCTGGGTTGGGAAGATCCCCTGGAGGAGGGCATGGCAACCCACTCCCATGGACAGAGGAGCCTGGTGGGCTACAGTCCATGGGGTCACAAAGATTCGGACACAACTGAAGTGACTTAGCATGTCTGTACAATTGTTCCGCCACCACTTCCTGCCCTTTCCCTAGGCAGCCTGACAACGACCACTGCGTGTTGGCTGAGCTTTCTGGGCCCCTGTGTGTAAAGGCAAGCCCGGAGGTCTCCAGGGCACTAGAAAGGGCAGTGTGGCCTTCCCAGCGTCAGGGAAGCTCACAGCTCCTGCAGCCGGTGTAAAGAAACATGTGGGACTTCACACGGACCGATAGAGTGGGCATCTATGAGTTTTATCTTTCAAACAGACAGATGCCCTTTTGTCAGAAACTGTTGCCTAAATCCCACACTTCCCCAGTCTTAATCCCAGTGGTTTGGGATGACAAAAGCCACCTGGCCCCAGATGAGACTCACCAGCCTATTTCATAATATTGATCAAGTGAGGATCAGTCCGGTGATAGCTAGTGAGGACGCCAGTCCACTAAGGGAGTTTCTGCTCTAAGACTCAGAAAATCCCAGGACCAAGCCTCTGGGTTTGCTTACGATTTCCTGAGTTAGATGGAAAGAGCACCAAAATATAGTGCCCCTTCCCAGGTATTCCTGCTTGCACAGCTCTGTGACCTCAAACAAATCTCTCACCCTCTCTGGGCCCCCAGCTGGGAGACTTCCAAGACCCCACCTATCTTGAAAATTCCCTAATTCCTTTTTCCCAAAGGTCCTGCAGTCTGACAAGTAGATCCGAGTTACCACACTCAGTGATAGCTTGGGAAACGTGACGGTTTATAAAGCATGCTGTAAGTCCAAGGGTGGTAGCTTTGGCAGAAGCGTGAGTACAGGGAAGGCAAATCTGTATCTAGAGTAAGAGTCAAGACCAGGAAGGACAAAACGCAGCTCCTTCCCTGACAGAAGCAGCCCAGTGCGGTCAAACATCCTTTCACACAGGGCTCTAGCCCAGTTACCCTGGGGTTGGGAGGAGTGTCCACCAGCCGAGGTCAGTAAGCAGGGTTAGCCAATGCACAAGTCTACACATGCATGCTCAGCCATGTCTGACTCTTTGCAATCCCAGGGACTGTAGCCTGCCAGGCTCCTCTGTCCATGGGATTCTCCAGGCAAGAATACTGGAGTGGGTTGCCATGCCCTCCTCCAGGGTATCTTCCCGACCCAGGGGTCAAATCCAGGTCTCCTATATTGCAGGTGGATTCTTTACTGCTGAGTCACCTGGGAAGCCAGTGTAGAAGCCCAGGACTCTCCTGATCTCTAAGCTTCACTTTCCCAGAGACCCAGCAAGTATTCAGTTAATCTGATCCAAGGAGATAGATAGATTTGATAATGCAACCCAAGAGTCACCCAGATCTGGGTTTGGAACCCCTCCAAGGGCAATAAACTGCCTGTGATTTTTAGAGACATTTCTGGAGGAGCCCGAGGATAAGCAGGGGAATGAGAAGAATCCTGGGCTGTGAACATTATTGCTTCCTCAGAAGAAAAGTCAAAAGATACTCCCTCCATCCACTCTACTTTCCACTTAGTTATTCCAACTGCTTTGGAGATCTTCAGCAGGAAATCAAATGCCTAAGCACTTACGTGTGTCATGCCTACTTGCTACAATGGACTCGAAAGAATGTACAATAAAAACACACGTGGTAGTTAGGGAAAACTGCAATGAAGATGAGAAAGAGATGGCAAACTACATAGAGAAAAAAGAAAATTGCTGTTTCACTTCCCAAGAAAGAGAGTTCATTTAACAGAAGTGAGCTCTGAGCATCCTGGGATGGAGGAGCTGTCCCTGTCCATGCATGTGAAGGAAGAGGCAACAGCCTTTCTCCAGGCAGAGGCAGGACAGGAAGGTGTCCCCTTCCTGTGAACAGAGTTCCTCGAGTTGTCTTGGTACAGGTATCCGGGCTTCTCTGACCTGGTGACCTTGGGGGGCGAGGGGGATGAGGTCAGATCAGGGATCGAGGGAATCCCCTCCCAGAGCACCACAGTGTATGGTTTATGCACCCTCAGGCAGCTACCAAGTTAAACAGCCACAGTGGCCTGTCCTCCGAGCCTGGCCAGATGTCCTGTCTCAACCCTACGCCTGGGTTTCCTTGCCTTCCAAACGGAGGAGTTTTAGCTCTAAAGTCCCTCCCAAACTCAGCAGTCTGAGCTCAGAGCAGGAGTGGAATCTCTCGGGGGATGTCTTAGGTGAGTCTCCCTGGAAGCAGAGCCTGAGGCAGTGATTCTGTGCAGAGAAGAGAGGGAAGCAGGGCAAGGATAGGGAGGAGCTGAAGTATCTGGTCTCTCTTGAGTTTATCCTGAGCCCGGTGGGGTGAGGAGGCCGGAAGTGCGCTCTGAAGCAGAAGTTCTACTCCAGAGTCACCCCCTAAAGCAATTAAGGGCTTTGTACCCCTTGTCAGTCAGTCTTCATGGACTGCCTTGGATGGGGTGTTCGTACCTTCTGGGCAAGGTGGGCTCTCAAGGCAATTCTCCAGAGAAGGATGGCTTCTGTGAGCCATAGCAGCCTTTATAGCAGCTAGGGGAGGGGTGAACCACAGCCACCAATGCCTGGGACATGCAAATAAATGTTCCTTCTTAGACCTCTACAGAGAAGAGACTTGCTGGGCATGGAAAAGACATCCAGCGTTCTGTAAAGCGCTCCCCTTTCATTCAACTAATGTGACTGAGCCACCTGCCAGGCACCATTGTAGGTGATGGAATTATGAGGCCTGGCTTCCCAAAAATTATAACAAAGATTCTGTTTACCATAAACAAAGATTCCCCCTCTCAAGAAGGGCTGGACCCCTGCTCCAGGGAAAACCAGGGGAGAGTTGGTCACCAGCTGCCACCAGGCACCTGCTGGGCAGGGAGGATGGGAGGCACATGTTAGATTCTGAAACACCTGTGGCGCATTCAAGCAGAGATATGGTAGCTGCGCCGGTCCCATCTGGAAGTGAGCCTGGCTCCACTCTCCAGCAGTTTCTGGCCAGGAAGCTGGCTGTGCAGCGAACTGTAGCCTCCATATGTTCGAAAAAATTTCACTTGGCAGCTGGACAGGGAGCATTTGCTGGGCAGTCCTTTGCCTTCACAGCCTTATGCACTACTCTCTCACCTTTTAACTTGTGTCTGTGCTCAGCTCTGCAGCCCACCTTCCATGGGATCCCCTCCCGAGGGCCTGGGCACTCACCCTTGGCCAGCCCAGGATCCGCTCTCACACCCCCAGAGATCCACAGTGGGGGCTGGGGGGATGTGCGGTGAGGAATGTGAACCTAAGAAGCATGACCAGATCTGGGCTTGGCTGGGTGGTCCACGGCAGGCAGGCAGTGAGGGAGGAGCCACGTAGAAGCCAAGGGAAATTACAATAGGTTGTTTAATATCCCTTCTTCAAGCTCAAAGTCCTTCCTGTTCATGGAATTACAAGAGGGACGTTTGAGGCGTAGGAGAAAGGGGCCTAAAGCCAGCATCGAGCTAATGAGAGGGAGCAGGCTTGGGAATGCTGGAGAGAGGTCCCTCACAGAGCACCCATTAACACACTGGGAAAGCCGGGCAGTGTCTGGGGCCTCATGCACGGCCACAGCACCAACTGCAGCCTCAATCTGTTGATGACTCCAAGCCAAAGCATCAATCACAGGCAACCACTGTGGGGCTCACATTACTGTCTCTCCTTCTGTCTCTCTCTCTTTCTGAATCTATCTATATATACACACATATATATCATGCTGCTGCTAAGTCGCTTCAGTCATGTCCGACTCTGTGCAACCCCATAGACGGCAGCCCATCAGGCTCCCCCGTCCCTGGGATTCTCCAGGCAAGAGTACTGGAGTGGGTTGCCATTTCCTTCTCCAATGCATGACAGTGGAAAGTGAAAGTGAAGTCGCTCAGTCATGTCCGACTTTTAGCGACCCCATGGACTGCAGCCTACCAGGCTCCTCCATCCATGGGATTTTCCAGGCAAGAGTACTGGAGTGGGGTGCCATTGCCTTCTCCGATATATATATCATATATATGCCTATATGCTTATATATGAGATGGTTGGATGGCATCACCAATTCTATGGACTTGAGTTTGAGCACTGTATCAGTTTGCCTCACTCTGGGAGACACTGAAGGACAGGGAAGCCTGGCGTGCTGCAGTCCATACAGTTGCAAAGAGATGGACACAACTGAGCAACTAACACTTTCATACACACACACACACACACACACACACACACACACACACACACACATTTCTCTAAAATATGGACCAGACCACTTTCTGTCTTTCAGAGAAAAGTCCAACAGCAAGCCATTTGGTGGCCACTAGTCTGTAATTTACATGGTCGTAACTGAGGACTGCTGTGTCATTCCAGAGAAAAATAAAAGATGTGACAGGAACAAAAAAGAGTATTGACCACAATGCTAAGATTCATTGGGCACTTCATGCGTGCCAAGCTCTGTGCAAGCCCTTTCCCTGCGTGATCGCTATTCCCCACAGCAAGCCCTGGTGTGAGAGTCGTTAGCACCCACGGTCTGCAGATGAGGAGCCTGGACTTGGAGTAGAGAAGAGAACCAGCTAGTCCAAGCGCACAGAGCCAATGGGGGGGCTGCCCCCGGCCCAGCCCCTCACCACCTGACTGCAGACCCACACAGACTCCAGCACAGCCTGACCGCTTGCAAAAAGGCTATGAAAGCTGTGTCCAAAATCAACTTCCACAAATGAAGTCCAGTAATAAATAGAAGAGAAGGACTGGTGAAGAGAAGGGGCAAGGATGGGGAAGGAGGAGAGGGAAAGTCACCACACGGAAGAACGAAGCCAGGGTGAGGGATTGCACTAGGGCCCGACAACCGAGCCTGAGGCATCCTGGTAAGTCAGGCCAAGGACACAAGAGGGTGGCAAGGTCTCACCCGGGACAGCTCAATCCACTTTGTCAGAAAAGACACCTTCCCAGCCCTAAGTCCTGAAACGGATTTGTCCCAGAGTTTTTCTTTTTTTCAAGAACAAAATTCAGGGACTTCCCTGAAGGTCCAGTGGCTAAGACTCTGTGCTCCCAATGCAGGAGGCCTAGGTTCAATGCCTGGTCAGGGAACTGGATCCCGTATGCCGCAAGGAAGACCTGGTGCAGCCAAATAAACAAATATCTTTTAAAAAGACAGACAGACTTTCCTGGTGGTTTAGCAGTTAGGACTTCGCCTTCCAATGCAGGGCATGTGGGGTAGGGTGGGTGCTGCTTCCATCCCTGGTTCTGGTCAGGGGAACTAAGATCCCACATTGGCCTGGTGGCCAAAAAAACAAAACATAAAGTAGAAACAACCCTGTAACAAATTTAGTAGAGACTTTTACAAAATGGTCCACATCTCTCCCTCTGGAAAAAAAAAAAAAAAAACTAAATAAAAAAGAACAAAATTCACAGACTTATTTCTGAGAAGGATAAGGATCTTTGACATTTGGTTGGTACTCATTGAGAAAAATTCTCTGAAAGGAACCCCTTCTACCCTGTTGGTAAGATTGTAAACTGACACAGCCACTATAGAGAACAGTGAAGAAGTTCCTTTAAAAGTTAAAACTAGAGTTTCCATATGATCAAGCAATCCCACTCTTAGGCATATATTCAATCAAAACTCTAATTTGAGAAGACATATGTATTCTATGGGGGCTTCCCTTGTGGCTCAGCTGGTAAAGAATCCTCCTGCAATGCGGGAGACCTGGGTTCAATCCGTGGGTTGAGAAGATCCCCTGGAGAAGGGAAAGGATACCCACTCCAGTATTTTGGCCTAGAGAATTCCATGGACTGTATAGGCCATCAGGTCACAAAGCGTCAGACACGACTGAACGACTTTCACTTTCACTATGTACGCTATGTTCCTAGCAGCGCTATTTATAATAGACAAGACATGCAAGCAACCTAAATGTCCACTGACAGATGAATGATACAGACGATGTGGCATACACACGATGAAATATTAGTCAGCCATAAAAAAGAATGAATCGAGACTATCATACTAAGGGAAGTCAGAAAGAGAAAGCCAAACACCTTATGGTATCACGTACATGTGGAGCCTAAAATGACACAGACGAACTTCTCTATGAGACAGTAACAGACTCACAGACACAGAGAACTGACTTGTGGTTGCCAGGGGTCGGGAGGGAGGTAGACGGATGGACTGGGAGTTTGGGGTTAGGAGCTGCAAACTATTATACACAGGGTGGATGAACAACAAGGTCCTACTGTGTAGCTTAGGGAATTATATTCAGTATCCTGTGATAAACCATGATGAAAAAGAATATGAAAAAGAGCACATATCTGTATAACTGAGTTGCTTTGCTACACAGAAGAACCTAACACAAGGCTGAAAATTAACTATACTTCAATTTTAAAAAAAGAAAACCTCCTCTGCCTCTGGTGCCTCTGTGAAGGGCTGGGCAGTGGGAAGTGGCCACGACCAAGGCTGAACTCCTGAGTTCTGAAAAACAGAACATCAGGCCCACGTGCATCCCCTGCCTGATGCTCTCCATCCCCTCTCATCTCTCCCTGCTCTGCACCCCCCAACGCCCTGCAACGCTGAGAGGGCCTGACACTCCAGTCCTGCAACTGATGGCCATGTACTTCAAGCTGTTACTCACTGAGGTGATAATTAACTGGACTCGGTTATGTGTTCGCTCTTATTGCCCCTAGTTCTCATTCCCTCTCCCCTTCTAAAAGGGACTGTGTGCAGCATGTGTGTGCGATGGCACAGGCGCTATCTTATTCAGATGAAGGACACACAGGTGGACATGGACGTTCTTTTATTAGAACTCATGAGTTCGGGCTTGGCCCATGGCCGCTCCCCACTCCCAACCCCTCACAAGGCACCCGAGGCAGAGCAGGCTTTCTCAACCGCTACCAACCATAACTCCTCCTCAACAATGACCACCTCTGAGGACCCCTTTTTTTCCTATTCACATTTAAATAACTTTGAAAGACACACAATTTCAGGTAGGAAGATTCCTTGCATGCTCTGCAGACATCACACCATCATCTCCCAACCTCCCACGAGGAAGTGGAGAAGCTGGACTCTCTTGTAGGGGTCTGCCTTCTGTCTCTGGACGCTTTCCTCGGGCTCTGATGTATTTATTAGATGGCTGGACGGCATTACTGACTCCAGTGGACGTGACTTTGAGCAAACTCTGGGAGACAGTGAAGGACAGGGCAGGCTGGCGTGCTGCAGTCCGTGGGGCTACAAAGAGACACTCCTTTACGACTGAACAACAATTGTGTGTGTGTGTTTGTGTGTGTGTGTGTAGTATGTGTGTGTGAACCTATCCTGTTTGGTATTCCAGGCATCCATCAAATCAGAGGGTTTAATGATCTCATAAAATCTTCAGTCATTAGTTCTTCAAACATTTATTTTCTCTCCTCCATTTACTCACTCCCTCTTTGTGAGCTTTATGGATTAAAAAAAACAGCAACCCTTCTAATTCTAGCCTCCACATCGTTTTCCGTCATTCTTTCCACCTCTTTACCTCTCTGATACCTCCTGGAAGAAGGAGGACCCAAACATCCCTCTCCACACGTGCTCTCAAGCTGACTCTTCTGAGTTCTTCAACCCACACACTGGGTGCTCTATTTTAATTCTACTTTTCGTACCTATTATCTCTAATTAGTTTTCTTCATAAACATTTATTCCTGCTTCCTGGTCTCCCCAAGGATATTTATTCTGCCTATTTAAACTTCTTGATCTATTTGTTCCATCGGTTCTGCTCCTCCCACCCAGGTTGCTCCATTTGTTGGCCTTCTTAAGAGCACACGCACTCCTTGGATGTCTTAGAATTGTTCTCCCTGAGAGCTCTCACCCTGCTCCCACCCTCCCCAGTCTCCTCGGCATTCAACTGACAGAGCCAGACCTGTCCACTTGCTTGGGGATGGCAAGCTCCTCCTAGGGCAGAGCCCCTGGGGAGCGCTCTGGGCTCACCCCGAGGCAAGCCTGCCCCTCAGGGTGGGACTGGGGAGGAAGACTGCCAGCCCACCTGCAGGAGTTGCCTCCTCTGTCCGTCGGCACTGGGGGACTTCTCTCCAGCCATACTGCGTCCTGCCCCGTGGAAGACCAACCCAGAAGGCAATCAACCAGCCAAGGCAACATGGGAGAGAAGACGCCCATGTGGAAGCCCCCAGCCCTGTCACTGTTCCCCAAGGGGGACTCCACCACCTTCTCTGTTCCAGGGTTCTCTCCCAGCTTCTGTGTTGGTTCTGGAGACCCAGCCACCATTCTTGTTTCAGAGGCATTTCGATGTTTGAAAACAAGCACGCAGCAGCCCATGTGGGTGGCCACCTTGCTCAGAAACCTGCCCACCAGGCCCTTCTCAGGGAGCAGGGCCTCCAAGTGCCCCCTGCTGCCTGACCCAGGGCGCTCCAGAGCAAGAGACAAACGTTTACGGAGGCCAGCCAGGATGTGTTCAGGGCTTCTGGCATCTGTGAGTGAAGCCGGGCCACCAGAGGCTGGTCTTGCCCTCACCTCCCATTTGCCTCCAAAGAATGCTCTGAGAAGCTACTGTCCACCCAGGAGTACAGGGCCCCTCTGGAATCTTGCACCCGAGGCATTTCTTAGAGTTGAGTACTAAAACCTTTACTTCTCCTGAGGAACAGATAGGTGTTTTCTCTGCTGATGAGGAATATATTCACTGAATCCTTTCCCCTTCTTTTTTTTTTAAACTGTTAATTTTATATTGAAGTACAGGCGGTTAACAATGTTGTGGCAGTTCCAGGCGGACAGCAAAGGCACTCAGTCCTACATATACATGCATCCATTCTCCCCAGAACTCCCCTCTCATCGAGGCTGCCAGATAACATTGAACAGAGTTCCCTGTGCTGCACAGCGCATCCTTGTTGCTTATCCATTTTAAATATACAGCAGTGTGCACATGTCCGTCCCGAACGCCCTAACTATCCCTTCCCCCAACACCCTTACCCCTGGCGACTACGACTTTGTTCTCTAAGTCTGTGAGTCTTTTTCTGTTTTGTAAGTAAGTTCATTTGTATCACTTCTTTTTAGATTCCATGTGTAAGTGATAGCATATGATATGTGTCTTTGTCTGACTGACTTCACTCACTCTGACCATCTCTAGTTGCTGCAAACAGCATTATTTCATTCTTTTTAATGACTCCTTTCCCTTTTCGTTCAGAGCCAAGACTGAGCTGCAATCCCAGCACATACCTAGAGAGACTTGTAGCCTGCATATCCTGATTTACTATTAGGAATTATTTACCTTTTTACCTGCCTATTTTTCTAGGTCCTGATTAGCTGATTGTTAAAAAAAAAAAAAAAAGGCAAGCCTCTTTTGGAGATCCATGAAATAGGAAAGGAAAAGAAGAATAAACAAAAGAATTCACTGTCTGTATTTCTCTGGACCTGCATTCTAATTTTAAGCTATATTTTACCATTTTATTTTATCTTCTTCTGTTGTATGTCAACTCAGTTCCACTGTGGAATGAGGTTGGCTATATAGAAACGTACAAAAAATAAAACACATAATAAAGTCTGTGAACTGTAACTTTAGGAGTAATTCTATAAAACACCAGGACATATACTTATGGCTGATTCATACTATATGGAAGAAACCAACACAACATTGTAAAGCAATTATCCTCCAATTAAAAAAAAATTAAATCTATTCATTTTGAACGATCTATTCATAGTTCAAAAAACACCAAGACATTCTACACATGACCATTCATTACATTCAGCCTTAATGAAAGTCAAGGTCCATCAGTCAATGGAAGCATCCTGATTTGCTGATCTAGAAGCTGATCATGTATGGATGTGAGAGTTGGACCATACAGAAGGCTGAGCACCGAAGAATTGATGCTTTTGAACTGTGGTGCTGGAGAAGACTCTTGAGAGTCCCTTGGACTGCAAGGAGATAAACCAGTCAGTCCTAAAGGAAATCAACCTTGAATATTCATTGGAAGCACTGATGATGAAGCTGAAGCTCCAATACTTTGGCCACCTGATGCAAAGAGCAGACTCACTGAAACAGATTCTAATGCTGGGAAAGACTGAAGGCAAAAGGAGAGGATGAGATGGTTAGGTAGCATCACCGACTCAATGAACGTGAGTTTGAGCAAACTCAGGAAGAGAGTGAAGGACAGGGAAGCCTGGTGTGCTGCAGTCCATGGGGCTGCAAAGAGTCAGTCATGACTGAGAAACTGAACAACAAGAAGGTTTTGTTAGAATAACGACAGCACCCACCATAACCCGGGCTGGTGCCTGAGCATATTCATTTCACAGGAGGGAAGGTGCCCCACCCCAATCTACTTTCTTATTCAGCGAGGATGCCACCAAGCCTTCATGAATGAGGGACATACACACTTGTAAGCAGATGAATTCACACCGAGCCTTCATGCTGTTGGCAGCAATGGCTTCCCAGTATGTTAACTGGCCCTGGAAGGGGCCCGTGAGCACATGGGCATTGATGGGGAAGCACTCTCAAAGCTTCGGGAGAATTCCAAGCACCAGGTAGAGCTCTGCGATTTTCCAGGCCATGGGTGGACATGTTGAGAAGCCTGGCTGACTCACAACTGGCACCTAAAAGCTCACTTTCTCCTGCAGCAGGCATGGAAAATACTGAGGGGCCGCCTGAAAGCATGCTGTATTCTCGCCTCTATCAAGGCTCCGTGGCAATGCAAGTAGGTGAAAGGCTGTGTGGAAATGGGTAAGAAACAAATGCCCTTGGGCACTAGAAAAATCACTTTTCAGGGAGCTTAACAGGACCAGGCAGCTGCTGCACATTTACTGTGCAGACTCTCCAGGAACTTTTTCAAATGAAGAGTCTTCCTCCACAAGCAAGGCGTAGGTTTCTGAAGGCACCACAGAGCACTCACGGATGCTTGGGCAGGAGTGCGGGGTCTGTGTTCAGGAGTGCAGGCCCAGATCGGTCGCCATTCAGCACCCTTGGTCTGATCCTTCCCTTCCCCTGCGCCTTTCTTCCTCCCATCAGTGAGATACGAATTGTAACCCTTGCATAGAAGGCTTTAGGATCTGGGGAGAAATGGTGAAGGATTCTACACTTCTCAGAAAGGATCCATAAATATAAACCATCCTACTGCTTTGAATGAGTAATGGTGTTGTTGTTATTTAGCCGCTCAGTCATGTCCAACTCTTTTGTGACCCCATGGATTGTAGCACACCAGGCTCCTCTGCCCATGGGATTTCCCAGGCAAGAATACTGGAGTGGGTTGCCATTTCCTTCTCCAGTGGATCTTCCTGACCCAGGGACCCAAACCTGTGTCTCCTGCATCATAGGCAGATTCTTTACTGCTGAACCACCAGGGAAGCCCCAAATGAGTAACAGGGTGGTATAAATACAACGCCAAGGAAACAGACAGCACATCGAATTCTGAACTAACTTAGTACCCAAGGAGAGCTCCTGCTGTGGGAATTACTCCATGAACGGATGAATCCGTTCAAAATACAATCATTCCCTCTTATATTGGCTCTGTTACACTGGCTTATAATTTGGCACTCTGCTTATCCTTGAAGAGAGGCAGATGGGTTGCACATTGTATGACGACTTGAATTTGCAGAGTATTGCAGGAACACAGCATGCTGTAGGTCCATGCACTTTGGTGGTTAAATGCCCAGAATCTGACATCAAATAGATCCAGGCTCAAACTTCAGTTCTATCTTGCTCTAGATGAGCTTCAGTTCTCATGGGTGTAAAATGCAAATAATATCTACCATATAGGGCTGTTACGAGGATTATAATGCAAGAAAAGCACTTCAGAGAGTGTCCAGCCCACAGTAAATGCCCTGCAAATGACAGGAGTAGGTATCATTGACAGATTGTGAAGGGACCACCATCACTCTCTGTTTCTCTCTTATGTACATACACACACGTGTGCACACACACACACACACACACACATATCAAGCAAGAAAACTGATGCCTAAAGGGATTTCAGGAACCTGAATCTCATAACGTCTGCTGGGGATTTCAAGCTAGAGCTTCCTGCTCCCTTTTGTCATGCTCCATCCTCTAGGTCTGAGTGGAGATACTCAGAAAGAGGGCAACAACCCCAAGTAAACTGGGCAACATCCTGTGTCCAGAAAACGCTTTAACCCACCTGAAGTCTTTTCCCACTGCTCATGAATGATGCTGACCTAGCTTTGAAAACTGAACCATCTGATCTGAGCAGGACTGGGGCCTCGTAGAAGAGCCTTAAGAAGGGCTGTGCTGATCTCTCAGTGCCTGCGTCTGACTGGTTGTAAAATATTGCAATATTAACCTGTGTAAAAAGAGGTTTCCAGAGTCCGCAGAGGAATGACTTGCTCTTAATAAGGTCACAAAGTCCAACTCAACAGGTAAAGTTGTCTCACCATCTTTACAGCCCCTTAGATCCTCTGTTATTGACTCAAACCCACAATCCTACTCTCTTGCTCCTTCCCACTTCCCATCCTAGAAAACTTATCTGTTTAGCTACAGCCCTTTGGAGAAGCTAGGGTCCAAGGGTGCTTGGTGCCAGTATCTCCAGCTCTGTTTGACAACAGGCCAGGGGGTCTCACCGCCAGCTACAGGTGAGCCCTCACCAAGGTGGGGCATATGAGAAACTCAGACCACAGCTGGCAGCATCAGGAATTAGTCTTGTTCCCCAAGGTCTACAAACCCCAACCCTCCTCTAACCAAAACCTTGACTGCCAGGCCCTAGCTAGCTTTCTGCCTTTTTCCTGAGAATACTTCCATCACAAGGTTAGGACTGAGTTCAGTTCTGAGCAGCCTTTCCCCAGAGGGCCCTTCCTCCTCCCCACCAGGCACATAGAGGGCCCTGGCTCTTGTCAATTCCCTTTCCTCAACACTAGACTTTGATTTCAGACTCCGGCTGGCTCTACTCAAAGTCAATGTCTTGCTTTCCCTTCTGCCGAAAGCTGACCCTGGCAGGAATACCTGGGGGAAGATTGTTTGTTCGGGGAATATCTAAAGAAACACAGTGAGAGAGTAAGAAAAGGTGGCAATAAGAGAAGGGATTAACTTCCAGATAAACTTCCATTAAAACAAGTTCTGCTACTTAAAAAGAGGTTTAATTGGACCTTACCTGGTGGTCCAGCGGTTAGGAATCCACCTTCCAATGCAGGGGATGCTGGTTTGATCCTTGGGCGGGGAACTAAGATCCCACATGCCACGGCGCAAGAAGCCCTCGTGCCACGACTGCTAAGCCCATACCCTCTAGAGCCTGCATGTCATGGTGAAAGATGCTGCACACCCCAACTAAGATCCCACACAGCCAAAAATAAAAGAAATCAACAAGGAAATAAAATAAAAGAGATTTAATAACCTGGACTAGAGGATCTCTTGAGAGGTTTTTTTTTTAATTTGGCTTTTATTTACCTCCCAGCTCTGAAAGTCTACAGCTCTTCAACACAGCTGCAGAGCACAAGATTTAGGAGACTGGGTGCTAAATTATCCCATTAGGATTGGAAATAGTTCCTAAAGCACACCCTAAGACTGCCTGAAGCAAAGGCCCAAACATAGCTGGCACCAGCGATTTTCAGCTCAGAAAAATCTAGTCACAAAAATATAAGACTTACTGAATCCTACCCATCAGAGATGACACAGCAAAGAGGGCATTCAGCTCTCCCCCACCCGCTTCCCGGTCCCTCTCCTTCTCCTCTGAAGGTTTTGGCTAATGATAGAAATCGGCCCGGTGCTGATTCTCAAGTTGCAAATTTTTCTCCATTGATAATATATAATTTTACTTCATTTCTATTCAGTAATTCTTTGGAATACATTTTAGGATATGCAAAATGAGAAAGGAAGATGAAATTGTGAGATGTTAAAACTATCTTGGAAAAGATATTTCTCACCCTTTCTCACTCTGAGCATGACTTTGACGTTGGGGAAATTTTCTTGATTCTTAAAAAAATTAATTATAAAAGAATGTGTGAGGGAGTTCTCTAAACTATCAAAATATTTACCTTAAAATTTAAAATATTCAGTGTATTCACCTTCTCAAACATGTTTATACCTACAATACTGTTATATCCCGTGACACAGCCATATTTCCTGAGAAAAAAAGCAGCTTCAGAGACTATGTGGGAAATATGTTTTTCATTCTTTGGAAATATTTCACCACTGGCAAATAAAATGATGTTAGAGGAGTTTGTTCATTTTGATTGTGCATAAGAAGATAAACCTGTTCTTTCTTAATTGTCAACAAGAGAAAATACATAAAACTTCTAATGGGATATCTAAACAAATTAAATTCTTGCAACAGCCTGTAAATACTTTGTGTAAGCAACAGCTTATACAGCTTGAGAGATCAAAGGAACATTTCCTGCAAAGACAGGCACAATAAAGGACAGAAATGGTATGGACCCAAGAGAAGCAGAAGATATTAAGAAGAGGTGGCAAGAATACACAGAAGAATATACAAAAAATGTCTTAATGACCTGGATAACCATGATGTGGTCACTCACCTAGAGCTGGACATCCTGGAGTGTGAAGTCAAGTGGGCCTCAGGAAGCATCACTATGAACAAAGCTAGTGGAGGTAACAGAATATCAGCTGAGCTATTTCAAATCCTAAAAGATGATGATGTGAAAGTGCTGCACTCAATATGTCAGCAAATTTGGAAAACTCAACAACAGCCACGGGACTGGAAAAGGAGTTTTCATTCCAATCCTGAAAGAGGGCAATGCCAAAGAGTGTTCTAACTACCATATAGTTGTACTCATTTTGCATGCTAGTAAGGTTATGCTCAAAATCCTTCAAGCTAGGCTTCAACAATATGTGAACCAAGAACTGTCAGATGTACAAGCCAGATTTAGAAAAGGCAGAGGAACCGGAGATCAAATTGCCAACATTCGTTGGATCATAGAGAAAGCAAGGGAATTCCACGAAAACATGCACTTCTGCTCCATTGACTATGCAAAAGCCTTTTGACTATGTGGATCACAACAAACTGTGGAAAATTCTTAAAGAGATAAGAATACCAGAGCATCTTACCTGTCTCCTGAGAAACCTACATGTGGGTCAAGAAGCAATAGTTAGAACCTTAGATGGAGCAAATGACTGGTTCAAAATTGGGAAAGGAGTAAGACAAGGCTGTATATACTGCTATCCTGTTTAACTTATATGCAGAGTATATCATGCAAAATATCAGGCTGGATGAGTCACAAGCTGGAATCAAGACCGCCAGGAGAAATATCAACAACCTCAGCTATGTAGATGATAGCACTCTAATGGCAGAAAGTGAAGAGGTATTATAAAGTCTCTAAATGAGGGTGAAAGAAGAGAGTGGAAAAGCTGTTTTAAAGCCTAACATTCAAAACACTAAGATCATGGCATCTCATCATTTCATGGCAAATAGATGGGGTAACAATGGAAATAGTGGCAGATTTTCTTTTTGCGGGCTCCAAAATCACTGGAGATGGTGACTGCAGCCATGAAATTAAAAGACACTTGCTCCTTGGGAAGAAAGCTATGACAAACCTAGGCAGTATATTAAAAAGCAGAGACATCACTTTGCCAACAAAGGTCTGTCTAGTCAAAGCTATGGTTTTTCCAGTAGTCATATACACATGTGAGAGTTGGACCATAAACAAGGTTGAGCACCAAAGAATTGATGCATTTGAATTGTGGTGCTGGAGAAAATTCTTGAAAGTCCCTCGACAGAATGATAGAGTGAACATCGCTCAGTAGCATCTAACTTTGCGAACCCATGGGCTGTAGCTGCCAGACTCCTTTGTCCATGGAATTCTCCAGGCCAGGATACTGAAATGGGTAGCTGTTCCCTTCTCCAGGGGATCTTCCCAACCCAGGGATCAAACTCAGGTCTCTGGCATTGCAGGCGGATTCTTTACCATCTGAGCTACTAGGGAAGCCTTGGACAGCACGGAGATCAAACCAGTCAATCCTAAAGGAAATCGACCCTGAATATTCATTGGAAGGATAGTTGCTGGAGCTGGAGCTCCAATACGTTGGCAACCTGATGCGAAGAGCTGAATCACTGGGAAAGACACTGATGCCGGGAAAGATTGAGGGCAAGAGGAGAAAGGGGCAATAGAAAATGAGATGGTTGGAGAGCATCACCAGTTCAAGAGACATAAATCTGAGCAAATTTTGAGAGACAGTGAAGGACATGGAAGCCGGCTGTGCTGAAGTACATGGGGTTGCAAAGAGTCGGACAGAACTTAGCGACTGAACAACAAAACAGCAGTCAAAACTCGTGAAGAGTGAGATCTGGGCAATATTAATTCCAGTCATCTACTCAACAATACCAAGGGTCTTCTATGCACCAGCATTGCTGGGGACATGATAGTGAATGAATCTCCAAGATGCCTCCAAATGTTGAAATATTAGTCCCATCTTTTTTGAACTTGGCATATGTATTGGAAAGATGCTTCCATTTAAAAATCCCTGTCTGCTGCTCTGATAAATAATGTTCTCCCAAGTTCCCAGAAGGAGAATTAATCTGGTGAGACAAATCAGTTGTTGTTCCACTCATTGTTATGGTAATAGAGAAATTAGGTTTTTAATTAAGGCTGAGGGAAGATGGAAGAGCAGTCGGCAAACAAACACCCACACAGTTTGATGCAGAAGGGTCATGACGGACAATTCTCCTTTTTTTCTATGGGGTCGAAAATGCTCCTTGTTAGAGCAGAAGGCATTTTATCTATGAGGCCCCAGCTACGTGCATTTTCTGTCTTGTGAATATGTCAGCACCCACTAACTTGGCATGAGGATTTAGTATGAGCCACTTTAGGGAAATACACTGCAGATATCAGGTTTGAAAATGAGTTAGCTAAAGCTTCAAGGAGGTAAGCAACACACTCTAGGTCACGCAAATGTGGGATGGTGAGAGGATTCAAATTCAGGCAGTTTGATTTCAGGATACTCTGACCTTTTAAGCTGTATTGACTGTTTTAAATTTTACTTTTATCTTTGTTCCCTAACAAGGAATTGAACCCATACCACTTGCATTGGAACCATGAAGTCTTAACCACTGGACCACCAGAGAAGCCTCTGTATTGACTTTTAATACATAAAGAAGAGGTCTTGAAGTATCTAGTACGTTTATCACCCATATTTATTTTTTGTAACCACTATGCACTTTCATTTTTCACTTTCATGCATTGGATAAGGAAATGGCAACCCACTCCAGTGTTCTTGCCTGGAGAATCCCAGGGACGGGGGAGCCTGGTGGGCTGCCGTCTCTGGGGTTGCACAGAGTCGGACACGACTGAAGCAACTTAGCAGCAGCAGCAGCAGCATGCTATTTTAAATTACAGAAGGAATGCATGCTAATCGGAAGAAGGAAACGAAGGAGAAGAGCAAGAAATAAGGTGGGAAGTACAAGAAAATGCAAAAGAAACGCAAACAGATATCTGCTATATTTCTACTATTTGTAGACTGGGCACACTCAATGGGGATGGTATGGCCCTTAAGGGGTCAAAAGTTGGTCCTAGTGGGGAGAAAAACTTACTCTTTACATATATAAAGTACAGATAGTTGTACAATGTATAACCAGCTAGACATAAACTATATCTGTGATAATAAAATCTCATTTGAGGGCAAAATTTGGGGGGAAAAGTCTTGGAGGAGGTGTGATAATTTCTTTAAAAGTTAAGCACACTGACATAGATATCAGTTTTAACATATTAGTAGCCATCTGTACAGATTTTTCTATCTATACTGTTTTGTTTTTACAAAAATGGGATCATGTGTACATACTATGCCTTTCCATGTCAATAAAAAATCCTTCATAATAATATATCATTAACAAAGCACTTCAATTATATATTATTTGATCCTTACAATAACTTGTGAAGATAGATATTTTTATTTTTATGTCCATTTTACAATTGAAGACACTGAAGTTTAAGGAGGTGAATTCACTCTCCTCAAAGTCTCTTAGCCAGTATGAAGAGCAGAGCCAAGATTTGAATCCTATTTCTTAAGAACTTTGGGTTTATCTTGCTATTTTTTCCCAGCCCCTTGAATAGAAAGCTTAGTTCCTTTCTTTTTAATCTTTTTTAGCTTTCTGATAAAAGGTATAAATTTTCCTGTAATGTCACTTAGGCTTTATCACAAGGTTTATACCGTTTCTCCATCAAACAGATACAAGAAGATCTTCCCTATCCTTGTAAACATGTTTTCAATGAAATAACTGTCGAGGGAAAAAGACTTTGTGAAACTTGAAAAGCTTTCCTTATCATGCAATCTTGTATCTTCTTAGAGGATGCTATCTGTCCCTAAACAGGGCTTAAATAGATTTCTGGCATCGGGGGCCTATAATAGGCATGCTCTCTCGAGTGAACTCCCCACCTTCACCTTATTCTAGACCTCATGCCCAGTCCCCACACTTGGGGTTCTGTTCACAGAATGACTGCAGTGGGAGCTGAGGAACTACTGGTTTAAATCAACAGCAGGCAACTGGCAGCAAACAGGCCAATAAGAAGTACTGGTTGACATTTAACCATGAATTTTTTAGGAGTTTTTTTGTTTTGATTTCTTGAGAAAGAGAAGAGATGGAACTTTCTGTCCAGCTCAAATCCTGCTAGTCATAAGGCAGAAAGAGAGTATGGGTTTGCAGGCAGGCTCTTGGGCACCAGCAGATGAGCCTCTTTATAAAGACGTCCTTACCTCCTGGGACCCAGAATCCTACAGAGAAGATCCCATGTGTAATCTGACCCTTTGCTGGTAAGTCACCCCAAATACATGGGCAGTCTTCCTCCACTATGTCTCCACCTAGAATTGGTGTGGTGTATGTATTTTCAGGGTCTTTTCCACTGTCCTCATCTCAGGCCACTCTGAGCCAGCTAAGCCCAATTCAGACTCTGCTCTTCCAGTGAGAGCAGTGCAGGAAAATATTCTGGTGTCTTGTGAAACTTGTTCAGCTGGAAACTTGGCTACAAGGGTTTCTATGGCAACCTGAGCAGAAGATGATTAGGGGGAAAGCTGTGCTTCCTACTGGGATGTGGGATGTATGTTTGTGTGTGCACACGAGCATGTGGAGTATGGAGGAAAGGAATGATGATGAAGGAAATGACCTTCTTCCTAGTCAAACGGATACTGGACTCAATTGCTATTGTAATTTCAAGACAGCATAAAACTAATTCTTTTCAAATTGGTTAGATTAGTTCTTTCTGTGCTTATGGAAATCTTCCCCCTCAAAGTGTGTTTCTAGCTATTGAGGAATAGTTTCTTTACAATGGGCAAGTATCCACAGATGGATGGATACCATGCTTATCAACTTGAAAATGTTGTTTACTAGCAGATGACAGGTATGCCAAGACTGCTTATAAGAATCGTATGCATCTCTGAATGCTAATTTACTTAATCTTTTTGAAATTATATCTAGAATTTCTGCAAGGTATATCATCAAACATGACTTGCAGATTCTGAATCTCATGTAGTACACTCAATGTGTGTGAAAAAGTTCTGCATCCTCGATACCTATTTATGTAATTAAAGAGTTTTATACACTTTGCATATTTATTTCATAAAATATTTTAAATTCTCAAGTGTAAAACATCTGAGTCACATGTAACTGAAAAAAGGTGGAAGATATGCTATAATTGAAGCTTTCAAAAATTAAAGATAAAAGGAAACTATATTGCTCCCTCTCCTCTCAGATACGGGTAACAACAAGACTTACGGGGTGCTTATCATGTACCAGGTGCTTATCATATACCGTGTATAAAAACTGTATATGCTTCTATTCATTAAAGCCCAACAATAACAATACACAGTAGATATTATTATTATTTCTGTCTTAAAGAAAAGGAAATTCAGACACAGAGAGAAGCTGCCCAAATCAGAAGGCAGAAAACGGCAAGACTGGGATGTGAACTGGGTGACCTGGCTCCACCACCCTTCTGATAACCATCTCCAGACCAGGATCCGCCCGAGCGTGTGGGAGACAATGGAGAGCCCTGCTCAAAAGCCCACCCTGGCACTTTTCTATAATTTTCCCTCTCCAGCTCTCTGACTCTTGAGCTGGAGTCAGATCCAGTAAGATCCAGCCTACAGATCTTATTTCCTTTTGGGTAGGAAAACAAGTTCTTTCATCATCATACTCTTCTTCAGAAACTTTTGTTAAGAGCATAAACGTTGGGCTTCTGATATCCCAGGGGTCTAAAATTTTAAAAGTCTTTTATCTCTCAAAGTTACTGCCTCTGTCATGAGCTTTAAAACCCAAAGTTGAGCACTGGCTCATTTCTATCGCCCATTTCAGTCCACTCCTGAGGAGATAAACCTCAGCCTCATTGTCCAGTTTTAGCTGAAGAAGGGCTGTAGATCAAAATGAATTAGTAAGAATGAAGATACTTCTACTGAAATTTTTAGCTATTAATCCTCTACTTGTTGTATCTAGGAATAATAAAACTATTTTAATTGCATCTGTGAAAAGCATTATGAATCAATAAAAAATGTTAATATTTTAACTGTTCAGAGGGGCTGCAATGCGTTATGTTATTGAAAGTAAAGCTGGTAGATTTACAAGGACTCTGAGTCAGAGTGTCTGTTGCTCAATATTCATTAAACCTTTTGGAACAAAATCACCCCAAACTTTAGCCACCTAGAGATGAAATTTCCCAGGCCTCCCTTGAGCTAGGTGTGGCCATGTGACCAAATTCAGGTTTAGGACCCTTCTGCTTGCTGGCCTTGTGAGTGTGAATAAGCCACAGAGTCTCCATCACAGAACTTAACCCCAGAAAGAAGCATGGAGATAAACCACCTACAAGCAGGGCAGGGATGAAAGACCAGCGCTGGGAAGTGCGGCTCTCAGCCTCCCCATGAGCCAGTGGGAGGGCTGCGTCTTGAGCCCACTTGTTTGCTGGCTGCGGAGAAGTCTTTACACGACCCCACACTCCCTCTCTTTCTCTTCCCTAAAATTTAGTTTCCTGATCTGCAATGTGAGGGCAATAATAGCACATAGGCAGTAGACACAGTGGCTGACCACCCAAATTCCATCCCACTCCTGGCCCATTGAGTAGTGGCAATGAGGTTTGAAAAGCTGACCCCTCACTCCAGAGGGAGACCTTGATTAGTCTCAGCCGATTATAATTTGCCCTACTTCCCCTGCCAGTGATTGATTCACAGGCCTCAGCTAATCAGCATTTAACCTTCCCGTGGCAGTGTTATTGGATAAGGCAGGCAGATACGACCTAAGTTGGTCCAATCTAAATTAAGGAAAGATTTTTACTTACTGGCAAGAAAGAAGTGCCCTCTCCTCCTTCCTTTCCCTCCCCTTCTCTTTAGTTGCTTTGGTCAGTAAGGTTTGGGGAAAGTGACAGCGTGCCAGTGCTGAGTGAATGCTTTTCTCTTCCTCTGAGCACCCTGCCTACCTACCATGAAAATAAGCCTGTGCTAAGCTGCTGGAAGATGAGAGATCATGTGGAGGAGAGACAAGCCACCCAGTGACTGCAGATGCATGAGTGAGCCCAGGTGATAGGAACAGAGTTGGGCAAGATCCGCAGACCTGCCCAGCCAAACCATACATTCATGACCTGAAATATTTATTGATGTGTGCCACCGAGGTTTTTCTGGTTGGTTTTTTCATAAAGCGACTGTTCAGTTCAGTTCAGTTCAGTCACAGTTCGAATCCGACTCTTTGTGACCCCATGAATTGCAGCATGCCAGGCCTCCCTGTCCATCACCAACTCCCAGAGTTCACTCAAACTCATGTCCATCGAGTCAGTGATGCCATCCAGCCATCTCATCCTCTGTCGTCCCCTCCTCCTCCTGCCCCAATCTCTCCCAGCAGCAGAGTCTTTTCCAATGAGTCAGCTCTTCGCATCAGGTGGCCAAAGGATTGGAGTTTCAGCTTCAGCATCAGTCCTTCCAAAGAACACCCAGGACTGATCTTTAGAATGGACTGGTTGGATCTCCTTGCAGTCCAAGGGACTCTCAAGAGTCTTCTCCAACATCACAGTTCAAAACCATCAATTCTTCGGTGCTCAGCTTTCTTCACAGTCCAACTCTCACATCCATACATGACTACTGGAAAAACCATAGCCTTGACTAGACAGACCTTTGTTGACAAAGTAATGTCTCTGCTTTTGAATATGCTATCTAGGTTGGTCATAACTTTCCTTTCAAGGAGTAAGCGTCTTTTAATTTCATGGCTGCAGTCACCATCTGCAGTGGTTTTGGAGCCCAGAAAAATAAAGTCTGACACTGTTTCCCCATCTATTACCCATGAAATGATGGGACCAGAAGCCATGATCTTAGTTTTCTGAATGTTAAGCTTTAAACCAACTTTTTCACTCTCCTCTTTCACGTTCATCAAGAGGCTTTTTAGTTCCTCTTCACTTTCTGCCTAGCTAACTAATGTGTTGTTTATTATTACTGCTGCTGCTGCTGCTGCTAAGTCGCTTCAGTCCTGCCCGACTCTTAGCGACCCCATGGACTGCAGCCTACCAGGCTCCTCTGTCCATGGGATTTTTGTTTATTACTACTACTTTTATTATTATTACTTTCAACTAGCAGTTGGCTGGAAAGAGCAATTCTGTGGGCAGGTTAGCCTAAAGTTACTCAGGCAGATGGATCCCATGGTCAAGTTGGCCATGGACTGGGAAGGTACACGGGGCAGAACCAAGAAGGGGAAGACAGGACGGCCTGTTTCTTTGCAGCAGTGACCTTCCTACAATTCCATGGTCATCACTTTTTTGCTTACATGCATGTCTCAAAAAGAATTTTGAAAAACTATGTACCCCACTGCATATTTTTAAGTTCACATCTAAAAGTTTCATCCTAAGTTTAGTGACTGCAAGGGATATCATTTTCTCTCACAGGAAAGATTGACATTTAAACATAAAACTATCAGTTTTTGAAAATATTAAAGGGAACCTGGGCTCATGATCATTTCATGCTCACTACCACCCAATTTAAAATATATGAATGATCTCTGCTTCACTGTTGAGAAATTTTACATCTTTCATTTTTCTGCTGGAATTCATATTTTTTGCTATTCCTTCACAAACCTTTAATATAATTTAATATACTTTTAAAATCTGAGAATTTTTTATTGATCACCCTATTAAGTGAAGTCACTTAGTCGTGTCCAACTCTTTGTGACCCCATCGACTGTAGCCTGCCAGGCTTCTCTGTCGATGGGATTTTCCAGGCGAGAATACTGGAGTGGGTTGCCATTCTTTTCTCCAGAGGATCTTCCCAACCCAGGGATCGAACCTGGGTATCCCGCATTTGCACGCAGACTCTTTACTGTTTGAGCTACCAGGGAATTGCCATTATACATTAAAGGTACATTATATATTGTAATACATTAAAATGTATTTTTATTCTTATGAATATAAGGCTCTTCATGTCTTAAAAAATACTTCTGGGTTGAAGTGTCACACAACAGACCAAAACTGCAAAAAATATATACACATTACAAATTTTGATAATTTTTAAACATAAAAAGTTAAATATAATTGGAAAGCCATCTTCTAATGAGTTGAAATATGACCTAGCTTTTCATATGCATTTAATGAAAGACAAAGGTACATTCTGCTGAAAATTAATAAGTCCAGAAGCTAGAATAACATTATTCTTGTTAATAGGAGGTGGAAAAGATTAAATATTTTATATGGTAAAATAAAATGAGCATTAACTATCTTTGGATTATTTCATGATATGATTTCATAAAAAGAATTTTAAAATACCTCACTGAATAGCATATACTACATCCAAAACAAGTGGCCTAAAGTTTTTAATCTGTGGGTGTATCTGATGTATCTTGAATGTCTTAGCAAGCCTTTCAGCTATATTTAAATGAATCAGTGTCACTAAGTTACATGCTTGGGCTGTGGTGTGGTGCTATTTCCTTCAGCTGAAGACCTGACCTGGGTTTAGTACTGAGTGTAGTTGGAAAGTATTGCTTGCATTTAAATACATTTTAAAAATCTTTACAAACCCTTTCTTCCTTAGAATTCAGTGTTTCTGACTGATGCTCTTTTCGCTTTGCTGTCACTGGACTCCCCTTCAAGAAGCAAAATTATCTTGACTCCCCGTACGGAGGCTATTTAGAACATCCTAACATGGCCAAAACACTGTTTCTTAGACCATTTGTCCTCTACACACAAAATGTATAAGATAGGGAGATAAGAGAGCTCAGGAGTTAATGGAATCTTGGGCAATAAAGCAGGGGTCCCCAACCTCCAGGTCGCAGACCGGTACCTCCTGTCAGATCAGTGGCGGCATAAGATTGGAAGTGAAGCACACAGCAAATGCAATGTGTTTGAATCATCCCGAAAACCACTCCCTCCCTGGTCTGTGGAAAAGCTGTCTTCCACGAACCTGGTCCCTGGCACCGAAAGTTTGGGGACCACTGCGTAAAGGCTCCTTCTCTTATTTTTCTCCATTCTCCCTGAGGTTTTTCACACCTGGCAGCAACATATTAATATCTTAGTCAGATTAGGGTTAAGTGAGGGGTATGCCCTTTTTTAATATAAAAATTCAAATGTATTCTCATTCAAATCAAACTGGAGTTTTTCTTTCTGGCTTACTTCACTCTGTATAATAGGCTCCAGTTTCATCCACCTCATTAGAACTAACTCAAATGCATTCTTTTTAATGGCTAAAACACCAATACAGTATACTAACGCATATATATGGAATTTAGAAAGATGGTAACAATAACCCTATATACGAGACAGCAAAAGAGACACTGATGTATAGATCAGTCTTATGGACTCTGTGGGAGAGGGAGAGGGTGGGATGATTTGGGAGAATGGCATTGAAACATGTATAATAACATATATGAAACGAGTCACCAGTCCAGGTTCGATGCACGATACTGGATGCTTGGAGCTGGTGCACTGGGACGACCCAGAGGGATGGTAGGAGGAGGGAGGGGGGAGGAGGGTTCAGGATGGGGAACACATGTATACCTGTGGTGGATTCATTTTGATATATGGCAAAACCAATACAATATTGTAAAGTTAAAAAATAAAATTAAATTTAAAAAAATCAAATCAAACTGGAAAAATGTGTGTACGGGGATTAAGGATTTAGACAATGATTCCCTTAAAACAGCCCACGCTCAGGACCCCTTGGAACTTTTTCACAGGCCTCTAACTGCCTTTGCTGTCTAGGTGCTTTTTTATTTATTTTTAATTGACTGATGATTGCTTTACAATATTGGTTTGATTTCTGTCATACATCAACATGAATTAACCATAGGTACATATGTCCCCTCCCTCTTGAGTCTCCCTCCCACCTCCTGCCCATTCACGCCCCTCTAGGTTATTACACAGCCCTAGTTTGAGTTCCCTGAGTCAAACAGCAAATTCCCATTTATGTAAGTTACATAATAAATACAATCTATTTACATAACTTATTTACATATTTACAATCTGTAAGTTATTTACAAATCTATTTACATAAGTTAGTGTATATGTTTCCAATGTACTCTCTCCATTCATCTCACCCTCTCCCTCCCCTCCCCAATCCCTGTCCAGAAGTCTGTTCTCTATGTCTACGTCTATTGCTGCTCTGTGAACAGGTTCCTATTTGTACAAAAGGCTCTTATATCCACTGTCTCATCTGAGCCTGCAGGACTCGGTATCCACCTGACAGATGGACAGACAGAAGCTCGGGAACATGAGGCGATCATCCCCAGCCACATGTGCAGTCAGGGATGGTGTCAGCATCCCCAACCCAGTGCCCAGACCTCTCAGCCTTTAGAGGAGGACCTGGACGCTTCTTCTACTGGCTAAATGCCCACTGTGTGTCAGGCACTGGGCCAGGCTGGAGGAGGCATCCGTGGCCCTCCAACAGCGGTTGAAATAGTTTTGATAAACTATTCATAAAGAAATATATCTATGTCAATCAATCAATCCACAAAGAGATGGATAGATAAGGACAGAGAGAGGATGAGTAGTTATGTAATTCTTGTTAAGATAAACGATTTTCAGCAAAAGAAAAAAGAGACAACTATGAAATTTTTAAACTGAATCATAAACCATATAAACTTAAATTTAAATTGGAAATGACAATATACACAGATGATTTCTCTTTCTAAAAAAATGTCTGCTTCCCACATATATTGCCATATATAAAACAGGTAGCCAGTGGGAATTTGCCGTATGATGCAGGGAGCTCAAACCGGGGCCCTGTGACCACCTAGAGTGGTGGGATGGGGTGGGACCTGGGAGGGAGGTTCACAAGGGAGGAGACATATGTATACCTATGGCTGATTCATAGTAATGGCTGGCAGAACCAACACAATATTGTAAAGCAATTATCTTCCAATTAAAAATAAGTTATTTTTCTAAATGTCTGCTTCCTACCACGGTCCACTAGAAAAGCCTAGAGGTAACAATAACTCAGTAGCAGCGGGCACCCCAAATGCCCCTCATTTGCCAGTTTACTGGAAGACCATAGGACAGAGGAACATGCTAAACAGCACAGCGGAGACGTGATGCTCAGACCAGAATGTGGACATCCTCCCAGCCAGATGCCCCGACTTGCCCAACAAATAAAAGGCATAAGAAAGAGGAGAGAAGGGTACTAGAGATGGACGGTCACCCAAATATGACGTGGGGTCCTTGTCTGAATGCTGCTTTAGACAAAAACATCTAAAAAGATATATCTGAGACATTTGGCGGATCTAAACACAGACTGGGTATAAAATAATATGAAGAAAATACTGTTCTATTAGGTGTCATGTTATTACGATTATGAAAAGTACTTTCAAATATTCAAGCTATACATATTAGTATTTATGGACAAAACGATGTTTGGGATCCCCTTTGAAATACCACATTGGTCTGGGTGGGAGGCAAATAAGGAGAGGATAGAAGAAAGAGTAATTAAGTAAACATCATCTTAAAGTGCTCAGAAAAGAGTGTTCTCCTAAAGATACCTACCCAAAGCAATACTGGACACTGTGGCTGTCCTGCCCAGGCTCCCACCTGTCTCCCTACCTCTGCAAGTGATGCCCGGGGGCCCTTCTCTGCAAAACCGTCCCTGACCAACGGAATGGCAGCAGTCTTGCCAACTGAACGGAGGTAAAGCACGACCAGGCCCCATAAGCCATCAGTCAAAGACTCATCATACTTCCTTCCCTTCCTTTGTCCTGAGAAAGTGAAAGTATTAGTGCTCAGTCGTGTCTGATTCTTTGCAACCCCATGGACGGTAAGCCCGCCGGGCTCCTTGGCTGATGGAATTCTCTAGGCAAAAATGCTGGAGTGAGTAGACACTCCCTTCTCCAAGGGATCTTGCCAACCCAGGGATCGAATCCAGGTCTCCCGATTTGCAGGCAGATTGTTCACCATCTGAGCCACAGAGGAGGCCCTTGTCCTGAGAACTCTCTCCCAATCAAACATGTGAAAACAAACAAACAAATCCATCTCACGTTCTGCTTTTGACAGGCTCGCTGTGAAGAAGAGGGCAAGACTGTCCTCAATGGGAAAGTAGAGGATGAGGGCAAGGACCCACCAAGGTAGACTGAAAGGATTACGGAGAAGTTGCTAAGTGTGTGTGGTTGAGCCACACAGTAGGATTGATTATACCAGTAAAACAGAAGGACTGGGGATAAGGATGTCCACAGCAGGAGACTCCTTATACCTCCAAATATCCCTTTAGAGAGCTCCCCCATCCAAGCCAAAAAGGAGCTTCTGGAGGGCCGGGCAGGTGAGGGGTGGGGAGAGCAGTGGGCTAGCCTGGCAGCACTGGGACCAGACCTCACCTGGGGCTCCAGAGACCCTCGGGGCCCAGAGAGTCCTCAGCTCTGGGGTTCCCTGTGCTCTGGCTAGAAGCAACACTGTACTTACATCTGCTCAGAACAGCACTTCTCTTCTGGGAAACGTTCCTCCAACCTCATTCTAGTGAAGGTTGCCAAAAACAGGACCTCACCCTAGACATAATGACTGGGCCAGAGACAGGCATATTACCCGGCCAAGACAAACAGGAGTAGATTTTTCAACTTAAAAAAAAAAATCACAGCATTTCATATCCTAACTAGGCAATACATTTATATAGTTCAAAAATCAGAAAGCCTAGAAAGGAATAAAGGGTAGCCTTTTCCTCCTACAACTGGATACTTTGGATACAAATACTGAATACAAACAAATGCAAATCATCCCCTTTTTTGTTACCAAAGTGCAGCATGAAGTACACATTTTCTGCTCCCGGATTTTTCCCCTAATGTTGCATTTTGGTAGTGATCTTTCCATATCACTATGAGAAGTACTTCCTCACCTGTATTTTTCTAATCACAGTGCCACAAAGTATTCTGTTGAATATATGCACCATGCTTTATTTAATTGGGCTTCCCTTGTGGCTCAGCTGGGAAAGAATCTGCCTGCAATGCAGGAGTCCCCAGTTTGATTCCTGGGTCAGGAAGATCCACTAGAGAAGGGATAGTCTACCCACTCCAGTACTCTTGGGCTTCCCTGGTGGCTCAGCTGGTAAAGAATCCACCTGCAGTGTGGGAGACCTGGGTTCAATCCCTGGGTTGGGAAGATCCCCTGGAGAAGGGAAAGGCCACTCACTCTAGTATTCTGGCCTGGAGAATTCTATGGACTGTATAGTCCATGGGGTCTCAAAGAGTTGGACATGACTGAGCCACTTTCACTTTCACACTTACTTAATCAGTGCCTTCTCAAGGGATATTTATAATAGGTTATTTCCTATCATAGAGCTTCCCAGGTAGTGTAGTGGTAAAGAATCCGCCTGCCAATGCAGGTGACTCAAGAGACTCAGGTTCAATTCCTGGGTCAGGAAGATCCCCTGGAGGAGGAAATGGCAACCCATTCCAGTATTCTTGCTGGAAAATTCCATGGACAGAGAAGCCTGGGTGTGATCCATGGGGGTCACAAAGAGTTGGACATGACTGAGCACACACACAATGTTAAATATTCAACTTCCTATCACAGCTGTTTCAAACAACACAGGAATGACTACCTTTATACATATATCATTTTACACGTCTAAGAATACGTATGACAAATTCTTAGAAGTGAAGTTGCTCGACTTGCTATACATGGGCTAATACAGGAGTTGCACCGATTTTTCACTCTCATCTTTAATGTACAGAAATGTCCATTTCCCCACAACCATTGCAGGTGGTGCTAGTGGTAAAGAATCTGCCTGCCAATGCAGGAGACGCAAGAGACGCGGGTTTGATCCTTGGGTCGGGAAGATCCCCTGGAGGAGGAAATGACAATCCACTCCAGTGTTCTTACCTGGAGAAGCCCGTGGACAGAGGAGCCTGGTGGGTTACAGTCCATGGGGTCGCAAAGAGACAGACACGACTGGACTGAAGCACACACACACACGTCAATAGAGAACCATGGAACTTTTACGGGAAGTTATTTTAAGGATTATTTTATAAAAATATTAATATTCCCAACAAGATTTGGAAGGGATAGCCAGCAACTATCTAGTTTAGTTGGTTTAATTTAATACAACCTGTTTTGATGGTTTAACTGGTTTGAGCCACTCCACAAATGCATGTCGAATCTCTTTACTTTCCCTAATTACCTACTTGAGTACACAGAAGCCTCATTAACAGTTGGCTGAGTATATCCCTCTTGAGGCTTGCCATCCACCCAAAGTGCATTACCCAAAACTCCCAGGAGGTTACTTAGTCACAAAGGAAGCAGCCTCGTCTTGTTCAGTAATTCAGAAGAGAACCAGGATCCTGGTATCCTGGGACAAACACAGCCCCTCACACCAGACTGTGGCTGCTGGACCCACAATTTCCCTTGCATGTTCGTGCCCAGGGATAGATCCTGTGCGAGCACCAAGGGTCACAAGCTCAGGCACCAAGGTGGTAGCTCTGCTAGTCCGCATTCACACCCGTAATCTCTTCCACAGGGTGGAAAGGGGCTAACTGGCCTAAAAAGTGCCCAGGGAGTTTCTCTTTCTAGCACCTGCCACGTTACAGATGATCAGGGAGAAAGAAAACTTTTTCTCTACCCTCTTATGCTTAGTCCTTGGGGATGTGCAAGTTAAAGTCCTTGGGGATGTACAGATTAGCAAGAAAAAAGACAGGTATTTATTCATGGCTGTACACAGGAGTTCACAGGGGGAAAAAACGTGACTCACAGGGGGATAAAACGTGACTCACGGTTAGAATTGGGTCTTATGTAACATCTTAACAGGGGATGAGGAGGGCAGAAGGGCACTAATGGAAAAACAAATGACTTTTTAGAAAGATAAATGGACCCTTAGGAGAACAGATAGGAATATGATAATTTTGTGACAAGGAAGGTCTGATGGAGCATGGTACCAACTTCTTGTCTCTTGAGATTAGAGTTGTTCCTGGGGAGGGTATGGCTGACCACTGAGTTTGTGGGGGAGGTTCTGCTTTTAGACAGATAGAGGGTTTTAGGTAATCAAATGCCTTGAACTCAAAATAATTTTTATGCCAAAGGAGTATATTTAGGGTGGCATATCCCGATCCCCTTGACAACTCAGAACCACTACCTACCCATCCAACTCCCCATGGGTAATGCCTATTTCTTTTCAAGCCTTTAAAAAGCAACACATTTTGAAAAACGCTTTTCCCTTGACAGTGGAGGCCACTCTCCTTATACCAGCCTTTTTGAGAAAGTTGCCCTGAAAGGTACCAAGATAACTCTCTCAGCAGCTACAACGTGACATAGAGGATGACTCCTCTAAGAAGACAGAGAGAGCAAAGTACACTTGGCAGCAAGGTGCTCTGACGCTGAGCCATCTTCCCACGGAGCTGCTTGACACAGTTCTGACATAGTGACATGACGGGGGCCCTCATATTTGGGGACTACAGGGACAGAAGGCTCAAAAAGTAAGAGTGGCAGACTTCAGTTTGATACTGGGAAGAAATTTACAATGATGAAAGCTGGTCTAAGAAAACTAGGTCCAGAGTTATCAGGACCTGTGCAAATAAATGCACAGCTGTGCACAGATCATGGGGCTCATAAACTAAGAAGGAGACATGGATTATTGAGCAAATGGTACTGGGGAGAATGGCCATTTCTGAAGGGGGGCAGATAGTTAGATTTCATTCAGACTTCACAATAAACAAAAAATTCATCTGTGTTAAATATGGGCTAAGTATTTTTTAAAAAATGTAAAAATATAGACTAAAATGTAAGTGATAGCTTTTTCTAGAATGAAGGTGTTTCTATGGATAAAAGATTTCAGAGAGAAAGATACAAGTCCATAAAATTAAAAATATCTTTCCATCAGGCTCTGTATCAACCTAGGTGGGTAGGGTGGGGAGGGAGGTGGGAGGGAAGTTCAAGAGGGAGGGGATACATGTATACCTATGGCTGATTCATGTTGAGGTCTGACAGAAAACAACTCTGTAAAACAATTACCCTTCAATTAAACAATAAATTTAAAAAAATATCTTTCCATCAAAATCAACAATAGCAAAAAGGCAAATTATAACTTAGGAAAGAAATATTAAAAATAACTATGAAAATATAAAGGCTACTGTTTTAAGTCAGAGAGTTCTTTGAAGTTAATTTTTAAAACAATATCATCCAGCAATCCCACTCTTTTCCATCAATGGAAACAACCTAAATCTCCACTGGTAAATGAATGGATAAAAAAGATGTGGTTTCACATATACACACACACACACACACACGCAATGGAAATGGCCATAAAAAAGAACAAAATAATGCCATTTGCAGCAGCATGGACAGAGCTAGAGATGATCCAACTAAGTGAAGTTAAGTGAGAGAAAGACAAATATCATATGATATCACTTATATGTGGAATATTAAAAAAAATGAACTTTGTATTTACAAAACAGAGACTCACAGACATAGAAAACAAACCTATGGTTACCAAAAAGAAAGGGGGGAGGGATAAATTTATGAGACTGAGATTAACAGATACACACTGTTAAGTGTTAGCTGCTCGGTTGTGTCCGACTCTTTGCAGCCCCATGGACTGTAGCCCACCAGGCTCCTCTGTCCATGGAATTCTCTAGGCATCAATACTGGAGTGGGTTGCCATTTCCTTGTCCAGGGGATCTTCCCCACCCAGGGACTGAACCCACATCTCCTGCACTGCAGGCAGACTCTTTACAATCTGAGCCACCAAGGAATACACACTGCTATATATAAAATAGAAAACCAACAAGGACCTACCGTAGAGCACAGGGAACTGTATTCAATATCTCGTAATAATCTATAATGGAAAAGAGTCTAAAAAAGAATATATATATAACTGAGTCACTTTGCTATACACCTGAAACTAAGGTAACATTGTAAATCAACCATATTTCAATTAAAAAAAAATAACTAAAAACAATATCACATCAATAGAAAAAATGAGCAGAGGAAAGATAGAATTACAACACAGCACCATAAGTATCTATTGTAAGCGTATGAAAAGAGCCATTCACTATCTCTAGATCCAAGAAACACGAAATAAAACACTGGCGGGTGTCATTTTTTTTTTTTTTTTTACTATAAAATTGACAGGGCTTTAAAATGATAAAGCAGGCAAACTTTTATTGCACTTGAAAAAAAATAAATAAGAGGGGCAGGGCTGGTTTTACAGTGGGAAGCTCCCCACCCTTGAAGAGACTAAAGAGAAACTGGCTACTAACCCATAGCGACTTCCCTGGTGGTTCAGACGGTAAAGCGTCTGCCTACAATGCGGGAGACCCCGGTTCGATCCCTGGGTCGGGAAGATCCCCTGGAGAAGGCAATGGCACCCCACTCCAGTACTCTTGCCTGGAAAATCCCATGGACGGAGGAGCCTGGTTGGCCACTGTTCATGGCGTCGCAAAGAGTCGGACACGACTGAGCGACTTCACTATCGATCTATCTAACCCATAGCGAAGAGGACACTGAGGACCCTGGGCTGCAGGGAGAGGCGGGGGCTGACAACTGACAAGCACCCGCTCTGCTTCTGTGGGCTTTCAGTGCCGTCCCAGGGTTGGATTGCCACACCACAGACTTTCACAGCAGAGACCTTCCAGAAAAACAGGTTCTCCACGACCTTATTGTCTACATTTCTAAGCTAATGTATCCAGTGCTTATATCCTCCAAGAAGTGGCTTGCGGCGGGGGGCCAAGATAAGCAGTCAAATTAAGGACAAGCTCAGTTTGTCCAAGGTAATGTGATACAGTATGTATCAAAAAAAAAAAAAAGTCTGCCTACATCTGTCTGGCAGCTCTTTTGTCAGTGATGAGTTATTGAATGCCGCCCAGCACAAGGGCACTCCAGAGGCCCAGTTGAGCTGGCACGGCGTGACAGCTTCCTGCGTTCCCCTGGGGAAGCAGCCTCAATAAGTAGCAGCTACTGCTGCAAACCAGAAGCCTGTGACCAGCAGGTTCACTGCACAAAGTATTGATTCTTAATTATTGATCCTCTCTTGAAGACGAGTCTTCCTCTCTCTGGCCTGCTTCCTCTCCCTCTCTCCCTCTGTCTCTCTTTCTCCATTAATACACCTACGCAAGGAGGTATGTCAGGGCGAAAATATTCAAAATGGGTGCTCTCTAATAATTCCCGTTGAGGCCATCACTGAACCGTGGGGGCTGGCTGACGCACTGTTAGGCTCATCCCCAATAATGTTTAACCTTGCCTCCTCCAGCTCAAGGTCAACTTTGCTCTTCAACTGCAGCTAAAAATATTATCGTTTTGAATGTCCTAGAAATTAGCTGCCACCTTGGCTACTGTGTTAGTGCCAGTCCCTGTAGGATTCTGCACCTCCTGAGAGGCAGGGCACACTTTTCTTTGAGCTACAGGACAATCCAAACCCTTATGAGTACTGCAGATCTCAGTAGGGTAGGTGGATGCTCTGTATCCCCTGTGAGGGGGCTGGGCCTACAGGGACAGGAGACCTGGGACCAGCCCTCTTTCTCTGTCTTACAGGCTCAGCCCCCAGGCTTATCTCTGCTCTTAAACATGTCAGCCAACAGACACACACCAGGAGCCCCATACAACAGGGCCAGTCTGCAGTGCTACCCAACTCCTTGCTGCAAACAAGCCCTGCTTAAGTCCCCGGTGGCCCAGATGGTAAAGAATCTGCCTGCAATGCAGGAGACCTGGGTTCGATCCCTGGGTTGGGAAGATCCCCTGGAGGAGGGCATGGCACCCCACTCCAGCATTCTTGCCTGGAGAATCCCCATGGACAGAGGAGCCTGGTGGGCTGCTGTCCATGGGGTCACAGAGAGTCAGACTCGACTAAGAGACTAAGCACACAAGCACCAAAACTATTATCAAAAATAGTAAACAATACAATAAACATTAAAAGATTTAATGAGGTTCTGATTTTTTCCATGTAACTTCTTCAGGTTTTTTTTTTTTTGAGGTACAGTTGACTAAAATATATTAGTTTCAGGTGTACAACATTATCGTTCAGTATTTGTATCTATCACAAAATGACCACCACAATAAGTCTAGTTAGTTAACTTCCATCCCCACACAGTTACAAAGAAATTTCTTCTTGTGATGGGAACACTTTTGTGTGTGATGAGAACTTTTCAGTATCTACTCCCTCAGCAAACTTTCAAATATGCAGTGCAGTATTAGTCACTGTAGTCACCATGCTGTACGTTTTACGCCCAGGATTTATCTTATAACTGGGTGGTTGCACCTCTTGCCTTCCTTCACCCATTTCGCCTACCCACACTCCCACCTCAGGCAGCCAACAATCTGTTCTCCGCCTCTGTGCACTTGTTTGTTTTTAAGATTTCACAGATAAGTGGTATCAAACAGCCTTTGTCTTTCTCTGCCTGATTTATTTCACACAGCAATATGCCCTCCAGATCCATCCATGTTGTTGTAAATAGAAAGATTTCCTTCTTTTTTATAACTGAGTAATATTCCATTGTATATATATTCCACATCTTCTTTAACCATTGATCAACTGATAGACACTTAGGTTTTGAGGGTTTTTTAAAACATAAATATATTTTTCAGGTTTTTTTCCTTATGGAAAAGTTAGTCGCTCAGTCGTGTCCATCTCTTTGTGACCCCATGGACTGTAGCCCACCAGGCTCCTCTGTCCACACACTTTTCCAGGCAAGAATACTGGAGTAGGTTGCCATTCCCTTCTCCAGGGGATCTTCCTGACCCAGGGATAAGTTATTACAAAACACTGAGACTAGTTCCCTGTGCTGTACAGAGAGGCCAGGTCGTCTGCCCAAGTCATGTAGCTAGTATGTAATGGAGATGGTGTCTAGACATCTTCTCTGAACTGCCTGGAAGCCACGGCCACTGGCAAAATGGAGGAGGGACCTCACCATCTGGCTCTGATTTTCAAATGAGAGCCTGTGGCTGGAGGTCTCTCTGCCCTCTCTGATCTGCAGGATGTCCTTCCTGGTCCCTGGAGGGCAGCCTCTCTCTGCAGGAGCAACAGGCTCCACGAGGGCTGGGGGAAGTGAAAGAAGAGGAAGAGGCACCTCCCAAATGGACTCATCTTTCCCGACCTTTCTAGGACATCTGGTTCCTGAGCAATAGGAACTCATCATCCAGCTGATTCTGCACACTCAGGTGTTCACCCAGGTGGCATCCACGTGGTCAACAACCGCTTGTTCCTCCAAGGCAACAGCTGGCTCTCGGGGGCTGGAGAACCTCTGGCCGGGCAGCCGCCCTCATTCCTACTGCCCACAGCCGTCCAGCCTCCTCCTGTGCCTTCCAGCCCTGAGTGCCTGTTTCTTCCTTTCCCAGGCATCACCAGCGGCAGGCTGGCATGGGAAGAGGACAACGTTTGCTTCCAACCATCAGTGGTTGGTCCCGGGGCCCGCCCCAAGCTGTGGATTCTGGGCCCAGCCCTCTCTTCTGAAAGGTGGTGGTTTGACTTGGATGGAGATGTGCAGGCACCTGCCAAGTTCAACACACAGTGGAGACAAACACGGCTCTATCCCTGAGAGCCTCCACCTAAGACCAGGCACAGACAGGGCAGTTCATCTGGGGAACAAGGCGAGGGGTGGAGGCGGGGGGGATCTTGGGGGGTGCCAGGCTCCAGGGCAGCCAGATGGAGGGGGGAGAGGGTGGCTGGAGGGCTGCACCCCCGAGGCTCTGGCGGAGGAGCGGCGGGTTGATCTTTCCACCGCTGCCCACCTCCTTCTTCCATCTAGACACTTTCCCTTTGGCTGCAAGAGCACCCCATAAGGTTTGATTGATGTCTCTGGTGGTTGTTTTAACCGGTCCTCCTCAGAGATGGTTTTCAGCCTGTCCAGGAGCTGGCGCAGCCTCAGAGCAAAGCAGGCTCTCCCACACCCACTCCCTTCTTCCCCGAGCATTGGGGCCCCCCACCCCACCCCCGGGGTGACAAACCTCCTCCCCCGCACCCAGCTCCAGCCCCTTCTCTGTCACCATTGCACCCAGGGAGAAAATGCACCACGTGTAAAACAGATTCAGACCAAACAGCCCTGGAATGTAGAAGAAAGCCTTGCTAGGATGCCCAACAGCTCTGTGTTATGTGTCCTGGGCAGAGAGGAAGGACAGGGCAGACCACAGAATTACCACTTCCGGATGGTTCCCACCTCCTTCCTATAATCAATTGCTTTGGCCTCCTTGAAGAGCTCTTTAAGAGTCTCCACATTAGCTGATTTGAGTTTTAGTCGTTGTTCTCCAATGGAAATGAATTTTTTTAAAAAAGGTAACCGCCCACCCTGATAACCAGGGTGTAACCAGATAACAGACAGAGTCTGTAAGTTTCTAGATAGAGCTGACCCTGATCTGACACACTAAGTGACTTCATAGCTACAGCTGAACTTCACTCATTACTACAAAATTACTAGTTATACCAGTCCTCCCACTTTTAATAGCAACTTAATGGCTGTTTATTAAACTCTCCCCAGTCATGCCACAGCACTGGAAAAGGTCAGTTTTCATTCCAATCCCAAAGAAAGGCAATGCCAAAGAATGCTCAACCTACCACACAATTGCACTCGTCTCACACGCTAGTAAAGTAATGCTCAAAATTATCCAAGCCAGGCTTCAGCAATATGTGAACCGGGAACTTCCAGATGGTCAAGCTGGTTTTAGAAAAGGCAGAGGAACCAGAGATCAAATTGCCAACATCCGCTGGATCATGGAAAAAGCAAGAGAGTTCCAGAAAAACATCTATTTCTGCTTTATTGACTATGCCAAAGCCTTTGGCTGTGTGGATCACAATAAACTGTGGAAAATTCTGAAAGAGATGGGAATACCAGACCACCTGACCTGCCTCTTGAGAAACCTATATGCAGCTCAGGAAGCAACACTGAGAACTGGACATGGAACAACAGACTGGTTCCAAATAGGAAAAGGAGTACATCAAGGCTGTATATTGTCACCCTGCTTATTTAACTTATATGCAGAGTATATCATGAGAAACGCTGGGCTGGAAGAAACACAAGCTGGAATCAAGATTGCCGGGAGAAATATCAATAACCTCAGATATGCAGATGACATCACCCTTATGGCAGAAAGTGAAGAAGAACTAAAGAGCCTCTTGATGAAAGTGAAAGAGGAGAGTGAAAAAGTTGGCTTAAAGCTCAACATTCAGAAAACTAAGATCATGGCATCTGGTCCCACCACTTCATGGGAAATAGATGGGGAAACAGTAGAAACAGTGGCTGACTTATTTTTGGGGGGGCTCCAAAATCACTGCAGATGGTGACTGCAGCCATGAAATTAAAAGACGCTTACTCCTTGGAAGAAAAGTTATGACCAACCTAGACAGCATATTAAAAGCAGAGACATTACTTTGTCAACAAAGGTCCGTCTAGTCAAGGCTATGGTTTTTCCAGTAGTCAGGTATGGATGTGAGAGTTGGACTATAAAGAAAGCTGAGCGCTGAAGAATTGATGCTTTGGAACTGTGGTGTTGGAGAAGACTCTTGAGAGTCCCTTGGACTGCAAGGAGATCCAACGAGTCCATCTTAAAGGGGATCAGTCCTGGGTGTTCAATGGAAGGACTGATGTTGAAGCTGAAACTCCAATACTTTGGCCACCTGATGCGAAGAGTTGACTCATTGGAAAAGACCCTGATGCTGGGAAAGATTGAGGGCAGGAGGAGAAGGAGACGACAGAGGATGAGATGGTTGGATGGCATTACTGACTCAATAGACGTGAGTTTGGGTAGACTCTGGGAGTTGGTGATGGACAGGGAGGCCTGGCGTGCTTCGGTTCATGGGGTCACAAAGAGTTGGACATGACTGAGTGACTGAACTGAACTGAACTGAACTGAACTGAATTACGGCTGCTTAGCATATCAAAGGGCTTGGGGAAATACCCGCCAGATAACCTTGGGAAGAAAGACTGACCCAAGTATAATGGCTTAACATGGACCTCAGGAAAACAGCAAGAAAGAAGGTCAAAGTCATCCTTAAAAAAAAACAAACCATGAATTGAAAAGTGATAATACACATACATAGGAGCCTGATGTACAATATTCAACAACTCCCTCCCGCTTTTAAGTAATTTAAAATACAGTGACATGCTTTACACTTGGACTCAGCATGATACAATTCCCATTGTGATGACAAATACAGCTCTCATATGTACATACTGTATATAAACACAAACCCTGGTACCCCCTGGGCAGGTTAAGTGATTCTAATCCCTCATGTTCACCAAGCTTGATTTCTACCTTGTGCTGTCTCTAGACTTTAACAGCTGAGTGGGATGCCCCTGTGGTACCAGCAACACCTACATTGAGATTTTTCTGCACATCAGGCACTTCCCATATTCATTTAATTTAACCCTTAGGACAGCTCTTAGGTTTTGCTATCATTCCCATTTTACAGATGAGGCACTGAGGTTCAGAATGACTTATATTAAAACTAAAAAGTGCCCAAAGCCAAGATATAATCAATGATTAGCAAATTCCAGAACCCCTAGCTTAATCACTATGCCATACTTCCCTAGCTTGATACTACTTCATTAACTGTTACCTTAACATCTTATTAAAGGGAGTAGGTGTCACTGGGGTACCCCTTCTCCCTTGTTCAATAAACCTTTGCCTTTGTATTAGTTTCCTATTGCTTCTGTAACAAATTGCCACAGACTTAGTGACCTAAGACATCATATACTGGGCTTCCCTGATGGCTCAGTGGTAAAGAATCCGCCTGCCAATGCAGAAGACACGGGTTTGATCCTTGGTCTGGGAAGATTCCCACATGCCACAGAACAACTAAGCCCGTGTGCCACAACTATTGAACCTGTGCTCTAGAGCCTGGGAGCCACAACCACCGAAGCCGGAGCACCCAGGAGCCCACCTCCACAATAAGAGAAACCACCTCAATGAGCAGCCCAAGCACGCAACCAGAGAATAGTCCCCACTCTCTGCATCTAGAGAAATCCCACACAGAAACAAAGACCCAGCACACCCAAAAATAAATAAGACAAAAACATCATATACTTATCTTGCAGTTCTAGAAATGAGAAATACAAAATAGGTCTCATGGGGCTAAAATCAGCATCACATGGTTATAGTCCTTTGGGAGATGCTAGAAGAGAATCCATCTGCCTTTCCAACTTCCAGAGGCTGATTGCATTCCTTGGCTTGCGGCTCTACCTGCAAAGCCAGCAACGGCATCGTTCTGATCTCACTTCTGTCATCACATCTCCTCCGACTCTCCTGCCTCCCTCTTCCACTTCCAAGGATCCTGGCGGTTATACTGGGCTCACTTGGATAATCCAGCATAATCTCTCCAGCTCAAGATCCTTAATTTAATCACATCTGCGAAGTCCCTTCTGTCATCTAAGATAAAGTAGCCACAGGTTCTGGGGATTAGGATGTGGACACCTTGCGGGGAGGGGCATCATTCTGCCCACCCTGCCTCTAATGACTGTGACTCTTCCAAGGACCTCCTTTGGGTTACTGGAGTCACTCTTCCTGCAAGCAGAGAGAGCTGGAAGCGTCTGTTAGTGCTGCCAACTATCCTCATTCCTGGGAATGAGACTTTTCATGCTAACACCAGGATAGTCCTGAATCAACTAGGGTGGTTGGTTGCCTCATCCCAGGACAGACCTTAGCCCGTTGGGTTATAAAAACCCAGCTCTCTTGCCTCAAGTTTGGACAAACTCTGAGGAACATTAACCTTCCAGGGTTCGCCTAAAGGAATGCGCAGAGGCTGTTATTAATTAATTTTGCCTAAAATTATATTCTTGCCTCATTTCTCTCCCCTTCCTGTCCCGCTTTTCCCTCTAGTGAATTCTACTAGGAGCAGTTCTTTAACAAACCATACTTTGAGGTGACAAGCCTAAGAAAGAAAGGTTACAGTCGCTTTGTTTACATCTATTCAACAAACGTTGAGTTCCTCAAATGTTTCAGGATGAAAAGCTAATAGAAGCCCGTCCCCGTCCTCAGGAAGCTCCGTGAAAAGAGTAGACAACTGAGTGGAACCCATGCAGTGTCATCAGCATTGAGAGAGGCACTCAAAGCACCTCACGGAGGGAGTTTCTCTGGTGGTCAAGGGATTAAGAACCTGCCTCGCAAGATAGAGGATGTGGATTCGATCCTCCGTCCAGGAACTAAGATCCCGCAGGCTGTGGAGCAAATAAGCTCAAGCCCACAGGCCACAGTTAGAGTCTGCGTTCTGCAGTGAAAGATCCCGCAGGCTGCAACTAAGACCCGACACAGCCAAATAAAGAAATATTTTTGAAAAAAGCAAAAACAAACACATCATGGAAAAGCAAAGGAAGGGTGCAGACCTTGAGGGAAAAGCTACAGGCAGAGTTGATCATTAAAGAAGCTCAGAGTATATTCTGAAAGCCACACAGTGCCATTAAAGAAGACACACATTTCAAGCAATTTGTGCGGGTCAAGGTCAAATCTCTCTGGAGGTACAGCAACAGGGAAATGTCCTCACCAACACTTGTTAGTTGTCGTTTTGATAATAGCCATTCTAACAGGTGTGACAGGCTATCTCACTGTGGTTTTGATTCAAAGCTTTTTTGATTAAAAAAAATGCAGAATAGTAAGTGTAGACTTGTATTTCATATTTTCAACTAAACATATATATATAGTACTTGGATAAACAATCAAAATCATTTTTTAAAAGATCACTCTGGCAGAATGGGAGGAGACCTGATGAACGAGAGCACACCAGGGGAAAAGACTGCAATAAGAGACTGATGAAAAGCTTAATGCCATAGTGAAGTGACCAGATTTAAGGACCTGGAGTGAGGCAGCAATGATGAGAGAGAAAGAGATGAATTCGAGAGATACTGTCAATGTATCAAATGAGAGAGCTAAGCTCAAGTTCTTGCTTTGAGAAACTGAGTGGGTGGAGGTGCCATTAACAGAATGAAGAACACCAAAGGGAAGGACGTTTGAAGGGCAAAGAGACAGGGAGAACTGGGCCTGTGGGATTTTCTTTGGGAGATGTTTAAGAGGCATTTGAAAACATTTGGTTAATATCGATTTTTACATACCCAGTGACAAGGCCCCTAGTGGGAGGGGACAGGGGGGCAAAATAGGGACAGGATTTAAGCAGCCAGCCCTCCCCCTATTTTTTGCCTCTTCTAAATGAAGTTTCGTCCTGGAGGAGGCGGAGCCGGGTGGTGACCAAGTACCTCAGATGGTACACTGAGCTCCCATCCCCCAAACCTGGGAGGCAGCTAATACAGCTGCAGATGCCCCTGGGCGTTCTCTTGTAAGAAAAGGAAATCGCCTCCCGGAAAAGCCAATTCTAGGTTCCGTTAATAGCTAAAGTGTTCACAGACGACTCCCTTTGATAAGAGAAGCTGAAAATAATTCACTTTCTCCTATCTACACAGATCAAACTGGGGAAATTGTCAGAAACTACTCCACAAAAAAAGTGACAGTTTTAAACTGTTTCAGGAATAAGTTATTTCAAAATCAAACCTCATATGCTATTTGGAGTGGGGCGGGGTGGGGAGACCTTCCCCGATGGCTCAGTGGGTAAAGAATCCACCTGCAGTACAGGAGACACAAAACACCCAGATTCGATCCCTGGGTTGGGATGATCCCCTGGAGAAGGAAATGGCAACCCACCCCAGTACTCTTGCCTGGAGAATTCCATCGATGGAGGAGCCTGGCGGGCTGCAGTCCACGGGGTCACAAAGAGTCAGACACCACTGAGCGACTGAGCTCACACAGAGCACATGCTATCTAGGACACACCAGAGAAAAAGGAAAGGAAGAAAGTGTCTTCACTCTGTTAAAGACATTGACATAGTGCTGACATCAGAATTCGTCCATGATATTTAAAAAAAAAAAATCACTCCAATATTTATAAATATATATATGAAAAGTCAGAACATAATAGCAATAGACTCTTAGGATATTTTAGAAAATAATTCAAGTGGGATTTATTCCAGGAAGGTAAGCACAATACAAAATAGGAAATTTAATATTGTATCTCTTCATATGAATGAATCAGAGGAAATCATGTGATAATCATGAGAGGTTTCCAAAAAGCACAACATCCAGATTTTTTTAGAAATTCAATAAAATTAATGAAATATACATACACAAAGCCAATAACTTATAACACAAGAAAATCAATTGAAAAACTTTTGGAAATAATAAGCAAATTCAATAAACCGATTGATTATAAAATAAGTGCAGAAAATCAGTAGGCTTCTTTTTCACCAAGAAAAAAATTCACTTAGAAATCACAATATAAAAACAGATCCCATCACATTAATGTAAGGTACATATGAGTAAATCCAAAAAACCAGTACATGACCTATCAGGTTAAAACTATAAAATTGTACTAAAGGATCTTAAAAAAAAAACCATAGGAATATGGAGAGGGATGTTATGTTCTTCTACAGGAAGATTAAAAAATTTTAAATGTCACTTCTCTACATCTATAATTGAACTACTGCTCAATCAAAATCCCTAACTTTTCTAGAAACTTGATAAAAATGATTATAAAGTTCATCTGGAAAAACAAAGGTGTAAGCATAGCCAGAATATTCCCAAAATGACAATAACGAAGGGGATTAATTCCATCATATTAAATGTGCTATATAAATCTACAGTTATTAAAACAATGATGAATGGAAACAAAATAAAGGGTTAGTTATATATTTAAAGGATGGAATTTCAAATCAGTGAGGCACTGAGGAAAATAAATATCTATAACTGCCTCTCTTCTTACATAAAAACAATCTTTTTCCTAAGTCTCCTCCCTAATAAATCATTTCACATGAATCCTCAACCCAGTCTGCTACTGGAGAATTCAATTGAACCTGCATCCCCTTATTTAATTCTCAAATACAAACTTATGAAGCAGGTTTTATTCTATGTTACAAATAAAGAAAACTGAAACTTAGAATATTAAGAAACATGGCCAAGTTAAGTAGAGACCTAGGAATAAAACCCAGGTCGGGGAAGTTTCGAAGCTTATTTCTTCGGCCACTTTTAAGGCCTATTCCCCTCCCAGTCTCTCACCAGCCCCACCAGGTCGAGGTCTGGAATACCCCTTCTGAGGTTGACCCCAGTGAGTAAGGCTGCTGTGTCATGGACAAAGCTAAGTCCTTGCCTAACCATTGCTCCAAGAGTCACAAAATAAAAACTGCAGATAAAAATACCTGAAATATTTACAAGTTCTGCTCACTATAAAGCAGTCTACCACCACATCACACCATTTTCAAAGAGCACCACCTATAAAATTCTCTCTCTGGTTACACATTCTACACCTGAGAAGATCAGGAGTATTCAACTGAAAATATTTCTATTTGTCCTCTCTGCCTACACCCATTCACCCAGTGACTCGCCACTGAGCAAACGGGACAAGCTCAGAGTTCTTGATTCCACCCAAGAGCTCCAGCAGATCAGTTACCTTCCAAGAAATCTTCAAAGATTTTAACACCAAGGCCTCTCGTACGTACACACCCCTAACAGTGTACTAGTCACCCTAGTTTCTAAGGCTCTTTCTCCCTGTTTACGTATGGACTTTCTGAAAACAGAAACTCATTCATATCCTTAAAACCTACAAAGGTGCCTGACATTTAGTACATATTTAATGTTCATGAATGAATGATGGATGGACAAATGATCATTGACAAGTGGATAAAGGCATTCCTCTTCAGACTAGATCAGAACAAATCTCAGAGAGGACACTGATGGTCTGACTGTGTGTGTGGCCACTTGTCCAAGGTACTTTTTTGTTCATAGAGGAGTTCTGGGAATCTTGGTTAAACTGATTGAAAAGGGGGCTGCCATGGCAGACCTGGCCCAGGTAACATGTTGTTTAGTCACTAAGTCGCATTTGACTCTTTGCAACCCCATGGACTCTGTCAAACCCCTCTATCCACGGGATTTCCCAAGCAAGAATACTGGAGTGGGTTGCCATTTCTTTCTCCAGGGGATCTTCCCAACCCAGGAATCAAACCTGCGTCTCCTGCATTAGTAGGTGGATTCTTTACTCAGAACATACTCAAAATATTATTTGTGTCCCATTGGTCATTCAGGATTGCAGCCAACAAAGGAAATAATGCTGTGCTGAAAGGAAAAACAAATTAAAAGGAAACAAAGCTTAAGCATGCAACCTAGCTGCAAGCCAAGAATACTTCCTTCTTAAACAGGACGCTGGAGTAATAGGCATGACCCCAAACTTCAGAGGCTGCAGATGCTATATCAGAGTGGCCATCTGGAAGGAGAGTTCTCCATTTCAAACTCAGCTGTCAGTCAGAGGAGGCCAGAGAGTTCAACCAGAAGCTGGGAGACAATTATTATTGAGCCTCTAGGAGAAATTCAACATTATAATTATAGTAACTATTGCTATTATTTAATCTTAAGAGGTCTAACACTGTCCTAGGTCATTTTTAGTCCTTTGAGAAACACAGTCTTCCTTTGTTAATAATAACCTAAGACATCTGTGGAATTTATATGTAGTTATATTCTGTTCACATTTTTCTTTATCTGCATAAAATTCCCCAAGAAATTCATTAACCAGAATTTTTTATTATAACAAACTAACCCATATTTAAAAAAAAATAAACCCAAGGAAAGGTTACCCCTAGACTTTTCTCTGTAACCTGGCAAGCAGGTAACAACTTAAGACAGTCTCAAGAAATCCTTGTTTATAACTAATTTATATCCCTTGTATCAGATGGAAAGTCCTTTGGAACAGATTCAACCTCAAACTACCAGAGTCCACTCACTCATCTGCAGTAGTAATGAAGATGAGTCTACACCCAAATCAATGTCAACATGACTCGATATGTATAAGGCTATTTGTGTGTATAAACACACACACACACTTTTTCTATCACCATAATATTATCAATTTGTTCTAAAGGTTTTTTTCTTCTAATATCTGCTACTACTGGATCTTTTTACATTTTAGCATTTTATAGGTATTTTCCAACTCATTGATCAGCATGCTGCTGCTTCAGTCGTGTCCGACTCTGTGCGACCCCATAGATGTCAGCCCACCAGGCTCCCCTGTCCCTGGGATTCTCCAGGCAAGAACACTGGAGTGGGTTGCCATTTCCTTCTCCAATGCATGAAAGTGAAAAGTGAAAGTGAAGTCGCTCAGTCGTGCCCGACTCTTAGCGACCCCATGGACTGCAGTTTACCAGGCTCCTCCGTCCATGGGGGTTTTCCAGGCAAGAGTACTGGAGTGGGGTGCCATTGCCTTCTCCTATTAATCTCCCCTAAACCAATAACAAGTTCTCCTTAAACCTGTAACTACAAAACCTGACCCTGAAGAATAACCAAACCATTTGCTATGGCAACAAATACAAAGGGAGAGGCAAGATCACTGGATATTTACCGACTCAGGACTTTTATCAATACTTTGAAAACATGTAAAATGTTTACTCACACCGACCATCAGCTCTAAGTGTCTCCTCCTCAAGGCATGAGATATCACTATAAATGAAATCTTGTCTTAATTTTTTGTCTAATATGAGCCCTGACTCTTTTTTTCTACTAGGACTTTCACTGAACAATTTTGGATCCATCCTTCTTCGCCAAGATACATAAAAATGAGCAAGATGGTGACTTTGCACTCCAGAAGTCAAAGGGGGAGAAGTGAAGTGAAGTGAAAGTCGCTCAGTTGTGTCTGACTCATTGCAACCCCATGGACTATACAATCCGTGGAATTCTCCAGGCCAGTACACTAGAGTGGGTAGCCTTTCCCTTCTCCAGGGGATCTTCCCAAACCAGGGATCGAACCCAGGTCTCCCACATTGCAGGCGGATTCTTTACCAGCTGAACCACAGGGGAATCCCCAAAGGAGGGGGAGAATAGACATGCAAATAAAAAGATTAAACGCTGTAGTATGAGAAGCAATAATTACCATTAGTATTTACCATATGCTGATCATGAAGCTAAACGTATCTCCTACAGCCTTCCACCACAATCCTACAATGCAGACCCTAGAATTATTCCCATCTCACAGATGAGGGCCTTAGAGAGACCAGTCACATACTCAGAGTCCTATAACTACACAGTGGGAAGACGAGACAGCTCAGGCTTCGTAATGCACAAAAGACTTCAAGGAGCAGGAAGTCCCCAGGCTGAGTCTTGAAGAATGAGTGGAAGGAAGGAAGGATGAGAGGGAGGAAGGAAGAGAAAAAGAAAGGGAAAGAAGGAAAGAGAAAAAGGAAGGAATATATATATATATATATATATAATTCACTCTGCTGTACACCTAAAACAAACACAACATTGTAAATCAACTATGGTGGTGGTTTAGTGGCTCAGTTGTGTCCAACTCTTGCAACCCCATGGACTGTAGTCCACCAGGCTCCTTTGTTCATGGAATTCTCCAGGCAAGAACACTGGAGTGGGTTGCCATTTCCTTCTCCAGGGGATCTTCCCAATCCAGGGATTGAACCTGGGTCTTCTGCACTGCAGGCAGATTCTTTACCAACTGAGCTACCAGGGAAATTTGCCTTGTAGCAAAGCAACTATATTTATATTTTTTAAAAAGATGAGGAGGAGGCTTCTGGGTCAACAATTGCCTGGCTAGGGATTTAAAATAGACAATGTAAGGAGGTCAAATTTCTAAAAGGGCTTATAGAGTCACCAACTGAAATTTCTTTTTGGTTTCTTTTCTCATTTAACCAAAGTAACAAGATCACTAAAAAATTGAGTGCTGTGAAATGGGGTATACACAGAAGATCCTCTTCTAATTTTCCCCACCCAGCTTGATCTTCCTCTCTTCCTAAAGACATTAAGATCAGAAGTTCCTTCTTTTGGGTTAAGGTGTCTTGTCTGTTCTCTAGCAGTTCCCTATTAAATGCACAGATTAGACACATGCTACTTATTACCCATTAACACTCCAGCATGAACCAGTATATCAGATCAATGCTAGCCCTGGGATGTGATTGCCAGTTACTGACTGCCTAGGTAACCTGGAGCAACTCTCTGAAATATAAGATGAGGATGATTTATCTACCAAATAGGGTTGTTGCAAGGATAGGAGATGATACACGCAAAGCGCTTAATACAGTGCCTAGCATACTGTAAGCACTCAATAAATGTTAGCTCACCTAATAATTAACAAGACCTCGATGAAGGGTGAATTAGAGGGGTTAGTCTCTAGATGAGGGGAACACCACCAGTTAGGGCAGATTTGGAAGAGAACATAACGGTGTCCAGAGGGTTAGCTCCAGAGAGATACAGAGGAACAAGAAGTCAGAGAATGGGCAAGGGGAGTCAGAGACTCGAGGGTCCCCTCCACAGTAAGGAACTGGTTAAGTCTCATACGGTTACACTTTGGTTTCCCCATGAAACTTATCAGTCTTATTCATCACTGTATCCTCAGTACCCGGTACCTCCCAAGTGCTCAATGGAATGACTAAATGACTGAATGAGGAATTACCTTTTGTATTTAAAAAGACACAGTCATGCCTAGAACAAAGGTAGGAGGCACACACTGTAAAATGTTCATTGTAGTTAAGTTCACAAGATTACAGATGACTATCTTTTCCTTTGTATTTCTCTGTTTTGTTTCAAATTTTCTGCATCCATCTTTAGTTTTATAATTTGGAGGGGGGCAGAAATTCCCACCGTCCTCAGTTTTCTGGACTATTAGAACTTGATGAAACAGAGCTTCTCAAGCTCTCATGTGTGTGTTAGTTGCTCAGTCATGTCCGACTCTTTCAACCCCATGGACTGTAGTCACCACTGCCGCCCCCCCCCCCCCACCCCCAGGCTCCTCTGTCCATGGGAATCTCCAGGCAAGAATACTGGAGCAGGTGGCCATTTCCTCCTCCAGGGGATCTTCCCCACCCTGGCATTGAACCTGGGTCTCCCACATTGCAGGCAGATTCTTTACCGTCTGAGCCACCAGGAAAGCCCTCTCAAGCTCTAATGTGCTTACAAATTGTCCGGAATCTGGTTAAAATGTAGATTCAAATTCAGCAGGTGTTGGGCTGCGCCTGAGAGTCTGCATTCCTAACAGCTCTCAGGGGATGCTGCTAATGTTGGCCTGTGGACCACACAGTGACAAGGCAGGTTACAGTCTCGTGTAAAACAAACCCCTCCCCAAGCATATACACAAAGAAAACAAACGCGGAAGAGAAGATGCGGCCACAACAGACGGCATCTCCTCCTGAAACCATGGCGACTTCAGGACGGTTTTCTCCTAGATCGTTCCTTCTTCAGGATTCTGTTTTGCTCACTCGGTCTGTTTGGAGGCCGTATTGTTTAAAAGAAGGGATTAGAGTCTATGAAAGCCCTGGGGATAGTCATATTTTCTCAACAAAAGGAAGTGCTGTGGCAGGCCTGGCTCATTTGTTCACTCTGTCTTCCATTAAACACCACCACTGTTGCTGTCAGTCGAGTTCTCTTTAGATTAATGTCTCAGAAATTAATTTTGTGTTCAATAAACCTCCATAAATATGTTTGTTCAGCAGACCAAATTGGACCCTTCGATTTAACTAAGACTGAGAGCGCAGCCACACAACACTCGTCCCCGTTCCTTCATTACTCACCGTCACCAGTGGTATTCACTGGTCCCTGCTAAGCTCCTCCATATAATCAAATATTGCTTCTATTGAAATATAATCCTCCCCGAGCACAGAGAGGCATTTCCTAAATTGGCTGAAGAGGATTACAAAGCACTGGAGAAGAAAATAAGGAAAAGTGGAGGCAACCCTTAATTTACAATTCCCTGACAGCAGTGAATCTTCACTTTCCTTCTAATCCTCATTTTCTCATAGAAATCTTAATATACTCCCCTCCAACCCACCTTGTCCCACTGCATTCCCACAGTCTGCTCCCACCCTTCTAAATCCTAATATGATAGACTCTGGAGTTGGTTCAAACTCCTCAGTGTACAGATGAGGAGTCTGAAGCCCAGGGAGGCTCGACAACTTTCCCAAACTCTCCAGTTTTTACCCCAGACACCAGGGCTTCCGCCAGGACATCCACTGTGGTCCTGACTTTAATTGTTTGAGACCATAGACTCGGGAGTGAACAAGCCAGGTTTGTTGTTGTTTTGCCAGCAGGGTACTCCTGGTAAACAGCTTCAAAAATCAAGTGGTGGGACTTCCCTGGTGGTCCAGTGGCTGAGACTCTGTGCTCCCAATGCCGGAGGCCAGGTTCAACTCCTAGTCAGAGAACTAGATCTCATATGCCACAGCTTTTAAAATAAACAAACAAACAAACCTGAATGCTGCAACTAAAGATTCCATATGCTTAAGATTCCACATGCCTAAGACTCAGTGCAAACAAACAAATAAACATATATATGTAGGTATGTATGAGCGCTCAGTCACTTCAGTAACGTCCAATTCTTTGTGACCCCACAGACCATTCCACCAGGCTCCTCTGTCCATGGGATTTTCCAGGCAAGAATACTGGAGTGGGTTGCCATGTCCTGACCTCCAGGGTATCTTGCCAACCCAGATGCAAACCTACGTCTCCCGCATGGGAGGAAAGTTCTTTACCCGCTAGGCCACTGGGGAAGCCACATGTATCTATGTATCAGATCAGATCAGATCAGATCAGTCGCTCAGTCGTGTCCGACTCTTTGCGACCCATGAATCGCAGCACGCCAGGCCTCCCTGTCCATCACCAACTGAGACTCACGTCCATCGAGTCAGTGATGCCATCCAGCCATCTCATCCTCTGTCATCCCTTTCTCCTCCTGCCCCCAATCCCTCCCAGCATCAGAGTCTTTTCCAATGAGTCAACTCTTCGCATGAGGTGGCCAAAGTACTGGAGTTTCAGCTTTAGCATCATTCCTTCCAAAGAAAGCCCAGAGCTGATCTCCTTCAGAATGGACTGGTTGGATCTCCTGGCAGTCCAAGGGACTCTCAAGAGTCTTCTCCAACACCACAGTTCAAAACCATCAATTCTTTGGCGCTCAGCCATCTTCACAGTCCAACTCTCACATCCATACATGACCACAGGAAAAACCATAGCCTTGACTAGACGAACCTTTGTTGGCAAAGTAATGTCTCTGCTTTTGAATATGCTACCTAGGTTGGTCATAACTTTCCTTCCAAGAAGTAAGCGTCTTTTAATTTCATGGCTGCAGTCACCATCTGCAGTGATTTTGGAGCCCCCCAAAATAAAGTCTGACACTGTTTCCACTGTTTCCCCATCTATTTCCTATGAAATGGTGGGACCGGATGCCATGATCTTCGTTTTCTGAATGTTGAGCTTTAAGCCAACTTTTTCACTCTCCACTTTCACTTTCATCAAGAGGCTTTTTAATTCCTTTTCACTTTCTGCCATAAGGGTGGTGTCATCTGCATATCTGAGGTTATTGATATTTCTCCCGGCAATCTTGATTCCAGCTTGTGTTTCTCCCAGTCCAGCATTTCTCATGATGTACTCTACATATAAGGTAAATAAACAGGGTGACAATATACAGCCTTGACGAACTCCTTTTCCTATTTGGAACCAGTCTGTTGTTCCATGTCCAGTTCTAACTCTTGCTTCCTGACCTGCATACAGATTTCTCAAGAGGCAGGTCAGGTGGTCTGGTATTCCCATCTCTTTCAGAATTTTCCACAGTTTATTGTGATCCACACAGTCAAAGGCTTTGGCATAGTCAATAAAGCAGAAATAGATGTTTTTCTGGAACTCTTGCTTTTTCAATGATCCAGCAGATGTTGGCAATTTGATCTCTGGTTCCTCTGCCTTTTCTAAAACCAGCTTGAACATCTGGAAGTTCACGGTTCACATATTGCTGAAGCCTGGCTTGGAGAATTTTGAGCATTACTTTACTAGTGTGTGAGATGAGTGCAACTGTGCAGTAGTTTGAGCATTCTTTGGCATTGCCTTTCTTTGGGATTGGAATGAAAACTGACCTTTTCCAGTCCTGTGGCCACTGCTGAGTTTTCCAAATTTGCTGGCATATTGAGTGCAGCACTTTCACAGCATCATCTTTCAGGATTTGAAATAGCTCAACTGGAATTCCTTCACCTCCACTAGCCTTGTTCGTAGTGATGCTTTCTAAGGCCCACTTGACTTCACATTCCAGGATGTCTGGCTCTAGGTCAGTGATCACACCATCGTGATTATCTGGGTCGTGAAGATCTTTTTTGTACAGTTCTTCTGTGTATTCTTGCCATCTCTTCTTAATATCTTCTGCTTCTGTTAGGTCCATACCATTTCTGTCCTTTATCAAGCTCATCTTTGCATGAAATGTTCCTTTGGTATCTCTGATTTTCTTGAAGAGATCCCTAGTCTTTCCCATTCTGTTGTTTTCCTCTATTTCTTTGCATTGATCGCTGAAGAAGACTTTCTTATCTCTTCTTGCTATTCTTTGGAACTCTGCATTCAGATGTTTATATCTTTCCTTTTCTCCTTTGCTTTTCACTTCTCTTCTTTTCACAGCTATTTGTAATGCCTCCCCAGTCAGCCAATTTGCTTTTTTTGCATTTCTTTTCCATGGAAATGGTCTTGATCCCTGTCTCCTGTACAATGTCACGAACCTCATTCCATAGTTCATCAGGCACTCTATCTATCAGATCTAGGCCCTTGAATCTATTTCTCACTTCCACTGTATAATCATAAGGGATTTGATTTAGGTCATACCTGAATGGTCTAGTGGTTTTCCCTACTTTCTTCAATTTAAGTCTGAATTTGGCAATAAGGAGTTGATGGTCTGAGCCACAGTCAGCTCCTGGTCTTGTTTTTGCTGACTGTATAGAGCTTCTCCATTTTTGGCTGCAAAGAATATAATCAATCTGATTTCAGTGTTGACCATCTGGTGATGTCCATGTATAGAGTCTTCTCTTGTGTTGTTGGAAGAGGGTGTTTGTTATGACCAGTGCATTTTCTTGGCAAAACTCATTTCATCTTTGCCCTGCTTCATTCTGTATTCCAAGGCCAAATTTGCCTGTTACTCCAGGTGTTTCTTGACTTTCTACTTTTGCATTCCAGTCCCCTATAATGAAAAGGACATCTTTTTGGGGTGTTAGTTCTAAAAGGTCTTGTAGGTCTTCATAGAACCGTTCAACTTCAGCTTCTTCAGCGTTACTGGTTGAGGCATAGACTTGGATTACTGTGATACTGAATGGTTTGCCTTGGAAACGAACAGAGATCATTCTGTCGTTTTTGAGATTGCATCCAAGTACTGCATTTCGGACTCTCTTGTTGACCATGATGGCCACTCCATTTCTTCTGAGGGATTCCTGCCCACAGTAGTAGATATAATGGTCATCTGAGTTAAATTCACCCATTCCAGTCCATTTCAGTTCGCTGATTCCTAGAATGTCGACATTCACTCTTGCCATCTGATCACTTCCAATTTGCCTTGATTCATGGACCTGACATTCCAGGTTCCTATGCAAAATTGCTCTTTACAGCATCGGACCTTGCTTCTATCACCAGTCACATCCACAGCTGGGTATTGTTTTTGCTTTGGCTCCATCCCTTCATTCTTTCTGGAGTTATTTCTCCACTGATCTCCAGTAGCATATTGGGCACCTACTGACCTGGGGAGTTTCTCTTTCAGTATCCTATCATTTTGCCTTTTCATACTGTTCATGGGGTTCTCAAGGCAAGAATACTGAAGTGGTTTGCCATTCCCTTCTCCAGTGGACCACATTCTGTCAGACCTCTCCACTATGACCCGCCCGTCTTATGTATATATGTATATAAAATTCAAGTGGTGCTTCCCTCTGTGTTTTTTCAATCTTCTAACTTTATTGAGGCTTTCAATGGCTAAGTCAAAGATTTCTCTTGGTAAATGTCACATTGCACTTGAAAATATGTGTGTTATTTTCAAATATCTTTGATATTAATTTCTAACATAATTATACTGAAGGAGGAAACAGAACAGGCTCCATCTTGAAAGCAGGACTCCATCTTGGGCTGGACTATGGACTTTTGAGCTATATGCCCAGTATCTGTGGAAACGACATGCCAACTGGAAAACCAGGACCCTGGAAGGAAGAGCTCCAGGGCTCTCCATCGCCTAAAAGAATACTCTAATTATCTGTGTAACCGAATAGAATCATACATTCTATTATGCTTATTGGAGTATGACCACACGCCTATTGATAATTGTTCACTGTTAACTACCTAGGCTTAAGGCATATGATCATGGATTAACTTTGATTGTATCTTTCTTTTTCCTTTGTTCAGACTAGTTTCAGGGAAACTTATACACTTAGAGTATATAAGGTTTTCACAAAAACTGGTCGGGGTCCTTGGCTAAGAGGAGACTCTGCCTTGACTCTGCAGGTGTAATAAACTGCACTCCGCTATCTGCATTGTCCTTCTGAGTGAGTTTGTTTCCCGGAATGTGTGGCTACAACAATACAATAAGAGAACAGATTTTGTAAGATTTCAATTCCTTTAGACAATGAAATTTTTGCACCTTGCTTTATGCCCTGGATATGTTCCAGTGTCTCCTAGTTTATAGTCTAAAGGAACTTGAATAGAATTTGTATCCTACTGTTTTGGGAAAACTGTATAAATCTTAATTATGCTGAATTGGTTCATAGTGGTTTTCAGGTCTACTATATCCTTTTACTTTTCTGTATACTCATTCTATTACTTTTTGAGAGTTTGATATTGAAATTTCAACTAAAAATCTTAATTTATCAACATAAAAATAATTGTAATATATAACTATATGTAACTTTGTTCTATATTTTCCAAGTCTCCTGTAACTGTGTTATCATACTTTCATAATTTAAAAAATAAAAAGAAAAATAGTCAAGTGGTGCTTTAATAATAATGATTAAAAGTGGCCCTTGGTTTTATAATTTTTAATTAGAGAAATTTTCAAACATACACAAAATAGAGAGAATGGTACGATGAATCTCCAAGTACTTGTTACACAGTTTCAATGATTATTGACATTTGCCCATTCTTATTTCATCTATCTCCCATTTTATCATTTATATATTTATTTCTGTTTGCTGCTACTAAGTCACTTCAGTTGTGTCTGACTCTGTGTGACCCATAGACGGCAGCCCACCAGGCTCCCCTGTCCCTGGGATTCTCCAGGCAAGAACACTGGAGTAGGTTGCCATTTCCTTCTCCAATGCATGAAAGTGAAAAGTGAAAGTGAAGTTGCTCAGTCGTGTTCAACTCCTCGCGACCCCATGGACTGCAGCCTACCAGGCTCCTCCATCCATGGGATTTTCCAGGCAAGAGTACTGGAGTGGGGTGCCATTGCCTTCTCCATTATTTCTGTTTAAGCAATCATTTTTAACATCTTGGGTTATTTTTTACTGCTATGCCTCCAAATGATACACATTTGCTGTTCTCTCTAGATTTATCAATTTTACATATCACCTACTGAATTCCTGTTAAGGCAAATCAAGACACAGCTGTCTTTTCCAGCCCTGCATCTTATCCCCTCTGATTCAGTTTCTCTGAAGATTAAATTCTAGGTCCCTTGCAGAAATGGGATGAGAATCAAATACCTAAGTGCTTCTTACATCAGCTTTCAAATAAGCACTGTCTTCAGTGTCCCACCTCACCCAGCATTTTGGGGGGATGGGGTGACCACACGACACTGCTTGGGGGATCCCTGTTCAATCAGGAATTGATCATAAGCAGTGGAAACCCAGAGTCTGAACTACTGGACAACCAGGGAAGTCCCCTCATCGAGCATTTTGAGGCTCCTATGCTATCCATATGTGAGTCTTTCCTGTATTCTGCATGACAAAAGCAAGAAGCAGAGCTATGTGCAGACTCAAATGCACACTCACCCAAATGCTCACACACACCTTGCAGCCACTCAGTTTTGAGCTTCATCCTCTCGGCAAAGCCATGAATCATTTTTCTGGGTTCCAAATGCGTCATAATTCCCTATTTCTTGTTCTCTCTGTTGATAATAATTGGAGAAATTGGATAATATACGGAGAAAAGTACTAGGAAACACCTTCACTCCATCATCCTGCAGAATATTTTACTGACCAATATTTGAAGCTGGCTCCACCACTTATTAGCTATTGCATTTTGAGAGCTTTCTTGAATCTCAGTTTTCTCAGCTTTCCTAATAATCTTCTCTTCCTGGGATGTAGGGACTGAATGAGCATGATGCCTGGGACACACAAGAGTCTTGTTACATCAAGGGATGGATAATGGGAAATTCCTTGTGTTCGTCCACTGGTTAAGACTCCAGGCTGCCACTGCAGAGGGCATGATTCAATCCCTGGTCACAGAACTAAGATCTCTCAAGGTGCATAGCGTGGCCAAAAGAGAGAGAGAGATGGATAGTGGCTGGTACAAAAAGTGCTAGAACTTCAATGGGGCTGGAGAGGAGAGCAGGTCCCATCCCCATGGTGGAGCATCCCGCTACCCTGAGGAAGAACCCAGAGGCCAAAATTCACGGTCGTCCCCCCAGAATTGAAATTCTGCTTTCCACTTCAGTGTTCAATCTGTGCATCTATAAAAATTATGATTTGGCCCAGCAACTGCACTTCTACAAATTTATTCCAGAGACACACTGGCAAAAATAAGGAATGATATGTTCATATGACTATTTGCTGCCATGTTATCTGTAACCGTAGAGAACTAGAAAAAATTTAAATGCCCATGAGCAGAAAATGATTGAATAAAGAATGGTATATCTACACATTGGAGTGCTGTACATCTGTCAAAGTAAGTATTGTGTCAGGAACTAGCCGCCAGGAAAAATAGCTAAGTAAAGATTTCGATGTGGTGGAGTTTGTATACAACTCTTAAAAGGGGTAGATATGAAGATATGCATGTATATGCAAATACATATTTTCAAACAGAAGAATGAACCATACAATTTTTTAGTGGTTTCCTATAAAAAGAGGGAAGTAGGATAAAATCCAGGCTTCTCTGAATATACCCAGTTTTGATGACTTTACCTGAAATGATGCACATAATTTACATAAGTTCAAAATGAAATTAAATTTTAAAAATGCAATTCCTAAAATCAAAAACAAAGTTAAGCAAGTGAACATAGATATATATATCCTTTGACAGCCTAGTCCCAAGGCAAAGTATTCTAAGAGATTCTAAAATAATTATCTGTACATCCCTAGAAAGACACACCTTGAAGATGGAAATTCAAAATCCTTGTTTTCAGTAATCACATTGACGGGAGTGTTGGTATTATTATCCAAGAGTTTGTTATATGTGTACTATTTTTTAAAAATGTGTACTTGTGATGGTGTCATTGAGAATAAGGCTACTCAGTGTGAGGAAAAAGAGACACAGATGTCAGATCATTGAGGTTTGCTTTGTAATCCTAAATTTGAATCAATTGCATCAATACAAACATATAAGGTTTTTTAGCTTCTTTTGGTTTTTATCATTCTTTTAACTTTTTATTTTGAAATAATTAAAAATTCACAGGAACTTGCAGAAATAGAAAGATCTTGTGAATCCTTCCAGTTTCCCCCAATAGTTACTTGCTATTTGTAACTATAGCACAATGTCAAAGCCAGGAAGCTGACATTGGAGCGTGTGTATATAGCTCTATGTCATTTTACCACATGTATGAATGTTTGTAACCACCACTACACTCAAACTACAAAATTATTGTCATCACAAAAATCTCCCTCATGCTAATCCTTCATGATTGTACTGACCTCCTCCCACTCATCCCTAACTCCTGGCAAACACTAATCCATTTTCCATTATCTATAATTTGGGCATGCCAAAAATGTTATATAAATGGAATCATGCAGTATGTGACCTTTTGAGATTGGCTTTTTTCATTCAGCACAATGCCTCTGAGATCCACCCAGTTCAGTTCAGTTCAGTTCAGTCGCTCAGTCGTGTCTGACTCTTTGCGACCCCATGAATCGCAGCACGCCGGGCCTCCCTGTCCATCACCAACTCCCAGAGTTCACTCAGACTCACGTCCATCGAGTCAGTGATGCCATCCAGCCATCTCATCCTCTGTCATCCCCTTCTCCTCCTGCCCCCAATCCCTCCCAGCATCAGAGTCTTTTCCAATGAGTCAACTCTTCACATGAGGTGGCCAAAGTACTGGAGTTTCAGCTTTAGCATCATTCCTTCCAAAGAAATCCCAGGGCTGATCTCCTTCAGAATGGACTGGTTGGATCTCCTGGCAGTCCAAGGGACTCTCAAGACCACCCAAGTTATATCAATTGTTTGTTCCTTTCTACTTATGGGTAGTAATGCAGGAGACCCAGGTTGGATCCCCGGGTCTGAAAGATCCCCTGGAGAAGGCAATGGCTACCCACTCCAGTATTCTCGCCTGGAGAATCCCATGGACGGAGGAACCTGGCAGGCTACAATCCATGGGGTCACAAAGAGTCAGACACAGCTGAGTGACTAAACACTCATTCCATGATATGGATGTACCCCAGTTTGTTTAGCCATTCACCCACTTGAAAAATATTTTGGCTCCTATTTTGGGCTATTAACAAAAAAGCTGCCCTAAACATTCACATTATGGTATTTGTATGGACATAAGATTCAGTTCTCAGGGGTAAATGGTCAGGAGTATGGCTGCTGCGTTGTTATATAAGTGTATGTTTCCTTTGTAAGAAACTGCCAAACCACTTTCCAGAGTGGGAATTTTAAATTCCCAGCAGTCATTTATGAAAGAACCAGATTCTCTGCATCCCTGTCAGTGTTTGGTATAGTCACTATTTTTTATTTTGGCTATTCAACAATAAGACAGTGATATCTCTTCGTGGTCTTAATTTGCATTTCCCTAGCAGCCCGTGATATTGAATATCTTTTCAGGTGTCTATTTTCCATCTGTAATACCTTTTAGTAAAATATCTCTTCATGGTTTTGCCCATTTTCTAATTGGATTGTGATTTTGCCATTGAGTGTTGAGACTTCTTTAATATACTTGATTCATATCCTTTGTCATATATATTATTTGCAAAACTTTTCTCCAAGTATACAACTTGTCTTTTCATCCTCTTAACAGGGTCTTCTGCAGAGCAAAAGCTTAAATTTTGATGAAGTCTAATTTATCAGCTTTTTTCTTTTGTGAATCACATATTGGGTATTTTGTCTAAGAACTTTTCACCCAGCTACAGCTCCCAAATATTTTCTCCTATGTTGTTCAGTCTCCAAATCATGTCTGACACTTTGCAACCCCAAGGACTGCAGGGTGCCAGGCTTCCCTGTCCCTCACCATCTCTCGGAGTTTGCCTACGTTCATGTCCACTGAATCAGTGATGCCATCCAACCATCTCATCTTCTATCACCCTCTTCTCCTTCTGCCTTCACTATCTCCCAGCATCAGGGTTTTTTTCCAATGAGTTAGCTGTTCACAACACATGGCCAAAGTATTGGAGCTCCAGCTTCAGCTTCGGTCCTTCCAAAGAGTACTCAGGGTTGATTTCCTTTAAGATTGACTGGTTTGATCTCCTTGCTTTCCAAGAGACTCTCAAGAGTGTTCTCCCATACCACAGTTCAAAAGCATCCATTTTTCAGTGCTCTGCCTTCTTTATTGTCCAGTTCTTACATCAGTACATGACTACTGGAAAGACCACAGCCTTGACTACAGGGACCTTTGTCAGTGAAGTGATGTCTTTGCTTTTTAACACACTGTCTAGGTTTGTCATAGCTTCCCACTTGCTGCTTAGAGCCCTCAGGACTCACCACCCTTCACCGGGTCAGTGAAAAAATTATCAGAGTAGCGGTATTTCAGTGGTGGCCTGCAAGGCCAGGGGACCCCACCGCACCCCCTCACAGTGGGCAGGGGGGCATTGGGAGACCGCCGAGGTTTCTCTTTTATCTTTTTCTAAAAATGTTATAGTTTAGCCATATTGTATCTTAAAATCAGGTGGATTGATTCCTCTCACTTTTTTTTAAAGATTTCTTTAGCTATTCTTATTTCATTATCTTTCCATAAAAATTTTAGAATAAATTTTTCTATTTCTACAAAAAATCTTGCTGGGATTTAAATAGGAATAATGTTGACTTATACATAGATAAATTTGGGGAGAAATTAATTTTCTGTTTAGTCTTTCAATCCATGAACATGGTATATATATCTCTCCACTTACTTAGATTTTCAATTTCTTTCATTAAAATTTTGCAGTTTTCAGCATACACTTTCTGTATGAGTTCTGCTGGATTTATAACTATTTTTAAGTGATCATAAATGGTATGTTTATTATTTCAGTTTCCATGCATACATTGCTAGTGTATAGAAATACAATTTTCTTTTTCATGTTGATCTTTTATCCTGCAAATTTATTCAGCTCATGTATTGGAAGTTTTTTGGTAGATTTATGGGGATTTTCTATATGGGTTATCATGTCCTCTATGAATACTTTTATTCTTTTCTAATCTGTATACCTGTTATTTCCTTTTCTTGCCTACTGCACTATAACCTTCAACTGCTATGCTGAATAACAGTGATGAGAGTACTAGGTCAGTTACTTCGAGTGGGGTCTCAGCTCCCCACTCAGCCATTGCTATGGGGATAAGGAAAATGTATGTCTAGTTTAACTAGATGAGATAATAATCTGTAATAATCATCAAATCATTTTTCTATCCTTCCAAGCTGTAACTTTCATGGTCCTTTGGCTAAAGAGAGGTTTTTCTTGCCCTATTTTTGCCTTTACCCATCAACATTTCTGGATTGCCAGCTTCTGGAAAGGTGGACTGGGTTGTATCCAGTCTGGGATATAAGGAGGCAAAAAGAAAGACCAGAGAACTAACAACTGTGCAGTCCCTCAAGCTCTGAAGTTTCTGGCTGATTCACTTCTTCATATCTTCCAGAATCTTCTGTTTATAACATCCAGTTTTTCTATTAAGGAGGAAGAGTAAGAAGAAATGCATCTACTCCATCTCATTTGGAACTGGAAGTACAAGATATTTGCTTTTCAAGTAGATACAAATATTTCCAATTTTCCTTCTTTGGAAAACTCATAGAAAGGTTTTCTGAATACGTTCCTTCATTGATATGTCAATTGGTAGTCTTCAGCTGCAGTCCATGGGGTCGCAAAGAGTTGGACATGACTGAATGACTGAACTGAACTGAGTCTTCAGCTGAAAACAAAGAGAGGAAAAGTCTCAGACCTACAAACAGGTGCTCCATCAAATAGAATTCTTCACCCTGACAGAAAGAGGGCTCTGGCATATCTTCATAGGCTTTCAGAAATTCAATATCGCTCTTTAGAGAGTCACTAACACAAAGGAAACACTTATACCAGAGACATCTAATATAGGCAGCTGGTGAGTAAGTGCTGGAGCACACTATTCTCCTTCAGGTCTTTGGAATTCCCTCAATCTAATCCATGGCCATTGAATCACTGGGATTTTATGCTGAAATCCTCAATAAGATCCAGAAAGATGGCCTGTAAGCTTAAAATGTAAACCCCAATCTTCATTCTAACCCCTTCCCACATAATCGTTTTATTCTCTTCTATATACAGATCTCAGAAGTCTCTCAGTCCTCAGAGAACTACAAAGACAGAAAGAAGGAGAGGAAAATCAAAAGTCAATCTCTTGGGACCTAGGCTTTAACTCCTTTACCTAACTGATGTCTCCTGATGTATCCTGAAGATTCATGGCAATTGTCTCCTCTATTGGAAGAAGAATGATAAAACAGAGGAGCCCAACTGCACAAAAGAAATAAAAATGGACTCAAAGCTCACTAAGTTTCTCCAGAAAAAGGAGATGGGTGTCCATCATCTCACGCACACTGCTGCCTCAGGCAATGGGCACTGAGATGCGTGATGTATTCTGCACACATTCCAGGATGGGTGCTGTATTCCAGAGTCCTACAGATGTGCACTGTATTCTAGAAGGGGATGGAGCAGTCACAAAGGGGCTCCCACCCCTACCACTCAGCTGAAGAGGCTCACCACTCCTGGGCCTCTAGATCCCTCTCTCCTCTGGGACTTTCTATGTCAGCCCAGTCCTCATATCACATCTATACCTCGGTGTGATTTTCTACTTATTCTACCTATAATCCAGATAAGCTGGAAAGCTCTTTACCCCTTGGAGATCTGGCTTGGACACTGCCAATTCCATAGCCTTTGAAAGTCTGGAGTTTTCCCAGGAATTTTGCTAATTTCTAGGTACTAATAAAAAGAAGACACCCATTCTGAGGGTGTGACATAGATGGAGAAAATGCACACAGCTTCAGCACACAGCTCCATAAGCTTCCGCAATCTGAACATGTCTATAAAATCAGCACCCAGGTCATGAAATAAGTTATTCCCACTGCTACTGATTAGCAGAGCTGAGATTCAGCACAGCTATCTGGCTCCAAAGCCCCAGTCCAGAACCACTAAACTGTGCTGCCCAAAACACGAAGATTGGAAAAAGAGTCTAAATCAAAGTTCTGAAGAATCACTTCCACGTGGCTCTTTGTATGTAATTTCCATGTGCTCTTCTGTTCACGTCTTCCTGCTTGCTGCTCAGAGCCCAGAGAGAGGGTGTGAGGCATAGAGCCAGCGGAGCTGGGCTCAAGGGCCACAGCTGGAAGGGCAGAGTGGGGTTCGAGTCCAGACTAAATCGATGTCTTCTCACTTCACATGGGGGAAATTGAGGCCTGGAGAGGTTGAGTTACCTCGCCCCTTCCTTCAGTAAACCTGGCACAGGATTTTGCTCACGGGTGGGGCTGATTTGTCTTTAGAGTCCATGTCTAGATTGAATGATAAGGTCACCTGACCCTTTAGACTCCCTGGTAGAGCCTGGAGCCTTGGCTGCACTTGTGCTAGTGACAGGAGATCACTAGATACTTAGGCAAATGGCACCCCACTCCAGTACTCTTGCCTGGAGAATCCCATGGAGGGAGGGGCCTGGTGGGCTACAGTCCATGCGGTCGCAAAGAGTCGGACACGACTGAGCGACTTCACGACGTCACTACGACGATGTAGGTGGAAGGGAGGAAGATAAGAGGACTTGTGCAACAGAGGGTGAGCAGGGCAGAGGCCTCTGGACATTAGGGGCCCGGCAGGGATGACTTGTAGGCTTGACAAACAGGGACAGCCCGTAACAGCCTTGGCACTTCCTGTACTTTCCCATCGTAATATTTATCACACATCATTGTGGGTGCAAAAAGCTCCTTGAACAAAGACACGGTGATGGCCATCATCTGTTCTTCCCCTGAGCCTTCAGTGCAGCCTTTCGCAGCAGTAGGTAAACTATGTCCTTCCAAGTGGTAACTGGCTGAGTGTCCCAGAGGCAATTCCTTACTAGATCTACCATAAGAGGCACCATGAGCACTGAATTCCCTCAGGAACAAAGACACAGTCACTAGGACTTGAGCAGAGAGATTTTTCTCCAAATGAAATATGATTTTAATTTGCACAATATGCACATTTATAATAATAATAGCTTCATGAGAAGTGCAATAATAAGTCCCTAATGCTAACCTGGGGCAAAAATCTAATACACACTAAATTGGCTCTGTTCCTAGGAATTTTAGTATATTGCATGGTGATGTTTTAGCCAAAATTGTGTAGAGTGTAGCTGATTAATACTCTAATTAAGATCGGAATGGGACAATAGCAAATTGTTGGTATTCCCCCAGTAATGAATAAACAAATGCCTTCCCAATAAAAGTAGGCTTCCAACAGACATCTGAATGAACGATGCTCTATCTTCTGTGGAACCAGGGAGTAGGCCTACCCAAAAGGCTGTGAAGCCTTAAAATGCCAATGTCTCCAAAATCTACCCCATGAATGCCCTTTTGACTACAGAAGCATTTTTGGCCTTTGAAGGAAACCTAGGTAAGTGTAATCATTTTCTTCTCTATTGTACCACAACATGGAGAAACTCTCCCACTCACAGTCCTGAACAGGCAGTCAACTATAAGATTGTGCCTTTGGTCACAGACGGTCAAAACAGATGTGGATATTTGTACCAAAATGGGTCAATCCCAAGGGGACACGAACCTAGGGAGCTGAGCTAGGAGGACAAGTGGTCCCTGGGTCTGAGGGAACCCCTTGAGGGCAGCCATGATGCTCACTGAACCTTGGTGAATGGGCAGAATCCCAAGCCTGCAGGGCCAGCAACTGTAACAGGCACCACGGCAGAAGTCAGAAACCAGAGGACCCAAATGGCAGAGAGAAATCAAAGCACATACCATCTCCCACAGTGCCAAAATAAACCCTTCTTTTCATGATCTAGCTCGAGCCATTTTCTGTTCTTTGCTGTCCAACAACTCCAAGAGAAAAGGAGGTGGTCATGTGATTTCTCACCGAGACCCTTGCCTTCACTCCCAGTTAAGAACTGAACCGATGCCTTGGATGAGGACAGAGGTGAGGGACAGCCTGAGGAAGGCTGTGGAGACTGTGAGGGTGACAGGATCAACAAGGATAAAGTAGAAGAATCAGCAGCCAAATAACTGGAAACACAATAAGTCACAGGAAAACGATCAATAGGGGTGAAGGTAAAGACCCATGCTTGGACTGCAGAAAAGGAAAAGAATTAAGCGGACAGTTCAGAATGAGTAGTAGAAGGAGATAACGATGTAAGAGTAATGCACTTTGAAATAACTGAGGGGGCTTAGTCGAAAAACATATCTAACACGTTCAGGCTCATGAATTCAGCAACCACTATCCACACCTACTGTATTAGGTGCTATACAGCCATACATCAAAATTTTACTATGGCCTTCCCATATCTAATCAACAGAGAAGCCCTCCTGTTCAGCCAGATGCTCCACAACTGTGCTCTTTGGGCTTGGTATAAGGATCAAAAGAGGGGCTGATTCTTTCATAGCAAGCAGAAGATGGCAGAATCTGGAGTCTAAAGAAAAGGAAGAGGATAGCTAGTGTACTGTACAAAGTTCTTGCCACCATGTGGCAGGAGAAACATGTCTGGCAGAATCCTAAGGTATATCTATTCACGAAACGTGCACAAGGGGATTTCCCTGGCGGTCCAGCGGCTAAGACTCCACACATTCCCAATGCAGGGTGCCCAAGTTTGATCCCTGACCAGGGAACTAGATCCCACAACCCACAACTAAGAGTTTGCCTGCCCCAGCTAAAGATCCCATGTGCCACAACTATGACCCAGAGCAGAAAAATCAATACTTTTTAAGTAAAATAAAGCATGCACATGAGTGTCCCAGTGTCTGACCATCTAAAACTCCCTTCACAGCAGCAAATTCTAAGGAGACCGTTCATTTTCTAATGTGACCCAGTTAGTCAACAGGGCCCTGAGATGCTGAAAAAGTTGGATGAAAGTGAAATTCTTTCTTTCTTCATAAAGCCCTCGACTTCGTTCTCTTTCACAGTTGAAAACAGAGAATTATGACAAACTCATTCACAATAAGGAAAGTATATGGTTTCACAGGAGAGGCATGGGGCTTCCCAGGAGGATCAGTGGTAAAGAATCCTTCTGCCAATGTAGAAGCCACAGGAGGCGCAGGTTCAACCCCTGGGGCGGGAAGATTCCCCTGGGAAAGGAAATGGCAACTCCCTCCAGCATTCTTGCCTGGGAAATCCCATGAAGACAGGAGCCTGGAGGCCACAGTAGTCCATGGGGGTCACAAGAGTCAGACGCAACTGAGCATGTGTACGTAAGACCTAACAAGAAGCTCAGAACCAGATGGAAAATCAGAGATGAACTAGTGCACCCCCTTTATTTGGCCCTAAGCTGTCCAGACTCAAAGTACTTAACACAGCTTAGAATTGTTGAGCTGGCTCCAGAACACTCTAGAACACGTCTCCTGCCTCATCACCCTTCATCCCCCAACCCCCTACCTTCTCCACCACGACCACCCCATACAACATACCTTCCATTACTCACAGAGAAACCTAGAACAAGGGTATGAAACGCTTAATGGCCGAGGGGCCAGGCAGAGGATATCCATGCATAAAGAGCGCCAAACGGGGGCTTGGGGTTCCAGGGAAGGGTCCCCCTACATGGGAGAAGTTGCCACTCAGGCAGTTCTACCACGCAGGTGTGCGGTCTGCTGTGGCCAGATGTTCTTCAAGAGACACCCTTTTTATGTGAAATGTCCTGGCTTGTAAATGAAGCAAATTAACTTGGATTCTTTTTAAGCACCATATACAAAGCAAAGCCAGATCTGGCCCACAGGCTGAGTCTCTGCATTGGGTGACAGACCCCGTGAAGGAATGATAAGACCCCCTATCACTCACCACTGGGTGGTCTATGATGAGTCGGTGTCTCTGAGCCTTGGGTTCTTCATTTATAAAAAGGCTCTTGTAAGAACTAAGTTTATATTGAGTACACAGCACGGTGGCTGGCCCAGGCAATGCTCTGAGAGACAGCTGCTCACTGCCCTGCACCGTGGGGACACGTGCATGTGGGTGTTGGGAGAATTCTGTAGCGCCTTCCACCTGCCCCTTTCCCTACTGTTACGAAAAAGTGCCCGCTGCTCAAGGCAATGGGCGGGGGCAGGGGGGTGTCTTTAACTGAACATCTTTACCCTAAATCAGGATTTCTGTAAATAAACCATGTTGGTTTTACATGTTTCTTGGCCTAAGGACAATAAGAATAAACAAATACATAATAAAAATAAACAAATAAAACTCTATTCTTACAAGTAGCATTTAAACAGAAAACATCATAGCTTTGGACAATGAAGGCAGGGTGCTCACTTCAGGCCACAGCTGCGAAGGTCATGCTAGAACACACAGGCTCAGATCCAATTTACCACATCCTGCTGGGTGGCCGAGGGCAGAAAGCAGCTGGAAACTGAGAACACACTCATGTCTCCTATGCAAAGGTGAGTGGGTCACTGCCTTCAAAAGGACTGAGCGGGGCTGCATTTAGCTGCTGACAACGTAATAGCAGGAAGTGGGGCTAGGGCTTAGGGGGAGGTCAGAGGCCACTAGAACTGGGAGAGTTCTTGGAGCATCAGGCTTGTTCACAGGTGCCCTGCTTGTCCCCTCCCCAGTCGTTATGTGGGGTGCTTGACAGCAGTGGGATGCTTGAGGTCAGATTCAGGCCCCGCTTATTATTGCTCAAATTTTGTGTTTCATTCTCATTTATATTTGGTGACGATTTTCATACCTCAATCATAATAGGCAGAAGATACTCAAAGCTACATTTTCCAAAGTTAGTAAGAAATCGGGTGCAAAGTCATTAGAGTCAAATAACTGGGGACATGTCAATTCATGCCAGGTGAAAACACTGTCTAATTTAAACTTTAATAAATGACACAGAGAATTGATGACCCTTATAGGCCCAAAAGCCCCAAGCATTGGGTCTTCACACAGCAAGCTCTCTCTCCATAGTGGTTACTGAATAAAATTCTTGACCAGAGAAAATAGTGATCCATGAAATATTAATAGAATGAAAACTGAAACTCTTCAAAAGCATGAATTTACTCCTGTATTCTATTTCTTATTCATCAACGGTCTTTCTCCATTGGCTCATTCACTCATTCATTTATTCAGTAAATGTTTATTGAATACTATCCTTCAAGCACACTGCTAAAGCCTTAGTGTAAAAAAACATCTTCTACCTGCACCCCAACATTCACTGCCAAACAACTCACAGTTGCCAAGACATGGAAGTCACCAAAATGTCCAGATGAATGGATAAAGAAGATGCAGTATATACACACAATGGAATATTACTCAGCCATAAAAAAAAGAATGAAATAATGCCATTTAAAGCAACATGGATGGAACCTAGGGATGATCATACTAAGTAAGTCAGACAGAGAAAGATAAATATCATATGATATCATATATACGTGGAACCTAAAAAGATGATACAAATAAACTTATTTACAAAACAGAAACAGATTCACAGACAGAGAGAACAAACTTACGGTTACCCAAGAGAACAGTGGGTTTGGGGGAGGTAAATTAGGAGTTTGAGATTAACAGATAGATACTACTATATATAAAACAGATGAATGACAAGGATCTAATGTATAGCCCAGGGAACCATATTTAGTATACTGTAATAACCTATAATGGAAAAGAATCTGAAAAACAATACGTAGAGAGATACATACATATGTATAACTGAATCACTCTGCTGTACACCTGAAACTAACAAAACACTGTAAATTAGCTATACTTCAATTTTCAAAATAGTTTGAAAAATGTTGATTGGGAGAAAGAAAAGATGATCTTCAATTACATCATTATAGCTCCTATGTGAAAATGACGTGGCAGCCGGATCATCCACTGTGGACGTCAATCCATAAAGTCCATCTGTTTAAAGCAGCAGGTGTGCGAGAAACTATCTTGCTCTAAGGTTTCCTCTGCACTGACACAGCATAAACATCACTTGGCCAAACTGAAAAAAGCTTAAAAGAGGGAGGGAGCATTTGCTTATGAATTTATCCTCCTTTTGGATTCTGAGTTTATTTCACATCTGAGCTGATAACTCTTGAACCAAAAGCCTTCACGTGAAACACACCAATATTGTCCCAGATCAGTCTGTCACCATGAAGAATGAATCAGAGGAGTAAATGTGACAAACACCAGGAACTTTCAGGTGTACCATAAATACCATTGAACCACAGCTTGCATAAAGAGAGTTACAATTAGAAGAACCAATAACGTTTGCTGACTCATGCAGATCAATGAACACTCCCATTTACCTGGAGTACTTCGTGCCATTCACTGTGATAAATGTTCATTTATATTATCTTTTATATTCCCCGTAACAACTTTTTCATTACCTCTCCCTTCTTATAGCTGAGGAAACTAAGATCTTTCCAAGGGACTAAACACCTGCCCAGGGTCACAAAGTTAAGAAAAGATGAAGCCAGAAATCCAAGCCCAAATGGTCTGAGTCTAGAGCCCCAGTTCTGAAGCACACAGTTTCTGAGGCTCTGCCATATACATCACTTCCCTTGAGAGTCACTACCCATCTGTGTCAGTCAGAAAGCCTCTATTCCCACGGGGAATGACAACTCAGATCTCACAGCTCTCAGGCATACTGTATTACAAGAGAACAGAGCAGAGACACACCACGTTTGGCTGCAGAGACTTGAGGAATCTGGAAAGACCAGCGCTCCTCCCTTGAGGTGTTCTAAGATACTGCAACCAAGACTGAGCTCTGCTCACAGGCTTCTGTTTAACTGAGTGTTTTGCCTGGTGGTGGCAACCTCTGGAAAAATGATATACCGAGAACTAGCTTGAATGTGTGCTGGACCTTCCCAGGAACCAGATTCAAATAGCTGCAGGAGCAGATATCCATGAAAATTATAAATGCATTTTACATCCTGACCAAATCATCCCATGTTTAGACATGTGTCCTACTGATATTCCTGCACTCAAGATTACTCTTTGTTCACTGTCTGTAACAACAAGGGTGGAAACAATTCAAGCATCCATCAAGAAAGAACAGGTTAAATTAATTATGACAGTCATTTGATGGAATACTACATAGCTCTGAAAAAATGAAGAAGTCATGTATTGATATGAAAAGGTGTCTTAGGCTTATTGTTAAACAAAGAATATAAAATGAAGCAATCTGCATATACATGCTTATACTTATATACTAAATATGCTTATTCATATAAACATAAATAAAATTTATGTTTATATAAACTCTAGAAGAATACAAAAGAAGCTAACAAAAATAGTGACCCCTTTGTGTGTTAAACGAGGCACAGATATAGGATAGATAGGGCAAAGTTGAGATGCAGCACTGTCTGTCTTTTCATAACATTTTACTTTTTGAACCATGACTGGATCACCTACTCAAAAAGGATGACCACATTGAGCCCAACTAAAGATTATTTGGATGTTTTTGGAGATTCAGTTGCTGAGTCTGGTCGTGAACAAGAGTGTGCCAGAATCTATGTACACAGATTCGGGGACCATCTTTGACCATCTTCTCTGCCCTGCACTCCTCTGGCTCAGACTGGGAGTATTCTGTTTCTCGGTGTAAACCCAGAGGCTGTGATAAAGAGATCCATACGTGTAATGTTCTGACACAGTAAAAGTGTGTTCTTCTGCTCTCGTACCCAGAAGGGCGTTCGAGCCTGCCGGTGGCTCCCCTCTCCGTGGTCATTCAGACACCAGGAACTTTTCCACCTGCCGCGTTCCCTGAGGCCTCAGCATCACACATCCAACTGGCAGAAGGGGAACGAGTGTGGAGGGGGCACTGTGCACCCATGCTTCTTTTATTAAAAGCCTTGGCCCAGCAGCAACACATATCACTTCCTCGCATATTCTATTGGTGAGAGCAAGTGACATGACTACAAATGAGTACAAGGTGGGCTGGGAAATACTCTTTATCTGGGCAACCTCTTTCCAACTCAGCATCTTCCTATGGAAGTGGAGAGCAGACCGTAATGCATCTTGGACGCTATCTCTTTCTCCATTACTGAAGGGATTCTGAGAGTTCCTAGATGTCATTCACCCTTCAAAACTTTCCCAGGAACCCCTGTTTCAGTCCTGCTGATAAAAAGATAACTTTGATGGGGCTTGTGGAGATGAAGAAGCTTATCTCCAGTCAGAATGGTAAAGACAGCCACAAGAACTAGTTGGAGACCCCGCTTACCCTGAGCCTCTACATGGCACAGTATAGAAACCAGAGTCACTGTCTTTCCCCATCCTGAATCCCTGATTCTCTCATCAATGTCTTCTTGCTCTCCTCTGATTTCTTCTGCTTAGTTTTTCAGCTCCTCAACGGCAGGAGGACCCTTCAATGACCCACTGTGTGTTATTCTTCTTGATCCACCTGACTCCAGTTTCAGCCCTCATTTTCAGCAGAGTGGCTTCTTTGTTTTCCTGGAGATGCCCCTCCCAGCCCTGTCTGCCCAGTGCCTGACACATGCCTACAAGCATGGGCACACAGGTGCATGCATTGAGGTTGGGAGACAGCTGTTACTGTGCCCAGCCCCAAGGAAGCATAAGCAAGACGGCCCAGGGGATAACGCTACCCACAGCCTGTAGAAAGGAAGAGAGAAACATACAGACAGGTATCTGATGGATTTTGAGCTGAAATCCCTCTGCCAAGAACCTAAAGTAACACAGATGTGATCCAGTCCGTGGAATTCAGCAGGTGGGAGCAACAGATGCAGACTGCGAAGGCTGCTGCGTTAAAACCAGAGCGAATGAAAGCAAAATTCAACCAGATCGTGCATCTCTAGGAGTTACTCACTTTTTCACCACCAAGGGCCCATTTAATTATTTCTCTACATCACATGAGCTCATGTTTGCAAAGATTTTTCCTCCCAGAGAAATTACATTTATTAGAGAAAGATGTCTTCCTTTCCCCTGTGTCTTATTAAGCAAAGACATATGCAACTACTGAGCAGAGTTTCTGATCATTCATTTGTTCATTCAACAAATATTTACTAAAACTTCACCGGATGCCAGGCACTGGGGATACAGTGGAGAACATAGCAGACAAGGTCCCTGCCTTCCAATTCTTACTGCAGGGGCAAATGTTCATCAAATAATCACACACAAGTAAGCACAAATTAGAAAGGAGAATAAAGGAGATAGCGTGAGGTGAGATTTGCATGAAGTGGGGCTTCAGAGAAGACATCTTTGCCTAAGGGACACGGGAGTTGGGACCAAGAGGTGTGATGGCCCTAAATTCAGTAATTCCCTCTAAAAGAGATGAAAACACAACATCAGAAGGAATCCGATACTACACATCCACACATGGTCTGTGTATCTCCGCTGTGCCAGGTACTGGGCCGGGCCATTTCTCAGCACCATTTCATCTCCTCCTCTGCCCAGTATGTCCAGGTAGGTGAACTGCTCCCTAATTTTTACAGATTAAGAACCAAGGCTCCAAAATGTCAGTATCCTGACTGCATCTCCTGGTTAGTAGGAGGTGAATCAGAGAGTCCAATCTGGATCCAAGGTTCTGAGGAAGCAGTGAGGAGGGATGTTTAAGGGGACTCCGCTCCAGTGCTGGAAGGAAAGACACGAAGAGGCACCTGCGTCTGCTATGAAGGAAGGGTGGACGCTCCCAGGTGACACTCAGGTGCTTAAACCCCTAGAGGGGGCGTGTCAAGAAACCATCACCACACAGCTTCTTGGCACCACCACATCTCATCCCCAGGCTGTGCAAACAGGTCCCCCATGAGAACAGCCCTGCCAATAAGACAGGGTCATCCTTTTGTACAGATTTCTACAAATGAAATCTGTGATTTGACAGAATTTGACCTCTCAAGCTGAGTCTTTTACAGGGTCCCATCACCATTCCTGGCAGGACTCCCAATCTCCCATAAAAAGGAACGTGTGACCTATTTTAAAATTCCTCCAGGGAAAGAGTCAGCATGTTGCCTTGGCAACTGAGGCACCCTCTAGGAGTCCTGCGTGGTTCTTCCTTCAGTCTAACCTACTTCCACCCTGATGTAATTCAAAGCCCACTCACCCTGTGCTGGACTCCCGGAGGTGGAGGAGCAGACAAAAGGATTCCCACCAAAACACCCTCCCCACCTCTGCCCTGCTCTGTGAGAGTCTGGGGGCGGACAGAGAAAAAAGGAGTGTGAAAACGAGGGGGGACTGGAGGCCCACAGGAGGGCCCTCTCACCCAGAAATGGAGGCTCTCTGAGTTTTGCTCACCCTGTCCTTCTGCCTTCCCCTCCACTGACCACTCTCAGCCCTGGACCCAACAGCGTTAAGAAGCCTGCCTCTCTACCAGCTGCTCTACCCTTCATGAGCTCCTACAACCCTGAGTGTCTATGTCTCCCCGCAGGGCCTGTTTTCAGCTTTACCTGCACGTGCATCTGTCACCCTTTTCCAAAACCAAAGTTCCTGGAAGGGAGGTTCAAGAGGGAGGGGACATACATACACCTATGGCTAATTCATGTTGCTATATGGCAGAAATAAAACCAATAAAGCAAATATCCTTCCATTAAAAATAAATAATTTAAAAAAAAAAAAAAACAAAGTTCCTGGAGTCAACAGCCCATATCTGAGGTCTCTCTGCAGCCACCACATCCTGGCATGTATTATTAACACACATTTCTACTGACTTCAAAGACAGTTTCAAGGCTTCTTTCCCCTGGTCCAGGCTCCCGAGCACATAGCCAACTCCCCTTCACCCACTGTCCACATGGAGAAGAAATTACAGAACCTATTGGTATCAGGACCTTAGTGGGACTCCCCATAAGGCAAAGTCTTCTGTCCTGGCTCTGTTTAGACGGTAGGAAGCAGATCTTTGGTGGACAGAGTAAGGAACTGGCGCAATTGCTTTCCAGGACTATTTTGGCTGCCGATGACAAAAGCCCAAGTCAAAGTGGGTAAAGCAAAAACAGAGGAGGAGAGGAGAAACAGATTCACTTCATTGAAAAGGCTGGATCCAGGAGCTCCAATAACGTGATCTCCATCTCTTAACGTCATCCTCTCTATTTTCGCTGCATTCCCAGTGGGTCTTCCCCACATGACGACCACGAGGACCACAAAGAGAACCGCTTGTCTACCCTACCAGGCTTGTGATTTCAGCACGAAGAAAATGCCACCTTGCCAGATTTTCATCCGAGTCCCAGGACTGATGCTCCCAGGGTCCTGTTGAGTACTGAACTATCCCCCCAGGCCAAGCCTGAGTCCTGTGTCTGCCCCTGGCAGCTGGGTGGAATCACCCTCACGAGCCTTGTCACCTTGAGCAGGGGAGTGGTGGTATCCCAATGCAAAATCAAAGTGGTGTTAGCAGAAGAAGGGGACATGGAGGCAGGGCTGACAAGCACAGCAGAAGGCCACGGCCATTTGCACGTTCTTTTTTCTTCTTTTGTCATGTTCAGAATAGTAAGACCTGGACTTGAAGTATCTACCCCTAAAGTAACATCTTTATTTCTGAAGGAATGGGCAGAGCCAGAGAAGAACCGAGCTGAGGAAAAAAAAAAAAGTGAGTCTCCTAAAATTGGCACTCACCCTTAGTTTACAGAGAGAGGAGTGAATGGGCATCTCATTGAAATCCCCAGTTCTGCTCCACCTGGAGGCCCGTCTTGCTGGCTGTTCACTGCCAGCCGGACTTCGCAGCCATCAGAATGTTTTTCTTAATTACATGTCTGTATTTAAAGAACAAATCATGGTGCTTATCATGCTGCCTGCACACAGGGACCTGGATGAGCCTGCTGACACAAAGCAGTTTCTAAGCAACTTGTGGAGCTGGTGCCTAATGCAACAGCCACAAGACTTGGAGGAAAAAGAAAATAAAGCCCAAGGAAACTCAGTGTGGAACCAACTGTGACTGGTTCTTCAAGGCTGCACAGGACCTAGGGGAGGTTAATTCCATCTCAGGCTGATGGAAAGGGGTTTGTTTCCAGAGACCCAGGACCTCTCTGGTGTGGGATGCTTGATAAGCAGGCTTCTGGAAAATTCCAATAAGCACTCTGTCTCAGTGAGACCTGATGCTGATAATATGTGATAACAGAAATGCTGATGTTCGGAACTATGAGAAGCTCTGGGCATTGTAGGCAACTCCAGGGAAGAGGCGAGGAAAGAGGGGCAGGTCAGGTCAAGGCTTCCAGCGCCTCTTCTGCCCTTATCCTCGTGTGGCATCACTGCCCCAAAGAGGGGATGCGCATCCCGACTGAAAGAAGTAAAGGTTCCCACCTACTGGACTGACCTGACGGCATACAAAGAGAGTAGACAATCGCAAGCAAACTGGCGTCTTGAAAAAGATCATGGACTTTCACATCAATGAGGTCAACATCTGCAAATGCAAAACTCACCATCTGTATGACTCTGGAAGCGTCATTTAACTCCTCTTTGTCTAGCCTGTCTCGCTTTTCTAATGGGAATCCTAAGAGGATCACCATGAGCATTAAACAAAATGATGATGACAAAGCTCCCTGTTCCCTGGAGGCGCTTAGCAGACACCTATTTGTTCCCTTTAGGTCTTTCCCAGTACAGACTCACTCCATGTGTCCTCCACCTGCCTCTTGTCTATAGAAAACTTTAACCTCCTAGGCCTTCCTTGAGTTCCAAAGAGTAAATTTAATCAGAAGTGAGACAATGCACCATGCAAGGAAAACAGTCAAGCACGACAAAATAATAATAGTTAAGCCATTAAATAAAGTCAAGGACCTTTAGGTCCTCCTCAAGGACTATAGATAATATTCTGAGCCCTGTCCTTTGAGCTGTTTTGCAGACACTGAAACCCCCACCATGTGGAAGACGTGAACTGTATGCTGCCCACACACACATAGATCCTGACTGGCTGGAACCAGAAAGTTAATGATGGGTGACTCCCAATTACCTCACCACCAACCAATCAGAAAAACATCCATGAACTGATCACACACCCTGCAACCCTCCTCCCTCGCCCTGTCTTTAAAAGCCTTTCCCTGAAAGCCTTCAGGGAGTTTGGTCTTTTGAACACTAGCTGCCTGGACTCCTTGCTTGGCACCCTGCAATAAACGCTGCACTTTCCTTCAATGCAACTCAGTATCAGTAGATTGGCTTTAGTGCATGTTAGCAAGCAGACTCAAGTATGGTTTGGTAAGAGTAGATGCTTAGCAAATACCTATTTCTTCCCTTTCCCTCAAAATCTTCTTACCTGCTCTTGATGCTTTTCTTTCCATCATTTAAATCTGTGTGTCCATTCTATAGGCAGCACTTGAGGGCCAGTAGCACACCAGCTGCCAGGACTGTGCATAGAGAAGCCATATGGGCCTTCCTGGCCCTAGAGGTGCTCACAGCAGCTGGAGTGACCCAGAGACCAGACGAAGTAGTCAGAGAATCACAGGTTGACGGATGAGTACCCGACAGCCCAGTGCAACAGGAAACAATGTCAGGCAGGTAAGGGCAGTGAAGGGGCGAATGGGGCCACAGGAGCATCAGGTTTGAAACTTTCAGGGCTAGGGGGCACTTGTGAGCCACCAGCCTGGAGAGCTGGAGCACCCCGGAGCTTGTGAGCCTTGCTAAGTGGTTGGTGCTTTATCTTACGTATAGAAAAGCGAATGGATCAGATTTTCATTTTACAAAGGTCACTCTGGCTGTTGGGAGGAATATGACTTAGAGGAATGGGGTGGGTCCGACTGGACACGAGGCTACAGTAGAAATAGATATCAGTGCCCTCACCCCAAAACCTGGAGTACCCCCTGGCCTTTCTCTCCACTGCCAAGGCTGGCATCTCTTTGCTAGAGGACCTTCCTTGCCCTGGTTTTGCCCTTACTTTGCAAACTCCACAGTAGGTCAAAAGTGATGACTGGTTGGAGTTAGGTTATGGACAATTTGGCTTTCTCACCCTGTGGGTAGGATAAGCTCTGAGATGTGTCTACTGCGGCTTCTTCAGTGGGGTGAAGAGCCAGTTTCCCACAGCAGTCGCTGGAGTGTGGCACACTCTACGTTGGCCTCCTCCCTTCTTTGACTCACTTTCCTTCTTGCCCATCTCACTTTCCAAATAAATAGGTTATATATGAATCCTTGTCTCAGAGTCAGCTGCTGGAGAAACCCAAACCAAGGTTACCAACAGCAAAACCTTTCCTAAGAAGTGATTTTGACATCAGGGAAGAGAAAAAAGGCACTGGCATTCACAGGAGAACAGGCTTGGGGGATAAAGTTTGCCTGTACCTCCTGTTTCACTCCATTCTGCTACAGTAATATGAGGGATCAAGTGGGAATTGAGAGGTTACATCTTGGACACATCATCATTTAGCTCTACATGGAATCCCAAAGCCCTGGATTGTGGGGAGGGTCTTTGGCTCTTCCTTAAGCATCCCCTGGCATTCTCCTCCAGCTGATGTAACAGAAGAATACTTAATGCCTATTTTACACACCCAAGACCCTGCCATGGAACCATCTGCAGAAGCAGAAACCAAGTTCTGGAAGGAATTCAGTGTCAGAGAAACAAAACAAGCTCCAGCATTTGGCAATCATTCATTTGTTAATTAGAAATTCAGTAAATATTTATTAAGCACTTCTTGTGTGCCAGCCCTGATGGTAGGTTCTATGGATTTGACCTTGAACAAAGATAGAGTTTCCTTTGTTCTCCTTGTGACCAGACGGATTGTCAATGGTCACTTTCCTGTTTGAGCGCTCTGAGTTATATGCTTAGTTGAGGGCACTAAAGACAGATTCCCTCTTCTTCTCAACATGAATGTAATCTATTCCAACAACTCAAAGTAATGGAAAAACACTAATGACCCAATAGCATATAAAAATGCACAAATGTCAGAGACAGTTCACCAAAACAAAATCAGTAACTCTTAAGCACATGAAAAGATTCGCAATGTACTCACAGTAGGAAAGTTTTCAGCTCATCAAAGATCAAAACACTGATTAGCATACTGTATTGGAAACGATGTAGAAAAATAGGCATTTCATATATTGCTGATAGAGGCATAAACTATAAAATCTCTGTGAAGGAAATTTGGAAACCTCCTGCAATAGTACAAATGCATAATGCTATTTCATTCCAATTCATTTTTCTTTAAGGTAAACTCACACTTTTGTGAGCAATGGCATATGTATAAGGACGGGGTCATTGCAGCATTTGACAAAATGGTAATCAACTTAAATTAATTATAATATGTCCATCTATGTTGGGGAAAAAAGAAGCTATTTGTGTACTATAAGGAAAGTTCTCCAAAATTGTGTTAAATTTTTTTAAGTAAGGAAACAACAATATGCAAAATATGCTACCATTTGCAAAATACATATGTATATATGTATGTACTAGACATTTGGAATATATATATTCACTTATTTGCCCATGCACAAAATAGTTCTGGACGAAACACAGGAACTATCTAACACTGCCTTGAAAGAAAAGATTCAATGGCTAGAGAATAGATGAAAAGATTGTTTTTTCATTCCAAACCTTATTACATCTTTTTAATTTTGAAGCACGTGGATGTAGTACCTAATTTGAATTTATATTGTAGTATTTACAATAATAATATAATTAATCTCTTGAAAATAAATTTCGTCAGAGCACTAAAGCATTAACTGTGCCTTGTCTCTGACTAGGTATTAGTCAGGGTAAACAATGCCAGTTGCTGTAACAAACAATTCCAAATCTCAGTAGCTTCAAAAAACATAAAATGACTTACATCAAAGCTGGATACCGCTGAGGCATCCTGTTCAAAGCAGTCTGATTCCATCTCATGGTCTTTGATGTCACCCTGGTTTCATCCAGCTGGCAAATGAAGTAAAGAAAGACTCTGAGGAAAGTGCACTGAACATTCAATGACTCCAGTGCAGAAAGGAAACTCATTACTTCTGCTCACATTACATTTGGAAGGAGACTGGGAGATTTAGTACTCCTGTATGGCCAGGAGGAAAATGAAATGCCTTACAGAGCACAAAGCATTCTCTCTGCCACAAAGGGTCATACTGAACCTCCATGGCAACTACACTGGATTCTGGAGATTCTATTGGGCATTTCTCTAATCAACTCTTTATATCTGTTAATTAAAAAAAAAAAAAAGATCTTTCTTTTAGGGTGGTTATACGTTTACACCAAAACTGAGAGGAAGGTACAGCGATTTCCCATATACTCCCTGCCCCTATGAATGCAGAGACTCTCCCATTATTAACATCCTCCACCAAAGTGATATTGTCATTGCAACTGGTGAACCTACAGCAACAAGTCACAATCACCCAAAGTGCATATTTTCCAGCAGTATTTACTCCTGGCTTTGTACAGTCTACAGATTTTATCTGTTAACTTTTTCTATGTAACGAATCATCAGAAATGTAACAACTTAAAACACCCATGATTCTTTAACGATTTGAACTGGTCTCAGATGATGGTTCTTCTGGTCTCACCTCATTCATGCCTCTGCAGACAGCTGCCAGGTCAGCTGGGAACTGACTGACTGAGAACAGCCTCAGCCAAGATGGCTTGTCTCCATTCAACATGACTGTCATTCTCTAGCTTGCTAGCCTGGGATGTCACATGATGGCTGATCATGCACAGAACAGGCACTGTGTCACTGCCACCACTTTGTAGTGGTCAAATTAAGTTACAGAGCCATCTCAGACTGAGAGTGTACGTAAATGAACTCCATGTCGTGATGAGAAGAGCTGCAAAGTCACATTGTAAATACGGGAAGGACAGTAATCACGCCCATGTTTGCCATCTACCACGGTTCTGTTCAGAGCTTCCCTGGTGGCTCAGATGATAAAGAATCTGCCCACAATGTGGGAAAGCCAGGTTCGTTCAATCCCTGGGTCAAGAAGATCCCCTGGTGAAGGGAAGGGCAACCCACTCCAGTATTCTTGCCTGGAAAATTCCATGGATAGAGAAGACTCTCAGGCTACAGTCCAAGAGGTTGCAAAAAGTCGGACACGACTGAGCGACTAACACTTTCCCCTTCACTTTTATAGTTCTATACAAAGACCTCTGAGGGGAAAAAAAAAAATTGGTTCACATCCATGCCAAGGCATTCCTGGGAATAGTTCTTGCTGAAGTTGTCAACCAAGGTCAGTCTTCTGCTAGAAAAGGCCATGGAACTGCCTTTACATAACCCCTGACATCAAAACCTACACAGGTATCAACAGAGTTAGGTGCTAAAGTAAATCAAGGAGAACTCCAAGATGACAAAAACACAGGATAATTTATGGAGAAATTTGTTAATAATACAAATCATTCACTCAGAGTTAGAACTGGCCTTAGAGATCATTTATCCTACTGTTTTTTAAATGTATGACATGAAACCAAGGGAGTTCCAGAAAGGTTATTCATAAGTTCACTAAGGAGAAAATCATATACCAAATACGATTGGAAAGGAACTCTGGGTCTTTGCACCCCTGCTTTTACAAAGGTTACCACAATTTTTATAATGAAGAAGCCATTAGCATCCTTATTGCAAAGATCCTTCTATTCACTATACAGATGTTCGCCTAGAATTGCCCTGAGGTTATCTGGATTCATTTGATTTTTACTATGCAACATCTTTTGATGTTGAAGGAGCCAATATATGTTGAAGGCCTACTACACAGAAAGCATTGTGTTAAATCCTTCAGTATAGAGTCTGTTTCTCTCTGCCTTAAGACTTAAGAGTCTTTCAAATGTCTTCTCTATGTCTGTTTTTATTCTAGACAGATGCCTGTCAATTCACCTTCCAAGTCAAGCCTTTATTCCAAGCCAAGTTTCCAGTCTCCCTCACTGTCCCATTCAAGGGTCCTTTCCTGCTGCAGTGAACATCAACCTGATTTTTTATATATACAAATGTTATTATTTTTTTGGCTGTGCTGGGTCTTTGTTGCTACAAGTGGGCTTTCTCCAGTTACAGTGAAGGGGGCTCCTCTCCAGTTGCAGTGTGTGGGCTTCTCAATGCGGGGGCTCCTCTTGCTGCAGAGCCCGGGCTCTAGAACGTACAGGCTCAGTAACTGCAGCACACAGGCTCAGGTGCTCCATGGCACAAGGGATCTTCCTAGACCAGGGATCAAACCCATGACCCCTGCATTGGCAGGCAGATTCCTAACCACTGGACCACCAGGGAAGTCGTCAACCCGCTTTTTACATCCACCAGTTTTATGCTGCCTCTCGTCAGCTCTAGCCCACCCAGGTCTCCAATTGCTCTCTCAGTCTGAGTAGCAGGAGGTCCTCACTAGCCCCCTACACTCCCACTTTCCATCTATAGCCATGGCCCTTCTTTGAAAACACCTGCTTCATGTCCATCTGGTATTAAAATTATACAGCAAACCAGGAATCATTTTTCCACTTCTCTTCAAGCCTGGTCCTCTTTGACTCTCATGATATCATCTCATTTCTGGAAACTCCATTGCTACATGATAAATAATAAAAAGATTAATAGGAAATGACTGAAATCTTTATTTTGAAATAAGAATCCCACATGGCAACAAGAGGTCAGTTGCTATGAGACAAATCTCTGACATCTGATCACGTAAAAATTCTATTCTTGGCTCTGCCATCTATTCTTGGCCCAGCCAGGAGAGTTAATTGAGTCACTCTATCTCTCTGGGCCTTTTTTTCCTCCTCTCCCTCCTGTTGGTAAGAGGGCCACTGACTGCCTACCATCTCCCTAAATTTCCAGCTCCCAGAAGAGCTGGTTGGAAGTGCTGGTGAACAAGGATGCTAAGAGTTAATGGGAATGTCCCCATCTCCCCATCCCAAGAGAATTCTGGGACGGCTTGGCTAACTCCATCTGTTGAGGTTCCAGAAATGTCAGAAGTTAGCAGGGAAGTTGTGTCTAGCTGGTCAATGAATTGGAATTTCCTGTGTGCATTAGGAGCATACCATTTAGGAGGTAGATTAAGAATATCTACCTCCGGGCTTCCCTGATGGCTCAGCTGGTAAAGAATCTGCCTGCAATGTGGGAGACCTGGGTTCAATCCCTGGGTTGGGAAGATCCCCTGGAGAAAGGAACAGCAGATGACCCCATCTGGCCATCATCCCTGAGGGAGCCAGGCACCCAGCACCCAGCAGACCTCAGGCTCCTCACGCTGAGCAAATTGGTCATAGCAGTGCTGACCGCTGGTGAAGTAGTACCGGCCAGGTGTTAATGGGCCCGTGCCCACCCCACCCCTATTACAAAAGCTCCTCAAAAAACTTAGAACTACCACATATAATCCAGCAATCCCTCTTCTATGTATTTATCCAAGAGAACTGAAATCAGGATCTCAAAAAGATATTTGGACTCCTATGTTTATTGCAGCCCTATTCACAAGAACCAAACGATGGGAACTACCTAAACAGTCCACCAGTAGAATAAATGAAGAAAATGTGGCATCTGCACACAGTGGAAAATTATTCAACCAGTCACGGAAGGACAAACGCATGAATCCAATCATAGGAGGTATTTAAAGCAGTCAAACTCACAGAAACACAAAGTAGAATGTGCTTGACTGACTGCGGGGAGAGGGACATGGGGAGCTGCTCAATGGGTACAGAGTGGAAAGTTCTAGAGAAATTCTACACAGCACTGTGTCCACAGCTGACAATATTGCACTGTGTACTTAAAACTCTGTGAAGAGGATATACTTATGTTATATGGTCTTTACCACAATACAAAAATGATAATAGTAATATCTATCCCCCACCTTCCTATTGGTCTATGATAGAAAAATTAAAAATGGTCAGAAGTGGGTAAGAGCTATACAAATGTAAGAGATCATTACTTTGGTTATTACCCCATCTTGTTTTTTATCTATTTCAGAAAGCAAGATTATTCTCTAATTAAGTCTAAATTGGTGGGGGGGAGGCTATGTTTTACCCCCGATCCACCAGGACTCCTCTGGTGCCAAAGAGCAGACAGGGCAGCAACACAAATGAGCCGAAGCCAGTAAGACTCCTTAACCACAGACAGAGAGGAGCTGATAGTGTGAAGCTGAGAAAACACTGCCTTACAGAGCTTTCCTCAGCTCATGTGTACATCCAAAGGCAGAGCTATGCTCTTCAGCCAGGAAAGCAAGGGTATTTTTCATACCCTGGTCAGAGATGTTTCAGAGTCCTGGAGAGTCAGAGGCAGGAGCATACAAATTAAAATGCCACTGCATGCCCAGCTTAGAAGGAAAAAAGTACCAATTGATCTCCAGAAGCTAGCCCAGAGCATAGTACTCATCAGTCTAAATACACAGAAAATATTGGTTGTATGGGGGATGGATGGATGGATGGATGGATGGATAGAAGAGGGGAGTGGGAATGAATGAACAAGCAAAAAAATGTTTCCAAGTTGGGCTTCTATCTTTAGGAAGAGATGTCTCTCTGCCAAAATGATCGTAAACTGCTATTTCAACAAGTACCCAGTCAGACTTTGCTCATGAAAAGTTTTTCATGACACTATGTTCACCCCAATGCCCCTGCAGACTTAAAGGATGACTTTTTACAAAATTATAAAAAGTATTCCTTCTTATCATACAGCACTACCAAGGGGATGTATTCCAGAGACGCAAGGATGGTTCATATTCTGCAAATCGGTGTGAACAAAAGGAAGGATAAAAATCATATGATCATCTCAATAGAGGCACAAAAGTACAAAACGCAGCTGACAAAGTTCAACATCCATTTATGATTTAAAACTTTCAATAGAGTAGTAGAGAGGAAACATACAGCACCACAGAGGAGGCCACATATGACAAACCAATCGCTGAAATCATTCTCCATGCGGAAAAGCTGAAAGCTTCTCCTCTCGGGTCAAAAACCAAACGAGGATGCCACTCTCGCCATCCTCATTCCACACAGTATTGGAAGTCCTGAGACAGGAGACAGACGGGCTCCAGGGCGAACAGCGGGAGTCTGTTCCCTGCGGACCCACACTCCGAGATGAAGATTATAGAATAACAGGAGAGGCTGAGCCTTCCCATACAGGAGATAAAAGACCACATAGTCCCCATTCCCAAAGTCAAGAAGACCTTCCTGACTAATAAGACCCTTGGAGGTCAAAAGTGGAATGATATCAACCTTCCCATAGGCCTCTTCACTAGAATCCAACTTGGCTGAGAGATGTGCACACACATATTGGAGGACCCCAAGATATACCAAATACAGATTCATAACCAGCTAAATCAAAATGATTGGCCAAAGGACACCCACAAGAAACACTGTTAAACTGCTTAATATCACAAAGGTGCAAGTCTCCGAGTCCACGCCTGTGTCTATCCACATACTGTATTCTTTTCCTTCTAAGAAACACTTTGTTTCACTACTTGCTGTCTTTGTGGGAATTCTTTTCTGCAAAGCCAAAGGGCCAGGGCCTTGTCACTGACCAATGGTCTAGAAGCTAGGATTCAGCGCTCTCTGCTGTGGCCCAACCTTAATCTCTGGCCAGGAACCGAAACCCTGCTTCAGGCTGAGGCTACCCGAGATCAGTCCCAACCACGATAATTAGGCAAGAAAATGAAATATTAATACAAGGCACCCAAATTGAAAAAGAAGAAGTAAACCTATTACTATGGTTTGCTCTATGATGCTCTGTAGGGAAAACCCTGACTAGACCAAGAAATTAAGAACTAATCATTGAATTCAGTCAAGTTACAGGACACAAAATCATATAGTATGTTCTCCTTTTTGTCTGGCTTCTTTAACATAATGTGTTTGAAATTAGTCGGTTATTGTGAACAGCAGAAGCTCATTCCTTTGCGCGCTGAGGAAGATATTCCAATGGCCAGATCACATATGGAGAAGTGTTCAAAGTCACTGATCGCCGAGGGAAGGAAAATCAGGACCACAATGCAAGACGTCTACAGACTCACTAGAACAGCTACAAACAAATGCGGACAACACCAGTGCCAGTGAGGATAAGTGGGAACTGGAACTCCTGGACACCACGGCGAAGGAGTGTAAGCTAGGAAAGTCACTGTGGAAGACTGCTCGGCTTTCTAGTGAAACTGAAACATTCACCTCTTCCATGAACTAGCGATCTCACCCCTTGATATTTATTTACTCAAGAGAAATGAAAACATAAATCCACAAGACCTGTACAAGAATATTCATAGCAGCTTTATTTATAAAAGTCCCAAGTGGAAACAGCTTTGTGTGTGAGTTGCTCAGTGGTGCTTGACTCTTTGAGACCTCATGAACTGTCACCCTCCAGGCTCCTCTGTCCAAGGGATTCTCCAGGCAAGAATACCAGAGTGGGCTGCCATTCCCTTCTCCAAGGGATCTTCCTGACCCAGGGATTGAACCTGGGTCTCCCACATTGTGGGCAGATTCTCTGCCATCCAGGGGAACAGCTTTAACGTCCACCAATAAGACAGTGGATAAATAAATTGCAGTGTATCTATACAATGGGCATAATGCTCTGGGGCTTCAGTTTATGGAAAGAATAAAGTTTATCCCTCTAACAATTTTGTGTATGGCATAATGTGGGCACTGGCTTACAAATATGAGATTTTTGTTTTTGCTGTTACATAAATAAGAAACAAAGAAAAGTAGGTGAAAAAAGACATAAATCAACATGCTGACTGCCAACTCCTCAGTCAGTTCAGTTCAGTTCAGTCGCTCAGTCGTGTCCCTAAGCCTACTTAAATTTCTCATCCCCCTGGATCTAGCTGCCATTACTCTGACTTACTACAAGTGGGAAGTAGTCAGGAAATAAAACCATTTTTGCAACAACAAAAAAAGTAACCATAAAGCTTTGTTTTAGAGCCTTAACTTTCATAAAAGAGCCAAATTTCCTGCACGTTTAATCTGTTCAACTCAGACATCTTAAAGTACCTACTTCTGCATCCTTTGCATAATCTTTATTCCATTTTATTAGCAAATGATTCATTTCCTAGTCTGTTTTCATCTTCAAACCACCTCAAAACTCTTTGGAAAGAATCAGGAAAATAATCACATGCACTCATACAGAAACATAGATGTTTATACACACACACGCATTCAAATACGGACACGCACACATGTTGCCTTCACCTACGGACATAGGGAAGTCTTCATGTTTTCTACATGGATGTACGGTAAGCATCATATCAAACAATGAGCCACTTGATAGCAAATATGCCAGATGATACATCCAAGTGAGGTTCCCTGAAGGGCAGACTCTCTATCCTGATGCTGACAAAGCTATTCTTGCTCAAAACATTTTTGCATTTTTGGAAGCTACATAACATAGCGAAGAAATGCAAAAATATTATAGCAGAGCCTGGAGGAGAAAACCTACCCTAAAATATTTGAAGAGCCATTGTTCAAAAGAAGAATTACATTTATCATCTCCAATTTATAGATGAGGAAACTGAAGCTACACCACTTGTCCAAGGTCACTTGCCAATAAGGAGTGATGGCCAGTCCGTCCATGATCTGTTTTATCACTGATCCCCTTAGAACAGAATGGGACAGACTAGTGATGAAGAATGATAAAGATGGAAGCAGATGTTTCCCACTCTGGTGGGAGAGTACTGGTGTACAGTGGGTGCTTCAAGGGGAAAATGTTCAATCAAGCCCGGGGTGGGGGATGGGGGAGTGGTAGGTATCAGTGGTAGGACTTCACGGAAGAGCTACCACTCACAGGAAGGGGCTTTAAAAAGCTGATTCAGCTCTTTGCATATGATGGGTTTTTATTTGCTCACCTTTTTCCAAGGTCATTTCAGAAAAAAGCCAGGAGGGACTTGGAACATCCTTAATACAATTGTCTGGTCCTCAAAAGGTGTCTAACCCCTCTAGTGTGGATAGGACAAGGAGACAGCCTTGGAAAATGGAACCATTGTGGGCATTTAGGGCTTCCCTGGCAGCTCAGAGGGTAAAGAATCTCCTTGAAACGCAGGAGACTTGGGTTCAATCACTGGGTCAGGAAGATCTCCTGGAAGAGGTCATGGCAATCCACTCCAGTATTCATGTCTGGAGAATTCCATGGACAGAGGAGTCTGGCAGGCTACAGTCCATGAGGTCGCAAAGACTTGGACACGATTGAGCAACTAGCACTTTCACACTTTCATGGGGATTTAAGTGGGCTCCCAATGCCTTCTCCCCTCTGCCTCTCAGACTCCAGAAATCCACGCTCAGATCTTCTTTAGCAGTCATGTTGTAATCCAAGAAGTGTAGGTGCACGCGCACACGTGTGCGTGTGCATGTGCATGTGTGTGTGCTGGGCGGGCAGAGAAAAGGGCCCAAGGCCTGGGGCCGTCTCTCCCTCAGCTCAGAGCATCCAGCTCTCGCACACAGAAAGCTGAAGCTGCCTGGCCCTTTGATCGGGACCCCATGCTGTGCCTGGTTCAGGGAATTTTTAAATTCTCTTTCATTTTATTGAGCGGCTTCCCATCCCACCTCCCATCCCCGAGCCAGGTCTCAAGATTATTGGGTCCTTCTTCTCATTGATTTGTTTTTCTGACCTTCGTAGTAGATGCAGAAATATATGGATGGAAGAAAGAGAAGGGGAGGAAGCCGGGGCAGCCTCGGAAGGGAGGGCGCATGGCGAGGGCCTTGCATCTGCCCACATTTCACAGAAAAGAGGCAAGCAGGATGGCAGTGCCTGGTGCCCGGGAAGAGGAAGCCCCTGGCTCGTGGGGGCAGCCACTGAAGACCAGGCCAGGCCACCACTCCGTGTCCCCCACAGCACCAGAGACTGACACCGCCCTCTGTTTCTCTGTATACCTGCTTCCTGAGCCTGCTCCGTGAGCACACACTCCCTGCCAAACTGCACTGGGAGCAGGAATGCGCCCGTTCTTTTCTTTCCCTCCCTCCATGAGTCCCGTTTTTGCATTAAACCCATGTCCTCTGGCCAACCACACTGGTGCATGTCCCATCCTTGACATGGAGGAGGAGGAAAGTGAGGATTTGTGGAGGATGCGTTGCATCGGCACTGAGAAAGGGGTTTTATTATATGACCGAGCGCTGGGCAAGACTGTTCCTCCAGAAACAGAAGCTGGGGCCCAAGGTGCAGCCAACTGGAAGGCCACGCTGGATATGAGTGTGATTCTTGTCCCTGACCTCTCCTCAAAGCCAAGGAAGAAGGCTTCAAGATGAGGATCTGGGATTCCTACAAGAGGGTTCCTACAAGTCTGGCCCCTCAAGTCCCAGGCATGAGCTGTGCCTACGTTAGCAGGGACATGCCTAGAGAGGTGGGGCATGGCAGAAGAGGAGCACATGGGACAGCCTGTCCGCTGAGGATGGTGCTGTTAAGTCCCCCACAGGTCAAGCAGACATCACAGACTGGACTGGACTCGTCTTTCTGGGCTGCATGCCAGGCAGGGGAGGGCAGGCAGCAGGAGGCTGAGAGGCTCCACGGTGAAAGCTGAGTGGGGTGTGGGAGCGGTCAGTCTCCATCAGGGAGTGACCGCAGGGCCCTTCCAGACCTAAACCCCTCACAAGCAAGCCTGGCCTTTGGACTCGGGTCACAGAGAGCATCAATAATCGGTCAGAGTCGGCCCAAGAAACACCATCACTGGGACTTACCTGGTGGTCCAGTGGCTAAGACTTTGCGCTCCCAATGCTGGGGGCCTGGGTTCTATCCCTGGTTGAGGAACTAGATCCCATATGCTGCAATTAAGACCTGGCACAACAAAATAAGTAAATAAAAATAATTTTTTATTTTTTTAAAAAGAAACACCAACGCCCATCAAAGGGAGCACCCAAGAAAGGACTATCATAGAAAGAGATGCTTGACTTCTCTCCCCTTTACCAGGGACAACATCCTGCAGGAACCAGGCTCTAAAAAGAAAGTAGGGGCTCCAAGCTTGCCTGGGGGAATGGAAGTAATAGACGTGAGATTCCAATTGAGTTTGAGAGTTAGCGGGCTCTGGGAAGCCCCCCAACTCCTACCTCCTCACCGCACACACAGGCTTGACTTCCAACTGCCAGAACCTGCATCTCTATACCTGCAGGCTCCCTCTGCAGTAAACACCTCTCCGCACTCAGGCGGGTGAATCAACACCCCTGGGAAGCAGCCCACATCCACTGACACATGGGCATCTCTCATTTGGGCAGAATAGACCCTGAGTCACTTGTTCTACACTGTATTCATTATCTTTGAGTGCATAAGAACTCACTCCCAAAACCTAGCAGCTTGAGATTGGCTGGTCTGGCTCCAGGTCACCCATGAGCTTGTAACCAAGATGTCGGCTGGGGCTGCGGTCAGTCCCAGGCTTGACTGGGCCTGCATGATCTGCTTCCAAGGTGGCTCATCCACATATCTGGCCACTGGCAGGAGGCCTCAGTCCATCATCACACACGCTTGCCTTCTTGAGTGTCCTCACAACCTGCGGCTAGCTTTCCCCAGGGCTATAATCCAAGAGAGACCAAAGTATAAAGGGGAAAGTCTGTTGTGACCCTGCCTCAAAAATCAGATCCTGTGTTAATTATCTACAGCTGCGTAACTAATGACCCCAAGATTTATCAGCTTAAAAATGTATTAAGTCACAGTTTCTATGGAATCTGGGAACAGCTTAGTTGGGGGAAGGGGGTACCTTTTGGTGTCTCTGACTGGGAGTCTCTCTCAAGGCTGCAGCCAGGGCTAAAGTCATCGCAAGGCTCGACTGGGGAAGGATCCCCTTCCAGGTTCCCTTGCGTGGCTAGTGGCAGATCACAGGGCCTTGGGGGCTGTTTTCTGGAGACACTAGTCCTCACCACGTGGGTCCCTCCATAGGGTAGCTCACAGCACAGGGGCTGGTTTGTTCTCAGAGCCAGTGGAGAAAAGAGCAAGAGGGCATAACCAAGGCAAAAGCCAGAGTCTTTCTGGGACCTAATCTTGGAAGTGAGAACTACCATCTTTGTTATATTCCTTTGGTTAGAACAGAGTTACTTCTTACTGGTTACAAGTTCTACTCCTCCAGGAAAGGGACTTCCACAGGGCATGGACTCAGGAGGTGGAGATAACTGAGGCCATCTCAGAGGTTGCCCATCATGGATGGCATCACTCCTTTCTGCCATGTCTTTCTGGACACATGGGCCATATGCATAGCTCACTGTGGGAGGGAGTTACACAGGGGACATGAACTTGGGGGGCCAGGATCACTGGGGGCCAACTTGAAGATGGCTCCCACAAAAACTGTTGCCAGAGAGCCTGAATGAGGTTAAGCACCTCTTGATAATACATTCTCAAACGTCCCTCCTCCTTTCCCTAGCCACTTCCCCACTCGCCTGCTGGTCTTTCCTGGCATCACCTCCCACATAAACCACCTGCACATGAGCCCTTATCTTGAGGTCTACTTTTGGGGGGACCCAGGTGAAGACAAAGAGTGAAACTTTAAACTAAACTCATACAAAAGCCGTGTGTGTGTGTTAGGAACTGATGCAAAATTGATTTCTTACTATTTAGACTTAACATTTTGAAAGCCATTGCAGTAAGTGTAAGATTTCCGAGCATGAGAGGCTTCATTTAACCCTGATGAAATCTAGAGGACTAGGCCTTAGAGAAGATTCAAAGCTGATAGAAAGAAGCCGAAGAAATATGAAAAGTCGGAAAGTACACTGAATATCCAGAAACAATAACATGCGAAACGGGACTATTCCCTTGAGCTCATCTCCCCTTGTGTTTTGGAGTTATGCCCTCATGCCTGCCTGCTTATCACCTTCCTTCAATAGGGGCCTTGTGTCAAGGCGTCCGTATTCTGCTTGGGCTCCAGTCAAGCCTTGTGCCCAGCAAATATTTCATACATTCATGAGGGAGACTTGCTCGGTAACCAAAATGTAAAGATGAAATGCAAAACACTTCAGAGCATGTTGGGGGATGGGGGTGGCGGTGGGGAGTTTCCCAGGAGGAAGCTAAGTCACTTGAAACAACTGTACGTTTTCATACATTTTTCAAAACTCACTTTGAGACTGACTGTAGATAGACAGGTATCAAATGACTCTTGACCTCTAAGTACCCAAAAAATGCCCAGGAGAAATCAAGGCCTTCCAATGCACTCAGTTGTGGTTCTATCAAGGGCTGGCTGGAGGAGCTTAAATCCAAATTAATTACCCAGACGTCTCTAGTTCAGAAGTTGGGCCACAGACAAACTCATCAGCATGCAACGGCAGTACCATTCCCACGGTGAGAAGAAAAGGGAGCAGGATAATGAGGGCAGCAGATAAAAGGGAGGCCACGGAGGAGTATCTTAATTGTATCTTAATTGAGTCACACACTTTCTCCTTCAGGCAGATCTCAGCCCTCAAGTCAAAAAAGAGAGTGGCCTTTCTGCTGGGGTGCTTCCTGTGTCCCAGCCACATCCGGTGTCCAAGGTCAATATACTGTGGCATTCGATTAGGAAACAAGCAAATCCGTGAACTGCTGCCACAATAATGCTAGACAGCAAACCACCTCAGGTCTTAGCAATAATCACGCATTTCCACTCATGCTTCAGTGGGTCCCCAGGTCATCTGGGGTTGTCAGATCCAGGCTGGGCTTGGCTGAGTGTTTCTGCCCCAAGCTTTGGCCCTCCCTGAGGTTTGGCCCATCTCTGCTTCACATGTGTTCATTCCAGCGCCCAGACTCAATGGGATGCAGATACCGAGAAGGTCTTCACTGAGCATAAGAGAAAGATTTGATGCATCTGAGACCTCTCCAGGCCTGGGCTTAGAAGTGGTACCCACTCATTTCTGTCCATAGACCACCAGCCCAAAGAAGTCATATGGCCAAGCCCAAAGTTAAGAGGTGGAGACAATACCGCACCCACAATGGATGAGGATGAGGATGAGGGTGTCAGGCAGTTTAAGGATGCAGACTGGTAATGCCATCTGCCAAAGCCTGAGTCTCCCTCCACAATGGAATTCCAATCATTTTGTGTTGTTTCTGGTAATCAGGAAGTATAAAGGTGGGCATGGCATGTGCACACCCCTGGCCCCCACGAATCCTGGAAGACACCCCCTACTTCACTTGCACTGCAGGGCTGGTTAGGGTGGACCTCAGCACTCGGGAGACTGTACTGTCAGAACCGGTTATCACTGTGTTATCCAGAGAGTGTGACGTGGCCTCTGGCTTTGGAATGTGAGGGTAATTGTGGGTTATGCGGTCATTCCCAGGGAAAGAAGAAGAAGGCCTTTCTTCAAAGACAGATGGGCTACTCTACAATTACGAATGTTCTACAACCATATTGTCCCTTTTACACTGGGTTTGGCCTATGTGGTTGGCTGGCAAGGCTATTTCTGGGAAAGAAAAGGCTTCATTTATTTTCTGAAGGTAGGGTCAAAAAAGGGGGGAAAAAAACCACACATTTTTGGGCTTGGGTTGACAACTACAGAAAACCACCCCCAGACTGCACCAATGTGCATAGCTTGAACTCAGTTGTGACAAAAGTACTTCCTCAGGTCCTGTGAGTTACCCCCTGGCTATGCCCAGGGTCACAAGGCACAGACCCACCTGCAGGCTGACCTGGCTCCAGGGTGCCTGCCCAAGGAGTGAGTGGCGACTGGATTCCAGCCCATCCTCCACTTGGCAAGCCAACCCCCCAGACTAGGGCTGTATCATCCCATAGGAAGGAGTACCTTTGATTGTCCATCTGCCCACAAGGGGCAGCTTTTGGTAATTCACAGAAAGACAACTCGCCACCAAAGGGGCATGAATCTCCTTGGAAGTCAGATGCTCAGCTCTAGCAGATGGCCAAGGGCTGCCTGGCACAAGGTGGCACACTGGACTGCTGTTTCCTACTCCTCAGCACCCACATCCTTTGCCACATGACTCTGCAGGGCCCCCCACTAGACAAGGAGGGCCGCACACCTCCATCTACTCACAGGGGTCTTGGCTGCACGACTTGCTTTGCTTGGTGGAATGTCAGTGGAGCTGTGGTGAGCAGTGGCTTTCAAATGCACTTACTTCATCAAACCTGGCCCCCTGAGCCTCTGCCACCTGCCATGGGAAGGGCATGCTCCCAACAGCCACTGGTACTAGGTGAAGGAGCCCCATGGAGACCCACATCCACCTTCAAGGTCCCACAGATCAATAAGCAAAAGTAATAAATGTGTGCTCTTTGTTATGCTGCACTATTGCAACAAAAACTGACTAATACACACGGTGATTCACAGAGTGAGATAAACTCCCTCAGAGCAAGAAGCCTGGGTAGTGCAGCTAAGACAAAGCAGCCGGGGGTGAAAGAAAACAGAAAAACCAAGCTGATATTCTGCCAAAGGACTGAGCAGGGAGGCCGACTCCAGCTGGAATGGAACCTGAGGACATCAGGTGAAAGCTAATGAATTCAAAAGAGGAGCTGGAAGTGACGCCCTGCCAGATTCAGGAACTGAACTCCTGGGACTTCACAGAAGCACGCCTGAGGCTTCCACTGTGGCTGAGGAGGGGCTACCAAGAGTTCTGAGTGTGCCCAGATATTTATGATGTTAATCAAGGTGGCCCCAAAGTGAGTGCCACTCAAGGGAGCAAAGGCTCACCATGCTGGGCATCATGGGGGATGGGGGGACAAGGATGCCCAGAACACCCTGCTTTCAGCACAAGGGCCACAACGCACTCCCAGGGCAGCCCTTCTGAGGACGGCAGACATTCTGTCTGCAAGAGTCTTTCCACGGAGTCAGCCAGTTTTTAACGAGGGCTGTACACCAGGAAGTGCAGCCACCTCACTGCCCATTTTTCCCGCCTTGACCACAGTCCATCCAGCTGCAGTCGCTTTGGCTTTTGCTAATCCAGACGCACGTCTCACCACTTGCAGCAGTGAACTACAGAACGTTCAGGTCTTACTGGCTTGTGGGGAGAGATGCTGGAAAGGAGAAAGGAAGGGAATTCCTCTGCCACCCGGCTTCCAAGCCAAAACCAAATACCCAAGTCAAATGCTTAATACCCAAAGGTCACCCGGGAAAACAAGCCCAAGCGTAACATGCATCTAACTTGGACAGAAAGGACACAGTGGCCACTCTCCAAGTGTCCTGCTTCCCTGGTGTGACTGTGCCAGACTCCAGGGCCATGAGGACAATGACCCCGGGGTTCACTCCTTTAAACTGTTTACAACAGTACCCAGAAAGAATCGCTTTGCTAAGAACTTTTTCAATAACAAGAAGATTCTAGGAGAAAAACAGCAGGTAAAGGAGATTTAATAAAAAGTAAAACTGTAAACTACTTTCATGTAAAACTGAGCTTCAGTAAAATGATACCAATTGAAAACCAATCACTGGGGCTTTCACATGAGCCACTGCTAATCCCCTCAAAACCTGCTGGTTTGACACACGCAGGAGTGAAGGTTAGAACCGTAACATGACCAACTGACAGTTAGCCAGCCACTAAGTGACAGAACCTGGATTCGAATCCACTGCTGATTTAACTCTGAAATTTATTTTCTTTCCATGATACTAGACTGACATTAACCCTATATTTCATATAAAAGCAGATATAAAATCTCAATGTCTAACAGATGTAATTTTCTTGAGTTTTCTAGGACCCAACTTAATGTCTCTCTCCAGTTCAGTCCACCAGGGCAATGGTAACCCAAACTCAGGCAACTGCTGGGCCCTGTCCTCCCCAGGCTGCACAGCGGGCACTCGAGATGCTCCGCAGCACGTCTCCCCAGACACGTGGTTCTAGCCCAGTGGCAGGTGACATGTCCACAATGATCCCCATATGCTGCCAGCACCCAAGTCGAGCAGGAGCCGCCACACCTCTCTGTTCTGCTGCTTCAGTGGGGGGGCGCCCTGGCCTCCAAGTCATTTAGGAAGACAATTTTGAGACCCAACCATCCCAGGGTCCCCAGAGAAACTGAGCCCCAGCTCCTGTGGGGCTAACCTGCTCATCACTGCCCCTTCCATTGGCTTCTCCTCCTTCCCTGACTCACTCCTCCCATCCCCTCACTTCTACTTCCTGGAATCTCCTCCCAAATAAACTACTTATACTCCCTGATGGCTCCGGCAGTAAAGAATCCACCTGCAATGCAGGAGCCACAAAAGACTCAAGTTCCACCCCTGGGTCGGGAAGATCCCCTAGAAGAGGTCATGGCAACCCACTCCAGTATTCTTGCCCAGATAATCCCAAGGACAGAGGAGCCTGGCGGGCTACAGTCCACGGGGTCGCACAGAGTCAGACATGACTGAAGCGACTCAGCATGCATGCACAGGTGAATCCTTGTCTCGGGATCTGTTTCCAGAGAAACTCACACTAACGTGGTTTAGGTCCAGGTTCTTGGGGACTTCTGCAGGGTGAAGGCATAGCAAGGACAGATGGATGGATACGGTTTAACCAATGGGCCCGTCACTTGCCCCCTGAGGTGTCAGCAGGGACATCCCCACCCCAACATCCCGGCCACCAGGCTACGGAGCTGTGGCTGAGTTGCCCTGTGTTCTGTCCTCTGGCTCACTCAGGCCCTCTTTTCTGTTTCTGCGCCAGACCACACGGGGGTTACAGAATCCCCTGAAACACTCCATATAGCCATTCCCACCTCCCTAGGGCTCCACCCAGGGAAGAACACAGAGGCCTCCTCTCAGGTCTCATCAACTGGTGTTGGCTTTGGCTGCTTCCCCGATGCTACACCGAGAAACCAGAGCTGGGGTCCCTCTCTCTAGGACCACCAGAGTCCATCCTTTCATCACTTTGCTTCTGGTTCCCTTTATCCCCACCCAGAGAGAAGCCGTCTCCCCTGAAACATCCCCCTCCCTCATGCTATGTCCCCTCAGCGTTTCGTCTATGCCCGAGTCCCCGCCATCCCCCGAGGGCCCCGGTTTGCGGAGCCCAAAGTCAGGAAGAAACCAGCAGGCTACGTTCTGCTTTCTGCTTGTCACTTCTGTCCCTGAAACAATTATTTCAGGCTGGTCCCCTAAAATCCTTGGAAGGTTTGGGGGTAGAGGGGGGACCACTGTGGTAAAAATGAGGGGACTAAAAATACAAATATCCATTTCCATTGTTTTAATATCATCCTTCCACCTTTACGGGCTTCCCAGGTAGCTCAGATGGTAAAGAATCCACCTGCAACTCAGGAGACCCGAGTTCGATCCCTGGGTCAGGAAGATCTCCTGGAGAAGGGAATGGCAAACCACTCCAGTATTTTTGCCTGGAGAATCCCATGGACAGAGGAGCCTGGTGGGCATGGGGTCACAATGAATCGGACACAACTGAGTGACTAACACTTTCTTCACTTCTATTCTTTTCCACCTTCATGAGACACATTAAAAATAATCCCTCGCACAATGCAGTCCTAATGTAAAATCCCACTGTTTCTTCCCCAAGTGACTGGAGTAGAGTCCTTCGTTTCCTCCAGATCTTTCCTGTGCCCTCGCCTTCCGGACTGGCTTCCTCATTTCCTGACACCAGGGTTTCTGCACTTTGAGAAGGGCTGCCCAGCCCCTCTGCTCACACTCTGAGTTCAGGTTTGACTACGATTCGGGAGACGCTGGCTTTCCTTCTCATCAGCCTTTCTGTACAATGACTGCTGTGACTGGCAGTTGCCCAAGAAGCACTGCTCCTGCTTTTCTGTCCCCACCCCCACGGTGGCGCTGTGCTGGGAAAGGCACTTTCTGCTCCTGTGGCATCTGACTGCACACCCACCAAGGCCCCGCCTCATCCAGGTCCCGTGAGGGCATGGCTGGCCCAGGTTTGTGTCCAAACCCAGGAGACAACCATGCCATCAGCTCTCAGGAGAAAATGAGGTCCTGATAGAGATGGCTTCTGACACTCACAGAATCACCGCGAGGCCCACGTTTTTAACTGTCTCAGAAAGGAGAATCCCCTGGTCAAAAGGAAACAGCCCTCTGCCGCTTCCCCGGGTGCCCTGACCTTACCGCCCAGTGTGGGGCTCAGTGGGTGGCTTGTGGCTGCCACTTTTAAATATCAGCTCAAACTCTCTTTAAGAACCATTTCTAACTCTGGTTTTGAGACAAGAAATAGCACCAAAACCCATAAAACATCCCATACAAAATGTACCGTACCACCATTTTTTTTTAATGAGGAAGATCTCAATATGTTGATATGAAACCATAACCAAGATACATCGCATGGGGAAGCAAGCAAATGACAGAACAATGTATTACGGATTTTTAAGCAGTTTATATAAATATTTACTGCTTCCCTGCTGGATCAGTGGTAAAGAATCCTCCTAGCAATGCAGGGGACATGGGTTCAATCCCTGGGTTGGGATGATCCCCTGGAGGAGGGCATGGTAACCACTCCAGTATTTTCGCCTGGGAAATCCCACGGACAGAGGAGCCTGGTGGGTACAGTCCGTGAGGTCGCAGAGAGTCGGACACGACCTATCAATTAAACAACAACAACAATATAACAGTATGTAAAGAATGTCTCTTAAAAGAAGTATTTTTAAAAACCGAAAATGTCAGGAGTTCCTGAGGAGGGAGCCTGGCAACTCAGGATTATTTCTCCTTTTCACTGAACCAGCTTCACCATCTCCCTATATTACTTTTAAAAGGAGGCAAAGAAAAAGGAAGCACACTGTTAAATTGAACAGAGGCTCATAAAAAACAATCTATGGGCATCATATTTACTCAAGGAACTTGTTGAAAATGGCAATTCCAGTTGGTCAGGGAACTCTAGGATCTGCATTTCTAATCAGACCCCGGGTGATCCTCACGTCAGTGGACTGTGCTCTGAAAAAAACCTACCACAAAATGCTAGCCTCGCAGGGCTGCAGGGCAGGCTGCTGAAGGCTCTGGAAGAACTGGTGGACTGGAGACAGGCAGTGTTGAGGGCACCTGGGCATCCCGAGGGCCGTCCCTGGGAGGGCAGCAACTCTGCTCACCATGACACCGAGTAAAGTAAGGGACAAGCCGCTTCCTTTCTGCACTCACCTCTAAGATCCGTGACAACCATCTCACTGCATGGTGTACTTGGCAGCAGCTTACTTTGTTCGCTTGCTCCTTTTCCTTTGTAGAAAATGCTCCCCTAACCTAAATGGTGAGCAAAATTAAAAACAGCATAATTATAAAAGAAAAGGGAAGCTGAGATTCACAAGTAGCATGAAATCTAAACTCGAACCCAACAGACCTTTGTAACAATCTACCAAAAAAAAAAAAAAACAGACAGAGAAAGCAAAGGCAAACAATTCCAAAATGATTTAAAATTAACTGACATCTGGTTATAAAGGAAAGAGTCATCAGGCACCCAAACTTGAGGTGATGGTGGACTTCTAATGAATCTTAAAAATTTACAAAATTGCAGTGACCACTGGGAAGTAAAGATGTCCCCACTAAATGGTGGCAGTGATACAAAAAGCACTAGCTGGTCCTTTAGGTTGATTTCCTGGGGCTGTGAAGGCAAGAGAAACAGGTGCAGAAGAAAAGCAGAGCAATCAGCTGTTTGCAGGCCAATCTGAAATTTTAATTCACGCAGGCTCCAGGTGCCTGGGCCAACACAGTTCTCAGCCGCTCTTAAGTGCTTCACAAACTCTAGCAGGCACTGGTGATAGGACGAGCCCTAGCCAGAGGTTCCAGGAGCCCTGTCTAGTCCCGGCATCCTGCATATGTCCCCGAGAAGAGCAGGCAAGAAGGACAGGGTAATCAAACAAAAGATGCATGCTGGGACTCCGTGGTCCAGCATAGAGCTGAACCTGGACCCCCTTGGACCCCAGCCCCCCGCCCCACCCCACCCCCAGCAAAAAGGAGAGAAAAGCCTATTTTGCCTCAACCTGATAATGAGGCAGCTTCATTATAAGATTAGCTGCTGGGATGAACAACACTCTCTTAATAATGCACACATCGCTATGACAACCATCCGCTTCGGCACCTAAAGATAACTTCACGGTATGGCCATGCTTCTGAGACAGGAAGGAAGGAGGCAGGGCACAACCATTAAAAGTATGACACAACCATTAAAGACCAGATACAACCGAAACTGGTTAGGACCTACTAGGCCCAAGACGGCAGACAACTTGACTTCCGGGAGACTTTGAGCCTTATTATGTGCTCACTGTATTATATTAGCAAACACTAAATGGCACATCCCTGGGCGCCATGACAGATCCAAGGCCAACCATAAAAGGCCCGAAAGTGGGCTGTGGCCCACCTCTTAGAATCCCCTCTGCTTCTCCAAGACAGCTAGAACTTCCTCCCGTTCCTTAGCCTATGAAATTATCCAGCCCCTAAAAATTAACCACCCCCACACCTCAGGGCCTGTTCTCACCTTTGTGAGCTCTGTCTGTGGAGCGTGTATCTCCCGGGGCCGCTCCTGCCTTCTGAGAGGATCCCCACTCTGCCAGTGTCTCTCTCTAAATAAACCTCTTTTACTTTACTACCACTTGCTCTTGAACGCTTTCCTGCCCAAAGCCGAGGACCCTGCCTTGGCGACTGTCTAGGCACTGAAGGAAACCCGAGACTTGACCATCCTCTTGTGCCCCATTTTTTCCTACAATATGGCCTACTTTGAGAAGAAACGCGGTTTCCCGTGGGCTCCAACATTCTGCTCCTCACTAGTGGCTCCCGCTCAGTGCAGAGCCTGTGCATGGAAGTGCCGTACAAGCCGGCGCGCGTTCACGTGTGTGCTTGCACGTGTGTGCGCGCACCAAGGGGTAAGCAAGGAGTTCAGGCCTTCTCTGCAGTCCTGGGCGCAGGGATACCGTCCAGTGCTCAAAGTTGGTCGCATTTCTGTTTGGCCCAGACACCGGAGCGCGTTGACACAATTATTCAGGAAGACAAGCTTGGCCAGGATTAATACTGTGATTAATTACGGCGGGAGCCCCAACAAGCGAGGGCGTGCAAGGGAGGGACGTGACAGCCCCCGGCGAGCTGGCCAGCTCGCCGGCAGGACGGCCGAGGGGAGTGTTGAGTGCGGAGCCGCATGGGCCTGACTGTAATGAGAAATGAGAAAAGTGCTGAAAAATTGATGGCGCCTGCAGATCGCACAGGCTGGCGCGCAGCAGGGTCCCTGCAGCCCGCGCCGGGCTCCGTATGCTAATGCGGGCGCCCGGGCCGCAGACGGGGAGGAAGAAAAGCCGCACAAAAGAGAGAAATGCAAATGACAGACGCGGAGATCAGTGCCGAGAATCCGGGATTAACTGCGTGGAGCTGGTGCTCGCCTGAGTTTAACCCTTTCTGGACTATATTGGGGCTTCAGAGGGTGGGGTGGTGCTGCTGGGAGCTCGGATGTGGACCTGGGTCCAGGCCGAAGCGGAGATTCAGGAAAATGGAGATGGGAAGAACTAAGAAGCTAGCTGGTTCTTCAAGGGCGGTGACTTCTTTGGAGAAGGTCGGGGGTGAGGGTCGGGGTGGTGAGGAAGTGACCCCTGGGGTAAGAAATGCACTGGCCCAGATATGCGCTTCCTGGTACTGTTGGCCCCACAGGCAGCCAGAAGAGATTCTCCCATGTAGGCAGTGGTAAAAGAGGCCAGGAGGAGATAGCACCCAGGAGGCTGCTATGACTAGCGCCTCCACCTGGGCAGTGGATATACCGATGGTTCCAATACGATTTATGGGTTATTGTAAATATCAGGTGTGTGCACTTTCCTGCATCTCTGTTATACTCCAATCAAAAATGAAACGAGGAAGAAAAAAAACGAAGTCTGAGCAGAAGAGCAGAGATCTGGTTTAAAGCTTTGCAGACTTGCCTTCTCTGGGAGTGGACAGCAGAGGAAATATTTCATGGATAGTGGCAGGCTCAAAACACAAGTCAGGGTTGTAACGATGTGGGTGCCCTCCTAACTGGGGGTATGGCAACCCACTCCAGTATTCTTGCCTGGAAAATCCTGTCGACAGAGGAGCCTGGAGGGCTACAGCCCAGGGGGTTGCAGAGTCAGACACGACTTAGCAAGTAAACAAACAATACCTGTTTCACTGCGGTCAGTACTCATGGAGAGGAAAGCATGTGACCACAGAGACAGACTCATTCCAGCCCTCCTTCCTGGGAAAACTTGTCAGGATGAGAAGCTGGCAAGAATGCCCCAGGCAGTCCGAAGGTGTGTGGCGTCAGGGCCTTAGACCAGCTAGGAGGGAAAAGGGGGTCCAGAATTCCAGACAGCATAATTCCATGTAAATACAGGCCAACCTGGGAAGAGGCTGGTGACACAGGGTCACACAGACATAAATATATACATTTCAAGAGAGAACAGAATCAGAGATTACATATATGTAATAGAACTTCAGTTACATTTCTATATCCAGCTATTAATAGTATTTCCCTCCATGGGATAGAAGGACTTGGACTTTCTCTGTAGTGTTTGAATTTTTCATACTCTTTTACTATTAGGGGGAAATGCATAAATGTAGCTTCATTTTGAAAGGAAAAAATGGCACAGCCAGTGGGAAACATGGGAGTAATAAGCTCCGCCGTTCCGGTGGCCTCATTCCCTGAGCTAGGCTTCTGGGTGAAGTCTTCCCCAGATTCTTCCCATTCATGAGCAGCAGCTGAAGTCCCTGCCTGTGAGTCTAGGGAATTCCCATCTGCTTCCCCAGGAAGCACTGCTCTTGATCCCTGCCATTTTACAGATGGAGGCACAGAACTGCAGGTCCAGAGGAGATTGGGGGATTGCCATTGTGGGAGACAGGGTGAGTTTATCGACCGCCTGTTGGATGCCCACACTGTGAGGACACTGCCACACGGGACTTCTGCCAAGCTGCACCCTGTCGTTTCCCCGATGAGAAAACCCTTTGTGAGCAATTTGCCTTGCCTAAAGAAAGTCTCTCGGGGGAGAGTATGGAAATCACTGTCCACCCCGAGATGTGGCCACACTCTTTGTGTCTAGCCCAGGGTCGGAACAGCAGAGGGCCCACAGCTGTGTTGAGAGAGAAATGAAATCTACAGCCAAGGAGAGGCAGGCGAATGTATACACACACCAAGAAAGGAGTCCAGTTTGGGTGGTGGTTATATTTTTTCCCCTGGGACAATCAAAATAAGGCAGATTGTCTATGCCAGAGTTCCTTTGAACCAGAAATTACAATCTTTGCTTGAAGAGACAAGAGGATTCCAAAACAGTTTAAATGTCCTCCTTTTCTCCTTTTACTGCAAAGCTCCAGTGAACTCCAAGCCCAGGGGTATTCACTGCAACACAACAAATTAACCAAATAGGACTGGAGAATCATTAGGGATCTTTCTTTCCCTTTAATTCAAGCCCCCATGTGAGGACAGGGCTGGGGAGGGGAGGGGAGTTCAGGGAGGAGGACACCTTTGCTAAGGTAGACATGGCTTTGCTGGGCAGAGCAATTATCCTAAAAACATCTGGAGCATGAAATTTTAAAATGCCCAAATGACAGTGAGTCGAGCTGGTGCTAAGGGTATTCTTTGTGAGATGCCACAGGATGGGGCGGGAAGCTTTCCCAGGAGGTGAGGTCTGTTCCCTTTCTCTACCTGTCCTGAAGCAGAGGCTTAGGATTTGAATGTCAGTGCAGGACTCTCCGTGTCCTTCTGATCCTCAGACAGGAAGGAATCCGGACATCACAGCGGATTGCTTCTGCATCAGCCACATGGAAGGGTAGCCAGGTGTTTTTCTGCTTTATATTTCTTTTGTGGTGGCTCTGATGGTAAAGAATCTGCCTGCAATGCAGGAGACATGGGTTCACGCCCTGGGTCAGGCAGGTCCCTGGAGAAGAGAATAGCTACCCACTCCAGTATGCTTGCCTGGAGAATCCCATGGACAGAGGAGCCTGGTAAGCTACAGTCCATGGGGTCGCAAAAGAGTAGGACATGAGTGAGTAACACTTTCACTTTCACAAATATAATGCATTCAACTGACATTTAAAAACAAAACAGCTGAAAAAAAAGACCTGACCTGTGATTCTTTCACCAACTCCTTATTCTGAAAGTTGTTAAAAGAGAAGAAATAAGCAACCCTCTGCTTTTCAGGAGTAGCAGTTTACACCTAATGATGATTAAAAAAAAAATCTTTACAGAAGAATGCCAGCTAAAAGACGTAGAAGGAGTGAAAAGATTTAAAAATAGCCAGTTTGCAGCCCTGAATGAAATGATTCAGACAATGATTAATCAATGAGAGTTAAAGCCATTAGGAATTAGAATGAAGAGTCATTTTTCAGTTATGTGAAAGTGAGAAAATTTACTTCCCATCTGTTAGGAATTCACTAAGATGTTAACCCCCCAAATAAGGGAGTGGACATGGCTCCCACAAAACAGAGCAGAAAGGGTAAGGGGAAGTCAGAGAGATGGGCAAGCAGCTCAGACAGCAACAGAGGTTGGAAGGCTGGAGTCTGGAGATGAGATTTAAGAGAGCGTATACCGCCCAGAATTTGGACCAAAGGCAAGTAATTTAAAAACAAAAGAAAAGATCTTTTTAACTCCAGGAAAATATAAAAGCAGCCTGTTCAAAGAAGGTGCTGTGATCACAACACACTAGTCGTCTCTGTAAGGAACAGTGTTTACGTAGTCACAACAGTGCTACGTAAACAATTTTCCACTTAAAACATTTACCTAGAGTCAAGCAAGAAGACTCAGGGTGAAGGAATACAACACACGCATCTTCCACCTTGACGATGTGGACATTTAAGTACAGATAATGGAGTGGAAACGGGATAGGAGATCTGTAGGGATGTTAACACCTTCATCTCACCAAATGAGGAGGCAGAAGAAACAGTTTGGGGAGTTCCCTGGTGGTCTAGTGGTTAGTCCTTTCGATGCTGATTGTCCCAGATCCAATCCATGGTCAGGGAACTGAGATCCCACCACTGAGTGATGCAGCCAAAAAAAAAGTGTAAGCGTATTTCCGAAAGTGATCAATGTAACCCATAGAAACCATAAAGAGTGATATAATTATATCAGGCCACTGGAGAGAGATGGAGAGGTAGTGGAAGGGAGCTAGGTCCCCATGTGTCAGGAGGTCAACAATGAATGTCCAAAACTGATCAGTATCTATTTTAAAATATGAAGTAACTTTCAAAAGAAATAGCTAAACGTATGAATAAGATTCATCTCAGAAGAGTGGGGGTTGGTGGGAAGGATGAAGTAAGAAACAGTTTATAAACCTTTCTGTACAATTTGATTTTTTAATCAAGAACACATATTAACTCTCTTGAAAGATCTATATTAAAAATATAGGGAATCCCCTGGTGGTCCAGTGGTTAGGACTCAGCACTTTGACTGCCATGGGCCTGGGTTCAATCCCTGGTCAGGGAAATAAGATCCCACAAGGTACACAGTGTGGCCAACGGGGAAAATACATACATATATATATATATTTAAAAGAGGTGTATGAAACCATTGATTTGGAAATTACTGTCATCCCATGCATAAGTATTATATCAATTACAATAACATACTGACATAGAATTAACAGAATTGCAACTCAGCAATTATTATGGGAATTACTGACATCCATAATTATTGGGTCTTCCCGCTCTTAAGTTGGCATGCCTCTTAAATTATTCATGCTTTTATGTCTCTGAGTAAAACTTTTGTCCTCTGTTTATATATTGTTTCTGTGTTTTTCTTGGTTGAGTTTATCCCTAAGATTTTTATATTTGTATTCCTATTTTGAATGGGATTTTTAAAGTAAAATCTACAAGTGATTATTGCTAACATAGAAAAATAATCAATTCTGATATTTTAAAATATGACCCTCATACTATAATCTTATATTATCCTAAATGGTTTTTCAATTGAGTCTGTTGGGTTTTTCTTTTAATAGGTGATAATAATATCATCTGTAATGATGAGCTCAGCTTTAATTCTGTTTATTCCTTTGCTCTCTTTCCTCTGTTTTGTAAGTTGTTAACAGTAGCAATGTTGAGCATCCTTGTTTCCTCCCTGATGGTAACGGGAGCCCATCTAATCGTTCTACCCAAGCAAGTTTATAGTAGTCAAGGGGATGGGATTTCAGATCAGACTACCTGGGTCCTGGGTCAGATTGGATCCACTGTTTACTTAGCATCGGTTCAGTTCTGTCGCTCAGCCGTGTCTGACTCTTTGCGACCCCATGAACTGCAGCACGCCAGGCCTCCCTGTCCATCACCAACTCCCGGAGTTCACCCAAACTCATGTCCATTGAGTCGGTGATGCCATCCAACCATCTCACCCTCTATCGTCCCCTTCTCCTCCTGCCTTCAATCCTTCCCAGCATCAGAGTCTTTTCAAATGAGTCAGCTCTTCTTAGTAGTGTGACCTTAATCAATTACTTACCCTCTCCACACCTGGGTTGTTTTTGGTTTTTTGACTATAAATGGTATAACAGTGTCTACTTCATTGGATGTGTGCATGCATGCTCAGTCATTAAGTCATGTCCAACTTTTTGCGACCCCATGGATTGCAGCCTGCCAGGCTCCTCTGTCCATGGGATTTTCCAGGCAAGAACACTGGAGTGGGTTGCCATTTCCTCCACCAGAGGATCTTCCCAACCCAGGGATCTAACCCGAGTCTCCAGCATTGGGAGGCAGATTCTTTACCACTGAACCACCTTGGAAGCCCCTCATTGGGTAGCAGTGCTCATTAAATGAGATTTTATGTGTACAGTGCCTATACAATGCATCAGCTGGTCTAGTCCATGGTACTTTCAAGAATCTAATATATAACACTTGTGCTATATCATCCTGTTAGATCTGGCCTTTTATTAGTACTTTGAGGTTATTTGGGGCCCAACTCTGCCCTTAGTTTTCATGGTTTCCATTGGTTCAGCAGTTTGAATCTTGCTTATTATCCCCTGGGAATAGAGTAGAACTTTGAGGTGCTGTATCCATTTTACACAAGGAATCCTCACTGACGCTCTAGTTGCCTGTGGATCTTGTCCTCTCTTCTTTGCATCTGATTGAGAAAAGAGCATGGGCTTTAATATCAGACAGCCCTGCGGGGAGATCACAGCTCTGGACTTACGATGGAGTCCTAGACAGGGTCTTAGCATCTGTTGCTTTCCAGATCCTCGTCTCTAAGTGGAATGAAAGTCTCCCTCATGGGGCTATTTTGAACATTAAAGATGAGCAAAAGCTCACACCTAGCCTGGCGCCTGGACCAACACACCCTCTTCGTGGCTTTCTGTCCCTCTATCCAGGACCTCTTTGTCCACAATCCGAAGCAGTGAGTGGCCTGGGGAGGTGGGAGCAAACGGAGCTCCCAGGGATGATGCCCAGCTCCACCTCAGGTGCATGCATCAACAGTTGGGTCTTTCCCGGCTCAGCTCTGGCGGGAGTCAGAGGCGCTGGCCCCTACCCCTGGTACAGCAGCCAGGCGTCTTGGGAGATGCCCCACCTCTGGAAGAACCATGAGAGGCCTCTCGCTTCACCAGCAGCAGCTCTAAAACCCTCCGCCGAGGGGCTTGGTGTGCAGCACAGAGACACAGCTTCTTCCCCGGGAGAGATCAAGTCTCCCTCAGCCGGAGCCCGCTCAAAGCCCTTAGACCTTCCAGGAAGGCTCCCAGCAGCTTGATGCAAAATATTTATTAATATTTGGACAAGACAAAGGAATGCATTACCATGCAGCCGCATCGGCAAGCAGCAAAGAGACATTCGAATCGCTCTGAGTCACCCCAAGCAAATGCCACAAAACACAAAGGCCCTCCTGCCGCCTGTCTCAGTTGACAGAATACCAATTACCGCATCTGTGGGCTCGTCCACTTGGCACCCGTGTGAGCCTCTGCTGTGCCCTGTTTGCCGAGCCGTCTTCACCAAGGACGCAGAGAGGAGCACAGAGATTCTGAGCAACGGTGACGCTTCAGCCTCGAATCCAGATTTTCATGAAAGCCATCCTTGGGAGGTTTTCCTGAGTGTCATCTGGATCCATCAGACCCCTGTTGTGTGTTCAGCATCATAGAGTTGGTTCTTCCTCCTCCCTTTCCTGTCTCTCTGGCTCCAGGCACTAACCCAAACCAGAGACCTGGTGACACCCTGGGGTCCCTCTCCATCACCCCACTATCCAGTTGGTCACCAAGCCCTGTGGATTTGATTTCCCAAATCAAACCCAAATATCTCCATCTCTCTTCCCCCTCCTCATGACTGTTGGCTGAATTACTGCACAACCTTCTCCTTGGTCTCAGGGCTCCAGTCTCTCCCTCTTCAATCCATTTCCACAAAGCAGCAGAGTCGATTGTAGGCTTCCATGCCGCCACTAAGGGCTTGCTGTTGGGTAAGTCCCCAGTCCTTAGCATGGCATACAAGGCCCTGTGGGGCCTGCCACCACCCACCTCTCCCTGCCCTCCAGGGCGCCCAGTGCCACACCCCAGCCAGGAGGAACATGGTCCGGTTCTGTGATGCTCATCGTTGTCTCCCTGACTGTCCCCACTGCCTCTGCCCACCTCCTCCTGGTTAGCTCCCTTTCCCCCTCAGACTCAGCTCCAATGTCCTGACCTCGGGACACCTTTCTTGGTCCCACTCACACTGACTTTGCTGCCCTCCACCAAGCTCCACAGAGTGCTGGGCTGGCATATCTAATAACACTTATTGCACATCCTTGGTCACATCCATTGTCCCTAGTTAGACTGTGAACTCCACACTGACCTCTAACCCTGGGTTCTGCAATAGTGGATGCTCAGTGAACATTTCCTGAAAATATTAATTCATTCTTCAAAGCAAGGCTCTGATGAAACACCCAGCTACTACCACCCATTTGAAGAACACGTTACTGTTGACAGACCACATCCGCTGCCTTTTTACACATGAGACACAAAATAACCAACAAGGGGCAAGAAGAGAGAAGATGGTACATTTCCCTTTTGTAGGTAAGATCAGTCATACTCTTTGATTCCAAAATTGAAACTCAAGGAAATTGTCCAAGACCACTGATAAACACACCAGTGTGGAAGTCATGATGGTGCTCATGGTGCCAATGGTGGACACTGTTTATTCAGCAACAACTACATGCCAGGCTCTGGCTAAGTCCCTCACAGGTAGAATTCTGTTTATTCTTTGGGACTCTAGTCCAGGGTTCTTACTATGAACCTACTGAGTTTGTTTCAGTCATCCAGAAACATTTTTTGGAATGACAAACATCATAAGGATCTTTTTCTGAATAGAATTCACCCACTGCCACAGTATCAAGTGTCTACCCATAGTTCCATTTCAAGTTAAAAATACAGAATTTCCATGTTAAGGTAGAATAGTAGCTCACAGATCCATTTCTCCCACTGTAGCGAAGCACACACCAGGCCAGCTACTTAGTTAGCTCTAGTTGGTAGCCTGTTAGGCCCCAAAAGACAAGGACAAAGGAGTTGGTGGTGAGCCATGGCAGTGCTGCTAGGGTAAGGAGAGAGGCCCCGTCTGGAGACATAATGGTCATGACAGAGTCTATCACCCTTAAGGTCAACTGAGCCCATAAAAAAGAGGTGAGAGGACACCAGAAACTGTGCACATCACAGCCTTCCTCACTCTAAAGAGTAGTTTGTTCCTTCTCCTCCTCTGGAATACAGAAGGAAAGCCTGGAGCAGCTGCAACTATATTAGCACCATGAGGGAAGCCCATCTGAGGATGAAGCCCACATAGAGAAAGATCTAGCCAGAGTTATCTCAGAGACACAGTACCAGAGCCACCATGATGACACCTACCTTCCTCTCTGATACCCACCTCCTCTGGACTATTGTCCAAGAGTGTGAGGCAACATATTTCCTGATGACTTAAGTTAGATGGAGACCTGACTAAGGTATTTGCTGCAGAAAGCATTCTAACAGATATAATCCCTTTACCAAGTCAAGGATTGGGAATGTCATGGGGCCCCAAACATGAGAGAAACATAATGAAACCTTCACATCTTGGTTAAAGATATTGACTCAAACTGTATTCAAATCCGGCTATGATATTCACCAGCTCTGCTGCTGGACACATTGCTTAACCTTTTGAAATTTCAACTGTTTCATTTGAGAAATAGGGATAATAAGTCTTACCTTGTTGCATGGTTTGGAAGATTAAGTGAGATAATGCACAAAAGAGAAGTTTGTACTGTGCCTGGTGCATAGCAACAGTAGTAAGAGCAGTAGAAGGTGAGCGGTAGAGATGGTGGAGAGTAGGAATAATCATTCCATGCAGGTAAAGTGCCCCATGAGACCTTCAAATCATCCCCAGCATGGCTCTGCCCCAGAGGTGCTGATGAAATTTAGAGTGTCTGTGACTCAGAGTTGGAGCTCATTGCACCTAACTGTTGAAAATTCAGCTCTTTGCAAATAGATATTAATCTCCAATGAAATATTGGAGAGCTTTAATTAAGGTGATCGAGCTGATTAATGATTCCCTCCAGGCAAACGCTGAGGCACCCAGAAGTGGAGCAAAGGCTTTCTGAATCACAGGCAGAGCAAATCCATCCACCAATTTACAATGTACTCTTCTCAGGCTGCGGGCTCTCAAGGCTGTGCCCCAATCCAGGATTCCCGCGGCTGCTTTCTCAGGGGTAAACACTGCTGCCCATCAAAAGGAAAGACTGGGTCACCAAGCCTGGGTTAGGCTCTTTTAAATTCTACTCTTAATACTTCTCTGCAAGAATTGAGTGCACCAAGATGAGCAGTGGCTGTGGAGCTTGGGGTGAGAAACTCCAGATGCTTGCTCCATTCCACTGCTAACTTGGATTAGATAAAGGCCCAAGACATACATCGTGCTTCTACTGCAGGGGCACAGGTTTGATCCCTTGGTGAGGATCTAAAGGTAGGCGACGGTTCAGATGGTAAAGAATCTACCTGCAATGCAGGGGACCCAGGTTTGATCCCTGGGTTGGGAAGATCCCCTGGAGGAGAAAATGGCAACCCACTCCAGTATTCTCATCTGGGAAATCCCTCAAACAGAGGAGCCTCGAGGGCTATGGTCCATGGGGTTGAAAAGAGTTGGACACAACTGAGCAACTAACACTTTCACTACTTCCGCTTTTGGGGATCTAAAATCCCACAAGCTGCACGTGGCCAAATAAATAAAAATGTTTTAAAGCCGTGGGAATATTTATTTCATATTCTGTATGGATCTAATAATTCTGATCTCTGAAATTTTACTGCATCTTTTTCTAAAGTATAGTATGATGACATTGTGATTTATAAGAAATACATTTAGCTTTTATCCCTTCCTAGCGCAGAATTCCTAAAACCCTTTGAATGTCCTCAGTGATAAGAATTAGCTTCTAGTATCTTGTGTTGTTGTTTAACAAGTCCCTTTCAACCACACCCAAGTTTATGTTAATGGAATGACTTTTAGAAAGCCTGGAGGATGGGAGCAGGGTGCCAGAGGAACCACGAGACCAAAAGGTTGGCATTTTCATTTATATCCCCTCTCCTCCCCTCCTGACCTCCAACCTCCAGGGAGGGGAGAAGAATTGAATTAGTCGCCAACGGCCATGACTTAGTCAATGGTGACTACGCGATGAGGCCTCAATAGAAAACCCTCAGGAGGGCTTCCCTGGTGGCTCAGTGGTAAAGAATCTGTCTGCCAAGGCAGGAGATCCAGGTCTGATCCCTGGTCTGGGAAGTTCCTACGTGTCACGGAGCAGCTAAGCCCCTGGGCCACAGCTGTCCAGCCTGCGTTCCAGAGCCTACGCGCCACAACTGCTGAAGCCCATGCACCCTAGAGCCTGCGCTCCGCAGGAAGAGAAGCCACCACAGTGAGGTGCTCACGCGGCGCAACAAAGAGCAGCCCCTGCTCACCGCAACTAAAGAAAAGCACACAGCAACAAAGACCCAGCACAGCCAAAGATAAATAAATGATTTAAAAAGAAGGAAAACCCTCACCAAAGGAGCAAGAGAGCTTCTGGGATGGTGAACACGTGGAGGTTCTGCAAGGTGGCGGCCCTGGAGAGGGCAGGATATGCCACTCCCCTCTCCATACGCCTGACCCTACACATCCCTTCCATCTTGCTGTTGCTGAGTCCTATTCTTTGGTAATAAACCAGTGATGGCGTGAGTAGCCTGTTCTCCTGAGTTCTGTTCTCCTGAGTTCTCCTGAGCCACTCTAACACTTTATTGAAGCCAAGGAAGGGGTTGTGGGAACCTCCAATTCATAGTCCGACTGTCGGAAGCACAGGGGACAGCCTGCACTTCCGTTTGGCAGCTGAAGTGGGGCCAGTCTTGTGGGACTGAGCCCTTCACTTGTGGGATCTGATGCTGTCTCCAAGTAATAGGGTTAGAATTGAGTTAAACTGTAGGACACCCAGGTGGTGTCAGAGAATTGCTAAGTAGAGGTGGGGAAACTCACATTTGATGACAAGAAGTGAAATACTGGGAGCACTAACAGTACAGAGAAAAAGAAGAGGTTTTCCTGGACAGTGGCGTCTACTGACTCTCTCAAGCTGCCTTGTTTCCTGCTAAGTTTTATAATATATGTGTGTGTGAGCCCTTAATCATTAGAATTCCATTAGAGGGACTTCTCTGAGTTTAGAAAGGATCTCCATTTGCTTCTTCAATGTATTGGGAGGGATAGCCATCCTGGGCCCACATTAAATTAAAATTCTCAGCTCATTTATTTCAAATCTTACAAATAACCTACCCTTCCCAAGGGCCAGCCTGGGTCCATAGATTCCCAGGGGGTAATTTTCCCCTCTTACTCAGAATAAAGACGATGCTGAGACAGCTGTGTTTCCTTGCATTTTTCCTTGGCAAGGAGGGTTTTTCCCGGTTTACTTTTTTACTAAAAGTGTAGCCCTGGTACTTCCCTGGTGGTCCGGTGGCTAAGACTCCACACTCCCAATGCAGGGGGCCCGGGTTCGATCCCTGGTTGGGGAACTAGATCCCATGTGCCACAACTAAGAATTTGCATGCCACAACTAAAGGTCCCATGAGCTTCAACTCAAGCTAAGACTCGATGCAGACAAATAATTTTATTTTAAAGTGTAGCCCTTTGTGAATCCTAGCTCTGTATTGAGTGGAGAGAAGACCCTCTGACTCTTTCCAGGCCTGAAGTCTCATCCACCTCCTGTCTGTGGCTGCAGGGGCCTCTGGGCAGCCAGCAATGTCAACTGTCACTCAACACCCCTGCCCTCCCTCCCACATCCACTTCGTCCCTGGTCTCTGACGACTCCCTTCATTTTCTTCCAAGGTCATCCCTGCATGTAAAATCGTGTTTCTTACATAAGCATTTTTATCTAGTATTTTCAGTTGTTTCACAAGAGAAGGGTTTTAGAATTTCTAATCTTCCATTTTGCCAGAAACAGAAATCTCATCTTTTCCTGAACTCACATTGCTTAGTAAAGATGATAAAGCATCACGTACAGCCCACAGCAAGCAAACTAGCAAGATTGTTTACCTCTTAAAAGGGAATAAGAGGTTGGATATTATCCACATTACAGTGTCTTGGGAATAATATTGCTCTGGAGGGCTTCGCCAATAAACACCTGCAGGAAAACCGCCTCATTAGGGAAAGATTCCATAAACTACATTCCTGGGAGAATTTTCTCCTTGGAACAGTGACAAGAACTTGCATCCAACTGTCAGGGGGAGATTTCTCTATATACTCTATTGGAGATGAATAAAGATGCTCAAAGAGCAATGTAATGATAGTCATTCTTACAACAGCTAGAAGTTTCTTAAAGGGCATTGTTTAACAAAGTCCTTCTGTGATACTTCTTACGTGCTCTTCTTGACAGATGTTCCAAAAAGGCCCGCGGGTTAAAGAGCTATAGGTGGGAGCACTAGGGCACCTCCTCTGGGGTCAGAAACCCCTCACCAACAGTAAATGAAGCCTTTTTGAGGAAGGCTTTGACAAGCCACCTGGAATCCAAAAAGCTCCACCTTCTCCCTTCTCTAGGATTAGCTGCATCAAGTACACTGAGCTCTATATATGGGGATATTGGGACCCTTTCGAGGTCACTGATATCTGCTAACCTCAGAGTCCCCATGGTCCTGACCACCCAGTGTATCGGCAGAAGTCCATCAGAGTTCAGGTTCAGCACCCTCCCACTCCCAATAACAGCGCATCCCCCAGGCTCTTACAGCAGAAGCGGGTGGTCAGCAGACATCACCCAACAGGGAATGCTGTGAACCTCCCCCGACCCCACCATAATCCCACCCACCAGTGGAGGACTCCTCAAATTGCAGGCTCTCCACAGCCTCCATGCCTCTGGTGCAGGGACGATGGCCTTGCTGGATGAAATTCTAGCTGAAGGCAGAGTGAGGTACTTGGCCACCACTGGCCTCCACTGTCGCTCTTTCTGAGGAGGGCAAAAGCAGAGGAACAAGTTTGGGTTGAATTAAGATTTGCAAGATTGCTGAGAATGATCTATGATGCTGCATGCTCAATATGGCATGGGATCTTTTTTTTTTTAATTTAACTATGCCTGTATGCTAAGTCACTTCAGTCATGTCTGACTCTCTGCAGCTCTGTGGACTGTAGGCCGCCAGGCTCCTCTGTCCATGGGATTCTCCAGGCAAGAATACTGGAGTCGGTTGCCATGCCCTCCTCCAAGGGATCTTCCCGACCCAGAGATCAAATCCGCATCTCTTATGTATCCTGCATTGGCAGGTGGGTTCTTTCTCACTAGCGCCACCTGGGAAGCTCAAATCGAAATATAGTTGATTTACATAATGTGTTAGCTGCTGGTGTACATCAGAGTGATTCAGTCACGCATATTCTTCTCCATTATGGATTATCACAGGATAGTGACTATAGTTCCCTGCGCTATAGAGCAGGACCTTGTTGTTTATCCATTCCATATACAATAGTTTGCATATGCTAATCCCAAAGTCCCAACCCATCCCTCCCCCAGCACACTCGCCCTGGGCAACCACAACTCTGTTCTCTACGTCTGCGAGTGTTTCTGCTTTGTAGATAGGTTCATTTTGTGTCATATTTTGGATTCCACATATAAGTGACATCATATGGTAGCTGTCTTTCTTTTTCTGACTCACTTTGCTTGATCTGATCATCTCTAGGTCCATCCGTGTTGCTGTAAATGGCATTATGTCATTCTTTTTTATGGCTGAGTAGTATTCCATTCTTTATCCATTCATCTGTTGATGGACATGTAGGTTGCTTCCATGTCTTGGCTATTGTGAATAATGCTGCTATGAACAATGAGGTACATGTATCTTTTTGAATTAAAGTTTTCTCCAAATATATGCTCAGGAGTAATTAGGATTGGTGGGTCACATGGTAACTATTTCTAGCTTTTTAGGATCTTTATTCCTTCAGTGCTCTGCTTCTTGACATCAAAAATGAGACATTCATTTATCTTGTTTTCTTCAAAATCTTCACTTCTTCTCAATCCTGCCCAGTATAATAAAACCTTGGGGAATTTTTGCCCTTTTTCCTGATACCCTGACATGATCCAGAGGGGGATATACTCCAAGGCATGATTATAAATGATCATTTAAAATTTGATGTTCAGTTCTTATTTACTTTCTAAAATCACAACTCCAGTTTTGAACAGAACACAAATATTGCAAAAAGCGAGGCATATACAAAAAGTAAGCAAACCAACAGATACACACAACTATATATAAAACAGAAAAGTAAAAAAGATTACTGTATAGCACAGGGAACTATATTCAGTATCTTATAATAACCTGTAATGGAAAGGAATCTGAAAACATGTATACACAAACACGCATCAGTTCAGTTCAGTCACTCAGTCGTGTCCAACTCTTTGTGACCCCATGGACTGCAGCACACCCTTCCCTGTCCATCACCAACTCCTGGAGTTTACTCAGACTCATGTCCATTAAGTCAGTGATGCCATCCAACCGTCTCATCCTCTGTCATCCCCTTCTATCCTGCCTTCAATCTTTCCCAGCATCAGGGTCTTTTTCAATGAGTCAACTCTTCGCATGAGGTGGCCAAAGTACTGGAGTTTCAGCTTTAGCATCAGGCCTTCCAATGAATATTCAGGAATGATTTTCTTTAGGATGGACTGGTTTGATCTCCTCCAGTCCAAGAGACTCTCAAGAGTCTTCACCAATACCACAGTTCAAAAGCATCAATTCTTCAGCGCTCAGCTTTCTTTATAGTCCAACTCTCACATCCATATATGACTACTGGAAAAACCATAGCTTTGATTAGATGGACCTTTGTTGGCAAAGTAATGTCTCTGCTTTTTAATAAGCTGTCTACGTTGGTCATAACTTTTCTTCCAAGGAGCAAGCATCTTTTAATTTCATGGCTACAGTCACCATCTGCAGTGATTTTGGAGCCCCAAAAAACAAAGTCTGTCACTGTTTCCACTGTTTCCCCATCTGTTTCCCATGAAGTGATGGGACTGGATGCCATGATCTTAGTTTTCTGAATGTTGAGTTTTAAGCCAACTTTTTCACTCTCATCTTTCACTTTCATCAAGAGGCTCGTTAGTTCTTCTTTGCTTTCTGCCATAAGGGTGGTGTCATCTATATATCTGAGGTTATTGATATTTCTCCCAGCAATCTTGATTCCAGCTTGTGCTTCATCCAGTCCAGCTTTTCTCCTGATGTACTCTGCATATAAGTTAAATAATCAAGGTGACAATATACAGCCTTGATGTACTCCTTTCCCAATTTGCAATCAGTCTGTTGTTCTATGTCCAGTTCTAACTGTTGCTTCCTGACCTGCATACAGATTTCTCAAGAGGCAGGTCAGGTGGTCTGGTATTCCCATCTCTTTCATAATTTTCCAGTTTGTTGTGATCCACACAGTCAAAGGTTTTGGCATAGTCAATAAAACATAAGTAGATGTTTTTCTGGAACTCTCTTGCTTTTTCAATGATCCAATGGATGTTGGCAATTTGATCTCTGGTTCCTCTGCCTTTTCTAAATCCAGCTTGAACATCTGGAAGTTCATGGTTCATGTGCAGCTGACGCCTGGCTTGGAGAATTTTGAGCATTACTTTGCTAGCGTGTGAGATGAGTGCAGTTGTGTGGTAGTTTGAACATTCTTTGGCATTGCCTTTCTTTGGGGTTGGAATGCAAACTGACCTTTTCCAGTCCCGTGGCCACTGCTGAGTTTTCCAAATTTGCTGGCATATTGAGTGCAGCACTTTCACAGCATCATCTTTCAGGATTTGAAATAGCTCCACTGGAATTCCATCACCTCCACTAGCTTTTTTCACAGTGATGCTTTCTAAGGCCCACTTGACTTCACATTCCAGGATGTCTGGCTCTAAGTGAGTGATCACACCATCGTGATTGTCTGGGTCATGAAGACCTTTTTTGTACAGGTCTGTGTATTCTTGCCCCCTCTTCCTAATATCTTCTGCTTCTGTTAGGTCCACACCATTTCTGTCCTTTATTGTGCCCATCTTTTATATATATCTGAATCACTTTGCTATACACTTGAAACTAACAGAATGTTGTAAATCAACTATACTTCAGTTCAAAAAGACAGGAATAAAGTGAAACCAACCTAAATGTCCACCGACTCATGAATGACTAAATAAAATATGGTATATCCATACAATGGAATGCTACCCAGCAATGAAAAGGAATAAAGTACTGATACACACTACAGCATGGACGAAACCTGAAAACTTTATGCTAAATGAAAAGACCACATATTCTATGATTCTGTTTATATGGCATGTCCAGAATAGATAATGAGACAGAAAATGGTTGTGGCTCTAGTGGTTGCCTAGGGCCAGGGGATGGGGGAGGGTAGGAATGGGGAGTGACTGTTAACCAGTCTTTTCTTTGAGGGATGGTGGAAATGTTCTAAAATTATAATATTATGATGATTGTACAGCTCTTAAATATACTTAAAACCACTGAATTGTGCACATTAAATAGATGAACTTTATGGTATGTAAATTATATCTCAAGAAAGCTGTTTAAAAATAAAAAAAGTTTTTTTTTTTAAAGTAAGCCAACCGAGATCTTTTATACATATGAGGAAACTAGGGCTCGAGGCAGGTGAATAATTTACTCCAGGTCACAAGGTCACACAGCCCCAGAGTAACGGGTCAGGACACAAGCTCAGGCCAACTGTACTCAAAGCCCCTACTTTGCCAGTACCATGCTGCTATCTCACCTTGGGTAACCCAGTTCTTTCATATAACTTCACCCTTCGAGGAAAAATGACCCTGATCTAACCTTCATGGATAGTATGGAAAGGCCAAAGTTTTACCATGATGCAACAGCTGGGGTTAACATCGAGTTTATCAAAAGAAAGAAGAGATGGGTGGGGGCAGAGGAGAGGTCTCTTTGTGGAGTGATTGTTTGATTCATTTTTCTTTTGGAGTTTTTCACCTTGCAGACCTCCTATTAATCTATATTAAGACACACACACACTCCTGAATAATGTAAGAGAAATGTGTCCTATGGAGGCCAGAGAAGTTGCTCTAAGCAGAGCCACAGCCTCTCAGGGGTCAGTGCCAGTTCTGTGGAGTATGTGGGAGAGGCACAGGAAGCCCCGCTGAGGACTCTGTCCAGAGAAACTCACAGCCCAGATAAGTAGAGGCAAAGAGCCAATTCATTAGAGAAGACCCTGATGCTGGGAAAGATTGAAGGCAGGAGGAGAAGGGGCAACAGAGGATGAGATGGTTGGATGGCATCACTGACTCAACAGACATGAGTTTGAGCAAGCTCTGGGAGTTGGTGAAGGACAGGGAAGCCTGGCGTGCTGCAGTCCATGGGGTTGCAAAGAGTCAACATGACTGAGCAACTGAACAACAGGATAAACCAGGATATTCCCTGTGCTCAGCTGCCTCCCCCAGGCAAGGTGGCCATGGGTCAGAGAACAAAACCCACACCTGTCCCCAGGGCTCATCTGGTTCCTCCAACCATACAGGCAATGGCTTATCAAGAATCAGGCCCTTTAATTAGACTGAGCCTCCTTGATAGCTCACTTGGTAAAGAATCTGCCTGCAATGCAGGAGACCCTGGTTCAATTCCTGGGTTGGGAAGATCCATTGGAGAAGGGATAGGCTACCCACTACAACATTCTTGGGCTTCCCTTGTGACTCAGCTGGTAAAGAATAAGCCTGCGGGAGTATTCTAGCCTGGAGAATTCCATGGACTGTATAGGACTTGCAAAGAGTCAGACATGACTGAGCGACTTTCACTTCACTTCACTTCCTCCACCAGGAGCCAAGAATTTCACTCTCCACTGTCCACTGACCCATCACAGGGACTCCTCCCTCTGTCTCCCTTCTCCACAGCCCTCCCAGAAGGTAGAGATGTGCCCGGGGGCCTTCCTCACAGGGCGACAATCAGGCATGTGATAAAAATAAAAGAAACAGCTGACGTTTATGAAGACCTACTGTGTGCCGTGTTTTTCACAATCACGATCTTCAGTTCAGTTCAGTTCAGTTCAATCACTCAGTCGTGTCCGACTCTTTGCAACCCCATGAATTGCAGCACACCAGGCCTCCCTGTCCATCACCAACTCCCGGAGTTCACTCAAACTCATGTCCATCGAGTCGGTGATGCCATCCAGCCATCTCATCCTCTGTCGTCCCCTTCTCCTGCCCCCAATCCCTCCCAGCATCAGAGTCTTTTCCAATGAGTCAACTCTTCACATGAGGTGGCCAAAGTACTGGAGTTTCAGCTTTAGCATCAGTCTCCAATGAACACCCAGGACTGATCTCCTTTAGAATGGACTGGTTAGATCTCCTTGCAGTCCAAGAGACTCTCAGGAGTCTTCTCCAACACCACAGCTCAAAAGCATCAATTCTTTGGTGTTCAGCTTTCTTCACAGTCCAACTCTCACATCCATACATGACCACAGGAAAAACCATAGCCTTGACTAGACAAACCTTTGTTGGCAAAGTAATGTCTCTGCTTTTGAATATGCTATCTAGGTTGGTCATAACTTTCCTTCCAAGGAGTAAGTGTCTTTTAATTTCATGGCTGCAGTCACCATCTGCAGTGATTTTGGAGCCCCCTGCAGTGATTTTTAAAGCCTGACACTGTTTCCACTGTTTCCCCATCTATTTCCCTTGAAGTGATGGGACTGGATGCCATGATCTTAGTTTTCTGAATGTTGAGCTTTAAGCCAACTTTTTCACTCTCCTCTTTCACTTTCATCAAGAGGCTTTTTAGTTCCTCTTCACTTTCTGCCATAAGGGTGGTGTCATCTGCATATCTGAGGTTATTGATATTTCTCCTGGCAATCTTGATTCCAGCTTGTGCTTCTTACAGCCCAGCATTTCTCATGATGTACTCTGCATATAAGTTAAATAAGCAGGGTGACAATATACAGCCTTGACGTACTCCTTTTCCTATTTGGAACCAGTCTGTTGTTCCATGTCCAGTTCTAACTGTTGCTTCCTGACCTGCATATAGGTTTCTCAAGAGGCAGGTCAGGTGGTCTGGTATTCCCATCTCTTTCAGAATTTTCCACAGTTTATTGTGATCCACACAGTCAAAGGCTTTGGCATAGTCAATAAAGCAGAAATAGATGTTTTTCTGGAACTCTCTTGCTTTTTCCATGATCCAGCAGATGTTGGCAATTTGATCTCTGGTTCCTCTGCCTTTTCTAAAACCAGCTTGACCATCTGGAAGTTCCCGGTTCACGTATTGCTGAAGCCTGGCTTGGATAATTTTGAGCATTACTTTACTTGTGTGAGAGACGAGTGCAATTGTGTGGTAGGTTGAGCATTCTTTGGCATTGCCTTCCCTGGTGGCTCAGATGGTAAAGCATTTGCCTACAATGCAGGAGACCAAGGTTCGATCCCTGGGTCAGAAAGATCATGATCTTAGCCTGCCAATAAGTCTCCAAGGTAGTAAGCTATTACAGTCTTTATATGAGTAAGGAAGCTAAGGCTCAGGGTGACTTGCCTCTGGTAACACAGATGGCAAGCAGTAAGGCTTGAATTTGAACCCAGGTATGCTTGACTCAAAAACTTCTATGCTGTGGTGGCTCTTATTCCCACCTTCCTCACATCAGTCTCTTTCCCCAGAGAAGAGCTGGTGCTCTGCTGGTGACTGGCTTTCTCTTTTTTCTCTCCTTCTGCTCACCCCTCCACTCTTCCCCCAACTAGTGGGCTTTAATGTTGGAATCCAGGGTTGAGACCCAAATGAGAGAGTCAAGCCCATCAGTCCTTCGTTCATCCCACTCTGGGTATGGGAGATCATGTGATTATTTATTTTTCAGATGACGCCTGTGTTCTCTGCAGAGGCACAGATTGAAAAGAATTCATAAGAGGGTTTTCAGAGCGTGTGTTTGTGATGTGTTTGGTTGTATGCACAGCGTGCAGAATTTATGAGCATTTAAGAAATCAGCCCCCACTGGAAAGCACCTTCAGTGCTTCTCCCGGATGCCAGTTCCCCGTGATGCCAAGGTGCCTCTGCCAAATCAAAGGACGTTTAGAACAAACACTCCATGGAATATCTGCAGAATAATGTGATAGGAAGAGGAGCAGCCCAGCCTCTGCCGCTGAACACAGAGTCTAGATTGCCTGCTGTGCCCTCTCTTCCTCTCCTTTTCTGAGTCTGGCTACTGAAATCTTTCTCGTGTGCGCTCAGGGATCCTGGAGGATGAGTCCGGCCCATGTGTCAGTGGTGCCATTTGTACAAAACTCAGAATATCCAAGACACACAGAGCCTCCCAATTTTGAGACTCAGAGACTTGAGTATAAATTCTGGTAAATTCGTGGGGACTTCCTTGGTGGTCCAGTGGTTAAGACTCCAGGTTTCCAATGCACAGGGGGGTGGATTCAATCCCTGAAAGGGAACTAAGATCCTACGTGCTTCACAGCCAAAACTAAATAGCTTAATTCTAGTAGGTTCAATGAGACAAAATGGCTCAATGTATTCTTATGGCTGCACCATTCCTTTTATTGGGTTTGGCCTGAATGGAACCTGCCTTGGAACCCAGGACAGTTTCTGAAAATAAATAGTGCTTAGGGAAGGTCTAAATCTTTGAGGGGTATAACTACAAAGAGCCTCTAAAGGTTTGTGGCAGGGTGAAAAGACTTCTTTTACATCAGTCCTACTCTCTCACCAGGAGAAACCCTGGGAGTTACAGAGCACTGTGCTGAGACCCCACATTGTCAGTTAATTCCAGATATCTCCAGAGTGCAACACGGAACGGGAAGGGATGGAATCCTAAGAATAGAATTGTAATAGACAAGAAATGAAGGCAGCTTTTTGTTTATGTGAGGAATAGTCATCTGTTCATATAAAGCTGAAGGAAAAGAAGTCTCACAGTGGGGAAGTATATTTGTTCTTAAGCTGCCTTAGAAGGAAACAAGCAACAACCCAGGCTGAAGCCCTTCCCCCGCTAACATCCTGCATTAGTCAGAGAAACAGAAGCAGCAGGGTGTGTGTGTGTACAGAGAGACAGACTTACGAAATTAGGTCATGCGTATGTTAATATATACAATGGACTATTACTCAGCCACTAAAAGGAATGAAATAAGGTCATTTGTAGACACGTGGATGGACCTAGAGTCTGACACAGAATGAAGTAAGTCAGAGAAAAAGAAACATCACGTATTAATGCATATATATGGAATCGAGAAAAATGGTACAGCTGAACCCACTTCTAAGGCAGGAATAGAGGTGAAGACGTAGAGAACAGACAAGTGGGCACAGTGGGGGAAGGGGAGAGCAAGACGAATTGCAAAACTAGGTTTGACATGTGTAAAAAGAATAGCTAGTGGGAACCTGCTATAAAGCACAGGGAACTCTGCTTGGTGCTCCGTGACGACCTAGAGGGATGGTGTGAGGGTTGGGGGAGGGGTTGGGAGGGAAGTCCAGGAGGGAAGGGATGTATGTGTACATATGGCTGATTCACATCATTGTACAACAGAAACTAACACAAGCAATTATATTCCAATAATAAAAAAGAAAGAAGAAATTGGTTCATGCAGTTGTGGAGGCTTGGAAAGTCCAGAATCTGCAGGGCGGGCCCCGCAGGCTGAAGACCCAGGGAAGAGCTGCAGTCTCAGTCCGGACGTGGTCAGATAGGAATCCCTCTCCCCCGGGAGCTCAGTCTTCTTCTCGTCAGCTCAACATTGCTACTTCTGTCCTCCTGCCCTACCGCATGGTTCACACAGACGAGACCACGTTCCCGTCTCTGACAGAGCCAAAGGACCTGGTAGAAGCAAAAGTCCTTGCTGACAGTGAGCAGACGTCTGAGGCTAGAGTGCTGGGGGTGGGTCATCAGGGGACAAGCACCCAGGGAACAACAGGACACATGGCTCTAAGGGGGACATAGCCCCCCAGAAACCTAGCAGTGAGGGCACCTGCGTGAGTGGCATCTGGACAAAGAGCACATCACCCAGTACACGCTATGCTCTACATTTATGGGATCACACTCTGTGTATGGCTCTATAACCATACAGTCAAAAATCATCTGGATCAGTTGACAGCTAACCAACCCTCAGACACGTGAGTGAGCCCAGCTAAAGTCAGCACAGCCACCCAGCCAACCACCCCAGAGGCAGGGCAACAAATGCTCAGTGTGATAGAGGCCACCACAGTTCTGTGACTGTGATGCTCATGATGCCGCATTTTCTGGCAACAGATAACTGTTAGACCTATTTTTCAAGTCAAGGGATGGGCTGACAGATTCAAACACTGACAGGGAAAGGCAGGTCCTATAATCCAGTGAGAGGCAGAGTGGAGTTTGTATTAAACTAGGAACCACACGGCCATCTAACTTGGACAGCTGGACTCAGTCTGAACCAGTCACCCCAGCTGGAAATGTTGATTTGGTGCAGCTACATTAACTTTTTAAGAAAGAAGGAGATTAGGGTTTTTACGAAATGTATTATTTTATATGTTACCAATACATTGTATTTTCCTCCAAAAAGTTAGGCAATAATAACAGAAATGCAAATTATACCGAGATATGATTTCTTACCTCTCCAAAAGATGAGCAAAACTCGAAAAGTTCAACAGTACACTCTGTTGATGAGGCTTTGGAAGAACCAGCACCTTTACATATCGCTAGAAGGAATGTAAAGGGAACAACCTCTACGGAAGAAAATTTGAAGATATTTAGCAAGATTACATATTCATTTACTCTTTGATCTAATAATCATACTTCTTGGAATCTATTTCAAATATATACTGGCAAAACTATAAAAAAAAGATATGTGGGGCTTCCCTGGTGGCTCAGTGGTAAAGAATCCACCTACCAATGCAGGGGACACAAGTTGGATCCCTGGTCTGGGAGGATCCCACACGCTGCAGGACAGCTAAGCCTGTGTGCCAGAGCTACTGAGCCAGCATTCTAGAGCTGGGAGCCGCAACCACCGAAGCCCGTGCTCCCGAGAGCCCATGCTCTGCAGCAAGGGAAACCACGGCAATGAGACGTCTGCACGCCATCGCTAGAGAGTAGCCCCTGCTCACCACAGCTAGAGAACCCTGTGCAGCAACAAAGAACCAGTGAAGCCCAAATAAATAAATCTTAAAAAAATCCCAGTGCAGTTGTAAATAAATATTAAAAAGAGAGAGAGATGTTCAAGGACACAAATTATAATAGCTGAAACAGAAAACAACTAAAATGCCACAGTCTGGGACTGGTTGAATAAATTACATACATCCTTATGATAGAGTAATAGAGTAATATATAACTATATTGTAATAATGAGGAACGTCTCTATCTCCTACTATGGAGTAATTTCCAAGATACATTGTTAAAGTGATTTTTAAGTGCAGAAAAATGCCATATTCTACTATTTCTATAATAAAGGAAGAAATATATAGATATAAATAATAAAGGAAGAAATATACAGATATAAATATATTCCGATTTAATTCTATTTTTCCATGGACAAATAAACCACAAAAAGGTTTTTAGGGTTCTCTATAGGATAAAGAAAGGTATAGAGTAAATGAGACAGGGATAGATAGAAGCTAGATTTACTTACACATATTTTGCTTTTTAGATATGTGTTTGATGCTGTGTAAATCTTTTACATCTATTAAGACAACATTAAATTTTAAAATATGAATCCCAAAACATTAAAAATGAAATAAATGAACCTAACTGTGTATCCATTTTGGTAGCAAAACTACACAGAGATAAGCTATAAGCATTTGACTGCACACTCCCAGTGGGATATGCATCCTAAGTACAAAAAGGACTGTAGATGGTACCGATGAACCTGTTTGCAGGCCAGCAGTGGAGACACAGATGGAGAACAGAATTGTGGACACAGTGGGGGAGGAGGGACGGATTGAGAGAGCAGCACGGAAACATATACATGACTGTACGTAAAACAGAGCCAGTGGGAATTTGGTGTACGAAGCAGAGAGCTCACATCAGGTGCTCTGTGACAACCTACAAGCTTGGGACGGGTGGGAGGTGGGAGGAAGGTTCAAGAGAGAGGGGACATATGTATGCCTATGGCTTATTCATGCTGATGTATTCAGTTCAGTCAGTTCAATCGCTGGTCGTGTCTGACTCTTTGCGACCCCATGAATCACAGCACGTCAGGCCTCCCTGTCCATCACCAACTCCCAGAGTTCACCCAAACTCATGTCCATCGAGTTGGTGATGCCATCCAGCCATCTCATCCTCTGTCGTCCCCTTCTGTGGCAGAGACCAATACAATATTGTAAAGCAATTATCCACCCGTGAAACATAAATTTTAAAAAACAGCAACAAAGTAAATGTTTTCAGTAATGATATTACTGTGGTTCTGCTGTTTTAGACCAGTCGTATGGGTAATGCAATGTCAGATAAAACTATTGAATAATCGTATGATATTTTCTCATTCATGTTGTTTTTGAGAACACAGATTCTGGGCATGGGAAGAAGGAAACGCAACTATTAGAAGAGCTGAGTAAAATCCAGAAACTGAAAGGAAGCATAGGTTCAAATTCATCATTATTTCATGATTGATGAGATAGGTAGACAGATACATAGACAGACAGGTACTTCCTGTGTTTCCCAGTTGAAACTGGCAGTGCTGATAGCAGTGAGCATCCGCAGCACTCCCATCAGGGTCCCAGTGGACCATTGCTCACGAAAAGGAGCCAATGCTGCGGAGAAATAGCTAATTCTGGGTCTGGAACAGGAAATAAGTAAAAGGATCCTAAATATCAGATTGTATCAGAAAGAAAATTATCAAAGCCTACTGGGGTTATGCCAGCTTGAAAAAAGTCCCACTGGCCAAAGATGGGATGATCTGAGCATGGGTAATAATAATATTAAAGATAAATAATAAAATGAACCATAATAATCTTTGCAAATGAATTCAAACATGTCAGCTACGATTAAATCCATAGATTCATAATGATGCTTTAATAAGACAATTGGGAAAATGTGAATTTTGATGGCTATTCCATAATGTTAAGGAATCTAAGAGCAAAGATGATAATTGAGGTTATGTTTTTAAAAGAGGTCTTATATTTCACAGATGCATACAGCCAATCCTTAATATTCACAGGTTCTCTATTTGTGGATTTCTGTACTCACTAAAATTCACTGACCCTGAGTGTTTTTGTGGTCATTCACAGATGTGTCAAGAATGGTAAAAGCCTTGAGTCACCCACCCTACAAATTCCTAGATGAGGTGGATCAAGGGGAACTCTGCCTTCTTCATTCATCCTTCAGGCTATACACAAATGCCCTTTCTGTGGTCTATTTAATGTCACTCTGTTCACACTTTTGTGCCACTTTTTGTTGGTAAGTTCACTGATTAGGTTGGCTCCGGAGTTATGTCCTGAAGTGCAATCTAGTGTTCCTAACAGCAAGAAGGCTGTGATGCGTCTTATGGAGAAAATACATCTGTTAGATAAACTTTGTTCAGGCATGAGTTATGATACTGTTGGCTGTGAGTTCAGTATTAATGAATCAATAATGCCTATTAAATAATTTATCTCTAAACAAAGCACACACAAAACAAAGCTATGAATTTACTGGTTGATAAAACTGGCTCACAGAAACCTACTCCTGTATTTTCCCTGCGAGTAAGTGTTCCATATTCCCTAATTCAGTGTTCACAGTGACTTTATGGAACCTAACTACCACACATAACAAGAATAGACTCCACTAAAACAGTTGCAGATTATATGGAGCAAAAATACTGTGCAACGTGAATAGAATGTGTCTGCTGGCCTGGATTTGGCTCACAGGATCCACTTTTCAGATGCTGGTCTGTTTCACCCTCTTGAACTACTGCACAGGACAGAAATGTTTTCAATCACATTCCCCTGTTGGACATTTGAGTTACTTTCGATTTTGCACTCAAGATCAGTGCTGCAGTGAACATCTGCACATGTGCAATGGTTTCTCTTGAGAAGATGTGGAGAACTGTAATTGCTGAATCACAGGGTATGCACATTTTACATGTTAACAGATGCTGCCAAACCACCTCCAAAGTGGCTGTACCAATTAATACTCCCACCAAGTATGTGCGAGTCTGGATTTCCCACCCTCTTGCCAATGCTTAATTCCACAAGTATTTTTGGAATCTGGATCCTGTGCGAGCCACTAATGAGGTGATGGGGTGGAGAAGAAGCAAAAGAAGATGTGAGCTCCATAAGACATGGTGTCACAGCCCAAAGACAAGGCACTCATCCCCTCCAGAGAGTCAACAGAGATTCACAGGACTGGATGTCGGGAATAAACAGCAAGCAGAGGATTTTCCAACCTCATCCAGGGCCTCACTTCTTTTAAACAAGAATCCATAAAAATGAACTAATTAGCTTCGGAGTGCTAACGTGTGCTATGTCTAGCCTAAGACTGTGTCAAGGACAAATCTATTTTGTTTTTAAAGTAAATTACATTTTTTCTTATTATACATGGATATCTATTTGGCTATGTGTATCCAAAAATAAAGGGGGGATGGAGAATCCTTTAAACATGCATGCTACTTAGCCAAGTAATTCTTTTCTGCATATATCTTAGGAAAATTATTTGAAAAACTGCAAACATTTAAGTGCAAGGATCTTCACTCATAGCATTGTTTAATATCCTCCCAAGATACTAACTGGGCTTCCCTGGTGACTCAGTGGTAAAGAATCAGCCTGCTAATAAGGGGGACATGTGATCAATCCCCGGAGAAGGCAATGGCACCCCACTCCAGTACTCTTGCCTGGAAAATCCCATGGATGGAGGAGCCTGGTAGGCTGCAGTCCATGGGGTCGCTAAGAGTCGGACACGACTGAGCGACTTCACTTTCACTTTCATGCATTGGAGAAGGAAATGGCAACCCACTCCAGTGTTCTTGCCTGGAGAATCCCAGGGATGGGGGAGCCTGGTGGGCTGCCATCTCTGGGGTCGCACAGAGTCAGACACGACTGAAATGACTTAGCAGCAGCAGCAGCAGTGATCAATCCCTGGGCTGGGAAGAGTCCCTGGAGAAGGAAATGGCAACCCACTCCAGTATTCTTGCCTGGGAAGATCTCATGGACAGGGGAGCCTGGCAGGCTATAGTCCATGGGGTCACAAAGATGACGGACATGACTGAACAAATAAATGAAAACAAAGATATAAACTATCCAACTGTTCAAAAACAGGGAATTCAATAGTTAAATATATCAAATGCTTTAGAACTGTCAGTTCAATCAAGTGTTAAATGGACCTGTTAGTAACTATTATGTAGCCAGTAGAAATGATTTCTTTATCAGCATGGAAAGACATTTGCAAAGTAACATTGTTTTTTTTTTTTTTTAAGGGCCAACATGCACCCATTTGTTCATTCACCCACCAGGTGAGTGCTGAGCACCTACTGTGTGGCAGGCTGGGTGCTGGACACAAAGTCATAATACATGCAGGCAGAGTCCTTGCTCTTGGGAGACCAGCTGTCTGGTTCTTCCTGCCTGCACTGTGAACTACACAGATCGGCTTCTCCAGCCTGCTCTGAACACACGATGAATTCTTTGCTATTAAGCTCTCTGTCATTTCATGGGCACTGATGGTTTGCTTGTGATTCTTACACTATGTGTGTATAACTCTGCCCCTTAAAGTTTCTCCTTTCCGATATCAAGGTACTTGGACTCATGGGAAGATGGGTTATCTTAACCACAGAACCAGAAGAGCACACACCCCTTTTCTGACACCATTCTCCAAGGGCGCATGCATGCTACGTTACTTCAGTCAAGTCTGACTCTTTGCAACCCCATTCATGGACCGTAGTCCACCAGACTCCTCTGTCAATGGGATTCTCCAGGCAAGAATACTGGAGTGGATTGCCGTGCCCTCCTCCAGGGGATCTTCCCAACCCAGGGATCGAACCCAAGTCTCTTACATCTCCTGCATTGGCAGGCAGGTTCTTTACCACTAGCACCACCTGGGAAGCCCATTCTCTGAGACAAAGCTTCCAAACTAGTGACAACACCATGGCTGAGGGGTGAAAACAGCCCAGGCTCAGAATTTCTATCTTGATTTCTCAGCACCTGACTTAACATCTCCCCATTTCTGTGTCTGTCCATCAGTAAGAGGAGCAGGTGGGGTTCGTGTTAAATGAATCCCAACCACACAGGGCTAAGATGTTGCCTAGCACAGTAGTTAATCTCCAGATACGAGCCCTCTTCTCACCTTCTATTTTCCCATCAAAGACTGGTTTCATCCACAGGAATCATGAGTGTGAAAAGCAGATGCAGTATTTCAGATGTGATGTTCTTTTCTTTCTCTCTCATAACTTTGAGGGAAATGGCAGCCTGGCTTACCCACAGATTCTCTGAAAATGGGTCACCAATACTGTCCGATGGTAATTAGCAAGTCTAGTCTAGAGGGTTGGAGAAGGAAATGGCAACCCACTCCAGTGTTCTTGCCTGGAGAATCCCAGGGACGGGGGAGCCTGGTGGGCTGCCGTCTATGGGGTCGCACAGAGTCAGACACGACTGAAGTGACTTAGCAGCAGCAGCAGCAGTCTAGAGGGACAGGTACATTCAAGGCTTCTCCGTTCTACAAACAAACATCAGCAGGTTGACAGGTAAGTGTCTGCCCTTCGTTTACTTGCAAAACACAAGTCCCTGGTCCCTGCTTCTGATCTCTCCAGTGTATAAGGTGCTATGGGTGGGGGAAGGAGAAGGGGAGTGGATAAAGAAGGCCTGACAGAGAGCCACAGGCAGCTGACTCGGGACTGGGCAATCAGGCCATTCCATCCGCCTGGCCTCAGTGCTGGCTCAGAGACTGCAAGCCAGACCAGTGGTTCTCAGTTCTGAGATTTGCTTGGGGGACTTGCCTGGCAGTCCCCACTCGGAATGCAGGGAGCCTGGGTTCCATCCCTGGTGGGGGAACTAGATCTCACATGCCCCAACTAAAGAGCCCACAAGCCGCAGTGAAGATCAAAGATCCCACCTGCTGCATCTAAGACCCAGTGCAGCCAAATTAAATAAATAAGTAAAGAAAAATAAGATTTGCTTGGAGTTTCTTCTTTCTGCTAGAGTGGTTTAGTTGGGAGAATATAAGCCTGCTAGGAACCAGCATGTTGAGAAATTCTGCCTGGGAAGCAAGCAGAACCAAGTAGTGGGAGGAGAGAGAGCAAGTTCTAATGAGCCTCTGGATCCTACCCTACCTGAAGCCAAATCTATGCTTGGGCTCCAGTTACACGAGGCTGAATCAATCTCTCTCTTTCAGTTGAGGCGCCTTCTAAAAGGATGCATATGCAAAGAGTTTATTTCACAGTCATCCCAGAACACATCACTAGGAGACTGGGAAAGTAAGACAGGAAAAGAAGATATATTACTGAGCAGGTAACTGCTAAAGGCCAACTTGAGCTCAGTCCCATTCAGGCACCGTGGGAGACCTTGTGGAGTACACACTTCAGGGCCATCCTGCCCGAGGGGCAAGACAGCTGAGGTGCTGACCCACCTCTCTTCCTGCTGCTGTGTCAGGCTGCTCCTTTGAGGGGCTTGGTACCCTTCACTGCTGACCCACCATAAGAATGGGCAAAGCAGGCTCCTTGGGCAGCCGTAGGGGCTTGTAGTGGGCAGTCAAGATGTCTGCCTTGTCCCAGGGTCTGGTCAGAACCCTCTTGCTTTGTTGCATATCCTTTTGGTACATAGGGAGGGAAGAGCAGGTCAAGCTAGGCTTTCTGCCCCTTACAAAGGAAAGTCACCCTGAATGATGTATGTAACTGGCTTCCCCGGTGGCTCAGCAGTAAGGAATCTGCCTGCAAATGCAGGAGACAAGGATTCAATTCCTGGGTTGGGAGGATCCCCTGGAGGCAGAAACTGACAACACATTCCAGTATTCTTGCCTGGAAAATCCCATGGACGGAGGAGCCTGGCGGGGTAAAGTCCATGGGGTAGCAAAGAGTTGGACACAACTTGCCGACTAAGCAACAACAACAGTGTATGTGACACTTCCACCCAAGTCAGAAACTGGCTTAGAATGTTTCTGGGATTTCTTCCTTGACCTCACTCCATCCCAGACAAGACACCAGTCTGGTTACAAGGAAGGGCTCCTTCCAATGATCACTTTTGTGCTGTGCACCTATGGTGGCTCAGCCAGCTTGATCACTGAGACCTCCCTGAGTGGGAGCAGTGGTCAGCCCTGTTCCTGTCTAAGTCAACCAGCCCTCCAGGAAACAGCATCCGTCCAATGGCTCCCTGGTCCAGGCCAGGCCCTGGGCTCGGGTGACCACACACGGTGACCACAACGGGCAACCAGCAGGCCCAGCCGCCCTTTGGCAGCTACCCAGAGCAGCTGTCATGAGCTTATATCTTCAAAATGCCTCCAAAGAGACAAAAACCTCCCACCAAGAGAGCCAAGGAAACGCTGACCTGCTATTCTCTGAGGGGTAGGGGCCAGGAAACCAAGCTCATAGTTATATAACAATTGTCTCTCCCACCACGGTGGGGTGGCTGGGGCAGAGAGCGAAGGTTCAGGATGTGTGTCTTCTCCTACAAGTTTGCTTCGAGGTGATAAATGTTTTTTGTTTCTATTGTGAGCGAGATCTTTCTTTTCCATTATTTTTTTTCTAAGTGGTTACTGTGGGAAATAGGAAAGCTATTGATTTTTGTACATTTATATTGTGACTGGCTGCCTTACTGAACTCTCATTATTTCTAATAGCTTTTCAGTTCAATACTCCCCAAGGAAAAAAAAATTAAGGCTATGTGACAAAACTGACCAAAAAACATGTGAAATCAGCCACCATTCTATTTGTTCTGAAGTGGATTGAAAAAAAAAAGTTAGAAACAAAATCCTACTCAGGTTACCTGAGATTAGTCTGCTCCCACCCACCTTACCCCAATGCTTCCATGGCCCTCCCCTCACACCACCCCTGGGAAAAGACTACTCCCTTGTGCTGTGTGTGTGTGTGTGTGTGTGTGTGCACTCTCACACACATGTGTTTTGGCTGCATCATGCAGCATGCAAGATCTTAGTTCCCTGACCAGGAATTGAACCCATGCCCTCTGCAGTGGAAGCCTGACACCTTAACCACCAGGCCCTGAGGGAAGTCCCTCCCCTGTGTTGTGAAGAAAGTCTTTGAGACCCACATTCACAAAAGTCCTTTGTTTTGGTGACCGGTCAATCCCTAAGCTTTTCTGGACTGTCGGGCTCAGGGCAGGGGCCCTAGCCGTGAGGAGAGCCATGACCCTCCACGCCTGACCCAGCCCGTCGCCCATCACTCCAGCTCTTCTGCAAGCAGCCCTGAGGCCTAACTGAACGCCTACTGTGTGCCAGGGCCGGGAACGTGAGAATCCAAAGGCATAGACCTTCCTCCCAGACTGAGCCTTGTGCTCTTGGATAAACATTTTGTTGTCGTCTCAGACTTCTCCTTGCAGGGTGTAACCGCACAGGCAATGCCCTGCCCAGACCCCCTCCAATCCCTTTCGCAGCTGCCTCACAACCCCCTACTTCTGACACCTGCACCTCCCATCAAGGACTGCCTTCAGGCAACTAGAGCTGCTTTGCCCGCACCTGCAGAGACTGGAAATGCCTGGGAGGTGACGTCCCCCAAGGCAGCCTTGAGCCAATGACTGATGGGTGCCAGTGTCCCAGACTCCAGGAGGGAACCCACAGCCCAGTGCTCCTTGCAGGATGAAGCCACCTGCTGCGGGTCTATGCCTGAGCTCTCGCCCTGCCCCTCCAGACTCCCTGACCTGTCCCCCAGTAGCCTGTCTTCAGCGCATCACCAGCACCTAAGTCTTCATCTCAAGGTCTGCTTCTGGAAAATGCAACCAAAGACCCAGAGCAAGCATCTGACCCTCCACAGCTGTGGGCTCCCCTTCTGTCAGGGAGGCATAATTAGAAAGTCTCCCGAGCAAAGGGTTAGAATTGTTATAGACTGAAGTGTGTTTTCCCAGAATTTATATGTCCAAGTTCCAACCCCAATGTGACTATGGTTTGGAGATGAGGCCTATAAGCAGGCAATTAAGGTTAAAGGAGGTCATTAAGACTACAGCCTTGATCCAAGAGGATTAGTGAACTTATAAGACACCAGACCCCCTCCTCTACCCTCCGTGCCCACGCTCCGAGGAAGGGCCATGTGAGGAGGACATGTGGCCTCCAAGCCAACAGGATAGGCCTCAGAAACTGAATTTGTGAGCATCTTGACCTTGGTCTTCCAGCCTCCAGAACTGTGAGAAGATAAATATCTGTTGTTGAAGCCACCTAGCCTGTGGGTATTTGTTACAGCAGCCTGGCCTAATACTGATTCCTTCGCCTGCTCTCTGGCCGGGATCCCGGAAGAGCTTCTTCTGCCTCATTCAAATGACCCATCACTGCAAAACACAAGGACTGTGCCTTTGGGAACAACTCTGCCTCTCTAGGGAAAATAAAATAAAATTGAAGTCATAGACCAAAAGCTGGCGAATTCTTTCTGTAAAGAGCCAGATAGTAAATATCTTAGGCTCTGAGGGTCATGTGGCCTCTGTCACAACGACTCGGTTCTGCTGTTGCCTTGCAAAAGCAGCCCCAGACGGTATGGAAATGATGGGCTTGGCTGTGGGCCCATTGAGCTTTCCTGAGAAAAACAGGCCACTGTGAGCAGGCATGCACTGACCCCTGCCACAGGCTCTTGGAACTGGGAGCTTAGCAAACATCAGATCCAACCCCGGGTGGAAAGGACGAGGACCAGCTAGAGGGCGGAAGGGACGTGCCTGAGGTCCCCCGGGGAGCTAGTGGCAGTCAGACTAGAAGTGGATGGCCCACTTCTTGTTTCTGCCCAGCGGTTCAGAAGCGAATCTCATATGGGTAGAGCTGGATCCTAAAGGCTTCTCTGACTGTTGACAACAGAGGGTGCCATGTTGCCCCAGAAGGAGAAGGAAACCAGAGAAGTCAGCCGAGAGCCAGGCGTGGAGACGACCGTCAGCCTGCCCCTCTGGGGTCTGCCTCCAAGGGGGCACAGCGAAGGGGCAACCCTGAGCCAGAGGATGATGCTGACCCATCATCATCAACAGGGGCCCAGAGTTCCGGGCCCCTGTTGCTCTTCGAGGGAAGACGGAAGGCTGGTCCCTCCCACCGCCGAGGTCAAGGTGAGGGGCTGAGGGAGGAGGCGTCCCAGTGGCTCAGAGTGCGGAGACCAGCTGAGGAGAGACCCTGGGTTCACACGTCCACATCTGGACTGCTTACCTGCACAGGGGTGACCCAATCCCTGCTCTCACAGGCCTCTGCTTTAGGAACGAAGCCTATTTTGAGCCTTTTAATTTTTTAATTTTTTTTTGGCCTCCCTTCAAGGCTTGTGGGATCTTAGTTCCCTGATCAGGGCTCAAACCCTGGCCCCTGGCAGTGGAAGCGTGGAGTCCTAGCCACTGGGATGCCAGGGGAGTCCCACACTGTCAGCCTGTTCTGAGACATGCCAGCTCACACACTCTGACCTTGGCTTCAGCTTTCACAGAGGCTGCCTCCAGGGAAAATGTAGGCCCACTGGTCCCTGGAGAAGATATAAGGGACCTGGAGTCATCAGGACCTGTGGCCTCCCCTCTCTGTCTGTCCCCCTCTGTCTCAATTCTGCTGCCACAGACTGCTGGGCTCAGATGGAGGCCTCTTAACATATGCAGGGAAGGGGGGCCTGGCTCACCGAAGTGACCTTCTGAGAGCAGGGAGACTCTCTCCAGCCCCAGAGGCTCCTTGCGTGCTGTGCCGTGCTTCGTGACTCAGTCGTGCCTGACTCTTTGAGACTCCGTGGACTGTAGCCTGCCAGGCTCCTCTGTCCATGGGGATTCTCCAGGCAAGAATGCTGGAGTGGGTTGCCATGCCCTCCTCCAGGGCATCTTCCCAACCCAGGAACCGAACACAGGTCTTCCACATTGCAGGCGGATTCTTTACTATCTGAGCCACCAGAGGCTCCTTAAGGGCCCCTCAGAACCCTGGGCCTGCTCAACCCATACAGTCTCCCAGGTCAAAGTCTCAGGTTTTCAAGAAAGAAATGTTCAGGTTTGGAAAAAAGGCCATGGGGACTGTCGGGCCCTTGACAGGATTAATTCTGTTTGGAATTCTGTGACTACCTCCAGCCTGAGCGAAAAAAAGGGACCCAAGCATATCACCAAGACCTGAGAGACAGATTTTTTTTTAACTCTTGGTATCAACAAAATTTCCATCTTCAATCATCTCAAAGTAAATAAAACCTAAGCAGCAGGAGTTACTGGAGACACATAGGGGTAAAGAGAGAATGGGGGAAAAAAGAGCTTTGCATCACGTGAATTTTTTTTTTTTTTTTTTTTTGATGCAGAAACTTAATGAGAAACACACCACATTTCCAGAACCCTCTTTCTAGTCAGGGCTCCCGCTGAGATAAAAGGTCACAAGAAGAGAAGGCGGGAGCGTGGGCGGGGGCTGGGGCTGGGAGCAGGCAGGCACTTTTACTGGAAAACAGGCCCAAATGTCATACAAGCTGCTATCAGCCTGAGAGTCTAGACTGATGATTTTCTTTGGATGCCAGATGTGAAGGGCTTTCACAAAGGAATCTCAAACGTCACCCATTTAAAAACAAATCGACCCAAGCTGCATTCACTGATGCAATTGGAGAACTTTCTATCCCAGACGGCAAGGAAAACACTGCCTGGTGGGGAAGAGGCCTGAACTCGGCGGCGTGTCCCGTTGCTGCCCCCTGCAGGCCATGAGCGGCAGGGCACCCGGGAAGCCGGCCAAGCCTGGGGACTCTAAGACGGGGGCAGGCTTCTGCCAGCTGCTGGAGACTTTCTGACCACCTGGCCCACGGTGGCTGGAGAATGGTCCTCTGTGAGGTGCCAGATCGTGGCTGGAAGGACTCCACTAGGCCTGCGCCTCAGCATTATACACATCGTCTCATTCAATCCCTAACCCTGCAAGGTGGAGATGTTGCCCCTACAGATTCCAAGAAGTCGAGTGATTTGCCCAGTGGATGCAACTGGCTTATTCAGTATCAGCATTTGACACCGCTGCCCCTTCCCTGACCCTATGTGCTGTGGCCATCACTGCCGGAATGCCCCTTCTCGGGAAAGATGGAATGATGTAACCGGACCTGCGTTATCCACACCAGACCAGACCAGCAAGTAGGAAGCCCTGCCTGTGAGGCCCACAAGGCCAGGCTGGGAGTGGCCTGGACTCAGGGAGGCTATTTCTGCTGTAAGGCTGAGTGGGGTGGGGGGTGGTGGGAGGGGTGTCTCCTTAATCCCCTCCCCCCACTGCCGGGGCTCTGGGAGGCTTGGTAGAGCAAGGAGCATCCTGGCCACCCTGGAATCTTCTGACAGTCCTGCGTTTCTCCTCCTGCCATGGCCATCTTGGGCTGTGACCCCCTCACACACACACAGGAACTGACTCTGTAAACATCACACTGAGATGACCCCTGACCAGAGACATCCCACTTGGCTGCGGCTACAGATCACAGTGCCAGACACTCCGGATCAGTGACCTTTAGAAGGGGCCGGGCATGGCAAGGACCCCACGAGCGATTCATGTTTAATGGAGTGTGAAAGGACCTCTGCCCCCACCACCCAGGCAGCCTAGCCCTGCCCCACGCCCTCTGGCCTGCCTGCTCCCCCAGGTCACAGGGACTAGACAGGATGCTCTGGACAGCATTTGGTTTTCTGTCTGTGCTGTTGACTTAATCTAGGGTGGAGGAACCACACCACGAGGCATGTGGGATCCTTGTTCCCGAATCAGGGATTGAACCCATGCCCCCTGCATTGGAAGCATGGAGTCATAACCACTGGGGCATCAGGCAAGTCCCTGGTGCTGTTGACTTCAGATGCTGTGTGGGCATTCCTTCCTTTCCTGAATGTCCCTAAAGTGGCTCACTCACCTTTCAGGCTCCACCTGTCCACAGGGCTACTTCTCTCAAAGGCAAGGCTGTTTACTGAGCCCAGGGCTCCCCTGGGCTTGCATAAGCAGCTCCTCTGTCTGGAACCCCTTCTAGCCTTCATCACCTGCCTAACTTGAACTTGTCACCAAGCATCAACCTTCCCAAGATAGTTCTTCCCTGTCTCCTCCCCCGACCGCTCAGGCAGGGTGCCTGTTGCTCTGAGTTCCACCGCACTGCCCACCCTCGCCTTCCTCTGCCGGCAACATCACCACGCATTCACCTGACCGCTGGTTCATCTTCCTGCCTAGAGTCCATCTGGAAAGCCCTTAGAAAATATTTGGTTGATTCCCTAACCTCTTGGCACCTGGATGTCACTGCCCTTATGCCCAGGGGCCGACTTGCTGAATTGGAAACTGGGACTTGGGACCTGACCACGGACTAAATATTGGCCTTTGGAGTTGTCCTGGGAGGAGAAGAGGTTTCCTTCCCGGTCCCTCACCAGCTTGCCCGGGTGACAGGGATAGGGGCCAACTTTCCTGTACCACTTGGCCAGAGGTGCCCGTGGGGCTCCAGGAGGAGCAGCCGCTCAAGGGAGGGGCCCCTGAACCAGGGTTCCAGGCCCACCCTGGGCCTGGCTGACCCTCTCAAGCCACCTCCTCCCAGAAGGAGGCTGGGTTACTAGAGTACATGACGGGGAGCTGGGGAAGAAATCTCCCACAGTGGTGCAGCTCCTTGTGTTCACTTCTGGAAGTGCCGTCTGGAGAATGTGGCTGAAAGAGGCCTTGTTCATAGTCCCTGGGTAAAATCTAAGGATTGTTGTATAACGTATCAGTCATTTACACCTTAATGAAAACAAATGAATGTGATCCGGTCACTGAATCCCAGAACCTTAGGATGAAAGGGGCGTTTGCCACCAGCACCCTTTCAGTCCTGTTGCCTACTGTCCCATCCTTCAACTCTGCTGCCATACCTTGAGACGCTTACAAAACACATCCCCTCCCCCTCCTTGGTAGCTCAGACTGTAAAGAAATCTGTCTGCAATGCAGGATACCCCGGTTTGATCCCTGAGTTGGAAAGATGCCCTGGAGAAGGGAATGGCAACCCACCCCAGTATTCTTGCCTGGGAAATCCCACAGACAGAGGGGCCTGGCAAGCTACAGTCCATGGAGTTGCAAAGAGTCAGACATGACTGAGCGACTAATACCCCTCACAGCCCTCACTCTTTCTTAATGAATTTAAAATTCAGATGCTGACCAGGTACCTTATTAACACAGGCATCCCTCCATGAAATTACAAAACAGCTGAAAAGGTACCTGGTCCAATGCCCAGCTGGTGCAAACACTCTCTCATCTAGATGAAGCCCTGGGACCTGGGAGGCTCCCAGACACCCTGGGGCCTTTCAGAGAAGAGAAAAGCAGGAGGTAACAGCTCTGAGGTGGTGAGGAGGCCGTCAGCCTCAGGAAGAGTGTCCTGTATTTTCCAATTCTCTGTTCTTTGCGTGACTCCAGTCAACAGGATCTAAACAGGTCCTGAGAACATACCTGGAAATGTCATTGTTCCTAAGGAAGCCAAGTGGTGCCTGGGGTGGGGAGACCCCTCCTCTCATCCACTCTCCCTGCAGCAGGACATACCCAGAACAGGGCTCTCCATCCTGCCTTTCTAGACCTCCCACCACCCTCCTCTCTTCCACTCCACCCCAGGAGGGAGAAGCAGATGGGACTGAACTACCACTGACCCCAAAGAGGAGCCTTGAGGCTGCAGTTGTATAGACACAGAGGGGAAAGGACTTGGAAGCCTCCATCTGCTAATAAATGAAAATGTGGACAATAAGACACATTGTCTCCCACAGAAGCAATATCTCTTTGATTGGAAGAGGCCATCTCAGATATTGGGGAGAGTGCTAAGTCTTGAAGCCACAGCCTTGGATCGAAGCCTCCTTCTGCTAGTCGGCTGGGAGTCTAGAAGTACAGTGTGGAGGTTTCTGAATGCTGAAACATTCAGCGCTGTGTCCGGCACATGACTGATGCCGGAGGAGGAGGAGGAGTAACTGGCACACCAGGAGACTTGGGACCATAGGAAGAGCCGCAGCAAGCACTTATGGCCAAAGTGCTCTTGGTTCTACTCTTGCACGTGATGCTCCAGGAGGCTCGAGCTGGAATCATGCCCACATCACAGAGGAGAAAATGAGGTTTCAAAGTGCCAGGAGCCTTGCTTGTCATCTACATGGGTTGCCCGATGCTTGGCAAGCCAGGAACATCAGAAAAGGAGAGGAGGTCTGATAAGGCCATCCAGCATTTCACCATCAGGAAACCTAGACACTCCTTGGTGATCGCACCATGCTCATTTGGGGTCTTGCAGGTACAGGGCTGTGTTTACACTTGTGGGGGAGGGGAGGGGTGCCACGAGCTCTCCAGAGTCCAAACCCAGCTGTGTGCCCCCTCCCTGAGGTAAATGCAGACAGGGCAGGGTTTCCTTGCTAGTCTCGGGGCATTCAGATCTCATGAGGCCGAACAGCAGATCCTGGAAGGCCCGCACATGGATGTCGTCATCTTTCACGTGTCCAGTTCTCCCCGCCCGCTTCACACTCAATTTTCCGTCAGAGATCCCACTACATTCGTGTGCCCTCTGTGCAGGTGTAGCCACCGCCGAGTTGCCCGGTTATGCCTGCAACTGGGCGCCACCTCGTGGCAGGTTTGGGCATGGCGGCCGAGTGTGCATTTTCTTCCAGGGCCGCCGGCCTACCCTGAGTCATCGCGTGGGAAATGGACACTTCGGACTCAGCACACCTGTGGCCCTGGTCCTCTGTGAACCTGTCCATATATCCTGCCCTGTGCCAATTCCTCAGCTTTAACTATGCTGGGAAGCCTGAAGGCACTAACTGCCTAATTCTAAACCCAGTCCAAGACTGCCCACAGCATCTTTCCTCTTGCTCATAAAGCCCACGGGACTCTGACTTCCTGAGGGCTTTGCTGGAGCTGAACAGGCAGTCGCCTGGTGTGGCAGAGAGTATAAATGTAAGCATCCAAATACCTGAATTCTAATTTCACCGTCTCCACCTAGGTGGACTCGGTAAGTCACCCAAGTTCTCCAAATCCGCCTGCCCACCTGTGTAACCAGGATAAGACCCAGCCTCAACAACGCATCACGTCTTTCATGGTGAATGTGCTGCACAGATAAACATGTGATATTTCTCTGCAAGAGTCCGACAAACAAGCCAAGCAAATGTCTACATGCTTTGAAGAAATAGGTGGCAATCCTTATGCCCCGTTTCTCCTTGCCCTTGTAGATGCTGGGTTCTCAGCCTGGCATCTCTTTGCCTCATTCCTCCTGGCTAACCCCTCCCTCATACACCCATCACCTCCTCCAGGAAGGCCCTCCTCCTCACTCCCCTGGACCGGACTAGGTACTCCTTCTCTGGCTCACACAGCACACTGCTCCGGCTCCTGTCGAACTTTGTTGGCATCCTCAGTTTCTTTTCATGCGATGAAACTGTGCTCTTTCAGAGAGGGGACTGTCTTCTTTATTCTTGCGTCCCTGCTGCTCAGCACAGAGTCCAGAATACAGTAAGTTCTTGATCCCTCTTTGTGTTGAATGGTTGAAAAAACGGAATGGAATAAACAAACGGGTCGTGAGAATGTTCTCTGTAATCTTCCAGAAGCCTTTCTATTCTGGATCTGAAATCCACCTGCATTTTGTGTATACATGAGGCAGGGGTAAAGCTAGACTCTCTCCCCATGTAGCTATGCAGTTGACCCAAGACTTTCATTAAAAAGACCATTTTGGGGGACTTCCCTGGTGGTCCAGTGGCTAAGACTCCACGCTCCCAATGCAGGGGGCCTGGGGTTCGATCCCTGGTCAGGGAACTATATCCCATATGCTGCAACTAAGACCCAGTGCAGTCAAATAAATAAATAAAAACAAAATAGGCCCTTTTGTTCCCACTATATCACAGGGTCACCTTTGTCATAAATCAGGGGACTATGAGTGGGTCAGACTGTATTCTGTCCCATTGGTCAGTTATTCATTCAGCTTCCTGAAGCTAAGATACCATTTCAGACATTTTCAATGCAAATAAATAACTAAGTTTAGGCCAATAAATGTTTTCAGCAGTGCCAAGCCCACTTGAGAGCCCAAGGGTGGCCAGGCTATGAGCTGAGGGAAGGTTGCAGCCATCTCTAAGGGCCCATGCACCTTGTGGAGCCAAACAAGGGGTGGATTGTCCCTTGACAAGAGCAGAAGCAGAAAGGCAAGCCAGGGCCCCAAGACTGGAGGAACCAGACATCGCCTGAGGTCCACGAGAGGAGCCAGGGGGCTGTGCGCAGGCTGCCCAGGGCTGAGTCCACTGGTGCCTGCTGCTCTGGCGTCTGGCTCTCAGCCCTGCAGGCAGCTCTTAGGGAGGCCCCCCTACGGAGCAACGACTCCCCTGCGACTCAGTGGACACGAGTTTGAGCAAACTCAGAGACAGCGAATGCCAGGGAGGCCTGGCGTGCTGCAGTCCATGGGGTCACAAAGAGTCGGACATGACTGAGTGACTGAACAACCACCACCGCCTACAGGGTAGCTCAGTGCATCTAGAGAGTTCTGACAGCTGGGGCTGGGGAGGCTGCAGAGAATCGGGGCGGGAGGATGTTGAGAAAGGCCTCAGTTCCTCTTCGTCTTCACTTGGGAACCTCAAAGGAGTGACGAGGCTCTGGGCAGGGGCGGGTGGGGGATTGCATGCTGCGGAAGGGACATGTCCAATGACAGGGCACCGGGCTTTCCTTAAGGGGCGGCCACTGCTCCACCAAGTGCTGCCACAGGGGAATAGCACCAGAGTCGCCAGCTCTTCCAGTTTTCCAAAAAAGGCTGCAAATTCAAACCTATATGTCAGACTTTTAAGCATTGGCAGCTAACTATGTTTAATTGTAAACCCTGTGAGCCACATAAAACACCCCTGCAAGCTGTATTTGACTGTATTTGATTGGTATCTGATTGGTTTCTCTGAAATCAATATAGGAAGTCGTAAATCGTCTTATCCTTGAGTCCTGGGTATTGTTCAGCTATCAGGAGGAGAGTGTGGAGGCAGTGAGAAAATTTACTGTGAAAATGAGAAAAAAATAAATAAACGTGGCCCCCCTGCTGGGTTACTTTTCCAAGTATAATTGCATTTTAATAATCTGGGGCTAATTCTGAAGGTATTAATTGTTTGATTCTCACATTGGGTTTGTGCTGATTATTTTGGAAAATGTGTTGAAGCATATTTTATTTTCCGATTTTGTACCACTTTAATGAAAATTCATTTCCAACAGGGCTTTCTAAATTGGAAAGGGAGAAATTTAATATACATATCTCTATATAAATAAACAGGTATGCTAAAGAGATAAATTCCTTTTGAAAGCTGGAATCACATTGCTTTAAGGTTTGTTTATTTATTTATGGCTGTGTTGGCTCGGTAGTTGCGGTGCTCAGGTTTAGCTGCCCCACAGCATGTGAGATACTAGTTCCCCAATCAGGGCTTGAAACCTGCATCCCCTGCATTGGAAGGTGTATTCTTTATCACTGGACCACCACGGAAGTCCCTAAATAAATTCTTTGTACACGTGGTATCTGGCCCATGCTGATGAAAAACAAATAAGGGAATATTCCAGCCTCAGCACCGAAAACTATGGAAAGAGTAAGTCAATGAAACAATACTATGTCAAGTATCATTTGGGACAGCTATGTTATAAGAGATAAAGCATTAGAACCATAAGATCTGGTTTAAGTCCAGATTCTGCCCTTCTGGATAAATTAACTTCTGGATTATAAGATCATATATTCTTGCCCTGTGGGCCAATAAATAGAGCAGAAGTGAGTCCATTTACTGTAAGTAAAGCTTCAAGAGCTTGTGCAAGTTTTATTGTGCTCTTTTTTCCTTCTGATACAGTGATCAGCAACATGCCAGGTGGTGAATACTCTGTCACCAGCGTACTGTCATGAAAACAGTGATGCAGAACAGTCTCAGCAATCCACCATGGACTTGAATATGAGCAAAAAAATTAACCTTTACTGTCTTAAGCCACTGAAAGAGGGTGGGCTGCTTGCTACTGCAGAACAGCCTGTTGTTGTTGACTCACTAAGTCCTTTCCGGCTCTTTGCGACCCCAGGGACTGTAGCTTGCCAGGCTCCTCTGTCCATGGGATTTCCCAGGCAAGAATACTGGAATGGGTTGCCATTTCCTCCTCCAGGGGATCTTCCCAACCCAGGGATAGAACCTGTGTTTGATCTCTAAAGGAGCTCCATGAATGTGTACATTCCTTTCTTTAGAAGAAATTTAAAAATACATAGCTGAGAGCATAGTAATGCATGTTACCTTACCCCACAAGGAGTAGGTAGGTTGAATTACTCATTTTTCTACATATACCACATACCACATCCATGCCCTCTATTCCTCATTATATATTTTACATATAATTATATGTTGATATTTTCATGATATTATATTTCCTGAAGACAGGAATCCTGTCTTTTCAACTATATATCTCAAATAACAACAACAGAAAATCAAGCCATTTCAAGTTGGTATGGGCTTTTGCACCCAAAGCAAAATACATCATCCAGGGTACCATAAGAAAGACATCCTAAGCTCATCTTCCTGCTACAGAAAGAGACGGCAATTGGCAGGGACTGGAAAGAGTCCAATCACTGAACGGTCCAACCGCAGCGCAGAACTGCAGAACCGCAGCCCAGCTGGAAGGGCCAGATGCGAAAGGAAGACCAAAATGAAAGCTATCAACAGGATAAAAGAACACACAGGCAGGAAAACAGCAGGAGGGCTGCAGAGAGAGAGAGCTAGGCGCAGGGAAAGAGACCAAAAACATGAAATGTGCTGTCACTGATTTGCATGTTGGATTGGACCACTGCACACCATTTTTGGAATAGAAAATTAAAATGGGAGAGCATGGTTTTTAATGAACAAGAAAAGAGAGTATGCAGGCAGATTCATGATAACCTGGGAACAGGACCAACCTCTTTTAGCCAAAATCAAATCCCTGCAAGAGGAGGGGGTGGGTATGTGAATAAAGACCCATTCTAAACAAAGAGAAGAAAAGGTATTTGGGGTTGAGAGATGCTGTGTGTCTGAAGGCAGGCTCGTTGAATCTTTAAACATAATAAACACACATAAGGAGAATAAATGTTTCTTAAGGTATATGGTTCAGAGGCTAGGAACCCAAGACTAAAAGGCAGAATGAGCAGAAAACAGGGCATTTGGCCATCCCAGGTCGCTGACGTTGTCACTCATTATTCCACGTACATTTAGCAAGCCCGGAGCCTGCGGTGTTCACGACCCAAACTGGACCACGGGATGACGTCACCCCCTCATTCCTTGTGCCTTTTTCTTCCCCAGACCTCACTAAAGGCTCATGAATGCTTTCCTTCTACTCCGCACCCCTCTGCTCTGAGCAAGTCCCACCCCACAACTCCCTGTGTTCCTGATCCAGCCTGAATCACAGTCCTCAACATTCCCCACACCCCCCGCCCCCCAGACAGAGGTTCAGAAGTATGTCAGAGCATCTGTGCTGATTTCTTTTAGATGTGATAATATAGGGTTTGTAAAACTACCTATCTTTTAAAGTTACCTACTGAGGTATTTATGAATGGAATGATGTATTTGAAATTTGCCTTAACATAATGTTGGAGAATATTACACAGCAATTTTTAAAAACAAACAAACAAATGGATGAGTCTCACAGACAATGTTAAGAAACTAGACCCCAAGAGAGTACATACAGGGGACTTTCCTGGTGGCCCAGTGGTTAGGACTCTGCGCTTCCACTGCAGAGGATCGGGGTTCAATCCCTGGTAGGTGAACTGATATCCCACATGCCTTGTGGTACAGCCAAAAAAAGAAAATCCCCAAAGAGTGCGGTTCTCTTTACATGAAGATTAAAAACAGGCAAAACCAACCATTTGAGAAACTAGTTAAAATAGTGGTTAGAATGCCTTGCTGGGAGAGATGTGATGGAAATTAGAATATACCTGCTTCTGGGTGGTAGGTGTTGACTGGAAGGGGACAGGAGGGAACGTTCTGAGATGACTGAGACATTCTACATCTTGTCTTGCTGAGGACACACAGGTGTATGCACATAATTGCCAAAACTCATCAAATGCTCCAGATAAGCACATTTTATTGTATACTAGTTATAGTTCAATAAAAGTAGGTTTCAGTCTCTTGCCATCATAACAGTTGTTTTTTAGCTTAAAGAACTCTGGCTATCAGTTTTCTTCATGACTATTGCTATGGATATTCTCTTTGTATATGAATCTCCGTGTAAGCCCATAAGGCATTAGTTTTCCTTGCCAGTGAAGAAGTGAATGAAAATAACTGTACTGTTATGTAGCTATGAGAATAATTCCATCCTGGGGTCATGGATACTTAGGAAAATCCAGCATCAGTTTATCACTAATAAATCACCCAACTAGGGATCTTCATTCTGAATTATCATTTTTTTTCTTAGGAGGTATGTCAAGGATCCATAACCAATGAATATAAAATGAAAGTTCTCATTGGAGAGGCCAAAAGGCACCATATCAGTGAAATGAATATGGTGAAGCCAGAAAAGCCCAAACCCAGAAGTCCAGTGAAGGCAGGGGACCTCTCTGCCCTTCAAGCCAAGTCTTGGAGGGTGTCAGGGTAGAGGTGACCTGCACACACCCTTCACAGGTCTAAAGGTTCTTCAAGAGGTGAAGCTTCTCCTCAGGAAAGAACTTGAGCCTTGGAAGCTAAGTACATTTTGAAAATAAATAGCAACTCAGCAGAGAGATGGAGGGTCTTCCCAGTCCTAAGAATACTGTGGGATCACCTAGAGGGTCATCTTAGCCAAGGTTCGCCTGGCTCTGAGTAGCAGGACAGTTGTGACCTGAAGACTTAGGAGCTCCAGTCTCAACCTGAATTTATTCTTTCTTCCCCTGGGGTTGTTTATAGCTCTGTTTGAAAATACTTGGCAGCTTTCACCTGATTGGCATTTTTGTCAGTCTACTGAATTAATAGTCTGAAGTCTGCTGGCATTCTGCAGCCATTTCACCTGCCAAGGAGAATTCAATAGAATTATAAAACTTGATTCATGTTCTGTCTTTTGTTCCACAGATTATATACATAGAGAGATTAAAAATCAGGGAGATGATACAGACAAGAAAGGAAAAGGTTATTTACCTAAACCCTGAACATCTCCTGCAAAAGTACTTACTAACTACAAAAGGAAAAACAGGAATTTAATGGTGGAAAAAGCTGATGGACACCACCTTCACCAAATGATCAGTGTTCACAGCATCCACAGTGAAGTCAACCCACAATTACACTGAGAAGGACGTAATATCACTTCTAGGATATTCTTGGCCAAAAAGGATAATCTGAATCGAATAACGAGGAAACATTATAGAAACCAAATTTACATAAGGTAAAGGTCATCAAAGATAAAGAAAGGCTGAGGAACTGTTCCAAATTACAGGACCACAGAGAGGCATGAAAACTAAACACAATGTGTCATCCTGGCTTAGAATAAAAACAGCCATGAATGACATTAATGGGATAACTGGCAATACTGGGATGCAGAGTATAAATTAGAAAATAGTATTGGATCAATGTTAAATTTCCGGAATCTGACAACTATGTTGATGTTACAGAAGAAAATATATTTGCTCTTGGATATGCCCATGGAAGTGTTTAAGAGTGAAGGGACATGAGGCATGCAACTGCTCTCAAATGATTCAGAAAAAAAGTGTGTGTGTGTGTGTGTGTGTGTGTGTGTGTGTATATACATATATATACATGTGTGTGTATATATATACATACACACACACATACACACACATGTATATACATTTATGTATGTGTGTGCATAGGGTATATATGGAGAGAGAGAGGATGATAAATGAAATATGGAAACTGTTAACACATAGCTGGTGAATCTTTTTTCAAATAGGATAAAAATGTGGGTGGATCTATTTCCAGTTTTTAAGGAATCTCCACACTGTTCTCCATAGTGGCTGTACTAGTTTGCGTTCCCACCAACAGTGTAAGAGAGTTCCCTTTTCTCCACACCCTCTCCAGCATTTATTGCTTGTAGACTTATGGATTGCAGCCATTCTGACTGGCGTGAAATGGTACCTCATAGTGGTTTTGATTTGCATTTCTCTGATAATGAGTGATGTTGAGCATCTTTTCATGCATTTGTTAGCCATCTGTATGTCTTCTTTGGAGAAATGTCTATTTAGTTCTTTGGCCCATTTTTTGATTGGGTCATTTATTTTTCTGGAGTTGAGCTGTAGGAGTTGCTTGTATATTTTTGAGATTAGTTGTTTGTCCATTGCTTCATTTGCTATTATTTTCTCCCATTCTGAAGGCTGCCTTTTCACCTTGCTAATAGTTTCCTTTGTTGTGCAGAAGCTTTTAAGTTTAATTAGGTCCCATTTGTTTATTTTTGCTTTTATTTCCAATATTCTGGGAGGTGGGTCATAGAGGATCTTGCTGTGATGTATGTTGGAGAGTGTTTTGCCTATGTTCTCCTCTAGGAGTTTTATAGTTTCTGGTCTTACGTTGAGATCTTTAATCCATTTTGAGTTTATTTTTGTGTATGGTGTTAGAAAGTGTTCTAGTTTCATTCTTTTACAAGTGGTTGACCAGTTTTCCCAGCACCACTTGTTAACGAGATTGTCTTTAATCCATTGTATATTCTTGCCTCCTTTGTCAAAGATAAGGTGTCCATATGTGCGTGGATTTATCTCTGGGCTTTCTATAGAACTGCCTTATGATCCAGCAATCCCACTGCTGGGCATACACACTGAGGAAACCAGAAGGGAAAGAGACACGTGTACCCCAATGTTCATCGCAGCACTGTTTATAATAGCCAGGACATGGAAGCAACCTAGATGCCCATCAGCAGATGAATGGATAAGAAAGCAGTGGTACATATACACAATGGAGTATTACTCAGCCATTAAAAAGAATACATTTGAATCAGTTCTAATGAGATGGATGAAACTGGAACCTATTATACAGAGTGAAGTAAGCCAGAAAGAAAAACAGCAATACAGTATACTAATGCATATATATGGAATTTAGAAAGATGGTAACAATAACCCTGTGTATGAGACAGCAAAAGAGACACTGATGTATAGATCAGTCTTATGGACTCTGTGGGAGAGGGAGAGGGTGGGGAGATTTGGGAGAATGGCATTGAAACATGTATAATATCATGTATGAAACGAGTAAAAAAAAAAAATGTAGGTGGAGATCTGAACTGGGCTCATCCCTTCTCTGGATCATTCTCATACCAGAAATGTCAGAAGTCTCAGTTGATCCCAATATAACCAAATTGAACCAGTTTTGGGGTCTATGTACACCCAGCTAAAGGACCTAAAATGACTCAGGATTTCATTTTATTCCCTTTGTTTCCATGGCTAACATTGTGCTTCCTCACACCACTTTTTCTTAGAAATATCACCAGTGTTTCATAGAAATATCACTTGCTTAAAATCTAGGCACAAATAAAATAAAGTTGTAAACAGTCCTAATTTTGCTCCCTTCCTCATCAATAAGGAAAGACTAAACATGCCACTTCTGATGCTGTTCATTTGCCTTTTACTAATAACAAGCACTTATCTATGTAAAAGTTAAAGTGTTAGTTGCTCACTCATGTCGAACTCTTTGCGACCCCATGGACTGTAGCCTGCCATGCCCCTCTGTTCATGGAATTCTCCAGGTAAGAATACTGGCGTGGGTTGCCATTCCCTTCTCCAGGGGATCTTCCCAACCCAGGGATCGAACCCGGGTCTCCTGCATTGCAAGCACATTCTTTACCATCTGAGCCACCAGGGAAGCCCATCTACAACTGTATATTTGCTTAATGTTTTAAGAAAATCTTTTCTGCATGTCCTTAAAGTAATCCTACCATTGTGGGAGCAGCTTATTCAATTTATAAACAAACTAGGATCCATAGATATTATTTGTCTGTATTTTAGTATGTAGTGAGAGCTCTTTTACAATTTATAGTTCATGAATCCCTATATATTTACTGCTTAGTCTTCTGGTGACATTAAGTTATAGCATGAATTATGATGAAGGCAATAACTACTTACACAAAGATGCTTTTGTAATTTATTTCTTCAAAAAGCATTTATTGAAAGCCTTCAATGTGTCAGGCACTCAGTCAGTTATTTGGAATGAGAGAGCTGTATGCATTAGACATGTCAATCAACCATAGATTATTTACTCTTTTCTTATACTAAAAAAAAAAAAAACCCAAAAAACAAAAACCCACCACAATGGCTACAAGTTCAAATGAGAACCAACAGTTGATGACTGTTCATCACCGTCTTTCAGCACCAAGATCACAGAGATCTACCTTATCATTCAGGTTGGGTTTCTGCATGAAGAGAGTTGGAAAACCAGAAAAATGTCCAACAGCCCCACAGCTATGAACTAGACTAAATGCACCAACTTCAGCCTTGGACAATTCATGCTCAAGCTAACTCGAGACACCCAGCTCCCAGCTCACAGTTTCTAAATACTATTCCCCAAACCAGGGCTCCTTGGAGAAATGGTTTATTTCAGGGCTGGGGATGGGAATTATCAGCCAGAAAACACAAAAATGATCAAGGACTAATTGGAGATAATTTAAGAATAATAAGAGGAAGAAATATGATTATAGAAAAGCATGAGTCCACAGCAATATTTAGATTAAAAAGGGATAAAAAGATTATCATTGCTATTATTTTTTGGCTGTGCTACACACTTGCAGGATCTTAGTTCTCTAACAGGGATTGAACCCAGGCCATGGCTGTGAAAGCACGATGTCCTAACCATTGGATCACCAGGGAATTCCCTAAAAAGATTGTCTTTACACTGGCTAAACTATGTAGAAGAAATAACAGAACTGGAAAAATACCCTCCTGCAATCTCCAATGAACTATTAGGGAAAAAAATCATTAATGGATTCTAAAACAATTAGACAAAAGGTTGTTAGGGAATAAAAAATTAGCATGATGTTCAAGTATCATGACATTAAATTACATAGTGATTTCAAAGAGAAAAAGGTACCTTTACAATGGAAAGATCTAGCGATTACCAATTTAACCAAGTGATCAAACTTAGGATTGTTAATAGGAAGGTACATGTGTGCATGCTAAGTCACTTCAGTCATGTCTGACTCTTTGCGACCATATGGAGTGTAGTCCACCAGGCTCCTCTGCCCATGGAATTCTTTAGGCAAGAATACTGGAGTGGGTTGCCATGCCCTCCTCCAGGGGATCTTCCCAACCCAGAGATTGAACCCACATCTCCTGCACTGCAGGCAGATTCTTTACCATGGAGCCACTGGGGAAGCCCTAATAAGAAGGTATCTTAGCATTAAAGCCTCCTGAAAGATACTACATCACCATTACATGTTTTTGTCATAATCTAATCAAATCTCTTGACAAACTTTAAGGATACGGAGAAGAGAGAAACAAGTCACTACCCAGTGGAAGTAACCATACATATCAAGACTGGGGGACATTTTACAAGAAAACATTTTTTAAATTAACTACCCTTTTATTAGCACAAAACAAACCAACCCATCAGCCCCAGAGCCCAGAATAAATTAAGACACAGGGCCCTAGCCCTACACACCACAAACTTCCTGACCAGACTCCCAGGGAGGCAGATGGTTGGAGATGCTTGAGGGGCTTGTCCTTTGAGATGAGGGAAATGGAGCAAGGTGTGAGTCCAAGAAGGGCCCCTGTAAACGTGAGGACACTGGATCCTGGCTGGTGGCATCTTCTGGCCATCCCGCCAGAGGCTCATTCCCACAAATAGGGCCCTTGATGGCCCAGTAGATAAAGCTCATATTGGACTCCAGGACCGGTGACAGGAATCCCGGCAGGATGAAGGTGGTGCTGGAGACACTCGGAGCAGGGCCACCTGCAGCCCCACAGGATCAGCACTCTTACAGCACTCTTACTTGTGACCTCATAAGCAGGAGAGAGGAAACCTCCAGGGACATGCTTAAAGCAGACACTGGTCTTCTCCTGTTCCCCAGCCCCAGCAGCAGGAGCAGAAAGGATGCCAGAACCCCTGGGGGCTCCCCCTGCATCGAAGGGTATTGAGGTTTGTCTCGGAAAAAACAGAGACATCATAAGAAACATCAATTGAAACAATCATATTCAATTCGGGTTTGCTGGTGTTCCCTGGAGATCTCTGCCAGCTTGTTTCTCAATGTCTCTGTAACAGACCTGGGTTTGGGGGTAGGTACAGAGTCAAACAGAATGAGCATGGAATCTTTAAGGCAGGATATTTGTTGTAAAGAACATGGTAAATCAGTCAAAGGCAAGGCAAAAGACATTCCACAAAGGTTCATCTGATGACTTACCAGAGCTTATTGCAGCACCTATTATATGCGGGATGCGGCAGGGTGACTAAGAAAGTGGCCTGTGATTTGGGTTTTTGTTTTGTTTTTTGATTCTACTACTGTCAATCATCAAAGAGTGATGACAATTTTTTTCCTCTCCCCAGGAGAGTAGCCAGATATCTCAGAAAGTACAAAATCTGGATTTCCCTCTCCTTAAGGGGGCAGTTAATAAGGGTTTGTGTTTCTAAAAAAAAAAAAAGGAACTGTAAATCAGAGTCTAGTGTGAAAACAATATCTAAAAATAGGCATTTGCTACATTCTCATAATGAAGATGCACCAATGAGCATATTTAATACCAAGCTATGGACCTCCAGTTGTCTACTTCCCAGCAATGGCCTTGCTAGTGAGATCCATCCATGGGATCTTGCTGAGAATCAGGCCTTAACTCTCAAGAAATTAAGAGATTACTAGCGATATAACTGGGCTTCCCAGGTGGCTCAGTGGTAAAGAATCCACCTGCAAGACAGGACACTTGGGAGACTCCAGGGTCAGGAAGATCCCCTGGAGGAGGAAATGGCAACCCACTCCAGTATTCTTGCCTGGGGAATCCCATGGCCAGAGGAGTCTGGTGGGCTACAGTCCATGGGGTCACAAAGAGTCAGACACAACTGGGCACAGCAGAGCACAGGATATAATTATCATTATAAAGATCTCTTTGAAGCCAAAAAATTTTAAAAATAAAACCAGGCATTTGCTATTAGAAACAAACTTCTTGAGGACATTAACTAGACTGGGAAGAAGATGCAATGCAGGCTTTGTGTTTTTCTGGTTGGGAGGGGAACCTAGAAGGAAGACAGTTGTGCTCCCAGGATTGGAAAGAGAAATGGGAGAGATGTGGACGCGAATTGGGGGTATTCAGAGGGTCTGAGGTGGCAGGACTGCAGGTGAGTTTGTCCACCGGTGCCTGGAAGGACTGAGCTGTAAGCCCTGAAGTGTGGCAATTTCTGTGGAGGGCATCAGGTAATCTGTGTTTACGGAGTCCTCTGGATCATTCTTAAGCATGTTCAAGCTTGAGGACTAGTCTCTTAAAGGATCCCATTGGGGGTTTAAAAAATTGTGTGTGAATACATGTACATACACACACACACACATATATACGTACATATATTTAAAAATCATACACGTTCATAAACATATGCAAGAAGGCCAGAATAACATAAACTCCACTCACAGTAACAGATGGATGAAAGATCCACTTGCTGTGTGTCTTTGGTTAAGAGTGAACAAATGGACTCCTTGAAACCCCTGAGGTTGCCCTAGTGTGTCATCAGCTAGAACCACAGCACGCTGCCATGCCCTGGCTGGTAAAAAGAGGGGTGTAGGCCCAGCATGATCAGCTTGGACCAAACAGGGTTTACCCCTTGGAGGTGCCCCTGCTACACATGGCCAGTGGAAGGCGCAAATGCTGAAAACTGGGTAGAAGGAAGAAAAAGATTGGCTGTTCTGTAGGCAATCAACAGTAGCTGCCACATGTTTATATTGCTCTTCACAGTTATTAATTTTAGACAGAATCCATTTTCTGGTTGTGATCATTAAGGATGTAATTTTTTACATCTCAACTCCAGTGTTCTTGCCTGGAGAATCCCAGGGACAGGGGAGCCTGGTGGGATCGCACTGAATCAGACACAACTGAAGCGACTTAGCAGCAGCAGCAGCATACTCCATCATTCTCCCAATATATCACAAATGTTGGTTGTAGAATATGTAGTGCTTGCTTATCATGGTTGTAAACAGTTACTTCATAAGCCAAGGTATGTTTTATAATTACATGTTTCTTATTCAACTTTTGATTTTCCTGTACCTCAGAGTTGCCTAGATTTTTCTTTTGTAATTTGCTTTGTTTTGTACTGCCCCTTAATATCCTTTCCAGATTCTCCCACAGGTCTGTGAAACAATATTTTTTTCTGAACCATCAAACACTTCAGGTAATCCATCAGTTTCATTTTTGTTTTTTCAGATCTCTATCCTCCTATTTCAATCTGGACTTGTTACTGTTGCCATCTTGAAGCTTCCTTTCTTCTCCTGTGCTGGATTTCCAATTTCCCAGATCTTCTGTATTTTTTTCTACATAACATCCTCCTTTTTCTGAAGCACACATATTCTTGTAACATGATGATTAAATTACCTAGTCCTTAGATGTCTGAGGATACATTTTATACTACTTTTAAATTTCAAACCTGTAGAATAGTTCTAAGACTAAGAATAATTTCATGAAGGTCATGTTATCTCTTACCCACATTCACCTATTACTAACATTTTGCTCCATTTTCTTTAGTATTTCCTTTTTCTTTCTCTCCTCTTTCTCTCTCATGGATGGATGGAGGGATAGATGGAAGGAGACAGATGATCATTTTTTTCTGAAATGTTCAAGAGTAATTTGCATACATCATGGCCCTTTATCCATAAATACTTCAGTGTGTATATTTCCTTAGAATATTCTCTTATGTAATGACAATACTATTATCTTTAGTAAATTTAATACCAATTTTAAACTAATTTTTATCCAATTTTTACCTTATTGTCTATATTTTAATGTATGTCCGCCCAATAATGTCCTTTATAGCAGTTTATTTTTCCTTCAATAGAGCATCCACTCAAGTATTGCATTTAGCATCATATCTCTACAGTCATACTTAATCTGGAATACCTTCTCAGTCTGTCTTTTATGGCAATTACATTTTTGAAAGAACAGGGAAACTCCTTTTTGAATAGAAATACACCATACTGGGTTTGCCTGGTGATTCCCTGTGATTAGATTCGGGATAATCATCCCTTACTAGGATACTCACAAGTGACGTGCTTTTCTCAGGTCATCAGGTATGAAGGGTATAATCTCCAAACGCCCCCCATTGGTGGTGTTAAGTTTGATAACCCAGTCAAGATGCTGTACAATTTGTAGAGTTTGTGATTACACTTGCAACTAATAAGCTTTCCACGGGTAGACACTGAAGGTTATACAAATACTCTAATTCTCATTAAATTTCCCCCTATACTGAGCATCCATTGATGACTCTTATCTGAACCAATCTTTATTATAATGGTCACAAAGTGATGATTTTCTAGTTCCAGCACTATCAGTACATTTTATATAGTTAGCACTTGGCATTCTACTTGCATTAATATAGAATCTACTCACATTAATTCTACTTGATGGATAGCTTGGCTACTCAGATAGTAAAGAATCTGCCTAAAATGCAGGAGACCTGAGCTCGATCCCTGGGTTGGGAAAATTCCCTAGAGGAGAGCAGGGCAACCTACTCCAGTATTCTTGCATGGAAAATCCCATGGACAGAGGAGCCTGGTGAGCTACAGTCCATGGGGTCGCAAAGTGTCAGACACTACTGAGTGACTAACACTTTGCCTAGGACTTAAATTCAAATTTGAAAATAATTTTCTTCAGAACTTTTAAGGTACTGCCCACTCTCCTGGAGCATCTCATGACGCTACTGAGAAGTCTCGTGCCATTCCGATTCCACTTCCTTGATGTATGTGACCTATTCCTCACTCCCACACACCTGCAGAGGCTCTTAGGTTCTTTCATCTTTGGTGTTCTGACAGTGCATGATGATGTGCCTGGAATTAGAATATTATTGTCCTTTTTTCCTGGAGGCCGAACCCCCACAGTATTTCATTGTCCTACTCAATTCAAACGGGCTGTTGCCTAGGACAGGTGTACAACTCTCTTCCCATCCCTTCACTACTCTGTGAATACTGGATCCTTCATTTCCTGAGCTCTAAATATTTCTCTTTTTTGGTTTACTCCCTTACTTTCCTGAATCCTCTAGTAACATACCTCAAGCACAATGGTAATGAGGGAAAATGATGCTGAGTAACTGGAGAGAGACTAATAACCCACAGAGACAAACAGAGAACCTGCGCATGAGGCTGCCCACAGCATGACTGCCTCCAGCGTCCCTCGGACAGCAGCACCGATGCTGGCTTTTTCAACGTGAAAAGCAGGGCCACTTATTTATAGAGTAGTTCTGGGAAAATAATAAAAGCAAAACAGAAGAACAGAAAGTGTAATAGGGCGGGTCCCCAAGGCCTACTGGCATTGCAGTGAGCCCTCCCCCTTTACTTTGTAAAAGGAGCCCGAATTCTGACTGAAGGAAGAAGGTTCTTTTCGACAAGGCACTAGTCTACCATCTTCCTGGCCTGCTGGCTTTCCAATTAAAGTCATTATTCCTTGCCCCAACAACTCATCTTTCAATTTATTGGCCTGTCCTACAGGGAGCAGGATGAGCTTGGGCTGGGTATCAAAGGGGCCCTCAGTTTAACAGAAATATTCCATTTCTTTTATTTAAAGAAAACTGTAGAAATGAACTAAAAATAAATACATAAACCATAACTGTGTCAATCATGTATGTACTAGATATTCATCAAAGCATTTAAGGAGATTCAAAATGGAAATATCCTAAATGTTCAATAATAAGAGATTGGTTCCAGGAAGAAGAGAAATCCATGCAGTGCAACTATATGTAGCTATTAAACATGATATTACAGATGATTTGCCGACTAGGACAGGTCCATGGTGTTCTGCTAACTAGATAAAGCTTATGACAGAGTGCGTGCAGTTATAATTCACGGATGCATGCACATTCACTTTGTGTGTTTGTGTGGTCACCAAAGTGTTAAAAGTGGTGAAATTCAGGCCTAGGTACTTCCAGGCAAGATTTTTGCTCCAAAGCATGTATTTCTAATTAGAAAAAAAGAAACGTAAGAAATTTAAAGGCCCACTTTATATGGTCAAGAGACTCAAAGTGGAAATAATATAGATACCTCTTCTTAATTACTTATAATTATATGATAATTAGGCATCTTGTTTGTAGAAATGAGAGTGCTGAGAAGGTACAAGAAAATTGCCCTGTTCCCAGCACAACAGTGCTATAAAAAGATCCTCCTTCTCAGGAGTAGATACAATTTGGCTAGATGGTTTTGCTGCCTATACATCTGAGACTCATAATTTGCACTTTTATTGATACAATCTAATGACTGTCACTCCTTCCATAGTTAACCAATTTGCTAGTAGTCACTGAAGAAAAGATTACAACTAAGCTGTTAAGACTGCATGCAAAACAAGGGCAAGAAAAAAATTTATCTATCCCATATAAGTAATTTTTGATACACTGAAAATGCCTCCTATAATGGAGACTGTTTTTCTTAGAAAGTAAAACTTAGAGCTGAAAGTGGGCATTGAAATACTTCAGTTCTACCAAGGAAACCAGAACTGAAAGAGACACATGTACCCCAGTGTTCATTGCAGCAGCGTTTACAATAGCCAGGACCTGGAAGCAACCTGGTCCATCGGCAGATGAACGCATAAGGAAGCTGTGGTACATATACACAATGGAATATTACTCAGCTATAATAAGGAATGCATTTGAGTCAGTTCTAATGAGGTGGATGAAACTGGAGCCTATTATACAGAGTGAAGTAAGTCAGAAAGACAAACACCAATATAGCATATTAATGCATATACATGGAATTTAGAAAGACGGTAATGACAACCCTATATGCAAGAGAGAAAAAGAGACACAGATGTAAAGAACAGACTATGTGGGAGAAGGCAGGGGTGAGATGATTTGAGAGAAGAGCACTGAAACATGTATATTAACATACGTAAAATGGATAACCAGTGCAAGTTTGACGCATGCAGCAGGACACTCAAAGCCTTTGCTCTGGGACAACCCTGAGGGAGGGGGTGAGAAGGAAGGTGGGAGGGGGGTCCACGGTGGGGGGACACATGTGCACCCGTGGCTGATTCATGTCGATGTATGGCAAAAACTACCACAGTACTGTAAAGTAATTATCCTCCAATGTAAATAAATTAATTAAAAAAATAAAGAACTCAAATCTAAAAAAAAAGAAATACTTCAGTTCTGTCTCTAGTCGCTATGTCCTTAAGCAAGGTCACTTACCATTTCTGGAGTTTCTTTTTATACAAACCTGACATAGAGAAATCTAGCTTTCAGTGCATTGTGCTTAAATATTACGTGGCAAATAGCATCAGGAAAGTAGATACGTTTATCATTATTAAAATTCAAGAGGAATGCCCTGATGGTCCAGGGGTTAGGGATCCCAACTCCCACTGCAAGGGGCCCAGGACCAAGCCCTGCTTGGGGAACGAAGATCCCACAAGCCAAGTGTTACAGCCAAAAAAAATTAAAGGTGCTCTTGAGAAGGTGTTTTTCAAAAAAAACAAAAAACACCTGGGCCCCCTGCAGTGGAAAAGAAAAACTTAAAGGTGTTCTTGAAGAAAGTAGGGAAAACCACTAAACCATTCAGGTATGACCTAAATCAAATCCCTTAACGATTATACAGTAAAAGGGACAAATAGATTTAAGGGATTCGATCTGATAGAGTGCCTGAAGAACTATGGAAGGAGGTTCATGACACTGTATAGGAGGCAAGACCATTTGTATAGGATCAAGACCATCCCCAAGAAAAAGAAATGGAAAAAGGCAAAATGGTTGTCTGAGGAGATCTTACAAATAGCTAAGAAAAGAACAGAAGCTAAAGGCAAAGGAGAAAAGGAAAGATATACCCATCTGAATGCAGAGTTCCAAAAAATAGCAGGAGAGATAAGAAAGCCTTGCTGAGTGATCAATTCAAAGAAATAGAGGAAAACAATAGAATGGGAAAGACTAGAGATCTCTTCAAGAAAAGCAGAGATACCAAAGGAACATTTCATGCAAAGATGGGCACAATAAAGGGCAGAAATGGTCCTAACAGAAGCAGAAGATATTAAGAAGAGGTGGCAAGATACACAGAAGAACTATACAAAAAAGATCTTCAAGACCTAAATGACCACAATGGTGTGATTACTCACCTAGAGCCAGACCTTCTGGAATGTGAAGCCAAGCGGGCCTTAGGAAGCATCATCATGAACAAAGCTAGTGGAGGTGATGGAAATCCAGCTGAGCTATTTCAAATCCTAAAAGACGATGCTGTGAAAGTGCTGCACTCAATATGCCAGCAACTTTGGAAAACTCAGCAGTGGCCACAGGACTGAAAAAGGTGTTTTCATTCCAACCCCAAAGAAAGGCAATGCAAAGAATGTGCAAACTACCACACAACTGCACTCATCTCACATGCTAACAAAGTAATGCTCAAAATTCTCCAAGCTAGGCTTCAACTGCACGTGAACCAAGAACTTCCAGATGTTCAAACTAGATTTAGAAAAGGCAGGGGAACCAGAGATCAAATTGCCAATGGATGACAGAAAAAGCAAGATAATTCCAGAAAAACATCTACTTCTACTTTACTGACTATACCAAAGCTGTTGACTGTGTGGATCACAACAAACTTTGGAAAATTTTTATAGAGATGGGAATACCAGACCATCTGACCTGCCTCATGAGAAATCTGTATGCAGGTCAAGAAGCAACAGTTAGAACCAGACATGGAAGAATCAGTTCAGTTCAGTCACTCAGTCGTGTCCGACTCTTTGCGAACCCATGAATCACAGCACGCCAGGTCTCCCTGTCCATCACCAACTCCAAGAGTTCACTCAAACTCATGTCCATCGAGTTGGTGATGCCATCCAGCCATCTCATCCTCTGTCGTCCCCTTCTCCTCCAGCCCCCAATCCCTCCCAGAATCAGAGTCTTTTCCAATGAGTCAACTCTTCACATGAGGTGACCATAGACTGGTTCAAAACTGGGAAAGGAATCAAGATTGCCAGGAGAAATATCAGTAGCCTCAGATATGCAGATGACACTACCCTTATGGCAGAAAGCTAAGAACTGAAGAGCCTCTTGATGAAAGTGAAAGAGGAGAGTGAAAAAGCTGACTTAAAACTCAACATTCCAAAAACTAAGATCACGGCATCCGGTCCCATCACTTCATGGCAAATAGATGGGGAAACAATGGAAACAGTGACAGACTTTATTTTGGGGGGCTCCAAAATCACTGCAGAAGGTGACTTCAGCCATGAAATCAAAAGACACTTGCTCCTTGGAAGAAAAGCTATGACCAACCTAGACAGCACATTAAAAACTAGCAACATTATTTTTTCATCAAAGGTCCATCTAGTCAGAGCTATGATTTTTCCAGTAGTTATGTATGGATATGAGAGTTGGACTATAAAGAAAGCTGAGCATCAATGAATTGATGCTTTTGAACTGTGGTGTTGGAGAAGACTTTTAGAGTTCCCTGGACTGCAAGGAGATCAAACCAGTCAATCCTAAGGGACATCAGTCCTGAATATTCATTGGAAGGACTGATGCTGAAGCTGAAATTCCAATACTTTGGCCACCTGATGGGAAGAACTGACTCACTGGAAAAGACCCTGATGCTGGGAAAGATTGAAGGCAGGAGGAGAAGGCAACAACAGAAGATGAGATGGTTGGATGGTATCACCAACTCGACAGACATGAATTTGAGCAATCTCCAGGAGCTGGTGATGGACAGGGAAGCCTGGCAGTCCACGGGGTTGCAAAGAGTTGGACATGACTGAGTGACTGAACTGAACTGAGAAGGTGGCAAAGGTGTAAGATGAAAATTGTGACCAACTGAAATTTCCTTTAACAGCACAAATCTATTGTAACTAGTGAGGAGACTGGTAGAAATAACAATCATCACTGAATTATTTATGAGAAATACAAGAGCCCATCTTATAATTGGGCTTCATATAATAAAAGTATCAAAATGTTTTCCTTAAGCAATACATTTTTTTATATATTATTTAGCTTTTAACACAATATGACTTTGGGGCTTCCCTGATGATGCAGTGGTTAAAAATCCACCTGCTAATGAAGAAGACATAGGTTTGATCCCTGCTCTGGGAAGATCCTACATGCCACATGGCAACCAAGCCCACACGTCACAGTTACAGAGCCAGTACTCTAGAGCCTGCGAGCTGCAGCTACTTAAGTCTGAGAGCCTATAGCCCCTGCTCCACCCCAATGAGGTTGCCGCAATGCAATGAACCCACGCACTGCAATGAAGAGTAACCCCGGCTTGCTGTAACGAGACAAAAGTCTGAACAGAGCAACAAAGACCCAGCACAGCTAAGAATAAATAAGCAAATCTTAAAATAAAACAATATGATTCTTAGGTTAAAGCAAATCATATGACTTCTTTCTGGACAGCCATGAAATAGCTATTTGTACTGATCCAGGGGTTTTAAAAGACCACATTTCGTAAAGTACTTTGAGAATCATTAATTCAAGATATTTTTGGAAACAAAGCCCACTATTGTTTTCAGAAACAAGTAGAGCAATGGTTGGGAGTGCTGGACCATGAGAGGTCAACATTTGGGACTGGGTTCCTGGAATATAGGACAGAATAAGAGAAGTAGGATTAGTAAGAGGAGAACAGAGGAAGGAGAGAGGAACAGTATATTTTCTCAGGCTGCACCACTGATGCTGATTGCTCTAAAAGTAATTTCTCTATAATTCTGCACTTTGTATAAATGTGTATAACTAGGGCTTCCCTCATGGCTCAGTTGGTAAAGAATCCACCTGCAATGCAGGAGATCCTGGTTCGATTCCTTGGTCAGGAAGATCCACTGGAGAAGGGAAAGGCTACGCACTCCAGTATTCTGGCCTGGAGAATTCCATGGACTGTAGAGTCCACGGAGTCACAAAGAGTCAGACACAACTGGGTGACATTCACTACTTCATTACTTTATAAAATGTATCTATTTCTAAACACTCTATTGTTGTTTTAACTCATATAAACCATATTACAGTGTATCTTAGGTTGTGGGGTGCGGTTTTGTTTTTGCTTTTGTGTTTTTGATTATCAATATATTTAATATCTATCTTATATCAAAAAATCTCCCATCTTCTTCAAAAATGGCTTGGCTGTTCTTTGTCCTTTGCTCTTCTGTATAAATTCTAGAATTAATCTGTAAGGCTGCAGATGTGTGCACATTCACAACACACACACAACCCCCTCCTCTAGTAACTTTGATTGAAATTGCTTTTAACATATAAATTCATTTGGTAAAAACTAAAATCTGGATATTCACCTTCCCTATCTATGAATATAGCACATTCATCAGAGATTTCAGTAATTTTCTATGCCTGTAAAGAGTATTTGATATTTTATAGCTGCCCAAAATATTTTGAAAATCCTTTCTCCTTTTCAGGACTCCTCCACATTATAAATCTCACTTTCTGAGAATGAATCCAAAAATTATTTCCTTGGAGTCCTTGCTCCTTAGATGTACACATACAGCCAATACAGTTGAGTGGCTACAACTTCTTGGAAGATGGAAATAAAGGTCATGAGACCCTATAGTCAGGATCCTTCTCAAACGGATGTGGATGCACCTGGTTTTTCTCAGCGCATGTAGCAAGCCTCCTGGAGGTCTAGCCCCTCTCTTCGGTGTGGTGAGGGTGCCAGTCCAGCAGCAGGCACCAGCAGCTGCTGGGTTTCCACTGGAGCCTCTTGGTGCTGTCCTTGGTCCCTTTTCTGAGCATGCCTATGTGACAGCCCAGCTTGGTTCCTTTTGGGGAATTCTGTAAGCTACCTAGTGGTTTGTAGCAAATCCCTTTCTGCTTAAACATGTTAAAATAGATTCTAGGGAATTCACTGATGGTCCTGTGGACAGGACTTTGCACTTTCACTGCTGTGGGCCCAGGTTCAATTCCTGGTTGGGGAAGTAAGATCCTATAAGCCACATGGTGTGGCCAAAAAAAAAAAAACACCCAAAAAGATTCTGTTGTCTACAACGGCACACTGACCAGGAATTAGGAAGTAGAAGCGGGTTGCTGAACGTGACAGAGCTGCCTTAGGACATGAGATGAGAAGTGGGTGGGAGAAGGTCAGATGTTGCAAGTTGAAAAGGGGAAGAGATAATGGAGGGCCCCACCTGTGTCTCCTCACTCTGGCACCAGGGCCGAAGGCACAGCCACTCCCTGGAGCTCAGTTATCCCAGCAGAGAGCACAATCTATCAGCTGAGGCTGGTGACGACCGGGCAGGAGGGACTGGGAGGTTTGTGAGAGGAGGTACAGAGCAGCAGGCCAGGAAAATGAAGGGAAGCCTGGAGATACGGTATGATGTAGGAGGCATTAAGGGCCTACTTGAAGTTACTTATCATGAACCTCAAGCAGGATAATTCCACATGACAATGTGCTTTTCCCTGACCACTTTTGGTAGCATGGACGCAGGCACAAAGAAGGCAAAGAACTGCATTTAGTCAGAGATGGGGTCCTGCCAACTGTGTCTATACCAAAGCCAGAAAAGGGCAAGGCCATTAAAGGAGAATGTAGAGGAAACTGTTCTAATAACTGACCATGGATTTTAAGTGGGATAAAGAAAGAACAGGCATGAAGGAAGTGAAGAGCAGTGAAAAGGGGCAACAGTGGAGCTGAAGGACTGTTAGCATCAAGATTCTAAAAGGAAGAAATTAGAAAGACAGGTCATAGAGCAAGATATTTAAAGTGCTGAGGTTACAGAGGGGTGAAGTTTTATATCATGAGGTCTAGGATATGATCAAAGAGTGGTTCAGGTAAAATGAAAAGGTAAGAAAGAAAATGAGAGGTGAGCTGTTGGAAGGCTCATCCACTGAAAACACCAAGAATTAAGACAAGATTAATGTTGAGCAGAGTGACAGCAGGTGATGAGCTAACATCTTCAAGGAACAAAGGGAATGTGACCCAGAGGTTCCAGCCTGATGACAGGATTCAAAGATGGAGGTTTGGGGGCAAAGTGAGAGGTGAAGAATGGCCTGAAACTTTCACAGAGAAAGAGGACCCAGAATTGTGATGTGAGGGATGGTGCTGGGGAAGCAGCATCCTCAAGAGATGAGTAGGTTTTGATCAGAGCAGGAAGGACTTAACATTCAGTGTGGTTCCCTGACACCCAAAATTCTGCTACACTGCTACTGAGGAGAGAAAGGTGGGGAAGTGACCCAGAATCTAAGTTTTTTTTAAAGACTTAAGCCAGTTTTCCTGTTCTTTGCCCCGTTAGCATGCCCATACACTTTCAGAAGTTATCTGAATCTTTCCTAAGCTTTTCTGCCACATGAGGGCGCTGCTCAGCTCCCTGCAATGTGGCTTAGGATTTGCTTTCCTCAGCTCTGCTCCAAGTCACAACTCTTTCATCTGATTTCAAGCTTCCAAAGTGTTATCATCAGCTTATTTTCACTGTCCTGAGTTTATGTCTTTTAATTTTTCATTTAGTTTTCTTAATGGGGTTTCAGGAGGGTGTGGATGTCAACATGTTCAACCACCATCTTTACAAAACTACATTGTGCATCCTATTTCCACAAAGTTTACTGCAGGAGGAGGGGTCTATTTGTTTGGTTTTAGTTTCTGGTTAATTTTTTTGGCTCCCACCACTACCACCAGCCCAAATTTTCTGAACTGCAAGCATTCAAACTAGTTTTCTAAAGAATGCATCCAAGACTGTAAACCTTGCTCTTTGTTCCACCTTCTGCCACATCACATAGACCCCCGCTGTCTCCAGACTCCTGTTGTTCATCTCTAAACCATCTGCAGCATCCACTGTGTGCTGTCTTTAACCAAGGAGCTATTTTAAAGTGTATTAATTCATGTAAGAAAAAAATGTTCTCACTTTCAGCCAACATGCAAGTAAACAACAAAACCAGCAAAAAACAGCCACTGTCCACCTCAGGAACTTCCTGGTGCTGGAGAGCTCAAGGACTCCACAGGCCACATCATATCCCTTTCCCCTTCCCTTTTCTTCCCTTTGCACCAATTCCACTTGCTTTTCTCTCTCCTTCTAAACTGACACCACCCAAACTACGTGTAGAGGTCTCTTTCCTGAAGATCACTGAGAAATAGGGCAAGCCTTTTATCAATGTACACCCCCAGACATCTGCTCAAGGCAGCTCTCTCAAAGCGTGGTCCACGTAAAGGTCTGGGCATCACCATGGATATCCACAATCAGACTTTGCTGTAGAGCATAAACTAACACAATATTGTAAATCAACTATATTCCAATAAAAAGTTTTTATAAAATCAATCTCTGAGAGTTAGGCCAGAAAATTACTCATTTTACACCAGGTTCTTCAGACACATGGCAAAATTTAAGAAGCACTAATTGCAAGGTAGAAACATGTAGATAGAAAAACAACTTTTAAAAAATGTATGGCCCTTGCATGAACATTTAAGGATTTACTTTCAGTTCAGTTCAGTTCAGTCACTCAGTCGTGTCCAACTCTTTGCAACCCCATGAATTGCAGCACGCCAGGCCTCCCTGTCCATCACCAACTCCCGGAGTTCACTCAAACTCACGTCCATCGAGTCAGTGATGCCATCCAGCCATCTCATCCTCTGTCGTCCCCTTCTCCTGCTGTCCCCAATCCCTCTCAGCATCAGAATCTTTTCCAATGAGTTAACATTTCCCATGAGGTGGCCAAAGTACTGGAGTTTCAGCTTTAGCATCATTCCTTCCAAAGAAATCCCAGGGCTGGTCTCCTTCAGAATGGACTGGTTGGATCTCCTTGCAGTCCAAGGGACTCTCAAGAGTCTTCTCCAACACCACAGTTCAAAAGCATCAATTCTTTGGTGCTCAGCTTTCTTCACAGTCCAACTCTCACATCCATACATGACCACTGGAAAAACCATAGCCTTGACTAGACAGACCTTTGTTGGCAAAGTAATGTCTCTGCTTTTGAATATGCTATCTAGGTTGGTCATAACTTTCCTTCCAAGAAGTAACCGTCTTTTAATTTCATGGCTGCAATCACCATCTGCAGTGATTTTGGAGCCCCAAAAAATAAAGTCTGGCACTGTTTCCAATGTTTCCCCATCTATTTCCCATGAAGTGATGGGACCAGATGCCATGATCTTCGTTTTCTGAATGTTGAGCTTTAAGCCAACTTTTTCACTCTCCTCTTTCACTTTCATCAAGAGGTTCTTTAGTTCCTCTTCACTTTCTGCCATAAGGGTGGTGCCATCTGCGTATATGAGGTTATTGATATTTCTCCCAGCAATCTTGATTCCAGCTTGTGCTTCTTACAGCCCAGCATTTCTCATGATGTACTCTGCATATAAGTTAAATAAGCAGGGTGACAATATACAGCCTTGACGTATTCCTTTTCCTATTTGGAACCAGTCTGTTGTTCCATGTCCAGTTCTAACTGTTGCTTCCTGACCTGCATATAGGTTTCTCAAGAGGCAGGTCAGGTGTTCTGGTATTCCCAACTCTTTCAGAATTTTCCACAGTTTATTGTGATCTACACAGGATCCTTTCTGATCCACAAAGGCTTTGGCATAGTCAATAAAGCAGAAATAGATGTTTTTCTGGAACTCTCTTGCTTTTTCCATGATCCAGCAGATGTTGGCAATTTGATCTCTGGTTCCTCTGCCTTTTCTAAATCCAGCTTGAACATTTGGAAGTTCATGGTTCACATACTGCTAAAGTCTGGCTTGGAGAATTTTGAGCATTACTTTACTAGCGTGTGAGATGAGTGCAATTGTGCGGTAGTTTGAACATGCTTTGGCATTGCCTTTCTTTGGGATTGGAATGAAAACTGACCTTTTCCAGTCCTGTGGCCACTGCTGAGTTTTCCAAATTTGCTGGCATATTGAGTGCAGCACTTTCACAGCATCATCTTTGAGGATTTGAAATAGTTCAATTGGAATTCCATCACCTCCATTAGCTTTGTTCATAGTGATGCTTTCTAAGAGCCACTTGACTTCACATTCCAGGATGTCTGGCTCTAGGTGAGTGATCACACCATTACGATTATCTGGGTCATGAAGCTCTTTTTTGTACAGTTCTTCTGTGTATTCTTGCCACCTCTTCTTAATATCTTCTGCTTCTGTTAGGTCCATACCATTTCTGTCCTTTATTGAGCCCATCTTTGCATGAAATGTTCCCTTGGTATCTCTGATTTCCTTGAAGAGATCTGTAGTCTTTCCCATTCTGTTGTTTTCCTCTATTTCTTTGCACTGATTGCTGAAGAAGGCTTTCTTATCTCTCCTTGCTATTCTTTGGAACTCTGCATTCAGATGCTTATATCTTTCCTTTTCTCCTTTGCTTTTTGCTTCTCTTCTTTTCACAGCTATTTGTAAGGCCTCCCCAGACAGCCATTTTGCTTTTTGCATTTCTTTTCCATGGGGATGGTCTTGATCCCTGTCTCCTGTACAATGTCACGAACCTCAGTCCATAGTTCATCAGGCACTCTATCTATCAGATCTAGGCCCTTAAATCTATTTCTCACTTCCACTGTGTAATCATAAGGGATTTAATTTAGTTCATACCTGAATGGTCTAGTGGTTTTCCCTACTTTCTTCAATTTAAGTCTGAATTTGGCAATAAGGATTTACTTTAAATTTGTGTTAATAAAGGCAAACCTTGGAGATACTGTGGGTTGGGTTCCAGACTACCATGATAAAGCAAATTCAGCAAGAAAGCAAGTCACATGAATTTTCTGGTTTCCCAGTGCATATAAAAGTTGTTTACACTATAGTGTATGAAGTGTCTAACAGTATCATGTCAGGAAAAAAAAAAGGAAAAACCTTAATTAAAAAATACTTTATTGCTGAAATATCTTAGCTATAATATGATAATGCAGTGCTGCCACAAATTCTCAATTTGTAAAAAACACAGTATCTGCAAAACAGATACAATGAAGCACAATAAAATAAGCTGTGTCTATAATGCATAACTCAAGTTCTTTTCCCAGAAATTACTTCACATAATTCTTTGCATAGTTATAAAAGACCTCATTTAAGGTCAAAAGCATGACCAATCCAAAATTGTACTTCACTAACCTGTCACAACCTCTTGACAGTCCCTTGGACTGCAACGTGACCAAATCAGCCCTGAATATTAATTGGAAGGACTAATGTTGAAGCTGAAACTCCAATATTTTGGCCACCTGATGCGAATAGCTGACTCACTGGAAAAGACCCTGAGGCTGGAAAAGACTGAAGGCAAAATGAAAAGGGGACAGCAGACGATGAAATGTTTAGATAGGATCACTGATCAATGAACATGCATTGAGCTAACATGTATTGTGACAGTGGGGGATAGAGGAGCCTGGTGGGTTACAAGTTTGATGCCTGATCTGGGAGGATTCTATATACCGTGGGGCAACTAAGGCCGTGTGCCACAAATGCTGAGTCAAAGTACCCTAGAGCCCATGTTCTGCAACAAGAAAAACCACTGCAGTGAGAAGCCCGCACACAACTAGAGAAAGCCCATGTGCAGCAACAAAGACCCAATGCAAACAAAAATTATTAAAAAAAAATTCCACAGGCATATTCAGATTTTCCCCAGATCGCCTGCTCCTATTTCTTTAGTAATTTGCCAAACTCATATTTATAATTTATGCTACCTGGAGAAAAGTGCAGAAACCAACGCCACTTGCAAATAGGAAGCCAAAACACCCACTAAGAAAAATTTACACAACACATGGAGCAAAGATGAATGTCCTGGTGTACATGTACTAAAGAAACCAAACTTAAAAGGAAACAACCAGGGACTTTCCAAAGTGATTGAGTGGCTAAGACTCCAAGCTCCAATGCAAGGGGGCCTGGGTTTGATCTCTGGTCATGGAACTAAGATCCCACATACCTCGGGGCAACTAAGCCCGTGTGTCACAACTAGAGAAGCGCCTGGGTCACAGTGAAGACCTGGAAAGGCCAAATAAATTTTTTAAAAGTTCATTTGCTTAAAAAAAAAAAAAGAAAGAAAGAAACAGCCAGGTATCAAGAGCAAAACTAAAGATAAAAAACAATTTCATGTTTCAAGACCTGATTTCTCTCAATCATATAAATGATTATCATTTTTTAAACTATTTTAACATTTTTTTAGTTGTTATTTACTTATTTTTTACTGTGCTGGGTCTTCATTCCTGCACGGGCTCTTCTCTAGTTGCAGGAAGCGGGGCTACTCTAGCTGCAGTACGTGGGCTTCCCATTGCAGTGAGAAGTGGGCTTCTCTTGCTGCAGAGCACATGCTCTAGGGCTCACAGGCTTCAGGAGTTGGGGCACGCAGGCTCAGGAGTTGTGGCTCTCAGGCTCTAGAGCGCAGGCTCAGTAGTTGTCACACACAGGCTTAGTTGCCCCACGACATATGGGATCTTTCCAGACCAGGGATCAAACCCATGTCTCCTGTGTTGGCAGGGAGATTCCTTACCACTGAGCCACCAGGGAAGCCACATATATGTTTTCTAACTGGTTATTTCATATGATTTTTAGCAGAGATGTACAAGATCCTCAACGATCTATGTCAAGGACAACCCAACTTCACCTGCATGAATACACACCTTCAGCCACTGAACCACCTACATTTATTTTTAAAGGCCCTGGCTGTAAGCTTATGCCACTTCTAAACTCTGACAGATCTTACATGCCTGTTTCTCCCAGGCAGCTTCTGTCACATCACAGGGGCCTTATATGGGGACGTCCTATCTCAAAGATGCCTAATTCACCATAGCATCCTACCAGCACTTTCCAAACCAGCAGCCCCATGATGCAGATACAGTCGTTACTGTTCAAGTCTGAAAGGAACCAATATAGAAGTCATGTGTTTCCATTATCTACCCAAAAGAAAACAGAATATATTATATAAACACAGGTAAATATATCTTTAAATATATCTCAATTACAATGGAGTTTATGCTGAAATAGTAGGAACACAGGTACAGTGTAAAAGCTACAGATCAAGCTGAAGGCAGGTTAGAGATCTGCTGTAACAGTCAGAGAAGTGCCAAGAGAGAGGTCACAGGGGTGAGGAGAAGGGGTCAGAATAACTGGGGAAGACTTCACAGCCGGAGGAAGACCCTGGAAGACACGAACTACTTGGACAGGGGAAGAAAGAACCCCAGAGGTGGGCAGCAGCATGAACACGGGCCCGGAGACAGGAATGAGGACAGCGTGTGGCAAGGCCACGGCCACAGCAGGAGCAGAGCCCGGGCCCGGGAGACACCCAGGAGCTAAGGATGCAGAGGGGCCCTGGGGACGCAGCAAGGGTTGCCCGAGAGCCTTGCTGGGCTTCTTCTCCACAGGGTGCACTTTCTGATGCTGAACAAAGCTGCCGTACCACTTGAAGGCTTTCCCACACACCTTACACTCATAGGGCTTCTCTCCAGTGTGAACTCTCTGATGCTGAATGGAGGCGATCTTCTGGCTGAATGCCTTCCCACACTCCTTACATTGGTAGGGTTTCTCCCCAGTGTGGATGCGCTGGTGAACGATAAAAAGTGACCTACACCCAAAACCTTTCCAACATTCCTTACATTTATAGAGCTTCTCCCCGGTGTGCAGCCTCTGGTGCTGCAGGTAGGCGGCGCTCCGGCGGAAAGCCTTGCCACACTCCTTACACGCGTAGGGCTTCTCCCCCGTGTGGATCCTCTGATGCTGGGTCAAGGCGGTGTTGGAACTCAGACCTTTGCCACACTCCTTACATTCATAGGGTCCTTGACCAATGTGATTTTTCTCATGTACGATACAGTCATAGCTGGACTTGAAAGCTTTGCCACACTCCTTGCACTTGAAGGGCTTTTCCCCAGTGTGGCTCCTCTGATGCCGAAGGAGCTTTGAGTTATATCGGAAGATCTTCCCACATTCTTTGCATTTGTAGAACTTCATGCCGCCTCGAAGTATCAGATTGGGATTCAGACTGAAAGTCTGCCACACTGCCTTGCTTTCAAAATCCAAGTGCTGAGACACGTTCGTGAGAAGCCCTCCCACGGGCCTGCTGTGGGCCTCTGTGCCCTCGGAGGCTTGCTGCGCTACCGCTGGCTCTTCTGTCTTGATGCCCCTCTCACCACCTGACCAAAGAAACCACAAGTTTCCTCGTTACTGAACTGGAAGGGAAACGGGATCCAGCGGTCCTGGTTTTCTTTTATAGGATGCGATTTTTTAAAATACACCCATGAGATGGTTATGAGCCTCCATAAGAGAGGATAAGAGAGAAAAAGGAAAACAACAGCATAAACTGGACAAGAGATGACACTGCAGTCCAGGAAGTGCCTCTTATAAGGAAGGGCTGGGCAATGAACCAGGGCAGGTGAGGTGGGCAAATGAGAACTTCAAGAGTGGGAAGGAAAGGAAGCAGGAGGGGAAAAAAGAATGGGTGAGGTAAGATGGACCAGCACGAAATGCAAACAGACTTCAAAAGAGAGAGAGAGGGAGACCCTCAGGGAGGGAAAAGACATCGGTGAGACGAAGGGGAGCAGCTAGCAGCCCAGAAACACACAGTGAAATGATGGACCCCAGTGCCCCACCTGGAAGCCAGGAAACCACCCCCAACTCTGAATTCTACGTAATAGCCAGATAATTCTACTTTAAATATTTCACATACTATTCTGGGATCAAAGATTCTTTCTTTTAGGAAGTCAGAGGGAACATAAGGTGACTGGAGAACTTTAGGCCACTGTGCTGTTACCACTAAAGCAATCACTTTTCACAACATTACAGTATGTGTGAGAAGTGAGGCCTGAAAAGCTTCTTCCTAAAGTAAAGAAAATCCAAGTAATTAAAACCTTCCAGGACTGACTGGTAAGCAGACTGGAAATTTTAGGATGGGTGGGTGTGTCTTGAGAGTGTGGTATTGGAGGAATATTCTTGCCCTTTGCTCTATGGCCCCATTTAAAACAAATACATTGTAAACCATAACATCATGGAACTTTAAAATACTAAAAATTATATAAATATTAAAAAGCCAAATAAAATCATAGCTATGGTACAAATCAATCAGTTTGATGCACAGAATCACACCTTCTTTAAAGTATGGCTGAAACCCTACCACCCTGCCATAAAAACTGTCCTTACAGGTTTGGGACAGGAACTCAATACAGGTCAGAGGGTCAGCTACAGGGAGCTTTGCTCTCCACTGCAGAAGAAACATTTCCAGTAAACCAGGAAGGCAAAACCAGAAGGTGCTAAGTCCCCTTACTCACCTGGACAGATGCCTCTCAAATCCTCTGCTTCCCAGGGATCGGGGTCCCATGGAGCTTCCCCTCTCTCCAGCTGGGAGATCAGATCAGGTCTGGGGAATGGAGACACTACTCCAACAAGACAGAGAGACAGACAAGTTGAGGGGAGACATCCAGAGCTGTTACTGAGATCCCTCTGCCCACCCCAAGGCAGGCGAGTTGAGTTGGGGGGAGAAGGGGACTGCCTGGGGGACCAATGAGCCACACAGGGGTTCTGAGGAAGGGGTCCAAACTGACTCCATGCAAAGATCAGGGAGACAGTGATTCTCCCCAGGGAGGAAGTGCAAGCTCGCCCTGACTCAGAAGAAAGGACATCCCCTCAGGAAGGATGAATGTACCAATATCCTGGGAGGCTCCTGCACACAGGAGAGGGCCCACATCCACCACACTGCAAGGACGGAGGAACTGAGGTCTCCTGGGGCACCCCAAGAGTCCTTTCCCTCAGGGTCCAAAACCACGCTCTTCCCTGGGAAGGAATAAAGTCCAACTTCAAAGCCAAGGGGAACCTGGGATTTCCCCACCCAGCATCTCCACAGAACCCTGAGGACTACTAGAACTCCCAAGACATCTGAGGAAGACCAACTATCAGAGGGCCACTGAGAGACCTTACCAAGGGAAGCCACATTTGCGTAATTCTCCAGCATCACCTCCCTGTACAGGGCCCTCTGCGCAGAGTCCAGGCTGGCCCATTGGTTCTGGGTGAAGTACACGGCCACGTCCTCAAAGGTCACTGGCTCCTGAAACAACAGGTTCCTGCTCAGGCTCTGAGTGTGGGCCAGAGGGGGCCAGTGTGAGCTTCAGGGAAGAAATGGACCTGCCAAGGTCTGTGACTCTGAGCCCCGTGGAAGGTCTGTTCTATGGACAAGAGCACTCAGTACCCCAGCCCTCAGCCAGGGCTCCCACCTTCAAATGTGGAACACCAAGGCTATCCCACTTGCTCAGCTCTGCAGCTCCAAACTGTCATCCCAACCTCACAGCCTGGCATCTGGGGCTCTCCAGGCTGCAACTGTGTTAACCTCTTATGTTCCTGTCTCCATGGAGCTGTCTCTCTAGGACCCACAGACCTGAGGTACCCATAACCTGTCACCTTATCTCTGTACACCAACTACTCTCCCCGTCTCCTCTCAGCCAAAGTACATGTACACCACCGGACGTATTCCCTGCTCAGTTTCTCCTTGGCCTTTCCCACCAGCTTCCACTACACACAGAGAAGCCACTCCTTAGAAATAGCCCCAGTACAGCTATACGTTAAAAAAAAAAAAAAAGAAAAGAAATCAGAACATTCTTTAACATGATATATAACAACAAAATCAAAATAGATTAAAGATCTAAATGTAAGACAGGATACTATAAAACTCTTAGAGGAAAACATAGGCAGAACACTTTTTGACATAAATCACAGTAATATCTTTTTCAGTTTGTCTCCCAGAGTAATGAAAAGAAAAACAAAAGTAAACAAATGGAACCTAATTACACTCAAAAGCCTTTGCACAGCAAAAACCCAAAGTGAGAGAAAATATCTGTAAATACGACTGACAAAGGATTAATCTTCCACATTTACAAACAGCTTATGCACTCAATATGAAAAAAAAAAATCCAATCAAAAATGGACAGAAGATCCAAACAGACATTTCTCCAAAAAAGACATACATATGGCCAAGAGGCATGTGAAAAGATGTCAGCATCTTTAGAGAGACTATTAGAGAAATGCAAGTCAAAACTGCAATGAGGTATCACACTGTTCAGAACAGCCATCACCTAAAAATCTACAAATAATAAATGCTGGAGAGGGTGTGGAGAAAAGTGAACCTCCCTACACCATTGATGGGAATGTCCACTGGCACGGCCTCTGTGGATAAGAGTACAGAGGTTCCTTAAAAACTAAAAACAGAGCTACCACATGATCTAGCAATTCCACTGCTGGGCATATATCCAGAGAAAACCATAATTCAAACAGATACATGCACCCCAATGTTCAGCATAGTGCAGCGCTGTTTACAACAGCCAGGACATGGAAGCAGCCTAAATGCCCATCGATGGAGGAGTGGATAAAGAAGATGTGGCACATATATACAATGGAATACTGTTGCTTATGTTTAGTAATTCAGTTGTGCCTGACTCTCTTGCGACCCCAAGGGCTGTAGCCCACCAGGCTCCTCTGTCCATGGGATTCACCAGGCAAGAATACTGGAGTGGTCGCCATTTTCTTCTCCAGGGGGTTCTCCTGCGTCTCCTGCATTGGCAGGCGGATTCTTTACCACTGAGCCACCTGGGAAACCCACAATGGAATATACTTGGCCATAAAAAAAAGAATAAGATTATGCCATCTGCAGTAACATGGATGGACCTAGGGATAGTCATATTGAGTTAAGTAAGTCAGATGGAGAGAGAGAAAATCATATGATGTAGCTTGTATGTAGAATGTTAAAAAAAAAAAAAAAAAAACAAGATACAAAAGAACTAAACAGAAACAGACTCACAGACTTAGAGAATGAATTTGTGGTTACCAGAGGGGAAGGTCAGTGGGGAGGGAAAGATTGGGAGTTTGGGACTGACATGTATACACTACTATGTTAAAAGAGATAACTGACGAAGGCCCACTGCATGGCACAGGGAACTCTACTGTATATTCTGCAATAACCTATATAGGAAAAGAATTTGAAAAAGAATAGATACTTGAATATGTATAACTGAATTGCTGTGCTGTATACCTGAAACTAACACATTGTTAATCAACTATACTACAATATGAAATAAAAATTAAAAAAAAAAAACACTCCCAATATTTCACAAATTTCTTTTCATTCCTTCTTACCATATTAGAAAGCCAGCTCTCTTGAAGGAAACCTGCAGCCTGCCTATTCTGGCCTCTTCTCTGAACCACACATCTTCAAAGAAGGCTGGCTATGTGCTGTCTCCGAGCACGGGCACATCCCCTGCCCCATGTCTTGAGCTTCATCCCACTTGAGAAAGTTCACCCCTCTCTGTCTCCCCAGGCCATCATCCCAAGAGCGACATGAACTCATATTCATAGACTAGACCCTAGGCACCAGGCTCTTGGGTGGGTACTTCTAAATCTTGTCTGTCATTTACTCTTAACAACACAATGTGAAGTCAGAGTTATTTACCCCTCTTTTTCAAAGAATGAAACTAAAGTTCAGAAAAATTCACTACTTTGCCCAAAATCACACAACCAGGAAGTGACAGAGCTGGGACTTCAACCCAAACTCGTCAAACAGCAAACCCGGGCTCCTCCCACATAGCGACCTGCCTCCAGCACAGGCTTCATGAACTTCTCCAAACACACAGCCAACCCCTGAACCTCCTCCTAACCTGGTGTCGCCCCTGTCTGGAGAAGATCTTTTCACATCCACAACTTCCAAAATCAACAGTCAATCCATCTTTATCTGGCTACCTCCAGGCAACACGAGGCCCCTCCCCCAATCTAGACTGAGGGATCAGCTATTTCAGAACAGCACACATCACCCTAGAAGCCAGAGCCTCTGCATTTTCTGAGACACAAGAACAGTCTCTAACAGCATCCACTGGCTACTCTCTTTGCTTCTATGGACAGACTGAATGATGCAGACCACAGAGGCTGCACTCCCAACCTGGAAGGGGTTTCCTGACTTCTGTACCTTCTCACCTTGATGACCCCACAGATGATTCTACCTCCTGGGATTCTCACTACCCTATGCAGTCAGCATTCTTTTCAGCCAATGAAGATGAAAACACCTACCCACTGGGGCTCAGCTAAGCCCCTAATTCTCTGAGTGCACCAATCTCTCCCGGCAGCCCCAGAGCAGCCTGTGCACTGGAGACAGCACAGGGGACAGGGAGAAGGGGACACTCTCACAACGGCTGCTGGAGGAGGCAGGGAAGAAACACATCCCCAGGACAAACACTGCAACTGCTCCTAGCTACTCTCCTCGCTCTACACCCAGGCCGTTACGAGGGGGTCCTTTCCAAACCAGAACTACGGAATTCAAAAGGAGAGAGTGAAAGAAAAAGAACACAAAAGAACAAATTTAGCAATTTCTCAAAGGAGAGCTGACCCTTAAACTGGGCACTGACAAAGTCCACAGGGCCCCTGGAATACTTGAGCCCCAAATCCAAACATCAGATAGAACCATGATGTCCTGTGAGTAATCATGGATTCAGCAACAAGGCATTAAGGGATTCTGAGGCCACAGCCTGGTAGGAAAACCGAATTCACTCTGCTTCCCGGAAGTCAAGTCTCACTCCCTCACATCTCCAGAGCTGCTTCAGTCTTCCCCACCCAGTACCATCTTCCTTGACAGGCTGTTCTTCCCACCTGCTTTCAAATATTCCCAGGCATCATGAGTCCAAAAAAATTCCCATTATTAAAGGGGAACTTGGGCTTCCCTGGTGGTCTAGTTTTTAAGAATCTGCCTTGCAATACAGGGGACACTGGTTCGATCCCTGGTCTGGGAAGATTCCACATGCCATGGATTCTTCGGCTGCTACTGAAGCCTGCGTGCCTAGAGACCGTGCTCCACGACAAGAGAAGCTGCTGCAACACAGAAGCCCTCAAACTGCAACTAGAGAGTAGTCCCACTCACAGCTAGAGAAAGCACGGCGACAACAAAGATCCCGTGCGACCAAATTAAGGGAAACACGTTTTCTTAAATAAAGGGGAACTCGCTATTTTAAGACAGTTAGGCTATTGATATAATTTTCTTCCTCCTGTGGATGGTCCCTGTGTACCTGCACCTTACTTTTCTCCACTGTATTTTTTCATCATCTAACAAATTACACTTTTATCGTGTATCTCCTTCTCACCAGAATGTAAGCCATGAGGCAAGGATTCTGCTTTCCTCATTATTGCTTTCCTAGTGCACAGTAGGTTTTCCTAGTAGCTTTCCCTAGTGCTTGGCAGTAGGTAAAAGCTAGTAGTAGCTTTTCCTAATGTCTGGCAGATCCAAGGTGATTAATATGAATTTGGGGAAAGAATTAATTTCAAAAATGGTTCGATCACAAATAGAATTTTTACCCTTATGAAGAAGGTCAGAAAAGAACAGCAAATACCACTTTCACAGTGAAATGCCAGGGCACATCCATTAAAGCTGATGGCTGATAATTTACCATGCGCTGAGGTTCTATTTTCGGTAAAAGACTGGATAAGCAGCATAAATATAGCTAATGAAGTAACATAAATATCTTTGCTTGCAGATGAAATGGCTATTTGCCTAAAAAATATCTAAGACCCAAGAAAATAAATGAAAAACATTTAAAACTGACAAGATAATTCATTAAGTTAGCCAGATATAGGATACATGAACCAAAATGATTAGCTTTACTAAGTATCACTATGAACGATTAAAAGACAAAATGGGAGAAAATAAGGTGCCATTCATATGAAAAATGCTAAGAGTAGACCCAACAAAAACCTGCAAAACCAAGATGAAGAAAACTAAATGATTATTAAATAAAATAGGAACTGAATAAATTAGAATATGCAGTGTTTCTACATGGGAAGAATCAAACTTGTAAAGAAGCCAATTATCCCCAATTTTGCCTATGATTCCAATAAAATCAACTTCTCCACCAAAAAAAATCAATGGGATTAATGCAGACACTGGGGCTCATTTAAAGTCATCTGAGAAAAGTAAGTGTGAGAGACTACCTGAGAAGGTTTTGAAGAAAACACATTTTTGAAAGAAAAGATGGGAGGGAATCAAACCCTACCTGAAAAGGACAATATTTCGAGGAAATGAGAATATAAGCCATAGATAGTGAGAAAACATATAAAGAGAAATACATAATAAAGGACTATTATCCCAAGTACACAAAGAACTCTAAAAACTCAACAGAAAAATGAAGAACCTGATTAAAAAATGGGCAAAAGACCCGAACAGAAATCTCACCAAAGACGTTATACAGACAACAAACAGGTATACAAAAAGATACTCTACAGCATATGTGTTCAGGGAAATGCAAATTAAAACAATGAGATACCACAACACACCTAGCAGAATGACCAAAATCCGGAAACACTGACACCACCAAACACTGGTGAGGATGTGGAGCAACACGAACTCTCATTCACTGCTGGTGAAAATACAAACTGCTGCAGTCACTTTGGAAGACAGTTTAACAGCTCCTTACAACACTAGAATAAACACATTCTAACCATATGATCCAGCAATCAGACTCCTTGCTACAATGAGCTAAAAACTTATGTCCACACAAAAACAAGCACAAGGATGCTTACAGTAGTTTTATTCATAATTGCCAATCCTTGGAAGCAACCAAATGGGCCTTCAGTAGGTGAATAAACTGTGGTACAGTCAATGGAATATTATACAGTGCTTTAAAAAGCTATCAAGCCATGAAAAGTCACACAGGAACCTGAAATGAATACTACTAAGTGAATGAAACCAACATGAAAAGGTATGAGACCAACTACACAGTATTGTGGAAAAAGCAAAAAGATTGACAGTTGCCAGGAAGGGAGGGCAGGACACAGGATTTTTAGAGCCTGTGAAAAGACACTGTATGATATGATAATAGTAAATGCACATCATTATACACATGTAACCCACAGAATGTACAACACCAAGAATGAACCCTAGTGCAAGCTATGGACTCTGGGTGACTATGATGTGTCACTGTAGGTTCATCAATTGAACTAATGTACCACTCTGACAATGGGCTATGCATGTATGGGGCCAAAAAGCATATGGGGACTCTGTGCTATTTGTTTAATTATGCTATGAACCTAAAAGTTCTCTAAAAAAAAAAAAAAAAGAAGTCTACTAAGAAAAGAAAAGGGAGGGAGCAGAGAGAGCAATACTTAATCTCTTACCTGGATTGTAATATCCTCCAAAATGACTCACATTCTTTTGCAACCAACTCACCAGTATAGGCCAAAAATCTTTTTAATATATAAATCCATTCCTTTCACATGCCCTGCTTAAAATCCTTTAGCATCTTCCTACTGAACTCAGAAGTGAGACCAGAGTCTTCACAGTGACCTCCGAGATACTAGCTGTGCCTCGTTGTCCCACCTCACAGTGAACTAGTTCCTCTAACCTTTACTTGTCTCTAGAATACACCCAGCTTTCTCCCCTACCTCAGGGCTGATGCATTTGCTATACTCTCTGGAAAGCTCAGCTTTGGCTCTCTCTCCAGTAGTTCTCCAGCCTATTTTTACTTCTTTCATGAGGTCTCAAGCTCATGTGACCAGCTCCATGAGGGCTTCCCTGACGACCACCTTCAAAGGGAGCTTCTTTGAGGCTTCTCAAATTTGAGAGGGTGCATAAAATCACCCACAGAACTTGCTACAACAGATTCCTGACACCGACCTACCCTCCTCCCCAGGATGATTATTGATCTAGGGTGGCACCTAGCAACTAGTGATTTTAATGAGCACCCAAGTGATCCTGATGCGGCCCACCTGTGGCCCTCACTGTTAGGAAGCACGGTACTTGAGCAACAGGTACTTATGATATCAACTTACTTGTTTTTGGTAAAAGTACCCTCCATGAGAAAGGAGAACTTGTCTGCATTATTCAGACTAGCACTACGTGCCTAGTCTGAAAGTACATATGGAAAGAACAATGCAGGTCTCTCTGGGATACATCTGGTATTTGTGGAGGAATCTCTTCAATTGAGAATTTTTCTCAAGCGGTTTCTCACCTAGCAACCTTATTTTTTTTGCTAATCCATATTCCTAATTTATCCCCCACCCCCAACGTGTTTCCCTCTAGATAAGGTTGTTTTCTATATCTGTGCACACAACTTTTATTTGTACAACATGATCTGGATTTTCACTTTCTGAGGGAATTTCTTGACGTGAGTCCCCCCTTTTTTACTTAAACCTGTATGTCCAAACTCTTCACACTACACACAAGACTCTTACCTCCCCCACCACGTATTTACAACCTTAGCCCTGGGGATGGACTCAAGGGGGAAACCACAGCCTCGCCAACTTAGGCCTTTTAGGTCCCTTCCTAATGACCTGATAACTAATGTGACTTTTAAGACTGAAATGAAGGTAGGCTCACCTGAGGCCAAGTGGTTTGGAGCATGGCTGATGTCCCCTGGCTCTGTGCACTCTTCCCGGTTTGGAAAAGCAAGAACCTTAAAAGCTAAGACAAGAAGAGCCATGAGCGTAATGGTCCCTTTTCTACATCACCAACAACCGCCCACAGTCTTCCATCTCATTTCCAGCATTGGCAGGAGTCTCTACCAGCCCTCCACTGGCTGATCGCTCCCACCTCCTCATGAATTGCTCTAGCTGGTATTCGGGACAATCCACCACCTGCCTCCTCTGCCCAAGAGCGCTCCTGGGACCATTCACACCGAGTGGACCGAGACACACATGACCAATTCGGCCCCTACAGTGCTGGGTCTGAACAAATTTAAAAACCTAAAAAAGTGCTTATGGGGACCACGTCACTGACTCCCAAAAGTGCCTATGGAGGAGACAAAGATAACTGGATTTGGACTGAGTGAAATATTCATGGTCACATTAGCTATCAGGTGACGGGAGACCCCAAGAGGCTCTCCACCCAAGCAAGCAGGAGACCCCAAACATCAGAAACTTCAGTACCGGCCACAGGGGGCTGTTAGGCCAACTTCTTTTAGACAAAAAAAGATCACGCCTCGGTGGGCAAGGGACTGGACCAGGACTCTAGAGGCCCGCAGCCACCTCGGCGGCTTCTGTGAGGCCGAGACGCCGGGGCATCCGGTCAGAGGGAGGCGAGTTCAGGGGCAGCGTGCTGACGAGGCGCTAAGGAAAACGAGGAAGCCGGCGCCTAACGGGACTGGCAAGAAGAGCTAGCCAGAATTTACCCTTTCCCTCATAACCCCTAGAAACGGTTCTCTCAAAGATCATGCAGAACCCAGCGCAGGTGTCCACCATCCCTCTAGGCCGCCCATCTCGGTGGTTCCGGCGGCGCGACCTCACGTAACCCGAAGGGGCTGGGCTTCGGACAGGCGCTTGCCCGTGACGTCATTGGTGGGCGCGGTAACACAGAACTAGGGGCTGGTCCCTCCGCCCTTGTGCTCCAGCCGCTCAGGGGACTAGAGGTTGGGTGTCGCGGCACCCCTTAATCTACTCATATCTCGGCCTCTGGGCCCAGGTATGTGCTGTGTGCTAAGTCGCTTCAGTAGTGTCCGACTCTGCAACCCTATGGCTCCTCTGTCCATGGAATTTCCCAGATAAGAATACTGGAGTAGCCATTTCCTCCTCCGGGGGATCGTCCAGACCCAAGAATCGAACCCGCGTCTCCTGCATTTGCAGGCGAATTCACCACTGGCCCACCTGGGAATCCGGTGCAAGCGGCTGGATGGTTCCAGTCCTGAGGATTTCCCAGGAGGTGTACACTACTTGTAGTTGCCATTCCAGATAACAGGGACGTTGCTCCAGATGTGCCCACGCGGCCTGGGCCCTGTGTCTACACCGCTGTGGGAGAATTGGAAATGGGAAGAGTAGTGCCCACTATTTCAGTGGCCAAATGTGTACGGGTTGAGAACTTCAGCCAGCTAGTTCCAGAAACCTGGCTGAACCACTCACTAACTGGGTTTGCCTATTTCATTGTCTGTTATATGGGTATGATGGGGGTACCCCCCACAAAGGGCTGCTGAAGTTTAATAATTAAATGAATTCACAGATTGGTACAGTGTTTACGGTGGTGTCTGGCACGAAATAAGTGCTTGTGAGTCTGTTCTGTTTTGTAACTGTGTTGTTTTTAGAGATACAAGTCCTGCTGGGACTCGAATCTGTAACACAGTTTAGGAAACAGCCATTAGCATTTATTCTTAGAGCCCCTTCCCACCATGTATCTGTATGTATGTTCCAGGCCCAACTTGGAGAAATTCAGCACCTCTGTCCAGAAAGGTTTTAATTACAAAGGCATCTTCAATTCGTGCAACTACATGACAGAGGGCCAGGATAGTAACTGAACTAGGAATGGCTTCTCTCCTGTGGCCGCAGGTACTGTGGTGTCCAGGGACTTCTCCTTTGCTGTTTCAGATGCCCTATGATGGAACCTTTAGCGCTCAGTTGCTCAGTCATGTCTGACTCTTTGCGACCCCATGTACTGTAGCCTGCCAGGCTCCTCTGTCCATGGGATTTTCTAGGCAAGAATACTGGAGTGGGTTGCTGTTTCCTCCTCCAGGGAATCTTCGCAACCCAGGGATCAAACCCATGTCTCTTATGTCTCCTGCATTGGCAGGCAGATTCTTTACTGTTGCCACCTAGGAAGCCCTATGATGGGGGCCTTTCACACACTGTATACGCAGATTCTCTTGCAATTAAGCATCTGCTTCACATTGCTCCAGCCCAGCTCCCTTTTGTAGTTACACATATAAATAGATACTGAAACCAAACAGAAACAGCTAGATGGCAACAGCAATCCAAAAGGAAAAACTAATAAATTTGTTGCAATCAATTCATATTCATTGTTGTGTTGCACTAGTCACTTAAACGGTCTTTGTATAATAACTAAGATTTATGAGACCTTAATATGTGCTAGAAACTATGCTAAGGCTTTATAAGCATCATTGCTTTTCATCTTCATTTCTTAGGTTAGTACTGTTACGTTCCCCGTTTTACAAGTGAGAATACTGAACCTAAAGAAGTTTAGATGTAATAAGAGGCCACAGAGCTAGGAAAGCTTATTAACCAACATCTGTACAGTTTCTCCTGGGAGCTGAAAAGCACTTTAAATACCATGGAAACATTACAGAGAATCCCTGCCTCAACAGCCCACTGCCTCTGCTGCACTACTCAGCCCTCCTGTGTTTCCCCAGCAATTGTCTGAACTGCCTGATGTCATGGTATTTGCAGTCCTCCTCCTGTTCCCCCTAGATTCATGCTCTACTCATCTACTATCCCAACAGCGTCTTCCAAAATCTTCTAAATTCTATGGCCCCCAAAGACAGGTGTGAATAAGTGGCACAGGAGACCTACCTGTTGGTAGACTTTGACTTTAGAAACTGATGTGGGTTTCTAGCCCCCAGAAAATTGTACTGACAGGTGCTTCCACTTCATGCAATTAAACGGATCTTCTGAAAATCATGTCCTCTCTGTAGACAAAGGTATCTCCCGCTGGGATAATCTCATCTCACCTCAAACCACGTTTCCTCAAGCACACCCCCACCTGGGTGGACACACATCCATGCCTGCCATAACTGCTTGTCAAAGGGGAAGCCAAGTCAGGCCAGAGTCTGGCACTGACTTCTCAGAGCGCTCATCTAAGAAAAGCTGTCAGGAAGCTAGCATTCCTGAAGCCCCACTGTGTGCCGTGTTCTTCACAATCATGACCTTAGCCTGCCAGCAACTCTCCAAGGTAGTTAGCTCTTACCCTCTTTGTACACATAAGGGAACTAAGGCTCAGGGCTTTCGGTGACTTGCCTCTGGTCATGCAGCTGGTAAGCAGTAGGAATTGGATTTGAACCCAGATATATTTGACTCAAAAACCTGTATGCTGTGGTAGATATATTTCCTCATCTTCCTCACATCAGTCTCTCCCCAGAGAAGAACTGTGGCTCCACTGGTGCCTGGCTATTTCCCTTTTCTCTCCCTTCTCTCCCCTTCTTCCCTTCACCCCTCCACCCCCCCTGCTGCTGCTGCTAAGTCGCTTCAGTCGTGTGCGACCCCACAGACGGCAGCCCACCAGGCTCTGCTGCCCCTGGGATTCTCCAGGCAAGAACACTGGAGTGGGTTCCACCTCCACTAGTGAGTTTTAATGTTGGAACGTGGGGATTGAGAGGTTCTAGATATGGGGAGTCAAGCCCATCATTCCCTCGTTCATCCCACTGTGGGTTTGGGAGGCCATGTGATTATTTATCAGATGACACCCGTGTTCTCTGCAGAGGCACAGATCGAAAAGAATTCATAAGAGGGTTTTCAGAGCGTGTGTTTGTGATGTGTTTGGTTGTATGCACAGCGTGCAGAATTTATGAGCATTTAGAAATCAGCGCCCATTGCAAAGCACCTTCAGTGCTTCTCCCAGATGCCAGTTCCCCGTGATGCCAAGGTGCCTCTGCCAAATCAGAGGACGTTTAGAACAAACACTCCATGGAATATCTGCAGAATAATGTGATAGGAAGAGGAGCAGCCCAGCCTCTGCCACTGAACGCAGAGTCTAGTGTGCCTGCTGTGCCCTCTCTTCCTCTCCTTTTCCGAGTCTGGCTACTGAGATCTTTCTCGTGTGCGCTCAGGGATCCTGGAGGATGAGTCAGGCCCATGTGTCAGTGGTGCCATTGGTACAAAACTCAGAATATCCAAGACACACAGAGCCTTCCAATTTTAAGACTTGAGTATAAATCCTCCTAGGTTCAGTGGGATTTCCCTGGTGGTCCAGTGGTTAAAACGCTGGGTTTCCAATGCACAGGTGGTGGGTTCAGTCCTTGAAAGGGAACTAAGATCCTACATGCCACACAGCCAAAAATAAGTAACCAAATTCTAGTAGGTTCAATGAGACAAAATGGCTCAATGTATTCTTATGGCTGCACCATCTCTTTTGTTGGGTTTGGCCTGAATGGAACCTGCCTTGGAACCCAGGACAGTTTCTGAAAACAAATAGTGCTTAGGGAAGGTCTAAATCTTTGAGGCGTGTAACTACAAAGAGCCTCTAAAGGTTTGTGGCAGGGTGAAAAGGCTTCTCTTACATCAGTCCTACTCTCTCACCACCCCATTCAACCCACCGGGAGAAACCCTGGGAATTACAGAACACTTATCTGGCACTGAGACCACACATTGTCAGTTAATTCCAGAAATCTCCAGAGTGCAACACGGAACGAGAAGGGATGGAATCCTAAGAACAGAGTTATAAGAGACAAGAAATGAAGGCAGCATTTTGTTTATGTAAGGAATAGTCATCTGTTTGTGTAAAACTGCAGGAAATGAATTCTCACCATGGTGAAGCATATTTGTTCTTAAACTGCCTTAGAAGGAAACAAGCAAAAATGCAGGCTGAAGCCCTTCCTTCGCTAACATTCTGTATTAGAGAAACAGAACGAACAGGGTGTGTGTGTACAGAGAGTCTAAGAAATTAGCTCATGCAGGGACTTCCCTAGCGGCCCAGTGTATAACCATGTGCCTGCCAATGCAGGGGACACAGGTTCAATCCCTGGTCTGGAAGATTTCACATGCTGCAGAGCAACTAAGCCTTTGCACCACAATTTCAGAAGTCCATCCTCAACCTGGAGCCCGTGCTTCACAACAAGAGAAACCACTGCAGTGAGAGCCCTCTCATAACAAAGAGTAGCCCCCATTAGCCACAACTAGCAACAAAGACGCAGTGCAGCCCAAAATAAATAAATATAAACTGCATCTTAAAAAAGTTTTAAAGAAATGAGCTCATGCATATGTGTGTGTGTGTGAAAGTTGCTCAGTCGTGTCTGATTCTTTGCAGCCCCATGGACTATACAGTCCGTGGAATTCTCCAGGCCAGAATACTGGAGTGGGTAGCTGTTCCCTTCTCCAGGGGTCTTCCCAACCCAGGGATTGAACCCAGGTGTCCCACATTGCAGGCGGATTCTTTACCAGCTGAGCTACTAGGGAAGCCAATGGAATATTACACAGCCACTGAAAGGAATGAAATAAGGTCATTTGTAGATATGTGGATGAACCTAGAGTCACTCATACAGAGTGAAGTAAGTCGGAAAGAGAAAAACAAATATTGCATATTATTGCTTTTATGTGGAATCTAAAAACATGGTACAGATTAACTTATTTTCAAGGCAGGGATAGAGATGCAGACGTAGAGAATAGACATTTGGACACGGGGCGGGAGTGAGGAGGGTGACTGAGATGAATTGAGAGATTAGGATTGACATATATATACACTACCATGTGTTAAATAAATAGCTAGTGGGAACTTGCTATTAACATAAAGCACAGGAAGCTCATCTCGGAGCTCTGTGATGACCTAAACGGGTGGGGTGGAATATGTGTATACGTATGGCTGATTCACGTCACTGTACAGCAGAAACTAACACAACGTTGTAAAGCAATTATATTCCAATAATAAAAAGAAAGAAAGAAATTGGTGCATGCAATTGTGGAGGCTTGGAAAGTCCAGAATCTGCAGGGCGGGCCCACAGCTGAAGAGCCAGGGAAGAGCTGCGGTCTGAGTCCAGACGTGGTCAGCTGATAGGAATCCCTCTCCCCAGGCGCTCCGCCTTCTTCTCATCAACTCAACATTGCTACTGCCGTCCTTCTGCCCTACCGCATGGTTCAGCAGATGAGACCATGTTCCCATCTCTGACAGAGCCAAGGGACCTGGTAGAAGCAAAAGTCCTTGCTGACAGCGAGCAGATGTCTGAGACTAGAGCGCTGGGGGTGGGTCGTCAGGGGATGAAGCACCCCAAGAACAACAGGACACATGGCTCTAAGGGGGACATAGCCCCCCAGAAACCTAGCAGTGAGGGCACCTGCGTGAGTGGCATCTGGACAAAGAGCACATCACCCAGTACATGCTGTGCTCTACATTTATGGGATCACACTCTGTGTGTGGCTGTATAACCATACAGTCAAAAATCATCTGGATCAGTTGACAGCTAACCAACCCTCAGACATGTGAGTGAGCCCAGCTAATGTCAGCACAGCCACCCAGCCAACCACCCCAGAGGCAGGGCAACAAATGCTCAGTGTGATAGAGGCCACCACAGTTCTGTGACTGTGATGCTCATGATGCCGCATTTTCTGGCAACAAACTGTTACACCTACTTTCCAAGTCAAGGGATGGGCTGACAGATAGAACACTGACAGGGAAAGGCAGGTCCTATAATCCAGTGAGAGGCAGAGTGGAGTTTGTATTAAACTAGGAACCACACGCCCATCTAACGTGAACAGCTGGACTCAGTCCCAGCCAGTCACCCCAGCTGGAAATGTTGATTTGGTGCAGCTACATTAACTTTTTAAGAAAGGAGATTAAGGTTTCTGTGAAATGTATTATTTTATATGTTACCAATACATTGTATTTTCCTCCAAAAGTTGGGCAATAATAACAGAAATGCAAATTATACTGATATTTCTTGCCTTTCCAAAAGATTAGCAAAATTAAAAAAGCTCAAAAGTACACTCTTGAAACTAACTTCCAAAGTTAATGAAACTTTGGAAGAACCAGTACCTTTACATATTGCTAGAAGGAATACAGGGGTTTCCCAGATGACTCAGTGGGTAAGCAATCTGCCTGCAATGCAGGAGACACCAGTTTGATTCCTGGGTCAGGAAAATCCCCTGGAGGAGGGCATGGCAACCCATGCCAGTGTTTTTGCCTGGAGAATCCCAGAGACAGAGGAGCCTGGTAGACTACAGTCCCTAGGGTGGCAAAGAGTCAGAGACAAAGTGACCGAACACACAGGCTTGCACACAGAAGGAATGCAAATGGAATAACCTGTACGGAAGAGAATTTGAAGATATTTAGCAAAATTATATATTCTTTTACCCTTTGATTCAGTAATCATACTTCTTGTAATCTATTTCAAATATATACTGGCAAATATAAAAGAGATATATGGAGCTTCCCTGGTGGCTCAAAGGTAAAGAATCCGCCTGCCAATGCAGGGGACATGGGTTTGATCCCTGGTCCAGGAGGATCCCACATCCCAAGGAACATCTAAGCCTGTGCACCACAGCTACTGACCCAGTGCTCTAGAGCCGTGAGCTGCAATTACTGAAGCCCACGGTCCCTAGAGCCCGTGCTCTGCAACAAGAGAAACCACTGCAATGAGAAGTCTGGACACCATAACTAAAGAGTAGCGCCTGCTCACTGCAACTAGAGAAAGCCCACGCACAGCAACAAAGAGCCAGCGCAGCCGTAAATAAATCTTAAAAAATCACACTGCAGTCATAGATAAATCTTTCTTTAAAAAGAGAGAGGTGTACAAGGACACTCTATAAAAGCTAAGCCATAAAACAACTAAAATGCCACAGTCTGGGACTGGCTGAATAAATTATGCACATCCTTATGACAGAGTAGTATATAACTATATTGTAATAATGAGTATCTCCATCTACTATGGAGTAATTTCCAAGATACATTGTTAAAGTGATTTTAAGTGCATAAAAATGTGTATACTACTATTTCTATAATAAAGGATATAAATATATACAGATTTAATTCTCTTTTTCCATGGACAAATAAACCACAAAAAGGTTTTAAGGGTTCTCTATAGGATAAAGAAAGGTATAGAGCGTATGAGACAAGGATAGATACAAACTAGACTTGCATATATTTTGGTTTCTATGTATGTCTTTGATACTGTGTGATTCAATTTTAAAATATTAATCCCAAAATATAAAAAAATAAATGAACCTAACTGTGTATCCATTTTGGTAGCAAAACTACACAAAGAGAAGCTATAAGAATTTGTGTTCCCCTAGTGGGATGCATCCTAAGTACAAAAAGGACTGTAGATGGTACCGATGAACCTATCTGCAGGCCAGCAGTGGAGACACAGACGGAGAACAGAATTGTGGACACAGTGGGGGAGGAGGGACGGACTGAGAGAGCAGCATGGAAACATATACATAACCGTATGTAAAACAGAGCCAGGGGGAATTTGTTGTATGACACAGAGAGCTCACATCAGGTGCTCTGTGACAACCTAGAAGGATGGGATGGGTGGGAGGCGGGAGGAAGGTTCAAGAGAGAGGGGACATATGTATGCCTGTGGCTGATCATGTTGATGTGTGGCAGAGACCAATACAATATTGTAAAGCAGCTATCCGCCAACTTTAAAAAACAGCAACAGAGTAACTTTTCAGTAATGATATTACTGTGGTTCTGCTATTTTAGACTTGTCATTTGGGTAATGCAATGTCAGATAAAACTACTGAAAAATTACATGATATTTTATCATTCATGTTGTTTTTGAGAACGAAGATTCTGGCTGTGGGAAGAAGGAAATACAAGTATTAGAAGAACTGAGTAAAAATCATATAATCCAGAACCTTAAAAGGAAGCATAGGTTCAAATTTATGATGTTATTTCATGATTGATTAGATAGCTAGCTAGATAGGTAGACAGATACATAGACAGACAGGTACTTCCTGTTCCCCAGTTCTGTCCACTGGAAACTGACAGTGCTGATCGCATGAGCACCCGTAGCAGGCTCTCTATGGGCCATTTCTCATGAAAAGGAACCAGTGCTGCCTGAACAAATAGAACTCCCAGTGGCCAAAGATGGGACAGTCTGAGCATGGGTAATAATAATAGTAAAGATAAGTAATAAAATGAATCATGATAATCTTTGCAAATGAATTCAAACATGTCAGCTATGATTAAATCCATGGATTCATAAAGATGCTTTAATAAGACAGTTGGGAAAACGTGAATTGTGATGGCTACTCCATAATGTTAAGGAATCTAGGAGCAAAAATGGTAATTGAAGCTACGTTTTTAAAATAATTCTTATATTTAAAAGATGCATACAGCCAATTCTTAATATTCACAGGTTCTATATTTGTGGATTTCTATACTCAGAAAATTCATTAGTAACCCCAAAATCAATACCCTGGGTGTTTTTGTGGTCATTCACAGACGTGTGAAGACTGGCAAAAGCCTTGAGTCACCCACTCTGCATATTCCTAGATGAGGTTGATCAAGGGGACTCTGCCTTCATTCATCCTTTAGGCTATACACAAATGCCTTTTCTGTAGTTTTATTTAATGTCACTCTGTTCACACTTTTGTGCCACTTTTTGTTAGTAATTTCACCACTTAGGATGGCTCATTGCATTTATGTCCTGAAATGCAATCCAGTGTTCCTAAAAGCAAGAAGGCTGTGATGCGCCTTATGGAGAAAATACATCTGTTAGATAAACTTAATTCAGGCATGAGTTATGATACTGTTGGCCATGAGTTCAGTATTAATGAATCAATGATGTATATGAAATAACTTGTCTCTAAAATAAAACACACATAAAATAAGGTCATGTTTTTATTAGCTGATGAAACTATGGCCAGAGTCTCACAGAAACCTACTCCTGTATTTCCCCTGAGAGAAGGGTTCTTCTATATTTACTAATTCAGTGTTCACAGTGACTTTATGGAACTTAACTACCACAGATCACTTCATGGCAAACAGATGGGGGAAAAATGCAAACAGTGACAGACTTTATTTTCTTGGGCTCCAGAATCATTGTGGATAGTGACTGCAGCCATGAAATTAAAAGACATTTGCTCCTTGGAAGAAAAACTATGACAAACCTAGACAGGGTATTAAAAAGCAGAGACATCACTTTGCCAACAAAGGTCCATACAGTCAAAGCTATGGCTTTTCCAGTAGTCATGTATGGATGTGAGAGCTGGACTATATAGAAAGCTGAGCACCAAAGAATTGATGTATTTGAACTGTGGTGTTGGATAAAACTCTTGAGAGTCCCTTGGACAGCAAGGAGATCCAACCAGTCCATCCTAAAGGAAATCAGTCCTGAACAGTCATTGGAAGGACTGATGCTGAAGCTGAAACTCCAATACTTTGACCACCTGATGGGAAGAACTGACTCATTTGAAAAGACCCTGATGCTGGGAAAGATTGAAGGCGGGAGAAGGGGACGACAGAGGATGAGATGGTTGGATGGCATCACCGACTCAATGGACATGAGTTTGAGTAGACTCCAGGAGTTGGTGATGGACAGGGAGGCCTGATGTGCTGCAGTCCATGGGGTCACAAAGAGTCAGACACGACTGAGCAACTGAACTAAACTGATACTCTCCCAATAAGATGGACCAATGAGCATATTTAACCTGAGCTATGGACCTCCAGTTGTCTATATACCAGCAGTGGCCTTGCCAGACAGAGCCATCCATGGGCTCTTTGCTGAGAGCCAGGCCTTAACCTTCAAATATGTGGCCTCATTTACCCATGTGAAGTACCTCCAAGAGGAAATACAAGTTTATCTCAATTCTTCACCCACTAAACTTTGCCCAAGAAATTAAAAGGAACTACTAATGATACAAAGAGGTTTCCCAGGAGGCTTGGTGATAAAGAACCCACCTGCACCACAGGAGACTCAGGAGACTCGGGTTCGATCTCTGGATTGGGAAGACTCCCGGAGGAGCAAATGGCAACTCACTCCTATTCTTGCCTGGAGAATTCCATGGATAGAGGAGCCTGGTGGGCTACAGTCCATGGGGTTGCAAAGAGTTGAACACAACTCAGCACAGCACAGCAGTGATATAATTATCTTATCATTATAAAAATCATTTTAAATAGGCATTTGCTATTAATATACCACTTGGGGGCCCTCCTGCATTGAATGGTATTGAGGACTGTCTCTAAAAAACAGCCTTTTCAATTCGGGTCGGCTGGTGTTCCCTGAAGGTCTCTGCCAGCTTGTTTCTCAATGTCTCCATAACGTACCTGGGTTTCAAAGTAGGTAGAAAGTCAAACGAGGAGGACATTAACTAGACGGGGAGAAGATGCAGTGTAGGCTTTGTGCTTTTCTGGTTGGGACGGAAACCCAGAAGCAAGACAGTTGTGCTGTCTTCCACAGCACAGCTCCTCCTGATAAGGAGCACCACAGAGAAGGTGCTGTGAATGGGGCTCACAAGATGACTCAGGAGCTCTGAACACCACATCCAGAAATGACAGTGCCTAAAGGCCACTTGCTATGTAAAGTGGACTCCTTGAAACCCCTGAGAAGCCCTCCCTAGTGTGTCATCAGCTAGAACCAAAGCACACTGCCATGCCCTGGCTGGTAAAAAGAGGGGTGTAAGCCCAGCATGATCAGCTTGGACCAAGCAGCATTTCCCCTTTGGGGATGCCCCTGCTACACATGGCCAGTGGAAGGAGGGAAATGCTGAACAAAATCCAGAAGAGGAACAAATGGATTGGCTGTTTCGTGGGCAAACGACAGCAGCTGCCACGTACGTTTACATTGCTCTTCACAGGGTTGTTTTTAGAATCTGTTGAGTTCTGATGGTGATCATTGAGGATGTAATTTTTACATCTCACTATACTCCATTGTTTTCCCAATATATCACAAATTTTGACTATAAAAATGCAGTGTTTACTTATCATGACTAAATATCATTACCTGATAAGTCATGGTGTGTTTTATGATTATCTTTTCTTTCTTTCTTAAATTTTTGGCTTTTCCTGTACTTCATAGTTGCCTGGATTTTTTTTGTTTTGAAATTTGCTTTGTTTTGTATTGCCCCTTATTTTTTTTTTCCCAAATTCTCCTACAGATTTGTGAAACAATAATTTTATGAACACTCAAACACTTCCCAGTAATCTATCAGTCCCCATTTGTTTTTTTTGTTTTTGTTTTTTTTTCAGATCTATCTCCCGGCATGCTTCATCCTTCTGTTCCAGTCTGGACTGATTACTGTTGCCTTCTTGGGGCTTCCTTTTCTCCTTCTCCTGTGCTGGATTTCCAATTTCCTAGATCATCTGTAGTTTTTTTCTACATTGCTTCCTTATTTTTCTGAAGCACATCTTGTAACATGATGGTTAAACTATTTGGTCCTTGGATGTCTGAAAACACGTTTATATTACTTTCTTTATATTTCTAACTTATAGAATAGTTCTAAGAATAAGAATAGTTACATGAAACTTGTGTTACCTTTTATGCACATTGACCTGTTACTAGCATTTTGTTCCATATTCTTTAATATCTGCTTTTTCTTTTTCTGTCTCTCCTCTTTCTCTCTCATGGATGGATGGAGGGAGGGAGGGAGGGAGGGGTAGATGGATGGAGAGAGATGATCATTTTCTCTGAAATATTTAAGAGTAATGTTCATACAGTGTGAAGATTCCTTAAAAAACTGGAAATAGAACTGCCATATGACCCAGAAATACCACTGCTGGGCATACACACCGAGGAAACCAGAATTGAAAGAGACACGTGTACCCCAATGTTCACTGCAGCACTGTTTACAATAGCTGGGACATGGAAGCAACCTAGATGTCCATGAGCAGACAAATGGATAAGAAAGCTGTGGTACATATACACAATGGAATATTACTCAGCTATTAAAAAGAACACATTTGAATCAGTAGTCCTCATGAGGTGGATGAAACTGGAGCCTATTATACAGAGTGAAGTAATTCAGAAAGAAAAAGACCAATTACAGTATATTAATGCATATATATGGAATTTAGAAAGATGGTAACAATGACCCTATAGAGACAGCAAAAGAGACACAGATATAAATAACAAACTTTCGGACTCTGGGAGAAGGCGAGGGTGGGATGATTTGAGAGAATAACATTGAAACATGTATATTACCACATGTGAAATAGATGAAGGTGAGGGTGGGATGATTTGAGAAAATAACATTGAAACATGTATACTACCACATGTGAAATAGATCACCAGCCCAAGTTTGATGCAAGAAACTGGGCACTCAAAGCCGGTGCACTGGGGCAACCCAGAGGGATGGGATGGGGAGGGAGGAGGGAGGGGGGTTCAGGATGGGGGACACATGTACACCCATGGCTGATTCATGTCAATGTATGGCAAAAACCACTACAATGTTGTAAAGTAATTAGCCTCTAATTAAATAATTTTAAAAAGTAATATTCATACATCATGGCCCTTTATCCATAAATATTTCAGTGTGTATATTTCCTTAGAATATTCTTACATAATAACAATACTGTTAACCTTTAGTAAATTTAATATTGATCCAGTTTGGATCTATTGTCTATATTTTAATGTTGCAATAATGTCCTTTATAGCAGTTTATTTTTCCTTCAATAGACCATCCACTCAGGTATTGCATTTAGCATCATATCTCTTTAGTCACACTTAATCTGGAATACCTGCTCAGCCTTTGTCTTTTATGACACATTTTAAAAGAACACAGAATCACCTTTTTGAATAGAAATACACCATACTGGGTTTGCCTGGTTATTCCCCATGATTAGATTTGGGATAATCATCCCTTACGAGAATACTCACAAGTGATGTGCTTTTCTCAGGGCATCACATATGAAGGATACAATCTCCAAATTCCCCTCTTTGGTGGTGTTAATTTTGATAATACAGTCAAGGTGCTGTGCAATTTGTAGATACTTTGTGATTTCTCTTGCAACTAATAAGCTTCCATGGGGAAACATTGAAGATTAAACAAATATTCTGATCCTCATTAAATTTCCCTCTAGACTGAGCATCCATTGATTCTTACCTGAACCAATCTTTATTATAATGGTCAGAAAGTGATTTACAGCTTCAGTACTCTCAGTACATTTATAGTTAGCACTTTTTCTACTTGCATTAATTTACTTTTGATGGATAGTTTGGCTAGGGATGGAATTCTAGGTTGAAAATAATTTTCTTCAGAATTTTTAAGGCACTGTCCACTCTCTTGGAGCATCCCATGATGCTACTGAGAAGTCTCGCGCCATTTCGATTCCACTTCCTCGATGTATGTGATCTATTCCCCACTCCCACACACCCGCAGAAGCTCTTAATTAGGTTCTTTTACTCCTTGGTGTTCTGACAGTGCATAATGATGTGCCTGGAATTAGAATATTGTTGTCCTTTTTTCCTGGAGGCCTAACCCCCACAGTATTTAATCGTCCTACTCAATTCAAACGGGCTGTTGCCTAGGACAGGCGTACAACTCTCTTCCCATCCCTTCACTACTCTGTGAATATTGGATCCTCCATTTCCTGAGCTCTAAATATTTCTCTTTTTGGTTTACTCCCTTACTTTCCTGAATCCTCTAGTAACATACCTCAAGCACAATGGTAATGAGGGAACATGTTGCTGAGTAACCGGGGAGAGACTAAATAACCCACAGAGACAGAGAACCTGTGCACGAGGCTGCCCACGGCATGACTGTCTCCAGCGTCCCTCGGACAGCAGCACCAATGCTGGCTTTCTCAACGTGAAAAGCAGGGCCATTTATGATTTATAGAGCAGCTCTGGGAAAATAATAAGAGCGAAACAGAAGAACAGAAGGTATAATAGGGTCAGGTCCCCCTGGCCCACTGGCATTGCAGTGAGCCCTCCCCTTCCCTGTGCAACAGAAGCCCAAATTCTGGCTGAAGGAAGAGGGTTCTTTGCGACAAGGCATTAGTCTATCACTCCTGGCCTGCCGGCTTTCCAGTTAAAGTCATTATTCCTTGCCCCAACGACTCACCTTTCAATTTATCGGCCTGTTGTACAGTGAGCAGGACAAGCTTGGGCTGGGTATCAAAGAGGCCTTTAGTTTAACAGAAATATTCCACTCCTTTGAAATGGAATGAGGTAAAAAATAATAAATCATAATTGTGTCAATCACATATGTACTAGATGTTCATCTAAGTATTTAGAGAGATTCAAAATGGAAATATCCTAAACATTCAATAATAAGATATTAGTTCCAGGAAGAAGAGAAATCCATGCAGTGCAATATCACGTGATACTACAGATGATTTGTTTACTAGGACACATACATTGTGTTCTGCTAACTGAAAAGAACTCTGTGACAGAGTATGCATAACTATAATTCATGCATGCATGCACATTCACTGTGTGTGTGTGTGTATATTCACCAAAGCATTACAAGTGGTGAAATTCAGGCCTAGGTGTTTTTCCAGACAAGATTTTTGCTCCAAAGCATGTATTTCTAATTAGGAAAAAAAAAAAAAGAAATTTAAAAGCCACTTTATATGGTCAAGAGCTTAAAAGTGGAGATAATGTAGGCACCTCTTCTTAACTGCTCATAAAATCATTAGGCATCTGGACTTGCCTGCTGGTCCAGTGGTTAAGAGTCTGTCTTGCACTGCTTCACAGGTTCAGTCCCTGGTTGGGGAACTGTGATCCCACATGTCTCAGACTAACTAAGCCCTCCAGCTGCAAGTAGAGATTCTGTGCACCACAGTGAAAGATCCCACTTGAAGCAATGAAGATTGGTATAGCATGCCTCGACTAAGACTCAATGCAGTCAAATAAATAAATATTAAAAAAATAATAATTAGGCATCTTGTTTATGGAAAATTAGACAGCTGAAAAGGTACAAGAAAACTGCCCTGTTCCCAGAACAGTGGCTATGAAGAAAACCTTCTTAGGAACAGACACAATTGGCTTCATATTTTTGCTGCCTATACCTTTGAGACTCATTATTTGCACTTTTATTGACAGAATCTAATGAACTTCACTCGTTTCTTAGATAACCAATTTGCCAACAGTCACTGAAGAACAAATTATAACTAAACTGCTAAGATTGCTGGCAAAACAAGGGCAAGAAGAAAATTCATCTATCCCATGTATTTATTTGATACACTGAGAACTGCTATACCTGAGACTGCTTTTCTTACAGAGTAAAGATTACAGCTGAAAGTGGGCATTGATACATTTCAGTTCTGTCTCTAGTCACTGTCCTGAAGCAAGGCCATTTACAATTTCTGGAGTTTTTTAAAATACAAACCTGATATAGAAAAATCTAACTTTCAGTGCATTGTGCTTAAATGTTAAATGGTAAACAGCACCAGTAAAGTAGATATTTTTCTCATTATTAAAATCCAAGGGGAATTCCCTGGTGGTCTGGTAGTTAGGACTCTCCACTTCCACTGCTAGGGGCCAGGGTTCGGTCCCAGGTTGGGAAACTGAATCCCATAAGCCACAGGTCATGACTAAAACAATTCAAGGTGTCCTTCAGAAGGTGGTAATGGGGTAAATTGAAAATTGTGGCCAACTGAAATTTCCTGTAACAGTCCTGGTAGCTCAGACAGTAAAGAGTCTGCCTGCAATGCAGGAGACCTGGGTTCAATCCCTGGGTCAGGTAGATCCCCTGGGGAAGGAAATGGAAACCCACTCCAGTATTCTTGCCTGGAAAATCTCATGGACGGAGGAGTCTGGCAGGTTACACCCTGCGGGATCACAAAGAGTCCGACAGGACTGAGCAACTAACACACATTGTAACTAGTGAGGCGAAATATTTTGGTAGAAATAACAATCATTACTGATTCATTTATGAGAAATAGATGAGCCAGCCCTACAACTGGGCTTCTTGTAATAGAAGTTTCAAAATATTTTCTTTAAGCAAGATATTCTTTTATATATTAGCTAGCTTTTAAGATAATATGACTTGGGGCCTTCCTTGGTGGCACAATGGTTAAGCATCTACCTGCTAATGAAGAGGACACAGGTTTGATCCCTGCATCCGGTCCCATCACTTCATGGGAAATAGATGGGGAAACAGTGGAAACAGTGTCAGACTTTATTTTTTGGGGGCTCCAAAATCACTGCAGATGGTGACTGCAGCCATGAAATTAAAAGACGCTTACTCCTTGGAAGGAAAGTTATGACCAACCTAGATAGCATATTCAAAAGCAGAGACACTACTTTGCCAACAAAGGTCCGTCTAGTCAATGCTATGGTTTTTCCTGTGGTCATGTATGGATGTGAGAGTTGGACTGTGAAGAAAGCTGAGCGCCGAAGAATTGATGCTTTTGAACTGTGGTGTTGGAGAAGGCTCTTGAGAGTCCCTTGGACTGCCAGGAGATCCAACCAATCCATTCTGAAGGAGATCAGCCCTGGGATTTCTTTGGAAGGAATGATGCTGAAGCTGAAACTCCAGTACTTTGGCCACCTCATGTGAAGAGCTGACTCACTGGAAAAGACTCTGATGCTGGGAGGGATTGGGGGCAGGAGGAGAAGGGGACGACAGAGGATGAGATGGCTGGATGGCATCACTGACTCGATGGACTTGAGTCTGAGTGAACTCCGGGAGTTTGTGATGGACAGGGAGGCCTGGAATGCTATGATTCATGGGGTCACAAAGAGTCGGACACGATTGAGCGACTGAACTGAACTGAACTGGGAAGATCACAGATGCCGCATGGCAACCAAGCCCATACGTCACAGTTACAGAGCCAGCGCTCTAGAGCCTGCGAGATGGAGCTACTGAAGTCTGAGAGCCTATAGCCCCTGCTCCACCCCAGTGAGGCCGCTGCAATGAGAAGCCTGTGTGCCGCAACAAGAGTAGCCTCCACTCGCTGCAACTAGAGAAAAGCCAGAGTACAGTAATGGAGACCTAGCACAGCTATAAACAAATCTTAAAAAAGTTAATAAGACAATATGATTTTTACCTTAAAGCAAATCATATAACTTCTTTCTGAACAGCCATAAAATAAGCTTTTTGTACTGATCTACTTATAGAAGTGTAAAAAGACCACATTTTGTAAAGCACTTTGAGAATCTTTAATTCAAGATATTTTAGAAACAAAACATCTACTATTGCTTTCAGAAAACAAATAGGGCAAAGGTGGGGAGTGCTGGACCACTGAGGGGCAGCATTTGGGACTGGGTTCCTGGAATGTGGGACAGAACGAAAGAAGTAGTAAGAGGAGAAGAGAGGAGGAAGAAGAGGAGAGGAAGTATGTTTCCTCAGCCTGTGCCACTGATGCTGATCACTCTATACTTTCTCTATAATTCTGTACTTTGTATAAATGTGTGTAACTGTGTATAAAATGTGTCTATTTCTAAACACTCTATTGCTCTTTTAACTCACATAAATCATATTACAGTGTATGTTAAGTTTAGGTCAGCTTTGTTTTTGCTTTTGTTGTTTTTCATTATCAATATATTTAATATCTGGTAGCACAAAATCAGCCAACTTCTTCAAAAATCTCTTAGCTATTCTTTGTCCTTTGCTCTTCTGTATAAATTCTAGAATCGATTTGTGAGGTTCCACACGTACACACATGCACGCACACACAGACAACTTCCCTTGTAAATTTTGATTGGAATTACTTTTAACATAAAAATTCACTTGGCAAAAACTGAAATCTGGATATTGACCTTCCCTACCCATGAATATAGTGTATTCTTCAGAGATTTTGGTCATTTTCTATGCCTGAAATGAATATTTGATATTTTATAAAAGCTGCCCCAAATGTTTTGAAAATCCTTTCCCTTTTTTTTTTAGGACTGCTCCACCTTATAAATCTCACTTATGAGGCAGAATTCAAAACTATTTCCCAGAAGCCCTTGCTCCTTAGATGTACACATACAACCAATTTCCATTGAGCAGGTACAACTTGGAAGATGGAAATAAAGGTCATGAGACCCTATAGTCAGGATCCTTAAACGGATGTGGATGCACCTGGTTTTTCTCAGCGCATGTAGCAAGCCTCCTGGAGGTCTAGCCCCTCTCTTCGGTGTGGTGAGGGTGCCAGTCCAGCAGCAGGCACCAGCAGCTGCTGGGTTTCCACTGGAGCCTCTTGGTGCTGTCCTTGGTCCCTTTTCTGAGCATGCCTATGTGACAGCCCAGCTTGGTTCCTTTTTGGGAATTCTGTAAGCTACCTAGTGGTTTGTAGCAAATCCCTTTCTGCTTAAACATGTTAAAATAGATTCTGGGGAATTCACTGATGGTCCTGTGGACAGGACTTTGCACTTTCACTGCTGTGGGCCCAGGTTCAATTCCTGGTTGGGGAACTAAGATCCTATAAACCACACAATATGACCAAAAAAAAAAAAAAAAATGTCTGCAACCGCACACTGACCGGGAATTAGGAAGTAGAAGCGGGCTGCTGAACGTGACAGAGCTGCCTTAGGACATGAGATGAGAAGTGGGTGGGAGAAGGTCAGATGTTAGAAATTGAAAAGGAGAAGAAATGAGGAAGGGTCCCACCTGTGTCTCCTCACTCTGGCACCAGGGCTGAAGGCACAGCCACTCCCTGGAGCTCAGTTATCCCAGCAGAGAGCACAATCTATCAGCTGAGGCTGGTGACGACCGGGCAGGAGGGTCTGGAAGGTTTGTGAGAGGAGGTACAGAGCAGCAGACCAGGAAAATGAAGGGAAGCCTGGAGATACGGTATGATGTAGGAGGCATTAAGGGCCTACTTGAAGTTACTTATCATGAACCTCAAGCAGGATAATTCCACATGACAATGTGCTTTTCCCTGACTACTTTCGGTAGAATGGACGCAGGCACAAAGAAGGCAAAGAACTGCATTTAGTCAGAGATGGGGTCCTGCCAACTGTGTCTATACCAAAGCCAGAAAAGGGCAAGGCCATTAAAGGAGAATGTAGAGGAACTGTTCTAATAACTGACCATGGACTTTAAGCAGGATAAAGAAAGAACAGGCATGAAGAAAGTGAAGAGCAGTGAAAGAGGGGAACAGTGGGAGCTGAAGGACTGTTAGCATCAGGATTCTAAAAGGAAGAAATTAGAAAGACAGGTCAAGATATTTAAAGTGCTGAGGTTACAGAGGGGTGAAGTTTTATATCATGAAGAGGTCTAGGATATGATCAAGGAGTGGTTCAGGAAAAATGAAAGGGTAAGAAAGAAAATGAGAGGTGAGCTGTTGGAAGGCTCATCCACTGAAAACACCAAGAATTAAGATTAATGTTGAGCAGAGTGACAGCAGGTGATGAGCTAACATCTTCAAGGAACAAAGGGCATGTGACCCAGAGGTTCCAGCCTGATGACAGGATTCAAAGGTGGAGGTTTTGGGGCAAAGTGAGAGGTGAAGAGTGGCCTGAAACTTTCACAGAGAAAGAGGACCCAGAATATGTGATGTGAGGGATGGTGCTGGGGAAGCAGCATCCTCAAGAGATGAGCAGGTTTTGGTTACAAGGGGAAGGACTTAATATTTATTGTTGTTCCCCGACACCAAAAATTCCTGCTACACTGCTCCCAGGGAGGGGTGGGGAAGTGACATGGAATCTCAGTGTTTCTTAAAGACTTTTAGTTGATTTTCCTGTTCTTCACCCCACCAGCATCACCTACACTTCCAGAAAAGAGAAAGTGTTAGTCGCAAAGTCATGTCCAGTTCTTTGCAGCCCCATGAACTGTACAGTCCTCCAGGCTTCTCTGTCCATAGGATGTCCAGGCAAGAACACTGGAGTCGGTAGCCATTGCCTTCTCCAGGGGATCTTCCCCACCCTGGGATCCAACCCAGGTCTCCTGTGTTGCCAGCAGACTTTCAGAAGTTACCCAAATCTTTAACCTTTTCTGCCACATGGAGGCACTGCTCAGCTTCCCGCAACATGGTTTAGGATTTACTTTTCTTAGCTGTACTTAGTCATAACTCCTTCACCTAATTTCGAGTTTCCAAAATGTTATAATTAGCTTATTTTCACTGTCCTTCTGAGTTTATGCTTTTTAATTTTTAATCTCTTTCTCAATGGGGTTTCAGGAGGGTGTGAATGCTATGTTCAATGGCCATCTTAACAAAGTCTGTTGTATCTTATTTCTGCTAAGTTTACTGGGGGAAAAGGTCTATATTTGGTTTTAGTTTTGGGGTAATTATTTTGGTTCCCACGACTACCACCATCCCCAACTCTGAACTGCAAGCCTTCAAACTTCCCAGGTGGATCAGTGGTAAAGAATCTGCCTGCAATGCAGGAGACCTGGGTTCGATCCCTGGGTCAGGAAGGTCCCCTGGACAAGGAAATGGCAACCCACTCCAGTATTCTTGGTGGAAAATCCCATGGACAAAGGAGCCTGGCGGGCTACAGTTCACGGGGCTGCAAAGAGTCAGAACACGACTGAGTGACTTTTCACACAAAGAATGCATCCAAGACTGTAAAGCTTATTCCAAGCCCCACCTTCTGCCACATGCCATAGACCATGCTACATCTCATCCTTCTGCTGTTCGGTCCCACTCATCTGCAGCATCCACTCTGTGTTCTCTTTAACCCAAGAGCTATTTTTAAAGTGTATTAACTTTATATAAGAAAAAATATTTTCTCACTCTTTCAGTGAACATGCAAGTAAGCCACAAAAACAGCAAAAAGTAGCCACTGTCCACCTCAGGAACTTCCTGGCAGGTGAGAACTCAAGGACTCTCCACAGGCCACATCAGATCTCTTTCCCCTTCCCTCTTCTTCCTTATGGACCAATTCCACTTGCTTTTCTCTCTCCTTCTAAAGTGACACCACCCAAACTATTTTTAGAGGTCTCTTTCCTGAAGACCACTGAGTTAACAGGGCAAGCCCTTTATCAATGTACAGCCCCAGACATCTTCTGCTCAAGGCAGCTCTCTCAAAGCATGGTCCACACTAAAGGTCTGGGCATCACCATGGATATCCACAGACACTTTGCTGTAGAACAGAAACTAACACAACATTGTAAATCAACTATACTCTCATAAAACATGTTTTAAAAATCAGAATCTCTGAGAGTTAGGCCAGAAAATTACTCTTTCTATACCAGGTTATTGAGACACATGGTAAAGTTTAAGAAGCACTAATGACAATGGAGAAACATGTAGATAGAAAAACAACTTTAAAAAATGTATGGCCCCTTCCATAAACATTTAAGGATTTACTTTAAATCTGTGGTAATACTTTACCAGCTTCCACGGTAGCTCAGCTGGGAAAGAATCCGCTTGCAATGCAGGAGACCCCAGTTCCAATTCCTGGATTGGGAAGATCCCCTGCAGAAGGGAAAGGCTACCTACTCCAGTGTTCTTGGGCTCCCCGGTTGCTCAGATGGTAAAGAATCCGCCTGCAATGCAGGAGATTTAGGTTTGATCCCTGAGTTGGGAAGATCCCCTGGAGGAGGACATGGCAACCCATTCCAGTATTCTTGCCTGGAGAATCCCCATGGACAGAGGAGCCTGGCGGGTACAGAGTTGGACACCACTGAGTGACTAAGCACAGCACAACAGTGCTAGTAAGGCATATGTTGGAGATATTGTGGGTTTGGTTCCAGAGGACCATGATATAGCAAATACAGCAAGAAAGCAAGTCACGTGAATTTTTTGGTTTCCCAGTGCATATAAAAGTTGTTTACGCTACAATCTGTGAAGTGTGTAATAGTATTATGTCAAAAAAAAAAGAGGAACAGCATTAATTAAAAATTACTTTATTGCTAAAATATCTTAGCCATTTTCCAATAATGCAGTGTTGTCACAACCTTCAATTTGTAAAAAACACAGTATATGCAAAACAGATATAATGAAGTGCAATAAAATAAGGTGTGCCTGTAATGCATAACTCAGTTCTTTTCCCAGGAATTACTTCACATAGTCTTTTGCATAGTTATAAAAGACCTCATCTAAAGTCAAAAGCAAGAACGATCCAAAGTTCTACTTCACTAACCTGTCACAACCTCTTGAGAGTCCCTTGACCTGCAAGGAGATCAAACCAGTCAATCTAAAGGATATCAACCCTGAGTATTCATTGGAGGGACTGATGCTAAAGCTGAAGCTCCAATAATTTAGCTATCTGACACCAAGTTAACTCACTGAAAAGACCCTGATGCTAGGAAAGACTGAAGGCAGAAGAAGGTGGAGGATTAGATGGTTAAATAGCCTCACCGATCAATGGATAAGAATTTGAGCTAACTCCAGGAGACAGTGGAGGACAGAGGAGCCTGGTGGACTGCAGGTTTGACCCCAGGTCTGGGAAGATCTCACACAATGTGGGGCAACTAAGGCTACGTGCCACAACTACTGAGCCCACACACTTAGAGCCCGTGCTCCACAACAAGAGAAGCCACTGCAACGAGAAGCCCGCACACCACGAGTAGAGAAAGCCCAGGGCAGCAGTGAAGACCCAGTGCCAACAAAAATAAATAAGTAAAAATTATTTTAAAAACATTACACAGGCATATTCAGATTTCCCCCAAATCTTCTGCTCCTATTTCTTTAGTAGTTTGCCAAACTCATAATTTATGCTATCTGGAGAAAAGGAAATGCAGAAACCAATGCTTGCAAACAGCAAACCAGAACGCCCACCAAGAAAAATGTACCCAATGGGTGGAGCAAAGATGAATGCTTTGGTGTGTGTGCGCTTAGGAAACCAAAGGTAAAAGGAAACTACATATCAAGAGCAAAACTAAAGATTAAAAAATAAAAAACCTTTCATGTTTCAAGACATGATTCCTATCAATCATATAAATAATTGCTATCACTGTGTACATGTATTTTTTTTGACTGTGCTGGGTCTTCTTACTGCACAGGCTGTTCTCTACCTGCAGCAATTAGGGGCTACTCTCTGGTTGCAGTACACAGGGTTCTCACAGCAGTGGCTTCTCTTGTTGCAGAGCATAGGCTCTAGGGCTCTCGGGCTTCAGTAGCTGAGGCAGGTGGGCTCAGTAGCTGCAACACAGGGGCTCACTTCCTCCATAGCATGTGGGATCTCCTGGACCAGGGACTGAACCCATTTCTCTTGCATTGAGGGTGAATTCTTTATCCCTGAGCCACCCTTGAAGCCCAATACATGTTTTTTAACTGGTTATTCCGCATGATTTTTTGCAGAGACGTACGAGATCCTCAATGATCTGTGTCAAAGGCAACCCAACTTCCACTGCATGAAGACACCATGAACCTTCAACCACTGAACCACCTGCATTCATTTCTAAAGGCCCTGGTTGGAAACTCAGGCCAATTCTAAACTCTGACAGATCTCACATGCCTCCTGTTTCTCCCAGGCAGCTTCTCTCACATCACAGGGGCCTGACATGGGGATATCTTCTCTCAAACATCCCTAATTCACCACAGCGTCCTACCAGCACTTCACCCACGAGCAGCCCCATGATGCAGATACGGTCATTACTGTTCAAGTCTGAAAGGGACCAATATGAAAGTCAAGTGTTTCCATTTTCTACCCAGAAGAGAATATATTGTATATAACACAGTCTTTAGATGTATCTCGATTACAATGGGGTTTATGCTCAAATAGCTGGAACACAAGTACAGTGTAAAAGCTACAGTTCAAGCTGAAGTAGGTTAGACATCTGCTGTAACAGCCAGAGAAGTGCCAAGAGAGAGGTCACGGGGGTGAGGAGAAGGGGTCAGAATAACTGGGGAAGGCTTCACAGCAGGAGGAAGACCCTGGAAGACACGAACTACTTGGACAGGGGAAGAAAGAACCCCAGAGGCGGGCAGCAGCATGAACATGGGCCCGGAGGCAGGAATGAGGACGGTGTGTGGCAAGGCCACAGCCACAGGAGTAGAGCCCGGGCCCGGGAGACACCCAGGAGCTAAGGATGCAGAGGGGCCTTGGGGACGCAGCAGGGGCGGCCCAAAAGCCTTGATGGGCCTCTCCACACGGTGCCTTTTCTGATGCTGAAGAAAGCTGGGGTACCACTTGAAGGCTTTCCGACACACCTTACACTCATAGGGCTTCTCTCCGGTGTGAACTCTCTGATGCTGAATGGAGGTGATCTTCTGGGTGAACGCCTTCCCACACTCCTTACACTTATAGAGCTTCTCCCCAGTGTGTAGTCTCTGGTGCTGGGTCAAGGCAGTGTTGGAACTCAGACCTTTGCCACACTCCTTACATTTATAGAGCTTCTCCCCCGTGTGGATCCTCTGATGCTGGGTCAAGGCGGTTTTGGAACTCAGACCTTTGCCACACTCCTTACATTCATAGGGTCCTTTGCCAATGTGATTTTTCTCATGTACGATACAGTTCTGGCTGGACTTGAAAGCTTTGCCACACTCCTTGCACTTGAAGGGCTTTTCCCCAGTGTGCCTACTCTGATGCCGAAGGAGCTGTGAGTTATATCGGAAGATCTTCCCACATTCTTTGCATTTGTAGAACTTCATGCCGCCTCGAAGTATCAGATTGGGATTCAGACTGAAAGTCTGCCACATTGCCTTGTTTTCAAAATCCAAGTGCTGAGACACGTTCGTGAGAAGCCCTCCCACGGGCCTGCTGTGGGCCTCTGTGCCCTCGGAGGCTTGCTGCGCTACCGCTGGCTCTTCTGTCTTGATGCCCCTCTCACCACCTGACCAAAGAAACCACAAGTTTCCTCGTTACTGAACTGGAAGGAATGGGATGCAGTGGTCCTGGTTTTCTCTCGTAGGATGCGATATTCCAAAAATATCCCATGAGATGGTTATGAGCCTCCATAAGAGAGGATAAGAGAGAAAAAGGAAAACAACAGCATAAACTGGACAAAAGATGACACTGCAGTCCAGGAAGTGCCTCTTATAAGGAAGGGCTGGGCAATGAACCAGGGCAGGTGAGGTGGGCAAATGAGAACTTCAAGAGTGGGAAGGAAAGGAAGCAGGAGGGGAAAAAAGAATGGGTGAGGTAAGATGGACCAGCACGAAATGCAAACAGGCTTCAAAAGAGAGAGAGAGGGAGACCCTCAGGGAGGGATAAGACATCGGTGAGATGAAGGGGAGCAGCTGAGAAGCCCAGCAACACAAACAGAGAAACGATGGACCCCAATGCCCCACCTGGAAGCCAGGAAACCACCCCCAATTTTGAATTCTAAATAACAGCCTGACAATTCTACTTTTAAATATTTCATATAACATTCTGGGATAAAAGATTATTTCAGCAAGTCAGTGGGAATACAAGTTGATTGGAGAACTGTAGGCCACCGTGGTTTTACTGCTGAAGAAACCACTTTTTACAGTATCACAATATGTGTGAGAAGTGAGGCCTGGAAAGTTTCTTCCTAAAGCAAAGAAAAGTGAATTCGCTCAGTCACGTCCAACTCTTTGCGACCCCATGGACTGTAGCCTGCCAGGCTCCTCCATCCATGGGACTTTGCAGGCAAGAATACTGGAGTGGGTTGCCATTTCCTTCTCTAGGGGATCTTCCCAACCAAGGGATTGAACCTAGGTCTCCCACATTGCAGGAAGATTCTTTACCATCTGAGCTACCTGGGAATGAGTAAAGAAAACCCAAATAATTAAAACCTCCCAGGACTAACTCATCAGCAAAGATTCTAGGAAATTTTAGGGTAAGTGGGTGTGTGTGTTCAGTGGGGTAGTATTCTTGCCCTTTCCTCTATGGCCCCATTTAAAACAAATTCATTGTAAACCACAACGTTATGGCATCAGGAACTTTAAAATACTAAAAATTATATAAACACTAAAAAGGCAAATAAAATCATAGCTATGGTACAAATCAATCAGTTTGATGCACAGAATCACACCTTCTTTAAAGTATAGCTGAAACCCTACCACCCTGCCATGAAAACTGTCCTTACAGGTTTGGGACAGGAACTCAATACAGGTCAGAGGGTCAGCTACAGGGAGCTTTGCTCTCCACTGCAGAAGAAACATTTCCAGTAAACCAGGAAGGCAAAACCAGAAGGTGCTAAGTCCCCTTACTCACCTGGACAGATGCCTCTCAAATCCTCTGCTTCCCAGGGATCGGGGTCCCATGGAGCTTCCCCTCTCTCCAGCTGGGAGATCAGATCAGGTCTGGGGAATGGAGACACTACTCCAACAAGACAGAGAGACAGACAAGTTGAGGGGAGACATCCAGAGCTGTTACTGAGATCCCTCTGCCCACCCCAAGGCAGGCGAGTTGAGTTGGGGGGAGAAGGGGACTGCCTGGGGGACCAATGAGCCACACAGGGGTTCTGAGGAAGGGGTCCAAACTGACTCCATGCAAAGATCAGGGAGACAGTGATTCTCCCCAGGGAGGAAGTGCAAGCTCGCCCTGACTCAGAAGAAAGGACATCCCCTCAGGAAGGATGAATGTACCGATATCCTGGGAGGCTCCTGCACACAGGAGAGGGCCCACATCCACCACACTGCAAGGACGGAGGAACTGAGGTCTCCTGGGGGCACCCCAAGAGTCCTTTCCCTCAGGGTCCAAAACCACGCTCTTCCCTGGGAAGGAATAAAGTCCAACTTCAAAGCCAAGGGGAACCTGGGATTTCCCCACCCAGCATCTCCACAGAACCCTGAGGACTACTAGAACTCCCAAGACATCTGAGGAAGACCAACTATCAGAGGGCCACTGAGAGATCTTACCAAGGGAAGCCACATTTTCGTAATTCTCCAGCATCACCTCCCTATACAGGGCCCTCTGCGCAGAGTCCAGGCTGGCCCATTGGTTCTGGGTGAAGTACACGGCCACGTCCTCAAAGGTCACTGGCTCCTGAAACAACAGGTTCCTGCTCAGGCTCTGAGTGAGGGCCAGAGGGGGCCAGTATGAGCTTCAGGGAAGAAACAGACCTGCCAAGGTCTGTGACTCTGAGCCCCGTGGAAGGTCTGTTCTATGGACAAGAGCACTGGTTCCCACCTTCAAATGTGGATCACCAAGGCTTCCTACCTGCTCAGCTCTGCAGCTCTAAACCTCAAAGCCTGGCATCAGGGGCTCATCAGGGGCTGTAACTGTATCAACCTCTTATGTTCCTGTCTCCATGGAGCTGTCTCTCTAGCATCAGCTGCCCTGACATACCATACTAAAAGTTGTTCAGTTGTGTCTTTGCAACCCCTGGCAGGACTGTAGGCTGCCAGGCTCCTCTGTCCATGGAATTCTCCAAGCCAGAATACTGAAGTCCTAGCCATTCCCTTCTCCAGGGGATCTTCCCAACTCAGAGATCAAGGCCATGTTTCCTGCATTGTAGGCGGATTGTTTACCATCTGAGCCCCCAGGGAAGCCCAAGAAAACTGGAGGGGGTAGTCTATTCTTTCTCCATCAGATCTTCCTGACCCAGGAATCGAACCAGGGTCTCCTGCATTGCAGGCAGATTCTTTACCAGCTGAGTTACCAGGGAAGTCTGGGGTACCCATAACCTGTCACCTTATTCTCTGTACACCAACTACTCTCCCTATCTCTGCTCAGCAAAAATACATGTGTACAACCACGTATGTTCCCCGCCCTAGTTTCTCTCTAGCCTTCTCCACCAGCTTACACTACATGCAGAGAAGCCACTCCTTTGAAATAGTCCCACTACAGCTACACATTTAAAAAACTGAAATTAGAACTTTCTTTAACACCATCTACAAAAATAAATTCAAAATAGATTAAATAAATATAAGACCAGATACTATAAACTCTTAAGAGGAAAACATAGGCAGAACACTCTGAAATAAATCGTGTCAATATCTTTTTCAATTCATCTCCCAGAGTAATGGAAAGAAGAAAATGAGACCTAATTACACTCAAAAGCCTTTGCACAGAAAAAACCCACAGAATGGGAGAAAATATCTGCAAGCAATATTACCAATAAGGGATTAATCTCCCAAATTTACAAACAGCTCATGTATTCAATAAAAAAAAAAAAAAAAAAAACCCGAATCACAAATGAGCAGAAGATCTAGACAGACATCTCCAAGGAAGACATACAAGTGGCCAGGAAGCACATGAAAAGATGCAAATCAAAACTACAATGAAGTATCACACTGATCAGAAGAGCCATCATCTAAAAATCTACCAACAATAAATGCTAGAGAGGGTGTGGCGAAAAGAGAGCCTCCCTACACTGATGATGGGAAAGTAAATTGATACAGACTCTGGAGAAGAGTACAGAGGTTCCTTAAAAAACTAAAAATAGGAATGTTCAGGAGATCCAAGATGGTGGAGGCATAAGTAGAAAAGGAGTACTTCTCTCTCCATGGATTCATCAGGAATACACCTTCAGACACAGACGATCTTATAGAACAGCAGCTGAGAGCGAGCAGGAGTACCTGATCACCAGAAAAGAATATATAAAACCATGCAAACTCTGTAGGACAAAAGAAGTAGGGGGGAAAAGAGGAGTGTGAGGAGGACTGCACCTGGGGGTGAACTGAAGGAGGGGTGAGATCCCACATTGAGGCAACCGTTTAGGACAGAGGAGAAACATTTGAGGCTGTTGGGACAGTGAGGCAACTGATCTGTGAGTCTGAATGGAATGATAATCACATAGGCAATCCTTGCTGCAGCCATATGTACCCTGAACAGGGATACTATATAATTTCAGTGGCTCAGTTAATCCAAATTTTTGCAACCCCATGGTCTGCAGCACGCCAGGCTTCCCCATCCATCACCAACTCCCGGAGCTTACTCAAACTCATATCCATCAAGTTGGTGAGCCATCCAACCATCTCATCCTCTGTTGTCCCCTTCTCCTCCTGCCTTCAATCTTTCCTAGCATCAGGGTCTTTTCCAATGGGTCAGTTCTTCCCATCAGGTGGCCAAAGTACTGGAGCCTCAGCTTGAGCATCAGTCCTTCAAATGAACTTTCAGGACTGATTTCCTTTAGGATGGACTGGATGGATCTGCTTGAAGTCCAAGGAACTCTCAAGAGTCTTTTCCAAAACCACAGTTCAAAAGCATCAATTCTTCAGTGCTCACCTTTCTTTATGGTCCAACTCTCACCTCCATACATGACAACTGGAAAAATCATAGCTTTGACTAGATGGACCTTTGTCAGCAAAGTAATGAATGTGTCTGCTTCTTAATATGCTGTTTAGGTTGGTCATAGCTTTTCTTCCAAGGAGCAAGTGTCTTTTAATTCCATGGCTGCAGTCATAATCTGCAGTGATTTTGGAGCCCCCCAAAATAAAGTCTGTCACTGTATCCATTGTTTCCCCATCTATTTGCCATGAAGTGATGGGAAGTGTACAAAAAAGATCTTCACGACCCAGATAATCACGATGGTGTGATCACTGACCTAGAGCCAGACATCCTGGAATGTGAAGTCAAGTGGCCCTTAGAAAGCATCACTACGAACAAAGCTAGTGGAGGTGATGGAATTCCAGTTGAGCTATTTCAAATCCTGAAAGATGATGCTGTGAAAGTGCTACACTCAATATGCCAGAAAATTTGGAAAACTCAGCAGTGGCCACAGGACTGGAAAAGGTCAGTTTTCATTCCAATCCCAAAGAAAGGCAATGCCAAAGAATGCTCAAACTACCGCACAATTGCACTCATCTCACACGCTAGTAAAGTAATGCTCAAAATTCTCCAAGCCAGGCTTCAGCAATATATGAACCGTGAACTTACAGATGTTCAAACTGCTTTTAGGAAAGTCAGAGGAACCAGAGATCAAATTGCCAACATCCGCTGGATCATCGAAAAAGCAAGAGAGTTCCAGAAAAACATCCATTTCTGCTTTATTGACTATGCCAAAGCCTTTGACTGTGTGGATCACAATAAACTGGAAAATTCTGAAAGAGGTGGGAAAGCAGACCACCTGACCTGCCTCTTGAGAAACGTGTATGCAGGTCAGGAAGCAACAGTTAGAACTGGACATGGAACAACAGACTGGTTCCAAATAGGAAAAGGAATACGTCAAGGCTGTATATTGTAACCCTGCTTAACTTATATGCAGAGTACATCATGAGAAATGCTGGGCTGGAAGAAGCACAAGCTGGAATCAAGATTGCCAGGAGAAATATCAATAACCTCACATATGCAGATGACACCACCCTTATGGCAGAAAGTGAAGAGGAACTAAAAAGCCTCTTGATGAAGGTGAAAGAGGAGAGTGGAAAAGTTGGCTTAAAACTCAACATTCAGAAAACGAAGATCATAGTATCTGGTCCCATCACTTCATGGGAAATAGATGAGGAAATAGTGGAAACAGTGTCAGACTTTATTTTTTGGGGCTCCAAAATCACTGCAGATGGTGACTGCAGCCATGAAATTAAAAGACGCTTACTCCTTGGAAGGAAAGTTACGACCAACCTAGATAGCATATTCAAAAGCAGAGACATTACTTTGCCAACAAAGGTCCGTCTAGTCAAGGCTATGGTTTTTCCAGTGGTCATGTATGGATGTGAGAGTTGGACTGTGAAGAAAGCTGAGAATTGATGCTTTTGAACTGTGGTGTTGGAGAAGACTCTTGAGAGTCCCTTGGACTGCAAAGAGATCCAACCAGTCCATTCTGAAGGAGATCAGCCCTTGGATTTCTTTGGAAGGAATGACGCTAAAGCTGAAACTCCAGTACTTTGGCCACCTCATGCGAAGAGTTGACTTATTGGAAAAGACTTTGATGCTGGGAGGGATTGGGGGCAGGAGGAGAAGGGGACGACAGAGGATGAGATGGCTGGATGGCATCACTGACTCGATGGACATGAGTCTGGGTGAACTCTGGGAGTTGGTGATGGACAGGGACGCCTCACGTGCTGCGATTCATGGGGTCACAAAGAGTCGGACACAACTGAGCGACTGAACTGAACGCTTAAAACTGGAATCTAGAAAGATGGTACTGATGAAACTATTTGCAGAGAAGCAATGAAGACACAGACATTGAGAACAGACTTATGGACATGGCTAGGGGTAGAGGAGGAGGAGAGATTGGGAGGTATGGAGGGAGTAATATGGAAACATACACTACCATATGTAAAACATATAGCCAACGGGAATTTGCTGTATGACTCAGAGAACTCACACTGCGGCTCTGTAACAACCTAGAGGGGTGGGATGAGGAGGGAGGTGGGAGGGATGGTCAAGTGGGAGGGAACATAGGTAAACCTATGGCTGACTCATGTTGATGTTTGGTAGAAACCAATGCAATACTGTAAAGCAATTATCCTTCAATTAAAAATAAATAATTTTTTAAAAAAGATTGGAGAAGGCACATAAATATAGAAAAGCAACATAAATATCTTTGCTTGCAGATGAAATAGCTATCTTTTTAAAAAAATATCCAAGACCCAAGACAATGAAAAACATTTAAAACTGACAGAATAATTCATTAAGTTACCTAGATATAGGATAAATGAACCAAAATGATTAGTTTTCCTAAGTATCATCATAATCAGCTAAAAGACAAAATGGTAGAAAATAAGATGCCATTCATATGAAAAGAGCTAAGAACAGACCCAACAAAAACCTGTAAAACCAAGATGAAGAAAACTATATGTCTATTAAAATAAATACAAGAGGAACTGAATAAATTATACAGTGTTTCTAAATGGGAAGAATCAAACTTGTAAAGAAGTCAATCCCCAATTTTGCCTATGATTCCAATAAAATCAACTTCTTCACCAAAAAAAAAAAAATCAATGAGATTTATGCAGCAGTTGAGGTTCATTTAAAGTCATCTGAAAAAAAGTAACTCATCATAGAGCTGAGAAGGTTTTGAAGGAAATACATTTTTGAAAGAAAAGATGACGGGGAATTAAACAGTACCTTAAAAGGACAATACTTCAAGGAAATGAGAATACAAGTCACAGATAGTGAGAAAACATTTAAAGAGACACACATAACAAAGGACTATTACCCCAAGTACATAAAGAACTCTTAAAAACTCAACAGGAAAATGAACCCAATGAAAAAGTGGGCAAAAGACCCGAACAGAAATGTCACCAAAGAAGTTATACAGATGGCAAACAGGTATACAAGATACTCTACAACTTATGTGTTCAGGAAAATGCAAATTAAAACAATGAGATACCACAACACACCTAGTAGAATGACCAAAATCCGAAACACTGACACCACCAAACACTGGTGAGGATGTGGAGCAACACGAACTCTCATTCTTTTCCAAATACAAACTTTGGAAGACAGTTTAACAGCTCCTTATAAAACTAGAATAAACACATTCTAACCATACAATCCAGCAATCATACTCCTTGGTATCTACCCAATGAGCTAAAAACTTATGGCCACACAAAAACAAACACAAAGATGTTTACTGCAGCTTTATTCACAATTGCCAAAACTTGGAAGCAAACAAATGGTCCTTCAGTAGGTGAATAAATTGTGGTATAATCAATGGAGTATTATAGAGCACTAAAAAGAAAACAAGCTATCAAGCCATGAAAAGTCACACAGGAACCTGAAATGAATACTACTAAGTGAATGAAACCAACATGAAAAGGTAGGATACCAACTACACAATATTTTGGAAAAAGCAAAAAGATCAACAGTTGCCAGGAAGGGAGGGCAGGACACAGGATTTTTAGAGCCTGTGAAAAGACACTGTATGATATAATAGTAAATACACATCATTTATACACGTTACCCACAGAATGTACAACACCAAGAATGAACCCTAGTGCAAGCTATGGACTCTGGGTGACTATGTCAATGTAGGTTCATCAGTTGAATTCATGTACCACTCTGATAATGGGCTATCCACGTATGGGGCCAGAAAGCATTTGGGGACTCTGTGGTTTTTGCGCCATTATACAATGAACCTAAAATTTCTCACTGGGGAAAAAAAAAGAGTCTACTAAAAAAAGAAAGATGAGAGAGCAGGGACACCAATACTTAACCTCTTACCCGGACTGCAACATCCTCCTAAGTGACTCACACTCTTGCAAGCAAGTCACCACTATGGGCCAAAAATCTTTTTGATATGTAAATCCATCCCTTTCACATGTCCTGATTAAAATCCTTTACGGTCTTCCTACTGAACTCAGAAGTGAGACCAGAGTCTTCACAGTGACCTCCAAAACACGTGCCTAACTGTCCCACCTCACAATGAACTACCTCCTCTAACTTCTGTCTCTAGAATACACCCAGCTTTCTCCCCTACCTCAGGGCTGACACATTTGCTATACTCCCTGGAAAGCTCAGCTTTGGCTCTCTCTCCAGTAGTTCTCCAGCCTATTTTTACTTCTTTCAGGAGGTCTCAAGCTCATGTGACCACCTCCATGAGGGCTTCCCTGACGACCACCTTCAAAGGGAGCTTCTTTGAGGCTTCTCAAATTTGAGAGGGTGCATAAGAATCACCCACAGAACCTGCTACAACAGATTCCTGACACCGACCTACCCTCCTACCCAGGATGATTACTGATCTAGGGTGGCACCTAGCAACTGGCGATTTTAATAAGCACTCAAGCGATCCTGATGCTGCCCACCTGCGGCCCTCACTGTTAGGAAGCACGGTACTTGAGCAACAGGTACTTATGATATCAACTTGTTTTTGGTAAAAGTACCCTCCATGAGAAAGGAGAACCTGTCTGCATTATTCAGCATTATGTGCCTAGTCTGAAAGCACATATGGAAAGAACAATGCAGGTCTCTCTGGGATACATCTAGTATTTGTGAAGCAATCTCTTCAATTGAGAATTTTTCTCAAGCGGTTTCTCACCTAGCAACCTTATTTTTTTGTTGTTGCTAATCCATATTCCTAATTTATACTCCACCCCCACATGCTTCCCTTTAGGCAAAGTTGTTTTCTATATCTCTGCACACAACTTTTATTTATATAATACCTCAAATTATCTCTATTTTCATGTTCTGGGGGAATTTCTTGACATGGGTCCCCCCTTTTCTACTTAAACCTATATATCCAAACTCTCCACTCTACACACAAGACTCTTACCTCCCCCACAACATATTTACAACCTTAGCCCTGGGGATGGATTCAAGGGGGAAACCACAGCCTCTCCAACTTAGGCCTTTTCGGTCCCTTCCTAATGACCTGATAGCTAACGTGACCTTTAAGACTGAAATGAAGGTAGGCTCACCTGAGGCCAAGTGGTTTGGAGCATGGCTGATGTCCCCTGGCTCTGTGCACTCTTCCCGGTTTGGAAAAGCAAGAACCTTAAAAACTAAGACAAGAAGAGCCATGAGCGCAATGGTCCCTTTTCTACATCACCAACACCGCCCACGGTCTTCGGTCTCATTTCCAGCATTGGCAGGAGTCTCTACCAGCCCTCCACTGGCTGATGGCCCCCACCTCCTCATGAATTGCTCTAGCTGGTATTCGGGACAATCCACCACCTGCCTCCTCTGCCCAAGAGCGCTCCTGGGACCATTCACACCGAGTGGACCGAGACACACATGGCGAATTCGGCCCCTACAGTGCTGGGTCTGAACAAATTTAAAAACCTAAAAAAGTGCTTATGGGGACCACGTCACTGACTCCCAAAAGTGCCTATGGAGAGGAAACAAGGGTGGCTGGATTTGGATTGAGTAAAATATTCAGGGTCACAAGAGCTATCAGGGGACGGGAGACCCCAAGAGGCTCTCCACCCAAGCAAGCAGGAGACCCCAAACATCAGAAACTTCAGTACCGGCCACGGGGAACTGTTGGGCCAACTTCTTTCAAACAAAGAGGATCACGCCTCGGTGGCAAAGGTCTGGACCGGGGCTCTAGGAGGCCCAGCAGCCATCTCTGCGGCTTCTGTGAGGCCGAGACGCCGGGGCATCCGGTCAGAGAGAAGCGAGTTCAGGGTAGCGTGCTGACGAGGCGCTAAGGAAAACGAGGAAGCCGGCGCCGGACGAGACTGGCACGAAAAACTCGCCAGAACCTACCCTCTTCCCCTCCGAACCCCAAGAAGCACTCTCACAGCCCACACAGAAGCGAGCGCGGGCACCCAGCGCACTTCTGGGCAGAGCATTTCGGTGGTCCCGGCGGCGCGACCTCACGTGACCCGAAGGGGCGGGCTTCTGGCCGGCACTTGCCCGTGACGTCACTGGTGGGCGCCGTAACGCAGCGCTAGGGGCTGGTCCCTCCGCCCTTGTGCTCCAACCGCTGAGCCGACTAGGGGTGGCGTGTCGCGGCACTGTTGACGCCTTAATCTACTCAGATCTCGGCCTCAGGGCGCAGGTGGGGCCGCAGTTAACGGACAGCTTCATCAGCTGTTTGCCTCATTTTCTCCTTGGGTCATCTGGAGTCTGGGCTGTGCAGTTTAGGGAGAGGGACTCCTGCTGTGTCATGTCTCAGAGGCCCACGCCAGGGATCGTGCTTGTGTCCTAGGCCGGGCAGCCCTTAGGAAAACCATGGTTTCCATCTACCTTTTTAAAGCCCTCTCCCTTCCTAGGACCTAGACGCGTGTGGGACGTTTAAGATAGAACTAGACCTACTCATATTTGGACAACGGTGTACCAGTCCACCAGGCTCCTCTGTCCATGGGATTCTCCAGGCAAGAATACTGAAGTGAGTAGCCGTTTCCTCCTCAAGGGAGATCTTCCAGACCCAGGGATCAAACCCGCATCTCCTGCATTTGCAGGCTGATTCTTCACCACTGATCTGCCTGGGAATCCGGTTCCAACTGCTGAATGGTTTCAGTCCTGAGGACTACCCTGGGTTCTCTGGTCTATGCCAGTTGTTGCCATTCAAGATAACTGAGGTACATACATTGCTCCAAATGTGCCCAGGCGACCTGGGTCCTGTGTCCATACCACTGTGGGAGAATTGGAAATGGGAAGAGTAGTGCCCACCATTTCAGCGGCCAAATGTGTGTGGGTTGACAGCATCAACTAGCTAGTTCCAGAAACCTGGCTGTAGCACTTAATAACTGGGGGATCAGCAGCAAATTGCTTTGCCCGTTTCATTGTCTGTTATATGGGTATGATGGGGGCACCCCCCACAAAGGGCTATTAATAATAAATGAAGGTTAATAATTAAATGAATTCACAGATTGGCAAAGTATTTACAGTGGTGCCTGGCACAAAATAAGTCCTTGAGAGTCTGTTCTGTTTTGTAACCGTTGTTTTTAGAGATACAAGTCCTGCTGGGGCTCCAACCTGTGGCACAGTTTAGGGAAACAGCGATTAGCATTTATTCTTAGAGCCCTTTCCCACCATATAACTGTATGTGTGTTCCAGGCCCAACTTGGAGAAATTCAGCATCACTATCCAGAAGAGTTTAATTACAAAGGCATCTTGTAGTTAGTGCAACTACATGACAGAGGCCCTGAATAGAAACTGAACCAGGAATGGCTTCTCTTCTGTGACCACAGGCATTGCAGTATCAGGGACTTCTCCTCTGCTGTTTCAAATGCCACACAATGGGACCTTTTGTGCTCAGTTGCTCAGTCATGTCTGACTCTTTGTGACTCTTGGACTGTAGCCCGCCAGGTTCCTCTGTCCATGGGATTCTCCAGGCAAGAATACTAGAAGGGGCTGCCGTTTCCTCCTCCAGGGAATCTTCCCAACCCAGGGATCAAACCCATGTCTCTTATGTCTCCTGAATTGGCAGGCAGATTCTTTACCACTATTGCCATCTAGGAAGCCCTATGATGGGGGCCTTTCACACACTGTATACTCAGATTCTCCTGCAATTAAGTATCTGCTGCACATTGCTCCAGCCCAGCTCCCTTTTGTAATTTGCCTGGCTCCGCAGCCCACTGCCTCTGCTGCACTACTCAGTCCTCCTGTATTTCCCCAACAATTGTCTGAAGTGCCTGATGTCATGTTATTTGCAGTCTTCCTCCTGTCCCTCCTAGATTCATGCTCTACTCAATCTAAATTTCACGGCCGCCAAAGACAGGAGTGAACCATTGGCACAGGCGGCCTGTCTGTGGGTAGACTTCCTCTGTAGAAACTAATGTGGATTTCTAGCTCCCAGAAAATTTTACTGGTAGATGCTTCCACCTCAAGCAATTACATGGATCTTCTGAAAATCATGTTCTCTCTGTGGAACAGGAGAACAATTATGCCAAAGAAGTTTTCACATTGTTACGAAAGTTCTAGGACCCACCACAGATTTCCTAACCTGGGGATGCGGCAAAGGGACTAAGAACCCCCAGGGAATTTGACCTTGGAGGCCAGTGGGATTTGATTACAGAACTTCCACAGGACTGGAGAAACAGACTCTTGGAGGGAACAAACAAAACCTTGTGCACACCAGGACCTAGGAGATAGGGCAGCGACCCCACAAGAGACTGAGCCAGACTTGCCTGTGAGTATCCAGGAATCTGTGGTGGAGGCGTGGATTGACGGTGGCCTACTGCTGGGTCAGAGGCACTGAATACATCAGGGCTGGAATAAGTCTTTTTGAAGGAGGTCCAAGTCTATGCCCCAACCACTAATGCCAAAGAAGCTGAAATTGAACAGTTCTATGATGACCTACAAGACATTGTAGAACTAACACCAAAAAAAGATGTCCTTTTCATCATAGGGGACTGGAATACAAAAATAGGAAGTCAAGAGATACATGGAGTAGCAGGCAAGTTTGGCCTTGGAGTAAAAAATGAAGCTGGAGAAAGGTTAACAAATTTTGCCAAGAGAACACACTGGTCATAGCAAACACCCTCTTCCAACAACACAAAAGACGATTCTACACATGGACATCACCAGGTGGTCAATACCGAAATCAGATTGATTATATTCTTTGTAGCCGAAGATGGAGACACTCTATACAGTCAGCAAAAACAAGACCGGGAGCTGACTGTGGCTCAGATCATGCACTCCTTATTGCAAAATTCAGACTTAAATTGAAGAAAGTAGGGAAAACAAACCACTAGACCATTCAGGTATGACCTAAATCAAATCCCATATAATTATACAGTGGAAGTGACAAATAGATTCAAGGGATTAGATCTGATAGAGTGCCTGAAGAACTTTGGAAGGAGGTTCGTGACACTGTATAGGAGGTGGCAATCAAAACCATCCCCAAGAAAAAGAAAGCAAAAAGGGAAACTGGTTGTCTAAGGAGGCCTTACAAATAGCTGAGAAGATAAGAGAAGCGAAAGGCAAAGGAGAAAAGGGAAGATACACCCATCTGAATGCAGAGTTCCAAAGAATAGCAAGGAGAGATAAGAAAGCCTTCCTCAGCAAAGAAATAGAGGGAAACAATAGAATGGGAAAGGCTAGAGATCTCTTCAAGAAAATTACAGATACCAAGGGAACATCTCATGCAAAGATGGGCACAATAAAGGACAGAAATGGTATAGACCTAACAGAAGCAGAAGATATTAAGAAGAGGTGGCAAGAATTCACAGAACAGTACAAAAAAGGTCTTAATGACCCAGATAACCACAACAGTGTGATCACTCACCTAGAGCCAGACATCCTGGAATGCAAAGTCAAGTGGGCCTTAGGAAGCATCACTATGAACAAAGCTAATGGAGGTGTTGGAATTCCAGCTGAGCTATTTCAAATCCTAAAAGATGATGCTGTGAAAGTGCTGCACTCAATATGCCAGAAAATTTGGAAAACTCAGCAGTGGCCACAGGATTGGAAAAGGTCAGTTTTCATTCCAATCCTAAAGAAAGGCAATGCCAAAAAATGTTCAAACTACCACACAAGTGCACTCATCTCAGACGCTACCAAAGTAATGCTCAAAATTCTCCAAGCTAACCTTCAACAGCACGTGGACCAAGAACTTCCAGATGTTCAAGCTGAATTTAGAAAAGGCAGAGGAACTGGAGATCAAATTGCCAACATCCATCGGATCACTGAAAAAGCGAAAGAATTCCAGAAAAACATCTACTTTATTGATTATGCCAAAGCCTTTGACTGTGTGGATCACAACAAACTTTGGAAAATTTTTAAAGAGATGGGAATAGCAGACCACCTGACATGCCTCCTGAGAAATCTGTATGCAGGTCAAGAAGCAGCAGTTAGAATTCGACATGGAACAATAGACTGGTTCAAAACTGGGAAGGGAGTACATCAAGGCTGTATATTGTCACCCTGCTCATTTAACTTATATGCAGAGTATATCATGTGAAATGCTGGGCTGGATGAAGTACAAGCTGGAATCAAGATTGCCAGGAGAAATATCAATAACCTCAGATATGCAGATGACACCACCTTATGGCAAAAAGCGAAGAGGAGCTAAAGAGCCTCCTGATAGTGAAAGAGAGTGAAAAAGCTGGCTTAAAACTCAACATTCAAAAAACTAAGTTCATGGCATCTGGTCCCATCACTTCATGGCAAATAGATGGGGAAACAATGGAAACAGTGACAGACTTTATTTTCTTGGACTCCAAAATCACTGCAGATGGTAACTGTAGCCGTGAAATTAAAAGATGCTTGCTCCTTGGAAGAAAAGCTGTAACAAACCTAGACAGCATATTAAAAAGCATAGACATTATTGTGCCAAAAGAAGTCCATTTTGTCAAAGCTATGGTTTTTCCAGTAGTCATGTATGGATGAGAGTTGGACCATAAAGAAAGCTTAGCACTGAAGAACTGATGCTTTTGAATAGGGGTGTTGGAGAAGACTCTTGAGAGTCCCTTGGGCAGCAAGGAGATCCAACCAGTCAATCCTAAAGGAAATCAGTCCTGAATATTCATTGGAAGGACTGATGCTGAAGCTGAAACTCCAATATTTTGGCCACCTGATGCAAAGAAGTGACTCATTTGAAAAGACCCTGATGCTGGGAAAGATTGAAGGCAGGAGGAGAAGGGGATGACAGAGGATGAGATGGCTGGATGGCATCACCGACTCAATGGACATGAGTTTGAGCAGGCTCCGGGAGCTGGAGATGGACAAGGGAAGCCTGGCATGCTGCAGTCCATGGGGTCACAAAGAGTCAGACACAACTGAGCAACTGAACTGCAGACAAAGGTATCTGCCACTGGGATAATCTCATCTCATTTTAAACCACATTTCCCCAAACACAACCCCACCTGGGTGGACACTCATCCGCACCTGCCATAACTGCTTGTCAAAGGCAGGCCTGAGTCTGGCACCTACTTCTCCAAACGCTAATTTAAGAAAAGCTGTCAGGAAGCCAGATGCCCTCTGAGCATGCCTTCTGAAGCAAGGCCATGGTCCCCTGGCTTTCTGCACGGCTCTCAGATTTGAGAAAAGGAAGAGTCTCAGATCTAAGGAGAAAAGAGCTCTGAGTGAAACCGCCCCTCTCTTGCAGTCCATGTGAGCATTACTCCCCTTCACATCTCTCACCACCATCCCTGGACTCCCCTAACTCTTAGAACAATGACTGTTCTACGACTCCATGGCAGCCTGCGCCTCACCCATGGAGTTTTAACTGCTCTGTCCACTTACTGGCAGGGCACAAGGCTTCTAAAAATTTACTACAACACTCCATTATCCAGAACTGAGTCTCGGCTAAAGGAGGGTCCTAGCCTCAGTGACTGCTTGGGTTGGAGTAGAAAGTTATTTTTACTGAATGTGTCAGTAAAGGCGAGTGCAAAGAAAAAGAGAGCAAATCGGGCAATCAGGCAAGAAAAGGGAAATTTATTAGAGGGAAATGGGAGGGTGACTGGCCCTTAAGGAGAACCAGCGTCCTCCCTTTCTTACAGGGTCTTTCTTATACCCCACCAATGAAAAATTCTCTGAAGGGATGGTTAATTTTTAGCCTGTAGTTGAGTCCTGTGGTCACGTAGCAGGAGGTCTGGAATCTGGTGGTCTCGTAGCTTTGAGAAGGTAGGCGCCAGTGAGAAAACAGAATGTCGTTTGGGCAATTTGCTTAGTCTCAAGGATCACTGGGATTTTATTCTTTGTTTTTGAGCTCAACATAATGAGCCATCTTAACAATGAGGTGCCATGTGGGCCCTATCAGTGTCCAGTGACCATAACCATTGATAAAGATTCTGTCCTTGACCAAACTCTAGCCAGGCTCCTGTAAGCCCTTTCTTGGCTAGGCTTTTGAACCTTCACCTATAAATGTTAGGGAACCACAAGTCCATGTGCCCAGCGCATTGTAAGGCCAAACAATACCAAAATCTCAGAGTCTGGAACAGAGAAAGGTTTATTGCACAGCCAAGCAAGGAGATGGGTGGCCCATGCCTTAAAAACCCCAAGCTCCCCAAAAGTTCTCAGCAAAGCCCTTTTATAGGAAAGGTTAAGGGAGGGGTGTGGTTAGTTGCTGCAGACTTCTTGATGTCAAATCCTTTGTTCTAGAGGGCAGGTCATGATCAGGTAAAGATGTTCCTGTAAATCTCTACCAGACGAATGTTACTCACCGGAAATACTCTCCCAGAGGCCTATTCTTTTCAGAGGCAAGGCAGTGGAAGCTGCTGTAGGGGAGAAATCATGCCACTATTTGTTCTTATCAGCAACCCAGCTTCCACACTGGAATGACTGTGAAAAGAGAAGGAAAAGCAGGAGAACTATAAACAGAAATGAACAAGATGGAGAGCTATAACTAGAGAGTCAGCCTTGCCACTGCTGAGTTAATTACACACATACATCCCAAAGAAAAAGATCCAAGAGCCACAGAGCCTCCCTCAGTCCATGACCAGAAGTACCTGTTTACCCCGAACATAGAGCACAGAAGAAATCATTGGCGGCATATCCCCACTTCACATAAGTGAAAGTCGCTCAGTCATGTCTGACTCTTTGCAACCCCATGAACTATACAGTCCATGGAATTCTCCAGGCCAGAATACTGGAGTGGGTAGCCTTTCCCTTCTCCAGGGGATCTTCCCAACCCAGGGATCAAACCCAGGTCTCCCGCCTTGCGGACAGATTCTTTACCAGCTAAGCCATAAGGGAAGTCACTTCACAAAAGCCCACCAGCAAATCTACCCCAATCCTGGTCAGCCACAAGCCATCAAAAAGGAGAATCTGAATGCACAGACTGAGCTCACTATGAGCCAGGAAATGTTAATGGAGGATAGTCAGTGTATCTGGTGGAAGATTGTCAAAGATAAATTGCCCAAAGCTTCCCTAAAGTTATCTTTGTTGCAAGGAGACATGGACTACAGGAATGACAGGAAGATTGTAGGGAATTCCTGGTGGTCCAGTGGTTAGGAGTCCATGCTTTCCCAGGCCTGGGTTCAATCCCTGGTTGGAACTAAGATCCCACAAGTTGTGTGGCACAGCAAAAGAAGAAAAAAAAAACAGATAGCCATCAAAGAAGTCGGCCACAGATATCTTTTGGGTACTTGCTCCCTTTCCACAGGGCGGGGCCCCAGAAGCTCATTGCATTGTGTGAACCACCCTACCCTCAGAGGAGAGCAGGCCAGAAGTAAGCACTTAAACTGGACAATTCAGATTGTTTTTCCTAAGAATATGGACTCAAGCCTGGGAGATTATGCTTGGGTTGGTCCCTAGAATGGAGTTGTAAACGTGGGACCTGTAGCAAATTCTGCCCGGTGCCTGGAGATGAAGAAAACAGGAATTCAAAGAGGGGAGAAGAGGTGGAAGGTGCAAAGCCTGCTTAGACTGAGCCTGAGTGTTGCATGAAGTTCTGACTGGGTTTCTAGCCTCCAGACCCCTCTGCTGTAACCTCACCCTTGGGTGCCAGGATACACACAGGAGTCATAATAAATTAAGTATATCTGAGTTAATTCAAGTGGGTCTCTGCTATTCTTAAACAGATCCTAAATAATATATTTAGCAAGTCATCAGTCAATGCAAATGTCTCAGAACTGAACTCAGGTAAAATGACACCCACATACCTTTCTGGAGGGAAGCAGGCAGTCCTCAAGCAAATCGGCAGGGGTGGGGGAGGTCAACTGGTTATACTGTTATTTCACTTTCAGAAAAAAAGTAGAAAGTTGTGAAAGAACACTATGTGTAAGTTTATTTTTACACATCTATCCTTTCTGTGAGCTACATTATGGCCCTTTTCAAAAAAACTCCAGAACATCTAATGAAGTGCCAGACACCTGACAACCCTGAGCCCTGAGTTAGAAAGAATGGCCCATTACTCACCCTTCACCTAGTAGGTGCTGTGGAGACTGATTAATAATGTTCAATTAACAACAGGGGGAAACCCTAAATGCCTGTTGAATTAATGAGTAAAGGAAGAACTAAATGGGAAAACAGAAGTTACCAAAAGTCAGAAAATGATAACTCTCTTGGCTGGGAAGACTCAAAAGCCACTTCCAGCCCAGAGGAGATCTGTTTACTTCATCTACACTTCTTGCTTTCCTCTCTTGGTATAATCTGTTTAGAAGTTCCTCTTTTCTGCAAGAGTCCTTAGTCCCGCCCTTCCTCGTTATAATCCTCTCAGGTGCCTTGAGCCCCTTCTTGTTAAACGGTGTTTTGGGGAAGTAAATAGGACAAAATTTATATACATATATACACACACACATACACATATTACATATAAATATATATTATTTCCAACACACACACACATCTCTATAGGTGTGCATGTGAAGAGAAAAAGTTAAAATTTTACATAACCTCCTGCTCCTTCGCACCTCTATAACTCAGCTTGCTCCTTGCAAAATCTGGATCACGTAGGTCACGTAGTCTCAGAAAGTGGGGACTTACAATACTAGGAACTGGAGCTTAACTCTCATCCTTGTCCTGCTCTTTGCAAATGCCCAGCCCCTGCACAGCTGCTTAATCATGCCTGTCCATGTAAAGGTGAGGCACCCCCCTCCCCATCTTGACTGCTATTCCCGTGTGCAAAACCCCTTAGTTTAAACCAGCCTATTAACAGCTAGTGTTGCCCACTATAGTCTGTCTATAATATCTCTGTAACCACTTTGTTCGGGGCTCAGAGCTCGGAGTGTTAACTCCCGTGGGCCCGCGGGAATAATAACCCTGAGTTCTCCAACTCTCCAAGTGTGGTGCCTGGTTTCTTGAGTACTGATTTCTGCAACACATGTGTCAGAAATATGATAATGAAACCATAGTTACTGTCATTTCCCCTACATTTTGACTTTTTCTTTACAATGATTCTGGATAAGGCATCTTTGCATACTGTGGAAGCTCTGACCACAGTTGGGTAAATAAGTTTGATTTGTGCCTGTTAGTCTCTTGTATCGGAGAAGGCAATGGCACCCCACTCCAGTACTCTTGCCTGGAAAATCCCATGGATGGAGGAGCCTGGTAGGCTGCAGTCCATGGGGTCACTGGGAGTCGGACACAACTGAGCAACTTCACTTTCACTTTTCACTTTCATGCATTGGAGAAGGAAATGGCAACCCACTCCAGTGTTCTTGCCTGGAGAATCCCAGGGATGGGGGAGCCTGGTGGGCTGCCGTCTATGGGGTCGCACAGAGTCGGACATGACTGAAGTGACTTAGCAGCAGCAGCAGCAGCAGCAGCAGCAGTCTCTTGTATTACATAAACCTTATCAAGAAATGAGAATAAAGGAAAAAATCCTTAACACCCTACCAATCTTTTAAATTTCTCCCTATGCTGAGGGAATTTTGGGGGCTAATAAAAATTTTCTATGTCTCAATTATATAACTATATTCATTTGTCAAAACTCGCCAAACTGTATATTTAAAAGGATGGAGTAACTGTCTATAAAGTATATCTCAATAAACCTAACCAAAATCCAAACCCAATCTTTATGCCCAACGTACATATCATTTTCTTAGTATCCATCCCCATCTAATTATTTAAAAGTAACTTCTATGTCACTACACTGTCTGAAGCTGTCATTCTGAGAAAGGACAGGGCATCTAACCACTGGGTGAAAAGTGTGATCAAGCCAGTGAGATCATAACATCTGGTCAGATCAGCATCCTTTAAACTCTTGTGTTATCAAAATCGTTAATTAGAAAATTAATTCAAAAGCACCCCACCTCCAGGACTTCCCTGGTGGTCCAGTGGTTAAGTCTCTGCACTGCCAATGAAGGAGGCTCAGGTTCAATCACTGGTCGGGAAACTAAGATCCCATATGGTGCCCAGCTTGGCCAAAACATAAGATGACAATAACAATAATCAAATTAAATATAAAAAGTACCACCCCTCACAAACGACTGATAGGGGCCGTGGAGCAGATGTGAACATGTGAGGGCAGGCATGGTAACTGACCAGGAGCAGGCTCTCCTCTAAGACAGGAGCAGCAGCAAGTCACAGCTGGGTTTCTCTTCCCTCCGGTGTTTCCCAGTGTGATGCCAACAAGATCACCCCGTGTCTAATTTAGAGACACACCCAGAGGCCTGCCCTCAATGGCACAAGTCACTTTTGTACCTACATACTTGAATAGGCACTAAAGTTAAATAGTGGCATGGATGGGAGTAGCAAAGAAACCCAAACAGAAAAACCACATCCTTTTTCAATCATATTCTTGTCACTGATTATTTTCCTGCTCTATAGCTTGGTTACACAAGATCCTGATAATGGTCATTATCAAGGTAATAGAAATCCAAGGCTAGATGCTCCACAGTGAACTTTGCTACTGGCCCCACCAAAGGGCCCTCCTGAAATTCTGGATAGTTTTTATGGTTACTTCCTCCCACAGACTGCATTTCCTCTACTTGGTGAATTACAATAGCCCTTCTCAGTTGTAATGCCATCCTCCCAAAACCCAAAATGTTCTATGAACTCTTCCAACTCTAGTATTAGAAGGCAGAAGTGGACTGACGGTAGGCCAAAACTGGGCATGATAAAGAACAAATACTGGAACCTCCCTGGTGGTCCAGTGGCTAAGACTCTGTGCTCCCAACGCAGAAGGCCCAGGTTCAATCCTTGGTAAGGGAGCTAGATCTCACATGCTGCAACTGAGAGTTCATATGCTGCAACAAAGACTCGAAGCAGCCAAAAAAAAAAAAAAAAGGAACAAATACTACTGGGAGTTCCCGGGTGGCCCAATGGTTATGATTCTAGGCTTTTACTACCTTGGCCTGTGTTCAGTCCCTGGTCAGGGAACTGAGATCCAGCAAGCACCATGGTGCAGTCAAAAAAAGAAAAAGAAAAAGGAACAAACACTACCATTTCGTACCAGGGGAAAGTGAAGCTGTTACTTGCTCAGTCGTGTCCAACTCTTTGTGCAACCCCAAGAATCTATACATGGACATCAGCAGATGGTCAATACCAAAATCAGGTGGATTATACTCTTTGCAGCCAAAAATGGAGAAGCTCTTTACAGTCAGCAAAAACAAGACCAGGAGCTAACTATGGCTCAGATCATGAACTCCATATTGCCAAATTCAGACTTAAAATTGAAGAAAGAGGGAAAGCCACTAGACCATTCAGGTATGACCTAAAGCAAATACCTTATGATTATACAGTGGAAATGACAAACAGATTCAAGGGATTAGATCTGATAGACAGAATGCCTTAAGAACTATGGATGGAGGTTTGTGACATTGTATAGGAGGCAGTGATCAAGACCATACCCAAGAAAAAGAAATGCAAAAAGGCAAAATGGTTGTCTGAGGAGGTCTTACAAATAGCTGAGAAAAGAAGAGATGTCAAAGGCAAGGAGAAAAGGAAAGATGTGTCCATTTGAATGCAGAGTTCCAAAGAATAGCAAGGAGAGATAAGAAAGCCTTCCTCAGGGATCAATGCAAAGAAATAAAGGAAAACAGTAGAATGGGAAAGACTAGAGGTCTGTTCAAGAAAATTACAGATACCAAGGGAACATTTCATGCAAAGATGGGCACAATAAAGGACAGAAATGGGATGAACCTAAGAGAAGCAGAAGATATTAAGAGGTAGCAAGAATACACAGAAGAACTATACAAAAAAGATCTTCATGACCCAATCACGATGGTGTGATCACTCACCTAGAGCCAGACATTTTGGAATGTGAAGTCAAGTGGGCCTTAGAAAGCATCACTACAAACAAAGCTAATGGAGGTGATGAAATTCCAATTGAGCTATTTCAAATCGTAAATGACAATGCTGTGAAAGTGCTGCACTCAATATGCCAGTAAATTTGGAAAATGCAGCAGTGACCACAGGACTGGAAAAGGTCAGTTTTTATTCCAATCCTAAAGAAAGGCAATGCCAAAGAATTTTCAAACTACCACACAAGTGCACTCATCTCACATGCTACCAAAGTAATGCTCAAAATGCTCCTAGCTAGGCTTCAACAGCATGTGAACCAAGAACTTCCAGATGTTCAAGTTGGATTTAGAAAAGGCAGAAGAACTGGAGATCAAATTGCCAACATCTGTTGGATCATTGAAAAAGCAAGAGAATTACAGAAAAACATCTACTTTATTGATTATGCCAAAGCCTTTGACTGTGTGGATCACAAGAAACTGTGGAAAATTTTTAAAGAGATGGGAATACCAGACCACCTGACCTTCCTCCTGAGAAATCTATGCAGGTAAAGAAGTAACAGTTAGAACTGGACATGGAACAACAGACTGGTTCAAATCGGGAAAGGAGTATGTCAAGGCAGTATATTGTCACCCTGCTTATTTAACTTATATGCAGAGTACATTGTGAGGAATGTTGGACTGGATGAAGCATAAGCTGGAATCAAGATTGCCAGGAGAAATATCAATAACCTCAGATACGAAGACAACAGTGAGAGACTTTATTTTTTTGGGCTCCAATATCACTGCAGATGGTGACTGCAGCCATGAAATTAAAAGACACTTGCTCTTTGGAAGAAAAGCTATGACAAACCTAGACAGCATATTAAAAAGCAGAAACATTACTTTGCCAACAATTGTCTGTCTAGTCAAAGCTATAATTTTTTCAGTAGTCATGTATGCACATAAGAGTTGGACCATAAAGAAAGCTGAGTGCATAAGAATTGATGCTTTTGAAAAATAAACAAATGGGGCCTAATCAAAATTAAAAATTTTTGCACAACAAAGGAAACTATAAGCAAGGTGAAAAGATAGCCTTCAGAATGGGAGAAAATAATAGCAAATGAAGCAACTGACAAAGAATTAATCTCAAAAATATACAAGCAACTCCTCCAGCTCAATTCCAGAAAAATAAACGACCCAATCAAAAAATGGGCCAAAGAACTAAACAGACATTTCTCCAAAGAAGACATACAGATGGCTAACAAACACATGAAAAGATGCTCAACATCACTCATTATCAGGGAAATGCAAATCAAAACCATAATGAGGTACCATTTCACACCAGTCAGAATGGCGGTGATCCAAAAGTCTACAAGCAATAAATGCTGGAGAGGGTGTGGAGAAAAGGGAACCCTCTTACACTATTGGTGGGAATGCAAACCAGTACAGCCACTATGGAGAACAGTGTGGAGATTCCTTAAAAAACGAAATAGAACTGCCATATGACCCAGCAATCCCACTACAGGGCAAACACACCAACGAAACCAGAATTGAAAGAGACATGTGTACCCCAATGTTCATCGCAGCACTGTTTATAATAGCCAGGACATGGAAGCAACCTAGATGTCCATCAGCAGACGAATGGATAAGAAAGCTGTGGTACATATACACAATGGAATATTACTCAGCCATTAAAAAGAATACATTTGAATCAGTTCTAATGAGGTGGATGAAACTGCAGCCTATTGTACAGAGTGAAGTAAGCCAGAAAGAAAAACACCAATACAGTATTCTAACACATATATATGGAATTTAGAAAGATGGTAACAATGACCCTGTATGCGAGACAGCAAAAGAGACACAGATGTATAGAACAGTAATTTGGACTCTATGGGAGAGGGCGAGGGTGGGGTGGTTTGGGAGAATGGCATTGAAACATGTATATTATCATATGTGAAATGAATCGCCAGTCCAGGTTCGATGCATGACACAGGTTGCTCAGGGCTGGCGCACTGGGATGACCCAGAGGGATGCGATGGGGAGGAAGGTGGGAGAGGGGTTCAGGATGGGGAACACATGTACACCAGTGGCGGATTCATGTCAATGTATGGCAAAAGCAATACAATATTGTAAAGTAATTAGCCTCCAATTAAAATAAATAAATTTATATTAAAAAAAAAAAGAATTGATGCTTTTGAACTGTGGTGTTGGAGAAGACTCTTGAGAGTCCCTTGGGCAGCAAGGAGATCCAACCAGTCCATCCTAAAGGAAATCAGTCCTGAATATTTATTGGAAGGACTGATGCTGAAGCTGAAACTCCAATACTTTGGCTACCTGATGTGAAGAACTGACTCACTAGAAAAGACCCTGATGTTGGAAAATATTGAAGGCGGGAGGAGAAGGGGATGACAGAGGATGAAATGGTTGGATGGCATCACTGGCTCAATGGACATGGGTTTCAGTAAGCTCTGGGAGTTGGAGATGGACAGGGAAGCCTGGCGTGCTTCAGTCCACAGGGTTGCAAATAGCTGGACACGACTGAGCAACTGAACTGAACTGATGGACTGTAGGCCACTAGAGTCCTCTGGCCATGGAATTATCCAGGCAAGAATACTAGAGTGGGTAGCCATTCCCTTCTCCAGGGAATGTTCCCGACCCAGGGATTGAACTCAGGTATCCTGCACTGCAGGCAGATTCTTCATCATTTGAGCCACCAGGGAAGCCCTACCAGGGGACAGAAGAGGGGAATCAAACTTGGTCCTTAAGTATTAGAACTTAAGTGGAGCTGGGAAAACAATAATGACTTACTTATAGGAGACCAGAAGAGTATCTTTAAAGACATGAGCAGAAGCCCAGAAGAGTCTGCCACTCTAGGGATGACAGAGTTGGGGACATGCAGGAGCTCACAGGGAATGAGGTAAAGGGTTCAGGCTATGAGTAGTTGACTTCCAAGGAGAAGCATGATTCTGAAAGAAATGCACAACTTGGACAGGTGAAGACATGGCCATTTCCGATGAGGGGAGCAGCAGGAAGAGAGGCACAGAAGGAGGAAGCAGCGGTGCCCGTGGACAAGACAGGGGCGCCCCTGGCGTGGCTGGGGCAGGTCGCGCATGTTGGGGAGACAGAGGGGATAGGACTGAAGTGGGGCGGCAGGGCTTCACTGGGGATGGCCTTGTAACTCGGTCGGGTTTCTTCCTGGTGTGCAGTTTCTGATGGTGAATGAAACTTGTGCTCCATCTGAAGGATTTCCCACACACTTTACACTCATAAGGTTTCTCCCCAGTGTGAACTCGCTGATGCTGAACCAGGGTGATTTTCTGATTGAACGCCTTCCCACACTCCTGGCATTCATAAGGTTTCTCCCCAGTGTGGATCCTCTGATGTACTATAAAGCGTGAGCTACAACTGAAAGTTTTCCAACATTCGTTACATTTATAGAGCTTTTCCCCAGTGTGGAACCTCTGGTGCTGGAGAAACAGTGAACTCCGGTGGAAAGCCTTGCTGCACTCCTTACATTTGTAAGGTTTCTCTCCAGTGTGGATCCTCTGATGCTGAATCAGGACTGAATTTGAACTGAAGCTTTTCCCACACTCCTTACATTCGTACGGCTTCTCCCCAGTGTGAATTCGCTCATGGATGACACGGTCATAGTTACACTTAAAGGCCTTCCCACATTCCTTACACTTAAAGGGTTTCTCCCCAGTGTGGATTCGCTGATGCCAGATAAGTTTTGAGTTGTAGCTGAAGGTTTTCCCACAGTCCTTACATTCGTAGGGCTTCTCTCCCCCGTGGAGTTTCTGATGCTGAAGGAGGTGCGAGTTTTGATTGAAAGCTTGTCCACATTCCTGGCAAGAGTACGGTTTCTCCCCAATGTGGATCTTCTGGTGCCGTGACAGTTTTGAGTTATATCTGAAGGCTTTGCCACGTTCTTTGCATTTGTAGGGCTTCTTGTCCATGTGAATTCTCTGATGCTGGTGAAGGTCTGAATGTTGGTTGAAATATCTGCCACACTCACCACAATTATAAAATACCTGTTCTCTAGGGAGGCCCTGCTTAGTAATGAGATGCATGCAGACACCACGGCTTCCTTGCAATTGTCTGGCTATCTCTTCTCTTTCAACAGTGGAGGATGGATGATCCTGGACTGGCAAATCTGTGAAATCGCCGTTCTTTGAGTGTTTTTTCTTCCCTGGGTCATACAGCTGCAGCTTCTCTAAGCTGTTCTCAAAGAGAGGGTGCCTGGGAACATCCACCAGCAGCACCTCCGTTATCAACTTGTGAGACTCTGGTCCCTTTGAAATCCTCAGCTCTGCAGTCTGCCTTCCATTCTCAGTCTTGTTTTACCACCTAGCATGATGAAAACATAACATGATATCACTGAATCACTCTGCTGTACATCTGAAACACAACACTGTTAATCAACTGTATTCTAATATGAAATAAAAATTCTAAATAAGTAATAAAGACACACAAACACTGAAAGTGAAGGGATGGAAAAAGATATTCCATGGAAATGGAAATAAAAAGAAAGCTGGAGTAGCAATACTCATACCAGACACAATACAGTTTAAAACAAAGACTGTAACAAAAAAAAGGGTATTATATAATGATAAAGGTATTCAAAAAAAGAAAAGAAAACATAACAGTCACCTAGTTATGCTGAAAGGAGAAAGGGATTAAGCAGTACTATTAATGCCATGACCAGGACATGTGTACTTCTGGAGAGAGACATAGCCTCCTGATGATACCCTGAGGGAAAAGTAAAAATATTGGAGGTAAAGAAAGCAAGCAATGCCATTAGGACAACAAAATCAGTACAGACAGCAAAAACTATTAATGGAGACAAATGGAAAAAGAAAAAACAGGAATAGGGTGGAGAAAATGCTGAATGGGAAGCAATTAAAAAAGCAGAGGGAGGGAATTCCCTGGCAATCCAGTGGTTAGGATTTAGCATTCTCACTTCTGCGGCCCTGGGTTCAATCCCTGGTCGAGAACTAAGATCCCACAAATCACAACGCGTGGCCAAAAGAAAAGAAAGCAGATGGAGCTGAGGTTGAAGAAGATCTTTACACTGGAGCAAAAAGAGCTGGGTAAGCAGCTCTCACAGCACACAGCATCCAGAGGGCTGGAAGATGCTGTCTGCAACAGTGGATCTCAAGGCCCCCCGTGAAGGCAAGAAACTGTCCGAATGCTTTAGAATATTTTGTAATGTTTAAAGAAATGTTTTATATTGCAAGCCTGACTGGGGAAAGGACGGTTTGTAATACTGCAGGTTGTGAGGGGTTCATAAAAGGAACGTAATTGCAAAACCTGTGTGCTGTCCAGTGGGAGAGAGACTTAACTGTGGAAGTGAGAGGGTAACAGGCAGGAAGGCCAGGGGTCTCCAAATGGAGGAAATAGCCTGCAAGTGTCAGACATTTTTATCTCTCTTAAGCGGCAGGAAGAAACAAACTAGCAATATTTTTTCCTTCTCTATACAAATTTAAAGGGAGGTTTCTCTTAAAATACTGTGTTGCCATAATGACACCGGTTTCGCCTGAGGTTAGCTATTCTCGAGCCTAGAAATAACCAATGCCTTTTTCTTATGGAAATGTTCATCTTAAGCTATGCTAATGTACTATGCCTTTACCCCAAACTCTGTCTCCAAGTCGGTTCCGCCTCTTGGCCCAGAACCTACTTGACAAACCAGTATGGATATTGTTCCCCTAATCTATGTAAATGAAACTATTTGTATGGTGGTCTGCCCTTCTTCAAGATTCAAGTTAATCATTTTATGGCCCAGGATAAACCATTTGGTGCCAAGATTATCCCAAAATGCATCTTATGGGTGAGGGGCCTGGTGCCATTCTGAATTTTAAGACATTCCTTTCTTTCATTAACAGACTGCTAGTGACTATATAACATCCAGCTAAAGACTAGCAGGGGGGTACTCTTTCTGCCCCCTTCTGATGCCTATGTCAGAAGCTTTCTCTATCTCCTTTATACTTTAATAAAACTTTATTACACAAAAGCTCTGAGCGATCAAGCCTCGTCTCTGGCTCCGGATTGAATTCTTCTCCTCCGGGGGCCAAGAATCCTGGTGTATTCGCGTGATTCAACAACAACCTTTCAGAAGGAAAAAAGACATGGCTGGTTCAGACCCTTCTAGGACTGCAGACGGCCATTGGTGGGGAAGGGGGACCCACACTCTTACTGGTGGCGCTACAACAGAGAAGCCATGTTTGCCTTTCCAGGCACCAAGGATTTGACAAATGAAACTTGTGGCTTAGTGTTTCTCAAGTGTTTCTGACCATGACTCACCGTTTAGATCCCATGGAAACAAGAGTTTTGAAGAACACTACCCTTAATAAGAATGATGAATATATGACGGATTTTATACTAGTTTGGTCTATTTTATTTAAGTCTAGCCCAATCTAGTCTACTTTTTAAATGGTGAGCACAACTCACTAAGGAGTTGCAACCCAGAATTTTAAAAACACAGTTCAAGATTCTCAAGAACAGAGGTCTTCAAAGTGTGGTCCCAGGACCATCATGGTCTGGGAACTCATTAGAAATGCAGATTCCCAGGCCCTACCCCAGTCTACCAAACTAGAATTTCTGGAGGTGGCGTCCAGCAGTCTGAGTTTAACAAGCGTTGCAAGTGATTCTGACGCACACTAGGGTTTGATATGGTTTTTCCTGTGGTCATGTATAGATGTGAGAGTTGGACTGTGAAGAAGGCTGAGCACCGAAGAATTGATGCTTTTGAACTGTGGTGTTGGAGAAGACTCTTGGGAGTCCCTTTGACTGCAAGGAGATCCAACCAGTCCATTCTGAAGGAGATCAGCCCTGGGATTTCTTTGGAAGGAATGATGCTAAAGCTGAAACTCCAGTACTTTGGCCACCTCATGCGAAGAGTTGACTCATTGGAAAAGACTCTGATGCTGGGAGGGACTGGGGGCAGGAGGAGAAGGGGACGCCAGAGGATGAGATGGCTGGATGGCATCACTGACTCGATGGACGTGAGTCTGGGTGAACTCCAGGAGTTGGTGATGGACAGGGAGGCCTGGCATGCTGCGATTCATGGGGTCGCAAAGAGTCGGACACGACTGAGCGACTGATCTGATCTGATCTGATCTAGAAACTAAAAGAGGCAGCTGGAGGCTGTGTTTTAAATTGTTTTAGGTTGCATTGTCTGATTAGGGCCATTAACCACATGTGGCTATTAATTAAAATGGAACCAAGTTAAAAATTCAGTTCCTCAGTTGTATGACCAACATCTCAAGTGCTCATGTGGCTAATGGCTCCCATATTGGACAGTGCAGATACATAACATTTCCATCACTGTAGAAAAGTGCTACTGGACAAAGCTGTTGACAGGCTAATGGACAATGTGCAGCTGTGGCAAAGAGAGACACTGACAACTGCAGGTGGGCCCCTGGGAAAGCTTTTTACATCAAGGTGGGCTCAAGTGTTGGAGTCAATCTAAAGGCACTAGATGAAGACAGAACTGGGGTGAGTAAGAAAGGGCATTTGGTTTACAGAGGTTCTGAATAGCATTAGGAATTGAGGGAGTTTAAGAACAGGGGCGACCAAATGAGAAAGACTATCCACCAAATCTGTGGATAGTTCTTTACATTTAACTTCAATTCATTAGCTTTCAAAAAAGGGGAATTCCCTGGCAGCCCAGTGGCTATGACTCTGTGCTTCCACTGCAGCAGGGCAGGGGTTCTTCTACTCCCTGGTTGAGGAACGAAGATCCCTCACCCAAAAGACAAAAAAGGAAACCACTCATTCCCAATAAATAAACATGTGTTCTACAAATCAACTGATGTGAAACTTCACATGAATAGAATGAAAGAAAAGAATCATACAATCATCTCAACAGTTAAAGGCTACCCTGAAAGGTCAGTTGGTAAAGAATGTGCCTGCAATGCAAGAGACCCCAGTTCGATTCCTGGGTCAGGAAGATCCACTGGAGAAGGGAAAGGCTACCCACTCCAGTATTCTGGCCTAGAGAATTTCATGGACTGTACAGTCCATGGGGTTGCAAAGAGTTGACACAACTGAGCGACTTTCACTTTCAATAGGTAAAGGAAAAGAACTTGACAAAATTCAACATTCACCATAAAAACTCTTAACAAATTAGGTAGAGAAGGAACATGGGCTTCCCTTGTAGCTCAGTTGGTAAAGAATCTGCCTACAATGCAGGAGTTACTAGTTTGATTCTGAAGTTGAGAAGATCCCCTGGAGAAGGAAATGGCAACCCATTCCAGTATTCTAACCCTGGAGAAGCCCATGGACAGAGGAGCCAGGCAGGCTATTGTCCATGGGGTCACAAGAGTTGGACACGACTTAGCAACTAAACCACCGCCACAGGGAAGGAACATATGTCAACATAAAAAAGGCCATAAATGAAATGCCCACAGCTAACATCATACTCAAGAGTGGAAGGTTGAAAGTTTTTCCTCCAAGATTAGGTACAAGAGCATCCACTTTCACCACTCCAATTTAACACAATGCTGAAAATCCTAGCTAAAGCAAACAGACAAAAAAAAAAGAAGAAGAAAGAAAGAAAAGAAATAAAAGGTACCAGAATTGGGAAGGAAGAGATACAATTTGTTCTATTTGCACATAACAAGATTTAAAATATAGAAAATCCTTCAGACTCAACAAAAAGAATAGTTAAATCTAATCAGTGAATTCAGTAAAGCTGCAGGATATACAATTAACATATAGAAATCTGAATACTTTCTATACACTAACAATGAGTTTTCTGAGAAATAAAGAAATTGATCTCATTTATAACAGCATTGAAAACACTAAAATACTTAGGAATAAATTTAACCAAGGGGCTGAAAGATCTCTACTCTGAAAACTACAAGACATGGATGAAAACGACCAAAGAAGACACAAATAAATGGAAAAATACTCCATGTTTGTGAACTGGGAGAATTAATACTGTTCAAATGTCAAAACTGGACTTCTCTGGTAGTCCAGTGGTTAAGAATCCACCTGCCAATGCCAGGAACATGGGTTCAATCCTTGTTCCAGGAAGATCCCACATGCCTTGGAGCAACTAAGCCTGTACACCACAATGACTAAGCCTGTGCTCCAGACCCTGTGCTCCACGACGAGAGAAGCCACTGCAACAAAAAAGCCTTGCGCCACAAGAAGAGGAGCCTCTGCTCATTGTAAAGAGAAAACCTGAACACATCAAGGAAGACCCAGCACAGCCATAAATAAATAAATCTTAAAAAACAAAAGTCAGTACTGCTGAAAGTCATCTATAGAGTCTATGCAATCTCTATCAAGTTGCCAACGGCATTTTTTTTTAACAAAAGTAGAAAAACACTCCCCAAAATAAATATGGTTTCTTTCAAAAGCTACTTCCCAATTTAGTGTTTAGGGATTTATAAAAAGTCCATTCTTCTGCTACAGTTTCTCTCTCACAGACACACAAACACATACAAAATGTCCTTACAGAAACAAGTTCTCTGTTTTGTATATATTCTTAAGTTAATCAACAGAAGTCTATCTGCACTAGTAAAGGTTTGAAATCCTTTAGCTTTACAAAGAAGAATGACAGAAAATGAAAGGTCTGGACTCGTCTTTTCCAGTTTGGGGCTGAAGCTCTATGGAGAAGAGAATGGCAGGTTTTCCTGCTTACCTCCGCAGGTGCCTCTCGGGTCCTCTCCCCTGACCAGTGTCCAGGGATCCAGGCGCCCTGGTTCTTCCCCTCGCTCCAGCCAGAAGATCAGATCTGGTTTGGGGAATGGAAATGCTGCTGAAGGACACAGAAAAGGAATAGAAAGTTGAGGAGAGTCTCCTCGGACCCCTCTCAGTCTACCCTCCGCTTTGCCAGGTGGAAAGAGCAATGACGTCCCAGGAGACGAAGGGAGGCCAGAGTGGAGAGACTCTGGGGATGAAAGGAGGGCTCAAACTGTTTTGCCCAGGAAGCTTATTCTGGCTCTGAAAGCACAGGAAGTCCACACTGTCACTGGAAGTGTGTATAGAAGGCCTTAGGAGACTCTCACACAGAGGAGATGGGGTCACAGTCTCCTCCAGGGAACTGAAAGAGTGAAGGAACGAATATGGAACCTTCTCAGTGCTCTGACCCCAGGGGCTTTGCCCCTCCCAGGAGAATTCCCAAGGGGAAAGAAGGAAGTTTTTTTTTTTTTCTTTTGGCCACACTGCTCAACCTGTGGGATCTAAGTTCCCCAATCAAGGATTGAACCCACACCCTTGGCAGTGTGGAGTCCTAACCACTGGACTGCCACGGAATTTCAGGGAAGTCTTGTTTAAAACTGAAATGAACCCAGATCTTTCTCCAGTAGTTAGTTACTCCTGCAACTGAGGATCAGGGAGCTCAGCTCATGGAGCATCAATTCTGATGGTATTAGAGATCCCACATACATTATAGAGGAAGCCAGGAGCCCCCAAGGGCAGAAGCTGAGTTTTAGGAAGAAGGACTCACTCAAGGAAGTTATGTTTGGGTAATTCTCCAGCATCACCTCCCTGTACAGGGCCCTCTGCGCAGAGTCCAGGCTGGCCCATTGGTTCTGGGTGAAGTACACGGCCACGTCCTCAAAGGTCACTGGCTCCTGAAACAACAGGCTTCTTCTCAAGCCCCGGACGGAGGCAAAGGGAGGGGCCTGAACTTCAGGGAGGGCGAGTCCTGGAATAAAGAGCCACCAAAAAAGAAGCAGAGGACTTGTAGCCATCACTGTAAAGACCCGTTTAGACAAAAACCACTGCTAGATGCAAAATCTAGGAGGAAATGTTGATAAGCAGGATATCTGCATGATTTTAAATGATTCCCAATAGATTTCTAATCAGTTGCAGGGGGAAAAAATAATAACTATACAGTGAAGAAATCAGATAACACCTTGACCAGGAAATCTAAAGTTGGCTAGTGTGACTGATGAACTGGATTTATAATTTTAATTCATTTTAATCTAAATAGGCACCTAGGTAGCTAGTGGCTCCCTTACTGAACAGTGGAGAACAGACACTTTGCTGACCCTGAATGTTAATATTCTGCCTCTACTTCCTTGAAAGTCAGCAGCTGAAAGCACAGTCCTGACCATCTTCCCTCACATTAGGGCTTCCACCCTCCACACCTCTCTAATTACTTATGTATCCTTTGTTCTTTGTTCTCTGCAACATGCAGATTCTCAACATCCAGCTCCATCTCTCATCATTCTGCTTCATTCCCTTGCTGACACTTCTTCCCTCTCCATTATTAAATTAACAGGGGACTTCCCTCGTGGTCCAGCGGTTAAGAATCTGCCGGCTAATACAGGGGACTGGGGTTCAAGCCCTGGTCCAGAAAGATTTCACATGGCATGGTGGAACTAACCCCGTACACCACAACTACTGAGCCTGTGCTCTAGAGCCCGTGCTCTGCAACAAGAGAAGCCACAACAGTGAGAAGCCCACACCACTAGGGAGCAGCCCCTGCCCCTGCAACTAGGGAAAACCTGTGTGCAGCAACGAAGACCCAGCAAAGCCAAAAATAAAACAAATACATTTAAAAAAATCAATGGGGCTGTTGATTCCCCTACATGGGAAGTGGGTTTCAGAGGCGGCACAGATTCATGACAAACAGCATAGACTTTAGAGCTGTGGTTCTCAGTGGGGGGCAATTGTGCTCATCAGGGAATATGTGGTGGTGTCTGGAGAGGGTTTCCGTTGCCACCACCTCCGGAGGGTGGTGATGCTACTGGCACCTAGTGGTTAGAGGCCACGGGTGCATGTTACTTAACATCCTACAGTACACAGGAGGGTCCCCCACAGCAAAGGATTACCTGGCCCGAAACAGCAACAGTGCTGAGGTTGACGAACGCAGCTCTACAGTCACACTCCCGAGGTTCAAATTCCACCACTATAGCCATTAGCTGTATGAACTTAGATGAGCCACTTAACGTTTTGTGCCTCAATTTCTTCATCTAAAAAACTGTGATCCTAGCAATCCCAAGCTGACGAGGATCTTGTAAGGATGGAATGAATTAGTATGTGTAAAGCAAACATCACCTGGCACATGATAATATATAAATCTGAGCACTTATTACAACAACAGATGAGACTGGGGGAACTTCCTAGATGATTCCAAATAACAAGTGTTTCTCATAAGAGACTGTAGCAAAGACTGACAGTTATTAATATATCTATCCATCCATCTATCTCACTTCTAAGAGGTTTCTAAAAGAGAAGAGCTGAGAGGTTTGCATTTTTAGCATCTCCTCTTCTAGGTGGAATGTACATGAATGCTGGAGATCAGGCAGCCGCCTTAGACTGTGAAGTAACCCTGGGCAGGACAGCCAGTGCTAGGATGGTGGAGCAGAAAGACAGAAAGAACCTGCATGTGTGACGATAGTGGAGCCATCACACTCGCCCTAGACTGCCTCTCCCAGACTTCTCTGGTGTGAGAGAGAAGGTTTTTTCCTGTTTAAGCCACGTTTAAGCCACTGTCACTTGGGGTTTGTTTGGCCACACCACAGAGCATGGAGGATCTTAGTTCCCTGACCAGGGATAAAACCCACACCCACTGCAGTGGAAGCCTCGAGTCTTAACCACTGGACTGCCAGGGAATTCCTCAATTGGGGGGTTTCTTAGTGGAACATAATCCCCCATGACTACCATACTTTAGGCAAAGCCCCTGGAGAGGAAAGACTGACCCCAAAGATATTAAAATGTTTCCTAACATGGAACTGATGTTGGCTTAAGTGCTGAAACAGAAGTGGATGGTCCAAGGTCCAAAAAAATAAACCAAATATACACTGCTCTGAAGTTTCTGGGATGGAGCTTTCTCATTTTATAATACATCCATTACATGACACACCAGCTTTCTCATTGCATGGTCTAGGACTCTGGAGAGAAATTCACTGAAATCATCCTCTATCAGTAAGAAAACTTGAGAGGGAACACTTCCTTTAATGCTGCATGAATTTGTGCCAACAATGAATACAGCCTTTTAACACAGATTAAGCTGCAGTTTTTGCAGTGGACTTAGAGGTACTGGCTTCAGCGCCAAACTCAGCACTCCTCCAAGAATTCACCTCTCTCATCAATCCACACCCTCCAATGCTCCCAATTTGGGTTTCATTGCACCCTGACTCCATGGTCTGCAGAGCAAACTCCTCCTGTGGGCATGCCTGTTTAATCTCAGGAGGTGGCCTTCCTCTGTGTATTGCCACACAGACTAGTGCTCCCCAAATTTTAACTTGCCCACTAATTCCCCAGATATTGTACAAATGCAGATTCTGATTCAGTAGATGAGGTTCTGCCTTTCTAATAAGCCCCCTGGTCAGGCCAAACATGTTCATCTGTGCACTGTCCTCGCGGTCTGCCTGGATGTAGATTCTCATTTTCTAGAATTTCTAGGCTGGTGCTTCCCTCTTTTCATACCTGATCCTTCCGAATTTATTCTACTCTCCCTCATCAACTCCCCTAACACACTCCTTTGCCATACTCTTTGATGGATGCAAAGCTAAGCACAGGACTGGCCAAGGCATGTCCTGTAATGCCCTTTCATATCTGTTCTGAATGTGGAAATCTGGAAAAACACTCAGCTCACCTGGGACCATGTCTGGAGAATGGCTGATGACCCCTAGCTTCATGCCCTGCCCTGTTTGGAAAAGCAAAAACCTGGAGAGCTAAGAGGAGAAAGAACCACAGTGAGACTAACCCTATCTTGTTTCTCACACTCACCACCTCTTCCTCCCTCAGTCTCCTCACCACTATCCTAGGAAAGATACTCTTAGGACACTCTGGATGTTCATTGCACCCCCACTAGGGATTCACTGCATGCTGCCACTGCTCCTTTGTACACTCTACAAATTTGCCTGATGAGGATAGAAATTCCTAGAAAGAATCTGAAGCAAGAGTCAAGGACTGCAGAACATTTGACTTTTAAGAAAATCCCTGGCCCACTTTGAATGCATTACTATGTAGTCTGCACTGAATGCTTCTCCTGACCATGGTTGGCCAAGATCCCAAACAAGCTTTTGTAGAGAAAATAGAGTAATACAGGCCTCTGGACCTCTGCAAGGGCTGCAGAACAAAATGCAAGTGGAGTTCTGACCCCGGGAGGAAAGGGAAAAAGGGAAGCCCGCATCCTGATCTGAACACTCCACCCTGGGAAAGAGGTGACTCCAAATGTGACCGGTCCCCACCCTGAGTACCTCAGTCAGAGGAAGGAGGTCGGGCCGGCCCTTCAGGGCAGAAAGGTCGATTGCTCCTCTCCAGCAGAGGGCTGGGCTCAGGCTCGCGGAGCTTCGGAGGCCTCTGCTCGGCGAGCTCCAGGATGAAGAGGACTGCGCCACCAGGGAATGGGATCGCGGAATTCCCTGCAGCTTGGTGATCGCGAGTGCCAGCACCGACCGTAGCCAAGGCGGAAGCGCTCCCAACTGGCGCTCTCAGCGCCTCTCTAGGAAGCCCGGAGGCTGGCCTTTCTCCATGGTTCCCCCCAAGCCAGATACCTGATGACTGCAGGCGCATTAGCTCGTACCTGTGGCTGCTTACGCCAAGTTGACACTTCGTCAAGGACCGAGATTCCACATTATACTTGTGATGCTTTAAGTTATGGCGCTAACACTTGCTGTGTGCTTAGTCGCTCAGTCCTGTCCAACTCTTTGCGACCCCACGGACTGTAGCCTGCCAGGCTCCTCTGTTCATGCGGATTCTCCAGGCAAGAATACTGGAATGGGTTGCCATGCCTTCCTGCAGGGGATCTTCCTAACCCAAGGATCGAGCACACAATTTTCCACGTTGCAGGCGGATTCTTACCGTCTGAGCCACCAAGGAAGCCCCACACTTGCTAGCAGCAACTTAACCTAATGAATATAGCCCGTCTCCCCTGCTTAGTGGCTGATGGTCTGGACTGTGACCTAAAATCATGAAATCTGAGATCTGACTAGGTTCAAATTGTCTTCACTGTATGGCCTTGGCAAATTACTAAACTCTTCCTCAGTTTCTAATTGAGAATGGAAGTAGTTTCAAACTCATAAACTGAACAGATTAACTGAGTCAATTCATAAACTGCAAATTATCACAGAGATACAGGGTGTAATACTATGACTTAAGAAATACGTATTTGGTATTTGTGTCCAGTTCTTGACACAAGAAGCTTCTAAAATTCTTGGGGAGTCTCCAGAGTGGTAGGACTGTCCTTTTTGACTGAGATGACCGGTGGCTAGGGTCTCCTAACTTAAGATGGGGATGGGTGGGGGGAGGCTGCTCAGCAGAGGAACCACAACTTCATAGTCATCCATCGTGGGTGACCTGGTCACCACCACCACCACCACCTCCCGAACTGCCTGGAGCAGAAAGGCTGGGGATCTAACTAATCACCAATAGCCAATGACTTAATCAAACATGCCTACCTAATGAAATTTCATAAAAAGTCTAAAGGCAAGGCAGTTCCCAGGATGAATATAAAGGTGCTGGGAGGGTAGCAAGCTAGAGAGGGCGTGTAAGTTGTGTGCCCCTTCCCTCACACCTTAACTCATGCATTTCCATTTGGCTGTTCCGAGTTACCTTTTGTGACAGGCCTGTAACAAATGTTCGAGTTCCTTCTCCAGATCTTCTGGAACCAGGGATAGTCTCCTGCTTGGCAGGCACATTAACACTGAGCCACCTGGGAAGCCTGCAACATGCCTTAGTTCTATTAACAAAGGAGGGAGTCATGTGAACTCCAGTTACAGCTGCAAGAGGCCCGAGAGCCTTGCAATTGGCATTTGAAGTCACGGCAAATCCCTCTGGGGCTTCCCTGGTGGCTCAGCTGTAAAGAATCCAACTGCAATGCAGAAGAGGCAGAAGACACCATGGGTTCAATCCCTGGGTCAGTAAGATCCCCTGAAGGAGGGTATGGGAACCCTTTCCAGTATTCATGCCTTGGAGAATCCCATGGACAGAGAAGCCTGGCAGGTTACAGTCCATGGGGTCACAGTCAGACACGACTTAAGTGAATGACCAGGCACACACCCATTCACCTGTGTGGTCTGTGGCTCACCTGGGCAGTTTCTATCAGATGTGCTAAGTAAAAATTCTTAAGGGGGAAATAACTACTTTCAGACAAGCAAAATGAAAACTGAAAGTGATGTTGCTTAACTGTGTCCGACTCTTTGTGACCCCGTGGACTGTAACCTATCAAGCTCCTCCAATCATGGGATTCTCCAGGTAAGAATGCTGGCGTGGGTTGCCATTTCCTTCTCCAGGGATCTTCCCGACCCAGGGCTTGAAACTGGGTCTCCTGCATTGCAGGCAGGCGCTTTACCATCTGAGACACCAGGAAGCCCAAAATATACATGTCCATGGACCATACAATCCATGGAATTCTCCAGGCCACAACACTGGAGTGGGTAGCCTATCCCTTCTCCAGCAGATCTTCCCAACCCAGGATCGAACTAGAGTCTCCTGCATTGCAGATGGACTCTTTACAAACTGAACTACCAGGGAAGATTTCAGACAAAAAAGCATTCAGAAATTATTATACTCATGAATGCTAACTAGAATATGCAATTCTAGGAATACTAGAAGATGCAGTTCATGAACCTCAATACAATTTCATCAGTGCCACTTTGGGCTTTGGACCTTTACAGAGTAAAGAGTACTGCCAAACTTGAAACCACCTGACCTTCCCAACTCTTCTGTCCCATGTTTCAGTTCGTTCAACAGGACACAATGTAAATTTTAGACATCACTCTATTTAAAAAACACTCTATGGCTTTATACACACTATCCACCCACCACAGAGCCAACACCTGGCTTCCTAGTCCTGTGGTCTCTGGCAAGTCTTCTACATGCCAGAGAAATTCATACCCCCCTTCCCCACAACCCCTGTTCTGGGTGGAAGCTGAAGACTCCACTTTAGACAACCCCCCTTGTCCTTGTCAGAAGGACAAGTAACCCAAAATTGCCTGTATTTCCTCTATCACGGCAACTATTACACTGTATCACTTGCCTATTAATGCCACTAAACAAAACTAAGAAATGACCGGGAACTGGAAACTAAGTAACCGACCTATCAAAATGTAGTATTTGTTTACCTACAGTGTATTTTTGTAAGAAAATTTACTCTTGAGCATCAGAAGCATCTGGGATTTTAGTTATTTATGAGATGTATATTTGTACAGGGAAAGAAAATTAACCCAGTGGTCTAATTATGATTTCCCTAAGAACATTACTTAGGACTTTGTGTGATGACTTGATAGTATCTGAGTCTGGACAGAGTGGGACTCGGGAATTCCTTCTCCAATGAGGACAGTAACAATCCTACCATCAATCAGCCTCATAAACCCAGCCCCAGCAAGAAGACTTTAATCCACAGATTAAATAATTTGCCAACATGTCAAAAAGAACTTTTATTCTGATTCGAATAGCCTCTTATGCACTCATGCTTTCTTGCCAGATGCCTTTGGAGCAGGTGCTTTCTGGGATGGAGCTTTCTGACCCTTCTGAGTTTTAGGAGGAGGTGCTGCCTTCTGGCCTGCAGCTTTCTGGGCAGGAGCCTTCTGGGCTGGAGCCTTCTTACCCTCAGTGGTGATCTTTTTTGCTGGAACCTTGGCAGCAGCAGCAGCTACTGCAGCTGCCCCCTTAGCAGCAAGGGCTTTCTTGGGAGAAGCTTTCAGGAGAGCTGCCTTTTGAAGTTTCTTAACTTCAATCTTGATTAGTCTGTTCCTCTGAAAAATTTCAATAAAAATGTTCATTATATATGCACACAAAACTCTTACCCATCCTATATGTATGGATATGTAGGTAGGTACAGGAGACCACCCTTATACCATCTAAGACTTCTATGATGTCAACTTTGTGGTCTAGAAACTTAGGCAAACAGAATTACCAGACAAATAAATTCAGGGCTGGAATACAACAATCACAAAAACTTACCATTTTCCTTGCCTTCATGACTTTGTAACGATCAAAGTCTGTCATCTTGGCTTTCTGTGTTAAAAAAAAAAAAAAAGAACTCTGTCAAACCACCTTCTAATCCTCCAAAATCAGAACATGTCCAACTTCAAATAACTCTAAATCATTACCTTCTCTCTGGCTTCAATCTTCTTGGCCCACCTTGTGGCTGCCCACTTTGCATTGATATCTGCCTTCTCCCAGGCTTTCCGGACATACTTCTGGCGGGCACTAGAAAGAAACAAGAACAAAGATTTAAGAAATCAGCTCTGAGGTCACACAGATTCAAGGACAGCTTTTCATCCTCTGAAAAAGCACAAGAAAAATGCCACAAGAACCCTTGTTTTTTCTACTTCCAGTTGTAGTGTCTCCACAGAAAACAGCACAAGGCACAATGTTATCTTCTACTTGTTCCAACAGTGTTCACTAAGCCAGGATGTCTTATATCCTCAAAACACACAACTTTTTAATAAAAATATGCCAACCACTCCACTTTCTGGGCTTAAAAATCACCTCCAATAATATGCATATATCACTCAAATAGTGGATGAGTAGAAAGCAATTGGAGAAGGCAATGGCACCCCACTCCAGTACTCTTGCCTGGAAAATCCCATGGATGGAGGAGCCTGGGGGGCTGCAGTCCATGGGGTCGCGAAGAGTCGGACACGACTGAGCAACTTCACTTTCACTTTTCACTTTCATGCATTGGAGAAGGAAATGGCAGCCCACTCCAGTGTTCTTGCCTGGAGAATCCCAGGGACGGGGGAGCCTGGTGGGCTGCCGTCTGTCTCTGGGGTCACATAGAGTGACTTAGCAGCAGCAGCAGCAAAAAGCAATTTCCTTTTCATAAAGAATAATGTAGTTGTCCCTTATGCCTTGTTTTATCCTGTACAGTAATGCTTAAAGATTTGTGTTCAAATGCCGTAAAATGGAATTGTAACCACTTTGGTATTTGTTTCAAACATCAAAATCCAGTATGCTTAGAAAGTAAACCAGTCATAGCACAGGTTACATTGCAAACAATTGTCACCACACAGCAACACATCGGTTTTTAACTTCCATGACCTACATCATGTCAAGAATCACAGAATGACTGCCTTAATTGCTCATGAATAGCCAGGAAGAGAACCTCTTTGGTGGCTGTCATAAGGAGATGATAAGTTAAATATTAGCCAACACATATGAAAAGTTCAACCGATGTTAGTATTTTTTGTTCTAAAGCTAAAATTGACAAACACATGTTCAGGGAACTACACATATAGAAAGTTCTTTGTTGTGCAAATCCTGAAAGAAAGGGGTACAAGAGAAAAAGAATGGGAAATTTGAACAAAGGGAAAGCCAGAGAACCACCGGATCCCAGGGCATTTTAGAAGTAAATAATGTCTGTCTACTTTTAGAATGCAAATCTCTCTTCTAAATGGCTCTCACTTTCACACTGCTTACTATATTCTCAAGAGAAAAACAAAACAACCAACAACATTTTTAAATGAAATTAAGCAAATTTTTACTAGTATTAACAAAACTATGGGAGGGGTGATAGTTGGATAGTTACCTGTGTGGGAACTTGAGGATGAAGTCAGTGAGCTGCATGCATTTGAAAGGCATAGCCTGTCTCCTTACTTGAGTGCAAGGTCCATCCACCAAAGCCTAGAAGACATATGATCAATGACCTCAGTATAAAAATGTAACAGTATTCAAAATGCAGATATCCTACATATTAGTCTTTTCAGAATCATCAAATTCTTATATTTAAATGCTTTCTTAAAGGTTAAAAAGATTTAGCAGTAATAGTTAAGCACAGAACCCAACATATAATTTTGTATTTAATATTTCCATTTCCCACAAAAAACTATCTGCTCAATTCCTAAGTTTGTGGTGCTCAATAAGTGACAACAGGAAACAGGGCTTTCTATGGCTTTGTTCCAAACTCGCTTTGAACATAGTGATTTACATCTCGCCTGTTTTAGCTCACCTTTAGTCTAAAACTGCCTAGTTTAAGAGACAGAAGTATTACTCAAACCCAGTAATACAGGTCAATTCAGGCCTCTGCTCTGTAACCCCTATCTGCGCTGGCTGTTTAATTAAAACTACCACCCATAGTACTCCTATCTTAAAAGGGCCGCTGAAACCATTACCATTGTCGTCTACACTGCCATGTGAAGCCGTGACACTTTTCCTTACACTTACCCTATTCTGATCAATAACATCTACAATCGCGACCAGCTTCCCGGCATGAGGCCCAAAGGAGACGTAGGCCACCCGGCCAACCTCTACGAAGCGCCTGAACACCTAAAATTGGGAGGCGGGAGGAGAGAGAACAGCGAGATTGATTAAAAATACGATCCAGTTTGCCAGTCTTTGCAATTTAAAGATAGTGCGGCTAAAAACAGGAAAAAAGAATGTTGAGGAGAACACGCCTAAGTGCCATGGAACAACCAGGATGGACGAAATCCACAGAGGGAACGGTGGCAAGTCAGTCTCCCGCTGGCCTCCCCGTCTACGAAGCCAGCACGGCCAGACCACCATGCCCTGCCCTGCTTCGGCCCCGGCGGGCGGGCTAGGCGACTGGCCGCCGCAACGATACGGCGGAGGCGGCCAGAGCGCGCTCGCGTGGCCCAGCGAGCGCCCGGCCCGGTCCTCCACGCGCTCCTCGGGCGCGCATCCTGAAAGCTCCCAACTCTTGTGTCTTGCCCACCCGGGGAACCTCACTGCACGATACCTAACATCCACTGAGCGCCGCTGCTCGCCTCCGGCCCCCAGCCCAGGCAAAGCTGGAGCGGCATAGGGGTCAGACATGGAGCCCGCACCGGCGATACTCACCATGTTGGCGGCGTTCGGCGAGAAGGAAGAAGGCCCGCCCAACCCCGCGCCTGTGTAGAAGGCCGCCCCGCCCCGGTAGTGAACGAGTCGCCGACGTGGGCACCGATTGGTTGGGACGTATGCACGTATGCGCACACATGCTCACTGGGAAAACATGGCGGAGTCGGCGGGAGCTCGGCTATGCTTTCGCTATTGGGTTTCGTGGGCTTGGCTTAGTCGATGCCGCGCGTGAGCAGCTGTCTCTTAAAACTTCACGGTGCAGAAGAGCACAGAAGCTGTGCTTTCCTTTGTGACTATTTGCAGTCCTTTCGACTTCATCTTTTAACGTTCTTCCTTTTATTTTTCACTGCTCGTCTAAATGTTACTGGTGTCTTAGTACAATTTTTTTTTCCTCTCCGTAAGTGACCCCATTAATTTTATTAACTTTTCTTCTTAAAAGATTCAAACTTTACAGAAAAGTTACAAAACAAGTATAAGTAATTCCCGTAAACATTTCACTTCGAGTTCCCAAATGTTAATATTTTCCTATTGCTTAATTTTTTTGACCCATTTGAGAGGAAACTGCAGACATGATGTTCCTTTACACTTAAATGTGATGTTTCCTAGAAACAAGGGCATGACTTTACATAATCAGTACAATACTCAAATTCAGTAAGTTAATAATAGTCATATATCTGTGTGTATATGTGTATGCATATATACACACACACACACTTATGTATATACATGTATGTATGTATTATTTTGGCTGTGCCTCAAGGCTTGCAGGATCCTAGTTCCCAGACCAAGGGTCCAGACGCTTGACCCAGAATGAAAGCCCAGAATCCTCACCACTGGATCACCAGGGAATTCCCACCTAATTTATTAATTTGCACTCCTTATTTAACTATCAGCAACTGTTCCATTTATGTTATTCCCAGCAAATGAAAAAGCCTTCCTGGCCTATGATCTTGTGAAGGGTTACAGCCTGCATTTAGTTATGTCTGGTCTTTTAAAAAATTTGTAATAAACCTATCCTTGTCGTTCATATTACTGACATTTAAAAATACAGGCTAGTTGTTCTATAGGTCTCAAGTATATGCTCTGTAATTTCATTTATAGAAAATTCAAATCAGGCAAACTAATCTATGTTAGTAGTCACTTTTACCCCTGGTGCAGGCAGCAGTGGCTTGGAGGGGGAAGCGGGGTTTTTGAGCTGCTGGTGAGTTTCTTCATCTGGGTGTTGGTGGTTACACCAGTGTGTTCAGCTTGTGAACATTCAAATCTCTGCCTTTATGATTTGTGCATTTCTTTCCCCCAAACACGTTTCCTAGCTCTACAACCAGAGAATCTTGATCTGCAGGTCTGCAGAGGAGCAAGAATTTGCATTTAATAAACAAGCTCCCCAAGTCGTTCACTGAATACTTTGGGAAAGACTTTGGGATTCCCCAGTTATTTTTCTAGAGTTCACTAAATGATTATGTCACACTTGTTTGAAGTACTCCAAAAGTCCATTTTTCACCACATAATCCTGGGGTCCCCAATTCCCTGCAACCAGCACTCACAGCAGGAGGGGAGCAGTTATCCTCCCCGAAACTGGTCCCTGGTGCCAAAAAGACTGGGGACCGCTGACCCAGTCTACAGGATAAAGTCCTAACTCCCCAGCAATTCAAGGCCTCCATAGTCTAATCCTAACCCCTTCCTAAATTTTTTCTGTCTGGGCATTCTGCCTCCTTTACCCCTAACATCGCAATAGGTACAAGTTTCGGGACTTTCCATGTAATCAGCCGCCTCTTCCTAGAATGTGCTCCCCTTCTTTCTTTGAAAAATGACAAGGATAAGACGCCTTCCCAAGCAGCCCCAGGCAGTTTTCAGGTTTTTCAAAGCTCCATTAAAATGCAAGATAAATCTCCAAGCAAGCCTTTCTGCCTCGCGAAAAGGTCAGGGTCGTCCAAGAATGAGCAAGAGCATTTCATACAGTTACACCCTTGAAACAAGAGAAAAGAAAACGCACTCTCCCAGGTCTGGTTGGCTGATTACGTCCCTTCCGGGACACAAAACCGGCTCGTCCAATCACCAGGAGGGAGGGCAACTCGAGGAGGATGCCAGGATCCAAGATGGCGTCATCCGGTAGTTTCCTCAGCCTCTTTCTGCGGGGCCACGCCCCTGCCGTACGCCGTTGCTTCTCGTCCAATCACTGAAAGGCGGATCAAAGCCGGCGCCAGCGAGAAACATGGCGACCGCAGAGCGTGGTAGAGCTCAGGTGTTTCGTGAGCGTGAAGTGTCTTGGAAACTATGTTTCCTTTTAAGCCGCGCGCCCTAGTACCTATTTGTGACAAGAAGTGAATGTTAAAGGCGAGGCGGGCGCCCTGCTTCGGGTTTCAGTTTGAGGCTGAGAGCATAGGAGCACGCTGGTCCTGGATCTAGGCCACGGATTGCGGGGGTGGGCAGCAGCTGACCTCTTCCCCCCAGTTTCCACAATACCCGCGAATGTCAATGTGGCCAGAGCTGTCTACCTGTACAGCTTCAGCTGAGTAAATGTCTCTCGAGTTTTTTTATTCCCCTCAGTCATGAGGGATGGAAGCATCAGTTTAGGAGAGGAAAATATTTGGGACTAAAAAGAGGAAAAGAAAATCTAAGTCTGTTCCAAGAAGTGAAGTAAAAGCCACCGAGTACCATGACAACCTTGTTCCTGTACCCTTTCTGGGATATGAACTCATCCCAATTATAGTGAAACTGGCATGGTAGACAGTATGCTTACCTGGCATATTATATTTAGGGATGAAAAATGCATATTACAGTCAAGTGAAAAAACTATACCACCTAACAGTTGAGAATTATGTTGTATTTGGTGGCTTTTCTGAGGACTTAAGATTGGAAGATTGCCTCTCAGATCTCTCTGAGGGACTACTGAAGAGGTAAAGGAGGAGCCAGGATACACAGGAGTTTTGTAATAACACCTGTGAAGTTCATGAATTTAGTGCTTTTTTATGTGTGGGAAAATGCAAGAGTGTGGGCTGTTTGAAATTATCTCTTTGATAATGGGCTCCCATCGTGTCTCAGACCATGGAGAATCTGCCTGCAATGTGGAAGACCGGGTTCGATCCTTGGGTTGGAAAGATCCTCTGGAGAAGGGAATGGCACCCCTCTCTAGTATTCTTACCTGGAAAATTCTGTGGGTAGAGGAACCTGGTGGGCTGCAAGTCCATGGACTGCAAAGAATTGGACATGACTGAGCAATAATTTAGCTATTATAGCTATAGTGTATTATAGCTGTAGTCCTTCTAGGGCTGTCTAGAAACAATATGGTGTTCTTTTTTCCGTTGTGATTGCCCTCTGGGTGCATAGTTGGGGTGGTTACAGTAATTGATGGCTGCAACATCCTTTGTTACTGATATAGCAGCATTTTTCATTCACACAACTGTTTAAAATTTTTTCGTGTTTGAACCCTGGAAGCTGAACAAGACAGGATCCAAGCCCCATCAACCTAAGACCACCTGGAATAAACCCGTAGTACAGCAAAGTCAAATCTCTTGATAAAATTATAATGAAGGACACTGCACACCAGAGACGTTATGGGACATATAACTGAGTGAAAGAATGAGGTAGGGTTATAGGATTGTGGGGATATGAAGTTTAGATGAAATGCACATGAAATATTGCTTTGACAAAGCAGAGCAGAATTTTCTAAAGTGATCAACATCAGCCCTAAGACAACAAAACGGACCCATGATCCTGTTTTTATTAAAATGTTGTCCAGAAGCACCCTTTCTGAAGCTTTATCCCTGAAAAGTAAATTGAAATTGTTTCATTCTTACTGATAAAATGTAAAGCACAAGGTTTTCCAGAGGCTTTAATTTTAGACAACAAAGTTTCTCAATGAGAGAGCTGCTGCTGCTGCTAAGTCACTTCAGTCATGTCCAGTGAGAGAGCAGTAGTCACTTAAAGAAGAAAGTTAACATGACTCTTCACAGATGTAGCATTCATTTGCAGAAATATTGTTTTCCTATTTACTTTATTTCTATCTGATTTTCCTGCACAGTGAATAGTCATGCAGATTTTACTTTCTGAGACAGAGCTAATTTTTAATTAACAGAAATGTTGATGATATACAGGAAGATATCCTGAGGGTTTCATCCATGGGGAAGTTTTAAATCTTTGTGTTGCAAAACAGGAGGTAAACTCACAAACCACAGGAAATTACACACCCATGGATGAATAAAATGTCCATCATGAGGAGGACATTGGCTTATTAAATCACAAGAACCTAAGTAGTATCAAATGAAGCTTACTTACTAACCCAGTGGTTCCTCACTTCTGACTTCCAGTTCACAAAGAAACTAACAGGCTCTGAAGTGGGTCAGGACTCTTGGGCTGTAATGCCCAGTTTTGTTTTGTTTTTTAGTACTACAAGTTCCTCCAATACTCCAAATGTCTGGATGGAGTATTTTTGGTCTGTCTGTTCTGTTTAACAACCAAGGAGGTAGTATTGGTTTCTGTGCCACTACAGACTGCTCCAGTGTAAAGAAATTACTTGGGAAAATATGGTGATTGATAGATCAAGGGGGTTGGTATTTGCAAACTATTATACATAGAATGGATAAATAATAAGCTCCTACTGTATAGCACAGGGAACTACATTCAATATCCTGTGGTAAGCTATAGTCTATAATGATATATATATATTCCTTCATTTATACTATATTTTAGTATAGTTTATGTATATGTCATAGTTTACCACAGGATATTGAAAAAATATATGTATTCTTTTTCATTATAGTTTGCTACAGTAGGACCTTACTATTATACATACACACACGCACACACACACACACACACACGTGTAACTGAATTGCTTTGCTGTGCAGCAGAAATTAACACTAAATCAACTATACTTCAGTAAAATAAATTTCAAAAAAATACTTGGGAAACATATCAGATCTATACTTGGGGAAACATCAGAACATAGTAAGGCCACAGCAAAGCTGGAGGCTTTTGTTGCCCCTGAGTATTAGAAGTTTAGACCATTAAACTCACTTTCTGTGGGAGATAGAATATTCTGTCACATAGAAGGCTCACTAACACCAGGATTAAATATGCACTCTCATGTTATATTACAGGATTGGACCCAGTATTGAAAGAGAACATTAGCTATGTACTGCACAGTGCTCTGGGAATAACTGAATAAATACAGAATGAACCGATAAGCTAATAAGCCTTCAAATCCAGAACAAGCTCCTGGAGCAGGTAAAAGCAGCTGAATTCTTGAGTGTGATCAAAATCTCTTCCAAAGAAAATCTTCCCCTCTTTGTGTGCTGTTTTTACCAGAGTAAGGAAGGTAAGTGGAGTTTTGTTAATATCTAATTGACTTTGTAGAGGCTGTTGACATGACAGAATTTCCCAACCTAATATTTCTTGTAGAGAATAGCAGCCTGGGGTTTCGCAAAGGAATTACTGTGGGGTTTTGATGATCAGAGGGTGATCTCGTTCTTGGCTTCTAAGCTACAGAAGCTGGACTCAGCTATTATTTGGTCCTGTGCAGTGGAGACAGTCACCAATTTGGTCATGTACCACTAAAAGCATTCTCAAAGCACTTTGCATCTCACCTAGGTTTGATGCAGGCATCCTTGAATGAATGGGGTGAGTACTGGGAGGAGGAAGAGAAGTGGGACATTGTGATTTATAAGGAGAATATTTATTTTGTCATTCAGATGGCTAAAACTTGGAATTTCCTAAATGTTGAGAGTGATAAAGGTGTCTTTTTTTTTTTTTAACTCAGCTGTATTTGTTACAGCTTTTAAAGGTGTCTCTTGTTATGTTAATAAGGTGACTTTTAAAAGTAGTATGGGAGCCGGTTGCCTGGAGAACCAACTCTGTGATTAGAGGGTTGGAACTTTCAGTTCCATCCTTTGATTTTCAGGAAGAGGGGAAAAGGGTCTGAGATTGAATTAGTTGCCATTGTTTCCTATGCCAGCATTAATAAACAACCTTCTTCATTATGGTCACTATTTTAGCCACTATACCCGTCTGTGGGCTTTCCTAGTGGCTCAGTTGGTAAAGAATCTGCCTGCAATGCAGGAGACCCAGGTTTGATCCCTGGGTCAGGAAGATCACCTGGAGAAGGAAATGGCAACCCACTCCAGTACTCTTGCCTGGAGAATTCCATGGACAGAGAAGCGGGACAGGCTGCAGTTCATGGAATTGCAAAGAGTTGGACACGACTTTGTGACTAACTTTCACTTTTTCTCATACCTGTCCATGTCCCACCTGGTGGTGGAAAGGATCAGAATCTGTCAGAGGCATTCTGGAAGGAAGCAAGAGCTTTGGCTGCCCCTAACGGGTATTCCTCAGGACACCTAATATGCATAAGGTCTTGAATGACTTTGACCTATATTTACACTGACCAGTTCAGTTCACTTCGGTTGCTCAGTCATGTCCAACTCTTTGCGACCCCATGGACTGAAGCACACCAGGCCTCCCTGTCCATCACCAACTCCTGGAGTTTACTCAAACTCATGTCTGTTGAGTCGGTGATGCCATCCAACTGTCTCATCCTCTGTCATCTCATTCTCCTGACTTCAATCTTGTCCAGCATCAGGGTCTTTTCAAATAAGTCAGCTCTTTGCATCAGGTGGCCAAAATATTGGAGTTTCAGCTTCAGCATCAGTCCGTCCAATGGTTATTCAGGACTGCTTTCCTTTCGGATGGACTGGTTGGATCTCCTTGCTGTCCAAGGGACTCTCAAGAGTTTTCTCCAACACCACAGTTCAAAAGAATCAGTTCTTTGGCGCTCAGCTTTCTTTATAGTCCAACTCTCACATCCATACATGACTACTGGAAAAACCAGAGCTTTGACTAGACATATTTTTGTTGGCAAAGTAATGTCTCTGCTTTTTAATATGTTGTCTAGGTTGGTCATAACTTTTCTTCTGAGGAGCAAGCGTCTTTTAATTACATGGATGCAGTCACCATCTGCAGTGATTTTGGAGCCCAAGAAAATAAAGTCTGTTTCTACTGTTTCCCCATCTATTTGCCATGAAGTAATGGGACCAGATGCCACGATCTTAGTTTTCTGAATGTTGAATTTTAAGCCAACTTTTTCACTCTCCTCTTTAACTTTCATCAAAAGGCTCTTTAGTTCTTCTTTGCTTTCTGCCATCAGGGTGGTGTCATCTGCATATCTGAGGTTATTGATATTTCTCCTGGCAATCTTGATTCCAGTTTGTGCTTCCTCCAGCCCAGCATTTCACATGATGTACTCTACATATAAGTAAGTAAGCAGGGTGACAATATACAACCTTGAAGTATTCCTTTCGATTTAGAAACAGTCTGTTGTTCCATGTCCAGTTCTAATTGTTGCTTCTTGACCTGCATACAGATTTCTCAGGAGGCAGGTCAGGTGGTCTGGTATTCCCATCTCTTGAAGAATTTTCCGCAGTTTGTTGTGATCCACACATTGAAAAAGCAAGAGAGTGCCAGAAAAACATTTACTTCTGCTTCATGGACACTGACAGTGGCTGGAATGTTTTCTGAGTTGCTGAACTATATGAGTACTTGAAACTTGCCTCAGGGCAAATGTGTCTGCTGAGCATGTTTCTGAGATTTGCTCTCTGTTTTATAAGATAGTTTTAGGAAATTCCCTGTGGTCTAGTGGTTAGCTAGAACTCGGCACTTTCACTACGGTGGCTGAGTTCAATCCCTGGTCAGAGATCTAAAATCTCACAAGCTGCATGGCGCAACCAGAAGAAAAAAATTTGTTTTAAAAAGAATTTCCAGTGCAAATGGAGTTTGTACTTGTACCAGAGGAAGTAGTGTTACCAGCAAAATGGCAATACCTTTGTTCTTACGCTCTCAAAGAAAATAATTCAATCAACAGACTTAGCGCAGTTTTAAACAGCCAGAGTTTTAGTTTTAAAAAAGCAAAAGTATGCTTTCAGAAAAGGAGAGCAGGCCAAATGGAAACCAGAAGCAGGACTACATTGGATAGTGTTGAGTTTTTTACAGTGGTGATCCCTCCCTGTGTCCTGTGTTATTTAACAAGTTGATTGACAGCTTTTGGTTATATAACTTTTCTCTTAGTGTGCAGGCGCTTACCCATAAGCACCCAAGTAAGACCCATTTGCAAAGAAATAGAGGAAAACAATAGAATAGGAAAGACTAGAGATCTCTTCAAGAAAATTACAGATACCAAGGGAACATTTCATGCAAAAATGGGCACAATAAAGGACAGAAATGGTATGGACCTAACAGAAGCAGAAGATACTAAGAAGAGGTGACAAGAATACACAGAAGAACTATACAAATATGACCCAGATAACCACATGGTGTGATCACTAACCTAGAGCCAGACATCCTGGAATGGAAAGTCAAATGGGCCTTAGGATGCATCACTATGAACAAACCTAGTGGAGGTGATGGAACTCCAGCTGAGCTATTTCAAATCCTAAAAGATGATGCTATTGAAATGCTGCACTCAATATGCCAGTAAATTTGGAAGGCTCAGCAGTGGCCACAGGACTGGAAAAAGTCAGTTTTCATTCAAAGAAAAGCAATGCCAAAGAATGTTCAAACTACTGCACATTGCACTCATCCCACACGCTAGCAAAGTAATGCTCAAAATTCTCCAAGCGAGGCTTCAGTAGCATGTAAACTGAGAACTTTCACATGTTCAAGCTGGATTTAGAAAAGGCAGAGGAACCAGAGATCAAATTGCCAACATCCACTGGATCATTGAAAAAGCCAAGAGAATTTTAGAAAAACATCTACTTCTGCTCATTGACTACGCTAAAGCCTTTGAGTGTGCAGATCACAACAGACTGTAAAATTCTTCAAGAGATGGGAATACCAGACCACCTTACCTGCCTCCTGAGAAATCTGTATGCAGGTCAAGAAGCAACAATTAGAACTGGACATGGAACAATGAACTGGTTCCAGATTGGGAAAGGAGTACGTCAGGTTGTATTTTATTACCCTGCTTATTTAACTTATATGCAGAGTACATCATGAGAAATGCTGGGCTGAATGAAGCACAAGCTGGAATCAAGATTGCTGGGAGAAATATCAATAACCTCAGATACGAAGATGACACCACCCTCATGGTATAAAGTGAAGAAGAGCTTAAGAGCCTCTTGATGAAAGTGAAAGAGGAGAGTGAAAAAGTTGACTTAAAACTCAACATTCAAAAAATGAAGATCATGGCATCCGGTCCTATCACTTCATGGCAAATAGATGGGGAAACAATGGAAACAGTGACAGACTTTATTTTCTTGGGCTTCAAAATCACTGCAGATGGTGACTGCAGCCATGAAATTGAAAGACGCTTGCTCCTTGGAAGAAAATTTATAACAAACTTAGACAGCATATTAAAAAGCAGAGACATCACTTTACGGACAAAAGTCCATATAATCAAAGCTATGGTTTTTCGAATTATCATGTATGGATGTGAGAGTTGGACTGTAAAGAAAGCTGAGCACTGAAGAATTGATGCTTTTGAACTATGGTGTTGGAGAAGACTCTTGAAAGTTCCTTGGACAATAAGGAGATCAAACCAGTCAATTCTAAAGAAAATCAATCCTGAATATTCATTGGAAGGATTGATGCTGAAGTTTAAGCTCAAATATTTTGGCAATCTGATGTGAAGAGCCAACTCATTGGAAAAGGTTCTGATGCAGGGAAAGACTGAGGGCAGAAGAAGAAGTAGGCCACAGATGATGAGATAGTTAGCATCACAGACTCAATGGACAAGAATTTGAGCAAACTGGGAGATTGTGAAGGACAAGGAAGCCTGGCGTGCTATGGTCCACGGGGTCACAAAGAGTCGGACATGACTTAGTGATTGAAAAACAACAAAAGTAGAGGGTTGGTTGGGATACTACAACAAGGCTGGTGCTCCTACATCAGTGGACAGGGTCACGTCTGAAAAAGTAAAAGGACAGAGGCACATGGGATGGCCTTCAGCTCCACTAAACTTTATTTACCAAAACAGGCAGTAGCTAGAATTGACCATCCTTTGCCAACCCGTTTGTGTAGATAAAGTCCTTAATCTATCACAGAATCCATCTTCAGTTAGTCTCTGTAATAATGTACTCAATATTTAAGTGTGTGGTAGGTGGATGTTCTAAGAGCTGTGGGCTTCCTTGTCTTCAGGTAAACAAAAAAGAGGCCAGATTCTTGCTGGATGCTGGATGGGAGGATTAGCAAACTAGTAGGAAGTCTTCCTTGATTTTGTGTTATGCAAATGAGGACCTTTGAGGACTGGTTTTAGAATTCTTTTGACTTTAAAATCTTTTCCTTTTCTTCATTCCTTTGTTTCCCCCCTCCTTTTTTTTTTAATTGAAATATAGTTTGATTTACAATGTTGTGTTGATTTCTGCTGTACAGCAAAGTGGTTTTGTTATACATACATGTACATTCTTCTTAAAATATTCTTTTCCATTATGGCTTATCATAGGATATTGAATATAATTCTCTGTGCTATACAGTAGGACCTTGTTGTTTATTCATTCTGTATATAATTGCTTACATCTGCTAACCCCAGCATCCACTCTGTCACTCCCAACTCCCATCCCCTTGGCAACCACAAGTCTATTGTCTATGTCCATGAGTCTGTTTCTGTTTCATAGACAGGTTCCTTTGTGTAACATTTTTAGATTCCATAAATAAGTGATATCATATGATATTTGTCTTTCTCTGTATGGCTTACTTCACTTAGTATGGTAATCTCTAGATGCTTCCATGTGCTGCAAATGGGATTATTTTTTTATGGCTGAGTAGTGTTCCATTGTATATATGTACCACATCTTCTTTATCCCTTCATCTCTCCATGAACATATAGATTGTTTCCATGTTTTGGCTATAGTGAATAGTGCTACTGTGAACATATGGGTACATGTATCTTTTTGGCTTAGAGTTTTGTCTGGATATATGCCCAGGAGTGGGATTGCTGGATCATATGATAATTCTGTTTTTGGTTTTCTGAGGAACCTCCATACTGTTTTCCATAGTGACTTTACCAAGTTACATTCCCACCAACAGTGTAGGAGGATTCCCTTTGTTCCACATCATCCCCAGCATTTGTTATTTGTAGAGTTTTTAATGATGATCATTTTGACTGTATGGATCATAATAAACTGTGGAAAATTCTGAAAGAGATGGGAATACCAGACCACCTGACCTGCCTCTTGAGAAGCCTATATGCAGGTCAGGAAGCAACAGTTAGAACTGGACATGGAACAACAGACTGGTTCCAAATAGGAAAAGAAGTACGTCAAGGCTGTATATTGTCACCCTGCTTATTTAACTTCTATGCAGAATACATCATGAGAAACGTTGGGCTAGATGAAGCACAAGCTGGAATCAAGATTGCTGGGAGAAATATCAATAACCTCAGATATGCAGATGACACCACCCTCGTGGCAGAAAGTGAAGAATAACTAAAAAGCCTCTTGATGAAAGTGAAAGAGGAGAGTGAAAAAGTTGGCTTAAAAATCAACATTCAGAAAACTAAGATCATGGCATCCGGTCCCATCACTTCATGGGAAACAGATGGGGAAACAGTGGAAACAGTGGCTGACTTTATTTTCTTGGGCTCCAAAATCACTGCAGATGGTGATTGCAGCTGTGAAATTAAAAGACGTTTACTCCTTGGAAGGAAAGTTATGACCAACCTAGACAGCATATTAAAAAGCAGAGACATTACTTTGTCAACAAAGGTCTGTCTAGTCAAGGCTATGGTTTTTCCAGTAGTCAGGTATGGATGTGAGAGTTGGATTATAAAGAAAGCTGAGCACTGAAGAATTGGTGCTTTTGAACTGTGGTGTTGGAGAAGACTCTTGAGAGTCCCTTGGACTGCAAGGAGATCCAACCAGTCCATGCTAAAGGGGATCAGTCCTGGGTATTCATTGGAAGGACTGATGTTGAAGCTGAAACTCCAATACTTTGGCCACCTGATGCAAAGAGCTGACTCATTTGAAAAGACTCTGATGTTGGGAAAGATTGAAGGCAGGAGGAGAAGGGGACAACAGAGGATGAGATGGTTAGATGGCATCACTGACTCAATGGACCTAAGTTTGGGTAAACTCTGGGAGTTGGTGATGGACAGGGAGGCCTGGTGTGCTGTGGTTCATGGGGTCGCAAAGAGTCGGACATGACTGAGTGACTGAACATAACTGATTCTGACCAATGTGACCCCATTCCTTTGTCTTTTCACTACTTTCTAAGGGTTTGATGAAATGGCATCTTCTAACCTTCTAGTTAGTTTTTAATGTCTGTTATTAGGTTATTAATTTTTAAGAGTTATTTCTTCTTAATCCCACCTGCATTAAAAAAAATTGTTGCTATCTCATAGAAGCAATATCTTCTATTATCTCTCTTGGATATTAATCAAAACTTCCTTTTAAAAATGTATTTCTTTTTTAATTGAAGGATAATTGCTTTACAGAATTTTGTTGTTTTCTGTCAAACCTCAACATGAATCAGCCATAGGTACACATATATGCCCGCCCCAGGACCTCCCTCTCATCTCTCTCCCCATCCTACCCTCTAAGTTGATTCAGACCCCCTGTTTGAGTTCCCTGAGACATACAGCAAATTCCCATTGGCTATCTATTTTATATATGGTAGTGTAAGTTTGCACATTACTCTCTCCATACATCTTACCCTCTCCTCCCCTCTCCCTATGTCCATAGGTCTGTTTATGTCTGTTTCTCCATTGCTGCCCTGAAAATAAACTCTTTGGTACCATCTTTCTAGATTCTATATATGTGTGTTAGTATTCAATATTTATCTTTTTCTTTCTGACTTACTTCACTCTGTATAATAGGCTCTAGGTTCATCCACCTCATTAGAACTGACTCAAATGCATTTCTTTTTATGGCTGAGTAATTTTCCATTGTGTATATGTAACACAACTTCTTTATCCATCTGTCTGTCAATGGACATCTAGGTTGCTTCCATGTTCTAGCTATTGTAAATAGTGCTGCAATGAACATTGGGGTACATGTGTCTTTTTCAATTTGGTTTCCTCAGGATATATGCCTGTGCCGGGGACCAGCCCCAGCTGATCCAGGGTATTCGAAGGAGAGACGGCCTAGGCGACTATTTATATGCTAATTAGAGATATAAAGAATAGAAGAATGAGGATAGCTCAGTAGGAAAATTCAGTGGAGAAAAGAGGCTGAGTAGCTTGGTTTACGCGGGAGACCAATAAAACTTCAAGACAAGAAGTTTGCACCACTTACGTAGGCTGCAGGCGCCCTCTCGAATAGCGGAAGGTGCCTCACCCTAGACACCTTCTCGAGTGGGTCTTAGAAGCCCAGGCATAATTAGTAAGCGTGGTGGGTTCCACGCTCCAGATGGAGACTTCAGCCAGAACGTGAAAAGAATGACATGGGGAGACCAAGCGCTGGTGAGCAAGGCCCGTAGCTTTATTTTCAACAGGGGCTTATATACCCTAAGTTACACATAGAGGATAATAGGGGATGCAAAGTCAGCAGTCTTTGATTCTTATCAAAACCCAGGGTTTCTTTCCTGCAAATTTATCGTATACAAATGGTTTAGGTGATTTACATCATCTTCTGGCCAGAAGGCTTATTAACATTTTATGACTCTTGACAAGGACTTATCAACAAAGACTTATTTTCTCTAAGAGTAATTATTTTAAGGTTTGGCGCCATCTTCCAAAGATAAAATTGCATTCCTATAGGGTGGATGTGTAATGGGTTTACAACAAAGCAAAGAATTTATTACCTTAAGGGTCTAAAGTTACTAACACCAAGGCCACTACTTATTTTTTCTATATACCAACTATATTAATTAATACATATTCAAGGATACAATTCAGGGGATGTGAAAACTTGGCAGCAAGCATTGGCTCATCAATGAAATCCTTTACTAGTCTTATTCTGACAGTTTCTAACTCTCTGAGAGGCTCTAAGCTATTTGAATATCTTAAGCTTCCCGTGCCTCTGGAGGCTGGGAGACTGTAACCAATCGTATGCATAGCTGCAGGAGTCCGGGTAAACTTGTCAGGCGAGTTAGAGAGCCATCTGAGGGGTTTGGATTTAAACACTCCTGATTGCCCAGGAACTTTATTAATTGGAGCTGTAAGTTAAATCTTTGACAGAGAGAGCGAGATGGTGGTAGGGGACAGCCCCCAGTAAAGTCAGAGGTGAGAGCACAAAGCAATAAAGTAGGCAGACTCTGGTTTTTTGGGGGAAGATACTCGAGAATATCCAGGGAGACTTCTGAGGCTCGATCCCGCCTTTGCCTATGCCGAGCCTCCTTCCTCATGACCTTTGTCACGAGCGGAATGTCTCTCGCCGGCTCCCGGCATGCCTGTGAGTGGGATTGCTGGGTCATATGGTGGTTTTATTCCTACTTTTTAAAGGAATCTCTATACTGTCTTCCATAATGGCTGTATCAATTTATGTTCCCACCAATAGTGCAAGAGGGCTCCCTCTTCTCCACACCCTCTCCAGCAGTTTTTGTTTGTAGACTTTTTTTTTTTTTTTTGGTAGACTTTCTGATGATGGCCATTCTGATTGGTGTGAGGTGATATTGTAGTTTTGATTTGCATTTCTCTAATAATGAGCAGTGTTGAGCATCTTTTCATGTGTTTGTTAGCCATCTGTATGTTTTCCACACTTTTTGATTGGGTTGTTTGTTTTTCTGGTATTGAGTGGTATAAGCTCAATAAATGGATACAGCCATTATGGAAGACAGTATGGAGATTTCTTAAAAAACTAGGAATAAAACCACCATATGAGCCAGCAATGCCACTCCTAGGCATATACCCTGAGGAAACCAAAATTGAAAAAGACACATGTACCACAATGTTCATTGCAGCACTATTTACAATAGCTAGAACATGGAAGCAACCTAGATGTCCATTGACAGATGAACAATAGATGTCTGAGATATCCACTGACAGTATATTTTGGAAATTAATCCTTTGTCAGTTGTTTCATTTGCCATTATTTTCTCCCATTCTGAGGGCTGTCTTTTCACCTTGCTTATAGTTTGCTTTGCTATGCAAAAGCTTTTAAGTTTAACCAGACAGGTCCCATTTGTATACTTTTGTTTTTATTTCCATTACTCTAGGAGGTGAGTCATAAACGATCTTGCTTTGATTTATGTCATAGAGTATTCTGCCTATGTTTTCCTCTAAGAGTTTTATAGTTTCTGGTCTTACATTTAGGTCTTTAATTGATTTTGAATTTCTCTTCATATATGGTGTTAGGAAGTGTATAATTTCATTCTTTTGCATGTAGCTATCCAGTTTTCCCAGCAGCACTTATTGAAAAGACTGTCCTTGCCCCATTGTATATTCTTGCCTCCTTTGTCAAAAACAAGGTATCTCTGGGCTTTCTATCTTGTTCCATTGGTCTATATTTCTGTTTTTGTGCCAGTACCATACAGTCTTGATGACTGTAGCTTTGTAGTATAGTCTGAAGTCAGGAAGGTTGATTCCTCCAGCTCCATTCTTCTTTCTCAAGACTGCTTTCGCTATTTGGAGTCTTTTGTTTTCCCATATGAATTGTGAAATTTTTTTGTTCTAGTTCTGTGAAAAATGCCATTGGTAATTTGATAGGGATCGCATTGAATCTTTAGATTGCATTTGGTAGTATAGTCATTTTTCACAATATTGATTCTTCCTGCCCAGGAACATGGAATATCTCTCCATCTGTTTATGTCATCTTTGCTTTCTTTCCTCAGTGTCTTATAATTTTCTGTATACAGTTCTTTTGTCTCCTTATGTAGGTTTATTCCCAGATATTTTATTCTTTTGGTGCAGTAGTAAAGGATTGATTCCGTAATTTCTCTTTCTGATTTTTCATTGTTAGTATATAGGAATGCAAGTGATTTCTGTGTATTGATTTTGTATCCTATGACTTTGCTAAATTCACTGATTAGCTCTAGTAATTTTCTGATAGTATCTTTAGGGTTTTCTATGTAAAGTATCATGTCATCTGCAAACAGTGAGTGTTTTGCTTCTTCTCTTCCAATTTGAATTCCTTTCATTTACTTTTCTTCTCTGATTGCTGTAGATAAGACTTCCAAAACTACATTGAATAATAGTGTTGAGAGTGGATACCCTTGTCTTCTTCCTGATCTTAGGGGGAATGCTTTCAGTTTTTCACCATTGAGAATAATGTTTGCTGTGGGCTTATCATATATGGCCTTTACTATGTTGAGGTAAGTCCCTTTTATGCCCATTTTTTGAAGAGGTTTAATCATAAATGGGTGCTGAATTTTGTCAAAGGCTTTTTCTGCATCTATTGAGATGATCATATGGTTTTTATCTTTCAGTTTATTAATATGTTGTATCACACTGATTGATTGATTTGCATATATTGAAGAATCCTTGCATCCCTGAAATAAACTGAGCTTGATCATAGTGTATGAGTTTTTTAATATGTTGTTGAATTCTGTTTGCTAGAATTTTGTTGAGGATTCTTGCATCCATGTTCATCAGTGATATGGGCCTGTAGTTTTAACTAAATTAATTAATCAAAACTTCCTTTAAAAAATTTTTTTCTTCTCTGTGGATAGTTTCTGTTTTTTCCAATTCACTTTTTCCTATTGATTTGTTTTGTTCTTTACCCTTATATTCCAGCTAATAGATGTCAGTTGGCAGGATATTAGATATATAAATCTGGAGTGAAGGAAAGAGGTCAGAGAATATGAAGTTTGTCTACCTTATTGTGACTATGTGACTATGAAATGATATAATGATATAATTTGTTTAGCACAAAGCCGGGAATATAATTAGAATTCAAATGTTAGATGTTACTTTTACTATTTAGTGATTGCATGCAGCACATGGGTGAACATAATTAATTTAACCATTCTTTTATTGTTATGAAGAACTAAAGTGTCTCTTCAGTTCAGTTCAGTTCAGTCACTCAGTCATGTCCAACCTTTGTGACCCCATGAATCGCAGCACGCCAGGCCTCCCTGTCCATCACCAGCTCCCGGAGTTCACCCAAACTCATGTCCATCGAGTCAGTGATGCCATCTAGCCATCTCATCCTCTGTCGTCCCCTTCTTCTCCTGCCCCCAATCCTTCCCAGCATCAGGGTCTTTTCCAATGAGTCAACTCTTTGCATGAGGTGGCCAAAGTACTGGAGTTTCAGCTTCAACATCAGTCCTTCCAATGAACACCCAGGACTGATCTCCTTCAGAATGGACTGGTTGGATCTCCTTGCAGTCCAAGGGACTCTCAAGAGTCTTCTCCAACACCACTGTTCAAAAGCATCAATTCTTCGGCGCTCAGCCTTCTTCACAGTCCAACTCTCAGATCCATACATGACCACTGGAAAAACCATAGCCTTGACTAGACGGACCTTTGTTGGCAAAGTAATGTCTCTGCTTTTTAATATGCTGTCTAGGTTGGTCATAACTTTCCTTCCAAGGAGTAAGTGTTTTTTAATTTCATGGCTACAGTCACCATCTGCAGTGATTTTGGAGCCCCCCCAAAATAAAGTCTGACACTGTTTCCAAAGTGTCTCTTAGTGAAAGTGAAAAAGGAGAGTGAAAAAGTTGGCTTAAAACTCAACATTCATAAAACTAAGATCATGGCATCCAGTCCCATCACTTCATGGCAAATAGATGGGGAAACAATGGAAACAGTGACAGACTTCATTTTCTTGGGCTCCAAAATCACTGCAGATGGTGACTGCAGCCATGAAATTAAAAGATGCTTACTCTTTGGAAGAAAAGTTATGACAAACCTAGATAGCATATTACTTTGCCAACAAAAGTCTGTCTAGTCAAAGCTTTGGTTTTTCCAGTAGTCATGTATGGATGTGAGAGTTAGACTGTAAAGAAAGCTGAGAGCTGAAGAATTGATGGTTTTGAACTGTGATGTTGGAGAAGACTCTTGAGAGTTCCTTGGGCAGCAAGGAGATCCAACCAGTCCATCCTAAAGGAAATCAGTCCCAAATATTCATTGGACAGACTGATGCTGAAGCTGAAACTCCAATACTTTGGCCACCTGATGTGAAGAACTGACTCATTTGAAAAGACCCTGATGCTGGGCAAGATTGAAGTCAGGAGGATAAGGGGATGACAGAGAATGAGATTGTTGGATGGCATTCCCGACTCAATGGACATGAGTCTGAGCAAGCTCTGGGAGATGGTGAAGGACAGGGAAGCCTGGCGTGCTTCAGTCCATGGGGTCACAAAGAGTCGGACACGACTGAGTGACTGAACTGATCTTACTGTTATAAGTACTGGACAATTTTTCTCACTTTTTACTATTGTATAAACAGGAATGAACACCTTCTTGAAAACAGCTTTATTCATATATTTAAAATATTTTTTAATGGAAAATTACAAAAGTAGAGAATGTGATATAATGAATTCCTATGTACCCATCAGATAAGATCAGATCAGTCGCTCAGTCGTGTCCGACTCTTTGCCACCCCATGAATCACAGCACGCCAGGCCTCCCTGTCCGTCACCAACTCCTGGAGTTCACTGAGACTCACGTCTATCGAGTCAGTGATGCCATCCAGCCATCTCATCCTCGGTCGTCCCCTTCTTCTCCTGCCCCCAATCCCTCCCAGCATCAGAGTCTTTTCCAGTGAGTCAACTCTTCGCACGAGGTGGCCAAAGTACTGGAGTTTCAGCTTTAGCATCATTCCTTCCAAATAAATCCCAGGGCTGATCTCCTTCAGAATGGACTGGTTGGATCTCCTTGCAGTCCAAGGGACTCTCAAGAGTCTTCTCCAACACCACAGCTCAAAAGCATCAATTCTTCGGCGCTCAGCCTTCTTCACAGTCCAACTCTCACATCCATACATGACCACAGGAAAAACCATAGCCTTGACTAGACGGACCTTTGTTGGCAAAGTAATGTCTCTGCTTTTTAATATGCTGTCTAGGTTGATCATAACTTTCCTTCCAAGGAGTAAGCATCTTTTAATTTCATGGCTGCAGTCACCATCTGTAGTAATTTTGGAGCCCAGAAAAATAAAGTCTGACACTGTTTCCACTGTTTCCCCGTCTATTTCCCATGAAGTGGTGGGACCGGATGCCATGATCTTTGTTTTCTGAATGTTGAGCTTTAAGCCAACTTTTTCACTCTCCACTTTCACTTTCATCAAGAGGCTTTTGAGTTCCTCTTCACTTTCTGCCATAAGGGTGGTGTCATCTGCATATCTGAGGTTATTGATATTTCTCCCGGCAATCTTGATTCCAGCTTGTGTTTCTTTCAGTCCAGCGTTTCTCATGATGTACTCTGCATAGAAGTTAAATAAACAGGGTGACAATATACAGCCTTGACGAACTCCTTTTCCTATTTGGAACCAGTCTGTTGTTCCATGTCCAGTTCTAACTGTTGCTTCCTGACCTGCATACAAATTTCTCAAGAGGCAGATCAGGTGGTCTGGTATTCCCATCTCTTGAAGAATTTTCCACAGTTTATTGTGATCCACACAGTCAAAGGCTTTGGCATAGTCAATAAAGCAGAAATAGATGTTTTTCTGGAACTCTCTTGCTTTTTCCATGATCCAGCAGATGTTGGCAATTTGATCTCTGGTTCCTCTGCCTTTTCTAAAACCAGCTTGAACATCAGGAAGTTCACGGTTCACATATTGCTGAAGCCTGGCTTGGAGAATTTTGAGCATTACTTTACTAGCGTGTTTTAATAATTACCCATTTATGGTCAATCATTCAAACATATTTATGTTTAATGCAAAATTTTGTTTTATTAATAGGAATACAGTCATCCCTTGGTATCCATGGAGGATTGGTTCCAGGATCTACATAGATACCAAAATCTGCAAAGGCTCAATACCTTATATAAAACGACTTACTGTTTACATGTAACCTACACACATCTTCCTGTATGTATACTTTAAGTTATCCCTAGATTACTCATAATACATAATACAATATAAAAGCTATATAAATAGTTATAAATACAGTTGACCTGGGTTTGAACTGCAAGCATCCATTTATATTCAGATTTTTTTAATAGTAAATACTGCAATACTACATGATCCATAGTTGGTTGAATCTATAACTGGTGACCTTGAATATAGAAGACTCATGGATATGGAGGGCCAGCTCTTTCTGTTTTTGCTGTTCAGAGAGTTGGGATCCCTAACCGTAGTGTTGTTGAAGGGCCAACTGGGTCAACTGCTCTAAATAGTTTATAGCATATGGCAAATTCAAGTTTTTTCCTTTTGGAACTTTCTAGAATTTTGTTTTCCCTGGATATTTTTGATCTGAGATTGGTTGAATCCGAAGAATGTGAAGCCTGCAGATATGTCGGACTGATGGTATATAGACTCTATACCAGTGCTGTCCAATAGAAACATAATGTAAACCACAAGTACTAATACAAGCCACCTTTATAATTAAAAATGTTACTTAAATGTGATTTAAACTTTTCTAGTCATCCATGTCACAAAGAGAAAAGAAATAGGTGAAATTAATTTTAATGATACATTTTCTTTTTTTCAATATATCCAAAATATTATTTTAATAGATGTCCCATATGCAAGTTATAATGACATATTTCACTTTTTCTTTTTGACATTAAGTCTTCAAAATCCAGTGTGTATTATACATTTACAGCACACTATAATGGGACTATGTACATAGTGGCTTTCATATGAGAAAATATAAATATACCCACTAAATATGATTATTCTGAAGCAAGTTTTAGACATTGTATCAGTATATTCATAAGCAGTTCAGTTTGTATTACTACTAATAGTATTCACATTAAAATTTTTCCTTAGTATAAATTTCTAGAAATTAGATTGTTGGATTGCTCATTTAAAATCTTGCAGCCTATTACCAATAATTTTCCAGAAAGTTGACACCAATTTACACACCATCAGGAGTGCTTGATGGGGCCCACATCACTCCATACAGTGTATTTTTATTCCTGACTAGGTTTCTGAAATCCAGAGAAAGGCAATGAGACTTTCATCCTGAAGAAAGGTCAAGTTCTAAGATGATTCGGAGGTGAGTTTTAGGCAGATAAGAACAAAGCAACAAAACCAGGGGCCTCTTGGAATATTACTTTGTTTTTCTTTTCTTTTTTTAAGGAAAGAATGGGGCAAAGGAAAAAAGATAGTGGGGAGGTAGAAATAAAACAGACAGACTCTGGGTAAAGATGTCTGATAGAACACCAACATCTAATTGTGTTCCTTCCTCACACTCCAGTAAAAGTACAATGAGGCTCTGCCTAGATACTTGGCAGTCCTTGTTTATCATCTCATTTTTGAGCGTGGGTGTTGGTGAATAGGATGAAAAGCTGATGTAAGTTCTAAGTTCTTGACTCAAGTTTCACTACAGAGTGATCTGACTGGGGAACTCCAAATGTCAGCACATTTTGTCCTTTTTCCTGGGCTGTTTGGGTTTCCCATAATGGAAAACTTTTCCAAAGTCCTGTCTAGAGGGAGAGTTACACAGAACCCGAGGGATGGACTTGAGATCTAAACAGTGTGTGTGCTCTGTCTGGTTCTCTAAATCCTGCTGTTCTGGGTATGATACCTCCAACTTCAGCTGTGACTTGTGCTGTCCAGTCCTCTGCCTGTGTTGGGGAGAGATAATCATTCTTTAGCAGAGTAGGAGAAGGGATTAGGGAGCTACATTCTTAAACAGCTTTAAACTGTTTTAATCTTGTAACCATCTTTATTTTATATCCACGAACTCAGCTTCCAGCTGTACATGATACCATGAACCCCTGAACTTTTTAAAGATGCTACTGTTTAAACAGGTTGATTCTCAATTTCCTCATTGAGTTAGGATTAGGCTTTCTTGGATAGCTAAGCCATTAACCCTGGTCCATCAGCTTTTCAGGTGCCAAAGCTGTTGTTGCCATTTTCTTTCCTCCTCTTTTCCATACTTGTGGATTTGTGCTGGTGCAATGTAGAGTTAACTCTCTCTGATGCATTCACTGCTCAGTTAATGGCAACTCCATATTTCTAGTTCCTTAGGCTAAAATTTTAGAATAATAATAATCCTAGACTCCTCCTCTCTCTCACCCCGCATATTAATAAATGCAACAGCAAATCTTGGTGCTCTGACTATTGCTCAGCGTCTCTAGCACTACCAGCCTGGTCCTCGCCACTAGCATTTTTTGTCTGTAGGTTTCTAACTGACTACCAGTTGATTTTCCTGTTTCTGCCCTTGCCCCTTTTGCTTTATTTTTATCACTGCAGCTAGAGAGCAAACCCTCTAAACCAGAAGCCAGATGCCCCTCCTTTGTTTAAAACCACCTAATGACTCTGTCTTGCACAGTCTGTTTCCTGTTAACTCTCTGACCCCATTTCCCACGTCTTCTAGTTATTTGTTCTCCTCCAATCACTCTAGCTTCTTTCTGGACCTTGAATGCCTCCTACTTGCATATGCTATTTCCTTTGCTTAGTGTGCTCTTCTACCAAATACTTTCAAATGGCTGACTCCTTCACTTCCTTCAAGTCTTTGTTCAAATGTCATCAGACAAGACTTTGCTGACTTGTGTGAAGTAGCAATCCCTGCACTCCCTATCCCGTTACTATGTCTCATTTTTCTCTGGATTAGTTGTAATCCCCTGAGCAATATGCACTTAATGTCTGTTTCCTCCAGTAATGTCAGTTCCATGAGAGCAGAGACTTTGTCTTTTTTTTTAATTGGTGTAGCCACAGCATCAAGAACAGGATCTGGTTCAAAACAACAAAATTCTATAAAGCAATTATCTTTCAATAAAAAAAAAAAAAAAAAGAACAGGATCTGGTTCAGAGGATACTCACAGTATTAGCTGAATGAATGGATGACTATATTAAAAGAAACTGAGGTATAGAGAGCACCTAAGAAGTGTAGACCAGGGTCACTCAGCAGCGAATAGAAGAACCGGGATTCAAACCAGGTTTGTGTGATGTCAGTGCCTGAATTATTAATCCTTTTGTTTGATATTTGGGAAGAATTTTTAATGAGGTATGAAAGTGCTAATGAAATAAGTAATGAAATGCTATAAAAGAAGTAGATATAAAGTTGTAACTCCAGTATGATCTTAACTATGTGAAAAAATGTAGAGAAAAATATCCAGAAATAAAAATACCAAATATAAAGCAGTGGGTTTCTGAGTGATTTAAAGTATATTTTAAAACTCTCTTATTGTAGAAAATTGTGAGATACACAAAGCAGACAGAACTATAGCAAACCTCCATGTACCCATCACCCAGCCTCAAGGACAATCAAACCACAGGCCAGTCCTATTCCGTCTGCATTCTCCCTTCTGTGTTGTTTTGAATCAGTTCACAAATGTGATGGTCAGTTTTACGTGTCACCGTGGCTAGGTTACAGTCCTGTGTTATTTATTAATCTAAAGTGACTAAAACCATAATCAGTTGTTTTTAAGTATGGGAAATTATCCTAGGTAATCTAGCTGAGGCTGTCCTGTGGGTTTCTGACTCTCCTCGATAACCCCTACAGTCACATCAGTTACTAACAAAAGCAATTTCTCGTGAAATTGAAATTGTATGTATCAGTGTATCTCCTACTTGTTCTATTTCATGGGTTAAATCCTAACTGCTATAATAGACGTATCAGTTCATCTTAAATGGTTTAAAAAGTTTCTAAATGGTGATTCTTTTTTCTTTCACTTTTTATTGGAATATAGCTGTTTTACAATGTTGTATTAGTTTCTGCTGTACACCAAAGTAAATCAGTTATATGTATACATATATTCTCTCTTTTTAAGATTTCCTTCCCATTTAGGTCACCACAGATTATTGAGTAGAGTTCCCTGTGCTATGGAGGTTCTCACTGGTTATCTATCGTGTACGTAGAAATGTATATATGTCAATCCCAATCTCCCAATTCCTCCAACTCCTCTTTCCCCTTGATAACTATAAGTTTGTTCTCTACATTGTGACTCTCTTTCTGCTTTGCAAATAAGTTTATCTGTATCATTTTTCTATATTCCACATATAAGTGATATTATAGGATATTTGTTTTTCTTTTTCCAACTTACTTCACTCTTTTTGACAATCTCTGTGTGCGTGCTAAGTCGTTTCAGTCATGTCTGATTCTGTGTGACCCTGTGGACTGTAGTTTGCCAAGCTCCTCTGTGGAGCTTGGGGATTGTCCAGGCAAGATTGTCCAGGAATGGGTTGCCATGCCCTCCTCCAGGGGATCTTCCCCACTTAGGGATCGAATCTGAGTCTCATGTCTCCTACATTGGCAGGCAGGAGCTAGCTTCACTAGCGCCACCTGCGAAGTCCATGACAATCTCTAGGTCCTTCCATATCTCTGCAAATGGCACTATTTCCTTCCTTTTTATGGCAGAGTAATATTCTATTCTATATGTGTACTGCGTCTTTATCCATTTGCCTCTGTCAGTGGACATTTAGGTTGCTTGACATGAGTCCTTGCTATTGTAAATCGTGCTGCAATGAACACTGGAGTACATGTGTCTCTTGAATTACAGTTTTCCCTGGGTATAGCCCAGGAGTGTGATTGCTGGGTCATATTTTTAATTGTTTAAGGAACCTCCATACTCTTTTCCATAGTGGCTTTATTAGTTTACCTTCCCATCAGTGTAAGAGGGTTCCCTTTTCTTCACACCCTCTCCAGCATTTATTGTTTGTAGATTTTTTCGATGATGGCCATTCTGACTGGTGTGAGGTGATACTTCACTGCAGTTTCTTTTTTCATTGTAGTTTTGATTTGCATTTTGGTAATAATTAATGATGTTGAGTCGGAGAAAGCAATGGCACCCCACTCCAGTACTCTTGCCTGGAAAATCCCATGGACGGAGGAGCCTGGTAGACCGCAGTCCATGGGGTCGCTAGGAGTTGGACATGACTGTGTAACTTTTAAGTAGACACCCTGAGCGACTTCACTTTCACTTTTCACTTTCATGCATTGGAAAAGGAAATGGCAAGCCACTCCAGTGTTCTTGCCTGGAGAATCCCAGGGACAGGGGAGCCTGGTGGGCTGCTGTCTCTGGGGTCGCACAGAGTCGGACACGACTGAAGCGACTTAGCAGCAGCAGCAGCAGCAGTGATGTTGAGTATCTTTTCATGTGTTTGTTGGCCATCTATATATCTTATTTGGTGAAATGTCTATTTAAGTCTTTTGCCCATTTTTTAATTGTGTTGTTTTTTTGATATTGAGCTGTCTGAGCTGTTTGTATATAAATCTGTTGTCAATTGTTTCATTAGCAAATATTTTATCCAATTCTTAGGGTTGTCTTTTCATTTGTTTATGGTTTCCTTTGCTGTGCAAAAGATTTTGAGTTTGATTAGGTCCCGTTTGTTTATTTTTATTTTCATAAGCGGTAGGCAAACAGTAAGGATTATTCTTGAAAAAGAAATCCACAATACCATTATTTCACCTAAACAAAAATTAACAGAAATTCCTTGATATTACCAAATGTTTAAATTTCCAATTATCTCATTATGTTATAAAATTAAAAATATTTTTAAACTCTAATTTTTTTTTTTCAGCATCTTTAATTAGGGAGGAAAAAAGTGCATAACCAGAAAGAGTTTTCTCCATAGCTCCAGTAGGGGGTGTTAGTGTCTCACATGTTTCAAGAGGAAAGTTGATTCTTTTCTCTTCCAACCTTAGTCTTCCAGCCCAGTGAGAGATTTAGCACCTGATAGACTTTTGGAAAATGTTAGTGCATTCGTGCTTAGTCATATCTGACTTTTTGCGACCCACTGGACTGTAGCCTGTCAGGCTTCTCTATCTGTGGGATTCTCCAGGCAAGAATACTGGAGTAAGTTGCCATTTTCTTCTCCAGGGGATTTTTCCGACCCACGTATCAAACTGATGTCTTCTGAGTCTCCTGCATCTCCTGCATTGGCAGGTGGATTCTTTTACCACTGAGTCACCTGGGAAGCCCTTGGTAAATGTATGATGAGTGAATAAATAAATGGGTGAAAGAAATACTTTTTTATACTTTTATTCATTGGCTATACTCTGTGCCAGGTACTAGCTGAGTGCTACATTTTCTCTTTTTAAAATTTGTAACAGGAGGCAGATATTATCTCCATCTTATACATGAGAAAATCTAATGGTCAAAGAGATTGAAAGACTGTATGAACATCATGGAGGTAGCAAATCCTGAGTTAGCCCAGATCTATAATTTTATTTTTCAGTCACGTAGGACATACAGTAAGTGTATGAATGGTTGAAAAAGGGAATACCTGTAACTACTACCCATTTGTAGAACCTCACTGTCAAACATGGAACAACAGACTGCTTCCAAATTGGGAAAGGAGTATGTCAAGGCTGCATATTGTCACCCTGCTTATTTAACTTATATGCAGAGTACATCATGTGAAATGCTGGCTTGGATGAAGCACAAGCTGGAATCAAGATTGCTGGGATAAATATCAATAACCTCAGATATGAAGATGACACCACCCTTATGGTAGAAAGCAAAGAAGAACTAAAGAGCCTCTTGATGAAAGTGAAAGAGGAGAGTGAAAAACCTGGCTTAAAACTCAACGTTCAGAAAACTAAGATCATGGCATCCGGTCCCATCACTTCATGGCAAATAGATGGGGAAACAATGGAAACAGTGAGAGACTTTAATTTTTAGGGCTCCAAAATCACTGTAGATGGTAACTGCAGCCATGAAATTAAAAGACGCTTGCTCCTTGGAAGAAAAGCTATGATCAACCTAGACAGCATATTAAAAAGCAGAGACGTTATTGTGCCAACAAAGGTCCGTCTGGTCAAGGCTATGGTTTTTCCAGTAGTCATGTATGGATGTGAGAGTTGGACTATAAAGAAAGCTGAGTGCCGAAGAACTGATGCTTTTGAACTGTGGTGTTGGAGAAGACTCTTGAGAGTCCCTTAGACTGCAAGGAGATCCAACCAGTTCATCCTAAAGGAAATCAGTCTTGAATATTCATTGGAAAGACTGATATTGAAGCTGAAATTCCAATTCTTTGGCCACAGGATGCGAAGAACTGACTCATTTGAAAAGATCCTGATGCTGAGCAAGATTGAAGGCAGGAGGAGAAGGGGATGACAGAGGCTGAGATGGTTGGGTAGCATCACTGACTCGACGGACATGAGTTTGAGCAGATGCTGGGAGTCGCTGATGGACAGGGAAGCCTGGCATGCTGCAGTCCATGGGGTCACAAAGAGTCAGACATGACTGAGTGACTGAACTGAACTGAACTGTCACTCCATAAGTCCTGTTTTTACGGACTGTCTGCTTGTGTGCCCCCAATAGTCATATGTAGAAACCATCATCCCCAGTGTGGTGGTGTTTGGGTATGGGACCTTTGGGAGGTAATTAAGGTTAGATGAGGTTATGAGGGGGGTTCACTAATCATAATGAGATGATTATAAAAAGAGAGAGCTCACCTTTTCTGCATAAGCACAGAGGAAAGGTCAGTGAAAGGGTAGCCATCTACAAAGCAGAGAGCTCTCACCACAGGCACTGAACTGACCAGCACCTTAATCTCAGACTTCTTAGCTTCCAGAAGAGTGAGAAAATAAACTTCTATTGTTTAAGCCACCCAGTCTGTGGTATTTTATTATGGCAGCCCTGCTACTGCTGCTGCTAAGTCACTTCAGTCATGTCTGACTCTGTGCGACCCCAAAGAGGGCAGCCCACCAGGCTCCACCGTCCCTGAGATTCTCCAGGCAAGAACACTGGAGTGAGTTGCCATTTCCTTCTCCAATGCATGAAAGTGAAAAGTGAAAGTGAAGTCGCTCAGTTGTGTCTGACTCTTCATGACCCCATGGACTGCAGCCTACCAGGCTCCTCCATCCATGGGGTTTTCCAGGAAGAGTACTGGAGTGGGATGCCATTGCTTTCTCCAGTGGCAGCCCTAGCAGACTGAAATACCTGTTTATCTCTTTCCATACAAAAGGTATCAATTTTACCTTCTTTGTTTAGTTTTACCTGTTTTTGAGCTTTATTTTAATGGAATTATTCTACCTACCTACTTAATGACTTGTTTTTTAACCTCAACATTATGTTTCTAAGATCCATCCATACTGAGTATATATGTGTAGTTCTTTTGTTTTAATGCTGTATGGTATTTTCTAGTACCAACATGTTACTATTTATTCTTCCATTTTATGAGATGGGAGTCTTGGTTGCTGGTAAGAACATTCCTAAACATGTATCCTGATATACATTAGAACACATATCTCAAAGATAAATACCTTGGCCTGGAATTTCCCGGCCATCTGGTATGCATGTCTTCAGCATTATTAGATAATAGCACAGGTTCTCAGAGTGGTTGCACTAACTTTCATTCCCACCATCAGTAAATGAGAATTCCATTTTTCTATACTTTCATTAACACTTGGTATTGTCAGACTTTTAAATCTGCCAGAATAATGGGTATATTGTGCTATCTTATAGTATTAATTTGTATTGCCCTGACCTGTTTAATGAAATTGAGCACCTTTTTATATTTATTGGACATTTAAATTTCTTCTTTTGTAAAACGTCTTTTCAAACCTTTTGCCCACTGAGAAAAACTGGGTCATCTGCCTTCTCACTGATTTGTGGTTCTTCATACAATTAATCAGCTATATACTTTGCAGATACCTCTTCCCATGCTATGGCTTATTTTTTCATTCTTAATGCTGTTTTTTGACCAGTAGATTAATCACATTAATCTAATGTGATCCATCATATCCAGTATTCTTTTATGGTTAATGCTTTTTGTGTAGTGTTTAAGAAACCCTTTCCTTATTTAAGATCTTTCATTTTCCACCCTACATTCTATTCTAAAACCTTTGTAGGTTTATCTTTCACACTTACTACCTGGGGATGATATTTTTAAATCCTTGTTTGTTTATTTGGCTGCATCAGGTCTTAGTTTGGCACACAGGATCTTCGTTGTATCATGCAGGATCTTTTGTTGAGGTTCACAGACTCACTGGTTGTGGGGCGTCAGTTACTTGCTGTGCAGCACGTGGCATCTCAGTTCCCCAACCAGGGATTGAACCCATGTTCCCTGCATTGCAAGGCGGAGTCTTACCCCCTGGACCACGAGGAAAGTCCCTGGGAATGATTTTTGAAAATGTGAGAGGAAGGGTTGAATTTCCTTTATTTCTCCATGTGGAAATCCAATTGTCCCACTTTTTTCACTACCGCTCTGATGAGATACCTCTGTCATAAATCACACAACTATATGAATGGGTATGTTGGACTACAAAATTCTAAAGTCAGATGCCCAACTGTCATGATGTTGACTTTGTGAAGGGAAATATGATGGACATAATGTGGTTTCCTTGTAGTCAAAGTGTGGAGTCCTAACCAATGGGAATCCAGGGAATTCCCCAATTTTTAAAAAAAAATTTGTTTTTTCCAAATGTATTTTAGACTTAACCAGACTCTCAACTCACAATCTCCATCTCCAAAAATGCTTACTAGCTGGTAATGCTGGTGTGTTATTTTACCTTTGAGCCCATGTTTTTCTTGCATGGTTATTAAAAGGAGTAGGCATAATTTGTGACACCTAATCATAGTTAGTGATTTATCATCAGTACATATTTCACATGTAAGCACTTGCCCTGTTTGGAGCTTAGGAGCTTGGAGTTCTGTAGTTGTGTTAATTTTTTATGGCTGTGTAACAAGTGGCCACAAACTCAGTGCCCTATTACAGCACCCATTTCTGACCTCACAATTCTGGAGGTCAGAAGTCTGGGTGGGTTCTCTGCTTAGAGACTCACAAGGCTGAAATGACTGGAGGCTCTGAGGAGATCTGCCTTCAAGTTCACTTAGGTTGGTGGCTGAGTTCAACTCCTTGCAGTTGTAGGACTGAGATCCTTCTTCCATGCTGGCTGTCAGCTAGGGGTTACTCTTAGTTCCTAGGGGCTGCCCTAGGGCCCTTTCTGCCCTAAGGAGGATATCTACACAAATCCTCCTAATGCTTTGAATATGACTTTCTTTCTTGGAGAAAATGAAAATGAAAGTGAAAGTCACTCACTTGTGTCCAACTCTTTGTGACCTTATAGACTATGCAGTCCATGGAATTCTCCAGGCTAGAATACTGGAGTGGGTAGCCTTTCCCTTCTCCAGGGGATCTTCCCAATCCAAGGATTGAACCCAGATCTCCTGCATTGCAGGAGGATTCTTTACCATTAGAGTCACCAGGAAAGCCCAGGAATAGTGGAGTGGGTAGCCTATCCCTTCTCCAGTGGATCTTCCCGACCCAGGAATTGAAGTGGGGTCTCCTGCATTGCAGGTGGATTTTTCATTAACTAAACTATCAGGGAAGCCTGGAGAGAACACTCTGCCTTTAAAGAAGTCATGGAAATTGTGAGTTGAGATTAGATTAGAATTTTGTAGTCCAGTTGCATGACTAGCAACAATATGAGAATTTGTGTAGTTTTTAAAAAGTAATCAAAAAAAAAAAAAAAAAGTAATCCAAGAGAGAGATCATGATGTGTGTGTGCACGCGTGCATGAGTGTGTGCAAGGAATGCTTTGTGAAAGAAGTAGAGCTGGGATTGAACCTTGAGAAATATGGTGGTTTGGATGAGTGGGAGGATGACCCACAGTCTAGGTAGGGAAAACTGTGAACAGTGGTGCACTTTGGGATGGGAGCAGCCATTCTGGTTGGGAATCAAGATGTGAGTGGCAGGTTGTAGCCTCACAGAAGCTTTGCAATGTCAGATAAGGTAAGGAAATGTTGGACTCAGTTATCTCAAGGAACTGAAGGTTTATTAAAGTGAAACACTTTGAGCTCTTTGGAATAAAGGTGATATTGATGTGTGACTTTCTTAATACACTAGGAAAGTTTGCTCAAACTTTTTTAGTTGTTTAGCTTCTTTTCATAGATGCCACCTTGGGTCCTGAAGAGAAAGAGTACTGTTTGCATGGTAACAAACACACACTGCAAGTCACAATAAAATAAGTCTCCTTTATTCTGTACTCAGTGAACAAGCTATAATCTGAGAGAATGTTGATTTTTACTTTGCAGCCATTGGACTTGCTAGAGTCCCTTCCCACTTTGGAGTTAAATATCCCTGCAGCTTCCTTTCTGCCCTCAAAGTCAGGAACTATGGCTACTGTGTGCAAAGGCCTACCATCTAGGAAAGTGATTGGTAAGCAAATCAGAGAAGAGGATGTCCTGTGACAGCATCAGGTGGCCCTGTGGGAATGGTGGGTGAAATATACACAGGGTGCTAATGATGGAAAGACAACCCTAAGCAAAAGCCTAGCAAAGACAAAATGATCTGGAGCATGATAGCCTTGCTAGGAATAGACAGTTCACAAGGGCACAGAGCAGTGGGAAGGGGAGGCAACGAGGATGATAACACACGCAGGTGGCGATCTAATGACCAGAGCCCTGAGAGGGAACCCTACTTCAGGAATGGCCTGTAGTGTTCTGGTGGATGTCCTGTGTGGCTCTGCCCTTCAGGTTCTGCCTGCATGACAGAAGCTTGGCTGTGGCCACTGTCCTTGGGGGTGAAGGAGGATTTTCCCCTAGACACAATATTCTGCCAAGCTGAGGGAGCTCAATGTTATTAATGGTTGTCAAGGAAATTCTTAGTTAAGGACCAATGAGAGGAAGCCATAAAATGAGATATTTGATTGGACCAGATGCTTACTAGACACCTGCCAATTTCCAATCCTACTGGGAGGACTATGGCATTTTTGAAGGAGGGAAAATGCAAACTGAGCCCTGAGGTCAACTCGTCCACATTTCATCTGTCATCTTCTCAACTTACTCTTCCTGTGGGACACTTGGAATAAGGAGGCTGACCTTGATGGCCTGTCTCTCCTCTGTTCCCCAATAGGTCAGCTAGTGGGTGGCGGGGTCTCTGGCAGAGGAATGTGCACAGAACAGTTGAGGGACTTCCCAAGAGGTGTTTTGACATAAATCAGTATCTGAGAGGCACAGGACCTAGGCATTGGACTTTAGCTGTGTTTCCCGAAGATGGACATTTTGCTTGCATTGTCTGGTGCCCCCCAAGCTGGTTATGGGCAGCTCTCAGGCTCTAGGAACCACTCTGTGAGGCTCACTCAGAGTCCACCATGTTGTCCAAGGCATGCTGGGAGCGCCTCTGATTCCTGGACAACACACACAAGTATACGAGATATGTCAGACACAGCAAGGCCACTGCTGCAAAGAAGGCGAGGGTGCCCACGAAGGCAGATGGCTTGATAGGCAGGCGGATGAGGGGGCTTTCGGCTGGGATCTGGTTGGTCAGGCTGAGCATGTAGCCAAGAGACCAGGCTATGCTGCTGTTCCCCACCTGTGGAGTAGAGGAGATGGCTCAGTTCTCAGGACTGGGCTTGAGGCACAGATTATATCCCCAGGACACACCACGGTCACCCTCCTGAGACACCCCCAGGAACTGTGGCCTAAGGAGGTCAACAGACTTGCCTAAGTTCAGAAACTGCAGAGACTGGTCTAGAACTCTGGTCATCATGACCACAAAGGCTTGAGTGCCAAACCTCCCACACTGCAGAGAACTAATCCTCACAGCCTCATCACAGCCGGCGTGAAGAGGGCACAGTTAACAGCAGTGGAAATTTTTCGATCACTGGGTACATTAGAGTCTACAGCTAAAGAAAGAGGTGATGCATGTTTTACCAAACCCAGGACCAGTTTCTAGGAAAAGAAGGTCAGTCTAAGTGGGAAGCAGACTGTGTCAGTTCCATCTGGTTGTTCCATCAATTTTTGCTTGCATGGTTTTAGGTCATTTTTGAGATGTATAAACGTTTCACATTTGTAATCTTCCATCCGCTCTCTCTCACTGCGGTGTCTTCTCTTGTTGCAGAGCACAGACTCGAAGGTGCACAGGCTCAGTAGTTGTGGTGCGTGGATTTAGTTGCTCCCTGGCATGTGGAATCTTCCCAGACCAGGGATTGAACCCATGTCCCCTGCAGTGGCAGGTGGATTCTCATCTACTGAGCCACCGAGGAAATCCCCCACATATTTGGGATATAAATCTTTGTTTGGCAAATCTCCTGAAGTCTTTTTATATCCTCACATTTGAATACTGATTTGACTGATATTAAATTCTTTATAAATAAAAGAAAGGAACTTGAAACCTAGAATTATGTATCCCCCCAAATTGGTATTTAATGGAAAATCATAATGTGCTTTTCTGGTAATTAGATTAATTAGAAACAAAGCTTGGAGAGTACATGCCACCAGCAGTCCTTATCTGTCTCCAGACATCCTTATTTTTTATGGCTGACTCAATTTTATCTATGTAAAACAGTCACAAGCCTAATACTGGATGTTGCTTGCTTTAATCTAATTACTGCTGAAGCTCATATTGTACAGACTGACTCCAGACATACTTCAGGCTTTACATCTGCTATTCCTGAAATGAGAAAACCCTCCAAGAACCTGGGGAACAGAGTGCTGGATCAACACAACAGCAAGGCTGAGTCCTGAAAGCAAAGTACAGAGGCGCCTCACCAGTTGGCTGTCATTCCAGAGTCAGACCATTCTGGACACTTGAAAGTGAATACAGTGACCTCAGACTCATTCCAAGATCAAATCCTTACTTAACGGCTGCTAACTTAATCCCTGTGCTCTAAAGAATAGATCTCCCTCTGACATCTGTGTAAAGTGGAGATCAGTTAGTTACTATCCTCTTAACAAAATTGTATTTGAAGCTTCTTGTCAGGATAAAAAGTTTCAGTTCCTTAACATATTTATGGATTCACGCAACAATATTTACCAAGAGCCTTCTATGTTCTCAGCCGTGTGTGAGTGCTAGGAATGTGAGGATGATCAAGCAAGTCCTGTCCCCACAGAGCTCAGAGTCCACAGTTCTTGACTTCCTCAGCTCACATAGAAGGTTTCTTCTATGTGAAAGCTACCCCCACAGAGCTCAGAGTCCACAGTTCTTGGCTTCCTCAGCTCACATAGAAGGTTTCACATAGAAGGAAGACCACTTCCTCTAAATTCTCCATTATCTCTTCTCATAAGCTCACCAGGGATCAAGCCTCATTGGCTCCCATTCAGCAAGTTTAAATCCCCAATTCCCACTTATCTCCTACATTTCTTTCACACACGTACAACCAAACATCTATTTTTGGGAGGAAGAAGAGGAAAACAATTTGTGCTTTGACTTACTTCCTTTTTAAAATGTATTTGGGGCCAGCTCTCCTCGGTGAATTTGTATCCACTTACAAGCAAATGGTAGATATAGTGGGCCGAGAAGCAGTAGGAGCGTGCATACTGCTCATCAAACTGAGGCAGCAGCAGTGGGAGCTGAAGGCAAGTTCAAAACAGGGAGGAGGCAGGTTTTAAAATGCGCATTTCAGAACAGCTTAGGTCACAGTTATATTTTAAAGAATCTTATCAGAGAATTTAATCATTAAAATTACTATAAAATAATACAATGACAAAAAATCTGTTTATTTGTTTCATTTTTTAGATTCCACATATACGTGATAAAGTACAGTATCTGTCTTCCTCCATCTGACTTATTTCACTAAGCATAATACCCTCCAGGTCCACTCATGTTGCTAAAAATGGCACAATTTCATTCTTCTTAATGGCTGAGTGATATTCCATTGTATATATACACCACATCTCCTATATTAAAAAAAAAATCCCTTTACAACATAACCGAGTGGTAAAGAATGCGCCTGCCAATGCAGGAGACATAACAGATGCAGGTTTGATCCCTGGGTTGGGAAGATCCCCTGGAGAAGGAAATGGCAACCCACTCCAGTATTCTTGCCTGGAGAATCCCATGGCTAGAGGAGCCTGGACAGTTCATAGGGTCACAAAGAGTTGGACTGAAGCGACTTAGCACGCATACAATATCATGGAACAGCAATCGTAAGTTTATAGAGTGCTTGTTACATGCCAGACACTGTTACAAACATTGTGCCCATGTACAGAACATTTAATCTAATTACTGCTGTAATCTAATCACAACACAGCTGTGAGCTGGGGTTCCTTATTAATCTTACAGATGTGGTGAAGGAGAACAGCATAAAAGTCAGATTCAGAACATACATACACACACGTACACACACACAGAGGCACAAATGAAATCTGCTCTGCTATACTGTTTTGTACCAATATGGGTCCTTTTTCTTTAAATACTGACCTGATTCCAATTCTTTGAGCAGAAATTCCAGGTGCTCAAGTTGAAGGCGTGCAGAGAAAAGCTACCTGAAAGGTTGAAAGCATTGGCTGTATAGTAGAATCCTGCAAAAGCCTGTAAGGAAGTTGTACAGAAGGAAATCATTTCTCAGAATGCGATATAATGAAGGTTTCAGGGCAGGGAATAAGAAAGCGGGAAACACCTCAGCAGAGGAAAGACAGGAAGGTGAGAAATAATCAGTAGGGGGAAAAGGAATCTCTGTTGTTTTGCTCTTACCACAAATGACCCTTTAACTCTTGGCTGATACACCCCATCAAAGGAACAAGCTTCGTGATCATGGCAAGCGCTGAAGTTGAATAGGGAAGCCACCTTTTCCCTACACAGTGATGGGTCCCCGGTTCCTTCAAAAGTGATGGTGTTGTTGGGATTATATCTTTCAGGTCTCAGGTCCTCTGTACACAGGCTGCCAAACACCTGTGCCTCAGTGAAGGTGGTGATGTAATTCTGAGGGTAACAAGGGTTGGTGAGCGTGGTTTCAGTGGTATAATCCTGTAGGTAAAGAGTAAGATGTTAGAAATCACTCTTGTGGAGGTCCAAGTACTTTCCTTTTGCAAGTCCTCACTGTTGTTCCCCTCCAGTGCCAAGAGAGAAATGGAAAAAAGGCCATTATACGTGCGGTGGAAGGGGAGTCCCAGGTTGCCTAAATAACTCTACTTGGGGAGGGGGGATTATCACCCTGCACCAGGCACAATACCAGGCTGTGCTCCAGCACTTAGCACAGCTGCATGAAGCAGGGTTTATGAACTACATTTGGATGAGAAAGCAAGATATGTTTAGGTTAATCGACCATTTTGAAGAGCATGTTATCTATCCATCTAAAAATAACAATTAAAAAGGTACAAATAAACGTATTGTGAAAATTAAGGCTCATTCCCACCCACTTTATCCACCCAGCTTCCCTCCCTGGAAGTAACCACTGTTGCCAGTTATAGTGCATTCTGACAGAGGTTCTGTGTATACTTCTTCTATGCATGTGTGATTACATTTTCTTTTCCCCTCGTTTTCTTTCTTTAAATTTTAAATCATAAATGGCAGTGCTCTATACACACTGTTCTGTCCCTTGCATTTCTTACTTAAGAATATATCTTTGATATTTTCCTTTCATTGTCCATGTACGAGTGACCTCTTCTTTTTACACTAGCTTCTTTCATGCTAGCTACCTAGAACTCCACTGTACAAATAAACTGTACTTTATTTAGGGAATCCCATCTAGAGGAAAATTTAGCTGGTTTCCAATCACGTGCCATTATAAAACAATGATGTAATAAATACCCTGTTACATAGAAATCTTCCATCTGTTTGTAATTTATTTGGTGTTAAGATTGTGGTAGGGATTTGATTTTACTTTCTCCAGATGATTATCTAGTCTTCTATCTATAGCGAAAAATGTTCCCTTTATTTAATGCTAAATTCCAAAATGTGTTTGGTTCAATTTATGGGCTCTCTTTTCCAAGGAATTGGATTTGAACTCTGTGTAATTTCAAAGCTACTAAAATGTATTTTAATCCTCTACAGTATAATCTTGGCTCAGAAAACACTTAGCTCAGCTCTCTTATTTTACTGCTGAGGAACCTGAGGTACACATCAAAATAATGTAATCATTTAATGAAAGGCAGTCGTAGGATTCTATGCAGAATCCTACAAAAGTCCAACACTCATCTGATATGAGTGTCCTACAGAAAGATCTTAATATGACGGTGGAGGCAGCAAATGGGCCCCTTCTGCTTCAGTGGTGTGAAAAAGTCTATGGTGTTCAAAAGTTGTTATGTCTCATTTGTAACATATCACGTCATGGTCACCCTATGGCTGAAATAATCATTGAAAGAAAAAAAAATAAAACCAACAACTAATCATTTAGTTTCCCCCTCCAAATCTGACTTATACTTTTTTAATAATTAAAATAAGTCATTTCTGGCCTGGCTTGGAGAAGAAGCAAAATAATGTAAATTATTTTTGGCTAGAAGAAGCTTGCTGCTGCTGCTGCTAAGTCGCTTCAGTCGTGTCTGACTCTGTGTGACCCCATAGACAGTGGCCCACCAGGCTCCCCCGTCCCTGGGATTCTCCAGGCAAGAACACTGGAGTGGGTTGCCATTTCCTTCTCCAATGCATGAAAGGGAAAAGTGAAAGTGAAGTCGCTCAGTCGTGTCCGACTCTTCACGACCCCATGGTCTGCAGCCTACCAGGCTCCTCCGTCCATGGGATTTTCCAGGCAAGAGTACTGGAGTGGGGTGCCATTGCCTTTTCCAAGAAGAAGCTTAGTAAAGATTAATTCAGTTCTCTTTTTGGATCATGAATTATTTGTTAGAGCATTCCTGAAATGTAACTTGCCAATGTGCCAAGTTACTTAGTCCCTCAACATTTAATAAATCTTCCCTGAATTTAGTCTTTGCAGGGCATTATCATGAAAGGGTCATGTACTTCCTTTGTAACTACACGACCAACATAGTTTTTCTTTTTAAATAATGTGTTTGGAATACTGCCTGTGCTTGTGCTCAGTTGCTCAGTCATGTTCGACCCTTTGCAACCCCCATGGACTGTAGCTGGCCTGGCTCCTCCATCCATGGGATTTTCCAGGCAAGAATACTGGAGTGGGTTGTCATTTCCTCCTCTAGAGGATCTTCCCAACCCAGAGATCAAACCTGTGTCTCTTACGTCTCTTGCATTGGCAGGCGGGTTCTTTACCACTAGCACCACTTGGCAAGCCCATATATATACCATATGAAGCCAAATTTGTAAATACACATATTCTTGCATTAAAAAGAACTGGAATAAAATGCAATAATATGTTGATGATGGTAATTCCAAGTTTTGTTGTTTATTATTTATATTCTTTATGTCTGTATTTTCTCTCCGCCCCGCCCCCCACCCCCCCACCGAATATGGGTTACTTTAAAACCAGAAGAAAAAAATCTTACTTAACAAGGAAGAGAAAGTGAATGCATGTCCCTAATGTCTAACATGCTATCAGAGTGAGACTTGAGCCTTGGGGTCACTGGAGACCCCTTAATTAAGAAAATAATTTGCAAAGTATATATTGGTAGCTCAGATGGTAAAGAATTTGCCTGCAATGCATGAGACCTGAGTTCGATTCCTGGATCAGAAAGACCCCCTGGAGTAGGAAATGGCAACCCATTCCAATATTCTTGCCAGGAGGATTCCATGGACAGAGGAGTCTTGCAGGCTACAGTCCATGGGGTTGCAAAGAGTTGGCCACAACTGATTGACACTTTGACTTTTCATGTATCTAGGTGTCACTCTCACCACACTCTGTAGCCCTTTATATTTCAGTCCAGGAACTGAGACCTGGACTGGAAGCAATTACTCAGGCAGCGTTCATGATGCAATAGGCTTTGGGAACCTTTAAGCTGAGGTTTGGCAACACGTCTTTGGAACATGAAAAATTGGCTAGGCAGGTCGGGACATGCATTTGTGGGTGATCCTCATCACACCTGGATCCTGCCCCACACATGAGTCAGAAGGCTTAGAGGGCAAAGCCACTCTCTCAGGCATCCACATGTTACCAGGCAAGTTGATGATGCCCCCTGTCCCTGTGAGTTGACTATATACAGTGAGAAGCAGGGGTGTCCCACCTCTGCCCCCAGACCTGGGCTCACACCTTGAGACCTGCATTCTCAAGTTCAAATGAGACCTCACCCAGGTGGAGTATTCACTTCTCTACTGTAGACTGTTAGGTACATAGACAGTCATTCTTTAATAAATCTCGTAGGAGTGTGCACAAATATACATACACACACCCTCATGGCCAGCCAAATTTAAGAGATTAGCTTCTCAAACCTAGATTCACCCTGGGAAAAGGGTGATTTCCCCTGCCTCCCTTCTCCCATCTGAAGTCCAGAGGAGCCCTGCCCTCCCTGACTCACCCTGCACCCCTTCTAGGGCCAGAGCTAGAGGAAGGGGCCTTAAGTATTGCTAGAAATAAAAGGAGAGAGAAAAGAGGAGCCCAGTTAGAGAGGGTTGACTAAGCTCCCTGCGGGGTTTGGTTTGGCCGAGTGGGGGTGTGTATTTAGGAGTCTGGCCTGGGCACCAAGTCTCCTGAGCCATGGAGAAGTAGCTCAGGGCTGCCTGCAGGGCCCCTGCTCTGTCTTCCCCAGGAGTGCCCAGCCCCTCCCCAAAATACATGTGGCATACATGTGTGCTGGGGCTCCAGCCTTTCCTGTGAGGCTGAAAGAGAAGTTTTGGGAAGAGGGCCAGACCTGGAGGGTGAATTCTCACAATCCACGCTGCATGAATACTCAGTAAATGCAGGGATCTGAAGATGTGAGTTCTACTGATGACTCTTTGTAAACCAATCCAATTTTTCTACAGCTAGTGGCTGGGAAATACTGCTTCCTTCCTCATGACAAGAGTAAGCTGCAGTGGTGGGGGTTAACCTACTGATGCTGTGTCCACTACATTCAGAGGCTGACTCAGCCCCTGTGCCCTGCCCCAGGTCCCCTCAGAAGTCAGGATCTGTGGCCTCCAGTTGGCCTCATGCCCTTCCAGGAGATCAAGATTCCTTCCCTTCATTCTCCTTTCATCTTCATCGTCCCTTTTCAGCCATGGTCGAGGTGGATGTCCCCTGAGCACTGGAGTTTGGGGCCCAGGGTCACATCCATGGTGCTAGTGCTCTCGCTGCCACAAACAGTACTCGTGTCAACTTTATATTAGTGACAGCCTAACTGATGTCTGAAGTAGCCATACCGTATAAATTACTGATCAATGTGATGGAGTTTGGTTGCTCTAAGATCCCACCATATAAAGCACATTAAAATCCGCCTAATACAGGCTCATCTAAAAGAAGCCTGAGCCTGGGGAGGTCCTCTACCCTCTCTGTTGTCAGCAAGCATTTCTCCTGTGACCAGGTTTATTATTTTGTCTGCACTCGGGGGAGTCTCTGCAATCTCCAGCTTCTTTAGCTACTAGTTTAAAGCAGTTTGTGTCCGTAAAGGGATCCCAAGTCCTGAATCATTTATAAAACCTCTGGGGCTCTGGAATTGCCCCGGACTTCTGACTCAAATACACTGGAAATGGTCAACGTATCAGAGAGAGAGAGAGAAAGAGAGAGAGAAAGAGAATGCTTGGACCCCTACAAGTTAACAGGAAAATGCTGCTGTTTCCATCCACCTTCTAATTGGAATGGAAAGGACAGACCCCAGAAGGCAAGGCATCTTCCCCTCAGCCAAGACCCCCGAGGGAACACCTGTCGCCCCGTGGCTCAGGTACCTGAAGGAGGGTTGCCAGAAACCTCTTCTCAGCCTCGTTCCGGCCATAGCACTGGAAGCTGTGTGTGTACAGCGTGTATTCGTAGCCATACAGGGTCACCTTCATGATGTCACTGGTGTTCAGCCCCACCTTCTCTTCTGCTGCGAAGGATATTTGGGTGGAGGCACCACCCAAATCCAGGGCCCCTGTGGTCTCCTTTCCACTCGGATGCACCCACATATGCCACAGGCTCTTCTACACAGTTGGAAAAAGAAACAAGAAAAAAGACCAAAGGTGCCATCTCTGATTGGCCAGGGTTCATCACCCAGGATCCATCTCCTATTGCTAAGAAGTATGACACGGGGTGCATTCAGGGCCAAATCTCTCCTTTGTTTCATGGGTGGTGAACTCAAATGCTTTCAGGGACTGGACAGGCAACATAAATGAGTGAGTAGATTAGGTGTACACAACCGGGAATGGTGAGGACTGTGGCCATCTGGGGAATGCATGAGATATAGACTCTGTTCCAGTTGGTTGTTGGCATGCAGGAATGTGAGTCTGCTGTGACCAGCTCTTCCAACTTTTGGGGAGTGAGGGAGTCCAGAAGAGGCTAGAATCATGGATATCTACGGGAATTTCCAAAATATTAACTAAATTAATTAACTAAAAATATATTCAAGGGAGAAGAAAACAGGTCTTAGGCTGGACATGGTAGGTACCCTCAGTTTATACCCTCTGTGACACGGTGATTATCTTTCTGAGTCAGCTTTCCTCTGCACCAAAGGAGCAGGGAGTGTGGAGACCGGAGTGTGAGACCTGAGGACACAGAGTGAGTAGGAAGAAGGCCGCGTGAGGGCTTTGTAAATTCCTGACGGCTACAGGGCTTCTTGGAAGTGTCATTCTCTAGTTGTATTTCAAAAGACTCATGGCCTACTGCAAGATTTAGATCCTCCCTCCCTCCTCAAATTTCTTGTTGGTTGGTAAAATGATATTCCCCTCCCCCATGCATTTGTCTTACTTAGTATCCAAGGCTTTGTCCCAGCTATACATGTCTTTTCTTGGCTATTGTATCACTGCTGTTTCCCTAAAGAAATGACGCAGGACAGATGGCCCTGTCAGCATGCACCTCTGCTTAAGCTACCAACCCCAGGGGACAGAATAAACAGCAAGATTAAAAACCATGCATTTGTTTTCACACACCTCCAGGAAATTTCCCATTAAATAGTTGGCTGTAATCCATCCATATATCCCTTCCTCTTGCCCAGAAATGATTTGAGCATCCCTAAAATCAAAGGGCTGAGACTTGAAGTAGTTTTCAATGCTCTCAAGGACTTCATTAGCTGCTGTTTCGTTTTGCAACCTATGCAAGGCACAGAACACAAAAGGCTGAGTGCCCAGACAACAATCTTAAAATAACCTCCCCACTCCCTCAGGCAGGGACCGTTTTCCAGATGTAGGTAAGATACAGGAACCCCCTCTGCAAATTGAAGCTTCCCAGGCGACCATGAAGGCAGGCTGCACTTGTTACCTGTCAAACTGCCAAGCAGGGAAATAGCTACCAGTAAAAATATCACTTGTCCTCTCCTCCCTTACCTGTTTCTATTCTGCTGTCTAGCAACCAGCTAAAGAGCCTCCTACTCAATCACTGTTGCTCTGTCTCAGATCAGCAGAAGAAAGGAGATTAGTGAAGGCATAGGAGTAGCGTAAGTATTCACTTGGGGCACTATACAAAGAAACCCTCATCAGGCCAGAAGGATGGGGAGCTTAGGAGGGAGGTGGAAAGGAAGAGGGGTTTTTCGCTGTCCCCGCTTTGCTTTTTGGGAGGGCTTTGGCATGAGGGGATATGATGGCCATCATGGCTGCCACGGAATTGAAATCCTTTAGTGTGCTGACCCATGGAGGAGTGGTGACGTAGCATTCATATCACCCGTGACATCGTGTATTTGTATCATTTATCTGTGCCATTTTATGGAAGAAGGCTCGCTTGGGATACTCTTTTCCCTTTCATCAGGGTTAAAGAAATTCGGGGGGCACTGGCTCACTCTCGGCTAAAGAAGAAGAAAGAGCAATGCTACAAGCTGAAGTCCATTCCAGTTCAGTAGCAATTTATCACTGCTTGGAAAATAATGAATAATTTTCTTAGTTTAATTAGTTCTCATCCCAGAGACTCAAATGATTGTTTTTTCTATATTTGACTTTTCTTGCAATTAAAATATCAACTAGTTCCTCAGAAGAAATGGATCACCATCAGGAAGTTGTGAAAGAGTTCACAAAGAAGTGTCAATATCTATTCAAATGTAACATTCACCTTCTGGCTAAGGGGAAGACTTTCTATTTCATGTTTCTTTTTTCATGGCTATAAATCACAGAGCCTTGAATGATTTCTCACTGAGAGGACTGGGAGAAGAAAGCAACCAAGACAAAGTTGACAAAGTTGAGTTCTTTGCTTCCATTAGAAAGAAAAGACAGAAGGAAGGGATTTCTATATCATTTCTATTTCAGGGAAACACAGCAATCTTGAAAACACACTGCAGAATCCAAGAGTAAGGAAAGAAACCTGACTTCCTTCCACATTCTACTTGATCAACCAGGACATAGGAATAGAAAAAAACGAGAGAAAAACTACAGGGAAAAGGCTCAATCCAACTGAAAGTGCTTCATGATCTTTTTGATTTATCATCTGAAAGCGACTCTGTTTGTTCCCTTGAAGTTTCTGCATGTGGTGAAGAAAATACATGTAATTTTACATTCCTAGGATCATAGACAAAGTGACTTTGCAACCAAATGAGTGTCATCATTTGGGGAGAAAGCCTTATTTTCAAAGTTTAGGGCAGCATCTGCCCTTTAATTTCGGTAGTTTTAAGTTTGATGGGTTTTTAAAAAACTGTTTTTCTTTTATTTCAAGGTCAAGGAAATATTATCATGGAGAAAAAAAATGAGAAAGGACATTCAAAAACAATACAATGGGGCTAAAAGTCATGGCTGAAAATTTAGAAGGAACTGCTTAATTGAATGAAATGTTTATTTTTTATAGTAACTCCAAAGGCCTTGGGGCGAGGAGCAGAATTCCCATTATTTGAAAGCAGATATTTTGGTGACATTTTGTATGTGGATAGAAGCTAAATAGCTTAGTAGTATAGTGGCTTACATTTAGTGGAACTGGTTGTGCACAGGTATTAAAATTGTTATTTAGTCGCTCAGTTGTGTTCTACTCTTTTATGACCCAATGGACTGTAGCCTGCCATGCTCCTCTGTCTGTGGAATTTCCCAGGCAAGAACACTGGAGGGGGTTACTATGCCCTTCTCCAGGGGACCTCCCCAGATCAGGGATCAAACCTGAGTCTCCCCACTGGCAGGCCGATTCTTTACCACTGAGCCACCAGGGAAATCCCTGATGGTCAAAAACAGTTTCTACTTTTCAAGAAAACTAGAGGTACATCCCATGACTAGATTTCATGTTACTTTCCTTTTTTTTCAGAGTTCTCAATAAAATCACCATGGGGAAGGGAATCAAATATAGAATTGTTTCTTTCTGAGTATTAAGACTAAAAGTTTCCCAACTTTTAAAGCCTAAATTTATGGCAGAATATGGGATTATTTCCCAGAAATACAGTTATATTCTTGGAAAGGTTCAACACATTCCTGGCTGTGTTGGTCCAACGGGCTCCTCTGTGCCATTCGAGCTCTCACCTCAGTAATCGCATCCCAGCTGTGGCCCCCAGGTAAACGCAGGTGGATCCATGGAGACTGACTGGAATGTGCCCCTTGACTTTTTGCATGCAATCCTCAAAGGCTTTGGGGGCATCTTGGGGGTTTTCCGCATAGTTGGAGATCCCAGAGCCTGAAGAGCAAGCATTCATCACTTCTTAGCATTCCCAGGAACCAACAAGAGCCATACAACTTTTAAATAATGCAAATCAGCTCTGGAAATTAATGGGTTTTTGTAGGGGATTGAAAACAGTGTATGTGCTAAGTTCCACGTGGCCACATAGATGAGTCAATTCCCAAAATGTAGAAGGAAAGAATTACAAAGGTGAAAAAAAATGAGCTGAGACCTGCTTTGAAAAAAGGTTCTCATTACGGAAATTTCAAATATAAATAAAAGTAGAGAGAAGAGTACAACAAACCCATGCACCCATCTTCCAGTTTTAACAGTGATCAATCTTGCCCCATCTGCACTCTCCCAGTCTCTCCTCATGAAGCAAACTGCAGACATGGTATCATTTCATTCTATAAATATTTCAGTATATATCATTAAAAGATAAGACGTCTTTTAAAGAAACATAACCATAGTCTCATTAGTCTATCTAAAAGTTTAAAAAATAATCACTTAATATAATTAAATATCTAATTAAGATTCACATTTCCTCCATATTCACATTTTTTCTCTCCCTCTACCTCTCTCTAATTTGTTTGAATTAGGGCCCCAATAAATTCCATCCATTATAATTGGTTGCCATGTCATTTAAGTCTCCTTTAATATATAGATTCTGCCCTCTCTTTCTAATTTTTCTTTGTAATTAAACACTTTTTCCCTTGCAATTTCATTTGTCCTATAGTTTCCTAAAGTCTAGAATTTGCTAACCGCATCTCCATGGTTCATTTAATATGTTATTTGGTTTCAGTGTTTTCTATAAATTGGTAACTGAACACAGAGGCTTAATCAGATTCAGGTCTGAACTTTTTCAGAAAGAGTAATTTGTAGGGATGTGCATTTCCAATAAGAGGCACAAGCATCTGGTTGTTTCTCTCTGTGCTGTTAATAGGCATCAATGATCATTGCTTAGATCCATTAGCCTATTAGGGTTTGTGAAATGGTGATATTTTATTTCCATCATTCTTGTTTCACTTTTTATCTAAAATGCTTTTAAGAGAAGAAAACTTCCCCATCATTAACTGCTTGGTTACCCTATAATACAGTTTGTACAGGGAAGGCTGGATAGATATGTGCTTGATTCTTTCCCTTTATTTACCAGCATAAAAAATATTGATTGTAGACTTCCCTGGCAGTCCAGTGGTTGACTCCACACTTCCAACGTAGGTGGCAGAGGTTCAATCCCTGGTTGGGGAGCTAATATCCCACATGCCACGTGACCAAATAAATTTTAAAAATTTATATATATGCCATATATATATATATATATATATATATATAGTATATTGCACCTCCAGTATCTTCTTAACTTAACCAATGAGGGATTTTACTTGTTTGTTTAATATCTTTAAGGGCTTATGAATCTACAGATATGTTTGATATGTAATATTGCAGTTATTATTCTTATTGATGGCCCATCTTTATCCAGTGGTGCTTTCTTCAGTTTGGCAGCTGCGTCCTTTTGACATGATCCCAGAAACCTTTAAGAACTTCTTTGCTTTATGATATGATGAGATGTATCAATGACCTATATACTTCCTGCCCCAGATCTGGAATCTGCCTTTTCTCCAAGAAATCCTGATTTCTTTTATTGAGTAATGGTATCTAGTATCCAAAATTTAGAAGTTAGGGTGCTCATTTCAAGCCTTTTCAGAAGACAGACCTAGAGAAAACTTTATTTCAAGAGAAAAGATGTCATGAATTCTTAGTGGTATTTCTAATTCAAAACTTCAATTTTTCTCTTGAATTCACTAATCTTGTATCTTTATCTTCCTTTTCCTATGCTAAAAATCCTGTTCCCTAGACCCTCCAACTTAATAACTCATTTGCTTTATGAGTCTCAGTATGAGACTCATAAAGCAAATGAATATGAGTATATTCAATGGCAGTACCAGCACTACCACCAGTTGTAGGATTATTGAAAACAGTTTAAATTTTTTTGAAGTTCTTTTTGTCCTTAGGGTATATCCTGTTAGGCATATACAAGTGTCCATAAACCAAGTCTTCTTGAAATACATACATACTAATTTGTCTCCAGATGGTCTATGGCTGCTTTCATGCTAAAGTAGGAGAGTTAAATGGTTGGAACAGAGATCACGTGGCCAACAAATGAAAAATATTTATCCTCTAGCTCTTTACAGAAAAAGTTTGCTTTTTCTGAACGTATGCTGAAAAGTCCCCTGACTTAGATGCTTTATTGGCACCTCCAACTTAATATATTCAAAACCAGATTCCTTAATCCATGCCACAGCCCCAAGCCCCAGTGTTGCCCCCTCTCAGGAGACAGTACTGTCATGCACACAGTCACTCAGGTCAGAACTGATGGTCAGGTACCATCAGCCAGGATGCCGTACATTAAAATGATCGTAAAATGTTGGCTCTACTTCCAAAATATGGCTCCAATCTCAGCACTTCTCACTCCTTCCCCAGAACCATTGTCAATCAGCGTTTCTCAGCCTCCGCGCTACTGACTTTTTGGGCTGGATCTTTCTTTGTTGTGGGGACTGTTCTGCAAGTCATGCAATGGTTAGCAGCATCCTTGTTCTCTACCACTAGACGCCAGCAGCACCACAAACCCCAGCTGTGAAAACTAAAAATGTCCCCACAGGGACTTCCCTGGTGGTCCAGTGGCTAAAACTCCATGCTCCCAACGCAGGGGGCCTGGGTTCGATCCCTAGTCAGGGAACTAAGATTCCCATATGCACAACTAAGACCTGGTGCAGCCAAATAAATTCATTAAATAAATAAAAATAATTAAAAAATAATGTCCCCAGATATCAACAAATGTTCCCTGGGGGGCAAAATTGCCCCACGTTGAGAAGCACATGTCTAGGCTAGACCACCCAAACATCACCTCCCACTTGCACTGCTCTAGTAACCCTGGTTTCCCTGCCTCTAATCTTAGTCTCTTGACTACATGTTCTACATTGACAGAGTGATCTGTTAAAGTGATGTCATCTCATGTTAGCTCCCTGGTCAGAATCTCCTAATGGGTTCCCAATATACTTTGAACAAAACTCATTTGAGTAGAAGTCAAAGCCCTTACTGCATCTCAAGGTCCTCCCTGAGCTGGCCTCTGCGACAGCTCCAGCCTCATTTCCCACTTGAATCTCTTCCTCGTTCTGCTCCAGTCACACTGGCCCCTTTGCTTTTCCTAGAAAATGCTGAGCCGCTGCCACCCGTGGTCTTTTCTCTTGCCATGCCCTCTGCTAGCACGTTCTTCCCTCAAACATATGCATGGCTCACCCCTCATCTCACTTTGGTCTCTGCTTAGCTGTCACCTTCTTTGCTGTCCCATGAAATCGCATGATTACTCTCTATCCACCTAGCTGGCTTACTTTCTCTTCACAGCATTTCTGATTGACATCGATACCCATTTATTTGCTGTCTCTCCTTCATTAGACTGTAAGTTCTGTAACAGTAGAGACTTTGTACATTTTGGTTATTTTAGAATTCCCAGTGTCAAGAACAGTTATTGGCAAATAGCAAGTACCCAAATAAATACTTATTAAGTATATGAATCAATCAATCAGTGAGATTTTCAGATCAGCCCACCACACTAGAGGAAGGGGATTGTGTAGTTCAGTCTGGACCAAACGAAATATATTTCTGCAAGAGCTGATCTCTGGACAGGAACTGGTTAGGAGCCTTGCTAGAATGTTGAAATGTGGGGTATTTGAGCATATCCCTCAGGGACCTATTTTCATAAGGTTCCCTTAAGCTTCCCAGAGGGAAAAGGAGATTGGGTTCACAGGCTCATGGAATACTGGGACACTCCAACGAAAGAGCTAAAACTGCTATTCCAATCTGAGAAGAGAGGGTTGGACAGCTGGCATAAGACTTACTTGAGGTGGGACAGGAGCAAAAGATATGTTCTGAGCAAAAGATTGTTTTCAACACTATAGTGACCTGGTCCCTAGAGCAACTTTTTAAGGTATTTCAATGGAGATGGTTAAGTCTAGTCTCAGTGGAGTTGAAAATTTTTTAACTGCTGGTGTAAAGGGAAAACATGACTGTCACCTCTGAAAGAAGGGCGCAGGAAGCCTGAGCAGTGCATCCTACACAAGAGATGAGGGACAGGCAAGGGACCAGTGACCCTCAGAGAATGGCTTTAACATAAGCAGCCAGAGCAACAGACCCCAGCATGGCGCCCAGGAGCTAAGGCAGCACCCACTGAGCTCACAGGAAACAGCAGCGCCGGAGGGCGGACGCCCACCAAGAATGCCCTGAGAAAGGTATTTCTAAGGCCCTGGGCATTCAGGAAATACTGCTAGGCAAGCAAACATTCACCACTCCCTCACACTGGCCGAGGCAGGGAAGTCCTGGGGAAATCTGCAACCGAGAAACTAGAAACCCAAATTATGCTTGGCGAAGCCACTTATCTTCCAGTGGATGACACTTGCCAAACTTCAGCTCTGTTATTTGAGCTGTAGTTTGTGGTCTTCTGGTCATTCCAAGTATATATGGATCCCTGAGGCTACTGTGATCAAAGAGAGAAGATCCATTTATGGATGTGGTGTGGGCTCCATGACCCTGCCCCTCCCCTAAATCACATCCAGGGTGGGCCAAGGGCCCCTGCCCCTGAGAGACTGCCTGGGTCCCTCCCCACGAAAGTGCCACCTCTTCCTGCAGTTTGAGGCCATCACAACTGACTTGGCTGAACTGCCCTCCCGGGGCTAGAGGCAGATCTTACAACTATGTTAGAACAGCCTTTTAGCAAGAATATCCACTGGGAATTCTAAAGTGTGGTGCCACATAATTAATAGCTAACAATTATTGAGTGCCTACTGTATGCCAGGTCTTTGCTACCTGCTTTATATGTGCTGGTGCTTAGTTGCTGAGTTGTGTCTGACTCTTTGTGACCTCATGGACTGTAGCCCGCCAGGCTCTCGGGAAGATCCCCTGAAGGAAGAAATGGCAACCCACTCCAGTATTCTTGCCTGAAAAACCCCATGGACCTGCTTTATACATATTATGTCATTTAATCCAAATCATTCCTGTGGGGTGGGTATTACTGTTACTATGCTTTTTATTTTAGAGGTGAGGGAGTCAAGATGCAGAGAGCTCAGATGAGTTTCCAGAGCTTTCACAGTAGGGATGAGGGTGAAGTCTTAATCACTGTCCTACATTATCATCTGTGCTTGGAGTGGCTGGTCTGTCTTTCCTAAAAAAGCATCCTGTTGCATGCTTCAGAGTGAAGAAATAGCTCAGAAATTAGGAGAACAGAGATGGGATCTCTGGCTGAAGTTTCAGAAAGGCTGCTGCTGCTGGTGAGCTGCAGGTAATGATGCAAGCAGTGCTCAGACGACATGGAAGTCCCCTATTGTGAGGAGCCCAGAGAAGTGCCACACAGATGCCCCTTCAAATAAAGGCTTAGTGTCCAGATGTTAGTTCCTTCGGGGTTTTCTTTAGCTGCAGAAAACTGCCTTGGTCAATACTTTCTTCCCAAGCTGGCAACATCCAATAACTGACAGTGACAGGAGGAATCACATCCAGTCATTTCCGACCATTTATACCCAGTGCAGGACACCTCTAATCGGCTGGAGCTCTGCAACGCCTGAGTTGCAATCTGACTTCTCTTTCTGTGCAATCCTCCTCTTTCTGCCTCCTTTCCACGGATGTGGATCACTCATCACTCCCTTGCACCCCAGCCTCTGTCTGCGCATCTGCTTCTTAAGACCCTAAGTGACACCTATGTCCTGGGGTCAGCAAGCTCCTGGCTGCCCTCCATGGAAGGGCAGATGATCAGAATGCACCCTGGTTATCCAGAGACAACTCCTGGTCTCTCTACGGGAAAGGCTAATTCTGCTTCCCAACATTTTCTATACCACGATCTGCAAGAAAGTATTCTATTTGAGCAGCTTATTGAGGGAAATGAAGGAAGTTGCTTGGGGTGACTGGCCCAGAGTCTAACTCATCCTCTAGGCTGAGGGTATCCCTACAGGTTACAACCTATCCTGTACACTTGTTGGGAAGATCCAGGGCAAGTCACATATCATAGTGCTCTAAAGAGGGTGGCACATACATATACATTCACTAACTGGGTTTGATTATGTGGCCTAAAGACTTAATTGTAAAAGGCAAATTTATAAAACTTTTTTGTTTTGATTGTGCCACATGGCCTAAACCCGTGACCCCTGCAGTGGAAGCGTGGAGCCTTAACCACTGGACTGCCAGGGGAGTCCCAAACTTTTGATAGAAAAATATCTTTATGACTTCAAGTTAGGGAAGGATTTCTTAAATAAAACATACAAAAGAGCAAATGAAAAGGGAGAAGACTGATAACTGTACCTTCGTAAAAATTGAGAACTTTTATTTGTCAAAGGGCATCATGAAAAACTAAAAAGATAAACCATAAACTGTGAGAGAGATTAGCAACAATATAATAATAATATAGCAAAGCATTCATATTCGGAATAAAGACAAAGGATTCCACAACTCAATAGGAAAATGTCAAGCAATTCAGTAGAAAAATGAGCAAAAGACATGAACAGGCATTTCACAGAAACAGAAATAGTCATAAATATATAAAAAGAAACTTAACCTTATTAGTAACCAGGGAAATACAAATATCCCTCAACAGGGAAAAATGAACCAGGTACTCATAGCAACAGAGATGGATTTTAAAAACCAAGTGGTAGTGAACAAAGCAAATTACAGAATAAATGTTTGCTTCCAATTGTATAAATATACGCTTGATTCCTTTTCCAAAACCAGGAAAAACTAAATGCATAAGGACAAAACTATAAAAAAGAACAAGTAAATAGTCAACATAACATTCAGGATATATTGTGGAGGAAGCAGGAAGCGCATGGAGGGTCATTAAAGACACTGATAACGTTCTGTTTCAGAGTTGGCAGCTCCCTAGCCATATACAGTTTGCCACCTTCTTTTATACAGTCTATGAACTGAGATATTTGTGCATTATTTTTAGATGGTGTTGAACATTTTTTTAAATAATATTTTGTGACATTTGAGAATTATTTTAAATTCAGAATTTCAGGGTCCATAAAGAAAGCTTTACTGGAACAGAGCCACACAAGCCTGTTTGTTTACAGATGGTCCATCTCTCTCTCTCTTTTTACCCTCCCCTCCCACCATACACAGACAACTGGAATATAATTTTCCTGCTGCTGCTGCTGCTAAGTCGCTTCAGTCATGTCTGACTCTGTGCGACCCCATAGACGGCAGCCCACCAGGCTCCCCCGTCCCTGGGATTCTCCAGGCAAGAACACTGGAGTGGGTTGCCATTTCCTTCTCCAATGCATGGAAGTGAAAAGTGAAAGTGAAGTCGCTCAGTCGTGTCCGAGTCTTAGCGACCCCATGGACTACAGCCCACCAGGCCCTCCGTCCATGGGATTTTCCAGGCAAGAGTACTGGAGTGGGGTGCCATTGCTTTCATGAGTTTCTCACGTTTCTGTATGTCTTATGAGCAGAGGCACTCACTGCTGTTGTTCTGGACTATCTGTTCAGGGATATTTGCATAATGAACAGGCTAAGAAGATACACATAGTGTTTCCCTCCAGAGCAGGGCAGGTGCCCATTATAAATCTTTCAGGTTCTCTAATCTCAGGGTTCCTTTTTGGTAATACAACCCACAGTGCAAGCAGGTACCATCTGGCACTCTCTACACATCACCCTGTGCAAATTGGAGCTCAGAGAACCAGGACAAGAAAACGCTGATCCTCGGGCGTTTGTGTGAGCAATAAACTCTCCTGTGTTTCTCACAGGAGTTTTGGGTCTTTCACCAGCATCCGTATCACACCAGTCACAGTTCTTGACACCCCACTTCCCGTTTTACAGATGAGAAATCTGAAATCCAGAGAAGGGAAGGGGCTAGCCTAAGGTCACTGTACTGAAGAGTAGCAGCGCTAACAAGAGGCCTCATATTTCCCTGACACCCAGCCCAGTGCTCACTCCTCGCCTCCAGGCAGTATTTCAGGACCCCTGCAGGCCTCTAAGGACATTAGGACTCTCCCTTCTTCCCTTGGGTCTTACCTTTCACGTTGCATTTGAAGCTTTGACTGACCACTCCAGTATTATTCGCCTTCTCTGCTGGCCATTGATACACGTAGATTGTGGTTCTGGAAGACCCGGCATCAAGTACAATTCCATACTGAATAAAAGGGGGGATGGAGAGTTAATTACAGGCTCAGCCTCTCTGAGGACCCCTTTTCCCAGAGAACCACTGAGAACCCTGAGTCATCCCAAGAGTTTAACCCACACTGCTTCCTTTATATAGAACCTGACCAAGAAGAAAAAACTATTTTCTCCAAACCAACTTTGTTTCTGTAGACTGGAGGGAGGGGTGGGGCGGAGGTGGGTCAGGTGTTCTAGGCCACAGTTCTCAGCCTTGGTTCACAGTGGAATCACTTAGGGAGCTTTTGAAGCTCGCAATGCCAAGGCTATACCCGAGACTCATTAAATCAGAATCTTTGTCAGTCGACCCAGGCACAAACAGTTCTTAAAGCTCCCGTGGTGATTCCGATATGCAGCCAAGGTTAAAGATGAGTACCCCAAAGATTGTGCATGCAAAGACAATCTCCTGATTTCTCTTCATCCAGATTCTGCAGGGTGGAGGTGGGGGAGGTCAGAAGCCACCTGGGTCTCAGGAGGAAAATGAATCGTCAGTCACCTTGCTACCGTTTCTTGTCCAAATTTCCAGGACTATCTGCCTGGGAATAAGCAATCAATAGGAAACCATGGTAGGAAGTACTTAAAGAGGAGAAAAACAAAATATGAAAGATTATTGATATATCACCTCACTTTGGTGACTCATGTGTGGAAGAATGGACAGGAGGGTATTGCCAGCCATCTCACCCAGCTTGAGGCAGTTACCAGAAAGCTTTGCTTGAAGGTGAGGCCCAGCCCAGGCCCTGGACCAGACCTGCCCAGAACACAGCATGCAGTAGCAGCCAAGGGGCACAGGAACGAGTTATGCTGACCTAGGTCAGTATCTGGTTGGGCTGGAGTCAGCCCAGGGCATCAGAGACTTCTGGGTGGCAGCTTTTCCCCAATTCCTCTGCCACTGAGTTAGCCTAGCCTGTCTCAGAGAGGAAGATGACGTTGGGTTCTGGAGGCAGGTCAAATCGGATGGATTCCTACTTTTCCGATGTTGTGTAAGAGACCTAACCTCTCTGGATTCCATCATTTTCAGACAACTTCCTTTCGGAAGTAAATAGGAGACCATCTGGCTGATGCTTACTGGCTGTTCAATAAGTACAAGCTACATAGAAAACCCAGTAAGCAAAATAAATAAAATTACAAAGCAAGAAAAAAAGGAAGGAAAAGTGAGTAACACTCCTCAAACCCAACTACTGTTTTAACACCTTGTTATATATCTTTTCCAATGGTCTTCTGTGCATACAACTACATATACACCTATGCTTCATAATTTTTAAAATCAACACAGGATTATACTACACAGAAGCTTCTCCAATGCTCTTTTCTTACTAAAACAGTATATCAAGAACATCTCTCCCTATCAGTAAAAATACTGACATCATGATTTTTAAGACAGTCATCACATTGACTGTGAGACATACAGTAATTCATTTAACCAGTCCCCTGATTCTAAACTCTGCCATGAACACTTGCTTCATTTGAAATAGGAGCAAACAAAAAAGTGTTACTCCAGCTCCTCCGTTCTATGAAGATTGAGAACACCCTGTGTACACTGGTATTTGAACTTGAACAGCCTCTTCAACTGGGCTCTTCAGTCTGATGACGCGTGTTGCTTGGGATCCTGACATAATGGCAAACAAGGGAGGCATTGTTCACAATCTGTTCCAGGCAGAGGCTCCCCATGAGATTAAAGCACAGGTTGAAATGGAAGGAAATCAGGCACTCCAGAGGTCTGAGCCTCTGTGTCAGTGCTTGCTTTCCTTCCCTCTGCTGCCAACCTGCTCCCTACCCCTCCACCGGCCCCTCCAGGCCAGGTACTGATAGGAGCGCGAGCATAAGAAGGCAGCCACTCAAGAGGATACCACACTGTCTACCCCCAAAGCTTCTTTATTCCAACCCTTCATGAAGAACGCTTAGGGTTCCTGGGCCAAGATCAGAAAGAAAGAAGAATGTCCATTTTCATTTGTAACTCCAGAAAAATGGGATTTAGTTTTCACCACAGTGGGTGCCGCCAGAGACTTTGCTCTGAGATTTGCAGGAGAAATGGCAGCCCCTTGGGTACCTGCTGATGTACTGACAGCAGCCTTGAGGCCCAGGGCTACTTCTCACTAACACAATCCACCCCCACCCCACCATCTTTCACTGGCATTTTCAAAAGTGCAAAAATTGGTCTTTAACCAGTTTTCAGAGTTCATCTGCCTAGATCAGTGCAACTCAATGTGGTTCCATGGAGGAAGGTGTAAGAGGAGAATGAATTTCATTCAGTTCAATGAAGTGGGTGATGTTTGGGTGAAAAGCAGCAAGTCACCCTCTGTTTAATGCACTGTCAGAAAAAAAAACATGGCCTGATGCAGAACTGAAGACACACTCAGTGGGTCAACCGAAAAGAAACAGTCTTCCATATTAACCCATGGTCATGGACTGTGTGAGCTTCTAGGAAAAGCAAAAGCAAAGATCACATGATCAGCTTTCTTAGATGTGTTTATCATCATCATCATCATCATTACTCTTACTATAATAATAAGAATAGGGATAGTAATAAACATTTGCTGAACCCTTATAATATGTCAGGCAGTGCAGAAAGGGCCTTAGTGTCGCATTTATAAGGCAGGTGTTATCATCATCCCCACTTGACAGATGGGAAAACTGAGGCTCACAGAGGTAAATAATTAGCCAAGGTCACAGACTTGGGATCAAGCTGGGGTCTGACTCTCAAACCTGTACCCATAGCCCCTGTACTTTCCCTGAGTTCCAAGAAAAACAAGTCCTTTTTAAAATGTATTTCTAATTGAAGGATAATTGCTTTACAGTATTGTATTGGTTTCTGCCATACATCAGCATGAATCACCCATAGGTATATATATATATATATGTCCTATCCCTCTTGAACCTCCTTCCCACCTCCCACCCCATCCCACCTCTAGGTTGTCACAGAGCCCCAGTTGAGTTCCCTGAGTCATATAGCCAATTCCGGCTGGCTATCTACTTTACCTATGGTAATGTGTATGTTTCCATGCTGCTCTCTCCATTTGTCCCACCCTCTCCTTCCCACTCTGTGCTCACAAATCTGTTCTTTGGGTCTGCATCTCCATTGCTGCCCTGCAAATAGGTTCATCAGTACCGTTTTTCTAGATTTCATAGAGATGCATTAATATATGATATTTGTTGAAGAAAAGCAAGTCTTAACAGGGTGACTGATTAGTAAGAAGGTGCCTGGTATGGTATGGCAGACTTTGTTCAGACAAAAGACCCTTGAAAGCAAACTCTTAGTTAAGTGGTGTGCAGATCTGGGTGGAGAGGAGAATGACCAATGTGAATAAGGAGCCAGGGCTTTCTAGAAAGGAAGAAACCAATTACCCAACTCTTGTTTTCCAAGAGGTAAACCAGGGTGGGCCACAGGGCATCTGATACCCAGGCTGACGACTGAGAATGGATGAGGGTTAGAAGGAAATGGTTTTAACACAGCCCGGTCCAGTTGTTGTGCTTTGGAGAGTTGTGTGACCCAACCTGGGCTCTGATGTGACCTGAGCAGGTCATGGCAGAAAAGCAGTGTCCCTGAAACCTGGGACTCTGCATGCCCTTCTTCAACAGTGACACCATGTGGGTGCAAGCGGCAGTGGCAGTGGCACTGGGATATTGATCAGATGGGACTGAGAGGCTTCAGGGCTTCTAAGCAACTGTGACAGGGTTGGGAGGGGAAAGCCTCAAGAGGCAGATATCAGACTTAATGATAATAAAGTGGCAGGGTAGGTGAAAAACAAAGGCAACATTGTCATGTCTCTTCCTCAAGCGGATAGAGCAGGTCAAACCAGTAACAATGATAAAGGGACTGGGGATATTTCCCTCACTGCCTAATTTAATAGTTCCACTGTATGAGATCAGTCCTGAGTGTTCATTGGAAGGACTGATGTTGAAGCTGAAACTCCAGTACTTTGGCCACCTGATGCGAAGAGATGACTCATTTGAAAAGACCCTGATGCTGGGAAAGATTGAAGGCAGGAGGAGAAGGGGACGACAGAGGAAGAGATGGTTGGATGGCATCACCGACTCAATGGACATGAGTTTGGGTGAACTCTGGGAGTTAGTGATAGACAGGGAGGCCTGGCGTGCTGCAGTCCATGGGGTCGCAGAGTTGGACATGACTGAGCAACTGAACTGAACTGAATGGAACACTTAGATAAAACGAGGTCAGGTGGGCCAACATTGGATTTAATAGCCAGATATCTTGACCCCTCATATGGGTCTTGAGGAACATTCCAGGGCCCCCTATATAGGCAGACCACCTGGAGCTGGCCCCTCAGAACCACCAGCTGCACACAAAAGCAAGATAAGGCAAGGTATGAAAACATAGACAATGAAAAATTTATATATTTTTTTCATTTTTTGTTTTATATTCACTGCCTCCACCTCCACACTGCCCTTCCCACCTCCAGCACACATTGCACAACAGAAGGACAGGTCTCTGGACAGCCTGAGAAAAGCTGCATGTGAAGGGCCCCCTTCCAACCTGTCATTCCACTCGACTTCAGCTGGCCCACAACATCTGTCTTTTCTCACACCTAACTCTCTCAGTGAAACAGGATGAGCCCCTGAGCCAATATTCCGATGTCATACAAGTCATTCTCCTACAGCCGGGGCTGAAGAAATTAAAAATCCCCTCTCTGAACTGTGTCTGCTAATAAGGATATACATACCGATCCTTCCAAACTCTTGCCTAAGGCCTTTGTTCTCTGCTTTTTCCTTCCTTCTATGCCAATTATGTTACTTCTAATCTGTGTAATCGCAGGAAGCTATTTGCCCTTTCTGTTCCTCTGTTTTCTCGTTTTCAAAGTTGGAATGAAAATAATTTACCTACGGGGTGACAGTCACTGAGGGTTCCCTCACCCCTGTGATGTCCACTTATGTATGCACTTTCTACCTGCCTGAAGGCTGTCTCCTTGGCCCAGCCTACCTAAGCTCACACTATGCCAGAAATACTAGAGAGCTTATGTCCCCCAGGGAGCAGCCTGCAACCGATGACTAATGGAAGCTGGTGTGGAAATACGCCCTGGACTCGGATGACCGAGGCAGGTGTTCTGCATGCCTGGGACAGATTTCATCCCTGAGGTGAGTTCTGCACTGGCTCCCAGGGCAGTCCCAGCTGCCCACAGTGGTAAACTGCTGGGTATCAGCCCCTCCATTGGGACAGAAGCCCCTTCCCTTCTGTCTCACTTCTACCCCCAACAGTGCTTCCTGGGGTCACCCCCAGATAACTGTCTTGCACAGGCATCTTTGACTAGGGAAACCCCTCTGAACAGTGGAACTAAACATGGTCTCCTTCAACAGCACCCTCCACACTGCTCGGGGGCCCACTTTTCTCTACCCAGTTTACTCTTCAGGTCTTCTAACTCCTCCATGTCCCTCCAGTTTGAACTTACCTCTCATCTCCCCAAACAACTGTCTTAACCAGCCTATCCCTCGCATTTGAAGGGCCCAAGGGACACTTTTTTATGAAGGAAGACTTCTGCCCTGTCCTGCCCCCCGGCGGCCCCACCTGTCTTCTTCTCATCCACAGGCAAATCCACAGTGTGAACAGCCTCATGCACCTGTATGTTGACTGTAGAAGGTGGGCTAGCTCAGACTGTACACTATACCCATGCTCTGTCTACTCTCCCTGCAAGCAGCTGCCCCTTTGCCACCCCTCAGATCAGTGGCGAGGTCTGCTCTCAGGGGAAGGCCCACACAGACCCTGGGTTCTGGGGTCCCCAGCATGTTCTAGAAGGGGAAGCATGGCCCTTGGTGGGCACATTCCCTTGTCCCATAGAGAGGTGTACCTGGAGTGCAGCTAGGGCTGGTTCCTTTGATTTATGGGGTCTAGGGGCGGTACTGGGCTTCCCAGGTGGCATTAGTGGTAAAGAACCTGCCTGCCAATGCAGGAGATGTGAGAGACATGGGTTCAGTCTCTGGGTTGGGAAGATCCCCTGAAGGAGGAAATGGAACCCCTCTCCAGTATTCTTGCCTGGGAAATCCCATGGACAGAGGAGCCTGGCAGGGTATGGCCCATAGGGTGGCAGGGTCAGACACGACTAAAGCGACTGAGCACACACGCTCAGGGTGGCACTAGGGTCTAAGAATGGTTCCTTGCCCCCCAAGTCACTCCTGCAATTCAGCACCTTCCTGTCTCTGTGCCCATCCTCCCTTCCTGTGCAAAGGAGGACATGTTTTCCTATCAGAGGCCAGCATCTCCTCCTGGGCTCCCTGTTCAGAACCTAGGATCAAGGAACAGTTGGAAGTAAATGAAGAGAGCCCTGGCGGTGGCAAAGGAGTGTTCAGGTTTCAGTTCTGGTCCCACCATCCACTGAGCAAAATGGTGGTGACAGGGTTTGTCCATCTTCCATAGCTGGCACAAGATTTCAGTGAGATAATTCAGGGGAAAATGCTCACTCAACTGACTAGCAATTTACAAAGAGTAAGGAGATGGTATTTCCTCTAGTTGCACTCCTGATTTTATACAGTTTATAGAAGAAGGCAGTGCCTGGAGCTTGGGAAAACAGCTTCTCTAGGCCTTAGCTAATGTCTTTGGACAGCCAGATAATTTGTTTTCCTCTCACCACTGGACAGCTGCATGAGGCTTTTCTTTTTCTTTTTTATTCATGTTATTCATGGGAGGCTGAGATTCTTAAGTAAAATATAAAAGAACAAAGTTCCATTATCTAGAAAAGATTTTAGGAAATTCTCTGGCAGTCCAGTGGTTAGGACTCAGCATTCTTACTGCTGGGACCCTGGGTTGGAGCCCTAGCTGGGGAATTAAGATCCCACAAGCTTCTTTTTGCAGCCAGAAAAAATTTAATTAATTAATTTAAAGGCAGACAGAAAGAAAGAAACAGATTTTCCTCTATTCCTTTAGCAAAGTGGACTCTGGATGGTAGATCAAACTCAACCACAGAGTCAAGGCAAAAACGGTTCTTTTTATCTTTTAAAAACCTCTATATCAAATATAGCCTATGAACAGTCCCTAACAGCAGGAAGATATAGAAAAGACCCAAGGTCAAAGATAAATACTAAATGAGATTCAAATAACATGGTTCCTATGGCCCTCCATCTAAGAGTGGTTTTCATAGCTTTAAAGAGTCATAAGAAGAGAAAAAGAAAAGAAGCTATGCAATAGAGACTATAAATGGTTCTCAAAACCTGAAATATGTACTGTCTGGCTCTTTGTGGAGGAAGTTTGCTGACTTCTACTCAAAATAATTGAAGGACTCACTGATTCTCTTCACCTTTCACTTGACAGTCCCTCAGGGGATCACCTCCTGTCACCCTGACAGCCAAGGCAGAGGGCTACATACAATTCTGTCTACCAGATGGTTTTTATCAAGGGCTGACAGAGGTCTCTGGAACTTAGCATAAGGTCCTGAGTAATTTCGGTTGGGGGAGGAGTCAGAGGGACCACGGCATACTTCTAGACTCAAGAGAGGTAGCACAGCACAGATCAAGGAGACTTTCCAGGTCCTTGATTTTGTTTACCCAGGCTAGGCCAGAAGAAGAGCCTGAGTTTCCTGGTCTCCGCTCATGAGCAGGGTTGGGTCATCTGGGGAGACTGACAAGCTGGTAAATCTTTGGTAGCCATCCATAATTCTTGGCAACAAAGTCTGGCTTTGGTTCCAACAGTCAGGAGTCAAAGCAAGACCACATCATCCTAGGAGAAGGTGTCACCACTATCAATCTGTCACCTCAGACACCACAAACCTAGCATGTCCAGTCTTTCTCCCTGGGCCTTACCCCACCTTTCCCTGGCTCCAGCTGGAGGTGAGGAAGGGCAAGAATTTCCTTCTAACTCATAGCTTGAGAATCACTGATGTCAGAGCCCATTTCTTCCCTTCAGTGCCAACCCCTTCACACCTACCTTTGGTCCTGGAAAAAGGACCTCTTTCTGGTGTGTCTGGATGAGTGTGATAGCCATAAGTACCACAATGCTCAAAAACAAGACCACCAAGGCGATGATGGCTGGAGTTCGGGAGAGGACCTTGAGGCCTAAAATGAGGAAACCCAGAAGACACATGAGGGGGAATCAGGAACAGGGCCCTGCCCTTCTTCGTAGAATCTGTGAATTGGGTGCTTAACTGGGTGCTTAGCTGCATGCATAAGTCACTTCCTCTGGCTTTTTTTGAGACCCAAACATTTAGAACTACAACTGGGCTCAAATACCCATTTGAGTATCTTTCCTCCAAAGAGTGGAATAAAACAGCATTTGCAAGGAGAGTGTGCATAGTCTGCTACTGCTAAGTCACTTCAGTCATGTCCGACTCTGTGCGACCCCATAGACGGCAGCCTACCAGGCTTCTCCATCCCTGGGATTCTCCAGGCAAGAACACTGGAGTGGGTTGCCATTTCCTTCTCTAATGCATGAAAGTGGAAAGTGAAAGTGAAGTTGCTCAGTCGTGTCCGACTCTTCGCGACCCCATGGACTGCAGCCCACCAGGCTCCTCCGTCCATGGGATTTTCCAGGCAAGAATACTGGAGTGGGGTGCCATTGCCTTCTCCGGTGCATAGTCTAGCTCTCTGGTATTTCCCAAAGTGTGTTATGCATGTTACTGGTTGTCCCTGAGATGATTTCCAATAACATTTATTTCAATGTATATTTGAAAATTATGAGTTTTCTATTAAAGCAGGTGATATAATATTTCAATTAAAAATAATCTAAGATAAATAAGAAGACATTCCTATTGTATTTCAAATACAGTCAATGATTATAAAGTTTAGTACGTGGTGACACTGTCAAACAAATGGTAATGTGTCTGAATTCCTAAGATGTGTGAGTGCCCAGTAAGAATTCAATCTCAGTCATTTTCCCTGTGTCTATAGTAAAGACATAGACATCTTTACAAATGAAGAGTGACTAGACCCCAATCCACATGTTCCCTCCCAAAGGGGTCATGTAATCTCTGGTATTTATATTTTATATTTTAATCATAACATGTAAATGCAAAAGAAAAAAAAATGTAGCATATGAATTGTCTTCAACTAAATATATAGCCTCTAAGTAAAGATAATTATATAATTATATGCATTATATGATAATATATAATGTATCATAATGGCTTATTTCTACTTATTAAATTTAAGCTAATATTTCCTAATTAGATGATTATGAGCAAATATTTACTTGGGCCTAACATACCAGTGCAGGCTAATGAAAATTTCATAAATAAAGTAGCAAATATATTTATTTTAAAAAAAAGAAAAGAAGGAAAGAAACTTTCTGAAATGATTGCATTTATGTTAAGCTCTAAAACAGGCGGGTGATAGAATTCAGAACAGTAATTGCACAGGGGTTTGGGGCAGGCACTTTCTAGGGAAATGAAAATGCTCTTATATCTAAATAGGATTGTGGGGTATATGTGTTTATTCATTTTTCAAAATTTATCAAACTTTCCCAAGTCCTTTGGAAAAAAACTGAAAATCACAGCAAACCAGCTCCTTTAGATACAATTTCCCTTAAAAAATATTCTTATAAATTGTCCATTTTCTAAAAACATAATCCTTCCAGAAGGCGAGAATACCAAATTTAGGGACACAACTTAAGATCTATCCATTTCACTATATATGAAGGAAGTGAAAGTCACTCAGTCGTGTCAGACCCAGGTCTCCCACATTGCAGGCAGCTTCTTTACCGTCTGAGCCACAAGGGAAGCCCAAGAATACTGGTGTGGGTAACCTATCCCTTTTCCAGGGGATTTTCCTGACCCAGGAATCGAACGTGGGTCTCCTGCATTTACCAGCATAAAGAATCCACCTGCAAAGTAGGAGACCCGAGTTCAATCCCTGGGTCGCAAGATCCCCTGGAAGAGGGCATGGCAACCCACCCCAGTATTCTTGCCTGGGAAATCCCATGGACAGAGGAGCCTGGTGGGCTACAGTCCATGGGGTTGCAAAGAGTAGGACACGACTGAGCGACTAAACCACCACCACCATCACTACCTATCACTATATATAACTTATATCTAAATTTTTAAAGATAAAAAGACATTAAAGTAAAATATTGACTAAATAATAGTCTTGGTAGAACTATTATAGCATAAACCTAAGTGGTGACACTCAAATGGCTGAACTATGATAAATACTAGCGTAACAGGAAGATCACTGAATTCTGAGAATCCAAATATGTCTCACCAGTCGAGTATTTAAATTAACTAAAAGTAAATGAAATTTAAAAATTCAGTTTCTCAGTTGCACTAGCCACTTTCTGCTGCTGCTGCTGCTGCTAAGTCACGTCAGTCGTGTCCGACTCTGTGTGACCCTATAGACGGCAGCCCACTGGGCTCTTTCTAAGTGTTCAATAATCAAAAGTGGCTACCATATTGGACAGTGTAATTACAGAACATTTCTATCATCACAGAAAGTTCTATTGAACAGCAGTAGGGTAGAACCTGTCCTATTCTAGAACATCTACCTTTAGATCATCATAAGCTATTCTTTACATTATTTCTAGGAGATTATTTTCTTGGAAGAAAAAAAAAGAGCATGTATTTACTACCATATAGAGTTAGATTCAGCCTCAATATCCAGTCACATCACAGTGCTCATTACTTGGGGAGGTCAGTCATGCAGTGGGTCTCAATATCTCAGAAGAGCCAACTCTTAACTACCTCACCTGATTCCCCTGCAGTATAAATACTGCCACACACACATCCTGATGTCCAAGGTGCCTTAATTTTCCTACCTTGTCACTGGGAGTGAACTGGAGGGGAATTTGTCAGCATGTACCAAAATTGCAAGTGTGAAAAAAAAAATTGCAAGTGTGTATACCATCTGCCTCCCAATCCCACTTCTGGCAATTTATTCCACAGAACTGGTCCCAAGTGTGTTAAATGACTTGTCCACCAAGTTACTCACTGCAGAATCGTTTGTCATAGCACCTGAAAGGAGGCCAGCCACTGTGGAGTTAACCTTCAGGGCCTCTGAAGGGGTCTTGGCTCACTTTTCTGTGATTCCAGATCAAAGGATATGACCCAGACAGAAACCGTTTTATCCACAGAGGCAAATTTTTGCATCAACTGTTAAACAGTGCATATGCCAGGTCAGTTATATACAAGACAAGGTAGAAGTTTAATCTGCCAAGTTAAACTTGTCCTTTGGAAGGAATGTAACAAGTTAGTTTGCATGTGTGATGTAACAGTATATGTGTTAAACTATCAAAGTGTTTTGAATACCAGTTTAGGGGCACCACTAAAGAACATCTGTCCATGGGGCGGAACTGGGGGTGATACGTAAGCAGTCTCCTGACCACAGCCACGAGCCTAGCCTCCTAAGTCTTCTGTGCTTCAGCAGTTTTCAGGTAAAAAGCTGTGATTACTTTAAGCAAACCCTTGCTCCAGCAGAAAAGCCTATCGTAGACCAAAATGGACTAGACCAGGTCTCATTCATTTAGGGAACTGCAGCCTAGAGCTGTGCTGTCATTAGGGCTGGACAAACACTGTAATTACCAGGTACCTCCCAAGAGTGGAAAGGCCAGACCCTTCTAGGCTTCCACACAGAGCAACTGCAAAATGTGCTCCAGAGGCAGGCAGGACAAGCTCAGAAGTGTGTGTGTATGTGTGTGTGCATATGTGTGCAAATTCTACCCATGTGCCTGCAGTAAAAGGTGGTAACAACGCTGACCACGGGGGCGGGGGTTGGGCGCGGGGCGGGGGGAGGGGGCGAGCGCAGGGGGAAGGGATGCAGTAGGCGCGAGGCCAGCAGTAACTTGGATGGAGAGAGAGGCAAGCTCCAAGTACTTTACAGGTCATCACAAAATCAACAATATTCTAAAGCAGACCTTACACACAGCTGGGTAAGGGAAACCACAAGGGCCAAATTAATGGATTATGCAAACCGGAAAAACCATTTAAGCGAAACAAGCATGCTAGTCCTGGTTTTGTGTCGCTTTGACGAAAAGAATTACTTTTATCTGTGGAATGCCGGTGGTGAAAGCCCGGTGGAGACTAAGTCTCCCACCAAAGAAGTTAAACCGTCATTTGCTGGGGGACGTGGATGAAAGAGCCTGTGGGCTGAAGCTGGGATTCTTGGGTGATGTGACAAAATCATACTCGCTGCCTGCTGAGTGATACTGACCTGCTTGCTCACAAGGTTGGCGGGTCAGCACCGTGAACATCTCTCCTTCCAGCTGCAGGTGAGAGAACATAGAATGACGGCGCGAACTTGGTCCCTGACTTAAGTTCCGAAAACTTGCACCGCGTTAAAGCACAAACCCACTTCACTTTTTCCAAAGGAAAGCCTTCTGAGGGCCAGATGAACCTAGAACTTCCCAGGCAGACCCAAAGCTGGGCTTATATTCTAGAGTTATCTCTCGCCAACCCCCACCTCCCTCCATGCAAAAAGGAAGAACGGACTTGCTGAAATTTTAAATTAAAATATTTTTCTAAGAAGTCGAGCTTCTCCTGCAGATTTTTCCACCTGTACACACCTCCTGGGGCAGAACAAATCTTCAACCTATTATCAACATTCACAGTCTGAGGCAGGGCTGTTTTTCAAAGCACGCCAGCAAGGGAGGTTTCTTTGTGTGTTCGCGGCTTGCGAGCCCGAGGTCGCCCTTTCAAGATCCAGGACGAGTATCTGTCGCTGCTGGCTGGCGACCATTGCAAGAGGATGTCGGGCCCCCGGCATCCAGCGCCCCAGGATCTAGGAGGCCCCACTCTGGACTGAATCCCCACAAGAGTCAAGGCATCCAAGCTCCCGGCGCTCCTTTGGACCCGAAGAAGCGCTCGGTTAAAGACGCATCCACCTCTCCGGGGGCCGCATGGATCACCTCCCCACGGCCCGAGGACGTGGGGCTCGCGTACTTCTGTCCCTCCCTCCGGCCCCCTGAGGAATTCGATTCCGTTTCCTTCCCTCCCAGATTTCAGCCCCACGAAGCTTCCCACTCCTTCTGCAGCGGCTCAGACGCGGGGTCCTCTCCTCACCTGTGCGCAGACGACCGGAGGAAGGCTACTGGCGCTGCCGCAGTGCTAGCCGGCAGACAGAGCGCCAGGGGCTCCTGCGGAGGCGGGGCTGGGGCGGGGCGGGGCGGGGCTTCCGTGTCCTGGGCCCGCCCCCTGGTCCTGGCCAAGCACCTCTTCACCTTCCCTCTTACAGTTCACTATCATGCGGAATGGGGGCGGGGAGGTTTGGGAACCGCAGCGGGGCCTTGGCTCTTCACTAGCGATCCCGCCAGGGCCTACCTGGGGAAAGTGGGGCGGGGGTGATGTCTTCTACATGCTGCCCTCTTTGATGTCAAAGCCAAGAGCCTTTTGACTTATCTGTTAGTTTCCTTCACTGTTACCCCAAGCCTCAGTAGAGGGGAAGTGGGGTCAGGGCAGGGTAGAGACTAGGCACTCTGTGGGTGTGCTCCATCTTTCCGTGACGTCGAGGACACCTGTAAACACCTGTAATGTTGGGGGTGAGACAGGTAAGCAGACTGGTCCCTGGGTCACTTGGACCAGGAGAGCAAAGTAGTACAGAATCCTTCCCTCTTGAGTCCTTCCCTCTTGAGTGAGTGAGTGAAGTCGCTCAGTCGTGTCCGACTCTTTGCGACCCCATGGACTGTAGCCTACCAGGCTCCTCTCTGCACATGGGATTTTCCAGGCAATAGTACTGGAATGGATTGCCATTGCCTTCTCCAGGGGATCTTCCCAACCCAGGGATCGAACCTGGGTCTCCCGCATTGTAGACAGACGCTTTACCGTCGGAGCCACCAGGGAAGTCCCTCTTAGCTTAGCAGAACTGCCTTCACTATGCCCAGGGACATTCTCACTAGTTACTGAGCAATGCTCTCCTTCACTGCATTTTTATAGGCCAAAATTCAGTCCAAGCACTTCTTAGAAGAGGCCAAATAGGAAAAGTGACAAAGATGCAGCCATTCACATGCCCCAGGAGTCTGTTTTTAATGCACCAGCAGGCCGCCTTGTGGCCCCTCTGAGTGACCCCAAGGACTCTTGGAATGATCCCAGCAAGATGCATAATAAGCAGGCTTCTGTTGAATCATCCCTCTTTGTGGCTCCTGAATTTTTGAAAGGAGTTGCTGAGACCTCGACTATGTCCTTGGGAGCTAGGCCTGTATGCCACTGGTTTTCTGTCCTGTGCAGGTAGGGCCAAACCCTTCACGAGACAAAAGGGCCTTCAGAGAACAGTGCCCTTGTTTTTTGAGACTTTTGAGCCCAAAGAGGAGGGTCCCAAGCTGGGTGTGTGTATGTGGGTGCGCACACACACAAGCATGCAAGGGCACCAGTCATTCACCCTAAGTCTGATGGACATGGACTGTTGAACAGGATTTGTACAGAGTCTAGAGTGGGGCATTCAGTAAATACTTGCTGAATTGCAAGGCTTCTTTTCATTGAAAGCGGTGCGTCGATGAAACTCAAGGCTTAGGACTGAAAGATGAAGGACTCTCTGCACCCAGGGGGTCATAAACCCACAAACAGCTGCTGACGCTGCCCCTAGACCTGGGGTCAACACTGGCTCGAAGGGATGAATAACTGACCTTAACATCCCCTAGGGTTTCCCAGCAGCTGAGAAGAGTTTCCTGGGCCTAAAACTTTGATATCTTTAAATTGGACTTTTTAAACCAAGCAATAGCAAAGCTAAAACTATCTGTGAATGACTATTGTCAAAAAGAGCACAAAAACAAATGTTGGTGAGGATGTGGAGAAAGGGGAGCCCTCATACATTGTTGATAGGAAGGTAAACTGGTAAAGCTACTGTGGAAAACAGTATGGAGATTCTTCAAAAAAGCTAAACATAAAGCTACCATAAGATGCAGCAGTTCCCCTAAGCTGGAAAGGATACATGCAGCCCAATGTTCATAGCAGCACTACTTATAATAACCAAGATATGGAAGCTACCTCAGTGTCCATCGGCAGATGAATGGTTAAGGAAACTGTGATGTGTATGTGTGTGTGTATAATATTACCCATAAAAAGAACAAAATTTTGCCATTTGCAGCAACATGGATGGACTTGGAGAGCATTGTGGTTAGTGAAATAAGTCAGAGAGAAACAAAGCACTGTTTGATATCACTTATATATGAAATCTAAACATACAACAAACTAGTGACTATAACACCACCATCAAAAAAGATCTATGATACTCCATGTTGGAGAAGCTGTGGGGGAAACAGGCCTTTCTGAAGCTTCTGGGATGTGACATGCCCTGGTTTGTTCCCACCTCCTCAAAGCTTTTTGCTAGTTTGTGCTCTTCTCCCAGGAGTTTCTCAACAAGTAGTCCTGGGCCCTCTTTTCTCCTCGCTCTGTCCTCTCTTCTTAGGTAATCTCATCCATGCCCACACCTTCTATTCACAAAAGCCCCTCCAAAACATGTCTCCTGCTCAGGATTCCCCCCTTGAGCTGTAAACTTAGAGAACTGGAGGTTTGACTTCTTTGGATGTCTTAAAAGGCATCTCAGTTTATGAGGCTTCAAGCTGAATTCCTTATCTTCCCCCACCAGATCATCACCGCCTCCAAAATTTTCTCATTTCAGTGGATGCCCCTGCTCATCCACTTGGGCAAGCCAGCAACCTGAGGGTTATCTTAGATAATCTTTGCCTCATTCCTCATAATCAGCCACTAATTACTGTGGATATTAACCTCTTAATTATCTCTGCAATATGTACTCTATCTTCACCACCACCACAGTCTGAGCAAGGGTTTCGTGGTCTTTGGCGCTATTTGTATTTCAGGCCAGATAATCCTTTGTTGTGGGGTCAGTTCTGTGTATCATAATTTAGTAACATCCCTGATCTTCACCCACTAAATGCCAGTGACATCCCTCCACACATAGTGGAACCACCAAAAATGTCTCCAGACATTGCCAAGTGTTTTCTAAGGGGTGAAATTTCTCAGTTTGAGAACCACTGGTCTAAGCTACCCTTGTCTCTCTCCTGGACGTGGGCAGTGGTCTCACTTTCTTCCTTTCTGATCCATTTTCCCATCGCTGCCACCCTCCTCTTTTCAAAAGACAAATCTCACTGTGTCAGCCCTGTCCTTAACAGACACTTCTGTGCCAGCCATTTCTCAACCGATACAGACTCAAATCCTCAGTATAACCTAGAAGGTCCTGCTCTGTCTGGTCCCAATCATCCTTTCTCTGACTCTTTTAGTCTCATCCTTCTTCTTACTTTATGCCCCGAGGGCACGCCAGCTTTCTTTGAATTTTTAAAATTTGTTAATTTGGCTGTGCAGGGTCTTAGTTGTGGCATATGAGATCTTTAGTTGCGGTGTGCAAATGTTTAGTTGTGGCATGTGGGATCTAGTTCCCTGCCCAGGGATTGAACCTGGACCCGCTGCATTGGGAATGTGGAGTTTTAGCCATTGGCCCACCAGGGAAGTCTCCAGTTTTTCAAATATATTTCCTCCTGCCATAGGCCAGTTGCACATAATTTCCTTTGCCTTTGCCTAAGGGACAGGGTAGTGTCTGCCTCTTCTTTTATTTTTCCCTAACTAACTCTGGTTTATACTTTCATTCTCAGCTCAGTCACATCCACCCTTCAGTTACATGCTCCCTCAGTGGGCTTTTCTTTCCTTCCGCTGTGGTTTCATTATGGTAGTTGTGGAGCAAGTGACACGTATTGCCTCCCACCAGGAGCAGCAGTACCAGGGTGTCAACCCACCACATGGTTTGCAGGTGTCAGGGTCACCAAGAAAGAGGGAACTTACACAGGCTCTGGATGGAACAACGCTTTCCCCCCCATAAAGAGACAGAGCAAGAGCAGCTTCAACAGCCAGCATCCATCCCCTGTGGTCAGCGGGTCTCACTCCACAGCCCAGAGTAAGACAGGGAGATGGTGCATGAACCCCTTTTCTGCTGCAGGTGAAGGACACCCCTTCCCGCATATGGGTTTGAAATTCAAAAAGGTGGGGACATGCCTGAGCCACATGCTCAAGCAGAACAAAAAAAGTACACATCAAACCTGGAACAGGGGAAGATGTTCCAAAACAAAGAAGTATGGCTGGTACAGGCTGTAGGGCTTTTTCTCTTTTTGTAAGGAAGTGTTCCAGGCCCAGGGCAACCCTTCCAGGCAGGAGGCAGGAAGCTGCGTGTGACTGCCTTTCCCAACAATGATTTCTGATGAGTCTGTCTCTGCCTACTAGATGGTAAATCCCATGCAAGTAAAAACCATGCCATTTTTACTCACCATGATATTCTTAGTGTCTACCACAGTCAAGCAGCTAGTAAGATTTCAATAAATATAAGTCAAATGGACAGGATGGTGTCTCACAAATGGAGGATATTAACCCTTTTACTATCTTATGTGACACATACTTTCTCCCAGTTTTCCATTTAAGACTCAGCATTTTTATAAGCTACTGCTGTCTTTCTGACTGCATGTTGCAGCTTGAAGTCTTCGAGTTGAACAAAGCATATCTAATTGGAGATAGTTCATAGCTGCTCATAGACCAGAGGGACAACTGGGTTATCCAAAGGAGTGTTAAACTAATATTTAGGAAACCCGACTTCTCAGTCTCAGCTCTAATTACCAGCAGGTAGATGGCCCTGAACACATCTCTAGACTTTCTGGATCCTCAGGTTGTTGGTGTTTTGTTTGTTTGTTTTTTTTTTTTACCTGTGAAATGGAGACAGTAGTTAGCATCTGTCTATGATTCCATTATTTTTGAAAGCTTGAGGCTAGAGATATATACATCATTAGTGGATGGGAATGGTTGGAGTTTGGACAGAGACTAGAGATGACCAGGAGTAATGGAGCCTCAAGATGGAAGCCAAATTGCCAGAGGTCATGAAGAGTGGTTAAGGAGGAAGTGGAGCAGGTGTGTGTGTGTGTGTGTGTGTGTGTGTGTGTGTGTGAGCATATGCCCCAGATGACCTTAATTCCTGCTCTCTTCTAAAGCAGTCCTCACCTTCACTGTTAGAACCAAACTTAAATCCCACTGTAATTCATCACCTCATGTTTCTTAATGTTCTTTTGCTGCTCTAATGAATTAAGTAAAGCAAAAGAAACAGTTTTCTCTGAACTTATGGTATGTAACATTTTTATGTGGATGATTTAGAGCATATATATATATATATATATATAAATATATAAATATACATATATATATGGAGTTGGAGTTATTGTGAGGAATTGGCTCATGTGGTTATGAAGGCTGAGAAGTCCCAGGATCTGCTGTTTTTGACAAACTAGAAACCCAGGAGAACCAATGCTGTACTTCTAGTCTGAGGCTGAAGGCCTGAGAACCAGGAGAGCTGATGGTATAATTTCAATGTTTCAGTTTGAGTCCATGTCTGAAGATAGGAGAAGACTAATGTCCCAGCTCTAAAACAGTCAGGCAGAAAGTACACTGTCCCCATTCTGCCAGTATTTGTTTAACCAGCTGAGCATTTGAAGATCCAGTCAAGCTAACACACAAAATTAACCATTATGAAATCCAATTGCCTCTTCTTGAATTTTATGATTCTGGTCCCAGATCCAAGACTTGCCTGGGTGGTATCATATAGGGCAAGTCGTGCCTTGCATTAAGTGTTCTGGGCTTGAAAAACCTCGTTCTAACATGCTTTTGTGGAAGACATTCAGGAAGATTGACAAATGTGCTTTGGGACAATGGCTCTAGAGTCTCATATATAAAGGAGAAAAGCAATTTAGAACCAGATGGGTGACATTAAAACCCTAGATCAAAAAAAACCAAAAAACAAAAAAACCCTAGATCAGTGCATGATTCCAGGTGATGTGGAGGCTCAGAAGATGAATAAATCCTTCCCCTGTGGTAGCTCACTGCGAGTCTCCAACCTCCTGCACCTACTCCAGTGCCAGACCTCACTGAATGCCCCAGCTTTCATGCAGCACCTTCCACCCCTTTGACCCTTCTTTCTTTCTAGACTCATAAGCCCACTCAGTGGACCAGCCCAGTATATTCCACCTCACAATTGCCTCCACCCCACTTCCATTTTCCATTCACTTAAAAAATCTGACTTAGTGGTCTCGTGTTCCAAACCACGTGTTCTAGGTTCCGGGTCTGGGCAGGAAATGAGTGACACCTGGGGGATTGAGTTCACTCCTGTCCTTCACCCTCTCATTCCAGCTCTCTGATCACTGGTTCAGACTTTTTCCCAGCCTCCAAGGATCTGCCCCACCTTCCCCTCTTAGCCATCTTACTTAGTTTTCACTTTTTTTTTTTTCAATCATGGACCCTTTCTGCAGTCTGGTGAACTGATGGACATTCTCAGAATCTTTTTTTTTTTTTAATGTATAAATTAAAAAATTGCAAAGAAATCTTTATGTTGAAATGCATTTTAAAAATGTTTTAAAAATCAGATTTGTGTTGTATGTATTTCTTTATTAACTCATTAAGTCATGAGGTCCAGTAGCAGCTCTAATGCCTGGTTTAATTTCAAAGTGTGATGAGGTAATGTGACATGAAAATATCTGTGATTTCTCTTGGTGACAAAATCACAGGTCTTGCCAATACCATTATGCTTTGTTGACTATATTCATAATTGAAGGAAGCACTTTTTATCTTTCCTGAAGATAAAAAAGTATACCCCCCTGCCCCATGCAAGGACGTAAGCCCCTCTGAGTTTTGTCTGTGGACTCCAGTTTAAGAACCTGCTGAATGATTCTTATAGCACAACTGTGGGTTTCTGGCTCAAAATCTTTTGACGACTCATTCATTCAACAATCAATTCTCACTGCCTACTGAAATGTCTATCATCCTGGCATTCAAAGATCTGCTTCTGCCAATTAATTTCTTTTCTGCCTTAAAAAATTTACTGATATTGTGTATACTATTCTTTTGCCACTTGCCTTTTTCATTCAAAAGTTTTTCCCCCCTGAGATTTATCCATGTTGTTATCTATTTTGTTGCTGTTGTTTATGGATAAGTCATGTCTGACTCTTTGTGACCCCGTACACTGTAGCACGCCAGGCTCCTTTGTTCTCCACTATCTCCTGGGGTTTGCTCAAATTTATATCCATTGAGTATAACCATGGTAGTTAAAACCCCTGAAAAATAAAACCTCTCTGGGGTCTGAGGAACGTGTGTTCTAGGCCAATTCTACCTGAGTCATAGACTGACATGTACTAAACCTCCCTTAGACTTGGGCCCTGTCCATGCAGGGACCGGGCAGGCATGCGCAGCCCAGTCAAAGCCTTTCAGGCGGGGTAAGATTTACAAACAGGTGCCTCACTTGTCCCTTTGGGCACCAATTTCGATTGCAATCTCCTTCCATTTGTTATCACCTGATTTAGGGGGATGGAATTCTACACTCCTTGTTGGAATATGCCTAACTTCCTTCTTCGCTTGACTGGCTTTAAATTATCTTTTTTTCTGCCTGATCGGCTCCTACATTATTCTCATAGTTTTCTTGTTTGGCTATAGCCACAGCTCTATTGTTAGTTTATTAACAGTCTTCTCTACAAGGTGACTTTGTTTATAATTACAGCTAATTTTTAAAAACGAATTCCTCCTTTCTACTTAAAAATTTTTGTTGTCCTTTTTAACTTCTTGAGCAAAATGGTTAGCTTATTATCTTGTAAAATTCCTGTCTTCTATATATATATATATATACCTGAGATTACATTCCAAGGCTACACTCTTTACTTCAAATGCCACTTCAGCTACGTTCCACAAGTTTTCATAAAGAACATTTTTGTTATAATTCAGCTCTAAATATTTTGTGATTTATATTATGATATTCTTTGACCCACTGATTTTTTTAAAATGTCTTTTCTTAGTTTCCAAAAGTATGAGGTTTGGGAACAAAATTTTTCTTTTTTTAAACTTTTTATTTTGTTTTGGGGTATAGCAGCTTAACAATGCTGTGATAGTTTCAGGTGAAGAGCAAAGGGACTCAGCCATACATATACATGTATCCCTTCTCCCCCAAATTCCCTGGGAGCAAAATTTTTATAATTGCTTTAGAGTTATATTATACTACAGTTAGTGAATTTAGTGTGTATGATAGTTTTAATATTGCCTTTGTGGTCATGTACTTTGTCAAAAGTGTAGATAATTTATTGGACTCCCAATGGCACTAGTGTAAGGAACCTGCCTGCCAATGCAGGAGACATCAGAGACGCAGGTTTGATCCCTGGGTCAGGTGGATCCCCTGGAACAGAGCATGGCAATCCACTCCAGTGTTCTTGCTTGGAGAGTTCCATGGACAGAGGAGCCTGGCAGACTACAGTCCATAGGGTTGCAAAGAGTCAGACGTGACTGAAGCAACTAAGCATGAATAGACTAATGCTTTTAGGATTCAGCTGGAAAATGTTTATATGCATAACGTTCCTGGTGTTGGAGTATAGTTTTTAAGTTTCAGCAAATGAGCAGAGTCCAGTGACTGCCTACCACAATAGAGCCAAAACCATTCTAGCAACCTCTACTGCTCTTTTGTAGTCAACCTCTTCCCTCACCGCCAAAGCACATAATCTGTTTTCTGCTCCTTTCATTTTGCTTTCTCTAGAATGTCATGTAAATAAAACCATAAACTATGTGACTTGTTAAGTCCGACTACTTTTATTTAGCATAATGCATTTGAAGTTCATCCACATGGTTGCATGTGTCAATAATTCATTCATCTTTATTGCCGGATTGTATTTCATTGTATGGATATACCACAGTCTGTCTATCCATTCACCAGCTGAAGGACATTTGTAAGATTTTAAATAACACTGTATGTTTTAAATTACTGGGAGTAGAAGATGATATACATCCATTATATGAAGCTTTTTGTGTTGTTCAAATTCTCTATAGACTTAGAAAAATGTCATCTGTTGGGTCTATCACTTTCTGGGAGAGATATTTTAAAACCTCCCACCATGAAAGTATATTTGCTGTTGTCTCCTTATAACCCCTGTGGTGTTTTATTTTTATATGAGAAGCCTATGCTGTTAGTTTCATACAGGTACAGGATTGTTATATCTTCCAGGTGACGTGTTCCTGTTACCATTAAGCAAAATTCCTCTTTATTCCTAATAATGTTTACTAGGAATGTTTATTCCTAATAATCTTTATGAAGATTGCCATGCCATTTGCCCCGACCCCAGATACATTCCCCGCCTTCTCTTCCCTGCTCTGGCCCACAGACTGCATCAGCCAAGCTCTCTTGCCAGCTGCCTTGTAGTTAGGTCGCCAGTGGGAGGCAGGAGTTGTAGAATGGAGGAGAAAGAGGTCAAGTATTTCTTGTTCCGCCCTCCTCCATCTAAGCTACATTATCTGGTGGAAGCCATGTTCCTCCATGGCTGATGGAGATCTCTCCTCGGGGTTCAAGCATACTCTGAGGTCTGACAAAGCTTATTCCTCCTGTCATTTCCAGCCTGAGAGTAGCAACAGCTTGTCTCTCTGTTTTTCTTGCCTATTTATTTCCTGAATTCCACCTCCCTACGTGGTTTGTCCCTAAGCCATCTTATCTGGATTCTGCTGGGATGCAGGTTTTATGTACTTTTTTAAAACCACTCCATGTTTAAGGTAAATTTGTAACTGCTGATACATGTTTATTTATTTTCTATCATCTTATTTAGTGATCTTCATTTTCTGTGCTTTATCTCTGTCTTTGCTTCTTTTTCCCCTCTTTCCTGCCTTTCCAAATTGAGTTTTCTTTATTCCCTTATTTTCCATTCACCAGTTTTGAATATATACATTATATTTTTATTCATTTGTTGGTTACTGTGATGTAGTAAGAAATATATACTTGGTCCCTGCTCTTGGTTCCTGACACAGAGTTCCTAAATCCATTGGAAGTTCCTAGGTGATAGAAACATCTTTTGTTCTAATGAGACAAGTCTTGCTAGACTCATGGATGGCTGGTCACCACGAAAGTCAAACTTGACTAGAAGCTTGGAACTTTCAGCCCCTGCCATCCTCCTGGGAGGAGAGGGACTGCAGATTGAGTTAATCATCAATCATAGGGACTTCTCTGGTGGCTCATTGGTAAAGAATCCACCTGCCACTGCAGGAGACACAGGTTTGATCCCTGGTCCAGGATCCGGGACATTGCAACTAGAATAGCCCCAACTTGCCATAACTAGAGAAAAGCCCACACAGCAGTGAAGACCTAGCACAGCCAAAATTAATTAATTAAAAAAGGAGTGAGTTGGGAAACATATCCATGTGCCAAGAGGGTGGCTCATCCCAATTCCACTGCCCCTGCAACATTTCTGGTTCTCATCTTATGTACTTATTTATCCAACTGATCATCTGTATCCACTATTATATCCTTCATAATAAATTGATAAATGTGTTTCCCTATAGCAAATTATTAAACCTGAGAAGGTTGTGGGAACCCCCAATTAGTAGCCAAGCAAATCAGAGAGCTTTGGGTGACAACCTGAGACTGTGATTGGCATCTGAAGCAGAGGCAGTCTTGTAGAACTGAGCCCTTAATCTATGTAGTCTGCACTAACTCCAGGTAGTTAGTATCATAATTGAATTCTGGGGCATCCAGACAATACCGAGAATTAGTGTGGAGAAAAAACTTGCACACATTTGGGGTCAGAAGTGTTGAGATCAGAGGAAAAATGTTCTTTCCTTCCTTTCAGCTACTCTTTTGTCTTTAACATGTATGCTCTGCTATGTAAAATATATGCTTGATGAAGATAATCTGTGTCTTTATTTTACTCCCAAAGAGTACACAATCTATAAAATGCAGTCACTCTGATCCCCTCTCCCATCCACCACTTTTGTTGCGATTTATCCGTTGTATTAGTTTACTCAGGTTACCATAACAAAACAGGACACATTGGATGGCTTGTTGTCATGCTTAATCACTCAGTCGTGTCTGACTCTGCGACTCCATGGACTGTGGTCTGCCAGCCTCCTCTGTCCATGGGATTCTCCAGGCAAGAATACCAGAGTGGGTAGCCATTTCCTTCTACAGGCGATCCTCCTGAACCATGGATCAAACCTAAGCACATTCTTTTTTTTTTTTTTGGCTACACGGCATGTGGGATCTTAGTTCCCCAACCAGGGAATGAACTCGTGACTCTTGCAATGGAAGCATGGAGTCTTAACCACTGGACCACCGGGAAAGCCCCAAATTCAGTGGTTTAAACAATAGGAATTTATTTTCTCACAGTTTTGGAGGCAAGAAGTCCAAGATCAAGGTGCCGTCAGGGTTAGTTTCTGGTGAGAACCTGCTTCCTGGCTTACAGATGGTCACCTTCTCTCTGTGTCCTCTCATGGCCTTCCCTGCATGGATGAGAGAGAGAAAGAGAGAGAGCGAGAGAGAAGGGGGGGGTCTGGTGTCTCTTCCTCTTCTTATAATATACATTTGGATAGTTTATCACTTGGTAAATGAATTTTTTAAGGCAACTGAGAGGTGACTGAAATGAACATTTCTATGGAGAGATCTGGTCTCACTTGATTTCATGAAATAGTCCCCAAATAATAATAACCATGAAATGTATACACACATATACTCTAGCACATGCACTTTAAAAATACAAAAGCAGAACCTGTCAAGGAAGAATTTTCCCCGTTAGCCGCATATCCACATATTCCCGAGAAGCTATTAGTCCAGTTTTCCCAGGGTGAGTCTGGGATCCATGTGGAGGTTTATGAAAATGTGAAATGCTGGGCTGGGTGAAGCACAAGCTGGAATCAAGATTGCTGGGAGAAATATCAATAACCTCAGATATGCAAATGACACCACCCGTATGGCAAAAAGCAAAGAACTAAAGAGCCTCTTGATGAAAGTGAAAGAGGAGAGTGAAAAAGTTGGCTTAAAACTCAACATTCAGAAAACTAAGATCATGGCATCCAGTCCCATCACTTCATGGTAAATAGATAGGGAAACAATGGAAACAGTGAGAGACTTTATTTTTGGGTCTCCAAAATCACTGCAGATGGTGACTACAGCAATGAAATTAAAAGACACTTGCTCCTTGGAAGAAAAGGTATGACAAACCTAGACAGTATATTAAAAAGCAGAGAAATTACTTTACCAACAAAGGTCCATCTAGTCAAGGCTATTGTTTTTCTAGTAGTCATGTATGGATGTGAGAGTTGGACCATAAAGAAAGCTGAGCACTGAAGAATTGATGCTTTTGAACTGTGGTGTTGGAGAAGACCTTGAGAGTCCCTTGGACTGCAAGGAGATCCAACCAGTCCATCCTAAAGGAAATCAGTCCTGAATATTCACTGAAAGGACTGATGCTGAAGCTGAAACTCCAATACTTTGGCCACCTGATTCGAAGAACCAACTCATTGGAAAAGACCCTGATGCTGGGAAAGATTGAAGGCAGGAGGAGAAGGGGACGACAGAAGATGAGATGGTTGGGTGGCATCACCTACTCAATGGACATGAGTTTGAGTATGTTCAGGGAGTTGGTGATGGACAGGGAAGCCTGGTGTGCTGCAATCCATGGGGTTGCAAAGAGTCAGACATGACTGAGCGAATGAACTGAACTGAATAAAGGAAAGGAAAAATAAAAGAATAAGATAAATTGGGAGTTCCCTGATGGTTCAGTGGTTAGGACTTGACGCTTTCATCCTTGTGGCCCAGATTCAGTCCCTGTTTGGGGAACTAAGATCCTCCAAGCTGAGCGACATGGTCAGAAAACAAAAACCAAAGGACCAAAAAAAAAAAAAAAAAGAGAGACTGGAATGGATAAATTGCCCCATTGAATTCATTTCTGTCAATTGTTTTCTTCTTTCTAAAATGAACATATTTCTGTAAGGAAGAAAACAGATTTTAATGGAAGAATAAAGCAATCTCTTCTGCTTGCTCCTCAAAGCCTGGCTTCCTCACCTTGCACCCCTCAGAGTAACTCCCCAGGGGGTGCTCTAAGCCCTTGAATGTACTCTTTTTGCTGTAACATTAAGGGGAGACAATAAAACTCATTATTGCTCTTTTGGAGAAAATAGTTTTGTTTTTGTTTTGGTTCACCATTTTTAAACATCTTTCTAGCCTCTTTGGGTAGTGAGGGAATGGGGAAATTTGCAAAAATGTTATGCACAAGATTTTCTTTCCCTGAGGTTTTACAAATTTGAAGAATGCAAATAATTGATTAATTCTTGTATGCTAAGTCTGAAGCCCTGTGTCCCTGACCTTTCTGGGCACTCTCTATCAGAGGCCCAAATAAGCACAGCTAAAGGTTTTATCAGTGTTACTGGTACTACTAGATATGATGAGGATGTGTGTCACTAGCATGACTCAGCTCAGGAGTTCCCACCTCCTCAGGTACAATTATAGGGTTTCCACCACTGTGGGTGTCCAGGATCTCAGCCAGGTTTACGTCTTCCTGGGGTATTCCTGGGTGGAGTTGAATGTGACAGGGCACTCAGATAGGGACAGAACCAAGTCCCATTGCAGTTTTGGGTTTTGCTTCTTTGAGAAATCACCAGGTGAAGAGCTGAGGCATCCAAGGTGAGATTCTGATGCAAAAAAAGGAAAACTGGTTCAGCCGGTGAGACCTCAGACTTCTGATGGTGCCTTTCACAACGGTCCTGCCCAGCACAGCTGCATGGCATGCCATTCACATGGACTTCAGCCTTGACGTCATGCAGCATGCAACCTACACAACCAAACGCAGTGACCTGGGCTTGACTGGACGCGCAGGCTTCCCCTCAGTCCCTACTTCTTTCCTGTTTATGTCCAGAACTTCTACAGGGTCAACTTCCAAGCTTGGAAATCTGCATGTCTACCTTCTTGAGCTGCTCAAACAGTCCTTGTGGGACTGTTGGAAGACACAATTCTTCATGCCTTTAGGAACTGTGAACAGGTTTTGGATGCTAATGATTCTGTCTCCGTAATGATGGGCTGTCAAGATTGTTGCTTAGGGGCATCCCTGGTGACTCAGTGGTAAAGAATCCCCCTTGCAATGCAGGAGACACGGGTTTGATCCCTGGTCCGAGAGGATCCCACATGCCGTGGAGCAGCTGAGCCCATTTGCCACAGCTATTGCACCCGTGCTCTAGAGCCCAGGAACTGCAACTGCTGAGCCCATGTGCCACAACCGCTGAAGCCCCTGCACCTCGAGCCTGTGCTCTACAGCAAGGGAGGCCACCGCACAAGAAGCCCATGCACCCAATGAGAAGGCAGCCCTTGTTCATCACAACGAGAGAAAAAACCTGCACGGCCATGAAGAGCCAGCATGGCCAAAAATGAATAAATAAAATACAATTATAAGAAAGGATGGAGGAAATCATTTTTTAAAATTATTGTATAAATATGTGTATTTAAACACATATATAAATATAGAAAATATCTATGGGTGGCTCAGATGGTAAAGAATCTGCCTGCAATGCAGAAGACCTGGGTTCAATCTCTGGGTTGGGAAGATCCCCTGGAGAAGGGAATGGTTACCTATTCCCCTATTCTTGCCTGGAGAATCCCCATGGACAGAGGAGCCTGGCAGGCTACAGTCCCTGGGGTTGCAAAGAGTTGGACACGACTGAGTAACGAAGCACAGCGCAGTAATATGTGTATATTATAATACACATATAATATGTGTACATATATGAATTCATGAATATAAGCCTAGAGTTTGTGTCTAGGGCTAAGAGAGGCATAGGTAGGAACGCCCAAGGGTAGGTCTGTCTCTCTTTCTCTCTCTTTTTTTTTTTGACTAGTCTCTTTTTATAAACATTACAGCTTAGAGAGATATAATGATTTGGCCAAGAGCCCCCTAATGTGTGATAAAGGTAATTCCTAGCTTGTCTGACCCCATTATGGTGAAACTGTTCTGCGTGATTAGTGATTTCTAGTGAGGGAGGAGAGTAAAATGAGCTTATTGAAGTACACTTTATATACAGTAAAATGCACAAGTCTTAAATGTTTAGTTCAATGAATTTGGAATGTGTAAACACCTCAGAGTTCAAGATACAGAAAATATTCATCACTCCAGAATGTTTCATCATACCTCCTCCCAGGGGTCATCACTGTTCTGATGTTTGTCATCATGAATACATTTTGCATGTTTGAACTTCGTATAAAAGAAATGGCACAGTACGTACAGGATTCCAAGCGTGGCTTCTTACTCTAGGTGATGGGTGTGTGTGTGCTAGTGCATGCTCGTGGGCTGCTGAGTCTTGTTTGCCCTTCTTGTGACACATTAAATATAAAGCCAGAAGTGAACAACACACACTGTGAATGGATGAGCTGAGTCACGGGTGTTCTGTAGATTTTTAATATCTGAGTTTGGGGTGAGGCAACATCTCAAGTGAATTGGCTACATTTATATTTGTTTCAAGCACAATAATGAAAATCAGTGCCTGGGTAAGGTTTATCTGTGTTTAATAACTTCCATTCTTTGATTGCATTAGATGTTCATTTGGAAACAAAATGAATTCCATTGGAAAAGCACTGCTTGAGAAAATGCTTTATCCCACTTGATCATAATGCAGACAGTAATGAGTACTGAAATCTCAAGTTTTTAAGGGCTGGGGGCCATCCTCTGTTTCTTCCGTTTCCTTACAGCACTGTGCTGGGTAGAAACACACCCAAAGGAAAAGGAGAACTGCTAGCTACTGGCCTTGAACTGGGCAGGGAGAGTCTTGCTTTTCCCCTTTCTTTTCTCTCCTCTTTCATTAGTGTTACCATAAGCGTTGGTACAGGCAGAAAAGAGAAAGGCTTCATGTCCTGCAAGTCATCTCTTTTGTCTCTTACAGGCAGCGTAACTAGGTGATACTGATTCAGGCATTGCTATTTCCTACTTGTGTGACTTTGGGCAGGTGACACCCTTTCCGTGCCTCCAGTTACTCAGCGAGGAACTGTGATGAACATTGGGGTGCAGATATCTTTTTGAATTAGAGTTTTCACCTTTTCCGGATATATGCCCATGGCCCAGGAGTGTAATTACTGGATCGTATGGTAGCTCTATTCTTAGTTTTAAAAGGAACCTCCTTACTGTTCTCCATAGTGGCTGTTACAAGTTTACATTCCCACCTACAATGAAGGAGGGTACCCTTTCCTCCAAATGTTCTCCAGAATTTGTTAATAATGTTTTCTTTTCTCCAGTTTACTTTATTGTAAGAATACAATGTATAATACATATAATATACAAAACATGTGTTAATCAACTGTTTGTATTATTGGTAAGGCTTCTGGTCAACAGTAGGCTATTAGAAGTTAAGTTTTGAGGGTCAAAAGTTACATGCAGATTTTTGACTGTGTGACGGTTGTCGTCCTTAACCCCCATGTTATTCAGAGTCAACTGTATATAAATACTATAGGATATAGGCTCTCCAAAGGTAGGAATTTTAGTTTTGTTCACTAATGTAAACCAAGAACAATGCCTAGGACAATGTATATATTCAATAAATATTTACGATATGGGTGCAATTTAAAAGATTTGATAAGAATACGGGTGGTGCTTTCAAAAGTAAGAACGTTCAGGACCTAAAAATGTCTTAAAATAGCTCAGATGAGTTTTTGGATATGATCGGGGTGCTGGTTATGTTACATGTTGATGAGAGAACTTTGATAGATTCTTTGGGCTCCAGCTGATGACATGAAGGCAACAAAATTCAGAGGTGAATGAACCACATTCCATCAAAGCCTTTCTCATGTTCTTCTATTTTAAAATTCCTCTGCCTCCTATTGTTATTTTTAGACAAGAGAGCTAAATGCATTCATTTGAATAATGTAATTTAAAAATGATTCTGGAGCAAAGCCAAGAAGTAGTAGTCTGCTAAACTATACTCAACTTAAAATTTTAATTTTGATTTTAAAATTTAGTTAATTAAATTTAATTCTTAGTTTTAACTGTGAAGTTTTATGTTGTTTTTAAGTATACAAATGTCAAACTCTAAAGTCATCACAGTTTAGATGGCATCAGTAATTATACTGATGGCCACAGATATTAGCATGAACTCAGTACCAAAATAAATCAGACTATGGATAATGGGAATCAAAGAAGACAAGCAGTAGGACTAAATAAATGAATATGTTTTGCCTATTTTTTCTTTGAGTTAGTTTTTATTTTGAAATTGTAAGCCAGAAATTGCTCTTCTGGTATAAGAAAAAATATGATGAGCCAAGCAAAGGTGTTTTCTGGCTTTTGCAAAATGGATGAAAATATGAGATATGGGGAAATTAAAAGTTTTCCACCCTTTATTTTTATAGCAAAGATAGAATGTTGCAACCATATCCAAACATTGATAGTATTTTTAGTATTTTTTCATATTTTATTGACCATTGCAGTTTTTGTTTTGGCGAACTGGGTGTACATGTATTTTATTCATTTTTTTTTCTATTAGGTTGCTCACATTTTAAATAATTTTTTTTGAAAAGGTAGAAGATTAAAAATAAATTTTGTATCCAGAGACCCTCCACTTGCTGGGGTTTTAGAGGACTTGACAACATCATGTTACTGGTTGCAGGATCCAGGGTTAGATGGCCTGGCAATGACAACACGGCTGTAACTCCTTTTAGTCTTGCTGTCTGTGTTGTGGGGCACCCAACCACAGACTTTACAGGCAAGGGCTGACCCTCTCAGTGTCTGCGTGTTACAGAACCGAACTTGAGTCAGTTCACCTGATGTACAGCAAAGCCAATCTACTGATGTGGGGTTGTGGGGAAACTCCTTGCAAAGTACCCGACCGGGGGCCAAGCAAGGAGAATGGGCAGCTCTTGCTCCAAAGATCTGAACTCCCTGATGGTTTTCGGGCAAGGTTTTTTAAAGACAAAGTGAGTTGCAAGGTGCATGATCAGCTTGGGCACATCCTTCTGACTGGTTGGTAGTGAGATAATGGCATGATGTTTTGGGAATCTCAGTTATCAACCTTCTGGTTCCGACTAGTCCGATGTCTACCTACTGGTGGTCAGCATGCAGTTAGCTTCTTCCACCTGGTAGAGGTTTTAGTATCTGCAAAACAATGGAAGGATATAGGTCAGAATATTATCTAAAGGCCGTGAGGAGGAATGAAAAGTCCTTGAGTTTGTTTTATGGCTAAACTGTTATTATTTTGCTTGATTGGCTGTTTTCCTTTATTTATGCATTTTCTAACTTCTCTGAGAAATTAATTTTAATTTAAAATTAAAATTGCTCTTTGGAATTTGAAGTTAAAGCCTCTCTACAAATAAGAGGTGGGGGACATGGTGGGGGGAGTGTGTCCCCAGGAAAGGCCCTGAAGGGTCCTGCTTGGTTTCCTATGGATGCCAGTGCACCAGAAGGAAGGTCCAGGCTCTGAGGACAAGCTGCATGAACACTGCCATTCATGGAAGATGAATTCTGGCTGCTCCAGGAAGCCCACAAGGACATGTTCTGCCCTGACAGAGTCACTTGAGCCACCATGGAGAGATGGCAAGTGCCCCTTCATCCAGGACACTTGCCTCTATGATGCTTCCTCAACCTGGGGCCTGGATCCAGAAGCTGGACCAGAGTGGGCACAGAGGGCTGCCTTGGACCTGCCCCTCTGCAAAGACAGCTGTCAGCCCTCGTGGGAAAATTGCTGCACCTGCTTCCTCCGGAAGTGTACCACACAATGTAACCAGTGTCCCGTGGGGCTTCCTGTCACCCCTTCGACTTCAAGTACTTCCCACACCTTCCATTCTACAATGAACTCAAAAGTGGCTCCTACACTGTAAGCCAACTGCAGCCAAGGGAGAGGTCGCTGCACCCAGATGTGGTTTGTTCTGGCCCAGGGAGCCCCACGGAGGAGGTTCTACACTATGACATTGCACTGGGGCTGTGCCCTGTGGGGCTGGCATCTCCTGCTCACTCTACCCCTGATGGTGCTCAGATGAGCTATTTCTACCATCTCCTGCCTGGACATCCCAACTTGTTCAGCCCCACAGCACCCACACCCTCAGTCTCTGCTCAGTCGTGGGGTCTCTGGCAGCCAATTTAAATAAATAGACACCCTTGTCACTCACACAGAAGTCTTGCAAAAGGATATACGATGGAAAGTAATCCTCCCTCCTGTGACAACTGATTTAATCGGTTCTTATAAAAATGGGATGAGAAAACCATACACATACCCCAAAGTTCATTGCAGCACTATTTATAATAGCCAGGACATGGATGGAACCTAGATGTCCATCAACAGATGAATGGATAAAGAAGTTGTGGTTCAAATATACAGTGGAATATTAGCCATAAAAACAAATGGAACTGAGTCAGTTGTAGTGGGGTGGATGGACCTAGAGTCTGTCACACAGAGTGAAAAAAGTCAGAAAGAGAAAAATAAATATAGTACATTTGTGCATATGTATGGACTCTTGAAAAATGGTACTGATGAACCTATTTGCAGGGCAGGAATAGAGACACAGATGTAGAGAATGGACTTACGCACACAGTGAGGGAATGAGAGGGTGGGATGAATTGGGAGAGTAGTATTACATATTTAGACTACCGTATGTAAAATAGATAACTAGTAGGAAGCTGCTGTGTAATAGGGGGAGCTCAGCTCAGTGCTCTGTGATGAACTAGAAGGGTGGGAGGGAGGCTCCAGAGGAGGGGTTCAGATCAGATCAGTCGCTCAGTCGTGTCTGACTCTTTGCGACCCCATGAATCACAGCACGCCAGGCCTCCCTGTCCATCACCAACTCCCAGAGTTCACTCACACTCACGTCCATTGAGTCAGTGATGCCATCCAGCCATCTCATCCTCTGTCGTCCCCTTCTCCTCCTGCCCCCAATCCCTCCCAGCATCAGAGTCTTTTCCAACGAGTCAACTCTTCACATGAGGTGGCCAAAGTACTGGAGTTTCAGCTTTAGCATCATTCCTTCCAAAGAAATCCCAGGGCTGATCTCCTTCAGAATGGACTGGTTGGATCTCCTTGCAGTCCAAGGGACTCTCAAGAGTCTTCTCCAACACCACAGTTCAAAAGCATCCATTCTTCGGTGCTCAGCCTTCTTCACAGTCCAACTCTCACATCCATACATGACCACAGGAAAAACCATAGCCTTGACTAGACGAACCTTTGTTGGCAAAATAATGTCTCTGCTTTTGAATATGCTATCTAGGTTGGTCCTAACTTTCCTTCCAAGGAGTAAGTGTCTTTTAATTTCATGGCTGCAGTCACCATCTGTAGTGATTTTGGAGCCCAGAAAAATAAATTCTGACACCGTTTCCACTGTTTCCCCATCTATTTCCCATGAAGTGGTGGGACCGGATGCCATGATCTTCGTTTTCTGAATGTTGAGCTTTAAGCCAACTTTTTCACTCTCCACTTTCACTTTCATCAAGAGGCTTTTGAGTTCCTCTTCACTTTCTGCCATAAGGGTGGTGTCATCTGCATATCTGAGGTTATTGATATTTCTCCCAGCAATCTTGATTCCAGTTTGTGTTTCTTCCAGTCCAGTGTTTCTCATGATGTACTCTGCATGTAAGTTAAATAAGCAGGGTGACAATATACAGCCTTGACGAACTCCTTTTCCTATTTGGAACCAGTCTGTTGTTCCATGTCCAGTTCTAACTGTTGCTTCCTGACCTGCATACAAATTTCTCAAGAGGCAGATCAGATGGTCTGGTATTCCCATCTCTTTCAGAATTTTCCACAGTTTATTGTGATCCACACAGTCAAAGGCTCTGGCATAGTCAATAGAGCAGAAATGGATGTTTTTCTGGAACTCTCTTGCTTTTTCCATGTTGGCAATTTGATCTCTGGTTCCTCTGCCTTTTCTAAAACCAGCTTGAACATCAGGAAGTTCACGGTTCACATATTGCTGAACCCCTGCTGATCTGATCTGAACCCCTCCTCTGGAGCCTCCCTCCCACCCCTCTAGTTCATCACAGAGCACTGAGCTGAGCTCCCCCTATTACACAGCAGCTTCCTACTAGTTATCTATTTTACATATGGTAGTCTAAATATGTAATACTACTCTCCCAATTCATCCCACCCTCTCATTCCCTCACTGTGTGCATAAGTCCATTCTCTACATCTGTGTCTCTATTCCTGCCCTGCACATAGGTTCATCAGTACCATTTTTCTATTTTCACCATTTACCTGGCTTGGAGAATTTTGAGCATTACTTTACTAGCATGTGAGATGAGTGCAATTGTGTGGTAGTTTGAGCATTCTTTGGCATTGCCTTTCTTTGTGATTGGAATGAAAACTGACCTTTTCCAGTCCTGTGGCCACTGCTGAGTTTTCCAAATTTGCTGGCATGTTGAGTGCAGTACTTTCACAGCATCATCTTTCAGGATTTGGAATAGCTCAACTGGAATTCCATCACCTCCACTAGCTTTGTTCCTAGTGATGCTTTCTAAGGGCCACTTGACTTCACATTCCAGGATGTCTGGCTCTAGGTCAGTGATCACACCATCGTGATTATCTGGGCCGTGAAGATCTTTTTTGTACAGTTCTTCTGTGTATTCTTGCCATCTCTTCTTAATATCTTCTGCTTCTGTTAGGTCCATACCATTTCTGTCCTTTATCGAGCCCATCTTTGCATGAAATGTTCCCTTGGTATCTCTAATTTTCTTGAAGAGATCCCTAGTCTTTCCCATTCTGTTGTTTTCCTCTATTTCTTTGCATTGATTGCTGAAGAAGGCTTTCTTATCTCTTCTTGCTATTCTTTGGAACTCTGCATTCAGATGTTTATATCTTTCCTTTTCTCCTTTGCTTTTCGCTTCTCTTCTTTTCACAGCTATTTGTAAGGCCTCCCCAGACAGCCATTTTGCTTTTTTGCATTTCTTTTCTATGGGGATGGTCTTGATCCCTGTCTCCTGTACAATGTCACAAACCTCATTCCATAGTTCATCAGGCACTCTATCTATCAGATCTAGGCCCTTAAATCTATTTCTCACTTCCACTGTATAATCATAAGGGATTTGATTTAGGTCATATCTGAATGGTCTAGTGGTTTTCCCTAGTTTCTTCAATTTAAGTCTGAATTTGGCAATAAGGAGTTCATGGTCTGAGCCACAGTCAGCTCCTGGTCTTGTTTTTGCTGACTGTATAGAGCTTCTCCATCTTTGGCTGCAAAGTATATAATCAATCTGATTTCAGTGTTGACCATCTGGTGATGTCCATGTATAGAGTCTTCTCTTGTGTTGTTGGAAGAGGGTGTTTGCTATGACTAGTGCATTCTCTTGGAAAAACTCTATTAGCCTTTGCCCTGCTTCATTCCGTATTCCAAGGCCAAATTTGCCTGTTACTCCAGGTGTTTCTTGACTTCCTACTTTTGCATTCCAGTCCCCTATAATGAAAAGGACATCTTTTTTGGGCGTTAGTTCTAAAAGGTCTTGTAGGTCTTCATAGAACTGTTCAACTTCAGCTTCTTCAGCATTACTGGTTGGGGCATAGACTTGGATTACTGTGATATTGAATGGTTTGCCTTGGAAACGAACAGGGATCATTCTGTCGTTTTTGAGATTGCATCCAAGTACTGTATTTCGGACTCTCTTGTTGACCATGATGGCCACTCCATTTCTTCTGAGGGATTCCTGCCTGCAGTAGTAGATATAATGGTCATCTGAGTTAAATTCACCCATTCCAGTCCATTTCAGTTCACTGATTCCTAGAATGTCGACATTCACTCTTGCCATCTGTTTGATCACTTCCAATTTGCCTTGATTCATGGACCTGACATTCCAGGTTCCTATGCAATATTGCTCTTTACAGCATCAGACCTTGCTTCTATCACCAGTCACATCCACAGCTGGGTATTGTTTTTGCTTTGGCTCCATCCCTTCATTCTTTCTGGAGTTATTTCTCCACTGATCTCCAGTAGCATATTGGGCACCTACTGACCTGGAGAGTTCCTCTTTCAGTATCCTATCATTTTGCCTTCTCATACTGTTCATGGGGTTCTCAAGGCAAGAATACTAAAGTGGTTTGCCATTCCCTTCTCCAGCAGACCACATTCTGTCAAATCTCTCCACCATGACCCGCCAGTCTTGGGTTGCCCCACGGGCATGGCTTAGTTTCATTGAGTTAGACAAGGCTGTGGTCCTAGTGTGATTAGATTGACTAGTTTTCTGTGAGTATGGTTTCAGTGTGTTTGCCCTCTGATGCCCTCTTGCAACACCTACCGTCTTACTTGGGTTTCTTTTACCTTGGGCGTGGGGTATCTCTTCACGGCTGCTCCAGCAAAGCTCAGCCATTGCTCCTTACCTTGGACGAGGGGTATCTCCTCACCGCAGCCCTTCCTGACCTTCAATGTGGGATAGCGCCTCTAGGCCCTCCTGCGCCCGTGCAGCCACAGCTTCTTGGATGTGGGGTTGGTCCTCCCGGCCGCCGCCCCCGACCTCAGACACGGGGTAGCTCCTCTCGGCCAGCCGTTCCTGCGCCGTCGCAGTCTGGTACTCTCGGCCGCTGCCCCTGACCTCGGTCGTGGGGTAACTCCTCTTGGCCGCCGCCCTTCGAAGAGGGGTTATATGTATACTTATGGCTGATTCATATTGTTGTATAGCAGAAACCGACACAACATTGTAAAGCAATTATCCCCCAATTAAAAATAAATTAAAAATAGAAAATAAATTTTAAAAATGGAATATTGGAAATTCCCTGGCAGTCCAGTGGTTAGGACTCTGCACGTTCTCTGTAGAGGGCACAGGTTCAATTCCTGGTCAGGGAGCTAAGATCTGCAAGCTGCATGATGCAGTTAAGAAAACCCCACAAAAGACAAAAAAATAGGAATGTTGTTTTGAAAAAACTTCAGATTTTGCCAAGAATTCACTATTTCTGTCTTTCTTTTTTTACTTAGTATTTAAAGTCTTTTTCTCTGCAGAAAGCATGTCTTCACTTGCTTTACTATTTTTGAGTTTAGTGAACTGTAATTTTTTAAATGAAAAATTGGAGTAAATTGTGATGTCTATTTAGGAAGGAAAACTGCCCTAGGATGTAGAGAAGTTCAAGAAAAGATGGCCAGTAGTGATCATATTTCTCCTCTGGGCTTTGACATGGACTTTACTTGAAGGTCATAAAGGAGTGTTTGGGGACGTTTTGTAGAAAAAGCCTTATCTGGAGGAGCCATCTGAAAAGCTTCAGGCTGGTTCATTTATTTTCTTATGGCCAGAGCATTTTACGGCTTCATCACAGGAGATTATAGCTGGGTGTTTTGAGGTTCTCCTAGAAACAGTCCGGATTCTAGGAGACTGGCTTAGATGACTTATTTGGTGCCTGGTGGTGACTGAAGAGCTCTGCCCTGGGCTGAATGGTGAATCTTAAGTATGAACCAATAGCCAAGACAAAACAAAGCTGCCAACATGCACAATAGAGGGAGAGAAAACAAAACAACAGCAATAACAAAAACAGGTCAGAAATAGGAACTCAGAGAACAAATAAGACAGTGGACCTGGAGTAGCAAAAGAAAAGATAAACAGCAAACCCCAGAATCATTAAACTGCTGAGAGACTTGAAGATACTGTATCTATAAGAAGAAAGGAAACACAACGAAACAGGAACATTTAGAGTGCATGCAATGTTCTGTTGGGCATTTAAAATATGACAGAAGATGAAGGGAAGAGTCCAGTTGACTGTTTGGAAAATAAACATGGGGAAATATATTAGGATTAATATATACATGTATTATAAAAAGATAAAATGGGAGAGAAATTATAAGAAAAAGAGGATCAATTCTGGAAGTACAGCATTCAATAAAAGTTCCAGAAGTAGAGCAGAGAAAATGGAGGGGGAGAGATTATTAAAGACGTAATACAAGAGAACCCTCAGAATTGGAGAAAAATAATGTCCAGACTGAAATGCTAAATTAAGTGCCCAGCACAATGGATGAAAAAACAGGCAAAGAAGTCATGTTATTTTCAAAACACTGATGATGGCAAGAAGATTGGAGAGAGAGAAAGGGAGAAAGAGAATCGTTCACTTGCAAAGGAATGAAAATCAGATAGAGATATTAGGCTTCTTAATAATAACACTCAGTACTAAAAGATGGTGAAATTATGCTTTAAGATTCCCTTCTATGATCAAATAAAATGATGATGATGGTAAAAATTATTTCCAATATACAAACAATAGCTAATTTCTATTGACTCTTTACAAAGTGTCAGGAAGTAAGCTAAATTCTTCACATCGACCTTCATGTTTAATGCTCCCAACAAAGTTATGTTTTATTATTATTCCCATTTTACATATGAAGAAGCTGAAGTGCAACATGGTTAACTAACTTACTAAAGGTCAAGCAGAGAGTAAACTTTGGAGGCAAAATGAGTTTCCAAAAAATTATGAAAATACTTGGATCAGGCAGTAAGATGTTAATGTTATATCTGTCACACAGGGTAAGAGAATAAAGAGAAGAAAAGAATAAAAAGAATTTGACAAAGATTCCTCCATTTTAGGTGCAAAAGAATTATCAATCAAGAAGGAAAAGGGAAAAAAGTTTTGTAGCACTAAGTAACTGTTTTACCCCTGTGCTAATGAGTCGTATTGCAAAGTTTTTGCTGCTGGGGAATGTGTGATCCTTTGCATCCGCTGTGATACTGGGCACCAAAAGAAATACTCAACTTGATGAAGCCAGCTTATATCCACATGCAATCTGCTGTGAATGAAGCATATTGGCACCTTGAGCCCCACTTACCTTGTGAAGCAGGAGAGGCAGTTCAAGGTGAAAGCATTCAGGCAGGGTGTTTTGGCAGTCCCTGGAGAGGTAGGGTGTGTCCCTTGAGGAAACAGAATTTAATTTACCTTTCTCCAAGTAGGACTGTGTTGGTAACAGAGTCTTGGTGAAAAGTCAGTGTGAGCAAAGAAGGCTTTCAGGAAGAGAGTGAATCACCTTGGTTACTGTAGCTGATAACCATCTTTGATAATCTTCAAGATAGGCAAAATAAAAAACATTTTAGGGGAAATCTGATGCATTTGGGCATTTGGGAAAATTATTGTTAGACTTGTGATCTTTTATATCACTTGAAAAAAATACCATAGAAAATGAAACAAATAAAAACTAGGGGAAAATAAAAAACTGTAAAGAGAAGGAAGCAAATCATAAAGCCATGTGGCTCACCAGTGAATAATACTTACGTTGGCTATTTGTTCCACTAAAAAAGTTGTGATTTAACCATATTGCAAATATTAAGAAGAGGAAGCAGGTAGTCATGACATGTAACAGCATGAAACTCTCAAATACCATAACTGGAAGTAAATTGACATGCTCCAAAACAGATAGACCTAGAAGGAGCAACAGGAACATCCTTCTTAGAAATGTGAGACCAAGTATGAGAAGAAGCAGCTCAAAGAGTGGAAAAGTGGACACTTCTGAAGAAGGACAGAGCGAGGGTGGGGGTGGAGATCAGTGGGGCAGAGAACTTTCTTTTAACACTATTTATTTTTAAATTATGTGCCTGTATTATTCTTTTAATCTTTTTTTTTTTTTTTTTTTACAATAGGAAGTGTTTTCACATGTTTCAAAATTCGAATGGTACAGTAAAAAGTCTGCCTTTTCTCTCACTCTTTCCTACCTGGCTTTCCTCTGCAAAAGCATCCAATATCTTCCCCTTGTGTATTGTTCCAAAAATAATTTAATTGTATTTAATATTCATTTTATTAAAGTGAATATTAGTTTAAAAGGAGCTAAGGCAAAAAGAAAATCTACTGAGGTATGTAGTTGACATGGTCCAATAAAATAAATTTTATCTAAGTGCAGTGAAGTGACTTTTGCAGAAAATTAATAGAATGTCCTAATTCCTTGGCATCATCAATAGTAATTCATACCATCGCTTTAATAACATTTTTTAAAGAAATAATTCTGTCATTACATTAAAAATCAACAAATATGTAGCAATGACAACTTCTCTTTCCTTCTTAGAGGCATGGGCCTCAGATTTTAAGTGTCTTATATTTGCTGCCACTTTTAAAAGGGAAAGATGCTCACTTCAAGCCAAATATTCTGTATCTTACACTTGATAATAGATCCCTTTCCCAGAGCTAATGGTAAGTTTAGCTGCAGGTTTACCTAAAAGTCAATTACAAATATTGGTAAAGACAAGATGCAATTTGCGGGCAGCCTAACTTGTTATTAAGTACAAGGTGTTTTATCCAGTCTTGTTAAACACTTTCCACAGGGCTCTAAGGATTCATTCCCAAACATGATGTATAGCAGGTAGAGGAGGCTGAGGTGGAGATGGGGTGGGAAAACATCTCAAAGACTGCCCTGTTTAACTGTAGAGGAGGTGAGAGAAGCCCAGTCCTTATAACTCTGTGACCATCGCATCATTTACCACATCCACAACAAAGGAAGCTCCAATAGTCTGTTAAAATCCTGTGTGTTCTTTTATTCATTCATTCAAACATCGCCTTGTATTGATTGCCTCAGTTCAGTTCAGTTCAGTCCCTCAGTTGTGTCTGACTCTTGGCAACCCCGTGAACCACAGCACGCCAGGCCTCCCTGTCCATCACCAACTGCTGGAGTTTACCCAAACCCATGTCCATTGAGTGGGTGATGCCATCCAACCGTCTCATCCTCTGTCGTCCCCTTCTCCTCCTGCCTGAATCTTCCCCAGCATCAGGGTCTTTTCAAATGAGTCAGCTCTTTGCATCAGGTGGTCAAAGTATTGGAGTTTCAGCTTCAACATCAGTCCTTCCATTGAACACTGATCTTCTTTAGGATGAACTGGGTTCGATCTCCATGCAGTTCAAGGGACTCTCAAGAGTCTTCACCAATACCACAGTTCAAAAGCATCAATTCCTCGGTACTCAGCTTTCTTTATAGTCCAACTCTCACATCCATACATGACTACTGGAAAAACCTTAGCCTTGACTAGACAGACCTTTGTTGACAAAGTAATGTCTCTGCTTTTTAATATGCTGTCTAGATTGGTCATAACTTTCCTTCCAAGGAGTAAGCGTCTTTTAATTTCACGGCTGCAATCACCATCTGCAGTGATTTTGGAGCCCAAGAAAATAAAGTCAGCCACTGTTTCCACTGTTTCGCCATCTATTTCCCATGAAGTGATGGGACTGGATGCCATAATCTTCGTTTTCTGAATGTTGAGCTTTAAGCCAACTTTTTCACTCTCCACTTTCACTTTCATCAAGACGCTTTTTAGTTATTCTTCACTTTCTGCCATGAGGGTGGTGTCATCTGCATATCTGAGGTTATTGATATTTCTCCCAGCAATCTTGATTCCAGCTTGTGCTTCCTCCAGCCCAGCATTTCTCGTGATGTACTCTGCATAGAAGTTAAATAAGCAGGGTGACAATATACACCCTTGACATACTCCTTTTCCTATTTGGAACCAGTCTGTTGGTCCATGTCCAGTTCTAACTGTTGCTTCCTGACCTGCATATAGGTTTCTCAAGAGGCAGGCCAGGTGGTCTGGCATTCCCATCTCCTTCAAAATTTTATTTTGATCCACACAATCAAAGGCTTTGGCATAGTCAATAAAGCAGAAATAGATGTTTTTCTGAAATTCTCTTGGTTTTTCGATAATCCAGCAGATGTTGGCAATTTGATCTCTGGTTCCCCTGCCTTTTCTAAAACCAGCTTGAACATCTGGAAGTTTGCAGTTCATGTATTGCTGAAGCCTGGCTTGGAGAATTTTGAGCATTACTTTACTAGTGTGTGAAATGAGTGCAATTGTGTGGTAGTTTGAGCATTCTTTGGCATTGCCTTTCTTTGGGATTGGCTTGAAAACTGACCTTTTCCAGTCCCATGGCCACTGCTGAGTTTTCCAAATTTGCTGGCATATTGAGTGCAGCACTTTCACAGCATCATCTTTTAGGATTTGAAATAGCTCAACTGGAATTCTATCACCTCCACTAGCTTTGTTCATAGTGATGCTTCCTAAGGGCCACTTGACTTCACATTCGAGGATGTCTGGCTCTAGGTGAGTGATCACAACATCATGATTATCTTGCTCATGAAGATCTTTTTTCTACAGTTCTTCTGTGTATTCTTTCCACCTCTTCTTAATATCTTCTGCTTCTGTTAGGTCCATACCATTTTTGTCCTTAATCGAGCCCATCTTTGCATGAAATGCTCCCTTGGTATCTCTAATTGTCTTGAAGAGATCCCTAGTCTTTCCCATTCTGTTGTTTTCCTCTATTTCTCTGCATTGATCACTGAGGAAGGCTTTCTTATCTCTCCTTGCTATTTTTTGGAACTCTGCATTCAGATGCTTATATCTTTCCTTTTCTCCTTTGCTTTTCGCTTCTCTTCTTTTCACAGCTGTTTGTAAGGCCACCCCAGACAACCATTTTGCTTTTTTGCATTTCTTTTCTATGGGGATGGTCTTGATCCCTGTCTCCTGTACAGTGTCATGAACCTCTGTCCATAGTTCATCAGGCACCCTATCTATCAGATCTAGTCCCTTAAATCTATTTCTCACTTCCATTGTATAATCATAAGGGATTTGATTTAGGTCATACCTGAATGGTCTAGTGGTTTTCCCTACTTTCTTCAATTTAAGTCTGAATTTGGCAATAAGGAGTTCATGATCTGAACCACAGTCAGCTCCCAGTCTTGTTTTGCTGACTGTATAGAGCTTCTCCATCTTTGGCTGCAAAGAATATAGTCAGTCTGATTTCGGTGTTGACCATCTGGTGATGTCCATGTGTAGAGTCTTCTCTTGTGTTGTTGGAAGAGGGTGTTTGCTATAACCAGTGCATTTTTTTGGCAGAACTCTATTAGTCTTTGCCCTGCTTCATTCCGTATTCCAAGGCCAAATTTGCCCGTTACTCCAGGTGTTTCTTGACTTCCTACTTTTTCATTCCAGTCTCTATAATGAAAAGGACATCTTTTGGGGCTGTTAGTTCTAGAAAGTCTTGTAGGTCTTCATAGAACCATTCAACTTCAGCTTCTTCAGCATTACTGGTCAGGGCATAGACTTGGATTACTGTGATATTGAATGGTTTGCCTTGGAAATGAACAGAAATCATTCTGTCATTTTTGAGATTGCATCCAAGTACTGCATTTTGGACTCTTGTTGACTATGATGGCTACTCCATTTCTTCTAAGGGATTCTCCCCACAGTAATAGATATAATGGTCATCTGAGTTAAATTCACCCATTCCAGTCCATCTTAGTTTGCTGATTCCTAGAATGTCGATGTTCACTCTTGCCATCTCCTGTTTGACCACTTCCAATTTGCCTTGATTCGTGGAACTAACATTCCAGGTTCCTATGCAATATTGCTCTTTACAGCATTAGACCTTGCTTCCATCACCAGTCCCATCCACAAGTGGGTGTGTTTTTTTCGCTTTGGCTCCATCCATTCTTTCTGGAGTTATTTCTCTACTGATCTCCAGTAGCATATTGGGCACCTACCGACCTGGGGAGTTCCTACCTTGTGCCAATGCTGGGTTACATTTAGGAACTAGACAGAGGAGGAGTGAGGCAGACAAGGGCTGGTTGGCAAGATATTCTTTATTTTTTGTGATGCCAGCTAACCAAAGGTCTTGATGAAATCATAAATTCTGGAGCAGGAAGCTTCTTCAGACATTATCTTTCCAGCTAGGGCCCAGTGAAATTAAACAACTGACCCAGAGCCTCACTGGTATTTGCTGAACTGAGATAAAGACCACCTTCCAACCTGGTTGGCTCCATGTGATAGATTATCAAAGGTGCGAAAGATCTGTAGACAATGACATTCTATAACTCTCTTCATAGTAAGTTTCTGGAAACATGACTGAGTGGGCTTCTTGACTTTTTCAGACTGAACAACTCACTGAACATCTATGTCAAGGGGAAGGGAATTACCCTCAGGGATCAGGAACCTCCCTGACCCTCTAGGCCAGCTGCATAGCCATGGCAGTAAGAGCCCCAGAAAGTGATGGCTGGACAACAGAAACTGTGAAGGGAGAATCAGGAAGTGCAAAAACCAGAGATAAAAAGCCTCTAGTAACATTCATGGAATGTGGAGGAAAGAAGGAAAAGCATGTGGAAAGACGGGATGGGAGCCCTTAAGTTTGTCACGCACTAAGGAGGAACTCTATTGGAACTGCTGTGTTCACAGGTCCCTATGAGAAAGGAAAGCATAGTCCCCAAAGGAAAAGCACGTCATTTTATATACTACAGATGAGGATGAGAAGCTTTCTCCTACCTCCTCAAGAGCTTCTGATCCACAGGGAATAAAGTGAGCATGCACCCTTCAGAAGTAAATGGTAGACAAATTACATTTTTGAAAGAGAGAGAAAGTACATCTCACTCACTTTTCAGAAGTAAGGATTAGGAACCTGAAACTCTAGCACATGCAGTTGGCTAGAACGTAGTCATTTGTTTAGCACTGTTGCTGGTTCAGTCGCTGGAATGAACAAGAGTGGGAGTAGTGTGAGGGGCTCAAACGGAAGAGAAGCAAATCTGAAGGGAGAAGGATAGGGTTAAGACATAAATAAACGCGAAGAACAAGGGTGGTGGATAGAGACCCACAGAGAAAGAGGAGGACAGAAAGGAACACACTCTCAAGAGAGACAAGTGCGATTTCAAAGGAAGAGCATGAAGATTCCTCATCTGCTGCTAAACCTCCCTGCCCCATCCCCAATAGCTGGCGAGTCCAAGATTTCTGGTTCTGCCATTTCCCACTCAGGTGAATCAAGCTCTCCAACCTAGCATCCACCCCACCACCACCTCCACCCCCATGAAATCATTAAAATCTCTATTTTCTTTAGTGTCCACATTACCAGACTTCTACTGAAGCTTTCTTTTAGCTCTTGTGCCTAAAGAATATTGTAAAACTGCCTACCCTTCACACATTTCTAAGTTAACACCTGTTCTTTTTCATCTTAAGATTAAATAACTGCAAAGGATAAAGTCTCCCAACATACATGTGTGAGCCTTAAATATATTTTTATCAAAATGTTGTTGTTGCAGACTTATCTTTAAAAAAAAAAAAGATTTATGTATTCATTTTGGCTGCACGGGGTCTTTGCTGTTGCATATACGTGCTTTCTCTAGTTGCAGTGAGGGGGAGCTACTCTCTAGAAGCGGTACCTGGGCTTCTCATTGTGGTGGTTTCTCTTGTTGTGGAGCATGGGCTCTAGGCATGTGGGCTTCAGTAGTAAGAATGTCTTTGTTCAGAGTGGAGGCTGGCCACCCCCAACAGTCCTAGGGTAGGGCTGGCCACGCCAGAAAGACTAACCTTATGGGTCTTGCATTATCAGTTGACCTGGGGACTAAGTTCAGCCATACAGGCAATGACACAATCAAGCATGCCTGTATAAACTTACAAGAGCTTTGAACAGTGGGCTTCCCTAGTTGATGGTACTCGAAGTGTGTTGTCACACAGCGATGTTTGGAGGGAGCGTGCCCTAACTCCATGCGGGATAGGATGGTGGAAACTCAAGTCTGTAGTCCTCCTGGGCTCCGCCCTATGCTTCTCTTCCTTCGGCTCATCTTAGTCTGCATCTTTTCACTGCAGTAAACTGTAACCATGAGTATAATGACTTTCTATGAATTTTGTGAGTTTTTCTAGTGAATTGTCACAATCCCTGGTGATTTGGGAAACCTCTGAACTTGCAGTTGGTGTCAGAAGTGAGGGTGGTCTTTGTGGAGACTATATCCTCTAAGCTTGTAGTTGGCCCTAAACTCCTCACAAATATAAGACTCTGAAAGTAGAATTTCTGGGTCAGAAATATGTGCATTTGCAAATTTGGCCAAGATGAATAAGATGGCCCCATAGAGATTGTCCCAAATTATATTCCCACCAGGAACAGAGCAGAGTTTTTTGGTAAGAGTGTGGGGAGAAAAAAATAACCCTACCATGGATTGTGAGAGAATAAAAAGTCATGGCGGGGAGCACCCTGGTAGACACCAGGGGGTTAAGGCAAGGAACTGGGGGGAGTGTTCTCAGAGGTGTTCGAGGCAAGAGATGAGCAGGGGTTGAGGAAGTGGAGACAAACGGTGGCCGCATCAAGAGCGAAGTGGAACAGGGCGTGACAGACTCATGGGGCAATAGAGTGCCATCTTCACAACCGGGCACTCATGCTCCTGGGCGGAACCCAGGGATTCCTGAGAGAAGAAAGGATTCGGGATCCTCCACTTCTTTGTGTGTTGCTTTCTGATGTAAATTTGTCTGAAGAGGAAGCTTGCGATCTTCCGGTTCTCCTTCTTCTAACTTACCGTGAAAAGTCTCACCTCTCCCACATCCCAAACCCTCCAGAAGCTGAAGGCAAAAGCCACACCATCTCTTTGGACAGAGGCAAATTTTTTAGTACACAGTCCTACATACACATTCACACATGTACAAAATGACGCACATACAAAGCTGATTAACCACAGCATGTTTGTCATAGCAGAGATTTGGAACAACCTAACTGTTTCTCAGCAGAGTGCTAGTTGAACCAATTTAAGATATATTTACCCAAGGTAAGAATTTTTAGTCAGAAAAAAAGAATGAAGAAGCATTTTATGTATTGATATGAAGCCACCTATATACTGCTAAAGGGAGCTGGTGTTTTCTGTCAATATAAAAAGTACTTACACTTTTTTTTTTTTTGCAAATGCACAGAAAGATATCTCTGGAAAGATAACCAAGAATGTAATACTAAAGCAGGTAAATGGGTGACTAGAGAATGGGCTGGGAGAGAGGTTTTGACTCTATATCCTTTAATGTCTTTTGAATTTTAAGCATGAGACATTATCTACTAATAAATACTTAAAATTTAAAAATAAAAACCAAAAATCCTTCTTCTTTGCATTCAGCTGTGGCTGACTCCTCCTCCCTTTTTTGCTGGCTGCAAATTTCTGGAAGACATCCATCATCAAGTTATGGAAGTTTCCTTTAATATCTGTTTTGTTAGGAGATGCTTTTTAAAAAATTAATGTAAGAATTGTATTGAATTTTATGAGCATATAGTGAGATAATGATATTTTCCCCCTTTAATCTCTGTACTGAATTGCAGTAATGGATATCTTAATGTTCAATCATCTATTTCTAGAATAAACCCACAATATATTGTTCTTTCAATCCACTGCTGAGTTTAATTTGCTAATATTTTATTAGGATACTTTTTCATCCATATTCCTAAGTAAAATCAACAGATCTCCTTCTTCTAATTCACTGATTTTGGTATCAGATTTATGCAAGGTTCATAAATGGGGAGATGTCCATCTTTTTCTGTGCTGTAGAATAATTTATGTAATATGAAAATTACATAATCCCTATATGGTTCTGTTTATTTAAAAACTCCAAATAGGCAAAACTGATCTATGATGTTAGACATTAGTATACTGGCTAACTTTTGGAAGGAAGAGGATTGGGAGGGGAGATAATGAAGGCTTCTGGATCCTTGCTTGCATGCGTGCTAAGTTGCTTCAGTTGTATCTGACTGTTTGTGAGTCTATGGATGGTAGCCCACCAGGTTCCTCTGTCCATAGGATTCTCCAGGCAAGTATACTGGAGTGGGTTGCCATGCCCTCCTTCAGGGGATCTTCCCAACCAAGGGATCAAACCCACATCTCTTATGTCTCCTACATTGGTGGGTTCTTTACCACTAGTGCCACCTGGGAAGCCGTTCTGGGTCCTTATTAGTTATCTATTTTATGTCTGAAAGTGAAAGTGAAGTTGCCCAGTTGTGTCCAGCTCTTTGCGACCCCAGGGGCTGTAGCCTACCGGGCTCCTCTGTCCATGGGATTTTCCAGGCGACAGTACTGGCGTGGAATGCCATGTCTAGTAGTGTATATATGTCAGTCCCAATCTCCCAATTTATTCCTTCCCCCAATATTCCCTGGTAACCATAAGTTTGTTTTCTACATCTGTGACTCAATTTCTGTTTTGTAAATAATTTCATTGGTACCATTTTTTAAGATTCCACATACAAGTAATATCATGTATGTGTCCTTCTCTGTCTGACTCACTTCACTTAGTATGATAACCTCTAGGTCCATGCATGTTGCTGCAACTGGCACCCATTCTTTTTTATGGCTGAGTAATGTTTCATTGTATATGTGTACCACATCTTCTTTACCCATCCCTCCTGTTGACGGACATTTAGGTTGCTTCCTTGTCTTGACTATTGTAAACAGTGCTTCAGTGACCGCTGGGGTGCATGTATCCTTTCAGATTATGGTTTTCTCCGGATACATGCCCAGGGCTTCCCTGGTAGCTCAATTGATAAAGAATCCACCTACAATGTGGGAAACCTAGGTTCAATCCCTGGGTTCGGAAGATCCCCTGGAGAAGGGAATGGCTACCCACTCCAGTATTCTGGCCTAGAGAATTCCGTGGACTGTATAGTCCATGGGGTCACCAAGAGTCAAACACGACTGAGCAACTTTCACTCACTCCCTCTGGATAGATGCCCAGGTCTTCCCCTTCTTATAAGGGTGCCAGTCCAATAGGATTAGGGCCCCACCCTTATGACTTCATTTAACCTTTATCATCTCCTCATAGGCCCTATGTCCAAATACAGTCACACTGGAAATTAGGGCTTCAAGATATGAATTTTCTGTGAGGAGAATACAATTTGGTCCATAGCAGAGCTATCTATTTTATGATTCATACATTTCTCTTAATGTATGTTATACTTTAATTTTAAAAGTGTATTCAGTAACGTAAAATGAATGAGAACATGAAGAGGATCAGAAGTCACATGCTCACAGCTGCTCTTGGAGACACAGGGACCACATAACCATCTTACAGAGATGGACCAGTGCTCATGAGCCATTGTGAAAAGCCCAGTCCAGTCTCCAGGTGTGGGCTCTTTGCCTGACTCCCTGCTGCAGGACACATCACATCTTAGATTGTATCAAAGTACTCACTGTCTCTGTGCAGAACCTGTGCATCACCTCCTCGGCAATTTTCTCAATCATTGAGCCGATGAGTTCATGAACAGGCTATGGTCTGTGTTAGGGTGTGAGTGGCTATTGGTAGAACAAAACACAGAGTGTCCTTGGGGAGTCACACATTTGTTAGGAGGTCACAGGGCAGCTAAGGTAGGGAGAGAGAAATGAAGAAGAAAAGAAAGACATCAAAAGTATTTTAAAATATCCAAGTGGAAAGATTTTTAAAGCACTATTTAGTTATTAACTTATGATTGTATTGCACTTTGGTCATTATAATTTCTACTTTTTGAAATTTGTCAACATTCCCTGTGTGACCTAATGGTCAAAAATTGGGAATGTTTCATCCTAGCATGAAAAAAGTGCATATTCATTCAACAAATATTTAGTGAGAGCCTAAGCGGCCACCCACTGTTTCAGAATCTTAGGATGTTATCAGTGAACAAAGTAAAGATCCTTACCCTTGTGGAGTTTTCATTTAAGTGAGAAGACACAAGTGATAAGCAATATTCACATAGAATAAACAAGTTATAAAGAAATATTATGTGTGCTATGGAAAGTGACAAATGTTTTCCAAAATAGTAAAGTAGGATGGGGAATGCAGGGTGGTGGCACAGATCACAATTGAATGTAGGGTGGTCAGGGAAGGCCTACTTGAAACGTGAGGGAGAGGAGGTGTGCCTGTATGTGTGTGCCTGCAGGTGTGCACACTTCCTGAAAGGCTTTGCAGGGCTTTGCAGGGTTTTGCAGGGCTTGGACCCTTAGTGAAGTGGGTTTGGATAGAAAGATGCCACAATCCCAGTTTTTCAGGAGTAACAATGATTACTTTATGTAGATCTGACTGTCGGGGAACAAGAGTGGAGGCCAGGAGGTGGTTAGGAGGTTATTGTCATTGTTCAGGTGGGAGATGGTGGTGGCTTGGATCAGGGTGACAGCAGTGGAGATGAAGAGAGCTAGTTGGATTGACGATATGTTTTGAAAGTAGAGTCAATGTGGTTTCCTGACAGTTTGGTGATGGTTAATTGTAGAGAGAAGTCCAGGACTGTGCCAGGGTTTTGGCTTGAGTGGCTTTCTAGAGCTGCCATTCATTGAGATGCAGAAGACTGTAGATGGATCAGGTTGGGAGCTGGAGATCTGGAACTCAATTTCTGAAATGCTAAATTTGAGATGTTTTGAGTAGCTAATTGGATCCATGAATATGCGATTTGGGAGAGAGGGCTGGGAATGAGATATAAATTTAGGAAATGTCAATGAAGTGAAAGTGTTAGTCGCTCAGTCGTGTCTGGCCCTTCACGACCCCATGGAGTGTAGCCCACCAGGCTAACTCTGTCCATGAAATTCTCTAGGCAAGAATACTGGAGTGGGTTGCCACTTCTTTTTCCAGGGGAGCTTCCCTATTCAGGGATTGAACCCAGGTCTCCCGCATTGCAGGCAGACTCTTTAGGGTCTGAGCCACCAGGAAAGCCCTCAGAACTGTCAGTAGGTGGTTGGTATTTACAACCAAGAGACTAGATGAGGGCACTTAGGGAATGAGTGTGGTTGGAGGGAAGAAGAGCCAAAGGACTAAACCATGTAACACACACGTGGTAAATCTGGGAGGTGGAGGAACAGGCAAAGGACTGAGAAAGAGGCGCCAGTGAAGGATGAGGAAACAGAGGAGGGGGTCATGGAGGCCAAGTGTAGAAAGTGAATCAAGGGGAGGTATTATTTGTTTTGAGGTTATAATATTTACTGTATTTTGTTCATTGTTATTCAAATATTCTATATTCTTCATTTGTATCCACTCTGTCAATTTCTGATATTTTAAATTTTGTCATAGAGATTGTGGATTTCTCCATTTGCCCATGTATATCTACCATTTTTGTTTTATATATTTCAAAGCTTTAATGCTAGATGCATAATGACTCACTTCTATAATTTTTCTACCTATTATTTTTTTGGTTTAAAATTTACAAAATTTGTGTATAGGTTTGATCTTCATTTAAAAAATTTATTGGCGTATATAGTTGATTTACAATGTTGTGCCAGTTTCGGTGTGCAACATAGTGATCCAGTTACACAGACGCATGTGTTCATCCCTTTTGAATTATTTTCCCATATAGATTATCACAGAATATTGAGTAGAGTTCCCTGTGCTATACAGTAGGTCCTTGCTGCTTATCTCTTTCTGTGCTGTCTAGTAGTGTGTGCCGGAGAAGGCAAGCAATGGCACCCCACTCCAGCACTCTTGCCTGGAGAATCCCATGGGCGGAGGAGCCTGGTGGGCTGCAGTCCATGGGGTCACGAAGAGTCGGGCACGACTGAGCGACTTCACTTTCACTTTTCACTTTCATGCATTGGAGAAGGAAATGGCAACCCACTCCAGTGTTCTTGCCTGGAGAATCCCAGGAACGGGGGAGCCTGATGGGCTGCCGTCTATGGGGTCGCACAGAGGCGGACATGACTGAAGCGATTTAGCAGCAGCAGCAATAGTGTGTGTATGTTAATCCCAGACTCCTAATTTATACCTCTCTCCATGTTTTCCCTTTGGTATTCATCAGTTTGTTTTCAAAATCTGTGATTCTGTTTCTGTTTGGTAAATAAGTTCACGTATGTAATTTTTTAAAAATTAAATTCCACATATGAGTGCTATCATATGATATTTGTCTTTCTCTGTCCTCTACTTTTAAAATTTATTTATCTCCATGTTGTTTTCTTTGAGGGGACTTAGAGTAAAATAGAAAACACCACAATATTAAGGGCAGGGAAAGAAATGAGAGTAAGAGACGGAAGATGAGAGATAAGCAAAGAATAGATTTGTGCCTGAGAAAGCCTATAGCGATTAAAAACCGTCAAATGCAAGCTCCCCAAATATCGCCAGCACCGCCTATTGCGAGGACAGTGCTAAGCTGGTTGCTCGCTGTGGGAGGGAGAACACCGGCACCACTGCACGGGACTTTGGCTCTGACTCAGGGGCAAAGGCAAAGCTGGATCTCAGTGAGAACTGCAAGTTTGATCAAAGCTGGTCTTCAGGTGTGATGCTTGATCAGGATTGGGTAAAAATTGCAACTAATGGTTTATTTTTTAAAATTTATTTATTTTAATTGGAGGCTAATTACTTTACAGTGTTGTAAAGTTTTGTCACATAAATATTGACACGAATCAGCCATGGGTGTACATGTGTTCCCCATCCTGACCCCCCCTCCCACCTCCCTCCCTATCTCATCCCTCAGGGTCATCCCAGTGCACCAGCCCTGAGCACCCTGTCTCATGCATCAAACCTGGACTGGAGATCTGTTTCACACATGACTAATGGTTTAGAATTGGTGGCAACAGCAAGGTGAGGACTTTGAGGTGAGAGATTCAAAGAATCTTAGGGAGTAAGCGGTCTGTTGATGGTTCTTACAGAGGCATTGCTGTGTCTTTTGAGAGGTTCACGTAGTGAATGAACTTTCACGTTCCTTTCCTGAGAAGTCTCCTGGCACAGCAGTTATACTAATGCATACGATGGAATACTAAAGTTGTGTTGGAGAAGACAGTAAGCTCTGTGTGCATAGGGGACATGGGCGTGTGTTTGTTTCAGCTCCTCGACACAAAAACCGAGCTGGGTCATCTCTCCCTGTGGTGCAGACCTCCAACCCTCTGCCCTGACCACAGTAGCACTGCTCACTCTGGGCTCCAAGGCTTTGAGTTGTCTTTCTAAGCAAGCAGTTAATGGTTCAACGTCTCCTTAATGCTTGTAAAGTTTTTGCCATCAGTGGGACTGTGATTCCTAATGAGCAAAGTCAATTTAAATTGAATAAGGTTTGGACCGATAGTGCTCGTTGTTTATCTGCAGTGGATGTCCCAAAGGACATAATCTTTTGTCCATTAATGACAAATTAGATTTGGAATTTTCAACTCCATTTTGTTCTCTTATGAGCTTTCAGTTACACGTGATTAATGGCCGTAATTGTCCAGACATTCCATTTTTAGGAAGCAAAGATTTCCTGGTAAATATGTCACTCTTCAGCTACCGAGCACAATTTACAGTATTCAACCTCATTCCCTTAGATTGCCTCACTACCCTGGGCATTGCTGAGAAAGACTCAGCTTAACACCGTGGATTTAATTTTCTTATTATTTTCTCTAAAAGAATCACCAAGGTCCTACAAAAGGCTTAAAGATGGTTTTAATTCATCTCCCCATATTATATTAATCTTGATATTATTTTGCTCTTTGGTCTTATCATTTAACTAATTGAATAATTAAATACTAATTGAATAAAACATACTGTCCAACGCATAGATAGGCATTACACTTTTCATAATGAAAAATGTCGTCAGCATCATCCTCTCTGTAGTGGACATTGTCCGTGTCACACCCAGATGCCTCCACCTAGCCACTGGACACAACCCCAGAAGCTGGGAGTGTTGAAGATTAATTGTTCACAACTGCTCCCTTCAGAGAGTCGCTCTGGCAGACAGGAGCTGTCTGGCCTGAACTATTATACCCCCAGCCTGCCCAGGGCAGCCCACAGCCGATGAGTGATTGACATGGGTATAAAAGGCCAGCCCTCTTGCCTCAAGCTGGGACTGACTGCAATACAATTCATGCTTCATCTGGGCAGAAAAAGCCTCTGGTCTGTAGTGTGATCAGCCTTGACAGCCCCTGGGACCCTTTGTTCTGAACAAAGCTGCTGGGCCCCACGTTCCCACCACCAGCAGTTCCCATCTACTCCTGGACTTGAGCAACTCCCAAGATGACATCCAGTCATTTGTTTCTGAACCCCAGAATTATAGACTTAAAAACGTGTCCAACAGAGGTTGGGGGTGTCCGTCTGAGGAGAGGAAATGTGACGTTGCCGGAGGATGGTGACTAAGAATAACTCACTGGAGCTTTCACGTATTCTCATGTACAACTGGTGGGAGTGTAAATGGATTCAGTCATTGCTTCCTGGCAAAATGATCATAGCTTTTGACCTGGTTATTGCACGTCTCTAAATTTATTTTTAAGATACTAGATGATTAATTAGGCAAAAAATCAGCTATATGGAGACCCATTTCAGTGTTATTTATAACAACAACAACAAAAAACTGGAGACAATCAGGAGCCCCAAAAGGGGAATTATTGTGTATTCATGCAACACAACACTATTTAGTTATCTAACCATATCCGTTATCATCACTCATGGTTTTTTGTGGGCAGAGTGGAAATGGCTTATCTCTGCTCCATGTCCATGTCTGGGCCCTCAGCTGGATAATTAAAGGCTGGAATGATATGAAGGTTTGTTTGCTCTCACATTGGCGGATGCTGATAATCAGCCAGAGCCCAAATGGGTATGTCAGCTGGAACAGTTTTGTGTGGCTTTTCCATGCAGCTTAGACTTCCTCACAATGTGGAATCTTGGTTCCAAGGTTGAAAAGAAAGAAGGAGAGCCAGGCAGAAGCCATATTGCCTTTTATGACCTGCTGTGCAAATCACACAGTGTCATCTATGACACATTCTATTTACCGCAGCAATACAAAAGCCTGGTGGGGTTGAGAAGAAGAAAACACAGACCCCGCCTCTTGATAGAGTCATGTCAGTGTCGCATTGTAGAAAGAGCACGTGGGATGGGATATATAGTATGCTGGTGCTGGCATCTATGGAAAATACAGTGTGACTGTAACCAATCACATCTTAATGTCTAATGGCATAGGGTAATGTTCACGATATGCTGTGAAGTTAAAAAGATCAGATTCAAAGACAGTATGCACAGTATAATCCCACTGTGAAGGAAATCTGTATAGATGCAAGGTATGAACAATGGCTTCCACCAGAGATGAGATGAATTTAAATGGGTAATTGTATAAGCTGTTTGTTCAAGTGTGTGTGTGTGTGTGTGTGTGTGTGTGTTGGGGTAGGGCTGTTTACTGAAAGCATCTGTCTTTTTTGCCCGTAGGCAGCTCCAGGGGCTTCCTTTGGAAGAGTTCTCTTTGGCCCCCTGAGTAGATCATTGGATTTAATAGTCAGGAAAAGCTATTTTTACTCAGGGATGCCTCTGGGTGTTCTTCCAGGAGGCCCTGGCCTGAGTCCAGTTTACCTGGCACTGATTCCCAGCAGCATGTGGCCCCAAGGACAAGGCATGAGTGAATTAAAGTTTAATTAAAGGTAAAACTCCAGTGTAGATGGGGCTGCCTGTTTCCTCTCGGGTCGTTAGTGCAGGTGGGTAATAACGAACCTCCCTCCTGGGCTTGTGTGTAATCAGTTTCCCCTGCACTTCTGTGGGACACCTTTCTTTTTCTTTTGCAAAGGGGATGAAAAGATGTTGAAAAGTATGGTAATGAAAACGCAGAGAACCAGCGTGGACAGAGTCTGGGGTGGCAAATGCAGAATAGTTCTCAGGTTTATAATCGAATTTGTCCCCATGCCTTGCAGACTCCCTGTCCTGGGCCCCTCAAACAGCCATCTTTGAAAGACCAGATGGAAGGGGTTTCTTGGGGCCAGACCTGCCTCTCATGGGTATCAAGGAGCACTTAGCCGGATAACACCCCTGCTGTGGGTGTGGGCATGGAGTGGAGGGGGTGCACCCAGTTCGGTGGCTTTGGGTTTCCGTGCAGAGCAGAGACAGGGTGGACTGGTCCAGTTCTCACAAACCGCCTAAAGCTGACTAAGAGGACCAACAGGATGGGCTACATAGTTGGGAAACAAAATCAAGAAAGAAGGAAAGGCGCTTTGATATGTACACGGTACCCAGTATGGAAGGCGCCACAGAGATGCTATTCCAAGGTCCACTGCCAAGCTGAACTAACTGCTCAGAAAGGCACCTTTTAGGGCAAGGGTTGTTCTGGTCACACGCTGGCTCTGGAACTCTCCGTGAGGCCCAGCAGCTCGTGGAGCCACAGTCTCCTCACCTGTGAAATGGGGCTCAGCTCACCTGCCTTACCTTGTTGGAGGTGCCAGTGAGATGATGCCTGCCAGAGTTAGTCCTTGTCCTCGGAAAGATGGGAGTGTATTGTGAGAATACGATAGAGCAATGAAGGAGACAGACTTTGATGGAAATTAGAAAAAGAAACCTTAATTGTACCAGGACTTAGAAATGATTAAAACTGGACCCATGGAAGCTTCAGGGACCCCCAACAAGTGGAGTTAGCAGATCTTCACCATGACATTGTAATGATGCAAATAATTCGTAATTACACTGATAATAAAAAAAAATAAAGTTTAGCAACCATTGATTCTGCAGAGCACATGCTCAGACCTTTATGGAATCATCTCATTTGCTCATTTTCTCCCCATCACAACCCCGGGAGACACTTTCACTTTCCCTGTAGCCCCTCCCCTGCCTAATGAGGCTCATCATTTCTGTGTAGACAAAGCTTTGCTTGCCCGTTGCTCCTGCCCCTCTCAGGACTTCTAACATGACTCCTTTCAGAAAGCCACAGTGCCTGATACTCACTGCTTGATCATTTCCCAGTTTCCCAACTCAAATTTCTTAAAGCAGGAACATCCCCAGTCTGCAGGGACCTGATGCTTGTACAGCTTTAGAGACATTCTTTAAGAAAGGAAAAATAAAGCACACATATGCAGATCCGGGCTCAGGGACCTAGAGAAGGCCTGGGCAGGTGAGGGCCCCGAGGCTTCAGTGCTTGTGTTTCAGGGGGACTCAGCCTCTGCTCTAGCCTAGTGATGTTTTTTTGGTGGTTGGGTGGGGGGTGACATTCCGTGGTACCGAACATGGCTATTAAAAGGTGATGCCTTTGAGCACAGCCTCTCTCCCCATCGGTTTCATCTCAATCAGAGAAAACTGGTCTCAGGGGGCACCTGGCCATCTCTTTGTCTCCTGTGTCCCTCTGTTCTTCATTCAGAAGTTGGACCTGAGAGAGGGAAATGGGGGCTAGGAACTAAGAGCCAGGCTCCCTGGAGACCTGCGAGGGGAGATGCAGGCCTGGGGTGCAGTGACCAAGCAGTAATTCCATGTGCCTCGTGCCTTAGGTACATGGCTCTCTCAGGGATCTCATGGGGATAAGGAATGGCTAGATCTGCAAATTTGGGGGCACTTACGGGGCTCATGGGCCCATTGCCATATCACCTTTTTAAAAAACTATCAAAACCTTTCCATTGTTCCTAACACTTCCCTCTGGTGATTTCCTTTAAAAAAGTGCATGAAGGTGGAAGATCTGAACAATTTAAAGCCCTCAACATGTAATTTTGTTAAAATGAAATTCATTCAAGTTTCATTCCAAAAAGTTATAGTGATTTACACTTGCTCCAAAGAGGATACATCTCCCTCGGAAATCATGACTCCCAAGTTCAATGTCACTCTGGTGGAAAATTATTCCCAACTAAAGCCCCTTTTTTAATCCTTCAAAGTGAGTTCCAGGAGGCCTGCTCATCTGCAGTCCAAAACAAGCCAGCCAGGTGACTGTGCCAAGGGAGGCGTCTCCAGGGAATGGCGAGCAGGTCACTTAGACATCATGACAAAGGGGAATAAGTCCCAGGAGGGACATTTTTCTGTACTTTTTAAACCAAAGTTTTTTTCCCCCCCCTTGAGTGCCTGGAGCATTTGAGAGTTTAGCCAGTTTTGTATAACCCCTCCATTTCTTCTGACTTTCAGGTCTTTTCTCTAAAACAAACCCAAAGACGAGCAAAGGGATTCCCTTGTGTTAGACGGTGAAGAATCCACCTGCAATGCAGGAAACCCAGGTTCCATCCCTAGGTCAGGAAGATCCCCTGGAGAAGGGAATGGCAACCCACTCCAGGATTCTTGCCTGGGAAATCCCATGGACCAGGGAGCCTGGTGGGCTACAGTCCACGGGGTTACAAAGAGTCAGACACGACTGAGCGGCTAACACTACCACCGATGTGTGCTATGTGTGCTAAGGCGTTTCAGTCGTGTCCCACTCTTTGCGACCCCATGGACCGTAGCCCACCAGGCTCCCCTGTCCGTGAGGTTCTCTAGGCAAGAATCCTGGAGTGGGTGGCCATGCCCTTCTCCAGGGGCTGCGAGGGCAGGATTTAAATAGGTCAATAGCATCATCTATTGGCCATATGCAGGTACTGCAGCTACTATTCTTTTCCAACTTACTTTACAAAAGGTATCTCTGCCACACTATAACAGAGAATTAGAAAACGAAAAAGCAGCGCTGTCTTCAGAGAATTACATTAACACCTGATTATCTCCAAATACACTAGTTGAGGAGAGGGACACATGCAGTGACAGCGATGTAGCTTGAGGAGGATGCCATCGTGTATATATTTATCACATCTTCTTTACCCATTCTGCAGAAGGAAATGGCAACCCGCTCCAGTATTCTTGCTTGGGAAATCCCATGGACAGAGGAGCCTGGCGGGCTACAGTCCATGAGGTTGCAAAGAGTCGGACATGACTTAGTGACTAAAAAGCAGCAGCTTTGTTCGTTCATCTACTGATGAACACTTAGGGTACTTCCATATCTTGGCTGCTGTAAACTCAGCTGCAGCAAACATAGGTGCGTATATCTTTTCAAATTACTATTTTCATTTTCTTTGGATAAATATCCAGGAATGAAATTGCTAGATTCAATGGTAGCTCTATTTTTAATTTTTTGAGGAAACTGCATACTGTTTTCCATAGTGGCTGTACAAATTTACATTCCCACAAACAGTGTATGAGGGTTCCCTTTTCTCCATACCCGCTCCAACATTGTTATTTCTTGTCTTTATGATAATAGCCATTCTAACAGGTATGATGTTATATCCCATTGTGATTTTGATTTGCATTTCCCTGATAATTAGTGGTTCTAAACATCTTTGCACGTGTCTGTTGACCATCTCTATGTCTTTGGGAAATATCTAGATCCTCTGCCCATTTCCCTGGGTTGGGAAGATCTCCTGGAGAAGGAAATGGCAACCCACTCCAGTATTCCTGCCTGGAGAATCCCAGAGACGGAGGAGCCTGGTAGGCTACAGTCCACCGGGTCACAAAGAGTCGGACACGACTGAGCAACTCACTTCACTTCTGCCCATTTTAAAAATTACATTGTTTGTTTTTGCTATTGTTTAAATTCTTAATATATTTTGGATATTAACTCCTTATTTGATATATGATTTGCAAATACCTTCCCTCACTCAGTAGGCCGCCTTTGCATGTTGTAGATGGCTTTCTTTTCTGCACAGAAGCTTTTAATTTGGTGCATTCCCACTTGTTTATATTCACTTTTGTTGCCTTTGCTTTTCGGGACAGATCCAAAAATTCTGTGAGTCTGTTTCTGTTTCATAAATAGATTTATTTGCATTGTATTTTAGATTCCGTATATAAGTGATATCAAATGGTTTTTTTCTCTCTCTGACTTCGCTTAGTATAATCATCTCCATCCATGTTGCTGCAAATGGCATTATTTCACTCCTTTTATAACCAGCTAATATTCCATTGTGTATGTTAACCATCACATCTTCTTTATCCACTAATCTGCTGATGGATATGTGGGTTGTCTCCATGTCTTGGCTGTTGTAAATAGTGCTGCTATGAACTTAGGGGTGCATGCATCTTTTTGAATTCGTTTTGTCTGGATATTTGCCCAGGAGTGGGATTGCTGGATCATATGGCAACCCTAGTTTTAGCTTTTTGAGGAACCTCCATACTGTTTTTCATAGCGGCTGCATGGTGATGCTCTCTTTATTACAATATTCACTTTATTGCAGTGGGTTGGAACAGAACCACACTATCTCTGGAGGTATGCCTGCATTTGAAAGATGGGAAATATTAGGGGATATTTGTATCTGATGAAAAGGATACAGTTGGGTGGTACATATTTACAATGGAATATTACTCAGGCATAAAAGGGGACACATTTGAGTCAGTTCTAATGAGGTGGATGACACTAGAGCCTATTATACAGAAGGAAGTAAGTCAGAAAGAGGAAAACAAACGTCACGTATTAATGCATCTCTATGGAATCTAGAAACACGGCACTGATGAACCTATTTGCAGGGCAGCAGTGGAGACGCAGGCAGAACAGACTTGTGAGCATAGTGGGGGAAGGAGAGGGTGGGGTAAATTGAGAGAGCAGCATAGAGATTTAATTGCCATATATAAAATAGCCAGTGGGAATTTGCTGTGATGTAGGGAGCTCAAACTAGCGCTCTGTGACAACATAGAGGAGTGGGACGGGGTGGGAGGTGGCAGGGAGGTTCAGAGAGAGCGGGGGCACACATATGCCTCTGGCCAATTCATGTTGCTGTGTGGCAGAAACCAACACAATGTTTTAAAGCAATTATCCTCCAATTAAAAATAAATATTTTGTTTTAAAAGCAAAAAAAAAAAAAAAGAGGATCAAGTAGGGAGGGAGAAATTGATGATTCAGAAAAAGGAGGGTAATGACAGTGATAATTCATTGAGAAGAGGATGCAAAATGAGGGCTTAGTTTTAACGGGAGCAAGTACCCTTCATCCATTATAAACAGAAAAGAAGACAGAGAGTATACACCATTGCCTTAGATGAGAAGATTTGAAGATGGAAAAATGCAGGAGCTTCAGATACCTCAGTGAAGGATGAGGCAAAGGCTTCGCCTGTGTAAGATGGAGGATGGGGATGAAGGGAAAGGGCGGGGAACCGTTGTTCCCTCAGCCGCCGCCAGCTGTCCTGTGCAGGTACGGAGCCGGGAGGTGAGTTTAACAAGGGCAGCATTTTGACAGATGAGTGCAAAGGAAGGAGACAAGATCAAAGGAGACGAGGGTATTTTCGGGGAGATAATTATAATGGTAAGCCAGGGAAGCTATGCCGCGTCATGAAGTCTGTGAGAATTACATGAGCAGATGTACAAAAGGTGCTCAGAACTCTAGGCTACAAGTGTTGAAAAGAGGTTAGCCATTTTTGACTTTTGTTGCAAGGGAAGTGAGAGAATGAGGGACAATGCTTGGTTAAAATGTGGAAGTGTCAAAGGATCTACTGTTAGACATAGTACATTTTCTGAAGTTAAACCTCCCAACACCTCCCTGGGGAGATTCTCTGGTCAGAAGCCCTCTTGTGATGCCGTCCTCTACTCACATAGAATCAAATCCCTGAACAATTTCCAGGCTACCACTGAGCTCCCATTAGGCTTCCCTCACTTGTGAAGGTGAGATCTACCAGAGGCTCTCCAAGCGAGCATATTACTAATGGTTAATCTGCCAAGTGAGTCGTGTCCTGGGTTCTTTAGGCCTAAGGCAGTGGCATCGCTGAAGATGTCAGGCCTTTAAGGGAGCCCAATCACTACTTTTCCCAGACAAAGGTTGCTAGTGTTCAAGTGACCCTCTAAGTGGGTGTGACTCCAGTGGCCAGAAAGTCACACTCACCCGTGTACTGGTCCAAGATAGGGGTTTAAACTGAGGGCACTATGTACTTATGGCGTGTGTGTTTGTGTAAAGTAGATGTAATGGTCATCTGAGTGAAATTCACCCATTCCAGTCCATTTTAGTTCACTGATTCCTAAAATGTCGATGTTCACTCTTGCCATCTCCTGTTTGACCACTTCCAATTTGCCTTGACTCATGGAACTAACCCTGGAGAAGGAAATGGCAACCCACTCCAGTACTCTTGCCTGGAAAATTCCATGGACGAAGGAGCCTGGTAGGCTACAGTCCATGGGATCGCAAAGAGTAGGACACGACTGAGCGACTTCACTTCATTTCACATAGACCTACCATTCCAGGTTCCTATGCAATATTGGTCTTTACAGCATCGGCCTTTACTTCCATCACCAGTCACACCCATAACTGGGTGTTGCTTCTGCTTTGGCTCTGTCTCTTCATTCTTTCTGGAGTTATTTCTCCACTGATCTCCAGTAGCATATTGGGCACCTACCGACCTGGGGAATTAATCTTTCAGTCCTATCTTTTTGCCTTTTCATACTGTTCATGGGGTTTTCAAGGCAAGAATACTGAAGTGGTTTGCCATTCCCTTCTCCAGTTTTGTCAGAACTCTCCACCATGACCTGTCCGTCTTGGGTGGCCCTGCATGGCATGGCTCATAGTTTCACTGAGTTAGACAAGGCTGTGGTCCATGTGATCAGTTTGGTTAGTTTTCTGTGATTGTGGTTTTCATTCTGGATAAGAGGCTTATGGAAGCTTCCTGATGGGAGAGACTGACTGAGGGGGAAACTGGGTCTTGCTCTGATGGTTGGGGCCATGCTCAGTAAATCTTTAATCTGATTTTCTGTTGATGGGCAAAACTGTGTTCCCTCCCTGTTGTTTGACCTGAGGCCAAACTATGGTGGAGGTAATGAAGATAATGGCGACCTCCTTCAAAACATCCCACGCACGCACTGCACTCAGTGCCCCCAACCCTGCAGCAGGCCACCGCCGACCCACGCCTCCACCAGAGACTCCTGGACACTCACGAGCAAGTCTGGGTCAGTCTCTTGTGTGTGTAAAACTCCAGATTGTTTCCCAACGGGTGACAATTTAGCAGAGGCCTTGGTTGTTTTCTAGCTTAATCATCCATTCTCTGGAGGCTATAAACAGATGTCTCTGTTTACATTTGAATTAAATTCCTTCTATTAACACTGGGATAGATAATAGGTAAGGTGGCTTTATACATCCCCAGGGCAAGACTATGAAGGCATTTTCTTATCTCTCCCAGGTAAAAGCAAACCGAAATATATTTCTATGGATTGCAATGATAAAAGATTGTTGGCTAGATCAATTTCTGCATAACATTTGAGGGATGACAAATTAAATCTGTCAGCTGATGCTTTAGTGATGTCTGCAACTTAAAGCTTCTGTAATTTACAAGCCGTCAAGAGCGAACACAAGTGGCCACAAGGGGGTGGCAAAGGACTACATACTTGCTCTTACCCTGACCCTAACCCATCTTCCTCTTTGAGTTCAGTTCAGAAGGCAATGGCACCCCACTCCAATACTCTTGCCTGGAAAATCCCATGGACGGAGGAGCCTGGTGGGCTGCAGTCCATGGGGTTGCTAGGAGTCAGACACGACTGAGCAAATTCACTTTCACTTTTCACTTTCATGCACTGGAGAAGGAAATGGCAGCCCACTCCAGTGTTCTTGCCTGGAGAATCCCAGGGACGGGGGAGCCTGGTGGGCTGCTGTCTATGGGGTCGCACAGAGTCGGACACGACTGAAGCGACTTAGCAGCAGCAGCAGCAGTTCAGTCACTCAGTCGTGTCCAACTCTTTGTGACCCTATGGACAGCAGCATGCCAGGCCTCCCTGTCCATCACCAACTCCCAGAGTTTACTGAAACTCATGTCCATCAGTGATGACATCCAACTATCTCATCCTCTGTTGTCCCCTTCTCCTCCCCTCTTCAATCTTTCCCAGCATCAGGGTCTTTCCCAGTTCTTTGCATCAGATGGCCAAAGTATTGGAGTTTCAGCTTCAGCATCAGTCCTTCCAGTGAATATTCAGGACTGATTTCCTTTAGGATGGACTAGTTTGATCTCCTTGCAGTCCAAGGGACTCTCAAGTCTTCTCCAACACCACAGTTCAAAAGCATCAATTCGTCAGCACTCAGCTTTGTTTATAGTCCAACTCTCACATCCATACATGACTACTGGAAAAACCAAAGCTTTGACTAGACAGACCTTTGTTGGCAAAGTAATGTCTTTGCTTTTTAACATGTTGTCTAAGTTGGTCATAGCTTTTCTTCCAAGGAGCAAGTGATTTCATGGCTGCAATCACCATCTGCAGTGATTTTGGAGGTCCCCCAAAATAAAGTCTGTCACTGTTTCCACAGTCTCCCCATCTATTTGCCATGAAGTGATGGACCTGGATGCCATGATCTTAGTTTTCTGAATGCTGAGCTTTAAGCCAACTTTTTCACTCTCTTCTTTCACTTTCATCAAGAGGCTCTTTAGTTCCTCTTCACTTTCTGCCATAAGGGTGGCGTCATTTGCATATCTGAGGTTATTGATATTTCTCCTGTCAATCTTGATTCCAGCTTGTGCTTCATCCAGCCCAACGTTTCTCATGATGTACTCTGTATATAAGTCAAATAAGCAGGGTGACAGCATACAGCCTGATGGACTCCTTTCCCGATTTGGAACCAGTTGTGTTGCTCCATGTCCTTACTTATGTAAAATCATTCCCTTGGTACCCTATGGTGTTTCATTTCAACAATCTTAATCCATTGAGTAGGTTGCTGGTGGTTCTCATAGTTCTGAGTATCAGGTTAAGGTTTCCTGTATTTTTAACAAGTTAATAGCAATTAGGCACCTAGAGTAGACATTAGTGACCAAGGAGTAGATGGGCCTTTTCCCTACTTCCAGGGGTTATGTGTGTGTGCTCAGTCGCATTCAACTTGACTCTCTGCGACCCTAAGGACTATAACCCGCCAGGCTCCTTGGTGCATGGGATTTCCCAGGCAAGAATACTGGAGTGGGTTGCCATTTCCTACTCCGGGGGAATCGACCCAGAATCCCTCAAGAGATTATACCATTCTCTAAATCCTTGGTGATGTTTTCCCCATGGAATCTGTCATGGGTGATGTGGATTAAAGTACTTTCTGATGTATCTCCACTCTCCAGACTGTATGTGGGTCCTTGCCCAGTAACTGAGGAGGTGGGCCTGGGGTCCTGATGATGGATGAAAGACGCATGGAGACAAACTTAGTGGTTAGCTAGCTTCCTTCTGGATCATCCTCTAGGCCCAGAGACCCTCCAGGCTAAAGCAGAGGACTGCAGCAGAAGCCCAGCTTGGAGGATCAAGATTACTTAGATTTCTAGTAGAGGAATTTAGCTTTGAGCTTCAGTCCCCTTTGTGCACTGCATGAATGGTGTTTATCTCTATGTAATTGTTTTTTGCATGAAAAGAAGTCTGCAGGTTGTTCACTGGTTTGAGATGAAAGCACCATGATTCAGATCCTGCCCTCAGTTCACTCACAGATCTACTGCTCCCCCTGCTAGATTCAAAATCCGGCTGATGAGCTACCAGGCCACCTCACACTGGCATTCTCACCGCCAATGCCCAGTTTAAATTCCCCTTTAAGTTCTCCATAAAGACCAGAGAGGGCTTCCCTGGTGGCTCAGTGGTAAAGAACCTGCCTGCCAATGCAGGAGATGCAGGAGACGTGGGTTTGATCCCTAGATCAGGAAGAGCCCCTGGAGAAAGAAATGACAATCCACTCCAGTATTTTTGCCTGGGAAATCCCATGGACAGAGGAGCCTGGCAGGCTACAGACCATGGGGTCACAAAAGAGTTGGATATGACTTAAGTGACAAACAATAGACCAGAGAACCCCACAGGCCACCTGTCATCTGACACAACAGGCCTGGATTAGGAACATCCAGGGACAGTGTGAGTTCCCTCCTCTGCTGGCACTCGTGCCCCCATGAATGGTTTTCCAGGAGTGAAGAAATACAGCCATTCCTCCAGCTTAGGGCTTTTCTTTTTCCAAGCTTCCACTATCTAGATGAAAAGGGAGTTAAATGCCCACATAGCCATGTGAAATGAGCCATCAGTACTGAAGGCACCCTTACATGTACTTACTCCTGCTTAGTTCACTTGGCCCCCACGATCCCAGACAAGCACAATGTTGCATGTCAAGCAAGGGTAGCTGGTTGCTGTCCGCTGCGAGTGAGACTTTTCTTTGGTTTTAGATATAGCAGGGCCTTGCCTGCTTCCTTTCCTTCCCACGCCCAATTCTGGCTTGATGTGGGGAAACCTCACAGGCTCACTGAACAAGTCTGTGTAGGCAATCTAATGAGCTTGATTCTGCCTAAGCCCTAACTGCCCATTCCTTTCGCTGGAGCCCAGCTGGTGACAGAAGGTACACAGACGGCTGTTACCATTCTGTACGTCTAAAGTTATTTTGGTTAACTGTATCTGATTGGGACTAGGACTGTTGCTTCCCTAAGATGAGAGCCACCCGCTCTCTAGGGTGGTTCAGAGAACAGCTCTTGAGTTCCTAAACAGGAAGGGGGCACCCCCAACCCCTAGGTTTTCCTCTGCCTCCTGTGGGGCCAAGATCCAAGTGCAGAGGGCATTGTTGCTATAGCAGCAGTCTACTCAGGCTTTGCCTCAATCAACCAAAGGTCAATTTCCCATTGGCTTCACCAAAACCTCTACGGAGCATAGAGGTTCAGGGACAATCTACTAGTCCTCTACTCGATAGTTCAAAGTACAGATCACTAAAAATCTGCAGATCACAACCTTCCCACAGAGGCACAAGGAGATACCACTTGGCTCGCATTTTAGCTGCGTAGCTGCGTCTGTAGGACGTACTCTCCCACCTGTTCCACAATACCACCTCGTCACTTTTGCAGACAAGTGTTGCAGCCCTTAAAGCAGACAAGAACACTGAGCTTTGCTCCTAGGTATCTCTAAGGCTCCCTGTCAGCTTTCCCACTTGGGGGGGACATTGACTTTGACTGGTTTCAGTAAAATTGTACAAACGTGTAGCTATTTTTATTGTATTACTCAAAGACAAGAAAGGTACACGATACTGTTCTTGCTCTAAGGATGAGGACTGCCCTATAGGTGACAAGTCCAAGCATGTATCTGGGGCTCACAGGCCGAAGGATCAGGCCAAGAGCTTATCTCTGGGGAAACAGTTTAACAAGCTTTCCCTTATCCGCCTATGTCCCTGTTCAATCAATCTCAACAGACAATTCTTTTCCCTGCACTACCTCGGATCTCCCTAGATGAAGCAACACTTCAGTGTGTTAATGTGTCTGCTGTATTGTTTTTTGTTTCCCCAGCACCTCTCAATGTGAGATGGGATGGTTACAAAATGTTACAGGTAGAAAAGTGAAGATTTCTCAAATTAGAAGATTTCTCCCATGTCTCTTGACCTTCCTGGTCAAACTGCTGTTTTTCGGGAATGAGCTTACCAAATTTGGCACCGTTTCCTGGTGTTCTCACTTCTCAATACTCCCAGTCTCTCTCGCTTAAGAGGTAGAATGGGGTGAGAAAGTCACAAAACCTATCAAGTATCCTCCAGAGGTAAACTGTGGGGGCTGATTTTATTTTCCAAAAGCAGTACCATCAAAACAGAAGCGAGAATTCAGCGGGAACAGAATGTAGTGACATTTTCCACATCATTATCCCACTGCATTTAGCTTAAAAGCACGTGTCCATCCAACAGTTCCCTCCTTGTCTGAGATTTCACTTTCTGCAGTTTGTTACCTGTGGTCCAAAACAAAACTAGATGGTAAATTCTAGGGATAAACAATTCATAGGTTTAATACTGGGTACCATGAGACGGAATCTCAATCTGCTCCATCTGGGCAAGACCCGATTCATCCCTTTCTCGGGCATATCTACACAGTATATGCTATTTCCTGGGTTTGATACTACCTGCAGTTTCAGATGTCCACTCAGGCTCTTGGAATAGGTACTCCTTGGATACAGGGGTGACTACTGTAGATGCATTTTTCTGTCTTGGCTAAATGGTTTTAAGGACAGTTTGTCAAAGTGTTAGTTGCTTAGTCCTTCGAACTCTTTGCGACTCTCTGGACTGCCTGCCAGGCCGTCTGTCTGTGGAATTCTCCAGGCAAGAATACTGGAGTAGGTATCCATTCCCTTCTCCAGGGCATCTTCCCAACCCAGGGAGTGAACCCAGGTCTCCTGCCTTGCAGGCAGATTCTTTACCATCTGAGCCACAAAGGAAGCCTTGTATAACTAAGCAAATGACGATGGCTCAATAAAAAAGCAGAAGTCTGGAAATCAAAGAGGATAAGCAGCAGCAATCTCCTAAGAACCGTTAATTCTCTTATTTCTCACACTACTCCCAGTCCCCATGCACTATTACCTGTGGTTCTTACTTCTGGTGAAACAAATACAAACCAGGATTTAGTGAAAGAATATGACTTCTCTGGTTGGAAGCCCCTGGCTGGCACCCCAACTGTCACTTTCTAGCACTCCAGGGAAGTTAAGCCCAACCCCAAGCAATGTCTTTCTTCCATCTGTAGAACAGTAGTACCAGCCACCCACCCACCCACATTTGCAAGGCAGCACCTCTGACTAAATTTATGTCAGGAACCTACTTTGTCTGGCACTTAGAGACAGACTTATGTTGGCATCCCAATAATATAACCAATAAAAGAACCAAAAGAATTCTATGTGCTAATACTTAAGTTTAAACTATGTCATTTTCTTCTCAACAATTTAACAGTACTTTCTGATAAATTCTTGGTTTTGACTGAGTTTATGTTTTTTCTACTCTTATTTTTAAGTCAGTGAGTAAAGAACAAAAATTACATATAACAAAGGTTCTCCTCTAGCTTTAACAGCATCTGAAATTAATCAGAAAGAATAAACAAAATGAGAACGCCAGTTATGAAAGACAAACTATAGGTGTACATTACCTGCTTAGATTTGGGAGCCTAACTGATCACAAAAGCACTCATAGATATTTTTTTTTATTGTTAAGCTGCAACATACATGGTTTAATACAACAAAAAAAAATTTAATCAAGTGAAAAGTAATAAACTGAACAATAAACAAATAAACACTCAAAACAAAATCTTTTCCATTGGAAACATGTTAAGATGAATACGGGGTTTCATTACCATCTTACTGCAATTTTCTTATGTGTTACTAGCCTACATACCCCATGTTTTCTGTAATCATGCAGGTGTGAATGGAAGTTTGAATGATTAAATAAATGAAAAGTCCATTTACTGCAGAGAATCATTTCACAAGGCAGCCAAACTAGGTCAGAGAACAAAATTATTCAAGAAATCCTCCACGTATTTAGGTTCATTTTAGAATCCATGAACCTTAAGCTGTTCCTCCTTGACAATGCCAACCTACAAAATAAAATTTAGCAGAATCACTACATATAAATTCATTCCTAAGAAAACAGAGCAGTCATTAAAAAGTATCACTGTTAACAGGTCAATGCAACACTATTATTTGTGGCATGAACTGTTAATAAAAATTCAACACACATTTGAATATCATGACATGCCGCAAAACATCCTCAGTGGACCCAGGAATAATCAGGTCATTCTAATGACAAAATAAACTGGTACTCCTGTCTTCAAAATAAGTACAATTAATGTGCTTCATCCACATGACTTCTTACTAAAGAGGATAAAGTTATAATTCATGTCACCCTTAAGTACAATGTCAGAAGCAATCTCAAGGCTGTACATAAAGCACCCAATCACTCACCTCCAAGAGAAACTGGCAAATGTTTTTCCTTTGGTCACCTTGAAGCTGAATAACCTCTCCGTATTCCGGATGTTCAATCACAGTACCATTACAGGCAAATTTCTGAAGAAGTAGATTCAACATAACTGAATCAAATAACAATGATATTTTATTTTCACCCTAAGATTACCTAGATGTTAATTAAAAGTATGAACATAGTTTCCTTGGGTCAAATCATCTTCACACACACTGACAGTCAAGTAAGGTGTGGACCATAATCCTACTTAGAGGTGTGCTTCAATAACTACATTTTAATCTCTTCTTCCTAACACCTTTACCTTTTTGAAAGCTTTCACAAGTTTCTTTTTGTCATAATCATCCGCAATGCCCTGAACAGTAGTCAGTGTCTTCCTGCCGTTCCGTTGCTGGATTCTTATATGAATGTAATCCTCAGTCCCTGCCGGGAGTAAGTCGTCACCCTTAGTTGCATCAGCAAAGGGGTCTGCAAAGGGAATACAAAAAAATCCAAAGCAGGAAAATATCTTTTAGTTAGTAATTTCCAGATATATGGTTCGCTACAATCTAGACACTCAGCAAAGAAGGTTCTAGTGCCTCTGCTTTTTTTCTGCAGGTGGGGATGGGGGGGGGGGGGCAGTCATAAGCTTAGGTTATTGATGAAACCGCTAAGGTACTCTCACAAAATGAGACTTTAAACAGGTATGCCCACCAATACCGGAAGAGAAAAACGCTTACAGATAGATAATATTATCGTTGAACATAATCCTTAGATTTTAAGACCTTAATTTTATAGCCACTATAAAAAATGTGCGTCATCTCGATTACATTCTGATGACAACAGAAAGATTCACAGATAACCTCCTAATCATTTAACAGTAACTGCCTGGGAAAAAGATGCACATATCTCAATACACAGTACTACACGTAAAGAACTGGACCACTACCCTATAACAGATCAGAGGCCTGATCCGCCGCATCTTCTACTAAATGCCCCCGAGAGCCGCTCACAGAACAGCCCCGACCGCTAATGGACGCCGATACCCCGGCCCGGGCCGGCGTCTCCCTGGCCAGCAGCAGGGCAGGTCTGGGGGCGGCCCAGGGCCGCAGAGGCGGCAGGAGGCAGAAGCGAGGCGCAGGCCGGTCTGGGAGCGGGCAGGGGGGGCGGCACAGGGTCCGCGGCCGGGGCTCCGGGGGCCGTCTTCAGGGAGGGGGTCGCCAGGGGCCCAGTCGCCATCTTCTGGGCGCCGAGACAAAGCCCCACTCGGGGTGCGGGGAGGGCGACCGGGGGCCCTGCGAGGCAGGGGGCGGAAGAGCGGCCCCGCCGGGGGCTGGCAGCGGCGGCTGGACAGCCGAGAGGCGCGCGGAGGACGCGGTGGGCGGGAGGAGGCGGCGGGGCGACCCGCTCTTACCGAAAGATTGGAGGTTCTGGATAGTGGACATGCGATACTAGTGTGAGGCCGGTGTGGGGATAAAATTCCTGCGGGGCCCGCCCGGATCACCGTGTCAGGAGGCTGTAGTGGCGAAAAAACGGAAACAAATACGGAGACGCTTGGCCCCGGGGCTGGGATGCGGCTTGAGCGGCGGCGGCGGCGGCGGAAGCCGGGAGGAGGCAGGAAGAGGCGAAGGAGGAGGCGGAGGAAGAGGCGGCGGCAACGGATGCGAAGACGCGAAAGAAGAGGCGGCGCTGCGGCTTCTCCCACAAAATGGCCGACGGAGACTATTTAGCCGCGCCCGCCGCCCCTCCCACGTGACCCGCCCTCGCCAAGCACTCTGGGACTTGTGGTTTTCTCGAGGCAAGACAGTCCGGAAAGCCTGGAAAGGGTGGGCTTCCGGGACCTCAATTCCCAGCAGGGTGTGCGCCCCCCAGCACGGGGTGGCTTGGGCAGGGAAGGGTTTAGCGGGCCGCCGATCTGTCTGGCTAGAACCCTCGTTGTCTAGCCCTGTCCTTCCCGGTCTCTAGCACACTCTCCCTTGACTCGTCTTTTCTCGCCGTAGGGTGGCAGCCCGGAGGGGTCGGTGCTGGCGGGGTCAGGGGAGGGTAGGCGGATAATCTCCGTCAGTCACCCTCGAGGCCCTGGGTAATGTAAGTAAAATCGGGGTACAGGAGCAGAACAAGGCCCCAAGTCCCGGCTTTCGACTCGATGGACGCCCCTCATCATCTCCCTTCCCAATCTCCCGCCTCGTCCGGTTGCAGGAGCCCTGTTAGTTCCTACCAAGGGTCGAGGTGGGGGCCTCCTACCCAGGATTGTGCTGTCCTCCGAGTGTGTCTATCACGGTGGTTCTCAAACTCTAGCGAACATCTCCCCGAGGGCTTAAAATACAGACTGATGGACACCCCGGAGCTTCAGTTTTAGGACGTCTGGGATGTGACCCGAGAATTTGCATATCTAACAAGCTGACAGGAGACGCTAATTCTACTGATCTGGAACCTCCGCTTCGAAACCATTGCCCAGCTTCACCAAAGGCCTGGCATCCAGTGGGAGTAACATATATTCCCCAAGTCGATCGAATGCACCAGAAAATCAACCTGTCAGCTTAACACAGAACCTTGAACACGAAGGTTAATTGACAGAGTCAGACACCAGAACAGTAATATCTTCCTATCAAGCTATAAACAGAAAAACAAACCTGAGACTATGGGAATGGGCTCACCCAGTCAGGTGCTCAATTGTAAAACTTGGTTGGCCTTCTGGAAGCAAAGAGATAGACTGAAAGGGATTCTTAACCTTGTTTTGTGCCATGGCAGTCTTGTGAAACCTATGGATCCATTCTCAGAATAATCCTTTTAAGTGCCTGAAATGAATGTTGGATTACAAAGGAAACTATTGAAATTAAAACCAATACATTGATAACATAGTATTGCTTCTTTACTAATGCCTTAATTGAGAAGATCTAGCAGCAGATCTCACAAAGGCTGGAATTTCGAAAAGGTGACAAATATTTTGAGATGTCTGTAAGCATCAGAAATGTAATATGAAAATATCAGTGACTTATACTGGTGCAAAGTTACAGATCCTTCAGATACTACTTTGATGTTGCCAGCATTCATAATGAAACAAAAGCTAACTTTTGTTTAGAGATTAGTGAAAATGTAGGTGGACTCTTATTTTCCATCCGGTTTTAGGAATCCACTCTCCTCCCCACCCACCCACAGTTTTAGCTGTGGATTGACAATGTGCAGGCCCCAGTTTCAGTTCAGTTCAGTTGCTCAGTCGTGTCCGACTCTTTGCGACCCCATGAATCGCAGCACGCCAGGCCTCCCTGTCCATCACCAACTCCCAGAGTTAACCCAGACTCACGTCCATCGAGTCGGTGATGCCATCCAGCCATCTCATCCTCTGTCGTCCGCTTCTCCTGCCCCTAATCCCTCCCAGCATCAGAGTCTTCCCAATCCTGGATTTAATAATCTTTTGTGATTAACTATGATAATAGTAAGTGAATAATTTACTATTATAAATAATTTACTATTATAAAAAATAATAAATGGATAATTTATTGAGTACATACTATTTGCCTGTTGTAAGCTTTATACACAGTATATTAATCTTCATAGCCATTCTATAATATAGTTATTCCTCTGTTTATACTCATGTAGAAATGGAGGCTTTCATGGGTTAAATTATTTGCCTGAAGAATCAAATTGGCAACTCTCAGAAATCTGAACTACATTTTGGGGCTTTTAGTCCTGACTTAAATGAATGACACTTTTATTATCCAAACTAAAGTGTAAAGTGTTAGAACTGGTTCAAAAACAAGAAGGAGAAGCAAACATTTTTTGTTGTTCATTTGTTGATTATTCCTACAATGGCTTTCTAGTTTTGAAGCTTTATCAGTGTGCTTTAAAGTAATTTTTAATACTTATTTGGATGAAATTTAAGAATAAACAAAATGCATAACCATTTCTGTTTTCTTTGTTACTAGACATCTCAAACTGTTTTGTGTTTTTTCTTAGAAGGAGCCAAAAGTGGTCCAGTCAAGGAAAAAAAAAAACATAGAGACGTTAAAAAAGATCCAGAAATCTTGGGGTATTCATGGTCATTACCTGTGTCAGGAGAGCACATACTTTCTTGGACCTACTGTTTACATCAGAGATCCCCAGGAGCTCAGAAATCAAAGCCAACTATGAATACAGGTCAAATACAATTGTGATGATAGTCTGGAAAACCCTTCTGACTCTAGTCATCATTCTGACTTTGTATTTAGACCTGACCTGTCCAATACAGGAGCCACTAACGACGTGTGGCTATTGAAGCCTTGCAGCGTAGCTACTGCAAACTGTGACGTGCTCTCACTCCAAAGTGCACATTTGGAAGACTTAAATTGTCTCAGTTCACCTGTTTCTTTTTAGAATGTGGCTACTAGAAAATGTAATACTGCATATGGCTCACATACTATTTCTATTGGACAGCACTGGTTTAGAGTGAAAGGATTTGACCTCTATGTAAAGTTATAAAAGGGACAAATTTAAGCACTTAAAATCTATTATTTTTATTAATATCTCTAAACAATATCAGCCTAGTTTAAGGTGATTATTTTCTGCCTTATTTCCAAAGGGAGTGTAGATCACTTGCAGAAAACAGTAGTAGTGACTAAAGGAATCAGGGAAGATTTAAAAAAAAAATGTTAGACTAGTTGAGAAATAAAAGCCCCCGAAGCTAGAGAGAAACCTCAGATCTGGCTCTTAACTTCCTAATGGTTAAGACAAAGAGAAAATCAGCTAGAAAATCCGTACGCCTACCAGGATGAAAACATACCAGTTGTGCAGGAGGAATGACTTTGCCTGGCTCTGAGCCACAGGCGGTGTTTTTCTTGGGCTCTCAAAAAGGGGACACTGTGAGGTAGTGGACAGTGTCCCCAGTAGTCTGCCTACCATGGAGACAATGGTGGGTTTTATGCAGCTGCTTCGCATATCAGCCAGTCATGAAGAGATGCTAACAGGTGAGGACTCGGGTCTTTGTCCATCCAGAGGTTACTGATTGCAGAGGCCTCGTGAGGATGTGGCGCTCAGGTTTTCTGCTTCAGTGAGTGTAGCTCACCATCTGTCTCAGCTGCTGTGCTCTGAATTCAGCATCACTGAGGTCACCCCTCCCACCAGCTGTTCCTGGTGACTCAACAAGAATCCTAATCCAGGCCGGTTCTTGAGAGATGTGGGACTCCTTATGTAGGAGGACCTAGACCTAGTGTCTAGGTCAGAAAAAGTCACTTTACAACCTCAGCTTATTATCGTGAACACTTGATTGTTATATTAGCAATGTGTGATACAAAGGAAATGCTTGAAAACATTATCAGTTAAGACATTTAATTCTTTTTTTGTCATTGAAGATAGTAGAATTGTGTTAGAGCAGAACTCACTATTATGAGTATTTGCATAGGCCAAAAGTAAAATCACATCTCCAGAAACCTGCAGTGGGAACTTAAATGATAGATCATTGAAATTAATAATAATAATCAAGGGTTATGCTATCATTAAAGAGAAGGGAATAGTAATTCGCTCAAAATGGCTAGCTTGTTATCTTCACTATCCAAAGATCCCTAATAATGTCAGAAAATACATGTTTTGGGGAAGAATAAATTTAGCACTGAACAATACGGGTATGTCATCAACAGATTAGACATTTCTTTCCTCCTAAAGGAAAGAAAAACAAATCAGTTAATGGAGGAAATGCTGAAACACTAGCTTCACTGGATTATTAAAGATTACAAAACATCTTTAAAATTCTGATATTATGGGCCTGAAATCCTATATTTTGGCAAAATAATATGCAAGAGGAAGACAAAGGCATTTTTCAAAATGTTTAAAAACTCAGAAAGTTTACTCCCATGCACAATATTGATGACACACTCCAGAAAAATTAAAACTCAAAGAAGAGAAAGATACAAATAAAAGAACATAGGTACATAGAGAACTCAGTAAAGATTATGGTTATGCCTAAATCACATTGGTATGTAATGAGGGTGAAATATTTTATGGGTGACTTTTAGAAGAATAGAAATTTCATGCTTTTTTCAATCCAACAAAAGGTAAGAAAATGTAGAAAAGAGCAGCAAGAAATCATACAGTAAATTTAAAACACTAAATCATAATAAAGATGTTAAAAGTACATAATTACCAGCTATCCAAGCATGAATGTTATATATTTCTGTTAACTAAAATGGCTGCAAAACTTTACCTAGGTGCTATTTATGATACATTTAAGGTCGAATGACAGAGACCGAAAAAGTTATTGCAAGCAACTGCTAGTTGAAAAGCAGCGTATAACAATATGACTATTGGGAAAAATGAATTCAAGAATTACATTAAGCAGGACAAAGAAGAACGGTTTATCTGGATCATAGTTATGTTGGACCAAGGATATGAGTCACAGACTTTTATATTCCTTACAACTTGGCAAAATGCGTATGAGGCAAAAAAAAGAAAAATATTGAGAAATTGATGAATTTGCAGTCATAATGGAATACAGTAACACATTTGTTTCAGAAACTTATGTATGGTAAACAAAAATTAAGATATAGATACATTTAATAATATAGATGTTATTATATTATTATAATTATAATATTGGCACAATAGATAACATGTAAAACTTGGTACCCAGTGCAAAGCATACCAATTGTGTAAAAACACCCAGGACACCCAAATGTCCATCAACTGATGAATGAATAAGCAACATTGGGTATATCCATAAATGGAATATATTCATCCAAAAAAGGAATGATACATGCTGCGGTGTGGATGAACTTTGAAAACATGAGGCCAAATGAAAGAACCCAGTCACAGAAGACCACATACTGTGTGACCCCTCTTAGGTGAGTTGTCTAAAATTGGCCAAGCTATAGAGACAGAAAGTAGATGAGTTGTTGCCTAGGACTGGGGATGTGTTTGAGGGGAAATGGGTAGTTGCAGCTACTGAATATGTAGTTTCTTTTTTGAGTTAATGAGAATGTTCTAAAGTTGATTATTGTTTAGTCGCTGAGTCCTGTCTGACTCTGCAACCCATGGACTGCAGCACACCCGGTTTCCTTGTCTTTCACCGTCTCCCGGAGTTTGCTCAAACTCCTGTCCATTGAGTCAGTGACGCTATCCAACCATCTCATCCTCTGCTGCCTGCCTTCTCCTCCTGCCCTTAATCTTTCCCAGAATTAGAGTGTTTTACAATGAATTGGCTCTTTGAATCAGGTGGCCAAAGCATCAGTCCTTCCAATGAATATCCAGGGTTGATTTCCTTTAGAATTGACTGGTTTGATCTCCTTGTTGTCTAAGGGACTCTCAAGAGTCTTCTCCAGCACCACAGATGGAAAGCATCCGTTCTTCAGCGCCCAGTTGATTATGATGATGGGTAGATTGTATGGGATGTGAATTATATCTCAATAAAGTAGTGGTAAAAAAACAGGATACAAAAAAGTAAAAAAAAAGTTTCTCTGATTCATTTTCAACATAGTAAGTAAAATATTAGCAAATCAAGTCAGCACTATACCCAAAAGAATAGTATTAACCCAGATATGCCAAGATGACCAATCATAAGTAAGTATATTTTAATAATATACTTCAGAATTTAATATACAAAACTTTAAATAGAGAGTTTTGCCATCCTGTAGGAGCACAGAGAAATGTTCACCAGCCAGGAGCTGAAGAATTCTCCATACCTCAAGTCATTAACCAATCAAAATGACAGACTTACAAAACAGACTCACCCAAAACCATTCCCAAGAGTCGCATTTTAGTCAGTAGGGTCGGAGGGGGCTTGGGACATGGAGAAGGGGATTGGAGATCTGGTGGTACTCAAATAGAATTGATAGAGACTTCCTGTCTTTCAGAGGAGATGAAACCCCTTAACAGCATGGGAAAGAAAAATGGACACCATAGTGGTAAGTCAGCTAGCTTCAAAAAAGCCTCTTTGGAAAGGTGCACGGTATCATTTCATTGAGCTTTAACTTGTAGGTACAGGCCCGATCTGAACTACCACACTGAGAAGAGACTGATCTCTCCCTTTCTCAACACACTGACCAATGAAAGGACATGAGCTCAATGGTCGTGTGAAGATGAAAAAAAAGATTTTAGTTGATTACCTGGCTCTATTCGCCAAAGACACTGCCCCCTTCTGCCACTCAATGAGGGGAAAGCCAGGACCACAGCGTGGGAGTTAAGGCTGCATGTTATATGAGCTCATTCAATTTCTGGAAGTGGCATGACACAGGTTGTTGCTTCTTTCAAGGATAGACCAGTGACCTTTCCAAGTCTCAAATTTATGCTGATGCTTTCATTGTAATAATAGCTTGCATGAATTCTTTTCTTAGTTCACTTTAATATGAGGGCGACTTAATCGATTGTATTACTCTTTTAACTGAGCCATCGGTTATTTTTTTAATATTCAATGTTCCCATATCACAATCTGCCCATCATGCTATGTAATCCTAGAACAACCATGTCCTTATGTCATGGGTCTGCCTAAAGCTCTGGTAACAGCTACACTGAGATATCAACCTGTGGTGCCATGTCCTTATAAAATCGTATTTAATTGATATCATGCTGTTCATATTTTGTCAGTTTCTCGGGTCTAGGGTTTCAAGACTTTTGAGTTTAATCACCTTTATTGGAAACATTTTCTTCATTTAGTGAATTTACAAGGCTGGTAAAACAATCTCAGCCAAGATTCAGTTTCTTTCTTTATTCCTTTTTCTTTTTCTTTTTAATAGGATTGTGTCTCATCTAAGCAAAGAAAACAGAAATATTCATGTGGTAATATAGTACTAGCTTGCACCTACTAAGTGTGCCATATGTACCAGGTCCGGGCTAAGTGCTTTCCACACAATACTTGTATTTTCCTTAGCTTCATTTTAAATTCTGGACCACAAATCCCAAATGGGCATTCAGCGTCACAGTTCTTACGGCACTTACTCAGATGTTTTCCTCTTTCTCACTCTCTCCAATGATGATTTCATACATCGGTCTTCTCAAACCCAAATTCCTTCCCCTGTGTTCCTTCTCAGCTGATGACCTTGGTTGCATTTCACTGAGACTATAGAAGCAATCAAATGGAAACAAACTCCAGCCACCAAATCTCCAAATCTCACTGCATTTGTCCCTGTGCTCTTTGCCTTGCCAGCTTGTTACCCTGGTTGAGCATCCCTGTTTTCCTCTTTTGCACTTTCAAGGATGTTGCTCCTGGAAGTATCCACCTCTCCCTCTTGCATCTATAATGTCTCTTTCTCTATAGACTTACTTCCACCAGGATGCAAATATGCTCTAGAATCATACGTCTTAATAGACAAAAACAAAAATTCCTTTGACACATGTTCTTTTCTTCCAGGACCCATTTCTCTTCTCTTCCAAAAAGTTGTCTAAGGTCACTGTCTCTGCTTGTTCACGATTCATCTCTCCTTAACTCCTCCATACAGGCTTCCATCTCCGCTGCTATGCTGAGATCATCCATGCCCAAGTGTGCTTGACCCTATGTTGCCAACCCAATGCTGTCTCACTGTTTCTGACTTGGCAGCATTTGACAGCATGAACTACTCTTTTCTTCTCTTGGCTGCTGCGACTTCATCGTCTCTTGCTTTTCTTCCATCTCATTGGTCATGCTATTTTCAACTGCTTTGCTGACTCCTTCTTTGCTCAAACTGTGTCAGTGTGTTTATTAAGATAAGAGGAAAAATCAGGAGATGGTATGTTGGAAGTCAAGGAAAGGAAGTGTGCATCCCAAAGGCTGGGTTATGAGTGGTTATCACGAGCTGAGGACAGCTGAGCCCGGTAGACTGGCAACCTTCTAGCTGCATTCAGTGGCATCATGGTGTCAGGGTTAGGGGACAGAGCTGAAGTAGACGAGCTGACTACTTCCAAACATTCATGCGACCAGGGAGGATCTCAGATCCCCTCCACTTAGGTTATACTGGTTATCATAAGCAACCGGCAAGGAGGGAATGCATTAGAACTTCCCCTTGAGCTCAAGAAAAACAAACATGGAGAGGAAGTTATTCTGCATCAAAAGCATCTGTAAAGAAGGGAAACAAACATGGACAGTTATGTAAACAAAGCCATTCTGCTTTGAGAAATGGATAGGACATGGAGAGAGGGTGAGGAAACAGACTAAGTGAAAGAAAATCTACTCCTGAGTTCAGCTCACCTCAATTCACTTGGAATATTAGGCATCTTTAATAAGAATTCTTTTTTACAGAAACTTGAGAATTTGCAGAGCTGTCAGTGAAGCAATGAGTTGGGAGGGCAGTGTCATTGTTTCTTGGAGTATAATTCCAAAATAAATAAAGGACCCCAGGCTGTCTGTGTAACAGACAGCATCCTCAATAGCATTTTTTTCCTGGTAATTGACAAAAGGGGTTCCATGTGGCTTTTGCTTACAGATGAAAAAGAGTAAAGACCTTCACCCTCTTAGAAACAGCTGTGCATCTGTCAGATCTACCCAGTCACAAACACTGAGTCTGGCTTTCCAAAGTAAACATGTTATTTTGTATGTAATTGCTATAATTAGCTGTAGGGACATCACTGACCCATTAGCAGGAAAAACAGATGGGATGAGATTTGTCTTCATGCATGGGCTAGGATATAGTGAAAATATTAGAAATTGTTAGCCATAAACTCAGTCACCATGTTGCAGAGCTAGAATGCTCAGTTAAAAACAGTGGAGGAAGTGGTACAAGCAGTCCATGAAGGACCTCTTTCAGTTACTCAGGATGACCATTTTAGACATCTTTCATGGTGGCGGATTACTGCAAAATCAGTTCATGTGAAAATGTGAGCAAACTCCCCAAGTCTATTTTCACATTCTCAGCTACTGAAACTGCCACTGACCCAGCAGCCTTGGCGGGAAGCCTGGGGACCCTGCCACTTCTTTCCTTCTCTCCACTCTGTCTGCTTGGTCTCTGAGTCGGCCTCCAACGCAGCAACACCTACTTTGAACATCATCTAGAATTTTGATTAGGGACTAGAATTTTGTGAAATGTTTAGATTTTGTAGGGGGAGTGGGGATTGGCATATGTATTCTTTACTTTTTAAAACTGAAGTATAGTTGATTTACAATGTTGTGTTAGATTCAAGTGTACAACAAAGTAATTCAGTGATTCAGAGTGGTTCACGCACACACATATGTGTGTGTACAATATACTTTCTCAGATTCTTTTCCCTTATACATTATTATAAGAAATTGAGTATAGTTCCCTGTGCTATACAGTAGGTCCTTGCTGGTTAACTAGTTTATATATACTAGTGCTGTCTATACTAGTATAATCCCACTTAAACCCTGAGTTTTCAGTGGGGCCAAGGCATCAGAGAGGCCCTAGGAGTTGGCCAAGCAATTCTCTAGTCAGACAGGAAGTCAGGGCACAGTAGGAGACTGGTGCCATGTGGAGAGACTGCTATTGGTTGGAAAAAAGGCTTTTGAGGAACAGGAGTGTCTAAATTAGATTGTCACATATGACGCGATATACCGTGTGCCCCTGCCCCCCGACTTCTCCCCCATCCCCCATCCTCGTCCTTCAGTGAGGTCTGCTACAGGGCTGGTTGATCTCTTTGTTGTTGCTGTTGTTTTAAGTGCAAATTGTTGGAGAGGTTACATTTCCCTTCTGGATCGATACAGTATAAAACAGAGGCTTCTTTTCTCTTTCTGACTTACTTCACTCTGTACAATATGCTTTGGGTTCATCCTCCTCGTTAGAACCGTCTCAAATGTGTTCCTTTTCATTGCTGAGTAATATTCCATTGTATATATGTACCACAATTTCTTTATCCATTCATCTGTTGATGGAGATGTGAGGGAGGTTCAAGAGAGAGGGGACATATGTATACCTATGGCTGATTCATACTGATGTATGGCAGAAACCAACACAGTATTGTAAAGCAATTATCCTCTAATGAAAAATAAATCAATTAAGGAAAAAACAGAGGCTGCAACAGGGATGCAAAACCATTGATCTACATAAGCCCAAATTCACAGGCTTTTGGGAAAAGCTTTGGGCTTTAAGGGAAATAGAATTGGGGGTTTGAAGCAGTATAGACTGGAATGTAAATTTTTCCTGGCACGGAGCTTACTCTTACCTCCAAACATCTGGGCTACACTAGGCTTCTCCTGAGCTGGGGAGGGTCAGGAACCATCAGAGGGGACTTTTGAACCGAGCCTTCTCAAAGGATAGGTAAGGGTTTTCAAAGTCAGAGGGAGGCATTTCAGAAGATTGAATGTAATGTGGGAAGATGCAGAGTTGAGAAGGGTCCTAGCTTGAGTGGTTTGTGAGCTACAAAGGGTAAATAGGGCCCTACCAGGAGCTGTGGTCCAGAGTTACATACACTATTACAGTCCAGCTCTGACAATGCCTGGAACAGACTTTCCAACCACACTTAGATCTGTCTTTTAACATTAGCCAAGACAACCATTTTCCCCGGCAATCAAAGACAAAGTGGAGGCCAGGGGAGCAGAATCCCAACTGCCTCAAATCAAGAAGTGGTAACTTATTCCTTTGTCATCAGACAGTTTAACAATCAATGGGCACCAAGCTGACATCTAGCCAAGTGGCATCAGCAGAGCTGTTGTGCCACAGACAGTCAGCGTTTCAACAGGCCAGGGTCACTGAGAAGAATTGCTACTGGGCACAGATAAAACAATAACAGTGTCATTTAAAGACAAAGAAGAACCTCAGTTCTGCCAGACCGATGACAGGAACTCATTCATTGCCAGGATGGTTCTACAAAGACCCAAATTACAAACAGGGTGGAAGCGCTGATTCACAGTCTGTTTTCAGCAGCAGAGCATTCATGACACATGGTCTGCCTTTATCAGGACAAAGAATACTTGTCCAGATTTTCCCTTTTAAAGATAAAAAATCTTTTTTTTTTCTGACTTCCCAGTGGGTTTGTTACGAAATCAATGAAATAATAGAGAAGAATAAATCAGAAAGGACATGCTTGAAAGTGCAAATTATTGTCATTACCAGGAAGCAGGAAAGGGCACGTTGAAGGTAGAAGTGCCATAGGAAACACTGACCACCACCGCTGCCTGCAGATCGCGCTTGCATCTTCCGTTAGGTGATTACCACATTGCTCAATGAATGAGGACAGCAGTTGCATACCGTTTCATCCTGTCACCTTGGCACCCAGCACCTCATGCTTGGGGCACATCCTGTCTCTGGGCCAGCGTTGCTTCTTGTCTTTTTGATACACAGCACACTGAGGAGAAGGTTCCCAGGCGCCCAGCCCCGTTTCTCCCTGAGCAGGTACAAAGCTGAGAACTTGCAAACTTGGTGGTGCTGTGTAGGAGTCGCCAAAGGCATACTCCCCAGATTGCTCCGATGACAGCAGAGGACAGAGTCTCCTGGACTCATGGAAGATCTTGAGAGTGGGCAGGTGGGCAGAGGATGTTTCCTGCACAAGCAGACTTCCTGGAGGCGCTCAGGTTGCTGGTCTTGTAAACTCTGCGGCCCCTGCCTGCCTGGCTGGCTCTGGGCACTGTGCTATGAAGAAAGGCAGGGATGGGTAGAGGAGGGGGCTGTTACCTGGTCCACCTGGCTCCATCCCAGCTCACCTGGCCCTCCAAGCAGAGATTTAACTTTGTCCACTTCAGAGAGCCCCAGGAATATGTGACTGGAATCCCCCTTCCTCAAGGCTGCCCATTGGGTTGTTTTGAGGCAACAGTAATCCAAAGTCTCCAGGAAGTTCAGTTAAGACGGCTGGATAGTGAATTGACATTTTTTTCCTGGGCTGGGGAGAGCAAAGGAAACAGATGAGACAGACACAAAGCTTTTCCCTAGAGGGATGGAACAGCGCTCATCCCAGGGCTCAACCCATAGACTGGGGCTCTCTGTATTATCCCCTCCCCTCTGCCCTTCTTTCAGCTGCTCTTTAAGCACTGGCTTACATTTTGAGCGTAGCACTGTCCTTGACAGGGATGGTGATGGGGACTGGTTGGAGGGGAAATTTGAGTCATCAGAAGTTTACAAGGGGGACTTCCCTGGCAGTCCATTGGTTAAGACTCTGCACTCCCAATGTAGGGGGCACAGGTTCGATCCCTGGTCGGGGAACTAAGATCCCGCCAACTGCACAATGCACCAAAAAAAGAAAAGCTTACAAGGTTTTCTAACTAGTGGGTGGTCTCCAAACGTTTTGGGCCACACATCCCATCAGTAAAAACTGTTTGACAGTGCATCCCTGAAATATGTATGTTCATTTATAAATTATTACATGCACTTGCATCTATCCACATATTTAATCTTGGTAAAGCTTACTTCCACATAAAAAGTGAGTTCAAGGATGAATATGTTCTTTCACCTGACCCCAGTGGACCATCTTCTGTATCCTTTATGCAGTCTGTACCCCACTTTGGAAACTGCTTTCTAACTTTAGAGTTCCCCCCAAGTTCTGGTTTTTATGGGCAAAGGATGAAGGAGAGAAATCCACTCAGAGAAAAGATGGGTCATGGCTGGGAACACGGGTTTTGTTCAGAAGTCAGTGAAAAAAATAACTTTTCAATGTCTTCCCTGCCTCATCATGGATGGCAGGAAGGAGTGATGGCACCCAAGAACTCTGTGGTAGCTCTTGACCAGCTTAGAGATGGTGCTTTAAGAGGCCCACTCAAAGTTACTGGTGTCTCACTGGGGCCTACAGACTGTGAGCATCTGTGGATACAGGAGCTTGTGCTTTGGGATTCTGCGCAGCCTGGACCGTTTCACTGCCCCCTGAAGTTGCTCCACAGTCTTTAGAAAAGGGAGGGAGTGAAGTAGAGGTTAGGGGGAGCCTCTTGCTTCTCCACCTTGGTGTTGAGATCCCTTCTATACACTTCAGTGTCAGAAGGGTGCTCACCCCCAGCCTTGGATGGGCCTGAAGGTGCCTGTGGGGCACCATCTTCAGTTGTTGATTGGTCACGGGGTAACCACAGGCTGGAGGTAGGACCACCATGGCCACAATAGGTGAACCAGATTTGTTTCAAGCACCTGCTCTGTGCCAAGCTCTGTGTGATTATGAACGGAACCCACTTCCTCAAGGGGCTTTCAGGTCAGTGCAGGAGAAAGATAATCACACATGTAAATGCAGTGCAGGGAATGTCTTAGTTTGAAGTTTCCTCAAAGGAGATTCTGCATTAAGTGGTTAATTTGGGAAGTGACCCCCAGGGTATATGCTGAGGGAGGGAGAATGTGAGAGAGTGAAGGGAGAAAAAGTCACAAGAAAGCATCAATGAACAGGTTACCACTGTGGGCACCTGGACCTCAGCCCTGCAGGGGACTCTCTGAGGGACTCTATTGAGTACTGCTACTCAAAGTGGGCCACAGGGCTGAAAAAGGTCAATTTTCATTCCAGTCTCAAAGAAGGGCAATGCCAAAGAATGTGAACTGAGAACTTCCGCATGTACAAACTGGGTTTAGAAAAGTCAGAAGAACCAGGGATCAAATTGCCAACTTTTGCTGGATCATGGGAAAAACAAGGGGATTCCAGAAAAACATTTACTTCTGCTTCATTGACTACCCTAAATAAAGCCTTTGACTGTGTGGATCATAACAAACTGTGGAAAATTCTTAAAGAGATGGGAATACCAGACCACCTTACCTGTCTCCTGAGAAACCTATATGAAGGTCAAGAAGCTGAATGAAGGTCATAGAACTGAATATGAAACAGCTGACTGGTTCCAAATTGGGAAAGGAGTGCGTCAAGGTTGTATATTGTCACCTTGCTTATTTAACTTACATGCAGAGTACATCATGTGAAATGCCAGGCTAGATAAATCACAAGCTAGAATCAAGATTTCTGGGAGAAATATCAACAACCTCAGATATGCAGATAATACCACTCTAATGGCAGAAAGTGAAGAGGAGCTAAAGAGTCTCTTGATGAGGGTGAAAGAGGAGAGTGAAAAAGCTGACTTGAAACTCAACATTCAAAAAACTAAGATCATGGCATCCACACCCGTCACTTCGCGGCAAATATACGGAGAAAAGGTGGAATCAGTGACAGGTTTTCTTTTCTTGGAGTCCAGAATCACTGTGGACAGTGACTGCAGTCATGGAATTTTTAAAAGATGCTTGCTCCTTGGAAGAAAAGCTATGACAAACCTAGACAGCATATCAAAAAGCAGAGACATCACTTTGCCAACAAAGGTCTGTATTGTTAAAGCTACGGTTTTTCTAGTAGTCACTTATGGATATGAGAGCTGGTCTATAAAAAAGGCTCAGTGCTGAAGAATTGATGCTTTTGAATTGTGGTGCTGGAGAAGATTCTTGAGAGTCCCTGGACTGCAAGGAGATCAAACCAATCAATCCTAAAGGAAATCAACCCAATCAATCCTAAAGGAAATCAACCCTGAATATTCATCGGAAGGACTGGTGCTGAAGCTGAAGTTCCAGTACCTTGGCCACCTGATGCAAAGAGCTGACTCACTGGAAAAGACCCTGATGCTTGGGAAGATAGAAGGCAAAAGGAGAAGGGGGTGACGAAGGAAGAGATAGTTAGATAGCATCACCGACTCAGTGGATATAAATTTGAGGAAATTCTGGGAGATAGTGGAGGACAGAAAAGCGTGGCATACTGCGGTCCATGGGGTCACAAAGAGCTGGACATGACTTAGGGTCTGAACGACAACAACTCAAAGTATAACCAGCAGCAGCAGCAGCACTCGGGAGCTTGTTAGAAATGTAGCGTCATGGGTCCCACCAGGCCTGCTGAATCAGAATTTGCACATTAAAGTTTGAGAAGCACTGCCTTTAATCTTTCATCTTTATCAAACATGATAACTTTGATATAAAACATATATTTCTATATTTGAGGACTTGATTCTACCAAATCTGATCCTTCTGAATAACTTCTTTGGGATTTCCAATGTTTGAAGTGCATATTAAAGTTTTTCTGGTCCCTTGAAAGCTCTTTAAAATGCAACGCCATTTACCTGCACTTTATCGTAATTACAACTCAATTGTAGTGACAGAAGGCTCACGAAACCTACTGTTCTGTAAAATGCAAATTTTGTATGGGAAATACTTCCCCTGGGAGAAAATAAAGTGGCTGTCATTCGAAAAGTTATTTTTAAAGGAATGTACCTAGTGCCTCCTGTACTTTAAAGTTTTGTCAAAAATTTCAAGGAATAAAGGACCCTTTGTGAAAGATCAACATGTACACAGAAAGATACTTCAAAAATGTAACAGAAGTTCCATATTTAACAAAATGTCAAAGACAAGTAGTTCAATAGTTGCTTATATATCTTTTATATTGGCATGTGATTTTACTTTTGGCATCCACTCATCTTCATTTCATCACTAACACAAGGATTAATCTAAGGTTATAAAACTAATTTTTCACATAGTGTATCAGTTACCTATTACTCCATAATAAACAACTCCCAAGCTCAGTGCTTTGAAGAAGCAATGATTTATTCTTGTTCGTATGTCTACATGTTGCCTGGGGTGGCTTTGATGACCTCCTGGGCTCAATAGACTTGGCTAAAGGTTGGATCTGAATCTGTTCCTCAGGTCAGTGGGCTGCCTGTGGCATGTTCTCATTCAGTTCATTTCAGTTCAGTCGCTCAGTCGTGTCCAACTCTTTGTGACCCCATGGACAGCAGCACACCAGGCCTCCCTGTCTATCACCAACTCCCGGAGTTTACCCAAACTCATGTCCATCGAGTCCGTGATACCATCCAGCCATCTCATCCTCTGTCATACCCTACTCCTCCTTCCCCCAATCCCTTCCAGCATCAGTCTTTTCCAATGAGTCAACTCTTTGCACGAGGTGGCCAAAGTATTGGAGTTTCAGCTTCAGTGTCAGTCTTTCCAATGAACATCCAGGACTGATCTCCTGTAGGATGGACTGGTTGGATCTTCTTGCAGTCCAAGGGACTCTCAAGAGTCTTCTCCAACACCACAGTTCAAAAGCATCAATTCTTCGGCACTCAGCTTTCTTCATAGTCCAACTCTCGCATCCACACATGACCACAGGAAAAACCATAGCCTTGACTAGACGGACCTTTGTTGGCAAAGTAATGTCTCTGATTTTCAATATGCTATCTAGGTTGGTCATAGCTTTTCTTCCAGGGAGTAAGCGTCTTTTAATTTCATGGCTGCAGTCACCATCTGCAGTGATTTTGGAGCCCAGAAAAATAAAGTCTGACACTGTTTCCACTGTTTCCCCATCTATTTCCCATGAAGTGATGGGACCAGATGCCATGATCTTAGTTTTCTGAATGTAGAGCTTTAAGCCAACGTTTTCACTCTCCTCTTTCACTTTCATCAAGAGGCTTTTTAGTTCCTCTTCACTTTCCGCCATAAGGGTGGTGTCATCTGCATATCTGAGGTTGTTGATATTTCTCCTGGAAATCTTGATTCCAGCTTGTGCTTCCTCCAGCCCAGCATTTCTCCTGATGTACTCTGCATATAAGTTAAATAAGCAGGGTGACAATATACAGCCTTGACGTACTCCTTTTCCTATTTGGAACCGATCTGTTGTTCCATGTCATGTTCTCATAGTGAATGGCAAATATAAATGGGCCAACCCAACTCCATAAACATATTTCAAGTCCCTTATGTAGCTCTTCTTCTATTAATAACATGTCATGAGTCAAAGCAAGTTACATGGCCAAGTCCAAACCAAGGGTTCAGTAATGCTATTGTCTGGATGTTGTGCCCTCTCAAAATTCATGTTCTGAAACCTGACCCCTGAGGTGGTAATATGAGGAGGTAAGGCCTCTGGGAGGCAATTAGGTCAGAAAGGCTCCACTCTCTTGGTTGGGATTAGTGCCCTTTTAAAGGAGGCTCCAGTGAACCCTCTCCATGTGAGGACACGTGAGAAGTCTGCAGCAGCCTTCCCCACAACCAACTATGCTGGCACTCTGATCTTGGACTCTCGGTCTCCAGAGCTGTGGGAAATACATTTCTGTTGTTTATAAACTTCCCAGTCTTTGGTATTTTTGTTATAGTAGCCAGAGACAGAGAAGTGTGCTCCACCAACCATAAGGCAAGTGACATGACCAAGCCCAACTCCAGTGGGGTGAGGCAGTGCACTCCTCCCAGAGTTAGGGGGATAAGGGAGTGAATATTTGCAGAAAAATGATCTCTTCTACCATGAGTAGAAAAATTGAGGCACAGCATTTTGCAAAATAAATCATTGGTGCTGATATGCAAATGCTTTTCGTATTCCAAGAGAAAAAGGAAGACATTGAGGACCTATAGTTACCAAGCATTCTGCTGAGAATTTCCTTGTGTGTTACTTCATTGAACTTTTATCTTTCAAAAACTATTTATTTATTCATTGAACTTTTATCTTTCAAAAACTATTTATTTATTTGTCTTGGTGGGTCTTTGTTGCTACACACCAGCTTTCTCTAGGTTCAGTGAGCGGGGGCTGCTCTTTGCTGCAGAGCATGGGCTTCTCATTGCGGTGGTTTTGCTTGCTGCGGAGCACGGGCTATAGGCGTGGGCTCAGTGGTTGTGGCGCATAGATGGCTTAGTTGCTCCATGGCATGCGGGATCTTCCTGGAGCAGGGATCAAGCCAATGTTGCAAGGTGGATTCTTAACCACTGGACCACCAGGGAAGCCCTTCAGTGAACCTTTTAACAACGCCATGAGGAAGCTATTTTAACTCCATTTTACAGATGAGGTGCTAGGTCACCAACCTGGCATTTGGGATGTCCAAGAGTAGAGCTCAGTGTTTTCTGGCAGCCTTCAAATGCTATGAATACTGGGTCACTTTATTATTTTTTTTTGGCATGGCAAATCAAGCTCTTATTTCTTAGGGGAAAATACTATCTTTACTCTGTTCCTATTTATCCTGGGAACAAGAAGAGCTGTACATTTTCTACAAGTTTAGTTGCCTATCGCTCTTGACACTCAAATTATTGACTCAAACTGGTTCTCTTGAATACTTGGAGTGTCAGCACACATTGGCTGCTCAATACAAGTTTTCTGGGCTTCTGGGTTAGGGTAGACAAATGCTTGGGTAACTGGAGTGCGTCTGAACCCTCTTAGCTGTTTCCATGTCTTGCTGTCCTATGGGAATGTGCTTGGGGACGGGAGGCAGTGTAGAGAAGTCAGGAATTCTGGTCTGGAAATGCTGCCCAGAGAATATCTCAGAGGGTCTCCTGGTGTCATTCTCCCCGCTGGCCCCATCCGAAATGCCCCACCAACCTAAGTGTTAACTGGTTGTGAATGTTTAGCGAATATTGTGCCATGCACATTAATGGGAGCGTTGTTATTGTTCACTCACCTAGTCGTGTCCACTCTTTGCGACCCCATGGAGTACAGCACGCCAGCCCTCCCTTTCCCTCACCTTTTCCTGAAGTTTGCCCAAGTCCATGTCCATTGCATCAGTGATGCCATCCAGCCGTCCCATCCTTTGATGCCCTCCTCTCCCTCTGCCCCCAATCTTTCCCAGCATCAGGGACTTTTCCAATGAGTCATCTGTTCACATCAGATGACTGGAGTTTCAGCTTCAGCATCAGTCCTTCCAACGAGTATTCAGTGTTGATTTCCTTTAGGATTGACTGGTTTGATATCCTTGCCGTCCATGGGAGCATAGAGGAAGGTAAACTGAGGATGGGAGGTGACTGGATTTATTCCCTGAATCTGTGTTTTTGCAGGGGATTATGATGCCCACTCAAGCTTGAGTACTACTGTCAGCCTCTCAGGCAGAGAAGGCTCTCAGCTGCTTCTTTTTGTTTAAGCCATAGTTGATTTGCAATATTGTGTTAGTTTCAGGTGTGCAGCTTCAGATTCTTTTCCATTATAGATTACAAGATATTGAATATAGTTCCCTGTGCTATACAATAAATCCTTGTTGTTTATTTTATATACAGTGATTTGCGCCTGTTAATCCCAAACTCCTAATTTATCCCTCCCCACCTTCCCCTTCGGTAACCATAAATTTGGCTTCTATGTCTGTGAATCTGTTTCGTTACTTAGTTGATTTGCATCATTTTCTTTTGATTCCACATATAAGTGACATCATATGATGTTTGTCTTTCTTTGTCTGATTTACTTCACTCAGTATGACCATCTCTCGGTCCATCTGCTCTTTGCTGCTGTTTTATTCCCTCATTCATTGCAGTTTTGTTGTGGGTTCCTACTCCCATCCGGGGATGGAAGGGCCAGTGTGTGAGCAGGCCAGCCTCACAGGACCAACAACTGCCTCTGAGCCTGTGAAAGGCTCTGAGAGAGTCACTGCCCTGCTTCCCACTCAGCCACACAGTCCCCGCGGAGGTGGGAGCGGCTTTTCCACAGGTGTCCAGGCTTCCCTCCAGGGTCTAACCCAGGGTTCTCATACCCGGCACCACTGACGTCTTCGGTTGGGTAATTCTTTGTTTTGGGTGGTACTGTCCTGTGCGCTGGAGGGTGTTTAGCAGCATCCCTGGATGCTGTTTGTGCGCGTCCTGCCCCCAGCAAGTTGTGACAATGTCCCCTGAGGCACAAAAATCACACTGCCCCTCCTCCTGCTTTGAGAACTGCTAGTCTTACCTGAGTGACCCCTCAGTAGAGGTGGTCCTGGGCGATTCTGTTCTCAGGAAGACAAGCAGTGGAGAGGTGAGTGGTATAACCAGAAGGAACATGGGGTATGGGGCAACCATGGCTTTGCATCTTGGCCCTGCCAATGACTAGCCATTGACTTCCCTACCCCTTCTTCATTCCCAGTCTTCTGTAACCAATAAAACCAAAACCGAAAAAATCACACACCCACAAACATTATTTTCATAAATGACTTTTACTTCTTGATCATTTTTCTTGACAGTAATTCTTGGCAATGTGCATATAACATGAAGGCAAGCATACTTTCAGAAGTCATCAAAGATATGGTCCTATTGGCCTCATTTTCTTAAACCATTAAAATATTTTCATTTATAAAAATTAATCTAAATATAAATATTGACACTGAAGATCAAAATCACTTGATGACAAAATAATTCTTCTGGAACTATAACATATGTGTATGGATTTTAATAGTAAATTAAATCTTTGCACTTATTTGGCACAAGGAAACCTTTATAAAAATTCAAATGCCATAGAGCAGGCTTCTTCTTCTTTTTTTTTTTGCAAGGCTTACACAGTACACATTTTTGTCAAGGAAAACTGAATATTTTAACACTGTAACACAACAGTAGTTGCTTTTCATGCCTCTTAAAGAAAACGCTCTATTTGGAACTCAGATCTTTTTTGTTGTGTTTTAAAATTGTGTATTTGTTTGCTTTTAACCACGCCAACAGAACAAAAAGCCAAAGATTTACTTTATTTCAAAGGACTCATTTCTGTTGGATAACACATATACAGCATCAGCAAGGAATATTACTGGAGGATAGGTAGACCCCCATCAGGAATGGATCATAACACACATTTCAGCAGCAAGTCAGGTCTGGAAATGTGCACAGCAGCAAAAGAACAGAGAAGTTGAAAACAACACAGAATGAGGCTTTGTCAGGCGTTCAAATTACACTTAGCTTAAAGGTCTGATTTTGGCAAATTAATCACTCTGGCCCTCAGTCTCCTCATCTGAAAAATGGGGATACCTACTGAATAGGGTTGCTATAAGGATTAGAATGGTAAGTCCATCACCTCCTTCAGAGCAGTCCCTTAATAAACATCAATCATGCTATTCCTTTACTTTCCATCTTGTACCTTCTTCCTTGGATTCAAAATACACAAGGGGAAAATTTTTAAAAAGGTTGCTAGTACTCAATTAATTGAGTGAAATTCCAACTCCATTTGCTTTTATAAACACACTGAACAGTCATGCATTTGAGACCACACAAGGGGAGTTAGCATCAACTCTTGCGTCTGTTGAGTTCATAGTTGGTCCTTGCTTTATTCAGACATGCAAGTTTTCTCAGGCTGGTCCTTAACCATTTTTATCTTTAGGGTCTTCTTACTACTTCGGCTGAATTTTTATTGGGAGGTAAATTTTGGAGTACAGCATTTCCTTGTGTGGTTGAATTCCGCAATCATCCAGTTACCTAAAACCTCATTTAGACGCGGTCATTGCTAAACCACATCTTACTGATTCTGGACAATGCACTAAAGTTAAGCCAATGGTGGGCTTTCTCAGGCCCCTCTCCCCTTCAGAGCGGGGAGACTCTCAGCAAGTCCAAGGAAGAGCCCTGAATTCTTGATGAGACATTGTTTCAGATAGACTCGGGCATGGCATTGGTGAGTGAGAGCTTTCTGTCCTGTGGCTTCCGACTTCAAAGTGATGGGAGGAATTGGTGGTGTGGTGGGCGAGAAGCCAGCAGGAACAAGGTGGCTAGAGGGAGACTTTGATAGTTGAGGGCTCCCAAGTTAGACAGTCCCTAGTGCTCACTACAGGGGCATTTCACTTTTCTCCTAAGCATTTGTAGGACAGACATGCCTGTGAGAGATTAATAAGAACTGATGACTTAAATGTTAACACCCTTCCCTCCACTATCCCCTGACCCCAGCACTGTATTTTGGGACAAATTGTTGACATGTAATTCTAGTTGAATCAAAAGCGTAAAAAAAATAAAATAAAATGAAGTCTTAAAGACCACACACAGAGCAAAGTGAACAGGGAGAGGACGCATCTTTTGAACATGGAGCTCTGCTGTTGGAAGCCAGCGTCTGGGGTTCTGTCTTGGATTCCCCTGGGAGCCTAAGGCAGAGAGTAGGCAAGACCTTGATGCTGAAGTCTGGGTCTGCTTTCTGGCTGAGGTGTCAGGACAGCCCTGTGCAGGGGTGTGCTGTGGCCTCCCCAGGCCCTCTCCTCAGGTGGAAATCCGTGCAGCAATTCGATGGCTGTTGGGGCAAGGCACTGTCGTGTACGCCGGAGGCAGTGGGTCACTGGCAGTGGGGCTCCACGGGGCTAACACATCACAGCAGACTCCAGGGTGGGCTCCTGAGGTGGAAAATGAGCAGGTGCAATCAGCCACTCGGTGAAAGCAGGCGAGGCCATTTACAACGTCTGCTGCTTTTTTATGTCATGAAAGGTATTCATGCCCATTGCCCAGTGGAACAGTTCACAGCACTCAAAAAGTGATGCATTTCTACATGTACTTCTTAATCCATCTGAAATTCATTCTGGTATATGGAGTGAGACAAACTGATTCCCTTCTGACTACATCCCATTGGCTAATTTGCCAAGCACAGTTGTTGTTTTTTTTTAATTATCTATACCTTCTCTACTGGTTCCTAAGGCTTAAAAAATTCATAAAACAGACTTTCATATGTGCCTGTATCTATTTCTGAGCTTTCTATTCTATTTCATTAATCATCAATTTCTTTACAGTTTTTAATTTATTTAAAAATCTGGCAGGAAAACCATTTTAACTTTGCAAATTGCCCTTGTCTATTCGTTCATATTTATTCCTACATGAACTTTAGTTCTAAGAAAATCTCACTAAGAATTTTACGAGAATTAGATTATAAGTTAATTTGGAAAGAATGAATTTTTTGTGGGATTTATTAATCATTATCTCAGTATTAAAGGTCTTGTTGCATTCTGTAAGATTTATCTGGTAATTTATTATTTAAAGTACCCCTGCATTTAATTTGCTAATATTTTATTTAGCATGCCTCACCTTTCTGAAGAAGCACTACTGGTGTGTGATTTGTATGTGTCTGTGTGTGTAAGTGAGCATGGAGATGTGTACACACTTACCAGCCCCATCAGGCTTTGGTTGTTGGGGTTTCAACAGTTTCAGAACATGTGAGATTATTTTGAGGATTGGGGTCACAGAGGGTAGTTTTATACTTTCTACCTGTGGGAATTTATTGAGGCTTTCTTTGTAGTTGGTATAAAATCAGTTTTTATAAGTGGTCCACTGATGTTTGGAAAGAAAGTGAACTCTCTGTTAAGTGTAAAGTTAGATATGTTTTTTAGATATATTTCTTAATTAAAGCTTAGTCATTACACTATTCCAAATTATCTAATTTGTATGTATTTCTGGTGTACTGGGCTTCCAAGGGCTGATAGGAGAATTTTAAAGTCATTAACCATGGCACATTAAATTGCTCTGTTTTCCAGTTCAAGAAAGGCTCATAATTTCCTTTATTTTATCAATATCTAAACATGCCCCCTCCTGTTTCTTCTGTGTGCTTCCTGCCTTGGATTCTACTTTGTTTGAAAGTAGCATTCCTGCCCTTTGTTTTTTCTTTCCATTTATTTAGCAAACATCGTCTATCCTTTCATTTTTAACCTTTCTGTGTTATTTAAAGTTAACTTATTAAAAAAAAAATTTACTGAGGTGAAATTCACAAACATAAAATTAACCATTTAAAAATGAACAATTCAGCAGCATTTAGTACATTGTCAATGTTACATAGCCACCAGCTCAGTCAAGTTTCAAAACATACCCTCACTCTATAGTAAAACCTCTTATCCTTAAGCATTTCTTTCTATGCTCCCTCCTCAGAACCCCTGGCAACCACTTATCTATGTTCTATCTCTATGGAAGGTAATTTATTTATTGGTTTTGTTTTCTTTTAATTTTAAGAGAGGGGGGACCTGGAGCTTTATTCTCTTTATTTTTTTTTAAATAATATTGAAGTATAGTTGATTTGCAATGTTGTATTAGTTTCAGGAGTATAGCAAAGTGAGTCAGGTATATATGCGAGCTTCGTGCTCAGTTGCTTCAGTCGTGTCTGACTCTGTGAAACCCTATGGATTGTAGCTCGCCAAGCTCTTCTGTCCATGGGATTCTCCAGGCAAGAATACTGGAGTGGGTTGCCATGCCCTCCTCCTGTGGATCTTCCTGACCCAGGGATTGAACCCAAGTCATGTCTCCTGAATTGGCAGGTGGGTTCTTACCACTAGTACCACCTTGGCAGCCCAGCTGTATGTATGTATATATATTTCAGATTCTTTTCCCTTATAGGTTGAGTACGGCTCCCTGTGCTATACAGTAGGTCCTTCTTGGTTGTCTATTTTTATATATACTAATGTGCATATGTTAATCTCAAACTCCTAATTTATCCCTCTTCCCCACCCTCCCACTTTCCCCTAAGGTAATTTATTTTTAACTGTCTTATTTATAACAGATTCCTTCCCTGGCCCTAGTGGTCTGCCCTTTTAGAGTAATAATGCATCTTTTTAGGTCTTTGCAATAATGGCCAGGAGCCAGGTGGTTGGACTTTGGAAGGTCGGGGTACTGGCTCACCAGTGAAGCAAAGGCAGTGGGCCGCACAGTTGCCATATGGTGCCTGAGAGATGTAGTAACTTGTAGTTCAAAAGAGCGTGCCCTCCATTGTGCCATTTCCTGGTGTCTGTGTGCTCAGGACACAGGGGCAGTGCGGGGGGGAAGGGAAGGGAGCAACAGGTGATGCATAAAAGGTCTGCCTGTGCTTCAGTCTTGTCACCAGCCATCTTCTGCCCCCTCAGCATTATCAGTATCCCCGGGGCAGTTCAGCTGGATCTTTACCTCCCACGTAAGCAGCATCGAGCATTTGTAAAATTCTGAAGCATATGTTGGTGTAATCCCTTAGCCCTCTTACGTGATCTCCAGGTTTATGCAAATTATCCATTATCCCTTCCTTTGCCACATTTATGGGCAGCTGCTGACTTTTTTGTAGGAACACAAGTAATTAATGGCTAACAAGAAATTTAAGGAAGAGTGAATATGAACCAAAAGCAGAATAAAAACTTGTACACCTCAATTAGACCTTACATTTTGTCTACATGTTTTTATTTCTCTTATATTAAACCTGGTTCCTAAAAGGAGCTGGAGATATAGCTGAGAGAATGTATTCACATACCCAGGAGTTTAGCAATATAAGGAACCCTGTCATTTAACCAACAGACCATGAGATCATGCAGGAAGTTCTGACTGGGGATCCACAGAAAGAATGGCTGCAGAATGGAGGTGCCATCAATAGTGAAAGTAACTGGCATTAAGACAGAGATGACTTACTATCAAATCCTTGGGGGTGCTATTCCTTTCTTTAGTCCCGTTTGTCGAGGAGTCTTGGAGAATGAAGTTGCGGTTAAATGTTTTAATGGTGGCTGTTGAAGACGCCTCAATTTTTTCAGCTAAAAGGAAACACAGGAATGAGTATCATGTGGAAGCTGGACTGATGGTTAAGGAAGAAGGAGCAGCTGTCCATTCTACCCAGATTTTTGCTCTAGACTTGGCATCTCATTCTGGGTCCCTAGGTCTGACTGTGGGAACGTTTTGTCCTGTTTATTTATTTTGACTAGTGACTAGTGAAGTCACTCAGTTGTGTCTGACTCTTTGCGACCCCATGGACTGTAGCCTACCAGGCTCCTCTGTCCATGGGATTTTCCAGGCAAGAGTACTGGAGTGGGTTGCCATTTCCTTCTCCAGGGGATCTTCCCAACATAGGGACCAAACCCAGGTCTCCCGCATCGTAAGCAGACGCTTTTACCCTCTGAGCCACCAGGGGAGTCCTTATTTATTTTGAGGTAGATCAGATAAACCAAGGCATCATTCATTGGTGGCTTTCTGGCAAAAAGGTAGCTTGGAGATAATCCAATACAGTCTACTAACTCTTATTTGCAATTCTGAAATATAAAAGGCTCAAAAAAAAAAAAAAAAAGGCAAATCTTTATGACTTTGGAGTCAAAACTGCCTAATGGCAAAACCTGACGTAAGCTGACAAGTGGCCGTTTCAGGTCCTTGTCCCGCCCACAGAGCATGAGCATTTTCACACTTGGCTACAGGGTACTGATGTGTTTATCAGACGCTACACCAGACACCACAGGGAGGGGGCTGTCAGGAAGCACACAGCACACAGGCCGCATTGCCTTTCTAATGTCCAAATGATTCTGAAACACATACAGACCCAAGGCTTTCAAAATAAGAGCTCATGGATCTGCAGTATATTTTCATTGTTTAGGGCTCCGTGGAATATAAAGTAGGCATTCAGTAAATGTTTGTTGAACAGTGAAGGGTAGACCCAGGACTCAAACATGTATCCACTGACTTTCTACTCTTTTACTTTGTAGGTCTAAATTTTTAGTTTGGCATCCTCACTCTGTGGCTTCTGAATCCAGGGAGATGGTTGAAAATGACCAGTAGATACGGGCGATGGGACTGGCATTACTGGAATCCCTCTAAGTCGGGCCCTGAGTTAGATGCTTTCGGCGTGTGCTCACATCTCCCTGACAGTCACCATCCCAGTCCACTCTGACAGCATCCTGCTGCAGGCACCACCACTCTCTCTTAGCCCATGAGTGATGGGGCGGGTCAGAAGTACCAGGGAGTTAATGTCCCTGCCCAAAATAACCTTCAAGCAAAGATGAGAGTTGAAAAACCTCATCTTCCTAATTCTTTGAGCAGGAAAGTGTGAGATACGGTTAATACTGTCTCCCAGAAGTCCCCATCAGGGTTTAGCATCATTTGCACAAAGAAGCAAACTATTAATACTGATCAAAGTACACTGTATTGGCTTAACTTCCTTCCCTGAATCATTTCTCTCTTCCCATATCCGTGTTTCTTGGGAGTTACCTCCCATATCACATCCTTGTCCCAGGGTCTGCCTCTTGGAGGAATCCAAAGCAAGACAGACTCTCCACAAGGGTAATTCTGGATGAGAACACCTCATTAGATCTGGTCCTCAAACTCAGATCTCTGAGTTACTCTAAGTGAATGAGTCAGGCTTGATTCTTGGGTGGCTCTGTGATCTGATGTAAGCGTACCTTTCACCGGTGGAGCAGGCAGTTTCCTCCTCTGATGCCTCGACGTGTCTATGGTTTGTACCTACAAACAGAACACAGGCATCAGCACTCCTTCGTGAAGCCACAGGTGTTTTATCTTCTGCGTTTTCCAGGTCATGCGGTATTCCAGCAGATGGAGGGAGGGACAAACTCACCTGGTTCCTTTGCTTCTGGTTTCGTTTTCTGGTGAGGCGCCCACAGGGTGCTATGTTCAACCCTGCATTGGTCAGGGCTGAAATCCGGCTCTCAATATCAGAAATCTTAATGCAAGAGAAAGACAGAATCAGTAGGCACAAAGTCCAGGAGGAGAGAATCTTTATTAAAAGTGTTATGAACCTATAGAAAACAAATTTGCTTTGATATATGCTCATTCATTCATTCATTCAACTTCCACCAGGCATGTCTCTACCTGGTACTGTAGTGAAGAAAATAAACCACGGATCCCTCTTTGTAAACTCAATTTTCCAGTTGTTAGCTCTAGAGCATGTCACCCCTGTCAGAGGTCCCTGAGGGATAAATGGAAGCCTGGGGCATGATGGGAACCCTGGCCCAGGGCCACTGGGCTCAGCATAGGGGTGGGGGTGGGGTCCAGGAAGGCTTCCCTGGGAGGCAACACGCTGTGAGTTTTGAAAGGCAATTAGGAGCTGGAGATCCACCTTCCTTCTTCCATGACTCCGAGAATCCAAAATCACAGCTCCAGGTCTTAGATGGGAGGCCCAGCAGCACCTGATTCAAGTCCGTTTCCTCTATGAAGAGGCCAAGTGGCTTTGAGAAACTCCCTCCAGCCTCTGGGCATTGGTTTCCTTCACTATAACATCGGAAGGTGAGAAGGAGCTCAGATTTCTTTTCCAACAATGTCTTAAGGTAGATACGGAGAACAACAGTCCACTCAGTGCTAGGAAAGAATCCCCGTTGGTCCATGTCCCCAGGGGTGAAGAAGACATGGTCCCTGCTCTTAGAAAAGGGCATCACTGTGTGCCATCACCATGCTGAGTGCTTTAAATAAATGAACTCATTCATGCTTCGGTCATAATCCTGTGACGCAGGCACCGTCCTCTTGGTTTTACAGACGAGGAAACTGTGGCTCAGAGGGATGAGTGATGCACCCAACATCTCACAGCAGAGCTCAGAATTAATGCCAGTGCCCATGCCCGCACCATGCTGCTGCATCCTCAGAGGCCTCTTGCCAAGACCTGGCATGGGGGACACTGGAGGAGGCAGGAGGAAGCTGGCAGAGCTGAGTGAGGGGGCTATGACGCAGCCTGGGTGTGCTGGGGCATCAGACGGGAGACCTGAAAGCAGGCCCAGCCCAACGTGTGTGCCCTCCACCCCGACGTCTTCACTGCCTTCCCTGTGTCAGCTGCTCAGTCGTGTCCGACTCTCTGTGACCCCATGGACTGTACCCGGCCAGGCTCCTCTGTCCATAGAATTCTCCAGGCAAGGGTACTGGAGTGATAGCTAGCACATGGAAGCAGCCTAGAGGTCCATCGGCAGACGAATGGGTAAGGAAGCCGTGGTACCTATACACAATGGAGTATTACTCAGCCATAAAAAAGAATGCATTTGAGTCAGTTCTAATGAGGTAGATGAAACTGGAGCCTATTATACAGAGTGAAGTAAGTCAGAAAGAAAAACACCAATGCAGTGTATTAATGCATATACATGGAATTTAGAAAAACGGTAATGATGATCCTATATGCAAGGCAGCAAAAGAGACACAGATGTAAAGAACAGACTTTTGGACTCTGGGAGAAGGCGAGGGTGGGATGATTTGAGAGAACAGCATTGAAACATGTATATTACCATATGTGAAATAGATGACCAGTGCAAGTTCGATGCATGAAGCAGGGCACTCAAAGCCAGTGCTCTGGGACAACCCTAAGGGAGGGGGTGAGGAGGAAGGTGAGAGGGGGATTCAGGATGGGGGACACATGTGCACCATGGCTGATTCATGTCGATGTATGGCAAAAACCACCACAATATTGTAAAGTAATGGTCCTCCAATTAAAATAAATAAAGAAAGAAAAAAAAGAATACTGGAGTAGGTTGCCATTTCTTTCTCCAGGGGACCTTCCTAACCCAGGGATTGAACCTGGGTCTCTTGCATTGCAAGCAGATTCTACCATCTGAGCCACTTGGAAAGCCCATTGCCTCCCCTGTCCCTAAGCTATTTTGTGCTGCGCAAGACGAATTCTAATTCCGCTGTCATTTACTGAGGGCTTCTTTGGATGAAGCCCATGGAGAGAGCTGCTCTAGGAGATGCAGAGAGAAGGTCTGAAAGGGCAGCAGATATGGGAGATGCTTCCCCTATCCCGCAGTCTTGCTCAGAGAAGGAGGAGGAAGCAGGTAAAGGCCAGGATGTGGCAGCTGGTCAAAGAACACTAGTGAGCTGCCCAGCAGCCAGTCCCCAGCAGGGGCCACTGTGCAGCCCTCGTCCCTCCCTGCCCGCCAGAGGCCTGTCTATTCTGATTCCTCAAATTTCACACTGAGGAGGGCATTCCCTTGGTTTAGAGACAAACAGATTGCTGATAAACTGTTGTCAGTCATTAGCAACTTGTGTGAGTGAGACGCCCACACTCTCTCCTGGAAGCAATTTTGATGGATGGATTTGCTCAGAGGGCTCTGCTCAGAGGGCTCATCCCCTTGAAGACAGCAAGTTGCTGATCTGATTTGCTGACTGCCAGGCTCTGGAATAAGAAGGGTTAATTTTTCCTGCTTTAGTCCACGGGCAAAGGATGAAGAAAGAGCAAAGATTGCTGAGGGTTGGTTTTGCCTGCATTTTATCTATCTGTCTATCTGCCTATCTATCATTTTTCTGTCTAATTGTGTTCCATTAATTCCTAAGACCAAATACCCAGGGACCCTTACCCTCGCTCTTAATAGAAGGGGATGACCAGTTCAGTTCTGAGTTTTCTGGGAGCCAAAGCAAAAAGATCAGTGTAGGACTCTGTGTTCACAGATAAAGACCAAGTATTTAGGAGAACAGCTTTTCCTGATATTAAGAGTTAAGAGAGACATTTCCCAGGAATGCTCACAGAGGTGACCCTGCAGGACACAGTGGCCAGCTGTTCTTAGCACGCTGCCCCGTGGATGGTCCTGCACTCTCCTTGAGCACCCGGCAAGCCTGTCCCAAAGGTAAACTCCAAAGTGAAGGCGTCCCCGGAATCTGACCTAAGCTAAGAACATAATTCAGCACATCTACCCTCCAGGCGGGCTTCCCTGGTGGCTCAGAGGTTAAAGTGTCTGCCTGTAATGCGGGAGTCCTGGGTTCGATCCCTGGGTTGGGAAGATCCCCTGGAGAAGGAAATGGCAACCCACTCCAGTATTCTTGCCTCCAGGCAAGCCCCATGGACAGAGGAGCCTGGTGGGCTACAGTCCATGGGGTTGCAAAGAGTTGGACACAACTGAGCTACTAATAGCAACCCACTCCAGTATTCTTGCCTGGAAAATCCCATGGACGGAGGAGCCTGGTGGGCTGCAGTCCATGGGGTTGCTAAGAGTCAGACATGACTCAGCGACTTCACTTTTCACTTTCATGCATTGGAGAAGGAAATGGCAACCCACTCCAGTGTTCTAGCCTGGAGAATCCCAGGGACGGGGGAGCCTGGTGGGCTGCCGTCTATGGGGTCGCACAGAGTCGGACACGACTGAAGCGACAGCAGCAGCAGCAGAGCTACTAAACGACAACAACAAGGCACATGCAAACACAAGGAAAATAGATATTTTGGATGCCAGGATTTTCTTCCATAAAACATGGCTGCAGTAATTTAAGCCTAGAAAAATTTGGAATCACAAATAACTGATTATCCAATAAAACCCTCCCAGTCATCCATAAACAATATTACTTCCTGCCAAGCCATTTGAGAAATATTTGCTGCAAACTACACCCCCAGAAAACAAATGATTTGATTCTATTTTATATCACACTGACTATGAATTGATTAAATGTTGAGGGGCATTTGTGGGAAATGATTTTTATTTGAGGAGAGTTGCTCTTCAGCCATTCTTGCTGGTAATAAACAGTCAACAGGGTCATATGTGATGAGCCCATTCCCAGGCCATTCCTAGCACAGAACTGGTGCCCTCCCATTCTTAAGAATGCTTAACGGTATCAGCAGTTGTTGTGATTTTTGACTCTTTAAAATAGAAATATTTATTTAAAAATAATTATCAAAAAAAAAATAATTATCACCCAAGACTGTCATCTTCTCTGTCCAGAGATGGTTTCTACTGATGTCCATTCTCCAAACGAGGCAAGTTTTGAGATGCAGGGTCTACAGAAATATCAGTGAACCAGGGATCTACACTGAGCTTATGCTGCAGAGACCAGCATTTTTCGTGGGTCCCTGAATATGCATATGTCCACAGACCCCAGTCTGAGAATCAGTTACTTAGTCCACAGTCAATTCTGATCCAGAATCAGAGGCTAAGAGGCTATCCATGAAAACTGCAAACAAGCATCTTCAGAAAGTTACAGAAAATATAGTAGTTAGTTCTAAAACAGCCACATTGAAAATCATGCAAAATACTGGTCTAAGAATTCTACACTTCATTTTTCATTCATTTATTCCTCTCAATGTTATTGGGCCCCAAACCCATGTCTGGTGTTATGTTAGGCACTGGACTTACGGTGTTAAGCTAGACAGCTAGAGTCCTGTTCTCAAGAAACTTTCAGTCTATCATGGGGAACACTGGCATTAAATAGGTAATCAACAGCGTGCTAAAGGTTAGGGAAGCTGGTCTTGGGGTGGGGTGGGAGCCTCTATAGCAAGGGTCAGAGAATTTGTCAAAGGAAGATGGCATAGGTTTGGAAGACGTATATTATCAAGGCTATAATTCGGGGAGAGGAGGGCTGCACTTTGAAAAGGAGGATTTGGTGGCATCCTGGGAGGACCATGTCCACGAAGTCTGCTGGAGACGGCAGGAACGGACAGATACAAAGGCTTAGAGACGACTCTCGTGGGAGATGAGGTACCCCCTCTTTTTGCCTCCACCTGGGCATAGGGGAGAGCTCTTACCTGGATCTCGGCGTGGTGGACCTGGGCTGCTGCCGTGGCCACTTGGTCCTCCAGATCTGCCAGCTCGGTCTCATCCGTGCCGCTGTGGATGCACCGGGCGGCATCCTCTAGCTCGCTCAGCTGGCCCTCAAGTCCGTACACAGTGCCTGCAGCCAGGTACACCTGCAGAGGAGGCATGGCCTTTGAGCTCAGGCCTGTGGGCCCGGGGCTGGTGGGGCCCTTTCAGGGGATGCTACAATTCAGGGGAGTGAGAAAGAGTTAGACTCAACATTGGGAAAAAGAGACAGGGAATCCCCCATTTATAAACATTCTTTACACGTAAGTGGTAACATAAGGTCTTCCCACCCCCTCACTGTCAGACACACCTCCTTTTCCCCCAGCCTTTCCTGGAAGAAAAAATAGTTTGCAAATTCTAAAAATATGATAAAATAGTATAAAAATACATGAGATAAGCTACATAAACTGTGAATTTGTCCAGCAACTATAACAACCATAGTATCAGGACAGAAGAAACAAGGAGGAAAACTCATGATGCAGTTTTTCCAATAAAATTTTTGGTTGGCATTTAGTAACTGGGAAAAATTCAGAGAACACGAAAGAGGTGAAATTAATTTAAAACAATTACAAATTCTGAGTGAATTATCTCTGAACAGGTATGTTAGCTTGCTTGAATCAGATTAAGGGAATGAAAAGGAACCTGATATTTGTAATACTTTATTTCTGAGAAAATAGTATGATGTGGAGAAGCATGTGAAATCTGTTTAATGTAAGACAGCTGGTAAAGAATCTGCCTGCAATGCCGGAGACCTGGGTTTGATCTCTGGGTTGGGAAGATCCCCTGGAGAAGGGAAAGGCTGCCCACTCCAGTATTCTGGCCTGAAGAATTCCATGGATTGTATAGTCCATGAGGTCACAAAGAGTCGAACATGACTGAGTGATTTCCACTTTCACTTTGACTGAAAACTAAAGAGAAAATAAGATAGAAGTAATTTGAGGGAAAATTAAAGGAAAAATTACTTTGGCTTATGAGTTTATACTGTGATTCTCATAAAAGCGGGCAAACAAGGAGATTCCTGGTGGTCCAGCGCTTAGGACTCCAAGCTTCCGCTGCAGGGGGCACGGGGTTGATTCTGGCCGAGGGATCTAAGATCCTGAATCCTGCATACCATGTGGCAAAGCCAAAAAACAAAAACATGGGCAAACAGAAAGTAAATCGTTGAAATAATTCAGGCCGAGGGATGCCGGACAGGGTGAATGAAACAAATGCCCCTTCAGCCTAATTAACAATGTAATGAAACAATGGACAACACAGGAACCAGATGTATCTAGAGAAGTAATTAATTAAAGAGAGATTCATGAGGTTTAACACGTAATCACAATCATTTTGAGTTGATCTGAACGATGCGCACCGCCCCTTCTTTAACTGTTCTTTTAACTTGAGGTAAAAATACAACAGAGTTAGGCAGTCCAAGAGCCGTGCACACAGATCACTTGTGCCGAGTGATGCTGAGTGTGGACGAGGAGGGCGAAGACCCCTGAGATACTCCAACTCGGTCAGTTCCTTGGCATGCTTCATACATCTGTGTGAAAACTGGCAATTTGACAAAGCTTTTCAGTGTGGAACAAAAGCAGGCGCAGGTGTGATGAAAGCAAATTTGACCGTGTATTACCAGACAGGACTAGCTGGGCTGTGGGAGCTTCCAGCGGCGACCGCCATGTCTGGCGTCACGCCGGGTGATTCGTCGCTCACGCCGGGGTCATACATCGCATGTCTGCTGGCCATCGCCCTATTGCAGTTTGCCCTTAGTGTTATATTTCCTTATCACAGGCGAGTATTAGAGAACTTCTGTTTCTAAAGATCTTCACAGTTTAATACAGCCATATGTTCTTCATCTTCAAAATAAGAAAAACTTTTTTTTTGTCCGATGAAGAAAATGATGAATATTTCAAAGCTATTTGAGGGGAGAAAAAGCTGTGAGGTTGAAAAATTTATCTTCAGAAAGGGAGAAAAATTGCAGACAGAGAAAGAGGAAAGAAGAGTAGGAGAAGAGGAAGAGGAGGAGGAGGGAGGGGGAGAGGGGAGAAAAGATTAGAGAGATGGCCATGACAGTTTGAGTTTGGGTATTATATTTTTGGTAGCCACACCCAAAATGGTGAATTTATTTTGATATGATCATTTAAAACATAAACTGAGAGCTTTACACAATGAACCAAAATTTGTAATTATGATTTAAATAAAATGAATAATTTAAGTGTATCAGTGGTTAAACATGACATAAGGTCTCATAACCTTGATATTTCCAGAAATATGGAAAACTAAATGTCGTCATACCCTATGGCCATATCAACTCAATAGCATCTTGTTCTCTCGCCAGCATAGTCATCCACCAACATTCCTTATTTTCTCTGCCAAGACAAAGCAGTATGAAATCGCTCCAAGTCCTCAGCAAGGCCAGAATGTTCATCTTTTACTCTGTGTTCCCTGAAAGCATGCTTTCCCGGCACTAGCGGGGCGGGGAGGTTCAGAGGTTTGGCACTGACACCCATTCCACAGGAACTTACAAGCACCCAAAGGATTAGAGGAGGGTGATGATGGTCATGACAGGTATTTATTGAGCCAGAGGGCTGGTGCCAGATTTCATGCCTTTAGCCACCCTGCCCTAGACGGTGTGCTCAGTCGTGTCCAGCTCTTTGGGACCCCATGAACTGGAACCCACCAGGCTCCTCTGTCCCTGGGATTTCCCAGGCAAGGATACTGGAGTGGGTTGCCATTTCCTCCTCTAGGGGATCTTCCCAACCCAGGGATCGATCCCCCGTTTCCCACATCTCCTGCATTGCAGGTGGATTCTTTACTGCTGTACCACCGGGGAAGCCCAATCTATGATTACCATGACACTTAATCTCAATTGGAATGTTATGACGATTTATAGTTCAAACTTCGGCATAAAGGTACTAGAGTCACTGTGGTTACAGATGGACGTGATACTGGCTCTGTGGCCAGGCTGAAATAACAAAAATTAACATGCTATATAATGAAAATGTTATTCTAGTCTTAAAAATAACCCATTTGAAAACTGTCAACTTGGTATTGCTTGCTTAATTACAGTGCACTTTTGGCAAGAAATATGGTTACCACATCTGAGCAATCTACGTCCCCTCCAAACTCTAGTTACTGATGCCTGTGACCCCACTGCTTGGCTCCTGGTTCAACAAGCCTTTCTTAAACTGTTCAATGAATGAGAATAAGTGTTTCATTAAGGAAGGACATTATGGTCAAAGCCCCTAGGATACAGAATATTAAACAGATTTCTTATTGTAGAACTTCTCAGAGTCTTTAATGTGCTAACATGTATCTCAATTTTCCTAGAAAGAGTTTATGGGTTTCTCAAGCCTGTTTGATCTTAGAGCATCTCGTTGGACTTGGCTTCCATGAAATACACGTCAAGGGACTAAGGTTAGACAGCAGCAGATAGGATTTCTTTTCTTGTCTCTGACAGCAAAGAGCTATGATCACTTCCAGAAGTTCTACCTCACCTGTGCTGTGGGGGCTGTTCAAAGGCTTTGAGAAGGAAGGTCAACCTCCTCTGCCTGGTCTTAGATTGTGGGTCAGAGGTGGGTGCCCCCGTGGCTGTCCCACTGTGCCTGCTACCACTAACTGCATACTACAGAGTACTTGGCATCGCCGAAAGTTTTAGGGCAGAAGTAAAAAACTAAGGTCATGGCACCCAGTCCCATCACTTCATGGCAAATAGATGGGGAAACAATGGAAACAATGACAGACTATTTTCTTGGGCTCCAAAATCACTGCAGATGGTGACTGCAGCCATGAAATTAAAAGATGGGTGCTCCTTGGAAGAAAAGCTATGGCCAACCTAGACAGCATATTAAAAAGCAGAGACATTACTTTGTCAACAAAGGTCCATCTCGTCAAGGCTATGGTTTTTCCAGTAGTCATGTATGGATGTGAGAGTTGGACCATAAAGAAAGCTGAGCACCAAAGAATTGATGCTTTTGAACTGTGGTGTTGGAGAAGACTCTTGAGAGTCCTTTGGACAGCCGGGAGATCAAGCCAGTCAATCCTAAAGGAAATCAACCCTGAATGCTGAATAGTCACTAGAAGGACTGAGGCTGAAGCTGAAGCTCCAATACTTTGGCCATCTGATGCAAAGAACTGACTTCATTGGGAAAGACCCTGATTCTGGGAAAGATTGAAGGCAGGAGGAGAAGGGACAACAGAAGATGAGATGGTTGGATGGCATCACCGACTCAATGGACATGAGTTTGAGCAAGCTCCGGGAGTTGCTGATGGACAAGGAAGTCTGGCATGCTGCAGTCCATGGGGTCACAAAGAATCCGACATGACTGAGTGACTGAACTGAACTGAAAAGGATGTTGAGACTGTTCCTCCACTGGCTCTGTGGCTGGGAATTATGGGGTACCCCTGATGGTCTCTTTCAGAAGATCTTTAGATGGGGGTGTAATGGTGAGGGAGCCCACTCATGCTGCCCCCTCACAACCCTGCATAATCCCACAAGGTGGCCATGGTGGGTTCCCCCATTCACACTACAGGTTTCAGAATGGTTAAGCTGGTTATTCTCTGTTGATCCCTAGATCCATTTTCCATTCTTCTCTGCTCTGTTCTGTTCTCTGCGAAGCTGACCGATACAAACTTTACCATCAAGGATCCCTTGCTGGCAGGGATGGGTTTCGCCAATGAGAAGATCAAAGGCAGGAGGAGAAAGAAGTTGGAGCCTCCCCCCATCCCCTTTCCTTCCTGGATTACATGGCAGCAGCTCCCACTAGGGGATGCTCTTCCAGGCTCCAGCTCTCCCTGGGCTATAATGGCCTGGGGGTGGTGGCTACTTCCTCCTCCTCCTACTCTCTGGGCACTGCAGCATCCCTTAACCTTGCCCAGACCTGAGCCAATACTCTTTTCCCGAAACTCTCCTCTCCCAGCCAGACCCCTACAGGTACAGTAGGACCCTGTGCTTCAGAGGTCCCTAGGCATTTAATCCGAGAAACTGAGTCTCCACTGTGTGTGTGCAGGGAAGGCTGAGGTTCCTCCCACCTTTAGGTGAGACAGAGCTGACTTTACAACCAGGCAGCAGGTCAGAAGTGTCAAAGTTAAGAGACAAAGGAGATTCTCAAATCCCCTGTTTGTTGTTGTTCAGTCGTGTCCAGCTCTTTGCAACTTCACAGACTGAAGCACGCCAGGCTCCCCTGTCTTTCACCACCTCCTGGAGTTTGCTCAGATTCATGTCCATTGAGTTGGTGATGCCAGCTAACCATCTCATCCTTTGCCACCCCGTCTCCTTTTGTCTTCAATCTTTCCCAGCATCAGGGTCTTTTCCAATGAACCCGTGCCCCCCTTTCCCCAATTAAGTGGATTAACAAGGCAGTTCATGAAACAGATTTGACATGTGGATGTGACATATTTCATTTTATGTAGCTCTGAAATCTTCCTAAGTCTACATAAAGGTGGACATTCTCTTGCAAATCTTCTCTTTTATCTGAGTCTTGGTCTGCAGAAGCCAGTGTTCAGAAAGCAGACTAAGTGTTGCCATTTCTATTTCTGCTTGTCCCTGGGCTCCTTGGCACAAAGGAGAAAGGCAGCAGAGGAATGAGAGCAGGAGCGCTCTTTAGAACACAGACAGACACAAGCCCTGGTTTAATTAAATCAGCTGCACCCAGAGGCCAGTTTAAGAATCAGCTCTGCCCTTCTCCTGCTGCTCAACTGAATTCCATCCTGGAAACAGCAGAGCAAGCAACCTGCCCACGGCTCTGTGATCTGGGGAACTGAAGAGATAAAGAAAAAAATCATCCCTTCCATGACTCAAAGACCCACAGAATTCAAAGGAACACAGATGTAATAATCTCTTTAGAGGTGAAATTTGAAAAGCTGGACGGGGTAGGGAAGAAGGTGGAAGTAGGCAGTTAACTCTTTGTGAACAAGAGAGGCATTTTAGAGGGTCCGTACAGGGAGCAGGGAGCTGTAACTTCCAGCCTTCCACTGTTGGCCTTTCTGACATCCTGAATCAGTGGCTAAGAGGATGAATTTCGGACTCAAAGTGTTAATGCACCCACGAAAAGAAACATGATGTACAATAAAAGGATCTTACATATGAAAACTCTGCCAAGGCCATTGTATTTTTCAATACACTCCTTAGAGAAAAAGAAAAAGGCATGCTGTCTTTGCTTTCAATGTGCCATGGGGACTGGCCGTTGTTGTTTAAATCTGGATTATTTCATGCATTGTAAGTTTTTTGACACCATACTTTGTAAAAAGAAAATTCATCCCTTCCTGGTTAACCACATCTTTAATCTTTTCAACTCTGTGTGTGCAGGATTAGGGCTACTTGAGGACTAACAGCACCTGAAAGTTACAGGCATGTTTAAAGAACAGAGACCTGCACGTTAGGAGTAAAACAGTGTTTTTAAAAAATGTACCATATTCATCTGATGTAATCATGTATTGGGCTTCCCAGGTGGTGCTAGTGGTAGAGACCATGGGAGAGGCCCATGCAGGAAACATAAGGGCCTCAGGTTTGGTCCCTGGGTTGGGAAGATCCCCTGGAGAAGGGCTTGGCAACCCACTCCAGTATTCTTGCCTGGAGAATCCCATGGATAGAGGAGCCTGGCAGACTACAGTCCATAGGGCGCCAAGAGTTGGACATGATTGAAGTGACTGAGCACACACGCACGCATGCAACCATGCATCAGATAAACATCTCTGGGGCACCTCCTCTGTGTCAGGCTCAGGACCAAGGGCGAGGGCTATCGATAGGAAAGGCAGCAGGTCCGGTTCTGTGGGAATTTATATATCTGGTTTCCAACGTGGGCATGACCGTGCCATAGTCTTCTCTCATGCCCCCGCTAAGATTTGACAATGTCTGGAGACACTTTCGACTGTCAAATCTGGGAGGGTGCAGCTTCCAGCATTGAATGGGCAGAGACCATTGGATGCCGCCAAACATCCTGTCCTACAAAGTACAGGACAGGCCCCACAACAAAGGATTATCTGATGCAGAGTGTCATTGGTGCTGATCTAATGGGAGATATATGAGTGAACCGAAAGCGACATGAAGTGAGGCAGACACACGTGTAGGTTTTATGGGAATCCAAAGGGAGAGAGTCTTCCACTTTTCAAGCAAAACTAATCTGTTTGTTTGTTTTTTTTTAACTTTGAGTCATTTAGATTTGTTGTTTCAACTTCCGGCAAAAAAAAAAAAATCTTTCTAATAACATTTCCTGGTTTCTGAGAATGCCATTCATTAGAGCATCTCCAAATTAGGGTTGATTCTGCTGGAGGAAAGATAGAATCACCTGACTGGCTCTGCTAGTGGGACTATGCCAACTGTGATGGTAATGATGACCTGAGTGGTCACGTCCAGATTTCTCTGTGTCATCCCTGGCTGCGATGCGTTGTTGGAAAATTCTCACTGAATCTTCAGTGAGGTCTTAAAAGTGACTGTACATATCTGTATGTAAGAATCTATTTCTTTCTTTCCTCACTAGTTGGAAGGACAGAAAAATCCATTACAAGCAGACCTATCTGTGAAGCACGGCAGACCAGTTGCAGTAACCTACCACTCCAGTACTCTTGCCTGGAAAATCCCATGGACAGAGGAGCCTGGTAGGCTGCAGTCCATGGGGTCGCAAAGAGTCGGACATGACTGAGCAACTTCACTTTCACTTTTCACTTTCATGCATTGGAGAAGGAAATGGCAACCCACTCCAGTGTTCTTGCCTGGAGAATCCCAGGGACGGGGGAGCCTGGTGGGCTGCCGTCTATGGGGTCGCACAGAGTCAGACACGACTGAAGCGACTTAGCAGCAGCAGCAGCAGCAAGCTCTGTTGGCAACCACTCTTACTCTCTGTAGTGGCACTGGCAACATTCCACATGGATCCCCACGGATCCCTTATATAATTTCTGCTCACTGCCCTCCCCACTCCCAAGCTGGGGTGTGCTTTTGGTTCTAATAACCCAAACCTCTGCAGAAGACTACCTTTGAGCTACTGTAGACACTTTGAAAGTGAAAGTGTTTGTCACTCAGTCGTGTCCTACTCTTTGGGACCCTTTGGACCGTAGCCCGCCAGGCTCCGCTGTCCATGGGATTCTCCAGGCAAGAGTACTGGAGTGGGTTGCCATGCCCTCCTCCAGGGGATCTTCCTTACTCAGGGATTGAACCTGGGTCTCCCGCATTGCAGGAAGATTCTTCACTGTCCGAGTCACCAGGGAAGCAGACACTTTGCCTGCATGCAGAGAGACTGAGGTGCCTGCTGGCTGTAGGAAGGGCTGGTTTCTTTGCCTCCGGTCAGGACAACTCTGAGATGCAACTCACACTCCCGGGAGTTGCCTGCAGCTTTGGGCTTACTCTCTAAGGTCATAGCTTTGCTTGACTTCTTCCCTCTCCCTAATCCCTTATAAATAAGTCTTCCCTGGGAGCACTTCCCTAATAAATCAGTTGCATAGGAATCCTCATCTTGGAGTCTGCTTCTGGGGAACCCAGTCTAAGACCCTTCTGAGAATATACATGCTACGGCAGTGGTGTGTTTGTGTCCTCGGCCTCTGTGATGAGTTACATCATCAGCTCCTCCTTCACGTATGTGTGCCCTAAGCAGAGCACATCCACATTGTCTTACATTTTCCTCCAGGGAAGTCAGCTGCTCATCCAGTCTCGCTTGGTCTGTCCCAAGAGGAAATGTCCCCTTCTCTCTATCAGGAGGGACAGGCGGGAACTCCCAGGGCCCTGCAGACTCAGCGATCAACTCCTCCGTGGCGTTGATGACTTTCAGGACTTCTGTGGAGATGTTGCAGAGAGAAACAGCAGAATACTTCTGTTTGGTCCAATAACAGAAGGGGACAGAAGACAAGAACAACATTAACAATGACATGGAAATTCTACATCATCATGGTGCTCATCATGAGACTGATTCTGTCATAACACACACAAACATCAATGTGCTGAAGGAATGAGAATCTCTAAAATATCTATCCAGTCTGAGGGGACTGAGAGGAGGCCTGATGAACTACTGTGGCTCACAGCGAATTATTTCAGATTCTTAGGGAGAGAGGAAGAGGAGCCCAGGGGGAAGTTACTAGGTCCTTTGCCCACTGCTGATAGTTTCATATTCATCACCTCGTTTTCTGGATAATATTCTTTCCTCAGCAGACCTGCAGTCACAGACTCTGTCAAACTACATTCATGATGTGGTCCAATGGGTCGCTTTCTGGACGGTGAGTGAGGAGGCCTGGGCTCTAGATCTGGCTGTAATTTCACCCAGACATGGGACCTTGGTCAGGCTACTTCCCATTTCTGGAACTCAGTTTTGTCATCTGTTCATTGAGAGGATCGGAAAGAGTTTCTCTGCAGCCACTTGGTAGCCACTGTGTTGTTAGCTCACTCACATCCATCCTCAAGCCCATTCCTCCTTGCCTTCCTTCACCACTGAGGCTGAACAAGAAATACACTCCATTTCCCAGCCTCCCCTGGAGCCAGGGGCAGTCATGTGACATGGTTCTGCCCAGTGAGCCTGCAGGGAAAGCCCACTGGGGTTTCTAGCAAAGCTTTTGTTTTCCTAATCAGATGAACAGATGCAGATGCTCTCCTGCTCCTGCCTTGATCATAGGTGTGCAGTTAGGAGGTCAACATGAGTGAGGATGATATGAAAATGCTGAGTCAGGTGGATCAAAAAGACTGAAAGAGCCTGGCCCACATAGACCCTGGATCAGCTGTACTGCTGCGACTCTCCCTGCCTCTGAAAATGCATGAGAAAAAGAATTCCCTGCCTGTTGGAACCCTTGTGGGCCAGATTTTCCATTATTTATGGTTGAACACATTTCTGACCGACACAATTCACTTCCAGTTTTTGTATTTGTGACTCAAAGTTATAATCAGTCCAGATCTGGGCCAAGGTCTTTGATGGAGTGGACGTGCTTCAGCCACAAAGAATCATCTGCATCTTTGAGTTCATCTGAACATTTAGCACCAAGAAATAAGAAGGAGATCAATGTTGCTTGGCAGTAATGGTATCCATCTATAATCAATTTTACTTAGCCCATCACAGGGTTTGCAAACTGGAAATTCAAACACTGCCCATTTGCAGGAAAGCCTGGAATTTTAATGCCTTTGGTACCTCTCAAGGTATCTATCTGATTCATATCAGATCACATCAGTTGCTCAGTCGTGTCCGACTCTTTGCGACCCCATGAATCACAGCACGCCAGGCCTCCCTGTCCATCACCAACTCCCGGAGTTCACTGAGACTCACGTCCATCGAGTCAGTGATGCCATCCGGCCATCTCATCCTCTGTCGTCCCCTTCTCCTCCTGCCCACAATCCCTCCCAGCATCAGAGTCTTTTCCAATGAGTCAACTCTTTGCATGAGGTGGCCAAAATACTGGAGTTTCAGCTTTAGCATCAGTCCTTCCAAAGAAATCCCAGGGCTGGTCTCCTTCAGAATGGACAGGCTGGATCTCCTTGCAGTCCAAGGGACTCTCAAGAGTCTTCTCCAACACCACAGTTCAAAAGCATCAATTCTTCAGTGCTCAGCCTTCTTCACAGTCCAACTCTCACATTCATACATGACCACAGGAAAAACCATAGCCTTGACTAGACGAACCTTTGTTGGCAAAGTAATGTCTCTGCTTTTGAATATGCTATCTAGGTTGGTCATAACTTTCCTTCCAAGGAGTAAGCGTCTTTTAATTTCATGGCTGCAGTCACCATCTGTAGTGATTTTGGAGCCCAGAAAAATAAAGTCTGACACTGTTTCCACTGTTTCCCCATCTATTTCCCATGAAGTGATGGGACCGGATGCCATGATCTTCGTTTTCTGAATGTTGAGCTTTAAGCCAACTTTTTCACTCTCCACTTTCACTTTCATCAAGAGGCTTTTGAGTTCCTCTTCACTTTCTGCCATAAGGGTGCTGTCATCTGCATATCTGAGGTTATTGATATTTCTCCCAGCAATCTTGATTCCAGCTTGTGTTTCTTCCAGTCCAGCGTTTCTCATAATGTACTCTGCATATAAGTTAAATAAACAGGGTGACAATATACAGCCTTGACGAACTCCTTTTCCTATTTGGAACCAATCTGTTGTTCCATGTCCAGTTCTAACTGTTGCTTCCTGACCTGCACACAAATTTATCAAGAGTTTTGCCAAGAAAATGCACTGGTCATAACAAACACCCTCTTCCAACAACACAAGAGAAGACTCTATACATGGACATCACCAGATGGTCAACACCGAAATCAGATTGATTATATTCCTTGCAGCCAAAGATGGAGAAGCTCTATACAGTCAACAAAAACAAGACCAGGAGCTGACTGTGGCTCAGACCATGAACTCCTTATTGCCAAATTCAGACTGAAATTGAATAAATTAAGGAAAACCACTAGACCATTCAGGTATGACCAAATCAAATCCCTTATGATTATACAGTGGAAGTGAGAAATAGATTTAAGGGACTAGATCTGATAGATAGAATGCCTGATGAACTATGGAATGAGGTTCGTGACATTGTACAGGAGACAGGGATCAAGACCATCCCCATGGAAAAGAAATGCAAAAAAGCAAAATGGCTGTCTGGGGAGGCCTTACAAATAGCTGTGAAAAGAAGAGAAGCAAAAAGCAAAGGAGAAAAGGAAAGATATAAACATCTGAATGCAGAGTTCCAAAGAATAGCAAGAAGAGATAAGAAAGCCTTCCTCAGCAATCAATGGAAAGAAATAGTGGAAAACAACAGAATGGGAAAGACTAGGGATCTCTTCAAGAAAATCAGAGATACCAAAGGAACATTTCATGCAAAGATGGGCTCGATAAAGGACAGAAATGGTATGGACCTAACAGAAGCAGAAGATATTAAGAAGAGATGGCAAGAATACACAGAAGAACTGTACAAAAAAGATCTTCACGACCCAGATAATCACGATGGTGTGCTCACTGACCTAGAGCCAGACATCCTGGAATGTGAAGTCAAGTGGGCCTTAGAAAGCATCACTATGAACAAAGCTAGTGGAGGTGATGGAATTTCAGTTGAGCTATTCCAAATCCTGAAAGATGATGCTGTGAAAGTGCTGCACTCAATATGCCAGCAAATTTGGAAAACTCAGCAGTGGCCACAGGACTGGAAAAGGTCAGTTTTCATTCCAATCCCAAAGAAAGGCAATGCCAAAGAATGCTCAAACTACCGCACAATTGCACTCATCTCTCACACGCTAGTAAAGTAATGCTCAAAATTCTCCAAGCCAGGCTTCAGCAATATGTGAACCGTGAACTTCCTGATGTTCAAGCTGGTTTTAGAAAAGGCAGAGGAAGCAGAGACAAAATTGCCAACATCCACTGGATCATGGAAAAAGCAAGAGAGTTCCGGAAAAACATCTATTTCTGCTTTATTGACTATGTCAAAGCCTTTGAGTGGATCACAATAAACTGGAAAATTCTGAAAGAGATGGGAATACCAGACCACCTGATCTGCCTCTTGAGAAATCTGATTCATATAATCTAATATATATAACCAAATATTCATGATAGCTCTGGGTTGATCTTGCAAAGCTTCTTTGTCCAAGTAAATTCTACTACAGGTTTTATCTCACTAAAGGAGGTTTTCAGTGGCCCTGCAACTTCACTAGGAAATCAAAGTGTCTAAGTGACAAGTCTGGCTGAGTTCACAGTCTAGAAGCTGGCTCTGGGCTCTGGCACGTGGTCTCATACTAGAGTCTCACCCTGGCATCTATCAGTCATCCTAGGGTTAAGGCACATGTGCTCAGAGGGCCGCTCTCCAGTCAGTCTGTTCTATAATAGCTGCTTGACTCATCCAAGAGTTATGCTTCTTTTGGTTCAAGGGACTTCATCACATACCAAAAAACCAGTCGGAGTTATCAGAAAAATGAGAGGGAGGGAAGGCAATGCATATCTGCCAGACGAAGGGTAGTGGAGACCAAGCCAACCTTTCACCTTAGGAAAAACATGCAGAGGCTGTACTCTATTATCCAGAATCCTGTAACTCAATGTTTTAGAGATGACCTGGACTCAAAATGTTTTGGCATGAAGTAACCACCATTGTTTGCTGAAGTCCATTTTAGAAAAGGCAACACTGTACATATGAAAACACACTTGTTACCCTTCTCTTAATAGATAAGGTTTGCATTTACAAAGTTTGCCCTTTATTTGGTAGAAGAGGTGCCTCTGTACATCTTTTGAGAAGAAAGATGGTAACTAAGGGATTCAGAAAAAAAGGTTAGATGGTAGCATGACAGAAGGGCAAGTATGAACATTAACACACACCTCCCATTGGTCCAGGGTCATTAAAGGGCCAAGCACCTAAATGGGAAGGACATAAGAGGTGCTTAAACAGAAAGAGTTATCTGCATCTTGACGCCCACAGAATACACAATATCAAAGTGATGAGCTGGACATCAGTGTTGCTTGGTAGGCATTTTTACTTTCCATCCATAAATAGCCTTGTTTATTCAATCATAGGAGTTGCCAGCTGGAAGCCAAATAGTGCCTAGAGGCATGTGGGTTTTTTTTTTTTCCCCTGACAAGAATGCTTTCTGTGAGATAAGCACCTCCCAGTTCTCTGCAGTCCCTGCCACTAATTCGTCTACATCTTTTATTGGGGGTTGGTGATGTGCTGACTCTACCCCAGGTGCTGGGAAGAAGCAGTGAACAGTGGGTAAAGTCCCTGCTCTCATGGCGTGCCTTCAGCTCCACCCAGGTAACTTGACATGGTGACATACTTTCCTGACCCCCTGAAAGTATTTGCATTTGTCATTAACTGAGAGTGAGCAGTCACTGGCAGCTGGTCTGTGGAGAGCACCAGAGTTTCGCTCACCAGGTCTGTGGTCCCATTCAGAAGGCAACCAGCCTCCAGCTGGGGAAGGGACTGAAAGAAAAAAACTACATGGAAACTGGACAAGATCACTCTGGTTGGTTGGTGTCCCAGTTCAGCTCTCTACTGGGAAACACAAACTGGAACCCATGGGCACTTGGAGGGAATTTATCCCATCTCTAGGAAATCGGATGTTTGCCTGTTCTACAGGAGTGTTCCTGACTTGCTTGGACGTGAGCACAGGAGTGGACAGGGCAACTACTGGGAGTGCAGATAAGTGGGATTTAATTAGCTGTGTGATAGGAGCAGGGCGCCCAACCTCCCCATTCCTTAGTTAACTCACTAGCCCAAGAAGAGATTAGATTTGTCACAAGGCTCACACTGTCTTGTTATGTAAATGTCCTGTTCCCTGCCCAGTCTAGATTTAAAAGTCGAAAAGCACCGTCTACAATTGTGTGAAATAAAGCTATATTTAGCGCCGGACAGGGTTTTGTTCAGATGAAAAAGCTGGTGAGGATTCAGAGGTGCTGGCAGGGAGCCCTGTATGGGGGAGAAACGAAAATCTAAAGCAGCCTTCCTGCTTTATTGCTTACAGCCCCAGAGACACGAGCTGAATGGCACAAACAAAGCATGATCCCAGAGCCAGAGAGGGCTTTCTACAATGGCAGCTGACATTACTCCGCACTTTCATTGTAAGATGGATCAAATGTGACAGGTCCATGGTATCAGATAAGGGAGAGGTGAAAGTGTGGAGAAAATCAGCTGACAGAACAGGGGCCACTGCAGAACAGGAAGGCTGGATGCAAAGACACTCATGGCCAAGGGCCCCACAGATGACAGAATGAAAACGGCCAGTGCGTGGAAGTAGTAACCAAATTCAACCTTCTAGCAATCAAAGAAACACAAACAACAAATTTACTAAGTGCCAGGTAGATGCACAATTCCTTTTCAAAATGCTCAGGGTAGCAGATACTGCTTTTCCAGGGTGGAACAGGGGCTTTCAGGTGTTGACCTGGAAGATATGTATTTCTTGTGATGCACCGACACACCCCAGTCTCTTGACCACATGTGGTCACCACTGAGAGCCTGGCTGTCCACCTCTAGGGTCTGGTTTGTGTCACAGCCCTTTGTGGGACACTGAATCCATAATATCAACTTCACAATCACCGAACTGTAACAAATAGAGGCATGCTTGGGGTACAGAAGGTGATGAAAAACCTCTCCTGTTTCCTCCATCACTCACCAGTGAGGCAATGAAACAAGTGTCCATCTCAACAAAGACGCAGCTTCCTGCTTGACCGTAACCAACAACAGGACCAGTTCAGACCTTTAAGGAGGTGATGTACCACTCTGAGGCGGGAGCCTGACCCAATGGCCATGTCAGTGGACTGGAGGAAGAAGACCATGTCAGGACTCAGTCATAAATCCCACCTGGATCTTTTCTCTTCTCTCTGAGGACCACAGTGCAGAGCAGACTCTGCCTTTACTTTTTGTCTCACTACCCACAAACTTATTTTTGCCTTTCCATACTGTTCATGGGGTCCTCAAGGCAAGAATATAGAAGTAGTTTGCCATTCCGCTTCTCCAGTGGACTATCTTTTGTCAGAGAAGACTCTTGGAGTCCGAGGGGAGCAAACCACTCAATCCTAAAGGAAATCAACCCTGAATATTCACTGGAAGGACTGATGCTGAAGCTCATGCCCTTTTTCTTCCTATAAAAACATGTTTTTAGGAACAAATTCTCCCTCCTTTTACTCTTCCTTATAAACTGTTTTCCAAAGACTCGCAGTATGTAAAGTGTCACCAGGCGGAGATTCTGAGTCTTTAGAATTCAAAAGAAGAAAATATCTCCATCCTAAACACTAGATATCCCTGCTTATTTGCAACCCTTGCAAATTCTCCTAAGAATATTCCAGTGTCATCATTCATCTCAAAGCTTTGTGTTGGACAAAGAACTACAAACTCATTCCAAGCTGGAATAAGCATGCATGCTCCTTGCCAGAGTGGCTCAAGCTTGTGAACATGTGGGCAGGCTCCTTAGGTGCCTGGCTTAATAGGAAGAGAATAGGGTGGAATGTCAGAGGGCTGATCCCAGGACCAGCTCCACCCTTGGGTGTATGCGTGCACATGTGTCTGCCAGTCTCAGCTGCGCCAAATCAGATCCAGTGTCTGGCTGTGTGGTGAACTGGGATTGTGACAAAGACCCGGGCCATCTATTCATGTGACCTGACATAAGCCTTGACATAACAGCTTAATACAATGTGGGGAAAAAAAGCTTTGAGGATTAAATGATATGTTCAGATTTCTGGGGCAGAAGAGGGAATTTCCTAGTTCCATCTCAGGGATGGTTCCGACACCTATAATAGGCCCTAAACATGTAGAAGTTGAAGGGGCATTGATATTAGGGTTTTTGTGAGATTTCAGTTCAGTTCAGTTCAGTTGCTCAGTCATGTCCGACTCTTTGCAACCCCATGAATTGTAGCACACCAGGCCTCCCTGTCCATCACCAACTCCCGGAGTTCACTCAAACTCATGTCCATCGAGTCGGTGATGCCATCCAGCCATCTCATCCTCTGTCGTCCAATTTTCCTCCTGCCCCCAATCCCTCCCAGCATCAGAGTCTTTTCCAATGAGTCAACTCTTTGCATGAGGTGGCCAAAGTACCGGAGTTTCAGCTTTAGCATCATTCCTTCCAAAGAACACCCAGGACTGATCTCCTTTAGGATGGACTGGTTGGATCTTCTTGCAGTCCAAGGGACTCTCAAGAGTCTTCTCCAACACCACACTTCAAAAGCATCAATTCTTCAGCGCTCAGCCTTCTTCACAGTCCAACTCTCACATCCATACATGACCACTGGAAAAACCATAGCCTGGACTAGACGAACCTTTGTTGGAAAAGTAATGTCTCTGCTTTTGAACATGCTATCTAGGTTGGTCATAACTTTCCTTCCAAGGAGTAAGCGTCTTTTAATTTCATGGCTGCAATCACCATCTGCAGTGATTTTGGAGCCCAGAAAAATAAAGTCTGACACTGTTTCCACTGTTCCCCATCTATTTCCCATGAAGTGATGGGACCAGATGCCATGATCTTCGTTTTCTGAATGTTGAGCTTTAAGCCAACTTTTTCACTCTCCACTTTCACTTTCATCAAGAGGCTTTTGAGTTCCTCTTCACTTTCTGCTGTAAGGGTGGTGTCATCTGCATATCTGAGGTTATTGATATTTCTACCAGCAATCTTGATTCCAGCTTGTGTTTCTTCCAGTCCAGCGTTTCTCATGATGTACTCTGCATATAAGTTAAATAAACAGGGTGACAATATACAGCCTTGACGAACTCCTTTTCCTATTTGGAACCAGTCTGTTGTTCCATGTCCAGTTCTAACTGTTGCTTCCTGACCTGCATATAGGTTTCTCAAGAGGCAGGGATTTAGAAGCAGGCAAAATGCTTTGATGTCCATGGATCCATGACACATTGACAAGGTCTTGCAACGGGCCTCCTTTACCCATTGGGGTCAGCAGATATGGCACCTAGGGCCCATCATTCTTTTAGGGGGCCCATGAAAATGTCTTAACTTCTTTGAAAATCGGAAGGAAAAATGAGTTCTTAGGTCTTGGCACGTGTCTTAAATACATTTTGTTGTTGTTCAATTGCTCAGTCATGTCTGATTCTTTGTGACCTCATGGTGACTGCAGCACGCCAGGCTTCCCTGCCCTTCACATCTCCCGGACTTTGCCCAAACTCATATCCATTGAGTCGGTGATGATCCAACCGGTGATCCAACCATCTTATCCTCTGTAGTCCCCTTCTCTTCCTGCCTTGAATCTTGCCCAGCATCAGGGTCTTTTCCAGTGAAGTCAGTTCTTTGCATCAGGTGGCCAAAGTATTGGAGCTTTAGCTTCATCATCAGTCCTTCCAATGAATATTCAGGGTTGATTTCTTTTAGGATTGACTGGTTTGATCTCCTTGCTGCCCAAGGGACTCTCAAGAGTTTTCTCCAACACCACAGTTCAAAGGCATCAACTCTTCAATGCTAAGTGTTTTTTATTGTCTAGCTCTTACATCTGTACATGACTACTGGAAAAACTATAGCTTTGACTAGATGGACCTTTGTTGGCAAAGCAATGTCTCTGCTTTTTAATATGCTATCTAGGTTTGTCATAGCTTTTCTTCTGAGGAGCAAGCATCTTTTAATTTCATGGCTGCAATCACCATCTGCAGTGATTTTGGAGCCCCAGAAAATAAAGTCTGACACTGTTTCCATTGTTTCCCCATCTATTTTCCATGAAGTGATGGGACCGGATGCCATGATCTTCATTTTTTGAATGTTGAGTTTTAAGTCAGCTTTTTCACTCTCTTCTTCCACCTTCATCAAGAGGCTCTTTAATTCCTCTTCGCTTTCTGCCATAAGGGTGGTGTCATCTACATATCTGAGGTCATTAATATTTCTCCTGGCAATACTGATTCCAGCTTGTGATTCATCCAGGCCAGCATGCATAATACATAGTATTGATCTTTATACCAACATAGTTGTAAAATATGGTTTTCAATGTTTTTTTGTGGAGGAAAGTGTTCACAAAGGCAGAAGTGCTCAGGCCCACAGAAGTCATCAGCTGGCCCTGGTCCTGCTGATCTGGAGCCTCTGTGGAGGTGTCTAGCAGGGCCGGTTCCTGGGGTGGATGTGGGCAGCAACAGCCTGGTGAAGGCCCTGAGCAGGTGGGCCCCTAGAGGAGGATCATGAACACTTGGGAGACCCTCGCCCTAGATTCCCCCACATAATGGAGAGAGATAGTGGGAATGAGTGGGTGCGCTGGTCTTGTGGTTTCCTAGTGGAGATGGATCCTAAGGTGACCCCCTCACTGTGCACACACCAGACCATGAGGCTTAGGAAATTCAGGTTACACTGTATGACTTTGGGGATATAATCTTGCTGAGGCTCAGCTGTGAAATGGAGATAACACCATCCAGCTCAAGGGGTTTTTGAGAAGATGGAATCAGTCAGAACACAGAGCTGTCCACGTCTACTCAAACCTCTCCCACCTGCCCCGCTGGCTCAAGGTGGGCACGTTACCGGTAAAGGCTAGTGGCTTAGACACCTTTTATTATGTACTGTGTTCTTGAAACAACTTGCCTTGATTACTTGTTTTCTTTTTTTCAGTACTTTTAAACATGCTTTATTTGTTTGTTTTAGCTGTGCTGGGTCTTCGCTGGTGCGCGGGCTTTCTCCAGTTGCGACGAGTGGGGGCTGCTCTCTAGTTGCAGTGTGCTGGCTTCCCGTTGCGCTGGCTTCTCTTGCTGTGGCTCCCAGGCTCGAGAGCACAGGCTCAGTGGTTGTGGCACACAGGCTTAGTTGCCCTGCAGCACGTGGGATCTTCTCAACCAGGCATCAAACCAGTGCCTCCTGCATTAGCATGCAGATTCTTAACCACTGGACCACCACAGAAACCTTTACTTGGTGTTTCAAAAAAATGCTTTTTAAAACTGTTTTTTAACCAAAAAAAGTTACACTTTGCTGCTGTTTCCCAATTTTTTTCTCTTGCTAAGTAAGAATATTTCTTTAAAAAGCTACCATGAAGTGACTTAGCAGCAGCAACAGCATGCTGTACTATTGTCTGCCCTCATCATAATTTCATAAAGAAGAGATACCTTAACACCCCAAAGTGGAAGACGTAATATCAGAATACAGAACAGTCTGTCCTAAGAAGCAACAGGAGGCAACCTGCCACTGACACACACATGTGCATAGGACCCTTTGTTTCCTGGTAGTGAGCACACTGAACCATGTATGCTGACAGGCAAGAAAAAACAGGCACGTCATTGCCTAGCTGGGCAACTGAACAAGCCAGGCACTCAAACATCATCTGCTGTTTCCTATCATCACTAATTTAATTCCAGCCTTCAGGAGGCATCTGCTTTCTGCCAGGCACTGCCCTGGGTCCTGCAGGGGATGCAGAGTGAGTAAGCATGGCCCCTGTCCTTAAAAGGCAGAGACAGGATAAGGGTAGGAAGACCCCCAGCAAACAGCAGGAGATAAGTCCTACTCTACCCTGGGAGCTACAGGCTGAGACCTGTAGAGAGACAAGCAGGTTCCATTAGCATGTGACTTTGGAGTGTGTCTGGAAGCACAAGAAGGATGAGCAGGATACTTGCGGCTGAAGGGAGTAAAGACATCGGCCTTGGAGATGAGGCGGCATGATGCATACGGGGAATGGCACTGCAGTCCAGGGTGTGCAGAGGATGACAGATGGGAAAAGAGAGGGCGGCCTGGGTCCCACAGCACCCTGAAGGCCAGGCTCAGGGGTCTGCATCTTGAACAGCTGGTGATTCGGTGCCATCTCAGGTTTCCACTGCTGTTATCCAGAGCTGGCATTTTTTGTTGTTTAGTTGCTCAGTCGTGTCCGACTCGGTGACCCCATGGACTGCAGCACACCAGGCTTCCCTGTCCTTCACCATCTCCTGGAGTTTACTCAAACTCATCCGTTGAGTCGGTGATGCTATCCAACCATCTTGTCCTCTGTCATCCCCTTCTCCTCCTGCTTTCTATCTTTCCCAGCATCAGGGCCTTTTCCAATGAGTCAGCTCTTTGCATCAGAACTGAAGAACGAAGAGCTGTCATTTACTGAGTGCTTACTGCGTGCCAGGATCTGAGAGCCTCATTTAATCTAGGAACCTCCCTATAATGTAGGAACTATGACTACTCTATCTTACAGGTAAGGAACTGTGCTTAGAGAGGTGACGTGGTTTGCCCTGAAGGAGCCAAGACCCACACCCAGGTCTGCCCCATTTCAAAGCCTAGGTTCTTAACATGCCAGCTTGAGAGGCTGAGGCCTTAGGAAGGAAATTCTGAGTGCTAAAGGAAGGACAGACTTAGGGCCTGGGAGAATCAGAGGCAGAGATGAGTGTAGGTCATGATTGGTGCAGCTTGACTCCCAGGTCGCAAGGGCTGAGGTGGGGCAGCTGCAGTGGGGACAAATGGATGAAAGGTACACTGTTCTGGTAGGAGAACGGGAAGAATGCTGTGGCCATGGAGCGAACAGGGAGAGGGCAAGATGCTGCTGTGCGTTCCAGCTGAGGGATCTGGAAAAAACTCATGCCATTCAAGGAGATTTAAACATCGAGGGAGAGAAAATCTCATTAGATTTTTGAAATAAGGAAAAAAACATAAGATTCCAAAGCTCCTTTCTCACAGTCCAGGAGACAGAGTGATTGCCAAATGTCAAACTGGAATAACCCCCAAATCACTGATTCAGTCTATATTTTGAATCTAGCTATTTTTCTCTCTGCCTGTAGGGCATGCGGGATCCTGGTTCCCTGGCCACGGATCAGACCCACAGCCCCTACATTGGAAGTGTAAAGTCTTAGCCACTGGACCACCAGGGAAGTCCCTGAATCCAGTAATTCTGATGTCAAGGCTTCTGTGCAGGTTTTGGGGTAGGGGAACAATCTTCGTAGTTGGCTTTATTTAAAAACAAGAACAGGGTACACAGGCGGGGCTCTCCAGTTTTCCTTTCAGCCCTGTGACAAATGGATGTTCTTTAAGGGGCGAGCAGGGGACTGTGGACATCCCAAGTAACAGAAAAAACTTTAACAGAACCTTCTAAAGACATGTTGGCTCCCATGAAGGAATTACAGGCAGAGGAGAAAAGTCTTCAGTGATCAAGTTGCGTAAAATGCATACAGGACCTCACCTTCTCTCCTGGGATATCTTGCTCCTGAGAAAGCCCTTTGAGGGGAAGCGAGAAGGAAGGAAGGATTTCTTCCTTCCTTCCTTCCAGCTCAGCATTAATGTATGTCCCCGCTGTGCTGGGTCTGACCGGCACTGGTTGTCTGACCGGCACAGATTGTTCAAGGTTTCATGTAACCCTCACAACAACCTTACGTGGAGGCTGTTTTCATCCCATCTCGAGAGAGGAAGAAACCGTGGCTCAGGGAAGAAGATGCATGGCTGGGACTGGAGCCCAGAGTCTCTGGTCTCTGAAGCCCACGCTCCTTCCCACCAGCCACACCACCTCCTCCACCAGCACCATTCCCGGGACGTAACATACTGCAGAAAGTGATGGAAGAACAGAATCTAACTGAATAATCAAATCCATGAACAACAGAGAGAAGGGCCTGCAGCCTCCACCAAGTGACACCAATCAGAATGAGCTTGTCGATTTGTATGTGCTGTGTGCTAAGTTGCTTCAGTCTTGTCCAACTCTTTGCGACCCTATTGTAGCCCACCAGGCTCCTCCATCCATGGGATTCTCCAGGCAAGAATACTGGAGTGGGTTGTCATGCCTTCCTCCAGGGGATCTTCCTGACCCAGGGATCGAACCTGAGTCTCTTACGTCTCCTGCATTGGCAGACAGGTTCTTTACCACTAGCACCATCAGGAAAAAAGTGAAAGTGAAAGTCGCTCAGTGGTGTCTGACTCTTTGCGACCCCATGGACTATACAGTCCGTGGAATTTCTCCAGGCCAGAATACTGGAGTGGGTACCCTTTCCCTTCTCCAGGGATCTTCCCAATCCAGGGATCAGACCCAGGTCTCCCACACTGCAGGCAGATTCTTTTCCAGCTGAGCCACAAGGGAAGCCCATGTTGATTTGTACACCAATGAGCAAGCCACACACCAAAACCTGAGATCTCCCGAGGGACCAGCTCCTGTTCTGAGCCTTGCTGAGCCTACCTGAGGTGGAGCCACCAGGGCAACCAGAGTGAATGAGAATGTGGTGTCTGAGGAAACCTGCTCCAAATGTGATCCAGACTTCCCAGCCTGCTCATTACTATTCTGTCCCACATCACAGGTGCTGCCTTGGCTCTATGAAATGCTCCTATCAAACCACCAGAGCAAGCAAGGAAATTTGTCCAAATGCCCTGATTTCATGTATTTTTTTCTTCCTCAAAGGTAAGAAAAGAAACTCCATATGTCATCCTAAATAGATGACAGAAATCTGTTAGAAAAATTCAGTGCAAATATGTTTCAGTTCTCATGAAACATAAGGCGCTCCAGCGATGCCTCTACCACCCGTCAAAATACATTCTCCATGAACAGACTCATGTCCCCAGAGAGTGACTTGATGTAAGAAGGTGGCACAGAATTGTGGAAAGAAATTGGAGCATGGACCTAATAAATTAGCATGTGTAATAAACTGCGACATGAAATGTAACAGAGATTAGAGAATGGACCTCTGGGGATGTTTGGGTTCTGAAATCATCTAGATTTTGATGATCAAAGTTATACATGAAAAAAATAAGATTATTTTTGATGGTGATGATTGAAATGAATTTTAAAAGTCTGCTATTTGCACATTTAGTTTAGTTATGGAGTTAAACCCACTGGTCTGTATGTCTCTCTGAGGTCATTTTCTCTCCCTTCCTGGGTGGAGTCCCCGTAGTCTGATGTAGGCACCTGAGCATGGCTGCTCCAGGACCTGGTAACGATGAGAGAGGAAGGGAACGCTGGGGCCACTACCTGTGACCAAACCTGCCCGGGCAAGTCTTCAGCAGGCAGGACTCCCTCCCTGACCATGGTACTCATGGTCGTCGATCTCTTTTGCTTTTTGCACTCTGGCTGTTCAGAAAATCAGTTCCTGATACTCACTGGAAACACTTCCCCATGGCTGTCGGTAAACAGGGTTCTGCGAGGGCACGTGCTTGGCTCTGAAATAGCCTAGTGACACAGGAAACCACCTTCCACGTTCACTTGGAAAGGAGGTGCACCTGGCAACCAAGGCGATCTTCATAAATATAGGATCCTCCTGCTGAAATCTTTCCAGGTTCTTCCCGTCTCACACAGAACAGAAGCTGATGTTCTCTGCACGGCCCACATGGCTGGCTTGCTCTGGCTCCTCATCTCTCTCTCCATGGCTATGTTGCCCCAGCCACTCTACATCTTTAGGCGGTTCCTTGAACTTGTCAAGGTCATTTCCACCTTAAGGCCTTGCATGTATTTGCCTGGAAAGCCCTTCCTTTAGATCTTTGCCTGACGTTTTTCTTCTTGTCCTTTGGGTTTCAGTGGAAAGCACAGTCAGTCAGAAAAGTCAGGACCATCCAGGACACGTCCTCCTCCCAGCTGCATCCATGACTCTCCTGCTGAATCTTTTCTTGGGCACTGGTAACTGTGCACACCTTCCACTGCGTGTGTTTACACACTTCTCAGCTGTCACCCCTCAACAGCAGGGAAATCCCACCAGAGCAGAGCAGGGACCTTTCCTCGCCAGTCCCTACTGTATTATTCTAGCTCTTAGAATAGTTCAACAATTATTTGTTGAACAAATGGTAAATGAATAGGGATTCAAACTCTAGAACTTGTGCTACCACTTCTCACAGGAAGTTGGCATCTTTTCTGTTAGTGTCTCCTGTACCTAATGCTGGGCCTGCCAACCAGGGATGGCCATTAATTCCTTCGTTTGGGTGAACACTAAGGACCTTCCTCTCCGGCCACATCACTCCCTCCCAAAGAACAAGTGCACGTATGTCTCAACACATTTCTTAAAAATTGATCTCTGCTGACCAGGGGTAAGAGGTGGGTGGGTGGTAAATATGAGATAAATCATGAGTTAAATTAAGAATATTCTAGACCATACTTCTGAACTATTTCATTGCATCCTTTACTAATATCTCATAAGTTTAATTACTCTGTCTTTAAAACAATGTACTATCTTAATAGGTCCTCTTTATTTTTCTAAAAATTTCTAGATTATTCTTTATTTTATCAGATGATTTTTTTTAATCCTTTTGAAAAGTTAAAAAACTTCTGGTTCAGATTTTTATTTGAATTATACTAAATGTCTATCCTCATTTTGGAAGAATTCTTCTTTGCATGGTCCTTCCTACCAGCAAACTGGTAGGTTTCTTAGAGATTTGCAGTTTTCTTGTTAAGTTTTAACTTCACATTTTTTTTTCCTATTATGGATGGATTGTTGTTTAGTTGCTAAGTCGTGTCCAACTCTTTTGTGACCCCATAGGCTGTGGCCCTCCAGGCTCCTCTGTCCAGGAGAATTTCCAAGCAAGAATACTAGAGTGGGTTGCCATTTCCTTCTCCAGGGGATCTTTCCGACTCAGGGATCAAATCTATGTCTCCTGCATTGGCAGGCAGATTCTTTACCACTGAGCCACCAGGGAATTTCTGTTTTATCTCCCCACCCCTCCAATCTGGTTTGAGATTCATATCTGTAAATCTTGGTTATGAAATGGGGAGTTCTCATGGAAACCCCGGAACCCCTTCCTTGAGCTGTACTGTGTATTGTGCGGAATGATCTGGATTCATGAATAGACCTGCTCCTACTAGACCTTTTCTTTGAATAGGATGAATTTTTATTTTGCATTCATTTGCATCAAATTTGCTATATTCTATTTTTTTTAATTGAAGTTGATTTACAATGTTGTGTGAGTTTCATGTATACAGCACAGTGCTTCAGTTAAACATAACTATCTATCCTTTCTCGGGTTCTTCTTCATTGTAGGTTATTACAAGATATTGGATATAGGTCCTTGTGCTATACTGTAGGTCTGAATTGTTTATCTGTTTTATATTTAGAGCGCAGAGTTGCTGTTTTCTTTTACAGGTTCTTTGTAACTCCGGTAAATGTTTTTGATCTCTGATTTTACCCTGGGGATCCTTTATATTTCTCCACACATTTTTCTCCCATTCTATGCAATAGCTATTTCAAACCCTGTCCACAATCCTGACAATCCAATTTCACCATCCCCTCACTTTCAGAAGGCAAACTTGCCTTCTAGTTCAGGGGGCTAGAGATGTAACCAAGCAGGACCCTATGGGGAATTCTCAGGACAGACTCTCCCATGTCCTCGGCCTGCCTCTTGTTTATAGAAAGACTTTACCTTCCTAAGCCAAACCTGAGTTCTAAAGAGTAAATTTAATACATTTAGAAGTGAGAAAATGCAGAAACAAAGAAAAACAGTCAAGCGAGACAAAATAATAGTTTAGCCATTAAACAAAGTCAAAGACCTTTATTTCCTCTCAAGGGCTATAGATACGTTTCTGAACCATGTCCTTTGAGCTGTTTGCAGACACCAAAACCCCCATCAGGTGGACCATGTTTACTGCATGCTGACCACCATCATGAAGGTCCCAGACAGGACGGAATCAGAGGGTCAATGATGTTGATTCCCGATTACCTCACCACCAACCAATCAGAAGAATGTATACAAGCCGATCACGCACCCTGCAACCCTCTCCCTCACTCTGTCTTTAAAAACCTTTCCCTGAAAGCCATCGGGGAGTTCCCACCTTTTGAGCATTAGCCATCCCCACTCTTGCTTAGCGCCCTGCAATAAACTTTCCTTCACAACCCAGTGTCAGTGCGTTGGCTTTACTGTGCACTTTGCTTCAGTAAGTGGGGCAAGGGGTTCGGGGAGGCTTAGAACACAAAACAAATTTTGTTCATCTTCCTAAAAATCAAATTTACCCACTTACTTATATCTGGACCATTCTGTCTTTGCTGTTCCATTGTTGACACCCCACCTGTTTTCTGGACCTCATCCTCTCCATTTTCCCAAAACTCCCTATTGTTGGACACTTAGGTTGTTTCAAGGTTTTCCTAATATAAGAGTATAACACTTAATGATCTGCATTGTGATATACCCTTGGCTGCTTGTCTAGTTATTCCTCAGGATAAATGATCGAAAGTATATTTGCTGGGTCAAAGGGTATGCACACTTGGATTGCTTTGAGTCACCAAGTCACCCATGCTAATATGTGCTACTTTGTGTATGTTAGACTGCCTGGTCCTCTGAACTCTTACCAACATAAATTATTGTCCTTTTTAACCATTAATTTGTTAGGCAAGTGGCATTTCATTATTTCAATTTGCATTTTTATTGCTTGTCTGAACAAATGCTAAACTTTGCCCTGTTCATGGCTGTCTTCCCATTGCCTCAGTGTGCTTCTGCTGAATGGAAAAAAAATGAATGAATGTACAAAACATATGCCAAGTATGGGCTGGGTGTTGCATTGAATACAGTTGAGATACAATGAAAATTGAATATTTTTTCATATGCTTATTGGTCATTCACCTTATTCTTTTTTGTTTTTGGTCAACTGTCTGCTTATGTAGACTGCCCTTTTATCTACTAGCATTATGAGAATATTAATTCTCAAGGGCTTAGCTCATCTTTTGCCTAGAGAGGAAGATGTTCTGCTGAAGTCCTCATGATCCAGGAGAGAACCCCGAACTCTCTTCCCAACCTCAAAGGCCCCTCCCCCACACATGGAGGACAAGAGTGTGGGGATGAGGGATGCCCGTGACAACACGGTGAGGTGGGACCTCACCTGTTCAAGTGCTGTGGATAAGAGCTGTAGCTCTAAGTGGTGAAGTTTCTATTTTTCCCTACAGCCAGTTGTTTAATAGAATCTTAGAAAAGAAGTGTTGATTCCTCAACAGGCATAAGGCCTCCTGAGATCAGGACAGCTTGAAAGATACAAGTTAGGATTGAACCTTATATTCAAATTAGCACCAACCGAAGACAGAGACACGCTTCTCAAATCACGCTACCTCGAGTGAGAGACACTGAATCCTCATGTGGATGGTGAGCCGTTTTACAAGGGTGAGACACGTGCGGACAGGACTTGACTTTATGTGACAGCAACACGTGTTTCACAGCACGTTACGCTGCAGAGACCTACAGCTCTGGGCTTTCTCGGACAACAGTCAATCTGTCTGCTTGACCATTGACCAGGACTGTGTTTCTATGTGACTTGATACTAATTAATGAGGAGTGGCTGTGAGAAAATGTACAGATTTGCCTCTTATTTGCAGAGAAAGGCACTTACTACTTTTTGCTCAGTACTTTGTTGAGAACTATTTCATGAAACTGTGGATAGGGGAGATACCTGCTGGTCTGTGACTCCCTTGTGAAAATAAAACACAATGATTCAGTTACCTGTGATAATTAATAAACAAAGACATTTAAATAATGCCTTTAAGACATCACGTGTACGGATTTGACTATAATGCAAGAATTCACTAATCTGGGTCTTCAACAAACACTCATTTTCCAAAAGATTGACACACAGGACATCTTCTGTCATATAAATAGTGTAATAAATGACGCTTATTTCAGGAAACAAAAATGTATTTAATTCATGACACGTCTAGAGCCATGACTCTTTGGAGCCAGAAAGGACCTTGGGGGTCTCTGCTGTAAGCCTGGGAGATAAGGGGTTTGTGGGAGATCCAGCCCCTACAGGTAGCCTCCAAACTTTGGCCAGGAGTTCCTGGTCCTTCTTTGCATCCTGCCCTCAGGAACGCAGCACCTACATATCTAGAGGCAGATGGCTCTAGGAAGCACTTTAGCCAGCCCTTTCTCCCATAACCATTGGCACAGTCACCTGCCTAGTGGTGGAGGAGAAGCAAAGGCTCATTTCGGGGCTTGAAGGATCCCAAGGTATGGAAGGTTGACCACTGAGGTTCAATGGAACCAAGATGGCTTCAGTTAAAAATATAACCCTCTAGGAGTTCAGGTTTCTGGACTAGCCCCAAGCTTTACAAGCTGGTTCTTCAGGTAGTTAAAACTCAAATGGCAGTGATCATCCTTAACTCACCCAGCCAAAGTGAATCAGCTGTAGGGACCAGTTCTGTCTACAGCCAAGGGCTGACTCCCGTCCAGAAAAAGCCTATTTCTAAAATGGTTCTTCTGCTGCTGGACAAGACTGTGAAGCCCTAATTTCTACATGGGTTGTCATACTAAGGACACTGACCTGCCGCTGATGTCCCTGTGTTGATGGGAATATGCACATTATTCTGCTATGGACCCCAGATTGCAGAATCCACGGTAGAGGCAGGAGGGATGTGAAGTCTGGATGAGGCTCTGTCTGTATGAGGGATCCTCCAGGTCAGGCAGAGGCTGCTAACAGTCAGCTAGGCTTTTAGATTTCCCCACTGCTCAGTCACAAACACTGCAGTGAGTGTTTGTGATCTGGGACTCCATGTGTTCTCTGGTTTGGTTACTGCCTCAGTCTGGTTTCCCCAAAAGCAGACCCCAAAACATGGCTTCGAGTGCTTGGAGTTTATTTGAGAAGTGGTCCCAGGAACCAGTGGAGGAGTGGAGAAGAGAGGCAGGGAAGGGAAGACAGCCTGCTTGAGCCGGTCCTCACTGCAGGTGCCCAGAGCAAGATCTACTGGGCATCAGTGGGCAGCATACATCCCAAGGTCATTGCCCCAGCACAGGCAAAGGAGCTGGAGGATTTATACTCTATCAGTCACTGGATAGGGCTCTTTTCAGGGAGGGGAGCACTGCCTAGACTGTGCTTCTAGACCAGTGTCTAGAGTCTAGACACTCCCGGCCTACCTTCTGCACAGGAAGGGGCGCTCCTGCTGTGTCAGGGACCCCGGGCAGGTGGACCTTGGGCCAGTGTGCAGCAGCACAGTAAAGAGATAAGGCGAGCATCAACAGTTTCTGGAACAGTCTCTTTAGCCCAGACCCACTCCCCAACCAAGGTGTGTGTGTGTCTGCGTGTGTGCACTGCACAGACTGGTTGTGGTCATATTACAAGGGCAGTCATATTCACTCTGGTCCTGAAGGTGGGGACCTGGGAGGTTCTGATGCAGTATTTTCCCCATCCCATTCTTCAGAGCATGACAAAGCACCACATGTGGTTAGAGACCTCTGGCTTGACACTGCATGCATGGATGGGAAATAGGTACTAAGCTCTTCCTTCAGTGCTAGCACAGGGGTGTCATTTCACAACAGCGAAGTTTCTTCTCCTTGAGGTTGTTAAAGGGGCTCTGAGGTTATTACTATTTGCTGGGCTCTGGCTTTGTGTTACGCCTATGCTGTAAACTTCAGTTGTCTCAACTCTATAAAGGGGCATGGTTATACCCATTGTACAGATGAGGCCAACGTGCATTTGTCCAATCAACCATGAAGACCCAGACAGGGTCCTAGGGATAGATATAAAAACAAGGTGCACGTGGGCTTGTTGACATGCTGGGAGCAAGTTCAAGGGCCACAGGCAGCTCCAGCCACTGAGTGGACAAAGGACCGAGGGGCCACAGAGGGCAGCTAGGAGGCAGGTGTAGTGAGCAGACAAGAAAAGGCCTGGACTTAGAACCAAAGTCCAGAGTTTGCAAACTGCATGGCTGTGTTTCACACTCTGTCTAACCCTAAAGCCTCTCTTTACACCCTTCTGATTCTAAACAACCTTTCATAGATGAACCTCTATTTCTGTTTTCCTTTAATCAGAGTAACCCATTCTTGATGGAGAAAGATATATTAATTTTCTCTTTTGGTTTGCTATCTGCGTTTTTATATACACTGATTCATGGTTGGTGGTGGGAAAAACTTTAACTTTGGGAAACTGGCACATTTGGGAGTTTGGATAAAAGCGATGCCCCTAATTTCCTACTCAGCGAGGGCACAGGGCAGGGTGGAGGCAGGAAGGGTCAAAGTGCCCAGGACTTGCCTCCATTTCCTGTTCACATTCCACCCAGCAGAGCCCAGTACAGATGGGTGGCTGTGCCTCCAGAAGGTGAGGCTCGCAGGTGAATGGGGGTTGAATGTGCTGGACTCATCCCAGCCCAGCACCCCACCGGTACAGCGTGAGTTGGGACCACGAGGCAGCAAAGTCAGTAGGATGTGGAGTCATAGTAAGAAATAACACACTATGCTTCAGTTGCCCTCTGGCTCTCAGCCCTAGCAGACAAAATGTGACTGTAATGGGGCATCGGTTCAAGCAGCAGAGAGGATCAAAGCTCATAACTGGAGACGAGGCAAGGGGTTGGAGCCCACATCCCAGGGAAGGGCTGCCTGTGAAGGCCAGAATCTGCTCTCCACCCACAGACATGCCAGGGGAAAGAGGGATATACCATCCCCAGGCACAGGAACCGGCTGGTTTATGAGGGAGGATTCAATGGTTGTGGAGGATGGGCTGGGAATGAGTGAAAGGCAGAGTGTGAGGTGTTGGAAGGTTCAGGGGCTCAGCCATGAAGGACGGTGCAGACTGCTTGGGCTGGCCAGCCCCCTGCTTAGCACCCCAGCTTGGCTGCTGAGCAGATGAAGGGGGCTCATAGACTATATATATGGGTTACCAGCAGTCATTAGCTTAGAGAGCCTACTCTCAGAATAGGGAAAAAATGGATCCTAAGTACAAAGAATTTGAGATATTACCAGATAAGATGTAATCTGAGTTTCAGAAGCAGCAGCTTATAGAGGAAGGAGCCTGTGACTTGAGGCCAAGAGGTTTGTGATGCAGCCTCCGAAACCTACTAGCTGTAGGCCTTGAGCAAGGACCTTCACGACTGGTCTCAGTTTCTTCCTCTGCACATGGGGCTGTGTCTGCCTCAGAGGTTTTACATTAAATGAACTGACACATGCAAAGCACCAGACACATAGGAGACGCTGAACAAATGCTGGCTTCTCCCCTGCCAGGAGGCAGCGGGGTCGAGTCTAGGGTGGACGTACTTAGGGAGGAGCTGTGGGGGGAACCCAGGCAGGTCATGGAGGATGGTGGGAGAGAGGCTGGGATCCCCTTCTGCCAGAGGCAGGGTCTGTTTTCTGTGGTTTTCACACCACGTCCCTTGGAACTCGGTGGCCTACTTGGGCTTGGAAGGAAGAGAGGACAGTGGGACTGAAGATCAAGTGATTGGGGTTTGGGAGACCCCTCGGACCAGCAGTGTTTGTATCTGATTAGAACCCTGGGATTCCATATAAGGTTTGTTTGGGAAAGGTTCTAAGTAAGTCAAGCCCAAATCTGAAAACTGCAGAGATAGTGACCTAGAAGGCAACTTTCAGTGTGAAGACTTTATACTATGAGATGAAGCTTTAGCACTGGCTAAAAGAGGGCTGGCTAGATGCCCTCAATCCACAGGAAACATTCCTCGGGGGGAGGGTGGTGCGAAATAACACAGCTCTTACCAGTAAGAAAGACTGTGGGTACTACATTACAGACTCGAAAGGCAAGGGCTGTCTTGATGAAAGATGGGATATGACAGGTCTTGGGAGATATCCAAGGACATGCGGGGATATTTTCCTGATTGAATAACTCTGCATTAATCAAGTCAAGTTTTCCTGGGCTCTCCCAAGTGCACAGGGATGGGCATCTTAGAGAGTGCTCTTTGGGGTCTCAGCACATCTCAGCACAAATACAGAGCCTCGCCCCAGCGTCAAGAGACCGGGCAGAGACTGGGCTGTCTGCTGTGACTTCACAGCCCTTACCTTCTTCAGCTCTTCCTGGACACTCTGGCTGTTGTCTTCAGAGGACAGACTTTCCTTCCGGTTCTCGGACTCGGTCTTGGGCTCGGATTCCTGATCCTCCCCAGAAGAAGTCTCCTTCTCACTCATTTTCCTTGCTAGCTCGTACAGCCTGTTCCTCCGTTTCTCTTCTGTGGTGTCTGTGCTGGCCCGGGGGTGCCGAGCCTCACTGCTGGTGTCAGTCTCTGATAAACCACCTGGCACCTGAAGGAAAGCCAGAATCATGAGCTGAAGACCCTCTGCTACAGCCCTGTTGTTCCCGATAATTGCCAGGTAAAGGTCAGTCCTTTACATGAGGCTTCCCTGATGGCTCAGCGGATAAAGAATCTGCCTGCAAGGCAGGAGACATAGGAAATGGGGGTTCAGTCCCTGAGTTGGGAAGATCCCCAGGAGAAAGAAATGACAACCCACTCCAGTATTCTTGCCTGGGAAATCCCATGAACAGAGGAGCCTTGTGGGCTCCAGTCCATGGGGTTGAAGAATCAGACATGATTTAGCGACTAAACCACCAAAGGTCAATGAAAATGAAGGTAAACTAAACCAGAAAATGAGGCTCTTGCTTGATCTGCTTTCCCTATGGATGAGCTCTTACTTTTTATTCTTACTTTCTCAAACATATGCATCTTAACACTTTGTTAGAACTTTAGGCAGAACCAATGCAATACTGTAAAGCAATTATCCTTCAACTAAAAAAAAAAAAACAAAACAAAACTTTAGGCAGGTGAGCATCTGTAGTCAGAAAAGTGAATTCAGTGTTTTTCATTTGCAGAATACTTATCCAGTGGCTACTAGGGGCATCACTGTGCTGGTACTGAGGATGCAAGTCTGAGCAAACCTCCACCAGCTCCCAGTGGAGGAGACACTAAAACCCTGCTAAGTGCAGAGAAGCAGGGGTGGGGATGGAGGCTCTGACAGCCCTGCTAAGGGGCGCCTGATGGGAGGGCTGGGAGTTAGGGAAAGCTGGCTTGTGGAAGTGGTGTTTGAGTTGAGATTCAAAGTGCAGCAGTTACCCAGCTAAAAGGGAGAGAGGAAAGAACCGTATTCTGGGCAGATCACAAAGATTTTGAGATGGTGTGAGGTTCTTGTGCACAGTTAAGGAATATTATGCCACCTTCCCTTGATAGTCACACAATTACATCTCTGGCTCCTACCGTCTCCTAGAGCTCCCTCTATGAGTAGAGCCCTGACCCGGCCTGGGAAACTCCAGGAAGACATGGAAATCGTTAAGTCTCACTCTATTCTTCACCTCATGTTGGACAGATGTGTATGGAATTTTAACAAGATAACCCCCAGAGTACCATCAGGGTCCACTGCACACAATATTAGCTTTTGAATTTCCTCTTTGAGTTGTTCTATCTGTTTAAAAGGCTTGGTCTTTCATGACTTTTATTCTTTATTGAAGAACTCCCGAAGAACAAAGAGAAAATGTACTAATTCTGTAAATAAAACTCCTTCCATCTTGCAATTATTATCTGGGTTCATTGGATCCTTTTATAAATCTAAGACACATGACAAGATTTTCATGATCTCATTTTCCTTATCTTTGGAAATATTTTGCTGTTTTATTATCCTGGGAATTATCTTTCATCATTACTCATCAAATACTTCCAATTATGCTAAAAAAGAGACTAGAATAACAAAAGAGAAAAATGGAATTACTTAGAAGGATGATTCAACATGGAAATAAATCATCGTCATTTTGAGTCTGCTTTTAGCTCACTGTATACAGTTGGGAATTCAAATTTTTCATAATGGCAAAGGAAAAAAAACTGAGAGAACAACATTTCACAATTATTAGATGACTCAGAAGATGAAGTTGGAGAGCAGCTCCACAGACTCGAACGATGATGGATGAAATTGGTTGTTTAAGTAAAATCTCAGACCAAGAGTCTTCAGATGACAGTGGCCTAAGTGAATTTTCTCAAACCCAAGAATCAATAAGTAAACAAAGAATCGATGAGTAAACAAAGAATCAATGAGTAAACAATGCATCTATCAGGATAAGAGAAAAGATGGTGTTTTCATTCAGTTTGTCATTCGACAGGAATGGCTTCATCACACAACATTTCGCAACAAGAATCTAGACCATCCTGTTCTGCTAAAAAGGTGTGGCAGATTCTTTATGAAGTTCATGTTTCAAATTCGCTTGATTCAGTTTATAATTGGACAGATGCTTAAAAGGGAGCTGTTTATATAAAGGCAATTAAAAGGAGACAGATGATAGAAGTGAAAAAAAAAATCACCGGACTGATAAACAGGGTCCCTTGGATGGTGATTTTTTTTTTCTGGCCCTGAATAAGAATCAATGGTGAGGACCTCAGGAAAGGTGGCCGATGCCCCCAGGATGCTTGAGAAGGAGGCCTATGGTCTTAGGACTTGGGGGGAGCTCCACAGGAAGAATGGTCTCTGAGCAGGTTCTTGAGAGATGAGGAGCATTTTAATATGTTGACATGGGATAGGCATTGTTGGTGAGGAAGCAGCAGGACGGTTAAGACCCAGGGTGCATGAAGCTGCTCGGCACAGTTAGAGGAATAAGGCTCAGAGGTGGAGAGCATGGGGAGCTTCGGGGTGTGGAGAAAACAGGCCTGGGTCAGACTGCAGAGGAGTAAGCGTCCGCCAGGTGGAGCTAGTGGTAAAGAACCCACCTGCCAATGTAGGATACCTAAGAGATGAGGGTTTGATCCCTGGGTTGGGAAGATCCCCTGGAGGAGGGCATGGCAACCCACTCCAGTATTCTTGCCTGGAGAATCCCATGGACAGAGGAGTCTGGCAGGCTACACTCCATGGGCTCCCAGAGTCGGACATAAATGAAGCAACCTGGCACAGCACAGCAGGCGTCTGTCTAAGGAGTGAGCTTTACCTGTCAAGTATCTCTGGGCTCTTGGGTCTCCCCAGGCTGCTGGTGGCACCAAGGGCACTCAGAAGCTGGCTCATGGAAGATCTTGGGTGTTCCTGGAAGGTTGAGCACCCAGGAGCTCCCTAGAGTAGAAATTAGGTAGCTGACCAGGAGCTGCACGACAGGGTTGGAAGTGGATGAAAGTGAGAGCCGAGGTGGGGCCTGAGGGAGAGATCCAGGGTTCTAACTGAGCACACAGGGGCGGAGCCTTAGACACTGGTGGGATGCCCAGGCTGGGGGCCAGTGCAGAGGATGACTTGATGAACAGGGGCCCCATCACTGAGAGATCTGCAGGGACCAGGAACACTGCTCGGCTCTCAGAGGACGCCAGAAGGCCCCTCACAACCCAAGATGGTGAAGCTGGAGAAAGTGGAGGGGTTGGATGACTGGTTATTTACTTTAAAAATACAGTTTTAAACAGAAAGTTGCAAGCGGCTAAGTGTCTGTTGGATTGGCTGGTTTTACATTCCTGGCTCTTCAGAGTGGGGAGACTGATGAGGAAATTTAAGGAAAAAAAGTTGCCTTTTCTTTGCACATTTCTATTTAGTGTGTGGAGTGCGTGCGTACATGCTCAGCTGTGTCTGACTCTTTGTGACCTCATGCTCTGTAGCCCACCAGGCTCCTCCGTCCATGGGATTCTCCAGGCAAGAATACTGGAGTGGGTAGCCATTCTCTTCTCCAGGAGATCTTCCCGACCCGGGATCAAACCCAAGAATCCTGCATTGGCAGGTGGATTCTTTACCACTGAACCACCTGAGAAGCCCCTAATGTGGCTGCTGTTGCTGCTAAGTTGCTTCAGTTGTGTCTGACTCTTCATGACCCCATAGACTGCAGCCTACCAGGCTCCGCTGTCCATGGGATTTTCCAGGCAAGAGTACTGGAGTGGGGTGCCATTGCCTTCTCTGCCTAATGTGGTGATTCTGGCTAAATAAGGATGATGTTATTGTTGTTCAGTTGCTAAGTCGTGTCTGACTCTTTTCGACCTCATGGACTATAGCCAGGTTCCTCTGTCCTCCACTATCTTCCAGAGTTGGCTCAAATTTATGTCCATTGAGTTGGTGATGTTATCTAATCCTCTGCCACCCCCTTCTCCTTTTGCTGTCAGCCTTCCCCTGCATCAGCGTCTTTTCCAGTGAGTTGGCTCTTCATATTAAGTGGCCAAAGTACTAGAGTTTCAGCTTCAGCATGAGTCCTTCCAATAAATATTTGGGACTGATTTCCTTTAATATTTGATCACTGGTTTGATCTCCTTGCAGTCCAAGGGAGTTTCAAGAGTCTTGTTCAGCACCACAATTCAAAAGCATCAATTCTTCAGCGCTCATCCCTCTTTATGGTCCAACTCTCACCTTCGTACATGACTACTGGGAAAACCATAGCTTTGGCTATATGGAACTTTGTTGGAAAAGTTGATGTCTCTGCTTTTTAATATTCTGTCTAGGTTGGTCATAGCTTTTCTTCCAAGGAGCAAGCGTCTTTTAATTTCGTGGCTGCAGTCACTGTCCCCAGTGATTTTGGAGCCCAAGAAAACAAAATCTGTCACTGCTTCCATTTTTTCCCCTTATATTTGCCATGAACTGATGGGACCAGATGCCATGATCTTAGTGTTTTGAATGTTGAGTTTCAAGCCATCTTTTCACTCTCCTCTTTCACCCTCATCAAGAGGCTCTTTAGTTCCCCTTCACTTTCTGCCATTAGATGGTATCATCTTCATATCTGAGATTATTGATATTTCTCCTGGAAATCTTGATTCCAGCTTGTGATTCATCCAGCCCGGCATTTCTCATGATGTTCTCTGCATACAAATTAAATAAGCAGGGTGACAATATACAGCCTTGTTGTACTCCTTTCCCAATTTTGAATGAGTCAGCTGTTCTATGTCTGGTTCTAACTCTTGCTTCTTGACCTGCATACTGGTTTCTCAGGAGACAGGTAAGGTGGTCTGGTACTCTCATCTCTTAAAGAATTCTCCACAGTTTGTTGTGATCCACACAGTCAGAGTGTAGTCAGTGAAGCAGAAGTAGATGTTTCTCTGGAACTCCCTTGCTTTCTCTATTATCCAATGAATGTTTGCAATTTGATCTCTGGTTCCTCAGCCTCTTCCAAACCCAGCTTGTTCATCTAGAAGTTCTCGGTTCATGTACTAAGCCTAGCTTGAAAGATTTTGAGCATTACCTTGCTAGCATGTGAAATGAGTACAATTGTATGGTAAAAGTTTAAATACCTGATGACAGAATACTCCTTCAGATAAACTAACATATCTTCTTTTCCAAGAGATTCTCTGCAAGTTCTTTATCTGTTCAGTTCAGTTGCTCAGTCATGTCCGACTCTTTGCGACCCCATGAATTGCAGCACACCAGTCCTCCCTGTCCATCACCAACTCCCGGAGTTCACTCAGACTCACGTCCATCGAGTCAGTGATGCCATCCAGCCATCTCATCCTCTGTCGTCCCCTTCTCCTCCTGCCCCCAATCCCTCCCAGCATCAGAGTCTTTTCCAATGAGTCAACTCTTCGCATGAGGTGGCCAAAGTACTGGAGTTTCAGCTTTAGTGTCATTCCTTCCAAAGAAATCCCAGGGCTGATCTCCTTCAGAATGGACTGGTTGGATCTCCTTGCAGTCCAAGGGACTCTCAAGAGTCTTCTCCAACACCACAGTTCAAAAGCATCAGTTCTTCCAAGTCCTTTATACTAATCTTTAATTTTTCGTTTTTGTTTCATTGATACCCTAAAAAAAGCACATTGTGGGTGACAGGCCAACCACCTTGCCACTGAGTGCTGCCAGGGGATTGCCATTCCTTTGTTTGATTTATGCTTCTGGTGGTGCTAACAGGTCTCTTATATTGACAGTATTTAAGTTTTAATGCAGCCATTCTCAAACCGGATACCGTCTGAAAATTCTTGGGTAATCCATGAATTCCCAAGATTGAGAAATACAAAGGTAGACATAAATGGAGGCGATGGGGACGTGAAGGGTGGAGGAAGGAACTGCAGGGTTCCTGTGGCTGAGCATGGCCGTGTGGTGTGGGTGAACACTGCTCCGGGTGCTGCACACACAGAATCTCATTCAAGAGGCCCAGTCGTCCCCTCTGTATCCCTGAGGACACTAACATGAGTAGGCTGTCCAAGGTCACGTGGCTAGAGTGTGGCTGAGCTGAAGATGGCCTGACCCTAAAGGCCAAGCTCTTTGCATTCTTCCAAGATAAAGCTAGAAGCTCCACACTAAACCACACTCCCTGGAGGGAGACCAGATTGCAGAACCGCAGAGCAGGGGAAGAACCCGAGATGCAAAGGAAACCTCTTGTTTCACAAGGGGAAATTATAAAGGGGTGAGGAGATCCTTTTTCTAGCGGCACGCTGGCAATGGGTACTCAGATTTTCTCAGTCCCCCTTTCCTTCAGTCAGCCTGGTGGTCTGTCTTTATAGACCTTGGAATCCTGCCTGCTTTAATTCAGAGCAGCTTTTCTCCACCTCAGCCTCATCACCACCATCATCCAGATTCTCCGCATGTTTTAAGGGAGGAAAGTCAACGTCTTCCAGGCTGGACAACCCCAGTCCTCGAATTGCTTTCCCAGAGCTCGCCTTCCAACCATCAGGCCACTCGAGGTGGGGCGGTGGGAGCCTCTAGTCTCCTCCATCCTCTCCAAAGGAGGCCCACTAAAGGATTACTCTCAGAGGTCACACGTCAGACCTCTGAATATACCCGGGTGTCCTGGTGGCCCTCGTCAGCCCCAGTGATGAAAGATTCTGATCCTGACCTAAAAATCAGAATTTCGGCAGCTTGCTTTTAGGTATTATTTCAGTCGACTACAGAGGAAAGCCCCAAAAGGCTAACTAACCCTAGACACTCTTTACACAGCAAATGGCCGTGGTTCTACGTGCAAATCCCTTGGCATACACAGTGATCCCGAATTGGAGAAGAGCAGAAAGAGCCTGGGGCTGGCCGACTCCACCGATGTCCCATTTCTTCTGCGGGCCTGGGAAAGCTCTGTCTCTGGTGCCTTCAGGTGGAGGTTTATCCTCTCCCGATGTATTGATGTTAACCCCAAACTAGATGTATTCACATGCTGTACTCTGGTGAATAAGGCATTTAAAAAATAACCGGTGTGATAAGAACAGTCATACCTACAAAAATATACGTCAAATCCTTGGTCAGCTTAACAGGGTGGAAATGGGAAGGTGGAACCTGGAATTTTATCAGACTTAATGCTGAAATACATCTGCCTGCCTTGAGGAGCACGCCTCCCGGTGCGAGGGTCTGAGTTGGGCCAGTGGAGCTGCACAGGGGGGCCCAGGCCTTGGGGACCAGTCTGGTGAAGGGGGTTATGGGAGCTCAACAACTGGATGTCAGCTGAAAGGCTCAATTTTAACTTTTATAGTTACAGGTCGGTTGTTCTGGTGTGATTCCCAAGCTGTTCTCTGAGTCCTTCGTATTATAAAATTGACTTAAAAATAAACAAGAAAAGTGCAAGTACTAGTCATCCAGTCGTGTCTGTCTCTGTGTGACCCCATGGACTGTAGCCCACCAGGCTCCTCTGTCCATGGGATTCTCCAGGCAAGAACACTGGAGTGGGTCATCTTTTCCTCCTCCAGGAGATTTTTCAGATGCAAGGATTGAACCCGGGCCTCCTGCATTACACGCAGATTCTTTACCGTCTGAGGCACCAGGAAACCTCAATGAAATCTGGGACGCAGATCCCTCTTCCAGAGCCCAAATCCCTCTGATGGGTGGGCTGTGCCCCTGGTCTGTTTTCCCTCTGGAATCTCCTGTCTGGCAGAATTAACTACGCCATTTGTTGAAACAGCAGCCATTTTTGGAATTATGGCAATCTGTGCAAAATACCCAGAAAACCATTAGCCTGGACTTCCCAGGTCAGTATTTATATGAGGAATACGCATTTAAGTCACAGTTATTTTCATACTGACTACGGTTGGCCTGTCACTTTGTGGAAACATCTTTTAGGAAGGAAGCAGCATTAACAGTGAACTTCATCTTTTTTTTTTCTCTCTCTGACTCAGCATTGGAACTGGGTGTAGATTCAGTCACATGATCCTTGGATTTTGATAGTGTTCAGTACCTGGACTGTAGTGCCAGCATGAGGGTCAGAATCTTAGAAGGGGCACAAAGAGGCTCCTAAAGAATCATGTGCTGAACTTCAGGTCAGGGGCTGGGATAGTGGGGCTGAGGGCTGTTCCCGATCCCCTTCTTTTCATTGCCAACGACCTGCTACCTGCTGTGAGTGGGCTGGGTTCCAGTCCCTGCTGTAATGTTGTTACTTAGTCACTCATCATGTCTGACTCTTTGTGACCCCATAGACTATAGCCCTCCAGGCTCCTCTGTCCATGGGATTCTCCAGGCAAGAACACTGGAGTGGGTTGCCACGCCCTCCTCCAGGGGATCTTCCCGACCCAGGGATAGAACCTGTGTTTCCTGCATTGGCAGGCAGATTCTTTACCACTGAGCCACCTGGAAAGCAATCCCTACTCTAGAGAGAGCTCAACATTTCCCTCATGGGGTGAACACGCCTTTACTGCCACAGGAAGTAAAGGCTTTAACTGACAGGTAGCCCCGCTATTTAATATCCGCCCAAAGTAGGGCCACAATTTAAGTACAGCAAAACAAAAGTCATCATTTTTGGCCCATCCATCCTAAGTCCCTTCAGTTGTGTCCAAGTCTTTGTGACCGTATGGACTGTAGCCCACCAGGCTCCTCTGTCCGTGGGATTCTACAGGCAAGAATACTGGAGTGGGTTGTCATTTCCTTAATATCCAACAGAGTCCTGGTTAAAAATGTAAAGCTCTGAGCACTTGTATTCATGCACATTTCTCTTCCCCACTGGGGAGAAAACTTAATAATTCATCAGGGCCTATGACACAAGAATGTTAAAGAAAAACTGTTATGTACAGTAAACATCTCATTGCTTTCTAGACTTGTTCTCTGCAACCAGCTAGTCATGGAGGCACCCAGAAATTCTCACTAACAAGGGGAATGACTTGACAGGTCATTGTCTAAGATTTTTCTTCTGTGCAGGGGGTATTTGATCAAACATGCTCTCAACTGTTTCCAAGTTACGATCTGTACTTGCGGAGGCTGCCGTGGAGGTGGGAGTGAGAGGCATGAGGAACCGGCAGCCTTATCTCAGAGCAGCTCTTTAAGTTTTCATGTAAAGGAAGGTTCCATGCTAACAAGCTATGAAAATCAACGGTGAGGAATTGGGGTGGAGAAGTGGGGACTCTCACCCTTTAGTCTGTGCATTGGAGGGAATTCAGATACAGTTTGAATTAGACTGAAGGCCTTGCTTGGGAGTGTTCTCTTAACACACCTCAGAGGTAGGTGGATCCGACAGGTGGCTCACTGTTCGCAGGTGTGGGGGGTGTTGTCACTCCACAACCACCTTGCGTGGTCTTGCAAGACATCGCAGAGTGCCTCTCTTTGAATTCAGAGCTGTACAGCACTCATGGACCAGGGCCTGGGGGAGGCAGCCATCCACTCCTTGACAGATCTCACAACCCGATCCAGGAGCAGCTCGGACCGGTAGAGGTCAGGTTATTTTGGCCCCTCGTAGGCCCAAGCTGACTGGGCTGTCCCTAGAGTCATGTACTGGCGCACACTGAGTGGCACTGTGAGAAGCGGCCTCCAAAGTGTGTGTCATTTGAAGCAGTTCATGGAGGGGGCTGTATTTATTCTGTGTTCTCTCCATGAGGACCCGTGGGATAAATTTCTCTGGGATCTCAGCTCCAGGAGCAGCATCTTTTAAGGAATGGATTTATGATTCTAATATGGCTTCCATGACTCAGAAAACTGCTCATAGTTTCCTGCAGATATAAGTTTAATTATCCAATAATGATTTGATGACAACAATGTTAGATCTTACCTCATGCTGTGTGCGTGCTGTGCTTAGTTGCTAAGTCCTGTCTGACTCTTTTGTGACCCTTTGGACTATAGCCTGCCAGGCTCCTCTGGGATTTTTTAGGCAAAAATACTGGAGTGGGTTGACATGTTGTGACATTCCAACATGACACTTCCATGTTGGAATCTTCCCAACCCAGGGATCAAATCCGCATTTCTTGAGTCTCCTGCATTGCAGGCAGACTCTTTACCACTGAGCCACCAGAGAAGCACTTCTTACCTCCCATTATCCCCAAAAGTAAAGTACAGATGGACTGAAGAGCTAAATGCAAAATTCAAATCTATAAAGTATTAGAAAAGAACAGGAAAACATTCTTAAAACCTTGGCGATTTAAAACTTTCTCAAACAAGACACAAAATTTAAAGGAAATGAAAGTAACTGATAAGTTATTAGTAACGAAATGTTTTGCATGTAAAATATACTTAAAGTTAAGGTGAAAGTGATAGACCAGGGGAGAGTATTTTCAGTGTGTCGCCATCAAAGAAGTAAGATCTACAGTGTAATTCGAAAATAAATTACTAAAAATCAAGAAGAAAAAGTCTGACAAAATAATAGAAGGAACATATAAATGTGTCTTTCACAGAGGAAAAAAATGCAAATAGCTGTAAATATAGGGAAAAATATTCAATTTCAGTAGTAACTATGTCAACTAAAAAGAAATATATTTTTTTCCTCACATAAAGTTGGCAACAATGTAACAGACTGACAACACCAAGCACTGTTGACAGCATGAGAAAATGTGCCCCACAGTGTGTGGCTACGCAGGCTGCTGGGAAGTTTGGAGAGTTTAATTTGGGGAGTACTCATTAAAATTAAAGATCCATTTATGCCTCAAGTCAGCACGTTTACTCCTGTACTTGTAGAAAGAGGTTTGCACACTGGTACTTTCTGCGGTATTGTTTAAAACCCCAAACACTGGAAAAGCCCTGAATGTCCATCGTTACAGGAACTATTGATTGTGGGTCCCTCCCCTCCTGGAACACTGGGGAACTGAGGGGGTTGGATGTTTGGAGCGACACTGGTAAAGTCCTGTGCCTGGTGCAAGGTGATAATAAAAAGCCTGACTTGGATCTGATTTATTATTGTTTTAAAATTCTCATCAGGCAATGCCTGCATATTGCTTGCATCCTGGGCAAATGGCTCCCACTCCCATACTTCCCCCCCTGGGGACCACTGGGATGCTGAGATCTGTGTGCTCTGACCTCTCCATCACTTACTGTTAGGAAGAAGGGGTGGAAGAATAGAGGGAGTAGCATGCCAATTTTGCTGAAACACAGGTACATTTACAGAATACTATTTCTAAATGTGCTGTACATATATGATGCACAAATACAGCTGTAGTCATTTGGCGGGAGAGAGCAGGGATGTAGGGTTGTGGTCAAGCAGACTACATCTGTGGTGGTTTAGTCACTAAGTTGTATGCGACTCTTGGAATCCCATGTACTATTGCCAGCCAGACTTCTCTTTCCATGGGATTTTCTAGGCAAGAATACTGGAGTGGTTTGCCATTTCCTTCTCCAGGGGATCCTCCCAACCCAGGGATCGAACCGGGGTCTCCTGCACTGCAGGCAGATTCTTTACTGACTGAGCTACCAGGGAAGCCTGACTATATCTGTATGTTTTAATAACGTCTATGTTATTTATATATTTGCATATATACATATACTTATAAGTATGCGTGTGTGCGTACTAAGTCACTTCAGTCGTGTCTGACTCTTTGCGACCCCGTGGACTGTAGCCCGCCAGGCTCCTGTGTCCATGCGGATTCTCCAGGCAAGAATACTGGAGTGGGTTGCCATGCCCTCTTCCAGGGGAGCTCCCCAACTCAGGGACCGAACCTGCGTCTCATGTGTCTCCTGCATTAGCAGGAGGGTTCTTTATCACCATGCCATCTGGAAAGCCCTTATAAGTACACAAATAGTTAAAGATATACATTTATATACCTTTTCTTTTTTGAGGGGAGAACTGCCCTAGGAAATTAAGCAGAAGGGAGGATGGAGAGGAGGGCCAGGGTTTTGAGGTCCCCAGAAGTTCAATGCCATCGCCACCTAGTGGGGAGGAGAGGACACTGCCAGGGAGGCAGATAGCCTCGGTCCTGGGTCCTTTCTGCTGGCCCTCGCCTTCTCCCTGTTGATGCCTCCTAAGACTCATCAGCAGAAGACAACTTACAAGTCATCTTAGAATAAATAGGGAACTTCAGGCACCTAGTGATGATGGATAGGTGGCATTTTATACTTGCATTTCAATCACGCAGACAACCCCCAAGAATATCCCTTGAGGCAAGTCACCCAGAGTCCCTGGAAAACTGTCTCCACTTGAGCTAGATGATACTGAATCACAGTTGAACAGAATTTTATAAATTTTTCATTTACGATCACGACAAACTCACATGGCAGATTTGTAATGATCTTATTTTACAGAGGAGAAAGTGAGAGCCTAGACCAAATTTCTAAGTAATATATTAGCAGATCAGGTAGCACTGATGCTAAATCCTGTGACCTGAAGTCCTCTGAGGTCACGACTACCTTAAAGGGGGCCCCAGGATCGGGGACCTGGCTGACATTCATAGAAGCTGATACATTTACTGTAGCAGATGCTGGTGATGTCCTGGGCTGTATCCCCCTGGACCTACATGAGTTGCCCACAGCCATGGGGGACAGTTTCTGACCCACTGATGGTTTTCTACCTCAGATCTAGTCTCTCTCCATCTGAGGGATTTCTCAGGCACCATTCATGCAAACCTGTATATAAAGTTTAGGCCCACCCTGGATGGGACCTCTCTCTACCAGTGGGAGATAGGAGACTGGGTAACTGCTGCCCATCTTCTAGGGGCAGAATTCTGAGCTGTGACCCACTTGGCTTCTCCACAGGTCCCTGGTGGGATGGAGCCCCAGTGGCCTATGTTGTATCTTCACCGGCCTTTCTCATTTCTTGGTTTCACTCTTGGGTTTCCTGGGATTGCTTCTCTCAAAATCTACAACCAAATTTTTAATTCCAGACCTGCTTTTTGTGGAACCCCAACTGAGAATGCAGGGCACGGTAGCTGGGCACTGTGGGAGACGCAATGATGTTCAGAGAGTGGGTGTGGTTTCCCTAGGGGCATAAAACGTCACAATAGTAATGTGACCTGTGACCTGTGTAATGTGAGTGGCAGTGATGATGTGCCTACAGAAGACAGAGGCAACCTGATAAGCTCTTCCACAGGCTCGCGGTTTCAAACAGTTCAAAAGGGCATTTGAACTTTCCAGGCTTCACTGGCATCACTTTAGAAAACATTGCTGTGGGAAGGCCCCCGTTGGCATCACAGAGTTTAATACTCAGTCCACGGTGATCACTGTGGAAGAGACCACCATGGATGGCCAGGGAGAGGTGAGGGCAAGGTCACAGCATGTTCATAGACCCAGAGCTGGGGATGAGCGGGGTGTTTCCAGGGAATAGCAAGTTAATCTGGATGCGGGTCCACGAACTACCTGACACTGTAAGTAAAAAGAGAGAGAGAGAGAGTGCTTGCTGCTGCTGCCGCTAAGTCACTTCAGTCGTGTCCGACTCTGTGCGACCCCACAGACGGCAGCCCGCCAGGCTCCACCATCCCTGGGATTCTCTAGGCAAGAACACTGGAGTGGGTTGCCATTTCCTTCTCCAATGCATGAAAATGAAAGGTGAAAGTGAAGTCGCTCAGTCGTGTCTGACTCTTAGCAACCCCATGGACTGCAGCCCACCAGGTTCCTCCATCCACAGGATTTTCCAGGCAAGAGTACTGGAGTGGGGTGCCATCGCCTTCTCTGAGAGAGTGCATAGAGGAGTGTTTTTCTAGGGAGAGATTCTGTAGCTTTAATCAGATTCTCTAAGGGGGTTCATGAGCTAAACCATGAGGGAGGAGGCACTGAGAACTCTCGAGATAGCTTGTGATGGGAACCAAGAATCACAGATGTTAGTAAACTGCGCCCTCAGTTATGAGATCAAAACAACACTGCCTGTGCCCTTGTTTGTGTTCTAGGAGAGAGCTCAGCTCTTTACAAAGTTATCTTATCCACTCATCACAACCATCCTCTGAAGTGGGTTCTAATATTATCCCCATTTGACAGATGAGGAAACTGAGACCTAAGAAGATGCCTTGTCCAAAGTCACACTGCTGGATTTGAACATGGGCAGGCTGATTCTAGACCCCATCCCCTAACTCCATGCCAGGGGCCCTCAGACTTTAACACACAGCAGAATCACCAAGACAGCTTGGGCTCCATCCCCAGAATGTTGGGTTCAGCAGCTCTGGGGCAGGGACCAAGGATCTGCATTTCTAGTAAGTTCCTAGGTGCTATGGTTGCTGCTGATCTGGGGGCCACACTTTGCAAGCCCACTTTGAACTCTAAGCTCTCATCTCCAGAGAGGAGGGTACACCTCCAAGAGTTGTGACCTGTGTCAGCAGCAAAACCAAGATAAGAACCTGGGTGTGTGGATTCAGAATCCAGGACTATCCATGCCACTCTTGCTTGGAGAGGGGCACAGCCTACTTAAAAATGAGTGGGTGCTTATGTGCACCCTGCTTTATTACCTGATGTGTGTCCAGCTCTGGGGGATGGCCGCTGGGGGAAGGCAATTCCTTGCTTAGCTCCTCGGAGCACCCCCGGGCCCTCCTCCACCTTCTGGCCCTCCGATCTGCGGCGTGGGGGGCCTCCTCAGGCTCGCTGCTGTCTGAGGTCTCCCTGCCAGCTGCCTGAAGGTTGAAGTTCACATCCAGTTCTCCCTGTAGGCGCATCTTCTCGGCTGCAGGGTTCCGGGGGGCCTTCCTCTGCAACCAAGACAGCCTGGCCCGGTGCCCAGCTTCTCGGGATGAGCCCACCGAGGAGGTCTCTGAGTCGGACCACATGGCCTCGGGGTTGGGTGAGGGCCCAGAGGAGGCAGAGGGGCCTTGGTCTGATCCTGGAGCCTGTGTGGGCTGAGTCTGGGGTTCCCCGGGCAGAGCCCGGGGCTGCAGGCACAGCGTGCTCAAGGCCTCCCTCCAGTCAAAGTCCTCCTCGCTGTCGGAGCCCAGCTCATCGTAGGCGGACGCCACGCTGGAGGCCGCCTCCAGGGCCTGAAACGCGTCGCTCTTAGGTTTGGCCAGCAGGCGGGCTGGGGGCAGAGCCCCATCCTTCAGGGCTATCCAGTTCCCATCGGGGCTCTGTAGAACTGGGGCCACCACTGCGGGCAGGAGGGAGAGAGAAGCCAGAGAGGGACTGTCAGCGCCTCAGAGCGAGGGGCCCCTCAGACAGCCCTCCTCCTCTGCCCCCCTCTTCCTAGAGCTCTTTCTGGTCTCCCCGCCCAGAGTGGGCTCCTCCTTCCCTGAGTTGCTGTGATAGCCTTTCTGGTTCACTCCAGTATCCATCCTGGCTTCTGGCTGACCATGCAGAGGGCTGGGCCCTCCTCCCTGGTGAGAGGGGCCCTGCGGCAGGGGCTGGGTCTCAGTCATCCTGCACTGTCCCGAAGACAGCTCGTGCGGAGGAAAGAGCAGAGGCTGGGAAGTCAACTGTAGGGATGCTGTGGGCTGAGTAAACCCACCTCCAACTCACACTGAGAAACTCAAGAGCAGGGACTGTCCTCAGACCGTTATTTCCCCGCACTGAGCACACGTGGTGTAAACAGCAGATGCTCAGTCAAGGTCTGGGAAGTCAGAAAGTGTCCGGGGGGATACGAATTTGTCAAAGACACTGTCAAGACTGAAAGTGGGTTTACTCAGCGTCCCTACAGTTGACCTCAGCCGTGGACCAACAGGCTCCAGACCTGGCCCTTTCCCTGAGGCATAAACAGAACCTCTGAAACTAGTCCATGGACATTAACCTTCTGGGATGACCTCTGTACCTCCTCTGTTCTACATTTCTGCTCTGCTGAGATGGAGCAGTGCCCCCGAGGAGTAACCTGCTTCCTGCGAAACAGATCAGACATCTTTCAAGACTTCTGGAGTTAGTCTGGACAGCTTAGCATGTCAAGGGCCGAGTGGTCCTCAGAAAAACCAGCAGTTTTCTACGCAAGTGCTTTCTGTTCTTTAAGTCTTCATCCTGAAGGGTGCATGGAGTTTTGAGCTGCATATGAAATCTTTTTTTGTGTGTGGTGTTGTCAAGCTAAGTTTTTGTTTCTATGCAATGATAAAATTACACGTAGGTGCCTTAGTTTAGAGAAATTTATGCACAAAACATGTTTTGAAAACCAAGATCCTTCACAAATTTATTTGGAATGCTCATAACCCAGCAGGAACTGTTTTGTGAAATGGACTGTCTGCTAGAAGTGCTTATCAAACTTCCTAAGTCTGTCCATTTCTTAGTCTAAATTTTGAAATGCTCTTGCTTTGTTATTTGTTTGCTGTGGAGACACTTGTTAACATGAGTAGCTGAAGAGTCCTGATGCTTGGGTCTGGGGACCACATTAGCTGTGGTATCTTGGACGCTGAAATGAATGCCCTGCTAGTTTGGATTGGTGTTCCTGTGAAAGTGAAAGTTGTTCAGTCGTGTCTGACTCATTGTGACTCCATGGACTATACAGTCCATAGAATTCTCCAGGCCAGAATACTGGAGTGGGTAGCCTTTCCCTTCTCCAGGGGATCTTCCCAGCCCAGGGATCGAACCCAGGTTTCCCACATTGCAGGTGGATTCTTTTCCAGCTGAGCCACCGGGGAAATCCAAGAATACTGGAGTGGGTAGCCTATCCCAACTCAAGGGGATCTTCCCGACCCAGGAATTGAACTGGGGTCTCTTGCATTGCAGGTGGATTCTTTACCAACTGAGCTCTCTGGGAAGCCCTGGTGTTCCTGGCCTACATATAATAAGACACTGGCTCCTAGTCCACACAGAACAGGCAGCTGAAGTGGGGCTGTGCAGCCAAGTGATCCGAACCCACCTGCCCACTGTCTCACAGGTCTCAGCAAGCAAACTGCCCACATGGGAAACATGCCCACCTTATATACAGTGTGCTGCGTGAGAGACCCCGTGACTTAGTGGCCAGACTGTCCCAGATGGGCACACCCCCACTCAGACTGATGGTAGGAGGGGCTGAGCAACCTCACGACAGCCAAGCAGCCTCCCAGCAGCATTTCTGAACCCCGCAGAACAGTTACTTGTCTGGTCCAGCCTGTCCACGCTCTTCCAGCTGGGCAACGCCTCCTCCTCCCTCGGGTGCTGCTCCCTTGGCTCCCTTGATGCAGCCTCCAGCGAAGGGGTCCTCAGGGCATCTTCTCTGCTGAGTGAGAATGCAGACTGCGACCGCTGTGCAAAGAAAAGAGGGGAAGGCGTGACCTCATCAGGCACAGTTCCCAGGGGGACTGCCTTCCAATCCGCAGGCACCCCACCGCATGGAGATGACACAGCTGATGGTAATGGCTTTTCTCGAGATTCAGAAGCTTCAAATCAGTACATCCTGCTGTGAAAGTATTAGCTGCTCAGCTGTGTCTGTCTACAATCCCATGGACTGTAGCCCGCCAGGCTTCTCTGTACATGGAATTCTCCAGGCAAGAATACTGGAGTGGGTAGCCAGGTCCTTCTCAAGGGGATCTTTCTGACCCAGGGGTTGAACCCAGGTCTCCTGCGTTGGAGGCAGATTCTTTACCATCTCAGCTACCAGGGATGCTACATCATGCCATATAATGGCACAAATGGTTCCGCATTTATTCCACTGCAAGTGGCCAGGCCTCCCAGAAAGCATCAGAGATGTAGCAGAATCCAACAGAGCTGGTTCTTACAACGCTCCTACTTACCCATTCTTCCAGCTGAGATTTCTCAGGGCCAATTGTGTGTGATGAAAATAAGAGCATATTCCCTTCAGAGACCTCCAAACCTGAGCGTTTCAGCAGTGTAAGTAGAAAACTGTAGTACAGTGTAAGTGCTGTGATAGGTAAGTGAACCAAGATGGTCAGCCCACAGTCCCAGAGACTTTGCAGCACATTCCCATTTAGTTAAAATAAACTCTAACCTAAGGACAAGTGGTAGAAAGGACTGACAAGAAACATGTTAGAACTGTATCATTTCTGTATGTTACAAATGTAATTTCTAGAATTTGTAGCTCAGATGTTGTATACAGGGAATTTCATCAAACAGAAAGAGACCAATTTTTTCCATTGTCATTTAATGAGAGAATTCTCTTCTCTTGGGGATTTACTTTGCTCTTTTTATATGGGCGAAACGGAGGAAAGAAAGGGCCAAGCCACAGAAAGCATCTCTGACTGTGATGTGAAGCAAAGTAGTATCTCTGACTCCGGCCTTAGGCAGTTTGGCGCCACCTGCTGGCCAACATCAATACTAACAAGCCTACTGCCTTCTGTCCTCGGGAGAAACGAATGGGCTTTCCTCCTCTCCCACCACAGATGCTGAGAGTAGGAGACAAACGGGGAGCGTGTTTGGAGAGTTGTGGGCAGGGCCCCCAGGCAGCTGAGGCTGGACTGGGGACTCATCAGTACCTGGGATCCAAGATTACTTCTGGTGCAACACCTTGACTGAGTGACTTAATTTCCTGAGAAGCAGAAACCTAATCTTTGCTCTAGCTTCCCAGGTGCTGCAGTGCCAATGCAGGAGACGCGGATTTGATCTTTGGGTTGGGAGGATCCCCTGGAGAAGGGAATGGCACCCCACTCCAGTATTCTTGCCTGGGAAATTCCATGGACAGAGGAGCCTGGTGGGCTGCAGTCCATGGGGTCGCAAAGAGTCGGACATGACTGAGTGAGCAACTAAGTGCACACGCACGCACGCACACACACGCACACGCGCGCACACACACACGCGCGCGCACACACACACGCGCGCACGCGCGCGCACACACACACACACAATTTTGCTCTGCGCACAGTAAACGAATACTAAGTGGGAGCTTTAAAAACCCGTTTGAGAATAACAAAGGAGAATAGCAAACACCAGCTGAGGGATATCCGGGTGAAAAAACTGAGCATCATGACTAGGGTTTGGGGAGAGGACAGTGCACTCTGTAGCCTCACCCAGAAGGATGGCTAACAGTCTGAGAAAAGAGGGCTGAGGACTGGGGCCCAGTATCCCCGTAACCACAGGCCAGCCTGGGGCCCACGGCCCTCAGATACGCGCATCTGCACACTCTCCTGGAGAGGGCGGTACAGCCAGTTCTGGCCCAGAGAGTCGTAGGAAGCTTCTTCTACTTCCCCTCACAAGACCTTGAGGCTGATCCAGGAGGAAGATGCATTTGCAGAACAAATACAGAGCCCTTTAAGCTGTGTGCCAAGGGTCACGACCTGACTCCTCTCTGATTACAGAAGAGAGGACCACGGGCCTCCAGGTCTGCTGTTCGATGCAGCAGTCACAGGTTAATGCAGCCCAGGCGTGGAGGAGCTCTCCCACTCTTATTGATCAGGTAAGATTCTGTGTGCATTCAGTTCAAACAGGCCGTGGCCTGTGGTTTGAAACCCTGTTCCTCAAGCTGGGCTGAGAGTCCTGATGCTTTAATACTGTGTTATATGACACTGTATTGCAACATCTGTTTTTCTGCTGGGGTCCCCACTAGACTGCAAGCAACTGAGGGCAGTTAAAGGACAGTTAATGGTGATAGCTCCTGGCACTGCTGCTAAGTCGCTTCAGTCGTGTCCAACTCTGTGTGACCCCAGAGATGGCAGCCCACCAGGCTCCCCCGTCCCTGGGATTCTCCAGGCAAGAACACTGGGGTAGGTTGCCATTTCCTTCTCCAGTGCATGAAAGTGAAAAGTGAAAGTGAAGTCTCTCAGTCGTGTCCGACTCTTAGCGACCCCATGGACTGCAGCCTACCAGGCTCCTCCGCCCATGGGATTTTCCAGGCAAGAGTACTGCAGTGGGTTGCCATTGCCTTCAGAATTGGGAATCAGTGAATGTTTACTGTGGAGTGAATAACTCGAGGCAGGCCACAGGGTAGGTTTTTAGAAATGCCTGTTGATGGTGATGATCTTACTAACTTCTTGGATGACACTGGGTAGCAAGAGAAACAAAGAAGAAGCCCCCTGTCATCCTCACTTATATCATGGACAGGAAGGTCTTACTTGGAGGAGAGCCAGCCTAACACACTCATCAAGTGGTTTTTGGCCCAGTGTCAGTTCCATTATTCCCAGGGCATGGCAAGCACTGATCCTGTCTCTGGTGCCCTGAACAGCTCTGATACTTGACAACAACAAAGGTTTTCTTGGGGCTGGGTATTCGGGAGCCATCTATAATTTTGGGAAATCCTTGACAGATGATGAGTGGCGATCATAGAGGAGAGATCAAGGCTGACAGTCTGTTGGCAGGTGAAGTTATTAAAAATGAAGCAAAAAGTCCTTCCATGTCAAACTGCCATCTATTCAGGGGGATACACCCTTCTTTTTAAAATCTGGCTGTGCCATGTCTTAGTTGGGGCATGTAGGATCTAAATCCCTGGCCAGGGATCGAACCCTGTACCCTGCATGGGGAGCGTGGAGTCTTGGCCACTGGACTACCAGGGAAGTCCCAGAGGGACATACCCTTGACATGCCTCCCACCTTGGACTGGCAAGACCCCCCCCCACCTTCCGTGTAATCACACAGATCTTCCTGTCTCTGCTCCAGTCATATTCCAACTTGTTGTCTCTTCCACGGACTGTGAGCTCCTTGAAAATGGTCTTCTGGGTGTGACCCTCAGTCCCACGTTTGTGCCTGATTTTGTAGGATTATAACACGGCCTGACTCTAAGGCGCTGATGGCCTGTTGCCAGGCGCAGTTATTCCTGTAGCCTCCCCTGAGCTGTTTTCTATACCCTGGCCTTTATTTTTCTATCTTCAAACTTCACACTATAAATCACAAAATACATGTTTAAAAGAGAGAGGAAATGATAGTGTTTCATTTTGCAGTGGCTCAAACAGTATTTTATTTCTGTATGTGTGTGTCAGTAAGAGGTGGCTGGGTTCCACTTCTATAGGACAAAAATGCTCCCTTACTTACAAAAGCCAAGATCAAAACAAGAAAAGTCCTTCTCTGGTCCCAACAGGGAAGATGAGATCTATGTTTTTCATGAGTTAAGGATGCCAGGCTTTCATAATCTATTTCAGGCAAGCCATTGTTTCACACTAGGGAAAAAAAACTACACCCTGACAATCACGAAAATCCCTAGAGAGCTGCCTCCAGCGCATCTCAGGACACTGCTGGTCTGCTGTCTCCAGCCAGGGTGGAAAAGCCCCAGTTCTGAGACCTAGACCCAGTTTTGCCACAAGTTCATTGCAATAAACATATGGCCCAGAAGATGGCGCCACCACGACACTTTTACTTGCCAGTTGGATCAACCTAGAGGAAAGTGATGGGATCACTTGGTTAATTTATTTGCTTTATTATCCTGGCTGGGCACCCTGTGCCCATCCTTTCACTCCCACCCACGGCGTCTGTTTTCCTTCCTCTTACCCACCCTAGGGTCCATGGAAGAAACAAGGCTGGCGATGTCAGCAAGGGCAGGCCTGAGTTACTGTGTCTGCACATCTATGCTGGGAGGCTGGGCGTGGTGGGTGGAGTCCACGGGTCCAGGAGGCCTTGCAAAGATGGACTGAGAACTTCAAATCGGCCCCACCTCTTAACTCTTGGGGCATGAAAGTGTAGTAGGTTGGGTAAGGGGTCCATGCCAGCTCCTCCTCCTGGGCTTCCCTGGTGGCTCAGAAGGTAAATAATTCACCTGCAGTGTTGGAGACTCGGGTTTGATCCCTGGATTGGGAAGATCCCCTGGAGGAGGAAATGACAACCCACTCCAGTATTCTTACCTGGAGAATTCCAAGGACAGAGGAGCCTGGTGGGCTACAGTCCATGGGGTCACACAGAGTTGGACACGACTGAGCGACTAACACTTTCACTTTCATTCTAAGCCTCAGGGATCAGTGCCGTGCCAAGCACACAGAGTGCACTCAGTAAGCATCCGTCAAAATGACAGCCTTTATTACGCTCCGCCACTGAGCCAGGGCCACACCTCCATCCCCTCACTCTGTCCGACTGGGGACACATGAGTGACCTGCAGCAGCTTGGACCACTTGCCCACGAACAGGGTTGGTGAGGGGCAGAGGCAGGGCTTGACCTTGGGCCTGTCTGGCTCCAAGGTGATGCTCTGCTGTGCCCTCTTGGTGCTGTGCCTGACACCCTTTCCTGAAAGCCCGGGGACGACGCACTCCTGTCTATCAAACCTCAACCCAGCAGGATGTGCCATCCAATCCAGCTGGTTCTGAAGCTTTAGACAAAACTTGCAGGGTGATCATCAGTTACTTTTGTTAAAGCTTCCTCTGCAGTCACTGGTCCCCTGAGTGGGCAGCAGCATCCTGCCCTCCCTGTATCTCTTGCGATGGTATATGGTTGCTATGACTGCAATGATTATCATCATCACCAACAGGGCAGACTCCCTGGGGCTTCAAAATAGTCTCTGCTCTCAAGGAGCCCACATCAGGGGTGAACAGAGTGAAAGTTTTTAGTAGCAAGGGTTTGTGGGCAAAGGGGTCAACAATATTCGAATGAATAACAGCTGAGACATTGCTTTGTATTTCTGGGGTCAGGCACAGCCATTAAATTCAATCCAATAATTATAACAGTCATGAAAAATACTTCAGGTCTGCCCTATAGTCATTAAAGGAGAGAGCAAAATGTGAGGGAGGAAAATGACAAACACAAAGAGAAATGGCTGAAGAAAATAGAAAAGGATGGAGAAGAGACAGAGAAAGTTAGACAGAGACACAGCTCAGTCGCTGGGCATGCTGCATGCCCAGCCTCTGCTCTCATCATTGTTATCACTAGGACCACCATATGAATACAGAGATGACTTTTTACATACAGGTGCCCAAGGAGACCGGCACTAAATGAATGATAACCCCCGCCCTGGTGCCTGTTAGGATATTGCATCTTAAGGCTTTGAAAATCAAGACTGCACTGACCCCCTTCCTGGCGGAGAGCCACACAATCAGAGAGGAAATTAAAAAGAGGGACGATCACACTGAATTTTCTTTCAAGAGAACAGATGAGAAATCCTGTCACTGGGGATGGATTAAGTTTGGGTTTTGCAGTTAAGCCCAAGGACCGAGTCCTACAGTGTTATGGGGTTCTGCAGTTACCCCTGGAGCCACAGCATCCACATCCGTGGAGAACTGAGGACACAGGAGGGAGCACTGCCGGGAGGCTCGTGGCTCAGGAGGGAGCACTGCCGGGAGGCCAGTGGCTCAGGTGGGAGCACTGCCGGGAGGCCAGTGGCTCAGGGCCCTCCAGGGTCTGCAGCTCAGGGTCCCTCCTCAAGATGCCACGAAAGGGTCACCCTTCAGCCCCCAGCCTGTGCCCACCGCCCCCCACCCCACCATCCCCACTGCTGCAGATGGCATGATTTCATTCTCCTCTATCCTGCCTTTCCAGTTTTAAATTGCCCCTGTGTGTTGCCCCATCCTCTCCCCCATGCTATGACTTGGGTCCCTGCAGCTGACGGAGCACAAGCCCTGCCGGCCAGCCCTGCTTCTTTTCTTGCTGAATCTCCACCCCCAGGACCCAGCCTCTATCCTCTGCCCCACACGCGCCCTCGCTGGGGAAGGAGGAACACACACCGAAGGACTTTACGGGCTTGGGGACCCTCCCCAGCCGCAACGGGCCCAGACCCTTGGGTCACTGGATGGACGCTGTGCTTCGTGACTGGGGAGAAGGAACAAAAAGGTCTGCCCACATCCTGATGCCCCACCCACGGGCCGCCGCGGCCTCAGAAGGCAGCGGTCACTCTCTCACAGTCCTCGGTTTCCGTACAGCAAGTGCTCAGGTTGTGAGAACACACACGGCCCTGAGAAAGCCATTCTCCCCACGGGACTCAGTGCAGCTCTTTTCAGAATGAATTGTAAAAAGCTTATTGACAGTGTTATTTTTCCTAAATTGGTCTCTGTGTAAAAACCCACCTCCACGTGTAACAGAACAGGCCTCCTGGCCCCCAATCCACACTGTCTGGCGGGCACATGTGCTGACTACAGATGTTAGGCATGGCAGCCCCATTTCTATGGGGAGAACGGTTCTGAGCTGCACGCAGCAGGGCCCCTGTAGGGGTGGGCCGGGGCGGCATAGGGGCTCACCCAGAAGGTGGTGGAAGCCTGGGGGCCTCCCGGGGCGGCTGTGGTCCCCGCATCAGCTGCCTCTGCACCGCAGCTCTGGGGCTGCGGCCACTCCGGCTCGTCTTCCGCGCGCTGCTCACTTTTGCTCTTCTGTTTCCTTATGATCTGGGGAGGAGGCAGGTGACAAAGGGCACACATTATTGGAGAGACTTCCAGCGCTATGTGGTGTCATGGGGATCATCTTTGGGAAATTTTTAGCCACGGAAGAGCTTAGCTTCAACGGAATACCAGCCAGTTTCAGACCCGCCTTGTGATAAAACAGCACAACCAAAGCTTTGAACATTCTACAGCACTTTACAGTTTAAAAGTAGTCCTCTTATGATGCTGACAGCCTTTTCTATTAAGGGCCTACTGTGTGCCAGTCTCTGTGCTTGACACCATGTAGTACAAGGGCTTCCCTGGTGGCTCAGATGGTAAAGAATTTGCCTGCAGTGCAGGAGGGCAGGTTCAATCCCTGGGTCGGGAAGATCCGCTGGAGAGGAAAATAGAAAGCCACTCCAATGTTCTTGCCTAGAGAGTTCCATGGACGGAGGAGACTGGCCGGCTGCAGTCCCTGGGGTCGCTTGACATCATGTATGCCCTGTGCTTGACACCATATATGCTTTACGTCATTGAATTCTCAGAATAACTCTAAGAGCTACCTACTATAACTCCCCCTATTTTACAGATGCAGAGTTAATCTCAGAGGTCATCAGTTAAGGACACACAGCTCATCAACAGTGGAGCTGGATCTCAAACCCAGAGTCTCCGGCTGTACACCCTGACTTTAGGAAGGGTCTGAAAGCCCTAAGGAGGGGGCAGATACCAAGTGTCACGAAGGAAGGCTTCAGCTTGTCTGCACCGCTTGCTATGTTGGGCATGGTCACTTAGATTTAATAAGTCCATTTGTACAGAGGTCTCTGGGCCAAGGTCCTGGCTCCTCACCCACTAGCTCAATCCCTAAGGGCAAGCACGTTCACACTGCTTATTTGTCGCAGTGCAATGCAACCCCTCTGCCTTAGCCCCGGAGTACAAGGGCAAAAGTGAGAAGGAACAAGGCAAACGATGCCCAAGACAACAGCGGTACCCTCGGCGGCTCTTCCGCTCACCGAAGGCCCTGGTCTGGACCAGGTGGCCCACTGCAGCCGTGTGGTTGCCAGGGCGCGCCTACCTTCTGCAGGATGGTTGTGGCCAGCTCCTCGGTCAGCTCCTCCTTGTGGTCCCGCAGGTAACTGGCCTCATTCTGCTTGTCCTGCAGAGGGAAGAAGGGAAGGGTGTGAGCTGTGGGTGTGTTTGGGGGACTTGGCAATCGATTTCTTGGGAGTCCTGACCACAAATGCAGGGGGAGGACGGGCTCAGTTCAAGGATGGTTATATGATGATGGTGTCCCCACAAGCTGTGCTTTCTCTTGGCAGCCAGGACCCCACCCGCACCACCTTCCAGACAGACATTGTGGGGGGTGGGGGGCATACCAGACTGTCCCCATAGGCTTCTGCTTTGGAGATGGCTTCCTCGATGGCCTCTTCAGCCACCCGTAGGGCGACAGCCAATGTGTCCATCATGCTGTGTCCTGGACAGGAAACAGAACAGAGACCACTTCTAAAAGGCAAGGACAAGTGAAAGGTCCTTGTGTCAGAGTCATGAGCTGACTAGGACGAGGCTAGGCAATAGTCCTCTTGTGCCTGGCACTAAGGACAGCCCCAAACATACAAAGTGGCTTAAAGACGACGGACAAAGGGACTTAATACAGCAGTTCTTCATCTACCTTCTCGGATAAAGATTATGCTTTATTTTGTGCATGTACTGTATCATTTGTAATGATAGGCAGGAAAACTGTGAAATCTTCTAAGGGCTGTGCTCATGGTTTAATGCAAATACAAAATCCACAAAAGAATTTTTTAGATTCTAAGCCCATACTACCAATCAGTTCAGTTCAGTTCAGTTCAGTTGCTCAGTTGTGTCCAACTCCTTGCAACCCCATGAATCGCAGCACGCCAGGCCTCCCTGTCCATCACCAACTCCTGGAGTTCACTCAGACTCATGTCCATCGAGTCGGTGATGCCATCCAGCCTTCTCATCCTCTGTTGTCCCCTTCTCCTCCTGCCCCCAATCCCTCCCAGCATCAGGGTCTTTTCCAGTGAGTCAACTCTTCGCATGAGGTGGCCAAACTATTGGAGTTTCAGCTTCAGCATCAGTCCTTCCAAAGAACACCCAGGACTGATTTCCTTTAGAATGGACTGGTTGGATCTCCTTGCAGTCCAAGGGACTCTGAAGGGTCTTCTCCAACACCACAGTTCAAAAGCATCAGTTCTTTGGCGTTCAGCTTTCTTCACAGTCCAACTCTCGCATCCATACATGACCACTGGAAAAACCATAGCCTTGACTAGACAGACCTTTGTTGGCAAAGTAATGTCTCTGATTTTCAATACGCTATCTAGGTTGGACATAACTTTCCTTCCAAGGAGTAAGCGTCTTAATTTCATGGCTGCAATCACCATCTGCAGTGATTTTGGAACCCAAAATTATAAAGTCTGACACTGTTTCCACTGTTTCCCCATCTATTTCCCATGAAGTGATGGGACCAGATGCCATGATCTTAGTTTTCTGAATGTAGAGCTTTAAGCCAACTTTTTCACTCTCCTCTTTCACTTTCATCAAGAGGCTTTTTAGTTCCTTTTCACTTTTTGCCATAGGGATGGTGTCATCTGCATATCTGAGGTTATTGGTATTTCTTCCGGCAATCTTGATTCCAGCTTGTGCTTCTTCCAGCCCAGAGTTTCTCATGATGTACTTTGCATGGAAGTTAAATAAGCAGGGTGACAATATACAGCCTTGACATACTCCTTTTCCTATTTGGAACCAGTCTGTTGTTCCATGTCCAGTTCTAACTGTTGCTTCCTGATCTGCATATAGGTTTCTCAAGAGGCAGGTCAGGTGGTCTGGTATTCCCATCTCTTTCAGAATTTTCCACAGTTTATTGTGATCTACACAGTCAAAGGCTTTGGCATAGTCAATAAAGCAGAAATAGATGTTATCAATAGCATTGGCCAACCTTGCCCAGCTCAACCACTTGCTGGGCCACAGACCACGTATCTCGGCTTAACAATGTTGTGTTGCAATGAACAGCAAAGGGACTTAGCCATACGTGCACCATCCAGGCTGCCACATAACATTTTAGAGCTGAGATTTGAATTCAGGAGTCTGTCTCCAAATCCTGTGATTTTTAACCACAAAAATGAGATAGATACAAACTAACATGATTTTTAAAACTAAGGCTATCATATATCTAGTGAATGTATTTTTTGCATATGGCAACAAACAGGAGGAAGTGTCCTTAAGCCAAAGGACTTCCACAGGTGACAGAATTCTCTTTGGAGTCAAGTACTTGGAAGAGTTCTGCTTCCTGGAGGTACTAGATTTTTACCTCTTACTTGAAAGTGAGAATTTCTATCACTCCTCTTAGTTCACCCCAGAAGCCCAACTCACATCAGGCACAAGATCAGAGGTCTGCAGCGGCTGGTTGCCTACGTCTCCTCTTCCCTTTCTCAACCTCCTGTTTCCATCTATAATCTGCTAGTCAGGCATTATTGAACACATGCAAATCTCCTGAAAGCTGCCTCAGATGCTTTGTAGAATGAGATAAGGTGTAAATATATCAATTCATTAATTAATCAATCCCTAAATTAAAATACTTAATTCAAGCTTCTTAGGCTCCTGAAGACACACATGTGGACAGAAAGTGGCATTCAGCACACATAATAAATCTCCCAAACCAACCCGAGCATATGTGCTATGCATACTAAGTCACTTCAGTCGTGTCCAACTCTTTGCGACCCCATAGATTATAGTCCACCAGGCTCCTCTGTCCATGGGATTCTCCAGGCAAGAGTACTGGAGTGGGTTGCCATTCCCTTAAACTCCTGGGCATCTTCCCAACCCAGGGATTGAACCAGCATCTCTTACGTCTCCTCCATTAGCAGGCAGGTTCTTTACCACTAGCGCCACCTGGGGAGCCCAAACCAACCCAGTTAAAGTCAAAGCCGTCCAGCCAGGCAGCTGATGAGGACAGCGCAGGCTGGCTGTGAGTCCTGGCAGAGACACGCCTAGGGTTCAGCACCCCTCAGTGTGGCTGAGTGAGGACATGGTTTCCCCAGAGTTTCTATAAGAAGAGTATTAAATTTAAGTTGTCACCACACTCAGTGCTCCCTGGAGACAGACACCGTATCTCCCGTCTCTCTTCTTTAAGATACCAGGCAATGTATTTTTAATAGAAGTGGTGCCCTACAAATTCTTGTTGATTCAAAGTGCACCATGACCTCCCCAGCACTAGGCTCCGAGGGCCCCAGTGATGCCCCAGTAAACCCCAGCTGAGTCCACACTCTCTGATCAGACACATATGTAACAGCTAAGAATCGAGTGGCGATCCTGTGATGGGGACAGTCACCAGCTTCCATAGAGCCCTGGAAAGAAGGAGCTTGGAGACGTTAGAAAGGCTCTGGAGGCCACATTTAAGATTTTGGCACGAGGTGGAGTGGAGCACTGAAGATGTTTGGTCAGAAAGTGAAGGCTCGCGTCAGTTTCAGAGATAACTGGCGGGGTGTGGAGGGAGGATAAGAGGGCAGAGGCAGAGTGGCCGAAGTTTAGAGGACCAGTTAGGGAGAGAGATGGTTACTTCTGTGTGTCAACTTGGTAAAGCTATAGCTGCTGCTGCTGCTAAGTCGCTTCAATCGTGTCCGACTCTGTGCGACCCCATAGACGGCAGCCCACCAGGCTCCCCCATCCCTGGGATTCTCCAGGCAAGAACACTGCAGTGGGCTGCCATTTGCATCAGCTGTTTAATCAAACACTAACCCAGGTGTTGCTATGAAGGTTTCTTAGGTGTGGTTCACATTGTGGTTACAGTAGTTGACTTTAGGTAAAGGATATTACCCTTGAAAATATCAGTAGGTCCCATCTAATAACATGGAAGGCCTTAAGAGCAAAAACAGAGGTTTCCCAGAGAAGAAATCCTGCCTTAACACTTGAGGATCAACTCCTAATAGAGTTTCCAGCCTGCTGACCTATTCTCTAGATTTTGGGCTTGCCAGCCCCACAACTGTGTGACCCAAGTCCTGAAATGAACTTTTGTATGTGTGCATGTGTGTTATGTGTACATATCTTATTGGTTTTGTTACTCTGGAGAACCCTGGCTGATTTAAATGGTCACTGAAATTAATATTTATATAGGAATGTTGAGGGCAGGAAGGTGCTCAGGCCATAGACCTTGGAATAGAAAGAAAAGAACAGGACTGCAAACAGAACTTGGGTAACTGGGTGGAAGTGGGGACAGGGATTGAGGGAAAGGTTAAGTCTTGATGGTGGGCTTAACTGGCTGAGGAGCTTGATTAGGACCGCTGAGGGGCTACAGCTACTCAGGATCCCTGGCGGAGCTCCTGATGGTCAAGCGTCAGAACTCTGAGTCTAGAACTCTGGGCTGAAGTGAGAGCTAGGCATTCAGACGGAGGTGCGCCACAGTCACGTGTCAACCCGGGGAGAAAGATCCAAGCAGGAAGGATGAGAGAGGACCAGACCTTCATGAGAAAGTGCCCGAGGAGAGAACAGGGTGAGTGCAGAAGCTGTGGGGGGCACACCACAGAACCAGGGGGACTAGGAGGCACCTGTTCCCAACACCCAGCACTTCAGGGAAGGAGCTGCAGTGTTGGAGGAGGTTTTATTTGTAATTAGAAGAAGTTTGTTTTGCTTTTAATCTCTGTTCTAAGGGAACGATTATATTGGTATAAAAAGTCAAAGTCAATCCATAAATGGTATACTCTTCTAAGAATATTTCAGTATGAATTGCACAAGTGAGTTTGTCGATTGTTATATCCTAACTCCAGAAAAACACACACTCTAAAAGTGAAGTGAAAGTTGCTTGGTCATGTCCAACTCTTTGCAACCCCCACAGATTGTAGCCAGCCAGCCTCTTCTGTTCATGGAATTCTCCAGACAAGAATATTGGGGTGGGTTGCCACTCCCTTCTTGACGGGATCTTCCCAACCCAGGGACTGAACTCAGGTCTCTTGCATTGCAGGCAGATGCTTTACTGTCTGGGCCACCAGAGAAGCCCAAAACACACCTTGTTGATCATTATCTTGTGGTTGGAAGGGAATGCACTTCTCTAGGGTACACCTTAGATATAGTCAACTATTCTGATGATGGATTCACACAAATGGCAATAGAAGAAGCCCCAGGGAGATGCTCACACACAATAACAGAGTTCCGTCAGTGGTCCCAGCGCGACGAGGGCCCTGACGATCTGAAGGCGTTTCCAGTCCTCCAACCTCCCGTTAGGTGTAAACCCATAAGCAACCTTACCTTCTGACTGCCGATAAAATGTTGAGTCGCTGCCTGAAACACTTCCTTCATTCTCCAGGTTTGCCTCAAAAAAGTTTCCTCCTGAGAGAGAAAGAGAGAGAGGATATAAGATTACCCAAGGTGTTCAGTGGGCCTGGTGCCCTGTGCTACCGAATTGGCAGGCCACCGTTACCCACTGTGATTGTTTGCCTTGCAAATAGGTTTAGGGAATCCCTGGGTTTTTAGGCAATAAATTTAAGGAATTACTGGGCTCCACAATAAGCTACAGATTTTGACCAGTCACATTTTTTCTTTCTCATATTAATTCCTCATGTAGCATCGCTTCCACCCCTAACTCTCTTCCAGAGCCTTCTTTGGAGGCAGTGTGGAATCAAACATGGAACAAAAGATTGAAGTCTGAGAGATATGAGGTCATTTCCTGGATCTGCAAGGGACTAGTTGTATAACCTTGATCAAGTTACTTAACCACCCAAACACTTGGTCTCCTTACTAGAAAAACTGTGGTAATGACAGAATTCTCCTCATGATGAGTGATGAGACACTGAATGCCTGGTCTTCAGCTCCTGTCCATGGCACCAATCCACACAGTTGCCTTCAGCCAGTGAGTTAACTTTCATTAGCACTTAGGGGAAACAAGCCCAGACCAAACGAAGTAAGCCTCAGCATTTGCTCTTTTCAGGCCCACTGCCTCTTCGCTGGTCTTCTGTCTGTTGAATGCACGCTCTAGTGTCTTAGTTCCAGGCTGGAAAGTGCAGTTGGCTAAGCCCTTTTTCAGTTGGGGATTTACCATCTGTATTCACATATTAACTCATCAAATGAGATCTTTGAAGGTATGAGGTGTGTGTCATGGCTCTTTCCTTTTAAAATTACTATATTGTATCCCCAGTGCCCAAGGCAGCATGGAGATAGCAGGGGCTCAAAAAAAGTCTTGAATTGGATGCTGGTGGAAAGCACTGATAGAAGGAAGAGATAAACGTGGGTCTACGTGTCTTAGCTCAAAGGGGGAAATGCTATTGATTCCAAGTCAGACTAAGCCGTGGATCTTTGATACAAATAACACAGCCTGTGCTTCCCTGCATGGGCTGCATGGGGCTCTGGTGCGGAATCTCTGAGGGTGACTGCCATAGGTCCCTGCCGCAGGGTCAGTGGGATGTGACCTTTGTGAGACAGGGCGTTAGTGTGCGGCCTGCCAGTGACTGTCCGACCATGTACCACTGTCTGTGTTTGTGTTTTTTTGACCAGCCTTTCAAAAGAGCCGAAGTCACTTATTCTAGCTCTGTGACCGTAGGAAGTGACTTTATCTTCCTGTGTCTCCATCTCCTCATTTATAAAATAGGCCTTTAGGATAAGTCATCACCTCAGTTCTCAGACCACACAGCTAAGTGCAAATATTTCACTTTGGCTTGGCTGCATCCAGCATTCATTCATTCATCAAGCAAATATTCCATGGGGACCTAGTAGATGCTTGGCCCTGGGCTGGATGTTAGAGTGATTGGTGAGCAAAGCAGAAAACCTCACTGCCCTGACAAGCAGTAGATGAGAATTCAATAACCAAAGATTTATATAAATAAATATAAAGCTATAGATATGTTGAATGCTGTGACTGGGTGGTTCACAGAATAGGGCAAGTGTTCAGCAGGGAAGATTGACCTAGTTGGTGAGTGACCAGTCAAAGCGGTGGGGTGGGGGGCGGGAGGAGTTCCAGGGCAGAGCAAACAGCTTGCATGGGGACAGGTGGTGGGATGGCAGGGTGCACCTGAAGACCTAAAGCAGAGGCTGTGTGGCAGCCTGGAGTGAGATGCGCTGGAGGCAGACCATGCAGATCATGGTGCCAACATCAGTGTTCTGATCTTTGTCCCAACTTGAAACCACCTGAAGCCAGTAAAGGCTGCAGAGGCATGATCTGGTCAGGGGTATGCTTCTAAAGGTGCACGCCGGCTGCTGTGTGGAGGCAGCTTGGAAGAGGGAGAGGGTGGGTGTCTAGAGAGGAAGTGGGGAGTGCAGTCCACCCTCTGAGTGTCCCTATGATGAGAAAGGGGGTGACAGGGCAGAAGCAGAGGAGAAGGTGCAGCCCAGGAAGGGCTTAGGAGACAGGAGAGACTGGCGTGATCTCAGATCAACAGGGAGGAACCAGTTAAGGGAGAGGCTGAAAGGCAAGATGGAAGGGCTGAGTGACCTTGAGCCCTTCGTGGAAAGTGACAGAGATTAGATGTGGAGGTGTATGGTACATGGTCTGCCCTGTGAAGGAGGTGGCGAGGCTGTGTCCTGAGACAACACGGAGGGCGGAGGGGAGTGTGAGGAAGGGGGAGACCTGAAAACATCCTTGGGAGACTGCGCCGACCAGGACAGGCTCTGGGTTTGTGTTATTATAAACCTTCTCACACAACGACCCTCCCTGGGTCCCTTTACATTCATAGGTGGGAGCTTCTGTGTGTCGTTTAGGATGATGGGATTTTTCCAAGGGCAGAAAGCGACTGAACTGTTCTGGAAACTGAATGCAGCAGCCAGGCACCAAGTCAGAGCTTTCATGAGCTGGAGGAACCTCCGACTTGACACAGTACAGTGTTTTTAAGGGTCAGTGTTTTGTCCGTCAAATCCCAGGTGAAGGATGTCATAGACCCTTCCCAGAATCATATCAAAAATAGATATATCATACTAATAAATAGAAGTAGGATTTGTTTTCCCCATTTTATTTATCTAAAACTAAATAAACGAGCTTCCCTGGTAGTTCAGTGGTAAAGAATCTGTCTGCCCGTGCAGGAGACGCAGGAGACATGGGTTCGATTCCTGGATCAAGAAGATCCCCTGGAGGAGGAAATAGCAACCCACTCCAGTATTCTTGCCTGGGAAATTCCACGGACAGAAGAGCCTGGTGAGCTATAGTCCATGGGGCCGCAAAAGAGTCAGACACAACTTAGCCACTAAACAACAACAACTAAATACACATATATATTTATCAAATTGTCTAGGGATTGAGTATATTAATAAGGGCTACTTTCATCTTAGAATAGCTGTTTTGTTTTTTTTTCCCCTTTTGGTTGCACGGCATGCAGGATCTTGGGCATGCCTGATCTCCTTGGCAGTGAGAGTGTGCAGTCGACCCCTGGGGAACTCTCAAGAATAAATGTTAAAGATATCATGCTGAGGGACCTCCCTGGTGGCCCAGTGGGTTAGACTGTCTTCCAATGCAGGGGGTATGGGTTTGATCCCTGGTTGGGGAGCTAAGACCTCACATGCCTCATGGACAAAACACCAAAACATAAAACAGAAACAGTATTTTAACAATCCTATAAAGACTTTAAAAATGGTCCACATTAAAAAAAACTTTGAAAAAAGTCATGCTTAATCTATCAGATAAATCACATTGAGCATGCATTCCCATTGGACATTATATTTTTTATAAATCTATTTACTTATTTCTCTGACTTCTCCACTGCAAAGTTGGCTCTAAGATGGCCAGGTTTTGCTTATCTTGTCACCCCCAGGTTTTAAACCAGGCACTCACTAAATGTTTACTGGACTTCCCTTTAGGTCCGGTGATTAAGACTCCATGCTTTCAATGTAGAGGACACAGGTTTCATCCCTGGTCGGAGAACTAAGGTCCCACATGCCTTGCGGCCTTCTAAAAATGTTTACTGAAGATATGAATACATCTAGGATTTATCTGATAAAACAAATGTGTTGTCAGTTATGCCTAATCTGGTCACCAGGGCTTGGGACAGATGGTCATGCAAGGGTGCATGTGATGGGTGATCCGTAAGATTCTGTGAACTCAATGAATTTTCAATGGACTGATTGGTTTTATGGAAAACTACACGGGTCCATACAGTGTGGAGCTATTCCATAGATGAAAGGAATTTTCTGCTGAGAGTCCTGGAACAGAGGGTCGGTCTTACACCCTGTAGATTATGTTCTGACAATCGATATTCTAAATACCCTCAGGTGGAGTTGAAGATGGAACCATCTTATTCAGAACCTCCAGCTGAGGTTCTCAAGTCTTGGCTGCATCTTAAAATAACCCGGAGAGCTTTTTAAAAAGTATCTGTACTGGGCCCACCTCCAGAGATTTGGAAGTAATTGGCTGGGGGTGGAAAATGACTGTGGTGCTGCGAGGTTTTTTTTTTTTTCCAGTTCCTGAGGTGATTCTAAAGTGTAGTCAGGCTTGAGGATGGCAGATGACAAGCACATTAAGGTGTTGGGTGGTAGGTAGGAGCTAATGCTGATGACTCCACAGTCATCTAATATAACCAGGAAGCCACTCACACACTGGGAGATTTCTCCAAACTTGAGGTATATGTAACTCAATTTTCTAGGTGGTTGGTAGAACCAATCTCACTGTTTTATGATCACGACTTTACAGATTTGAGTACCGTCTTGTAAACTATCTCCTGCCTGCTTGTCTTCATATTGATCAAAAGGAAATCTTAGTTTAAATGGAGATACAGATCAAATCAAAGTAACTGATTCTAGTACTTCTGTGAAGTGTCCTGGTACCTACAAAGTGCTTTTAAGCCTGAATTGTGTAATACTGAGGACCTAAAAAGTATCAGCCACTGGACCACACTTTTGAAACACAGAGATAAAGAAGCTGTAGCCTCTGCCAGGTGCAGCAGGAGAGCAGCTTTGTAAACCATCCCCTGAATGCAACGTGCTAACTGGGGTGATTAAGGCCCAGATGAAAGAAGTGGCGAATCACAGAGGCTCCAGGACCTAAATCTGCTTCAATAGTGGCAGAGTTATTCCCAGCAAATGATTTGCCTTTGAAAATAACACTTGAACATTTCAAAGCCTCTGGCTGGCCCACTTGGAATTCACGTGCCCCTGCTGCATCTGTGGGGCCCAAGGGAGAAACAGGAAGAGATCGCGGTTGTGCTCTGTTTATAGGATTCTCCAAATGTGTTGGCTCCGCCCCTCCTGCTCATTTTGTATGAAGCAGTAGAGAACACCCTTGAGATTTGAATGTGGTGGCATGTAAGACAGAACATGAAGCAGACCTGAGGATGAACAAGGAAGAAAAATGGGATACAAATGATGAGCCAATGCAACTCGAACTTTCTTGACATATCTCTTTGGGCTGAAAACCTACTGTTACCATGATTACTTGTAAGCTTCGTTTCTTTTCTTTTCTTTTGGTCTTTGTTCCTTGAGAAATGTTTTTAGAAAAATCAGCAAAGAGAAGATTAAAAATAATATGTGGAAGTCTTCAGCCCTGCTCTCTTAGCTACAGGCTTCCTGAGTGGTTTGAAAGACAGAGATTCTAACAGCTACCACAAAGGCCCTAATGATTCTCCGTGTTTAATGCTTCCACTCTATTTCCCGTGCATCTCAGTGGCTTGCATATTTTTAGATAAGACACAACCAAAGACTTTATTGACAGCACAGCAATGTAAAATAACGATGATGAAAAAGCTCCAAATGAGATGGATGCAATATTTTTCTTCCCTCTTTCTCATGGATAAAAACCATTTACCTGTGTCAGCAAAGTTATGGAAAAATCCACTTCAAGACAGAAAAAACAGCCTTCTGTGGGGAAGACATGCTGTTCATATTCTGACAACCATTTCTTTCCACTGGCTTGTCTATTAGGAGTAAATAAATCCTATCTGTCTGTTTATCCTATTTATCCTTCCTTCCAAGGTGTCCCTCCTTCCTGGGAGGAAGCTGAGACATTTCTGACTGTCCCATGACATCAAACTCTGGGCCTGGTTGGTGCAAAATTTTGGGGTAGGAAGGAAGCGGGGGGGGCACATATCCTCTGAGAGCAGCCCTAGTCTACATGACCAAGCAAAGATGACTTTCCAGTGTTTTAATCTTTAGGGGGAAATGGCCAGGGATCTTTCATTTCTAGGGATTTGGAATTAAAATGTCCGCAGTATGCAGAAACACTGTGGCCCTCCCAACTGTTAACATAGCCAGCCCAGTGGAGATGCCAGATCACAGGACTTAAAACTTAGAAACTATGGGACTTCCCTGGTGGTCCAGTGATTAAGAATCAGCCTTCCAAACCACCACAATATTGTAAAGTAATTATCCTCCGATTAAAATTCATTAATTAATTAAAAAAAGAATCCACCTTCCAGTGCAGGGTACATGGGTTCAATACCTGGTTGGGGAACGAAGACCATGTGCCTGAACTATGCGTCCATGCGCTCTGGGGCATGAGGGCTGAAAGCATGCCACAACTGAGACCAACACAGTCAAACAACTAAATGTTTTTTAAAACCTTAGAATCTTTGGAATATGCCCTGGTATTTCCGCTCCTGACTAGAGTCAGGTATTTAAGCCACTTTCTGTGTCCCGAGTGAGTAGGTCATAGTGTATGGGGCCTCCGAGCCAGGCCTCCTTCTATCCCACCAGCCCCCCAAGGACCCCCAGGGTGGCAGGCAGCCAGCGTACCCACGATGTCAAAGCACACTCCGCTCTCCAGCCGGTGTTTCCTGTACAAGTTCTTCAAGACCTTGGCGCTGCCAAAGCGTTTGAAGCGACTCTTCACGTTATTGTAGAACCATTCCAGAGACTGGGTCCTGAGAACCCTGAGGACAACACAGAAAATCGGAATTAAAGGAGAGAATTAGGAAACAAGGACTTGCAAAAGCTGCCACAATACTTTGCAAGCTCCTTCCGTCAAGACGTAGAGCTTTTTTCTCTGCTCCATGGATCTGGGCTGGCCCTGTGACTTGCTCTGACCACAGGGACTGGTGGAAGCGATGCTGTGCAAGTCCAGAGCCTGCCAGCTTCCTCTCGGGCTGCTCCGGGACGCCCTGCAACTCTCTGCCATGTGAACAAGCCCAAAATAGCCTTTGGGATGACGAGAGACACTCGGCCTGATCACCCTTCTTGCCCCAGCCAATAGCCTGGACAGGAGAGCGAGGCCACTGACCACTGGCTGACTAGAGACGCATGAGTGAGCCTAAGTAAGACAAGCAGGAGAACCGTGCATCTGAGTCCATCCGAAGAGCAAGCTGATAAATACTTGCTATTTGAAGCCACTAGCTGACACATCTGTTTAGTAGCTAGCAGGCTTTATATCTGGTATTCTTACTGCATTAACAACATTTCTAGTTCAGCTTGGGAAGATAACAGAGCGCAAGTGAGACCCTGGGCTCTATGGCAAAATTCTGCAGCCTCTTACTCATTCAGCCTGAAGCACCGCGGGAAAGAGGTTTCCTGGTCAGCGCTATCACACTTGGTATGAAACGCTGACGCGATTCTTCTCCTTATTGCCTGACGAGAACAAGTTGCTAAACCCCTCCCGTTTTAAGAATAGCTTTTGTTATTTTTCTTATTATGAATGGAAATAATGCATAAACTCATTTTAAAAGTTCAGAGAAGCAAGATGAATATAAATGCTTCTAATTCAGTGGAGGAACAAGCACATGTTTAGCTGCCCTTCTTCCCTAGATGCCAGTGAAACGTGAGAAGATGTCCAAAGGGAGAGAAATTTGTAGAAATGAAGAGCATGGAGGAGAATCAGAGATTCTGACAGATTTCTGGAAAGTTCTAAGTGAGCGATAGCATAAAGGTAACAGAGAATGTTGTCCTGCAAAACAGTCAGAAGGACTGGGACTCACAGACCGGGAGGTCAAAGTTAATGTTGATTGGTGGAATACTCATTGGTAAAAAAGAATGAAATCTGCACAATATGGCCTGCCAATACAGGAGACATAAGAGATACAAGTTCAATCTCTGGGTCAGGAAGATCCCCTGGAGGAGGGCATGGCAACCCACTCCAGCATTCTTGCCTGGGGAATCCCATGGACAGCGGAGCCTGGCGGGCTACAGTTTATATGGTCGCAAAGCGGCAGACAAGACTGAGCGACTAAGCCCACATGCACACAGCAATATGGGCGGACTTGGAGGGCATCATGCTGAGGGAAATAAGTCAGACGGAGAAAGACAAATGCTGCGTGATATCACTTATATGTGGAAGCAAAAAGAAGACAACTAACTCGCAAATGAAACAAAAAAGAAGCTAGCTGACTCATAGAAAAAACACGGTTGGTTGGTGCAGAGAGCAGGACTGGATGATGAGACGGTACTCACAAAGCTAGTTTAGTCACTGTGTTGATGGCAGCGAGGGCTCTGGGCCCCCACCCTTGTTCCCAGACTGACAGTTGGTCCAAAGACGCTGGCTCTAGTCAAAAATAGAAAGCAGTTCTCTAATAAAATTGAACAATCTGCTGGAGGGGGTTACCACCTGGCGGTAAAGCCCTCCTAGTTCAGCACTCCGGGAGCCCCACCTGCTGGCCTACCAGACACTGTCCATGTACCCCAGAGCCAAGCCTGCCAGCTCCACAAACTCGGAGCGCTCTGCACCAATGTCCCCTCCTTGGGAGGCCCTCCCTGACCTCCCTAAAAACCACCACCACCGTGCCAACACATCTGTCCTCTTCCTCCCATTTTCTCTCCCCAAATTTCTAGGGTGCTTCTCTGTACCTGATGTTTAATTTTATATAATTATTATTTGTAAGACAATCAGTACATTAATATGCTAATTAATAATTATTAAATTGTTTATTATCTATTTTCTATTTCCAGTGGAATATATGCTCATGGAAAATGGGCTTTTTTCCCACTGCAGTGTACATAATAGACGCTCAATAAAATCTTGTGATGGATGGACAGTTTTAAATGTATTTTTTTCACTTAATATTCCTGATGGACTTTAATGTTGTTGAACAGTCTTCCCCACAGCATTTTTAGTAGCCCCAGAATTCACCATAGTATGAACATAGCATGTTTTATGTCTCTAGCCTCTTGGCATTGAATTTGCCCATTTCATTTGCTATCAAAAGCAATTCTGTGATGCATATGTTGGCAGCTAAATGATCAACATGTCTACAGTTGTGGGTTCTCGAAGTAAGACTGCTGGGTTCAAACACATCAGTCTTTCAGAAAGTTTGTACCAATGTCACTCTTCATTCGCAGTGTGAGATTTTGAAGTCCTCAATTTGGGGTGAGGTGAACCCCAAGAAACCCCCTATGGAGTGGCCAGTTTCTCCATGGAAAAGCCCATGTCTGAAGCCCAAGTAAAGCACAGGAAGCAAGGCAAAAGGGCAGAGAACAAGCATCATCGCGTCCTGGCTTGGTGGACAAGATAGCAAACAGGTTCGTCTTCCCTGAGCGGGGGAGGCAGCTGTCAATGGCAGAATGTACCAAAGGTGTCATCCTTTTACATAAAACTGCACTATATCATCAGTGTCATTACTACTAACAAAATGAACACCATTATGTGAGAGCTTGCTCTATGTTGGGCACCGTGCCAAAAGCTTCCCTTGAATCACTATGCAATTCTCATGGGCGCTGGAGCAGGCTGGACTGGCCCAGACCCCAACATTTATTGCCCATTGGTTATAAGCCAATTCCTTAATCCCCTAAGCCTCATGGGTCCTTCAGCTCCACCATCTCCCACCTCCTCTTCCTCCTCCAGTCAGTAACTTCTTGCCTGTTCGCTGGATGCCAGCCCGTCTGCCAGCTGTTGTGCTGGACTACCGTACTTGTCAAGGTTGTTGCTGTCATTCAGTCGTGTCCGACTCTTTGTGACCCCTGGACTGCAGCGCACCAGGCTTCCCTGTCCTTCACCATCTCCCGGAGTTTGCTCAAACTCATGTCCATTGAGTCGACGATGCCCTATACAGTAATACTAACAATATTTTCTTTATTTTCTGCACTTATTTTTTTTAATGTATTATTTGTATTAAAAGTATTTTTTTTTCTTTTTTGATTAAAAATTCATTTGGCTGCATTGGGTTTTAGTTGCAGCATGTGCAATCTTCATTGCATCCTGGAAGATGTTTCATTGCGCTGCATAGACTCTCTAGCTATGGCACACAGGCTCAGTAGTTGTGGCACGCAGGCTTTGTTGCTTCATGGCACGTGGGATCTTAGTTCCCAGACCAGGGATCAAACCTGCGTCCCCTGCATTGCAAGGCAGATTCTTAACCATCGGCGCACCAGGGAAGTCCCTTGTGTGAAAAGTATTATAAAGCTATTACAGTATAGTACTATTACAGCCAATCGTGTTAGTTGTACCTAAGCTAAATTTGTCGGACTTGGAACAAACTGGACTTACGAACACACTCTCTGATGGAACTTGTTCTTACATAGGGGATTTACTGTGCTTCAAGTGCATCATAGGATGAGCTCTCCGTTCCCTGGTTATACCAAAACTCTATAGCATTTAGAGACACTTTGAGGACACGGAAACCAGAATGCCTCTGCTTGCTCAAGTCAGAGACCGGAATCAGGGCACTGCCTGGGCTGCTGGAAGGTGGGAGGATGAGAGGCACTGAATCCTTAGAGAATGACCAGCAAACCTACAGCCTCATTTGGAGACTAGAAAGCTTTTCCATAGAATCGATGCATTTTAGATAATGTTTTGACTTCGAGTTAATGTGGAGAGCGTCTCTGGAAGCCCCAGGGAATGCTCAGTCATGATTACCTTCATTTGCTATTACTGCTTTCATTTCAGTTATTTTAAAATTCACGGCTCAGAGGAAACTCACAGGATATGCACGGTTCACAGGGCAGAGGTGTGGGGAGAAGGCTGTGGGGACACCCGTGCCCAGGATGGACTGGCTGAGTGCTGCAGGGCCCCAGCCCACCCTCACATCTCCAGCTGCCTCCTGAATAGAGGCAGCTTCGGGCAAGTGTAGATGAGAAGGAAAGAGCCCAGTGTCAGGGTCCCACTGGAACCAGAGGCGTCTGTGCACGAATTCCTTCATGTGTTCACTCTCTCGTTCTCTCACGCTTCACTGTTTATTGAGTCCTTTACGTGCAGGCACTATCCTGCCATATGCTGCCGGGTATGGGAAGCGACAAAACCGATCGAGCTCGTACCCAACAGTGCTGTCAGACTAGTCTCTTCCGTGAGTGCCAGAGGCATCATGCCATGGAACCAAAAGTCAAGCCAAAGGCATCTCCAGAACGGCTGACAGGCACTGGGTTCGGTATCATTCCCACAGAGGTGTGAGAACAGAGTCTGTCTTGCTTCGTGGCTCAGGCCTTTTTTTCTGGACTTAAAACATTGAAGTATAGTTGATGAACAACAGTGTGTTCGTTTCAGGTGTACAGCAAAGTGTTTCAGTGGTAACACACACACACATAAATATGTATATATGTATATTATTTTTTAAATTCTTTTTCATTATGATTTATTACAAAAATATTCAGAACAGCTTCCTGTGCTGTACAGTAGATCCTTGTTGTTTATCTATTTTACATGTATTAGTGAGTATCTGTTAAGCCCAAATTCCTGATATATTCCGCACCCTCTCCTTTCCCCTTTGGTAGCCGTAAGTTTGCTTTCTATGTCTATGGTCTGTTTCTGTTTTGTAAATAAGTTCATTTGTATCACATTTTAGATTCCACACATACGCTATATCATACGATAGTTGTCTTGTTCTGACTTACTTCACTTAGTAGGATAATCTCTCGGTTGCATAGGATAATCTGCATGTTGCTCCTAATGGCATGGCTTCATTCTTTTGTGTGACTAAGCAGTATTCCATTGTTCCACACCTTCCGACACAGACCACATCTTTTTTATCCATACGTCTGTTGATGGGCATTTAGGTTGCTTCCATGTCTTGCCTATTGTGGATAGGGCTGCTGTGAACGCTGGGGTGCATGTATCTTTTTGAATTAGAGTTTTCATCTTTTCCAGGTATACCAGGCATTTTCTTTAATGACACCCAAACCGCCCTTTCTCACTGCAGTAAACACAGGAGAGGCGCCTTAGTGCTGGACAGGGAGCCACAGTGCTGATGATGAGACTTACGGTGATGATGAGACTTACAGTGAAAAACTTTCCAAGTTTATTTCTTTGGCTTATTTTTAAAATGATCCCAATTTGTCCCTAAGGATGCCCATACAAAGGTTCTTAGTCCTGCGCAGTTTCACAATCTAACCCTGATAATTTCTCTCAACGCTAAAGCTTTAAAGAAGTCAACAGCCAAGCCTTTGAAATTCACCAATCACAGAATAGTCGGAATTGATGACATTTAGTCCTTGGAACTACAGATGGTTTGTCTGTAAAATGATGGTCACCCAACTAGGGAAGACAGGAAGAGGATCAGGTTTGGAGGGAAGGTGGTAAGTTCAGTCAGGACACCTGTATGTGGGGTGCCCCCCACATGCCCAGGTGGCAATGCCTGGTGCTCAGTACTAGTCTGTAGATGGAAATCTGGACTAGAAAAATGGATTTGGTGGTCTTTGGTCCACAGGTAGCCCTGAAACCAAAAATTGGGGTTAAGGGAGGTATATATAATCATTATCTCTATTTTACAGAAAAAATGGAAACAAGTAACTTGCTAGTCACTGGCTGAACTAAGAGCAAATCAGGGAACAGACTGTAGACCTCATCCTTGGGTCAGCGCCTTGACATCTGCTCGGCTTATTTTCCTTCCAGAACCTCTAGTTAGTGTTCTTACTGCAAATGATGGCTTTTGCTTCAAAGTTTAAGCAAACAGAAAGCCCCAGGGATCAAGAGTTCAGAAGGAAATGTAAAATCATTGTATCATTTCCCCCCAAACAACCTACTTATCATTCTGTGGATACTAAACGCTTCAAGTCACTTGTTTGTATAAGCAGTTTGCTAATTTTTTTCTGTGACATGAATAAACTTATAAACATGGTGCATTCTCATCAGAAGACAGACTGGAAATTGCATCACAAAAGCAGCACTGAAATTACAACTCCAGGAATGCCAGACTGATTTCAGCTCATTAGACAAAATAACAGGATTGTGAAGAGGAAGGAACTGCCTACGCCAGAACTGCTCGGATCCTGCTGCTGGTGGTGAAGCAAGGCCGCCTTGGCCCACAGGTCCGGCACAGCAGGTGCTGTGCACACTGATGGGGGAGAGTCTGTGGATCCCCCTACCTCCTGTGCAGTCCTCAGACCAGCCATGTGGGCACCGTACGGAGCCTCGATAAAATTGGCAATCCCAGCCCTCTGCTCTCACCCCGAGACCGGTGGAATCAAATGGCACTTTAGAAAGATTCCCAGGTGGTTACTAGGTCCATCAAAGCTTAATAAGCACTGGCCCAGTGAAATTAGCTGGGTGTTTTCTGAGTCCACATATGGTTTTTGTTTTGTTGTTACTCTTGACCACAATCCACTTAGGTAGGACAAGTTGTCTCTCTCAACAGCTGACTTGCCTCCCTCCTTCCTATTTTCCTGGGCTTCCCTGGTGGTTCAGACAGTAAAGAATCCACCTGCAATGCAGGAGACCCAGGTTTGATCCCGGAGTTGGGGAGATCCCCTGGAGGAAGGCAAGGCAACCCACTCCAGTGTTCTTTCCTGGAGAATTCCGTGGACAGAGGAACCTGGTGGGTTACAGTCCATGGGATCACAAAGAGTCAGACATGACTGAGTGACTAACACTTGCTTTTCCTGCTTTCCAAGGAAAAAGAACTAAACCAGGTGATAAAAAGTTTGGAAGAGGAATGGAATAATTACAATGGTACTCCCAATTTCAGGTGCTTTCACTACAGAAATAACTAAATCAATAAAATGCCAAAAATCCTGATGAGCCAAGTTCAAATCATTATATAAAGCAAAGTTGCCCAAACTGACTACAACAGTCTAAATTGATAATGAAGAACTAACATTACCTTGTTGGTAAGAATTAAGAAGCACAGCAATTAAAATCCATGACCAACTCAAGAGGACCCTGATGATGTGTGGATAACAAAGCATCTCTCCTAAAAACTGTAAGCACAACCATGATCTGTGAGCTCTGCCTCACAAAATACAGACTGAGAAGATTCAGCACCAACAACACATTGAATGGACATAAAAGAGAGAAAACTCTAGGTCTTTCAAACAGACAGACTCTAACACAGGCAATTGGTTACATAGATGACGAAATCACCGAGACTCCCAAGAAAGGATGGTGAGGCATGCCAGAGGCTAGCAGCGGGGAAGCTGCCACCACCCCAGGGCCAGAGGGGCCAGGGAGGTGGTGGCATTGCTGGGAGGAGCATCCTGGAGCCAGGAGATGGGGCCACAAAGGAGATGCGGCTGCTGCAGAGATGCGGCTGCTGCAGAGATGCTGCCCGAGGCAGAGAAACTGATGCACTATCTTCTCTCTCCCTCCCACCCTTTCAGGGAGTGAGGAAATAGTCATTAAACTAAATTCTATTTAAAAAGACCGTTAGAGAAAACTCTAAGGAAGTAAAAATCGAAGAGCCACCCCTCCTCCTATGTAGACCACAATATAGGATCAGGACCAGTAACTGACATCAATGTGGACCTGGGCTGCTTGTCACATGTCTTCTAAGACTGCAGCTGTCCAGGGAGACTCCCCTGAATGGCAGTGCGCACTCTTACTCCTGCCAGTGGAGGCCCGGGGAGCCCAGGACTGTGCAGCCAGGCCTGTCACCCTGCTGATGGCAGCTCCCCACAGGGAGCCCTTGTACTGAGGAAAGGACAAGAGAAAGTCTTGCCGCCAGAATCACTCAGACCTCCTCTGCTGTGTGTGTGTCGCTCAGTCATGACCAACTCTTTGCGTCCCCATCAACTGTAGACCGCCAGGCTCCTTTGTCCATTGGATTCTCCAGGCAAGAATACTGGAGAGGGTGGCCATTCCCCTTCTCCGGGTGATATTCTCAACCCAGGGATCAAACCCGGGTCTCCTGTGTTCACTGAGCCACAAGGGAAGCCCCTCTTCTCTGCTGAGTGAGACTCAACTCTTAGGAATCATGATTTCTAAGTAAACTCCTTGGATACAATGTCCCTAAAATAAATTCAAAGTATAATAAACTCAACTTACTAGAAAAGCCAAACAAAAACCCCCACTGAACAAACAAACCTTTTTTCTCCCCCAAGTCTTGGCTATTTTATCTAACAGAGGTTTTTTCCCCTCCCAGATGCAGAGGAGAGAATAAATATTTCATCAGGTTTTTCTAAAGATTAAATGATATAATACATGGGAGGCACCCAGCCCAGTGTACATCTTCAGGATGTGCTATTTTTTTTATTATCATCAATATTATTATTTCCTTTTAAGCCCTCTGCATCTTTTTTGGGGGGGAGGGCAGGATCTGAGTATATCAATAGATAAAGAGTAAAAGTAGACTTGTCAGGAAATGCATTCAATTTTTACATTTCATCTTAAGCAAAAGGCTAGACTTTAGGGTTAAGGTGGTTCTTAACCTTTAGCAGTTTTTAAACTTAAAACCGAGCTTGCTGGGCCTGACTTCAGAGGTTCTGATTTGCTTGGTCTGGGCGGGCCCCCACTATGAGCCCTGACGACGTGTAGGTGATGCGAGGCTGCTGTTCCGAGGTCCACACTTTGAGAGTCACTGAGCCTGAGGACAGATCTGGCATGTTGTAAGGAACACAGGACGATATTACTGATTCCGAGCCATGGGGAAAACAACAGAGTGACAGGCAGGTGTTTGGAAAATAAGACTCCTTCAGCCCTGACAGCACGAAGGCCCTTGAGCACGGAGTCAGAGCAGTCAGTTTCAAGAAGTCAAGAGACGCTGAGAGACTAGATGGAGAACAGCCCCCACGCTGGGAGCCCTGAGCGTGTCATTGGGAATTTGCAGACAGTCACAGCCAGGAGGCTGGAAGTGTCATGTTCAGTTGATACGTGACAATTGCCATTAACGTGAAGTGTCCTGCTAAGGGTGGGGAGCTGGAGGCGACAAACAGCAGCAGAGAAAGCCTGGGAGAGCAGTGAGGAAGCGTGTCCGTGTGTGACGCCCCCGCAGCTGCTCCTGGGCCCTCTCTGCACTTTTCCAGGTTGCACAGTGGCGAACGGGAGATGGAAGAGGAAATGGGCTGAAGGAGAGAATAAAGGGGTGGATTTTGAAGATTTTTTTTTCAGTTTTAATATTTTTTATTGAAGTATAGTTGACTTACAATGTTGTGTTAATTTCTGCAAAGTAATTCAGTGATCCATTTATATACATTCTTTTTTAAAATATTCTTGTCCATTATGGCTTATCATAAGATATTGAATATAGTTCTCTGTGCTATGTAGGAAGCAGGGCCTTGCTCTTTATCCATTCTATACACAAAAGCTTACATCTGATAACCCCGATATCCCACTCCATCCCTCGCCCAGTGCCTTCCCTTTTAGCGACCACAAGTCTCTGTGAGTCTGTTTATCTATGTCTGTGAGTCCGTTTCTGTTTTGTAAATACATTCACTTGTGTCATATTTTAGACCCCACGTGTAGGTGGTATCACATGGTATTTGCCTTTTTTTTTAATTGTATTTATTTTTGGCTGTGCTGTGGTGATCGGGGCTACTCTCTCATTGCAGTTTACGGGCTTCTCATGGCAGTGGCTTCTCTTGTCGTGGCACACAGGCTGTAGGCCACAGGGGCTTCAACAGCTGCAGCTCCCAGGCTCTAGAGCACAGGCTCAATACTTACGGTGCACGGGCTTAGCTGCTCCTCGGCATGTGGGATCTTCCTGGATCAGGGATCAAACCTGTGTCTCCTGCACTGGCAGACAATTATTCTTTACCAATGAGCCACCAAGGAAGTGCGGTCTTTCTCTTTCTGACTTACCTCATTTAGTATCATAATCTATAGTTGCATCCATGTTGCTGTACACGGCATTATCTCATTCTTTTTTATGGCAGAATAGCATTCCACTGTGCATATGTACCATATCTTCCTTATCCATGCAGCAGTCGACGGACATTTAGGTTGGTTTCATGCCTTGGCTATTGTGAATAGCGCTGCTGTGAACGTAGGGGTGCGTGTATTGTTTTGATTTATAGTTTTGTCTAAATATGTGCGCAGGAGTGGGGTTGCTGCATCATATGGTTATTCTATTTTTTGATTTCTGAGGACCTTCCATACTGTTTTCCTCATTGGCTGCACCAACTCACATTCCCAACAACAGTGTAGGAAGATTCCCTTTTCTCCACACCCTCTCCAGCGTTTGTTAATCGCAGCTGTTTTTTAAAAAAATATTTACTTGTTTGTTTTTTTTTGTGGCTCTGGGTCTTTGTTGCTGCTGCGGGCTTTCTCTAGTTGTGGTGAGCAGGGGCGACTCTTCGTTGTAATGCGTGGGCTTCTCGATGCGGTGGCTTCTCTTGTCTCGGAGCACGGGCTCTAGGCGCACAAGCTTCAGCGGTTGTGGCACTCAGGCTCTGTAGTTGTGGTATACAGGCGTAGCTGCCCCATGGCACGAGGAAACTTCCTAAACCAGGGATTGAACCCACATGCCCCTGCATGAGCAGGCAGACTCCAGTCCACCGTACCACCAGCAAGTCCTCTCTCTAGACTTTTAAATGGCCTAGACTTCTAGGCCATTCGGCTGCTGTGAGGTGGTACCTTGAAAATATTATTGGTGAGAGTGCTTCCATTAAGGCCAGGAAAGTAAAATTATAAATAGTTGTGCTTTTTATTTAAATAAAATATTTAAACTTAAAATAACACTGTGAGTTTAACATACATGCTTTTCAACTTTTCACCATTTTTTTCAGGTATTTTAATATGCCAGAAAAATTATCATTAAAATACATAAGAAGATTACATAGGGGGATAATTATTTCCTTTTGTCTCAGTCTCCAGTCAGAGGTATTCACTATTAATAGACCCTGTCTTTAGTCAAAATTTTTGCATTTTGACAGCAAATATTTTGTAGTAACTATAAATAGTATATAACCTTTAAAAATTGTGAATTACTATATGGTATACCTGTAACTTCTATCATATTGTATATCAACTATACTTCAGTGAAAACACTTATATTTTATTCTTTATGAGTTTTTGCATTAATTTTGCTTTTTAAATGTACTGTCATTTAAATATTTACCGTAATTACTTGGCTTTGATCACGCCCTTAAATTCTGCACCCAAGGTGAATGCCTTGCTTACCGCACCCTGGCTCGGCCCTGAGAGGGCAGCCCCACGTTGGCACTTTGACAGTAGGTTCTGTGGTGGCAGATGAGTGCCCGGGGGGACACAGCTGTGCCCCCACATACAGATGACCCCAGGAGGAGACGGTGGTGCCCGGAGAGCACAGTGGTGGTACCCAGGGGAGTGTGGTGATGAATACAGCGCCCAGAGTACACTAAGGATGAGGAACAGCTGGGGAGAAAGTGGAAAAACATCCATGGATGTCACGGGCTAGTTGTTGAGACTTGTGCCCTTAAGAGATTCCCATGAATCCATAGGTGTGGGGTGGGGGGAGGAGTTTTGGAGGAGGCTGGGGTCCTGCATTAGTAATTAGGGATAAAAACCAATGAAGCCCCATCACCCAAGAAAGTAAGTGTTAGTTGCTCAGTCGTGTCCAACTCTTTGGAACCCCATGGAATGTAGCCCACCAGACTCCTCTGTCCATGGAATTCTCCAGGCAAGAATACTGGAGTCATTCCCTTCTCCAGGGGATCTTCCTGACCCAGGGATCCAACCCAGGTCTCCTGCATTGCAGGTGGATTCTGTACCATCTGAACCAGGGAAGACATTTCTGAGATGGTCTGGAGGCAGATGTGTCAGGGCAGACTCAGTCCCTCCAGGACTTTCCAGCTCTCATTCACAGGTCTTGGGCACAGCAGCTCTTCTTTGCAGCCACTCTGGCCTCCCAGCTGTCTGTCCCTACCTGTTCCTCAGGAAGCCCTCCCCAGACTCGATGCCACTGGCACTGACCTGGCCCTGCACTCTTCCATCTCTCTGGCATCTCCGTGGCTCTCAGCTCCACCCTTACGCTTGATTCATTCCTCTCTGGTTCAGCGAGTTGGAATGATACTCAACCAGGCAGTTATTAAGCCTGGGGGATGGGGAATGAAATGGTTTCTTTTAGTGTTGGCTGTTTGCAGGCAGGAATAAATGTCATTGGAATACGGCTTTTCTTTTGCCTTCTTAATTGTAAAGCTGATTGGGACTTAAACATCTTTCACTTGTCAGAATCAACCTGAAGTAAGAGAATTTAACTGCATTTATTTGAAGAGCCACTGCTCTGGCTCTAGCTACAGAAATCTGCACTCTGAACCATGCAGGTCCAGAAGGGAAATTTCACGTCCGTCCCGTGCTACTTTGCGTGAACTAGGAACCAAGACGGCAGAGAAAAGGCAGTCAGCACACGTGGATTCTTGCCCCAGTCACATCACTCTATGTGTGGTCTGGAAGGCATGTTTATCTTTCTGCATCTCACCTCCCGCACCCGCAGAATACAAATGATCACAGCTTCCTTCAGCCAAACTTTCAGAGACGCACAGTTGCGCTGGATCTCGCTTCACCTCCCACATCCTGACACACTGAAGTATGCCAGCTTTGCTCTGATAACATCTTCAGATTTGTATTAAAAAAAAAAGCATGTAATTTCCTTTTTGGCTTATTGTTAACATTAACGTTGGCATTACTCAAACTGATGAATAAGCCAAAAAAGGAAATGACACACTTATTTTGAGCTTCCCACATGGTGAAGGGGTAAATAATCTGCCTGTCAATGCAGGAGATGCTAGAGACTTGGGTTCGATTCCTGGGTCAGGAAGATCCCCTGGAGGAGGGTGTGGCAACCCACTCCAGTATTCTCGCCTGGAGAATCCCCATGGGCAGAGGAGCTTGGTGGGCTACAGGCCATGGGGTCGCAAAGAGTCGGACACGACTGAGCGACTTCCCACATATGTAACATTATGTCATATAGTGAGGTGTCTTTAAGTTCCAAGCTGGTTGTTGGGACAAGATGATCTTCTTACTGTTTATATTAACCAATTCTGGACTTAGCTATAATAAACACACAATGTACTACTATGAAAATGAAAAGGCAAGGACTTTGTTATATTAAGTGGATGGTTAAAGACAATGTAAAACGTCACTGTTTGTTTACAGCAGATTATAATTGCTGGGGCTGCCATGTACTTGCCGGTATCCGTCACTTGTTGAGTGCCTATCACACACCTGGCATGGGGCCAGGTCTATTTAGTCCTCAAAATTAAATGATGAGACAAGTATTCTTTTGCGAAAACAAAGGCTAGATAGCTGGTCAACAGTGAAGCCAATATGCTCTCTTGTTTTTTGCTTGTTAATTTTCCTTAAGTAAAATAATTTAATAGATGTGTCACAGAGTTTAAAATGTATCTCCTGCTCACCCATGGTCACCATCCATCCAGTTCAGAGGCAGACGATGCCATCAGTTTCTTGTCACCTAGGCACACAAGACAATACTCCCTAAAATATTCACCTCTGCTTTTTTTCTGTACAAATGGTAGTATAGTACCTCTTTGCACTGTTCCAGAGGAACACATCTGGTGATCATCCCATATCATAAACATAAAGCCTCCTTATTCCTGTTTTGGGGTGTACTATATTTTATTTGGGCTTCCCTGATAGCTCAGTTGGTAAAGAAACCACCTGCAATACAGGAGACCCCAGTTTGATTCCTGGGTTGGGAAGATCCGCTGGAGAAGGGATAGGTTACCCACTCCAGTATTCTTGGGCTGCCCTTGTGGCTCAAGTGGTAAAGAATCCACCTGCAATGCGGGAGACCTGGGTTCAATCCCTGGGCTGGGAAGATCCCCAGGAGAAGGGAAAGGCTACCCACTCCAGTATTCTGGCCTGGAGAATTCCATGGACTGTATATCCATGGGGTGGCAAAGAGTCCACTTTCACTTTCACAATATTTTATTTGGGGCTTTCCAGGTGGTGCTAGTGGTAAAGAAATCTGCTTGCCAGTGCAGGAGACGTGTGAGACCTGGGTTTGATCCCTGGGTCAGGAAGATCATCTGGAGGAGAGCATGGCAACCCACTCTAGTATTCTTGCCTGGAGAATCCCCATGGACAGAGAAGCTACTGTCCATGCCAGGCTACTGTCCATAGGGTTGCACAGAGTTGGACACAACTGAAGCAACTTAGCAGGCATATTTTGCTGCTAAGTCACTTCAGTCGTGTCCAACTCTGTGCAACGCCATAGACGGCAGCCCACCAGGCTCCCCCGTCCCTGGGATTCTCCAGGCAAGAACACTGGAGTGGGTTGCCATTTCCTTCCCCAGTGCATGAAAGTGAAAAGTGAAAGTGAAGTCGCTCAGTCGTGTCTGACCCTCAGTGACCCCATGGACTGCAGCCTTCCAGGCTCCTCCATCCATGGGATTTTCCAGGCAAGAGTACTGGAGTGGGGTGCCACTGCCTTCTCCGAGGTATATTTTACCTGTCCCCAATTGATTGGCATTTAAAATATTTCCTAATTTGCTTTTACATCAGTGTGGCAGAGAATGGCCTTCACACACACACACACACAGACACACACGAAGGGAGCAGAACATTTGTTAGGAAAAAACTGGGGAATCTTCCTTCTAAAGGGTCTGCGCAGGATTTTAAAGGATGTGCTACCCCCTTACTGTGAAGTGGTAGGCAGAGTACTGGGCAAATCATCATACCAGCTCCCATCTGTGTGTGTGAGTGCATGCTTCAGAATATTCATGAGGATGCAGGGCGCTCTGCTTACAACGCACCACTGTTGATAAAGCACTTACTTAGAAAAGGATCTACAGATAAACCAAGGCTGCTGAGGAAGGGAAGAAACTGCTTCTTTTTGCCCACTGCCAAATAACTGCAGCCTCTGGAAGTGTGTCTTTCTTCCAGACAAATGCAGGTGCACAAAATTCTGTTTACACTCTCCTGGAATGAACTGCATCAGAAATGGGTTCTCTCCATATACGTGGGGCATAAATGCAAACTTTGAAAAGGCACAAGCCCTCACCCACTCTTTTTCATGCAAAAATCCATGGCCACCTCTTACGAAAATGGAAACACATTTATATTCAGCAAATCAAAGAAGTTAATGTACTTCAAGTTAATTCAAATGTAAATCTCAAAAAAAAAAAAAAAAAGCTGCTGTTGTCCTTTGACTTGAAAAGTAAGTTGAAACCGTACAGTGGTTTCCTACGGGGCCAGATGCAAGCCATCTGACCCGCCCAGCTGTTGAGACTGGTCAGTTGGGGGGTGAAAGTGGGAGGAACTCCCACTTGAAGGGAGCACCATCATGAGCTCAGATCAGAGTTGGCAGGGCTGCTGGGAGAGATGAGAGCAGATAGGAACCACAGGGTTCTCTCACAATCGAGACTGTGTTCCTCCAGCCACATTTCCCTTCTCCTCGAGTTGTCAAGCTCCTCTCGGACAAGGTCCGCATCACCTGCAATGTTGATGTTGTCAATAGCATCCCTAATCCCCTTTCCGGTGTCCCAGTGTGAGCAGAAGGGACCTCCACGTGGGTTCTGTGGTGTGCCCAGGTCTCTGCAGATTTCTCTCGACGGGGAGGCTCCAGGCACCACGCTGCAGGATGTATTCTTCAGGAGTGGAAATTATGTGCAGTTGCTACCAATCCCCATCTCCAGGGTGGGAGCCTGGCCAAAGATCTTGCATGTGTAGGTGTGGGGAGAGGGCTATTTTACTTTAGCATTATCCACCATGGTGGACTTCAGAGCTCCTCCGTCTGCAAAGAGCCAAAAATATCTCTCCAGAGATGCCATGAATACCTTTCATAAGTTGCCTTTTGAGGGGGCTTTCAACAAAATTCTCCTCAAAATTGAAACCACTGACCAGGATTCAACTAAGCACCTCAGAATGCAGCAGATTTTTGAGTTCTTGAGAGCAGCATAGTACAGAGGAGGAACTGTGGAGCCAGCCTGCCTGGTGTAACTCCTGACTCCTCCACTTCCTAGCAAGTGCTGGCTAAGTTCCCTGCCCTCTCTTTCCCTAGTTTCTACATCAGTCAAATGGGTGCAATATATCTGCCTTATGGAGTTATAAGGAGAACTGAGTGCTCAGCACAGTAACTGAGTACAGAATAAGCTCTCTTGAGACTTCCCTGGCGGTCCAGCGGTTGGGACTTTGCCTTCCAGTGCAGAGGATGCCGGTTGGATCCCTGGCTGGGGGCTTGGATGCCACATGTCTCGTGGCCAAAAAAGTCAGGATGTGGAAGAGAGGCAATACTGTAACAAATTCAATAAATGCTTTAAAAAAATGATCCACATTAAAAAAAATCTTTAAAAAAAATGATACAAAGAAACGTATATAACAGAAAGAGACTCACAGACTTAGAGAAGGAACTTACACTTGCATGTACACACTGCTTTATTTAAAATGGACAACCAACAATCATCTACTGTATAGCACATGGAACTCTGCTCAGTGTTATGTGGCCTCTGGATGTGAGGGGACTTTGGGGGAGAATGAACACGCGTATATGCATGGCAGAGTCCCTTCACTGTTCACCTGAAACTATCACATTGTTAACTGGCTATACACCAATAAAAATCTTTAAAGAAAGAATAAGCTCTCAATAATGCTTCCCTGGTGGTTCAGATGGTAAGGCATCTGTCTACCATGCGGGAGACCGGGTTTGATCCCTGGGTTGGGAAGATCCTCTGGAGAATGCAATGGCACCCAACTCTAGTACTCTTGCCTGGAAAATCCCATGGACGGAGGAGCGTGGTAGGCTGTAGTGGATGGGGTCACAAAGAGTCGGACGCGACTGAGCGCCTTCACTTTCACTTTCAATGCTAGCTCTTATACAGAAAAATAATTTCCCTTTTGCATAGGCTTATTTTGATGGTGCTTGTGGGATCTGTTTGCAGAGGCAGTGATTCAAGGCCCAGCCTCTGAAGAAGCTGAGAGCCTCCATGGCAACAGATGAGCCTTTTCTCTGGGTTCTGGCAGGGCCACTGATTTCAAGTAACAGCCATGCAGCAAACAAGGAGTCAGGACGATGGCTGGAGTGCCTTGCTCTACCCAAACAGTGCACAGGGGACCTTGCCAAGCAGCACAGATGCCGCCTCTCAGATTGCCTGGGTTTTTCTCACAGTTGTCGCTTTGCCTGGCAAGGAGGGCTTTTATCTTTCAAAGACACTGATGTCTTCTGGCCTGCTCTCTCAGCCCCACTGCTCTGAGGTGGGGGCTCGGGGAGAATCTGCTGGGCTGTACCCCACTTCCCAGGCTACCTACACAGCAGCTCCCCTCAGGCCGGTCCAGACAGCCCTCTATTCAGGTCTTGCCGTGAGATCACACCGAAGTTCTCGCCTAGGCTGGCCACTCCTGTGGCCAGAGGTGCCGCAGATTCGGTACAATCTTTGGTTCTGTTGGGCACTTATTTGAGGGTTTTGTTGGAGGGGAGCGGAACTTAGAGTCAGAGGCACTTACAGAGATCTTTCCGCTGGTTTGTCGCACTACCTTTGTCACCTAAGGTGACTCTATCCTCACATTGCCTGCTTACCAAGATGCTTCAGTTGTGTCGGACTCTGTGACTTCATGGACGGTCACCTGCCAGGCTCCTCTGTGCATGGGATTCTCCAGGCAAAAATACCGGCGAGGGTTAGCATGCCCTCCTCCAGGGGATCGTCCCAACCCGGGGATCAAACCCACATCTCTCACATCTCCTGAATTGAGAGGTGAGTTTTTTACCACTAGCAGAGTCCCCCTTAAATCTGGGAGGATTCAGGCCTAAGAGGCACATCTTAAGTCAGAAGAGGGACATGGGAAAGACACCAGCCTTGAGGTCCAGAGAGCCAGGTTCCCTGTTCCCCTCTGTCACGCAGTGGCTATGTGACCAGGCTCAGACCACGTCCCTTCTCTGATATTAGTTTTCTTACCTGAGGTGCTCCATGGGAACATGAGCCCAACCTTCAAGTTGGGACATGCATTTAGGGTTTGACTGCCATGTGGGGTGTATCCAAAGGATACATGGATACAACATGTGGAGGCCAACCTTTGAAGGGTCAGTGGTCACAGATGTTGTCCAAGGGTTGAGTCTGTGTGTGTGTGTGTGTGTGTGTGTGTGTGTGTGTGTGTTGGGGGACTGGGGAAGATGGAGAGGGGTGAGGTGGTGTGTTGTACAGGTTCTATGTGTGTGAGAGAAAAGGGGGAAAGTGTACATGTCAAAGACCCAGGGAGAGACACTGTGGATGTCACTTCTGTGTGTGAGAGAAGGAAGGTGGGGAGAGAAGAGGGCGGGGAAAGAGGAGGAGGGCCTGTGAAGAATTCAAGAGCATATTGCAAGTACATGTGAGGAAAAGGGAATGGGGAGGGACAGAGAACAAGGAAGAGAGGAGATGTGTGTGTGTGTGGGGGGGGGGCGGTGATCTGTGGCTGGACTGTACACACAGCTCCTGCCTACACAGTTCTCAAGAATTTCCCCAAGCTCCCCAGAGAAGCTCTGTCGGGGTCTTTGGGGAATTCTCTTCTCCAGCTGGCTCCAGAGCAAGGCAGGATTCTCTCAGTCTGAGGACAGAGGATCAGGAGGTCCCCCCAGGGTCCCGCTCCTCTCCCCAGGGCCTGATTTCTGGATCTGGGTACCTGAAAGTCTGGCTCTGCGCTGGGGAAAACAATCCCCGCTGGGTGCTGGGGTGCCTCAGAGAAGCACAGCTTGTGTAGGCAGCAGCTAGAAGCTGGCTCACCCTCTCTGCGCAGAGAATGAGGGTGCCAGGCTCTGTTTACAGCTCCAGGCCTGGCAACGTCATCCCAGAAGGGATGTGAGGAAGGAGGAGTCAGGCTCTATCCCTGTGAGGACGACTCCACTTTGGAGGAGGTGCGAGGTCAGTTTGGGAAATCATGAAAAGAGCCCGTAGTGGAAATCTTCCTTTCAGAGTCTGGCATCCATTCATCCTCTTCCTGATAAAACAGTACCCCAAATATTTGGGGAACTGCCTCTCCCACTCCTTTTCCTGGAGTTGACCTTGGCCCCAGGAGTGGGTCTGGCTTGAATCAGGCATCTTCCCCTGCTCCCAGCCACAGTGATTAGATCAGGGAGGGACAGGCAAGCACACATCAGGCCAGTGCGAGCAATGCCTAGGACTTTGTTCAACACTTGCAAGAGGGATGATTTCTAAGGATGTGTGATTGAGAGACAAGAAGGGTCAGAGTTTCGGCTGTCATCTTGCGATTGTGACAAATGCGAAAGTGCAGCCCACCAGCAGAAAGCAATGGAAAGGAAAGAGACAGTCCTGAAGGTACAGTCTAAACTCTGGGTCCAGCAGTACCTGAAGCCACATTACCCTTGAACATCTCTGACTACATAGCAGATGCATTCCCTTTTCTTGAAGCCGAGTTGGGCTGGGTTTTCTATCACTGGTGACCCGTGGCTGACACAGAGGGGAATGGGATTCCCAGCCCCCAACTGAGAATCCACAATGTACTGGGCAGGTACAGTGACCGGTGCTGGGGGAGGAAGTGACGCAGCACGAGGCCCCTGCCCCTGGGGGCGCTCAGTCACTTCGGAAGGCAGACGTCTGGACAAGCCAGCACCCCAGCGACACATATCCACGTGCCTCCAAGGAGAGGCGCTGACAGCCTTAATCCAGAGCCAAGATGGGAAGGCCAGTGGGGGACAGAGGAGTCGGGACATGGGGTTGTCACTGGGTAACAAATACCAGCTTTAGAGATGGAAGGACTGAGACCTGAATTCCAACACCACCTCTCCAAATCTCCATTTATTCACCTGCCAAAGGGGGAGTCTTATCTCCTAGTTTTGTTGTAAGAATTAAAACATTTAATCAGCCACTCAGGACATATCTGTTGAGCACCTATTATGTGCCAGAAACTGTGGACAATACGGTGTGACAAACAGAGAGGGAGCTTACATTCCAGTGGCGGAAGCATCCAAACAAGAGCCCACCGATTTCCTCTGACTTTACAGGGGGCTGTCCCCAACTACCTCTCTCTGAAAAAAGAGTTAACTTATAGCTCCAGTTAATAAAGTTCTTGGGTGTGACAGTGTTTCAACCTACAAACTCCTTTGGAAGTCCTCTAACCTGCCTGAATAGGTTTTTCTGGCCACATGTGATTGTTCAGAGCCTCCCAACTGTGAGAGGCATGAGATGTTCTAAACTGTCTAAATACAGATTCCTTTGAGCAGTTAAAAGATTGATTAGAAATTGTATTGGTGAAGGGTTTTTCACTTCTTGGGCCAATGTTTGCTGCTAAGTCTCCATATCCCTTACCTGCTGTGTCCCTGGGAGTGTTTGTAACCTTGGACCCTTGAGTTAATTCTTTTTCTTGTTATAGCCCACCACACCTTTGCCCTGTAGGAATGCAACTTTATCTAATGCTTTTGGAGGGTGGCACCTGACTAGTCACCTTTAGAGAAAAATAAGTTTTCTGAAGAAAGGGTCTTAAAATGTTAACAGGCCTCCGGGCCAGAAGATGATGCAAATCACCTAAGCTTTTGCATATGGTAAGTTTGCAGGAAGAAAGCCTGGCTTGCTGCATGACTCTACCCCTTCCCCCATTATCCTCTATGCATAACTTAAGGTATAAAAACTACTTTGGAAAATAAAGTGCGGGCCTTGTTCACCGAAACTTGGCCTCCCCATGTCGTTCTTTCTCTCACCTTCTGGCTGAATTATTCAGCCTCTTTTCTCCATTGAATTTCCTCACTGAGCTATCCTTATTTCAGCCTCTTTTCTCCACTGAATTTCCTCACTGAGCTATCCTTATTTAACCACTCTTTATATTAACGTTTAATTAAGCAGTTGTTTCCTGATTCTCGCCGATGCCGTCCCCGCTTGGAATTCCCTGGATCTACCAGGGCTGGACCCTGGCAGCAACCCACTCCAGTATTCTTGCCTGGAGAATCCCATGGACAGAGGAGCCTGGCAGGCTACAGTCCATACGGTTGCAAAAAGTCGAACACAACTGAAGTGACTGAGCACACACGCATGCAATGCTATTATGGCCAAGTTGAGAATACAGATTAGGAGAGAAGCAACCTGTGCTAAGCTCAGGGCATCTCGCCTGCATTAAATCAGTGTTGTGATGGCAAGAGAGGGAGCAACAGCAGTGTTATCCCCAGCCTGGGCAGGAGCTGCCAGTGAGGAACCGCAGACTTGCTTCCACTGTCCCCTGGGAGGGCCAGAGGGCCCAGGCTCAGGACTCCATTCCATGATGGGGAGTCATCACTAACTACAAAACGATGCATCAAGGGGCCCGGACTTCCTGGGACACAAAGCCCATTAAGCAGACTGAGCTTCCTGCCGGGGCATCCTTAGATGCCCAGACTTGCCTCTGGGAGCTGGAGGTGGTATCCTCTGCTCCCAGGTAAGCGGAGTGGGACAGTGGAAAGATGCTGGGCTTCAAAATAAAATAAACTGGCTTCCTAATCCAGGCTCAGTGCCTTGTCAATCACATGACTTTGAGCAGGTCTCTCAGCCCATCTCCTACCCTGTGTAGACTTCTTAAAAAAAGAATATTTATTTTCATTATTTCTTTGGCTATGCCAAGTGTTAGCTCAGCACTGGGGACCTTCGATCTTCATTTTGACATGAGAGATCTTTAGTTGCAGCATACACACTCTTAGTTAGCATGTAAGATCTATTTCCCTGACCAGGGATTGAACCTGACCCCCCAGGGAAGTCCTTCCTACCCTGTAAACTGAGGCTAAGGCCTGCCTTGGAGGCTTTCTGGGAAATCTGTGAATTTAAGGCAGACAACATGCCTCCTGCTCAGGAAGTGGGCCATGACTTTCACTTCTCTTCTCCAGTCCTTCTTGGGGTTCTGGGTGACCAGCCTGAGCCACATATGACAAGACAGATCCAGGACTGCCCCAGGCGCTGCTGGAAGCATCCCAGGGGAGAACATCTGAGTTGCCGTAGGGACTTAACCTATGTAAATAAAACTCCCCTGGGAGAGGGATCGGGAGCTATGCCCACCCCAGATGGCACATGGTGAACTCCTTTCACAGTCTTTCCTGGCAGCTGGCTGTGATCAAGGGGGAGACAAAAGACAGCCCAGGAGGGGTGCAAAGCATCTAGGTGGGGAGGACACCTTTGGAGGCTTTGGGAGTGCTGAACGTGGCCGGGCAGCAAAGGCCCCGTTCAGGCTCTCTGAATCAACAATTAGTGGCCGTGAGCATTCGCAGCAATGTGGACGGACCTCAAGGTGATCACAGTAAGAGAGGTGAGTCAGACGGAGAAAGACAAATCATGTGATATCACTTGCATGTGGAATCTAAGAAATCATACTACGAACTTATGTGTAAAACAGAAACAGACAGACTTAGAAAACAAACTTCTGGTTACCAAAGGGGAGGTGGGGGAGAGATGATTTAGGATTTGGAGATTAACAGATAACACCATGCACGCGTGCTCAGTCGTGTCCAACTCTTTGTGACCCCACGGACTGTAGCCCTCCAGGCTCCTCTGTCCATGGGATTCTCCAGGCAACAATAGTGGAGTGGGCTGCCATTTCCTACTCCAGGGGGTCTTCCTGACTCAGGGACTGAACCCACATCTCCTGTATCTTCTGCATTGGCAAGTGGGTTATTTACCGCTGCACCACCTAGGAAGCCCCTAAAAGTTGTATATATGTGTGTGTGTGAGAGATTTTTTACTTTGAATACACACACACCCATGTATATGGGCTTCCGTCGTGGCTCAGTGATAAAGAGTCTGCCTGCCAATGCAGGAGACACTGTTCGATCCCTGAGTTGAAGATCCAGGAGATCCAGGAAGATCCCATGGAGAAGGAAATGGCTACGCACTCCAGTATTCTTGCCTGGACAATCCTATGGACGGAGGAGCCCAGTGGGCTACAGTCCATTGGGTCGCAAATGAGTGACTAAACAACAAACACATGTGTGTGTATATATAGGGGCTTCCCTGGCGGCTCATGTGGTAAAAAGATACACATTACTACATATCAAATAGATCAGCAACAAGCACCTACTGCATAGCACAGGGAGCTTCATTCAGTATCTTGCAATAATGTATAACAGAAAAGAATCTGAACAGTACGTACGTATATGTATAACTGAATCACCTTGTGGTACGCCTGAAACTAACACAATAAATCAGTTATCGGGGGTTCAATAAAAATAAGTAAATCAATAAAAACAACAACTGCAACAGCAGAAGACTTAGCGGTAGCTTCAAAACTTCAAGAAAAGGAGACCTGGCACCCCTGGCATCCCCGTGCGGTCATCGGTGCCCCGCCACGTCCTGAGAACAGCAGAGACTAGCAGGTGGGGGGAGGCAACGTGAACAGGGCACAAGAGACGCGGCAAGAACAGAGTCCACGCCAAGGCCTACAGAGTCTCAGATGAGCCACTGATAGCTTTGGAAATGCATTTGACTGTGTCTCTGTGCAACGCCATCTCTTTCCAGGCAAATTCAATCCTTGGCCTGTTACCAGGATGAGACTGGAAGGTACAGTGTTCCCTGGGCAATGTCAGCATGAAATCTTCCTTCTGGGAGGTTCTGGGAAGAGGAGAAACAATCAAGCAGAGCTTTTATCTTGTCTGAACTCCCTCTCCTCTACTCAGCCCTCGATGCCGCTCAGAATCCTGCAGTCTAATTTGTAGGTCAAGCGTGTTACTGGATGTGAGAATTAGAAGTGACAACCGAAATGCTCCGTGCCATGATGCTAATACTCATTAAACCATCCCTGTCTATTATTTCAGAGAAAATACATGCTCACTAAGAACATACTTAGCGACTGTCTGTGAAAATACACTCCTAGTGACTTAAATCAAACATGGGGAGGCCTGGGTTGTCCTTGAATCGTCACATGGCCATGAAAACCACAGTTGCAGAGAAATACTACATTCTTTCACTCTAATGGGTTGGGGGGGCTTCTGTGGTGGTCCAGTGATTAAGAATCCGCTTTCCAACGCAGGAGACATGAGTTCGATCCCTGGTGGGGGAACTAAGATCCCACATGCTGCAGGGTATCTAAGCCTGCACATTGCAAGTACAGAAGCCCGTGTACCACAGTGAGAAGCCCATACACCACAACTAGAGAAAAACCCATGTGCTCGATGAAGACCCAGCACACTCAAAAAAAGTGCCTTGCACCAGAAGGAAAGGTTTTACCACAATGAAGCATCTGGATTAGGAAGCCTGAACTCTGGGGTCTCACCTTAATAGACAGACCGTCCTCTAACCTGGTCTCTCTGTTGGTGGCTGTCCCCTTCATTTGCCCAGGATCTCCAGGGAGAGCCCCTGGAGACCTGGCCAGAGGGCCTCACCAAGACCTGGATGAAGGCTCCAGAGCTGCAAAGCGGAGGTGAACACAGAGGGGAACTTCGACTGGATCAGCTCCAGTGAAGGTCCAGCCGACTCCGTGGGGCAGGTGCCACATGCACTAGCTTACTTGGGAGCCCACTGGCTTACCTAAACTTCACACCTGGGAAGCCATGACTGAAAGGAAAAAGAGGAGCCCTCTGTAGTGCTTCCAGAAGGCTTGTCTCTTCTCCACCTGAGTGTCTGAGCATTGATGTGGCACCTATGTAAACCTCCAGAGACCCACCATGCTAGAATACAACTCAGCACTGCACGTCCTCCACAGACATCAGACGGGAAGCCTACATCAGGGAGGTGGGACGCTGCCACGAAGCAGTGGAAGGCGTAGGCGCCTGTGCCACATAGATGTCACCCTGTGGCCGTTCACTTCTGAAATGGCTCTGGGCAGAGAAGTGTGTACGCTGGCAGGTTTGATAGAAGATGAGTTAAAAATGAATGGAGCTGGTCAGCTGAGTTAGATTTTCGTCTCCTAAACTTGAAAGCCTACACTGTAATACTTATAGATGACTTGCTCTCGGGGACCAGAAACCCCCCTTCAGCAGATATGGTGACAGGGCAAGTCTGGCTGGTCTATAAGGAGAATGGGCTTGCTCCACCACCTTCAGCCTCATGCCCCACCCAGGTATGGACTTGTCATATGCAAAGGCAGATTCCTCTTTTCCCCAACCATCTTGGGGAGTTACACTGCCCTCTGAGTCCAGGCTCAAGATGCTGCCTGAATCACTGTCCTTCACTACACTAGCAAATTTCAGCACCGAGCATCTGGCCAGCTCCTCACTGGCCCATCCCTGGGCACTCGGAGGAAGTGTTGCAGAGGTCCTGAATCCCTGTCAACCTCTCAGGAGGGGCCCAGAAAAGGTCAGGGATTTTTGCACAAGGTTTCAGGGCTTGCCAAGCAAGAAAACAGTCTGATTAGAAATAAAGCTGAGTATATTGATTTTTCTTGATGAAGTTTTGAATGCAACAAGCATTCAGGGCACATTTTTCAGTATCCAGTAACACCATACGAGGTAGTTATTAATAAAGCCCCGAGAGAGAGAGAGAGATTGTCCCAAGGTCAAAAATAAAAGCGTGGAGAGAGCACTTTAATATTATCATCAGAGGTGCACACGGTGTCGGAAGTGACTTTCCTTGACCTTGTCCCATGGAAACAGATTCACAGGCTCTCACACACTCCTTGGACTGAAGATTCTGAATATAATTTTAGAGAAGAAAATAGAAATTGAGAGAAAGTGGTTTTTAGCAAAGCAAGTGCAAGTCTGCATAAATGCTGCCAAGGTCTCTGTATACAATAAACCCAGAAACATCCAACAAAGAGAGAAGCATTTCCTTTGGAACTAAGTTATAAAAGCTTTATGATCACGTACATTCCTGAGACTCTCATAAAACTTCTGTCTCACAACTCCTTTTAGTTTCTCTTTAGCTCTTGTTAGGGTTGACTTTTTTTTTTTTTTTTTTTTAGCTACAAACAAGTCTAATAACCACATCTAGTATTTTGGCATACTTCTAGTATATTGAAGAGCTTCCCTGGTGGTTCAGATGGTAGAGAATTGGCCTGCAATGTAGGAGACCTGGGTTTGAGCCCTGGGTCAGGAAGATCCCCTGGAGAAGGGAATGGTTATCCACTCTAGTATTCTTGCCAGAGAATCTCCAGGGCAGAGGAGCCTAGCAGGCTACAGTCCATGAGGTCGCAAAGAGTCAGACACAACTGAGCAGCTAAGCACACATGCAGTAGGATAACGAGGACCAGAATTTTCCTGCTATGTGGGACACCTAGTCTCAGGCCCGGGAGCATCTCTGAGTCTTAAGAACCTGTATGGAAAGCTACTAAGCTCAAAGATGGCTTTCATTGAGCTTCCAATGAAAAAGGACATGTTGTAACAACTTCTGCAAACATTAATTTCTTCAGCTACAAAATTGGAATATTGGCTCCACATACCTCATGGATGGCTAAGAGGTTAAAACAACATAATGCAAGCAAAAAATGCTTCTTAAATTTAATAAGGTCTGACTGCATCCTTCTTGATGACCTAGACTCTAGTTTGGGTTCAGGCATCAAGATGCTCTCAGCCACAGAATGAGCCACAGGATGCTCTCTGGTCCCCTGGCTCACACCTCAGGGCCTTTGCACTGCCTCTGGGTGCTCTCTCAGCACCAGTCCCAACATTGTATGGTTATGTTTGGGACCTTCCTGTCCTCTGTGTTAGACTCTGAGCTCCTACAGGGCAGGGCCTCTTCCTGGTGTTCTTGGAGACACCCTTCTCCACTCCAGCCAGTGCTATGAGGGACAGGCTTGTTCCAGCTGTGGGGAGCTGACTGTGGGCACCTCTCCCTCACTCATCATTCAGTGATAATCTGTTGGGAGCTCAAAAACACATATGGTAGGGATATTTACACTATGGAAATCGACAAATGCTACAAATCAAGCTCTTTTTCTTTTTATCCCTGGAGAGCCACCTGTCAAAAACTTACCAGGATACTACTGACCCCTAGCCAGTGCTCTTACCTCATCCTTTTAACCTGACACATTCATGCTGGACAAATGCTCTCTACAACAGAACCAAAATCTAGTGTGTCATGACACCCTCCCTTAAAAAAAAAAAAAGTATTTATTTATTTGGCTGTGTCGGGTCTTAGTTGCAGCATGTGGGATCTAGTTCCCTGACCAGGGATTGAACCTGGGCCCCCTGCATTGGAGATACAGATTCTTAGCCACCAGAGCACCAGGGAAGTCCCGACACCCTCCCTTCTTGAAACATATGTACTCTCAGTTCTATGATCTACTTGCCTGGCTTGTTCCCCAGTGGTGGCAGCAATAACCACCGTAATCAGAGCTAACATCTACTGGGACTTACTCTGGGCTGGCTGCTGGCAGATGCCTCTCAGTGAGTCCTGTCCACGGGGCTGTGAGGCTGTGAGGCTGGCACTGTGTTACACTCATCTGACCCAGGAAGAAAGCGAGGCTTTGGAGCCTTGTCCACGGGCAGGCGGGGCCAGCATCAGAACCCAAGCCAACTTGGCCACGTCCCCCGCCCCGGTCACAGCCACACTGGGTCGCTCACCCTGCTGCCCTCCCATGGCCCCCTCTCCCCATGGTCACGTCTCTGTGCATGTCCAGCACTAGTCACTGTGGCTCTATTTTCACCCACGTGGCAATGATATGAAGAGATCTTGTTGATTATGCTCTGTGGCCCCTTATGATTTCCCTAATAGCCGCCAGTTTCATCCCTGGCTGGGGGAATGGGGCTGGCTCCCTGGTCCCCACTATAGGGGTGCCTCTGAATGTCAACCAGCCTCAGAGCCCACCCTGCTACATTCTTCCTTTTGGATTGAGGCTCCCAGGGGCCACAGCTGTCCACATCACTTCTCTGAACCTGGCCTTGGGAACATTCACTGGGGGTCCACTGCAGTGGGCATAGGGCTGCCTCGTTTATTACTCCCAGCGCTTCCCTACACCAACAAAAGCTTGATTTGATGGATAGCAGACCAGGGGATGGAGAGCTAAGAAGGGGTCAAGCCAGAGTTTCAGTCAGGTGTGCATGATGGCATTTAAAAAAAATATTTTATTTATTTGGCTGTGTCGGGTCTTAGTTGTGGCACATGAGCCTCCATGGTGGCATGTGAGATCTTTAGTTGTGTTGTGACTTGCAATTTCTTCATTGTGGCATGTAGGATCGGGTTCCCTGACCAGGGATTGAACCTAGGCCCCTGCATTGGGAGTGAGGAGTCTTAGCCACTGGGAAGACCAACAGGGAAGCTCTAGGGCTGGCATTCTTTCCGTAACACCAGAGATCCTGAGCGTAAGGCAGGGGACAGGCCTCTGGATGGCCAGGGGATTCAATTTCCACTGCCATCTCCCAGCCCCTGGCCCACAGAGTGCAGGCCCTGCCCTGGTAACCCTCTAGGCGGGCCCTGGAGCTCCTTCTCCCATCCCAGGGCCTGGTGAGTGGGACCATACTGTGGGTTGAGCTATATCCCCTCCCGGGCTGGGGAGGGCCTGCCCAGGGCATGAAATCCCCCCGGCCACGTAGTTCTCATCTCTCAAAAGGTGGCCTCCACTCAGTGAGAAGCAAGTGGTTAACTCTGCTTAAAGGTGGTGGCTAAGTTAAGGGCAGTTCAGGTGACTGTGTGTGTGCTAAGATGTCCAACTCTTTGCAACCCCATGGACTATAGCTCTCCAGGCTCCTCTGTCCATGGGACTCTCCAGGCAAGAATACTGGAGTGGGTTGCCGTGACCTCCTCCAGGGGATCTTCCCGACCCAAGGATGATGGAACCTGTGTCTCTTAAGTCTCATGCGTTGGCAGGCGGGCTCTTTACCACTAGCATCACCTGGGAAGCTCTGTTCAGGTAACTGGGGAAACACATTCATCCGTTCTGAGTTGTGGTGGACACCCTGGTTTGATTGGACCTTTTTAATTTTTATTTAAAAATTTTCTGACCTCCATGGTTTCCATTGAGAAATTTGTGGTCACCTGAATTGATTTTCCCTTATAAAAAATATATTGTTTATGTCTGGCTGCTTTCAAGATTTTAAATTTTTTCTTTAGTTTTTTAAAGTTTGATTTTTATGTGTCCTGGTGTAGATCTGAATGTATTTGGTTTTCCAAGTCATGTGTTTATTTTTTGGGGGCTTCGAGGACATCGTCTGGCAATATTCTCAGAGAATGACCTTTTCTCCTCAAAATCAGCCAGTGAATTTATTTGGTTTTTATTTCCCTTGAGTACCACCCACAAGCCTTATCCAGCAGCTTCTAATTTTCTCCACTCATGCTTACAAAAATCCTCTACTGCAATAAAAAGTGTAGCTGGAATACTTTTATGAGTGTGATGAGAAGTGATGTCCTCGTCACAGGAGGCACCGTTCTCTGGCACACCCACCGGGACTCAGCTCGGCTTCCCAGCTGAACCATCAGAGCTGGAGCCATTAGAGCCAGGGGCTGTGGACCGCAGATGGTTATAGGAAAAGAAATTAAAAGTTTCCTAACCATGGGACCGACACCATGGTGGGCACAAATCATCCTCTCTCTAATCCTTTAGCAACCTGCTAAGCCCAGGGTCATAAATTCCCATTTTTTCAGATGAGGAAAATGATGTTCAAAGATGCTGATAGCAACTGGCTAATAGCCACACAGCTGTTAAGTGCCAGAGCCAGTGTAAATGTGCCAATAAATTTAAGAAATTATTTTAGGCAGCATGGCTTACCTGTAGTAAAGTACACTAATCTTAAGTGTCACAGAGAATGTTTATATGTGTGTTCACACATAAGACCACTTAGTCAACATACAGAACACTGTATTAATAATCACTCCAGATGGCTTGCTGGGTCCCCTCCCATTCAATAAGCCCTCCTACCCCCAGGGGCCATCACCATCATAGGTCAGTGCGACCATTTCAGAAGTCTACACGAATGGAATCATACAGTACGTGCCACCTGCATCTGTCTTCTTTGGCTCAGCATCACATGGTGTTCATCCATGGTGCTGCGTGTATCAATAGTTTCTTCTTTTTCATCGCTGTATAGTATTTTATCATATGACTACATCACATTTATATTCATTCTCTGCTGATAGACTTTGGGGTGGTTTCTAGTTTGGAAGCATTACCAAGAAAGCTGCTGTATCTTTGCGCCTGAGTTTTCTGGACATACACACTCTCACAAAGTCAACGGACACACCCCAATTCCATCATGTGGCAGGAAGCTGCCGTTTTGTTCTGTTTGTTCGCTTTTGCTATAGAAATTATGCTTCCCTTATTTTTAGCCATAGGTGATTTAGGAAGGAAGAATCTTACTGACTTAAATAGGAAGAGGTCTGAGTAAATTTGTAAAGTTCTCTCCAAGCAGTTTTTAATTCTGTTAGGTAGTTAGAATAGGGATAAGGAATCCAAAATGACAGTGGCTAAAAGACAAGGAAGGGAAAAGCCCGTGAAAATAGAACAGAGGAAGGTCAAAGGAAGGTCCGAGGACCGGATTGAGGACTTCAGGTAGAACAGCACTCCTGACTAAGCCCAATTTGCATAGGGCAGGTCCTGGGGGAAGAAAAAAACATATAAAAAGAGGAGCCAAAGGGCTCTCTCTCTCTCTTTTTTTTTTTTTTTTAAATTTTATTTTATTTTTAAACTTTACATCTCTCCCCCCAACCCCGCACACTGAGGCACTCTTCTCTTCGTGTCTTTGGATTGACGTGCCCTCACGCCTCAAAGATGGATTTTCCTGCTATCTTCTAAATAAAATCGAGCTGTAACACTGATTTGTCTAAGAGCTATAACATGGTCCGTTCGAGACCTGAGAGGTATAACACGGTCTGTCCAAGACCCAAGAGCTGTGACACGCTGAGGGCTTTAATGTCCATCGCTCCAAATCTTCACTGTGACGAGACAAAGAACCGAGCAGCATACACTCGCCTGACAATTCCTTCCCGTTGAAACCTTGGAAGTGAGGTGAGAGGGGATCAGTTTTACCTCTTCAGGAAACACATACACCCTCATACCTCCGCACACTTTTCGTCATTTCACACTCTGTTGCTTTACACATTCACATTCCCAGCATCAACCACCAGCTACCCTCATTGACCTAAATAACGCGCTTCCTGCCTCAGCCATACCCGTTCTGCTGTCCCCAAAGGCACTGTTTCATGACCCTTCAGCGCTTTACCCTTCCTCTCTGCCAAATTCCATCCTTCCTTCAAATCCCTGCTTAAATGAAGCCTTCCCTTTTCTCTCTGGCAAGCTAACAGAATTGTAAATTGATGGGGACATAAATTCTAAATAAATAAACCTACTGTCCACACACTTTATTTATATGAGAATATACAACAAATTTTGTTTTGTCCTGAAGGCAATTTTTAAACATACAGGACACAATTTAGTACACAGGACATTTTTAAAAGATGAGAAGCAAATTACTTCTATTTGATAATGACCTAATGACCGTGACATAGGCTACCTACTGAATGGTGTAGTCTTTTCCCCAAAGTTAAGAAATAAAAGCTTAATTGATTAGAAGCAATACAAAAATGTTAGTGCTTTATGATTGTAACTAAAAGGCACAGCCGACAAAGATTTCTTGAAGGTATTCAGTTTATTTAGAATTCGTTACACTTCCTCAGTGTACAAGGCCATTCCTAGATGTCTCTTGAAGAATCTCAACTTAGAGGTTAAGCAAATCACCTGAAGGACACAGAGTCCCAGAAAATGCAGCTGTCTTTATGGGATTTAATTCTGATGAGGCTCTGGAAGCTGCTTGATTGGGGAATTGGGGGATGCTGCCCCCAGAACAATTCTTTAGGGAAAAAAAAAAAAATGAAATCCTCTTTTCTTAATTATCTCACATCCTCACTTCTACGGGTGTAAACTATAAACCTCTCCAGTTCTTTCCTTACCAATGAATTCCTAAATACTCCCCTGACAGGGCTGCCTTTGAATTACAGAGACCATAATATTCTCTGATGCTTTTACAGTGATTCCGAGAGCAATTCACACCTCAGGCAGGATTCCTAAGAATCCTTATGACAGTACAGCTTACACATTCCAGGGTGAAGCAGCCCATTTATATGGTAAATGCGTTGGCCCTCCCATCAGGCGAGGCTGAATTAGTTTGCCTTCCTTAGGCCACTTGTTCCTGCTCTCAAATGAGAACTCAAGAAATTTAGCAGCAGTCGCTTTTCGTCTTGATTTTAAGAGCTGTTTGTAGTCTTCAGAAATGAATACAGCATCATCTTCTGTATTGGTTCCTGCTAAACTTAACTGTCTTCATACTGAATACTGCTTTGTCCAAATTTTAGGGCTTAGTTTTCTAGGATCTTTCGAAGAATCTACATTTTGTAAGGTTTTTATAAAGTGAAACAGATGTTCTTCACTCTCTATCCCTCTCTTATGCTGCGGTATCAAACCCTTCTTTTCATTTCTTAAATTGATTTTCTGTGGACTGTTCTGAGGGAACTTCAAATTTTTAACCACTAGGCTTATCCTGGGCTTTCCAGGTAGCTGAGTGTTAAAGAATCCATCTGCCAATGCAGGAGATACAGGAGTAGGTGGGGAAGATAGATCCCTGGGTAGGGAAGATCCCCTGAAAGAGGAAATGGCGACCCGCTCCAGTATTCTTGTCTGAAAAATCCTATGGACAGAGAATGGGCCACAGTCTATGGGGCTGTAAAGAGTCAGACACGACTGAATGAGCATGCAGGCTTATCCGAGGCTTGTGTATGTACTGTATGCATATCTGTGCTTTATAAATAAAAAGAGCAAGATTCCCTCTTCCCTCTTGGTTGGGGGGACATAGTCCTGTCAAGAATGCATATCCTGGAGTCAAAGATTTGGTTCTGGATCTTGCTCCCACCCCTATTGGAACAGTAAGATGCCTTGGTAAGCTCAGCATCTACAATTTTAACAGGAGGTGCTATTCACCTCCCAGGACCATAAAGGGGAGAGTGCTGGCATCTAATTAACGTTCTTTTCTGGAAATCCACTCTCTACTGCCTGCAGCCTAGATTCAGCCTTACCTTGCCCAAGCTTTCCGGTCTGCCCACTGCTCCCCCTTTCCTTTGTCCAGCCTGCCTTTGCTTCCTTGTCCTCCCCTGCCAATCTCCTACCCCATGAAAACCCAGCTCAGGCAACCCTTCCTTTGTGATACCTGTCCTGCTGTTACTCTAAACACAGTGCCCTCTCCAACCCTGCCAAAGACCTCACGGCCTCCAGCAGAGCACTGTCCACTCATAGCTGCTCATGTAGTACTGAGATCTGTGTGACTCTTTAACCTTGGCCATTAACACAGGCCTGGGTGCTTGCTGATGGAAAGAGCCAGTGCCTCTGCTTGCTCATCAGAGAAATTTCAGAAAGATAAAAATTTTTGGCTAAGATTCAGCACTTTCACTGCCCTATCATGGCCTGGGTTCAATCCCTGGTCAAGGAACTTGAGATCCTGCAAGCTGCAGTCAAAAACAAAGAAAGAAAGAAAGAAAAAAAAAAATGCCAAAAGATCAAAATTTCAGGCTGGCCTCTTCCCCATAATGACTGTCCTGCAACTTATGCAAGGAGGCTTCAGGAAGAAAAGAAAAAAGGGACGTTACAAACAAAAGGCATACCAAGAACTTGTACCAAAAAATTATACGACAAACATTAAAAGTGGACATGTGAACAAACAGTTCTCCAGAAAATCAGTGACGGATGGTAAAGAGTTGATTGCTTTAGCACAGGCCTCCTGTGTGGGCTGAACCCAGTAAGCATTTATGGAGGAAATAAATGAAAAATACTTCATTTACCGTGAGATGTGTCTGTGTACATTTCCAGGAACAAGGAGACGCTCTCTTACATAACCAGGTAAAATGATCAATTTCAGGAAATTTAAAATGAACTCAGTACTATTCTGGAGAAGGCAATGGAACCCCACTCCAGTACTCTTGCCTGGAAAATCCCATGGACAGAGGAGCCCGGTAGGCTGCAGTCCATGGGGTTGCTGGGGGTCGGACACGACTGAGAGACTTCACTTCCACTTTTCACTTTCCTGCATTGGAGAAGGAAATGGCAACCCACTCCAGTGTTCTTGCCTGGAGAATCCCAGGGACGGGGGAGCCTGGTGGGCTGCCGTCTCTGGGGTCGCACAGAGTCGGACACGACTGAAGCGACTTAGCAGCAGCAGCAGCAGGACTATTCTACCCTTATCCATTATCAACTGTCCCAGTGTCCTCTACAGCCACGTTCCTCATCTCAAGAGTCGACCAAGGGTTAGGCATGCCACTTGGTTATCATTTCTTGTTAGTCTTTAAACATTTCCTCAGTTTCTTTTTTCTTTCATGACATCAACATTTTGAAGACTTCAGGCCAGTTATTTTGCATAATACCACTCGGTGTGCCTTTTGCGTTTCCTCAAGACGAGATTTATTCTGAAATCTGGAAGGGTAGACTGTCTCTCACAGTACATGAATGGAACTTAATCACCAACACGCCTCAATTTTTTTTTTCCTTTAATTTTTTTCAGTCTAGTCAAGAGCTGTGTCAATTGTACAACATTTTCACTGAACAGCCCTGGCTAAGATGGGATTTTCCAAGTACACAGTAACTTTCTTTGACTTGCTGCATCATAGCGTGTGATGGCAGTGCAAGAGCTCCCTATTCAGAATGAGCTACACGACATTGGCACACGGTGCTGCTAACATAAACACTTCCACCGCATCCAGGCTCCTATGTCACAAATACTCCGCAGAGCGTACGTGCCGGATAAATGCTCTCCATTTAAAAAAGCGAAATACTTCTTTCACTAAGAAACCACCGCATATATAATTTTTAATAGAAGAATTTACCCATGCTAATCCACATGATTTTAAATGTCTCATCATACTCTGTCAAGTAGAATGCATCCTAATTTACTTCTTCTGTTCTATTGTTGGACATGTAGATTATTAGTGATCCAGGACGTCTCATTTTTCACTGAAAAATTTTTTGTATTAAAAATATTCCATTGCCTCTTTAGGTAAAGGTTTTAGAAATTACAGGGTAAAAGGACTTGAACATGCTAATGGCTCTTGCTATATGTTGGTAAAAGGTTATGCCCATTTTGACTTCACCAGCGATGGATGAGAGTGCCTTTTTCAATCTACCCTTGTCAACACTGAGGAGAATGCGGAAAAACAAACATTAATTTAATAAGAAAAAAAGCTACTTGAAGTATAAATGTCTATTCCCTTGCTTTCTAGTGAGGTTCAACATTTCTCCATATAATTGTTAACCTGCGAATGTCCTCATCTCATAGTGGTAATTTTTTAATATCTTATCTCCTGTAGGGATGTTGCAAGCCCATTGGGATATCTCTAAAACATACTGTGGATTTTATACTAAAAGGCCAGCATGCTAATTTATGAATCATGTGGATTGTGTGAACATCAAACATTAAATGATCAGATAGAAGTTAAGGGTATTCGACAGAAGGTGAAAAGAAATGAAGGCTTAAGTTGTCTCAGAAAAACCAAAGCCAATGCCACACGGGTAATAAGGACATATGTTTTGATTTCAGTTCCAACGGTAATTTTTCTCTCTCATTCTCTGAAAACAATCTCCCCAGTTGGTCTGCATTAAAGGTAATAGCACAAAACAACAAAATCAGAGAGAGCATTTTTTATAATGAAGTAAAGAACTAAGAGGCCAACTTGTTTCCAAGGAAAGTAGGAATGAGATTCCTGAATCAATTCGACACCAAATGATAACGGCTGTCCTGTGTTTCTGGGCTCACGCAGAAAGTTTGGTTTCCCTGCAGAGGAACCACTATATGTCCTTATTTACAATGTTTGACTGCATCTCTGCAGTAAATAATCAAGAAGAGAAATTTACATATAATTAGAAAATGACAAAGAGAATGATTCCATAGTATCCTATTGTTAGGTAGTTAGAATAGGCAAAGACAAACAAACACTCCTGGCTAACCCAATTTACATAGGGCAGGCCCAGGGGGGAAAAACATATAAAAAGAGGAGTCAAAGGGCTCTCTCTCCCTCTCCCTGTCCGGCCCCCACCTCTGCACGCTGGGGCGCTCTTCTCTTTGCGTCTTTGGGTCGACATGCCCTAATGGCACCCCACTCCAGCACTCTTGGCTGGAAAATGCCATGGATGGAGGAGCCTGGTGGGCTGCAGTCCATGGGGTCGCTAAGAGTCAGACACGACTTAGCAACTTCATTTTCACTTTTCACTTTCATGCATTGGAGAAGGAAATGGCAACCCACTCCAGTGTTCTTGCCTGAGAATCCCAGGGACGGGGGAGCCTGGTGGGCTGCAGTCCATGGTGTCGCTAAGAGTCAGACACGACTTAGCAACTTCATTTTCACTTTTCACTTTCATGCATTGGAGAAGGAAATGGCAACCCACTCCAGTGTTCTTGCCTGGAGAATCCCAGGGACGGGGGAGCCTGGTGGGCTGCCGTCTATGGGGTCGCACGTACAGAGTCGGACACGAGTGAAGCGACTTAGCAGCAGCAGCCCTCACGCCTCGAGAATGAGAATGGATTTTCCTGTTATTCTCTAAATAAAAGAGAGCTGTAACACGGAGCTGTAACACTGATTTGTCTAAGAGCTATAACACGGTCTGTCCAAGACCCGAGAGCTGTGACACGCTGAGGGCTTTAATGTCCGTCACTGCAAATCTTTGTTGTGATGAGACAGAACCGAGGAGCATACACTCGCCTGACACTATTAGCTATATAACTTGTAAAGTAAGTAATCCATCATTCATTATTATTAATGTCCCAAAGCTAAAAATTTTAAACTAACCTACATTTTAATTTGAGTCACACCTGTAGAACCACACCATAGACAGGCCCGGGGTGCTTGACACAGTCATTCATTTCTGATGCAGTCGGTTAATATTACCACACAAAGGTCTCCTCTCCACTCCTAGTGCCTTAATTTTCTGTAAGCAGGACTTTTTACTATTATAATTATTCATGGCTCCATAGTATCTCAAGAACCATATGCCTATGGTAGCTACTGGATAAACAGCTAGTAATTAAACCAATGCACCCAAAATGGGCTTAATTTACACAGGAAAGAAAAAGTATGTCATGGGCAGTGGGGAGTAAACTATGGGTCTAAAAAGTAGTCATCACCACAGCTTCACAGAGCTGCTATCCACTGTTTTATTGGGATTTCACACAATATACATACAGGTGTTTGTCAAGTAATTTGACACATACAGTGTTTTAAAATCCAATTGCTCGATTATGAATATGCTGAAAGAATGTCCCAGTAATACCCTAAGTAAATCATTTCTAAACCAAGACGTGAATTTCAGATTGCATGAGAGGCAAAGAAGCTGATGGTCAAAGTGGATGCGGCACAAAGTGACCCCAAACACCATCTCCCAGCAAGACGCTGGCTTTTGCCAGGTATTTAAAGTCTAAACAGTCCATTGTAAACGAACTGCTTTTGTTTCAAGAAACTGGGCAGGTTTTAAAAACTGTTTTTACCTGAAATTTTTCACATTTGATTCAAGTCAAATATTCCTAAATGTTTCCCATGATGAATTTGGCAGTGCATCCTGTATCAGGCTGAGGGGTTATACAGCTTGTTACTACTGATACATAAATAAACTCTTCTAGGGAAACCTTCAAAATGTAAAAGACTGTCAGCCCACAGGCCATACACACCTGAGGCACTCTGACTTCTCTATCAAACTGAGCCTTAGAAAAATTTCAAGAAGCAAAACCTGCCCCATGGATCTTGGACTTCTTTCCTGGACTGGTTCCAGTGATGGACTTGACTAATATGGAAAAATAGGAAATGAGCTCAACTTTTCCATCTTTTTTGATTTGGGACAATATTCATCCCAAGGCTTCTGGAGATATCCACACAAGACATCATCACAAGATTAACCCAGCAAAGTTCCCAACTTCTCCCTAACATCATCTTCCTTCATGCTCTGATTAAACAAGTTTGGGTGTGTTCTATCTGCATCAGACACACCAAATGTAGAAAACTCCTCGGTAACCCTCCCTTTTCTTACACAATAATGCCGACCAACCACCCACTGGTGGCCCCACTCGCTTGAAGGAAGATGGTGCCACCGGGGAGCTGAGACCCTGAGGGTGCACTCGGCCACTCACCTCGCCTGCTGGCAGACACAGCAGACCCACACCTTCTCGCGCTTCTGGTAGGAGCAGCAGCCCTTGCAGACGTTGAACTTACAGTCCCCACAGCGGCGCTTGGTGCTGATGAGGAAGGTGAAAGGCGCGCAGCAGCGCATGCAGCAGTGCTCCACGAACTTCTGGTGCTTGGAGAGGATGCTGCACTTGCTGCCTTCCGCGTCCAGCCTCTGCTTCATCTCGCTGGGAGCCAGAGGGCGGTGGGGGGAGAGGGTGAGGAGAAGAGAGACAGCACGTCAGCTCAGGGGCTCCCTCCCTAAAGCGCCCCACCCCGGCCCCCCTGTCTGCCAAGCTACCACGTAGGGTCTTCCTGTAAAACAGTACAACTCAGGAAGTCCAATGGCTTGACATATTATCCAGAGAGGAACCTTAATGGTGGATTAATTGTGTGTTCTTCTATATGTCATATTTTCTATAAGAAAGCACAAAACCTTACTACTTATATTTCAGACACCAGATTGAAATATAAGTTATTATAAAACTAAGCACATTAAAAAAGAACCCTTTAGCTTAATTAATGCCTTTTTAAAGGAGCAGAAGATCATTTATGTTAAAACATTAATCCTCACAACAGCCCTGCTGGGAATATGATAAATGCAATCCTGGCCCTCAATATCCCTGGAAACAAGCACCGAGGATTTTAAAAGCTTTCAAATCAATGTAAGTCAATAAAGATTCTCTGGGTGATGGGTTAATCCTGAACACTGGTGACTTGAGAGCTGGATAAAAGTTAACTCCCTTTTCCCAAAGAGCTCATGGGTATTCTGGGCACACAACTGGTTATATTAATGCAAAACTGCACGCACTGTTTTCTTTATACTCTGAGAAGCAAAGGAGAAACCCTGAGAGATAAGGAATCCCCCAAACACACTGAGATACGCAGGATAAAACTGACCGGAAGTAACAAAGTTATTCTGACCTGAAAGGTTTTGATTTTTTTTTTTTTTTCTGTTCAAAGATGGACACCCACAGGCAGGAACAGAAAATAATTATATTTTTCCATATCCATTTTGTGATTACACAGTTCATCCCTGATGAATCTATAATGTACGTGCATCATGCTAAGTTGCTTCAGTCATGTCCGACTCTTTTGCAACCCCACAGAATATAGCCCTTCAAGCTCCTCTGTCTATAGGATTCTCCAGGCAAGAATACTGGAGTGGATTGCCATTTCCTCGTCCAGGGGATATTCCTGACCCAGGGATCAAACCCATGTCTCTTACATCTCCTGCATTGGCAGGCAGGTTCTCTATTACTAGCGCCTCCTGAAATATGATGTATGTAGCTAATATTTTCCTTCATTTTGCAATTGTTTTTTCAACTTTTCATACGGTGTGTCTCATCATTTAGAAGTGTTTATTTTTTCTGTAATTAAATCTGTCAGTCTTTTCTTCTATGGCTTCTAAATTTTACATCTTGCTTATTACTTCTCCCACCCTCTACCAACCACTTATCTACTTTCTATTTCTACAAATTTGCCTATTCTGGCTATTTAATATAAATGGAATCATACCATATATGTTCAAAGTTCATCCATGTTATAGTGTGTATCAGAATTTCATTCCTTTTTTTACTGTCAAGTAATATTCTATTTACAGATATACCATATTTTACTTTTCTATTCATCGACTAATAGATATTGGGGTTGTTTCTACTTTTTGGCTATTTTGAATAATGTTGCTATCAATATTCATGGGCAAGTTTTTGTGTGGACATATATTTTCAACCCCAGGAGTAGAATTACTGGGTCAAAATGTTAAATGATTAAACTTTCAAGAAACTACCAGACAGTTTGGTCGTTCGGCTACTCCTCCTTATAGCCTCCTGGCAACCCATGAGGGTTCTGATTTTTCTGCATCCTCATCAATACTTATTACTGTCTGCCTTTTTTATGACAGCCATCCGAGGAGGTTTGAAGTGGTATCTGATTGTGCTTCTCATTTGTATTTCCCCAATGAGGAATAATATTAAGCATCTTTTCATGTACTTACTGGCCACTTGCACATATTCTTCGGAGAAAAGTCTATTCAAATCTTTCACCCATTTTCAAATTAGAATATTTGTCTTTTTCATTGTTGTGTTATAAGAGTTCTTTATATATCCTGGATACAAGTCCCTTATCAGATATATGATTTGCAAGTATTTTCCCTTTATTATATTAAACTGTAGATTTCATTAGGATTTTCAGGTGTTTTTAGTACAAAGAAGGGCTGGGCTAGCTCATCACAGCCTGGTACTAGAATTGGAAATCTATGTATGGTTTTATAATCTAATTTTTCACTTAACAACAAAACACCATAAACATCTTTCCATGAAAATTCAAAGAGTATTTACAGCTTTAGCTTTCAGGTGCCCTGGGCTGGCTTCCACAGCTGCCAGTACACGCACAGGCTGACTACTCTGCATTGCGGTGTCCAATACCCATTTGTAGCTTGAGCATTGGAAGGGGAGAGAGACTATATCAGGCCTGCTGATAATTCTACAGGGTAAAATATGATATATGTATACTTGGCTGAATGGGGGCTTCCCAGGTGGCAATGCAGGAGATGCAGGAGACCTCAGTTCAAGCCCTGAGATGGAAAGATCCCCTGGAGGAGGGCATGGCAACCCAGTCCAATAGTCTTGTCTGGAAAATCCCAAGAACAGAGGAGCCTGGTGGGCTACAGTCCATGGGGTCATAAAAGAGTCGGACACGACTGAAGCGACTTAGCATGCATAGTTGGCTGAGTAAAATATTTATAGGGAAACAGGACAGAAGGTTTTTCCTTAAGGCATGATGATGTTGTTATCCAGTCCCTCAGATTTAAAACAGAAGATGAGCTAAGTTATCAACACTCTGACCTCTGTAAACAATATAAGAACAGCCTCAGCAACTGACTTTCTTCTATTGACATTTCAAAGACACTAAATTAAATGCGATAAAACATCCAGGAAAGAAAGTCTTGGGGATCAAAAAAAAAAAAAAATAAGGAAAAAATTCTGTAAACTCAACGCACAAGATCACTTGAGCTTTATGAGTTTTGATTCCTGATATACAAAACACCGATGGCATTTAAAAAAAATCACTGAGTCTAATAATAAAATTTACCAACTCCTCTAAAGTTTGTCCCAAGCAAATCGAGGATTTTTAATCACAGACTTGAAGGAGGAAATAAGAATGTCCTTCTTCTGGATCATCTCTCCCTTCTCAGATTCTACTACCTTAGAGGACCTCCTGGCAGAAGTCCTTAAAGAGAATTGTATAGGATAACCTATAGTGACTGACTGCAGGATCAACCAAGAATCACAAGACCAGGTACCTGCACCGAAATGTCCTGGGAGGGAGCAGGCCCCCAAATGGTCAGCCATGCGGGAAACAGTGATGGGTTTCGTCACAGGCGAGGGTGCAGAGCTGAGCTCAGTTACTACCAAAGACCCTTCCAGCATTTCTGAGCCTCTACCTTCTGAGCGGCAATACTAATTCCTACTTCATGGAGTTGCCAGATATTTCAAATGAGCAAAGCGGCAATAAGCAAATAGTGCTTATTCATTTGGATCAGCAAGAAATCCGGTAGTCTCAGTGCACGTAACATTTGCTCACACTTGCTTCTGTGTGAAGAAGGCTTTGTGATAGTGTCTGGGCTGGAAGACTCACACTTGCTTCTGTGTGAAGAAGGCTTTGTGATAGTATCTGGGCTGGAAGGCTCACACTTGCTTCTGTGTGAAGAAGGCTTTGTGATAGTATCTGGGCTGGAAGGCTCACTGTGTACTTGTTGCTTGAGCACTGAGTATGGGTGTGAAGTAGTATCTTAACTGTGGTTTCAGGGTTTTTTGTTTTACTTTTTAGCATCTGAGATCTTAGTTCCCCAACTAGGAATCAAACCCACACCCCCTGCAGTGAAAATGTGGAGTCTTAACCACAGGACTGCCAGGGAAGACCCTAGCCTCTTCTTAATACATCACTCTGTGATGGATATATGAAAAGCTATCAACACTTCATGGTTTCTGGGTCCACCGCCATGCCAATTCTGATTCTCAGCACAATCTGAGACTGCATGCAGGCTCAGTGGGGCTAGAGTGTCATAACTCAGCAGCATCTAGCGTGGGCATAGCAGGGAGAAGTGATGGCATATATGTCACTTGTTTGCTATCAGAAAGACAGTAATTCTAGCCCATAGCTACAACTCTCCATGTTACAGGCACTATTATCTAGATTGCCAACTATTCACTCAACTCACACTCACTGAGTAGCTATAATACTATTTTAGTGCATGTGCATGCCAAGTCGCTTCAGGTGTTTCCGACTCTTTGTGACCCTGTGGACTGTAGCCCGCCAGGCTCCTCTGTCCATGGGATTCTCCAGGTGGGAATACTGGAGTGGGTTGCCATGCCCTTATCCAGGGGATCTTCCCGACCCAGGGATTGGACCTGCATCTCCTGTGTCTCCTACATTGCAAGCAGACTCCTTATGGCACAGCCACCAGGGAAGCCCATAGTACTGTTCTAGGCACTAGGGATAAAAAGACATAGGTCCCTCCCCTTCATGAAACATGTATTAAAGTAGGGATTCAAATGATTAAAAACTAAAGAAACTATACAACAATTATAAGTTGTAAGACATTCAATAACAGAACAGGCAGGACTGAGGACGACATGGCAACCTACTTTAGACTGTGTGCTGACAGAAGTCCTCTCTGGGGAGGTGACATTTTAGTTGAGAAGGGGCTAATCCAAGAGAAAAAAAAACAGCAGAGGAAAGAGCTTAATGTTGGAGAAAGGGGAGGGAAGATAAGACACAGCCCCTGGAAAAGTGTCTGGATTTTATCCTACGTGCAGTGGGAGGTTAATGAGGCTAGTGAGCAGGAACAGAGCAGAATCCACTCTTCATTGTAATAGCAGCTGCTGTTACCTTAAGGTGGACTTCTTGACAGCCATGTGAGGAAACCTCGCATGAGGGCTGAGCAGTCATCTAGGTAGATGGGTGAGGTCTGGGCCAGGATAGGAGACAGAGAGGGGTGGACAGATGCATGGCACACCTGCTGAAGGATCTGATACAGAGGTGGAGGGAAAGGATGAACCAGGAGCCAGTCTCAGGTTCCCAGCTTTTGCAGCAAGTGAAGCCAGTTATGGATCAAGGGGAGATGACGATGATGGAAGCATGTTTTAGTGAAAACTGTGAGGCATTTAAAGGGATTTGCCACGTGGACAACTGATAGGTATTTGTGCATCTCAGAGGACAGATCTGGGCCAGCTGTGTTCTTCACACACATCTCCATAAATACGGGAATGGATGAGCCACCCTAGGGGAGACAGGGCATCAAGCGGAAAACAAGAGGGCCTAGAAACAAGTCACGGATACCCCAAATGTTTACATTCAGGCTGAAACATTGACAAGGTGAAGCCAGACAAAGAGACTGAGAAAGACACCAAAGGAAGACGTTTCAGAGAGGGAATGGCTGACTGTGTCTACCGTGAGGGTGGAGGAGGGTCCACTGGATCTGGCAACACGGAGGTCAAGGGCGGCCCCGACAAAAGCAATTTCACTGCGGTGGCGGGGTGGTGTGTGGGGGTAGGGCAGGAGTCACTGTCATGGGCTGCAGAGTGAACAGGAGGTGAAGCAGTGAATCAATCACTGAATACCTCTGCCAGTAATGTCATAAATGCTTTTAAGAGCCAGGCTCCAGAGGGTGAGCCCAATTGATAGGATAATAACAGTCATGGTCATTTAAAAGTATGTTTTGCTTTTAATATGTCATGGGTAATCTCCCTCTCACTGTGTAATTTCAGGCAGAATCATTCTGCTGCCCCCTGATGGTGTTATCAAAATTCATTCAAGGTTAATAGAGTTCAGCATATCACAGTACGGAAAATAAACACTTAAAGATTCCCTCTGGATGGTAGAGTTAATAGACACACACCAGGTACATGGTGATTACCAGCTCTGCAAGGAAGCAGACCATTTTAAACCAGAACTTTCGATGGTCCCTTTAGCCCCATAAACCAGAGCATCAGGTTTCATATAAGCATTGTCTGTAAGGAATTGTGGGAGCCCCATCAACCTGAATTTCTGCAGGCAGCTTAGTAAACGGTGGCTGTTGGGGGTGCTGAGGTATGTTGACTCTTCTCCTAATGGCTACAAGTTACTCAGCTCTTCTAAACCTATTTCTTTCTTTCTTCTTTGTCAAAGAAGGATAGCAGCAGTATCCTGAAATGTCTGTTGCAGAAGTTAATGAGAAAAATGTAACTGAGTAGACCAGTAGGTGCCTAAAAAATCAAAGCGACTCCACAGAAGTCTGATGTTATTTCAGTTCAAACCCGCTAAGCTTCTGCCCCACAGCAGGTGCTTAGAAAAGGCTCCCACTTCCCCACTGGATCTTCTGGAATATTTGATGTTTTAAAAAAATATATTTATTTATTTGGTTGCACCTGGTTTTAGTTGCAGCACTCAGGCTCTTTCTTTCTTTCTTTAACTGTAGCATCCAGTATCTTTAGTTGTGGCATGTAGGATCTACTTCCCTGACCAGGGATCGAACCCAGCCTCCTGCATTTGGAAGGGCAGAGTCTTAGCCAGTGGACCACAGGGAAGTCCCATCTTCAGGAATATTTGACTAAAGGTCATTTGTCAGAAATCAGCTAGCCCATACCACGTCAGGAAACTAGATGATTTGATTGAAAGTATGGTTTAGACAAAAATTAATGTCTCCAGTCATTTTTAAAAAGAACTAGTGATTTTTAATTTTTTTTTTTTGGTCTCCCAAGGTGGTGAGGGTTGGGATGGTTAAAACCTTCCTGTATCTTGACACATTTTTGCTGGTTACCGTCACCATATAAAAAAAATAATGATATTGAAAAATGTGGGGTTACTGAAGAGAGTCATAGTTTATATTTAACATCTTTAGCCTATAATCTATGAAGGGATTTACCATCACAGTTCAGAAAAAAATGTTGTAAAATGAATGCACATTTATATAAACCATCTCTGTGGAATCCATGAACGTAAGTAAAAAGAATGGAAACAGACAGTAAGCTCTATGTTTCATAAAATGAGGGAATTCCCACATCCCCCCAGTTTCAAAATAGACTATGGAAGTCGCTTACTGACTTTCATTTGCAATCTGGAGGGAAGATGGTGAAATCAGACACACATCTGTCCTGACCTTGAGCAGACAGAGTTATTGAAAAACAAACGAAGGCACCCTGGGGGCATTATAATTCTTTTCTCGAAAAGAAGAATGGCCAGGTCACCAGAGAAGCTGAGACCTTCACGCTCTGGACTCACATCAATATCACAGTATATTAGAGTTTCATTACAAACCCAGGCTGGCTGGGAGCATGTGAAAAAGGAAAACCAAAGGGCATCTAGCTTGCAAGAGGGGTCACACCTCCATGGTGGTAGGCTTGTCAGATCAGATGGGCAATGTCTGGGAGAAACATCCCCACCTGAAGCTGCTTACTGACCCAGCTCACTTACATTCCAGGATCGTCCCCTCACCTCCAAACAGCCCCAGCTGTGTCTGCCTTCCTAAACCTCATGATGGCTTGGGGCAGGACCCTCCTGGGTCTTCACAGAGCCAGTTTTTCACTCATTATCTTCACAGCTCAGGAAAGTAGGGAGGGCAATCATACTTTCCACCTCCTCCTTAATAGCTATGAATGACTTCTCTCTTTTTCTTCTCAGGAAGAATGGAGGTGCAGGGGCTGCAAATCAGGGAGGCGGAGAGAGACTGTTCTAGATATTAATAAAAAAATAAATAATAGAAAATAAAGCAACCTCTCCTTTCCACCAAACTTGCCTCTTTATTGGCTTTACAGCCACCTGGGCCCACTTTCACTAAGAGTTTGGCTCCCAACGTGAGGCCACGCTCTCGTGATATCTGGCTCCCGCGAGTTTTCCTTAGTAGAGCTGCTGCCATCACGATGCCCTGGGGCAGCCGTGAGAAGCCCCTTGCTCGTGGTTCACTGACCCCAGGAGAAGGATTTAGGGGGGCATTCCTAGCAGCGGCTGAAACCGATTCAGGGATTCTCCCTGTTTCTTCCATGCTGGGCACTGACTGCCAACGGCATGTGAGCTTATCCTTGGTGGAACGGAAAGATGCCTCTGGACGAGCTGACGAGCTCCAAGACCAAGTCCACCGGTGTGCTCCTGGCTAACTTCTCTTTTGAGCATGAAGTGCTATTTGGGCTTTCTGCCAGCTGGTTCCGACGTGTGTCTGATGTTGAAGCCTGTCTGTGAGCAGAGTGTCCTTTGGGTATTTCTGCCATCGGTTCTGACGTGCATTTGACGTTGAGGGTCGTTTGTGAGGACGGGCTGCTATTTGGGCATTTTGCCCTTTGGTTCTGACCTGTGTCTACCCTTGGTTTGTGACTATGAGATTCTATCTCGGTGTTTTTGTGAGTCGGTTCTGTCATATCTACTTGGAGGACCCTTTGTGTTGGGAAGTGTTTATTTGGGACTCCTTATTGGTCATTATTTTGGGGGATTTGTGATAGTCCTGTCTTCTGGTGTGTGTGTGTTCCATTTGTGTGATTGGTATTCTCGTTGCCTTTTGTAAACTGGGAAATTCAGGTTCAGTTCATTAAGAAAAGTTTACCTACACAACTATGACTAAGAAAAAGAAAGATTTAAAACAAGCAAACAAACAAAAACCATTGTGTGGCCAGCAGTATTCTTCAGACTCCAGAGAAAATTGGTTAAGATAAAAACTCTTTTGAAACTCCAAAACTGGTTCTTTTTACATATGTAGTTAGAGACAGCTAGTTTGATAAAATACGGTTTTCTGAGAGACCCGAGAGAACAAAAATCTGGCTAGGAGAAAGCTTGACGTTAACTCTTACCATGTGCTTGAGATAACAGACACAGCCCACTCTGCCCAAGACTTCAGTCTTGGGTTAATCAGTAGAACTTTGAAAGATGTTTGGGTTCATATACCCACATTTTATACCACACTGAAGAGAAATTGTGTTATGAGAAAAATGTATGTTATAGATTACGGAATATGTTCTTAAGTTTGCCAATCAGAGAATGCTGATATAACACATAGTTCAATGACTTGTCTCTTGGTTTTGTTAAGATATTTGAAAGTTTAAAAATTGTAATATGTAAAAATGATAAGGGAAGCATTTCAGTGTGTAAAGCAAGTAGGCTATGTGTTGGTGAGAGAAAGTATAAAAAAACTAAAGTATTTTTGCTGAGGAATAAAACAATAATTTTAGCTTCAGCTGGTTCTGGATGAGAAAAAAAGGGACAAATTAATATGGAGAAAGTGATAAAAGATTTATATATAAAAAAAGAAACTCTGAGAAAAGAACTTTGCACTTTAAGATAGATTGAATTTAATTAAATAAATCAATTTTGCTATTACTAAATTGATACAAGACTGAGTTTGGGTTTCTCTCTGTTAAGAGAACAAAGGTTTTCTAAATGAATGAGGATTATTTGGTGTATTAAATTATATGGAAAACATGGTCAAATGATAAACATTCTTAGGTTATATTGTATGGGTAAATATCATTAATATAAGTGTTCTAGAAGTTGTATGATGTTTCTAAAGTTTGAATATGTACAACATAGTACAATATGGTACTATGTTGTCAGTCATATTTCTAGTCACAAATTGTCTAGTGAAGTTGTCGCAGAGTGTAACTTAACCACTTACGATGTGTAGCACTGCCGGCTCTAAGTCTCCTGCTTGAAGCACGTGTACGTGTGTATGACAATCGGGTATAACTGATAAAACGTATACTATCAAACGTTTCCCCGTCAGCACACCTCTGTACTGGTGTGTTACATCTGATCAGGTTTCTCCCAATGTGAATAACTAAGTCAATACATAATAGAAACAAACAGTAAGCCTAGCACTGAGGGACATGAACAGACCCAGAGCAGGCAACTGAACCACTCTGGCAATGTTGAAAAAATATATTGATTGTCAGTGCTTTCTATGGAAAGATGTGCTATTAAAGGGGGAAAATGATGAAAGAAATTTTCACATGTTGAGGCATGGGGAAATCATCCTGGCTTATACATGATTTAATGTGACATTTAGGCTAACCAAAACAGGCTGTTTGTGGCCTATTAGAAAAACATCTATTTCTGCTTTATTGACTATGCCAAAGCTTTTGACTGTGTGGATCACAATAAACTGTGGAAAATTCTGAAAGAGGTGGGAATACCAGACCACCTGACCTGCCTCTTGAAAAACCTATATGCAGGTCAGGAAGCAACAGTTAGAACTGGACATGGAACAACAGACTGGTTCCAAATAGGAAAAGGAGTACGTCAAGGCTGTATATTGTTGCCCCGCTTATTTAACTTACATGCAGAGTACATCAGGAGAAACACTGGGCTGGAAGAAGCACAAGCTGGAATCAAGATCTGGGAGAAATATCAGTAACCTCAGATATGCAGATGACACCACCCTTATGGCAGAAAGTGAAGAGGAACTAAAAAGCCTCTTGATGAAGGTGAAAGAGGAGAGTGAAAAAGTTGGCTTAAAGCTCAACATTCAGAAAACTAAGATCACCGCATCTGGTCCCGTCACTTCATGGCAAATAGATGGGGAAACAGTGTCAGACTTTATTTTTGGGGGCTCCAAAATCACTGCAGATGGTGACTGCAGCCATGGAATTAAAAGATGCTTACTCCTTGGAAGGAAAGTTATGACCAACCTAGACAGCATATTCAAAAGCAGAGACATTACTTTGCCAACAAAGGTCCATCTAGTCAAGGCTATGGTTTTTCCAGTGGTCATGTATGGATGTGAGAGTTGGACTGTGAAGAAAGCTGAGTGCTGAAGAACTGATGTTTTTGAACTGTGGTGTTGGAGAAGACTCTTGAGAGTCCCTTGGACTGCAAGAAGATCCAACCAGTCCATTCTAAAGGAGATCAGTCCTGGGTGTTCATTGGAAGGACTAATGCTGAAGCTGAAACTCCAATACTTTGGCCACCTCATGCGAAGAGTTGACTCATTGGAAAAGACTCTGATGCTGGGAGGGATTGGGGGCAGGAGAAGAAGGGGATGACAGAGGATGAGATGGCTGGATGGCATCATCGACTCGATGGACATGAGTTTGAGTGATGGACAGGGAGTTGGTGATGGACAGGGAGGCCTGGTGTGCTGTGAGTCATGGGGTCGCAGAGAGTCAGACACGACTGAGTGACTGAACTGAACTGAAACATAAATTGTTTATCTGCTTTAACCATTTTGGGGGAAATAACACATTCAGAGAATAATCCAAAACTGCATCTTGATTATTATCCTCATTGTAATATGTCTACTAATTTTCACATGTTTGTCCAGGTACTATGACAAAGTAATCACAGAGAGAGGTGTTTTCATAATACAAAATACTGATGCTAAGCTTGAAACTCAAGATTATTTCCAACTCTGTGTCCATTCCCCAAATTATGCAGGACTATGCCCCACTTTGGCAGGAAGGATCCATAGCAGTTTTTGCCCTATTCCCTCAAAGATTTGGGGAAAACTTGGAACAGTCATGGAACTAACACCAAGTTCCTGTAAAAAGTTTATGATTAACCTCTCTATCCAACACTTTATTCCCTTTCTGGTTCTGCACCTGTCCCTCCTCAAGACTGAGGAGTATCAAAGAAAGGGTGGGTTTGAAATGGAGTGGGACCCTATGGTCCTTCCCCTCCATGTTCTCCACTTGCCTTTTGTCTATGGAAAAACTTAAGCCAAAGAATAAGTTTAATCAGAGAAGTGAGAAAATGCAAAGCCAAAGCAAAGCAGTCAAGATTCAATAATAATAGTCTAGTCATTAAGCAAAGTTAGGAACCTTTAGTTCCTTCTCAAAGGCTATAGATAATAGTCTAAGTCATATCCTTGGAGCTGTACTGTGAATATTGAAACCCCCACCAGGTGGAAGAAGTTAAGTACATGATGACCAGACTGTAGCCATGACATAAGCTGCCACTGAGTCTGCACCCTGGCCCAACCCCCCCGCCGATCCGTTTGCCGGCCTCCAAAAGAAAGCAAACTTCCCTTTCCAACAACTTTGCCTCTTTATTGGCTTTTGAGTGGTAAGTTGTTGAATTCCACTTTTGGTAACAGTATGTACTATATTTTAATATTTTGAAGCCATTGGTAGGTTAACCTGACCTATCCAGGCTCACTGACCATTGTGTGCTGGGCAGATTGACAAGATAGCTGTGCCTGCTGTTTACACTGGACAGAGGAGCGTAACTGAAGTGAGACAACCTGGAAATAGGGTGACCATGTAGAAGTGCTAATCCATGTGCCTCCAGATCTCATCATATTATGAACTATGTATGAGAAAATATATACAAAGTAAATAGGCTGTTAACATCATTACTAGGCCACGTCTACAAGTCCTGATTTCAGGTAGTTTCACTCATTAATATGGCTTCATTTCATTAACTCATGGGCTTCATAAGTAAATATTTATACATCTGAATGTGAAGTAAGTTTATGGAAATAAAAAACCGCTTTTATATCTTTACATATTAGGAACTAGCCTGAGGTTTTATTTTTCAGATGGTTCCCTTTACTTAGATTTTAAGTCACTGCATGAGGATGCCTTAAGGCTGTAGCTTTTGAGATTTCTCATTTTATGTATTTAATTGTTTTTTTGCCTAAAAGCACTTCTAACATTGGAGTGGGGATTGTTTATCTTCCCCATGCCCCAGAATTTCTACTTTCTCGCTTTTAGTTCTGTCAGTAAAGGTTGGTTCATTAAACAAAAAAGGGAGAGCACTCTGGACAGAAACTGCAGCCGCCTTCAGCTGCTGCAGCGCTTTGCCTCCCTTGAGCGTAATCACAGGCAGGTGTCTGGGCACGCACAGCGGGAGTGACACTGTCCCTGCAAGGAGCGGGGGTGGCAGGGGGTAAGCTCACGGCCGGGCTATAATCTTGGGGCTACATTAAGGTCAGACGTGTTAATTTTCTCCCATTCTCAGCAGTCTAAGACACTGAACCCAGAAAAAAAAAAAAAAACCCAAACCATGATTGATGGCAAGCATGGGCATTGCAGAGAAGGAGGGACAGAAGGAGGAAAGGGAAGACAACCACTCAGTCTTCTGTCCTTCACTGACAGAACACTGACTTTGAGCTGAGCCACTGCCTCCTAGAATCAAGACCGGGCTTCCCAGCACCCCTGGCAGCTGCATGGGGCTGTGTGACTAAGTTCTGGCCCGTGAGATAAAAGTGGAAGGATGTGCGGTACACAAGGCACTTAGAGGGACCTCACTCAGCCAGGAGGGGTCTCTCTGGTTTTCTGCGATTCCTCCCCATCTCACTCTAAGTTCATGACAGCACAAGCTCTAGCCACCAACTCCATCTGTGATTTGACCTTGGGAACCTGTGTGGATCAAAAACAAAGGCTCTTGGGTCCTCATGATGTGGAGGAGCCACCACACTAGTTCTGAACCCACTGCTGCATTTCTTCTATGTGAGAAAGAAACACCCTGTTTCATCACTGTGTATCTATTGGTCTTTTGGGTTTTTCCCTTATAGACAGATTGACCTGACTGTGAGAAAGGAGGGCAGGGCCAGGTGTCAAGCAGAGTGAGGGCCAAAACGGGGAGGGGAGGCTGAGTGATGAGGCTGAGAGCGGCAGGACTCTGGGCGCGTCGGGATGGAAAGGAAAGTGGGATGACGCAAGTCTATAGTGAAGACCACGTATTGCCACAGTGGTGGCAGGCCCAGGGGAAGGATGTCAGCTTGAAGTCACCCCACTGGGCTGGGGGCCCAAGACAAAGCACAGTGTTGTATGTAGAAACAGGCCAAACCCACCACCGCGTGGGGCTGGATGTGAGGATGGTCTAAAACTGACCCAGACAGATGGGCAGCTTTGTTTTCAAGAGCCTCTGATACCTCCTAGCTCACCGTTCACAAGGGGTTGCTCTGTCCTCCTCCTGGAACCAGAGGGAAGCATGGTGGCCTGTCCATCAGGACCATCATCACTTCATGGGCCTCTGGGGTCTGTCACTGGTCACTGCTACTTGTCACCTCTCTAACTCGCTCCTTCTCGAATGTGGAGTGGCCAGGGATCCTCTGCCTTGATTCTCCTCTCCTCCAGGCACTGGATGCCAGAGGTATTTCCACCATCACCTTGGCAGCCGCTTCCTGAGGCCAGCTTCCCGTGAGTCCCTGGTGGCCAAACTCCTCACGTCTCGGCACTCCTTTTTCTCCTTGGCCTTGCTGTCCAGCAGAATTCCCAGAAAGCCCCCATCTCTGTTCTTCAAAACAACCACACCGTCCCGTTCCCACTAGCATCTCCCTGCCTGGACATATAGCTCCCTTGACTGGTTTGCCCTTAAATGGCTGGCAATCTGCCCAGGACTCTTCTCCTTTGCAATCTTTCCTTCCTAGTTGCCAGGATAATGTTCCCTTTCCTATGCTCATCCTCCCTTGGATGAAGAAGGGAAAATCATCTTTATTGAGAAAGTGCTGTGTGAAGAGCACAGGCCTGGCATCAGGAAGCCCAGGAGAGAATCCTGAGCCAGTATTTCAGTTCTCTGACCTCAGTTTTACTCCTCTGTAACATGGGGCCAATAAGGTTCACCTCACAGAACTGTTGCAAGGACTAGAAATACACATTCATAGCACTTGTACATCATGGGCATGTGATAAAATCACCTGCCATTTTTTAAAATCACTGTAATGATATTTGTAGCATCAGTATGACCTTTTAATGGGACCCCTGAGAAAGGCAGTTTTTCTAGGACATGGCATCTCCAGTGATGTGAGGGATTTCTGATCTCAGGAGACAGTCCTGTCAGTCCAGAAGACCTATGTCCCCTTGAAGCCCATCTCAGATTGTATCTCAGCAGGGCTACTCAGGAAGCCCTGGGCCATCCTCCACCATGGTGACCTTGCACAGGACAAGGGTCCAGCTGGCTCCACACGGGGGCTGTGCAGCTCTGAGCTCCCATCTGCATGACACCACAGCTCGTGACCCTGCTGGAAGCCTCACCCCAGCAAGGAGCCCCTGTGCTGCTACTTCTTCCCCTTCCATCCCACCCTTCCATCGCCTTGGCTTCCCTACAGTGAGTCCTGCCACCCCACTCCCAGTCCTGGGGCCAGGATGGGCAGCAGGAGCTTCCAGCAAGGAGACAGAAAAGGCTCAGGAAGCAGACTGACTGGGTGGAGTCTCCGCCGGAAACATCTGCCCACGTCTGCATCCCTGAAGGCCATCAGCTCCTATCTTCTCGTTTCCCTGTGCTCAGATGAGAGGCAAAACCGACCGCAGAGAATCTGAATTCTGTCCACTGCTCATTCCCTTAATAATACTGCGGGTTTGTGGGTGTTGACTGGAATAAGTGTGTTTTCTGGCTGTGGAACTGTCAGACCTCCTGAGGTTGAGTGTTCGCATGGAGAGCTGTGATGCCAGCTGTCCTGCAGGGTCCGGCTGTAATTACCAACACCACTGAAGAGCTTTCTTCCCAGCTCTGCTTTCAACCCATGCGCCTTTGTGTCTGAGCCACCTCTTCATTCTGGAGTCACAGTGACAGTCCATTCCCTACCTACCCACACCTTCCTACTGCACTCCCCTGTTTATCTACAGAGAAAACTGAGGCCAAAGTGGGGACTCAAAGCCTGGCTAAGCCAGAGAACAGGGTCTGAAATTGAATACACAAAAGCCCATTTGGGGAAGAAAGACAGTATTAGTTTCATGGCCTGCAGAGCCTTCAGGTATACATTTCTGTTTCAATAATATGGTAAAATGTGTATCCTGAAGCCTACATCTAAATTTATCCATCACTTTAACATTTTTACAGAATAAGCTCTTCCCTGTTGACATTTCTATCCTTTGCTTTTATAAATGAATCTTACATAATTTATGTGGCCCTTTATTAAGCATACATGGAGATGCTACTTGGTGCCATATAATATCCTAAATGCGAGGTGATTCAGACCTAAAAGGAGAGAATCATGAGGTAGATAATAGGGAGCAAGAGAACTCTACTTGAAGGCCCTTCTGAGGGTGGAACTGAGCAAGGAGAGCTGGAAAAGTCTAAAATGGCATTTTTGAGGACCTGTGTGATGGTTAATCTTAGATGGCAACTTGCTGGGTCACCGGGTACCCAGATACTTGGTAAAACACATCTTGATGTCACTATCAAAGTACTTTTTATAACATCTGAATCAGTAGCCTTTGGGTAATGTAGATTCCATAATGTAGGGGGGGTAGGCCTCATCCAATTAGTTGGGTTTATCTTTAATTTTTATTTTATATTGGGATATAGTTGATTTACTATGTTGTGTTTCCAGTATCCAGCAAAGTGATTCAGTTATTCATATACATATATCTATTCTTCAGATTCTTTTCCCTTATATTTCATTCCCTTCTATATTACAGAGTATTGAGTAGAGTTCCCTGTACCAAGCAGTAGGTCCTTGTTGATTATCTGTTTTATACATAATAGTGTATATACATTAATCAGTTGGATTTTTAACGAAAAGACTGACCTTCCATGGAGGAGAGGGAGTTCTGCTAGTAGACTGGATTTGGACTTGAGCTGTAACTCTTCCCTGGGTCTCCAGCCTGCCAGCCCACCCTGCAGATTTTCTATTTACCAAGTCTCTATGGCATGCTGCAATTCATGGGGTCGCAAAGAGTCGGACATGACTGAGTGACTGATCTGATCTGATCTATAGTTATGTGAGTCTCTCCCTTAGAATCTCTCTTTCTCTACACACACAAAACACACACTACACATCATTCTGGTCCTGTTTCTCTGGAGAACCTATCCTCCTACGGCAAGGAGTCATGTTAGGCTTCCTATGCACCTTACCAGCATGAGCAGGAGAAACCAAGGTCCATGCAGGTTGAACTTAACCTTCTCTCGTCTCAGAGTCAATGAGGGATTGAGAGAGGGTTTGAACCCAGGTCAGGAAGACTAAAGGGAACAGGACACCTGGCTAGGCTGGGAGAGTTCCTGTACCTTTGCCTCTCTATACCTTCCCTCCCTTGAGGATCCCCTGTTTTAAAAATGGCTCTCTGTGCATATTTTTGAAACATTTAAACAAATGCAGAATCAGAGGACAGCCTGCTCAGTAGCTCATAGAGGAACGCTGGCTGGCCAAGGCCTCAGGGCTATTATCTCAAGATGAATTGTCCCCTGACAGCTGATCAGGTCTATTTTGAAACTGCTTTCTCCATGGCTGGATGCATTAGCTTGAGACAGAATTCTGCCAAAAATAGAGGCTGCCGCTGTCTCCAAGTGACCCAGAAGGGTACACCAATATGAGTTATTTCTCCAAAGCAAACAGATTTTCCTGAAACATGTGCTGAGGCCATACACACATGCAGAGGAGAAACTGGCTCTCGCATGCACACGTTCCCCACTCCACTGGTACGTAAGGGAGACCACCATGGTGATTTTCCACTCAAGCACACGGCTGTTCTCATGACTCAGATAGAACCCACAGTGAGTGCAGACGCTAGACAGTGCCTGCTGCACGTGTACGACATTCCGGAGTTACCCTGTTAGTCTTCAGACTGATGGGGTGGCGTGATTCATGTTTACCAGGAAACCTTCTAGGAAGGGTGGGTGCTCAGTCACATCTCCCTCAGGTGAGTTCGTGGATGTCATCTCCTGGGGGCCTCAGGTTTAACCTGTTTCAGATTGTTGCTCTGTCCCTGCAGAGCTGCTCTCATCCCAGGCTTGCTGAGCTCAGTGGAGGCCTCCTCCATCTTCCCCAACTGCTAAAGCCACAGAGATCTTCTTGATCTGGCTTCTCCTTACGTAGCATAGTCAGCCCAGGTTCTACACATTCGTGATCCTAAGTAGAAAATAATCTGACATCTATCTTCTTGTCTCCATCTTTGCCGTCACCACCCACGCCCAGTCTAATCCAGTCTCATCTCCCCTGGGACCAGGGCAACAGCCTCTTTCTGAACTGGAGACACTTCCTAATCTTCCCCTGATTTCCATCTCTAAACTACAGCAAAGGAGGACCTTTTAAAAGTGAAAATCTGATTGGGTCACCCACCTGCTTAACATATGTTCACAGATTTCAGTTTTTCTCAAGATATACTAGGAGCCCACATGGCCTGTTGCCTCCAAACACACCCCCTCCCCTGATGCTCTAAACACACCACCTGTTCAATTTCTGGCTGTTCTTTGAAAACGCCTTGGTCTTGCCTTTTCTGAGGCGTTTCCATATGATCTCTCATCTTGAAAGTTCCTCTCGCCAGTATTCACTCAGCCCAAGTCCATTCGCTCTTCGCCATTTCCCCACTGAAGGCCTTCCCTTATCCTTCAGAGTGAACTAAGTCTTCTTGTAATTCTCTCTCATAGCACTTGTCTCCTTGACAGACGTTTCACAATTTCTAATTATAAATGTATGTATGTGCATTACATTTTAGTGTATTTGGTTTGTTTCACCACTGTAGACTCCATTGCAAAGGAGATTTGCAAACTATTGCATGATATTACACCTACTATGTTGTAAAATATAGTGGAGATACTCAGCAGATGAGCATGATGTGTGTCCAACACGCGCGGCACGCTCAAACCTGGGCCATTAGGCACGAGGAGCTACACCGCTATGCTCCCATCACAAAATTCTTCATTTGGATGCCCATGAAGTCAAATCATATTGTTTCAAATCACTTGCCTATGAAGCCTGTTTTCTACATTTTAATACTCTCATCTGTATAGTTTTGAAAACCATGATCGTTCTGACTTATTAATTTCATGCATCTGCTTTGACATTGGAGCCATGAACAAAGAGAGAGTGTACTGGCCAATGAGGCCAGAGAATGGACATACTTAATTATAGAAATAACACCTGATGCTAAAATGAGGTCTGAGATATAAACAAGTGTTATTTCATGCATTGAATAAGTATTGACTTGATACTGACTCTCTCATAGCACAGGGTCAGGTACTATGGGTCACAGAGTTGGCTTAGTAAGACAGGAGCCTGCGATGTACAGGAGCAGACAAACAGGGAAGACCCAAAACAAGGCGGGGGAGTGGGAAGAAGCAGGATGTGGACGACCTGGCTTGAGCCCAACACAAGGCGGATAGCCCCCAGTGGAGCTCTGACCCTCCAGCAGGGGTCCCCTGCCTCCAGGCTGCAAACTGGTACCTGCTGTCAGGTCAGGGGTGGCGTTAGATTTGAAGTAAAGTGGAGGGGATGGCTTCAGGATGATGCAAGCACATTACATTTACTGTGCCTGAAACCATCTCCCCCATCCCCAGTCATGGAAAAATTGTCTTCCATGAAATCAGTCCTGGTGCCAAAAAAGGTTGGGGACCATTGCCTATAGCACAGACCCCTTTCATCTTGTCCCAGCATTAGGGACAGAGGGTGGAAACCCTTCCTGGGCATTGTAGACTTCTTTCTGGCAAGGCTCCTGCTTTGTGGCTCAAAGTTCTATCAAATAGACACTTTTTAACATTTCGCTGGTTCCTTTGACTAGTGTCAGACCCTCACATAAAGGTTAAAGAGGATAGTACTTTAAGAGTTTGGAAGAGAAGTCATCAGGGTGGTGCAGCAGAAGGTTTAGGAACTCAGAGCCAGATATGCCTGCTCTGAAATCCACTGGGCTGAATCATGCTCATGGACACCTAAGGGGTTCCAAGAGGCAGAGCTCTAGGACAGCTGTAAGCTCTCTGACATTGTCTGGGAATTTTTGCATGATAATAAAACATGTCCAAAGGGAAAGATGGCAGATGGGAAGAGGACGAAGTTCATAAATGTCACAGTCAGACTCTGGCTGCATCAGCTAGGCCGCACTTACCTGGCCCTGGGCGAATTATTCAAGTACAAACCCCTCCAAGCCTTAGTTGTGGAGGGTCAGAAAAGCAGTTTGAATTACACCATGTGGCCAGAGGTGTGAGCTTTTCAGAAACAGAAGCAAGAATACAAGATTCCCAGTACTAAATGAGTGCGGTCCTGTCTTGGTGAGCTCCAAAATCACTGCAGATGGTGATTGCAGCCATGAAATTAAAGGATGCTTACTCTTTGGAAGGAAAGTTATGACCAACCTAGATAGCATATTCAAAAGCAGAGACATTACTTTGCCAACAAAGGTCCGTCTAGTCAAGGCTATGGTTTTTCCAGTGGTCATGTATGGATGTGAGAGTTGGACTATAAAGAGCTGAGCACCGAAGAATTGATGCTTTTGAACTGTGGTGTTGGAGAAGACTCTTGAGAGTCCCTTGGACTGCAAGGAGATCCAACCAGTCCATCCTAAAGGAGATCAGTCCTGGGTGTTCATTGGAAGGACTGATGCTGAAGCTGAAACTCCAATACTTTGGCCACCTCATACGAAGAGTTGACTCATTGGAAAAGACTCTGATGCTGGGAGGGATTGGGGGCAGGAGGAGAAGGGGACAACAGAGGATGAGATGGCTGGATGGCATCATCGACTCGATGGACATGAGTTTGGGTGAACTCCAGGAGTTGGTGATGGACAGGGAGGCCTGGCGTGCTGTGATTCATGGGGTCGCAAAGAGTAGGACACGACTGAGCCACTGAACTGGACTGAACTGTCTTGGTTGGGGAGGCATCTTCATTCACATCAGGGTATGCCAAAGATGTGAGGAGAAAGAGCATGTAAGAGCAAGCCACAAAGGTATAGATTCTCCAAACAGCGTTGGAATGGAGAAAAGTGCATTAGGGAAGCCAGGCCACCATGCGTTATCCACAGCGATCATTGTAAGTCAGTATGTTAAATATTCAGTGCCTCAAGCAGACCAATTTCTTAAGTCTGGTCTCCAGCTCTGAAGCTATTCTGAATCAGTGAAACCCTGAGTCAAGAGTTTCAACCTATGCACAAGCAGGTCTTCAGTGCCCCTATCATTTCTGGGGATGCCCCAGGAGGTTCTCATTCATAAGCCTGTTTTCTTCCTTTGGTCCCACTGTTACCTGGAGATGTCCACACTCTGGACAGTTCTTGAAGACACCTCACGGGCTGCCACTCAAGAGAGAGATCGCCAGTTCCCACGCAGAGCAGGACAAACATGCCGGTCTGGCGGCTGCCTTATTTCTCCTAATGGTTGTTCTCAACTGTTACTTCGCACATTGTTTCTTTCTCACCTTCTCTGCCTTGTTCCAGTTTGTCATCCTCTGTCTGATTCTACTCTTGCTGCACATTCTTTAGCTTCCAAATGCCATTTACCTGCCTGAACTGACTATGTATCAGTTAAGATTCTTGTCAGTAAGTCAGTTGGATGACTTACAGGGATTAACTGAGAAACTGAGGTGACATTTCATCAGCTAGTAATTGCTAGAGTTTAGTTTCATGGTGCTGCTGCTGCTGCTGCTGAATCACGTTAGTCGTGTCTGACTCTGTGCAACCCCACAGACGGCAGCCCACCAGGCTCCCCCATCCCTGGGATTCTCCAGGCAAGAACACTGGAGTGGGTTGCCATTTCCTTCTCCAATGCATGAAAGTGAAAAGTGAAAGTGAAGTCGCTCAGTCGTGTCCGACCCTCAGCAACCCCATGGACTGCAGCCTTCCAGGATCTTCTGCCCATGGGATTTTCCAGGCAAGAGTACTGGAGTGGGGTGCCATTGCCTTCTCCGTTCATGGTGCTAATGAAAGAAATACCTATCTAAGGGCTTCCCTGGTGGCTCAGGTGGTAAAAATCTGCCTGCAGTGCAGGAGACCTGGGTTTAATCATTGGGTCAGGAAGATCCCCTGGAGAAGAGAATGGCAACCCATTCCAGTATTCTTGCCTGGAAAATACCATGGACAGAGGAGCCTGGCAGGCTACTGTCCATAGGGTCGCTAAGAGTCAGACACGACTGACTGGCTGAGCTTGCACTGATATATGGCTATAAATACATATATACATGTAAATATATATATATATATTTCTTTTAATAGTTTATGGCTATTGATTGGCTTTAATATATGACCTGGAGTGGCTTTAATTTCCCTCTATGGGCTTCCCTGGTGGCTCAGATGGTAGAGTCTGCCTGCAATTCAGGAGACAGGGGTTCAACTGCTGGGAAGGGACTATCTGAAGTAGGAAATGGCAACTCACTACAGCATTCTTGCCTGGAGAATCCCATGGACAGAGGAGCCAGGCAGGCTACAGTCCATGGGGTCGCAGAGTTGGACACGACCGAGTGACTAACACACACACACACACACACACACACTCACACTCACACTCACACACACACACTCCTTCTGCTCACCTGGTCTCAGCTCTGCCTGTCACGAAGCACATTCTTATGTCCCTGAGGCAGAAGGGTATGGCTTCTGTTGCCTTTGCTTGTAGGTCTTTATAGTGGTAGGGTAATAATGGAGTCCAGTTTCAAAATCATTTCCTTAAAATGAAATTTTAAATGGGCAGAGGGGAGCACTCTACACCATAGGTCAACCACCCTTATGTCCTTATGCTGCAAATTCTCAACTTGTCTTTTTGTCAACATGGATCAAATGCCTTTGACATGCTTGGCCTCATGCCAGAAGAATAAGGCACCACTTGTCCCTGTGAGGAGGAACACGCACACTAGCCACAGACGGCAGTATTTCCTAGATGGTTTATTACTGCACCCCCAGCCGTGTGTGCTGTGTGAGCTCCGAGGACCTGGGATCACCTTCCGTGGGATTCCCGAAGCCAAAAACCTAGCGTTCTCCCCAGCTCCTCTCTTTCTCTGATCCGTGATGTCCAATCAGCCACCATCGCCTTTTGGACCCGCCCTGGAATACCTCTTGAATCTGCTCATTTCTCTCCACTGCCACAGCCACCATGCTGGTGCAAGTTACCTACCGCGCCACGTCTCGTCAGTCTACGCCAGCTCTGCTGCCTGTCATGGGGACAGCAGGATGATCTTTCAGATATGCTGATACGATAAGTCACTCCCAGTCTTAAAATCTTATGATGCCAGGCCTTCTCACTGCTCTAAACCCAGCACCTGGCCCAGAGCCTGACGCAAGAAGGTGCTGAGCAGTGTTTGTTGAATGACTGACTGGAGGAATTCAGCTGTAGTTATCATGAGGCTTATTCTCTCACTCTGAAGGTGAAAGAGCTCAATGTTTCCTACCATTTCTTTATGAGACAAGAACCCAGTAAGAAAAGCAAAGTAACCTCCACTCTAAGTGGATAATATCACTGGCAGCTGCACTGTTCCAGAGGGAGAAACTTGAGTGAGACGAAAATCTCTCAATATGGGATTATGCCAAGTTATTACTGTTTTATGGAACTGTCTCAAAGAGTTTCCACATCCTTTAGCATTTAAGAAACTGTCTGAAGGCCTCTGTCCATTAAGGATACATCACTTTCTCATTGTGAGTCTACAGGCAACCACTTTCACAATTTGCCAAAAGTCTGAATCAACTTTATTACTATCTAATATTTTTCTTTTAAGCACCTCACCTACAAAATCTTAAATATCATCATTTTGACTAATTCTCAGCATTTATACCCATGAAATACTGGACTGGATATGTATTTTAATTTTTTAAATAATATACATTAAAACAAAAAGATAGCTATTAATATAAACAGTGTTTAGCCCTGCACCACCCACATTCATCTGGACTACCAGACACAGTCCACACGCTATGTACTTTGGGAAATGCTCCTACAAGAAATTTATGGAAAATATGACTGAAATGCAGAAGCTTCTAATGTTTCCCAGATGTTCAGAACCAGGGTAGGAGGAAGGAGACACGTTTCTAATCTCAGAGCACCGTTAGAAAAAACGGACAAGCGTATATCATGTCTACCTGGAAACCCTTGCAGGATACCTGTCATCACAGCCATGGCCTGCCCACGGCCATCTGTGGGGGTGACCAGCCACACGAGGAGACAATAGACAGTCTTATCAGGTTTCTTGGTTTATAATCTGGTTTTCACCTCACAAAATGAAGACTCACAAAAAATTAAGGAAGGAAAAGAAAGCAACACACAAACCATCAGGTTCAAGTCCCACGGGTATCTCCAGGGTGAGTGTGTGTGTAAGGATACACTGAGACTTCCCATGACGTGGCCTGGGGACCACTTTCATGTATGATTGGAGAGATCCAGGGGCCATCTGAATGGGTTTTCTACTTGACTCTCTGACTTTGGAACTTGAGACACAAGTCAGCCATGCCCTGGGAAGGATGGAGCCTTTTCTGGGAAGCACAGATGTTGTTTGTGGCATAGCTTCTACAGTGAGATGTCAATAGCAACTTACTTGGAAACACTCAGAATCATCTTTATGGGTGATAATTTTTCAGATTGCAGTAAGCAAGTAGTACACAGTTATTTATAACATTTATAAGTTTACACCTGAAAGTTCTTTTTGCTTTTTAAAATTCTTTGTCTTTGACATTCCACTTTGTTTATACTTGAAGTCAAGTCAGTTAAATTTATACTTTGTTAAAAAAATACTTTTATAAAAGAAGTGTTTATGCTTTAAGTTATACTCAAAATCATCTTTTCAATTATTAAGCTAAAAGCAGGCAGATTCAGGATTCAAAATTATGTCATTATTATTTTATATTGGAGTACAGTTGATAAACAATATTGTATTAATTTCAGGAGTACAGCCGGAGAAGGCAATGGCACCCTACTCCAGTACTCTTGCCTAGAAAATCCCATGGACGGAGGAGCCTGGTAGGTTGCAGTCCATGGGGTCGCTAAGAGTCGGGCATGACTGAGCGACTTTACTTTCACTTTTTCCTTTCATGCATTGGAGAAGGAAATGGCAACCCACTCGAGTGTTCTTGCCTGGAGAATCCCAGGGACAGAGGAGCCTAGTGGGCTGCCATCTACGGGGTCGCACAGAGTCGGACACGACTGAAGCGACTTAGTAGCATCAGCAGGAGTACAGCAAAGTGCTTCAGTTATGCATATACACGTAACTGCTGTTTTTCAAATTGTTACAGAATATTGAGCAGAGTTCCCTGTGCTATACAGTAGGTCCTTGTTGGTTATCTACTTTAAATATAGTAGCCTGGTGGGCTTCCGTCTGTGGGGTCGCACAGAGTCGGACACGACTGAAGCGACTTAGCAGCAGCAGCAGCAGTGTATATATGTCAACCCCCAATTCTCAATTTATCTCTTCCCCCTTTCCCCTTTGGTAACCATAAGTTTGTTTCCTAAGTCTGTGAGTTTGTTTCTGTTTTGTAAATAAGCTCATATGTATCATTTTGGTTTTTTTAGATTCTGCATATAAGCAGAATGTCCTGTGTCACAGGACATTCATTTTTCTCTGACTTACTTCACTTAGCATGATAATCTCTAGGTCCATCCATGTCGCTTTCATGCTTTTTAATGGCAGAATAGTATTCCATTGTATATATGAACCACATCTTTATTCAATCTGTTGATGGACATTTAAGATTGCTTCCATGTCTTGACTATTGCAATGAACATTAGGAACTTGTATGCAGGTCAGGAAGCAACAGTTAGAAATGGACATGGAACAACAAACTGGTTCCAAATAGGAAAAGGAGTACATCAAGGCTGTATATTGTCACCCTGTTTATTTAACTTATATGCAGAGTACATCATGAGAAACGCTGGACTGGAAGAAACACAAGCTGGAATCAAGATTGCCAGGAGAAATATCAATAACCTCAGATATGCAGATGACACCACCCTTATGGCAGAAAGTGAAGAAGAACTAAAGAGCCTCTTGATGAAAGTGAAAAAGGAGAGTGAAAAAGTTGGCTTAAAGCTCAACATTCAGAAAACGAAGATCATGGCATCTGCTCCTATCACTTCATGGGAAATAGATGGGGAAACAGTGGAAACAGTGTCAGACTTTATTTTTCTGGGCTCCAAAATCACTGCAGATGGTGACTGCAGCCATGAAATTAAAAAGATGTTTACTCCTTGGAGGGAAAGTTATGACCAACCTAGGTAGCATATTCAAAAGCAGAGACATTACTTTGCCAACAAAGGTTCGTCTAGTCAAGGCTATGGTTTTTCCTGTGGTCATGTATGGATGTGGGAGTTGGACTGTGAAGAAAGCTGAGCACTGAAGAATTGATGCTTTTGAAATGTGTTGGAGAAGACTCTTGAGAGTCCCTTGGACTGCAAGGAGATCCAACGAGTCCATTCTGAAGGAGATCAGCCCTGGGATTTCTTTGGAAGGAATGATGCTGAAGCTGAAACTCCAGTATTTTGGCCACCTCATGCGAAGAGTTGACTCATTGGAAAAGACTCTGATGCTGGGAGGGATTGGGGGCAGGAGGAGAAGGGGACAACAGAGGATGAGATGGCTGGATGGCATCACCGACTCAATGGACATGAGTCTGAGTGAACTCTGGGAGTTGGTGATGGACAGGGAGGCCTGGCGTGTTGCAATTCATGGGGTCGCAAAGAGTTGGACATGACTGAGCAACTGATCTGATCTGATCATTTTATATACAGAATTGAGATTGCTCAGTCATATGGTAGTTCAATTCTTTTTAAGAAACTCCATTCCATTCTTCATAGTGGCTGTGCCGATTTACATTCCCACCAGCAATGTAGGAAGGTTCCCTCTTCTCCACATCCTCTCCAGCATTTATTATCCTTTTGATGATGGCCATTCTGACTGGTGTTAAGTGATATCTCATGGTAGTTTTCCTTTGCATTTCTCTACTAGTCAGCAATGTTGAGCATCTTTGCATGTGCTCTTGACTATCTGTATGTCTTCTTTGTTGAGATGTCTATTTAGTTCTTCAGCTTGTTTTCTTTCTTTTTGATTGTTTTTTTTTAATATTGAGTTGCATGAGCTGTTTGTAAACTTTGAAAATTAATCCCTTGTCAGTCTCACCATTTGCAAATATTTTCTCTCATTCTGTAAGTTGTCTTTTCATTTTGTCTATGGTTTCCTTTGCTGTGCAAAGGCTTTTGAGTTTAATTGGGTCTTATTTGTTTATTTTTGTTTTTAGTTCCATTACTTTAGGAGATGGATCGAAAAAGATATTGCTGCAATTTATGTCAGAGTGTTCTGCTTATGTTTTACTCTAAGAGTTCTATTGTATCAGATCTTACATTTAGGTCTTTAATCCATTTTGAGTTTATTTTGGTGTATGATGTTAAAGAATGTTCTAATTTTATTCTTTTACATCTAGCTGTCCAGTTTTCCCAGTACCTAAGATGATGCCATAATTTAACTGAAATCGTGGTAAAGGAAGTAACTGAAAGGTTGACAGTCTTTGAAGACTAAGTTAATTTAGCACTAAGTAGAATAAAAATCTTATAACACAAAGGGCCAGGCCTGTTGCACCCACCCCTCTCATGTCCTGAAATGCTGGGGTTACTGCATCTGCCTACAGATGCTTTATTGTCCCCCACACTTAATGTCTGCTCATCTGCTCTTAGTGGGAAGATAGAGCAGATTTGGTGGAAAGAGGAAGTCATTTGCTCTCAATTGTTTCTGTTTTCTTACTGGATTAAGAAAAGATTTAATTTAAAAAAAACCATTAGAATAATACAGATCAAAATGTTAACAGTGTTTTTCTTTGGCTAGCAAGTAGCCCCTACTCTCTTTAAAGTGGAAGTTGCTCATCTCCGAAAAGAGGCAAAGATTAGAGTAATGTGACTTAAGCCTTAATTTCTCTATTAAAACAATCAGTAAAGGAGGAAAACTTTGAGTGGTGGCTGGCTGATTTTTCTTTTAGGGCCAATTTACTTCCAGTTGAAATTTCAATTATTGGTTCATTATTATTAATAAGTAACCATGTCTAGGGAGAAGGCAATGGCACCCGCCTCCAGTACTCTTGCCTGGAAAATCCCATGGACAGAGGAGCCTGGTAGGCTGCAGTCCATGGGGTCACTAAGTCAGACACGACTGAGTGAGTTCACTTTCACTTTTCACTTTCATGCATTGGAGAAGGAAATGGCAACCCACTCCAGTGTTCTTGCCTGGAGAATCCCAGGGATGGGGGAGCCTGGTGGGCTGCCATCTCTGGGGTCGCAGAGAGTCGGACACGACTGAAGTGACTTAGCAGCAGCAGCAGAAGCGACCATGTCTGGGAGGATGGGGCTCCTCTATTAATAAAACATCAACTTTATGTCTGAGTTCAAAATAAATAAATACTGTTTGTCATCAGACCAAAAAAGAAAATTAGCTGAGAGTGAGGAGGTGATGGGTGACGAAGGCTGTAGAGTGAGGACGAGGCATGAATAATTGGCATCTTGGAGAGTGGAGACTGACTAGGAAAATGATGGAAGAACCACAGCACGGTGGCACCTTTCCCTCCATCCACTCCCAGCTTCTCAGGTGCAGGGGGAGATTCAGAGGGAGACTGGAGGTTACCCAGGTGAGAACAGGTGAAGGAACAAAAGCAGAAGAACTGAAGGTGAATGCAAAGAAAAGGACTCGTGGAGTCCAGGCTAAGTAAAGGTGAAGTCAGGACAGGAGGGGGCCTCAACAATGAAAAAGTAGAAGTCACTAGATGCCAGGGATGAAGAATTATGGACGAGGGGTCACGACAAGACAGAAAGCAGTGGGTGGAGACTAGGATGCTTGAGGTCAAGAATTCGAAGTCTGGGCAATGACGAGGATGATGAGGACTAGAGAAGGGCCAGGGATGGGAAGATGAATGGAAGGCAGAGAACTGAGAGACTAAGATGCTGTCTGGGTCACTGAAGGGGAGCTGAAATCACCAAAGAGAAGTAGAAGAGTCACAGGAATGTTGAGTGAGACTAAGCCGGATGTCCAGGTAATAAAAGGTTCTGTGAATGAGGGGGACTGGCCATAATGCTGACAGATGGCTGGAACAAGGATGGGTGGTGGGTATCACATTCACATGGAAGTGCTTCAGAGGACCCAAGGTTCTGGTCTGGAGCAGTCCCGGAATTACAGTGGGGAAGGGAAGAAACAGCCACAATTTGAAAAAAAGCTCTGGGGTAGTGGTGTCTCTGGGGGACGGGCAGACTTCAGAGCAAGAGCCATGGCAGCTTTCAGAGGCTGAGGGACAGGGGCAGAGCTGGGGTGGTAGAGATGGAGGCAGAAAAGAGACTGAACTGCACCACATGGGGAGAAATTCCACAGACCGAGGAGGCTTTGCACACGAACATGGACGTGAACACGAGGCAGATATAGGGTGGTGAGAGGCTTGATGGGATGGGTCCTGGAGACCTCTTTGGGGAGAGAGAATCAGAAGGTCTAAACTGGTCTCTTGGGTCACGGTGATGGCAACGGTGGGTGGTAGGTAGAGTTAGGCAACAGTGGCCTGGTCTTTCATGAGGCATAGGAAACCTGCTCAGCTTCTCCCAGCCATTGTGTAGAGCTGACCTTCCCTGGTGGAGCAAGAGGCCCTTCCATCAGGTGACATATTCATTTTGGAAGGTTAATCTGACACACGTTTACTAAGTCCCTTTTGTGTGCTACACACCATCCTAGGCACATGGACTATGTCCATGTGACAAAAGAGCAAAAGAGACAAAGATTTCCACTGTCAGGCACTTACATTCATTATATTACAAAATGAATACATAAATTATAGATAGATGGTTCAATCCCTGGCCAGAGAGCTAAGATCCCACATGCCTCGTGGCCAAAATCTAGAGTATAAACAACAGAACCAATATTGAAACAGGTTCCATAAAGACTTTAAAATTGGTCCACATCAAAAAAAACTTAAAAACCAGGAATTTGTTTTAAAACACACCATTCAAAATCCTTAGGTGTCCCAAAAATTATCAACTGACTGTAAAATGACTTTTTTTTAGCATACATTGCTTTTAAAGATTATACTCCAATTGTTATCACTGCAAATTAGCACCTGGCATTCCAAAATCTAGTATGTTCATACCAAGTTAGTCCCCACAGACTAGAAATTGCTACTAGTCTTTCGGAACCAATGGTCTCATTAATGTTCGGTTTCACTTGAGGGATTCTTGTCCTTTCTCATGTGCTCGGCAGAACCTGTGACATTTCAGAATTAATTCTAAGACAGTATTGTGTGTGTCCAGAGAAGGCAACGGCACCCCACTCCAGTACTCTTGCCTGGAAAATCTCATGGACAGAGGAGCCTGATAGGCTTCAGTCCATGGGGTCGCTAAGAATTGGGCACGAGTCGGGCCCGACTGAGTGACTTCCCTTTCACTTTTCACTTTCATGCACTGGAGAAGGAAATGGCAACCCACTCCAGTGTTCTTGCCTGGAGAATCCCAGGGACGGAGGAGCCTGGTGGGCTGCTGTCTATGGCGTCGCACAGAGTCGGACACGACTGAAGCGACTTAGCAGCAGCAGGTGATAGTCGCTATGGAAAAAAAAGAAAAAAAGTAGACCAGGGAAAAGAGAGAATCTGGTGGGAGCCTGTGTATTAAATAGGATGGTCAGAGTGAAAAGGTGACATCTGAGCAAAGACTTGAAGGCAGTACAGGGAAGAACATGGCAGGCAGAGGGAACACCCAGTGCAAAGATCTGAGTGTGGGAAGCGTTGCACGGTGTGCTGGAGGAACAAGAAGAGAACAAGGTGCCTAGGGAAAAGTGAGTGAAGGGGAGAGAGGCAGGAAGATAGTCAAATAGTTAAATAAATTTGATCAAATAAATGAGAGATATTTACAGAGAAAGAATCACGTTTACAGTTTAGTTCTCATTCACCTTGGGACAGTGACCAAGTCATCTTACCTCTCTGAATTCTGAGTTTCTTCTCTAGAAATGAGAAGTAGGAGCAGAGAACTAAGTTTCCGTCTGGTTCTAAAACCCAAGCCTCAAGGCAATAGGGACATATATCCTGAGGACAACTGGTTACAGGAGTTTGTCTTTAGAAGCTTGCCGAGAATGAAGCTTAGACAGACCAGTCGTCATACAGTTTGCCATTAGGCTGCAAGTTTTGTATTTTATAACCTATTATCCTCAAGTAACATTTATTCAGAGTCCACTAGAGGGCAGCCCTGCACTTAGAAATGGGAAAAGGTCTGCCACCTAGCAATCTGACTGTGTCATCTATTGGGCCATGATGACTAGAACAATCAGAATGAATAACAAGACACTCTGAAAGCTTTCAGCAATGTTTCAGTTTTTCAACGTTTCTTTGGTCACGGGACGTGGCCTTATATCATAGACATACCAAAAGGCAGCATTTCCTGGCACCTAATTCTAAATTGGACTTCCCTGGTGGCTCAGACGGTAAAGTGTCTGTCTACAATGTGGGAGACCCCAGTTAAATTTCTCATGGGTTGTTTATATTGGGGAATCAAGGGCCATAAAGGTTCATGTTCTCAAACATTTTGTAAAGAACATATCCTCATTCATGTCCATCAGGGAGCTCTGTTTCTTTCTTTCCCATCCTTTATCACAATCTGTAACAAATGACTTTACATATCTATTCCTGTGTTTACTTGCTAATTGTCTGCTCCACTAGAACATAACCTCCAGAAGGGCAGGGCCCAGCCCTCCCACAGAGTCCAGTAGAAGGCTGTTGGCTATTTGTTGAATAAATAGATAATTGGAAGGAGTCAAGCGTCATGGTGATCATAGCAGGAGAGGCCTTAGGAACTAAAATTAGTAGAGTCAAAATAGTCAAGCATAATAAACTGAATACTTTGTGACAGAAAATATTCCTAATCAGTAACTCATATTACTTAAACTTTAGGATTAAAAATCATGTTATACAGCAAAGAAGTATAAATATATACACATATGCCGAAGGAGACATTTTTGACCAAGGAAACCAATACTACCTTCTGTTTGTTTTCGATTTTCTTCTGTGGCAGGACTACTTCACAGCTTCCTGACGATGTTTAGTTAAGTGCACCATATACTGCATGGGCACTGGGAGGGATAAAGAAACTGGATCATGTAAAGACTGAAATGTAACCCAGGCCCACCTTTTCAAATATCAGAAACCTGTATTTCAGGTTTATATTTAGCAATGTTATTTGGTTATGGATTAAGCCTTGTCTGAAGTAAAATTTCAAAAGGATTGCTGAACAAATAAGTTTCTGTGATTGCTTTAGATTTTAAATATTTCTAATCTTTGGCTAAACACTTGCTACCCATTCATCATCACAGTAAGCGCTCTTCCATACTACTCTAGACGACTCAGACTTATGGAAAATGGAGCTGTGAGTTTGACATTACTGGGTAAATAATCCTGAGGAGGTTTTGCAAATACACCACTTTCTATTTTTCTTTCAAAAGTTAGAAAATGGTTTTAAGATTCCATTTTCAGAGGAAACAAGGTCTAGTAATTAGGATCATCATTTAAGCAACAAAAAAGTGGAGCTGAAGTTACTGAAAAACTGAAAAAATGTAGTCTCTAGAGCAGATCCTAAAACGACACACCTCTCTTTCTTTAAAATATATTTTTTTAAAGATTAATAATGTTTACTGGTTATATGTCACCAGTAGGTATTTTATGATGTTGAAATTACTAAATTTTAATGAAAATGTTTTGTGTCACTCCCAAGAGACTTGGCAGTCCCCGGATTTCTGAAATGCAATGATTAGCAATTATTGTTGTTTAACACAATAGAGGCCATCGAGTGTTTATAATACTCAATGTAATACTTAACTGAAGCTGTAAGTGGTTCCTTTCATAATTTCCTTTGGTAATAAAACTGTCTATTCGATTCACAAAAATGTCAAGCAATATTAGGGGATCAAACCTATCTGTGGGCTCAGTCGCTTCAGTTGTGTCTGACTCTTGGCAACCCCATGGACTGTAGCCCACCAGGCTCCTCTGTCCATGGGATTCTCCAGGCAAGAAAACTAGAATGGGCTGCCATGCTCTCTTCCAGGGGGCTCTTCCCAACCCAGGGGTCAAACTCGCATCTCCTGCACTGCAGGCAGATTCTTTACCCACTGAGTCACCTGGGAAGCCCCAACCCTATCTATAGGGTCCAGGGTCCAGTTTCTCATCCTACGCAAATGTATATGACACCACCAACAGACACGGGTGTTGCTGCCAACACAGATTGTGATGGACGTGACAGACCCACAACATCTGGTTCAATTCTCAAGACCAACCTACTAAGTTTTCTCAGATACTCTTGTCCACACTACTCTCTACAGAATTGATTACTTTCACCCTGTGCTATATATAACTTTACTAAGTAGTGTTCTGATATCATTAAGTCTGTCGTTCTGTTAAGTATTTTATATGCAACCTTTCATTTAACACTCTCCAAAGATAGGTCTGGCCCCTAGTTTATAGATGAGTTAACTGAAGTATAGTCATGTGTTTTTTTTTTATCCTTGTGTTCTCCATCCTAGCTAGTCCACTTTTAGTTAACCTAGGTATATTTTCCCAAGCTCCTCCTATGTGCCAAAGTCTTCCCACAAGTAGAACACATCCATTTGCTGATATGTGGTAGCATCCAGTGTCAAATCAGTCATTGATGTATGTTTTGTAAGCAATATACATTCCTGTGATTGAGGAAAGATTGTCAGATAAAATCGTCTCTTCAGGAACTTGGCAGTGTTTCAGACCTAGCCTCTGGGCTGTTCCTGAAAATGATTCAGAACATCTCAGAGGATCAGATCACAGTGTCATCAAGAGAGGAATCTCTGCACCCTGACCCCAACAACAGAAACAGCTAGGAGGCAGCATCTTATTTTGACAAAGAACCAGGTTCCCCAAACCTCCCTTGATTATGGAAACTAAAAATAGAACTCAGAAAAGTGAAGAATGCAAGGAGGAAAAAATTGATACCAAATAATGAAATATGAATGTTGGACAAGGTTCTGAAAAAAGCCAAGACAGCAGAGATGTTAGAGACAGACAAAGGCAGAAGTTAGGTCCCAGATAAGGAATCCCACAGTATCCAGTCATCGTTTTGTGTGAAATCAAAAGCAAGTTTTGAGGAAACTCCCTGATGGTCCAGTGGTTAGGACTTGACACTTCACTGTGGGAGGCCCAGGTTCAACCCCTGGTTGGGGAACTAAGACATCCCTTCCCATCCCTCCTTCCCCCGCCACATGTATACACAGAATTTGACCTTAAAGATTCTCTATTTTTCTATCCTCAATCCCGGGCCAATTTCAAACGGAGATAGTAATGTGATCATGTTTGGTTTAGGAGAAGAGATTTCTCTGGAGCCAGAAAAGCCATATTGTATGTTAAAAGTTTTAACTTTAAATTCTAGGGCATGTATAGTCTTTGGAATAAAAATGTGTGACCACCCACCTGGGAGCCTCAACACAGAGTAATGAAGTGCAAAGTAATGCCCAAAATATACATTGCTGTTTTAACACCTGTGGCTGATTCATGTCAATGTATGGCAAAAATCACCACAATATTGTAATTAGCTTCCAATTAAAATTTAAAAATTAATTTAAAAAAAAAGATAACCAAAAACCCAGCCAGAGCCAGGTTAACTAGAGTAACAGTGAGTGTCATGTCCAACAACAAGTATTGACTCAAGGACATTCATAAGGTGAGGTCAGAGTGGGCACCAGTGCCCATGGGTCTTGAGAGTCTTTGTCAAGAGATTTTCTGCTTGAGATGGGAGGCCACCAGTGGGTTCTGAACAAAGAAGAACATGGTATCATATGTTCTCTCAGAGTCTATGGTGCCCCCCAGGCCCCCGCCCATGACTCAGTGTACTCATTCTCCTAGTCACTGCCTTTCTTCTCTGGAACATTGCCCTTGGCCTTACAGAAGTCCCTTTGCCCAGGAGCTGTACTCACTGAACCCAGGTCAGACCCTGGCTCATGTCTGACTAGCATGAAGTCGAGGAGATTGCAAGATGCCAGCCTTGTGCCTTAAAATGAGGCAACTCTGGTACAACTCATGCCCCAGAGCCCCCATGGGATCAGGCTGACATCCAGTCCAGCTGAGTCCTCACTCCTCCATGCCTCAGCCTGAGCTGGACATCGGCTTCTTCCAAGAGCACCCCTTCCCCCCAACAAATCATGGGCACTGAAATCCCTGCCTCAGGCTCTGCTTCTAGAGAACTGGTCTTAAGCAGCATAATGACCTTTCTCCTCCATAATCTGTGCCACAGTTGTAATTTTACACTTCCTTCTGTGCTTCTTTGCCTGATTTTTGCCTTCCCACCGGACTGTGAACTCCTGTGTTCACTTTTTTTTTTTCTGTTTTAACTTATATTTCCCATGGACAGAAGAGCCTGGTAGGCTACAGTCCGTGGGTCACAAAGAGTCGGACACGATAAGCGACTTCACAGACAACTTATGTTTATTTTGTGTGGTGAGTTGAACACTGTTCACAGGTTTGAAGTTATTCATCTCTTCTGTCAAATGTTTTTGTCTCTATTTTTCTAGAAAATTTATTTGCGATTTAGTCAAAATACTGGAAATTAAGACTACATCTTATTTTAATTTTATTTTTAATCGGAGATCTTTGTTCACTTTGGTTTCCTCAGCACCAGCCACAGTGATCTTCATCCACCAAAAGCTTTACAGATCTTGTGAAAATCTTCTTCACCACTGACATTGATTTTCATTATGAAAATATGGCACTGATGCTAATTAGAGGAGACAAGTGGTGGTTGTGTTCACTGGAAAAATATAGTCCATTGCCCGTTTACTTGCCATTTAAAAATTACCTGTTAAATGCCATGAAATCAAATGTTGCCTTCATCTTCCAGTAGAATGTGTGGCAAAAGGTTTTTCATCTGACCATATTGGGCAAGCTAGGTACTTAGTATTAATTACTACATCCTGCAAATCCCCAAAGGGACAAACTCATTAAAAATCTGGGTTGAGTTCCCCACAAACGGTATATGAAAAATTTAGACTTTAAGTACTGGATAGCTATTGAGTTTGTTTTCGTACAGCAGTCGACACTAATGTCAAATGGGCCCGTAGGCCGTTTCTACGAAGAGCCTTTCTCTGCCCCTGTGTAATTTCCTCCTGTTTTACACCTTTTTAAAAAAATGGGGGTAATAAGCAACTCCTGCATCAAACCTCAGGTCAAAAGTGGGGAAATGCTACAAAGTTAAAAGTGAAAGTCACTCAGTCCCGTCCGACTCTTTGCAACCCTATGGACTATATAGTCCATGGAATTCTCCAGGCCAGAATACTGGAGTGGGTAGCCCTTCCCTTCTCCAGGGAATCTTCCCAACCCAGGGATCGAACCCAGGTCTCCCGCATTGCAGGAGGATTCTTTACCAGCTGAGCTACCAGGGAAGCCCAAAATGCCACAACTTAGGACATAAAAGAGGCTGGAGATTTAGGTAACATATGTGAGGATTCTGATAACATTTTAAAAAAATCAATAAAGTTCAATAAAACACGAAGATAAGCTATAAAGCATTTTTTTCTTTCAAATTAATGCCTTTGACAAGATTATGGAGTACCCACTTAAAGATTAGAGGCTAAACTCAAATACAATGATGTGATCAAGCTGGAGCTGGAATTGATTTCTTGGTGATCTCTAAGAATCAGCACATGGCCAGGCTTGTGACAAATTTCTGGGAAGACTATTTATGTCAAAAACAAATATATAGTATCGAGAAATCATAAATCCTGGGTGGAACACAGAGTCCACAGTAATTTTTACAAACTAAGAGAGACGAGATCTATTTAGTCAGAGAGGGCTGCAACTCACTTTGCAAAGCCCTAATGGCAGGCAGATAAGACAGACTGCTGTGCCAGACTTCAGCCAAGCCTCACAGTGCAGGCACCCCAAAGCCACAGAGCACATCATCCACTTAGAACATTGCATCAAACTAAAAGCTGCCTATTCAGTGCCTTTACACCAGCACCCTTATCTAGGCAAAATCAAACCTAGAGATAATCATTATCAATATTTAGCAATACTCCCTCCGAACTTCTAAAATCAACACAAAAATCACACACACACACATATAGACATTCTCTATTTACAAAACCAAAGTCTTGCTATATATGTATTTGATTATCTTTACTTTCAAAATATCAAGACAGTCCAACAGAGTCACATCACTCCTTAGTTGAAATGAGAGATAAAATCAAGACTTGCAGAGCATGAACTTTTTTCTTCTGGTCCAAAGGAGATGTCTCACCAGTGCAATAGAGCTTTACTGCTGCTGTGAAGGGAAGGGTCCATTCTTCCATTTCTTTCCTTCTTTCTGTTTTGTTTTTTTTTAACCTTTTATTTTATATTGAAGTATAGCCAATTAACAGTGTTGTGACAGTTTCAGATGGACAGCAGAGTGACTCAGTCATATACATAGACATGTATCCATTCTCCTGCAAACTGCCCTCCCATCCAGGCTGCCACACAACATTGAGCAGAGTTCCCTGTGCTAGACAATACGTCCTTGTTGGTTATCCATTTTAAATATACCATTCTGCCATTTCTGAAGGAAAAACACGGGAGGAAAGAGAAGTGACTGGAAGGCTAGTGACAAGCCCTGAGGTCTGCACTACACACACCTCTGTTTCCTAATCCATTCAGGTGAGCTTCACTTTCTTCTGTGAAAGGGTAATCAGAACACACGCCTATGTCCAAAAAGTAGACAGGATATTCAAAACTAAAATATCAGAATAGCAAAAGTCTGATTCAGGTTTGATACTTTTAAAAAATGTATTTCTTTTCTTTTTTTTCTTTTTCCCAGCATGATCAGGATGTCATAAAAGGCAATACTCATGATTTTGTGAGGTAACTCAGAATCATCACAAAGTTTAACTCTACGTTAAAATCATTTTGTATCAGTGATCCTTTAACATCATTTCCCTCTGCCAATATGGTGCTATTTTCACCCAATAACAAAGAAGTTAATATGGGAATAATTATATGCTGGGAAAGACAGCGGTACTAATAATAATCACATCTTCAGTACACTCTGAATAAGAACTAAACTGCCAAAAATTACTACCTCTGAAACTAGTGTTGTTAATAATTATTGCCATTGAAAGAGAAAATTCCAGGGTGTATATCCACATTTATTTCAAACTGTCTTGTGAGTCATTAAGTCTTGCTCATGTGAACATGAGATACTATAAGAAGTAACTGATTTTAACATGTTGCTAGCATTTTGTAACTAACAGTCCTAGAAATGCAGATAGCTGATACTGTCCTTCGAGGTGATTAATGCTTAGGAATAGCAAAGACCCATAACTGTCAGTCATATTTTTACCAGCATTTTATTGTTCAGAAAGGTTGTAAATGCCAGTGCTGCTTTACCCCAGGAAGTAGAAATCATGCATTTATTAGAATTCCTTAGCGGGCTTTATGGTCAACAGATGACTTGTGAATTATTCATAGGTGTAATATGATAAACTGTTGCTAAACCTCCGACCTGGTTTTATTCACAGCCAGGAGCTTCATCCGTGCAGACAGCACAGAATGCTTGCCATAAGGAATGAGTAAGAATTTCTTTTCACAACCAGCATGCTCTTGCTGGTGTCCCCAGAACCTTGATGGTCCAGATTTTTCTTGTAAAGACGATGGATTCCCTTTGAACTTCCTCTGAGATGAATTTCTGAGATGTTTCCATGTGACATATGATCTGAATCATCCTGACACACAAAGCGTAGTAATCTATACTATCTATAGATGCGCTACTGTCTGTGCTATTATATCTATATATCCTCTTTTATAATCCTAAATACCACAGAGAAGAGAAATTACATATGTGGGCACACTTATTATATCCCAGTGCTACTATTACCTGCCTAATACTCACAGTGTTATGACATCACTTCAAAAGACAGCAACAGCAAAGTCAGATAGTGTGCGTGAGTCTCAGTTTCTCCCCACTGATGCCAAATTTGGGAGCCATTTGCTTTGTCCCTAAATTCTCCACCATGAGGTAGGTAGGAGGGGAAAGGAATTCAAATCGGGGTAGTTTACCAATGTTCTTTTTTATTCAGGCAGATAGGTAGGGAAAAGTGAAAATGTATGGTCATCAGGAGCACCGAGAGGAGATGGGAGTTTTATCTTATTGGAGTTTAGGTCAGACTCAGGTGTCCTGCATTGCAGGCAGATTCTTCACTGTCTGAGCCACCAGGGAAGCCCAGGTTAAAGTACACAGTATATATAAATATATACTATATGTAAGATGCTATAGTTACTCTAAAACAGTTTAAAATGCTTCTTGAATATCTTCTCTCTTTCCCTACTGGCATGTGAACCTCCTATCTATAACAATTACAGTAATGGTGTCAATTATAATAAACAATAGCAGCTATTATATTAAATGCCACCTATTGTTAAAGGAAATTTACATGTACTATCTGTCTATAAACTAACTTAGCCAGCTAATTATAATTACCCTATTTAAAATGAGAAAACTGAGCCTCAGAGAAATTATACCTCTAGTTCAAGTTCATGCACTTGAAGCTGTTTATAACATTAACGGAGGGCTTGCCCCTGCGGACCTACCCTTCACTGTAACCACCAGGTAACTAATTTGGAGGGACCACATTAGAAGAGTCTGTGGCCCTCTGACTTTTGATGGGTTCAGTCGTTGGGGAACCCACACAGGTGACAGAGGGAGACAGGGAGTTGTATTTTCAGGGTCAGGACATTCCTGTCCCCCCAGCTCCTTCTCCTGAGGACTGGTTTCATCACCTAAGCAGGAGTCACAGTACCTACGAGGGTATCCCCTCATCCCAGCCTTGCCTTCAGACTTCGAGTATCTCTCCTCCCTTAATCCTAGACTGGGTACCACCCACAGTGGTGACTGGGTACTATATAATGTCACTGGGGGTTTCCCTAGAGCTCAGTCCTTTATAAATAGGCCTTTTTGTTAACCCTTCCTCAAACTGCTCGAATTTGAGGGCCCTGTTTGTTTCCTGCTGGGATCCAAAGTGACACCTATACTATTCACATGCTCTAAGGATGTAGAGTCTGTGTCTTCAAGAAACTTTTTTTCTGAGAGTTAGAGCATGCTCAGTCACTCAGTCATGTCTGACTCTTCGCAACCCCATAGGCTGCAGCCCGCCGGGCTTCTCTGTCCATGGGATTTCCCAGGCAAGAATACTGCAGTGGGTCACCATTTTCTTCTTCAGGGAAAGAGGTAGAGCAGAAGAAAACAAATTTACTAGTCATTCAGTGTTTTCAAAAGCCCAGTACCTGTATCCCCCCTTTTTGGGGCAACTTCACAGGTATTCTTGCTAAAACTCAGAGTGCCTTCCCCTGATTTCCAAAGCTTCTAGGCTTAAGCCTGGTAGTTTTGGATAATCAGTCAGCAACAGACACACTCTGAACAGCCAAAGAAAGCTCTCTTATTAGACAGAGTTCTTCAGAAAGGCTAGTTCTGAGGAGCTAGAGAGAAGACAGAACACACTGGGGTGAACTTACCTTGAAATCCTGTAACTGTCCAACTGCCTGCCTGCTGTGTGTGCAGGGCAGAGAGTCTCTGTGATAACCACCCACGTCACCTCTCTACTGCCCTATTCTCTCAGCCAACACAGGAGGGACTTGAATTTTTAGGTTTACAAGTGTGCATTTCACTGCAACACTAAAAGAACAAAACTGGATTCGACTGATGTCAAAGAAATACAATAGCACACAAATCTGTATCAGTCTTCTTGAATTTGAAATGTTTTGTTTTTACATGTTATGATGGTCCATGTTAATTACATGTCAACTTGGTGAGGCAACAGTCTCTAGTTATTCAAACATTAATCTAGCTGTCACTGTGAAGGTATTTTGTAGATGTAAGTCCAGTAATCAGTTGACTTTAAGTAAGGGAGATTATCTTAGATAATCTGGGGTGGACTTAATCAGTTAAAAGGCCTTAGCAACAGAACTGAAGCTTCCCTAAGAAAGGAGAAATTCTGCCTGTGGACAGGAGGTTCAGCTCAGGCCTGAGAGTTTCAGCCTGCCCTTCATGATGATCCACCATATGGGTTTTGGACTTGCCTATCCAGCTCTTGCAATCATGTTCTAGGTCTTTGCAATAAATATATATCCCCTATTGTTACTGTCTCTCCAATTGACGCTGGCTGATACAAATATCTACTAGAAAGAGTAAAGAGTTGAGATTCTAAAACTATTCTTAATTGCTATAATTAAGTAAACAAAAAGTTGATTCCAGGGAAGAGGGGACAAAACAGCAAATCATTAAGTGTTCCAAATGGGAAAATTGCAAAGTTTAAATGAACAGAAATCACATTTAGTTCATAAAATGCTTTATGTACTTTAATGCAATTCAGAGTTATGTGGCATTTATAAAATGGTCTTAAGGAATGTATAAGAATTCTTTCAAAATAAGTTCATTCCTATCCCAAAGAAAGGCAATGCCAAAGAATGCTCAAACTATGACACAATTGCACTCATCTCACACGCTAGCAAAGTAATGCTCAAAATCCTCCAAGCAAGGCTTCAGCAATACATGAACCGTGAACTTCCAGATGTTCAAGCTTTAGAAAAGGCAGAGGAACCAGAGATCAAATTTCCAACATCTGCTGGATCATCGAAAAAGCAAGAGAGTTCCAGAAAAACATCTATTTCTGCTTTATTGACTATGCCAAGCCTTTGACTGTATGGATCACAATAAACTGTGGAAAATTCTGAAAGAGATGGGAATATCAGACCACCTGACCTTCCTCTTGAGAAACCTATATGTAGGTCAGGAAGCAACAGTTAGAACTGGACATGGAACAACAGACTGGTTCCAAATAGGAAAAGGAGTATGTCAAGGCTGTATATTGTCACCCTGCTTATTTAACTTATATTCAGAGTACATCATGAGAAACACTGGGCTGGAAGAAGCACAAGCTGGAATCAAGATTGCCAGGAGAAATATCAGTAACCTCAGATATGCAGATGACACCACCCTTATGGCAGAAAGTGAAGAACTAAAGAGCCTCTTGATGAAAGTGAAAGAGGAGAGTGAAAAAGTTGGCTTAAAGCTCAACATTCAGAAAACGAAGATCATGGCACCCAGTCCCATCACTTCATGGCAAATAGACGGGGAAACAGTGGCTGACTTTATTTTTCTGGGCTCCAAAATCACTGCAGATGGTGACTGCAGCCATGAAATTAAAAGACGCTTACTCCTTGGAAGGAGAGTTATGACCAATCTGACAGCATATTAAAAAGCAGAGACATTACTTTGCCAACAAAGGTCCGTCTAGTCAAGGCTATGGTTTTTCCAGTAGTCATGTATGGATGTGAGAGTTGGACTGTGAAGAAGGCTGAGCGCCGAAGAATTGATGCTTTTGAACTGTGGTGTTGGAGAAGACTCTTGAAGAGTCCCTTGGACTGCAAGGAGATCCAACCAGTCTATCCTAAAGATCAGTCCTGGGTGTTCATTGGAAGGACTGATGTTAAAGTTGAAACTCCAATACTTTGGCCACCTGATGCAAAGAGCTGACTCATTGAAAAAGACCCTGATGTTGGGAGGGATTGGGGGCAGGAGGAGAAGGGGACGACAGAGGATGAGATGGCTGGATGGTATCACTGACTCAATGGACGTGAGTCTGAGTGAACTCCGGGAGTTGGTGATGGACAGGGAGGCCTGGCGTGTTGCGATTCATGGGGTTGAGAAGAGTCGGACACGACTGAGCGACTAAACTGAACTGAACTGAGAGGCTTCTGGAATCCAAACTATGTATATAAAGCGGGTTAAATCCAATTGAGTCATAATACTAATCAATTCAAAAGAACAAAATTTAATATGCAACATGTTCACTTGAGGGACTTATGGGAAGACATGAAGAAAATATTATGAAGAATAATTTCCACTAAACTCATATATAAAATAACAAATTGTTACCCTGTACCTCAAAGTAGCTGAAAATATGAGTTTTATTATAAAGCTAGAGTGTCTCAAAGGATATGGTATTAAAACATTGTGAGTTTGCAAACTGACTTTCTATTACCATATCTAGCAAGTATACCAGTCCTCTTTTTGCAAAACTAAAAATATCTCTGTATCAAAATGACTTGAAAATACTCATTCTTGGCATGATTCTCCAAGCAGTTACACTGATCAGATATATACAGAGTAAATGAAGATGATAAGAAAAATTTAAGCTTATTCACACATTGTCATCTCCCATAAAAACTATGATGAAAGTCTACAGCAGTCTAAAGTGTCCTCCAAAGCAGTATACAATTGCAAGTTATTCTTGGATCAGTTTCATGACAATTTCTTGAAAAAACAGAAGTTCTTCTGGATGATGTTTTTCACCTGCAGCCTTACCCTGAAGCAAGGTTTCATAAGCAGCGCCCCAGTCAGGCCTCAGAGTGATCCTGTCATCAGTTTAACATCCAAACAAGATTTTGCCATGAGCAAAATTCAACCTGCGTCCAGCTTTAAAGTGGGGGGCGCCGAAGACTGTGAATTATCTACAACTTAATAGTTGTTAATAACAGAAAAGACTCAGAGAATAGAGAAGTTGTCTCTTCTCACTTTCAAGCTAGAATAACAAATGCAGTTGTGAGGAGCCCCATGCTGCAAAGTCTTTGTTAAATGGTCCACTGCATAAGATCTTTTATCGTTTCATCTGGAATTCACACCAGCAATTTCTTAGCTGCTATGGTGGTTCAGTGGTAAAAAAAAAAAAAAAAATCCACTTGCCAATGCAGGAGATACAAATTCAATCCCTGGGGGGTCAGGAAGATCCCCTGGAGAAGGAAATGGCAAGCCACTCCAGTATTTTTGCCTGGGAAATGCCATGGACAGAGGAGCCTGGTGGGCTATAGTCCATGTGGTCACAAAGAGCTGGACACAACTTAGCAACTAAACCACCTGCACCCATCTTACGTATACCACTGAAAAACTCTTCATACTACTTGAAATACTCTGGAAACTGTTTGGTTTTTAAGTTTTTTCTCTAAAGTGAAACGAACAGAACAGAACCCAAGTTGTTCATAATGGTAGTTAAGAGCTACAGATTCATCAGGGAGAAGCCAGCTATAGGAGGATGAAATGAATATTTTGTCATCTTGAACGTGCCAGGTGGCACACTCGGGTGAAATGTCAGGCTCTGGCACAAGAAGGGAATTTAAATGCACAGCTAAAGAAGAAATCTATAACAATGAGAGCTGCTCAGCACCACATACTGCTCCAGATGGAAGATAGTAAAGCATTTTAATAGCACATTTTAAAATTAGGAATAGCATGTAATTGCCTAGACATACAATCTTTCTGGACTTCGTCTCAATCTTAAACATAAGCATAAAATAACTGATCTTTGAAGATGTATATTTCTAGTACATAATATGAAGATGTAGGTTTCCAGTACACAATATGAAGACTGATTGGTAAAATAAGCAGTTAACAATGAACAAATGAGACCACATGGGAAAACAGTACTTTTTAATTTTAATATTCGTTGTTCAGTCACTAAGTCGTGTCTGACTCTTTGCTATCCCATAAACTGCAATGCGTCAGGCTCCTCTGTCCTTTCCTATCTCCTGGAGTTTGCTCAAACTCATGTCCATTGCATCCGTGATGTTATCCAACCATCTAATTCTCTGTCAACCCCTCTTCCTTCTGCCCTCTCTTTCCCAGCATCAAGGTCTTTTACACACACACACACACACACTAAATTATGGACATATGTAGGACACCAAACTTCTCGTATCTTTGATTCTACAGCTAAGCTTTATGTTTTTAATGTTGTCATGTTTTTATACCTAAACACCAACACACAAGATAGTGCTTAAGGAAGCAGGGTGCCATCTCTGCATTCATGTAATCAATTCCAAAAAGTTCCCCCAAAACCCGCAGCTCTTTCCTTCATCTCTGTCTCAACAGTATCTTGCACACTGCAAGATACTCAATAGAAAAATGGCTGGATGAGTGAATTAATGCACAAATGTATGAATAAATAAGGTGGATGGATAAAAAGAGACCTGTCATGCCTAACTGAAAATGAAGTGAAAATTCTCCCCCCATTTTCCACTCTCATACTTCCTCAGTAGTCTTGATGAATTGTCCAAAGCTCACCCCTCACATCAAGCAACCCCTACACCTTTCCAACCGTGGCTGGAGGGAAGGGGTGAAAACTGACATTGCCAGGCAGTTCATATGTGTGGTCTCATTTAGTCTGCACAACTGGCGAATCAGGCAAATACCATGCCTTTAACAGATAAAGAGACTGAGGTTCTCAGGAGTGACATACCTGGGCACTGGGTGCTAAGAATGTGCTGAAACTGAGTTCAAATCCACGCCTTTTCTGACACAAAGTATGTGCTTTATCTGTTCACATTTGTACAGCATTTAGTTGCTATGAGGTCTCTTTCTATAAGGGTTTATCTAAGTATTTGCACATAACTGTATTAATTTACCTTGGCTCATCTTATGCATATGTCTTCTTAGAAGACTGAAGTATAACTTTATAATATGAAACTAAATTGAAAAAAATCAATCCTCCATAATTCTACCATTCTAACACAGAAGTTGTTTCTAAGGCAAATGATTTTGGCTTCTATAACTGAGCATCTTAGCCAGAAATGGCTGGCAGACACTCTTCCATCTTCCTACACAGTTGAGTCTAAGTCACGGCTACAGTCAACAATTTTAGGGTTTTAAAACATGAGGCCTGATCCAAGACTTAGGAATGCTTTTGGTCCGTCCTCCCGGGACGGGGATGTCCTGGGTAGGGGAGTGCTCTGGGACAGTGTCTCCTGCAGAGGTACCTGCATCTGACCACCTGACCCCCTGACCCCTCCTTTTGGAGGGCAGTTGAGGCCCTTCTTAGAGAAGATGTGTCTCCTGATAAGCACACAGCATCCCTTCACCCACGTTAGAAAGGGCTTTACAGGGGCTCCATTCCCATCCCTTCACTGAACAAGTGAAAAAGCTCTCACTCAGAGAACACAAACACAATTAGTGTTTCTGGGTTCTTCCCACCTCTGTTTTCCAGCAGACTGACAGGCAATTTTATTCCTTTTACTAGTCAGTTCTTCAAACAATGAAAATGAAGAGTTACACTGTGACAACAACAACCAGAGGTTCAGGACTTTACATACAGTAACCACTGGCATTAACCGGGGATGACCACACGTCAATGATACCCAAAGTTTTCATGTGCATAGGCCTGCTTGACTCTCATAACCACTCTGAGATTGGCATTATTACAGTCATCTTACAGATGGGTAAACTGAGGCTCTGAGAAATGAAGTTACTTGTTTAGGGCCATATAACTAAAAAATGGTGAGTTGAGAGTTTGAACCCCGATGAATAAGGAGCTTAGACATCATGGGCATGCTCTACTACCCTGCTCATGACTAGCCTCATGAAATCTTCCACGAAAGTCTGTGCATTCTCCGTTCATGAAACAGAATCACACAATGAACATTTAAACCCTGATACTCCATCCAAATGCCCTTAGGCCTTGGGCCTATCTGAAACGTTTGCCTTTAGTTCCTTTTAATGCCCCACTTTCTGATCTAACAGGCCTACTACAAGACATGTGGCTGACTGCTATAGGAGAATTAAGTGTCTCCCAGCAGAATAGGAAAGTGTGCCTGACTGAAGGAGCTAATTCAAAAACTAGGCATGATGCAATAGGACTGAAAGATAGAGCTTTGTGACCCTCTGACACTACACACCTCTGCTAGAAATGGAAGGATTCATTCAAAGCCCACCTCTGTAATCCTCCAGAGAGTGAGGCCAGGAAACGAGGGCGTTGTGGCTGGTCTTGTCCTCCCGTGCCAGTGTCTGACCCTTGGACCCTCGACTGTCCAGATGCAACACTTTCCTTTCCTGCCTGGACTCCCAGAAGCCCAGAGGAACATGGGCTGGAGAGGCAGGAATCTCCAGTGACTCCCTTGAGAGTAATGTCAGCTGAGCCCCTCTTGCGTTTCCACTGTTATTTCCCTTTGCCAGCTCTTCTGGAGGGACTGTGGTAACATCACTAAGCCACTTCAAATCCTTCCTGAAGTGAGACTGAAGTGTAAATGAACAGAATAGTCAGGGAGATGTGTGTGGATTCCTTTGCTCTCTGGGTCTCCTGGTATCATTTCCCCTCTACCTACAAGAACCATTCTAGGTTCTTCAGGGAATAGAAAAAAAAAAAAAAAAACCTTGAGAAAAACTGTCTGGAAAACAACACATGCGGGAAACTAGATCCTTGATTTCAGTCCTGAACACAATGTTCTAAGGTTTTTTTTTTTTTTTTTTTTTTTAAGCTAGGTTTCCTTCCAGAATTCAACATGCACAGGTCTGCCAGATAAACATTATGGTCTGAAACAGTAGTTAGGGAAATGTTTGTATGCTTGGATTTGAATGAGAAGGGGAAACTGCTGTGGATGAGAGATTGCACTCAGCGTGACATTAAAAGCACAGCTACAATCAAAGTGACACCTCCCCTCCCCAGGAGGCTCCTGCCTGCACAGCCTACCCCTCACAAGGAGGAAGGCATCGCTTTCCAGGAGGAAGATACAGTCCACCACTGGCTTCCTAAGAAATACAATTGTTTGAAACCAGTGCTGACGAACGTGACTTATGTAAGCTCACATTTAAGGCAACGTCAGCCTCTGTCTTGATTCCCTCGCTAGCAGCCTGTTATGGCTAAACCACCACATGGTAGCCCAGAATACTCAATTTTTTTAAGTTATAATTTTGCCAAAAGAAACACAAGTGCGTGTGGTGCCAATACATACACTGAGACATAAGCTATTGCTCCTCTGCAAAGCTGGACGGATTTCTTAAAAATTCTGTTTGATGGACGAAGGAAGGAAAGCAAGTCAACCACTTAGTGAACTACATATGATTAGGGAAATAAAGGAAATGCTATCACTAAACTTGGCCTCCCTAAGTAACAGTAAATAATTGCTTTATTATCAGGGTTCATGCCTGTTACAAGAGGGTTGCAGGAATAAGCGCTCAGTGAGAACCGACTCCCACTTTTGATATGATGGACTTTTGGTAGCAAGATGGGGGGTGCAGGAAAGAGCAGAGGCAGGAGAGGAGCACTGTAAACAGATTGACCATCCACCAACTTCCCTCCCTTCCCGCGACCAATTACATGACAATCTTGGGACAGTGTGGTTTTTGCAAAGCTCTCTAGGTGATTTTAATGTTTCACTGGGACTCAAGATTACTCTTCTAGGTCATCCATAGAGCTAAGATGAGGGCGCTGGAGTTTTAATACACTGGACTTCCCGGGTGGCCCTAGTGGTAAAGAACCTGCTTGCCAATGCAGGAGACGTGAGAGACCCGGGTTTGATCCCTGGGTCAGAAAGATCCCTTGGAGACCCACTCCAGGATTGTTGCCTGGAGAATCCCATGGACAGAGGAGCCTGGCGGGCTACAGTCCATAGGGTCACACAGAGTCAGACACGACTGAAGCAACTTAGCACACATGCACACGGAAATCACATCAAGGTTTTAAAGTTAGTAAACAAAAGAGCTTTAGACCAGGGATATAAATCTAAACCACTGGCAGATTAAATGGGGCTATCTGTGACAAAACTACCTTGTTCTTCTGTCACCTGAAGAAAGGAGACCCATATGGTCACTGTTCCTCAATCAATATTTCCAAAGTACATTAAAAGGTTATCATTAATAACCAGTCTGTCTCTGCAAAGCATTTCCAGAAGGAGGATTTCTGCTAAGAGCACTAAACCTGAAAACTAAAGGTATAATTGGAAATGGTCTAGTAGAATGGCAAGATTTTGATGACTCCACTGCTCTTACTCATTTTAGGTTTATGTTATATAGCCCAATATAATCAACAGCTACTGAGAAAATGAGGGAAAATGGGTGACAAATGGCATATATGGTAAATTAAATATGGCCACCAGTTTTCTGCATGTACTTTCATTAAGAGTTGAGTCTATTGGAGTTAGCATGTAATTCAGCAATTCCACTCCTGGACACATATCAGGAGAAAACTCTAATTTGAAAAGAGGCATGCACCCCAGTGTTCATAGCCGCGCTATTCACAATGGCCAGAACGTGGAGGCAACCTAAGTGTCCATCTACAGATGGCTGGATAAAGAAGATATGTGTGTGTATACCCACCACAGACACAATGGAATACTGCTCAGCCGTAAAAAGAATGAAGTAATAGCTTTTGCAACAACATAGATGGGCATAGAGATTATCATACTAAGTGAAGTAAATCAGAGGAAGACGAACACCGTATGATACCACTTACAAGTGAAGCCTAAAAAAAGACATAAATGAGCTTATTTACAAAACAAACAGACTCAGACTCTAAAAACAAAGTTATGGTTGCAAAGGGAAAAGGGGGTGGAGGAGGGATAAATTCGCAATTTGGAATTAGCAGATACAAACTACTATATATAAAATAAACAACAAGGCCCTACTATAGAGCACAGGGAACTATATTCAGTATCCTGTAATAAACCATAATGGGAAAGAATATGAAAAATAATATATGTGTATATACACACATATGTATATAACTGAATCGCTTTGCTGCACACCAGAAACTAACACAACACTGTGAATCAACTGTACTTCAATTAAAAAATTAAACCAAGAAAAAGAGTTGGGGGTCTATTAGTCTAACCCTGATCTTTTATTTCAAGAGCTCTTGCAGCTTCTGCTCATGCCCTCCTTGAAATCCTGAGACTCCCCCACTGTAAAGAAGCTCAGGATGAAAGACCAAATAGGAATAAGAAGCCTAGGCATCCCAGCCGAAACCAGCCATGATACTGAAGTGACAGAAAGGTGAAGTAAAAGAACTGTGTCCTCCTGGAATTCGTAACAGTGAAGAAATGAAAAGTGAAAGTGACAGTTACTTCGTCGTGTCCAACTCTTTGAGACTCCGTGGACTGTAACCTGCCAGTTCCTCTGCCCATGGAATTCTCCAGGCAAGAATACTGGAGTGGGTAGCTGGTCTCTTCTTCAGGAGATCTTCTCAACCCAGGGACTGAACCCAGGTCTCCTGCATTGCATGCAGATTCTTTACCATCTGAGCCACCAGGGAAGCCCGAAGAAATGAAAATCTGGGAATAGTTAAATGCATAAAAGGACCTCAGGAAAGTGTGTTTTTTTCTAAAACACTGTGGGAAAATGTGTATTATCAAAAGGTCAAGCCCATGATGGAATGAATACAACTCAAAAAGGAACAGAATATAGAAATGAAAACTGATAATTGTGAATAACCTTTATAAGGAAGAAAGGGGAAGAAATCTTAACCAATGTGGCTCTATGAAAAATTCTCTGGTTCATTCTTTCATCTACTCATTCACACACACACATTGCCGACAAAGGTCCATCTAGTCAAAGCTATGGTTTTTCCAATAGTCATGTATGGATCTAAGAGTTGGATTATAAAACTGAGCATTGAAGAATTGATGCTTCTGAATTGATGCTTCTGTGGTGTTGGAGAAGACTCTTGAAAGTCCCATGGACTGCAAGATCAAACCAGTCAATCCTAAAGGAAATCAGTCCTGAATATTCATTAGAAGGACTGATGTTGAAGCTGAAGCTAAAATATTTTGGCCACCTGATGCGAAGAACTGACTCATTGGGAAAGACCCTGATGCTGGAAAAGATTGAAGGCAGGAGGAGAAGGGGATGACAGAGGATGAGACGGTTGGATGGCATCACCGACTCGATGGACCTGAGTTTGAGTAAGCTCCAGGCATTGGTGATGGATAGGGAAGCCTGGCGTGTTGCAGTCCATGGGATTGCAAAGAGTTGGTCATGACTAAGCAACTGAACTGAATTCATTCACACACACAAACAAACATGGAAAATTGGTCACGGGCAAAGTGTTATACTCTTAATGAGGTCATATTTTTAAAAGTACAAGCTAAAAGTGGAAAACCCCATATTTTTGAAAAGTATATACTAAAAGCTTTTTAATGGCCAAGGATTATAAGAATATTTACAGAAAAGTTCAGAATGAGCTAAGACATTCAAAAGAAGTGGTGTCTAAAATTATGTTCCAGGGCAATAGAAATAAGAAACAAAATGTGGTATTTCTTGGGACAGATGGTATATTGCTATTTAGCAGATGCTAGTGGGAAATTCAGAACTCTTCAACATCTTTTTTTCTTCCATCTTCTCCACTGAAGATACTATTTTCCAGTTAAAATAAGAAACTGGAACCCCAGACAAGAGACAGAATTAGTTAAAATGGAAAAAAAAAAAAATCACACAGGTGCCTTATTTACACTGACTTCAAGTTGCCCACCTTCAGGAGCCAAATCACATCCCAGGGTCCAGAAAGAACTTGCAAATCAACCACTGTCAATAGTCTCTGAGGACAGGCATCCAAAGCTGTGAATCAGGTTAATATGACTCTACTTTTCAAATAAGAGAAGAAGGTGGATTCTGTTTAAATATAAAGCCTGAAACCAATGCCTGCTAACATTCTAGAAAGACAGCTAATGAAATAGGTGGCTAAAGAGCATTGGGAATAAAAGGTCAAAGACATTCGACCAAGTCCTTCTTCATATGTTATTTTCATATTTATTTGTTTTCTTTTTGACTGCACTGGGTCTTCGTTGCTGCATGCGGGCTTTCTCTGGTTGCAGTGAGTGGGGCGACTCTCTATTTGTGGTGTGAGGACTTCTCATTATGGTGGCTTCTCTTGTTGCAGAGCGTGGGCTCTAGGGTGCACAGGCTCAGGAGCTGCAGCTCATGGGCTCTAGATTATGGGCTCAGCAGTCGTGGTGCATGGGCTTAGTTGCCCCATGGCATGGGGGATCTTCGCAGACCAGGGATCGAACCCATGTCCTCTGCATTGGCAGGCAGATTCTTAACCACTGAGGCACCAGGGAAGTCCAATCATATGTTTTTAGACAAGCTAGATGGACAGAAAGGAACTGTATCTTCTTTTGGATGTCTCAAAGCATCTCAAACTCATCCAAAAGCAAATTCATGAATGTCTCCATTACAAACCTGACTTTCTTTATTCCCTTTCTCAGTGAAGGTATTGTGTGCATTCTGGGAACTTGAAAGTTACTCTTGAAAAGTTTCCTCCATGACCTCTCACCAAAACCTGCCAATTTTATATTAAAATAGCTCTCCACACATGTAAGGCATCATTCCACTGCTGCTGACAATCAAGAGTCAGTTTGGTTGTTAGTCTTCTGAAGCATACCTTTTATCTCTGGCTACTTTTGAGATCTTCTGTTGGTCTTTGCTGGTCTACAGCTTCACTAAATGAGTCTAGGTATAGATTTATTTTTGGTGTCCTGAAAATCTTGATTGGAGCTTTTCATCTCTTCCAATGTTGCCTCTAACCCATTCTTTAACCTTATAACAATACTGCTTTGCTGCTAAATTTATTATCTCGGTTTCTGTGGGTCAGGAATCTGAATGTTTTAGCTGAGGCCTCTGCTCAGGGTCTCATAAGGCTGAAAGCAAAGTGCTGGTCAGCTGTATTCTCAAAGTGATTGCACTTAATTTTTTTTATTATGATTAAATTTGAGGGTCTTTACGTTTCAATAAATGAGTTTAACAAATTCACATTGACTGGAATAATAAATTTCGTCTTCTTATGTCATTTTATCTAGTGCTTCTTGCTGCTCCATTGTCCTTCCTACCCCTCCACCCCAATATCTTTTTCTTTAGGGATCAAAACTTCCTTTGATTTTATTTTTCTCTTTCTGTGGTCATCCAGAAGTAATATGTAGTCTCTTAAAACTTTTAAGCAATGACTTGCATATTTTTAAAACATTTAATATTCCTCTCCCTATTCCCATAAAGAAAAAAACAGAATCTAAAGATATGTCCATGTGACTTTCTCTCCTCTTTTTGCCCCCCATCAAGTAAAAGAATTGTAACCATTATAATTCTGATTATTAATGCTTGATATACTTTTTTCTTGCTTAAGAATTATTTCTTATATCACATTAAGTTGTACAATCATAACAATTTTTTAACATTAACTCAAATTTTAAACTCATCATTTTATATTTCATTTTCCTTTAATCTGAGGTTTGATGAATTTCTTCATTGTCTGAACAATTTTAAGTAATTCTGAGTTCTGGAATGTCAGAGAAGTCCTTTGGTTTGAGAGTGGAAGGTGCCCCCCGCCACCCCTGAGTTTCAGATTTGTTGATGGAATAGCTATTATTTCAACAGGCATTTGGAAGGAGGTTAAATGCATATGGATACTCGTGATTTCTTGAGCCAAAGACATATTCTTAAGGTAGCCAAAGAAAACATAAAAACCCCCAGTGATCCCTGCCTAGCTGCAGCCCTGACATACATCCTTTAACTTCTCTGAGCTCTCCTTCCTTACAGATAGGAAGGAGGCTTGTTCAGATACTCTTCCAGGTGTTCTAGTCAAGATTCTATGAAGCTCATAGAAATACCAATATTTAATGGACACCATAAAAGCAGAAGAATTAATTTCCAGCAAAATATTAATGAAGTCTACGACGTGTTTAAAGTTTCAGGGTTACATAATGATGGACAATAAATAAAAAAACAAATATTTCTCTCAGTGCCCTGTTTAGAAGAAAAAGTAGAAACTCATAAATAATATTTCATTCACATATATGTACAACCACATTATTTTCGAGTGTTGGGAAAAGGAAATATACTTTTAATGAACCCTCAGTATTCATTTAGCAGCATCAAATAAGCAATTATGATACTTATGAATGGTTTTTAGGATCCACTTAAAAATGTTTCACTAGGTTTTATATTGATATGGTTCAAAATTTAGAAAATATAGAAAAATTTACTCTCAATTCTGTTTTTTGCTACCCAATTTCCATCCTCTCAAAGTTCTGTATCCTTCCAAAGATATTTCATACATATACAGAGTATCTCTCCTTCCCTTCCCCTCCCTTTCCCTTGTTTCCCTATTTTTCTCTGTCTCTATTCTCTGTTTTTTTCTTTTTAAAAAATTTTGGTCCCTTTTAAATTGTATTATTGTATTGAAATTGTATTATTCCATTTTCCTGAGGCTTATTTTTCACTTAATGTATCTTGGAGATCTTTGTAAATCAGTATAAATGCTTCCTCAGTTTTTTTTTTTTTCAATAACTACTAGCATTCCATTGTCTGGATATACCATGATTTATTTTCTCAGTAACTTATTGGTGTATATTTTAAGCAATGTTACAGTTATAACCCCAAACATACATCACTTCAAACGTGTATGAAGTATATCTCTAGGATAAATCTTAGAAATGAAATCACTAGGTCACAGGCTATACACATTTGTAATTATGAGAGTTACAGCCATGTTGCTCTCCATAAAGGAAATAATTTATGCTCCAACCCAGGAATATATGAGCCTCTTAGAGCAAGATTTTTAATAGTTCCGAAGCATGTTACATGGGACTTTCAAATTCCTATTCCCAATTTGTTTTGTTTTAGTTTTGTGGGATTATTTGGAATGGGAGTATGAGTCAGATGAGTTCTGGTTTTTGTCCCAAATGATACTGGTTCTCTTTTCCTGGAGAATTTCATCGGGTTGCAAAGAGTCAGACATGACTGAGCAACTTTCACTTTCTTTTCCCCAAAGCACATGAATACGACAAACACACACTGTTGCTATAAAGATTCACAAATTTAGACATACTAAATGATTTATGACCATACTAATGACCAGGATCCATTACATTTGAGTGTCTCTACAAAGCCCATCTAAATGCTAAGCTGCATTGTAACAGCAAGAGAGAACGGGTAAACTCTTGGCCCTACGAATCAATGTCTAATGAGAATTGATTTAACAGGCTCCGGGGGACCTTATCTTATTGCTAATAAAAGAAATCCCATCTGGCACTTTCCTACACTGCCTAGATATTAAATAGGGCTTATGATGATTAAGCACCAGAAAAGTTAATTAAGAGGTAATTCCAGGGGAATGTACAGATCTCCGAGGGCAATGGTCTTCTACCGGGTAACTTAAGGAAAGGAGCCAGGAGACCAGCTACTGGACTCCGACCACTAGGCAGAAGCCCCACAACACACAGAGTCATGCTGGCCAGAGCCCACCCCCAGGGCAGCCATCCTTAGCTGAGGACTTCCTCCCACATGGAAAGGACGCTCACTTCCACTCCAACCCTAAAGACCTGCTCCGAGAATAGGACCTCCACCTGGTGAAAAGGACATGAAACCATGATGAGGCATTTCCATTTGTTTTTCCTCACCGGATGGGGCCTCAAAACTTTTATAATATTAAACAGAAGGACAGGATTTATAAAAAAATAAAATGTAGACCAAAGGAGGATGTCATATATTGTAGTCAGCCATCAAACAATTATGTCCCAAGTTTAATAAGTTTATGTCATCCAAATCTGAATAAATCCCATCCATATTCCTAGAGCATTATCTTTAAATACAGTCTCAGTCAAGGGTGCCCTAGATACCTCCTAGAATGCAAGAGTCAAGGTCATTAGAACAAAAAGTCTGTTCACACCAGCTCCGTCACCATATCCACAGCAGGAAACCTGCTCCAGAGCAAACAAGCGCCTCATTTAATTTTCAAAAGATGATTTGTCTTTGCCTTTGTATACCTAAGATACAAAACAAATTATCTAATTCCCATTTCTATAAAATCCAGACATCTGGCATGTGGGGCCTGAAATGAACAACACTAATTCCTAGGAGATATGTAACACACGAGGCTTTCAGCAGGGTTCAGAGAGCACACTTTTTATTCTGGCACCAAGTCTCAAGGGCTCATTGTTTCTGAGAAGGTCTGTGGTGGTCCCCTCTGCCTTTCAGTCCTGACACTCAGTGAATTCAAAGGAAACTCGAGTGGCGTGGCTCTCTTCTGTTACTCTGACCAGTACTTAACACAGGTTTCCTATTCTGAAAGCACCAGAGAGGTACTAAGTCCACTGGGCTGTTAACATTGTTAGGTCTGACGTGGAACTCGGCTGTCTATTTGCTTAATTGACTATAAACAGAGATCCTTTGCCAAATAGTGCTTGCCATAAAGAACTCAACACGAGGCGCTTGGATGCTGTCCACAAGTTTCAGGAGCAAACATGAAACGTACCACAAGTGAGCAAACAAAACTGGCATGACCCTCTGGAAACCAGCTCAGTGGTGTGGCTCAGTGGCCTGGGAAGTTTTTCTTTCACGTATTTAAGTTGGCCATCCTATTTTTAGGGATAGGTTTTAAGGATAAAGACTGGAGAAGATGACAAAATTTCACAAAATACAGAGATGCTCCCTGTGCCATTCTTTATATTATAAAAATCATAAACAACCCAAATATCCAGTGATCAAGGCATGGTTAACTAGATTAAGACACATTCATATGATTTTACATGATGTGATATGAAATGATGTGATATCACCATATAGTTGGGCTTCCCTGGTGTCTCAGATGATAAAGAATCCCCCGCCTGCAGTGTGGGAGACCTGGGTTCGATCCTTGAGTTAGGAAGATCCCCTGGAGAAGGGAATGGCCACCCTCTCCAGTATTCCTGCCTGGAGAATTCCATGGACAGAGGAGCCTGGTGGGCTACAGTCCATGGGGTTGCAAAGAATTGGACATGACTAAGTGACTTTCACTTCATGGTATAAGATAGCCTTATATAATGACACAGGATGTTGCTTAATATAATATTAAGCAGGAGGAAACTATGTACACAGAATGCCAGTTTGCTTTATAAAAATCTGTCTACTGGATGTACACATGCAGACATTTTTATAAGGCTGCATTTCCCTCATAACAGCACCTCTCACACTAAACTGCCAGAGTACTTTTCTGTTTTGTTTTCCATCCTTCTCTCCCCTGGTTCTTGTGTACCTCCGATTCCTCTGATTGTTGGCAGACCTGGAACACAGAAGACCACAGGTGTGTCTCTGCGGATAAAGAGTAGGAGTGTGTCTGAACCCCAATCCAGGGGCTTCACCCTGGGCCTGAGATGCTATCAAGGGGATGCCTGGCACAGAAAAGGCACTCTGGATGTTCACACACCCTTCCTTCTTGAAAGTTTGGAGACAAAGATGTGAGCAAAATGCATTGGATCCCTGCCTAGAAACCCCGGTGAAGAGAGAATGTCTAAGACCCTGACTTATAAGAAAAGAAGATTGTTTTTCAATAGGGATAATATTCCAGTCATAAGGAACACCCTTTCTGTTGTCCTGGCAAACAAACATCTTGCCCCAAGAATGCTGAAGGCAGCTCTGTCTGTGGAAGACTAACACACCAGAGTCACATTGTTGTTATTAGGGAAGTGGATAGGTTCATGCATCAGATTTAAACTGTGGCTGAATAAGGAAGCTTCAGGATGAGTAGACCAGAACCCAGCCATGGTTGTCATGCCAAGCAGTGACCGGCAAAGGAAAGGGCAAGAACAAAGAACAGTCTGATCTGTGATGACCTTTTCAAATTATATGTTGATCCATTAAGCTGCTGCACTGTTCCTTCTTAATGGTGAAAGTCAAGAAAATTTGACAGAAGGAACTGCAAGACTAGTTTCTCCTTTACATTTTACTCTTTGGCCTTGTGCAAAATGCTGACATCTTAATCTTTTTGAATTGTGGTTTTCTCTAGATGTATGCCCAAGAGTGGGATTGTTGGATCATATGGCAGTTCTAGATTCAGTTTTTTAAGGAAGCTCTATAGTGTTCTCCATTGTGGCCATAACACTCTACATTCCCACCACCTTTTCTCCACACCCTCTCCAGCATTTATTGTTTGTAGACTTTTGGATGATGGCCACTCTGACTATGAATTGATACCTCACTGTAATTTTGATTTGCATTTCTCTAATAATTAGTGATATTAAGCATCTTTTCATGTGCTTTTTTTTTTTTTGTCATCTGTATGTCATCTTTGGAGAAAAACCTATTTAGATCTTCCGCCCATTTTTGACTGGTTTTCTGTGTATACTGAGCTGCATAAGCTGCTTATATATTTTGAAGATTAATCCCTTGTCAGTTGCTTCACTTACAAATATTTTCTCCCATTCTGTGGGTTGTCTTTTCAGTTTATGGTTTACTTTGCTGTGCAAAAGTTTTTAAGTTTAATGAGGTCCTGTTTATTTTTGTTTTCATTCATGACTCTGGGAGGGAGATCCAAAAAGATGCTGCAGTTTGTCGGTGTTCTGCCTATGTTTTCCTCTAAGAGTTTTATAGATTCTAGTCTTACACTTAAATCTTTAACTCATTTTGCGTTTATTTCTGCGTGTTGTGTTGGAGAATGTTCTAATTTCATTCTTTTACATGTACCTGTTCAGTTTTCCCAGCACCGCTTACTGACGAGAGTGTATTTTCTCCACTGTATATTCTTGCCCCTTCATTGTAGATTAACTGACCATAGGTACACTGGTTTATTTCTGGGCTTTCTATCCTGTTCCACTGATGCATATTTCTGTTTTTGTGCCAGTACCATAGTGTTTCGATGATTGGAGTTTTGCAGTATATTCTAAAGTCAGGGGCCCTGATTCCTACAACTGATTCCTGATTTTTTCTCAGGATTGCTTTGCCTATTCAGGGTCGTTTGTGTTTCCATACAAATTAAGAAAATTTTTTGTACTAGTTCTGTGAGAAATGCCATTGATAATTTAATCAGATCAGATCAGATCAGTCGCTCAGTCGTGTCTGACTCTTTTTGACCCCATGAATCGCAGCACGCCAGGCCTCCCTGTCCATCACCAACTCCTGGAGTTCACTCAGACTCACATCCATCGAGTCAGTGACGCCAGCCAGCCATCTCATCCTTTGTCGTCCCCTTCTCCTCCTGCCCTCAATCCCTCCCAGCATCAGAGTCTTTTCCAATGAGTCAGCTCTTTGCATGAGGTGGCCAAAGTACTGGAGTTTCAGCTTTAGCATCATTCCCTCCAAAAAATTCCCAGGGCTAATCTCCTTTAGAATGGACTGGTTGGATCTCCTTGCAGTCCAAGGGACTCTCAAGAGTCTTCTCCAACACCACAGTTCAAAAGCATCAATTCTTCGGCCCTCAGCCTTCTTCACAGTCCAACTCTCACATCCATACATGACCACTGGAAAAACCATAGCCTTGACTAGACGAACATTTGTTGGCAAAGTAATGTCTCTGCTTTTGAATATGCTATCTAGGTTGATCATAACTTTCCCTCCAAGGAGTAAGCGTCTTTTTAATTTCATGGCTGCAGTCACCATCTGTAGTGATTTTAGAGCCCAGAAAAATAAAGTCTGACACTGTTTGCACTGTTTCCCCATCTATTTCCCATGAAGTGGTGGGACCGGATGCCATGATCTTTGTTTTCTGAATGTTGAGCTTTAAGCCAACTTTTTCACTCTCCACTTTCACTTTCATCAAGAGGCTTTTGAGTTCCTCTTCACTTTCTGCCATAAGGGTGGTATCATCTGCATATCTGAGGTTATTGATATTTCTCCCAGCAGTCTTGATTCCAGCTTGTGTTTCTTCCAGCCCAGCATTACTCATGATGTACTCTGCATATAAGTTAAATAAAGAGGGTGACAATATACAGCCTTGATGAACTCCTTTTCCTATTTGGAACCAGTCTGTTGTTCCATGTCCAGTTCTAACTGTTGCTTCCTGACCTGCATACAAATTTCTGGTCAGGTGGTCTGGTATTCCCATCTCTTTCAGAATTTTCCACAGTTTATTGTGATCCACGCAGTCAAAGGCTTTGGCATAGTCAATAAAACAGAAATAGATGTTTTTCTGGAACTCTCTTGCTTTTTCTATGATCCAGCGGATGTTGGCAATTTGATCTCTGGTTCCTCTGCCTTTTCTAAAACCAGCTTGAACATCAGGAAGTTCACGGTTCACATATTCCTGAAGCCTGGCTTGGAGAATTTTGAGCATGACTTTACTAGCGTGTGAGATGAGTGCAATTGTGCGGTAGTTTGAGCATTCTTTGGCATTGCCTTTCTTTGGGATTGGAATGAAAACTGACCTTTTCCAGTCCTGTGGCCACTGCTGAGTTTTCCAAATTTGCTGGCATATTGAGTGCAGCACTTTCATAGCATCATCTTTCAGGATTTGGAATAGCTCAACTGGAATTCCATCACCTCCACTAGCTTTGTTCATAGTGATGCTTTCTAAGGCCCACTTGACTTCACATTCCAGGATGTCTGGCTCTAGGTCAGTGATCACACCATCGTGATTATCTGGGTCGTGAAGATCTTTTTTGTACAGTTCTTCTGTGTATTATTGCCATCTCTTCTTAATATCTTCTGCTTCTGTTAGGTCCATACCATTTCTGTCCTTTATTGAGCTCATCTTTCCATGAAATGTTCCTTTGGTATCTCTGATTTTCTTGAAGAGATCCCTAGTCTTTCCCATTCTGTTGTTTTCCTCTGTTTCTTTGCATTGATCACTGAAGAAGGCTTTCTTATGTCTCCTTGCTATTCTTTGGAACTCTGCATTCAGATGTTTATATCTTTCCTTTTCTCCTTTGCTTTTTGCTTCTCTTCTTTTCACAGCTATTTATAAGGCCTCCCCAGACAGCCATTTTGCTTTTTTGCATTTCTTTTCTATGGGAATGGTCTTGATCCCTGTCTCCTGTACAATGTCACGAACCTCATTCCATAGTTCATCAGGCACTCTATCTATCAGATCTAGGCCCTTAAATCTATTTCTCACTTCCACTGTATAATCATAAGGGATTTGATTTAGGTCATACCTGAATGGTCTAGTGGTTTTCCCTACTTTCTTCAATTTAAGTCTGAATTTGGCAATAAGGAGTTCATGGTCTGAGCCACAGTCAGCTCCTGGTCTTGTTTTTGCTGACTGTATAGAGCTTCTCCATCTTTGGCTGCAAAGAATATAATCAATCTGATTTCGGTGTTGACCATCTGGTGATGTCCATGTATAGAGTCTTCTCTTGTGTTGTTGGAAGAGGGTGTTTGTTATGACCAGTGCATTTTCTTGGCAAAACTCTATTAGTCTTTGCCCTGCTTCATTCCGTATTCCAAGGCCAAATTTGCCTGTTACTCCAGGTGTTTCTTGACTTCCTACTTTTGCATTCCAGTCCCCTATAATGAAAAGGACATCTTTTTTGGGTGTTAGTTCTAAAAGGTTTTGTAGGTCTTCATAGAACCGTTCAACTTCAGCTTCTTCAGCGTTACTGGTTGGGGCATAGACTTGGATTACTGTGATATTGAATGGTTTGCCTTGGAAACAAACAGAGATCATTCTGTCGTTTTTGAGACTGCATCCAAGTACTGCATTACAGACTCTTTTGTTGACCATGATGGCTACTCCATTTCTTCGGAGGGATTCCTGCCCGCAGTAGTAGATATAATGGTCATCTGAGTTAAATTCACCCATTCCAGTCCATTTCAGTTCACTGATTCCTAGAATGTCGACATTCACTCTTGCCATCTCTTGTTGACCACTTCCAATTTGCCTTGATTCATGGACCTGACATTCCAGGTTCCTATGCAATATTGCTCTTTACAGCATCAGACCTTGCTTCTGTCACCAGTCACATCCACAGCTGGGTATTGTTTTTGCTTTGGCTCCATCCCTTCATTCTTTCTGGAGTTATTTCTCCACTGATCACCAGTAGCATATTGTGCACCTACTGACCTGGGGAGTTTCTCTTTCAGTATCCTATCATTTTGCCTTTTCATACTGTTCATGGGGAATAGGGATTACATAGAATCTGTAGGTTTCCTTGGGTAGTATAGTCATTTTGACAGTAGTGATTCTTCTAATCCAAGAACATGGTATATCTTTCCATCTGTGTCATCTTCAATTTCTTCCATCAGTGTCTTACAATTTTCAGAGGACAAGTCCATTGTCTCCTTGCTGCTGCTAAGTCACTTCAGTCGTGTCTGACTCTGTGTGACCACATAGACAGCAGCCCACCAGGCTCCCCCATCCCTGGGATTCTCCAGGCAAGAACACTGGAGTGGGTTGCCATTTCCATCTCCAATGCATGAAAGTGAAAAGTGAAAGTGAAGTCGATCAGTCGTGTCCGACTCTTGGCGACCCCATGGACTGCAGCCTACCAGGCTCCTCCATCCATGGGATTTTCCAGGCAAGAGTACTGGTCTCCTTAGGTAGGTGTATTCCTGGGTATTCTTTTTCTATGTGATGATAAATGTGATTGCTTCCTTAATTCCTCTTTCTGGTCTTTTGTTGTTAGTGTATAGAAATGCAAGAGATTTTTGTGTATTAATTTTGTATCCTGCAACTTTCCTGAATTCATTGATGAGCTCTAGTAGTTTTCTGGTAGCGTCTTTGGATTTTTCAATGTATAATATCATGTCATCTGGATTATTTTAAATGATGATGAGTTGCATTTAAGCAATACAGTGAGTTTAAATATTCCTACTAATTGTGGAGGGGAGGGAAGGTGCAGATCTCCTGACATTTAACTGAATATTTAACTACACTGGAAAACAAAACCTAAACAAGAGACACACTGTCACGGCTGAGGAAACGGGATGAGACTGCCAGTGTTCATTCGCTGTGTTGCTTTATGTAACATGCTTAACTCCTGAAGACTTGATGCTTCGTTGATAAAGCAGGTTATACTTGAATTCAGGACTGATTTTTAAGTTTCATGTTAGCTCTACAATTCCATCATCTATCCTGGGATATTCTTTCTCAACTTCAAAGTTTGATACTGTCAGTTCTAGGACAGGGTTCCAGTAGTTAAAGGGGAGGCATGAAGAACAGGTCAAGTTTTTCTGACCAGAGGCATCCTCCGCCATTCTCAATAACGACAGCAGTTCAGCAGAATCTCCTCTGTGTCAGGTGATACTGTAAGCACATCAGCAACACTACGGCCTCTCATGGCAGATTAGAGCAGAGTGAAGGGGCTCAGGGGTAGGGACTGGCCTATGTGATTCATGAAGCAGCAGCCCAGGAGGGAGGCCCGCCATACTATGGGTCTGCGACATGCAAGACTTTGGAAACCACTTTCATGGCAGAAAGATGTCTCTAAGAGAAAGCAAACACTCTGAGTGGCTGCATCTAAGGCCAGTTAGTCCTGCTAGGGTAGCTGTGTATGTTCAGAACTTCTACCTCTATTTAAAAGTTTCCCCTTTGTGTTTATTCTGTCAAAAAAGAAAAGTGTGATTTTCACAAAACTCACTCCTCTGCCCACTGGCCCATTTTCTATTTCATACAGAAATGCTTTGTTTCTATAATCAGAAAGAAACCAGAAAGCCTGCGGGGAAACAAATACACAGAACCACCATCCCAAATAAAAGGCATCAGAGTTTCTGAGTCTACAGAAAAAACAAAACAAAACCATCCTGTCAGCCAAGAGTCTTCTCTGGCCACAGCAGGTCAACACACAAGTGAAGGTACAAATGAAAAGAGACATCAAAGGTCTAAATAATTAAGCATCAGCTACAAAACAAACACAAGCATTTCTATTCTGCCTGTAGAAAATCATCTGATAGCAAAAAAGGGGGAAAGTGTCTTGCTTTAGGAAAAGCTAAACCATAAAAACCATTTGAATTTACCAAATAGATATGAATATTTAAAGAGAACTTTATTTAATTGATGAACCAGATACACCAGCCTAGAATAAGGCAAGAACAGACCTCACCTGAGTTCTCATGAGTCTTTACCATGTTCCCCGGGTTTGTCCATGGGGCTTCACATCTACTGATTCATTTAACCTCCCCACATTCCAGGCAGATAGATATGTGCTTCCCTTGTGGCTCAGCTGGTAAAGAATCCACCTGCCAACTCAGAAGACTTGGATTCGATCCCTGGGTTAGGAAGAGGAAGAAGAAGAGAAAGCCCAGGACCTGCAGAAATGGGACTCAGAGTAGTGCAGGGAGGTAGACAACCCACAGCCATGGGAGGTCTGATTCCAGGCAGGGAGGAGATCTGGCAGGAGCACTCAGGTAGGCTCCAGCCCTGGGAAGGAGGGCAGTGGGGCAGGGGAACATGCAGGTAGGATCTGGGAGGCAACACAAAACCTTGTCCCTCCAACTAGGCCACCTTGGGAAGTGACGGAGCTCCGGGCATGTACATACCTGACATGGAATGGGGCAAAATCACAGCCCAGGCTATGCAGGGCACGGACCCTGGTGGATGTGAGATGCTTAGCCAGGAAGATGGGAAAGGTAAGCTGAGCAGGGCAAGGTGGGAGCTGACTATGGATAACTGTCACAGATACAGGGGCTGACCACACACACAGGAACTTTGGGGGGAACCTGGGAGAGGCCAGGGATACATCATTCTAGTATTAACTCCAGAGGTGGCTGGAATCACAGATCCCGCCAACCTCCTAAGATCACCACACCTGGAAACCCAGGATCCGGCTAGATATATAGGAACCAGGTACTCTGAGTAGCCTCAGGCCTAGGGGATAAGAATCAGTCGGAAGAGGAGGCTTGGGTCCTAGGTCCACACACATGCATAGCTGATAAACGATGGGAGCCCATGAGTCAGGCCAGCAGGGGCCGGTGAACTGCAGAGGACTAGGACTTCCTCTGGGCCCCAGCTCTTCTGGGAATTTAAGGCATCAGTCAGATATCCAGCAAAGGAATCTCAAGGCTGGAGCAGAAATCTCCCATCTCAAAGAAGGCACTCAAAGAGTTATTCTGAGAGAGAAAGTGGTTCACAAATTTCCTTCACTATGATATCAGCTTAGAAACTGGTCCAGGAGATGGGCCTACTTTCTTTTTTCCCTCTGTCTTCACTGACATTTATGTTTTGGAAGTATAGTTGATTTACAATGCTGTGTTAATTTCTGCTGAACAGTAAAGTGATTCAGATATATATACACACACACACACATACACAGGCACATACATATATACTCTTTTTTAATATTCTTTCCCACTATAGTTTATCACAGGATATTGAATATGGTTCCCTGTGCTATACAGTAGGACCTTGCTATTTATCCATTCTATATATAATGGTTTGCATCTGCTAGCCCCAGCCTCCCAATCCCTTGACAACCACAAATCTGTTCTCTACATCCAAGAGTGTTTCTGTCCTGTACATAAGTTCATTTGTGTCGTATTTTTTCCACATGCAGGCAATATCACGATACCTGTGTTTCTCCGTGTCTTACTTCGCTTAATATGATGATCTCTAGGTCCATCCATATTGCTGCAAATGGCATTATTTCATTCTTTTTTATGGCTGAGCAGTCCATGGAGTCGCTAAGAGTCAGACACGACTGAGCGACTTCACTTTCACTTTTCACTTTCATGCATTGGAGGAGGAAATGGCAACCCACTCCAGTGTTCTTGCCTGAAGAATCCCAGGGACGGGGGAGCCTGGTGGGCTGCCGTCTATGGGGTCGCACAGTCATACATGACTGAAGCGACTTAGCAGCAGCAGCAGCATTTCACTGGAGACTTGTATCACATCTCCTTTATCTATTCATATGCTGATGGACATTTAGGTGGCTTCCGTGTCTTGGCTATCGTGAATAGTGCTGCCTTGAACATAGGGGTGCATGTATCTCTTTTAATTATAGTTTTGTCTGGGGATATGCCCAGGAGTGGGGATGCTGGGTCATACGGTAATTCTACTTGTAGTTTTCTGAGGAACCTCCATACTGTTTTCCATAGTAGCTGCACCAACTCAACATTTCTACCAACAGTACAGGAGGGTTTGAGATGGACCTATTTTCTTCAGGAGCTGAGTAAGGAGATGAAGGCAAGGGACAGGGCCCCCAAGGCAGGGGCCTGTTTCCAGGAACTGAAGAAGGTCATGGGGACAAGGAAGTTGTCATTCCAGTAGCACAGGGGGAAGGTGAAACTCTGATTTCTATACGGCCCATTTGTGTTCACCAACTCTGCATTTCAGGCCATTTCTGGCTAAGTGCTTGTGGCTATGCCTGAATTACTGTGGCTGAAGGAAGCTGCCTTCACAATAGCTGCAGAAACATTCCTTCTTACTCTCTTCCAAGTCCTGAATTCTGTGCACACCAAACGCCAAACAAATGCTTTCTGGAGCCAGAGATCTGAGGAATGAAAGTCCAGCCAAGAATTCGCACCACAAAAGCTTTATCAGAGCCCAGCAGCGCTGAGCCTCTAACATTGGGAGTGGGAAAGTAAATAATATCAGGAACTTTGAGCTACAAAAGCAATCTAGACTATTGTTATTAAAGAACATGGGATTATAGGGAGGAAGTATCCAGAACTGACAAATTAGTAACTGTACATCTTGAAGGGTGACAAATTAAAAAGAGCATCAGTATGATTCTTTTTCTATGTTATAAGCACATCTGCAGCATCTAGCGAATTTAAGATTCCTTTAACTCTCTTGGCCATTCTTAAAAGCAGGCCCCCACAGGCAAATATGTGATAACTTATGGTTTTATGGTGCCAGAGACATTATATGAATTATGAATATGAGGCCATCCTAAGGCCACTTCATTATTTCAAAAGTCTTGACAGACTTACTTCGTCAAGCATTAATTCCAAAGAAGTATCAAAGGATTTATTCTCTCCTGAGATGTGAGATGTGAGGCTGAGATGTGAGGCTGAGATGTGCAAACTCTCCGTGGTGAATGTGGCATGATCATAATGTGCTGTCCTTTCAAACTGCACAATAAAGCCAATACCAGGCGATCATTCTGAGATCACCTTCACATGGCAGATATGACAATTCTCCAGAGCAAAGGCCAGTGCACAGTTAGGTAGTGAAGACTTCCACTGGATCTTTCAGATACCTATGAACCTCATAAAGGAAAGGACTAGCCTTAAACAAAATTGGGGAAGAAAGCTTACTTTCTACTCCTATAAATTCCAAATTGCTTAACACAGCATTCCAAACTAGCGTTGGCCAATAAAAATATAATGTGAGATATATATATATATACGGTCTTCTAGTAGTCATAGTTTTAAAAAGTAGAAAAGAAACAGGTGAACTTAATTTTATTTTACATCTGACTTGGGCTCCAAAATCACTGCAGATGGTGACTGCAGCCATGAAATTAAAAGGCACTTGCTCCTTGGAAGGAAAGCTATGATAAACCTAGACAACATATTAAAGAGCAGAAACAAAAACTTTAAAGTTTGGGGAAAAAAATAAAGGCAGCGACATCACTTTGCTAACAAAGGTCCATATAGTCAAAGCTGTGGTTTTTCCAGCAGTCACGTACGAATGTGAGAGCTGGACCATAAAATAGGCTGAGTGCTGAAGAACCGATGCTTTTGAACTGTGGTGCTGGAGAAAACTCTTGAGAGTCCCTTGGACAGCAAGGAGATCAAACCAGACAATCCTAAAGGAAATCAATCCTGAATGTTCATTGGAAGGACTGATGCTGAAGCTCCAATACTTTGGCTACCTGATGCAAAGAGTTGACTCATTGGAAAAGACCCTGATGCTAGGAAAGATCAAAAGCAAAAGGAGAAGAGGGTGGCAGAGAATGACATGGTTGGATAACATCACTGATTCAACGGACCTGAATTTGAGCAAACTCCAATAGATAGTAAAGGACGGGGAAGCATGGCATACTGCAGTCCATGGGGTTGCAAAGAGTCGGACAGGACTTAATGACTGAATAACAACAATACATTTTACTTAAAATGTAATTTTAGATTCATTTCAATGTGTTTTCAATATAAAATTATTAATGAGACAGTTTACATTCTTTGCCAAACTAGAGCTTTGAAATCCAGAGTGTATTTCACATCTAGACTACACTTAACATTTGGATAAGCCAAAACATTAAGTGGCTAATAACTATTGTAATGCCCCAGCTACACTTCCCCGTATCCTGACTTAAACCCTACTAGGTTCCCATCCCTGGGAATTTTACCCCAGGTTCTAGGAAGCACAGGTACCAGATTTTCTAAGACAGCCCTAATTTCACCCATTCTGTCCCCGTGGCGCCTGGATCACCTTTTTTTCAGTACCAAGGCAGTGTGCTGTCCTAGTTCTGGGGTGGCACTATCTAGGTTTGATCCTACCTTTCACTGTGTACAACCTGGGCCAGTTTTTAATTTCTTTTTAGACACTCACTTTCCCCATTTTGGAAATGGGTAGACATAGTGCTTCTCCTAGGAAATAGCAATGCACTCCAGTGTTCTTGCCTGCAGAATCCCAGGGACGGGGCAGCCTGGTGGGCTGCCGTCTATGGGGTCGCAAAGAGTCGGACACAACTGAAGCGACTTAGCAGCAGCAGCAGCAGTGCTTCTCCCAGAGTTTGCTGGGAATGAGAAGAGGTCATATTCCTGGAACACCACACTCTATTCCACATGATTAGCTGTGGTGCAGAAAGAACTGTTGGCAAGTCACTTCGCCCACTGCCCCCCACCACAGCTCCTGATTGGGTTGAGGAAACATGTCCTTTTTTCTATCCTGTTGGCATTCCTGGCAGAGGGAATAGGCTCAGATGGCAAAAAAACAACAACAACAACAACAAAAAAAACCTGCCTGCAATGAGGGAGACCAGGGTTCGATCCCTGGGTCAGGAAGATCCCCGGGAGGAGGGCCTGGAAACCCACTCTAGTATTCTCCAGAATCCCATGGACAGAGGAGCCTGGTGGGCTACAGTCCGTGGGGTTGCAAAGAGTCAGACATGACAGAGTGAGTAACACACAGGATGCTCCCTGCCGCCCAGACCTTTGTCTCAATCCACTTTAAAAATCCTGTCTGTTTTCCAGGATCAAATCAAATGCACCTCTCCTTGAGGAAGTCCTTCCTTTCTCCTACCTCCCACCTCCAAGATGAAAGTATTCCCATGGGTCTGTTTTTCTCACTCTGCATAGCATCCTAATTATTCATATCAGACTTAGTTCACCTTCTGGACTTCTCCCCAGGGGTTAAGGCACTTACTAATTTTGTGAACCTTTCTCTCCCTCCCCTACCCTTTCATCCCCCTCCCATTTCCCCAGGAGGCTCCTGACATTCAGTATATGATTTTGAAGCAAATGAATGGATATTCAATAGCTTTGATTTAATATATGTGACCTTTTCATTATTAAAAGTATCAGTACTAAGTAAAAAGGCGATTTAAAAAATCTGTGCAGTCCCTTATAGCTTGAGATTGATACTCTTTATCCTACTCACGTCCCACTCTGAGGTCCCCACACCTGCCCTACACAAGCCTCCGGGACTGCTCCCAGTGTCTCTTCGTTGCTGGGCCTTCCCCGTCAAAAGGTGACTCAAACAGAGCTGTGTCTGCCCTTCCACTCGACCACAGAGTGCACCCGCTTTCGGCTCTGTCATTTCGGAGCCCCGCCAGGTGACTGGCCAGTCAACCTGATCCAGCAGTGCAGAGGAAGGAATCCTGCCTTGCAGCACCCCCTCTCTGCAGCAGATGCATCACCTGGGTAGGTGAATGCCACAGCATTCCTGCAGCATCTCCGGGGCTACCCAGGGCAGTGAGGAAGTGCAGGACAGATGCACTCTGTGAATGCATGGTAATTTCATAAACCACGGGGCCTATGTATTCCAACTGAGTGAAGACAAGGCAATCTGACCTCCAGCTTCAAAGAAGGACATGACTAGGAGTGTTTGTTAATTCATTCCATAAATGTAAATGTCCAGACTAGGGACCCTGAAAGCAAGGGCATTTTACTTTTTGAAAAAGAAACTTCTTGAAAAATTAAATTCGTGTGATAAAATTTTAATTTGTTTAAAATGAATTTTGAATGAAGAAAGATCACTAACTCATTTCATTAAAAGCTCTGTGTTCTTTCTATTTAATAAAATCATAACTGAACCTTAAAGGGGTTTCTGTATAACAGACTAGAAACACAAAGCTTTTCTAATTGAGGGAGATGCTCTGCTTTCCTGCAGTGGGCCTTCCACACGCCCTGGCAGCTTTTAGTTACTTTCTCACAACACTTAGATCTGACTCTTGGGGGATGGATGATTGCCCTCACACCGTGTCACCGAGGTGCAGAGAGGGTGCAGGCTATGTCAGCAAGTGAATGACAGAAACAGGTCTCCAAGTGCATTAATCCTCTTCTTAACACAGGCCAAAGGAGGAGGAATTTACATACTGTAGCTGCTGGGTTGCAGGCACTGAGCCTCTCAGAGAAAGACTAGACGGGAAGTGCCCTGCCACTCACGCTCCATCCTCCCCTCCCTTCCTTCCCCTGGCCTGGCCTTGCCTGAGCCCAGCAGTCCTTGGCAGGCAGAAGAACACTCTCAGTTCAGCAAACCCTGAGAATTAATGGCCAGTCGCATTACGGGAAACCATTTCATCAAATCTAACCCCTGCTCCCCCACAGACCAAGTCCATTAGAGCAGCAGCAAATCCTTGGAAGTTATCCAGATGCTAACTAGCTTCTGGCCAGCACATTTTAAATGAGAAATTTTAAACGCTGTGGCTATCTCATAAACATCTCAGTCTGAACACCAGAGTGCCATGCAATTAACACTCATTTTTAAAACCACTTTGTAAACGTGCCTGACAATATAAAATCACAGAGTATAAATTATGATCCTACTGTAAGTCAGGAGATATTTCCACAGGTGTCTTATAGTATATGAGATGGCAGAAGACCAGGAGCCGAGGGTCCAGGCCAGGCTCTACCCACTAACAACGTGTTCACCCCACAAGCCTCCTTCTACAGCTATAAAGTTAAGGGTCGGGGCATAAAGTCAAGGTCCCTTTCAGCTCCCAGAAACTGTATTAGTCAAAGTCATACTAGACTATGCTGCTGTAACAAATAAACCCCAAGGCCTCAGTGACTTATCTCACCAAGAGTTTTTCTTTCTAGCACAAAGTTCCCTGCTGGTCATCAGAAACTCCCCTCCATCCAGTGTTTTGGAGGTCAGGCTCCCTCCAGCTAACGACGAGGTAAACAGCAGTAGAAGGACCTTTAAGGTCCACATCTGTGTGACCCGAGCATGCTCTGGTCACACAGGGAGCCCTTTATGTCTGCACCTCCCCATGCTCTGGCTGCACACAGGGAGCCCTTTATGTCTGCACCTCCCCAGGCTCCTCTGTGGCCCTGACCAGCAAGGAAGTTGCTGTGGCCAGTGAGTTCCAGATGGCAGACTTAACACTTGGTGGCCTTTCTGCCTTCCCAAGACTTATTTAAAATGACAGCAAGGAAATACAAATGCAATTGATTCATAAAAGTAAACAGAAAAGGAGGAGACCAATCAGCCACCTACAGATTTCAGTGCAGTTATGAAAGAGGAAGCAGCGAACTCCATTTTCAATCATAATGACTATTGATTTTCAACAGTAGTGTCAACCTCTGAATAAAACAAGAAAGGCTCAAATTTATGTTTGCAGAACAGCACCCAAATGGCCTCAACCTTGAATACATAAGAATAAAGGTACCGCGTGGACAGATGTGAGATGAAGAAACTGGAAGGGGTGGTAGACAGAAGGTAGGAACATCATATGAATCCTCATGCTGCCAGACCAAGAAAGGAGCATGAACATGCATGGAACGGGACAGGTTTCAAATGTACATTTGAAAGATGACCAATAGAAAACCAAACCACAGATAATAACAAGCAAGAAACCAAAGGTAAAGTACTCTAAGTAAGTAAGCAAAGTCCCCACTATTCAGAGCAGAAAAATGAAAGACTACCTAAAATTGATACATCAAGAAATAGCAACATACCCACATATTTTAAATTTACAGATTTAAATTTAAGGCTAGGAGGACTACAGGATTAAGGATAAAACTAATCAAACATGGAGCAGAGGACTGGCGCTTTTCATCTCAGTGTTCTTTACCATTTTGTTTTTTACTATTTGCATGAAATCATCTGATGAAAGACAAGGAATAAAATGAATCAAGTATAATATGTATTTTCTACACATTTACCTGATTCATCTAGACCCCAAGCACCTGGAGGAAGGAGCAGGGTCAACATGTCTTTTGTTCTCTGATGTGCTCCATCCATAGCTTTAATACTATGGTGTGTCCTAGAAAAGGAAATCAACACTGTATTGAAGTTGTACATAAGTACCCCGTACTCTGCTGCTGCTGCACGTCCACAGTTCTCAGGCCTGCCCAGTCCTCTGCCTTCCCCCTAACTTGTCCTACTATACATATAGTCTTTAATGGGATTAGATGTTTGATATACCACATCCCCAGTGCTTCAGCATATAGTTTCAGTGATACGGGGCCCACAGAGTCACGTTATATAGGAAGACCTCTGACTGTGTATATGCGCAGGAGCTGATGTACCCAATGGTGGTGTGACTCTGCTCATTAGAGGGTGCGGTGGAGAGTGGGAGACAGGAGTCTCCTACTTGCACTGAAGAACAGTTTTGAAAAGGCTTGATCCAATCTATATAATTCAGAGAATGTGGGAAACAGAATTGGCTTTATCCCAGTTAACTGTGTGATGCTGAGAAAGCTCTGTAACCTCTCTGTGCTTTGGTGCCTTCATGTACATGGGGACCCTCCTTATGGGAACTTCTATGAGGAATCAGTAATAATGAAATAATGATGGATAATAATACTGGAAACTGCAGTGCACCCAGACTGCTTCATGTCTTCTAGTTGTCTTTCCATTAGTTTATTTCAGTGACCTAATTGTGTTGAACTCTTCAGCCCCTGCCCGCTCTGTCTCACCATCATGTGTTCTGAGGGCATTTAATTCACACTTTCACCACCTATATATTCAGCACACTTAATGTCAGCACTGAAGAACAGATCATTAGAAACACTGTGTAACCTCTACACCTGACACCTACCCTCACAAAAACCTAACCGGAGAAATTAGGTAAATAAAGAGCAGCTGTCCAGGAGAAAAGAAACACAATTCAATTTGAAATCTTAGAAGAAAAATATTCTATTCTGAATCTTATGCTCATTGCCGCAAAAATTAAAGAATTCCAAGACACCTTCTGTATCATAGCTTCCAAGACTCTTCCACGTCTCCTAAACCCAGGCAATGCAGAGAGGCAAGGAAAGGTTTGCCCACTGCAGTGGTTTTGAGTCTGGATTTCCTACGTGTGGTGCAAACTTAGGATACTGCTTGGACTTTGTTCCACCACTGCACTCTCCCCAGCTCCCTCCCTTCTAGCTTCTCTGGAAACACAGAGGGCATTCCTGAATCAGAAGCCGACATCTGTTGTTGCCTCCGCCCTGCTTGATGTCACCCCAGAGAACAGCCCAGCACTCCCTCACCTCCTTCAAGACCACAGAGGTCTTCCCTGAGCAGCCCATGCACTAAAGAGCCCCCTGCCCATCCCCAGCCAATCTCTGCCCCCATTTGTCCGCTTCATTCTTTTTCGTGGCTCTCATCACCTAATACATACAAGTATATTTTTATTTATTTACATCCTCTCTCTCTGCCCTCCCTCTAGGGCAGCACTAGCCAATTGAAATATAATGTGAGACATGTTTAATTTTAAATTTTCTAGTACCCAAACTAAAAAAGAAGTAAACACAAGCAGGGAAAATTAATTTTAATGTTTCTTCTTTAACCTCATGTATCCAAAAATTGGTGTTTCAAAATGTAGTCAACATAAAAATTATTAATGAGGTAGCTTACATTTTTTGGTACTAAAATTTGGAGATCTGGTGTGTATGTTACAGTTATAGTGCAAGTCAATGCAGACTCACCCCATTATAAGCGCACAAAGCCATGTGTGGTCGATGGCTATAGTGTGGGTAGTATAGCTCTGAAATATAAACTCCATGGGGTGAAGGCTCGTTTGGCTCACTGTTATGTACCCAATAGCTAGAACAGTGTCTGGCACATGGGATTTTTTAAGTGTAGTTGATTTACAATGTTGTGTTAATTTCCGCTGCATAGCAAAGTGACTTCAGTTATACATACACACACACATACACACACACACACTTTCCTTTTTAACTATTCTTTTCCATTATGGTTTATCATAGTATATTGAATATAATTCTCTGTGCTATATAGTAGGACCTTGTTTATCCATTCCATATACAAGAGTTTACACCTGCTAACCCCAACCTCCCATCCACACCATCCCGCCCAACCCCCCTCCCCCTGGGCAACCACAAGTCTGTTCTGTAAGTTTGAGAGTCTGTTCTGTTCTGTAGATAGGTTCGTTTGTCTCATATTTCAGATTCCACATATACGCGATATCATACGGTGCTTGTCTTTCTGACTTCCTTCACCTAGTACGCTAACTTCTAGTCGCATCCATGTTGCTGCAAATGGCATCATTTCATTTCTTATATTTCATTATATATATGCACTGCATTGTGTTATCCACTCATCTGTCAACAGACACTCCACTTATTTGCATGTCTTGGCTATTTTGAATAGCATTTCTAGGAACACAGGGGTGCTTGTATCATTTTGGATTGAGTTTTGTCTAGATATATTCCAGGAGTGGGATTGCTGGACATACGGTAATTCTATTCTTAGTTTTCTGAGAATACTACTTTCCACAGTGCCTGGAACAACTTACATTCTCCAACAGTGCAAGAGAGTTCCCTTTCTTCCACATCCTCTCCAGCATTTGTCATCTGTAGACTTTCTAATGATGGTCATGCTGACCAGTGTGAGGTCATACACACTGTAGTTTTGATTTGCGTTTCTCTGAAACTCCAGTACTTTGGCCACCTCATGCAAAGAGTTGAGTCATTGGAAAAGACTCTGATGCTGGGAGGGATTGGGGGCAGGAGGAGAAGGGGACGACAGAGGATGAGATGGCTGGATGGCATCACTGACTCGATGGACGTGAGTCTGAGTGAACTCCGGGAGTTGGTGATGGACAGAGAGGCCTGGCATGCTGCGGTTCATGGGGTTGCAAAGAGTCAGACACGACTGAGCGACTGAACTGAACTGAACTGAACTGAATAATTAGCAATGTTGAGCATCTTTTCAAGTGCCTATTGGCCATTTATATTATTTCTTTGGAGAAATGTCTATTAATGCCTTCTGCTCGTTTTTCAACTGAGTTGTTTGTTTTTTTGTTGTTGAGTTGTATGAGCTATTTGTATATTTTGGAAATATACACCTGTCAGTCACACCACTGGCAAATATTTTCTCTTATTCTGTAGGTTGTCTTCATTTTGTTTATGGTTTCCTTTGCTGTGGAAAAGCTTGGAAGTTTGATTAGGTCCCATTTGTTTCGTTTTGTGTTTATTTCTATTGCCTTGGAAGAATGACCTAAGAAAACATTGGTATGATTTATATCAGAGAATGTTTTGCGTATGATCTCTTCTAGGAATCTCAGGATACCATACCTTATATTTAAGTCTTTAAGTCATTTTGAGTTTATTTTGTGTATAGTGTGAGGGTATGTTCTCATTTCAGTTTACACGTGCCCACCCAATTTTCCCAACTCTACTTGCTGAAGAGACTGTTTTTTTCCCATTGTATACTCTTGCTTCCTTTGTTGAAGATTGATTAACCAGAGGTCTGTGGGTTTATTTCTTGGCTCTCTATTCTGTTCCATTGATTCATAGTCTGTTTCTATGGCACATGGTTTTTTTTTTTTCTAATTTTATTTTATTTTTAAACTTTACATAATTGTATTAGTTTTGCCAAATATCAAAATGAATCCGCCACAGGTATACATGTGTTCCCCATCCCGAACCCTCCTCCCTCCTCCCTCCCCATACCATCCCTCTGGGCCATCCCAGTGCACCAGCCCCAAGCATCCAGCATCGTGGCACATGGTTTTTAAATCAACTATTTAACATATTTCTTGTCTTCCATCTAACAAGCACGTATTGAATATATACAATATGGGAAAAAACATGGTAGAAATAAAGTTAATTACACGAGGGTGCTTACAAGAAATGGGGGTTACTCTTCTACAGAAACAGAAAGACTGAGAAACTCCAAGGGCAAAAGGAAACAACCCATGTCAGTTTTAAGCAGAGTGGGAAAGGGCATGATTCGAACTGAACTGGGGCACCACTCTGGAGAAGTAGAGACAGGATCATGGAGAAGTCACTGCAGTGACTGGGATGGAGAGTCATGAAAGCTGGACTGGAAGCAGGTTGGGAGAGATGTGGAGGAGGCAGAAGTAACAAGGCCGGGCCCTAGCCTGCGTGAGAACCAAGTCAGGGAGGAATTATAAAGACAGGTTTTGAACTCAATGGCCAAGGAAGGAGACAGTACCATGACAAACCTGTGAGATCCTGAGAGATAACAGGTTTGTGGGGGTCTCCCTGGCAGGCTAGTATTGAAGATTTCATCTTCTAAGGCAGGGTATATGAGTTTGATCCCTGGTTGGGGAACGAAGATCCCACATGCCTTGTAGCCAAAAAATAAGAAACCCAAAACATAAAACAGAAATAATATTGTAACAAATTCAATAAAGACTTAAAAAAAAAATGGTCCACATAAAAAAAAAAAAAGAAACCTTAAAAAAATTCAAACATAAAAACAAGTTTATGGAGGACAGGAGCTCATGAGGACTTGCCATCAGGTTCTAACACACAAACCCCAGCACATGACCGCATTTCCATCATTGTGACTTCTTCCAAATTTAGGCAGCACAGTACTTCCAAGAACATCCCACAAGAAAATATCAACTGCAGAGGAGTCAGAAGCCCCCCTCTCTGGGTCTCAGTTTTCCCTTCTATAAAATGAGGGGGCAAGGTTGAGTCAGGTATTCCCATCCCAGCCTGGAGATCATTCTCCTTGAATCAGGTGTTCAGAGCTCTCTTTCTGTGCCATAGTAGCCAAGAGCTCTAACAGAAGAGTATACAGCTATAAGTCTAATTCTCCCATTTATATAACACTTGGGTTATTCTTCAAGAGTACCTGGACAAGAAAATAAAAGCCAGGAGCAAGCTCAAAGCAGCTCTTGTCATCACAAACTCCATCCATTCCACAGCTAATAATGTATCAGGTAGGCAGCCAAACAACAATGTTGACTGCCAGTGTGAACAGTCACATTCCTGAGCTGACATTGTGATGTCCAGCAGTGAAGCCAGTCAGTGTGACTATGGAGGGAAGGGCATTCTTTTTACATGTGTTTACATGATATAAACACTTTGAACACAGGGCTGACAGCAAGGAGCATCAGGAAGCCTGTTTCACTTGTCCACACGTGGTTCAATGTACCCAGGCGCAAAACAGCATCTCACCTGAGACGCTCTTCCTCTCTTTTTCGGAGATTGAAGTCTCGCTGGACCACCTGGAGAACATGCTCCGTTTCATCGTCCGTCAGACCAGACAGGTCCAGCTTCCTCCCCATGATTTAATACCAAACACAGACGGATGAGACAAGACCTGAGAAATCAAAGGAAAGACCACAAATTGAGGGCAAGAAAATAGTTCTCCATGGGTAAGATCAACCAATGTTGTTATTAAACAGAATTAAACACAGTGTTTATATAAGGTGGTTTCCTGCTCTGCTCTCATACTCAGCAAATATTTAGAGACAACTTCAGCAAGGCTGCAGAGAAAAAGTGACAGTAACTGATCATCAACACTGCTATTTATCCCAGTTCTTAAATTAGAAAAAAAAACCGATAAATTATTCTTTTCAATAAAATGAGGTGTACATGAGATCTGCTGTAAATTTCTGCAAAACGCCAAAAGACAATATCCAAAACTTCTCAAGTTCTGTGATTTGAAGTCTCAAATTGTAATTACACATAATTGCACGATAAAAAAATCATACTTTAAAAAATATCCTCTATATCTCCTGAAGCTTTTATCACATGACTAAAATACAAACTAGAAATTGATAAACTCTCTTCTGCAAAAAAAGAAGTAAAATAATACTTTTAGACATTTTCTTAGCACCAGAAAATATATTTCAAAGAAACACCTCCCCAGAGGTGAATATCTAAAAATTATGGGAAACCACATTAAAAAAAAAAAAAATTTTTAGTGAATGGTTGCACCCAGTGGTAAAATTAAATAATTCCAGAAAAGTGCCCAGAATTGAAGGGCATCACAAACATAAATTCAAACATCCTCCACAAAAATATCTGTGGAACCAATGCAGCAAGATTTCAAAAGCATTATTACATACCATAACCAAGTGAGTTTTATCTAAGCAATGTAAAAAAATCAGAGTAACCCACTACGTTTGTAGAAAAAAAAGGGAAAAATCATCCAATCATTTCAAGAGATACAGAAGAAGCATTTGACAAACTTCAGTGCCCATTCATGATAGAAACCCTCTGAAAACTAAGACTAGAGAATATTCCCTCCATCATATAAAAGGCATTTTAAAAAGAAAAACAACAAAAACCTACAATTAGCATCAAATTCAGTGATGAAAGACTGACTGTTTCCCCCTAAGATCCGGAAAAAGGCAAGAATGACCACTCTTAGCACCTCCACTCAATACTGAATGTCTTTATTATACAGCTACATTAATCAAGACTGAGTGGCATTGGCATACACGTAGGTGTAACAGCTGTCTAGTAACAGCATCACAGATGAGCTGGCTGAGATAACAGAGATGTATTTTCTCCCAGTTTTAAAGGCTAGAAGTCTGAGATCAGGATGTTGGCAGAGCTGACTTCTCCTGAAGTCCCTCTCCATGATTTACAGATGGTCATCTTCTGCCCGTATCTTCCCATGGAGTTCCCTCTGTGCACACCTATGTCTTAATTTTTCCTTCTTATAAGGATTACCAATTGCATTGGAGTAGAGTCCACTCTAATACCATCATTTTAACTTAACTGCCACTTTAAATATTCTATCTCCAAATACAGTAAAAATCTGAGGTGCTCAGGTTAGGACTCCAACATATGAATTTGTCTCAGCCTGTAACTCTTCACCCTTTGCACCCCCCTCCCCCAGAGAGCACGTCCTTCTCACATGTACATTATAATCACTTCATCCCAACAGCCACAAAAGTCTTAACCTATTCCAGCATCAATTCGAAGTCCAAAATCTCATCTCATTATCATCTCCATTAGGTATAGGTGATTCATCCTGAGGCAAAAATCCTTCCCCCTTGTGAACCTGTGGAAGCAGACAAGTTATTTGCTATCGGAGTAGAGTAGTAGGGCAGGCATTTGGAGAGACATTCCATTCTAGCAGGGAGAGGTTGGAAAGGAGAAAGAAGGCTTAGATCTCAAGTAAGTCTGAAAGCAGGGAAAATTCCATTAGGTTTTTTTTTTTAATTAAGTTATACTTGACATACTATACTATATTAGTTTCAGCTGTAACACACAGTGATTCGATATTTTTATACATTATGAGATAATCACCACAAGTCCGGTTACCATCCAAAGTTGTTACAATATTATTGACTGTATTCCCCATTTGTCATTTTTTCATGCATAATCTACTATTTGTTTATTTTTAATATTTTTATACCTATGTGTACTTTACATCTCTGTGACTTATTTTATAATTGGAGGTTTGTGCCTCATAATTCCCTTTGCCGATTTCATCTGTTCCCTCCACCCCCTCTCCTTCAGCAACCACCAGTTTGTTCCCTGTATTGATGAGTCTCCTTCTGTTTCATTTGTTTAAGGCTCAAGGATAGCTCTCTTTGGCTCCGTGCTCTGTCCTCCGAGTGCAGCAGGGCGGCGGGCTCACCCCCTTGGCCCTGGGTGTAGCCGCAGCAGCGTGGCCCACTCTCAGTAACTGAGGAGGGACAGTGCCCTCCCCAGGCCATGGGGACACTGACACCCCTGCAGACCTCTATTTTATCTTCAGGATCATTCTTCCCTTTTCCCGATGGATGATGCATGTTGGTAGCCAAATAGCTCTACTGGCCCATCCTGTAGCCTCTCAGAAGTCCAGCAGCCTTCCCTCAGTTATCCTGTCTCTATTTAGTTTAAGCTGGCAGTGTTTCTGTCGATGTAAATTCTCCAAAACTTTGTCAGCTTCCCATACAGTTCTCAGGGGGCCAAGCCATCAGACAGGAGGACCCTCTACAGATCTGTCCTGGGTAACAGCGTCTCTGTTTCCGGCTTCTGCTGCAATGGTTGACTGGATCTGTGAGCCACAGTCTAATCTCATAAGCAAATGGTTGTCCAGTCACACCCCGCTTGCTGTCTATAGACGGACTTTCTCATTTTTGCAGTATGAGTATACTGAGAATTTTCCAAATCTGCAAGTTCTGCTTCCTTTTGTGGAACAATTCTGTCTTCAGTTTACTTCTCTCCTCTCACGTCTCATTATAGCAGCAAGCATAAACCAGTCTTTAATACTTATTTTAGAATTCTCAGGTAACTATCCAAGTCCATAGTCACTGACAAGTTCTACTTTACATAAAACACTGGAACGCCATTAGACCAAATTCTCTGCCACTTTATAACCAAGAATGCCTTTCCTTCAGTTTCCAATTATGTATCTCTCATTACTTTCTGAAACCTCAGTAGGCACCGCGAAGATTCGTATTTCTATCAACTTTTTGTTCATGATGATATATGCGTTCTCTAATATAAGAGAAGCTTTCTCTCCATCTCTCCTCTTTTCTTCCCAAGTCCTCACTATAATCACCTTTAACATTCATATTTCTACTAACAGCAGATCAATTGTGAGCTGCTGAGTCAGAGATTAAAGCGTCTGCCTGCCATGCGGGAGACCCGGGTTTGATCCCTGGGTTGGGAAGATCCCCTGGAGAAGGAAATGGCAACCCACTCCAGTACTCTTGCCTGGAGAATCCCGTGGAGGGAAGAGCCTGGTAGGCTACAGTCCACGGGGTCGCAAAGAGTCGGACACGACTGAGCTACTTCTCTTTCTTTCTTTCTTTTTTTCTTTCTTTCTACCAACAGTCTCCTAAGGGAAATCTAGACTTTTTCTAACATACAACTCAAAACTCTTCCATGCTCTACCCTCATCCAGTTCTGAAGTCACTTCCACATTTTTATACAGAAGAAGAAACAGACATGGCAGATACACATACAAAGATGCTAATTTCATTGGTAGTTATAGAATTGCAGTTAAAACCATACATGTGTATGAAATACATGTGTATTTCATACAGACCAAAACTGTCTTTATCCAGTGTTGCCAGGAGGTGGGACAATTTTGATACAGTGACTACAAACTGGTACAGTCTCTTTGTAACACAATTAGGCCTCATTTTCAAAACTGAAAATGCAGTCACCTCAGCATTTCTGTAGGTATATTTCTCAGACATCATCTTGCAAATATGCACCAACAGACAGGAATTGGGTTGAATCATATGAAATAAAACCTATAAAAACTCCTATTTCACATAGCTCATCCTAACAGAAGAACATTAGTAACAGTAACACGCAAAAGAGCAAAAAATATAAATAAGTAAAACCTGTAAACCATCTCAAACAATCATAAACAGGAAGAAGGATAAACAAATAGTGTATATGCTTGTTTCATACCAATGAAATACTCCACTGCAGTGAAGAAGAACATCCTAAAGGTATATTCCACATCCATGAATCTCTAATAAAACGTGCTGTTGAGACAGACAGATCAGATCAGATCAGATCAGATCAGTCGCTCAGTCGTGTCCGACTCTTTGCGACCCCATGAATCGCAGCACGCCAGGCCTCCCTATCCATCACCAACTCCCGGAGTTCACCCAGACTCACGTCCATCGAGTCAGTGATGCCATCCAGCCACCTCATCTTCTGTCGTCCCCTTCTCCTCCTGCCCCCAATCTCTCCCAGCATCGGGGCAAGCCACATGTATATGCATGTACAGCATGCAAACTGTATGACTCATTTTTATATCAAGTTCAAAAGCACAGAAAGCCAAGAATACATATATTTATTTTTAAGAATGAATGTGATAAAACAATACAGAACAAAATGGGCCCTCTGTGAAGGAGAGAGAAGATCTGGCTGGGCATATCACATGTGGGTGGGAAGAGAGCCTGGAGTACCTGCTGGTCTGAGGAAGTGAATCAGGAAGAAGACCCCACCACTGGGCTGCTCAAGAAAGGGGAGGCTTCTTAGTTGCCATCTTCTAGTCTCCCCACGAGCAGGAAGAAACACATCAGGAAGCACAGGGAAAATGCAGACTGACGTCTCCCTTTAAAACACCTCATTAAAGGTGATAACGGCACTTTGGAGTCTCCCAGAAGGTGATATGTCTGCCCCCTTCACTTCACTGGCTTTTGGGTTCTGAGAATTCACAGTGAGATTCTAAGATGCCCAGTTTGGACAGGACAGAAGTGGCAACTTTGATCATATCAAATCTAAGTGATCAGGACTCAAGAGGCATAAATGGTTTCTGTAGAGAAATAAACAAAGTAGCTGTAAATGGATAAGACAGAGAATAATGAGAAACCCTTTGGGGGAAATAGCAAAAGCGTCTTCCCTTTTTTACAGTAAACACAATTAGATTTCCTGCATCATAGGAGAAAGAACATCAGTAGGGCTGGAAAAGCCTCAACGTCCATGAGTCAGAGGTCACATAGGTTTGACTCTCTCATTTACAGATGGGAGAGTGTAAGCCCAGAGGGAAATGATTTCCCAGACACAAAACTGGTTCAGATGCTCTGACTTTTAGACCTGGTCCTCCCACTCCTGGATTTCTCTGGTTTATACTCAAATAAGAAGGTAGCAGAGAGAATACATTTTAAGATTTAGTAATGAGAAAATTAATAAACTTCAAGATTTAATTACATCACCATTTCCCTAACATGTATTTCTCAGGTCACTGTTCCTGTTCTGAGTGTTCTGAGAAAGGAGCTCAGAGATGAAATAAAGTAGAGAAGAATGCCTCACACTGTATGCCCTCTTGGGGATGCACAGTGCATATAAGCTTATCAGAGTCTCTAAGAAGTCTGTCACTAAACAGCCAGTCTGTGTTTAACTCTATATTCGTCAAATGCATGTGTCTGCAGACACCTCTTTCTTTAATAACAACTGCCTCTTCACATCCAAAGAAATGACTATTTGAGAATTATTGCTGTAAGTCCATCCCATGATGACAAACTACAGCAGCTACTGTAATATAATTACTGAATTGATTTAGCTGGGGTTTTTAAAATGCAATTATCATAGGAAACTACAGAGTTATATGAGCTTTAGAAGAAGCTGAGGACTTAAAAAGGAAAGCAGATGGATACAACTTTACACATAGAAAACCAAAATAAAGGTAGAATTGTCTACACTGTTCTTGAACAGAACAACTACAGGGAGAATACAGATAATTCTATAGGAAACTAGGTAGCACAGACCTTGCAAATGAAAAAAACAAAACAGACATTCCAAGAATATGCAATACACACACAACAGGAAGTTCATCATGAAGGGTCAGTGTTTACACAAGTGACATTCTAGAAAGGAACCTAGAACAGATGGATAAAGGACAAATGCATTACTGGGATCTTTACAAATCCACTGTGTGTGTGATGCACCTGATACACAGAGAGAGGTAAAGAGATTAACTTGGAATATCCAAAGTCCTAAAAACAATAAAGGGTGAATACTGCTGGGGCTTCCCTCTTTGGCCATCGCTAGATCTTGACTAGAGCTGAAGAGAAATTTCTCCTACAAAGGAATCAAAATGTTAGGGCTGTCCCATTTAAGACTCTTGTTATTTGGTGGTAAAAAAAAAAAGAAAGAAAAGAACTTGGCTTGGGAAGGAAAGAAAGAAAAGCACAAGTGGTCTGAGATGTACTTGCATTGCAACTTCTTTGGGGTAAGTGGTGCTGTAGAACTCACTTTCATTCCTTCGCCTTCGAGGGTGTTAGCCCTGCCACGAATAGCCCCCTCTCTGAGACTCATTCTTTACCTGTACACAGGAAAGGCCCAGAGAAGACATGGTCATACCAACAGGGCATAGTTGATTGGATCAGGGGTGTTACATCTCTCTCTTGGGAATGATATTAACAGGAGGGAGAAAAAGGAATAGAAAAATAGCGAATAAATTATGGTAGATAACTTTCCAAATGTGATGAAAAGTGCTGTTAGTCTTCTCATTCAGGAAGCTCCACTAACTCTTCATTGCTGTTTAGTTGCTAAGTCGTGTCAGACTCTCTTGCAACCCCATGAACTGGAGCCTGTCAGGCTCCTCTGTCTATGGGATTTCTCAGGCAAGAATGCTGGAGTAGGTTGCCATTTCCTTCTCCAGGGGCTCTTCCCGACCCAGGGGTCAAACCTGTGTCTCCTGCACTGGCAAGTGGATTCTTTACCACTGAGCCAACTGGGAAACTCTAACAAATTCTATGTAGGAAAAATTCAAAGAATGCACATCTAGACACATCATAGTCAATCAAAAGTCAAATAAAATACAGAATCTTGATGGTAACAAGAGAAAAATGATTCATGACACACCAAGGATCTTCAGTAAGATCAACTGTTGACTTCTTATCAGGAATCATTGACGTCAAAAGGCAGAGAGATGATATATTCAAAGAACTGAAAGAAAAGGATTATTATCCAAGAATTCTGTATCCAGAAAAGTATCCTTCAAAAATTAAGGATAAATTAAGACAAGACATTCCAGATAAGCAAAAATGGAGAGATTTTACCACCAACTGACCTGCTTTACAAGAAATACTAAAAGAAGTCTATTTAGCAAAGACTGACAGAATTTTAAAAAAGAAATGGACAATTCAGCAATAATAGAGATTTCTATATCAACTTTCAATAATAGAGCAATTAGCAAAACATCAGCAAGGATATAGAAAAGTTAACCCATATTATAATCTACATATCTCTTACAGACGTCTACAGAACACTCTACATGACAGCAGAACATACACTCTTAAGTACACATGGAATATTCTCCAGGTAGACCATACATTAGGCTGTAAAATAAATCTCAATACATTTAAAGGAATTGAATAATATAAAATATATTCTCTAATTACAATGGAAGGAAATTAGAAATTAATAACAAAGAAATTTGGTATATTTACATATATATGGAAATTAAACAATGTACAAAAATAAATAACCAAGGGGTCAAGAGAAATAAGAAAACACTTTGAGATAAATAAAATGAAAACACATATACCAAAACTTATGGAATGCAGCTAAGTAGTGTTAAGGGTAAATTTATAGATATAAACACCTATATTAAAAAGGAACCATGACAAATCTATAACCTCACCTTCTACGTTAAAAGATTTAAAAAAAAAAGGAAAGCAAACTGAACCCAAGTAAGCAGAAGGAAGCAAATAATAAAGACCAGAGAGGAAACCAATGGAATGGAAAAACAATACAGAGAAAATAAAATCCAAAGTCAGTTCTTTGAAAAGATCAACAAAATTGACAAATCTTTGGCAAGACTGACCAAGAAAAAAAACATAAGATTCAAATTACTAAAACCAAGAATGAAAGAGGGCCGTCAATACTGACCTTACAAAAATAAGAAGGATTATAAAGGAATACTGTGAACAGTTGTATGCCAGAAATTTAGATAACCTAGATGAAATGAAAAAAAAAATCCTAGACAGCTCACCAAAACTGACTCAAGAAGAAATAGAAATTATGTATAGAACTATAACTAGTAAAGATAATGAATTAATAATAAAAGCTTCCACAAAGAAAATCAAACATTAAAAAAAGAAAAATTAACACCAACCCTTCCCCCAAAAGTAGACTAGGAGGAAATACTTCTTAATCCATTTTAAGAAGCCAGTATTATCCTGATATGAAAAGCAAACAAGGATATCACAATAAAATAAACCTATAAACCAATATCCCTTATGAATACAGATGAAAAAATCCTCAACAACATATTAGCAAACAAAAATCCAGCACATACAAAAAAGGATTAGGTACAGCTAACAAAGAAGGATTTATGGCACAAATGCAAGGTTGGTTGAACATGTGAAAATCAATCAATGTAATGTAGCATGTGAATAGAATATAAAGGGCAAAGATCCCATAATCTTCTTAATAAATACAGAAACGTGTTTGATAATATCCAATACACTTTCTGATATAGGAATAGATGGGAGCTTTATTTTTTAAATTAAGTTTCATTGGAAAATAGATGAGTTACAATGTTGTGTTTCTGCTGTAGAGTAAGGTGAATCAATTATACATATACCTATATCCATTCTTTTTTAGATTCTTTTCCTATATAGGTCATTACAGAGTATTGAGTAGAGTTCCCCATGATACATGGTGTGTTCTTATTAGTTATCTATTTTATGTATAGTAGTGTGTATATGTAAATCCCAATCTCCCAATTTATTCCTCCATCCTCTTTCCCCCTTGGTAACAATATGTATGTTTTCTCCATCTGTGACTCTTATTTCTGTTCTGTAAGTAAGCTCATTTGCACCATTATCCTAGATTCCACATATAACCTACATCATATGATATTTGGCTCTCCCTGTCTGACTTACTTCACTCAGTATGACAATCTCTAGGTTCATCCATGTTGCTGCAAATGGCATTATTTCATTCTTTTTTATAGGTGAGTAATATTCCATTGCATATATTACCACATCTTCTGTATTCACTCCTCCATCGACAGACATTTAGATTGCTTCTATGACCTGGCTATTGTAAACAGTGCTTCAGTGAACATTGGGGTACATGTATCTTTTTGAATTACGGTTTTCTCTAGATATAAGCCTAGGAGTGGGGTTGCTGGATTGTATCGTAGTTCTGTTTAGTTTTCTAGGGAGCCTCCATATGTCCTTCATAGCGTCTGCACCAATTTATATTCCCACCAAGTGTACAGGATCCTTTTTCCCTGTACCCCTTTTCCTGAATCCCCTTCAGTGTTTATTGTTCTTAGGTTTTAGATGATGGCCATTCTGACTGGTGCGAGGTAATGCAGTGTAGTTTTGACGTCCATTTCTCTAATAATTAGTGATGTTGAGCGTCTTTCCCTGTGCTTCGTAGCCATCTGCATGTCTTTGGAGAAATGTCCATGTAGATCTTCCACCCGTTTTTTGGATTGGATTGTTTTTTTTATACTGAACTGCATGAACTGTCTGTATATTTTGGAGAGTAATCCCTTGCCAGTTGCTTCATAGAAGGGAACTTTCTTGGATTAAGGCTGTCTACAAAAACTCACAGCCAACATCATACTTCATGTGAATGAATAGATGCTTCCCCTCAAATGTCATGAATACAAGATTGTCACTCTTACCACTTCTATTCAGTATAGTACTAGAGGTTCTGCTGCTGCTGCTAAGTCGCTTCAGTCATGTCCAACTGTGTGTGACCCCATAGACGGAAGCCCACCAGGCTCCCCCATCCCTGGGATTCTCCAGGCAAGAACACTGGAGTGGGTTGCCAGTTCCTTTTCCAATGCATGAAAGTGAAAAGTGAAAGTGAAGTCGCTCAGTCGTGTCCGACTCTCAGCGACCCCATGGACTGCAGCCTTCCAGGATCTTCTGCCCATGGGATTTTCCAGGCAAGAGTACTGGAGTGGGGTGCCATTGCCTTCTCCGACTAGAGGTTCTAGCCAGGTCAATTAGGCAAGAAAGAGGACTAAAAAGCATCTAAATTGGGAAGGAAATTGGGATCACATCTATTCAGAGAAAACATAGTCCCATATAGAAAATTCAAAGGAATACATATACACAAAACCAATTAAAACCAAAAAACTGAGATCAGCAAATTTGCAAGATACAAGATTAATATACACAAATCAACCTGTATCTTTTCAAATTATGGTTTTCTCCGGATACATTCCCAGGAATGGGATTGCCAGATCATACGGTAGTTCTACGTTTAGTTTTCTAAGGAACCTGCGTACTGTTCTCCACAGTGGCTGTACCAGTTTACGTTCCCACCAACAGTGTAAGAGGGAACCCATGACTTCCTGTAGTCTGAATGCCATCACTCTGAGACTGCCAGGCACCAGCTCCTATAAGCCCGATGAGCTCCATCTGAACCACTGACCCTCCTGATACCTCATGGAGGCTCCAAGTTGATGCTATTTTAGGCAAAACTTTCTCCCCCACCAAACAGAATTAACACTGTAATTTTATTTCTGACAAATGAGAGCAGTTCTAGAAGTTGAAAATTAGTGGGAGGTCGGGAGATCTCATTATCCCCCTCCATTTGAGATTTGATGTTATTTTCTACCTATTGGATCTTGATGGAAACTTCTTCAGAAGTTAAGTATGGTGAAAGCAGGTATTGGGAGATATTTCAGATGGTATTAGATGGACACACATACCCACCCATCCACTGATCACAGAGTAGATGGAGTTAGCAGGAGAGAAGGGTGGAGGGGACATAAAATGGAAGTCTAAATCAGCAGTACTCAACTGAATACCCTATATTGCCTCCCAGGAGATAATTAACAAGGTCTGGGCAGATTTTTAGTTGTTTCTAATGGGAGTATGCTACTGGCATCTACTGGGTAGTGGCCAGGTGCTGCTGTTGCTGCTAAGTCGCTTCAGTCGTGTCCGACTCTGTGTGACCCCATAGATGGCAGCCCACGAGGCTCCCTTGCCTGGGGTTCTCCAGGCAAGAACACTGGAGTGGATTGCCATTTCCTTCTCCAATGCATGAAAGTGAAAAGTGAAAGTGAAGTAGCTCAGTCGTGCCCGACTCTTAGCGACCCCATGGACTGCAGCCTACCAGGCTCCTCTGTCCATGGGATTTTCCAGGCAAGAGTACTGGAGTGGGTTGCCACCAATAATGCACAGGACAGCTCTTGGCAACAAAGAATTATCTATTCCAAAATGTCAACAATGCCAAGGTTGAGAAAACCTGATCTAAACTGAAAGCTGCACATCGGTCAGATTCTTCCTGTGTGCTTCCCAGTAGCCCCAGGTATGCTCCACGAGTTCACAAAGGGGACTTCACTATTGCCTGCACACTGAAATTACACCATTGGTTCTCAGGCTTCGGGCTCAGACAGAAACTAAATCACTGCCTCTCCGGGTCTCCAGCTCCCTATCTTTGGATTTGTGAGCCTACATAATCAGGTGATCCAATTTCTTATAATAAATCTTTTTGTTTGATACATATGTACACACACACACACACATATAGACACACATATACTGTTGGTTCTGTTTTTCTGGAAACTCTGGTGAATATAGACACAGAAACACATTACATGTTATTGGCAAATAAAATGACCTGGTTTATATACCTTGATTGCATTTTTCTGTCCTCATCTGCAATGACCAAACTAACAGGTCTGTAGAAGAGCTCAGTGCATTTCTCTGCCATCTTGAGTTACAGCACTGCCTACAACCCCCTACTTTTGTTTCCTGAGCCTTTGGTCACAGTGGCAGCCCTGTGATGTCTCTCTTGCCTTTTGGACTTTTTCATCTGACTGCTTCCCATCCTTTGGGGGTTTTCATGTTGATCCCCTGCACAGATGACAGCTAATGAACACTCGATAAAAATACACAGCTCTTCACCCACTAAGAATTTCCTCTTCAGTTTCAACTAGATAATGATGCTCTCTGCTTCCTCTGTTATATAAAATCTGGTAGATTTCTTCTGACTGTAATAAAAGTGTGTCAAGATAGGAGTTGGCAACTGGCTGCATTTCAAACTTGAGCACATAAGACTATGAAAAAATGGACATTAAAGCTTCACTAATTCAGACTTCATCAATTCCAAATTTGTGATCACACAGTATGCTAAAATGTACTATTCTCAAAACAAAGGGATTAAGACAAAATAATAGTAGGGGAGAAAAGGAGAATATTTACCTTCTAAAGAGAGCAAATTATTATCAGGTACTTACTGAGAAGTATCAATTTATATCTAAATAGCACAATTACAGCGAAAGCAAATAACAGCTGTAGAGCCTGGGTTTGTAGTATGCAAACCTCAGAGGGTTACACTGGAACTTAATCTCAGGACCTGGGTTGAGCACTGTGTACACCTTCACTGAGTAGAGGCTGGGACAACTAGAGATAAAGGACAATCAGACACACAGTGGTGAGGTCTGCCTCAGGAGTGAGCCGGGAGCCATTGCCCCTCGATTGGGTGAAAGAGAGAGGGCAGGAGCCAGAGATGGAGAGACTTCCTGGCGTTGGTCTTGTCTGGGCCCTGGCCATGACGGGCAAGGGTTGGTAGGTATCCAGGCTGAGGGAGGCTTCCCTTGGCGACATGCATGCATTGGTTCAGCGTGTCTGCTGCAGGGTTGCAGATGGCATCTGCGAAGTCATGTTAAAGAGCGTCGACTTCTCCTGAGGGCCCTGGGAGTCACTGCAGAGTTCTAAATAAGCAAGCAACCCGAGATCCAGCATTTGGGCTCAGCAGTAAAGAATCTGTCTGCAATGCAGGAGACCCAGTTCGATCCCTGGACCAGGAAGATCACGTGGAGGAAAGCATGGCAACCCACTGCAGTACTTTTGCATGGAGAATCCCATGGACAGAGGAGCCTGGTGGGCTAGAGTCCATGGGGTCACACGGAGTCAGACACGACTGAAGTGGCTAAGCAGCAGCAGCAGGGTCACTTAGGTAGTGATGGGAAGCTGGGGTGGAGATGGACAGGCACAGAGGCAGGCAACTGAAGCCACTATCGTGGTCTAGGTGGGAGCTCCAAGTTGAGAAGAAAACAGAGACGATGACTCAAAGCTGCCTATTTATTCCTAGGTTAAACTTTTTCCTCTTGGAAAATATTCAGGCAGGTCAAAGTTCAACTCCCGGTGGGCAGCTCCTTCCCTCTCCCTCTTTCCCAAGATGGCATCTGGCAGGAGGGGAAGGCTTTACTGTTCTTGGCAATAAAGACGAGTACACACAGCCTTTCCAGGCTGGGCCCTGCCATGGGGTTCATCGGGCATCTGGACTATAACTCTCTAAAGGGAGACCAGTCTTCTCTGTCCTTTGTCACAAGTGGCACGTTCAGTGGTTACTTATGAGTTGATGGCCTTGGTTTGTTGATTGATCTGTTGTTGTTCAGTTGCTAAGTCACATCCGACTCTTTGTGACCCCATGAACTGCAGCACACCAGGCTTCCCTGTCTTTCACTGTCTCCCGGAATTTGCTCAAACTCATGTCCATTGAGTCGGTGGTGCTATCTAACCATCTCATCCTCTGTCGCCCCCTTCTCCTCCTGCTTTCCATCTTTCCCAGCATCAGGGCCTTTACCTTCTTCTATCAGGAGGCCAAAGTATTGGAGCTTCAGCTTCAGCATCAATCTTTCCAATGAATATTTAGGGTTGATTTCCTTTAGGACTGACTGGTTTGATCTCCTTACAGTCCAAAGAGTCTTCTCCAGCACAATTTGAAAGCATCACTTCTTTGGCGTTCAGCCTTTTTTATGGTCCAACTCTTACATCCATACATGACTATTGGAAAAAACCATTGCTTTGACTATAAGGACCTTTGTTGGCAAAGTAATGTCGCCACTTATAAATATACTGTCTAGGTTTGTCATAGGTTCTCTTCCAAGGAGCAAGCGTCTTTTAATTTTGTGACTGCATTCACCATCCGCAGTGATTTTGGAGCCCAAGAAAATAAAATATGCCACTGTATCCACTTTTTCCCATCTATTTGCCATGAAGTGATAGGACCAGAAGCCATGATCTTAGTTGGCTTAAAACTCAACATTCAGATTGATTTGAGAGCAGCCTATCAAAAAGAACCCTTGCCAAATCTCACCAGGTCCTGCCACAAGGGGTGCTAGTAAGTGCCAGCTACTCTGTGCCCGATTAAGATTATCCAAAATGCCTACTCAGTGTCTAAAACTCGATAAAGGACTTTGAAACTCAAAGATATAGTCTATACATGAATGAACAATGGCCTCAATAGGCGAAAGGAAGACAAAGAAATGGAGATAACATCTTAAAGAATTTGGATTTTGAAGATGACATGTGGAAACATACGTGTATGCTGCTCTCAGCCATTTACTGTCATCATCCAGTTTCAAAAGGGGCCCAGAGCAAGAGATGGCTCTGTTGCAAGGCCAGGCAGTACTGCCAGAGGCTGTCTCTTGGTTTATGCAGGACCCAACAGATCCAATGGCATCAAAGTGCCTACAGCAAACAGAGATGCCATCCAGGGCCTCAGGGAAGCTCTAGGAGGAATACCACAAAGGCTTTCAAGGGTGTCAGAGCAGAGCGCCACCCTCCTCCACAGGTAACTGGTCTCCGTTTGAGAATTAGCTCCTGCTGGCTACCAGGCCCTGGTATTGAATGCCTAACTACAGGACATCAAGTGACCATGTGCCCAGGAGAAGCTAGCTTTGATCCTCTTGTTAGGCTCTGCATGAACAGTATGGACCCACTGTCAAGTGGAAATGCTATATAAGAAATCAGACCCAATCAGTTCCAGAAGGTTTAAGTTGCATGAGCAGGTAACTCGGACTTCTCCGCATCTGTGTCTGCTGCTCCGTCGCCACTCCCTCAGTGCACACCTACATCCTTATAGGAAGTTCTTGATGATCAACCAACGTAAGAGGAAAAGCCTCAGTCTGGATTCATGGATGAGTCTGTAAAGAATCACTGACACCAACCAGAAGTGGACAGTTGTAGTGTTACAGCCCCACTCTCGGTGGCTCTGAAAGATAGCAGTGAGGGTCATCCTGCTGGTGGGCAGGATTTCAAGCCTGGTATTGATCTTCCACTTTGTCTGGACCACGAGGTGTCTGGAAGAATGGGCCTGACGTCAATTCACGGACAGTAACCAACAGAACGGCAGCATAGGAGAGAACAGAGTTGGGAGATCAGTGAGAAGGAGGTCTGAGGAAGAGGGGTGTGGAGACCTTTCTGAGGACCTGAGTGTGATGTCATTTGAATATCTCTACAGAAGTTCTCAGTCACAGGTGAGGAAGGCTATTCCCCTGTGTTTATTCAGTGAGTCCTTGTACGCAATGAACATGGATCCAACAACGTGGCTACCCGTGGGTACAGTTTCACAGACTTCCTCTTTGCAGGCCTAATCTGCCTGACGCCAATGTCTGGGGACACATCTTCCTGACAGCAAAGACCAGTGCTGAGCGCCTCGCCTGGACGTGGAGGGGAGGAATCTAGTCACCCACCTGCTGGCAGTGATTCACTAGGCCTTCCGTCATGGAGCGGGTCCTTCCTGGACCACATATGTATGCTCTTCCCATCTCTGCTTCCACCTCTACCCATCACTTACAGAATACTTGGGGGTCACAGCTCCCCCCCAGCATGTTGTGATTGACCAAGAAACTCATTTACAGCAAATGAAGTTTGGCTATGGACTTCCATCCATGGAATTCACTCATCTCACTGATGTACCACATCACCTGGTGAGCTTGAGGGAAGATCTACCGATGACTTTTGATCCACCAGTTTTCTACCTCTGAACCAGGTGATCTTCAAAACACCTCTCTGATCTGATCTTTTTGAATGCTATGGTGTCTACAATGACCCAAGGCCCAAGTGGAATAAATAGGTTTCTTTCTTCTTTTTTGAAGCCTCAATATAGTGAAAGTTGAAATAAATGTTTGAACTGGACTGCAGTGTACATTTTTCAAAATGAAAATAGTTTCAAAAAGAAACACTTACAATGAAATATTGTGCTCAGCTAGTAGGCCTTTCAAACTGTGGTTACAGTCAAAGATAAATAAGCAATAACATTAAAAAGAGATTTGATCCTAGATAATGTCCTATTGGATAGATTAAAAAAGAGGAGAGCAAAGTTGCTCTAGGCAAAAAAAAAAAAAAGAAAAGAAATCTACAATTCAACACCATGGCAGGAGGGAAACTGTTTAATGATCTTTAACATTAGCCTGCTCCACAGCAAGTTTCACCAACCCAGCTATACTTCAGTAATATGTCTTCCCATCTGCAGGAGGTTCAGAGACATATACTTCTTTTTAATTAAAGTTAGATACTTCAAAGATAATTAAAGGTGTGTTTTAGAAATCTATAGACAAGATTCCAGAACTCTAAAGCAGAAGATAACCAAAAAGCGACTGCTTTATTTTAAATAAAGTGGTTCAGCATTTGAGAAGGATGTCAGGGAAGGTAGTTGAGCATTGAGTAGTAATGCCCATGGATATTTAACTCAAATTGAATAGAAATGGAAAACGAATTGTCTTCATTTTTAAAAATTTTATTGAAGTATAGTTGATTTACAATGTTGTATTAATTTCTGTTGTATAGCAAAGTGGCTCAGTTATACTTATCTTCTTTTTCATATTCTTTTCCATTATGGTTTATCACAAGACAGTGAATATATTTCCCTGTATATGTAGTAGGACCTTGTTTGTCCATTCTATACATCATAGTTTGCATTTGCTAGTCACAAACTCCCAGTCCTTTGCTCCTCTACCCATCTCGCCCTTGGCAGTCACAAATCTGTTCTCCATGTCTATGAGTCTGGGTCATAGATAAATTTATTTGTGTCATATTTTAGATTCCTCATATAAGTGATATGGTATCTGTCTTTCTGACTTCCTTTTCTTAGTATGATAATCTCTAGGTGCATCCAGGTTGCTGCAAATGGCATTATTTCATTCTTTTTCATGGCCAAGTAATATTTTACCACACACACACACACACACCTTCATCCGTTCATCTGTTGATGGACATTTAGGTTGTTTCTGTGTCCTGGCCATTGTAAATAGTGCTGATACAAACATAGAGGTGCATGTATCTTTCTGATTTATAGTTCTGTCTGGATATTTGCCCAGGAGTGGGACTGCTGGATCATATGCCAGCTCTAGTTTTTTGAGAAACCTCCATGCCGTTCTTCATAGTGGATGCACCAATTTACATTCCCACCAACAGTATAAGAGGGTTCCCTTTTCTCCACACCCTCCCAGCCAAATTGTCTTCATTTTTTTTCTCAAAACTCCAAAGGTAACTTACACACTAAAAGTACAGTGGAAATATTCTATAATGTGGCCAGTGGAATTTGCTATAGTCTCTGCCCACTGATTCTAAAGTCAGCAAACACGGCTTGGTCCCTATATGGACCCAGAGCAATGCCAAAGGAGAAACCAGAAATAAAGCACGTGGCCCTGCTCTAAATTTCCACAGCCAGGGATGGGACACGGGGCCTCCAACAACGTACTCCTTCGACCTGGTCTGGCCAGGGCCCTTTTCCTGAGCCATCTCTTTACCGTCTCTTGCTTCTGGACCCTCGATTCTGCAAAACACTTACTGAAGGGGAATAATCCCAGTCAGGCACTCATCAGTAAGAACCTCTAACTGCTGTCTGCCCACCTCATTCTTTTTCCTCTAGAGCTTTTGTGTAGTTTTCAGTACCTCAAATTCCCATTTATGGACATTTGAAAGATATGATAATATCACAGAAGAAAATTAATCACCTGACATCATCAAACAAGTTCAACTAGTGCTAACCCATTGGTTCATTTAGGTCTCATTTCCCCCACTCTTTGTAAGGACTGTTATCATTTATATCTTCTTATACAGAGAAGTACGCTATACATTCATTTCTGCTAAACTCTTATCTCCAGTATTTGTTTTTTCATGTTAGCAAGATCACTTTCAAGTCTCACTCCTAATGGCTCCATTATATTGTATCAAGTGGATATACCTGTTGACCTGTTCCTAGTGGTGAACCTCTGGGTTAACTTCAATTCTGGACTACTTCATAGAAAACTATGATAAACATCTTTGTGCATAAAGGGTTTTCCACATTAAGGATTTTTCCCCCTGCAGGCAGATTCCCAGAAATAAAATGACTATGTTTAAGGTTAATAATATTAAGGCCCCTGAGACACATTTGCAGGCATCTAGTTGAAGAACAACAACAAAATAGTGAGGCCACGTGAATGGCAAAATCGGCACAGATGCCAACAGGCCGGCCACTGAACAGTCTTTTTGTGTAGGCTCAATGGGGCACCACTCTATGGTAAAATTCTGTCTATTCCTCAGAACAGAGAAGAGAGGGGAACTGGCAGACAGGGCTAAAATAACAACTCAAACGCAGCGCTGAGAAAGGAAGAAAAACGTGGAACAGAGATTAAAAGACACAGATGATGTAGGAGAAAGATTCCGCATATCTAATTAGAGTTCCAGGAGCAGAGAATGAGGAAAAGCAATATTCAAAGAAATAATGACTGAGAACTTTCCAGAACATGAATTAGACATCAATTCTCACATGAATGAAGTCCAGAAAATCCTCAGGGAGATAATTAAAGAGAAGCATGAAACTCAGAACAACGAATACACAGAAAGGGAACTCGAATCACCCATAATGAAAAGATAGATTACTGCAAAATAACAATAATCAGACCACTAGATAAATTCTTAAAATGAACCAATGAAAACTGGAAGACAAGTGGAATCATATTGTCAACAAATTGCTTACCATGTGGAAAAAATAAATAGATGGAGTTTTTTAAAAGTCTGACTAAAACACCAGACAATGTTAATATATAAATTGTGCAGAGTGATCAGAGTTTTAAGTATAAAGTCCTTGACTTGCTCAGGAGGACAGAATGACTGATTTAGTTTGTATTTTGTTAAGGTGAATATATACGCTAAAATTACCATATAATAAATACAAGTAAATAGAAATAGAGTGTAAAGCTTTTGACTGTAGAGACGAGGGAAATGTGATGTGGGGTAGGAAAGAGAATCTAAATTAATACAAGAAGCTATTAGATAAAATAACCAAGTATATTAAAAGTGGGACAATGAAAGAGGTCAAGAGAACAAAGTAAAATGGTAAATCCAAACATATTAATAGCAGCATTGTAAATGAACATAACTTTCACATTAAAACTTACAGATTGGAAAAATAAAGCAAATTTTATTGCTTTATGCTCTTTGCAACTGTTTCTGTTTATATAAGTGAAATAAAAATGTACAGAACTGTTGATGGTGAAAGGATAAGAAAATGATAAGAAAGGCAAGTACTAAGTAAAAGAAAGTTGGTATACCTCTATTAGAAACAGGTCTATTTTTAATGATTTATTTTTTATTGAAGTATAGTTGATTTACAGGGTTTCAGGTAAAGAGGAAAGTGATTCAGTCTTACACACACATATATATTTTTTCGGGTTCTGGTTTATTACAAGATACTGAGTATGGTTCCCTGTGATATACAGCAGACTCTTATTTTGGTAGTGTGTATCTGTTAATCCCAAAGGTCCTAATTCATCCTCCCGCTGCAAGTATCCCCTTTGGTCACCATAAGTTTGTTTTCTATGTCTATGAGTCTATTTCTGTTCTGTAAATAAGTTCATTTGTTTCATTGTTTTTTAGATTCCACGTATAAGTGATATTATATGATAGTTGTTCTCAGATCTAAAAACAAGAACATTGCTAGAGATTAAGAGGGTTGCTTCATAACTGACCAGGAAAAAGTTAAACTATAATGTATCTAATAACATAACACTTCAAAAACTACAAAGCAAAAACTGAAAAAGCATAAGATTAAACTGAGAAATTCTCTATATTTCTCCCTCAGTAACTGACTAATCAAACTTCAAAAAAATGAGTAATGAAGATGGAAGATTTGAATACCACAATTAAAACTAGTTTAAGCTAATGAAAATATATGGATTACTGCAAACTAATAACCTCATGGAAATATAGAACATTTGTGAAAACTATGTACCAGGCCACAAAACAAGTCTCAACAAATTTCAAAGAAGTGGAATCATGTCGATCATATTCTCTAATCATTATTAAAACAGAAAATATTTAAACTAGAAAAAAATTTTAGATAAAAAATAGGAAAAAATTTAAAATGTTATCTAAAATAAAAAAATTAAAGTAGATATTATTAAAAATGTTAAACTAGAATAAGATAGAATTAAAGAAAAAATAATTGTTAACAGGTTCTGGAAATTAAAAGACAAATTGAAATAAAAGCTTACAAAAAGTCATAACCCAAAGAAAAAATCATCATGAAAATGTTAAAAATCTATATGTGAGCAGTAACAAAACATGTGGAATACAAATATGGCTAAAGCAATACTTGGAAATTTATTGTGCTAAATGCATACATGTAAAAGAAGAAAAGTTGGAATTAAATGAGTAACCATGTACATTTACGGGGAAGGCAGTGGCACCCTACTCCAGTACTCTTGCCTGGAAAATCCCATGGACTGAGGAGCCTGATGGGCTGCAGTCCATGGGGTTGCTAAGAGTGGGGCACGACTGAGCAACTTCACTTTCATTTTTCACTTTCATGCATTGGAGAAGGAAATGGCAACCCACTCCAGTGTTCCCAGGATCCCAGGGCTGGGGGAGCCTGGTGGGCTGCTGTCTATGGGGTCACACAGAGTCGGACACTACTGAGCGACTTCACCTTCACTTTTCACTTTCATGCATTGGAGAAGGAAATGGCAACCCACTCCAGTACTCTTGCCTGGAAAATCCCATGGACTGAGGAGCCTGGTGGGCTGCAGCCCATGGGGTCGCTAAGAGTTGGACTTAGCAGCAGCAGCATGTACATTTAAGAGATGAGAAAAAGAATAAAGCAAACAAAGTATAAGGAAGGTAATAAGCATGAGGACAGAGAATAAATAAAATGAAAAATAATGACACAGGTGAGAAGTTCCTTCTTTGTAAAGTCTGAAAAGAGCCTGTAAGAACCCTGGTGAGATGAACCAGGTGGCATCACCCCACCGGGGCTTAGAAGGCACTTGAGTGTGGTGCCCCAGGAGAGCCCCCGCCTTCCCGGGAAGTGCTCGTGACAGCATGCAGGGCACATCTCCATGCCTCTCCCCATGCACCCCAACTTGATCTCACTTTTTCTGGCACCTCTTCCATCTTCCAACCATCTCCCAAATTTGCCAAAAGTGATATTTGGTTCTCTCATTCTCTTTGTTGCTTTTGGATCATTTATGGAGAGAAGGGGAAATACTAGCATTACTTCAGCATCCACCACCAGCACCAGTCTGAGGGGAGGGGAACTGAGGCAGAAAGCCGGGGTGGTGGCAGTGGAAAGAACAGGCATCAGGTACCTGGAAGCTGTGGGAGGAAGGATTCAGATCTGGGAGCACAGAGGATGGGGGGTGGGGGTGGCAGGCACCCAGACTGCAAGATCTGTAGTCCTGGGAGAGGTACCCAACCTTCACTGAACCGTGGGTGGAGCTGAAAGACCCACTGACAGATTTCTAGTAGGTTTTCAACAAGGATTCCATTAAAACAGCATTTAAAATTTTTCTTCTAATTAGCCATAAAAGAAGGAGATGAATCTCAGATACTCTGCTTACATGTCATTCTAGTAAATCAAAGTCCCTAATGATCAATAAATTGCTTTTCAAAGAAAGCAAAACAACAAAACCACATTGATATAACACAAACACAAAACCTGCCAGATTCTCAGAGGCTGAGCTACACAGATAAAGTAAAATGATGATTGAGACAAAGGTTTTCATGGGGAGGTTAGGAAGAGCTTTGGGGCTGGAAGCACTGCTTATGCAGATTGGACTATCTTCAGGAAAAAAAAAAAAAGTATGTAAAGCGGCTTGGGTCATTTTCCTTTTCTCCAGGAATATCCAGGCTTCCAAGCCTAGGAAATGACCCGCTATACTTTTGGTAGTTAAATTTCATACCAAAAAGGGAGAACTATATAGGATAACAATGATCTGAACCATGAGTCAGTATGGGATTATTTGGAGACTCTGGCAAATAGCCACACTAGATCCTGGGAACATGGATCTAGAGGGGGCCATGACCTCTGTCTTGTAGGCAACCCCCTTCCCCTCTCTCACCTTCTTGTGTTCTTCTCCCAAGTGTCTGCTCAGTGAGATTAAACTGTCAGCCCACAGGATGCATTTGTGCATCCCAGCTGCAGATCACATATCTGTCACATCGGTGGCATTACGCTGTAAATCATAGCCACAAAAGGACTTTCCCTGGAGTGGGTTTCTTTTCTCAGCTGATGATATATAAACATACACCAAAAAATTTAACTCATATTTACCTAGGGAAGGTAATGGGGGCAAATAACACGTGGTTGAATACGACACCAAAAGCGGTTTCCAAACAGCATTTATTTTAGGCAGTTTCATCAAACTCTTTGGACTCTCTCTACACAAACACAGAATCGATTCTCAGAGTTAAGTCTGAAGTGAGCGAGGTTTCCGGCAATAAAGTAACCAGCCCGTCCCCAAATAAATCTGTCTTCGAGCCTTTTCCTCAAGAACCATCTGGTGGTTTCAGGCTGTTCTGGTCTTATGGTCACTAGTAACTGATCACATAAGGTCATTAGCAACATGGTGTTAATGGTACATTATTATCTCAGGCTTACCAACCAAGGTCTTCGAAATTTTAAAAGAGGAGATGAAGGCTAGAGCGCCTGCCCTGGGTGGAGAGGCAAAGAGCTGGGCGGAGGTGCTTTTCTGGTTGTCAAGTGCTCACCCCATTTTATAGACTGCCCCGAATAATGGCACTGTAAAAATCACTCACCTTTAAACTCGTCTCCTAAACCAAGTAAATATTTACATGATGTTTATGACTTATATACTTAATCATTTATATGACCAGGATTCAAAATGAAAAGGTAAAAAAGAACTCTGAGATTTCTAAATGAACTTGATATTTATATATACTATAAACACATATGCATACTTTTCAGTTTAGCATCTTTGTTTCTACTTCTCTGGTATTATTATTATTTCCTTAAAGTGACAGATACTATCATACACACTGCTAGGGATGTTTAAGTGAGTATAACCATTTGGGGAGCAATTTGGCACCAGATAGTCAAGTTTATATATAAATATGTAATATGCATATATTACATATGTGAATATGTAAGTTTATATTATAAATATGACCCCTCTCTTCTACTTTTGGGCATACATTCTCAAGAATTTCTTTCGGTGTGCGTGAATACATTTCAAAGACATTTACTGCACACATCTGTGTCATAGCCACAGAAGAAATACAGAAACAAGCTAAAATCCATCATAGAGGAGACAGATTGGTAAAATACAGTATTTTCATAAGATGGAATGATGTTTAACAGTTAAAAAATATAAATATAATCTGTATAAAACAATCCAATTGTTCTCTCAAAAACACTAAGTGATAATGCAAGATTCTTTCACAGAAAGTAAAAGAGAAACCACCCTTATGGAAAATTCTGTAGCAAAGTGGGCCATGAATAAACGTGCAAGTATATTCTGTCCCACTAGAAAAGAAAAGCAAAGTAAAAATAAGATTCTTTTTTTCCCTTTGCCTATGAAATTAACAAAGCTGATGAATAATTATGTCTCTTACTAACAAGGCCTGGGGATCTGGCCCACTCAGACACCAGCAGTAGCAACACAAATTTATACACTTTCCTGGAGAGTCATTCGGCAATATGTATCAAATATTTAAAGAAAAGTAAGTAAATTTTGACAAAATAATTCATCCTAAGAAAACAAAAATGCGTGCAAAGATTACGTGCAAAGATTAGGCTATAATTAAAAAGTATAAAGTGCTTAATATTTTAAAAGAATGATTTTGTTGAATAAATCACAGTACACAGATGAAATGGATTATTAAGAGAATAAAAATAATGACAGAGAAGAATAATCATTGACATTAATGCTGCTCACATTTTGTTGAGTTAAGAAATTTTGCATTTGTGTTTAAAACAATTATATTCATCTGATCCTTATTATTCAAGGATCTTTGGTACCACAGAGGAGTTACTTAGAGTAAACCCTCTTAAGATGGGGACCAAAATTTCAGACTAAATAATGGGAAATAAAAAAGCTTGATTAGCACCATATTTGAAGAAAAAGAAACAAAAGAACGCATTTTCATTTTCTATTTTACCAAATTGTGATAATAGGATTTTTCATAGGAAATGATATTTAGGATAGATCCTAAAACTCATTTGAAGCCTAGAGGATCGAGAATAGCCAAGACAATTTTGAAGAAAAAGGCTAAGAAAGGAAGATTTATTGTAAAACTTTAATAATTAAATGAAAGTGATATTAGCTCAGGAATCACAGAAAGATTAATAGAACAGAACAGAACAGAGTTAAGAAAAAGATCCAGAAAAAAAAAATAACCAAAGTTGGTATATGGCAGAGGTGGCAACAGAATAAATGAGAAAATAGTTAAATATTCAGTGATAATGTGGTAATGGTTTTCAACAAGGAAAACATTAGATCCCTGCCTCACACAGTACAGAAATATAATTGTCAAATGAGTTTTAAGATCTAAAAGTTTTATTTACTAAAAAATGGTGATGTATAGAAAAGAAACTTGGAAATCAAAACATTTTTAAAAGCTCCCTAAGGGAAATGCAAAAGAAAAGCAGTGAAATACATTTCAGGCTTATCAAAATAACCAAAATTAAAACATCTAATTAATGTCAGGCATAGCCAAATATCAGATCAGATCAGATCAGATCAGTCACTCAGTCGTGTCCGACTCTTTGCGACCCCATGAATCGCAGCACGCCAGGCCTCCCTGTCCCTCACCAACTCCCAGAGTTCACTCAGACTCACGTCCATCAAGTCAGTGAGGCCATCCAGCCATCTCATCCTCTGTCATCCCCTTCTCCTCCTGCCCTCAATCCCTCCCAGCATCAGAGTCTTTTCCAATGAGTCAACTCTTCGAATGAGGTGGCCAAAGTACTGGAGTTTCAGCTTTAGCATCATTCCTTCCAAAGAAATCCCAGGGCTGATCTCCTTCAGAATGGACTGGTTGGATCTCCTTGCAGTCCAAGGGACTCTCAAGAGTCTTCTCCAACACCACAGTTCAAAAGCATCAATTCTTTGGTGCTCAGCCTTCTTCACAGTCCAACTCTCACATCCATACATGACCACAGGAAAAACCATAGCCTTGACTAGATGAACCTTTGTTGGCAAAGTAATGTCTCTGCTTTGAATATGCTATCTAGGTTGGTCATAACTTTCCTTCCAAGGACTAAGCGTCTTTTAATTTCATGGCTGCAGTCACCATCTGTAGTGATTTTGGAGCCCAGAAAAATAAAGTCTGACACTGTTTCCACTGTTTCCCCATCTATTTCCCATGAAGTGATGGGACCGGATGCCAAGATCTTCGTTTTCTGAAATGTTGAGCTTTAAGCCAACTTTTTCACTCTCCTCTTTCACTTTCATCAAGAGGCTTTTGAGTTCCTCTTCACTTTCTGCTATAAGGGTGGTGTCATCGGCATATCTAAGGTTATTGATATTTCTCCCGGAAATCTTGATTCCAGTTTGTGTTTCTTCCAGTCCAGCGTTTCTCATGATGTACTCTGCATATAAGTTAAATAAAGAGGGTGACAATATACAGCCTTGATGAACTCCTTTTCCTTTTTGGAACCAGTTTGTTGTTCCATGTCCAGTTCTAACTGTTGCTTCCTGACCTGCATACAAATTTCTCAAGAGGCAGATCAGGTGGTCTGGTATTCCCATCTCTTTCAGAATTTTCCACAGTTTATTGTGATCCACGCAGTCAAAGGCTTTGGCATAGTCAATAAAACAGAAATAGATGTTTTTCTGGAACTCTCTTGCTTTTTCCATGATCCAGCGGATGTTGGCAATTTGATCTCTGGTTCCTCTGCCTTTTCTAAAACCAGCTTGAACATCAGGAAGTTCACGGTTCACATATTCCTGAAGCCTGGTTTGGAGAATTTTGAGCATGACTTTACTAGCGTGTGAGATGAGTGCAATTGTGCGGTAGTTTGAGCATTCTTTGGCATTGCCTTTCTTTGAGATTGGAATGAAAACTGACCTTTTCCAGTCCTGTGGCCACTGCTGAGTTTTCCAAATTTGCTGGCATATTGAGTGCAGCACTTTCACAGCATCATCTTTCAGGATTTGGAATAGCTCAACTGGAATTCCATCACCTCCACTAGCTTTGTTCGTAGTGATGCTTTCTAAGGCCCACTTGACATCACATTCCAGGATGTCTGGCTCTAGGTCAGTGATCACACCATCGTGATTATCTGGGTCGTGAAGATCTTTTTTGTACAGTTCTTCTGTGTATTCAAACATACAGGCATACAAAGAACTCCAGGACAGTGTTGGTGGGAGTGTAAAGTGATACAGCAGCTCTAAAGGGCAACTTGCAAAACCTCAAAGGGCTGAAGTAACAGCAAGACGCTTATAAAGGATATCCTATCACCCAGTTACTCAACTCCTAGGGATATATACCTTAGACACACTCCTGTACATTTCTACAAGAGCCTATCAAGAATATTCCCTGCAATACTTTTGACAATAGCAAAAGGGATTTTCTCAAGTTGTGGTAAGCAGGGGCTAGTCTCTAGGCGTGGTACGCAGGCTTCTCATTGAGGTGGCTTCTCTTGTTGCAGAACATGGGCTTCAGGCTGCATGGGCTTCAATAGTTGCGGCACATGGCTCTAGAGCACAGGCTCAGTAGCTGTGGGGCACGGGCTTAGTTGCTCTGTGGCATGTGGGAGCTTCTGGGATCAGGGATTGAACCTGTGTCTCCTGTATTGGCAAGCAGATTCTTTACCACTGAGCCACCAAGGAAACCTATAATTTTTTATAATGTATCTGTTTGTGGCTTTTTATATTTATTTTTATTTATTTGTTTGGCTGCACCAGGCCTTAGCTCTGGCACATGGGATCTTTAATTGTGGCACGCAGGATCTTTAGCTGTGGCATGTAGGATCTAGTTCCCTGACCAGAGATCGAATCCAGGACTGCTGCATTGGGAGCACGGGGTCTTAACCACTGGACCACCAAGAAAGTCCCTGTTTATTGTTTTAATTTTTAATACATCATTTTATTAAAGGATGGGCACAAATAGTCCTCTATGTATTTCTCCCTTCCACCTTCAATCCTCCAGGTAAACATGGAGTTCTTCTGAGAGCATCTTTTTTTTATAAATGAAGTACAGTAGATTTACAATGTCATATTCATTTCAGGTGTATAGCAGAGTGATTCAGTTATACAGACACATACACACACACAAATATATATATATTCTTTTTCAGATTCTTTTCCATTATAGGTTATTACAGGTATTGAATATAGTTCCCTGGGCTATACAGTAGTAGGTCCTTGCTGTTTATCTATTTTATATATAGTAGTATGTATCTGTTAATCATAAATTCCTAATTTATCTTCCCTCACAGTTTCCCTTTTGGTAACTGTAAGTTTGGGTTTTTACATCTGTGAGTCTTATTTCCGTGTACATAAAATTTAAACACAAAATAAGGCTACACATTCTGACCGGCACACACTTAGCCTCAGTGTTACAGGCTGCATGGACTCAGCTCGAAATCCCCATCCTTCACTGTGTGGATTTCCCCCTCACTCAGCAGAGAAGTTTCTATTTATGGCAATCCCACACTTGGACTCAAGAAGCTACTACAAGAAGCTGTAACAAGAAGTTACAACCTGCTATACCAGGTGCCAGAGAGGACAGAAGAATTATGCAAGACTCCTCTCACCCTGCAGAGGGTACAACTCAGCTAGGGAAGCTGTCTGAGAGACTGGCTCTCAGTCCTCACTCTAGCTCACACAGTGTGAAAACTCAAGAGTGCTTAATTGCCAAGGCCCAGTACCCTCATCATTAAAGTGAGAACATCACTCTCCTCCTGTTTGGAACAGTAAGTGAATACATAGACTGTGTCCAGCATACACAAGCACTCAACAGCTCAGCCGTCAAAGGCACAGCAGCCATCACATGAACGAGGTCTTCTGAGCAGAGTCTCAGTCACACTGATGGTGAAAAGGCAGTGGATGGGAGGAGGGAGCTAAATGGGTCCACTTAGCCCTCTCCACAGCTGGACCCAACAGCCCAGCCCCAGGGGTTTCCCCTGTGACTTGGCCCCCTCCCTGTGGAACACAGGGCATTTTTTCTAGCAGCAGTTTGGCTACACTCAGGCCTATTGATTTGTCCGAGTTCGCCACAGACAGTGCTCTGTCAAGAGAGCTACCTGACTCAAGATAAAGAACTCCTTATCTCACACCCTTGGAAGAATTCTGGGGTGAAATGAGACCAGAAGGATCACAACGCACCTAAGTTAGCTTTTTGGTTGACCCCTTTAGAATTCCAAGGACATACTACAGCTTCACAGTATTAGAAGGCAATAGTGTCTCAGGTCCACTCACCTCCAACACACAGCTGCCTCCAACCCACAAGTCACCCTTCTCAAAAGCTGGCATAGGGGTCTATTCAAGGACTTAGTAGCAGGCACTAGAGAGGAGGCCTGTCTGCCAGATACAGGAAAAACCACAGTATTTGTAAGTCACTTTTGGAGATACTTTTGGAGATCCTGAGGAATTTTATTCCTGGGATTCTTTCCTGAGGATTTCCGAAAGGATGGTGGGTGTGTCAGTTACCCCGCCAATGTGGCGCCACCATGCGGCAACAGCACAAACAGCTCATGATTTCACTCAGTCTTGAAATTCGGTGCTTCTTTACCAACTTTTAACTTTGAGGAATTCAAAATACTTCTATTTTAATATGTCAAATGAGTTCACTCATATCTTTTCTTCATTCATATTTTATTATCACTATTTTGGATTTGCATTAGTCAAATACGCTCTATGAATAAACCATCCTCAGCGTCAGCACCGTTATATGTGAGGTTGGGATTGTTACATCACCCAAGAACTGATGATCAGATTGTCGGAGGGCAACCAGATCAGATTCCACCCAGATCTTAAGACCAAATTCTTCCTTCGAGTTTTTTGGACTAGCTTAGGTATAATTACCTTTGGTTTGCATATATTTAAAAAAAGGAGGTGAAAACCATTGAGGGGTTTTGAAACTAAAACGATGGCTTTGAAACTAAAATGGTAACTAATAGGAATAAAAAACAAAACTGATCTGACAAAACTAAGCAGGTTGGTGGTTTACCTTCAGGGGAAGGGAACTGATAGTTTCTGCAGGGGATAATCTGGAAGCTGGGAATATTCTAGGTCTTAATCTGGGCACTTGTCACACAGGTGGGTTCAGTTTGTGAAAATCTTCAGATCTGTGCAGTTTTCTGAGATGATAGTATCTGACCATTCAGTCAACACTCCTTACCTTGCCTTTGAGACAAACATAATAATAACCAGGAAGGCAAAATGAAGGGCATGCCTAGTTCTCCACCAGGCACTTCAGTCTGTGTATCAATTGCTCTAAGGCCCATGGCCACAGACGAGCTCTCCTTCTGTCCCTCTGGACAGGGAGGAAGGAGACAGGACACAATCAATACCACTGTTAGCTTTAATTGCTGAGGGTGGTTAACAGTTGACTTTCTCAGATCCTGGAGCAGACCATTCCCCCTCCACCTCCACACACAACACCTAGACCACGAAGAGAATCCTGCCGCAGAGATACACACCATCTCCACAGAAACAGCACCCCTCCACACACACACATGCTTCGCCCCACCACCAGACTCAACTCCCAACTCCAGACACATGCCCCAGACCCACAGAGGGCAGCCAGCTTTCAGCCCATAGAGACAAACCACAGATGTGGTGGATAGAGGGGAGGAGAGGGGAGGGGAGGGTGGTTAATGAGGCAAGAGGGGGCTGTCCATGGCCAGACAAGGAATTAGCAACAGGAAGATGGAAAGTAGTATTTTCAAAGTCTTAAACTGAAATTTGTCGGGAAACAAGGATTTTTAGACCTATGAATACAGTCCCAAAGTTGCTGGGAAATATATTTAAATCACCCCCATTTCCATCTACAGCTCAGATCCTCTTGGACTGTCTTCCTTTTACTTTCACATCTATCAGGTACCCTGAACCCCAGCGGTTTTGGGAAAAGGGGTGGGGGGGGGCAGAATTAGATTTTAAAAGTTGAGGCGCCAAGATGTTTGTCAGATATCACAAAGCTACCTACGTGGTCATTTTATCCCTGAGGTGGGGCAAGGGAGACTGAGTTGGAGGGACAGGGTGATAATGTCAAAGAGAAGTGGCGACCCTTTCCTCCACCCAAAGCTCTGAGAACCGCCCACACAGCCCCACCGGAGCTGTGTAGCGATATTTACATTCTGAGACTAGGCTCCGCCTTCCCCTGGGAAAGTGGGAAACATCCAGATGAAGGGGTAGGGAGTGAAGCCGGCAGAAATAATCCAGACATAAAGCATTTTCCAAGAGCAGATGGGAGCCCAGCGCAGAGCTTACAGCTTCTCTTAGGAAGTCCCGGGACCCAGACTGGTGTGTGCAGTTCGAGTCTCTCAGATACTTACCCTGGGGATAGGGTTTATTTGGGAGAAGGAAACGGAACAGGGCTGACGCTAGCAGGGGAATTTTCAGGCACCCAGCAAATTCCCCTACTCTGCGGGGTCGTTAGTAAATTAAGTTACAGGGAACGGAGAGGATGCTGCTAATGCTGCAGGTCCCTGGGTTTCCAACACGGGACCGCTCTGCACTCCCCATAGGCCCTCCTCGGCTACCTCCTAACCTCTGAAGGATACCTTAGAATTGGCTCCTGACTTCTCCAAAAGCGGCGGAGTTGGAGGGGAGGGAGCAGGAAGGAGACGTGGGTGGGGGGTGAAGCTGAAGTGAGCACCCCCAGACCTGCAACAGCCAACCCTCCCCAAGCAGTCCGAGAACGCTGCCAGACTCCTATCGACTCCGGTTCTTAGACTGTGCACTGGCCATGACCTTGAGCAAGTCCCCGATTAGTCCCATTTTACAGAAATTAAGAGTGGAAAGAATCAAGTCGGCCACGCTGGGCTGCTCCCGGCGCTTACCTGACGGTTTAAGAAGCGTAGTGGGTGAGCGGTGAACCGCAGCCCAAGAGCTACGTGGCCAGTGGAATCGCAAACCTCGAAGGAAATGCAGAGCTGAGCTCCGACCCGGCAGCAGGAAAAAGGTGGTCCCGATTCTGTGACGACCCCCTAGCAAGTTTGATGCCCCCGCCCATGCCCTCCGCAGAGGTTGACTGGCCGTGCCCGGGGGCCCTGGCTCAGGACACGCACGGGGTGTACTACGGGGACATGAGAAACACCTCCATACACCCACCCCCGAAGTTGCGGCAACATAAGGAGCAGAATGGCGCAAAGCTGCCAGAGAGGAGGGGACGGTACTCACTCGGGGTGGCCGGGCTAGAGTAGATACGTGACCGGGGTCATCGATGGCCTCCGGGCTCCGGCCACGGCGCTTTGGGATGCCTGGGGCACCTGCCGCAGCGCACCGCGTGGATTAGGAAGCTGCGAGCAGCAAGGCAGGGGCGCGGGTCTGTCGGCGTGATCTGAGCTGCAGCGCCGCCGCGGGGGCTCGGCCGCCAGAACCGCAGCCGCAGCGGGAGCCCAGAGCAGGCGCGGGAGGCGGGAGCGCGGCGGCGGTAGCGGGTGCGAGGGAGGCGCCCGCGCCGCAGGCAGCGAGGACCAGCGGCCCGCAGCCCCAGCCGACACCTGCTGGCCGGGCCGATGGCCAATCAGAGGCGCTGGGAGCGGGGGCGCGTGCGGGGCACCGGGCGGGAGGGGGGCGCGTGCTCGCGCCTGCGCTGGGGCCAGGGTGCCTGCCCAGCGGGCTGCTCAGGCCCTCCTCCCTGCACGCAGGCGGCACGCGCCGGAGGGGCGGGGCGGGGCGCAGCAGGAGGCGGGGCTCGGGTTGCGCGCTGGGGACGGAGTCGCTTGCCCGTTGCTCACCAGCCTAGAGCGATGCTGGGGCCTCGGCCACAGAGTTCCCAGACAGACCCCAGGTCATTCCCAACCGTGAAATAAGAGTTTTCCTGCCCCTACAGCCCGGGCGACCAGTCCCTCCCTGACCTCCCAGTGACTGGTCACCCGAATCCCGGCCCGGCGTGGCTTCCAGAGTGTGGGCACCCTCCCTTCCCAGCCTCACCGAAGCCGGCGGGTCTCCAAACACAGCTCTTCCTCACTTCACAGTGCCCGGGTGTTGAAAGTCACCGTGGTGACCCATCCCCTGGTCTGGGTTCCTTTCGTTATTTCCTGAATTTACTGCGCTAGCGACGCTCCTTCGTTCAACACGCATTGACTGGTCTGACGCTGGGCTCTCTGAGCCAAGGCTTTTGCGTTCCCAAATGCCCCAAAGCCCCTTAGCTGCCGCACCGCAGGGTTAGTGAGCTCGCACTGTCGAAGGATGCCCAGCGATTGCTGCCAGTGAGGACTGCATTTGGGCTCTTGCCTGGAGTTCCAGATGCCGGAAGAAACTGGGAGTTGAAAGGTTCCCGTCCAGGCCAGGGCTTCGTTGCTTTTGCATCCATTAGGGCACAGGACCCGGAATCTTTCTAAGACGGACTGCCTCAGCCCCAACAACTCGGCTGTTACTTTATGAATTTTCGCTGCAGGACGGAAGTCGCAGCGAAAGGTCTTTATTCTGACGAAGTAGTTTTATCAGAGTAAAGCTACATGGGTGATTCCTAAAACCCTGGGAATCTTTTCTCAGGACCGTGGATTGAGCCTGTTCTCTCCGTGTAAATTTGCGCAGTAGAAATGGACGGCTCATTTGCTGACCTGTGTCCAGCAGCCCCCCAAAGACACAAGGGAACTTGGAAGGTAAAGGAGTTGTTTTCTCTAAAGATCGGGTTTCCTCTCTCAAACCGATTTTATTTACCCACAAACTAGTAAAGTGAAAGAAAGTTTGTGTTTTGTTTCTATTTTATTTACATTCAATTATAATTTTACTTATCTGTGCTTAATTAGCATTGGGAGTGGTACGAGAATTTAACGGTGCAAATGAATACAAAGTTAACAAGACTCAAGACTCGCTGTTACCCTTATCTCCCAGCCTCTCAATTTCTCTTCCTGGTGGCAGCCATTGCTGTCACCTTCGTGAGTACCCTCCTAGAGATAATCTACAACCAAATGTATTTCTCTAATGTTCTTATTTTTACCTTTTGTTATACAAAATAGTAGGTCTAACTACAGATGCAGATGAATTCAGGAGCTCTCAAGTGATGCCAGAAGTAGAACTGGGATCTCAGCCCCTACTCTTAATTCCTCTCTCCCTCCTTTTCTGTCTGCTTTCCACTGTGGGCTTCATTGTTAAGCTGACTTACTCCATGGTGGCCCCTGACAGCTTGTCTTTTCTCTCAGTGGTCAGAATTCAAGAAGGACGCAGTCTTTTCTTTCCCAGAATGCACATTAAACCACCCACGAAGACTCATTTGCCCTGTTTCAGTCATGCTTTACCCCTTGAATAGTCCGGGACTTGGGTATTCTGCTTCTTTGCCTGGGGGGTTCTGACTGTCGGCAGCGACAATGAGATGGACACTGTGTTGGGAGTAAATTCGCCCATATGTTTGCAGGCGGTTCATGACTGGTCACTAGTCAGCTGCATGTTAATGCTCATGTTCATTTATGTGCAGACATTGTGAAGACCTCTGCTTCTGCAGCTGGATCCCAGGCCAGCAGGATAAAGTTTAGCATGTAGAATGTGAAAGCATTACTCTCCACATATGGCCTGCCAGTGGCTGCGTCATGACAGAATGGGAGCTGGCTTCAAAGGTTATTTGATGTCATACAGGTGTTTGCAAAACTGACCTAATATGTAAATTCACCTCTTTATAGACTGTTTCAGAATCAAGGTCCTAACATCTTCCCTAAGTTATAAACATTTTAAAAGAAAGACAAATAAGTATGGAATAGTTCAGTGATTTGGGCAAGGGCACAAATAAAATAGGAAGAAAGTACAGATGGATATCCAGAGACACTATGAGTGAGAAAGAGCCCCAGTTCCCTATTTGTTGTCCTTTGGGGCTTCCCTGGTGGCTCAGACAGTAAATAGTGAAAGTCGCTCAGTCGTGTCCGACTCTTTGTGACTCCGTGGACTATACAGTCCATGGAATTCTCCAGGCCAGAATACTGGAGTGGGTAGCCTTTCCCTTCTCCAGGAGATCTTCCCAACCCAGGGATCAAACCCAGGTCTCCACACTGCAGGAGGATTCTTTACCAGCTGAGCCACAAGGAAAGCAATCTGCTCACAATTCAGGAGACCCAGGTTTGATCTCTGGGTCAGGAATATCCCCTGGAGAAGGGAACAGCAATCCACTCCAGTATTCTTACCTGGAGAGTTCCATCGACAGAGGAGCCTGGTGGGCTACGGTCCATGGAGAGGCAAAGAGTCAGACAGGACTGAGTGACTAACACTTTCACTTTCAGGTCAGAAACAGGCATGGCTTTAGTTCTTCTCCAGAGCCGAGCTCTTGTTGATCTTTTAAAAGCATTCCCCAGGAAAGGTTTGGCATTTGAAGATGATTTGGCTACAATGAACTGATAACAAGAGGACCTGAAATACTACCTCCTTGATGACTCCATCCTGAGCTGTTATCCAGCAAAACTTTACTGAGTTCCAGCAATGTCTGACTCTTCTTTTGCCCCTCATGGCTCAGCAGCCATGCTTGCTTTTCCATTTTCTGCATGATCTTGACCACTGTAAGAGTTTTAATGGATCCTTCCTTTATCAAGAAGAGCTCGTTGACTTTTGTGCTCCAAGGAAATGTGTTGCATCTTCTTTTAAAATGTGAATCAGACAGTCCATTTCTTAGCCATAAGTTTGATGAGTTTATACTGGCAGAAAGGACATATCTCAGGAAGATTCTGGGTAGAATTAAAAGAATCACAAGACCAGGGTGCCAGTCTGACCTTACCACTTGCTATCTGTGAGCTTGGGCAAGTTACTTAACTTTGCTGAATCCCAGATTTCTACCTGTAAAGTATAGTGTAATCCTCTCCAGTGCCCTTAATTGTAATTAATTAATATAAGATTGTTATTAATTGACACAGTGTATATGAAATTGCACCTGATGAGATTTAATATATGTTAGTTATCTAAAAATTGTAATTTTTAACCTGGGTAAAAATTAGCTTATAAGGGAAATTTCTATGCTGTTTTGTGGTATTCTCTGGCATACAAATGGAGAGCCCATCACCTACTACTTCCCTATCAGCTAAAGCATGCTATCTGATTTTCCAAAAAATGTATCTCTCCCTCTTCAATGCCATTTAGCCCTTGTTATATAATATGAGTTATCTGGATATATCTCCAGTCTTCCCAACTAGACTGGAAATGCATTGAGATTGGGACCACGTCACATCTTTGTTTCCTCTGGGCACCTGGAACATTTGACATACAACATTTGACACCGGACTTGTATCTAGAATATGTAAAGAGCTCTCAGCATTTGGCAATATAAACCCCCAAATAAGCCAATTTTAAAATGGGCAAAAGACATCAAGATATTAGTATATGTAGTTGGCAAATAAGCACATGAAGAGATGCTCGACATCATTAGCAATTAGGAAACTGTAAAGTAGAACTGTAAGATATCACTACATGCCTATCAGAATAGTGAAAGTGGAAGTTACTCAGTCATGTCCGACTCTTTGCATAGTCCGTGGAATTCTCCAGGCCAGAATCCTGGAGTGGATAGCCTTTCCCTTCTCCAGGGGATCTTCCCAACCCAGGGATCGAACCCAGGTCTCCCACATTGCAGGCGGATTCTTTACCAGCCGAGCCATAAGGGAAGACCAAGAATACTGGAGTGGGTAGTCTATCCCTTCTCCAGCGGATCTTCCCAACCCAGGAATCAAACCAGAGTCTCCTGCGTTGCAGGCGGATTCTTTACCAACTGAGCGGTGAGGGAAGCCCCACCTATCAGAATGGGTAAGATAAAAACCGGTGACACCTAATGCTGGGGGAAAAGACAGATAAATCGTATCACTCAGGCATTGCTGGTTGGAATGTAAAATGGTGCAACCACTCTGGAAAAGAGTTTGGCTATTTGCTTTAAAACTAAAATCAGTGGAGGAGGAAATGGCAACCCACTCTAGTATTCTTGCCTGGGAAATCCCATGGACAGAGGAGCCAGGAGGGCGTCAGTCCATGGAGTCACAAAGAGTCAGACACGACTGATCACCCATGCACACACAAAGCCAACTTAATCTTGGGGCGGAGCCCCCCTTGCCTGCTGGCTTGCATCTCTCACAATCATCCTATATTAATAAATCTGCATCTTGCCTATCAAAGAAAAAACTAACCTAAAATCAGACTTATCATACAACCCAGTACCTTCACCTTGGGCATTTATCCTAAAGAAGTGAAAACTTATATTCACACAGAAGTTTACACAAACCAAGTCACACAGGACCAGCCCTCAACAGCCCCACCCTGAGATATCAAGAGTGGAGAGTACCATGACACATATCTAGTTTGTTTGTTGAATGAGGGAACAAGATGGACCTGACTGGGCTAAGGATACACTGACATCTTTTGACAACTCAAGGCAGGTGAAAAACTTCAAACTGGAAATATTGAATTTTCTGCTCTTCAGTGATGAATTAGAAAAATAAAAACCATATGACCAAATGTATATCTTGAGTTATGAAACAGCTCCATACTGGACTAAACAGAAATAGAAATGCAGAGAAAAGAATTTGTTTCTAGTACAGTATTTTTCTTTTTTTAGAACTATTTCCATTTTTTTAGAACAGTTAATGTTTTATTATACAGCTATTTGTTTGCTACTAAATAACAGCTTTTAAAAGGCTTTGCTGCTTTCTGTAGTCAAGTTGATTCTATCTTGGAAGGACAATGTAGATGTAATAATAGAAAATTTGTCATTCACTGACTAGGGCATCTAATAAGGGATCCTGATGCTGCTGATAGGTACTGATAATAACAGTGTTATTTTACAGGCATATATGATGATTACTGACTTACAAAGTCTTGATTTGTGATTCTCTCCTGTTAGGATTTTTCTTACTATAAATTGGGTCCCTAAGAGGAAGCCCAGAGTTGGTTATAACTTCTATAGCCAAATCAGATACACTGTTTCTCTGAATCCCAAATCAGTTCAGATCCTTGGCAGCTGACTCAGCCTGCAGCTAAGCTAAGGATTAATAAAATTAGCAGTAATACCCACAAACTTAGCCTGGGCCCTCTCTGTGTGAGCGTGCATCTCCTTCATAACAATACTCAAACCCTGAGGGTTCGTTTAATTGTCTTGATCTTATTCACTGAGACTTAGCAATAAGGTTGCTATTGACATGGCAAAGGCAGGCCTCACCAAAGAAAGGGAGATAGATGAAGGCGCCCTCTTTCCCTCTGCCTCATCCTCCCTACCCTGCTCTGCATTTTCTTTATTCCATAGGCCTTGTCACCCTTTAACACACTATTAACTTTCTTTTTCTGTTTCCTGTTTATTGTTTGCCTCCCCCTTCTGGAATGTAAGCTACAGGAGGACAGGGCTCTTTGCTCTGTTCTCAAATATCTCCAAGTGCCCTGGACGGAGCTGAGCACAAAGAAAGTGCTGGATAAATATGTACTGAATGAACGAAGATGTCAGGGAAAATTTACACCACATTCACAATTCAAAACTGTTCAGAGACTTCTATGCATGCTGAATATTCATACCGATGTGTGTTAAGCAGATGACCTGAGTTTTCATGTATTTTAAAGTTCCTTCCAGAAGTGAAGAATCTGTAGGCTGATTGCTGTGCTGGAAGATGTTTCTGGTCTCGGCACTCCCCCTTCCACCAGCATCACCACCACCTTTAAGAAAGAGCCCAGAGGCTTCTGGCTCCAGGAGACAGAAATGTGGATCCTGTTCTGAACAGAAACATTTCTAAGGGTGAGGGAAAAGAGGACTTAATGTAGGGGGAGCTCCTACTCTGTAGGAAGAGAGGAAAAAAAGAAGCACTCTCTCTTGCAGAAGGGGAAGAGAGTAATTTGGAAGGAACATGAATACCCTGGGAAAACACTATTTGACTCTCCCAAGGATCTCAGGCTAAATCTTTTCTTGGTCCTTTCAGAAATGTGGGAGGGTGGTGAGAAAATGGAAATGAAAGTACATTTGAGATGGACCCTGCTGCGGAAGGAGCTAGTAGAGCTGAACCGCTGAGAGACTGAATACAAATGGACAACAGCCAGACCGTATATGATAACAGGACTCTGACCCTTGACTTCTCCAGCAGCCAGCGCAGGAAGACAGACCATGACATCTGTAGCAATCAGTCCTCAGTGAACTTGGTCAGTGGCTACCAGCTTTCTTATTTTTTAGCCCCTGTTTCCAATTACATCAATTCAGTCACTCAGTCGTGTCTGACTCTTTGAGACCCCATGGACTGCAGCACGCCAGGCCTCCTTGTCCATCACCAACTCCTGAAACGAGCTCAGACTCATGTCCATCAAGTTGGTGATGCCATCCAACCATCTCATCCTCTGTCATCCCCTTCTCCTCCTGCCTTCAATCCTTCCCAGCATCTGGGTCTTTTCCAGTGAGTCAGTTCTTCACATCAGGTGGCCAAAGTATTGGAACTTTTGCTTCAGTGTCAGTCCTTTCAGTGAATATTCGGGATTGATTTCCTTTAGGATGGACTGGTTGGATCTCCTTGCAGTCCAAGGGACTCTCAAGAGTCTTCTCCAACACCACAGTTTAAAAGCATCAATTCTTCGGCGCTCAGCTTTGTTTACGGTCCGACTTTCACATCCATACATGACTACTGGAAAAACCATAACTTTGACTAGATGGACCTTTGTCAGCAAGGTGATGTCTCTGCTTTTTAATATGCTGTATAAGTTTGTCATAACTTTTTCCCAAGGAGCAGGTGTCTTTTAATTTCATGGCTGCAGTCACCATCTGCAGTGATTTTGGAGTCCAAAAAAATAAAGTCTCTCACTGTTTCCATCGTTTGCCCATCTATTTGCCATGAAGTGATGGGACCAGATGCTATGATCTTAGCTTTTTGAATGTTGAATTTTAAGCTAGCTTTTTCACTCTCCTCTTTCACTTTCATCAAGAGGTTCTTTAATTCCTCTTCGCTTTCTGCCATAAGGATGGTGTCTTCTGCATATCTGAGATTATTGATATTTTTCCCAGCAATTTTGATTCCAGCTTGTGCTTCATCCAGCCCAGCAATTAACATGAGGTATTCTGCACCTAAGGTAAATAAGCAGGATGACAATATACAGCCTTGAAGTACTCGTTTTCCAATTTGGAACCAGTCTGTTGTCCCATGTCTGCCTCTAACTATTGCTTCTTGAACTGCATACAGATTTCTCAGGAGGGAGGCAAGGTGGTCTGGTAATACCATCTCTTGAAGAATTTTCCAGTTTGTTGTGATCCACACAGTCAAAGACTTTAGCGTAGTCAATGAAGCAGAAGCAGATGTTTTTCTGGAATTCTCTTGCTTTTTCTATGATCCGACAGATGTTGGCAATTTGATCTCTGGTTCCTTTACCTTTTATATTCCAGCTTGAACATCTGGAAGACTAGTTTCAAGAATTTTGAGCATTACTTTGCTAGCATGTGAGATGAGTGCAATTGTGCAGTAGTTTGAGCATTCTTTGGCATTGCCTTTCTTGGGATTGGAATGAAAACTGACCTTTCCAATTAAGAGAAACCCAAATATGCACCCAAACGAATCATACAGTCTGCCCTGCTCCTAGTTAACCCACTTTCAGCTTCCCCATGCCAACAGCCACTAATCAGAGTGAAGACTTCCCTTTTTCTCATTATAAAGCTTTCCTAGTCCCCTACTTGTCTTTAAATTTCTCCCAACCACAAGCTTTAAATAAAAAACTTCTATTTGTTCTCATTTGGTGGTCTTCGTTTATTTCCACAGTTTTCCTAAAGCTCCCACCCAGACATTCTGCATTGCTCATCAGTACGGACCCCAACCTTCAGCCAGGCTCAATACCCACAGGGGCTGCTTGTGGCTTGTCACATTCTCACCAATTGCAAGACAGCCCTGCGTCTGAATCCTGCTGTCTCTGTGTTGAATTCCTGAAGATGTTTGTTCATTGGTGCCTAGGTTTTGTTAGTGGTCCCCGTTTGTTTGGCTTCCTAGGTGGAATCAGGTCATTCTTTTCCAACCCATATTGCTCTCTTTTGTGGTTCTATTTTGCATTGTGTCGTCTAAAAGTGTCCCAAGTGTATGAAGAAGAATCACAGTGTAGAACACACTCATAGGACCTATAAACTTAAATTTGTGGTTCTCAGCAACCCAGAGTCCAGTTAAACAAATTTTGCCAAGTTGCAAATAAAACTAGTTGTGCTTCTTCTTCTGTAGCATTTGCTTGTTCTTGGCATTTATCCCAAGAGAATGTTCTCTTTGGTTTTCCACCTGTGATCAAAGGCAGCCAACCATCAGGTGGGGGTTGGGGCCGGGGGTCTAACACACAGGTGTGCATGCATTGCTTGGATTCACTGTTGCCTGCTCTCAAAGGATCACTTAAGTCTCAGTCCTCTCCCCCTCTTCCAGAAGATGCTCCTCCTTTCTGCTGAGCTCTTGTTACAGTCCTAATTTTTGTACCTATTGTTCTAAGTAGCGTGACTTCATGATGATTTGAATCTTCAGTAGCCACCCTGGGAACACTTGGCTTGAACAAAATTGTTCATTTGAGAGACATCTTAGAAAATAAAGGACTAAGATTTCTCAGTTTTAATGGGCAGTATTTTTTCATGCAGAGGCCTCCAAATGAAATTCTGATCTAAAAGTTGCCTCACTGAAAGGTGCTTTGACCAAAGCTAAAAGCGATCTGACAGACTTAAGCAACAACAAACTAGACTTGTTTCCTGAATAAAATCTCCCACTCTGTCCTGCAGTTGCTTCCTTGTATCCAGCTCTCTCGCCTCCCCCTTATCCTTCTGATCTCCACAAGTCTGTCAACTCCTCCTTCTTCATTCCCTTGTCCAGACCCCCTCCCTTTTCCTACCAACTCTCCTAAAACCCCATATACCTATTGCTTATGAAATTCATCCCTCCCATGAGTCAGGTATGCCTTGGACCTGAGCTGAATTAACAGTTGTAATTCAGAATTGCCCTAACCCAGACAAGGCCAGCTGCTATTTGTAGAATTTAGACTTCCTTTGGATACGTATGTCTCAGGGTTACTTGAACTATGCTAACTTGTACACATGTTGGTTAAAATCTCATATGCTCGATCCTGGATGGCAAAACCTGATTGAACTAATGCAGAAAGGGATTTGCAGAGTCCTTCTGTTGACAATAAACTCAAGAGTCAAAAGAAAGTGAAGTCACTCAGTCATGTCCGACTCTTTGTGACCCCATGGACTGTATCCTACCAGGCTCCTCCATCCATGGGATTTTCCAGGCAAGAGTACTGGAGTGGGTCGCCATTTCAGAGTCATACCCAAAGCATTCTCAATAAAATTCAATTAGATGATAATTTAGTCATGCACACAGAGAAAATATGAAACTGTAAGATTATGGCCATACAATCTACTCCCTCGGGGACACGCCAGTTATCCCCCTACGATCTAGTAACCGGAAGACCCGTGCCTTTCAAAATTTCATCTCTGGTATTCTACCCTGCTGCGTGCAGAGATGGCAAAATGTTGCAAGGGACTCATGCATTCAATCTTATCATCAACAGGTTAAACCTACCTTTCTGCATCTTCTTCCTACACAGCCTCAGCCTCCTCATGATCTGAAACCAGGAGATTTCATGTATTAGAAGAGACATCAGAGAAAACCTACTCTTGAACTTCATTGGAAAGGACCTAATCAGGTACTGTAACAACAAATACGGCAGTGAAACTCCAGGGAGTCGGTCCTAATTCAGAATTCCAGATAGCTGACAAGCTGGCAAGCTGTTCCAATAAGGGACCTTACATTTAGGATTCTCAGAAATCCTCTACTCACAGCCAACCTTTGGAAGTAAACAGTTGACGTAGGACCTTTGGAATATGCGGATGACTTAGGATAGTAGACAGCTTCTGACCAAGGTATGGTGCTAAGACCCCAAACTAATTCCTATTTTGTTATTCATCTACTTGTTTAGTCTTCTCATTTTCTACCTGATTGTTGTCCATCCCTCCTGGCCCCTTTTCTCTCTTCTTTATTACAATTTTTAGATCAAAGCACACTTTCTAATACCCAAATAGTCGCCACTAACCTGAATCTTACTGGCTGCTGTATATTTCATCCATCACCATGATCATCATGATAAAAACCTTTGGACAATTCCAGTCTCATCGAGCAAGATTATAGGGAATCATGGCCAATGGCCTTTGCGTCTACATAATGAAATGAACTTAAATAAATCAACATGTGAATTTGGTAGTGTTCTCTCTTGAAGAAAAAGACCAATTATTACAGTTGGTTCTACATTTGCATTCAACAACCTTTATGGAATGATGAGTCAGCTATTTGTCACCTGGAAAAGATTCATAGAGATCTAAACCTGTAACTCAGTCACTGATCTCCTGTTGCCAACAGCTCCTTTTCTCCTGGATTTCCACGTGTCCCCTACTGGGTACCACTTCCCTTGCAACCAGAATGTCTGATCTTGTTTTCCCCAGACTAATACCTCAAGCACTTCAGGACTTGCCTATACAGGAAGACCCTAATTTGATATATCACCAATTTAGAAAATTCCAGCTCAGATGCAAGTTCCCAAATGAGCCTACCCTTGATGATTCAAGCATTCCAACTGGGGAGATTACTGACTAATTGTTTATGTGAACAATCAGAGCAGTGTTCCCAATGATGTGAATCATTCAAGTAGAAAGTACTCTAAGAAGCGTATTAACTTTGGCAGAAGTTATTAGCATCACCATCTCCATCCTAAATGAAATACAGACTGATCTTAACTCATTGGCACAAGTTAGTGATGAACAGTTGCACAGCTCTAGATTTCTTGTTGGCTAGTCATGGAGGCATCTGTGCCATTGCTAACACTTCTTGCTCTACTTAGATTAATGAAACAGGCAAAGTAGAACAGGCGATACAGTACCTTCAGAAAAAAACTACTTGGCTTTTTTCATGGCCAATGGGATTCATTCACTTGGCCTAGATTGGGCAGTTGGGTTCTTGGTTCTAAGACATCTTATCTTATAGGGACTGTTAATTATTCTTTTCTTTGTCAGAGATCACGATACTGGCCTAAGGCATTTTATCCAGGACCATAACTGGATAAATTGCTCTCTTGCCAGCAAATCACCAAGATGCTACAACAACAAAAAGGTCAGGATGATCTTACAATACAGTTGACCATGGAGATAATCAAACAATCGTTAAACAGTGACACTCTGGATACGTAGCCTTTCCTGAAATTGGTCTGAACAGCATGCAGTGAAAGGATGACCGAAAAGGGGACTGAGAGGCTGAATATACAAATAGACAATGACTGGTGCAGGAAATAGGACAGGAGAATATTGACTCATAACCTCTGCAGCAGCCAGTTCAGGGAGTGAAAACACAAACTCTATAGCAAATGGCATAGAACAATTAGCACTAAGCTAATAATTGCCAACTTTTCTATTTTTTGCTCGAGCTTCCAACCGAGGACCAAATATGCTTTCCAAACCAACCACATCGACTTCCCACTTCTAGTTAGCCTGCAGCCAGATTTCCTATGCCAGTAAAACCTTCAGTCAGCACATTCTTAAAGCTTTCCTTTTTTCTTTTAGTATGAAGCTTTTCTATACTCCTGCCTGCCTTGATTCTACCAAACACTGGTTATGGTGGATTCTTATTTACATGGTCTCAACTTATTTCCACAGCCCCATCTGGAATTCTAGAAAGAGACGGCCTCACTTGGATCCCATCTGGCAACACAGAGCAGCTGCTGCCAAATAGAAATGGAGTTGTGGCAGACTGAAGGTGAGAAAGAGCAGGAGGTGGCACCCTGGTACTCCCTTGGCTCTTATCCAGGAGAGAAGGAATTCATAAATCTCTATATACTCCCTGTGAAAGAGTATGGAAGGTACCAGGAGTTGAGAGCTAGTAAGCTTGTAGAGGCCACTGCTGAGAGGGACTGGACAATACTGCTGTAGCAGATATGAGGTGGTTTGCCACAGGACCTGATGCAGGGAGGATCAATGATGACCTTAAGAGCCAGAGTGGGGTTCAATCATCAAGGGAAAGACCCCAGATCCTCACCATGCCACAAATACTGATTAGTTGTTGTATAACAAATCATCTCAGAATTTAGCAACTTAAAACAGTAAGCATTTATTTAGCTCATCATTCTATGCGTTGGCTGAGTGGTTCTTTGAATTGGGCTGGCTCAACTTGTATTGCTAGGTCCATTCAGGAAGCAGGTTGACTGGTGGCTGGATGATCTAGGGTGACCTATCTCACTAAGCAGATGGTGACTGCAGCCATGAAATTAAAAGATGCTTACTCCTTGGAAGGAAAGTTATGACCAACCTAGATAGCATATTCAAAAGCAGAGACATTACTTTGCCAACAAAAGTCCATCTAGTCAAGGCTATGGTTTTTCCTGTGGTCATGTATGGATGTGAGAGTTGGACTGTAAAGAAGGGTGAGTGCCGAAGAATTGATGCTTTTGAACTGTGGTGTTAGAGAAGACTCTTGAGAGTCCTTTGGACTGCAAGGAGATCCAACCAGTCCATTCTGAAGGAGATCGGCCCTGGGATTTCTTTGGAGGGAATGATGCTAAAGCTGAAACTCCAGTACTTTGGCCACCTCACATGAAGAGTTGACTCATTGGAAAAGACTCTGATGCTGGGAGGGATTGGGGGCAGGAGGAGAAGGGGATGACAGAGGATGAGATGGCTGGATGGCATCACGGACTCGATGGACATGAGTCTGGGTGAACTCTGGGAGTTGGTGAAGGACAGGGAGGTCTGGTGTGCTGCGGTTCATGGGGTCTCAAAGAGTCAGACACGACTGAGCGACTGATCTGATCTGATCTCACTAAGCTCACCTGGCAGTTATTTTAGTGATTTTCTGTGCTTTCCCTTTGCTATTTTTGTTCTGTCTCCACTATTCTGAAAATAAACCATGATTGCAATTTTAAGGCAATTATAAATCTTTTTTGAATATTTATCAGCTAATAACAGTGATGCTCCTAGTTGTAACTTACCTGGCCGTCCCCTTCTAACATGAATTTTCAACATCTTTCCATGCATGACCGTAAAACTGAAACACACTACAGACTCTACAACATTTTTTAAGATGAGCAGGAAACAGGCTCTGGGAAGGGCTGTCCACACTGACGTTTGAGTTATTTGAAGTTCTCTTATTTCTTTGCCATATGATAAATGAGAATGTAATGGCCATCATGTCTGTTTTAAAATTTTTATTGCAGTATAGTTGCTTTACAACACATCAGTCAGAATCAGTTCAGCTCAGTTCCGTCGCTCAGTCGTGTCCGACTCATTGTGACCCCATGAATCGCAGCACACCAGGCCTCCCTGTCCATCACCAACTCCTGGAGTTCATTCAAACTCACGTCCATCAAGTCCATGATGCCATCCAGCCATCTCATCCTCTGTCATCCCCTTCTCCTCCTGCCCCCAATCCCTCCCAGCATCAGAGTCTTTTCCAATGAGTCAACTCTTCATGTGAGGTGGCCAAAGTACTGGAGTTTCAGCTTTAGCATCAGTCCTTCCAAAGAACACCCAGGACTGATTTCCTTTGGAATGGACTGGTTGGATCTCCTTGCAGTCCAAGGGACTCTCAAGAGTCTTCTCCAACACCACAGTTCAAAGGCATCAATTCTTTGGCACTCAGCTTTCTTCACAGTCCAACTCTCACATCCATACATGACTACTGGAAAAACCATAGCCTTGACTAGACAGACCTTTGTTGGCAAAGTAATGTCTCTGCTTTTGAATATGCTATCTAGGTTGGTCATAACTTTCCTTCCAAGGAGTAAGCATCTTTTAATTTCATAGCTAGCCATTTTCAAAAAACTTATGAGCAATAAATACTGGAGAGGGTGTGGAGAAAAGGGAACCCTCTTGCACTGTTGGTGGGAATATGGATTGGTACAGCCACTATAGAGAACAGTGCAGAGGCTTCTTATAAGCTACACATACAAGTAATAGATGATGGAATGGCACCCCACTCCAGTACTCTTGCCTGGAAAATCCCATGGATGGAGAAGTCTGGTGGGCTGCAGTCCATGGGGTAGCTACGAGTCAGACACGACTGAGCAACTTCACTTTCACTTTTCACTTTCATACATTGGAGGAGGAAATGGCAACCCACTCCAGAATTCTTGCCTGGAGAATCCCAGGGACGGGGGAGCCTGGTGGGCTGCCATCTATGGGGTCGCACAGAGTCGGACACGACTGAAGTGACTTAGCAGCAGCAGCAGCAGCAATTCCACTCTTCAGCATATACCTGGAAAAAAACATAATTCTAAAAGATACATGCATCCCAATGTTTATTGCAACAGTATTTTCAATAGCCAGACATGGAAGCAACCTAAATGTCCATCAACAGAGGAATGGATAAAGAATACTTGGCCATCAAGTCTTTTGACTTAAATCTCTAATGATGAGCTCTTCCATATGGTAACTGCGTGTATCATTAAGGAAGTCCTACAATTCAGTGAACCAAATTCAATTAATATTACTGGAAGGAAACACTGCTTCATTAACAAAAAGGCTCCCAGGGTTTACTATACAAGGAGAGAGAGAGATCCTGGAGGACTGGGTGACATTTTAGACATCATTCTATTCTGTCACCAAAATGTATTTCCTGTAGGTGCTCGTGGCTCTGTCTATTATGTTGACCTCAACAGATTGCTACCCTTCCTCTAATAAACATATCCAAACAGGGATACAAATCCTTTCCTTACCTCCAGAGGACACTTGAGATAAGATTAAAAAAAAAAATTAAAGATCAGAGGAAAGTGGAAACTATCATAAAGAGAGTACTATTATCTGAGACCAATGTTTCCCAAATTTTGTTCCACAGAATATTAACTTGGGGAACTATTAGAGGATGTTCCATGAGAAAGATGCTTTTTGGTTGAACAAAGTTGGAAAATGATATATACTATACATATTCCATAGATACTAAAACATAACATGAGCCTAACAAAGGCTCTGAGAAGTCCTATAACAGACCTCTAGCTTTTCCTCATCCACTGATTCTCAAGTTTACAAAAGCATAGAATCTTTTATTTTAGTATATAACCAGTGTTCTATGGACAGCATGTCTTGTGATATCAGTTTGGACACTTGTACTGTATGTTCTTCCCTAATGGCTCAGATGGTAAAGAATCTGCCGACCATGAAGGAGACCTGGCTTCGATCCCTGAGTCGGGAAGATCCCCTGGAGAAGGGAATAGCTACCCACTCCAGTATTCTTGCCTGGAGAACTCCATGGACAGAGGAGCCTGGCGGGCTGCACTCGCAAAGAGTCAGATGACTGAGCAACTAACACACACACTGTATCTCAACTATTACAAATGGGATCCTATAAGGCAGAGATTGTGCTGGAGTCTCTTCTTTTCCACATCCCCCTTCAGCTGTCCTTAAAATTCAAGGTGAACTCTTTGATTAGACAAAGGGAAGGAGTTCAAGGCCTTCTCATGACTACCTGAACTCTGCACTCACAGTTCTGCTTTTCTCTCTGAGAAGCCCTTCCTTTTCAAGATGAGTAGTACCTGGAATGTCCTCTCTCACAAGACAGGAGAGAACTGTAGAATAGTCATGAGCAAGAACTCTGGAGTCTGACTTCACCCCATCTTAACTGAAATCTCTGTGCTTCAGTTTTCTCATGTATAAAGTGGTAATAATAGTAACTACCTCATAGGATGTTATAAGTATCACGTGGATTTAAGCATGTGAACTATTTAGAACAAGGCCTGGCATATAGGGGATATTCTGTAGATGTCAGTAATTAGTTAGTTTCACTTAGATCTGGCAGTCCACAGAAGAATATCGCCATCAGACTGCAATGCTGATTTCAAAATTCACACAAGAGGGACATATCTTGAGGAGCTAGAGAACTGTTTTATTCTGGTTGCAAATATTTTGACAGCATGATTTTCTATGTAGTACTACAATAGTTAATTGACGTATTTTTCATTTTCATTTTTATGTTTCATAACTACAGAAGTGACACTTCATAACATTGGGAGGCTGTAAAACATAAAGAGGCATTAAAGGGAGAAATGTGCTCAAATTGTCTGTCTTTAGAAACTCCAGTGGTCATATTTCGTTTCATACACATATACATACCTATGACATAATATACGTCTAGAAATATTTTTCACTTGGCAAAGAATCGTGTACACTTATCCATGTCAATTAATATTCCTTAGAAACACTACTTTAACAGTTGCAGGCTAGCCCATTATTTACCCATCATAAGACCAGTGTTTTAGCAGAAGGAACCCAAACAGTCTTCCTCTGCTGAAAAATTATTAAACCCTGTTAGTTCTGTCCATTGGATTTTCCACTCACATACCATGTCAACCTCCCAGTCTTCATTATTTTTGAAGGCAAATGAATTCAAGTCAAGCACGTCCTCAAGTCAGCTAGAGAAAATCAAAACGCTTGAAGACAAGGCTTATTAAGTAAGATTAAAGGAACTAGTGTTCTTTTGGCCACTGTTGATTCTTTCTACACTTATTCAAGGATTAGCAACATTTCTTTCTTCACATTTTGCTTAGTGTCCTTCTACTTTATATAAAAATGGATGCATCTCATTCCATAACATGTGAGGGCAAAATATTGGCCAACACATCCCTCCTTTACTCTGGGGAGAAATCATGAAGAGCTCTGGTATGTTTCAGGGCTAATATATGGTAGGAGATAAGATATCCAGAAATACAAATACTAAAGCATCCAAAATACACAATTTGCTCTTAATGGATTTTTTTTCTCATGGTCTTCTATGTTTCAAATTATGCAAGTAGAATAAAGTAATGAGTGAATTTGCTCTGGTGCTGTGATAATGGCAGAATCTACAAAGCAATGAATGATCAATCAGTTGGAAACATCACAGCAACCAAATTCTCACATTAGAGGCAGTGAGATACAGAGCGTGTCATGCATTGAACATTATTATTTTTTACATTTTGCTAACTGTCACTTTCTCAAGTCCTCTAGGAAGGACCCAGGTATGGCCACCACATGTTTCACCCCCTGGCCACAGTGGTAGAGCTAATTACCCAAGCAAGATCACTGATATTCAGTTGAGGGACTTTCACTCCACTATTAAAAAAGAGAGACTATTAATAAAACCAGACCTGACATGAATAGAATAGATGCCAGAGCTGCTTACAGCCATCTTTCTGAGAACAAAGGCATGTGCTGCATAAGAAATCATTCCAACTTCCTTAGTTCATGATTCTGTGGGCTGCCATTGTGAGGTCCTTGGAAGGAAAGCTATGACAAACCTAGACAGAGTATTAAAAAGCAGAGACATCACTTTTCTGAGAAAAGTCCAGGTAGTCAAAGCTATGGTTTTTCCAGTAGTCATGTACAGATGTGAGAGTTGGACCATAAAGAAGGCTGCTGCTAAATCGCTTCAGTCGTGTCCGACTCTGTGCCACCCCACAGACGGCAGCCCACCAGGCTCCACCATCCCTGGGATTCTCCAGGCAAGAACACTGGAGTGGGTTGCCATTTCCTTCTCCAATGCATGAAAGTGAAAAGTGAAAGTGAAGTTGCTCAGTCATGTCTGACACTTAGCAACCCCATGGACTGCAGCCCACCAGGCTCCTCCGTCCATGGGATTTTCCAGGCAAGTGTACTGGAGTGGGTTGCCATTGCCTTCTCCAAAAGAAGGCTGAGCACCAAAGAATTGATACTTTTGAACTTTGGTGCTGCATAAGACTCTTCAGAGTCCCTTGAACAGCAAAGAGATCAAACCAGTCAACCCTCAGTTCAGTTCAGTCGCTCAGTTGTGTCCGACTCTTTGTGACCCCATGGACTGCAGCATACCAGTCAACCCTAAAAGAAATCAAGTCTGAATATTCATTGGAAGGACTGGTGCTAAAGCTCCAATACCATGGCCACCTGATGCAAAGAGCCAACTCACTGGAAAAACCCCATCAGGGTTTCTGGGAAAGATTCAGGGAAGGAGGAGAAGGGGGCAACAGAGGATGAGATGGTTGGATGGCATCACCAACTCAATGGAGGGGTTGGAGCAAACTTTGGGAGATAGTGAAGGACAGGGAAGCCTGGCTTGCTGCAGTTCATGGGGTCAAAAGAGTCGGACACGACTTAGTGATTGAACAACAACGTGAGCTGGGCTCAGCTACATGGTTTTTCTGGCCTTGACTGGACTCGCCCCATACACGAATGGGCAGCCCCTGGATGAGGGGGCCTGGCTGGGCTAGGATGGCCTCACTGGGGATGGCTTGTGTCTAGTCCATGTGGCCTCTCACCATCCAGCGAACTAGCCCAGGCTTATTCACACGGCAGAGGTATGGTTCCAGAAAAGTGACCAGTACCATGCAGGGCCTCTTGAAGACTAGATTGTCAACTGGGATGGCCTCAGGCTCCCCGCTGCATTCTAGTTGTCAAAATAAGTCTCAAGTCTAGTCCAGATTTAGAGCAGTGGAGAAATCAGCTTCATCTCTGTGTAGAAATAGCTATCAAGTCACATCACATGGAGGCCTAGATAGAGGGAGGGAAATTGTTATGGCCATCTTATGAATAATCTCCATCCATGTGTCCATCATCTGGCCACAATTTTCATGTCCTTTTCCTGTGCAAAGTACCCTTACCTCCTCCCTATACCTCCTTCCCTCTGGATTGGGATCCACAGTCTGGGGACCTACATTCTGCCATGAGGCCTCCCTTGATTGGAGGCCATTGAATAAAAAGACACGCCCAACACACAAATGAGAAATGTGGACAAAATGACCAAAATGGACTTTCTCATCCAAAATACCATGTCGAGGTATTTCACCATGCTGTGAAAAACTTTGTAAATTTCAAGGAGCAAAAGACTCCATCCTTGTTGGAGAAGGCCATTGAGAGGATGTGGTGTTGAGCCTCAAGTTGGGCCTGACCTTAGAATATTTGTTCTGCCCAGCATTCCCACACCAGGAGCTGTTTCAGGGATACAGCCTTAAGAGCATAAGGTGTTGAGACCATCTGGATAGTTAACGTGATTGAGCCCAGTTAAGGCTTCTATATAAACTTTCAACATTCTGGCAAGCAGATGAGATCTGAGATCTACTCGTCTTGAGCTGGCAAAACAAGCCTCCTATGTAAGTTCCCTTGCTCGTTGAACCTGCCAACTACTGATCTAGAATGGTCCTCCTCTTTTTTGAGTCTCTCCTTGCCCTTTGTATGCAGGGCCCAGTTTGCAAACCATCACAGAGCAGGAGAGTCCGTACATGTGCAAGCTGCAGAGACAGTCCCAGCAAGAGGCACGGAGGCATTCTTTAAGAAGCTGTTTTCTTCTTTGGTCTCTGCAGGTGCTGACAATACAAATCCTGATTCTAAGTGACTTGGCCAGATTCCTATCTGCAGATCACCAGGATTTTCTGGTAAATAAAACATTCATGCATTTTTTATCAGTGCATGATGCTTTTTTTTGAAGTTGTGGTTGCCATTTTAGAGTACATTCTAAATCTTGATGTTTAGTACAAGATTTGATGAGTGAAATAGTCACACTGTTTTATCATTAAAATTTAAGGTTTTCTGTAAAATGTCAGGTTTTTTTTGTTTTCTACTAAATCTAGATTTAGTAGAGTCCTAGTATTAATTGATTGGAGAAGGAAATGGCAACCCACTCCAATGTTCTTGCCTGGAGAATCCCAGGGACGGGGAAGCCTGGTGGGCTGCCGTCTATGGGGTCCGCACAGAGTCGGACACGAATGAAGCGACTTAGCAGCAGCAGCAAGCTTTTTGTTAAGAGACAGAATACCTGTAGACAAGTACACATACCATACGTGTGTAACTTGATGAGTTTTCCAATTGCACACATTCGTGTGCACAGCATGAAGATCAAAAACCAGGACGTTACCACTGTCCCTATAGTTGGTAGGGCTTCCCAGCCTCAGTATTACTGAGGTTTTAGGCTGGACAGTTCTTGCTGTGGGGAGCTGTCCTGTGCCTTGCAGGATGTTTAGCCCCACCCCTGGGCTCTACCCACTAGCTGCCAGTAGCAACCCTCCTTCCAAGTAAGACACCCAGAAGTGTCTTTCCAGACATTGCCAGATATCCCTTGCGAGTCAAATTATACCCTGTTGAAAATCACTGCCTCTAGGGTAACCATTATTATGACTTCTAATAGCATACATTAATTTAGCCTGTTTTTTACTTTCTATAAATACTCCACTTGTATTTGGCTTCACTCTGTGACTATTATCTTTGTGATAGCCACTCATATTTTTGTGTGTAGCTGCAGACTGTTTATTCTTGTTGCTATGTAATACTCCATGACAGGAATATATCACAATTTATTTATGCATTCAACCACTGAAGGGCATTTTGGTAACTGCTAGTTTTTGTTTTTACATCATATGTATTTATTTATTTATTTTGGCTGTATTGGGTCTTCGTTGCTGTCGGGGGCTTTTCTCTGGTTGCAATGTGCAAGCTTCTCATCGTGGTGGCTTCTCTTGTTGCAGAGCACCGGCTCTAGGAGGCACGGGCTTCAGTAGTTGCGGCACATGGCTCTAGAGCACAGGCTCATAGTCGTGGGGCACGAGCTTAGTCGCTCTGAGGCATGTGGGATCTTCTCGGATCAGGGATCAAACTCATGACTCCTGCATTGGCAGGTGGATTTTTTACCACTGAGTAGCCAGAGAAGCCCCCTGCTAGTTTCAAACTAATTACATAATTTTTAAACTCATTTATTTCTTATCATACTTTATATCCTGAATTACATAGCATACCATCTAAAATTTATTTATTTATTTATTTGCAGTTAAGGCATCTACGGTTTGGAAATTTTGCTAACCTGTATTAAATCACATGCTAGGCATTGGAATAAAGTATTTTTTTAATGGTAGCTTCATAAAGAAGCTCACAATTGGCCACTGATCCTGAAGATGAAATTGAGGTGGGGAAGAGGAGCCCACGTTCAGGGCAACGGGTGTTTGCTGGACACCTATGACTAGAAGGCACCGTTGGTGGCTCTGGAGATGTAAAGATGAGCAGACAAGTTCCGTGCCTTTGAGAAGTGTGTCAGCCCTTTCCTCCTATTGCTGGCCACTGTTTCTCTCCCAGGACTGATATGATCTAATGGCACTTCCTGTTTGGAAGTTTGCCTCGGTCGAGAAGATGTGAGTAGTGCCAGGAGCTGTACCTGCTTTAGGTTTCCGTCAAGAAGGTTAAAAGCAGGGTTCCTAGAGTTATAGTCCCTCTCACCAGGGAAAGGAAACAGGGAGAGGTTTTGAACAGAAACTTTAGCCAAGACTAGGCAGGGTGCAGGCTGCAGGCACACCTGTGCCCTGTCTTCCAGCAGCTGTAGTCACAGGGGAGACTGGACAGGCACGGGAGGAGTAATGATCAACACAGTCCCCAGGAAACCCAGCTAACAGAGGGGGCTGGAACCATTCGTAACTAAGTCTAACATGTTCATTTACATTCATAGCATGCATCCTTCTAGACAAAGGAAATATGATCCTAGAGAAAGAATGACTCTGCAGGGCTTCTTAAAAAAAAAAAGTCTAATTTGGTCTTTAATAGGTTTTAACCAAGTTAAGCAACTGTCCTTTTACAAGAGGAGTTTGATCATCAATATTCTGTAAAGTGTCTCTGTCTCATCTTTACTGCTCAATTATTTTCCTATCTACAAATTCAATACAGTGAAAACTAAGGCCAGTGGAACAGGTGTCATCCTTCCTACTTATTTGTCCTGTCAACAAAAATTAGTCAGTCCATCTAAGAAAGAATGGGAAAATTTTATTCAAGCCAAATTTGAGGATTATAACCCAGGAAGAGCATCTCAGAAAGCTCTGTTCCACCCATGAGAAGTCAAGACATGGTTTATGTAAGTTTTTTGAGACAGAGGGCTCTACATTAGATGACGTCTTATTGACAGTTTCTTTCATCCAGACTGGAGCATCAACATCTAGCAGGAATGTTATCATTTAAGGAGTTGTCTTGCTGGTGCTGGGAGAATGTTGCCGTTTATGGCTGAGCAAGTATTCCGGCTGGTGGGGCTGGGGTGGTCCATGCATAATGTGAACACACGATGTACGGTGTGGGATAGGGGAGGGCAATGGGCAGAGAAAAACTTTTATGTTTAAATTTTTCTTGTGTTGCCATAAATATGAATTTTATTTCACAATTCTTCTCACGCTTCTGACACTTTCACTTCTCTTCCTCAATTTCTGTTTCTTCATTATTACTAACTTCACTTTAAACTCAGTACCATTTAATTAAGTCAACCAGAAGATTATGTTGAGTTTATTTAGGATTAACCTTTCAATTAAGGTCTCATTATCATTACCAAATTGTAAATACAAAAAAGATTAAAGAATTTCAATCCAACAGAGTAAAGTTTCTAAATTTTCTCTTAAGTAAATCAATAGGAAATGGAAGAATATGTTCACTTTTATTACCTCATTGTTGAGTAGATCATGCAATATTCCAGGCCTTATTTCCAGGAAAATTTTAGATGGCATTTGTGAAAATGATATTTCAGCTACTTTACTGGACAATCCTTTAAGCATCTTGCCTAATTCATTAAAAAAAAAACAACAGTCAAAGCAAAAGAAAACAAACCCAAACTCATGCAAGCTTTTTAATGGTCCTGTTGTGCAGGCTGGAACCTGCCAGCCTCCCCAGCGCCACCCCCAACCCCCTAAGGCCAGTTAGCCAATTAGAAGTACAATGAGTCATTCAGTCACTGAACTGCAGCCTTGATATTCAAAAGGCAGACTTATTTTTGTTTCTTGTCCAGCAGCAAAATCCCAAATGAATACATTTTTCACTGTATTTATTCATCACATGCTAAAATGACCCAGAACAAATATGAGACCTTTCAGTGAACTTCTTGTGCCTTCCTGTTAATCTGTCTCAAAAAACTGTCACTGCAAGGGATTTGTGATGGGTTATCACAGGGTAACAAATGTTTCTCTCTTTAAATTTCTTGCTTCCTTATTTGTAAGTTCCAATATTATAAATTATCATATAAATATGTATATTTATTATTTAAAGGAAGCTGCATATTTTTGTAAAGCAAAATGTGTATATATGGTCATTGTAACAATCTACACACACATATATATTGTTATATGTATACATATATACATATTGTGTGTGTGTAGTCATATGTAGTACATATCTACCTATCTAGTATGTTAGGCACACATGTGCTCATGCACAGCGTGTGTAACATGTACATATATGTGCACACATGCACACATATATTCAATGAGTACAGTACAAAGGAATGGTTCAGAGAATGGACTTTGCAGCCAATGTTATTCAGTCACTCAGTCATGCCCAGCTCTTTGTGACCCCATGGACTGCAGCACCGCCAGACTTCCCTGTCCATCACCATCTCCTGGAATTTGCTCAAACTCCTGTCTATTGAGTCAGTGACGCCATCCAACCATCTCATCCTCTGTCATCCCCTTCTCCTCCTGCCCTCAATCTTTCCCAACATCAGGGTCTTTTCTAGTGAGTTGGCTCTTCGAATCAGGTGGCCAAAGTACTGGAGTCTCAGCTTCAGCATCAGTCCTTCCAATGAATATTCAGGACTGACTTCCTTTAGGATGGACTGGTTTGATCTCCTTGTTGTCAAAGGGACTCTCAAGAATCTTTTCCAACAACACAGTTCAAAAGCATCAATTCTTTGGCGCTCAGCTTTCTTTACAGTCCAACTCTCACATCCATACATGACTACTGGAAAAACCATAGCTTTGACTAAATGGACCTTTGTTGGCTGTCTAGATTGGTCATAACTTTTCTTCCAAGGAGTAAGCGTCTTTTAATTTCATAGGTCCAGTCACCATCTGCAGTGATTTTGGAGCCCAAGAAAATAAAGTTTCTCATGTTTCTATTGTTTCCCCATCTATTTTCCATGATGTGATGGGACCAGATGCCATGATCTTAGTTTTTTTAATATTAAATTTAAGCCAGCTTTTTCACTCTCCTCTTTCACTTTCATCAAGAGGCTCTTTAGTTCTTCTTCGCTTTCTGCCATAAGGGTGATGTCATCTGTGTATCTGAGGTTATTGGTATTTCTCCCGGCAATCTTGATTCCAGCTTGTGCTTCATCCAGCCCGGCATTTTGCAACCAGTGTAGTTAGATTTAAATTCCAGATCTATATGGTAACAAAGGCAAGTTACTTAACCTTTGAGTGCCTCAAATTCTTACTCTAAAACAAGAATAATATTTATATCAATTTCATAGGATTAATATAAAGGTTAAATGAGTCAATATATGCACAGCCTCACACAGAACTTAGAACAGTATCCAGCCCATGGAAAATTATATGTAAACCTGTCACTAATCTGCATGAATTTGTGAATGTAGTTCATGTATAAATAATCACCCCCTCTTGTGTCTATTTCACACATTAAAATTTTTTGCATACCAGGTTTTTCTTCACGTGGAATATATGTATTTGCTTAAAGACAGTCAGAAATTTTACTACTAACTCTTCTACCTTTTTCAGAAAACTAAGATCACAGCATCTGGTCCCATCACTTCATGGAAAATAGATGGGGAAACAGTGAGAGACTTTATTTTTCTGGGCTCCAAAATCACGGCAGATGGTGACTGCAGCCATGAAATTAAAAGAAGCTTGCTACTTGGAAGAAAAGTTATGACCAACCTAGATAGCATATTAAAAAGCAGAGACATTGCTTTGCCAACAAAGGTCCATCTAGTCAAAGCTATGGTTTTTCCAGTAGTCATGTATGGATGTGAGAGTTGGACTGTAAAGAAAGCTGAGCGCCAAAGAATTGATGCTTTTGAACTGTGTTGTTGGAAAAGAGTCTTGAGAGTCCCTTTGACAACAAGGAGATCAAACCAGTCCATCCTAAAGGAAATCAGTCCTGAATATTCATTGGAAGGACTGATGCTGAAGCTGAGACTCCAGTACTTTGGCCACCTGATTCGAAGAGCCAACTCACTAGAAAAGACCCTGATGTTGGGAAAGATTGAGGGCAGGAGGAGAAGGGGATGACAGAGGATGAGATAGATGGCATCACCGACTCAATAGACATGAGTTTGAGTAAACTCCGGGAGTTAGTGATGGACAGGGAGGCCTGGTGTGCTGCAATCCATGGGGTCACAACGAGTTGGACACAACTGAGCAACTGAACTGAACTTCTACCGACTGTACTTTCCCGGGTCAAATCAATATAACTTTTGACTTTGCCTCACATATTTTGTATTCCAAACTCCTCACATCTTTTCATTCATTCTTGAGCCTTCCTGAGTTTTTCACACCTCTAGGGTCATCATCAAACACCAGTATTCATGTTATATTCTAACTGGGATGTGATCCTGTAACTGTGACCCCCTCTCCAGGGCTGTGAGTCCTTCAAGAGGGATTGAAATCTCATCTCCAAGTGCCTTGTAATTGCCTCTGCCCAGAATGTCCATTCGTTCAGTGTTTCCCTGGCCCTACTGGGTTATACACCAGCAGTTGGTCACCTAGCTGAACATCAAAATCACCAGGGAAGCTTTACCAATTCTTAAGTGCCCCCAGAGCAATGAAGTCAGAATCTCTGGGGAAGTGGCGATACAGTGCTATTTTAAAAAAGCTCCTGTGTGGATCTCAGATGTGGTCAAGGTTAACAACTAGTGCCATAGAGAAAGGACATCCCCGTCAGACATGTCCATATGTTTGCTCTGCTGCCCGTAAGGTGCTTGCATATACGTTCCTCATGGAACATAGGCAGCAACACCTCTCACCTTCTCCAAGAAGGGTCAGTGGACAGCTTGCTGAGGCTGTGCCCCACACCGTGTCACCAAATGCCTCCAGAAAGATACTTCTGCCCAGTGAGGCTGCAGACTGTGTTTGAGAGCAATAGTTCTCACATTTTTCTTCTATTGCCACACGTGTGATGGATGGTATTCATGGGCATGACACTCTTCTGCTGTGACAGATGAGGGTCAATTCCCAGCTGTGATTCTATTTAAGGATGTATTTTAAAATGCAAGTTAGTGGCAGTGACATAATTACAGGGACAGTTTGGGCTGTTATTAAACCAAGTAAAAATTTGCAAACTTAGATACTTGAGTTGCTGTGCATTCACTCAACAACTATGTACTGAATGTCTACTCTCTCTGGACATTGATCTAGATGCTGGACATGAAGAGTTCTTGCTCTACATAGATATTACATTTTAGGGGTAATTACATATTAGTTAAAAGACAGTAAACAGATGAATCTACAAGTGTGTATGAGGGTGAAGTGTTTACAGGTAAATGTCATGAATAAAAGGAGAAGATGAGAGAGTGCTTTGTTCAATAGATCAGTCAGGGAAGACCTCTCTGAGGAGGTGGTATTTTAGTGGAGAGAGTTCAGAAGGAAGTGAGAAGGCAACCTGTGGCGGGGGAGGAAGGGGAAATGGTCCCAGCAATTGCAGAGACCTTGAGGAGGGAGACTACTGTGCAGTTCAAAGAGCATAAAGTGGACCAAAGTTGTTAGGGTGGGACAGGAAAGAGAGAGTGATGGGGGTTGAAGTCAGAGCTATAGCAAGGATTCCAGAGTCTGTAGGGTTTCTGGATTTACTTCTTACAGTGGAAGCCAAGCAGTGGAAACCACTGGAGGGTTTTGAATTAGGGATGCTCAGATTTACTGTCTAAAAGGGTGGATTACTCAGGTTGCCATGTAGAGCACTTACTGTACTGTGGTAGAGGGATGGAATTGGAAGCAGTGCTCCACGTAAGCTGTTGGTGATCTGGTCAGAGCTGTAGCAGAGGAGGCGGAGAGACGTGGCAGTATTTTAGAAATAGAGTTACCAGGATCTGCCGATGCAGTGGAAGTCAGGTGTGAAAAAAGGGGAAGATTGTGGGGGTGGGGATGCTATTTGCTGAGATGGAAAAAGAGGGTGTTTGAGGGAAAATCAAGAGTTCAGTTTGGGCTATGTTAAACTTCAGGTGCATTTTATATATCCAAGTAAAGATATTGAGCAGAGAGTTGAATACATGAGCTGCAATTAAAGGGAGAGGTTTGGACTGCTGATTTCAATTTGATAGTCATTGCTATGATATGAGATTATATATTTTACCTGTTTATGTTTTTGTCTCATTCTCCCCCAAGAATATGAGTTTCATGAGGTCAGAAAATTTATCTGTTTTGTTCTTTACTGTGTCCCCAGCCCCTGGAACATTGATAAGCACATAGATATTGTCCAATAAATATTATTGAATGAATGAAAAATTCAGTTCAGGACTGTTGCTTGCTGTTGCTAAGTCACTTCAGCCGTGTCTGACTCTGTGCCACCCCATAGACGGCAGCCCACCAGGCTCCCCCGTCTCTGGGATTCTCCAGGCAAGAACACTGGAGTGGGTTGCCATTTCCTTCTCCAGTGCATGAAAGTGAAAAGTGAAAGTGAAGTCTCTCAGTCGTGTCCGACCCTCAGCGACCACATGGACTGCAGCATTCCAGGCTCCTCCATCCATGGGATTTTCCAGGCAAGAGTACTGGAGTGGGTTGCCATCGCCTTCTCCGTCAGTTCAGGACAGTATAAGGTAAATGAAAAATAGCAGGACATAATAAGTGCTGAAGGGTGACATGGTATGTGAGTTGAGACTGGCTCCGTGATCAGTGTGTGGGCTGTAATGATCAAGAAAACAAGTCATGGAGGAGCTTGATCTTTATCAGGTCTTAAAAAACCTTAAGCTTTATATAAGATAAGTCAAGAAGAGGAAACTGATGACATTGGTTATGTTGAATTTGAAGTAACAGAGGAACATCTGAATTTGACAGAAAGACATTTAAGTTAGTTCTCTAAACAGCTTGAGATCTGGACTTGCAAAGGTCAGACATGGGCCCTCCTCCTTTCTGAAATTAGAACCCACACAATTACAGTAGAATATTGATCTATAAATGTGGTAACAAGAAATTAAGTAGGAAATTTTGAGACATCAAGAAAATTGAAAAAAGGCAACACTTTCAAAATTTAATGTGCATACAAAATCACCTGGAAATCTTGCTAAAATTCAGATTTTGATTTTGTAGATGGGAGATGGGGCCTGAGCGTCTCTGTTAGTAACAAGCTCCCCGCTGATGCTGATGCCTCCAGTCCTTCGACCACATTTAAATAGTGAGGTACTTAAGTGAGGTGTGAAGGCAAAAGGAACATTTTCAAAGGAAATAAATAAAAACCCGTTATTAATGCATGACTCTTCATCCCCTCATAGACACAGAGAGTATAAAAGGATTGAGTCTCTGGGCATCAGAAGAAGCTTATTTTGGATAGAACTTATTTGCAGGGAGTTAGGTTACTGAGTATGAGCAAGGGTCAGGTGCAGAGGTTACGTCCCTCTTAATCTCAAATCAAGAGAGAGAATTTCACTGGACTCTCCAACAGCACTGGGGTGCCTACTGTTAGAGTGACAAAAAATGGACTGAGCCTGACCCCAAAAAAAGCAAAGGATGAGACACAGGCCTGGCTGGCTGCTGTCTGACAGGTTGAAGTGGCTGCTTAGTAATCAGGCTCTGAATGCAATTTGTCAGGGCAAAGGAAATGGAATAGGTCAGAAATCAGATTACTGGGCAGAAGGAGAGATAGAAGGGAACAATCACAGAAGGTCCTCATTAGGAAAGTCCACAAGATTTCACTTTAAATCAAGTCTGGAATCTGGATGATTACATGGGATGAGAATTTGAATTTCTAAATTGAGACTCTGTTTTACTTTTAAATGCTCATCAGTTCAGTTCAGTCCTTCAGTCGTGTCCGACTGTTTGCAACCCCATGAATCGCAGCACGCCAGGCCTCCCTGTCCACACCAACTCCCGGGGTTTACTCAAACTCATGTCCATCGAGTCGGTGATGCCATCCAGCCATCTCATCCTCTGTCATCCCCTTCTCCTCCTGCCCCCAATCCCTCCCAGCATCAGGGTCTTTTCCAATGAGTCAACTCTTTGCATGAGGTGGCCAAAGTATTGGAGTTTCCGCTTTAGCATCATTCCTTCCAATGAACACCCAAGGCTGATCTCCTTCAGAATGGACTAGTTGGACCACCTTGCAATCCAAGGGACTCTCAAGAGTCTTCTCCAACACCACAGTTCAAAAGCATCAATTCTTCAGCACTCAGCTTTCTTCACAGTCCAACCCTCACATCCACACATGACCACTGGAAAAACCATAGCCTTGACTAGACGGACCTTTGTTGGCACAGTAATATCTCTGCTTTTTAGTATGCTATCTAGGTTGGTCATAACTTTCCTTCCAAAGAGTAAGCATCCTTTAATTTCATGGCTGCAATCACCATCTGCAGTGATTTTGGAGCCCAAAGAAACAAAGTCTGACACTGTTTCTATTGTTTCCCCATCTATTTCCCATGAAGTGATGGGACCAGATGCCATGATCTTAGTTTTCTGAATGTTGAGCTTTAAGCCAACTTTTTCACTCTCCTCTTTCACTTTCAAGAGGCTTTTTAATTTCTTTCACTTTCTGCCATAAGGGTGGTGTCATCTGTATATCTGAGGTTATTGATATTTCTCCTGGCAATCTTGATTCCAGCTTGTGCTTCTTCCAGTCCAGAGTTTCTCATGATGTACTCTGCATATAAGTTAAATAAGCAGGGTGACAATATACAGCCTTGACGCACTCCTTTTCCTATTTGGAACCAATCTGTTGTTCCATGTCCAGTTCTAACTGTTGCTTCCTGACCTGCATATAGGTTTCTCAAGAGGCAGGTCAGGTGGTCTGGTATTCCCATCTCTTTCAGAATTTTCCACAGTTTATTGTGATCCACACAGTCAAAGGCTTTGGCATAGTCAATAAAGCAGAAATAGATGTTTTCCTGGAACTCTCTTGTTTTTTCCATGATCCAGGGGATGTTGGAAATTTAATCTCTGGTTCCTCTGCCTTTTCTAAAACCAGCTTGAACATCAGGAAGTTCACGGTTCACATATTGCTGAAGCCTGGCTTGGAGAATTTTGAGCATTACTTTACTAGCATGTGAGATGAGTGCAATTGTTCGATAGTTTGAGCATTCTTTCAGAGAAGGCAATGGCACCCCACTCCAGTACTCTTGCCTGGAAAATCCCATGGATGGAGGAGCCTGGTAGGCTGCAGTCCATGGGGTCGCTAAGAGTCGGGCACCACTGAGTGACTTCACTTTCACTTTTCACTTTCATGCATTGGAGCAGAAAATGGCAACCCACTCCAGTGTTCTTGCCTGGAGAATCCCAGGGACGGGGAAGCCTGGTGGGCTGCCATTTATGGGGTCACACAGAGTCGGACACGACTGAAGTGACTTAGCAGCAGTAGCAGTTGAGCATTCTTTGGCATTGCCTTCCTTTGGGATTGGAATGAAAACTGACCTTTTCCAGTCCTGTGGCCACTGCTGAGTTTTCCAAATTTGCTGGCATATTGAGGGCAGCACTTTCACAGCATCTCTGTCAGGATTTGAAATAGCTTGACTGGAATTCCATCACCTCCACTAGCTTTGTTCATAGTGATGCTTTCTAAGGCCCACTTGACTTCACATTCCAGGATGTCCAGACATCCTGGAATGTGAGTGTGAGTGATCACAGCATTGTGATTATCTGGGTGGTGAAGATCTTTTTTGTACAGTTTTTCTGTGTATTCTTGCCACCTTTTCTTAATATCTTCTGCTTCTGTTAGGTCCATACCATTTCTGTCCTTTATCGAGCTCATCTTTGCATGAAATGTTCCCTTGGTATCTCTAATTTTCTTGAAGAGATCTCTAGTCTTTCCCATTCTGTTGTTTTCCTCTATTTCTTTGCACTGATCTCTGAGGAAGGCTTTCTTATCTCTCCTTGCTATTCTTTGGAACTCTGCATTCAGATACTTATACCTTTCCTTTTCTCCTTTGCTTTTTGCTTCACTTCTTTTCACAGCTATTTGTAAGGCCTCCCCAGACAGCCATTTTGCTTTTTTGCATTTCTTTTCCATGGGGATGGTCTTGATCCCTGTCTCCTGTACAATGTCGTGAACCTCTGTCCATAGTTCATCAGGCACTCTATCAGATCTAGTCCCTTAAATCTATTTGTCACTTCCACTGTATAATCATAAGGGATTTGATTTAGGTCATACCTGAATGGTATAGTGATTTTCCCCACTTTCTTCAATTTAAGTCTGAATTTGGCAATAAGGAGTTCATGGTCTGAGCCACAGTCAGCTCCCAGTCTTGTTTTTGCTGACTGTATAGAGCTTCTCCATCTTTGGCTGCAAAGAATATAATCAATCTGATTTCAGTGTTGACCATCTGGTGATGTCCATGCGTAGAGTCTTCTCTTGTGTTGTTGGAAGAGGGTATTTGCTATGACCAGTGCATTCTCTTGGCAAAACTCTATTAGCCTTTGCCCTGCTTCATTCCGTATTCCAAGGCCAAATTTGCCTGTTACTCCAGGTGTTTCTTGACTTCCTACTTTTGCATTCCAGTCCCCTATAATGAAAAGGATATCTTTTTTGAGTGTTAGTTCTAAAAGGTCTTGTAGGTCTTCATAGAACTGTCAAATGTTCATAGGATCTTTTATTATGTATGAGTGGCCTGAAAGTAACTTTCTGAGTTAGTTTTTTAAAATATTTATTGATTATTTGTGCTGGGTCTTCGTCGCTATGCGGGCTTTTTCTCTAGTTGCAGTGAGTGAAGGGTACTCTCTGGTTGAGGTGCTCAGGCTTCTTTGGTGGCTTCTCCTGTTTCAGAGCAGACTCTAGGGCCTGCAGGCTTCGGTAATTGTGGTAAGAGGGCGCTTTCTGAGTTAGTTTTTATCTCAGGGTGGAGAATTTCTCCCATGGAGCACTTTCTGAGTTAGTTTTTATCTCAGGGTGGAGAATTTCTCCCATGGAGCAAACTTTAAAGAGACAGTGGGAAAGAAAGTAAAATTGGCTTATGGCGATGCCCAGATGCCCATGAGTTATGCTCCTTCAGTGTTCTGATGATAAGAGGGTTTCAGGGAGAGGAGGCAAGTCAGCCTTGGATCTGCATAGCAGCTACAAGTGAAAGTGAAAGTGAAGTCACTCAGTCGTGTCTGACTCTTTCTGACCCCGTGGACTGTAGCCCACCAGGCTCCTCTATCCATGGGATTCTCCAGGCAAGAATACTGGAGTGGGTTGCCATTTCCTTCTCCAGGGAATCTTCCCAACCCAGGGATCGAACCCAGGTCTCCCGCATTGCAGGCAGATGCTTTAACCTCTGAGCCACAGGGAAGCCCCCTATATCAGTTACAAGATACCCTTTAATCATGTCGCCCTTAAGCTCCTTTGTATGACACCACCACCCACAATGAGATTATCTTCTAAGTGCTGAACTCAGAGATCTTGGACAGCCCTGTTGCTGTTAACGCTACTCTTATAGATTAGCCCCACTGTGTCTGCACATACTGAGCAGAGTTGAAAGAGCTCCCATTTGTAAGAGACTTGCTAATTCCACTAATTCTGCTTCTCTTTGGATAGACAATGGCAGTTGAGAGAGCAGCCACCCCAGTCTCCTAGCAGCTACAAACACCGATAGGGTTTTCATATCCTACACACATTAGAGTTAGGACAAAGGAGACTTGGAGCAGTTGTATGTCTTGTATTGTTATCTGTGCCCAAGGAAGCCATCAATATGGAGATCAAATCAGTTCTCACCACTGCAAAGCACTTGCAACCCTAACACAATCAGAGGTGATTTTTCAGGTACCAAGCTTGAGATCTGTGAGCTATCATGGGAGATGGGGGAGTGGAAGGACCCATGCACCCTTCTCAATCTTCCCTTCCTGGAATCTTCCCTTTGGGTTCTCAACTCATATCTCATACACCAGCTACACTAAGATTCCTTGCTGTCCATGAACATGAAGGCTTCCTTTAAGCTTCTGCCTCAGTCTGTCTTCCTCCTCGTGGAGAGCCTCCTTCATCTTGTCTTTTTCAGGGAAGTTTGGCCAAATGAAACAACCCTCTGCGTCTTCATGACACCTGAGACAAAACTCTACAGCAGCTTCTGTGTGTGGTCATTTCTTTCTGCATCAACAGACATATGTGAGTGGCTTCCTATTATTGAGTAACTTTTCTTTTATGGGATGTTTGATGAATTATGTAGTTAAGATAGTGTTAGATTGCTCCAATGACTTAAAAGTTAAGAAAACTAGGTGTACAGCGGAGAGTCACAAAAGTGTCATGTCCAACAGCAGAGTGTGGGCAAGAAGAGTCGTGAGAGGGAGCCAGGCGCGCTGTCTTCCAAGCTACTCTGTCCCTTCAATTCTAGAATGGCAGCATGTCAGCCTGTGTGAGCTGGAAGCCTTCACAACTCCTGTTCACTACCTTTTTGTTTTCTTTTACGATTTAGTAGATTTTAAAGTAACCCTCTTTTCCTAATTACAAACATGATACATTTTTATGGTCTCATAATATGTGCCGGGTTTTTTGGCACCCATCCCGTTCGCACCTATGATCCTGGTGTATTTTTAATAGCTCTGCCTTTCATTCTCAGAAATTGTCTTGTTTGAACTGGGACTTACATTGCCACCCTCCTGATGGTACAGGATTGGGACTGTACACAAATTGTTGTGTGTACATCTGATTACCATAGGATCGATTCCAAAAGGGAAAATTCCTGAGTCAAAGGTTATGAAGGCATTTGGGGCCTTTGTTACATTATGCCGTTTTACTCTCCAGAAAAGTGGTGACGGTATACTCCAACTGGCGTTTCATGAGAGCCTTTGATATTACTGGACCGGAGTTTGGTTATTAAAGTCAATAACCTCAGCACCAACACCAGTGGAACAACTTCAGAAACCAAGACGTTTCTGTTGCCTCACAATTAAGATGGGAAAATTAGCAACTTGCTCTTCTTCCCACCTTTGTCCGTTTACCATGATTTGCCAGAATCCTCTGAGCTATGTTTCTTAACTTAAAGATAAGTTGTTTTTCATTTTATTCATCTTTTTACTTAAGAACTATACACATATATTATGTTTATAATCAATGTGACTCTAGACTTGAAGTGTATATTGAATTATATAATATATAATTATATCTTTATGTATATTAATATATCTATGTATCATACATAGATATCTATTTTTATATAATATTCAAATGGAGCCAAGAACTCCTGTGCCCTTTAATGTCAAGCTTCTTCAATTGTGAGTTCTTACCCATTTGTTGCTTTCTTGCCTTTCTCCCTCGTCCTGAGACAGCTGGGTTGTATCTGGAAGCAGATTCTTTAGTTAGGGAGCATTGATTTTAGGTTTCCTGTCATGTGTGATCACATCTTCCTCAGGTCTTCTTTAGTGGATGACCTTGGTCAGAGTGGAGTCACAGATTTCCTGTTTCCTTCCCAGTCAGCCTTAAATATATAGAATGGAGCTGTGTGGACACCCAGGCTTTTGGGGCACCAACACATTTATTGAAATCATAATACAACCTCACCTACTGTTTCTTTCCTCAGTTCAGTCGCTCAGTTGTGTCCAACTCTTTGCAGCCCCATGGTCTGCAGAACACCAGGCCTCCCTGTCCATCACCAACTCCTCGAGCCTACTCAAACTTATGCCCATCAAGTCAGTGATGCCATCCAACCATCTCATCCTCTGTCGTCCCCTTCTCCTCCTGCCTTCAATCTTTCCCAGCGTCAGGGTCTTTTCCAATGAGTCAGTTCTTCGCATCAGGTGGCCGAAGTATTGGAGTTTCAGCCTCAACATCAGTCCTTCCAATGAATATTCAGGACTGATCTCCTTTAGGATGGACTGGTTGGATCTCCTTGCAGTCCAAGGGGCTCTCAAGAGCTTTCTCCAACACCACAGTTCAAAAGCATCAATTCTTCAGTGCTCAGCTTTCTTTATGGTCCAACTCTCACATCCACACATGACTACTGGAAAAGCCATAGCTTTGACTAGATGGACCTTTGTCAGCAAAGTGATGTCTCTGCTTTTTAATATGCTAAGTTTGTCATAGCTTTTCTTCCAAGTAGCAAGCTTCTTTTAATTTCATGACTGCAGTGGTTTTGGAGCCCAAGAAAATAAAATTTCTCACTGTTTCCATTGTTTCCCCTTCCCGTTTTTCAAGACAGAGTGGTCCTTTGGTTGAAGTTCCACGATCTTGAAGAACTGTGTCTTTTCCAATCTGATCTTGGCACCCAGGCATTGCTGGATCCCATAATTTTTCATCTAGGAAGCCACTGAAGGCCGATTTCGATCATCAGTTGTGTGTCCTAAAACTATCAGACCACGACAGACAGACAGCAAAGGATACATTTGAATTGGAATAGGGCTTTAAGTCTTTAATTCCTTCACTTCACAGGGTTACCTAGAGCAGGTTCTTGAATAACCCCTGAGCAGAGATAGATCAGTTGGTAAATCCTGTGACCTAATGCCTTTGGAATTTCTTTGTTCTTCATATTTGTCTCACTCTAAATTTGAGTTTTAGATTATTTTTGACTCACATCCATACACATTTGCCTGACTCTCACTTGTTTCTTTTCAGCAGAGATCTCTGAATCCATTTACATACCAGAGGACATTCCAGTCCTGGTTACACAAGGCAAATTAGTGCGGGGTTACAACCGGTAGGTGTGCATCCACCTTCAAATATATCAGAATTTAACAAGTCATAAACGCAGGACACACAAAAAATAGAGCGTGTGCTCAATACTCCCTGTGTCATTTTAAATTCCGTTATAGCTTCTTGGTGTGTGGCTGACGCTGGCTGTAGAATTCTTGGTCATCTTCTCTCGCCTCTTCTGCCCTCTGCACGTGTTGCTCTGTTCTCTTCTGAGGCTGCTCTAGTTCATTTTCCTCTGCAAAGCTACCCATGAGCATATAAAGGTTGGTGACGGCTCCAAGGTTGCTCCCCCTTGTTCTCTTGGAACCTATAGATCCGTTCACTCTGCAGGCACAAACTGTCCTTTTATCTCAGCAAGTTTGCTTTATTCATCCCTTCCTTCTGAATGCTCTGTGATTTTCACCATCAAGCCTGTACTCTATGTCCCTGATATAGTTCCCTGTACTGTCAATGCTACTTCTTGCTGCTTCTATTTTGAAGTTTTCGTTTTGAGACAGTTTAAAGTTTCTCTGCCCTCCCTTTATTTTATTCCAATTACCTTTACATCCCATTCTGTTGCTTTATTGTTTATTTGAAGTGTTGTGTCTCTTTAATTTCTGTTTCATCGAGTCCCAGATCTCTTTGACTTCTTTTTCCAAAGTGAGTTTCTATTAGAAAAGGTTCTGGTTGCACCTGATGGAACTCCAACTCAGAGTAGTTTAAAGATAACTGGGGGATGTAACCAAACTCTCCGAGAAGCAAGATTGGAGCTAGCTTTAGGAGCGTGTGGAGCTGGGGGTTCAGTCCCACCAGAACCCTCTCTGGCTCTTGCCTGTCCTTCTGCCATTGTGTTAGTGTCCCTCTCTCTCACTGCAGACCTGGTCCCTACAGGCTCTCAGCCAAACACTCCGTTATCACAGAAGATAAAACAATTTCCCTCTAGCTGCAGTCAAACACTTTTTGCGGAAACAGCTTGGTTACATTGCGACCCCTACACCAAGGAGTGTCCCCAAACGATAACGGATTAGCCCACCGTGGGCCACAGCTCTGTCTCTGTGATCAGGGATGTGGGGTCTGTTATAATAACCCATACACTTTCTCCTCCTTTCTTTTGCAAGCTATTTTGTCCTTAGCTTTGTTGTAGAAGGTACTGCTTGTTACTCAAAAAAAAAAAAAAAAGTAGAAGTTGGATGGTTCTAACTGGGCTTGCTGTTTGTCCAGTAATAACGTGAACAGATTCTTCTTAATCATGTTTTTGCCTACCTTGTCCAAACCTCTTTGTATATTGATATTAATGGTTGGGACTCTCTTTCCAGTTATTTTGTTGTGTATGGATTGGTGAGTACACGGGATTGGAGGAGGGAGTGTGTAAAGGGAAGGATTTCTACCTGGTGAGTGCTCCCACATGCCTATGGAAATGAGTAAGCCATCAAACGAGAAGCAACTGTCATTTGGTGAATACAGTTGTAATTTAGTCTTAGACTTCAGTGAGGCATCCATTACCATACAGACCCCAGCAATGTGAATATAGGACAGTCTGATTGTTTGGTCTTTTCAATATTGTATTAATATTTTTAACAGCTTTATTGAGGTATAATTTGCATACCATCAGTCACTCGTTTTACCTGTACAGTTATTTTTAACAAATTTACAGAGTTGTGCAAACATCACAATAATCTTAAAATATTCCTATCACCCCAGAAGTCTATCCTGCTCATTTGCAAACCTGTTCTCCCAACCTAGCCTCTAGCAATACTAATCTGCTTTCTGTCTCCATAAAGTCATTTCTGAACATTTCATGTAAACGGGAACAGAATATGTGGTCTTTTCTATTTGCTTTCTTTCACTGAACAGAATTTATTTTAGGTTTATTCATGAGGCAGCTGGTATTAGAAGATGGGTCCATTTTATGCTGAACAGTATCCCCTCATATGGTTTTAGCAGCCATATTTATTGAACCTCTAAGTGAGATATATTATCTGACAAAGCTTGTTTTTCTGATTTGTAAGGGGAATGAAATATTTTGAACAGAGACTAGTCTGGTATGGTTTGAAAGCAGGCTTTCTCCCTTGCCCCTGATAGAGTTTGACACATCTGCTCAAAACAATCAGTGTTGCCACTTGGACAGAATTGGTTGCCCAGAACAAATACGTTCATATGCCAATGCAGCATATGAGACAGGGGACCAGAAAGAGACGATAGCAGAGGATGGTACGATTCCTGGACTAGTGAGAGCCAGCACCTCTTTAAAACACACACAGACACACAGACACTCATAGGCACACAGACAAAACCCCAGATACATACAGAGACACACCTATGCAAACCTCCAAAGAAACACATGAAAGCATTGCTCATGCAGAATGCAGAGTATCTTGATTTCATTTAAGATAAAAATAATAATGATATATTCTTTCTGTTTCTAGATTGTTAAGGACAAGAAGATACTGGTCTTTTTGGGGTTAATGAGGTCCAGATATTTATAAAGAATTAGTTTTCTGAACAAAGGATCTCAAAATATAGAAACCTTGGCCAAATAAGTCGTTAGGAAAAAAGTTCATTATTTGCATCATTCATCTTTCTTGGTAGTTGCTTATATTTCTAAAATTACAAGGATAATAATCATGTTAAAGGAAGAGAAGACAATAAGCACATCCCCCCCATCTGTCTACCTATCTATATCTTCCATCTATTATCTCTTCCCTACTTTTAAGACTTGTGTGCTATTTCATATATTCATTCACTTATTTATTTTAAATGTCCTCTTTTTATTTATTTATTTATTTTTTAAATGTCCTCTTTTTAGAAAGATTGTTTTCAATTTTCTGAATAAATTTTCCCTTTTTGTGGGCATTTAGATTGCTTACAGTTTTCTGAACCAAACTTACGATTAGCGTCCCTGTACACACACCCTTGTGCATGAGTGAGAGCATCTCTCTGTTTTCCCAGTTGTCGAATTGTTCAATGAAGAATGCCCGTGTGCTGTATGCTCAGTCACTCAGTCGTGTCCAACTCTTCTGCGTGTCCAACTCTTTTGCGACCCTGTGGACTGTAGCCTGCCAGGCTCCTCTGTCCATGGGATTCTCCAGGCAAGAATACTGCAGTGGGTTGCCATTTCCCCCTCCAGGGGATCTTCCCGACCCAGGGATGGAAACCACATTTTTTGTCTCCTGCATTGACATGCAGGTTCTCTGCCGATAGCGCCACCTGGGGAGTCCCAAAGAATATCCCAAGTTAAAGTTTTGATAGATGCTGCCAAAGTGCTATCCAAAAATGCACCAGTTTATATTCCCATGGTTTCATAGCTCAGTAAATTTACCAAAAACCTCCTGAAATGTATGCTTTAATAGGTAAAATTTACGTTTGTAAATTTCATAGCAATAAAGCTGTCCAAAAATATGTAGGTAACTTTTGCTAATTTTGTCATCTGATAAACTTGGAAAATTAAAATAAATACTTTGAGGATTTTGACTAACATCGATTTTGCTTTGCAATGAATTAAATCATGGATTAGTTTGGAAAGAATAGTTAGCTCTACATTATTGAGTTGTCCCATCAGCGTCCTGATGGGCTGTGTCTTTCTGAATAATTGAATAGTTTCCTCTGTACGAGTCTTGCACATATTCTAAGTGTCATTTGTAAGTTTTTATTTCCTTGCGAATCAATCTCTTTCTCTATTACATTTTCTGATATGTAGAAAGTGATTAAATTTTTAGACTGTTGATTGTTTCTGGCTACATTATTCTCTTAGTGGTTAAAACAGTTTTTCATTTGATTCTCTTGAATTTCTAGGCTCATAGTCATATCATCAACATACAGAGTTTAATCTTTCAGAAAAATGTTTACATCTCATATCCCTATCTCTGTATTATCGCAGTGATAGAGGTCTATGTTATAATCTTGTGTGTTAAATAAGATAGCTTCTCCTTTACACATGCTGTTTGATCAAGGTACTTCCTTAAACAAAAGTAGTTTCTGTCTATCCCCCATTCTAAAGATAATTTTTTCCCTTTGCAACTGAGTAGTTTGCAGGGAGATAATTTGAAACCGTTTGAATGTTCTGTTTCCCAGGAACTTTCCTCTGAATAATGTTTGTATTCATTGGTGACTCTTCCGTGAATCCATTATTTCACTGAGGTTGCAAAATGGTATTTCCCCTTCCCCCAATTTGATTATTCCTTCTACGTCTGTGAGCCAGCATACATTGGTAAACAAGAGATTTCTCCTCATGTCTCTATTTTTGGCTAACACGTGAAGTTACAGGTTCTTTTCTAATTCAGTGTTCCAATCCATCACGTACTGTCATAATTCTATTTGGTCCTCAAATTGTCCCGTGTTTGACCGGGTGCACACCTTAGAGTTAGCGCTTATGTAATTTTAGCATGACTATCCGTCTTTGAGCACTTTCTTGCTTTCTGGCACAACATAATGTTCAAGGCTCATTTTGTACTCTCCTAGTGCCAGTCATGGAATCAGCCATTTCTCTAAGGAGTTCTGGTTTCTTTTATTAGAGGATGATATTTAGAAACTAAAATCTGGGCATCGGATACACTCACTGCTCTTATAATGTGGTTCTAGACTCCCAGTGCACAGAACTGGGAAATATATGTATAAACACCTACATATACACACATCTATCTATTACCTACCTATTACTATGTTAGAAACCATGAGTTTATGCTGGTATTTTCAGTTTCAATCCCAAAACCACAGATTTGACTTTAGCTTCCCCATCTTTAATATATTTACTTATTTTCTCAATCTTAGAATGTATGAAGAGCTGCTTTAGAATTGCTAGCACACCCCACTGTGGGGGGTAGGGTTCCTATTGACTAGAGCTCAATATTTGTTTAAAGTTCTTTTTTAGTTTAGTCTAAGGAAGTATTGTCAAAATACTGTGTTCAAAGTTACATGAGTTCTTTTTATTTTCCCTTTCAGATTGGTTATGTTATTAATATTTGAAGTATAGTTAAATGTATTTGGTTTTGTTCATATTTCAATTAAGGCTTCCCTTCTCATCCTTGTTAGTTTTGTGTTGTTTTTTTCTTTTTGTTTATATAAAACAGGACAGTAGTTCCAAAATTCAAAACTCCATAAAACCAGATGCTCAGAGGAGCATCAGTTCATGTGCCCCAACCTTCCCCCCTCTTTCCACACGTCTCCTTTAGGTAAGCTACCGCATTCATTTTCAGTTGATCTTTCTTGTGTTTCATTTTGCAAAAATAAACAGGTGTATATGTAGAGTCTTATTTCACTATTTCTCTCACCCAAAGAAGTGTACTATATATAGCCTTTTGTTTCATTTGCTTTTTTGCTTTAATAAGATTCTATCATTACATTATACATAGTAATTTCATTTTAAAAGGTCAAAGCTCAGAGAAGTTGAACTTTTCTAGGTTCAACAAGTGGAGAAACTAGGAAAATACACTTGCACCCTGATACCTTCCATCTTTCTTATGATCTTTTCTTTTTGTTTGTAATTAGTTTGTATTGCTATTTCTCAATATTAGCAGTAACTGGCAAAAAGAATATTTACCTTTTTATTTTCTGGTAATATTACTGCTTCCTGGAAGCAATCTCAGCTTTGTTCAAACAGGTCGATGATACGTTTAATGGGTCTTTGGAATAACTCTTAATAGTTCCTGTTGTGGCAAAGCTTACTTTCAAAAAAATTTTTCTTGAGAGGTGAAAATACTCTGCATGATTATTTGCTTCCTTTCCATCCCACACTCCTTCTGTTTATTCCTACTTTAGATTTCCCAGCTGAGATGCATATTGCCTTCAAAATCTTTACAGTTTAATGTATTAGGGAGTTGACATTACCACCCAAATCATAGAAAAGGAAGCTATTATATGTTTCTCTCTCTTTTTTTCCCCCTCATAACAGAGGAGATGTATTGCTTGCCCTGGTTATAGAAAGGGACACAGATGGCAACGCTGTATTTTACTAATATGCAGATAAATCTAAAATATCCATCAATCACAGAAGTAGTTTGAAAAGGGAAGGGTGGCTCAGTTAACCTCAGGCCCCAGGAACCCACCTCTGAGAACATTCACCAGTGCTCCTGCCATGCAGCATTCATCTGAGAACTCACTGGTTTTTTTCACCGTCTAGCTCAGAAGATCCGGATGCAACAATATAAAGCCACTGTGACTGTAAAGCTTAAATGAAGGAAAGTGAAAAGAAATCTAGATTAGAAAAAAAAATGCCTTCAAGGAAAAAAATATTATTATTGCATTGTAAAATACAATGGATTCTCTTAAACTTTCAGAAATTAGATTATATCATTGACACATAGTAAATTTTTGCCTATGCCTTTTTGATATCCTGATATTTATATCTCTTGTTCTTTCTCTTGTCTAATTGTATTGGGTATTAGTTATATTACATGTATTTGTTGTATAACTACAGTGATAATAAGGATTCCTATATTTTTCCTGCCTGTAATATTTTGCCACTGTAAGTGAGATTGGTTTTCCCTTCTTCCCTCCCTCCCACCTTTCTTCCTTCTTTCCTTCCTTCTTGCATGTGCTCTTTGTGAGGTTGTTGTATCTGAGCGATAATGGTTTCAGAAAGTTTGGAAGTCATCACTTTTTTGTGATTCAGAGTGGTTTGCTGCTGCTGCTGCTGCTGCTAAGTCGCTTCAGTCGTGTCCAACTCTGTGCGACCCCATAGATGGCAGCCCACTAGGCTCCCCCTTCCTTGGGATTCTCCAGGCAAGAACACTGGAGTGGGTTACCATTTCCTTCTCCAATGCGTGAAAGTGAAAAGTGAAAGTGAAGTCACTCAGTCGTGTTCGACTCTTTGCAACCCCATGGACTGCAACCCACCAGGCTTCTCCATCCATGGGATTTTCCAGGCAAGAGTACTGGAGTGGGGTGCCATCGCCTTCTCCTCAGAGTGGTTTACTTGGGATCTAATAGTACCTCCCCTGTGTGAATGAGAGCTAAATGCAATAATGCACGTAAAGATCTTAGGCTAGCATGTAACAACCACTGAGCCAATATTAGCTATGATGGAATATGATTAGATGTCAATTCCAGGTATCAGTTGTTTTTGACCTGAGTAACAAATGCATCATTATACAAGTCTCGAGAATCTAAATGTCCTAGAGCTATAATTTCCCCTTCATCCCTGCCTCTCACTTCCCCACCACCCTAGGTTTTCGTCATCAAGACCTGCTGTCCCAATTGCAGAACCTCGTGTCCGCTTCACAGTCAAGCTCCCTGGAGGAAGAGCAGAGGTGTGAAAGAGACAGGTGGGTCCTGGGGCAAGAAGAGGGAGGAAAAACAGAGAAAAGGGACTCACACATGGTTGACAAGGTCTCCATACAGACCAGTATATAGCATTCTGAAAAAGTAAGAAGCTGTTGATAATTTTCTCTGGATTCTGGAATGTACCTATACTTGTCCACCTTGCTGGATGCTGTGTCCATGGGTCTATGGCATCTTTCTTCTCTGATATCTCTGGATGCTCCTTTCCATCTCCTTTGTGGAACTTTTTCATTCATCCTTTAAATGCTTCTTTCTTCAGAGGACACCCCTAGATTCTTCTCTTCTCACTCTATACTTTCTTCCTGTGTAAATTTCTGTGGCTCCTCTTCTTTACTCCATTGGCTGTATACTGTAGTTACTCACAAACTCATCTCCAGAATGGATCATTTACTCAGTAGGACCAGCTACAGAATTGGTGGGACCCAGTGAAAATTATCAATGTTGGTCCTTTGCTTTAAAATTATCATGAATTTCAAGATGGTGAAAGCATCTTGAGCTGTCATTAAGCCCAGCAAGGGATTCTTCAGCGCATGGGTCCCTGTGGGACTGCAGAGGTCGCATACCCATAAGGCCTGGTCTGCTACTGACATAAAGACCAGAATATTAACCATCTCCTGGCTACTTCTACTTGGATGACCCACAGGGCACATATCCAACTCAACATGTGCAAACTCAACTCATATCTATGTCTCCATCACTCCAAAAGTCCTCCTCCTCTTTTGTCTTGGGAAGCAGCAAATGGCATTTCCAAGGCAGAAATCGAGTGTCATCCTTACTGCCTTGTTTTGCTCAGCTTTGCCAGCGCAGTTTTCAGGGGAGATTTGGTCTTCTCTTCCCCATTTTCCCTACATCTGCCTTGGTGTCAGACACTCCTGGCTCTCATGTAGATAATAGCCATCCTCATCTTCTCAGCTAATCTCCTTGCCTCCAAGTGCGTGTCTTTGTAAATCTGTTGTCCGTACCAGGATAAGAAAGATAATTCTGTAACCTAAATTTGAAACGGTAACTTTCTAGCCTATGAGCCATCAATGGTTTTCTGTTGCCTTCAACTTGAAATTCAAGTTGTTTGGCTTGACAAATGAGAGTCCTTGTGATCTAGCGCCGTCCCGCCTATGGCTGAGGCAGGCTGGACCACAGGAAATTCCCTAACCCACCCAGCAAAGAGCTACACCGCACATGACATTGTTTCATCCAGAATGCCATTTTCAGTAGCCTAGAGCAAGCCTTACTCCCTCAATCCTCTTTTCTAATTCTTCATGTTCTAAAGGCATACCAGCGCCAGGGAATCTCTGTCTGGAGGTGGCCGTTGGCTATTTCTGATTGCTCTCCTTACATAGCTACTATTACTGTTGAACAGGGATGTGCTGGCCATTGTTTGTTTTGGTTCATGCCCACAGTTAAACTCAATTATGAGGAGGGGCTAAGTAAGGTTTCTGTAACATGTGGCTTTCGATATCAGTTATTGTTACCACTGTCAGTGACACCATCTTTCGTTTGGAACAGGAAGTAATTTCCACGCACCGGTTATATTATCCAACAATTCCACGCCTAAATATTTATTCAAGAAAAACAGAAATGCTTATGCTCAAAAGGACAGGGATTTTCATACAATAGAATCAGTTCAGTTCAGTCGCTCAGTTGTGTCTGACTCTTTGCGACCCCATGAATCACAGCACGCCAGGCCTCCCTGTCCATCACCAACTCCCGGAGTTTACTCAAACTCATGTCTATCAAATCGGTGATGCCATCCAGCCATCTCATCCTCTGTCATCCCCTTCTCCTCCTGCCCCCAATCCCTCCCAGCATCAGGGTCTTTTCCAATGAGTCAACCCTTCACATGAGGTGGCCAAAGTATTGGAGTTTCAGCTTTAGCATCAGTCCTTCCAATGAACACCCAGGACTGGTCTCCTTTAGGATGGACTGGTTGGATCTCCTTGCAGTCCAAGGGACTCTCAAGAGTCTTCTCCAACACCACAGTTCAAAAGCATCAATTCTTCAGCACTTGGCTTTCTGAATGCAGAATTCCAAAAAATAGCAAGGAGAGATAAGTAAGCCTTCCTCAGTGATCAATGCAAAGAAATAGAGGAAAACAACAGAATGGGAAAGACTAGAGATCTCTTCAAGAAAATTAGAGATACCAAGGGAACATTTCATGCAAAGATGGGCTCGATAAAGGACAGAAATGGTATGGACCTAACAGAAGCAGAAGATATTAAGAAGAGATGGCAAGAATACACAGAAGAACTGTACAAAAAATATCTTCACGACCCAGATAATCACGATGCTGTGATCACTCACCTAGAGCCAGACATCTTGGAATGTGAAGTCAAGTGGGCCTTAGAAAGCATCACTATGAACAAAGCTAGTGGAGGTGATGGAATTCCAGTTGAGCTATTTCAAATCCTGAAAGATGATGCTGTGAAAGTGCTGCCCTCAATATGCCAGCAAATTTGGAAAACTCAGCAGTGGCCACAGGACTGGAAAAGGTCAGTTTTCATTCCAATCCCAAAGAAAGGCAATGCCAAAGAATGTTCAAACTACCGCACAATTGCACTCATCTCAAAGAATACAGTAGAATACCACCCAGCAATAAAAAGGCTGTGCTAATGATACATGCAGAACCAAGGATAAATCTCCGTAAATTGTGTTAAATGAGAAAAACTAGACACAAAATAGAATCCATTTATATGAAGTTCAAGACCAAGGTAGTCTGTGGTGAAAGTAATGAGAACTGTGGTTACCTGTGGAGGAGGGGGATTTAAGGAATGTGTGGGAGGGGCATGAGGAAACTTCCTAGGTTGATACACACATATGTTGAAGCTAATCAAACTGTATACTTAATACTGTGCATTTTATTATATGTGAATTAGAGCTCAATTTCTAAAATTATTAAAATAGGGGGGAAATTTGAAATTAACTAGAAAAATTAATATTAAAAGTATTTTTCAGGTCATTTAGATTTTTCTTGTGTGGTAAAGTAACTCCTATGGAAAACCATTTTTTTGGGGGGGGGGGGAAACCATTTTAAAAGCAGACCAAAAAATGTTGGTGAGCACTGTTCATGTTTCACAAGTATATGGAAGGAAGATGTCAGATAGTAAGGCATGCAAGTGGCTTAGTCATGAGAAGCTGGAGGTGGAAGCAGGCACATTAATTACGTTCCACTAAAAGTTAGTTTCTGGTGTGAAATGACATCTAGCATGCAGTTTCTGACTCAACCTTTCACATATTCCCTGTAACATACCACAAACTAGACAGATTGCCAGGATCCATGAGGTTTTTTGCTAATTCCAAAGCTCTGCAGCAGACTCTGGAATAGCAACTGATGCCACACACCACCCACATCAGGCCCTGGTTGTATTGAGGGAAGTGATGCAAACACATGCTTTCTTCCCAGGACCAGTCCTTGGGTTAGAACCCCAGGAATCCTAACAACCAAAAAACCAGGAATCACCCTTCCATGGCTTATTGTGGTATTCAGAGTTCCCCAGCCCCATCCCCATACTATCCCTTAGCAATTCTCCATAAATCCCTCCAAACTCCCTCCCCCAACTCACCACCAACAACCAAAGAGGGAATGGAGTCCAGGAATTCTGGGCGAGAGTGGAACCCTATTGAAAGAGCCCTGGGAGCTGTGAGTGCTAGGGAGAGTTTTCCTTCTGGTACAGTGTTCTACCTGTTCAGGAGGCTGTGGCACCTGGTCAGGGGAGGCCAAGAGGATCTGCCTTTGGTTCAGGGGAATCACCTTTCAGTGGAGACATCCAAGACCACAAAAATGGTACTAGGTTCAGGCACATCACCCAGCTTCAATTAATCGTATATCTTAGAAGAGAACACAGTGGCTAAGTGGCTTCCATAATGAGAGAAGCCCCTCCAGCATTCACATGATCTTTTTAGAAACACTGTGTCTAGATGGAGCATTTCTTGCTCAACATCAAGAACTTGATTTTGTTATTTTTGTGTAGCTTGGAGGATTTTAAGCAAAACCATATATTCAGTCTGCCATCATGACACAACCTTTTCTTTTGAAATAATATTTGCATCACTTTTGTGCAAGCTATTTTTTGCTTATGAATATTGTATTGCAGTGATCTTTTTCGTGCTTATAAATGGAAAGAGCTTTAGTTTAACTAGAGGATATTGTTTTGTAATATATTTGAAGAAAACAGTTTCTACTTATTGTAATGATGGCTGGGGGGACGCCTACTTACAGGTTACTAGCTTTGCATAATGAGCTTCTTTTCCTAAGTAGTCCTGCCTTTATTCCTTACAACTACATCCGCTATGCAAAATACTGTCTCTGAATGTGGCAGTTAATACCTGGGAGAATGGTACACATTCCTTCTTGTTTACAGGTTGTTGTCTCTAGCTTTACAGAATCATTAGTGGGTCTTTCTTTGGACCAGAGTGAGTTCAAGAAGGACTAAACCCTCTGTGCATTGTCATCTATTTACAGAGACCATCTGCCTTTATTTTATATCAACAAAATTGCAATTACATTGAGACACTTCCCAGGCTCCAGATATGGGCATTCTTAAGGTCTTGATTGTTGTCCATTTCATTGAAAGTGGCCTTGACGGAACTGAACTGAGAGGTATTAATGAAGAGGAGGGGCAGGAAATCTTTGCATTGTGCCATTAGCAAACTAGAGGGTTCCTGCCTGTGCCTGATGCTGCCCTAGTTCTCAGGATACAAGATGAGTGGGTCAGGGCCCCAGCTTACAAGGAGCTCTTGCTCTCAATGTGGAAACAGGCACTGACCATAAAACATGCTAACACACCTAAGGGCTGCAGCAGAGGTATGAGTACAGAGAGAGGAAAAGCTGCCCAAGGGCTCCAGCAAGTCCTGAAGAAGGAGAGCATCACCTACCTCTGAGCTGCACTTTCTACACATACACATGAGGAAGAGGCTCCTTGACTCTGCAGGACTCCTGCAGTAGATGCCATTGGGGCCCAGATGCCATTTATCTGTCACCAGCTTCTGTGAGTATTAGACAACTATCCCTTTATTCTAAGACTTGCCCTTGGTCTGCTGGGGGCCACTTTTTGGGAAATGCCTGGGATATTCTGCCCTTCTCATCAGTGACCCACAGTCCATCTCTGACTGATCATATAAGATACAGAAGGCTGACCCCTTTCCTCAAGAAAGGAACACTCTGATATAACTCACACTCCGGAGCTCCTCGTGGAATCAGGCTGAGGTTAGACTTCAGCTGAATTCACACTTTGGTTCGTTTCTTTCCCTTCTGTCTGATTTCCTTTTCTCTGAGCTGAGTTGAAAGGGGTCCCTCAGTCATTTTGGTCAGCAAGCCATCTCAGGCTCTGCTACGCAAGACCATTTCCTGTGTTTATTCTCAGCTTCTTTATTGTATGGCTCTCAGAAAAAATCATGGAGCCAGAAGAAATGGAAGGGAGAGAGTAGTGTCAGGGAATAATCTTATCAAGGCATTTCTCAGCTCTATCCCCCTTTTCTCGGTGAGAAGACCACTATCTAAGGAGAAAGAAAGCCTGCATGGAGGGAGGGTGCGGGAGGGAGAGCGTATAAACAGAAGGCTGCCTCCTCCAAGAATGTTGGAGGCCCTCAGTCTACATTAGATGCTAAATAGAAAAAAAAAATTTTTTTTAATTATTTTTCTTTAGCACATTGCTGAACTCTAGTGTTGCTGATAATCTCATTTCTTTGTTGTATTATAATGTCTTTTCCCTCTGATAGCTTTTATTTTTTTTTAATATTTTTTTATTTATTGTATATTTATTTGGCCCTCTGGGTCTTAATTGTGGCTCATGGATCTTCTATCTCAGTCGTGGCATGCAGGAGCTTTACTTGCGGAGCTTTACTTGCAGCATGCAAACTCTTAGTTGCGGCATGTGGGATCTAGTTCCCTGACCAGGGATTGAGTTCGGGCCCCCTGTATTGGGAGCTTAGAGTCTTAGCCACTGTTCCCAGGCCAACAGGAAAGTCCCTAGAAATTGATTCAAGTTGAAAGTGCAGTCACTTGAATTCTTGAGGTTGTGAAATTCACCTTTATGGCAACAAAAAGTGCTGGAGAAAACTGAATTTGTAATCATTTTACTTATGGTTCTCTTTGGCTGTACCTCCTGATATTTGCAAAGGATTTAAATCAACCTGGAGACCATCCTGAGTGCCACACAGGCCAAAGTCATCGATTCCTGAGACACCTGAAGCTTGCCCCAGGGATTACCTGGAACAGGAGTTTTACTTTCCAAGGGACATTCTGGCTGCCGAGGCGAGCAGTACAGGTTGCTGAGTCCATTCAGGAGAGAACATTTATGCAGAAGAGTTTGGTCTCTGAGCACAGGCCCTGGAGGAGGTACCTGGAAGCTGTCTTCGATGAAGTGTTTTTGCATGCATTAACTGTCCTTCATTAAGAAGACTGGAGCAATTAGTGTTATCTTGATTAATGAAGCTAAATTAGCTTTGTAATCTCTAATACTTCTTCCTAACAGCTAGCATGCAAGAATTTAGAACTGATTTAATGCAGCCCATCGGACAGATTTTTACAATGCTGGGGTTCATCTACAGTGAAACGTTTGGTAAAGTCAGGCCTGGTCAACTTGTGTACAAGACGAGGCAAATGGGGCCTCAATTTTAAGAATGTGAGTCACAGAGCTGAGGGCAGGTTCTGGCCTGGTCATCACCAGCCCTCAGTTGATTAATGTGAAAAGTGGAAATCACTCTAACACCATCCTCAGTGTTGTTCTAAATTAGGCATGCTCAGTCACTCAGTCACATCTGACTCTACAACCCCATGGACTGTAGCCCGCCAGGCTCCTCTGTCCGTGGGATTCTGCAGGCAAGAATACTGGAGTAGGTTGCCGTTTCCTGCTCCAGGTAATCTTCCAAAACCCAGGGATGAAACCAGCGTCTTCCGTGTCTCTCACATTGGCAGACATATCCTTTACCACTGAGCCACCTGGGAAGCCCCTGTTCTAAATCACTGGTCCTCAAAGGGAGGTCCCCAGACCAGCAGCATCTGTGTTGCTTGGGGATTTGTTTGAAATGTGAAACTGTAGTCCCTACCTCGGTGAATCATAAATTCTGAGAGTGACGTCCAGCAATCTGTTTAATCAACCATCCAGGGCATTCTGATGCATGTTAGAGTCCAGAAACCACTGTTCTAAGCAGTGGTTCTTTACCCTGATTGGTCATTACAAGTATCTGGTGACTTTTTAAAATACACTAATACACTGTTTCAACCCCAGGCAAGTCTAATATAATTTCAGGTGGGGCCAGCTAGTGTTCATATGTTTAAAAGCTCCCTAAGTCATTCTCTAATATGCTGTCAGATTTGTTCTGAAGATTAAGTGGCATGCAGAGTATTATAGCGTACAAAATTACTCAAATGTTATTTGTTTCTCAGTTATTGTTAATAATGTGAATGAATAGGTAGTGAGTGACTCTTGGATAGCCACATTTATAGGGTTCTCCTCAACCCCGCTAGCGCTGCACCCCACCCAGCCACCAGCCAAGTAGCAAAGTGGAGCACATATTGGTTTGGGAGTAAGTCAGAGCAGGTTTGAATCTGAGTTTTTTCACTGATGAGCTCAGTAACCTTAGGAAAGTCACTTGACCTCCCTGAGCTTAGGGATGTTATCTCAAAATTAAGATGACACCATCTCATGGGCTGGGCAGCAGGAAACACTATCATTCCACGCTCCATCCTTTCTTTCTTCCTCTTTTCTTTTCCCTTCTTCCTTCTTTCATACCTCCCTCACTCTCCTTTGAATTCTATGACAAGTGACACTGAAGTTGTAGGTACATTTCATGCTGAGTTTGGTTCTCCCTGTGGATCCCTTTATACATTGTTCTGCTCTGGAGTGACCCTGGGCCACATAGGAACCTCCAAGACCCTTGGCCCTCCTCCATGAAAGGCTCTACCTGAGCAAATCCTCAGGTGCCAGAGTCAACAGTCGGCTCTCCAGAGCTGTGCCCTGGTCCACCTCAACCATTTAGTACGGACGACCCTCAAAGGCAAAAGGCACTTCCTGCAGGAGAAGACTGTGCAATGATGCTCCTGCCATCTCTATGTCCTTTCCATCTCTATGTCCTTTCCATCTCTATGTCTTTTCTGTCAGATGGTCAGCTCACAGCGTGGAGAAGGGAAGTAGGGCGCCATATCTCTATGGTGTTCCCTTTTGAGCATCATACATGTTAAGGCAGGCCCTCCTGTAGATCAGAAGGTTGTGGGATCCGTTTCCCTAAGAAGCTTAATTCTGCATACAAAGGGCACTGCCGGTCAGATGTTACCTTGTGAAGTTTCCAATAACAAACTTGGACCCCTTTCCTCTATTTGGTTTAGTGGGGCCAATGAAAGAGAAAACAGGGTGACCCTCAGGTCTGAAAATGATGGAAAAACAGGAGGAGGCATAGGAAATAAATGAGCTGGGCAAATAAATGGAATATGTTCCAGATTGTTCTAAACTGACCCTGAATGTGAAGAGGGAAGACTCCAGACTTTTGCAGGACTTAAGATTCAAAGACAATGCTATCAACCTCTTCCTGAGACCAGAGGCAAGACCCAGGACACACCCTTTTCAATATTTTGCTGCTCATCTTTTCTAAAATCTGGTTTCTATCTGAGTATTGAGTCTTAAGCACAGAATCTGGTGTTGCAGGGAGTAACAGATGCTGTCCGTGCCTCCTTGAGTGCTCCCTTGGGCTTCACCATTTTAGTGCACACTGGCCAATGGCCAGCTGCCAGCATCTGCACTTCTAGTAGCTCAGGTCTTCTGCCTATGTGCAGGGCAGGTCAGAAGAATATGTCAAGAATTCCTTCCCAGGAGTCATCAACCCCAGGTGGGATAACTCAGTGCATTCTACCCTGGTTTACAGAGCCCACCCCCACCTCCAGTGGAACTGACTTTCGGTAACCCATGTGGTCACCAGCTGGATAACAGACCTTTTATTAGCTGGCTGCCCTGCCCTGCCTCACTTCCCCACATCTTGCTCAGGGTCTCCTGGCTACATCTCTTAAGTTGTCTTATGTCCTTGTCTCTGGGTCTGCTCCTGGGGAACCTGAAGTAAAGCACGGGGAACGTCAGGGGTGCGCTGTGCTCACCGCTTCCAGGCAACGTGGAGGCCCTGCTCTGCTGAACTTGTGTGTGTGTGAGTCGCGTGGTCATGTCCGACTCCATGCGACCCCGGGGACTGTACCCACCAGGTTGAGCTTACGACCCCAGCTCAAATCCTAAACTTGAGGATGCTCATGGGATAGCCTTCTTCTTTCAGCCTACAATGAGTTAATTTTCTTCTAGCCTACAATATTCCAGTGCAGACAAAACAAATTGAGCTCCTGGAACAGGCATAGTAAAGATAAATGTATTAGGACCCATTGAATTAGGAAGGAAGTTGACTGCTTGTCCTGCTTCTCTCCGCCTCCGTTCTGGGTGATGATTCATGTCCTGAGCTTCCTTCTTAGGGATGAACGTGACTAACAGTGGCTTAGATGTCGGTGGCTTCTGAAACTCCAGTTCTGAGGACGACCGTAAGGATGGAGAGATGTTATCAAGGGTCAGTCACTCAGCTACTCTGAGTGTTATAGAATAAGGGGTTGGATTTATGATAGAAATTGTGTTAGTTGCTCTTTGTGACCCCATGGACTGTAGCCCTCCAGGATCCTCTGTCCATGGGATTCTCCAGGCAAGAATACTGGAGTGGGTAGCTATTCCCTTCTCCAGGGGATCTTCCCAACCCCGGGATCGAACCCCGGTCTCCTACATTGCAGGCAGATTCTTTACCGTCTGAATCACCAGGGAAGCCATGATAGAAATTGCATGTTATTCAGTTGTGGGAGGACATGGGAAAGTGAGATTCTGAAAGAGGGATCATGGGTGGACAAGTCCAAGCTTTCAGTGAACTCTGAGAAGCCGAGAACACCCAATGAGTTAGCCAAAGAGAGCTGTCACGGAGAGCTGTCACTGTGAGGCTCCCATCTCTGCACTCTGCGGTCACGTTTCTGCTGGGGAGCTGGCGTTGCTGGTGGTCAGCAGGACCTGCTGTCGCGAAGAGCTGCACAAGGAGTAGAGGAGAATGAGAATTAGCTGGAGTCAGCAGTGCAACTGTCCATCACCATATCAGACACCAAAGTCCTGAGAGTAATGACCAGCGCTTCACCCCCCTCCTGGATTTCGTGCAGGTCCCTCTTATTTTTTAATGTGTATTTTTATTTGGCTGCTCTGGTTTTAGCTGCAGCATGTGGGATCTTTAGTTGTGGCATGCAAACTCTTAGTTGTGGCGTGTAGGGTCTAGTTTTTTGAACAGGGATTGAACCCGCACCCCCTCCATTGGGTGGGTGGCGTCTCAGCCTCTGGACCACCAGGGAAGTGCCAGGGTCCATCTTTTGACCAGCCTCACTGGAGCCACCCAGGATTGGGCTTCTGGGCAAGCTAGTTCCAGTTATGACACTGGCAGCAGGACTGTACAGTCAGATCTTGGGCAGAATTCATCTTCCCAAATGACCCACCCAGACTCTGACCAAGGCTCAGGCTGACTTTGTTTTTGTTTTTATATATTCTCCCCCTGTCCTTAAAGGTGGGGGGCTATTTGTTAATAATTTATCTACTCCAAATGCTATGTAATTCTCAGATGAATTCACTAGAACAGAAATTCTCAACGAGGGGTGATTTTGCTCACCAGAGGACATTTGGCAGTGTCTGGAGACGTTTGGGGATGTCATAACTGGGGAGGCAGGGTGGCGGTGCGTAGATGCCAGGGCTGCTGCTAAACATTCTACAAAGGTACATGTTGATGGATGGCAAAAACCATCACGATATTGTAAAGTAATTATCTTCCAATTAAACAAACGAACAAACAAACGCACAGGGCAGGCCCCCACAACAAAGACACATCCCACCCAAAATGTCAATAGGGCCACAGTTAAGAACCCTGCACCAGATGTAAGAGCCTGCTTCTAATTTATTCAGTTCCTTTATTTTGCTTAATCTAGCACATATAGAAACACTAAGAGAATAAGGAAGTATCTATTGATAGCCACTGATTCTTACCCCAGACCATGGATTCCGGACCTGAACTTGTACAATAATCTCAGGATGCTTATTTCGTGTTTTCCTAACTAGATAGAATAATGACCTAATAATGACCTCATTCTTCAATACCTCCTCCCTAACATGTGAAACCTGCTCTGATGCTCCTGACCAACCCTGATCCCTCTTCTCTGGTACCTTGAATATTTCCTTTTCATCAGCATCACAATGACTTGCCACTTACTAGTAGAATCATTTCTTGTTGTCTGCTTCCCCGATTAGAAAGTGAACATTATCTCAGATAGTCCTCACAATAATCCTATAAGGAACACATTATTATCCCTTTTTACAGATAAGGAACCTGAAATTTAGAAAGGTTGAGTGCATTGTATAAGATCACCCAGATAATGTAGAGGAATCCAGAGACTGCCATAGTAAATAGTCCTGAGAAGAGATACACCATCACTAACAAGAAGGAGGTGGAATAGCTGCTTTTTATGTGTTTTCCCTTAAGTATTTAAGTTGATAAGGCTGCTGAAATCCCTTCCGCCTTCTGTGGCTAAAAGCAAGCCCAGCTCACAGAATCATCAGCCAGTATATCTAAAGTTCTTCTCTAAATAGCTGTTAGTCAGAAAAATGCAAATGAGAACTAATTGCAAATTGCTCCAGCCTCACTTTGAGACCTTCTGCGTTGACTGAGCCAAAACTTCCTCCCAAGCACACATGTGCTGGCTTCTGTGTTCTGGAACTTAGCTGTTCCCTTGGCCGGGAACCAAGCCTATGGCAGAACAAGACTGCCATGTCCACTTCAGGACTTCTGAATAGTGTGGTCCCTGCTGGAATCTGCCCACTGAGGACAGAGCTGTGAACAGGAGCCCTCCATGTCTGCTGAGAGTGCAACATCTAGGTCCTTAGCTTTGTTTTTAATTAGAACCAAATACGTTCTCATATTAAAGGGTAGTCAGTGAAAATAACATGAGCAGGTATTAAGACATATGTGTTTACGCACACTCAGACACACACCCTCACAGTCACATGTATACTTGAGAGTGTACAACATTACTCTATTGCTTTCCAGTCGTGTCCTCCATAAATGAAAGTACAACTCCAGGAAGACAAGCTTGCTTCCAGATTTCACTCAGTTATAATTCAACAGTGTTGAGTGTCTTCAAAAGTGTTCATGTAGGACTTTCCTGTATTAAGTTAAATCAAGTGAAATTGACATTTTTGTAAGTCACAAATAAGATCATGTGGTTTAACCGAATATGTAATCAGCAACCAGCAGGGCTTTTCTTTCTTCAGGAAAATTAGAGATACCAAGGGAACATTTCATGCACAGATGAGCACAATAAAGGACAGAAACAGTATGGACCTAACAGAAGCAGAAGACATTAAGAGGTGGCAAGAGTACACAGAAGAACTATTACCAAAAAAAAATCTTCATGACCCAGACAACCACGATGGTGTGATCACTCGCCTAGAGCCAGACATCCTGGAGTGTGAAGTCAAGTGGGCCCTAGGAAGCATCACTATGAACAAAGCTAGTGGAGGTGATGGAATTCCAGCTGAGCTATTTCAAGTCCTAAAAGGTAATGCTGTGAAAGTGCTACACTCAATATGCCAGCATATCTGGAAAACTCAGCAGTGGCCACAGGACTGGAAAAGGTCAGTTTTCATTCCAATCCCAAAGAAAGGCAATGCCAAAGAATGTTCAAACTAATGCACAGTTGCACTCATCTGACATTATTGCAAAGTAATGCCAAGATTCTCCAAGTGAGATTTCAACAGTATGTGAACCGAGAACTTCCAGATATTTAAGCTGGTTTTAGAAAAGGCAAAAGAACCAGAGGTCAATTTGCCAGCATCCATTGGATCACAGAAAAAGCAAGAGAGTTCCAGAAAAACTTGTACTTCTGCTTCATTGACTACACTAAAGCCTTTGACTGTGTGGATCACAACTGTGATCCACACGTTGGAACTGTGGAAAATTCTTTAAGAGATGAGAATACCAGATCACCTTACCTGCCTCCTGAGAAATCGGTATGCAGGTCAAGAAGCAACAGTTAGAAGCGGACATGGAACAACAGACTGGCTCCAAGTTGGGAAAGGAGTACCTCAAGGCTGTATATTGTCATCCTGCTTATTTAACTTATATGCAGAGTACATCATGCGGAATGCCAGGCTAGATAAAGCACAAGCTGGAATCAAGATTGCTGGGAGAAATATCAATAACCTCAGATATGCAGATGACACTACCCTTATGGCAGAAACCAAAGAAGAGCTAAAGAGACTCTTGATGAAAGTGAAAGAGGAGAGTGAAAAACCTGGCTTAAAACTCAACATTCAAAAAATTAAGATCATGGCATCTGGTCTCATCACTTCATGGCCAATAGACAGGGAAAAAATGGAAACAGTGAGAGACTATTTTCTTGAGCTCCAAAATCACTGCAGATGGTGACTGCAGCCATGAAATTTAAAAGACATTTGCTCCTTGGAAGAAAAGCTATGACAAACCTAGACAGCATATTAAAAAGTAGAGACATTACTTTGCTGACAAAGGTTCGTATAGTCAAATACGGTTTTTCCAGTAGTCATGTATGGGTGTGATTTGGACCATAAAGAAAGCTGAGTGCCGAAGAATTGATGCTTTTAAACTGTGGTGTAGGAGAGGACTTTTGAGAGTCCCTTGGACTGCAAAGAGATCCAACCAGTCAATCCTAAAGGAAATCAATCCTGAATATTCATTGGAAGGACTGATGCTAAAGCTGAAGCTCCAATACTTTGGCCACCTGATCGAAGAACTGACTCATTAGAAAAGACCCTGGTGCTGGGAAAGATTGAAGGCAGGAAGAGAAAGGGACTTCAACATGAGTTTGAGCAAGCTCTGGGAGTTGGTGATGGACAGAGAAGCCTGGCGCATTGCTATCCACAGGGTTGCAAAGAGTTGAACATGACTGAACCGAACTGAACTGAACCAGCAGAGGGAGTTAAGAGGCAGGAACCCCTTCCCCAGGAGGCCCAGGAAGGAAGAACCTAGCGAGCGAGTGGTAATGGTGTGAATGAAGAGGACCTGGATGAGAGGGGAGTGTGGAGTGACTTGGAAAACTCTCTTCTGCAGTGGGTACCCCAGAAATATCTTCAGACAATCAGGAAACCTGCTGTCTATTTCAGACTTGCTTTCAACTAGCTGTGCTCCTTGGCAGACGGCTCGAGTTCTCTGAGCCTCAATTTCTTCATCTGTAAAATAAGAGTGCAGTTCAGACAGTTTCTGGGTCAAGGTCAGCTAGCAGAGGACCAGATTACTTATCAGAAAATGGTTCACTGGGGGAAAGAAATTGACGTTCCTGGGCATTTTTGTTATCCTGCCTAAGGATAGAATTTTAGGGCATAATTCCAGAAACTAAGTCAACATGGAAGCATATGTTAAATAGATTTCTTAGTGTCCTAATGTTTGTATGTGGGCACCACTGTGTTTGCTGGGGTTTCCTTTGTTCCCTGCTGACTATTATGAATGTAGTGTAAGTGTCAGTCACTCAGGCGTGTCCGACTCTTTGAGACCCCATGGACTGTAGCCCGCCAGGCTCCTCTGTCCATGGAACTCTCCAGGCAGGAATACTGGTGGGTAGCCATTCCTTTCTCTGGGGGATCTTCCCAACCCCGGGATGGAACCCAGGTCTTCTGCATTGCAGATGGATTCTCTACCATCTAAGCCATGAGTAGGGGAAGCCCAAAATGTGTCTTTTGGGCATGAAGATTATTCTAGGCTGATTGTTTTTAGGAAACAAAAAACACAGGAAGTCTTTCTTTTTACTCTCCCCCCTCCCCCTTAACTACCTGAAAGAATTTAGATAAAGGGTCTGGTCCAGGAAAGCACTGTAACCAGAGAAATCGACAAAGAATGTGGACTTAGGTGTGGTAGGGGCAGTTTAACAGGGTGTGGAGGCCAAAGTCCTCTCTGGGTCCTCTCTGCATAGCACAGCAAACATTTGTTTACCAAACATTTGTTTTTCCATCTCCATGTAGAACTGCCTTCCTCCTCTTTGAAGTCTAAGCCCCTATCCCTTCTTTTTCTCCCAGATGGCATATAAGTCTCAATTAACTGACTTGTCCTTTTTTTTTTTTCTTGTGGGGTCCCTGTAAGTGTGTAACTAAATTTTATTTTCTCCTGTTAGTCTATCTTGTGTCAATTTAATTCTTAGACCAGCCAGAAGAACCTAGAAAAGGTAGAGGCAAAAATTTTCCATTCCCCAACATGAAGCACAGGCCTGTGATTTAAGGAACATGTTTAAGACTCTTTTTTTTTTTTTTTTTTTTAAGATATCTGTATGGGTGTAGATGAAAGAAGTTCTCTTTTCAGAGAACAGAAGAGGTGCCCTAAACAGCATCTCCCTTCCCTTGTGAAAAGCTGCAGCAGCCTTCTCTCTATTTGGGATTCAGAGCCACCTTCACAATAGCATTCTGCAGATGCTGAAATGCAGTCAATTTCTAAGCGGCATTTATGCAACCTTGAATTTATGTGTACCAATAAATTATAGCCTAAAGTGATCTATGGGAAATCTAAATAAGGTTTTCTATATACAGGAAAAAAGCCCTCTTCATTTAAGAACTAAATTGATCATGATTTTCAAAATATTTAAACATTGCATAGTTATATTAAAATATACTCTTAATTTTCCAATTTATGAGACTATAAATTTAATTCAGAAATCTTGGGGAAACAAAAAGGAAAATGTGTCTCCTGGTCACACCCTCACAAATTAACCTTTTTTAAAATTTTGGCATGTAAATTTCTGTTCTTCCATTCATGCCACAAATATTTATTGAGTGACTACTGTGTGCCAGGCACTGTGCTGTGTGCTGCTGCGTCACTTCAGTCGTGTCCGACTCTGTGTGACCCCATAGACGGCAGCCCACCAGGCTCCCCCGTCCCTGGGATTCTCCAGGCAAGAACACTGGAGTGGGTTGCCATTTCCTTCTCCAATGCATGAAAGTGAAAAGTGAAAGGGAAGTTGCTCAGTCGTGTCCGACTCTTCACGACCCCATGGACTACAGCCTACCAGGCTCCTCCGTCCATGGGATTTGCCAAGCAAGAGTACTGGAGCGGGGTGCCATTGCCTTCTCCAGTGCTGTGTGCTAAGGAGAAACAAATTGAGAGATAAGTTGTTGGAGTAAGGATTAGCAGCTTTATTCAGAAAGCTAGCCAGCTGAGAAGATTGTGAACTAGTGTCCCAATGAACCATTTTCCCTGAGTTCAAATTCGGGCTTCTTTTATACTAAAAGAGGAGTGGTGTGAATGGTTCCTGCAAACTTCCTGGTATAGGAATCCTTTGCTCTCGTGGCTACCCATGTAGGTCCCATCACAGCATTGCTGTAAACCTCCAACAAGACAAGTGTTATTCTCTGTTCTGCAACTTTTCATCTCTGTATTAACGGAAAAGTGTTACACCTTTAAAGGTCAGAGCCTTGAGAGCTGGGCTGTCCTGTACATTTCAGGCTATAGGCAATATTTTTGTAATACAAGGGTTAAAGAAAATCATGCAATATAGAGTTAGATTTGTTCTCCCCTATTACACTAAGGGTTCCATTTCTCTTTTCCTGCCTGTTCCAGGCTATTCTTTCCTACTGTGAGTTTGTAATGGAATAAGACGCAACAAAGCATTGTGCGGAGATGGGTGATGGACTTATTCCAGTCTTACAGATTTTGTTGCAGGGATTATGACGAATAAATGTAAAGAGCCTGGCACTGAGCCCACACTTGGCAGGTGCTCCATCAACAGTAGCTATTGTTACTTTTTATTGCTGTTATTTTTCTGTAAAGGTTCTTATTACCAATTGCAGCTAATTTTAGTTCTGCTTCTACAGTTGTTCCAAATGCATTTTTAAGCTCCGAGTCTTCATCCTTTCTCTTCCTAAGGAGGATTGCGTCCTTCAGTGCTGTCTCCAAAGTTCTGGCTGCTGGCTATTTATTTCCCCCAGAAATGGCTTTTCTTGCCATTCAGGGTTTTCTTTTAGCTTTTAAATTCTGTGCTTCCTGCTTAGCCAGTTGCATGCGCTCTGCCATGGTGGAGGGTGGGGTTGGTATAAATGTTATACTTCATGCTTAACTTCATGGCAGTTAAGCCATGAAGGATGATCTCTGGGAAAGAAATATCCTCTTTTTGATAGTTCGTATATCCTCCTGCTCAGCTTTCTCCCCTAGTTTCAACAACTTCATTTAACCACCCATCAATGGTAAGGAAGTGGTGCCTATCCCTAGAGAGAGAAGAGAACACAGCCTTCCAGGAAATTCCAAAGCAAGGTCCCTTTGGCCAAAAGCACTTCTTCTTGCGGCCAACATTCACAGGAGCTGGGAGGTGGGGCCACTTTCTCCACAAAGGGGATCTGGGACAGGCAACCCCAAAACCAACTATGCCAGCCTAATGCATGGCTTTCTTTCCCTCAAGAATGAGCATAAGGAACTCTAACTATTCCTCAGTGTCATTTGTTGGAAGTGATGTAAGTCAACTGTATGCTGCTGCTGCTGCTGCTGCTGCTGCTAAGTCGCTTCAGTTGTGTCCGACTCTGTGCGACCCCATAGATGGCAGCCCACCAGGCTCCTCTGTCCATGGGATTTTCCAGGCAAGACTACTGGAGTGGGTTGCCATTTCCTTCTCCAACTCAACTGTATAATTTACAACAATTATAACTACAGTGATTTCTGGAACTCCACTTAGGGAGCTGGATCTGAAAATAGGGAGACTCAGGGATTAGGGGTGTGGGCAGAATGGTGCTATGTTAATAAGTGAATAAATTTGATGTTACTCTAGTAAAGGAGAGAATGGAAGAGAAAACAATGATTTTCATAGATTATTGTCAGGTACTACAAACCTCTTTCCCAACACTTTGAAGATTATTTGAAACATGAGGAAACAGTGTTTAAACAACAGAAAACACTTCCCTTTCTCTCCCTCTCTCTCCATATATGTACACAATATCATATATATATGTATGTATAAATACGTAGCAGAGAATGTGTGTATGTATGTGTGTATATACACACACATATAAATATATGTGTATGTATAGTCAGTGGAAATAATCAATAAACAATCTACAATAGGAATAGAACAGAAGTTTATTGAAGCTAATAGATTTTTTATAGCCCAGAAGGCAGCATGCACACAGTGAGTTACTGTGAGCTTGGCACCTGGAAAGGGGGTCTTATCACTGAAGGAGTAATCCGCATTGTCATCCCAAGAAAGGAGGCATTTACAAACTTTATTTTTAATATGGACATTCTTTAATTCTGGTCTGTGTGCCCTCTTCTTAACAATGAAAGAAGATGTACAATGTATGTTTGACAGGCCACAAACAGGTTGTTTTAGTTAGCTTAAAATTCAACTTATGTGTAAGTCAGTATGACTTCCCCATACCTCAATATGTGAAAATGTCTTTTATCTATCTATGTATGTGTAGGTGAAGAGCTGACTCATTTGAAAAGACCCTGATGCTGGGAAAGATTGAGGGCAGGAGGAGAAGGGGATGACAGAGGATGAGATGGTTGGATGGCATCACCGACTTGAAGGACATGAGTTTGGATAGACTCCAGAAGTTGGTGATGGACAGGGAGGCCTGGCGTGCTGCGGTTCATGGGGTCACAAAGAGTCAGACATGACTGAGTGACTGAACTGACTGACTGACGGAGCCACTAGAATTTCTGGGTGAAAGCTTACAAAACTCACCTCACATGTAGGGGCCCCGTGCAGAAGCTCACCGCCCCCCGCCACCGGCAGGCAGAGAATTGTACTGCATCCCTCTGATCCTCCCTGTGACCAGACGCCTTTTCATGACTATCTTTTCTACCTGTGGCCATATCATTCTTAGCCATGGTTGCTAATTTTTCCAGTTCTATGAATCCTGGCATCATGCAAGCTTTTGATGGTTTTTCTTCTACTTGTGGTCTTGTGCCAGACCTCTTCCTGATTCCCCAGTGGTCTGGAGATGAACTTAACTCATTTCCCTGTTTCTTTACTTTTTATTGCTCAGGAAGATGCTTTGGATGCTGGAAATATTCATTATACCACTGGTTTCTTAAAGGAAGAGAAAAAGACTCTTCTATACATTTTAGCTAGGATAACTTGATTCCCAGAGTTCCTGGACCCATTCTAATTTAAAATTATGAATAAATGTTCCCCAAATTGTTTATCAAATTCTGTGTCTTTATATTGAGGTTATAATGCTGTCATTACAGTTTAGGCTGATCTCAAATAAAATCCCATTTAGCTCACGAAGTCTGAGTCTCTTAGAGATTTCTGTCCCTATTGTGGATGTCTTAGAGCATTGAAATAGTATTTGCTATGCCTGGCAACAAATTAATTAAAGCATTAGGCTAGGAGAAAAGTGGCCAAAATTTTTATTATTTTTTAATCATTGTCACACTGTAGCTAGACACAATAGATGTCTAGCAACTAAAAAATGGAAGGTAGCGATGTGTGACTGGGCTGCCATACCAGGTTAGAGTGGTTAATTCAACCTTGTTACCCTAGCTTTGGGATGCTATTCCAAATGGAAAATGCTGAGATGACAAATGAACACAAATATTTGATCCTCTATTTAGTGACCAAGGAGACAGTCCTTATTACACACTTCTTCGATTCTCTTTGCTGATCATTATTACTGAGTCAAGCACGTGTTAGTCCACTAAAAAAAAAAAAAAATTATTAACTATTTTCCGTTTCACAAGCGTTTATCAAGAAACATTTGGGGAAAGTGCAAAAAAAAAAAAAAAGGAATTCATTGGAAATTGTTACAGAACTGTTTTTATTCTAAGCTATCTGATCACATGTGGTTGCAGCCCATGGTGATAATGCTGGATGAAACAGGTGGTAAAGCTGCTTGAGTCTCTAATGCTTCAATCTATCTTCAGATTCAAAACTGTGTGTTGTTCTTTTAGGCAACAATATTTTTATTAGCATTCTAGTAATGCCATGTAATTTTAATAGGTAAGCTATGCTGTTAAAAATTAATTATAGTAACATATTTTGAGAAGGCTTAAAAACTGGGGTGTTCACTCACTTTGGATCAAATATTAGAGTCCAGAAGGATAGTGATCGTATATTCAACATGTATTCAATACAGATTTACTGAGCATTTACTATGTGGTAGGAATTGTTTATGCATTGGAGACACAATAGTATGTGAAGTTGAGTATATGAAATATTTTTCCTGCCTTCACAGAATTTACAACCTAGCAGGAGTAGGATGCCAAGGAAAAGAACACAAGTGGATATGAAACAACACATCATGCTGCAAGCAATAAAGAAATAGTATGAGGTGTTCAGAGAAAGTGTAATGGAGAATAATTCCTAGATGGAGTGGGATGTTTTCAGAACAGATATCTCTAAGAAAGGCACTTAAGCTGAACTGAAGTATGAATAGGGGTTAACCAGGTAGTGAGTGAGTAGAAGAACATTTCAAATAGAGGGAACAATGTGTCTGAAGGCGTAAGTTTCATGAAGGATTTATGAATTCGAGGTAGCTCAGCTGGTAAAGAATCCACCTATAATGCAAGAGACCCTGGCTCGATTCCTGGATTGGGAAGATCCCCTGGAGAAGGGACAGGCTACCCATTCCAGTACTCTTGGGCCTCCCTGGTGGCTCAGATGGTAAAGAATCCACCTGCGATGTGGGAGACCTGGTTTGATCCCTGGGTTGGGATGATCCCCTGGAGGAGGACATGGCAACCCACTCCAGTATTCTTCCCTGGAGACTCCCCATGGACAGAGGAGCCTGGCTGCCCGCAGTCCATGAGGTTGCAGAGAGTTGGACACGACTGAGCAACTAAGCATGCATGCATGAATTCAAGAAACCGAAATTGTGACTGGAGCTTAGAGAGCAAGGGGCAGAATCACAGGAGAAGGAATTAGAGTCTTAGGGCCCTGTGGACCCTAGTGACTTTGTTGTTGTTTTTTAATCGGAGATTAATTGCTTTACAATGTTGTGTGGATTGCTGCTGTACAACAATGTGAGTCAGCCATAAGTGTGTGTGTGTGTGTGTGTGTGTATCCCTTCCCTCTTAAGCCTCCCTCCTACCCACCATCCCACCCCTCTAGGTCGTCACAGAGTGCCAGGCTGTGCTCGCATTTTGGTGGAAGTCATGAGTAGTGAAAGACGGACTACAGTTAATTGCAAGCCATTATTATTAGAATGGGGAACTTCCCTGGTGGCTCAGACGGTAAAGCATCTGCCTGCAATGCAGGAGACCTGGGTTCAATCCCTGGATCAGGAAGATCCCTGGAGAAGGAAATGGCAACCCAGTCCAGTACTCATGCCTGGAAAATCCCATGGATGGAGGAGCTTGGTAGGCTACAGTCCATGGGGTCGCAAAGGGCTGGACATGACTGAGCGACTTCATTTCATGTTATTAGAATGGATCCACTGTGAGCCCTGCTTCAGATATTACTGGAAGACACTCTGCTACTATTCTCAAAGGCCAGAATAAGAGCCTGTGGTCCTGAGGCTAGAGGGGAAAACATTCCAAAGAAAAGAGAAGGATTTCACCAAGGCAAATGTTTGGAACCTATCAATGCCCTCTTGTAACAGTCTCGTAACAGATAAGGAAGTCTAAACAAGTATTGTTCAACTTCTCAGCAGAAAGACTTATCTAAGTCACAAAATGGGTTTGATAAATCTCATTAACATATTATCAAAAGTTTAAAGGCCCCTGAGGTATACCAGTCTTTTCCTCTCTCTCTCTTTTTTTTTTCCTTTCGTCTAATGCTTGGATCTTTGTAAAATGCTGTTCCACTTTTCCGTCTCCTTGCCTCCATCTGTAACAGAGGGCTCAAGGAGCTTTATTTGGAAAGATTATTACCTGGGTGATATCTTTATACCCATGCACTACTTGTTGCTTATAACACATAAGCAAACACAACTCACCTCTGGCCATGTAAATATCAGCCAGATGACCTGAGGCTACTGCTGGATATTATTGAGATGGAAGCACGGAATTCTTTTTCTGCATCTGTTAAGATGATCATATTAGTTTTCTGTTTGTCTATTATTATGGTAAATAATATTGATTATTCTTAAAATGTTTAGCCAACCTTGCATTCCCATGATATATTCCACTTGGTTGTGATCTGTTATCCTTTTTATATATAGCTGGATTTAACTTGCTAATTTAGGGTTGGTGGTGTATCTGTATTCATGAATGATATTGGTCTGTAGTATTCTCATGTCTTTGAGAAGTGTTTTATTACTTTTGTAAAGTAATTGTGTAGAAACAGTGTTATTTCTTCCTTAAATGTTTGATAGAATTTGCCAGTGAACTCTTCTAGGCCTGGAGTCTTCTTTATTGCTTTAAAACAATAGCCATGAATTCAATCTCTTTAAAGAATAGCAATATTCAAATTATCTACACTTCTTGAGCAAATGTTGAAGTTTGTCTTTGAAGGAATTGATCCATTTCATCTAAATTGTCAAATTTGTGGACACTGTTTTTTTGTAATATTCCCTTATTTTATTTTTCATTCCCTATTATCTAATTATCTTTATCACAGATGAATTTACTGTCTATTTAGTGTCTGTCAGATCTGTAGTGATGGCCTCTCTTTTTTTCCCCTTATCTTGTTAATTTGTACCCTTTTTTTCCATAGTACATCTGATTTATCAATTTTATTAATGCTTTTCAAGTACCAGCCATTGATTTTATTGATTTTTTTCCTACTGTATTTCTGTTTTTAATTTCACTGGTTTCTGCTCTGTATTAACTCCCTTCTGCTTGCTTTGGATATGAGTTTCTCTTTGGCTTCTACTTTCTTACATTGGAAGGGTAGATTATTGATTTTAGAACTTTCTTTTTCTAGAGTAAGCATTTAAGCTATAAAAATTTCTCTAAGCACTGCTTTAGCTTCTGTTTACAGTATATTGATGAGAACGTGGCAGAACTGGAATTCTCATTGGAATTCACAATGCTGGTAGAATAAAAAACGGCACAGCCTCTTTGGAAAATAGTTTGTCAGCTTCTTAAAACATTAAATATACACCTACCATATGACCTAACCATTCTACTCCTAGATATTCATGCAAAAGAAAATCATTATTACATCTTATATACTTATTAGAACATGTGTTCGTACAAAGACTTGTACACAAATGTTCATAGCAACTTTATTTGTAATATCCAAGAACAACCTAAGTGTACAACAGTAGCTGAGTGGATAAGAAATTGTAGTATATCCACATAATTGAAGACCATTCATTAATGAAAAGGAATGATTTGATATAAGTAACAACACACATGAGTTTCCCAGGTATTGTGCTGAGTTAAAGAAGTTGGACTGAAAAGAGTACATTTATATAAAACTCAAGGAAATGCAAACTAATGTTTAAGCAGATAGGAATAGAAAGTATTTTCTATAACAATGCTACTCAGTTCTTTAGAACTCCAGTGTTAGAAGCCAAAAATCACATTCACTGCTATGAAACAATTTTTTAAACGATCATCAGCTTAACATTCAATTTTTTAGAGACAGCAGATGCTACCTCCCTTATCTGCAAACGTGTTTTTTGCTAAGTCTTTAGAGTCATTCACTTTCTCAATCCTGATACTATTGCTCTAAATTGTCCCAGAGATATTTACATGAAAGGCACTCATGTAGAATGGTGATTTCCTGGGCAGGTGAGAGATTGATCTTACTTTTGTCAAGTAGGAAAGGCATGATTTTTAAATGGGAGTTTAGAAAGAAGAACCAAGTGACCTAGTTTTGAAAAGCAATACATATGTTCAGATTCTAGGAATCAATTCCCATAAAACCATCTGTGCCCATTCATCTCCTTGAAAAAAGTTAGTATATTCTGTAAGTGTACCTTATACTGAAGACTGCTGGTGTAAAATATTTATGTAATATTTCAAGATGATTTTAAGAATAGAATGCATGTAATATTTTTCTATTGCTGTTATACATAGAAGTTTGGCAGGATACACATTTGGGGGAAGTTACAACTTTTCCCTAAATTCTTTAGAAGTTTCCTCATTGTCCTTTGGAATTTGGTATTTCCAGAGAAATCTGAGCCTACTCTGATTTCTATTCCTACTATTTTTCCTTTACTCAGTGCTTTAAAACTTTCTTCCTCTTTTTCATTTATTTATCTATCTACCTTTCATTCTTTAAATACAAAAAAAAAAAAAAAAATTACCAGGAAGTGTTTCATGTTGATATGCATGTCCTGGGGTAACTTCAGAAATTTTTTCTTTAACTATTAAATTGACAAATATTTATTTAGTGAGTCTTATGTGGCAAACGGGCTTCCCAGGTGGTGCTAGAGGTAAAGAACTCACTTGTCAATGCCGGAGACATAAAAGACACAAGTTCAATCCCTGGATCAGGAAGATCCCCTGGATCCACTCCAGCATTCTTGCCTGGAGAATCCCATTGACAGAGGAGCCTGGCAGGCTACAGTCCATGCGGTCACAAGGAGTTGGACACAACTGAAGCAACTTGGCATGCATTAGGCAAATACTCCATTACGTGTTCATGAATAAGTTACTGTTATCTCCATTTCATGATGCTAGCTTTCTCTTTTGTTCCATAAAGCATGACAGTTTTTTAAGTTTTGTTTTATTGTCTCCAGTAAGTCATTTTTTCAAAGACTATTCTATCTTCTAATCTTCAGAATAATGGTTCTTCTGTTAGCTATAATTTTTCATAGCCACATATTAGTTTTTAAAAATCTTATCTTATAAAGGAGAGAACTGGCAACTTTATGCACAAAGAGAAACTTATAATTGTTTGATTTATTATTCACAGGACACAAGATGAGTAATAGCATAATTGTGGCAATGGAGAAAAACCTACCATTGTGTGTGTGTGTGTGTGTGTATGTGTGCATAGTTTCAAATGAACTTTAGCACTTTTCATGACAGCTGGGTCAGACAACTTTTTATGATGTAGGGAGGGAAATTGGGGATATGTGTGTGTTAAAATATTGTAGAACAAATGCTGAATTGTACATCTACATGGTTGCTTTACTGCTGGTATATTTGTAGTCAGTAAAAGTAGAAAATTGCCTCTGCTTCCATAGTAAATACTGAGATCAGATAGACATACATAAAAGGAAACTGCACAGAAGCAGTCTACAAAAAGAAGAAATGTGTCCAATAACAGGAATTTATTTTGTAGACATAGCATTCCCTGTAGCTGATTATTTTAATACTGATTGAGTGAATAACAACAATTTCATTGGAAAATTTTGCCTCCTATAAATAAGAAACATATTATCTCAGATAACTTACTTTTTGGAAGATAATGAAAATTTTTGAAAGATTGAATGGACCATTGAGAAAAATCCACTACTCTTCTCTCTTTTAATTCCATCTCATTGACTACATAAAGGAATTAGAATTTGACTTTATTGCCTTGAGTATTTTAATTAAAATTTTACATTTAATCTTGAAGCAAAGGAAGTTTTATATCATTGAAGAGACACTTGTACTTATAAGAGCTCTTTGAATAATGAAAGTAGAAATTATTAGTAAGTTACATGTATGAGAAATTACTTTTCCTAAGACAATAAAAAGATCAGACTAGGTAGGCATGCACATCACCATCGGCTTATTGGCCTAGAACCTGGATATGTTTGTGCTAAACAATTAATATCTGGTGATGAAAAATTTGGACTCAGAAGTCAGCAAAACATTAAGAAGCCTATATCCTAGAAAGGTAGGTCTTTTTAGGTGACTCAATTTACTTTCTCTAAGTGAATGAATACATTAGGAGATAAGAAAGGCTGAAGACCAAGGGGTCAGAGACATTGTCACAATTAGATACAGCGTCTCATACAGTGATGTTTGAATCTGTGTTGGGGGTGGGAGAGGGAGGTGATAAATGTACGGGTGTCTTTCAGGCAATATTCTCTGGTATAGCTGTACTGGTTGTTTATGGGAGTTGTTCTTTCTGAGCCGTGTGTATTGTTAAATATTGTGAGTATCACCATGGGCACATGCATTTGTTCTCTGTGCTGTACATTTAGTCTCATTCAACTAAAATTCAGTGAACACTTAGTGTATGTTGTTGAAATACTGTATCCAGTAGAGGGGGGTGTGATTTAGGACTGACGATAGATACCCTACTTTTAGGTGAACAGAGCACGTGGGAAAAGAATGACAAAGGAACTCAAAAGCCTTGTGGACAATTTGATGAGACTGCAGAAAATTTTACATTTTTCATCACCTTTTTGTTTTTCCACATGTGTGCAAATGACTCCTGAGAGGTTGTTTACTGAGACTTCTTTCTGCAGATTATTTCTCCTACCCAGGGTAGGAGACTTTCTCTGATACTGAAGTTAGATCAAGTTGTCCTTTGGAAAACAAGTCAGAAAAAAATAGCCTGACCACATTCTTTTCCTTCTGAGCCCTTTTGGATTGATCTATAGCAGGCAAAGATTATTGCTGACTTTCCAACAGTTCATCCATGTCTTCAGGCTTTCACAGTAAATTTTAAGAGATTATTAGTGAGGCTTGCTGGAACCTTCTCCCATAACTCTGAGCTTCCTAGAAAGGACAGTTTTGCATCAACTTCTGTCATCCCCTTCAATTTCAAGTTAATTTAACTCTATATGGTTGAAACTTATCACTGTTGTTCAGATAAGTATTGAAACTTATCAGGTATGTGGATCATTCATTTATTCAGTCAGTCATTTATTTTCAACATATATTTATCATGGCGCTACAATGGGCCAGTCCCTATTTTAAGTAATGTGAACAAAGCATAAAAGTAAATTCCCTCTTTAGCGTAGGGAGGGGAAGGAAAGAGTAATCAACACCAATAAGTATGTAATAAAGACTATGGTGATTAGTGATCTGGAGGAAAAATAAAGCAATGAAAGGGTATAAGGAACTCTGGGAATGTTGTTGTAATTTTTGAATAGTGTGTCAGGGAAGGCATCATTGAAAAGATAGCAGTGAGTAAAGGAGGACAAGGGAGATGGGGGTGCTAATCACTGGAAGAAGTGCATTCCAGCTATAATGCATAGCATAAAGGGGATATATGTGTACATACAGTTGATTTACTTTCCTGTACAGCAGAACTAACACAGCATTGTACAACAACTATACTCCAATAAAAATTAATTTTAAAATGAAATGCACAGCAAGCAAAGGCTTTGAGTCATCCATGGCTTGGCAGCTTTGAGGAGGAGCAAAATGTTGAGGGTGGCTGAAGCAGAAGGAGCAAAGGGAAATCATACTAGGAAATGGTTAGAGAGCTAATAAGGAGGTCCAACTGAAGGGTCTGTTGTTGCTGTTCAGTTGCCCAGTGGTGTCCGACTCTTTGTGACCCCGAAGATGGCAGCACACCAGGCTTCCCCGTCCATCATTAACTCCTGGAGCTTGCCCAAACTCATGTCCATGGTCGGTGATGCCATCCAACCATCTCATCCTCTGTCATCCCCTTCTCCTCCTGCCTTCAATCTTTCCCAGCATCAGGGTCTTCGCATCAGATGGCCAAAGTACTGGAGCCTCAGCTTCAGCATCAGTCCTTCCAGTGAATATTCAGGATTGATCTCCTTTAGGATTAACTGGTTTGATCTCTTTGGAGTCCAAGGGACTCTCAAAAGTCTTCTCCAACACCACAGTTTGAAAGCATTAATTCTTCATCACTCAGCCTTCTTTGGGCTTCCCTTGTGGCTCAGCTGATAAAGAATCCACCTGCAACGTGGGAGATCTGGGTTTGATCCCTGGGTTGGGAAGATCTCCTGGAGAAGGGAAAGGCTACGCACTCCAGAATTCTGGCCTAGAGAATTCCTTGAACTGTATGGTCCATGGGGTCGCAAAGTGTCAGACACAACTGAGCGACTCACTTCTCACTTCTTCTTCAGCCTTCTTTATGGTCCAACTCACATCCATACATGACTACTGGAAAAACCATAGTTTTGACTATATGGACCTTTGTCCACAAAGTCATGTCTCTGCTTTTAATATGCTATCTAGGTTTGTCATAGCTTTTCTTCCATGTAGCAAGCATCTTTTAATTTTATAGCTCCAGTCACCATCTGCAGTGATTTTGGAGCCCAAGGAAATAAAGTCTGTCACTGTTTCCATTGTTTCCTCATCTATTTGCCATGAAGTGATGGGACTGGGTGCCATGATCTTAGTTTTTTTAATGTTGAGTTTTAATCCAGGTTTTTCATTCTCCTCTTTCTCCTTCACCAAAAGGCTCTGTAGTTATTTAAAAGATGTTAGCTTTACATGAAATGAGATGCATATCACTTCGTGTAAAGCCAAAGTAATGATGTGATCTGGCTTATATTTTAATGGAACCTCTTGTCTGACACTTGGGCCAATGCCCAAAGGTAAAAGCAGCTGATGAATATATCTCTGTGATTCCAGCTACAGGATTCTGCACCCTATTTTGATTATGTTCAAAAACATCTTTCTAGTGTTCATTTCTGGCCATTTTGGTAGTTAATAGTAGGAGCATTGACCTGCCACTGTTCTAACTCAGCTGGAGGCAGACACCTTCCATCACCCTCTACATACTCGTCTTCATGATATGCTGTATTTCAGCCGGCTCCTTTGTCTTACTGTCCATCTCTGCAAACATAAAGTCTGGCCTGATTTTATTTGTTGCTGTATCCTGTGCCTATAACTTCGAGATGGCCTTTGCACCAACCTTCTAACTGGTTTCTCTGTTTCTATACTGACTCCTTATTACAAAATGAGCCATTACCACAATAGCCTGAGTGAGCTTTTAGTGTTACTTACCCCTCTGATCCAGATGGTAAAGTGTCTGCCTACAGTGCAGGAGACCCAGGTTCGATCCCTGGGTCGGGAAGATTCCCTGGAGAAGGAAATGGCAACCCACTCTAGTACTCTTGCCTGGAAAATCCCATGGATGGAGGAGCCTGGTAGGCTACAGTCCATCAGGTCGCAAAGAGTCAAACACGACTGAGCAACTTCACACTCACACCCTTCTGATCAAAACCTCCAGTGGCTCTCATCTTACTCGAGGTAAAAGCCAAAGACTCCCACCAGGACCAAGGGAGCCAAATGGTCAGGACATCCTATGACTCGGGCTCTCAGCACCATCTACCCTGCCTCTCACCCAAGCGCCCTTACCAAACTGGCCTCCTGGTCACTTCTTGGTCTCACCAGGCACGTTCCTGTCTGAGGTCTTTGCCCACACTGTTCCCTCTGCCTGGAATGCTCTTCTCTAAAATACCCACAAGACTTGCTTTTGCATCAGACATTTACCCAATGTCAGCTTCTAAACTAGGAACACAAACATTGGTACAGTTGTGCCTGCTGTGCCCTGCCTAAGCACAGAGGGCACTTATCCCCTTGTGGCCCAGAAGCAGCTCGTGACTGAGATAGGACCAGCAGCGTGCTTATGGAGGGAAGATCCCTTTTACTCCCATGGGCTGGTTTTCACCTCAATTTTACACTCCTTTCTCACAGAGTTACCATGAGGATTAAGCAATTGTATCAGTGATAATAACCTTAGGAAATAACATTTATTGAGCAATTGCTTCAGGCCAAGTACTGTAGTAAACCCTTTTGAGTTTAGTGGTCTTATCCTCACAAGAACACTGTTAAAGACAGGTGCTATTATTGCCACTAAGCATAGCCCGTTGTGAAAACATTCATCTGCATTCCAATTACCAGCACCATCATCATCTTACAGTCTTCTGTGATTCTTTAGCTTGTCCCTGTGTTAAGATTTCCCTTAGAATGTCTCTCGTGAATTCTGAGGAGACAGTTGGGATAAGACATCACTCAGTTTCATTCCAGTTTGCACAACTCCAGCCAGCTATTTTGAAGGTTAAAGGCATAGTAAGAATACAGGAAAGGGGCTTCTTTTTATGCACCTCAAAAATAGAACAGTAGAAACAAATACAATAGTATTTCTGTCATCTGTTTCATCTGTCTACATAATCAGGTTTTGTTTCATCAAACTATGGTTCAGCTGTCTGCTCTCATAATGTATCTAATTCTGGGTTTTAGGAGTCCTGGAAGCTCTGCCTGATGTCCTGGCATGGTCTGACAGGTCTGCTCACAGGAGCGAGGTCAGCTTCTCTGGGAGACCTGTGGCCATGAGCAGATCCCTGGAAGTATCGATAGTTATCTGATTATCATATTTGGTTTGGTCCTTCCTGCCGGTGCTTCTAGCCTGTCCTTTTTTGTTGTTACCCCAGCTGTGGATGTGACTGGTGATAGAAGCAAGGTCCGATGCTGTAAAGAGCAATATTGCATAGGAACCTGGAATGTCAGGTCCATGAATCAAGGCAAATTGGAAGTGGTCAAACAAGAGATGGCAAGAGTGAATGTCGACATTCTAGGAATCAGCAAACTAAAATGGACTGGAATGGGTGAATTTAACTCAGATGATCATTATATCTACTACTGTGAACAGGAATCCCTCAGAAGAAATGGAGTAGCCATCATGGTCAACAAAAGAGTCTGTAATGCAGTACTTAGATGCAATCTCAAAAACGACAGAATGATCTCTGTTTGTTTCCAAGGCAAACCATTCAATATCATAGTAATCCAAGTCTATGCCCCAACCAGTAATGCTGAAGAAGCTGAAGTTGAACGGTTCTATGAAAACCTACAAGACCTTTTAGAACTAACACCCAAAAAAGATGTCCTTTTCATTATAGGGGACTGGAATGCAAAAGTAGGAAGTCAAGAAACACCTGGAGTAACAGGCAAATTTGGCCTCGCAATACAGAATGAAGCATGGCAAAGACTAATAGAGTTTTGCCAAGAAAATGCACTGGTCATAGCAAACACCCTCTTCCAACAACACAAGAGAAGACTCTATACATGGACGTCATCAGATGGTCAACACTGAAATCAGATTGATTATATTCTTTGCAGCCAAAGATGGAGAAGCTCTATATAGTCAACAAAAACAAGACCAGGAGCTGACTGTGGCTCAGATCATGAACTCCTTATTGCCAAATTCAGACTTAAATTGAAGAAAGTATGGAAAACCACTAGACCATTCAGGTATGACCTAAATCAAATCCCTTATGATTATACAGTGGAAGTGACAAATAGATTTAAGGGACTAGATCTGATAGACAGAGTGCCTGATGAACTATGGACTGAGGTTCGTGACATTGTACAGGAGACAGGGATCAAGACCATCCCCATGGAAAAGAAATGCAAAAAAGCAAAATGGCTGTCTGGGGAGGCCTTACAAATAGCTGTGAAAAGAAGAGAAGCAAAAAGCAAAGGAGAAAAGGAAAGATATAAGCATCTGAATGCAGAGTTCCAAAGAATATCAAGGAGAGATAAGAAAGCCTTCCTCAGCGATCAGTGCAAAGAAATAGAGGAAAACAACAGAAAGGGAAAGACTAGAGATCTCTTCAAGAAAATTAGAGATACCAAGGGAACAGTTCATGCAAAGATGGGCTCAATAAAGGACAGAAAAGGTATGGACCTAATAGAAGCAGAAGATATCAAGAAGAGGTGGCAAAAATACACATAAGACCTGTACAAAAAAGATCTTCACAACCCAGATAATCACGATGGTGTGATCACTGACCGAGAGCCAGACATCTTGGAATGTGAAGTCAAGTGGGCCTTAGAAAGCATCACTATGAACTTGAGAAATCTGTATGCAGGTCAGGAAGCAACAGTTAGAACTGGACATGGAACAACAGACTGGTTCCAAATAGGAAAAGGAGTTCGTCAAGGCTGTATATTGTCACCCTGCTTGTTTAACTTCTATGCAGAGTACATCATGAGAAACGCTGGACTGGAAGAAGCACAAGCTGGAATCAAGATTGCCGGGAGAAATATCAATAACCTCAGATATGCAGATGACACCATCCTTATGGCAGAAAGTGAAGAGGAACTCAAAAGCCTCTTGATGAAAGTGAAAGTGGAGAGTGAAAAAGTTGGCTTAAAGCTCAACATTCAGAAAACGAAGATCATGGCATCCGGTCCCATCACTTCATGGGAAATAGATGGGGAAACATGGAAACAGTGTCAGACTTTATAATTTTGGGCTCCAAAATCACTGCAGATGGTGATTGCAGCCATGAAATTAAAACACGCTTACTCCTTGGAAGGAAAGTTATGACCAACCTAGATAGCATATTGAAAAGCAGAGATATTACTTTGCCAACAAAGGTCCGTCTAGTCAAGGCTATGGTTTTTCCAATGGTCAAGTATGGATGTGAGAGTTGGACTGTGAAGAAAGCTGAGCGCCAAAGAATTGATGCTTTTGAACTGTGGTGTTGGAGAAGACTCTTGAGAGTCCCTTGGACTGCAAGGAGATCCAACCAGTCCATTCTGAAGGAGATCAGCCCTGGGATTTCTTTGGAAGGAATGATGCTAAAGCTGAAACTCCAGTACTTTGGCCACCTCACGCGAAGAGTTGACTCATTGGAAAAGACTCTGATGCTGGGAGGGATTGGGGGCAGGAGGAGAAGGGAACGACAGAGGATGAGATGGCTGGATGGCATCACTGACTCGATGGACGTGAGTCTGGGTGAACTCCAGGAGTTGGTGACGGACAGGGAGGCCTGCGGTGCTACGATTCATGGGGTCACAAAGAGTCAGACACGACTGAGTGACTGAATTGAACTGAACTGACTAGGAAGACCTAGTTTCTAATCTGTAGCTTATAACAGACCTTCAGGCAAAATGAGAGAATGGCAGAGGATCAACTTGTTGGTGACAAAACAAAATGACTCTACATTGTTCCAGTGATGAACAAGAGTGGAGGATGATAGAATACTTTCGCGGTTAAAACATGTACACATGACTATTTTATACAGATCAGGTCAAATTAGTACCCTGAAGGTAAGAACATATTTTGGCCACGGAGAGCCTTAACAAATCTCCCAGGGCCTTCCAATCCAACTCGTTAAGTAAGCATAATGTTAAAAAGAGTTATTGCAAGAGATTGGCCACTTGATTATGGTAGGAGCACAGGGTCCTGAGGATAAAAAATGCTTGTAGCCTGGCTCCTTTATTAACCAGAATGGCAATAAAAGAGTTTCAAACAGACATAGTAGAAGGTAATCTGGAAGCTCTAGTTCTTTTAGAAGCAAGGAACTTATATTGTTTACTTATAAAATAAGTACAAAGCTTGACAGGTGTCATCACCAAGACCCAGAGTTATTCAGCTCTCAAGTGAGGGTTTTTTTTTTTTTAGAAGATGAGGAACCTATGTTCTCTGGGCAGGTCATACAATACGTGGAGAACAACTCTTTACCGCCTCTTAGTAAGACCCAACTGAATACACCAAACATCAGTTTTAAGCTACTAATTCTCTCTTCTTCCTTATCCATAAACTTCCTATGTTCATTAATTATAATATATGTTTATACATACACTTAGACATATATGTATAAAAGTTAGATGACATTTAAAGCTTTCATCTTTAATTTTAAAGTAAAATTAATTTTACTACCATGTTCTGAATTATGACATAAACACATTGATTTTATCATCTTAATTGAAGTGAAGTTAACCTTCAGTTACAAAAGCAAAACCCTTAATGTGTTAATCATTTTTAAAACATCAAATTAAAAGAAATCCACTTATAAACATAAGTAGGTATTTAAATGGAAAAAACTTACAGTTCTTTTTAATGGGAGTAATGACTCATCACTGTAGCCCAGAGCAAAACTTGGGGGAATAATGATTTGAGAACCATTAGAAAACTAGGTGTGAAATGTATTTGTAAATTGGTGTGCCGAAGAGCAAAGATGGATTGATTAGAAATAACTCACTTCCTGGGATAAGATATGGAAATAGTACCATGATAGCGAGAAGTGTGATAACGTAGATACTTGCCTGCCTATCTGCATTGATGACCACTGTGAGCCCTTCAAGATGGGCCTTGTCCATCTCCAGGGCTGGTCCACCTCCACACACAGTGAGGGTTGTGGAGCTGAGGTCAGGCAGGGAATGAAGTCAAACCCGGGGCATTGCAGGTATTTCTTGCCATGGATCAGGCCGAGACATCATCCTTCCTCACCTCTTTCTCACTCCCTTTCCTAGCTCCCTCCCACACTTACAGGTTTTTCATGAAGAACATTCCCTTAATGTCCCAGTAATCCTATAATCTTGAGTCTCTCACAGGTTCTGTTCTAGGAAACCCAGCTCAAGACATATGAGCCCATATCTGAGAGCACAATGCCACTCTTACTATGGACAGTTTTCTAGCACTTTTCACTTCTCTGCTGGCCAAGAGCCTAAGCCCTTTGTTCTCCCCTTCCCTTCCCCCTACATCCATCAGTCTTTCATGAATCCTATTAGTAGGAATCAGAGAAGCTTATCTTTGAGTCTAAGATCTTGGGAATGATTGTGGTCACAGAGCCCAACCTTGTTCCCTAAAGTGAACATGCCTTTCCTCTTTCCTGAGGACAAACACCCCCCACACACACACACCCCCACCCCCCAACGCCCCACCCCAGCCCCCGCCAATAGGAGTCCAGCCAATGCAGAATTTGCTCCCAGGGGAGTTTACCACAAAATGAAAACCATTCCCCACTTCAACTTGAAAAGAAGTTGATATACAAAGTTAACAAGACAGGAGATATCCTTGGAACAGAAGTTAAAGCCCCCTTCCCCATAGCTGCCAAGTCTAGTCTGAGTTTTCATTGGCTCAGACCCCAGGAGCCACACCACTCAAAGTTCTGACTTTGCTCTACTTTGAAGAGTTCATCAGCTATCTCTGCATCTTGTCTCTTCTTCCCAGGGAAGAGCTTTCAGGATTCCTAGGTAGGGAGCCTCAGCAAAGCCAGGCACACTCACTCAAGATGCTGTTCTCCATTTCTGGCTATGATTATGGAGCTCACAGAGGCCAATTCAAGCCCTGATCTCAGTGCTCTGGCTGCAGCTGAGTTCCTCTGTCAAGTAGGGATGGAGAGGCTGACAGATGGGCAGGGAGCCTGTGAGGGCCTGTGGCAGCCCTCTGTGACCCCAGAACAGCTGTCAAGACCACACACACAGATGCAGGAGATAATTAGGAGGCCACCAGTCTGCAGCCTCTACTTCAATGAGGCCACTCAGACTGTGTCTGGAGACAGATGGACAGAAGTTAATACAAACGTGTCATCACTACCCTCAGAGGGCTGTGAACCAGCTCATCTCAGCAGCTCTGGGTCTAGGGCCAAGAGGGAGGCAAGGGGGCAGTAATTGACTTTAGCTGGTCTTGCTCTGCAGCCAGTCAAACCTACGTCAACCCAAACCTGAGGTTGAAGAGTGGGGACAAGGGATACAAAAGTGCTGGAAGAACCACCAAAAATTGGTGACTAACTTTCTCAGTTCTGAAAAGGCATCCTAGGCTGTCAAACCACCACTGACCCACACATACCAACACCACCCCGGCACCCTTCCCAATACGTTCTGTTAGCTTCCATCTACAATCATTTTCTATATCAGAGGAGTTATCACATTTTAATAGGCATAAAAATCAGCTATTGGAGTTTGTGAGTAATGCAGACTCTCAGGTCCTTATCCTGGGTCAGAATGGGGAGAGCTTGCTCTTACTTATATAGCTCAAGCCAAGAATCTTCAGTGGTTGGGAGAAGAAAATGGTCAACATTTGGACCTAGAATGGCTGGAAGCAAATAGATTCCTCCATTATAGTTGCTTATCCAATAGGAACACCAAATCTTGAATCATTACAATCGGAGCACTGAGCCTCCTCTGTAATTCACTCAGGCTAGAAAGAAAAATGGATGAGGAACTTGGAGTCTGGGAGAGACCCTAAAGGGAGACAGCCAGGTATTAAGAGGCTACTGTACTCTCTGTAGTGTTGCGCAAAGCCTCATCAGCATGGCAGGAGACAGTATTGATAAATACAAAAGACACCAGCATGTATGTCCACGTGGATGGACTTCTATCACATTATCATTATCATTGTTCTGCCTTGCTGGACATAAAATCTTAGCTGCTTAAAAACTATTTCAAAAGCAAATGTGATATTGGCTTTTATACCTAAGTTTGTACCGAGTTTGAGTCCTCTCTTCGGGAAGTACTGACTCTCCCACTAGGTTTCTGGCATCGGACACGTGAATTTCAACCCCATTGGTCCCTATCATACCTCATGCAGATGAATGATTTGTCCGAGAAGATCTTCCTCATTTTTCAGGTGAGGAAGTCTCTCCAGGAACCAATGTTTCTATGAGAACAAAAGGCTTATTCTTTGTAAAGACTTCAGAGGTGACTCTTGAAAAAACCTAACCATCTCTCCTGAACAAGACGGGTTTTAACTGGTTCTGTTACCTTGCTTCTTTCTACATTAAATATTTACAATATTTCACTGTCTTTAAAATGGTTTGCTGTTCATTAAGAATAACTTGCTTGGCTCAGTTCAAACAAAACCCTTATGCTCAGAAACAGTAGCATTTGATCCACTTGACAATATTCTCAGTGGTTTTGAAGAGGTGTATAAACTTGGATATGGAAACATGGAGAGAGCTAAATTGCTCCACAAATGAACCAAGAAGAGATGATAAGAAGCCTGGAAGGTAGGTGGCTGCAAGTCCAAGAAGAGAGAATTAAGAGATACCCTGGAGTTTTTGAGTGAAATGCTATCTGTCGTGCAACATAAACTATACCCTTCTGCCTCTCTCACAAAATCTTTAGTTAAATCTACATTTGTGGATGAGATTTGGTATTGGAAATGATACAAACAAAGAAACAAATACTGTTGCAAGATTGGTCTAGGGTGAGACCAAAGGCTGGGTACCCAAGGCAAATGGACATGGGAGCAGCAGCCATAAGTTACGCTAAGAATCGAAGTGCAAGCCTCGTGGAGTCTTTCTTGAATTATCAGATATACCTGAGATAAGTATAGTACCTAGAAGACTAGAAGGGCTTTGGCCCTAGGAATCACTCCTAAAAGAGAAGGACTAAAGAGTGTCATGGATAGCCAGGCTCACAAAGAGCTGTAAGAAACAAATGCTTACATGTATTGACCTACTTAGGGTTGGTAATGGCAAACTCTTCCTCAGAATGGAGATCCTTTAAAGCAGTGGTTAAAGAGTGTGGTTCTGGACTCAGACACAGCTGGGATCAAACCTTGGCTGGCTCTAGCTTTCTCTCTTTAAGAAAAGGCACCTAAGTTAACCTTATTTTTCTTATGAAGGCTCTGTTATCCTAACTCTGTTGCTTTTGAGTAAGTCCAATAACCTCTTCAGGCTCTTTGCTCTAGGACAGCAGTTTTACTAGAAGTATACAGGAAAGCATGAAGTATAGACTATTGCATTGTAAAACATTTTGATGGCACCTGTCCAACCCAAGAATTTGGAATCCCTCCCCACTGCACCTGGAGAGACCTTCCCAAATCCCTTTAGAACAAACAAACAAACTTGGGTATGGGATGCATGTACTAAGTCACTTCAGTCATGTCCAACACTGTGCGACCCTATCGACTGTAGCCTACAGGCTCCTCTGTCCATGGGATTTTCCCAGGCAAGAATACTGGAATGGGTTGCCATGCCCTCCTCCAGGGGATCTTCCCACCTGAGTGATCGAACCCATGTCTCTTACGTCTCCTGCCCTGTCAGGCATATTCTTTACCATTAGCGCCATGTGGGAAGCCCAAGGTACTGGATGCGCTGGTTTAAAAATAAAGATGGTTAAAGGGATGGAGAATCCACGAAGCTGTGGGACATGAAGTCTCTTGTGGCAGTTCTAGGCTCAGTGGCAGATGACAGGAGATGACGAGAGAACTCCAGCAAGTATGTGATGAAACCTGCTCGCAGAACTGAGGGCAGCTCGTTGACTGAGACTGTTAGTCCCTCAACTTCCTCATGAATGCACCATGACGTGAGAAATAGTGTGATGGGAGGGTATAGCATTCCATGGGGCCGTCACACCTGTCTTTTCTGTACTCTGAGCCTGCATCCTAACAGTCAGTTCTTATTTGATACTACAAGTCATTCCCTTCAGTATCATTTCTCATTTCTGTCTCTGCACGTGACATCTCTGTTCTATGGCTCTACCTAAGCAAAAATCTCCCAGCCCTTCCTCAACCATGACACGTTCAGAAAGTAATGGGGAGATGTGTGATAAACTAAAAAGAATCTCTTGGTAGCTTTACTATCATCCCCCTCCTTTTTCTGGACCTTGGGTTTTTCCATTTTAAAGAACTGAAACCATGAAGAATTCAGGGGGAAAAAATCATCTAATAAGTTGTTTAATCATTTAAATATTATGTAAGAATGCTTCCCCCAAAACTTCAACTCCTTCTTCCACATTATTCTTAGACAATTTAGCAACTGAATGACAAAAAATAATACCTTCACATATTAAAATTTTATAGCATACCCTCAAGTAGCCTTGACATTCTAATCTTAGAAGTGTGATTAATCTCTTCCTTGTATCTATTGATTTAAAGGTATAACGCTTTTTATAATTGACATTTCAAAATGCCAGATGAGAGAAACTTTAACTTAGGTATGTGACCAAAAAATTCACCTGTGTCTTCCCTTACTTTTTTTAGTGGCTCTTTTTTATTCTTTTTAAAAACTGAGATATAACTGACATACAGCATTATGTTAGTTTCATGGGTACAACATAACAATTCAATATTTGTATATATTGCAAAATAATCACCGCAGTAAGTCTAGTTAGTATCCATCACCATACGTAGCTACCAATTTTTGTGCTCCCTTGCTCAGCACTTATACAGTTACAAATTCTTTTTCTTGTGATGTCAACTTCTAAAATCTATGCTTTTAGGAGCTTTCAAATATCCAATATTGTTTACTGTAGTCATGATGCTGTACATGACATCCCCATTACATATTTATAACTGGAAGTCTTGCTTTTTATGTTATCTATAGGAGAGCACCACCTAGTAAAGTGAAGTCACTCAGTCGTGTCCAACCCTCAGCAACCCCATAGACTGCAGCCTACCAGGCTCCTCCGCCCATGGGATTTTGCAGGGAAGAGTACTAGAGTGGGTTGCCATTGCCTTCTCCAAGCAGGGTCCCATCATCTGTTTAATCACAGCTCCCTCCTCTATGATTCTGAACCAATTTAGAGCTTGGACTTAAATCATAGTATCCACTTTATTATTAGCCAGATTATAGAATATGAGTCAGACCTGAGCCAAAACTCAGCTTTCAGTGACCTCTTTCCAACTCAACTCAAATCTAAACCTTGCCACCACACAGTGGGGGAGTTCTGACTTCAGAGGTGACTCCTCCAGTCACATGGATGAAGGATCTGAGTGTATCTTAAGCCGCATCAAGTCAAATGGACAAGAGGCCCCACCTTATAGGTGTACTTAGCAGCTAGAAGGAGAGGGAGAGGGAAGAAAATAGCCTGCCTCCATGCTGGTCAGAGAGAGGGACACTTTTTTTCATCTCATCCAGGAGATAAGTTACTTCTCCTGTTATGGAGAGGGGGTAAGAGCAGAAGCTTTGCCCCAGCTCTTCCTGAGCAGTAGAAATGTTGACAAATCCTGTTCCATGGACCAAGTCAGGAAGATATGCAGCAGGAATTGAAAGATATCTCCTGTTCTTTAAGCACATCATCCATGAGAAACCATAGCACTTGAAGCCATAAAATTCATTCCCAGCTCAATACCATCCAATCAGATAATTAAGTATTATCTGAGAGCCTGAACAGTGGAAATTATTTTTCTAACCAGCTCCAAACATTCAGATGAAGAGAGTGCATGCTGCTGTTCATTACAAGCTTCATAATTATCTCAGAATTCTTGAGCACACAGGTATATTCTTTTTTTTTCTTTTCATATCAAATTGAAGAAAAGAATCCTTGTTATGTTTTTATGGCTTTATTGAGGTATAGTTGATACAATGAAGGACATATATTTAAAACGTACCATTTGATAACATTCATAAAACACTCATCACAATCAAGATAATTGTCCTCAAAGTTCCCTTGAACCTAGTAACTCGTACTTCTTTCCCCAGCAAGAAGTCATTTGCATTATAGATTAGTTTATGTTTCATAAAAATGGTATCATTCAGTTTGTATTTTTTGTTTGGTTTCTTTCATTCAGCATACATCCTTTTTTTTTTTTTTACTCATCCATGTCATTGTGTATGTCAGTTGTTCATCTTTTTTTATTACTGAGCAGCTTTCCATTGTATTATGAACCACAGTTTGCTTATTCATTCACTTGTTGCTGGACATTTGGACTGTTTCCAGTCTGTGGCTCTTACAAATAAAGCCACTGTGAACCTTCATCTTCAAGTCCCTCTGTGGACATATGCTTTTGTTTATTTTGGGTAAACATCCAGGATTGGTTGGATTATATGGTAAGCATATGGTTAATATTTGAAGAAACTACTGAACTGTTTTCTAGACTGGATGCAATAAAGACATATTCTGTTTTTTCATTTCATTTTGAACAAATGGAAAGAAAGCTTTTCCATTTTACACTTAAACATCAAACCGTCTTTGCATTTTTTTTCTCTTATGTTCTTGAGGAAATGTCGTAAGTCTTATTTTGGAGAACTTTTTTTTTTTCAGTAATTATGTTCCGGCCCTTCTACTGGCTTGCTTCTCATTTGTAAAAATGGGGTAAGTCACCAACCTGGAGAATCTCAGGTTCAGAGATGTTGCATTTGCCCCAGAGACTTGCTGTGAAGATTAATGGAGATTCCAGGAAGTTTTCAAACAAAATACCTCAATTGTGGTGGACCTAAACACACTGCCTACATTTATGAACAGCTGCAGAACAGTGTTGATTGAAAGCCAGCAACCAGACTTTGGAGTGGAAAAAAAATCAAAACAAAAAATCTCTATGCCTTTCAGTTTCATTAAGATCTTCTCACCCCACTCACATTTATTTCAAGTACTTGAGATGTCAGAGCAGGAAAATTGATTTTGCTTCTCAGAGCCCTTTCTGACATGTAGGAAGAACAGGGAGAGTTTTTTTTTAAGCTTAAAAATATTCTTATGAAATGGGAAAAAGAGCTATAAGAGTTATCGGATGAACTGGGGAACCGTGGGGAGCAGGAGCTGGCAGGTTGCTGAGGAGTAAACATCACAGAACCTTGGTTTCCCAGCTTGTGCTGTTTGAAAGCAGTCTGGGGGTCTCCTGAGAAGTTTAGTTTATTCTGTTGTTTCTGAGAAAATTTAGAACACAAATTCACCAAGAAGATGGATGTCTGAATTACAAGCTTCAAACAAACATAGTCCCTTTATCCCGGTGTTTTTCCCGCTGGGAAGAAAAACTCATTTACCAAACTCTGTGAAGTGTGAAGGCGAGCTTCGGGCCTCACTCCCCCACTCGCCCTCCAACAGGGAGGCCTGTTGGGTGAAGCAGGCGGAGTGAAGACCGCTGCCTGAAGTGTGAAGGAAGGTCGCCTAAAGCCTGGAAGGATCAATCAGCAACTAGGACCCAGGCCTGGAAGCTGGAGGAGAAAGGAATTTGGACGGTGGACCCTAAAGAGAAAAGAGAAGAATTTTGTGTTTACTCCAGCTGTCACTCACAATCGGTGATGCAGAGATGAACAGAACAAGAGCTGCATTAGAGGGAGCCCTGGAGAGGTGACCCTGTACCCCTCCTTGTGGAACGCGGCCCCCCAGCAGTCCTGCCTCTGTAAGCAGCTTCACAGAGCCTTGAAATGATCTGGGAGTCTGGCTTCAACAGATGGCATGCGTTTGCCAAATTAATTCCAGTTCCTCCCAATTATTTTGAAAATTTTGCCTGTTGTGGGCAGAAATCCCCAAAGGATAAAGACAGTAGAGGCCCATTTATTTATCTGAAGATGTCTGTTGTTTCTCACCTGCAACAACAACACAATAATAAAACCCTGTCTTCCTCATTTTCAACCGGATCCTCGTAGTAATTCTCGTCTTGCAATTCCTATTGTCACTGCGCATGCCTCCTTCCCTGTGGCATTTTCCACTGACAGTGACATTAGAGGTGGTAAACGGGCAAGGATGTCACAGAACATAAGGAAATGTGTCTCAGAGAAATGATAGTTTTCTGTTACCTGACATACCATGGGATGCCTAGCCTAAACTTGGGAATTTGGTCATTTCTAGTAGACCATATGTGAACATAGACACGCTGCAGAAATAAACATTCTGTGTGTCTATCTACCTGTCCATCTACCTATCTACATTATGCCAGGTCTCTCTGTCCATGGATTTCTCCAGGCAAGAATACTGGAGTGGGTAGCCTTTTCCTTCTCCAGGGGATCTTCCTAACCCAGAATCGATCTAAGCTCTCCCACCTTGCAGGCGGATTCTTTACCATCTGGGCCACCAGGGAAGCCCAAGATTACATATCGATGTAGATATTGCAGTGGGTAGAATTTGAAGATGGGCCCAAGCTTCCTGCTCCCTAGTGTGCATAACCTTTATAATCCCCAGGACTGTGAATAGGATGGATTTCACTCCACAGCTCGGTCCTATTTATGTGTCTTTAAGAAGGGAAGATTTTCCAGGTGGGCCTGACCTAATCGCATGAACCCTTCGAGTCTGAATCTAGAGATAGGAGTTTGAGAAGTCAGAAAGAGTCAAAGCATGATGGGGGTTCAATTCGAGGGAGATTCCTATTGAAGACACAGAGGGCCATGTGGCAAGAAATGTGGGGTGGCCCCTGGAGCTGAGAGTACCCCCCGACTCCAGCCATGAAGGAATATACATGCTTGATTTTATAACATTCTGGGGCCTCCCTGATAGCTCAGTTGGTAAAGAATCTGCCTGCAATGCAGGAGACCCCGGTTTGATTCCTGGGTTGGGAAGATCCACTGGAGAAGGAATAGGTTACCCACTCCGGTATTCTTGGGCTTCCCTTGTGGCTCAGCTGGTAAAGAATCCACTCGCAATGTGGGAGACCTGGATTCGATCCCTGGGTTGGGAAGATCCCCTGGAGAAGGGAAAGGCTCCCCCTCTAGTATTCTGGCCTGGTGAATTCCATGGACTCCATAGTCCATGGGGTTGCAGAGTTAGGCACGACTGAGCAACTCTCACTTTCACTTTCTCTCATATAAGCATTTCAAGCTATAAATTCCCACCTAAGGACTTCTTCAGCTGATATATTGCAGGGTTTTGTTTTGTTTTGGTTTTGAAGTATAGTCGATCTGCAATATTGTATTAGTTTCATGGGTACAGCGAAGTGATTCAGTTATATAGACATGTATGTATATATTTTCTTTTTTATAGTCTTTTCCATGATAGTTTATTACCAGATATTGTGCTATACAGTAAATCCTTGCTGTTTATCTGATATAGTTGTTAAAATTGTCATTAGTTCAACTCTTTCACAGTTTCCTTTTAGATTATTTCTTTGACCTGTGGATCAGATGGGCTTCCCAGGTGGTACTAGTGGTAAAGAACGTGCCCGCCGATGCAGAAGACCTGAGAGATACGGGTTCAATCCCTGGGTTGGAAAGATCCCCCGGAGGAAGGCATGGCAACCCACTCCAGTATTCTTGCCTGGGAAATCCCCTGGGACAGAGGAACCTGGGGGGCTACACTCCATGGGATCACACAGAGTCGGGCACGACTGAAGTGACTTCACACGCACACACATGGATCATATGAAAATGTGTTGTTTATTTTCCAAACACTTGGATACTTTTCACTGATTTATTTTTTTTTACCAGTTTTTAATTCTATTGTGGTCAGAGAACATATTCTATGTGATTTCAATCCCTTTAAATTTATTGAGACTTCTCCAGGGCCCAGCAAGTGGTGTATCTTAGTGAATGATCCCTGTGCCCTTTGAAAGGTGGGGTATGCTTTAGTTGTTAGGTGAAGTTTTCTCTAAATACCAAGTGTGCTAAATTTTTTGAGAGCATTGCAAGTTCTCTATACGTTACTTTCTGTTTTAATTGTTCTAACAGTAACTAGACAGGAGTCAAGTCTACAACTATAATTACGGACTCGTTTATTTCTTTTTTTAGCCCTGTCGGTTTTTGTTTCCTGTATTTCAAATTGCTTTATCATAGATGCATAATGATTTAGGGTTGTTATGCCCTTTATAAACTGAAATATCACTCTTGTTTTGAAATCTACTTTAATATGAATATAGAGACTTTGCCTTTCTTATGGTGCTGTTTGCATATCTGTAGCTGCTGCTGCTGCTAAGTCACTTCGGTCGTGTCCGACTCTGTGCGACCCCATAGACGGCAGCCCACCAGGCTCCCCCGTCCTTGGGATTCTCCAGGCAGGAACACTGGAGTGGGTTGCCATTTCCTGCTCCAATGCATGAAAGTGAAAAATGAAAGTGAAGTCGCTCAGTCGTGTCCAACTCTTAGCAACCCCAGGGTCTGCAGCCTACCAGGCTCCTCAGTCCATGGGATTTTCCAGGCAAGAGTACTGCAGTGGGTTGCCATTGCCTTCTCCATATCTGTAGCTACTTAACAGTATTACTGTTGTTGTTTAGTCGTGTCCAACCCTCTGCAAATCCATGGACTGTAGCCCACCAGGCCTTCTGTCCATGGGATTTCCTAGGCAAGAACACTGGAGTGGGTTGCCATGAGCTCCTCCAGGGGGCTTCCCAACTGAGGGATTGAACCCACGTCTCCTGCATTGCAGGTGGGATTTTTTTTTTTTTTAACCACTGAGCCTCTGAAAATCCCATTCACAGTATATCTTGCTTTAATATTATAATCCTTCACATCCAATCTAAGAATTTTACAACAAAATGTTTTCATTGACCCCCTTTCCAGTCACTCATTTTATTTCTACATAAGCTGTATACCCTGCAAGACATTACTGTGATTCTTTTCTTTTTCGTATTATGATTGAGAAAAAAATTCTATTTACCCACATATTTACCATTTCTAGCAATCTTTGTTCCTTTATGTAAATCGAGGTTTCTATTTGGTATTATTTAATATTTTCCCCTCTGTCTGAAGGTCTTCCTTCAGTGCAAATCTGCTGGCAATAAATTCCCTTAGCTTTTGTTGATCTGAAAGGTTTGTACTTCACTTTTAAAAGATCCTTATGCTCGATATATAGTTTTAAGTTGAGCATTTTATTCTTTCAGCAGTTTAAAAGATGCTATTATATTGTCTTTGAGTTTAATAAGAAATAAGTAGAGATTCTTATCATTATTCCATACATATAATGTGTGTTTTTCCTCTGCTTCTTTCAAAATTTAGTCTTTTTCTTGTTTTTATCAATGTGAATATGATGTGTCTGGGTGTGATTTTCTTTGTGTGTAACCTTCTCAGATTTGTTAAGCTTCTTGAATCTCTGAAATGATTTTTTTAATCAAAATTAGAAAATTTTCAAGCATTTTTTTCTGCCCAACCTCCTTGCTATCTTTCTAGGATTCCAATTAGATATATATCAGACCACTGGATGTTGTCTCTTAAGTTGCTAAAGATTATTTCTTTTTAAAATATCTTTTCTTTCTGTTCAATTTGCATAGTGTCTATTGATCTATTTTCAAGTTCACTGATCGTTTCTCTTCCAGTGTCCACTCTATGACAAGCTCACCTAGTGAATTTTTAATTTTAAATATTTTATTTTCAGTTCTTGAATTTCCATTTAGTTCTTCTTCAAAGAAATTTCCATATCTTTACTGAGTCTCCCATCTGTTCACTCATTCTTTTTTTCTTTATATCCCTGAATGCTTTTTTATAAACTTTAAAAATCCTTGTCAGTTAATTCCAGGACATATATTTGGTATGGGTGTGTTTCAGTTGACTTTTTCCCTCCTGGTTATCGCTTACATTTGCATGGCTTTTTGTGTGTCTCAAAATTTTCTGTTGCGGCTATAACGTAGTTGAGATTTGCATTACCTTTGACTTTTTAGCCCTCTGAGACTTTTGTATAACTATGGGAGCATGGGGAAAGAATAATAGCATCAGTTGGGTTCAGAGAAATATGAAGTAAAACCACAGTAAGATATCGCTCTGTTTGTCCCCTTGACCACTAAGTAGTATTCCATGGTTGAGCACTACCATGGTTTACCTGTTTGCCATTCAAGGATGCTTTGTTTCCAAATGCTCAGAATGAGCAAGCACCAGAATAGCAAAAGTGACAGAGACTGATTACACCCAAGACGTGTTAAGAATGTGAGACAATCACAACTCTCCTTTCTTGCTGCAGTGTGACTGGTGCAATCATATTGGGTAACTAACTAATTGGCATTATCTAGTCAAGCTAACTGGCTACCTACCCAGTGACTCAGCAAGTTCACTGCTAGTGTATATCTAAGATAAAGGAGTACATACATCTACCAAGGACAATAGATGGGTAATGAAGTTGTGGGCTATTTATACAATGAAATAATATCGAGTAATGAGAACAAACGAACCATTGCTACATGAAACAACACTGATGACTCTCAGAGAAATAATACTGAGTGAAAGGAGCCAGACACAAAAGGATCTATACTGAATTTTAGCATTTTAATGAAATTCAGATGGTCATAAAGATTGGATAATAGTTACTTCTGGGATCATGGGTAGACGCGGGACCATATAGGGACATGAAGAGGCCTTCTGTGTTGCTGGAGATGATATAGAGCTTGATCTGGGTAGTGCCACATGGAGATATGTATATACACATACACACATATATACACACATGTACACTGATACATGGGCTTCCTGGTGGCTCATACGATAAAGAACCTGACTGCAATGCAGGAGACTAGGGTTTGATCCCTCGGTCAGGAAGACCATTTATATAAATAAATATACACACATACATATATATATGCCTATACATACATACACACGGATATATATTAATATATATACATACACAGATATATATACACACGCACACATTCATCCAGCTGCATACTTGAGATGTATGTTAAGCCTCAAAGAAATTTATAAGTTAAGTATTATGCAACAGTCTTTGAGAAATAAAATCTAGCTCTAATCTTTGGGTATATGAATTAAGCCATTTTAATTTCACATTCAAAGGTAAATTGAATGTGAAATTAAATTGTTTTAAAATTCCTTTTAACATTTGTTAATTGAAGGATGAATCTTTTCTTAAAAACAAAGCAAAAGCCAATTCCAGCAAACAAAGCAGCCACAGATCTTTCATGTCTCTCTCAAAGTGCTATACTTAAAGTTCTTAAAGACTGTAAGAACTCAATTTCATATTTGAAAATCTTTCCCCTGCCAGATGCGGGATCTGCCTGTTGGGCCCTGATAATTTAAAGGTGCTAAATTCAGATACATTCAAGCCCTGTGCCTCTCTAGAGATCACCCTTCTTTCTATAGATGGGGCAATTAAAACTGACCTTCAGTTCTAGCTGCCGCTAGTCCTCAGATATCAAAGTGGAGAATGTAAGGGGTTTGGAAACAAGATATTAAATGGGGTCAGAGGAAGTGTGTCTTTCACCAGGAATTGTACAAGGTTTCGTTTTTGCCAGATGAAAGACTGATTTTTGAGGTTTGCTGGAATCAGTGATATTTGATGGTATTTTACCTTTTTGTGTGCTATACAGGATGATTCCAAATATTTCCCAGTGTAATTCTAAATAATTTTAAATTTGTACTGATTCTTGGAAAGTTTTGCCTATTTCTGTTGAATTGGAAAAAAAGTTCAAGGTTTTTTTCCATATCAGTTATGCCTAAAATAGCTCTGTATTCAAAAGCCAGAATTAATTTCCCAATAAAAAGGGACAGTGAACTTTGCCACAGTGGAAACTTATCACCTGGTCTTTAGAGCATGCCCATTCTGAGAACACATCCCTGTTTCTGGGAACTGCTCCTCCATCACTGCCAAGGTGTTGCCATCCAAGATCCCACCACAGCTCCACTCCCTAGTCACGATTGCTGATTCCAGCACTAGCATCTGATCATTTATCTATTTATTTATAGTTAATTTTTCATTGGAACTGAGAAAGTTAATCAGTTTCTTCCCAGTGGTAGAATTAATAAGAAGCATTGCCCTATTTCCCACCAAAGCCAATACAAAAATGAGCATATGTCTGGGATCCCAGCACAGCCCTTCCTGGTCAGGCCCAGAGTGCTTCTGGACCATTTGCCATAGGCTAAGACTTATGGCACCCCACTCCAGTACTCTTGCCTGGAAAATCCCATGGACGGAGGAGCCTGGTGGGCTGCAGTCCATGGGGTCGCTAAGGGTCAGACGCGACTGGGCGACTTCACTTTCACTTTTCACTTTGATGCATTGGAGGAGGAAATGGCAACCCACTCCAGTGTTCTTGCCTGGAGAATCCCAGGGACGGGGGAGCCTGGTGGGCTGCCATCTATGGGGTCTCACAGAGTGGGACACGACTGAAGCGACTTAGCAGCAGCAGCAGCAAGACTTTCCTAATCTGGGAACATATGAGATGATAAATTCTCAACAGGAGAGCAGGATACAGCAATGCATAGGTTGGTCTGTTTCCTTGAGATTCTTTTTTTTTTTTTTTTCAATAGTATGATTGATTTGAAGCTATGCATAGTTGTGATTTCTGCTTATTTTTTTAAAATTTGTTTTTAATTGGAGGATAATTGCTTTACAATATTGTATTGGTTTCTGCCATACATCAACATGAAACAGCCGTAGGCATACATGTCCCCTCCCTCTTGAACCTCCCTCCTACCTCCCACCCTGAGATTAGTTTTATGTTAGGACAAAGGCAGAGAATTAATGAATAAATGCCATGTTCTTGCACCATCACATAAAATTTTTGCTGGCTTGCTGCTTTGAAATACCCCTTTAGAGGTATTTCAAAGCTGTGTTTAGTCACTCAGTCATATCTGACTCTTTGCGACCCCATGGACTGTATCCCACCAGGCTCCTCTGTCCATGGGGATTCTCCATGCAAGAGTACTGGAGTGGATTGCCATTCCCTTCTCCAGGGGATCTTCCCAACCCAGGGATTGAACCCAGGTTTCCCACATTGCAGGCAGATTCTTTACCATCTGAGCCACTAGGAAAGCCCCTTTTAGAGAGTATACAAAGCCTCAAATATAAAGAGAACCTAGAATAAGATATCGTCACCATCAGTGATCCTGAACATAAAAGAGGGATACAGAGTATCTTGGGGGAGAAGCGCTGACTAGGTCATGTATGTGATGCTTCATGGTAAAGGAACTTTTTGTCTCCTCCTAAGATGGGGAGTAGAGTGATCCCTAGATACAATTGCTCTTTGAAACAATTAAAGGATGGATGGATGTGTCACCAGCAGAAAGTGGAGGAAAAAATGAAGGGTATCTTCAAATTTTTACCCAATGTATCTAGAGTAGGAAAAGTATTGAATTTTGTCCAAAAAACATCTTCTGATGTTTCTAAAGTTCTAAATCTTCTCCTTATGACCTTTTTAAAGGTACCTGTTAGTTCATTTGATACCTAGCTAAGAAAAATGATTCTTCTCTGATCCTTAGACAGAATTTCTCCTAAAATATTCTGATGTCATCTGTAAGAAGTCTGTGAATGACTAAAGAATTCTTATAGGTAAGCAATATGAAAGAGAGAAAGCAAGTTGAGGCATGCATGAATACATGTTCATTGCTGAATTCCCGATATCTGGTTCAGTGCCTGGTATGTAGTAGGTGCTTAATAAATATTTGCTAAACGGATGAATGAGTAAGTTTGATGTTGAAACATGGACTGGCAGTCTAATTACTAGTTTTTCTTTCTTTCTTTGCATTTGGTAATCCAACAAAAAATATTTACATGTGTGGTGGTTTGAAAAGTTTTTTCTAAGAATCGTAAGAAAAAGTCCACTTTGCTTATTAAATGAAAAAGGTCTGAGAAGTAGCCTTTCGGAGGACCTTACATTAAAATTTTTGCACCCCCTAATGGTTATCCCTGGGATTACACTTCAGAATTAGAAAGTAACCTAATTGGAAGTCTTCCCTGGTGGCTCAGATGGTAAATCTGCCTGCAATGCAGGAGACCCGGGTTCGATCCCTGGGTTGGGAATATCTCCTGGAGAAGGAAACGGCAACCCACTCCAGTATTCTTGCCTGGAGAATCCCACGGACGGAGGAGCCTGGTAAGCTACAGTCCATGGGGTCGCAAAGAGTCGGACGCGACTTCACTTTCACTTTCAATTGGAAGTAGGACCATATCTATTTCCATTCAAGTGAGAGTTAAGGAATAAAAAGGTCTTCAGTTCAGAAGAACAAAGACAACAGGAGTTAGGTCACATAAAACCAGAGATTACACAAATTTCTATGAAGTTTGAAAGGCTGAAAATAAAATGGTTACCTGGTAACTGCCTTAGCTAACCAGGTAAATCTTAAACCTGGTGCTGCCAATGATGACGATCACAAGAAATAAGTGATGAGCTGCCAGCACAGAATCCAGGGACGATGAGGGAATTAGGGACAGCAGTTACCTCTAAGCGAGGAGAGGGGTCTATAGGGTAAAGCTGACAAGGATTTGCTGCTAGTTTGAATGTGAAGCTGATAGAACCCACTACCTCAGATCAGCCCCCTTACCCCAGGCAGCCCAGGGGCCAGCAAGCAGAAGGAGGGAGATTAACCTTCTGGAGGGCTGCCCCACTGAGGATGGGGGGAGGTGTTGCACAGAGGAGTCAAGCTTGCACTCTGGGTGATGACGCTTCTTGGACTGAGTTCCTGCTGGTATGGGAGCTCTGGTGTCAAACCTGTACATCTTGGGAAGAGACTGGACGACTCTTCTCTGGGGGCTCTGACCTTTAAATCTGTGTTAAGTGTATTACTTGGATTCAAACAAAATTAAACTGTAAGAAAGAGAGTGGAGGAGCTGATATGTGAGTCACCAGGAAGTTGTGATTTATAGCAGACCTCTGGGATAGTGTATGTCATGTGGCCGAGAAGGTCGTGAGATGAGCAGGGGAGGACAGTCAGCTTCGCCTGGAGACACTTCTCTGAATATGCTTGTGTGAGAACTTGAACTTACTCTGAATTAATACTTCGGGTGAGAAGAGTAAGGAGTTTATGATAGCCCCAGTTACAGGGTGATGGGGAACAAATCTGGTCATGGGAAACCCAAGAAGGAAGAATTGGATATTTGTAAGGAAAAGTCTCCAAACACATCTTCATCTCCCAGCTCTACCCCCCTGAGAGGTCAAGGGCAGGGGTCCTGGATGACCTGCTTGATTTACTTTGTTTTTTAGTGACGTGCAAGAAGTTGGCTTCCCCAGAGAGTCATGTCCCACTGCCTTCTTTGTTGCTGTCATTTATTCACTGAGTCATGTCTGAATCTTTTGCAACTCCATGGAGTGTAGTCCACCAGGCTCCTCTGTCCCTGGGATTTCTCAGGCAAGAATACTGCAGTGGGTTGCCATGTCCTTCTCCAGGGGATCTTCCTGACCCAGGGATCGAACCCTCCATGTCTCCTGTTTGACAAACTGACTCTTTGCCACTAAGCCACCTGGGAAGCCTGTCCCAGTGTCTGAACAGATTCTAATGGAGGCCCTGTGACTGGCCTCCTGATTCCCTTTTCCACCTGGCACCCCTGCCACCAGTGACTGCGGGGCTGCAGCCACTGGCTTACATGGGTGAGCTCCCCACATTAGCCTCGGCTGGTGGAAACTTCCTCACCAAGCAGTGGCCTGAGAGGTAAAACCCCCACTCCCCAGGAATGGGATCTAGATAAGGCTGTGTGCCTTTCCTCTTGAGAACATTTGGCCTTTTTCCCTAGAATTTTTCCATTAAGCCACTTTCAATGTAGACTTACTCAAAGGAGGCTGTTTTTAAAAACTACTCCTTACCCTTTCGGTAGAACTTCTGCTCTTAGATTTATGAACCTTTTACCTTGGTATTGTCTCTTTTGGCTTAAGTTTCTAGAATTGTTAACTCTCCAAATCAACAGTTGGCCGAGGCTTTTGTCCTGACTGCAGTGACTTCCGAGAGTCTATCTCTTACTTATCATACGCTGATTTCTTTTTTAAAGTTGTTAATTAACTAGTAGACTTGTTGCAGATTTGGGGGTTGGGATTTCCAAAACCTGTGAGCCCCAACTGGACACTTTGTATGGCACGGGCAACGTCCACTCCTGTGGAACAGGAAGTTGGCTGTTGAAGCCTTTTTCTTTAGCCACATGACTATACTTTCTTCTGCGGTAGCCCTGTGGCTTAGGTTAGGCTAACTAGAAGCAGAGTCAGCGATAGGTATTTGATTGGTTTACTGGGGGAGTGATCTTAGGAGAGGGGGATGGAGGGAAGCAAGAAGAGGCAGGGAAAGTGGCTGAGCTGGAACATGATCTCAGGTCAAGTCCAGCCTGGTCCACAGCTCTGGGGTGTGTGTCTCACCCCAGCATTGCCCCACCTTAAGGCAAGGAGACAGTGTTTTGTAGCCCCATATCAATCGTTGGGCCCCCAGAGTGAGGATTAACCTCCTGGGCATCTCCAGGTGAGGAGACTCTCACCAAGAACAACTCTGAGAAGAAGGTCATAGAGAGCAAAGACAATTCCTGAGAGCAAGTTTGGGGGTAAGGAGGCCTGTGTATCTGAAGCTTGGCAGGGGGAGAAGAGAGATGCTGTGGAGCCTTGTAAGTCAGGATGCAATTCTATCATCACTGGTGGTCGTGAGCGGGTGGGGTAAATGACGAGATGCACATTTCAGAAGGCCCACAGCTAGGGGTGGTAGAGAAGCAAGTACTGGTGCCTACAGCCCACCCGAAGGCTCTAGGAGAGAAATGGTCAGAGTTTATGTAGGTGTGGTAGGGCTGGCAGTCAGGAAAGAAACTGATACTTTGAAAAAGCATGTTGTGAAAGCAGAGTCAACTTTATTTGCTATTTGTGCAAGAACCAAAGTAGCCAAGATTGACTACATGAGTTTTGCTCTGACCAAAAAAAGGGGAAGGGGCACCTTGATAGAGAATAAGAGGGCATGTGGGAAGAAAGGTTTAGTTTGGGGTGTATCAATAGTTCTTCCCTTTACACTGCTGAGTAGTGTCTCATCATACTGCTGCAGCATGGCTTGTCTATTCACTCACTGACTGTGGACACTTGGGTGGTTTCCAGTTTGGGACTATTATGAACTAAAGCTTACAAACATATTCTTATACAGATCTTTAGTGACTATGTGAACAAATTTATGCTCGACATATATTTAGGAATAGAATTCTTGGGCCATGGGGCAATTTCAGTAATTTTTAATTCCAGCATTACTATTTGACTGTTGCTTGTATATTCCAGTTCTCTTGTGGCGTTGTCTTGTCCTGCACATACTGTTCATTTATGCAGATTTTAATGTCCTTCTCTGACAGCTCCAGTGACATCATACCCGTGAATCTGCTGTTGCGTGTTTCTCTCCCGTCCAGTTTCTTTGGAAGGCTTTATGATCTCTTGTTGACCGCTGTGTATTGGGCCAGAGCGTAGAAACCCTGAATGATGATTTCTTTCTCTAAGAACCCTCAACGTCTCCTCTGGTAAGCAGATCGTGACGTGGTGGATCCCCTTAATCCAGGCAGGGAATGAGCCAGTTCAGGCTTCGGTTGCACTTGGGGCATGAGTTCGCCCACCTCTGGTCCCTCCTGCTTCTGCTCTGTGGTCCTTTGAGGTTTCTGATTGAGCTCCTGGGCTGTTAGTTGGCCTTCTCTCTCATGATTAGTTCTAACTAAAGTTTTTAATTTTCTTAGTACTACAGCAGTGCAGAAGATGCTGCTTTGCCCTTTTTCTTTCTTCCCAGTGTCTTTCTTCCTTGCAGTTTAAGAATTTGACAAATGCCTCCAGGAAAGCTGACAGCATCAGACTCACTTCTAAGTACTGGCTTCTCTCACCGGGGTCTTGGGCCGGTTTAGGCACCCCCACACTCCACTTTTGCTCCCCACATCTGTGATACTGTTACAATTTCTGCTTGATTCTCTGTAAACAATGGTTCTCTAAAGGGGGTGGGGGCGGGGAGGGATAAATTGGTAGATTGGGATTTACATATATGCATTACTATATGTAAAACTCATAACAAGAACCTACTGGGAACTCTACTCAATACTCTGTAATGAACTATATGGGAAAAGAATCTAAAAAAGAGTGAATATATGTTCATGTATAACTGATTCACTTTGCTATACAACAGGAACTAACACAACATTGTAAGTCAATAATACTCCAACAAAACTTAATTAAAAAACAGTGACTCTCTAGCTTTCTTTTCCTTCTACCTTGGTCAGTGCCAAGAGCTGGCCTGTTCCCTGAAGGCAGAACAATTCTAGAATGCCTGCTCGCCAATCTGCAGTTCTGTTCCTCCGAAATCCAGCCCAGAGCTGCTCTGTTTGCTCAGCTGTGCTCTGTGGCCTCCAAACAGAAGAAATTTCGTATTTTCCCTGGCTTCTCTGGTCAGTCCTAGGACAGCATCAGTCTGTTGCAAGTGACTGCATCATATCTGGAAGTAGACACTCCCTATCAGTTAATTTGAATAACTTTTCATCATATAGCACATATCTTCCTTTCATTTGTTATTTTACTATTTTTAAAATTACCATGTATCTATCACTTTTCATCATTATTTTAAAAACCTTATTTATGAAAAAAATATGGAATTCAGCCAACGTGCACCAAGAAGAAACTACAGAAGATGCATATTTTCATGTTCAAACAAAAGCAAATAAAAAAATTGTTAGTGAACATTTAACTTGCAAAGTTGGAATACACAAAACAAATCTGAAAAAGAACAGGAAGATTACATCAAGGTTAAAGAAGATGTTAAAGAATTTGACAAAACAAATAAATAAAGAGAATGAAAAGACAAGCCAGAGACAGGGTGAGAGTCTTTGCAAAACACATGTCTAGTGAGGACTGATATCCAAATACAGAAATTCTTAAGACTCAACAATAAAAAAAAAAAAAAATTAACAACCAAATTCAAAAATGGGAAAGAAATCTGAACAGACACCTCACCAGAGAAGACATACAGGTGACAAATAAGCACATGAAAAGATATTCAATATTATATATTATCAGAGAATTGCAAATTAAGACTATAATTAGGTACCACTACACACATATTAGAATGGCCAAAATCCAAACCATTGACAACACCAAATGGTAGTAAGGATGCGGACCAAGAAGAACTCTCATTCATTGCTGGTAGGAATACAAACTGGTACAGCCACTGTGGAAAGCAGTTTGGCAGTTTCTTAGAAAACTAAACAGATTCTTACCATTATTGTTGTTCAGTCGCCCACTTATGTCCGACTCTTTGTGCCCATGGACTGCAGCACACCAGGCCTCCCTGTACCTCACCATCTCCCAAAGTTTGCCCAAGTTTATGTCCATTGCATTGGTGATGCCATCCAGCCATCTCATCCTCTGACACCCTCTTCTCTTTCTGCCCTCAATCTTTCCTAGCATCAGGGACTTTTCCATGAGTCAGCTTTTCTCATCAGGTGACCAAAATACTGGAGCTTCAGCTGCAGCATCAGTCCTTCCAATGAGTATTCAGGGTTGATTTCCCTTAAGATGACAGGTTTGATCTCCTTGCTGTCCAAGGAACTCTCAGGAGTCTACTCCAGCACCACAGTTCGCAGACATCAGTTCTCTGGTGCTCTGCCTTCTTTACGGTCTAGCTCTCACAACTGTGCGTGACCACTGGGAAGATTATAGCCTTCACTATATGAATCTTTATCGGCAGTGTAATGTCTCTGTTTTTCAGCATACTATCTAGGTTTGTCATAGCTTTCCTGCCAAGAAGCAATCGTCTTCTGATTTCATGGCTGCAGCCACCATCCACAGTGACTTTAGAGCCCAAGAAGAGGAAATCTGTCACTACTTCCAAATTTTCCCCTTCTGTTTGCCATGAAGTAATGGGGCCAGACGCCAGAGAAGGCAATGGCACCCCACTCCAGTACTCTTGCCTGGAAAATCCCATGGATGGAGGAGCCTGGTAGGCTGCAGTCCATGGGGTCGCTAAAAGTCAGACACGACTGAGCGACTTCACTTTCACTTTTCACTTTCATGAATTGGAGAAGGAAATGGCAACCCACTCCAGTGTTCTTGCCTGGAGGATCCCAGGGACGGGGGAGCCTGGTAGGCTGCCATCTATGGGGTCGCACAGAGTCGGACACGACTAAAGCGACTTAGCAGCAATGGGGCCAGATGCCATGATCTTAGTTTTTTTAATATTTAGTTTTAAGCTAGCTCTTTCAGTCTCCTCCTTCGCCCTCATTAAGAGGCTCTTCAGTTCCTCTTCACTTTCTGCCATCAGTGGTATCATCCACATATCTGAGGCTGCTGATGTTTCTCCTACCTATCTTGATTCCAGCTTGTAACTCAACCAGCCCAGCATTTCCCATGATGTGCTCAGCGTATAGGTTAAATAAACAGGGTGACAGCAGACAGCCCTGTCGTTCTCCTTTCTCAATCCTGAAACAATCAGTGTTTCATACAGGATTCTAGCTGTTGCTTCTTGCTCTGCAGGTTTCTTAGGAGACAAGTAAGATGGTCTGGTATTCCCATCTCTTTAAGAGCTTTTCATAGTTTGTTATGATCCACATAGTCAAAGGTTTTAGTGCAGCTGATGAAGCAGAGGTAGATGTCATCTTTTTCTGAAATTCCCTTGCTTTCTCTATGATCCAGTGACTGCTGGCAATTTGATCTCTGCCTCTGGTTCCTCTGCCTTTTCTAAACCCAGCTAGAACATCTGGAAGTTCTTGGTTTGCATAATGCTGAAGCCTATCGTGCAAGATTTTAAGCATGACCTTACTAGCACGGGAGATGAGTGCAATTGTCCTATGGTTTGAACTAACCTTTAGTACTAACCTTCTTGGGAATTGGGATGAGGATTGACCTTTTCCAGTCCTGTGGCCACTGCTGGGTCTTCCAGATTTGCTGACATATTGAGTGCAACACTTTGATAGCATCATCCTTTCGGGTTTTGAATATCTCCACTGGAATTCCATCATATCCCCTAGCTTTATTGACAGCAGGGCTTCCTAAGGCCCACCTGACTTCACACTCCAGAATGTCTGGCTTTGGGTGACTGACCACACCATCGTGGTTATCCAGTTCATTAAGATCTTTTTGTACAGTTCTTCCATGTATTCTTTCCATCCCTTCTTGATCTATTCTGCGTCTACTAGATCTCTATCCTTTCTGTACTTTATTAGGCCCATCTTCGGGTGAAATGTTCCCTTGATATTTCCAATTGTCCTGAAGAGGTCTCTGGTCTTTCCCCTTCTGTTGTTTCCTTCTAGTTTTATGTGCTGTTCATTGAAGAAGCCCTTCTCGTCTCTCCTTCCTATTCTCTGGAACTCTGCATTTAGTTGGATGTACCTTTCCCTCTCTTCCTTGCTTTTTGCTTCTCTTTTTCTTCAGCTATTTGTAAGGCCTCCTCAAACAACCACTCTGCCTTCCTGCTCTTCTTTTTCTTCGAGATGGTCTTTTTCTCTGCTTCCTGTACAATATTACAGACCACCCGCCACCCATAGCTCTTCAGGCACACTGTTTCCTGGATCTAATCCCTTCAGTCTGTCTCCTCTGCAGCATATTCATAGGAGATTTGATTTAAGTGGTACCTGGCTGTACCTGAAAGAAAGTTTCCCCCACTTTCTTTAGTTTAAGCCTGAATTTTGCTATGAGAAGCTGATGGTCTGAGCCACAGTCAGCTCCAGCTCTTGATTTTGCTGCCTGTGTACAGCTTCTCCATCTTTGTCTACAAAGAATGTAATCAATTTGATTTCAGCATTGACCATTTGGTGATGTCCATGTGTAAAGTCATTTCGTGTGTTGTTGAAAAAGGGTGTTTGCTATGACTGGTGCATTCTCTAAGCAGAATTCAGTTACCATACAATCCAGCAATCATGTTCCTTGGCGTTTACCTAAATAAGCTGAAAATGTATGTACACACAATCACTTGTACATGAAGGTATATAGTAGATTTATTTGTAATTTCCAGAACTGGGAAACAACCAAGATGCACTTTTTTAGGAGAATGGACGAACTGGTACATCCAAAAAAATAGAATATTATTCAATGATGAAAGGAAAGGAGCTATCAAAGCACAAAAAGACATGGAGAAAAGTTGAATGGTTACTACTAAGGGAAAGTGTAAGAAGACATTCTGAAAACATTTAAGTACAGAATGATTCCAGCTCTGTGCCAACATCCCGGAAAAGGTAAAACTCTGGAGACACTAAAAAGATCAGTGGTTGCTAGTGGATCTGGGGGGAGGAAGGGATAACTAGAGGAAGCGTGGGAGATTCTTAGGGCAGTGAAGCTGTTCTATATGATATTGTAAAGGTGGATGTCTGGCATTATCATTTGTCAAAACCCATAATTCTATAATATTAAAAGTGAATTCTAATATAAACAGTGGACTTCAGTGAATAATTTATTAGTACAGGCTCATCAACTGTATCAGATGCACCACACTAATGCAAGATGTTTATTAAAGGGAAAAACTTGTTTGTTGGAAGGAGGGACAGGTATGGAAACTCTATACTTACTATTAAATTTTTCTGTACGACTACAATGCTATAAAATATAAAGCCTATCAATTTTTAATTGAAAATAATAAGATATAACTGATGAATTAGGTTATGCACTGGTTTCCCCGGGGGCTGGGGAATCAATAATAAACAAGACTAAAATCTGTTAACAATTAACAAAGGAAAATAGCTAACACTTATCACACACCAACACAACAGTCCTAAGACATCAGTGCTATTACTGTTCCCATTTTACAATCGAAGAAACAGCCAGAGCAAATTTGGATAATTCACCCAACTCACAAAACTTGCAGAGAGTCACATAGAAAGTGATGGGGCTGGGCCTTAACCCAGTTTATATTGCCCCAGAGTCTATCCTATTAGCTATGAAGAGGTACTCCCAGAACATAGTGAGTAGCCAGTAAGTGTTACCTATGATGGTAACAGTCGTATAAGAAATAGATTTTGGTGATGACTAAACATAGTGATAAATGCAGTAATAAAGCTGAAAATAAGAAATTGTTATATGTGACAGTGTGACAGAAACTCTGCTGTCTGGGACCCCTGCCCACCCTCATCTGTCTGGATTTCTGGAAACTGCCCTAGTTTTCATGGTGCCGTATCCACTGGAAGTCACTCCTAATCCTCCCCAATCCTAGCCCCGGGCAACCGCTAATATACTTTCTGTCACTACACATCTGTCCATTCTGGACATTTCATATAAATAGAATCCTACAATAGCAATACAAATGGGTCTTGGCTTCTTCACTGAGCATCGTGCTTCCAAGGCTCATTCACTTGGTGGCATGTTTGAGCCCTTCATTCCTTTCTCTTGCTGATGGTACTCCATTGCATGGACATACAGCCACGTTGCACGTATTCATTCGTCAGCTGATGGACGTTGGGTTGTCCCCACTTTGTCACTATTGTGACTAATACTGCTAGGAGCATCCTGGGAAAGGTTTTATGTGGTCACGTATTTTCATTTCTCTTGAGTGTATATCTAGGAGTGAAATTGCTAGAAAATATGATCACTGTTTAACTGTTTGAGGAACTGCCAAACTGCGGTGTGCAGTTGTTGGGCACCATTTTACATTCCCACCAACAGTGTATGAGGATCCCAATTTCTTCACATTGTCACCAACACTTATTATTATCTGTCTTTTTGGTTATAACCATCCAAGTGTGTATGAAGAGAGTATCTCACTGTCGTTTTTATTTCATTTTCCCGATGGCTAATAATGTTGAACATCTTTTCATGTGCTTATTGGACATTTTTATAGCTTTTTTTAAAGAAATATCTGTTCAAATGCTTTGCCCACTTAAAGAATTTTATTGAAGTATAGTTGATTTACACTGTTGTGTTCATTTTTACTGCACAGAGAAGTGACTGAGTTCTATATGTATATATTCTATTTCATTATGGTGTATCACAGAACATTGAGTATACTTCCTGTGCTATTCAGCAGGACCCTGTTGTTTATCCACCCTATCTATCCTAGTTTGCACCTGCTGATCCCAACCCCCAGTCCTTTCCTCTCCCACTCCCCCTTAGGAACCACGACTCTGTTCTCTGCGTCTGTGAGTCTGTTTCATACATAGGTTCACCTGTGTTGTATTTTTGATGCCACATATAAGTGATATGATATATTTGTCTCTCTCTTTGTGACTTACTTCACTTCGTATGATCATCTCTAGGTCCATCCCCGTTGCTGAAAATGGCATTATTTCATTCCTTTTATGGCTGGGTAATATCCCATTGTGTGTGTAATACAGCACATCTTCTTTACCCATTCATCTGTCTATGCACATTTAGGTTGCTTCCATGTCTTGGCTATCTAGAATAGTTAATTTGCCCATTTTTGAATGGGTTATCTTTTTTTCTTTTAACTGTTGAGTGCAGGAGTCCTTTTTATGTTCTGGATATAATTCCCTTATTAGATATATGGTTTGCAATGTATTTGTTTTGAACATTAAAAGTTTAAGGTGTTTATAGTTGATTAAATTTATAGGAGTGTGAGTCTTTTAAAACACAAATATGCTATATTCCCAAGACTGAGTTATTGACAGACAGAGAATGTATGAACTTTGTAAACCATTTTACTAGATTATAAAGTATAAACTAATCTCCAAAGATCTATGTTTAATAATGAAACTTTCCATATTTCACTTCAGCAATTCAATTTTAATAAGGAGTGATTTCATTTTTCTCTGTGTCTTAAGAAATTTTATTAATAATGCATCATCCTTAGACTCCTTAGACTAGAGTAACTATATCAGAACCTCAGAAGAAAAATTGACAGTATACAGCATTTTAAAAAAGAATTTAATCAACATTATGCCCTGATTCACTTTTGTCTAGCCCAGGTCTCCAAACAGCAGAGACCCATATGACAAGGCACACAGGGATGCCCTAGCACGCTGTGCTAGGGAGGTCAGTCAATAAAGGGACCACAGAAATGACCCCTAAGCAGAGTCTCACACGCAAAGCATTCCTTTATTCATTCAGCAAATACCTACCGAGGCTTGCTGCATGCCAGGCGCTGTTCTAGACACTAGCATGACAATGGAGAGTGAAAACAAAGATAGTCTCCATGCTAGTGGGGAAAGATAGGTTAATGAAATAACCACCCAACGGAATGAAGTGTTACATTTGCGACCAGACAGTGCCAGAACACAGTTAGGGGTGATCAAGGAGAGCTATTGGAGGCACTGGCATCCAAGCTTTTTCTGAAGTCAGAGCTGGAGTTGATGAAAAGGAAGGCTGAGAGCTTCTCATTGCTCTGAGCCGGCCTTGAGAAGAGGGGTCCAGGGATAAGTGAGGACAGAGCTCACCAGTGAGTAGAGAGGCGCTCCCTGAGCAGGTGTTCCAGGTGAGGCTGGAGGTGTAAACCCAAGCTTGTGGGGGAAACAGGCTCGGTCCAGATTTCCCTCTACCTCCAGCTGTGTGACTTTGGATAAGTCATTTAATCTCTAATCATGCTAAACAGGAATCTTTCTACCTAATAGGATTGCTATGAGGATTAAAGGAGATGCAGAAATAAAATGCCCAGAACAGGGTTTTGTCTCTAGTAACCACTCCAAACAAGTGCGAGAAAATATAAGCCAACACAAGACCACAGTGTCTTCTTTGCCTCTGGCTCTTCTGTCTCACGTCCGTCGCAGTCATGGGCCCCCAGCTCTTGATGCCAACCTGGGAAGCCCTAGAGCCCCTCTTAAATCCTAGCTTTCTTCCTCCAACATATGTAGCTTTTGTTGCATTGTCTTTGAATATTTTCACTTGGGGATATCAGTAGGGAATTTAAAAAATATTTTTATCTATTTATTTGGCTGTACCAGGTCTTAGTCGCAGCCTGTGGGATCTAGCTCCCTGACCAGGGATTGAACCCAGGCTTCCTCCTTTGGGAGCACAGAGTCTTAGCCACTGGACACCAGGGAAGTCTGTCAATAGGGAATTTTTTAAAGTACTATAATTCATATTTCTGAAGAAAATTTTAAGAATTTTTTCCTTCTGAACAGAAATGCACCATCTCCTTATGTTATAAAGTTTTAAAAATAAAAAAAGTTTTCTATTCATATATTTATCAAATATTTATTGAACAACTATTAGGTGTCAGGCCCTGTTCTGGGCACTGGGCACATAGTGACCAACAAAAGCAGGCACTGTTGCTGGAATGTGGCCTCCAGTGGGGGAAGATGACTTTAGTCACCAAGATCCAAGGTCTTGTTTTTACTGGGGACTGGATTTTCTGAAGTTTCTCCAACTGGCTTACAGATGTTCTCTTGCCCTGGTATTGGCAGTGTTCCCTGCAGGGTATCTGAATTATTCTTGTATGTGTAAAGCTCATCAGATTCTCTGTTGTTTCATCACTCAGGGCTTTTTCTTGCAACATGGAATCTCCTGATAAAGGCAATGACATCCATTGTCTGCTTGATGGCTTTAACCTCCTATCATCTGTGGATTTTCTGATTTTAGCATGTATAGCTCTTCCCTAACAATGATTCCAGCATTCTGCCAGGCTAGCCATGTGAAACTCAGTTCAATCAGATGTTCACACCCACTGTATTCCACATGTTCAAAGAAGATGTTGATTCTTGTTTCTCACGACTGATCTAGCGTCCTTAAGTCCCCACCCACTGGGTTGTAAGGAAAACCAACCAACCAAACTAACAAACCTTAAATGTTCCAGTGGATGGTTTCTTGGTCTCTTCTGATTTAAAGCTGTTCCTTTGGATCCCTGAATCTTTTTGGGTAGATATTTGAAGAATTTGAGGATTCTCTATCACGGAAGCTCCTCCCTTCTATCTCCTTTTTCTCAACCTGGCAAATGAACGCGTGGGGAAAGTTGGGAATCTATCTTCTGTGGGAGAGAAGAAGCCTCTTTGCATCCTATCCCCTGGGTCCTTATACACCCCAGTTAAGGTATCAGATCTTGCTTTTATCTGGGCAAGAGCCTCTAGTCTCCCTGGGGTCACTGACCTTGTCACTGGTTCTAGCCAGTGTTTGGGCTGGTAAGAAAGTTCTTTAAATTCATTGGAGACCAAGGCTTCTCCAGGTTTTTACTTCTGCTGTTAAGGGATAACCCAAGATGTCTTCATATCTACATTCCCTTCAGCAGAAAGGAGAAAGGGGGAAGGGAAGTGCAAGCCACTCCCTTTAAGAATGGCTCCAGGAAGTTCCACGTGCTACTTCCGTTTATATTCCATTGGCAGAACTTTGTCACATGGCTATACCTGGTGCAGGTCAGGCTGGCCAGGACTAGTGGTTCTTCTGGATGGCCAGGAGCCCAGATACTCAGAGGAAGAAGGCAAGATGCCGAGGGTACTGGTAATTCATTTTCTGTCTGTAAAGTAAGACAACCCTGAAATTGTGCTCAGAGGGATAAGAACTCAATCTGTAGAATCTCATCTTGAGGGAATTTTCCTGGGACCCCTCCTGACACCAAGAAGTATATCAATCAAGTTCCTGAGGAACCAGCCTAAATTTTTGTAACAGAAAATTTAACACCAGAGATTCTACACCAGTGATAGAAAACCTGAGAAACCAAACAGGGAAATGGTAAGGCCATCCCTAAAGAAACCTCAGCAGGAAACTGCTTTCAAACAATTTCATATCAGAAACCCAGGTTCCTCTTACTCGTCAGAACCAATCACCCCGGACAGTTACCAGCCCCATTTCAATGGCTGTTTTGCCTGTTGATTCAATAGTGTGAGGAACCAACCTGATCAGGGGATGGCCTGTGTTTCAGATTTAATGGGGCCATTGTGTGCCCCCTGGTGAACGCCTCCCTCCCTTGAGAATGAAGACTTAGATCAACAGAACCCAAAGTTCTGAAATGGGAAGCAAACGCTCTGCCAGCAAGTTACCAAGTGTAAGGATGAGAGAAAGCACTTCTGCTTTGTTACTTTGTTCTCAGGCCACGTGTCTCGGTTGTAGGTCGAGAATACATCACACATTCTGAAAGAAGCACCCCAACCCACGCAGCTTTCCCAGTTGGCAACACAACCAGGGTAAGGGGCCAGCTTCTTCTTAGAGCTGAAGTAGCTGATGAGTCCAGAGGATTCCAGAGGCGAGCGTGAAGTGCCCCAGCTTTTATGCTGTGAAATGGGTTGCTCAGATAGAAGCTATGTGGTGAGGGGTATTTGATGAGTCTTCAGGCACTCAGGGAGTCCATGGGTGGTGCTGGCGCTAGCAGAGAAGACAGGACCATTCTCTAAACAGGAACCTATCCCGGTAAAGACAGATCACTGCCATTTCCATGGTGAAATGGGCCCAGTGCTATCAACTTAATGTTCCCCAGTCTTTCATCAGACTTGCATTATTTTTAAAAAAAACTACAAAAATTGCACTATTGATCTCTCTAAAAGAAATAAATTCATCTACAGTGTGTGTGTGTGTATACATGCAAGTTTATTCGCATCTTTCTTTTGAGAGGAAGTTTTTGAGGAAAAATGCAACAACCTAGATAATTCAAAAGAAAATAGGAAGTCCTAATAAGCTGAATTTTTTTTTCAAAAAAGACACCTTGCTCAAATATAGAATTAGTCCCTGCCCCCCACCCCCCTGAGCCTTCATGCCAGATGAAGTCAGTTGCCTAGCACTCTCAGAAATAGCAGTCTGGTAGTTTCATAGGTTTTTAAGTCTTGAGCCAGATGTTTAATGTCCTGTTGAAAATACTGCTTATTTTAGTAGGTTCTTAGCTATACTTAGGGACTTCCCAGTTGGTGCTAGTGGTAAAGAAACCAGGCTGCCAATGCAGGAGACCTGAGAGATGAGGGTTTGATCCCTGGATGAGGAAATGGCAACCCACGCCGGTATTCCTGCCTGGAGAATTCCATGGACAGAGGAGCCTAGCAGGGGCAGTCCACAGGGTCACAGAGTCAGGCACGACTGAAGTGACTAACACTCACTTTCAGCTACACTTGCATCAGGTGGCTTGCCTGGGAGGAGAGCAGCAATCTATTTCAGGTAATCTTGTATCTGTGGGAAAGTTTGCAGACCATGACCGGAACCTGGGAACAAAGTGTTCAACTTTGCTTTTGATAATAAGGTCTTTATATTAATAATATATTCAACCATGTAGGCAGAATCTGATGTTGGCTCATTCCTTGAGATACTCATCCATCTGCTCTCTATTAATAGAAGTTTTTAAGACGCTTTAAATGCTTTGGTTGCTTCATCTTAATTTACCTTTTGGTTTTAGTTTTCTTGCTCACAAATCTTGCTCTTTTTTTGGCTTTTCCCTACTAAACTGCTACTGCTAAGTCACTTCAGTCGTGTCCGACTCTGTGTGACCCCATAGACGGCAGCCCACCAGGCTCCCCCATCCCTGGGATTCTCCAGGCAAGAACACTGGAGTGGGTCGCCATTTCCTTCTCCAATGCATGAAAGTGAAAAGTGAAATTGAAGTCGCTCAGTCGTGTCCCACTCCTAGCGACCCCATGGACTGCAGCCTACCAGAACCCCTCCGTCCATGGGATTTTCCAGGCAAGAGTACTGGAGTGGGGTGCCATTGCCTTCTCCCTTCCCTACTAAAAGGGCTCCTAAATAAGCCTCATATAGTGACTGCTTTGCCCACAACTTAGTCTAGATTCTGAATTGGAGCTTAGAGCTGAAAGAACCTCATGGGGTCAGTTGTTTAATTAAGAGATAAGAATATTAAATGTTGAACTATCCCCTCCCCCAAATAGACATGCTAGCTGAGGATTTGAAATGATTGGCTACTTAAGGGTTCATAATGCACATCAGAGAGATTGCCCAATTACAAGGTTCAACCCCCAGATATATAGTCCAGAGACTCATTGTTATCAATATTGCAAAGATGGCCATGGTCTAAAGAACAGGCTCACACATATCATACTCTCCAGAGACTGGGAATAGGGACTTTCAGGCTGTTTCTCTCTCTATAATTCTGACAGCTCTGAGAGTGAATCTGAGTCCTGCAAACCATTGCATTCAGCAGTGAAGTGGAAATTCTGTGTCTGGCTTTGCTAGCCTTCAAGGAGGAGATTCTGTCATTACTCAAATGCAGAAAGTTAGCAAAGCACGTTGTGATTGGACTAGAAGACCTAGGGCCCATTTCATGACAGTTCTAAAGTTCTCATAGAATTCTCCAGGCCAGAATACTGGAGTGGGTAGCCTTTCCCTTCTCCAGGGGATCGTCCCAACCCAGGGATCGAACCCTGGTTTCCCGCATTATAGGCAGATGCTTTACCAGCTGAGCCACAAGGCAAGCCCAAGAATACTGGAGTGGGTAGCCTATCCCTTCTCCAGCAGATCTTCCCAACCTAGGAATCGAACTGGAGTCTCCTGCATTGCAGGCAGACTCTTTACCAACTGAGCTATCAGGGAAGCCCAAGTTCTCAAATATTTATGTCCAAATGCAGGGCTTCCAGGCTTATTTGTTGTCAACATCTGATATCAAGAAGTTAGTTGTAGGGAACAAAATAAAGAACTTAAAACTAGGACAAAAGGTGGTTTCATGTATGATAGAAATCAGTTTGACTTTAGAGAAATCATACAAGCATGCCTGAATGTCTTTCACCTGAAGGAAAACAAACACTCCTTGACTCCTTATCTACTTCCAGGTGTGGCTACATTTTCTACCCACTTCAAAGCCAAACCACAAAATAATTGTCTACTCCATGTTTGCATTTCTTCACTACCTGGTTTCTTTTCTTCCCACTCCAATCTGGCTCTGCCCCTACCACTGAAATTTTTGTTCCCAAAAGTCACCAACAACCTTCACGGAGCTGTGCATAATGGATACTTTTTTTGTCATCACCCTGACCTCCCAGTAGCATCTGGCATAGTTGACCTCCCTGGTTTTCACGAAGCACTCCCTTCTCTTGGGCTCCATGGCACCACCCACTCTTAAGCTTCCTGATCACACATTAGTGGACTGACTTCTTTCCTATAACCCTTCTCCTAGCTACTTCTAATGGTTGGATGGACCTCTTCAAATTTCAGTTCTCAACTGTATGATTTATCTTATTGATGTTCTCCTGGGTGGCATATTATTTGATTGCCTACAGCTTAGATCATATGCCTGGCCAATTGGAAGTCATGATTAAAATCCCCACTAGTTGTACATGGGATGGACAGGACATTCTCCAAAGGGATCAGAAAGGGATTGAGTGAGAAAGACATTGGGTGAGCAGCTCTAACCCATTGTAATCGGTTGAAAAATTACTAACAGGTTCGCTTCCCATGTGCTTACCCTACAGAAAGTGGCTCTAAATGCTGGGTTCATTTCTCTGTGTTCTGTTCTCTTCCTATTTCCTGGACCTACAGCTCCTCATGTTTTTCACTGTCTTCTTAATTCTCTGATGCCTCCAAACAGATTCTTTAAAAATGCTTTCTTCTGTTTTTCTAAGTGTTCTTGGTGGAAGTCTGGTCTGAATTACTTAGGCACTGTGACCAGAACTGAAAATTCCTAATCTGGAATCATTGTGTCACAAACACCCATTAGAGTTGGTCGTGCCTTATTCGCTAGTTTGATGGTCTGTATACTCTGATCACAAGCAAAGATACCCTCAGATTCTGCCTTTGGTAACCATAGTGTTTTTGAACAAAAACTCTTCTCTAGAGTTCTTAGACGCTCTGACAGTGGAAGAAAAGGTTGTTCTAGTTCTTGCATTAAAAGTCTAAGTAGAATCTGGATTGAATGTCCTAATTTTCCAAAGGTAGTGTGGCATTTAATCTGTTAACTAAAGTTCATTCATGATGAATCATTGCTGGAAGAATCTGGATCACGCACCAGTGATTTTTCTATCGATGTAAATAATTTGCAGAGGAAAAGCTGTGACTGTCTGATAAATGGTCTCGTTTAGTCGCAGGGCACTTGCTCAACTTGTTGGATTTTCAATAAGTACTGAAAACTCAGAGAGAGCACGGATGTTCTCATTTTGAAATACTTTATCATCAGGTTGGGTTGATTCTAAAATTTATCTGAAAATATAGAGGATAAATGGGCTTTGAGCGGGAAGACGACAGACTCAAGAACTTAGATTTAAATTTATATAAGAGAAGAGACAAAAGCGACACTAACTGGGTACTGGTGTATAGACACAGATGTCTTAAGTGTGGAACAAGACTTAGTGACCATCTTTCAGTGACCAGCTCTCCCAGTCACTCAGGCTCAACAGGGAGCAGTCGAGTGTCTAGAGCCCTAATGCCATACCCCTGCAGTGATCGTTTCCTGTAAATGTTTACTTTTGATACTAAATGTCAGTCAGTATTTAGAATGAAATGCAGACACATCAGAAGTGGTAGGTGTAGAGCCCAAACTTGGAAATTCGAAAGCATGGAGTCACAATAAGAGAATGTCCCAAGAACTCACTGCATGGACTACTTGGTTTGTGCTTTAAATTTCAAAGGCCAGTCAGAATGGCTGTGATCCAAAAGTCTACAAGCAATAAATGCTGGAGAGGATGTAGAGAAAAGGGAACCCCCTTACACTGTTGGTGGGAATGCAAACTAGTATAGCCACTATGGAGAACAGTGTAGAGATTCCTTAAAAATCTGGAAATAGAACTGCCATACGACCCAGCAATCCCACTGCTGGGCATACACACCGAGGAAACCAGAATTGAAAGAGACACGTGTACCCCAATGTTCATCGCAGCACTGTTTATAATAGCCAGGACATGGAAGCAACCTAGATGTCCATCAGCAGATGAATGGATAAGAAAGTTGTGGTACATATACACAATGGAGTATTACTCAGCCATTAAAAAGAATGCATTTGAATCAGTTCTGATGAGGTGGATGAAACTGGAGCCTATTATACAGAGTGAAGTAAGCCAGAAGGAAAAACACCAATACAGTATACTAACGCATTTATATGGAATTTAGAAAGATGGTAACAATAACCCTGTATGCGAGACAGCAAAAGAGACACAGATGTATAGAACAGTCTTTTGGACTCTGTGGGAGTGGGAGGTAGGGGATTATTTGGGAGAATGGAATTGAAACATGTATAATATCATATAAGAAATGGATCACCAGTCCAGGTTCGATGCAGGATACAGGAAGCTTGGGGCTGGTGCACTGAGATGACCCAGAGGGATGGTATGGGGAGGGAGGTGGGAGGGGGGTTCAGGATTGGGAACATGTGTACACCCGTGGCGGATTCATGTTGATGTATGTCAAAACCAATACAATATTGTAAAGTAATTAGCCTCTAATTAAAATAAAAAAAAAAACTTTCAAAGGAAAGTTAGCCTTGTTCTCAGAACAGCTTTAATAAGATCTTCAGTCTCCTATTCTGTGAAGACTTAAAGAAGCTCAAACAACCAATATCTAATTAGATTATTTTAACAGATAGGACAATCATTTCTTCAGTGTCTGCTGCTTCCTGTGGTAGCCATCAAAACAGCTTTGCATTCCAGCTGACTCTGGTAACCAGGTCAGTTTTCACTGACTTCCCCTGCTTCCAAAAATACTTTAGGCTGATGGAGTACCTGTCATCCGTGGCCTGCATGCTTTAGGAATAATTCATCCTTAACATCTGTGAGAATGAGAGGCCTTGCCTCTTGATTAATGAGTTGATAAAATGGTGGCCTTAACACTTGCTCATCCCTAAACATAAGTATTTGGCAGATTTGATTTTTTTTAAGTCAACAGAAAATGCATTTGGGGTTTAATATTTGCTCCATTTCCTTTTTTCTTTTGACATGTACCACACTCCTGAACCCAATCTGTTCTATTGCATTTTCTAACACCACCACTCCATGTGCTGTTCCCCAAATCTAATATGCTTTGGATCTGCTTAACCATATACTTGTGAGTGTGCCAGAGGCCATATGGGAGGCAGGGTAGGGAGCCCAACGGAACCCTGGACTGGGTATTAAGGAGATTCTAAACTCTAGTCCCTGCATGAACTTGGACTGAAGCCTTAGGACTAGGCTTCCTGTCCAAGCAGTGAAGTTGGACTGTATCAGAGATTCTATTGCTATTTTCTGTTGCTATCTAGATGCTACTGAGATAAGGAAAGGAGGGGGAGCAGGCAGAACCCCAGCTCACCTCTTCATACTCACACACGCCCACACACACACATACACCTTAAGCAAAAAAACTATGTTCTGTTCTTATTAAGAAAAAAAAAAGTAGAATTCTGCATGGATTGCTTGGGAAATGTTCAAATTATAAATGAATTGTTTAAAATCATGAATCATGATGCTCAAGAGGACCTTGATTGAGGCTTCATGGATGTTATGAGTTTGCTCCACTTACAGACTACAATGCTTCCCTTGGATGAAGCATGTTCTCCTGGTGCCTGTCCTAGAGGGAATCAAAATGCCCCCTCACTTTATTTAGGCATTTTCCGAGCCCTGTGGGGTGGAAGGTTTGAGAGAAGAACGTCCATGGGAGGAGGGTCAACAGCTGTGCACGCCTCGCTGCCCACCTTCTCTCCTCACACTAGATGACCTAGAATCCACGAGGCAAGTGGACATGGCTCCTCAGGAAAGCTCTCGCTTCCCAACGCGAGTAACCACTAGCCCTACTGGCCTGTGCCACTTAACTTCCAGAGATTATCATGTGGGATCCCTTTCATCCCTCCAGAGCTGCTCTCCACCCTTTTCCCCTCTTCACCAGAATGCTGCTCTCTGTGAATTATCTTAACAAGTTCTCTCGTCTTCTGGCTTCCACTTGAAAATTCCTAGAGATTGGAAGGAAGGAGATAAGGCAGGAGTCAGATCATGCAGGGCCTTGCACATCATGAGAGAGACTTGGGCTTTGAGTCCAGCACAGTGGTAAGCTGTGCTTGGATTTCCAGCCAGGGAGATAAAGATCTCACTTACGCATGACAAGATCACCCCAGTGCTACACCTAGCTAGAGATGAGGGAGGTGATGGTAATGGTGGCCAGCAGATTGGTAAGCCTCTAAGCATCCCCCACTCACAGTTCCTTCATCCCTGATCTAGTGGCTGAACCTCTTACAAGAGAGAGTGAAAGCTCCCGGGGAAAGGTACCATGAGGGTGCTGTGCTTAGTCGCTCAGTCGTGTGCGACTTTCTGCGACCTCGTGGACTGTAGCCCGCCAGGCTTCTCTGTCTATGGAATTCTCCAGGCCAGAATACTGGAGTGGGTAGCCGTTCCCTCCTCCAGGGGGTCTTCCCAAACTGGGGATTGAATGCAGGTCTCTCACGTTGCAGGTGGATTCTTTACCATCTGAGCCATCAGGTAAGCCAAGGGTAACGGTCAGCTGAAAAGCCAGGAAGGTCACTCATAACGGTCAGTCAAACCCAGATTGTAGCACCCACTCCTTCCCTCTCTGCATACTGAGATGTTCCCACCTTATTTCTTAACTCACCTAATGAAGTTGTTTAAGAGTTGCTCAAGTTAAGTTTTAGGCTTGTTATATTTTTCTTACTGGGTCAAGCCAAGTTAATTCATAAAACAAAATAACCCCACATCTAAGGAATATAAGTACTCTTCAAGAAAAGCAGACTGAATTAACTATACTGAAGGAGGCCAAATTAAAGAACCATACAGATTAAGAATTTAAAGTATGTTTATTATACATCCTGAATGTGATAAGAAGGTTTAAGACATGAAGCTTGAGTAAGTTATTATAGTAAAAGAATCAAGTACAAATATAGAGCATGAGAAAGAAAAATCAGCCCAAATCTGGTCAAAGAACTTTTTTGTGTCATGTAATTAAAATTTCACATCAAGCAAGATATGCCATTTTGCTATATATTTTTCTGTTGATACTATAGTGACATTTCATTTTAATAGATGTTCAGGTTGTTGCAAAGCTTCTATTGTAAAGACTGAAGCTATTGTTACCTTTTAGTCAAATCCTTTCATCCTTACCTGTGCCTCATACTCTTTTTACTGAACCATGTTGCCAAATTTGTATCTCTCATATATATCTATATATATGACTCTACAGGTGCTAACAGGCTTCCTGATGGCTCAGAGGTAAAGACTCTGCCTGCCAATGCAGGAGACGCAAGAGACATGGGTTTGACCCCTGGGTCAGGAAGATCCCCTGAAAGAGAAAATGGCACCCCACTCCAGTATTCTTGCCTGAAGAATCCCATGGACAGAGGAGCCTGGTGGGCTACAGTCCATGGGGTCGCAAGGAGTCAGACAAAACTTAGTGACTTAACAACAGGTGCTAACAAGGAAACATGCCCAAGACACAGTGTTAAGTGATATTAAAAACATTTGTTGAGAAACAGTATATATTATATCCCACACCTGTCCAAATATATTTATATGCCTTTATATAAACATAGAATATTTCTGAAGTAACACAAGAAAGGTTTTAGATTGGTTGCTGCTGAGTAGTTGTTGGGTATCAAAGTATGTAGAAGGAAACTTCATTTCATATGTTCCTGTACAGTTATACTTGCCTATAGTACACTTATGATACTTTCACTGGAAATTATTTTAGAATAACTAGTGGTCATAAATACTAGTAGAATTAGAAGTAGTATCAATATTATTAAAAGCATCAACACTAGTAAAAATGACAAGAAGAATAAAAAGCAACAAGCACAAGACAGCTGATAGCTCTCTCCCCTGTTCTCTAAGCCTTTGAACAGCCTGTTCCCCTCTAGCCTTCTGACAGCGGTGCTCTGTCTCTGCAAGCGTGTGCTGTAACACTAAACTATCCTCCCCTTCACCCCCTTACTCCTGAGTTTGTCTGGGCCCTGAAAAGACAGAAGATCAAACCCTTGTTTAAGTTACATATGGGATCTGGGAGATGTCCTTCTTCCAATCATGTATTGTTACATTTGTAGAGTTTTTTGTTCCTCTTGTGCGTGCCGCGTGCTCAGTCACTTCAGTCGTGTCTGACTCTGCGACCCCATGGGCCTGCCAGGCTCCTCTGTCCATGGGATTCTCCAGGCAAGAATACTGGAGTGCGTTGCCATGCCCTCTTCCAGGGGATCTTCCCAACCCAGAGATCAAACCCATGTCTCTTGCGTCTCCTGCACTGGCAGGCAAGTTCTTTACCACTGGCACCACCTAGGAAGCCCCGTTTATTCCTTGCATGTACTTAATTCACTCTAAAAGTTGGGAGAGTAAACGAGTTAGCTGAGAGTAGAGAATGTGGAGTAATTCATGAGGGACCGTGTTCCCTCAAAGACATGGGATCTTGTGTAGTTTTTCAGCTTTCCTTTCCAGTGTCCAAGTATGGATTTCATGTTGCATTGTCAGGATGCTCTCTTGTATTGGATATAAGGCTCAGCTGTGAAGTTTCTGCCCAGATCATCTTTACCAGCTTGGCTTCAGTGGAGGAATCTGAAGTCCTTGCTTCCCCTGCAGCACAGTTTTCCATTTATATACCAGAAAGGAAGCATGTTCTACCCACTATGACCTTTACCTCTGGGTTTTAGGAAACGATTTGATTTTCTGTTCAAGGAGAGCACTGTAACCCTGGCAACCAGACACCATGGTACAGATGGGAGATCTAATGTCCAAAGGCAGTTTGACGGGCACACACACTAACGCGGCAGGCTGAAGCATCTCTCATCTGTACTCTGACAGGACTTGAGATTGAGCTCAATTCTGCAAAGTAGAACCTTCCCCTTTTCTAAACGCAGTAGGGCTCTCAGTGCTTTGCCTCCTCTCCACCAATCCAGCTGATGCTCAAGCTCTGATCCCTGCCTCAGTCATAGAATTCAGATGGTTAGTGTTCAAAATACTGAGCACAACATTCCATAGTTCATGCACTGTGCCCATGAGCGGTGAGTCAATCAGTCAACTGTTGCCACTTCTGATCCAGAATTGAAGAGACTTGGATTGTCGCCATTACACTAGCTGTGTGAATGTGAGCATGTCATTAAGCCTCTTTTAGCATTCTCATATGACTGTGCTTCCTCAAATCTAGATGAAGTATTAAAGTTTGGAAGTATGTACAATTCATGACTGATGAAATATAAGTAGGGCAGGATAAATGCTATAACAGCTAAACCTCCAAATCTTAGTGTGTAATGCAGTACAATATAACTTCTTGCTCATATCATTTGGTGTTTTATTGATTCATGATCTTTGCGTCATGCAGCTCCATCATCAGGCAGATCCCCAGACCCTTCTCCATTATGTATAATATACATTCTGTCTGTACATAATTGTACATTACACCATAATGTACATACTGTTTTTTGTTTAGTCGGTAAGTTGTGTCCAACTCCTTTGCAACCCCACGGACTATAGCCCACCAGGCTCCTCTGTCCATGGGATTTCCAGAGCAAGAGTACTGGGGTGGGTTGCTAGTCGTGTGATCACACCTAATTGCTCGGGAGTCTGGGGAAAGGAGCTTCACTGTGTACCCTGGGGAAAACAAAAAGATGTGGTGGTGAGCACATCCGGCGGTCTATCCCATATCCAGTTTATTCTTCTTTTTGCTTAGAGAACATCCAAAACCTCTTCTGCAAGAGACAACCGAGAGTCCCACTGTGAGCCTGCACACAGCTCCAAGTCCAGGATCTCAGGCCGTTGTGAAGCCCTGTCTGTTAGTCTCATCCTTTTAGGAATGACACTTAACACTCAGTACAGCAGAGACACTGATTTCAAACTCTACCTGAAACACCCAGATACCTTCCTTAAGAAGACTTAGAATTTCCCCAGGAGAGGGAAGAAGCTGGGCAAGGGCTTTGAGTCCTGGATGTGCAACTAGCATTTCTAAATCATTTATCCGTTGCATGCCCATGACCTAAGTTCTAGTCCTGTGCTGGCCAGGACAACACAATCCGAAATGAAAGTGAGGAAAGGGTTGTTGAGTGACTTTCCTCAGGTCCCACAGCCTGATAAACCCTTCCAGGATGCTTGCAATCCTCTCAGATGTCTTTCTTTTATTTTCCATCAAGCGTTATCCCTCACCCTCTTCAGGGATTTCTTTGAGACTCATATTCTCCTTGCTGAGCAGACTAGACGTATTTTCGATGGAACCCTCCGTGACAAAGAGCAATCTGCTGCAACCCAGTGTGATGTAAACATCTACGCACAAGTGTGTGCATATGGGCTTCATTCCTTCTCCTAACGGATTGGCAGTTGTGCTTGTATCACCTTCCAGCTTGTGGTCCCCTCTCCCCATCTTCCTGTCCTCTGCTCCCTGGCACTGCCCTGACGGGTGGGCATACACCTGGCTTCATCCAACGTCTAGCACAGGCCCGTGCACTCAGGCATTTCAAAGAAGGGCCCTACCTTACAGCAAAAGGGGACTTGGAATGTTTTAATCTCCTTTCTGCTTCCCACAGGTTGTGAGACCTTGAGAAATTCCTTGATTTTCTCTGAATCTTGGTGTGTTTTATTGTTGTTATTTTGCTTAAAAAAAAAAAAAAAAGAAAATTGGATACAGTTAACTTGAAAATGCTCAAACTACCGCACAATTGCACTCATCTCACACGCTAGTAAAGTAATGCTCAAAATTCTCCAAGCTAGGCTTCAGCAATATGTGAACCGTGAACTTCCTGATGTTCAAGCTGGTTTTAGAAAAGGCAGAGGAACCAGAGATCAAATTGCCAACATCCGCTGGATCATGGAAAAAGCAAGAGAGTTGCAGAAAAGCATCTATGTCTGCTTTATTGACTATGCCAAAGCCTTTGACTGTGTGGATCACAATAAACTGTGGAAAATTCTGAAAGAGATGGGAATACCAGACCACCTGATCTGCCTCTTGAGAAATTTGTATGCAGGTCAGGAAGCAACAGTTAGAACTGGACATGGAACAACAGACTGGTTCCAAATAGGAAAAGGAGTTCGTCAAGGCTGTATATTGTCACCCTGTTTATTTAACTTATATGCAGAGTACATCATGAGAAACGCTGGACTGGAAGAAGCACAAGCTGGAATCAAGATTTCCGGGAGAAATATCAATAACCTCAGATATGCAGATGACACCACCCTTATGGCAGAAAGTGAAGAGGAACTCAAAAGCCTCTTGATGAAAGTGAAAGTGGAGAGTGAAAAAGTTGGCTTAAAGCTCAACATGCAGAAAACGAAGATCATGGCATCTGGTCCCATCACTTCATGGGAAATAGATGGGGAAACAGTGGAAACAGTGTCAGACTTTATTTTTCTGGGCTCCAAAATCACTGCAGATGGTGACTGCAGCCATGAAATTAAAAGACGCTTACTCCTTGGAAGGAAAGTTATGACCAACCTCGATAGCATATTCAAAAGCAGAAACATTACTTTGCCAACAAAGGTTCGTCTAGTCAAGGCTATGGTTTTTCCTGTGGTCATGTATGGATGTGAGAGTTGGACTGTGAAGAAGGCTGAGCACTGAAGAATTGATGCTTTTGAACTGTGGTGTTGGAGAAGACTCTTGAGAGTCCCTTGGACTGCAAGGAGATCCAACCAGTCCATTCTGAAGGAGATCAGCCCTGGGATTTCTTTGGAAGGAATGATGCTGAAGCTGAAACTCCAGTACTTTGGCCACCTCATGCGAAGAGTTGACTCATTGGAAAAGACTCTGATGCTGGGAGGGATTGGGGGCAGGAGGAGAAGGGGACGACAGAGGATGAGATGGCTGGATGGCATCACTGACTCAATGGACGTGAGTCTGGGTGAACTCCGGGAGTTGGTGATGGACAGGGAGGCCTGGCGTTCTGAGATTCTTGGAGTCACAAAGAGTCGGACATGACTGAGCGACTGATCTGATCTGAACTTGAAAATACATTTCAGGACTTCTCTGGCAGCCCAGTGGTTAAGACTCTGCCTTCCAATGCAGGAGGTATGGGTTTGATCCCTGGTTGGGGAACCAAGATCCCACATGGTGCTGTGCAGCTAAAAATTGAAAAAGGAAAATGTCTTTCAATGAGAATACACTATGACACTATGGTCAAGCTTTTCAAATGGGTTGCCTAATTGTTTCTCTTTCTTTAGAACCTTTACACTAGGAGTCTAAAAACCTCTCTTCCAGATCTTGTAGCTTTCAGCTGCCACCTGTAATTATATATTCACATCATTGTACTTAATTCTTTCTGATCCTACTCCTAACACACAGACCCACACAGACACACACAGACCCACACAAACACAGACACTCTAATTGTTGTCTCTAGAACAATTGGCTAGACTTCCTTACGATGTTTCAAAGAACATCCTGGGCCTCCATGGAAAAGAACTGACATTTTATTAAGTGCCTATTGTATATTAGGTACTTTTCTTTTGCCCCCATTTAATCCTCATAATTTTCAAAGCTAGGTCTTATTGTCTCCCTTGCTACATATGAGAATATTGGGGGTCAAAGAAGTTAAAAAATTGTGTGTTGCCGCAAATTTGAAGTAGAAGCCAGAATAACCTCAGATCTATCTGATTTCATAGCCCTGCCACCTCCTGACAATTTATATTACAGCAGTCCTCCGGTCACTCCCTCAATGGGTCATAAAACACATATTGGCTCAAAGAAAATTGTCTTTCAAAAATACTCAGGATGTCCTCGTTTCTTGGTCACCTCAAACCATCTAATCCTGTATGTGATGCAGCAGCATTGGGGGCCCTGTGAGGTTAGGCGGGAGAGTTAGGATCCACTTTCCTTCAGGACCTGGTGCTATCAGTGTGGTCTCTGATAATAAGAGGCCGCTTTATAAATCTGGTCACAAAGAGCTTAGTTTCAGCCAGTGCTATGGAAACAGAACTGGGCTGGCAGATTTTCTTTCATTGGACATATTGTCACAGACTTGATGAGTGAGAGAGTGTGGCTCATATCAACACGTTGCTTAGTAATTGGAGAGCTCCACTGTTTACTGGAAAGCGAACCGTGAAACTAGAAAATATTTCATTGAGAATGTGAATTAAATCAGATGTGCAAATGAATGCTTCTTTTTTTACAGACTCCCCTTTCCACCCACTCTGAATTAGCTGCTGTTTGTTTATTTTGCCTTCGAGAAGAGCAGTAGCAAAAATCTCAAATTCCTCTCATTTTGCAGAAAAGGAAACCTGAGCCACAAAGAATAATGACTTGTTTAATAAACATCTGTTTTAGACCAATGTACATACATATACTCTGAGCACATGTTTATATTTGGGAAGGTTTATCCTGACTCCTACATATCCTTTTTCATAAACATAATATGTGATTTTCTTTACAGAAAGATAATACATATTAAATATAACTTAAAAACTAGAAAAATGAGAAAAACCATCCAGGGCTCCCCTACCCCAACAGTCATAAATGACTACTGTTGGCATGTTGGTTAATTTTTTTTCCCATATTTTCATCCCTAATATGTAAGAATTTTTAAATATAGTATTTGTATGTATATTATATAATATAATCATTTGATTACTTGATATGCAATTATAAGTATGTTTTCATGTTTTTACATATTTGGCAAACATTTTCAACAGAATGGTAAACAAAAATAAGGACCCCTTTTTTTAATGTAGCATAGTTAGTAGTTTTTTAAAACGATTAAAAAATTTTTTTGTTGAGAAAAAGTTTACATGCTGGTGAAGTCACCCTATTTAGTATATAATCCTGTGACTTTTGACAGATTCATACTTGACAAATACATAACAAATACCTGTGACCATCACTGCAGTCAACATACAGAACAATTAAAAAATTCCTCTGTGTCCTTCTGTGGTCAGCCTGTCCCCCTGCTCCCAGCTCCTAGCAACCGCTGATGTGTGTTTTATTCCTGTGGTTTCTTGCCTGTCCCAGCGTGTCGTGGACGTGGATTACACAGTGTGTAGTCTTTGAGTCTGGCTTCTTGCACTTAGCTTAATGAATCTCAGATCCACCCTTGTTGTTGCACGTATTAACGTTCTTTTCTTTTTATTGCTGTATAGTATTCCTGGGCAGGGCTGTACCGCAGTTCGTTTATTCGTTCCTCGTGTCGTTTCCAGTTTGGGTCAATTAAGAATCAAGTTGAAGGGAAGTCCTCGGCTGTCCAGTGACTAGGGCTCTGCGCCTTCACCACCGAGGGCACGGGTTCAATCCCTGGTCTGGGAATGAGGATCCCATAAGCTGTGCAGCGCAGCCAGAAGAGACAAAAGTCTGTTATAAACGCTCATGTACAGATTGTGTGAACACGAGTTTTCGTGACTTCTCATCCCTCTGAGCCTCAGGCAATTGCTAATCTACTTTCTGTCTCTATGAATTTGGCTGTTGTGGGCATTTCATATAAATGTGACTGTATAACCTCTAGCCCTTTGTGACTGGCTTATTTCACTTCCTGTAATGTTTTGAAGACTTGTCATGTTGTAGCACATATCAGTATTCATATCTTTCTATTGCTGTATAATATACCATCGTGTGGGTATCACCTTTTACTTATCCACTCGTCAGTTGGCGGACATCTGATTATTTCTATTCTTTGTCTATTATGAATAATGCTGCTATGAACATTCAGGCACCAGTGTTAATGTGGATGTCTATTTTCAGTTCTCTTAGGTGGATATCTAGGCATGGGTTTGCCGGATCATATTTGAACTCTGTATTTAACTATCTGAGGAACTGCCAAACGATTTCCAGGATGGCTTACCATTTTACATTCAGCCCAGCAATATATGAACATTACAATTTCTCCACATCCTTGTCAAAACTTGCTCTTATCTGACTTTTTGATTATAACCATGCTAGTGAGCATGAAGTAGCATCTCATTGTGATTTTGATTTGAATTTCCCCAACAACTAATTATATTGAGCATCTTTCCACGTGCTTATTGGCCACTTATATATAATTTTTGGAGAAATGTATATTGGAACGTTTTGCCCATTGCAGACCTGCTCCCTTTTTCCATGTTGGCAATTAGAGGGGCCCAGGTCTTACCTGGCTTCCTCATCCTGCTGACAGTCTCCAGTCAGAGCCCAGCTGACTCACTGTCCTGATAAGTCAATGAATCATAAGCCTGGTGACTCAGCCTTTTCCCTTTTGTTAACATAACAAGAAAGTCTCTGCATACAGCCATGGAATTCATTTTCAGAAAGAAAATTTGGTGAGATTAGTTGATGAACACATTTTTATTCAGTACAGAGAAAGGTCACATTAAACTGAAAAATAGAAAATCAGAAATGACTTTATAGGTGATATTTGAGGGAGGAAACGAGACCAATGTGCCCTCTTTGAGTGAAAGAGAATTACTCTCTTCCCCCAAGTAAGAAGTAATGGCTTCAGTAGTGGGTGGAGTATTGAACTGAAAATGTGGCTAGATGACGGTGTGAACATAAGAGAATGCTATTAAATGTGATTTTAATCTCTGACACACTAAGGGGAATGACACAGAAAGTGAATATCTAATAGTGTCACGTTTTTATAAAGCAGTCTCCCAGACTGCAACTGCTTATGAACAAACTTCATTTTTTGAATTTCAAACTTTAATAACCTATCCTAATACATTTTTGAAAACTTAATATATGAACGCAGTGTTATGTTAAATATAGGAAGACAAAATTTGGTATGTGCTATTTAAAAGCTCACAGTTGGTGGGGCCTAAAATTTGTGTTTACATTTATTTATTCAGTATTTCTTCAGTGTCTACCATGTAGTAGGTAAGTTGAAGGTAAATCAACATATCCTCTGTGCTCTGGTCTCACACTGGAATTTTCCCCCATTTCAGTGTCATGTTATGAAGATGTTGGCATGGTTGACCATCTTCCGAACACTCTCTTTGCCTTATCTCATTGTTTACAGAACAGTATGGGAGGTTTTGTCATCCTGCTTTACAGATGAGAAAACCGAGATCCAGAGATGTTAAGTCACTTACACACAGTGATACAGCCAGTAAGGATCAGGATTTGAACCTGGGTCGCGTCACCATAAATCCAAGCTCTTTTCAGCATGCCATGCTCTGTAGTGTGCCAAGAAAATGGTAAATCCTAAACTTTCATGAGATAGGGTTCAAGTGGAAGCTGCTTCTTCCCCCTGGTTTCAGTCTTATTTCCTTGGATATGAAAGGAAATGGGTTGATATTTTTGTAGCCAGACTGGTTGGGTGTAGATTGACAGTGTTTCATGGTGTCACAGTCATGACAGACATGAATTGTTTAATGTGATGGTTAATTTTATGTGTCAACTTGACTAGGCTACAGGGTGCCCAGATATTTGGTCAAACATTATTCTGGGTGTTTCTGTGAAGATGTCTTTGGATGAGATTAACATTTGAATCAGTAGACTGAATAAAGCAGATTGCCCTCTCTAATGTGGGTGGACCTCAACCAATCAGCTGAAACATGAATGGAAAAAAAGTTGTCCATTTCATGAGTAAGAGAGAACTTCTCCTTCTTGACTGCCTTCAAGCTGGGATGCCAGCCTTTTCTGCTTTTGGACACAATGGAAACTCCTTGGGCTTCAAGCCCACCAGTCTTTGGATGGTTCTCGTGTTTCTCAGACCTCCCGACTGCTACCAGAACTACATTGGCTGTCCTGGGTCTCCAGTATGACAACCTACCCCGTAAATCTTGAAATTCATCATTGTTTATAATGATATGAGCCAGTTCCTCATAGTAAACCTCTTTATAGATACAGAGTCACCATATATATTAGTTCTGTTTCTCTGGGAAACTCTGTGGCTATGAAGGCACTGGAGGACTTTTCTCTCCATCACTCCCAGTGGGCGTTATCCAATGGGCACGTGTTTCTAGCAAACAGGCAGAGGGAGGATCCAGCCAGACCACCAGGATCAGTCCTCTCAACATGGCCATGCTGCCACCTTCCACACGTCTGGGCTGTGGCTGAGTCCCAAGCTCTGAGCTAGGTGAGGAGTTGGCATGTAGCATCCTGAGCCTTGTGTCAGCAAGAGCTGGCAGCAGTGAATGCGGAAACCCAATGGCTGTCTGAAGGGAAAAGACAAGTGAGCCCAAACTCTGGAATCTCATCAACCCCCTTTCTTTACCATGAAGAAATATATAAAAAAAGAGCCTACACTTTCCCAAGTTTTGACTCCAAGTCATCTCTAGCTGTCCCTGTGTGGCACCATCCTGATTTGCCCACACTGCCCAGGTATGGACTGGTGACCTACAGAGATCCTACAGCATGCCTGGCTTGCTTTCTCCACATACCCAGGCATAAAGAGTAGACACAGTGGCCTGCCCTTGAAGAGAGCTCGAAAGAAACGGAGCATGTGCTTTGCTCTGTCAACAGAGCCTGGAGGATTTTGCTGGTAAAAGGAAGGGAAAAAAAATCAATGTAGCTGTTTAAAATGTAACCGTGGCAGTGAAGCAGTACAGAAAGGTCATTGCAAGGAGGAGGTTCAAGGCCTTGGAGGATGCTGTGCCCCAGCCTATCGAGGAGAATTGCCCAAGGAAGCCAAGTTTCAGAAAAGATTTGATTCCTCTCCATCCATCTTTCCCCTACTTGTGAATCATCTTCACTTCATCCCACATGGCATCTGCAGTAGCTCCCAGGTCTCGAGTACCCACCAGGTTCTCCTGACTGCTACTAGAACTACATGGATTGTCCTGGGTCCCCAGTTTGATGACCTACCCTGTAGATCTTGAGATTCATCGTTGGTTTATTCAGCATGTTCCCTACCTTTGGAAATCTGCTATACACTTTATACACAAATATAGATGCAAAGATTATCTCTAGTTTACCCTTAAGGAAACTCAACCCAGCAAGGTTAAGCAACTTGTCCATTTTGACTCAGATAGGCGAGTAGAAAAATTCCATTTAAGTCCAAGTGAACCTGATTTCAAAGCACACACTCTTTAGGTCTTAGCATGTCACTCCAGCCAAAGTCAGCCAAGAGGAGGTTTACCTGCTTCTGTGCATTAGAGTTGGTTGGTAATTTTGGAGCCTCTCTCAAGTACATCACTTGGGTGTTTGGCTGCCATTCAGCCCCTAAGCTGGAGAAGGCAATGGCACCCCACTTCAGTACTCTTGCCTGGCAAATCCCATGGACGGAGAAGCCTGGTAGGCTGCAGTCCATGGGGTCGCTAGGAGTTGGACATGACTGAGCGACTTCACTTTCACTTTTCCTTTCATGCATTGGAGAAGGAAATGGCAACCCACTCCAGTGTTCTTGCCTGGAGAATCCCAGGGATGGGGGAGCCGGGTGGGCTGCCATCTCTGGGGTCGCACAGAGTCGGACACGACTGAAGCGACTTAGCAGCAGCAGCAGCCCCTAAGCTACTCATGGGTCAACTCACTAGTCATCCAGGCAAGATGAATGGGTGTATAAATGGCTGCTGAGTGTGACAATTTTAGTCCTTGGTGACTGATTAAAGTTGCTTTAGAGTTTTTGTCCTTAGGTCTAATGTTCAGTGGTTCATTTCCCATTTAAGAGTGTGGCTTGTGTACACTGGGGATTTCATATCCAACTCAGAATTTGAAAGAAGATATACAAGCCCTTTCATGGAACCTGACTGTTTTGTATGGTTTTTTCCCCTAGATCTATAAAGAAGTTCTAAGCATGAGGCTGTCAGTAGGAGTGAAAAGAAGGTAAGAAAACATGCCTGTAACTTATAGTTGATCTTAACCAAGGTTCCTCCATTTCCACAGGGCCGTATCTGCGGATTCAACCCAGCACAGATCATGTAGTACTGTCATACCCATCGCTGATAAAAACCTGTGGAGGAGCGACCCTGTGCAGTTCAAACCCATGTTGTTCAAGGGCCAGCTTTACATGCATATACATATCACATTTCGCTTATCCATTCATCTATCAGTGGACACTTAGGTGACCTATTAGATATTGTGAAAGTGCTCCTATGAACCCGTGTGTGTAGTTTTGTGCGTTTTACAAATAAGGATCTTCAGGTTCAGAGAAGTGGGATAACTGTGTCACATCGCATAGTCACCATGTGACAGAGCTTGGAAAGCTGAACGATCAGGGAGGTAAGGGAACTATGCACTTTTCACGGAGGCCGAGCTCCTCTGGTCTGTGTCCAGGGTGGAGGTGGACGGGATAGCTTGCCGAGGCCGGGCTCAGGGCTCAGCTGCCAGTGCTCCCCGGCGGAGGTCTTGCAGAGGCTACTGGAGGGATGCTTGTCGGGGTGATGGGTCCTCTCCCTCCCTGGTGCCCACAACCCAAGAAGAGAAGAACCAGTGGTGACCTGTGCCAAGGGTGGCCTGGGAAGAGAAGGGACCATCCTGAGAGCTTTCCTTCTGAAAGGGTGAGCAGGAGACGCTAGAGTGCGAAGGGGACACGGGCAGCGTTGGGTATGGAAGTCTGGGTCCGTGTGCCTCGTCTTAGAGGGACCATCTGGAGTGTGATCCGTAACCAGCGGAGTCAGCGCCACCTGGTGAAAATGCAGACCCCAGGCCCCACGCTGGAGCAGCAGAGTCACACCCGGATTTTACAAGTTCCACAGCCGGCTGAGCAGACTTTAAAGTTGGAGGAGTGCCGCCTTAGAGCCCTTTGAGGCACACGTTTATGACATTTCTTCATTGTTAAGTTTCATAAAGTCCTCACCAGACAGGGCTGATGGTGCAGAGAGTGAGCTGCCTGCTTTTTGCTGTTTCCTGGAGACAGAGGAGAGCCCCCTTGGGGAGACGGGCATGTCCTCCAGAGACAGGGAGCTGGCCAGAGGGGACGAGAGACTGAGGGAGGAGAGGGAGGGACGAAACAGGAAAGCGTCACTTCTGTTGAGTAAAGCTTCAATTCTGCAAGGCATGTACTTTAGAGACTTAATCTCCAAGTAACCCTCTGAGGAATTCACTGTATACACCACTTTGTAGATAAGAAGAAAGATTCAGAGAGGGGAAGTGCCTTACCTGGAGTCACTCAGCTAAGTGGCCAGCTCCCCCTGAAGACGGCTGTCCCAAATGTGGCTCTTTCCCTTGCTGCCAAGTGTCAGGTTTGGTTTCAGTCCCAGTGCCAATTCCTTGGTCTTAGGACACTCAGGCAAGGGTGACATGGTCAACCATTGCTCCCAGGCTGGGAGCAGAGTGTGTGAATTTAAGGAATTAGAATACTGAGTAAGTGTGCGCTTCAGTCAATAGCTTAGTTCCAGGCACATATGGGTCACCCAATAGGCATGTGTTGAATGAATGAATAGAAGAAAGAGCAGATGTCTGGCCTGTTCCCCTGATTCTTAGATCCTTGGTTGTTATTGTTCAGTCACCCAGGTGTGTCCGACTCTGCAACCCCATGAACTACAGCACACCAGGCCTCCCTGTCCCTCACCATCTTCCGAGATTTGCCCAAGTTCATGTCCATTGCATCAGTGATGCCACCCAGCCATCTCATCTTCTGATGCCCTCTTCTCCTTCTGTCCTCATCTTTCCCAGCATCAGTGACTTTTCCATTGAGTCGGCTGTTCACATAAGGTGACCAAAATAATGGAGCTTCCGCTTCAGCATCAGTCCTTCCAATGATTATTCAGGGTTGATTTTCCTTAAGATCGACTGGTTTGGTCTCCTTTAAACCCCTGGCTGCTGCTGCTGCTAAGTCACTTCAGCCGTGTCCGACTCTGTGCAACCCCATAGATGGCAGCCCACCTGTTTTCAACTTCCCGTGTGTTGCCAGGAGCCAACACTAGAATCAGAGAGTCCAGAGTTTCAATCCAGTGCAATCATCATCACCTCCCACTGTTTTTGTCAGGAAGCAGCAAAGAAATTTGGTTCAATTATAGATGTTATTTTTGTCCTGGCCTGTGCCATACCTGTATATCGTCTCATCGCTGTCTGTGCATTTGGTGGTTTCCACAGACCCTACCGCTGCAAGGGGAAGTCCTGTGCTGTTTTTGCTCTCTCCCAGTTCCTGCCCCGAGGGAATATCTGTCTCCTTAGACAGAGGATCTGGGGGTGGGACGATGCAGTTATTTTTTTCCCCCTCTCTCTTTTTTCTCACTGCTTTGCTCAGAAGGCAGCCCAAGTCACAGTCAGGTCTGTCTTTTGGGCCAGAGGAATCAGGAAAAGAAGCTGGAAAGTGTTGGGGAGACGCTAGGGAGAAGAGAGTACTTCTGTGGAACGTATATATACCTAATAGTGGAATTACTGGGTCAACATTTGGATCCTTCTTATGGTTTTACTTAGCATTTCCCTGATGATTAATTTGCATTTCCCTGCATATTTCATATATTTCACATATGAAAAGTGCCCATCTTTCTGTTGAGTTGCCCTTTTCACTGATTTGTGGAAGTTTTTTATATTATCAATATATGGGCTGCAAACATTTTCTCCAGCTCTATGGGGACTTTTTCACTTCCTTAATGGGGTTTTGATGACTAAAAGTTTTAAATTTTTCTTTTTTTTTTTTTCCTCATTTAATAAGGAGGGAAGATTAGAGAAGGGTCTTTCTCTAAAAGTTCTTAGCTTTTATGAATGCCAGTTTATCAGTTTTCCCCTTAAGTCCTCATGCTTCCTGTTACCCTTTAAAGAAATCTTTGCGTACTTGAAAGTCATGAACATATGTTTTCCTGTGCTATCTGCGAGAAGCTTTAATGGCTTCATAATCACATTTAAATCAGTAATCTATCTGGAATTGGGTTTTGTGAATAGTGTAAGACAGGGGATCTTACATCATTTATTGGAGAGACCCTGCTCCCCAAACTGTTACCTTTGTGACAGTCTGATAAAGCCCATATGTGGATCTCTTGCCAGATTCTCCACTCCATTCCATTGATCTATTTACCCAAACTTGCATTCATTCATGCAGTTGTAAGTTGTCTCAATATCCTCCAACTTTGTTCTTCAGTACTGCTTGGCTAGTCTTACACTTTTCCATTTCCTTAAGATCCACTTGTCAGTTTCTCCCCAAGGAACAGCTTTCTGAGATTTGACTCTGTATTGAATCTAAACATCAGTTTGGGGGAGAACTGACATTTTCACAATATTGAGTGCTCTATTTCATGAACATGGTATATTCCCTCTATTTTTTTTTAAAGGTATCCTTTAAAGTCTCCTATGCTGAATTTTCGTTTTCACTGTGGAGGTCTTGAACATATTTCATTGTATTTATTCCTAAATCTTTGATACACTTTATGCAATTGTACTTGTAAAGTAAAATTTAAACTTTATTTTCTATAATGTTTCTATAAAGAAATACAGTAGGTATTTATGCACTGCCCTTGTAGCTCAAGGACTTTTAGAATTCATTTACTAATTCTAAAAATTCACTTGTTAATTCTAATAATTCTATTAATTCTCCATCTATGTCTTTCCCTACTCTTCCTCATCCCTCACCTCTGCCCAATTTGGTAGCAATGCATGGAAGAGAAATGAAATTCACCTCATCCCATAGCCCTTGATATGTCAAAAGTATGATGAGTACTGGGGCAAAGCATGGTCTAAAATGAGTCTGGGATTATGGTCAAGTTTGATCTTTCTGTCAAACTTTATTTGGCAACCTACATTAAAAGTGGGTTGAATTTGTGAGGCTGCACTCGCTAATGCTTCCTTATATTCTCTGTGATGTTATATGGGAGATATTTGGTGTGACAGCTATTATTACTAGTCACATGTTTAAAAGGATTGATGAGGAAGCTGGGGAGCTTGATGCTGCCACAAATATAAAAGCCGGCCCCCTCGTCCTGTGTGCTGCAGACCATGACAGAGACCATCTCTTTAAATTGCATTTGCTTCATTAGCAGAAGCAGCTCAAGATCATGCAAGCTCACTCTAATTTATCTTGGTTTGTTGTCATCCTGTGACTCAGGAAGGGAACTGCATTTCTGTTTCCAATTAAGGCTTGATGAACTCCGAGGCAAGGAGCCGGGGTGGAAAGCTGGTACTAGGGGAGCAGGAGGATTAAACCTGGTGGAGCATAGCCAAGAGCATTTAGCAAACCCAGGCATCCTTCATCGGAGTCTGCTCTGGGCCTGTGACTCTGCCTCAGAATAGCAACAGGAAAAAATAGCAAATAGAAAATCTCCAGATCTCCAGGAGGGCTCTGCACACCTCCTCACTCCTCCCCAGTCCACAGACCCTTCCTAAATGTCTGTGCCATGACCTGGAGGGGAAAGGCACTGAGAGACAACGTTGTGTAGGGGAAAAAGCAAAGTTTTTGGAATCAGACCCCCCTAAATTGGACCCTGGGCTCTTTCACTCCTAGCTGAGTCACCTTGAACCCACTGTCTCTCCTCACTGAGCCTATTTCTTCAACCATGGAAAGGTGACCATGATACCTACTTGGCACCACGGGCCCTACCCTCTAGCATGACACTAGCTGACATGAGCTGAGTCGCAGCTTAGGCTCTCCAGCTGGCTTCACTCGTCTTCACTGGCCACCAGGACACCTCTAGGGTTTGAGTTTGCAAGCCTTGACCTGGCCCAAGTACCAAGCCACTTCCTGTTTCTGTGGAGAACATGATGAGTTAGCCATTGATGAGTGCAGCCACATGTCTCTCAAGCTCTGTTTAAAATGCCCCCAGTCATCAGTGTCCTCTGTAAGCTACCAGGGCAGAAACCGTTGGTGGGCTGAGAGTCAGGAATAAAAGTCTTCCTGAAGGACTCCCTGGAGGGTGGGCTTCGGATCAGCAGATTGGCATCACTTTACACTTGTTAGAAATGCAAATTCTTAGGCCCCTCTGAGGCTACTGAATCAGAAACACCGAGTAGAGCCCAGCAACATTTGCTTCAGCAAGCTCTGCGGGTTCCTGTAACGCAGGCTGATGTTTGAGAACTGCTGGTCTGAGCAAGAGCTGGAAACAGCACAGACCCAGCTCGATAGTCTGCTCCTGCCTGGGACTGAGGAATAGCTGCAGGACTCTGGGCCATGGGGCAGCCTGTGAGCTTCTCATGGGTCTATCAGGAGGAGGCCTGTTGAGGAACAGGACCCCCAGCTTCCTCATGAAAGTCAGGTCCTTCAGCCAGCTGCTCAAGCCTTTCCAAATGGCATCTTCTTCTCTAAGCTTATCTGCCAGACTACTCTGCTCTGCTCCAGCTCTTCTCATCCCTTGTGTGGACACTCCCCGTTTGTTCATATCTCCACTGAGCTCTTAGTATTCTGACGGTCCTTCCAAAGTGTGAAGGTCCAGGTCAGCTTTCCCAAAACGTACTCCTATTGACACCAGTCGGTGATGCTGAAAGTAAGCTCTGTGGTCAATGAATGTGGGAAGTTGTGGCTTACATGGCTTACCCTGTGCGGGATCTACCATAATGTTTAATAAACTAATATCCATTGTAAATGCCCAAGAAAGTAGACTTCAGAGAGAGAATTTTCAAGACTGATTTAAACACAAAACATTTACGCCATATTTTGAAGGACGTTTTTTGTGGGTCACACTTTCAAAGAAGTATGTGTTGTCATATACTTCCTCACAGAGTCATTTAGGTTTATTTACGAATCCAGGCTCTCCAGTAGCCAGATTATACAGCTGTTCCACTGTGCTAACACCAAGCTCTGGGTATCTTAAGTATCTTTGATGCTGCTGCTACTACTGTTTTCCATTTGAATAACATTTCTGAAGCAGCCATTTAGTCTTTACAGTATCTCTCTAATCACTGTGATGAAGTCATCTCTAAGATCCAGGTGCTTTAAGAGCCAGGTTGGGCAGTAGATTCCTCAGATGTTCAAAAGTGATATTTGCAGAATAAGCTGGACCAGAATCCTGGTGTCCTGATCACTGGTTCTGGGGGAGGAACAGGTCTTGGGGTTTTTTCCCATATGCCCAAGTGTCTCACTGTTGACAGAGGGAAGCAGGAGTCTGTCTGGTTGTTCCTGCTCCCCATTGTCCAGCATTAGAAATACTTAGATTTCATAACACTTTGTACACCTCAAACTTACAGTGTTATATGTAAATTACATCTCACTAAAGCTGGAGGTGGGGGAAAGAAAAAAGTTATCTTTCAGTAAGCACAACGCGGGAATTCTGTCCTATCTGGATGCCTAGAAGGTACCTTTCTTATAAAAGAAGAGCTGGTTGCAGAAATGAAAAGGTAGAGAGAGGGGCCAATGAGGAAAGTTATTCCTTATTCCCAGCTCTCAAAACACCTGTCATCAAATCACAAACCACTGGACAAAGGCAATGCAACATATTAGTATCTGGAAGTGGGAATCCCTGGTCACTTAGGGGCTTGAAGTCTGGTCAGGACACTGCCACTGCCTAGCCATTAGGTCTGCCTACTTTGGTTCCACTGGAGCAAGATAGTTACAACATTCAAAGTATTATCTGAATTCCTCAAGAGAATCTATTTTTAGCACAATTATATACTTCTTTGCTGATCCCCCTCACCACCGCCCCACTGCCCAATTTGCTCCAGAACACCTAGATCCTGAAGGAAACTTACTTTGGTGATTGCTGTGCTTGCAGGAAATAGGGGAAATCTCCAAGGAACCCTCCTTCCTAAAGAAAGAGTACTAGACTCAGAGCTAGAACCAGAGCTGGGAGCAGAAATTGGTGAATAACCTGAAAGAAGGAGGCTGTCCCCAGGGCAGCGCAGATAGCAGCGCTGTGGTTTGCAAACGGAATAGGAAGTCTCAGCCACAGCAAGGGGGAGAGCTGAACGGACGTCTCTGCATCACACCCGGCCGGCAGTGACCCTCCGATTCCCGTGCATGCCGTGTTCTTGTGTTTCAGTAACTGCAAAATTGAATCTCCCTGTGCCCTCCACTCTTCCTTTTTAGGATTTTTATGTCTGTTCTCCTAAGCTTATTTTTTAGATGGATTTTATATTGTGATATCACATTCTAACACGATTTTACAGATTGTCTTGGGAAAGACATACACTTTTACAATGTCAAATCTTCCCATGTATGAACAGGATGTGTTGGGAGGTATTGTCTTCTGGCATAAAGGTCTCTCATTGCTGATAAATGCCACCACTGCGCAGTGACAAAGATGGCTTTGGTGAGAGAGATTTGGTTCAACGTGTTGTTGAAACCAAAGGGCATTCCATTTAAAAGCCACTCATTGTGATCGTCCTTTCGGCCAAGCCCTGTATCATGTCCTGTTATGGAAGACTCAGTCATGAGTGAAAGCCCATTGGATGGCTACTTACTATCATAACAAAAAAACAGAAAATAGTATGTGTTGGCAAGGACGTGGGGAAATTGGAACCCTTGTGCACTGCTGTTGGGAATGTAAAATATTGCAGTGCTTTGAAAAACACTGCAACGGCTCCTAAAAAATTAAAAACAGAGTTAACATATTTTCCAGCAATTCCACTTATTGAAAGCAAAGACTCAAAGAGATATTTGTACACCTAGGTTAACAGCAACATTTTGCACAATAGTCAAAAGGCAGAAGCAAACCCTAGTGTCTGCTGACAGATGAATGGATAAACAAAGTGTGGTGTGTGTATATATACCGCGGTATATTATTCAGCCTTAACAAGAAAGGAAGTTCTGATGTGTGCCACAGTGTGGAAGACCCCTGAGGACATTATGTTGAGTGGAATAAGCCAGTCACAAAAGGACAAATACTGTATGGTTCCACTTATGTGAAGAACCTAGAGCAGGGAGATTCATAGGGAGAGAAAGTAGAGTGAGAGTCAAGGGCTGTTGGGGAGGGGGAAAAGGGAATTAGTGCCTAATAGGTACAGAGTTTCAGATTTGCCAGATGGAATGCGCTTTGAAGATGGATGGTGGCCATGATGGTTGTATAACAGTATGAACGTACTTGATGCCACTTAAAAATAGTTAAGATGGAAATTTTACGTGTATGTATTTTACTGCAATTAAAAATAAAAATAATTTCAGAAAAATTTTTTAAAAAGATGAGTGAGGAAAACTGTGCATGTTCAGGGAACTCCGTGGGGGCAGAACAGTGGCAGTGGGCACAGGCCAGAGGCACCCTGGCCTGCCAGTGGTGGGTGGAGAGCAGCTCTGTGGCGTAGACCTGCCGCAGAAGCAGGCTTAATCCCCCAGCGCGTGGAGGCCGGGCGGCTTAGGGAAGGACTCCAGGCTGGCGGAATAATGGTCAGAAGAGATGCGGGAAGGGATAGTGAGGGAGTTGGGGGTGGACATGTACACACTGCTATATTTAAAATAGATAACCAACCAGGACCTACTGTATAGCACAGGGGACTCTGCTCAATGTTATGTGGGCAGCCTGGATGGGAGGAGAATTTGCAGTTGCTCTGCTGTGTGCCTAAAACTATCACAACATGGTTAATTAGCTATACTCCAATATAAAATAAAAAGTTTTTTTTTAAAAAAAAGAAGAGACTTCCTAAAAGCATATTCCAGAGCCCACCACCACATTTATCTTGTCATTGGGTATGTTCATGAACTTCCTGAAACCTAAACATCACTCCTGATTTATGGATTTCCTTGCTTTCTCCTTCTCCCTCTCACGTTTCTCTTAGGTGCTCTGCTTTTTGCCGTTGCTACTGACAGATGCTGCAGCCCACACCGAGGTCTGGCCATCCTCTGTGGAACTCAGGTGAACAATTTTCCTGCTCTGAAGCTTTCAGTTCCCATTGCAGAAGGTCACATTATTAATTACAACAGGCCCAAGCACATTTGGGGAGGTAACTCTGTTACCTTGCAGGAACTGCAGAGTTGACACTTCATTAATTGAAAGTGTAGATGCTGGCACTGAGCATCCAAAGAAATCCATTAAATTGTATCTAAATGTAATCTAAATGCTGAGAAGAAAGGGGGTCCAAAATGCTTCTAGTAGAATTCCTCCAAAAATTGTGACTCATTAAAACCAAGCTCCATTATCTCAGCCCCAACAGTGGTTCATAAATATAAAAGAGCCTATCTTCTTAGTCACATAGTTTTTGTTTGGGGAAATACAGTTATTTATTATAAAAAGATAGCATTTATGTTAACATGTAAGGAGTTGGTTTATTTTCAGTGAATTAATACATATTTGTAATGTCTTGCTATTCATTTCTAATATGGTAAATATTAGAAATATTTACCATATTTATAATAGTCAAAATAGTCAGAATAGCCCATATCAACAGTCTCTTTTGGGGGTTCCTTAATAAATCATAAGAGTATAAAGGGGTTCTGAGTAAAGAAGTGAAGTGAAAGTCGCTCAATCATGTCTGATTCTTTGCAACCCCACGGACTATAGCCTGCCAGGCTCCTCTGTCCATGGAATTCTCCAGGCAGGAATTCTGGAATGGGTAGCCATTCCCTTCTCCAGGGGATCTTCCCAACCCAGGGATCAAAACCAGGTCTCCCACATTGCAGGTGGATTCTTTACTGTTTGAGCCACCAGGGAAGCCCAAGAATACTGGAATAGATAGCCTATCGCTCCTCCAAGGGAACTTCCCAACCCAGGAATCGAGCCAGGGTCTCTCACATTGCAGGTGGATTCTTTACTCTCTGAGCCACCAGGGAAGCCCAAGAATACTGGAATAGATAGCCTATCGCTCCTCCAAGGGAACTTCCCAACCCAGGAATCGAGCCAGGGTCTCTCACATTGCAAGTGGATTCTTTACTGGCTGAGCTACCAAGGGAGCCCATAAGAGGGTCCTGAGACCAAGCATTAAAGGAGTCACTCAGCGTAGGAGTCCCCCAGGGAAGAGGAAAGATGTTGGTCCCCACAGCCCAGTATGCAGGTGGTGACTCTCCAGGTTTACAGCACTGACGATAAGCAGGAGGACCAACAGCCCGAGCCAAATGTGAGAACTGTGCCTGACAGTGAGGGCCGTCTGGGAGGCGCTGGGCTTATCTGCATGGCACTTGGTGCTGGCACCGTGGCCAGGCAGCCCTTGTTATTTCATCCCCTCCTCGTCCCCACAGGTCACCTCTGGGAGTAAGAACTGTGGTCTCCGAGTCCTCTCTGCCCGCATCTTCTGCCCCTGCACAGCGCCCCCTGGAATCTGGCCAGACTCCTCTCCTGGCTAAGTGCCCGTGTGACCGTCCATACCGCTACACATACCGTCCATGGATATTGTTCTCCTGGCAAGACCAGCATGCTGTACAGCGTGTGTTAGCTGCTTGGCGAAATGTTGTATTGTCATTGTCATGGTTACTATTCAGAGATTATATTCGAGTTCACTTTGCCTTTCTGAAAAGTGAAGATAATATTCCCTGACTTCCCTCCTCCCAGGGTTGCTTCAGGAGACAAACTGGTTAATGTGTCACTCAAATACATGCTTAGGGCCCAACCATCAAAGGTGGTCCATTCAGGACGCAGGAGGGAACATGCGGCTTCCTTCTGTGGAGTCAGGCTGGCTGGTTTGATCCTGAAGCGATCGCCAAGCAGTGAACTGATCTGGGTGACGTTATATAACTTTCCTGTGCGTGTCCATCTGTAAACGGAAGCGGCAGACGCCCCTGAAGTTCAGGGCTGTCGTGAGGATGAACTAAGATGAGGCATACAGCTCTGCGTGTGGGTGCCTTGACTATAGGAAGCTTTCAGGGGAGGCTCTTTTTTGTAACATGAAGGGAGACATCTGGTTTTATTATAAAACTCCACTGGAAGGGGATATTGTCTCTGTTTCTGGAACTCTTTGCTCAATGAAGGGGATTGAGTGTCTGGACAGGATGCAGGGCCTATTCGTTCAGGTCGGAATTCTACAAATGATGGGGAATCAGGAAACTGCCTAAGCAGGGGAGAGGTTTCTTAAAAAGATAAGTCGGGTTCCTGTGCATGGAAACTGTTCCATGGAGACCGTGTACTGAGGAGGCAGATGAGAAGGAGCTGCAATGATACAAGAGGGGAGAAGTGGCTGGTGCTGGCAGGCTCTGGGAGGTGGAGGTGATGGGCTTTGGTGACTGGGCGGATGATGTCGGAGCTGAGGAGAGGAAGGGGTGTAGAGTGACTTCATATTTTGCGTCAGAATAAATAATATTTTCCTTCTGCTGACCTGGGCTCTGGAGAAAGTCAGGGAAACAAATGTTCAGTCTTGACCTTGTGGAATTTAAGACTTTTCCAAGCAGCGCTTGCCAGCATCCTTCCTTCTCCACCTGGCCCCACTCAAACCTCCTGCAAACCTCAGGCCTCCAGCTGCCTAAGAAGCTGAGGGCCCTTTGGATAGTGTTCATCCCTCTAGCGGCATGACTTCCTTCCTTATGGGAGGCTGAGCCAGCTCACAACATGTGGGCTGCTTCTTCCCCCATCAGCAGACACCTGGCCCCAAATCCCTTCTGTTTGAGCTAAGGGAGGCCCGGACTCTGCTGCCCGTTGAAGACCCCTGCTTAGGAGCCAGAAGCACACAGAACCTCCTCCTCCAGGGAGTCCACATGTCACCAACCTCCTTTTCAGAAAGACCAGGTGATCAGGTCACACAGCTCATGAGGAACAAAGCTGGAATCCCACGTCAGGGCAGTTAGACTCCAAACCATTCCTCCTCCTCTGCTTGGCCTTGGCTCTGGGTTCTTCTCTGAGCCCCTTGGCCCCAAACTGCTAGACCACCTGGGCCGCTGTCTAGATCCGTCTTCCCAGTTCTTTGCAAACCCTGTCACCACACACAGCTCCTAGGAGAACCATGTGCGCTTCCAGAGATGCAGAAATCCCTGTCCACCCACAGCGTTCAGTCATTCAGCAAATGGTCACTGAGGGCCTCTACATGGTAGCGAACCTCACACTCACACGCACACACTTACACACACACTCACACAGGACGTCTGCTCACTTTCCTTCCCCTATTGATTTGTGCAGCTCAAATTGGCCTGGTTTTACTCCTAGACTCAGGAAGAGGCCCTCATGTACCCATCATCTTTCAAAGCAGAGTGAGCAACCAATACTCATTTGAGCCTACTAAAGATCATTTAAAAGTAGCCCAAGAAGTTTGCCTCAAGGGCAGGGCCATGGATTTTTTTTTATCCACCCTCTCTCCCCCACAGACAGAATCCAGGAAATGCCTTTATGTGAAGAAACAGTTTGCTGAGCACTGGAATAGTGCAAATGAGATTATAGGGAAACTGTTTAATCTTCCCAACAGAATAATTCCCACTCAGCATTCTTAAACTGAGCATCTCATAGGGGAAAAAATTAATGCTTACTATAAATCAGCCTTATCTGTTTCTTGATGCACTTTCCAAAGTCCCAACCACTTCTTTAAAGATATAGGATAACCCAGGCCGCTCTGATTCAGCCTCTAAGACAGAGTTGGTTCTGTTTCTGTGTTTGCACAGACCATCCATCTTCAGAAAAGGGTGTTCAGCCCTAACCCTGCCCTCCAGTACTTCCAGACCTGTCATGCTGCTTTGTGGAAACTTTCCATCACCACCAAGCAAGCAAGGCAATTCCACAGGAAGAGCAGATGATGAGGGAGTTGGCCAAGACACAGGGCAAACTCATCAGATAGATGTCTTCTTCTTTATTACTCTTTTTTTCAACACCAGTTGTCTCCTGAATGAGTGAAAGTGAATTATGAGTATTATTAAATCAGTTTCCAACAAAAACTCTTGCCAGTTCTGTGAACCTGGCTTCGCACGATCTGCTCCTGAGAACAGTGCATCTTTTCTTGATGCAGGCAGATGGGTTGGGAGGGATAACAGAGGACGAGATGGTTGGATAGCATCACCAACTCAATGGACATGAGTTTGAGCAAGGTCCGGGAGATGGTGAAGGACAGGGAGGCCTGGTGTGCTGCAGTCCGTGGGGTTGCAAAGAGTCAGATATGACTGAACAACAGTACAGCATCCTCTTGGATCATGGAGAATTAGTGATTTCCTCCCTAATGAGTGTCAGTCAGAGCCGCAGAGCCTTGTTAGAGAACAGACCTGATGTGAGGCTGCAGAACCGTGGGAGCAGATTGTCTGGGACCAACCCTCCCATTCTCTCCTCACCGGGGCCCCCAGTAGGACTCTGGGCTTCTGGACTGGAGTTGACCCCTGACTCTCTTCTTACTGAAGTTTATCTAAAGCAGCTTCTGGTGGGTGGCAAGCAGCAGTCAGCTTACCCCTGCAGGGGAGGAGGGTCAGGAGGCCTGAAAATAAGAGAGAAGAGAGAACCAACCCAGCTAGAAAGCACACTGAGCCCTGGCGTTGTCCCATCAGCCTTCACGTTTTTCCCCGCTGTCATCTTCCTTTGCTCTGAGTCTCTTTCACTTTCATTCTTTTATTCTTTTGCATTGCTCATGTTTCTCTAACTGCCCTCAGATCTTCTTTGTGAACAAGGTGATGTTTACAGGAATAAGTGAGGATGAGTGAGGGACCGACCTACCTCGCAGCATCCTCTAAACCAATGTGAGGATGTTTCCCCATCTGCTTGAAGAAACATCCTTACAGAGCCAGAAGGGGCCTGACCTGAGACTTCTCTGCCACTGGAAGGAGAAGCTGATGACAAACCCCGTCGCTTGCTTCCTTTCATGAGCTCAGCCACTGACTGTTAGAAGACTCGTATCCAGTGGCCCAGCCAGGAGGAATCTGCCCACAGCAGGCCACCCCGGGTCCCTGTGGACCCAGAAACTCATAGTGGGGCTGTAGGAAGTACATCCAAGGTCGACTGTCCCTCCATTTCTGATCACACTGGCCCAGCTGGTGGCCATCTGAAAGCTGACTCTGGATGAGGTGCTTCTGTAGAGTGAGCATCTGCAGGATACCCAGGGCTGTCTGGTAGGTCTTTGGGGCCAAAGAGAGCCTGCTTAGCTTCTTCCACCTCTGCCAACAGCAAAATGTACTGTCGGTACCACAGTCTTTGGGCAGAGAATGCCTTGGGCATCAAGGCAGAAATCCTATAACGGGCAAGGCTCTCGGCCAAGCATATTTAAATAGTGCTGGTAATAGTGTGAGGACCTTCGTTTCCCCAGCACAGCGTTCTTTGTAAGCAGGGATCTTGCCAGCTGGGCAGGAAGCCACCATCTCCCTACATTTTGTGGAGGTGGGGTTGTAAGTGCGGATTCATCCAGGACACTAACCAAGGTCATACCGTTGGTCTAGGATAGAGGTGACTTCTTTCTGTGAGGCTGGCGTCCTATTTACTCTACAAGAACTTCTGCCCTCAGGCACTGTCAGTGCTGGGTGGAAGCTGCAATCAGCCCGTGACGGGACTCTATAAATGTGCTTATTTGGAGAAACTCTGTGATAGGAGGGCTTCCCTGATGGCTCAGACGGGAAAGAATCTGCCCACAGTGCAGGAGACCCAGGTTCGATCCCTGGGTCGGGAAGATCCCCTGGAGAAGGGAATGGCTCCTCACGCAAGTATTCTTGCCTGGAGAATCCCATGGACAGAGAGCCTGGGGAGCCACAGTCAATGGGGTCACAGAGTCGGACACAACTGAACGACTAACACTTTCACTTTTTCTTTCTTTGATAGAAAGAAAGGAGGACGTCCCAGTGGGGCCTAGTGATTAAGACTCCATGCTCGCACTGCAGGGGCTGCAGGTTCGATTCCTGGTCAGGGGGCTAAGATCCCACATGCCTCATGGCATGGCCCCATAACAAACAACCCTGTGATAAATCCTCAAAGGAAATATTCTGCTGTAGAGTATGCCTACCCACTTACGTTCCCATGAAAGCACCTCTCCACTCCCCACATCCATCCTGCCCTTACGTTGCCACTGTTTATAACTTCTGGGAATCACAGAATTCCCTATGGAGGCTCTGGCAGGTGGGGTGGGCTGCAACCTCAGATGCCTGTTTGGTTCATAGGGAAAGCATCCATGCTTAATAGGTCTATGCAAGTCTACATCAAACAAAAAGTAGCATCATTGAAAACAGGAATATAATCAGACCCACATCCCTTCCTCTCTTTCTTTGTCATAGCAGCTCAGCCAGACATGGCCTCATCACCTCAGTTAGGCTCCTGCAGAAGGTGAGTTTTGCCTTGAGATGATTTAACAAACACTGAGCCCACACAACACCTCTCAGGGGTTCTGGTGAGGATTAAAAGCTGCATGAATCCTGTACTGGGTCAGCTAGCTGTTACTTCTCTGCCCACCCCATTTGGTGGTGGAGAGAAGTAACCCCACCCACAGTTCCTACTGAAGGGATAGCCTGAGGTTGACCATAGCTGAGCAAAGGTGGCCATCCAACCCCACTGTGGGGAAAGATGCAGCAAGAGCAAATCCATGGACTGGGCTCAGGCTGGTAGGTTTCTCTTTTGAGAATGTCAGTTACAAAACCAAGACCCTGCGACTAGACCCTGGTGCATGAGGATTCAGGCCCATGCTGTTGCCATGGTAAGTCTGAGCCAGTCTTTCAAGTATTCGTTGAGAATCTCTTATGTAGAGGAATCAGACAGAAGCAGAAATGGAAGAGTCTTAGGACCAAAGGGTAAGAGACCTTGGGTTCTGACTCAACAGACTCTGTCCCGTGAGCCTGGCTGACTTTATTTTCAGCCCTTGGAAGTCTATTCAGTTGCCTGTTAAGGCCTCACAAATAACCCTCCTTTTCTTAAACCTCCACAAGGGGGATTCTTTTTCTTGCTGATCTGTGTGCCTGGAGTAAGACAGCTCTTTATACCCACCATGAAAGTCAATGATGGTGGGATGTATACTCAAGCCAGTGATCCTGCTGCTAAGGGCAGGAGGCTGCCCCTGAACAGATGTTCAGTCTCTGGGGTGCAGGCACACTGGCCAGATGAGAGGGCTGTTTGTGGGAGGCAGAGCTGCCATAGAACCTGCTCAAGGAGGAAATGCATAGCTGTTACAATGAAGCAGATCCAAGGTATTTGTCTCTAAAACATGGTTGTTGTTTTTTTTTTCCTTCATAGTTTCTCATTTGTGAAATCAGGATGTCTCTCACAATTCACCGTCTGGCAGCTAGAACAATTACAGTTATTGTGAACAAACTTGGCCAGGCCTGTTCCCAGTGTTGTCACTTCAGCTGAGTTATATGCATTTGTCAGACTCACAAATGCTGAATTTGTTATTGAAAATATCTTCAGAAAGGTTTCACTGTAATTTGGCAAACAAAAAAGTCATTGTGTTTGCAGAAAGACATGAAAACGGAGCAGTGGAGTATATATTTTATATTAATGAAGCCCGTATTTTTGTAAAAGGAATGATTGCAATCTCATATTTCTTTCAAAGCAATAACCAAGTGCTTTAGAAACTTGCGGGTAGAAGAAATGGAGGTACATTTTGTTACTGAGATAAATGCACAAGGATGGCTTATCAGCCACCAGCACAACGCGACCGCAGGCAGGAGAGATTGCCAAGGCCCTCAGAAGAGATGAAAGGCATTTCAAAGCACCAGGCATGCCCTGTCCATGCATTGCTAAGGCTGTGGCCCAATGTACTGAGCAGTGGTTTTCTTTTTTTTTTTTGGTGGTACGTAAAATATTGATATGACTTATAGTGGAAGGAATCTTAGATTAGATGAAATACATTAATAATTATAATCAAACTGTGGCTGAACAGGCTTACGCCCAAAAAGGAAGAAAGGCCACTCATGCTTCAGTCCCTGCTTATCCGCAGCAGGTCACAGTAGGGGAGAGCAAAGGATCTCATAGCTCTGCAAAAGTGTGAAGTCAAAGGTTCTGTGGCTATGGGTTTAATACATGAAGCCCACCCTCTGCGCCACACCAGACACTCCAAAACTTGCCCTTGGTCACGTTGTCTGCCAGCGACAATGAACGTGTGGAGTGACGACTAGGGGAGTTTCAGTATCCTATGTTTGTCTTCACTGCAGGGTGCCCACATTCCCGGGTCCGCACCTCGGTTCTCCTCTTCCCTACCAGACTCTCTTGTTCCTTCTTTCTCCATCACTCTCAGGGGCTTCAGAAGTAGTGATGTGAGAGCATGCGTTCCTCCCAGTGTATCAAAAGAGTCCATCAAGAAAAAACATACATGTGTTCCCCAGTATAAAGTACCTCTATTTTCATTCTTTTTATGGCAGAGTAATATTCCATTTAGAGTGTGTGTGTGTGTGTGTGTGTACACAACATCTTCAGTATCCATTCATCTGTGGATGGACGTTTTGGTGGCTTCCATGTCTTGACTCTTGTAAATAGTGCCGCTGTGAGTGCTGGGGTGCGTGTGGCTTTTTGAATGACAGTCTTCTCTGGTTATACACTCCGGAGTGGGATTTTAAGGTTGTATGACGACTCTGTCTTTAGTTTCTTAAGGAACCTCCATGCTCTTCTCCATAATGGCTGCACCAATTTACATTCCCACCAAGGTGTAGGAGGCCTCCTTTTTAGTTTGCAAAATGACTTAACAACTCTAAAACCTTATTCTATGACAATGCTTTCAATTGATTTGTCATAGAATATTTCAATTTCGATATTATTGTTGCCGAAGAGAAAATTTGTCTTTACGAGTACAACGGTAATTATAAGTCAGCTGTTGTCATTTTGACAACACCAACTTAAAGTCCTCCAAAAGAGGCTTAGCAACAGATTAAAAGGTCTGCGCTGTCACTTCAAGACAAGGATCACTTGGTACCCACTTAATGTCAACATAGCTCATAGACTGAACGGCAGAAGCAGGGTTGAAGGTTGAGTGTATCATCCATGCGACTGAGAGTATGCTTAAGATAATTCAAACCAACAGTTTTTGAGAACATAACATTTTCAAGGTTATCTTTGGGGAAAAGAAAAGAAAATTAGCTCTCCAGGATTCTCCCATCCACAGATATCAATGTGTATTATACTCTAATCTCTGCCATCTTCATTGTTGGGGAGAGACAATAGGCCAGGAGAGACGGGAAGCAAGTGACTCAAGGCCATTCGGTCACTTCCCTGGCGTGGCTGCAACTCAAACCCAGAGCCTGTCCCATTCCACCCAGCTTTGTCTTTGTATCATTTCAGCTCTTGTGCTCCATGAAGCAAGTCTGGGCTCACTCAGTTCAGAAATACAGAATGGTGATGCTAAAGGTTACTTGGTATCTCTTAGTTTAGTTTTTTTTAAATATATATTTTCTGTGTCTCCATTAAAGCCTAGAAACGTTCCCATTAACATCAATTCGTGGAGGACAATTTTGTTTCTAAGCTGCAACCAGAGCTCCCTCTAATGGCTATTTATTTGAAAAACAAATTCTAGGGGAAATGAAATAACTCCTGTTCTTTTAGAATTGAGGACCTTTAAAACTATTGTTGTCTAACACGTCATTACCGACCTTTGCAACTAGGTCATTTTAAAACAAGACTTAATCCAATGTGCTGATTAATTTTGTGTGTCAGCGTGACTGAGCGACAGGATGCCCAGATATTTGGTCGCACGTTATTTGGGATATTTCTGTGAGTGTGTTTTGGATGAGATCTACGTTGAATCAGTAGCCTGAGTAAAGTAGATTTCCCTCCCTTGAGTGGGTGGACCTCATGCAGTCAGCTGCAGGCCTGGATAGAACAAAAAGGCTGATCGTGTCTCGAGCAAGAGGGAACTCTCCTGCCTGACTGTTGAGCTGGGGCATCGGTTTTTCCGGCCTTTGGTGTGGAACTGATTCAGCTCTTCCTGAATCTTGAACCTGGCCGCTCTGGGATTGAAACTGAAAATGTCAGTTCTCTTGGTTATCAGGCCTTCAGTCTCAGACTAGTTACACCATCGGCAAGCTTGGGTCTCAGCTCACAGTTGCAGATCTCAGCTTCTATAATCAGGAGAGCCAACTGTGTGTGTGTGTGTGTGTGTGTGTGCGCGCGCGCACGCGTCTATCAGCTCTGTTTCTCTAGTGAACTCTAATACACTAAAACACTTGATTTCAAGGCACTTATATAAAATATATGAGGGACTTCCCCAGTGGTCCAGTGGGTAAGACTCTGCCTTTCAATGCAGAGGATGTGGGTTCACTCCCCTCTCAGGAAGCTAAGGTCCCACATTATGTGGGGTACAGCCAAAATTTTTTTTAAAATAAATTAAAGCAGTTGTACTATTAAAAATGTTCAACTCCACTGATGTTGCATTTTACTGATCTGATAGCACATTTGATAGGATCCTCACAGCCATGCTGGGAGACAGAGCAAATATCCTGAGCTCAGAACAGATAGAACTGATGCCCTGATCCCCACAGATAGAGCTGACCTCTAATATTGTGCCTTTTCCATTATAATCACAGTATCACTCTGAGTCATTCTCTGCCACAAAACAGGAAGACAGCCTCTCTAGTTGTTTCACTGATCACGTAGGCTATTGATGATTTTCAATCCAATACGTGCTCTTCAATGGCTGTTTTCTGGCTGAGTTGATTCAGTGATCTAGCAGATAATGTGAATAACCCCAGGCTCTTATGATACACAAGAGAATAAGATCACTTACTATCTCACACAAACAAGTCCAAACTGGAATTCCAGGGTTTTTTTTTTTTTTCAAATAGTTTTACTGTGATCCTTTCTCTCCCACAGATTCCTAAGTGGAAACCTGATTATGAGGCTCCTGTAAAAGTATTGATTTATCTATGGGAAGGAGGTATAAGTGATCCACATTTACCAGTGGTACCATTCCCCTGCATCTAAAAATGAGCAGGAATTGTTCCCAATAAAAACTAGGACTTGCTCTTTAAACTAGGTTTCTATATTGTCTCAGTTTCCCTGGACCTTGACTTCTTCATTTATATGTCTTGGAGATTATTTAATAATAACAAACAAAGCTTTCACTCATTTCCCAAGTATTGTATATTATTCCCTTATGTGAATTCCCAGTAATTAATGGGACATCTTATTAATGAAATTCAAGTCTGAAGGCAGAATAGAATATATTAGTGATGAATAATAAACATGTCTCAAAGACCATGCATTTAATCTTCTTTTTATACAGAATGTTTATAAATATGGTGATTTTTACTTGCTCTGTCTTCATGAAGCAAACTGTAACTAGAATTCCAGATAAAGATGGATGGATTGAAATTCCTATCATAGATCTATAATATGCATAATCACAAGTTGGGAATCAGGTCACCTGTGTTACAATTACAGGAATATCTATATAGAGGAGAACCATGTTCAGTGTATAACCTGAGAGCTGTAAAACCTTGGCAAATGTTACCCAAATATAGGCCTTTCCTCAAGAACAAAAACAAAAGCAAAAACTTGCTGTTTTCCCCTTTTCTTTTCCATCTATGTGTAGAAGAGATAGAAATATTTTATACCCTGTCATTTTCTGCTACATTCATTTATATATATATATATATTATTATTATTGAAATATAGTTGACTTACAATGTTGTGTTAATTTCTGCTGTTAGTAAAGGAGTTCAGTTATACAAATATATGCATTATTTTTTATATATTGTTTTCCATTATGGTTTCTCATAGGAGACTGAATATAGTCCTCTGTGCTATATAGTAGGACTTTGTTGTTGATCCTTTCTATATATAAAAGCTTGCATCTCCTAACCCCAACCTCCCACCCCAGTCCCCCGCCCCCAACCACCTCCCTCTTGGTAACCACAATTGTGTCTATTTCTCCATGAGTGTTTCTGTTTTATAGATAGGTTCATTTGCGTCCTATCTTAGATTCCACATAGAAGTGATATCAGATGGTCTTTGTCATTCTCTTTCTGAGTTACTTCACTTAGTATGATAATCACCTGTTGCATCCATGTTGCTGCAGATGGCATGACCTTCTTTTTCTGGCTGAGCAGCATTCCATTGTATGTATGTAGCACATCTTCATATCCATTCATCTGTCAGTGGACATTTAGGGGGTTTCCATGTCTTGGCTATCATGAATCATGCTGCTATGAACATAGGGGTGCATGGACCTTTTTGAATTAGAGTTTTATTTGAACATATGCCCAGGAGTGGGATTGCTGGGTCATGGAATAATTCTATTTTTAGCTTTCTGAGGAACTTCCATGCTTTTTCCTTAGTGGCTCCTTAGTGGCTGCACCAAGTTACCTTCCGACCAACAGTGCAGGAAGGTTTTCTTTGTTCCGCATCCTCTCCAGTGTTTGTTATGTGTAGACATTTTTAACAAAGGCTATTCTGACCAGTGTGAGGTGGCACCTCATTGTAGTTTTGATTTGCATTTCTCTAATAATTAGTGACGTGAAGGATCTTCCCATGTGCCTATTGGCCATTTGTATTTCTTCTTTGGAGAAATGTCTATTCTGTATGTCAGTCCAGTTTTCAACTGGGTTGCTTATTTTTTTGTTGTTGAGTTAAATGATCTGTTTGTATATTTTGGAAATTAAGCCCTTTTTGGTTGCATCGTTTGCAAATATCTTTTCATTCTGTAGGTTGTCTTTTCAGTTTTATTTTTCTATGGTTTCCTTTGCTAGGGAAAAGCTTGTAAGTTTGATCAGGTCCCATTTGTTAATTTTTGTTTTTATTTCTATTGCCTTGGGAGACTGACCTAAGAAAGCACTGGTATGATTTACATCAGAGAATGTTCTGCCTATGATCTCTTCTAGGAGTTTTATGGTGTCTGTCATGTCTTATGTTTAAGTCTTACAGCCATTTTGAGTTTATTTTTGTGTATGGCGAGAGGGTGTGTTCTAACTTAATCAATTTACATTCTACTACATTCATTTTTTTAACTTTCTGCCACTTTCCATAGAAGACTTAAAGAAAAAACACAATGAAGTAGAAAACTCTTACTATGTAAAACTGACATCAAGAAAATGCAAAAGAACAAACTGAAGAACAAAGTCAAATATGAGTGTGTAAACTATTACTTATCAGAAGTAGAGTGGCAGGAACAGTTCATTGTTCACCAAATCCTGTTTTACTTCTTCTTGGGCACATAACTGGATTGTACTCCCCAGCCTCCCTTGCAGTTTGAATTTCAGCCAAGGGAATGTGAACAGAAGTTGTGTGTACTAGTCGTGGTCCATGAAAGCCTTCCTTTACATTCTTCCATACTCTTTCCTCCTTCCACTTGACCGGAAGGGACATGGCAGAGCCCTGCTCTGATTATGGCAGAGCATCTGTCAGCCTAGGTCTTAAACACTTCTGTGAGGGAGAGGTATCCAGCCAATCCACATGCCTTCCCAGGAGTGGCCCCTGAGCCGAGGCCCAAATGTTGATTGTCTTTGATCCATTCATCAGTGTTTGTTATTTCAGCCTAGTGTTGCCTAAATAATGCATGCAATTGACACAAAGCACAATAAACCTATATTTTCTTTTTGGAAAGTCTTTTAACAAATGGGAAATAGACTAGACAGAGATCCAGGCAGCAAATGGCAATTCAGGGCATGCCTGGCTTTAAATTAATTCGTCCTCTTTTTTGACATTGGAGTAAGTCTCAGCTGGAGGAAGAGGTTAGTTAATCCTCGGAAGGGGTAAGCCCACAACACTTGTGCAGTGTGTCCACCGAGCCTCGGGAACCTTCATGGCCAGGAGGTGTCCAGTTGAAGGACATCACCAGTTCAAAACACAGAACCATAACTGGAGACTGAGGAGCCCGCGTTGTCTGTGAGCCATTGATGTGAAACCAAGAAGTCTGTGGCCAGTGTCTGGAGTCAGTCAAATAGCAAAATCAAGAGCCCTGGGGAATGGCAGGTCTGTGTGGAAGTCAACAAAGCCAGGATCCAAGCTGCAGGGTCCATATCCCAGCTTCATTCCTGACTAGTTATGGAATCTTGAACAACTTATTCATGTTTCTGGGCTGATTTCTTCTCTTATAAAACTTGGATAATAAAGCTATGTAATTCAGAGCATCATGAGAATTAAATATATCTAAAGGGCTTAGTTCAGTGTCTGGCACATGATAAGCATTCAGTAAATGATGACTGTTTTTTATTCATATGAACGAGAAGGATGATCAAGCACACCTTGGGAGCATCAGGATCCAGTGCAAAGCAGGAGCCTGGCCAGCAAGAGCTGAGCACCAGGCTTTGCCCAATGTAGACATTCCCCTCTGATGCAGTGGGATGTGGTTCTCGGTCTTGGCCCACCTGGATCTGAAGTGTGGAGGAGTAGCCAAGTCATCCCACTACCCTGCAACTTCCGTGGTTCACCTCCAGTGGCCACCAGTGGCCAGACAGCACGTAGGAGCTTGCTGGCCACTCACATGGGGGAGAGAGGGCAGCAATAGCAGGAATCACCCAGCCTGAGGGAAGACACCCCTAAGGCCTCCCACCCATGCAGGGGGGCACCAGGGATTGTCAGTTATTGAGATTTACCAGGAAAAGAGGGTTTGCATGGGCATCCAAATCTCAGATCCTCTAAATATCAGCTGTGTGACTTTGGGGTGAGTCTCTCAACTTTACTTCCTCCTCATCTAAAATACTGTCTTAAATTGCTGTGTGATGAATAAAGAAGATAACAGGGTATCTTATGGAATAACCGATAGGATATAGCTGAGTAAATCTTTAACAGATGTCAGTGGAAGGAGGGAAATCATGTTTATATGGTCTGTGCTGATGGGTGAGTGGCTGGGTCGGGCATGTGAACAACTCAATTTATTCCACAAACCACACTTGGAAGCATGGTTGGTTGTGATTAAATGCTTAATAATGTCCGGTGTGTGGCGAGCTGGTCCCCGTGCTGTCAAGGACCGCAAAGACGCTATGAACGACTCTAGTGGGCGCACCATCCTACTCAGGGGCTGCTTCATGGGTTCCTGTCTCCCACATCCTCTGCATTAGCAGTGCTGCTAACGTGCACAGCAGAAGTTGTGGGTGATTCCATTTGCACTCCTTTCATTACTGGGCTCGCAGTATTTCCACCATATATTGAACCCTCTTCTGGGACTTCACCACAGGCAGTTCCTGGGTACAGTGAATTTTTTCCTGTAGTCCTGATTCCATAGAAGTGGCCTTATCACCTGCTTTCCCTCTACATGCCTCTTAAACCCCATCCAAGCTGAACCACTCAAAGCTCACTTTCCTGCCTCCGTCTGACCATACACAGTGTTACCTCACCTAGGACAGTCTGGTTCCTGGGAAGTGTTAGGGATGGGCAGGTGGGTCTCTGGGTCATTTGCGGGTGAGGCAGTTTATCTAACAGAAGAATTTCTACCCCTTTGACATTACAGTCTATTCCTTCATCAACTATTTTCTGGACTTTTAAACATCCTCCTATATGTTTTTCCTGCCGGTCTCCTCCCCACTCATCTCTCTCCTCACAGCCTCCAGAACTGACGTCGCTTACTAAACTGCTCTTAATGATGGAAAGTGTTTTGAACAATGAGTCCGGGTGTGTCGCTTCAGCACAGCTTCTCTGAGCAACTTGCGGCAGATCATGTACCCCTCAGGGATGCAGCTTTTCACCTGTAAATTAGGCCTGTTGGACTATGTGAAGTCTAAAGTTGTACTTGCTCTACAGGGCTGAATGGAGGGAGTGCTTTTACAACCTTCTCCGTCTTATAGACTCGAATGACCCCTGTGCATGAGGACATTTCTGACTCAAAAATGTCACTGGCTCTTATGAGAAACTGTGGGATCCATTTTGTGTAAAAATAATGTTAGTGAAGAATTAATTGGGGTGAAATGCCCACAGGTTTATAAGAGTACAGAGAAGAGACGGACTGCATGGTGAGAGAGGATCAGCGGGGTGTGTTTGTGTCTCGGGCGTGTGGCATGAAGGCCCGTGGGTAATAGAATTCAGGCAGAGGAACGAAGCCAGGAGCAGACAGCCTCTCAGAATCAGGAGGAAGCCACTGCCCAGGACCTAGAGGGAAAGCTGGGTTGGGCCACACAAAGTTCAGATGGTGATGGCAAAAACCAAGAAGAAGCCGGGCAACATCAGGGGAAAAAAAAAAAACACTACAAGATAAAAATCCAAAGCAAGGGAAAAAAGTCAGAGCAAGGGAAATTGGAGTGTAAGGCGCAGGTTTGAGAGAATTTGTATCTAGAATGTTATTTTGACTGTGACCTCAGCGGCCTGTGACTATAGACATGGGATAACATATATTAATGCTCCCAAAACAAACTTCAAGTCCCAACAAAATACCTCGAATTTCCTGAGTGATCACAGTGGGGTTGACCCCCAGGCTTCCTCAGCAATTCCCGTTAAATGTGCCTTCTCTTCAAGCTGACATTCCCATCTGCAAGGGCTCCCGTCTCTTCTGCTCTCTGAAGGTCTGGAGGTAGAGCCTTCTGGATTCTTTTACTAGATCCAGACCACAGGGTCTCAGCGGGGCCAGAGCCATATCCCCTAAATCATGTCCAGAGATTTAAAGAGCCAGGACGGGGACAGTGCTCACAAGGTGACAGCCTTCCTTTTCACCCTTCTTCAGGAGTCTCATGTATCCTTCAGAGACATTAGGAAAAAGGGCAGCTTGCTTAGAGCCGCAGGCTGTCTCCATCACTGTGAACCCAGTTTGACTCACAGCCCCTGGTGTGAGTTCTCACAGGGACACCCATGGGAGAGAAGAGGAGACTAAGGAAGGGAAAGCTGCCAGTCCCGTGTGATTGACACAGCCCTGCGTGATTGACACCGACCATGGGCAGTGCTCAGAGGCTCACAAACACCCATGCTTGGACTTACACATTTAAACAAAGCCCAAAGCCCTCCTCACTCAATTTCCACCCGTTACTTCCTGATGCCGGCCGCTGAGCAGCCCCTCCATGTGCTGACTTCTTGCTCAAAGCAGCCCCCTTCACACCCCCACAGCACCTCCTCTGGGAAGAGGCTTCGACCTCCTCCTTGCACGGTTGACACCCTGCTCCCCTTTGTTGATGATAAACCTGTTGCTGGGTGGATTCCTTCCGATCTTCTGTAAAGCACAGTATGTGCCTAAGATACTGATTTTGCAAAGAACCAGATGTTCTCAGCAGCACCAATTCATGTCTGAATGACCTTTTCCTCATTTGTTTTTTCATACATTTAGTTCTTATAGACATCAGTCGACATTGTATTGACCTGTTTTCCACCTGATTTTTGTGCTCTTGGTTGCGGTTAGCGCAGGCGTTTCTCTTCATCTATTCATGACCAAGCTTGTCCCTTGTTGTTCTACTTTCTGTCCCTTCACTTACCTTCTATACTCCCTTAATTTTAAAGTCTCCTTAGAAAGAGATGCTTATGTAAAATTTATGTTTTTATGGCACATTTTCCCTTTATTTTTCTCCTCTTACTTTAAAACTAGCATTGATACACTTTACCATCATGCTTTCTTTCTATTTGATATTGCTGACTCAGAGTTGTCTATTCTTCAGGGTCCACTTAACATTTTTCTGACATCTCTGAGATTTTCTCCTCTTCTAGTGGGGCACGGCGAGGGTTACTGCAGGGAGAAAAGCTGGTTCTGATGTGCCAGCTGAGGCACACAATCACAGGGTGGTAAAAATAATGTAGAAATAGGATGTAGAGCCTCTGCCTGTGCGAAGCAAATCATTGTTGGATAATGATCACGTGTGTGTGTGTGTGTGAGTGCGAGCATGCGTGCACATGTGCTCAGTTGTGTCCGACTCTCTGTGACCCCGTGGACTGTAGCCCGCCAGACTCCTCTGTCCATGGGATTCTCCAGGCAAGAATACAGGAGTGGGTTGCCATACCCTCCTCCAGAGGATCTTCCTGACCCAGGGATCGAACCTGCATCTCCTGCATTGGCAGGTGGTTTCTGTACCACTGTGCCACCTGTGAAGCCCAAATGGCCATAAGCTGCATGATATCTATAACATGCACAGCGCATGTGCGTTGACTACTTGATTAAAAATCCAACAATTTTCAGGGGGTGCCTCTATCCACTATCCACTATTCCACTATGCAACCACGGTGGGCAGTACTTAGGAAAGACTGTAATTTATTGCTGGAAAGATAAGAGAAACTACTCTTTAAAAGTCACCCCTGGCATCATGAAAAATCCTGACTCCCTCCAATTCGCTTTTCTATCAAATAAACCACATTTCACAGAGATCTTGAATATTGCTATTGTCCCATGACTATGTCCTGTTACGAGCTCATCTCCTTATAGAAAAAGACAGTTTCTTGCATTTTCAAACTGTTGCTTGTGTGTAGGCCTCACATAATTTTTATTAATCAACATATAGCCTTTTCAGTCTGGAGAAGGGCATGGCAACCCACTCCAGTATTCTTGCCTGGTGAATCCCATGGACAGAGGAGCCTGGCGGGCTGCAGTCCATGGGGTTGCAGAGAGTTGTCTATCACTGAGCGACTATACACACACACACACACACACACACACACACATAGCCTTTTCAGTAAACAATTTCAGAGACTGGCTGTATTTTTTTCAGGCAGTTCTGTTTTATCTTCTGTTTTGAATCATTATGGATTTATGACTCTGATACCTTAATGCAACCTTGCTTTTTTTTTTAAATTTAAACTTTTTATTTTCAGTTGGGGTATAGCCGATTAACAATGTTGTGATAGTTTCAGATGAGCGGTGAAGGGACTCAGCCATGCATGTATGTGTATCCATTCTCCCCCAACCCCTCTCCCATCCAGGTGCCATATAACATTACTGTTGTAGGGCCTCCTTGGTTATCCATTTTGAATACAGAAGTGTGTACATGTCCATCCCCAACTCCCTAACTATCCCTTCCCTCCGTCCTTTCCCCTACCCCCACCAAACTTAGAGAGTAAGTTCATTGTCGGAGTCTGTGAGTCTCTTTCTGCTTTGTAGGTTCATTTGTATCACTGCTTTTTAGATTTCACTTATGAGGGGTGTCATGTGCTATTTCTCCTTCTCTGACTTACTTCACTCAGTATGCCAGTCTCCAGGTCTGCCCATGTTGCTGCAGATGCAACCTTGCTTTCTTTCGACATCTAGAATTTACAAACTCACCCTGAATTTTTCCCCTGCCCAGAAATATGGAGTCAACTATCCCCCAAGGGCATCTGTCCCTCTCACTGGAGAATAGTTTTAGAAACCATAAGCACTAGTTCTACAAATAAGCTTGTCCTACTTTCTGACTGGAGTTTGACAGATGGCAGCAAAAATATCCAATGGCATGAATCACTGCAGGGACAGAACAGATAAAGCCTCCTTTAAAAACACGTCCATGGACTCTTATTGAAATTTCCAATTCATCTCAAGTTTAATAAATTTCTTCTTGGCTTACTCTAATAGAAGAGTTTATTATTCCATTGTTTTTCAATTTTTGAATAACTGGTTTTTCTTGTTTTCATGAGCATTAATTTTTTTAAAGTAATACATTATCATACCAAACCATACATCTAAATATCAACATCGCGTCCCCAAACTCAGGAGGCTCTGTGTCTTCTCTTCTGTCTCCACCATCAGTTCGGCCATCCTGAAACTGGCTTCACGGTGAGCAGGTCCCATCGATTCTTTGGTCAGCATCGTCTTAGCACCAATATCTGAAAGGAGAGGAAACCCTAGCCTCTATCCAGGGGAACACCAAAGAAACGAAGAGTTCAGAACACTCAGGGTGAAACATAGATGCTTAATAAAAGATAATAATAAAATGTAGAATATAGACAAAGTTTTTTTAAAAATCCTCTGCCAGTTTTCTCTGTTTGAGCTCCCAGTTGGAATTTATTTTTCCTTTTATTTTTTCTTCCACTAACGCCTTTGTATAGTTATGGGGCAATATGTTTAGTAAAAAATTGTAGTTTTACACAGGCCCACAGGTATATACAGTGTCCTGTACCGACCCTCAAGGATCCACTTCGTGCACCTCCTCCCAGTTCTTCACTCAGCGATACCGCCTTTGTAGCTTGCAGCCAGCCATAATGGAAGTATTTACAGCACGAAAATTGGCAAACGCTATCAACCAGGACTTTCCACCCAGAGAATCACAATTTAAGCATGTATCAAGACAATTTATGGTACACACCTCAGTTTTCCCAAAAACAGTCAAAATGTCAAAACAAAATCAATTGACATAGAGAACTATCAGAATAATACGCCAAACATTACAGTTGGGAATTCCCACTCAAGAAATTTACCGAGAGTAGCTTTGGGAGCTTCATGTGATTTTTGTAATGTTCACTGCATAGGGCTCCCCAGAACCAATCATTAAAAGATACAAAATACAGTTGGATTATGGTACATTTTAGTTATCATTCTGTTTAGTTATTCATCAGTTTCAAGTAATTTCCAGATAATTTTTGATCCACCTCACAGCAGCCTTTATTTCCACAACAGACAACATAGAAAATTCAGTCATTTCTAGTTATTAACATTTCTGTGCTGATATACAATTTCTACATGAATTAGTATACACCATGCTCTCTCCTCAACGTCACATTCTGTAGTAACCTTGTTGTATCTCCTAGATGATATGAAGGGTAGAACCCAGCAAGCTTGGAGCATGGGGTCTGGCTTTGCCAAGATCTAAAACGAGCTAAAAGAACATGAAGTTTCCTCACTGGGTCTGAGTGGGGCTGGCCCACTAATCTGTGCTTTCTGGTAGTCTGTCATGGCACCCCGGGTGTTATTCCCAGGAATGTAATGACCTCGGATTTCTCATCCTTGGAAACTGTTCATTAGAGGTTCTCATTTGGTTGGTCGTTTAGCACCTGAATGTAGGCAGGAAGCATGTCTATCTGAAAGTTCTGTGTCGTTCGATTCCCTGCCTGTTATTAACATCACCACTTTCACAGAGAAGTGACCTCCCTACGTGAGGAAGCCAGGGCACTCTCTCCTTCCAGCTGCCTCAGGATAGTACTTGGCTGACTTCCACTCTCCGGGAGGATGGTGTTCTGAGCTACAGCCCATCTGAGTCTCGCATGCTTCCTCCCGGCTCCTGGCACTCCCTCTCACCCAGCCCCCACCTCAAGCAGGACTTCCCCTGGCATCGCTCCCCCAGCTCCTCACGTGCCCCTCAAGCCTGGCGCCGTCTGGCGTGCCCACTCAGGGACACGGATCCGTGGCCTTGTTGGTACTTACTTCAGGCATTTGTGCTTGGCCGTCCCAGCCCCCAGCGCCGGGCAGGCCCACGTACCCTCGCTCTCCTTGCTCTGAGCTTCCCTCCACCTAGTACTGCCCATTTTACATCCCTCCACATTCTACTACGTTCCATTATCCTCTGCTGTGCCTTCCTGCCTGTCACCAAGGGAAGCTTGGGAGGGAGGAGTATATTCTAACCTTCCCCTTTTCCCCTGTCAGAAACCACAGCTCAACTCAGATTTTTAAAAATGGACTCCAAACAAGTATCTTTGTTTTCTAAGACTTTTAAGCCTGGAGAGACCCCAGGTTGGTCATTTATCCCCCTTACCTCCCCAAGCACATTTGTGTCTGGCTATTACTATTGACCACTTCTATACAGCCTTTAATTTCTGTTATTTCTTCAAGCCAGGAATTATTTCAGATCTTCTTTTTGGTTTCCAAGAGGATAGATATTTCTTGGATTGCCTTTTATTGTCTCTCTCTCTCTTTTTTTTTTTTTTTTAATTTTGTTGCACCCTAGAGAGTGAGAGATCTTACTGTTTCTGAATATTGGACAATTATAGCTTTGTGGGTGGTTAAAATCTATACATAGGGCATCACTGCATTTACCATCTATTTTTTATATTCCTCATTTTGTCTTCCAAATTTATCTACCTGGTATGAGAATACTTGATTCACTTAACTGCTGTTCAGGATTTATTTATTGGATATTACATTATTGATTCTCCTATTGATGGACATTTTGATTAATTTCTTTCTCTTTTCTCCCCCAATGGTAAGCAATGCTTCACTGAACAGATGTACTTGTATCTCCTTTTTCTATGAATGCAAGTTTTCTCAGGATTGGTGCCTAATATCATAATTACTTGATCATAGGCTATACAGTATCTTATTTTGCTGGTACCCCCAGATTGCACCCCAGAAATGTTGTAATAATTTACAAATTCTCAACAGTGGCTTGAATTTTTCCCACATCCTGGCCAACAACTGATAATTTTTATTTTTGCCTTTATCATGGTTGTACAACAATATCTTGTGGTTTTATTACACATCCCTGAAGAAAGATGCCACTTTCTTCAAATTGAAAGAAACTTGAGTCCTGAGCAAAATAAATAAAAATAAATCCATACTTAGTGACATTATAGTGAAGACAAAGAGAAAAGTCTTTAAAAGTAACCAAAGAAAAAATACAATTTACTTACAATGGAAGGACAGCATATTTCTCATTGGCAATTATAGAGGTCAACAGACCACAGGACAGTATTTTCAAAATGCTGTTGAGAGAGGGGGGAAAAAAAAACCTGTCAGATGAGAACTCTAAAGTATTTTCCCAGTGGTTGCGTCTGTGCATCTCAATTGACTTCCCCACCTTCTTCAGAAATAGATACTGTTCCTTGACTGAAAGGATGGGTGGGTGTCTGAAGCTGGGCACATGCTAGAACCTCATGCCTTCTGGCCACGTGATTGGTCCTTTCCTTTGTTCAGTGCCCTTTCACTCTACCCTAGGATTGTAAATACCACTTGGCAAGGCAGAGTGCTCTGGTTAAGCCATGTATTTCCTGTTCCAAAAGCCTGCCCCACCTCAGGGAACTTGGTTCACTTTGCTCAGCCCTAGGCATGCATGAGTCTAGGTCCAGAGTCAGGGACCAAGATATCCTTTTCTCAGCCCAGTATGGTTCCAGGCCTTGTTCTGTATCAATAAACAGATTGGCTAGACTCTGATCACAGCAGTCATCATAGCAGCCAAGTTCCTGGCATTCTAGATGACTGAAAAGTGGTAAGCCGACCTCTGTCAACTAGCCTCTGAAAGTAGCCCCTCCAAAAATTTATTTCCATCTTAGTGTGCTAAATCTTTTAGATTCAAAAAGTTCATCTTCTTCACTCTGCACAGTAGCCCTGTGAGAAAGTGAAGGTAAGGGAGGCATCATCCTTTCCCGTTCACAAATAAACCACGGCACTGATGAGTTGAATGACTTGACCCAAGTCATACAGCTGATGAGAAACAAGACATGTCTGAGTCAGTTTTTGTTATAAATGCCCTTTCCAGAATCCAGGATTTTTGTCCATTTTCCTGAAACTTTCTTTGAGCCTCTATTTTCAATGCCAGCAATTGAAAAACTTACTAATTTACTATATTTGCTCTTATGTGAAGGTATTAAAATTTTGCAAAGTAAAGGTGTAGACAGCAAGATAAGAAATATCAAGAAACTGAATGTATGTTTAGAAATCAGATAATTTTTTAAAAATCCAGATATATATTATACTGAGAGGTTAACATATTCAAATGAAATCTTACTTTATATTTATTGTGGATAAAGCCTAAATAGAAATATTCATAGTTATATTGCTCGGGGCAGAGAAAAAAGGATTTGAAAAATCGAAGAATTTTAGCTCAGTAGATTCTTATTTTCTGAAAGCCATAGCTTAAGTAAAATCAGGTACCTTGATCATAAGAGTTACTCTGGGGAACAGTGGCAAGGATCCACATGTGGGGTCTGACATCATTATCTCCTTCTAGATACTCTAATGGAGACAGAGGACCCTGCAACAGAAGAATGACTCTGCCCATTTCTTTTGCTCTGAACTGATAACATGAGTTCATATTTGGTCTTTCCTTGGCATAGAGTCTCTGGCTACAGACCCTCAAGTAAAATGCCTTGTTCCTCACTAGGGCCAGGGCATGGAAAATAATCGCCTGTTTGTCAAAGTCACAGCTGTAATCACTGAGTAAGTGAGCTGGAGGGTGAGGGGAGATGGCAGTGCAGTATTAGGTCTGCTCTACTATTCTCTGAAAGAGTTTTGTGACCCTGAGCATCTCAGGTTGTCATCTGGACCCTCTGCCCGCTGGTTGGCATTTTCATTTCTGAGTCTTTACTTCCATACTACTCAATAAGCCTCTAAATAATTTTTTCAATATATTTTCGTTATTTACTCAGTCAGCAAATACTGACCTTGTTGGCCAATGACTCTGGGGATGCGCAGACTTATCTGTGAACTTGAGGACAGACCCTTTTGTTTTGATCTCTTAGGTATAAATATAAAAGTCCTTACTGCTCCAGGGTCATATGTGAAAGGAGGACTCCTAAAAATTACGGGTGGAGAGCAAAAGTCAGGTAGTCCTCTAAAATGTTTTAATGGGGGCTGAGATTTTGAGGCAAAATGAGCTCTCCATTTAGGAAGGGAAAACACGTACATACACATATACCCCTGATTTGCCCCCATGTAAACAGTGGCCTTGTTTAAACAATTTCATTGGCATAATGAATCCCCTGTAGGAGAAAGTCACTGTATAATACTGTTCTAAGTCAGTTATATCTCAGTAGGGGTTAGAAGTGTTCAAAAAACAGAGCTGCTTTAAGAAGTAGCTTTAGGAAACTTTGTTGGATGATATATGTACACTAAAGCTTTTCCACTTTCACAGCAACATGAGTTTCACAAGTCAAAAGAGAGAGGGAATTGGAATGACATGCCAACCAAACCTCCTCCTGTTTGGGCAAGAAGCACCAGTGGGTTTACCCTTGCGGGGAACCCAGTACCTCCCACCATCTGCATATGAGTTTGAGCACAGGGGAGACAGGGAGTCAGGCGGTGGAAGGAAGGGAGCCAGCCTCCCCAGAGCACATGAAGCAGCAGAAGGAAAGAGGCCACAAAAAAGAAAGACTCTGTCTCTGTCTCCCTGTCTGTCTCTGACACACACATGCACGCACACACACACACCAGTTTGGTGCTAAATGCCCCCAGCTCCTCCTTTGGACTCCAGAGATTCTCTTACTAGGACTTCGAGAGCTCACTGAAGGGAAACGTACACCAGAAGAAAAGGGAAGTTGTCATCTGAGGAGCCGGATTCAAGTATTTGGAGGACTTTTGGAGACTGGAGAAGATGCAGGTAGCCGCAAATTAAGACTGTGGGTGAAAGCAAGTTAAGGAGGCAGATTCAGTAGTGACACAACCATCGTGACTCAAGAGAGCCTGACATGATGGCACCTGGGCAAGGCCAGTTAGGGAAGTGTAGGATAGGGATTGGAGAGACCTGGAGCCAGAATACACGCGGGTGTGGGTCAGCACCCCTCTCGGCATCACTCTCGGTCACCTGATGATGGGGGCCTGCACGAATCAACATGCTGATTTGGGCAGAATCTCCATGAACAGCTGAGAACAGCGTCTGGAGAAGGCAGCGAAGACATTGTGAAACCCAAAGCAATAAAAATGTGTAAAAATTGTTAGTAGCTCTGCTAGAAATCTAAGCACCAAGATCTTCTGTGAATTTAAACTGTAGAAAAACAGATGAGAGAGGGAAAGAGATGAAAGGAAGACAGGAGCTAGAAGGAGAGGAAGCCGTTGGAGGAGGCAGGGTGACCCCCTTCTGCCCCTTGCTGTTCCTACCCTCCCAGCCCTGGCCATGGGGACTGGTGAGCAAATCAGGTAAGAGTTCACATCTCGGGAACAAGCTGTGACTTAGGAAAATAATGGCATTGAAGTTCTCAATAAATATGCTCTGCAGCTAAAACCTAGTCATGAAAGATCAGAGGAGAAAAACCATAGGGAAGGAAGTGAATGGGATCGTTTTAAAAATAAAGATTTGGTTGGCAGATTACCATTGTAAAAAAAAAAAAAAGTCAGGAAAGTAGATGATACCAAAATCCACAGTAACAAGAGTTGAAGAAAACAGGCACTATTTACATTCCAAGCCAAATAATGAAGTGTCAGCGAGGTATCAGCTGGAAGAAAAAAAGTCGGAAAATGATTTTCTTTTTCATCGCTTGCAGGCAAAGCTCTGGTTGAAAATAAATGCAAAATCTTGCAGCTGGCAGTGGAGGTCCTTAATGATCTCCATCAGCAGAAAACTAAGATTCTCTTAAAGGGTCTGACTCACAAAGCTTATAAGCCAGAAGAGAAAGAAGCTGTCAGCTGCAGAAGGGGATGTTCACAGAGAATTCAAGAAACGGAAGATGAATTATAGTGAAGATAGATTATGTAAAAATCTGTTAGATCATCATGTGGTGAAAAAAAAAGCCCAAGAAACCAGACTTTTTATTCCTGATGCATCAAGATTTCTTCCTGGAGAGAAGAGAGATGCTGCCTTGCAGAGACAGGAATTGCAGATAGCAAAGCCAAAGATGGATGTACTTCAGAGGTCTCAGAAATTAACCAAATCCAGGAAGACCACTAAGTAACTCCCATCAGTGAGCCATCCTGGGAGCCAGGATGGGAGCCATCCTGGAAGCTCAGGCTCCCTGAGCACACACGCCCTGGCAGTACCAGGGCACTCGACCCCACTGTGACCTTCGCTTGCTTCTTGCTATGGAAGAGGCATGCCTACAAGTGAATTATCTGTGAATGGGCAACACCTGGGTAGAGGTACCTATGAGGTATCAGGAAAAGCTTTGCTTTTGATTTGTAAACATGACTTGATGAAAAACTGCCAGAATGTCTGTTGAATCCCACACTCTCTGAATGACAGACTACCCAGCCCTCCTTAATGGTGAACACAATGGGGATTTCTCCACTTCATCGCTAATCAAACAGACTTGCTTGGTAGACAACACAGGGCTATGCTTGGACCATCACCTGGGCCAAGAAACTATTTTCAGGATCTGATAAAATATCAGCAACTAATATTGGCCCTGGCTTCACTGACAAAGAATGGCCCTAAGAGCTCTTAACTTTCTCCAGGGAGGGCTGGCTTAGCTAATGGCGGTGCCAATAACTTCCCATCTTCACCAGGAATATCTGCCATTAACTCAACACAAAAATGACTAACATTGCCATCAGCCACCTTCTCAAACATGGACCCACACATTCCCAATCTTTCTTCCTAGTGAGCTTATATCTTTTTGCTATAGGAAATTTTAGAAACATAGACCCTCTTGCTATAAGAAAGTACCTTCTTTCTTGACCTTCCTTACTTGAGATTATCATTCATTCTCTCACTACAGAATACATGCAGCCTATGGGTTCTAGCAGAGAAGGCAATGGCACCCTACTCCAATACTCTTGCCTGGAAAATCCCATGGACGGAGGAGCCTGTTAGGCTGCAATCCATGGGGTCGCTAAGAGTCCGACATGACTGAGCGACTTCACTTTCACTTTTCACTTTCATGCATTGGAGAAGGAAATGGCAACCCACTCCAATGTTCTTGCCTGGAGAATCCCAGGGATGGGGGAGCCTGGTGGGCTGCTGTCTATGGGGTCGCACAGAGTCGGACACGACTGAAGTGACTTAGCATAGCATGGGTTCTAGAAAGGAGCTTCTCCTGATATTACCACCTGCTCCCCCAAGACTCCAGCCTCAGGATATGTTGGGATGCTTCAAAATCCACTATGAATGTTATTTTGGTAATTAGGTGAACACTGTCTTAGAACTCAGGCTTCCCAGATGGCTCAGTGGTAAAGAGCCCACCTGTCAATGGAGGGGAGACAGCAGATGTGGGTTTGATCCCTGGGTCGGGAAAAATCCCCTGGAGGAGGAAATGGCAACCCACTCCAGTATTCTTGCCTGGAAAAGTCCATGGACAGAGGAGCCTGATGGGCTACAGCCCAAGGGGTCAAAAAGAGTCAGACATGACTTAGAGATTGAGCATAGCTCAGAATTTAGTTTTATTGTTAAGAGATCTTTTTGAACCAAATGACTCAAATCTGATAGATATTTGATTTGCTATGAAGACCACCCCTTGAGCTTTCACCTTTCATTTTCTCCACTCTCCTCAAACCTGTTTTATGTACTATTAATATAGTTTATACAGTTAATGTATCTTGTGCAACAGAGATGAGTTTGAATATGATCCATGTTGAATATAAAACTTTTATATCAATTTGCTTAAAAGGAAAATAATTATCAGAACTATTGGCTAATCTATGTTCTTTTGCTCATCCAAATATTGGATAAACCTTGATCAAAAGTCAAAACACTCAACTCGATGGTACATGAATGTTGCCTTAGAGGAAATAAGTAGTCATTGAAATACCCTTACCCATCAACTGAACCTAAATCTATAATGTCACTGCCAAAGAATACACTCTTCAAGAAATAACTTAGAAAATTACCATCATAAGTATTCTATCAATATTTGAGAATTCCCTACTGGTCCAGTGGTTAGGATTTGGCACTTTCACTTCCGGGGCATAGGTTCAATCCCTGGTCAGGGAACTCAGATCCTATAAGCCCCACGGCAAGGCCAAAAAAAAAAAAAAATTTTTTTTCTGCTTTAGCCATGAAAGTAGAGACTGTTGGACTCTTTTACCCTAGTGGGACCCTTTATCTATATAAAATTAGAAATCAACATAGACCCTAAAAGCTGCTTTAGTTGACATGGAGGTGGCCTGGATCCTTGTTGGTTCTCCTTCCCACTTATCTCATAAGGTGGCATCTCCAAGTACCCCAGGGTTTCACCAAGCTCAATTTGGCAACTTTCAGTTTGCAACATAATAGCAATAAGGTCAAGGTCATGATTCAATGGCCATGGAGGCCATAACCAACTTCTCCTATTTACAAACATGAAACTCTATGTGGCACAGGATAGATAAATCATTGATACTCAACAAAAAAATGTTATCACGATCCTTACCCAGCATTCTTGCAAGTGTGTATCTGTGTTACGAATAAGAAGAATCAGTAGGCAAAATCTTTCCGAATTGCAAATAAAACACCCCACTCTTGGGCCAACAGCAGCATCTTTGTTTGTTAAAAATACTTCATTTTATTTCAGTAGAGATAGTAAGTACCTGTTATGATGTTATTAATGGGGTTGACGTGTATGCTATGGAGTCAGGCAAGAAGCTCTCCTGGGAGAATAAGTTTTCACATTTCTCTGGTGTCTGAACAGCAACCCAGATGGACACTCAGCAAGTTACTGTCCCACAGCACAGCCCCATCTCACTGTGATGTGTCAGCGTTTTTGTAGCTTCCCATAGTGAAAGCTTCCTTGTAATTCTATATTCTTTGGGGAGATTAAACTCTGCCCTTCCTCTCCAACTCTTCCATCTTCCTCTCCTGAGACCACCCGAGTCTCAGATTTAGATCTTAGATTCACCTTTAAATGTGACATTACAGACAACAACTTAGTGTCAAGATATTGCCTTGATTTGTAACTTAATTAATGAAATTCATCTGGAGAAAGGTTTAAGAAGATTTCAAAGACCTTAGATAAAGTGATTTCTTTATAATCCTCTCCACTCTCCTCATATCTCTGACCCCTAACAGCACCACCATCACCCCCATTTGTGAACAGGGCACCTTCCCTCCTACTCCAGTAGAAATCAAAGCCACGGCAGGAACTGCCTCAGGCTCCTGTCACTGACCCTGCAAACCCACCAGACCCATGCTGTCCTTTCCTTTTTGCTGATGAGAAGGAACCCCTGCTCCACACCTGATGCCCTCACCTGTGCCCTGGCTTCCTCTAGCCAGCCTCCTCACTTCCTGTTATTCAGCCACTAAGTCATGTCTGACTCTTCACAACCCCACGGACTACAGCATGCTAGGCTTCCCTGTCTGTCACCATCTCCCAGAGTTTGCTCAGTTCCTGACTCCACCAGTTATCCTCTCCTCCTCCTCCTTATACCCACTCCGCTGCCTCCTTCCCAGCAGCGTTCAACATGCCAGGGGTCAGCTGGCCTCATGGAACACCCCTGCTATGGTCCCCTCCTCTGCCTCCCTTCCTGGTGGAGCTGAGTTGAGGGAGTTGCATCTTCCTTGCCCAATTTCTGTTCTCACTTCCCATGGACTCTCACAGAGGATGCCCTACAGAGTCACACCCTAGAAGGTTCCTTGCTGCTGAATACAATAGACACCTTTGACTTCTCTCTCTGAACTTTTGGAAAATTATGCCTATTTTAAGAATAACAAACAAACACCCATTCAGTCAACAAGCATTTATTGAGATCTTACTAGTGTTGGGAGCTTAGAATGTGGCAGTAAACAAGTATGGCAGTTGTGGAGTTTACATTAGAAGGAGGTGGGGTCCCAAGTAATAAACAAGTAACTATATGAACAAGATGGTTCAAGAAGGTGATCACTGCTAGAGCAATGCGGTAGAGCGTAACTATGGAAACCACACTGACTTCCCAGGGAAGCCTCTCTGACATGGTATTTGAGTTGAAGGCATTAGTGCAAAGATCTTGGGCCAGAACATCACAGGCAGAATGAACAGTAAGAATAGAGCCCTGAGGTTGGCACAAGCACTTAACAGATATGACAACATATCACTTACACGTACAAAAGCAGAGACCAGAAAGAGGCAAGAGAGTGTGGTCTTGCTCGGTAGCGAAAGGGCTTCTGAGTCACAAGCAAAGTGGACCAAGTCTGGAAGAACAATGGGCTCTGTACCCTTTGTGGTTGGGGCCTGGCTCTGCCTTCCCTCCTCCAGCCTCATGAGGGTTGGAGGGGTGGGGGACTGGGAGAAGGATCTGTTCCCTGTATCCTCCACCCTTCAACCCTGGTTTTAGAAACCAATAGGCACATTGGCAAAAACAAGTTGGAATAGCCTTCTGGAATGGACCCCACTGGAGCCTGAAGAGAGATGGATGCCCTCAACTCTCTCCTTCCATCCCTCCTCTCTGAGCTGGGTAGGGAAAGTAGCCTAAGGAGGGGTGCTCCTGCAAGGCCACTGCTGGGTTACACAGTGGAATCCTACATCAAGGTCAGCCCTGAAGGGAGCGTGGTCTTCTCTCATGATCAGCTTCAGTGCTCAGGGTCCTCCAGGGCCGTGGGATTGACATAGAACTCAGAGGGGCTCTCCAGTATTTGTGCCTGGGAGCGAAGACAAGCCCAAAGATATTCTCCCAAAGCCAAGTTTCTAAACACACACACACACACACACACACACACACACACACCAATCCATAGGAGCACCAGGTGATCTGAGGGTCCTCTGTTTACCTGGGGGCATTGCCCCCCAACATGTGCATATGTATAGGGAGTATAGTAGAACCAGAGTGGAGTGAGGGAGTAAGTTCCTATGGCCCTGATCAAGAATCCATCCTCAAGATTAAAACGTCCTTTTCAAGAGCCTAGGGTTACGGATAGTGGGAACAAATCAAAAAGATGAGAAGTCAACCCCAACCCTGCTCCATGATAACTGGCTTCAGACCCCCACACCCCACGGAGTGGGTTCACACACAGGGAGGGAAGTCTTGGACTGCTCAGCTGCCCCAACTCACCCCTCCCCTGGCTTAATTCTCCTCTCCCAAAAGCCAAGTTCCTCTCCTAGCTTTCCTCATCCCTCTACAGTATATAAAGGGGTCCAGGCACAGACAGCGGGGGTTGGGGGTAGGGGGGTAGGTCTCAGCCCTCCCCAAGGAATCTGGGGCTCCATGGCCTGAGAACAACAACTCTCTGAGCACCCTTTCTGGCCCTGCGAAGGTGCCCTGGGGTCTGCCTGTGTCCTGAGGTGGGGAGGGGGGAAAACGGCAGCGCTGCCTCCCAAGGGGCCGACTTAGCTGCCTTGTCTCTGAGCCTTCGGGAGAGGGGAGGCGGCCAGGGTTCTGAGCTCAGATTACTTGCCCAGGGTTTCACATTTTACAGAGCAGGTAATGCTGGAGTTGAGACTGTCCAGAGGGGTTATGGCACCCCACTCCAGTACTCTTGCCTGGAAAATCCCATGGACGGAGGAGCCTGGTGGGCTGCAGTCCATGGGGTCGCTAAGAGTCGGCACGACTGAGCAACTTCACTTTCACCTTTCACTTTCATGCATTGGAGAAGGAAATGGCAACCCACTCCAGTGTTCTTGCCTGGAGAATCCCAGGGACAGGGGAGCCTGGTAGGCTACCATCTATGGGGTCACACAGAGTCGGACACGACTGAAGTGACTTAGCATAGCATAGCATAGCATAGAGGGGTTGGACTTAGATGGTTTCCTGAGAGTATTTGCTGTCACCCAGGAGGGGTGACACCCACAGATCCCTGTGTGAGGCTGGAGACAGGGGCCTGGGGGTGGGAGGGAGCGCCTTCCTCAGACTTTTCTCCAGCTTCTGACCCAGCACATTGGCCGCCTCTGGCATCTAGACAGCTCCTACCCTCCCTGGGAATCTCTTTGCATCTCCGGACCATTTGGCAGACTAATGTCTTATTACAAAAGAACTTGAATCTTCCACACTTGAAGCCAACTGGGCCTCTGACTGTGAGCTAGTACAGGGACTGATTAAGGAGGTCAGATGGAGACCAAAGGGCGCAGGGGGACAGAGGAGCCCAGGCAGAGGGCTAATGACAAAGAAGGAAGCCAGGATTAAAAGTCAGCCTAGGCAACAAGATGCTAGGCACGGAGGCGTCTTGAGGTTGAATGACAACATATGGGCTGGCAGTGGGGCCATCCTGCTCCAGAGATCCTGAAAGCCTGTGTACATCCTTCAGGGGACAGGACTGTGGCTGAGACCAAAGGGTGCTGCGGGGACCCACCGCCTGGAGCCTAACGCACAGAGGTGTCCCCTCTCACCTCCAGGCAGGCTGCCCGGCAGCGCCCGCCCCACAGGGACTGTGGGCATCGGCTCTGGCCACATCAGCAGGTGGCGGCCCCTGCGTCATATTCAAAGCCGGGTGACCTGTCCCAGGGCACGTGCGTCGAGAAGCAGTGAGTCCAGGAGCTGAGGCCGACCGTTCACTTGAAACTCCTCCATCACTTCTTCCGAGGGGTCGGCTTGGTCTTCCTTTTCAATCTGGTTAACAAAAAGAAACAGAAGAGCCCTCAGCATCGCTGAGCGATGTGTCCTTTCTCGGGGCTCGGTTAATGGAACTGTAGATTTATAGACTACGTTTGAGGTGATCACGTCTGGTAAACTCAGCCTTAAAAATCTCTCTTTAATTTCTCACTTTCTGGAAGTATCTGGCCAAAATAATATGATAATATTTTTTTATTTTATAATAAGATTTTATATTTTGGGCCTGAGCCTGGGAAAGATATTCTTTAAAACCTCTTCTGTCTTTATGTCCAGTGATTATTGTTTTTATGTTTAATCATTGCAAATATTTTGAAATACAGAAAAACACAAAGAAAATCAAAATACCACCACTTCTAGAAAAAGCTAGTTTTACTGCCTATAGACATGCACACGTGAGCATACACACAAATACACATAGGGGTGTGTGTGCACATTATAAAATTGTGGCCATATTGGTGAGTTCCTATTTTGATGCAGAATAGACTTTTCAAGAAGGAGATAACACCCAGTTATTTCCTGATAAATATGTGATCATTATAAATATGTGATCCCAAAATACTATTGCTTGAAAGTTTATTCTCCAACTGAGGGGTTAAATTAGTTAGACTGCAGAAGTCTATGTGGCTACCTTCAAAATGAGGTCATGTCAAATAGTTTCAGAATATCACCAAAGTTCTTAATGTAAAAAATAAATAAGAAAAAAAATACCAAGACAAGTGCATCAGGAATATGCATTTTTCCACCAGAGACTAACCTTATGAGGATCACAGCTTTTCCTATAATTTGGGGACTTTGAAAAATTCAAAATAAAATTCAAAATAAAAATAAAGTGTTAACAACAGCATTCTCCCAAACTCCAAATTATATGGCAAGTGCTAATGCCCATCAGAAAGGACCCAGGACACCGGGAAAAACAATGAAGAAATACTTTGCTGAAACTTGCCTAGTGAATTGTAGCCTGATAGGTTGGAACACGTCTCTTGACATTTAGGAAGAGAATCTGTCTTCTGGATCTTTTCCATGCCTTCCAGACATGGGCCAGCCTGTTCACATTAGAACGTCCTATAGATCCTGCTGAATATAAAACCCTGGATGCTGACACTCGTGTGTATGCTCACGTAGCCTGGGTACCACCTCTGCAGTTACCACTGCACAGAGACCACTTAGCATCTTAGATACTCTGAGCACCTGGTTATGTCACAGGCTCCCCTGTGTCCAACCTGTGCAGCAGCAGCCCCTGAGTTCCTTCTCAACCAAGGGAAGCAACCAAGTTGGGGAAGACTTGCTAGTAGTTAGGATTGAGTGACACAGTGTATCTGTTAAATAAAAGTTCTAGTAAGAGCCACTTACTAGTAGTAGAAAATGATGAACTAAGCATTTTACCATGATCACAAATAAGGTAGATAATAGCCACATGTCACAGATGGGAAAAACACAGCTTTAAGAGAATAAGTGACTTGGACAGGCAGCTGTGCTTAGCCTCAAATCTGATGCTGAGGTTTGACCTTTCCACCGGGCTGGACTGACTGGGCCCTGGGGTTGTGAGTATTAGATAGAGCCCAGAACGTCCCTGGTGGTCCAGTGGCTAAGATTCTGTGTTCCTAATGCAGGGGGCCTGGGTTCAATCCCAGGTCAGGGAACTAGATCCAATATGCCACAGCTAAAGATCCCATGTGTCACGATTAAGACCTGATACAGCCAAATAAATAAATATTTAAAACAAAAAGAAAAAAAAGAGTCCCTGCTCCCACGACTCCTGCACCCTCCAGCAAGGGAGATGGATCCTGGGGTGTCAAATGTACTAGCTGAGCTCACATTGGAGTTGGCCTCTGCTCAGTGAGAAGGCTTTGTCTAAGGGCCATTCCCAGGCTCCTTCCCACTGAAGCAATGACGACTCTGCAGACACGGGGGTCCTCTGGCTACATGACCTACTCTGCATATCATCCCCATTGGCCCCATCTGGCCATTGGCCAAACCAAAATAGGAAAATAACTGGCCACTATTAAGCAAAAACCAAAGCTGTATAACATGTCCTAAGAAGAGCTGGCCCTAAATGTAGATTAGAATTAAGTCCATCATGTAAATGCAACCCCGGGAGCTTCGTCTCTCATAAGCATCAGGGTGATGTCAGTACCCGGTGATCCTGGGCAATTGCCCAAGTTAAGAATTCTAGTGGTGATGGGAACCTCTTTGATTCTGTAAATGCAAAGCATATTCATGCCCATTCTCTAGTGTGATGCTAGAGGATGTCAATGAGCTATGAGGAAAGATAAGCCACATCCTGAAAGAAGAATTTGAGGTAAAAACAGGTATGAACCTACAACTGAACCCAAGTCCAATATCTAGTTAGGCCTAGGCCTTTGGAATCTAATCCCTTTTGATTATTCAAAAAAGACCATTTGGCAAGGACTTAATCTTATTAAAATATTTTCTAAAAATAAAATGTTCTAGGTGAAATAGCAGTTTAAACCACCTACAAAATCTAGGCATAGAGAGCAAAAAGGAAAAAATAAAACTGTCTCTTTTTACAGATAACATGACTATCAATGTAGAAAATTCCAGAGTCTACCCTCTCCCACAAAAAAAAACACTAGAATAAGTGAGTTTAGCAAGATCACAGGATACATGATCAGTATACAAAAATCAATTATATGTTTATACACTGGCAATGAACAATTGAAACTGAAAAAGAACTATTTTAATAGTACCTAAAAGCATGAAATGCCTACGTGTAAAGCGAACAATATGTGTAAGATCTGTATACTGCAAACCTCAGAACAAAAAGGAGCTAAATGAATGGGGAGATATGCCATGTATGCTTCTCCCCAAGATACTTACAAACTTAACACTATCCCATTCAGTGTTACCAGGATGTATTGTAGAAATTCACACACTGACACTAAAATTCCTATGGAAAAGTGGAAGAATGAGAACAGCCAAAAACAATTTCAAAAATGAAAATGAGTGTTGGAGAGTTTACATTAAACTGATTGTAACACTTACTATAAGGCCATAGTTAATGAAGCTGGTTAAAGAAAAAATACATAAATTAATGAAACAGAATAGAAAGTCCAGAAATAAATCCACACATGACCAACTGATTTTTGACAGAACTGCAAAAGTTATTCAGTGGAGAATCTTTCCAACAAATGATGCTGGAACAATTGAATATCTGTATGTAAAAAAAACTTGAACCTCAATCCACATCTCACACCATTTACAAAAAATTAACCCCAAATGGATAGTAATATAAAAGTTAAATTTTGAAATTTTGAAAAGAAAATATAGGAGAAAATCTTTGTGACCTTTGGTTAGGCAAAGAACTCTTACACACAATACAAAAAGCACACATACAATACAAAAAAAATGATATATAAAAATAAAAAATTAATAAGTTGGATTTAGCCAGGGTTTAAAACTTTGGTCCTTCACAGAGACACTGTTAAGAAAATGATAAAGTAAACCACAGATTAGGAGGAAATATTTGCAAAACATATATTTAACAAAGGGCTTATATCCAGATATATATTTTTATATATCTGATACATATAAAATAATTATATTATTTTACAATAATATAATTATAATATATTGTTATACAATAATACAATATTAAGACACAATAATAAAATAATTTGCTTTTTAAGTGAGCAAAAGATCGAGCACACACTTCACCAATAAATGTCTTTGGTGGATGATATATAAGTTCATTTAAAAAGCATAATTAATCAATAGGAAAGGCAAAATTAAAACTACAGTGAGGTACCACAGCTCTTATGTTAGAATGGACAAAATTTTAAAGGGCTTCCCTGGTGGCTCAGTAGTAAAGAATCCGCCCACCAATTCAGGAGACGCAAGTTTGATCCCTGGGTTGGGAAGATCCCCTGGAGAAGGGAATGACAACCCACTCCAGTATTCTTGCCTAGGAAATCCCATGGACAGAGGAGCTTGGTGGGCTACAGTCCCTGGGGTCACAAAAGAGTCAGACACGACTTAGGGACTAAACAAGAATAAAATGAACCCTTATGTTCACTGCAGCATTATTTATGAATAGCCAAGATATGGAAATAAGTGTCCATCAATGGATAAGTAAATAAACTGTAGAGCATATATATACACACACACACACATATACATACATGCATATAGTTGGCCAAAAAGCAAAAAGTTCATTCAGGTTTTTCCATAACATCTTGCAGGTATATGTATAGTATATATGTATAATAATCCATGTATGCAATGGATTATTATTCACCCATAAAGAGGTGTGGAATCTTTCCATTTGTAGCAACAGGGAAGGACCTGGAGGGCATTATGCTAAGAAACATAAGTCGGAGAAAGATGCGCATCATAGGATCTCTTCTACGTGTGGAATCTAAAAAAAGCAAACAACCAAATGAAAAACAAGCTGAGAGAGAGAATAGAGGCAGAGTAGGGAGGAGAAGTGGGTAAACTGTTTTGACTTTTTTTTTAGTTTAAATAAACTGAAGAACTTAAAATAATTTAAATAGTGAACACTTAAAACATTTTAAAATCAAACTACCAGGATTAAAAAAAGGAGTCTGATGGAGAGAGAGAAGGAAAAGCCAGAGGCACCTGGTGAAGTTTAAGAACAGTTGCTGTGGGAACCCTTAACAGCGCAAGCTGGGAGAAAAGCAGACTGTTGATAAGTTGGATGAGTCCACTGGTGATTTCAGAACTGGCTCTTTGTTTCCGTCATTGGAGAATAAACTCCATAAGAACAGATGGTCCAGACGCAGCTCCATCCAGCAGAGCTCAGCAAGCCCTCAGCACAGCCTCGCAGCCTGTGTCTCTGGTATTCTTAACCTACCCTGCTGCTGCTGCTGCTGCTAAGTCGCTTCAGTCGTGTCCAACTCTGTACGACCCCATAGACGGCAGCCAACCAGGCTCCCCGGTCCCTGGGATTCTTCAGGCAAGAACACTGGAGTGGGTTCCCATTTCCTTCCCCAACCTTCCCGAACCTCTGATTCTTTCCTCCTCAGAGTATGACTTGCCTTCATCTTAGCCCATTAATGGGTCTCTCTGCTTTCCAAAGCCAGACAGCTTTTTGTGCTCCCATCAGTGGCCCACCCCTCCACACACACTATGAAGGAGCCTTACTCTACCCACGATCTCTATATCCTCTCCTTTGTTTCTAGGCTCAGTCTCACTTCTGCATCCCTTCACATCAACTCTAAATGTACTTTAAGTTATGGTTAAAAAAAAAAAATCCAGAAAGTAAAATTGGCAAGCCTGCGTGTGTGGTGAGAGGTTGGAAGTCAGACGGGGGCTTGGGTTTCCAGTGGGAGTGACTAGAGGGGCTGTGGTGTTATTTGCTGAGATTCTTGGTAAGAGGAAGAGTGGGAATTACTAAAGACCCAAAAGGCCTTTGTCAAAATTGTATAACCTCTAAAGGTCAGATCTCAAGAATGACACCATTTCTAAAAATAAGTCAATTTCAGGAAAGCCTTTTGTGACCTTCTCTTCAGGTGGAATTTAGTAGCTCTGCTTCAGAGTGAATTTTTTTCCCATTAACCTTCCTCCTACGCTTTGATTTAGGACAGTCAGTGTCAATAGAGTATTGCATGCATATTGCATAGTATGGTGAAGTAGTAGCCGTATTGCATTGCCTTAGGACCTTTGGGAACCTGAGAAGGGAGAATGAGTACCCCAGGAAGGGTTCAGATGAGTCTGGGATGTCACTGGACACTATGATTGAAGCCTGTCAGGTCCCCTGGTCCCAGGGAAGGGCAACAACTGAGGAGGAACAGCCTATAGAGGTGTCTTCTCTGATACCCACCGAGAACAGCTAACTGGGGGAGTCAAAATACACCACCACTCAAATATTTAAGTAAGGAAAACCAGCGAGGCTAAATCCAGACACATCTGTGTCTCAGAGGAGACTGGCTTTCACTGTCTTCCTCCTCCTGATGTCCCCCACCCAACACCCATCACGCAACTCACTGGGGATAGTGGGCTTGAAGCCACCACCATGGATGCCTTGCCATATTAAATTAGTTTCCTCTGCTCTCCACGTTTCCTCACCACGTCCATGTATCAAAACTTACCCGTCACAGGACCTTAGTACTCAGGCCCCTTCGGAAGGCATAAATTAACAACCAGATTACCTGGTATACAACTCCTGGTATACACACTTTTAGTGACTTAGCAGTCACTTACCAATCTGTTATTTCTCTTCACAAATTAACCTCAGCTCATCTATGTTGGGGGTGGGGTGGTTACTTGCTGAAAACGCAGCTCCCCTGACCTCAGCAGTGACCCAAGGAATTAGATTCTTTGTGAGCATTTTAACATTCCCCAGTTGATTCTTCTACCCACTGTAGTGTTCTTGCCTGGAGAATCCCAGGGACGGGGGAGCCTCGTGGGCTGCCATCTATGGGGTCACACAGAGTCGGACACGACTGAAGTGACTTAGCAGCAGCAGCAGTAGCAGTTGATTCTTCTATGTACTAAATCTGAAAACATCATGAGACATGCACACACTATTATACGCTATATAGTCTCTGAGCATCAGGGACTGATCAGAGACTGATCAGAGCATCAGTCTCTGAGCATATATGAGAATCTCAAATACAATTACCACCCACTGTAAACTTATAAAACAGGTTCATTTTCAAATACTAAAAGGATTAAAGAATTGGCTTGCCATGCGTGTGGGCAGAGAGTATATGGGAAATCTCTAACCTTCTGTTCAATTTTACTATGAACCTAAAACTAATCTGAAAAAGCCATCTATTAAAAAAAAACAACAAAAGGCTGACCTGCCTAAGATGGAGCTGATGAGCACTTGCTCTCCGGTTCATCTATTCTGTTGATAAGCATCACCCTCTTTGGTTGTTGTTCAGCCACCAAGCTGTGTTCAACTCTTCGGGACCCCACGGACTGCAACATGCCAGTCTTCCCTGTCCCTCACCACCTCCCAGAGTTTGCCCAAGTTCATGTCCACTGACTCGGTGATAACATCCAACCATCTCATCCTGTCGCCCTCTTCTCCGTCTCCCTCTTATCCTCTACTTATTCTAACCTAGCCTCTTTGAAGCCCCAAACAGGGAGCCGTTCTCCAGGTTCCCATGGCCCAATGCACATGCTGATTATGAGAGTTCTAGCGCATTTAGCCCTACACTGGGCTAACTATTCTCTCATTTGGTCCTGGTGAGTCACAAACAACCTGGTTGTTCCAGCTGCATCCCCATCCCCAACATAGTATGTGGAACTCTATGCATACGCAATCAAGCTTGTTGAATGAATGAATGGTCTTGCCATTGAGGTTAACATCAGATGAAGTGGGTTGTGGGGAGGGATGAATGATCTGGCTGACCCTCTCCTTTAGCACACACACAGATACCCCTGAGAGTCCCCATTCCTTCTCTCTCTGAGACACAGAAATCGGGGGCCTTGTTTATTCAATCTGTCACTGTGGTTCACATTCTGACTTTATAAATTAATCATTTCCAGCCCTATTAGACAAAGGAAGCAACCCATACTGCCACCTGAAGTATTGTACCAACAGCATCTTTGAGCAAAACAGGAGCCACACCAGGAGTTTCAAACCAGGGGATTTAATGCAGGGAACCGATGACACAGCGTTTGTAAGGCTGAATGAAGGAGGACCATTGAGATAACCCATTGGTAGTAAACACAGGAAGCAGCTACTAACCTGAGGGCTGGGGGGAGCAAAAGGGAAGAGATGGTGTTACCAGAACCTAGAAGCTTTGACGGGGGACCCCCCACGGCTGGTGCCTGGCCCTCTCTGGGGGCTGCTGCGCGGCTGCTGCTTGGCCTTCTGAGGGGGCCGCTGCTTGGCTGGTGGAGGTCGGACTTCTGGGCGGGGGCGTGGCTGACGTTCGGGCCTCGGAGGGGACCGTGGCTTGGCTGGTGCTCTGACCACCGCGGGGGGTGCAGCTGGCTGGCGCTTGGGCCTCTGAGGGGACGTTGCGCGGCGGCTGGTTCTGAGAGGGCCAAAAGAAGCTGCAGGCTGGGGCAGTGGCTCTCCTCTGCTGCCTAAGTGATGCTGACAGGAGCTGGAACAGGGAGGCAGCCCTGCTCCCCCTCCCGCCTTCCAGTCTCCCTCCAGTACCTTCCAATGGCAGAGCCTAACGGGGAGCCGACTGCCAGGGGCTTGGGGGAAGCGCAGTTTGCAGAGAGCCCCGGCCCCAGCGTCACAGAGCAGAGCGGGAAGGGGGAACTCGGAGCCAGAGACAGAGGCGCCGGCGGCAGCACAGACCACTCACCTGGTCTTCTGGCAGGCGCAGCAGATCCAGTCCTCCTCTTTCTTCTGGTAGAAGCAGCCACTTTTACAGATGCTGTACTTGCGGTCCACGATCTCGCGTTTGGAATTGAGGAAGGTGAACGGCGGGCAGCAATGTATGCTGAAGTGCTCGGAGAACTTCTGGTTCTTGGAGAGTCTGGGGCCCTCCTTAACCACTTTCTGACTCATCTCACTGGGAAAAACAGTGAAGGGGGCAGGGGGAGTGGGGAGACACAAAACAGCACGTCAGGCAAGGGAGGTTTCTACTCAAGGAACCCACTCCCAGCCTCTCCCGTGGTCCCAGCTCACATTCAGAGCTGTCTTCCATCCTGAATCTAGGTCAGTTTCCTGCCCAGCTCTATGGAAAGGAGCTATTGAATACATTGCACTTTAAAAAAAAAAATTATTTTAAAAATTTTGAGTACAGTTGCTTTCCAGTGTGTGTTAGTTTCTACTGTACAGCAAAGTGAATCAGCTGTACATATACATGTGTCCCCTTTTTTGGATTCCTTTCCCAATTAGGTCACTGCAGACCATTGAGCAGAGTTCCTTGTGCTATACAGGTTATCATTAGCTTCCTATTTTATAGGAATCAACAGTATATATATGTCATAGTATATATATAGACATATATACATACATATATACATATATATGTCAATCCCAACCTTCCAATACATCCCATCCAAATTTTTTTTTAAATATTTATATGATTTTTAAAGGTTGCATTCCATTTACAGTCATTACAAAATTTTTGCTGTATCCCCCATGTTGCACAATACATCCTTATAGCCTATCTTACACCCAATAGTTTATGCCTAGGCAGTACAAGGGAAGAGTTTGTTAATTTCTACTTGTGTATTTTAAAATCATGTTTTCTGAAAACAGACTCTCTTTTCTCTTATGTGTTAGCCACTCATTTAAGACAGGAAAAAAATATTATAAAGCCAAATACATCTATGGCAAAATAATGTTATAGATTTAGGAGTGACTGTTTCTCTACAGAATCAAAAAAGATTTGTTATTAAAAACATAATTGCTATTCATACAATAAAATACTACACCAGAGAAACAACAGACTATAGACACACATCAACATGTTTGAATCTCACAAATATAATATTGAACAAAAGAAATCAGACACAAAGAAGTATAAGCTGTATGATTCAATTTATATGAGGTTCAAAAACAGGTAAAACTAGCCAAGTGCATGGTGCTAGAAATCAGAATATAGTTATATTTGGAGGAAGTGGGGTCTGAGAAGAGGCAGGAGGGAGCCTGCTGGAGCAGAAAATGTTCTGGATCTTGATCTGGGAGATGACTGCTGCTGCTGCTGCTAAGTCTCTTCAGTCATGTCTGACTCTGTGCGACCCCATAGATGGCAGCCCACCAGGCTCCCCCATCCCTGCGGTTCTCCCTGGATTCTCCAGGCAAGAGTACTGGAGTGGGGTGCCACTGCCTTCTCCAGGGAAATGACTACACAGGTGTATATGTATATAAAAGTTCAGTGACCTCTGTACTTCATTTTTGTGCATTTTACTGCTTACCTAAGTTAAAAGGGGGCTTCCCTGGTGACTCAGTCAGTAAAGACTCTGCCTGCAACACAGGCAACGTGGATCTGATCCCTGGGTCAGGAAGACGCCCTGGAGAAGCAAATGGCAACCCCCTCCAATATTCTTGCCTGGGAAATCCCATGGACAGAGGAGCTTGGCGGGCTACAGTCCATGGGGTCGCAAGAGTTGGACACGACTTAGCAACTAAACCACTACCTAAGTTAAAAAGGAAGAGCAAGAGGAGGAAGACAAGAAACTAGGGAATTTTGATTCTTGGAAAAATTATGAAAGGGTGGGTAAAATCTTAATTACTACAACATCCTTTGAGAAATGTGACACATGCAGAAATAGTCCTACCTAACACTCCAAAACATTGAAGCACACAGGGGACTTAAATGACTATTAATCAACAAGAGCCTACAGATAAACACAGGTAATGTGCATATATACTGGACACTGAGTGTGTTCTTGCGCTCAGCAAACTCAAAGTCAAGTTGCACACACAGGCATGCAATATGTCATTGCAAGACAGGATGATGTCAGCCAACAGAAAAAAGTACAAAGATCAAGGAAACCATGAGAAAGTGATGAATTCTTTGAAAACAGAGCAGATAATCTGGGTTGGGTTTTATTGCTGTTGTTTATTTGCCTGCTCCAAGTCTTAGTTGCGACATGTGAGATCTTCAGTTAGGGCGTGTGGGATCTAGTTCCCCAACCAGGAATTGAACCTGGGCCCCCTGCATTGGAAGTACAGAACCTTAGCCACTGGACCAGGGAAGTCCTGGGTCTGGGTTTTAAGGAAGACTATGTTAAAAACAACTAAGTTACTCTGAAGGAATATTTTGATGTTTGTTTTCGGTTTCTTTTGTTTTTCATTCAAGTAGAGTTGATTTATAGTGTGTAATTTTTGTTGTTGTTTTTTGATGGGATTGTCTTCTGCTGTAGTTAGAAGTTAGGGCTGAGGAGCAAGTTGAGCGTAGTTATAAAAAGAAAATACATCCTTTTTCACCTCATAGACCTTGTAGAGTCCAAATTTTGTGTTACACCTGTTATATATGTTGCAAATGTTCTTTCCTGATGTTTCGCCATCGTGTATCATGTCAAAAAGAATTAATCTTTTTAAAAATGAATGGCTGTATCAGGTCTTAATTGCAACGTACAGGATCTTTCGATGCAGCAACTAGGGCCTCTCTCCAGTTGTGGCACACAAGCTTAGTTGCCCTGAGACATGTGGGATCTTAGTTCTCCAACCAAGGAACAAACCCTGGTCCCCTGCATTGGCAAGTGGATGCTTAACCACTGGACCACCAGGGAAGTTCCCCAAATTATTAATTTTTAGGTAATTCAGTTTCCCACTTCCCAGGGAGTTCAGTGGTAAAGAATTTGCCTGCCCGTGCAGGAGGCCCAAGTTCAGGCCCTGGGTCAGGAAGATCTGCTGGAGAAGGGAATGGCTACCCACTCCAGTATTCCTGTCTGGACAATTCCATGGACAGAGGAGCCTGGTGGGCTACAGTCCATGGGGTTGCCGAGAGTCGGACACAACTGAGCGTGCACACACGATACAGTTTCTTACTTGGGGTTTTATATTTTAGTTAGGAAAGTCTTCCTCACTTCAGAAGTTCTTAGTCATAGTCATGAATATCCCGTTTTGGAAGATAATCTTCTCTGAACCTCATTTTCATGTCTCTTTCTCTCTATAACTCCTCACTTCTATAGAGAAGTTACCAATAAATACTCTTTTTTCTCTGTTTCCACATCTCCTCCCCATCCGTGCACTTTTGTCTGGCTTCTGTTCCTATTTGCCCAAAGAGAAGTGCTTCCCATAAAGACCTCCATGCTGCCAGACCAGCCGTCTTCTTGTCTGAGCTCTCTTTCCATGTAAACACTTCCCTGTCTGGTCACTGACATTCTCTTAGATTCCCTCCACCATCTCTAGCACTTCCATCCCAGTATCTCTCATAGGCTCATCTGCTTTGTCCAAAACTTTTAATGTTAGAATTCTTCAAGGTACAACAAATACTAAATGATTAATGGGGTTGCTTCAAGCATCCAATTCAGCGTTTATTATATGTTCCAGTTGTACCAGGCACAGCCTCTGTAAAGAACACAAAGCTGAGTCATACTGAGTCCTGACCTCAAGAAATGTATCCACCAGCTGGGAAGACAGGCAAGGACGCACATGGCATGCTCATGAGTAACAAGGCCCATCTATTGAGCCCAAATATGTACACATCTCTGGATCAGATAGACATCCTGCTGACGGCGAGCTCACAGTGTACATGAGGAATGTTGCATAGATGTCAGTAAGTGCAATGCAAGGATGGCGTGCTCTGGAACACGAGAATGTGCTGAGCAATGGCACGGAGAGTCCACAAGAGCGGGGCCACGTGTCGGCTGGGGAAGCAGCTAGAATATAAGGGGAAACATTTCATCTTGCCCTGAGATTTGGACAGTCAGAGATAAGGGTTTGTGGAAGGATGGGAGCGATTGATTCCTAAGCAAAGATACAGCAAGGTGAATTGCAGTCACCCTGAGAGTCTGCCTTGTCTGCTGGCCAGTATGGGAGAGGTGATGGTGTCAGGACACGGGTGATGAGGTAACACAGTTGCCCGTCTCTGTGAAGGCTCTAGCCCTTGTGGGTCATGCCATCAGCCAATCAGAAGTCTAAATCCAGGAGAGGGAGAGATCATCTCATTGGTCTGGGTTATCATGAGTTGAAGCATGCTCGCAACATCCGCATGGAAACGGACACCTGAAACTCAGGAGCCAGAGCTGTCGTCTCGAGGGTCCTTCCCCTCATGGAAAAGGCACCACCTTGGGAGTGGGTGTGGTAGATGTGAGCTGAGTGAGGAGCCATGCCAGGCGAGGCTCCCAGGAGCAGCAGTGGGCCTACCAAGCCCCAGGAAGAGGGTCTGGGGAAGAAGGAGCCTAGGGGCAGCCAGGGAGGTGGGAGGAGCCTCTTATGCTATGCTATGCTATGTCACTTCAGTCGTGTGTGACCCCATAGACAGCAGCCCACCAGGCTCCCCCATCCCTGGGATTCTCCAGGCAAGAACACTGGAGTGGGTTGCCATTTCCTTCTCCAGTGCATGAAAGTGAAAAGTGAAAGTGAAGTCGCTCAGTCGTGTCTGACTCTCAGCGACCCCATGGACTGCAGCCTACCAGGCTCCTCTGTCCATGGGATTTTCCAGGCAAGAATACTGGAGTGGGGTACCATTGCCTTCCCCGGGAGGAGCCTCTTGAAAGTCTCCAAATTTGCAGGAGGAGGACATGGATCATCAGTATTGAAAAAACTGCTTCGTACAAACAGGCATTTTTAGACCAGTGAGACCCTGAAGTTGCTTTTTAGGGTCTGATTCACTGTAATTACAACCCTGGTGATCTTCCAAAGCCTTACCAAACCCCACACACAGGCAAAGTCCAGCTCAGGTTTCTGCTCCCCTGGGAAATGATGAACTGAAACCCTCTTTAAGGTCACAGCACACGGAGACAATGCTACTCAGCTTTTCACAAGCGATTCAAACATCACCAGTCCCTCTAGCCTGCTCGGGTCATCTTGCCCCCTGGTGTTAGAGGGAGATTTTAAGTCTCCTGTGCTTCTGAATTCCCGCTCTGACTGAATTCTCAATTCCCACCCACCTGACAATATGCCTGGGCCCACTCTATACTCATTAGACCCCTGCCCAGAGAGTTCTCAAATTATTCCCTGACAACTCTCCTTACTCGACTCCTTACCCACCATGGCCAGCAGGGGGCAGCCTCACCACTTGTTACTCATTGCCGCTACTGCTGCTAAGTCGCTTCAGTCGTGTCCGACTCTGTGCGACCCCATAGATGGCAGCCCACCAGGCTCCCCCGTCCCTGGGATTCTCCAGGCAAGAACACTGGAGTGGGTTGCCATTTCCTTCTCCAACGCCTAAAAGTGAGAAGTGAAAGTGAAGTCTCTCAGTCATGTCCGACTCTTAGCGACTGTATAGACGGCAGCCCACCAGGCTCCTCCTTCCATGGGATTTTCCAGGCAAGAGTACTGGAGTGGGGTGCCATTGCCTTCTCCGTGTTACCCATTGAGTGTGTTCTAAAGGGGAAAGCAGTTCTCTTCCCTGGAACCCTGACATTCTAGAGAACCAGCTGAAAATTCACCCAGCTTTAACTCAGCACTTCCCGCCTTCCTTTAGTAAAATGTTTACAGTCGGTGGAAAGTCTCTGGCTACTATTGCCTATGGAAGCAGAAATACTGCATTTGGTTGGGGTACATGGTTAATTGGTTTTACATACTCCTCCAACTCTGCCCACACCACGCCCCAGCTTAAGAATGCTAAGATCCTTGTGCTGAGCCATAGCAACAACAAGCCATCCTTTCCCGCCACACCAGGCTTCCAAGTAAATTAGTTGTGTCGTTCAGTCACCCAGTCATGTCCAGCTGTTTGTGACCCCATGGACTGCAGCACGCCAGGCCTCCCTGTCCCTCACCATCTCCCAGAGTTTGCCGAAATTCACGTTCATTGCATCAGTGATGCCGTCCAGCCATCTCATCCTCTGACGCCCTCTTAGTTGTGACTACAGGCAAACAGGGCTTCCCAGGTGGCTCAGTGGTAAAGAATTTGTCTGCCAATGCAGGAGACGCAGTTCAATCCCTGGGTCGGGAAAAGCCACTGGAGGAGGAAATGGCAACCCACTCTAGTATTCTTGCCTGGACAGTCCCATGGACAGAGGAACTTGGAGGGTTATGACTAGTCCATGGGGTTACAAAGAGTCAGACGTGACTGAGCACACACGCACAGGCAAATAACTAATGGGAGAGGGGATACTTCAGGCTTCCTGAGACCCTGTTCTATGGTGGTTGTTTTATATTCTTTATCTCATTTTTCTAATATTGCGTAATCATCAACAAACTAAAGATGAGGTAGGCTAAGGAACATGACTAAGTTCAAAAAGCCAGTGAGAGGCAGATGGGGATTTGAACTTAGGTCCCTGTAACTCCAGCTTCCGGTGCTGTCTGACCAAGCTCAACACCATCTGAGCTCCCTGTGCTCCCGGGGGAGCAGGTGTCCAGGCGATGGGACCAGCCTGGACTATGAGGGCCCACAGGTGGGCCCAAGGATGGGATGCGGGCACAGAGATGCACGGGCCTGTGTCCCAGAGTGACAAACACCAGAAGCTGGGGAAACAGCTCCCTGAAGAAAGGCAGAGGGTGGAGTCTGGAGACATCACAACCCCCTGCCAGAGCCCAGGGTGGAATGTAAATGTATTTTACTCCCTAGGGGAGTAGGACCCGCAGGTGCTTACGCCATCCCTCCCCAACCAGCCCTGAGGTGGTTTTAAGACCTATTTTCACTGTTGAGAATTAGAAAGCCTGGATAAAGGAAAACAATGAAAATTCCTAAATTACTATCTCATAGTTAACCACTTATAAAATACTTGAACATTTTTTTTTGCCTTGAGAATTTTACGTGTAAATATATAGTTAATAAAGTCACACCATACCTTATATACTTTTCAAGTTATATGCTTGAAAAATCAGTCATTTTTTAAGTCTTATAGATACAGATGTAATAGTACTTGTAGCATTTTCTTACACCTTTTAAAATCTGTAATAAATTTATAGTCACAGTCCCCTTTATGGTTTATAACATATATTTGCATATTCTCTCATTTTCTTGATTAATCTTGACAGAACTTATCCCCTTTGTGACTTAAAAAAAAAAAAAAAAAAACTCTTGGTTTTCTTGCTTGTCTTTGCTCTTTTTTTCTAGTGCATTAATTTCTGAGTGCATTTATTATTTCTTTTTTTTTTTCAGTTTTCTTTCGGGTTATGTTCTTGTGCTTTTTCTCTATTCTTTTTTATTTTTCTCTATTCTTGAGTCATACTCTTCTCACATGTGCATTTATGACTGTAACATTTACTTACAACTTCAGCTGCACACCACAATCTTAACAAAAATTTTTCAGTTTCTCTTCATTTTGAATATGAATAAGTTCTTCTTTGATTCATCAATTATTTTTAAAAATCTACTGTAGAATTTCCAAGTGTATGAAGCTATTTTTATTACATTGACTTCTGGCTTTAAGGCATTCTAGGCAGAGTGGTCTGAAGACAGTGACTCTTTGAACTTGGTTGAGTTTCATGTGTTCAGAGTCAACATTTTAAAATGTTCCATGTGTACTTTGAAAGACTGTGCATTTCCAGAAACAATTTGGAATTATCTAGCAACCCACTTCAGTGTTCTTGCCTGGATAATCCCAGGGATGCAGGAGCCTGGTGGGCTGCTGTCTATGGGGTTACACAGAGTCGGACACGACTGAAGTGACTTAGCAGCAGCAGCAGCAGGGAAGATAGGAATGTGAACAAGCTACAGTCTAGTAATTTATTCTGGGCACAGACTACAGTCTAGCAATTTATTTTTGGATCATAGCTCAGCCTTGCTGATAGAGCCCCTTGGTGGAGCACAAAGCTGAAGGAGCCTGAAGCACTGATGAGAGTCCTTCTAGACCTGGACCCCTAAGTGCTGATCACCTTTTATGGGAGAGACAAACCAACTTCCACCTTGTTTAAACCACTATTTCAGCTACATGTGGTGAAATACAGTTCTGACTCAGTACACTCAGTTCTCTCACCTTAAAAATGTGTCTTAGTCAATTTGGGTGTTATAACAGAAACACCATAAACTGAGCAGCTTATGAACAATAGCAATTTATCTCTCATAGACTAGAGGCCGGGGAGTCTGGGATGAAGGTGCTGGCCCATTCTGGGTCTGGTGAGAGCCCACTTCCTGGCTCACAGATGGTGGGATGAACAAGGGAGTCTCTGGGGTCTCTGTAATAAGGGCACTAATTCCATCCGTGAGGTCTCCACCCTCATAACTTCCCTAAGGGCCGACCTCCAACTACCATCACACTGGGGGTGAGATTTCAAAATATGAATTGTGGGAGACACAAGCGGTCAGTCCATAATAGAAATAACAAATAATATTTAGCTCAGAGGGCCTTTGATAGTATTAAATAAAATAAATAGGATACAAACCTAGCACTACCAAATATAAGTAACTTGCTTCATAAATTCCATTTTCCTTTCACCAAGAATTCATTCAAACGGCATGTCTAATCCCACTGACTTCTTCAGGCACGCTCTTTTTGTATCTCACATGACATTTAACTCAAGCATTAATTACATGCTTAATAAAGTAAAGACATCTTTATTTACTTTTGCGACTAAAAGCAGATCATTATAAACACTACATGTGTTTTCACAAACTGTACCACCTAATCGCAGAGAAAATATAAACTGATAGGATGAAGAGAAAAAATGACTTAATTTGAAACTGTAAAATTATCATCTCTTCCAGGCTTTCCAGATGTCTCCATATACTCTAAAACTAAAGAGGAGGGGAAAGTGAAGCAGGTATTTGAACAAGGAGAAAAAGTAAGTAAAGGAAAGGAGCCAAAGGGAGAACAAGAACCTCCTCTCACTATTTCTTGAGCACCTACTATGCTCCAGATGCTTTCTGTTGTTTCTACACGTGCTCTTAGCCAAAAGGCTGAGGAGCGACCTGTCATTTCCAATTCCCAGTATAACCTTCCAGGTCGTCTCTACTGTCCCCCTGTTACAGCTGAGGAAATTGAGACCTGAAGAAGTTACATAAACTCTCCAAAGTTGTATAGTAATGATAACAATAAAAATGATAGGAAACCCATAATGTCCAGTATGCCTACTGACTACCTAGTATCTGCACTGCCTTCTGTAACAAACCTTGCTGATTTGCCCTGTTAAATACACATAACTTCCTATGTGACCACATTCTGGCCAAGAAGACGCAGGCAAAAGTCTGGATACTTGACCTTTTCCTTCAGTAATAAGGCTTTTACTCAGTAAGGGACTTTCCCCTGGTGAGGGCATTCAGCCCAACCCGCTCTTCCTGGCCCCCAAGGGGCAAGATTACTTCAAGCCTTTGGACCTTGAGCCTTAGGGCTCCTTCCCCTACTTCCTTCCCACGTAACAATTAACACAGCAAATGTTTCTAACACCTTGGAGTTCAGCCCAAAGTCAAGTCACTTCCCAAGGGGGCTTTCCAGAACCTTCCTTTCCCCCAAGGAGAAGTGATCACTACTCCCTGTCTTGTGCCCTAGCCCTGTAAGTGAAAAGTGAAGTCTCTCAGTCGTGTCCGACTCTTTGCAACCCCATGGACTGTAGCCCACCAGGCTCCTCCGTCCATGGGATTTTTCAGGTAAGAGTACTGGAGTGGGGTGCCGTTTCCTCCTCCAGGGGATCTTCCCCACCCAGGGAACAAACCTGCATCTCCTGCATTGCGGGCAGACGCTTTACCCTCTGAGCCACCAGGGAAGCCAGCCCTGAATGTTGTGCATAACTCTAGGAGAGCATCTGGAACCTGGAAGGCTGCCCTTGTTCCGTGCCTTATTCAGAGCAGGTGTTCCGTAGATGCTGAATATCAAGAGCGTGAACAAAGGGTACCTCTCACGGCTTCTGCAGGGGCCCTCAGACTGTCACTGCCTGTCCCCAGATGCTCTTTCGTGGTCCCCATGTCCCTCGGGGACCTCTGCTCTGATTCAGACGGCAGGTCTGCTTAGTGAAAAAGGCAACACAGGAAGGGACTTTTCCAACTGATCTTGAAAGTTATAGAACTGGGCTCTTTAGGAAAAAATAAAAGACTTTGTGAACCCACTACACTTTTGCTTTTCTTTCTTTTTAAAAAAATTTTATTGAAGTATAGTTGCTTTACAAAGTTGTGTTAATTTATGCTGTACAGTGAAGTGACTCAGTTATATATTCTTTTTCACATTCTTTTCCATTGTGGTTTATCACAGGGTGTTGAATATAGCTTCCTACACTATACAATAGGGCCTTCTTGTTTATCTGTGCTATATACCACTGTTTGCATCTGCTAATCCCAAACTCCCAACCCTCCTTCCCCTCTCCCCTCTCCCCCTTGGCAACCACAAATCTGTTCTCTATGTCTGTTTCATAGATAAGCTCATTTGTGTCCTATTTTAGATTCCACATAGAAGTAAGATCACATGGTACTTGTCTTCTCTTTCTGACTTACTTTGCTTCGTTTGATAATCTCTAGGTTCATCCGTGTTGCTGCAAATAGCATTATTTCATTATTTTTTATGGCTGAGTGATAGTCCATTGTATATATGTACCAATCTTCTTTATCCATTCATCTGTTGATGGACATTTAGGTTTTCTCCATGTCCTGGCTATTGTAAATGGTGCTGCTGTGAACATTGGGATGCATGTATCTTTTTGAATTATAGTTTTGTCTGGGTATATGCCTATTTTTGGCTGAGCACTGAAGAATTGATGCTTTTGAACTGTGGTGTTAGAGAAGACTCTTGAGAGTCCCTTGGACTGCAAGAATATCCAAGCAGTCAGTCCTAAAGGAAATCAGTCCTGCATATTCATCGAAAGGACTGATGCTGAAGCTGAAACTCCAATACTTTGGCCACCTGATGCGAAGAACTGACTCATTGGAAAAGACTCTGACGCTGGGAAAGATTGAAGGCGGGAAGAGAAGGGGACGACAGAGAATGATATGGTTAGATGGCATCACCGACTCAATGGACATGAGTTTGAGTAAACTCTGGGAGTTGGTGATGGACAGGGAAGCCTGGCATGCTGCAGTCCATGGGGTCGTAAAGAGTTTGACACGAGTGAGCGACTGAACTGAACTGACTGATGCCTAAGAGTGGGATCGCTGGATCATGCAGTTATTCTATTTTTAGTTTTCTGAGGAGCCTCCATGCTGTTTTCCATAGTGGCTCTGCCGTGCTACATTCCCACTAACAGAGTAAGAGGGTTTCCTTTTCTCCACACGCTCTCCAGCATTTATTATATGTGGTTTTTAATGATGGCTATTCTCACCAATTGTGAGCATATTACACCTTTTTTTTAATCCCATGGACAGAGAAGCCTAGTGGGTTACAGTCCATGGGGCCGCAGAGTTGGACAGGACTGAAGTGACTTAGCACGCAGAGATGGCACTCGCATATCCGTGTTCCCACCAGTGTCCTGGGGATTTTTAAACACAGTTTCACTATTCCCTGAGACACTGCAGGTGAAAATGAGAATCACGAACATAAAATGGATTTTCTTCCTTCTGTTCATCCATTCCTAACATCTTTTTTAAAAGGCAGTTGGGGTGTGGGTAATTTTAATAAAAGCAGTCTGTGGCCCTCAGCTGTGGATGGTCCTCTGGAAACACAGTGCAAGTAGTAAATTGCCACGCTAAATGTCCATGGGATCACAGGAAGTTGGACATGGAAACGGGCATAGGCGCTACCGAGTGAACGGGGCATGCAGGTTACAGTACACGTCTCCAATTCTTGTCAATCAGATCCCTCAGCACCGTGAGCAAGAGCCTGCCCTTGTCTTGTGATTAGAGAACTCAGCGTGGGAAGGACAGGAGGCAGCCTTCACCCTGACTACCCAGGGCCTGAGCCCTCTGAGAGAACAATATTCTGGCTTCAGATATCAAAACTCTAAAGGAGGAAAATGATCAGTCCTAAGACCCCTTAATATGTTACGTGGATTAAGGAGAAGAAAGTTTAATATATACTTGGTAATTTAAGTTAATAAAGCAGTAAGTTTCAGATGTATTAAAAGTAAGCTCAGTTGTACCTATATATATATATATATATGACTTTTTCATTGCTCTGTATTTGTACAAGTAATACAATACTATAAGAAAGGATAGGGGAGGGGGAATGAGAACCTCTGAACGCATACCGCCTCGATTATTTCCGGCATGAATTGTCTCTTGCTAACAAGTAGTCAAAGTTCAGCTCCTTATCAGGACTATTCCTTGCCTCCCTCCATTCCTTCTGAAGGTAGACAAGAGTATGGAGAAGCTGAGAGTCCTGGGGCAATGAGGGAAGGCGAGGCTGGTCCTTGTGGTGTCTGCCCTCCTGGGCTCTGTCATAGGTGCCTTGCGTGGCCTCACCTAGCCCCTTGCCATGAATGACAAGTTGCTGCTGGCTACTTGACCCACCAAAGCCACTGGCCATCAGGACCCCGACTCAGCAGCCTCCTAACCTGGTCTAGGCATCCTCTCAACTCCTCAAAATTGCTAAAGGTAGGCGTAGAGACTGAGCAGGAAAGGAAGCCCAGCAATGAACAGGACATGCAGATAGACTGAACACAGGCAGGGAGGAGGGACAAACAGGATTTCTCCAAGACATATTAAGTTAGGTGATGAATCATTTAGCTAAGGTTTAGGGATGAGAAAAGGGAATAGTCAAAAATTTCGTCTGAGGCATGTTAAGTTGGAAGAACTTATGAAGTCTCCAAGCAGCTACGAAAGAGAGTGATTTGGCCACATGGGTCAGATCTTGAGAGACAGAGAAAGGATGAGAAATAAATTTAAGAGTATTTGATGCTGGATGAGATTTATAGCCAATGGAACACAGAACACCCTGGGAGAAAGGGAGTATAAGAAAGGGGAGAAAAACTGGAAAACGTTTCATTCACAATAGCAACAAGAATCTTCAGATACCTAGAAGTAAAGCAGAAATTAAAATGTGTAAATCCTTGTGGGGAAAAAATTCAGTAGCCATTCTTGATAAATATCCTTAGTGGAAAAGGAACAGGAAGTCCTTAACATTATAATAATGGGCTAGCTACTAAAATATCCACAGTAACAGCTTACTGCTGGTAAAATCTTAGAAACACTTTCATACAAATCAGACACCCCAAGGAGGGTGCTGTCAACACTACCATTCAACATGGCACCTGAAATCCTAACTAGTACAAATTCGAAATAAAAAACTGTGAGACTCCACAGATTGTTAGAACTTAAAGTCCAGCGAGATTTCTGGACCCAAGATCTATATGCAGCTGCTGCTGTTCCGTCGTGCTGAGTCGTGTGCAACCCTTTGTGACCACTATGGACTGTAGTCCACCAGGCACCTCTGTCCATGGGGTTCTCCAGGCAAGACTACTGGAGTGGGTTGCCATTTCTTTCCCCAGGGCATCTTCCTGACCCAGGGATCAAACCTGCATCTCCTGCTTGGCGGGAGGATTCTTTACCACTGAGCCACCTGAGAATACACCAAAATCAAAATCATTTCTCTAGGTCAGGAAGAGCCAGTGTGAAAATGTAAAATAAGAGGAGCCATTCACACTGAGTACAAAACCACAGGACACCTACTGGTAGATGTATATCTGATAGAAGAAATGCAAGACTTCCATGAAGGAATCTGCAAGGCTACAATAGAAATAAGTATGCTGAAGATCTCCTAATACATGTATAAACTTAATGCAATTCCAATAAAAAGCAGATTTTCATGGAATTAGTAAGATGATTTTATAATTCTTATGAGCCCAGACAATTTTGAATGAGAACAGGGTCTTGCCCTACCAAGCATTAGCACTAGTCATGAAATATACTAATTAAAACAGTAGAGTAGTGGTTTGGGAATAGACCAACAGATCAGTGGTACAGAACAGAGCGCCTGGAAACAGACTCACATGTGTATAGAAGCGTGGTTCATGACAGAGGCGGCATTTTTTAAACTATTCAAAAGGGAGACAAAAGATCCCAACAAGAAAAATGATAGCAAACACGTGTGATGGAAGCCAGGTACTATTTAAAAGGGCTTTATGTATTTAACTCACTTAATCCTCATGACCTCACAATAGCCCCACTTGGCAAATGAGCAAGCCAAGGTACAGAGAAGCCAAATAACCCACTGGAGGACATAGAACTAGAACACAGGAGCCCTAAGATACCAAGCAAAGTAGACTAATCTCTATTGCTAATCTTCACAGCATACAGCTTCTAATACAGCAGACGTGAAGAGGAGGGAAGCAAGTCAAAGATTATGATTTTTATAGAATAAAACATACCGTGCAGTTACAAGTTTAAAACCCTATGACAGTAGAGAAGAAAATATACAAACACATAAAAGTGTAGTTTTAATAATCAGAATATTTAAGAAAAAACAAACTACAATTTTTTTTAACAGCCAAATAATAGAAAGAGAAGATTCTTTAAAAGCCAATAATCATATACAAATATGTTTAACTCTAAAGGACTCTAGGAAAGAGACAGTAACAGCAAGGGGATGTCAATTCACACCCTTGTGATTGCCCCAAAAATGGGATTGGAGGATGACGCTGTGGAAGGAAGGGGGAAAGGCAGTCAGTCAGAGCATGGGAGGGGCACAGGGGCTGGCACCTTCTGTGGTCAAGGCACTGTCCCAGGCTGCCAGAGCCCAGGCTTCCTTCAGGAGAGGAACGCACCTGGGTGCTTTGCCCAGGAGCTGTTTCCAGGATAAAAGCTGCGACTTTGAAAGTTCCACTGCAGGCCTGGGCTTCTTTCACCGAGCCTTCCCACAGCCTTCTGCAGCCTGCCCAGCCTCAAATCCTCTGCTGTGAAAACCATTACCTCTGAGCAGCAAATTCATTCCACATTCACCACCTCCCTTAGAGATCTCGAATGTTTCTTAAACCTTGCGAATTCTCAGGTCAGGGGCTAATGCTTGCCTCTGAGAGCAGCTTTACATAGTAAAAGACAGTGCCTTCCGTGTTTGTCCACAGCAGCAAAAACACAACGAGGGAAAAGAACTTTGCTTGTAACTACTAAAGGCTGTTTCTAAGGATGGCTGTATCCATTTGTCCTTGCCTATTCATTTGTTGCCTTAGCAACCAAAACGTTTACTAATTAGTACAGTGAATGTTGAACAGTAGATTCTTGTTGGGAAACCAGTGCCCCAGTAATGGAAACTTTTCATACAGATATTTCTTTTGAATCAGAGTGCGTTTCCACAAACAGCAACATCCTGCCAAAATCCAACACTGATTTGCAGAGCTGCTGAGGCTTGAAAACATCACAGTAATAAGAGGATGCTGATGTCTTGAAGTTGGTGACTAATTTTGGAAGACGAAGCCCTCACTGCTTTACTTTATTTCCAAGTGATAAAGACAAATTAAAGTGGCCTCAGGACCACACTGCCCACGGACAACTATCTCACAGATTCATGCAAAAGCCCTTTCTGATTGAACAAAGTCTGCCCAATCCCAGCTAGGATACCAACCCAAGGGAATGTCAATTCACACCCCTTGTGATTGGCCCAAAAATGGGATTGGAGGATGACGCTGTGGAAGGAAGGGGGAAACGCAGTCAATCAGAGCATGGGGAGGGGCATGGGTTGGCATCCTTAGCACAAAGATACATTTAGCAGTCTGAGGGAGAAGGGCTACATGTATATGTATGGCTGAGTGGCTCTGCTGTGCAACTGAAACTGTGGCAGCACTGTTAATGGGCTATATCCCAATATAAAATAAAAAGTTTTTAAAAGATTATATGTTTAGCAAATGTTTTAGGAGTCAAAACCTTCCTTATTATAGTGGAGCTAAATAAACATGTAAGAAATACATTAAGTTTCTGAAAGTTATTTTAGTAACACAATGTTCATTTTTTTAACATCTGAAATTACAGAGTGCATTGTTTTAATCCTGTGAATTTACACTGGAATTGAATGTGAATGAGTAATCTCATGCTTTTCTATAGAAGAGGGCAAGCAAGCCCAAGAGAAGGAACCAAAAGCATAAGGCTGTCTCCTCATTTAGCCATTCCCTTACTCAAAACCACAGAGACTCTTTCCAGTTACAGAGTAAAGTCCTTGCTTCTTAGTTAATATGGCACATAAGACTCTTCATCATCTGGCCCCTGTCCACCTCTCTCCCTTCTCTCCCCTCCCCAAACCCACACACTTTTGTAGGTCAGAAACATCATCCTGTGATCAAAAGATGTGCCTGTTTCCTTTACCTGGAATGCGTTTTCCCCATGGTGGCTGTGTAGTAAACCGCCATTCACTCTAGACAACCCGCGCTGTTGCTTGGTTGGGGTGGGCTGGCGGGGGCGGGGGCGGGGGTGGGGTCGGCAGGAGACCACCCCCCGGCTGGCGACCTGGCACCACTGGGTACATTTCCAACGTGGCAGTGCCTTCTGATCGAGGCCCAGCCCGTGGACTGTGTGAGGCTAGTATGGGTCTTCCCCGAGTCGGGTTGCTTGGGAATGCAGCCCAAAGTGGGTGGTAAACTCCATCTAAGGCTAAATAACAAGCATGAGACCTATTGTCAACAAGTACAGTAGGAAAGTTGAAAAGAACCAAGCAACCCAGCTAAGGTCTCAGCCCAGCAAAGGATCCTCTCTCCTCTGGGAGGTAATGTGTATGTACTTCTGTTGGTGAGCATGTCACACTGTTATAATAGTGTGGCTGTGTGTCTGAACCTCTGCTTGGACTCTGTGAGGGAAAGGTTTCCATCTGAATCCTCAGGATTCTGCCACTGCTTCTGCTCAAAGAATGAATATTAACTGGGATCAAGTTAGGAGTGACCCCTGGGATATCATGTAGGACTCAAGCTGCTTTTGTCAGATTCCCAGCAAGGCTATTTTAAGAAATAAGGCCTTAACATAAAATGGTTATATTATTATTATTTCATTTTTTCAAGATGTGAAAAATTGTTTGTCTTTCTTAATCCAGTGTTTGTGATATAAAAAATAAAGATGTTTCTCTTTCTCTGTGAAAATGATGGGGTTCTGAATGCACACAAACATAGGTAACACAAATCCTCTCTCTCGTAATTCCTTCCAGAATGATGGAGAAGGAAACCAATCTTCCAGATTTGCACTGTCTTATTTAAAACCCCAAATGTTGATTTGGCCTATGGTCATAGTCGGGTGGTGGAGGTGCTGAAGAAGAGAACCTAAATTAGCTGACTGACGGATTTATCGCTCCACTCAGAGTGTTTAACATGCTTTGGGTTCTGCCTTGGGTTTTCAAAGGGCATCAGTCTCAGGGAGACCAAGAAACCAGGCTAGAGATAAGCCGATTGTCAACCACACCTTTTCCCAAATTTTGTGTCCAAGGTCACCATCTGAGTCAGCCAACAGCGGTGATACTTGTGGACTTCCTCAGCTCGATGAAATGCCACTTATCTTTGTTCCCTTTCGCAATTTGTATTTACCATATTTTATTGAATTCATTCACCTCTTCCAAGAGAAGCAAGAGCTGTCGAGGGTGACTCCGAGGTATATAGTTTGAGCGGCTAGGTCAGTGGTAGGAGCCCCTACTGGAGGAGAAGTTTTGAGAGGAGAGGCTAAATCATGAGTTCAGCTCTAGATGCATTCACGTTGAAGTGTTTGAGGGGCATCTAGATGGCAACATCAAGTGGAGAGTTCAGAGAAATCTGGGCAGGAGATGGAGTTTGAAAGTTGCTAGAGTGCATGGTGACAAAAGCCATGGGATAAATAGACTTGCCCAGGTGGCAGATCATGGCCTGAGAGGGGAGCATGGCCGTGTGCCGGGGCACTCCCACACTTGCAGGTCAGGTGGAGGGGCAAAGTGATTGACCAAGGAAGAAGAGAAGAATCAGAGAGGAAGGAGGGAACCCAGAGCATGCGGCACGCTGGGAGCCAGGGGCAGGAGCGTTTAAACAGAGGGAGTGGTCAGAGCTGTATGCAGAGTGATTCTGAGATGTGGTGAGATAGAAAACCAAAAAGAGTACATTCGCTTAAGGGATAGGGAGATATTTGGTGAATTTAACAGGAACCATCTCCACGGAGTGGTTGAAACAAGTTACACTGGTGGCCCAGTCGAGGTCACTGACCATTAATTTGCAGTGATACCAAGCCTCCTGGTGTTTTTCTCCAAATGTTCGCAGCAGCCCGGGTGGAGACACAGAGAAGACACATAGGTGCATCCAGGGTTGGGGTTTGCTAGAGAATGTGCAGAAGAATTGAAGTGATAAACCCTAGAGTCTATTCATAATAGAAAGAAAGGCCGAAAGGAGTGATTGTTGAATGGATGGGTGAATGCATTGATGAAGGGATAAGTAAATGGATTCATAGATGGATAGGGAGATGAAGGGGCAAGTCAATCCGAAGCACCTGGTGAAAGAATGGTTGTAGTGGGGCACTTAACAAAGTTGAAAGAAAGGAAGGTTGTGAATCAGGTGCTAGCTAGATGTTTGCGCGATTTGATTCAGAGAGGAGAGTTTCGAGTATTGCTAAGTTCCAGCATGGCAGCGGATGGATGCGGCAGAGTGCATAATTCCCTGGAGTGGTGAAGAGTTTATTCACACAGACACTAACGTCGTCTAGGTGGGTGCAACTGAAACGGAGAGGGAGTGGGGGAGCACGGAATCTGGTAACAAAACTATCAGTGAATGACAAGGAGTGACCGGGAAGTCAGATGAAGACTGACGCAGGGGATGCAGCACAGCTTCAGGTTACGGAGAAATGACGAGGGAGTGAAGGAGCCGCGGTCTGAATGTGGCATGGGGAGGATGCTGCCTTGCTCTCAAATCTGGAGCTTCTCGGAGTGTAAAATGGTCCTCACTCGACAGGCTGACAGACGAGGCATTGTTCTCAGAAGACTGGCTGGATTCAGTTAAGACAATGAGATGGACAGAAGCTCCTGAGGAGAGTCCGAGGCTGTAGGGGATGAACTTCACTGTGCTCTGTGGTACGTGGGTTTGTCAGACGTGAACAAGTGGTGGTGTGGGTCGCAGTGCCTCTGCCTGATACAGGGAAGTGTATCATGTCTCTATTCCCCAAGCCTAGAATACTGTAAGACACCTGGGATCATTTTCTAAAGTGCGTAACTCTTACTGAAAGTTTGATTGCTCCATCTGTCGCTGATTCTACATTCCACTTTGACATTCTGAATACTAGTAATCATTATACCATAATTTAGTTGCTGATCCAAAAGAGAGTGGGAGATTCATTTGTACCTGTATTTTCATCCGTGCACATCTGGTGAATAGATCTCTGTTGTGGGCTTCTCTTGGTATCATTTGCTTCTTTTTTCCCTAAAAAATGAAGCAGTAGAATGTATTCTGGTTAATTTAGTGTTTTGATGACTGAAGTTGTAGTTAACTCAAGTGTCTTAATCACAGAGCTTCACACACACAGCCCCAGGAAGGATCATGGTATTTCATCTAGATACTGTCTGTCAGATGGAGGATGGGCTGGCTAGGAGGGGGTATAATGACAAAATTACATGCAAACTTTTTAAAGTCCACCTCATCATCATAGAGGAAAAATGACATATATCCAGTTAATTCACCATCACTAGGTAAAAAATAGTCATTTCTCTTAATAAATCTGAGCTCTACAAACCTGATTTTTGCTTATAATGCTAATAAAATTCCAGAGTCCTGCTCTAAAAATGCAAATCTTCATAATTAAGTAAAGCACCCCAAGAAAAGATTTGAAGGAATGTCCTCCTCGCTTACAGCTCTGGAAAGAGACGTGGTTTTTGCATTGTAAACTCAATGAAATATCCTTTGACAAGGTAGCAAATTGAGAACTTCTAGAAAATATCAATGTAGTTTTCTCATTGTACTACAGAGATCTTTGTGACTATTCATGTCATTTGTCCTGTTCTTAATACATCTCAGATCTTGGAAATGTTCAAAGGGGTCTTATAAAATTGTGAAGATTCTAGACACACACACACAAAAAAACCTCCAGAAAAAAAATCTGTAATTCTAACTGGTTGTCTTAGTTGATACTTTTTCTAGTGATAATGATGTAATTGGCAACTTCTGTCTAACTGTATAAATCTTTGTAAGATTTTTCTGTCAGATCAGATGAAGATCACTAGAATGTTCCTCTTCTCCCAACTACTTGACAGAATAATTGAAATCATATGACTCTACAAGTTTTCTTACTTAAAAAATTAATCATGATCTACTAACAAGTATTGAACTTACACTCCCACTGTAAGTATTGAACTTACACAACCACAAAAGCTGAACAAAACATGCAAAAGAATTGTTTGCAGGCACTGGGGAGCAAATATTGCAGGGCTTTGATCCTTGAGAGAAAGGAAGCAAGAGAAGATTTCCCCTGGTTTTCTGCCTGAAGATAGTTTTCAAACTGTCCTACAGGGGAAAAGAGCCTGAGCGTGGAGAAGAAGAGTCAGAGATCAGAGCCAGGGGTCGCTAAGACTGCAGGGACCCAGAAGGGGTTTGAGATGCAAGCAACAGATAGTAGGGACCTGCTAAGAAGATACAATAACTTTTCTCAGATCCTTGGCCAGTTCCAAAGTTGTGCGTTTGCAGGGTGAAACTGTGGGAAGCCCAGGGGGAAGAAACCAACAGTCACAAAGAGGTTGATGACTAAGTAGAAACATCAGGGCTTGCACATTACTGGGGCAATTGCAAGACCCTGGTGAACACCCTAGACTTTCAGTTGAAGCCCCAGAAAGATCTCACCCTAGGGCAGGGGAGCATGCCTAGGAGAAACGGCAAAGACAAACAAGCCCTAACAAGGCCTAAAACCAAACCTGGACAGGACCAAGGTGATCCTCCAGTAATTTAGCTTAATCCAGAACCTCTGCCACCTAATATCATGCTACTACAGTGTTCAGCCCACAATAAATTTACAGGATTGGAAGATACAGGAAAATGTTCACCATGGAAACACGTAATCCTTTAAGTCGAAATACTTCCTCAAACTCCAGGGTGACTTTGGTGGCCCAGATAAAGGGCCCTAATAGGTAAATCGGTAATATACATTTTCTCCAAAGCTTAGTTCCTCAACATTAAATAACACCACGAGCAGAACCCCAAACTTGAAAGTATCTACCTAATCCAGGGAACAGTTCTGTTAAAGCCATAATATATTCACTTAACCAAAGAGATTGTAATCAAGTTAATCAATTGCCCCATACTCAGATTTATGATGACTTCAAAGTTTTCTCTGGGGAAAAAAAAAAAGGATGATTTTTATCTGCATATCTGAAGAATCCAGTTTGGTAATATTTCCCAAACAAAGGATGTTTGATGGGAAATTCTGGAATGGTAATTGCCAAATACTTACAAACAAAAGTTTTCCCACTTATATACAAGATGAAAGTTCTTCCTCTACCAGACACCATGTCAACATGCTAAAGGCCAGTGAATCTGGACTTGCTCCTCAGGACAATACTTTATTGAACTCTGTTTTCAGCAGATGATTTTGCTTAGAAAAGAAGGGTCATATTGGTGAAATGAATACTCAGAGCAGTAGGCATGAATCCAACACACACAAAAGAAACTCGATAAATACTTCACTACTTGCCTAGCAAGTTCCTGTACATATCATTGTAATTACCATTTATAATTCAAGGACAGCACTTACATACTTTGATTGAATACTTGAGAATTGCATATAAAAGCTCTGGATTTTTAGTTTTTTGTATTTTCTTGTAATATTTTAGGTACTCTTTAAAATCCTGGGTCAATGAGATTCATCCTAGATAAGACTTCGAATTAAAAGTGTGTACAATTCAAGTATGAATTTGGATATGTATGAGCTAAAATACAAGCCTATCCCTAAAAAACTGCCTAGTTATGACCTAATCATGAGAAGACATCAGACCAAATCCAAATTGAGGACATTTAACAAAATAACAGGCCAGTGTGCTCTTCAGAACTGTAGAGATCATGAGAGAATAACTGTCTGAGGACCCTTCCAGATTAAGGGAGATTAAAGAGACACATTAACTAAAGGTGATGGCTGATCCTTGATCCACTCCAAGGATGGTTGGTGAAATCTAGATGTCTGTAGATTAGATGAGAGCATTTCCTCAGTGTCATTTTCTGATTTGGATCACATCTGTAATTTAATCTCAAAAGGCTTAGAAAAAATATATAAGTGCATATACAGAGAGAGAGTGGTAAAGCAAATATGATTCAGTGTCAACATTCAAGTGACGGAGGTACATCTGAAATTTTCCTACTGTTGGCTTTTTTTTTTTTTTTGTAAATCTGAGACAATTCTTAAAATCCACCCACCAAGGCATTCTCCTGTTTTTCTAAGTGAACACAGAATGGCATAGCTGCCTATCTGGTGGCAGTCTGTTCTCTGCCTCCCTGTTTTACTCACAGAACATTCAAAATTCTTTCCCCCATTTTCCTCCTAGTATGCTAGCCAAGTTCAATAGTTTTATTCCTCTGACACACATAATCTTTTCATTCCTTTTTCTATCAACCACAACACTGAAAATGGTTATTTTTAGGAGATTCTGTACGAGACAAAGCATTAGCATCTTTTCATTGAAAGTTGCTAGTCTACAGGGAGCAAAATTCTAACAAGATGTGGGCTTTGTTGTTCCACAAGTATTCCCCACACGTAAACCCAGCTGTATGAGGAAAGAGGCTGATCCTAAATAAGAAGAGAAACTCATTTTCAAATTATGACAAGCAATAAAAGAACTGGGGAAAAAGAAGCCAAAGAATGCTATTGATCTAGCCCCGGTAACATGGGACTTTACACCCCGGAGAGCCTGGGTTGAGGTTTGGAGACTCTGTCGAGTCTCAGACAATCCCAAACACTAGCCAGAACCTTCCAGGAAGGCCCACGGCCCACAGCAGAATCCCCTTGGGGTCCTCTGTGCTTATTTCCTCCTTTCTTCTGTGTCCTCCCGACCTTGACTGCTATTACCCCGTTCCCCTTCGGATAGAGTGAAATTGACCCGTACAGAAATGCGCGCTCGCCGCCAAAAGTGAAGCACAACACGCAGCGAGAGGAAAACCCGTGGAACCCCTTACCTTCAAGCAGCAGCTGTTTGAGACAGGCTCCACGTCTGCACCAGGTCCCGGGGTGGGGTGGGGGCCCCTCAGTGCATGCAGAATATATAGGGGCAGATTACATATCCGGGTTTTCATTACACAAGGTGTTTTTGATGGGTTCTCAGCCAAGATCCACTTAAAAACAAAGCTACACAAAGACTACAAAAAGGCCACACAAAGTTTAAACAAAAGGCTAAAGAAAGACCAAACAAAAGCCAAAGCCAGTTTAAACAAAGAAGGAAACAAAGGCAAAACAAAGGCCTAACAAAGACAAAAACAAAGAGCAAAACAAAGGGCAAAAGAAAATCTAAACAAAAGCTGGGCTAAGCCACAACCGCATCACTGCCTCACACACACACACCATACTACATGCTATCCCCATGCACGCACCAACTCTGGTCTTCCACCTCCCATGTCATCAGACTCCTGCCAAACTCCTCACTAAGGCTCACTCCACACCAACTGTACCCCATCAAACCACACACCAGGTCCAACCACACCACACACCCTTCCAGTGCGCCACGCCACCTCAGCGAGCATGTCACCCCATCGTGCTATACACACACCACACACCACAAGCCAAACCCACCCACCACAAAAGGCGTTGGAGTCGCGCTGGTACATGTCTATTTTTAGGCTTCTGTTTCTGTACTCTATGCAGATTAAATACACATACATGTTGCCCTCCCTAACACACCTCCCCACACATGCCCAAGATAACATTCACACACATGCCCTCATACACTAAACAAGAGCACCTTGGTCTAGTCACAACTGAGCTTGGATTTGGAAGATTCTGTGACATTACCTGTTGCATTCAAATTTATGCAGACTTTTGAAAAAGATCATCTCTTTTGGTACCTGATTTCTGTAACTAATCTCATGCAACTAACATGGTAATATCGACTTCAGTCTTAGACATTTGCATTTTCTTATCATTGTCCGGTAACTCGTGGGTCATACCATTGAGTCCTATAGCTCTGTGCCTCTGTTAAATTTCATGGTTCCTATAAGCCTGTGCTTCTGCAAAAGTTCCTTTTATGTACATAGAGCAATACACAAATGATTTGAAAGAGGAAAGATCACTTCTGAAACTAATCCAACCAACAGCAGCCTTGCCTCGTAAATTCCCAGAGCTCCTGATGGTGAGATATAAAGGCCAACACTGCTGTCAAGTTTCCTTTTAGGCTCTTGTCTGTTGTATGCAAAAAAGAATCACCCAGGGAACCTTGAAAAGGCAACCTATTGGACTACAGACATCCAAAGAAATCTCATTGTGCACTAACCTCATGGCTAGTTAAACATGTGTCTCTGAGTAAGGAGTTATGAATGTATGCTGACTGACTCCTGCCATGAGGCCAGGGCTCTGCCAGTGCTGCAGGGGATGTGTTTGAGGGCTAGGTAGAGTGAGGTGGTTGAGAGCATGGGCTCTGAGCACTGGGATGGTCACAGGACTCCGACTCTAAGTACAAGCCCAGGGCTTGTTGACAAGCGGTGGAATGGGCAGACAGGCTGGCCTTCGCATGGGCAGACCTCAGAATCCAAGTAGCTGGAAGGTTTTCCCATTTGGTCATTCCGTCTCTTCAGCAAAGAGCAATCTATCTTCCAGTCTAGCAGGGTAGGGAAGGTGGGGGAGTTGGAGTATCTTACCACTGATATTCTGTGATCAGGGTGGGCAAGGGGCCTACATGAGTTATGTAGATGTTCCCTTTTTAAGCCCTGCCCATCACCCTGCTCTGCCCAGCTTCTGAATCTGGAAATTTCTCCGTAATAAACTTCCCAGAACCAGGGCAGGTCAGTGCAGTAAACCTGGAAATCTGTTCAGAATGTGCACCTTCCCACACCTTGCCACACTTTCTGCTCTGCCTGCCACCCAAGCCTGGAGATGAGTGGTGTTTCGACACATGATTGTGACATGCTTTTTTCTGGCATGGCCCCTGCCAGCTCTTACGATGGAACTTCTCAGACAGCCAAGCCAGTTACCGCCCTCCACTCATTTCTACTTTCCCAAATTGTGTTATAATTACCCATCTTTTGTTTAATGGGTTAAAACCTTTTTAAAAATTCTCTACTGCCCCTGTGAGAGTTTAAAAAATCATTCTTTACCTTTTAAAAAATACTGTACTATAATTTTAGTAAAAATTTTTGGATAAAAGTAGATAAATAAGCTTGTATAGTCAACCTGTCACTTTTAACCAAAAAGAAAAAAAAAACTATTATTGTTTTTATTGGGATATGGTGGCTCAGTAATAAAGGATCTGCCTGCAATGCAGAAGACCTGCGTTCAATCCCCGGGTTGCAAAGATCCTCTGGAGGTGGGCATGACAACCCATTCCAGTATTCTTGCCTGGGAAATCACATGGACAGAAGAGCCTGGCAGGTTACAAAGAGTCAGGCATGACTTAGCAACTAAACAACAACAACATAATTCATATACTATAATAGTCATGATTTTAAACTGTAAAATTTAGAGACATTTAATATTTAATATAATCACTCTACACGTGGACATCACCAGGTGGTCACTATCAAAATCAGATCCTTTATATTCTTTGCAGCCAAAGATGGAGAAGCTCTATAGAGTCAGCAAAAACGAGACCAGGAGCTGACTGGCTCAGATCATGAACACCTTATTGCCAAATTCAGACTTAAACTGAAGACAGTAGGGAAAACCACTAGACCATTCAGGTATGACACAAATCAAATCCCTTACAATTATACAGCAGAAGTGACAAATAGATTCAAGGGATTAGATCTGATAGACAGAGTGCCTGAAGAATGGATGGAGGTTCATGACATTGTACAGGAGGCAGTGATCAAGACCATCCCCAAGAAAAAGAAATGCAAAAAGGCAAAATGGTTATCTGAGGAGGTCTTACAAATAGCTGAGAAAAGAAGAGAACCTAAAGGCAAAGGAGAAAAGGAAAGATATAAGCATCTGAATGCAGAGTTCCAAAGAATAGCAAGGAGAGATAAGAAAGCCTTCCTCAGTGATCAACATAAAGAGAAAGAGGAAAACAATAGATTGGGAAAAACTAGAGATCTCTTCAAGAAAATTAGAGAAACCAAAGGAATATTTCATGCAAAGATGGGTATAATAGAAATGGTATGGACCTAACAGAAGCAGAAGATATTAAGAAGAGGTGGCAAAAATACACAGAAGAACTATACAGAAAAGATCTTAATGACCCAGATAACCATGATGGTGTGATCACTCACCTAGAGCCAGACATCCTGGAGTGCAAAGTCAAGTGGGCCTTAGGAAGCATCACTATGAACAAAGCTAGTGGAGGTGATGGAATTCCAGTTGAGCTATTTCAAATCCTAAAAGGTGATGCTGTTAAAGTGCTGCACTCAATATGCCAGCAAATTTGGAAAACTCAGCAGTGGTCACAGGACTGGAAAAGGTCAGTTTTCATACAAGTCCCAAAGAAAGGCAATGCCAAAGAATGTTCAAACTACCACACGATTGCACTCATCCCACACACTAGCAAAGTAATGCTCAAAATTCTCCAAGCAAGGCTTCAACAGTATGTGAACTGAGAACTTCCAGATGTTCAAGCTCAATTTAGCAAAGGCAGAGGAACCATAGATCAAATTGCCAACATACACTGGATCATAGAAAAATCAAGAGTTCCAGAAAAACATCTATTTCTGCTTTATTGACTACGCCAAAGCCTTTGACTCTGGATCACAACAAACTGTGGAAAATTCTGAAAGAAATAGGAATATCAGACCACCTTACCTCCCTCCTGAGAAATCTGTATGCAGGTCAAGAAGCAACAGTTAAAACTGGACATTAAACCACAGACTGCTTCCAGAGTAGGAAAGGAGTACATCAAGGCTGTATTATTGTCACCCTGCTTATTTAACTTCTATGCAGATTACATCATGCAAAATGCTGGGCCAGATGAAGCACAAGCTGGAATCAAGATTGCCAGGAGAAATATCATTAACCTCAGATATGCAGATAACACTACCCTTATGGCAGAAACCAAAGAGGAACTAAAGAGACTCTTGATGAAAGTGAAAGAGGAGAGTGAAAAAGCTGGCTTAAAACTCAACATTCAAAAAATTAAGATCATGGCATCCAGTCTCATCGCTTCACGGCAAACAGATGGGGAAACAATGAAACAGTGAGAGACATTATTTTCTTGGGCTCCAAAATCACTGCAGATGGTGACTGCAACCATGAAATTAAAAGACACTTGCTCCTTGGAAGAAAAGCTATGACAAACCTAGACAGCATATAAAAAGCAGAGACATTACTTTGCCAACAAAGGTCCGTCTAGTCAAAGCTATGTTTTTCCAGTCATGTATGGATGTGAAGGTTGGACTATAAAGGAAGCTGAGCGTGGAAGAATTGATGCTTTTGAACTGTGGTGTTGGAGAAGACTCTTGAGAGTCCCTTGGACTGCGAGGAGATCCAACCAGTCAATCCTAAAGGAAATCAGTCCTGAATATTCATTTGAAGGACTGATGCTAAAGCTGAAACTTCAGTACTTTGGCCACCTGATGCAAAGAACTGACTCACTGGAAAAGACCCTAATTCTGGGAAAGATTGAAGATTGGAGAAGGGGATGACAGAGGGTGAGATGGTTGGATGGCATCACTGACTTGATGGACGTGAGTTTGAGCAAGCTCTGGGAGCTGGTGATGGACAGGGAGGCCTGGTGTGCTGCAGTCCATGGGGTTGCAAAGAGTCAGACACGACTGAGCGACTGAACGGAACTGAATATAATCACAAGGATGTGAAAGCACCGTCACTATCTAATTATGTAGCATTTTCCTCACTCTAAAAATAAACTCATACTGATTAGCAGTGAAACATAATACTATTTGATATCAGCACGTAGAGTCAGACATTAAAGGAGTTAAGAGGATACAGCAAATACTGTGTTGGCCATCACTGAATATTAATACAAAGTGAGGGAATCTCTATAGAAAAAGTTACCTTAGGAAAGACACTGATGAGAGGAGGATGTCTCCATATTCTTCCTAGCAGGTTAAATGTGCATGAAGTCACAGCTACAGTTAGACAGGTGTATACCTGATAAAATCATTTCCCAAAGTATGTGTTGTAAAAGATAGGCTAGAGACAGACATTCAGATTAATGGCAATGCTATTTTTCCTGTGGAAATATGAAAAAATGGCCTTTATAAATAACTGTAAAACCATTAAATTATTGCAGGGTAAATAATACTGAATTGATCAAATCAGAGAGAAACAAACTGAAGCGTCTCTTTGTTTGCCCTTCAATCCTCACTTTCAGAGTAAATCTGTCTCCTCCGAGACTTTGACCTGCACCTTACCAATTTTGAACTGTCCCCAACTTTCAGCAGTAATCAGAGGAATACGACACCCAGTTAGCTACCAGCCATTCAGACAAAGCCTCTGTGTGTTCCCGAGTTCCACATCCAGTGTCTCTCTCTCTTTCTCTCTCTTCTTGGACGCAGTCACAATTGTGTTCTGGCTACTAGTGACCTATATGTACATTATGTTCTCTGCTTAAAGGACTGGATTTTATCCAGTTGCTGGGTTAAAAGTCACTCTTTAGAAGACACACTTCTGTTCAACTTTCTGAACCCAAACCATGGATTGATTGTACTACCCCTTTTAATTTTACCATTAGAAAAGGAAAGAGTGGACACAGGGTAGCAATAAGCAAAGATTCTAGCAAGAGGAGAGAGTCAGAATAAGAATGTATTGTTGTGATGTGTTAAAGAAAACCCAAGCTAAATAGTAATTAAAGTGTAAAAACCAGATTTTACTCAGGAACTATTGCAGTAGGAGAAAAGAGACCACAGTATAAAACTGGGCTTAACTCCAAATACAATATGGGCAAGTGGAGATTAATGCCAAAGAAGCAGATTGGAGGAGTTGATGGATGGAAAACTACTATCCCTGATAAGGAGGGGATTTCTAACTAAACTGACTTGACAGGATTCTGGTTAAAATCACAAGCTGTAATGGGCACTGCAAGGTCCCAGCTGGCATGCCACACAGAACTATATATAAAACCCGTGGTTTCCAAACACTGCAGGAAGCCCTTCTATGCACAGCAGGCTCTCAGGGTGCCATGGAATATTTAAAATGTCAAGAAAAACTCAACAATACTGGACCTCTGTCCGACATCCATGGACCAACAGCTTGCGATAATTCACCATTTCAATAGTACACTGAACTGTGTTTTTCACTTTGCTTGGTATTTTGGCCGCACTGTGAGGCTTACGGGATTCTAGTCCCCTGACCAGAGATGGAATCTGCACCTCCTGCAGTGGAAGCGTGGAGTCCTAACCACTGGACTGCCAGGAAATTCCCTCTACTATTTTATTAGATGATATCATATTCTTTATAAGGGTGGATTTTTAGATGTTCGCTTGATAAAAAGCAAGTATTTCAAGAGAATCGTGAGGAACAGGAACTGAGAATGGCATTGTCACAACTCACCTCCTGCACGCAGCCCCATTAGTGGGTACTTGTAGTTTCTAAGAATAAAAACATTATTGTTTTTTTGTTCCTTCTCTTTTTACTTTTTTTTGGCTTCAGCATAGCTTGTGAGATCTTAGTTCCTTGACCAGGGATCGAACTCAGGCTCTCAGCAGTGAAAGTCCTAATCACTGGGAAGTCTTTTTTTTTCAGTTTCTGTGTGTTTTCAAATTACTGCTTAGTTCTGAGAACATAAATTCTAATGAGGTTATTTGGGTCTAACTGCCCCATGAAAAGGACTGTTAGGGATTTCTTTTGACCTATGGGTGCTATGAAAAAGAAATTATAGAAACCCTAAAAACTCCTTGAACCGAGATGCTCAAGAATTCTGATATAAAATGACTGAGGTGTGCCACAATAAGATTGTCTTTCTCTTACTAGAAAAATGTTTACGATCTGCGGAAGCTCTGCAGTGACTCTGAAGAGCCCCGGGTTTCGTCCCAGAGCAACAGTATGAGAAACACAAAGAACAGAATAGCAGCATATACGCGTGTCAGCCCCAGCCTCCCAGCTCACTCCACTCTCTGGTCCCTGCTTGGTGTCCATGCAGCTGTTCTCCGCATCTGTGTCTCTATTTCTGCCTTTCAAATGGGTTCATCTGTTTTTCTAGATTCCACATATATGCATTAATATACAGTATTTGTTTTTCTCTTTCTGACTTACTTCACTCTGCATTTTCTCTCTTCTAAAATAGTTCACCCCTGAAAAGAGTCAAATGTCCTTTTTATCAAAAGTCTGTCTTTTCGAATATTTCTTTTCTCTTTGGCTGTGTTGGGTCTTAGATGGGGCATGTGGGATCCTCACTGTGGCATCTTGTGCTGCAGTGGGCAGGCTCAGTTGCCCTGCAGCATGTGGGATCCTAGTTCCTGTTCCAGGGCTTGAACCAGCGTCCTCTGCATTCGAAGGCAAATTCTTCATCACTGGGTGGCCAGGGAAGCGCCTCTAAAGTCTGTCTTCAGAGGTTCTGGCCAGCTCCCTTACTTCAGGATCGGTTCTCACTGATCTTGGGAACATGTCTGTAATAGGTTGGGTCTACCTAGCTGCGTACAAGGGATGCGGCCAGGCCAAGTCAGTGGAAACAGCGGGAAGTCATCACTGATGGGAGGACGGTGATATAATGTATGGAATAAGAAGTGCCTATTCTTACTGGCTTGGGAATGGGATTCTTCGAGACTGCAGCCTGGCAGAAATGGTGAAAGTGAAAGTAGCTTAGTTGTGTCCAACTCTTTGTGACCCTGTGGACTATACAGTTCATGGAATTCTCCAGGCCAGAAAGGTGGAGCAGGTAGCCTTTCCCTTCTCCAGGGGATCTTCCCAACACAGGGATCGAACGCAGGTCTCCCACACTGCAGGTGGATTCTTTACCAGCTGAGCCACAAGGGAAGCCCAGAAATGGTGAAATGTTAGCCAAAGCAGCTTCCTCCTTCCACCAAGGTTACAGGCAGCTTGAGCTGGGTGCCATACCTCATAGGAGAACTCACACCACCATGGGCCTGGGCAGGCCTAGTTTCTGTCTCTTTTCCCTGTGTCCTTTCTGGCTTATCATTTGTCTGCATTTTTTATTTTGCCATAAAGTATTCTCTTTAATCACCACCTTGGAAGAAGCCAGGACGAGTTCAGTAGGCCTCGACCATGTACGTCTACTTCTGCTGTGACCTCTTCTGCCGGGGTGTGAGACAGGCAGGCAGTGAAAGGGACTCTCAGACGTGCTAAAGTCTGAAAGATGACCCCAGATAACCAGCTCTCTTTCCAAACACAGCAGCTTAACTAATGCCTCCCTGTCGAGAACAGCATTCAGGACGCTTGCTAAAATTATAGTGAGCTGGGACACCAGCTGGGGCCAGTCAATTCCTCCTTGTCTCAGATGGTGAGAGAAGTACCCCAAGCTGCTGCCTCTGCTGGGGACTTGAGTACCAGCCAGATGCACAGTGACAAAGAGCGGTCTGATGGTTTTTGCTGCAATGCTTTTAAAATTTCTTTGTATGATATAAAGCTACAACTGTTTAATTATTTGGCAGTGGTTTTTGCATTTTGCAATAAAGTTTTTGATGACCAAGAGCTCAGAGAGATGAAAGCCACGGTTTAATAGAAAACTGTGTTGAATCTCAGTTTCCCCAGAGAGTTGGGGACAAATGTGTAGCTTGCACCAAAGTTGTACAAGCATTTACACACCGCTGTGGACTCTGTGATGGTGTCAGTGACCCTCCCACGCTCCCCCTCAAAAAAGAGAGAAATCTTTTGTGGACATGAGAAATATCTTTGTGGATGTGAGAAAGCAACAGCGTCCACTTCTAAAGAATGTTAAGAAGGAGATGCATCCCACAATGGCAGGCAGTGTGACAGGCGCAGCTGCTGGACGTGCAATTACAGAGCACGCCGTGGTGACGCTCAGTTTACATCATATGACAGCCCCTTTTTACCCCAATATGTATTTATTTGACTGTGTCAAGTCTTAGTCGTGCTACACAGGATCTTTAGCTGTAGCACATGAGTTCTTGGTTGCGCCAAGTGGGATCTCGTTCCCTGACCAGGGATTGAACCCAGGCCCCCTGCACTGGGAACGTGGAGTCTTGGCCACTGGATCACCAGGCAAGTCCCAGATGACTGCCCTTTTAAGTATGCTTACTTTTTATTTGAAATTCGCTGCTAGGCATCAGATTTTAGGAAAGGTTGAGCCTTTGAAAAACTACTTCATAAATCAAACTAAATGTCCCTAATCGCTTTTGTAAATGAATTTGAACTCCATTAAAATACTCCAAGGATGGAGCACCAGAAACTTCAGTGTTTGAAGTTTCAGCAAATCACAATTATCATTAAACCCAAGAAACTTGCTAGTTCTCCCCACCCCATCATCCTTTTTGAGACACTGTGCTCTATTTTTATCTTATTTGGCTGCACTGAGTCTTAGTCGTGACATGTGGGATTGGTTGTTTCCTTTTGTTTTTTTAGTTGTGGCATGCGAACTCTTACTTGCGGCATGTGAGCTCTAGTTCCGAGACCAGGTATCGAACCTGGGCCCCTTGCCCTGGGAGTCCCAGCCACTGAAGCACCAGGGAGTCCCAGGATACTCTGTGTCCTGTGCTGCTTCCAAGTGCCCAGTGGCTGCAGCCCCTTCCCTACACGTGGGGGCTTCCTGCCATCACCTCCCTGGTAACTTACTTGGGAGTCCTTGTGCCTGGGTCTGCTCCTGGTGGGACCCAATCTAAGGCTAGCCCACAGGACAGTCTTCCTGTGAGTCATGCCCTTTTTTCCTTCATCTAACGGGGCCCTCATCGAACTTGGGGTCTGTGTCTACCTTGTATGAGAAGTCACATTTCCCCAGCTTAGCCCCAGGTCATCCTGAAGTTTGGCATGATTTAGCCAAGCATTTGCTGTCAAATCAGATGCCTTGTTCCTAAGAGCAGCTTCTGCTCTAACAAGTCCATTAACATTTGCTGAAACCTGGGACATCTCTGTATGAAAGGGTTAACCCATCCACTCAACTGTTATTTGCTTCAAGAAATACTCTTTTAAAAAATAAGCTGTGGTACATATACACAATGGAGTATTACTCAGCCATTAAAAAGAATACATTTGAATCAGTTCTAATGAGATGGATGAAACTGGAACCTATTATACAGAGTGAAGTAAGCCAGAAAGAAAAACACCAATACAGTATACTAACACATATATATGGAATTTAGAAAGATGGTAACAATAACCCTGTGTACGAGACAGCAAAAGAGACACTGATGTATAGATCAGTCTTATGGACTCTGTGGGAGAGGGAGAGGGTGGGGAGATTTGAGAGAATGGCATTGAAACATGTATAAGATCATAAAAAATATATATATATAAACAGATTGTACCAATTTGTACAAATACTATAAAATTATATTTGGTGTCTACATAAACTACACTGCATAATATGTAACATTCTCTTTGATTATTAAAGAAAAATAACTTTATGCTTGACCAGTCAGAGATTACAAAGAAGTGCATGTCTAATTCCAGGGATCAAGTAAAGCAGTTAAGTCCTCCCGTGTAGGCTGCAGACTTGGTCTCCTGGAACCAGCGATTGGAAGAACTGGACACCAAAAGGCAGAGCGTCCAGGCTTACAAATAAGGAACTTGTTGCCTCTCTCTGCATCTGCAGTGTCTTTGTTAATCACAAAGTGTGATTTTGCATTCTGATTACCAGTGTCATCAGCCTTTGTACAGATTTGAGCAGAGCAAATCACAATCATAATCATTTTATGGCATGTGATTCTAATCTCTTCCCAAATTATTAAATTTTGAATATTATTTAACTGCAATGGTTGATTTAAAAAGACACACACAAGACTGAAAACCAAGATCCAACAAATACTTTGGTTGAGAACAAAGTATTTTAGAAAACCCGCTGTGCAGGCTATATTTTATGGTCAGTATTTTAATTTAAATATTTGATATTGGCAATGTTCAGCATAACTTGTTAATTTATCTTTATTATAAAGACTTTTAAATATACACAAAATTGGGGGGCATTCTCATTTTTTTGCCTAATTTCAGTAACTGTTGACATTTGTCTTTCTTGTTTCATTTATACCTAATCCTCACTCACCCTCTCCCCTACCCACATTCACTTTTTTCTTTTCTTTTCTCTTTTTTTTTTTTTTTTACTGAGGATGGGTTTAGAAGTTTCAAAATCAAATCTCAACCATTATTTCACCCACAAATCTGTACAATTTACTGTCTCTAACAAATTATGACTTTTTAAATTGCCCACAATGCTGTTATCATGCCTAACAATTTAACAGTAATTCCATAGTTAACAAGATGATTCATTTGTGATTGTTGTTGATATTCAGTAATTCAAAGTGGCAGTAGGAAAGAGCTCAGCTGGTACTTTATTTTGAAAATATAAATTGTCATAAGATTTTGCTTCTGTTTCAAATTCACCAGCTAATCTTGTCTGCAAATTCAGTGAAGCCGGGGGAAAAAACAGAACTCTCCGTCTATTAAGGATTGTTTAAGGTAAAGTTACACAAAAAGACAGTTTCTTCTATCCCCAATTTTAAATAAAATGTTTAAGCTCTGTTTTATAAATTCTCAAACAACATTAGGATTCTGTGGGACTTCCCAGGTAGCTCAGTGGTAAAGAAACCACCTGCCAATGCAGGAGACACAGGAGATGTGGGTTCGATCCCTAGGTCAGGAAGATCCCCTGAAGGAGGAGATGGCTACCCACTTCAGTATTCATGCTGGAGAATCCCATGGACAGAGGAGCCAGCAGGCTACAGTTCATGGAGTCGCAAGGAGTTGGACCCGACTGAAGGGACTTAAGACGGCAGACCAAAAATGACTTTTGTTTTGCTGAAGTTAAATTGTGGCCCTACTTTGGGTGGATATTAAATAGCGGGGCTACCTGTCAGTTAAAGCCTTTACTTCCTGTGGCAGTACAGGCATGCTCACCCCATGAGGAAAATGTTGAGCTCTCTCTAGAGTGGGGACTGCTTCCCAGGTGGCTCAGTGGTAAAGAATCTGCCTGCCAATGCAGGAGACACACGTTTGATCCTTGGGTTGGGAAGATCCCCTGGAGGAGGCCATGGCAACCCACTCCAGTGTTCTTGCCTGGAGAATCCCATGGACAGAGGAGCCTGGCGGGTACAGTCCATGGGGTTGCAAAGAGTCAGACATGCCTGAGCACACACGCATTAGGATTCCACACACAGTTTCTGAAATATGTTCACGCTGTGTTTATTGAGGTGGAACATAAGAGGACTCCAGGGGTATTTGGGGTTTCAGGAATAAAATGATGCATTTGCATGCAGTGCCAAATTTACTCACATGTATTATGGAGTAAAATCTCATATTTTTAAACAGAAGCAAAAGCTTGTGAAGAAATACCATCCTTTATTTGGGCTGCTTTACCAGACCCCGTTAGATTTGAGTTCAGGCTCATCCTTTCCTCCCCTGCTAAGGAGAGGGACAGCTTTGCTGGAGAAACTTGTAAATACTGAGTCAAAGGATTAAGAAAATGCAGCTAATTCTAATTGAGGGATATCTTTATTAGTCAACACATTTCAACGCTGCTTTAGGTGAAAAACTTGCCTTTGATTATACAATCCAGATTCCAGCCTGGAAATTCAGAGCAAAATCCTAACTAGCACATTTTAGGCATGCCAGAACCAAAGTCTTTATTATGTTAACAAAAGTAATTACAAAATCCAGCAATCCAGAAGTTAGCAGACTATCTAAAATGCACCCACCCTCATTTAATAAGCATAAAAACTATTTTATGGATTTTCTTTTTGGTGCAATGAGTCCCAGCTTTCAAATATTTCAGAACATATCATTTCTGCTTGTTGTTCACAATACCTGATTGGTATGAATTTGCAATTATCCACAAGATAAAGACAAAGGGAAAGAGAAGAGAGGATAAAATAGTATACTTTCTAAACAGTGCAGTAAAGAGGATTAGGCCATCATTCATCATATCTCTTGGAAAAAAATTGTTTACTTTCAGTTATATCACTTAATAATACCATTAACTTTACATTTGTCTTTTTTTCTTTTTTTTTTTTTTTTTAACTTCAAGTCCTCTTTATCACCATTCCCAATTCCAGGGCCCAAATCAAGTCCTTCTCGGTAGTAACTGCTACAGAGCAGATCTCCCGTTTTCATTCCTGTGAGGTTTGTATGTTTATTCCTTAGTACATGTGAGGTCTTAGGAGGGGTCAGTATGAATATACTCATACACTTCTGGTTTTTCAGCAGTGTCTTTAGGATCTGTTCAGATGTAGAGGCATGTGAATTCCTTTTAACGGCTGGATGTCCTGTGTCCTCACATGCAGGTTTATCTGTGATTCTGCCTTCCCGCTTTGGATGGAGACGAAGGTGTTCCCAAAGTTCCTCTGCTGGAGTGCCCAGTGCCAGGCTAAGGTTTGAGGAATGAGAATGCGTTTTGTTAAAGGGGACGATGTCCTTAAGCTGGTTGTTTCTGAATGGAAAGTGCAGGCCAGATTAATATGGACCCAGAAAATTGTGGAAGGTTTGTGGGGGAAGAACACTGAGCTTTGCGCACGTTCAGGATTGGCTGAGATAGGGTTGAATTTCATTAATAAAATGAATGTGAAAGGTAAAGTGGTTTAGAACCTGAATCTGGTTCTCTAAGAGAACAAAGTTTTCTTAAAATACTGAACTGTTTTCGGTAATTGTGAATTTCTTTAAGTGATCTCTATTTGCCAGTGAGATCTTTTATTACCACTGGTTAAAGTTTTTTTATATTTTGATAAACTTCCCCTCCTGGGGTTCCTGTTACATCCAGATCTGGGATCCTCGGCCCCTCAGCTAATTGGAGGCCCTTTTCCTTATTTTTTTTCCTGCTGGGCACACTGGCCTCACCAGGGCAGCTGCTCCAACAAACACACATACACACATTTAGACAAACACATGCACACTCACTCCCAAAGGCCTGTGGGTGAGCAGAAGGCAACCAGAGACAGTAGACGCCTCTTCCAGTGTGGGGGCCTCCCATCTCAAGGGAGTTTCTGGACTTTCTGCTTCCTTGAGTGTGGAGTCCAACCAGAGAACCAGGCAAGGGAAAGAACGAGCTGGGGGGTGCAGGCCAGGCTCTGGAAGGACAGGAGGGACGTTCTAGGGTCAGTTTATAATCATCAAGCTCTCCCCTCTATCCCTTTTTTTCCTGGATATAGAACATGAAAAACTCAGCCTTTTGCAGTGGTCATTGGGGGTTCCCATGTGGACAGAGGGGCTGTCATCAAGGATCCCAAATCCCACTGCAGGGACTGGACTGGAGAGGGTGGCATTGCTGCCAACATACTGATTCAACACAAATTCCAGAAAGTAGATGTGGACTAAAGAAGCTGACCCATATTGCTCGCAAGTCATTGCCAGGAGGAAAACTTAAGTTTTAAAAGGGCAATAAAAAAAACCTCTTTAAAACATAGTAAATCCAAGCAGAGCAGAAAGGGCCCGAAGTTCCCAAATCCCTGTGGGTCCTACCTCAGCCCGCCTGAGAGTCTGCCCATCTGGGCCTGAGAGCTTGGGGCAATTGGCCGGAGAGGTTCACTGGGGCGAGGCAGGCAGCGTGCCTGCTTACAGAGCCCAGCACGGGGAAGCAAGCTGGCTGCACCCGCCCTGGAGGGCTGGGCTACTCGAGTTTGACCTTGGCTTCTGACCCACGTACTAGGTCCATCTGAAAGGCTGAGTTAGACACCGCCCACCCTCCCAGGAAGCGAACCCTGCCCCCAGCAGCCGTTTCCAAATGACACCAGGGACCCTCCCACTCTCTGCTTAGGGTCCCCAGAAACAGCAGGGCTGAGGGGAGGTCTGAAAAGCAGTGGAGCGTTTTCATGGGCAGGTGGGACTTGAGGTCAGAGAAGAGCGCCCATGGAGGCCCTTTGTCTCAGCTGCGTCCCCACAATGAGCTGAAGACAAAGGAAAAAACGAGGGAGGGTTGAATCGTGTACTTTCTAAATAGTGGAGTTTAGAAAGTGGAGTTTCTAAACAGTGAGAGGCTTAGGCCTCTATTCATTAAGTACTTAAAAAAAAAAACTTTCAGTTTTATCACTTTAAATTATACCAATAACTTAACATTTGCCTTAAAAAAAAAACAAAACTCCAAATTCAAGTTCTCTTAAATACCACTCCAAACCCCGAGGTCCTTCTTAATTCTAACTGCTACAGGGCAGACCTCCAATCTGTTCCTTACACTTTTAGATCTGTATGCTTGTTCGTTAATACACATGAGGCATTTCCTCCTAATAGAGATCGGGATGAATATCCTCATGCACTTTGAGCTTTGTCAGCAGTGTCTTTAGGATCTATTCAGATGTACAGGCATGTGAATTCCTTTTAACTGCTGGATGTCCTTGTCATCACATGCAGGTTTATCTGTGATTCTGCCTTTGTCCTATGGGTGGACATGAAGGGTCCCCGCCAAGTTCCTCTGTTATAAACAACGCTGCAATAATGCTTTACCCAGCGCCAGCTTGAGCTGGAGGGCTGTATAGCAGCAGTCGGGAATAGTGGGAAGAAATAGTTTATCAAGGACTTTCAGAATTTCTTTCTCATGGTGCTAATTAGCAGGCTTTAAGTGAGATGACTTTGAAGTCTGCACCACGCTCTCCTATCCGGCAGGAACAGACTGCTGCCCACCTCTCCACCTCTGCCGTCATGTGCCTCCTATTTCCTGGTAAGTACAAGAAAAACATAATCACATTTAATTTCCATGAATGTTGCCAAATGTTTGTTCCAAACTTGATTTTTTTTTTTCATCAGCCTTTAAGACAACTGTACCTTGGATTTTCTTCATTTTCCCTCCCCTGACCTCCTGAGACTCCTACGGAGTTTCTCCCCCTCTACCTGGCCCTGGGAGCTCACTCCTCTCAGATCTCATCCAGTTGCCTGGCTCCATATTTATGCCAATGAACCCAGCCCCTCTCTGATGCCCTGTCCACACAGCGCACCTCTCCCTGTGAATCTTGGCTGGGTCCAGGTTATCTGTTCACAAATGATTCATCTCTCCAGTTGGCCTGGGCACACCCTTTCTCCCCCGCACACCCCAACTTCCTTCACGCCTGCCTCTCCATCTCAGTTAAGGGCAGGGGAACAGCCAAGTACTAGAATGTCTTTCCAGTCCCTCCCCCATTACAATGACTGATGCTGCTGCTGCTGCTAAGTCGCTTCAGTCGTGTCTGACTCTGTGCGACCCCATAGACGGCAGCCCACCAGGCTCCCCCATCCCTGGGATTCTCCAGGCAAGAACACTGGAGTGGGTTGCCATTTCCTTCTCCAGTGCATGAAAGTGAAAAGTGAAAGTGAAGTCGCTCAGTCATGCCCGACTCTTAGCGGCCCCATGGACTGCAGCCCACCAGGCTCCTCCATTCATGGGATTCTCCAGGCAAGAACACTGGAGTGGGTTGCCATTTCCTTCTCCAGTGCATGAAAGTGAAAAGTGAAAGTGAAGTCACTCAGTCGTGCCTGACTCTTAGTCTGTCACATATATTCATACTTGTTTATAGGTTTAAAAAAAAGTCAGCCACTCTCCACCCTAAGAGCCACCCCTAGCCCAGGTCGTGTTCCCCAGGCCCCCACCTAGGTCACCCACACAATCTCCGGCCAGCTTCCAGTCCCTGACTTGCCTGGGAATTTTGTCTTTGCCCTCAGTGTCCCCAGAACGTCCCTCCACACAACACATCTGATGGCACCCCTCGGCTCTCTTCTTCCAGCCATGCAGGCCTCACGATGTTGCCTCTATACTTTTCGATCCAGGGGTGTCTCTCTCCGCCCGCTCCTCTCCTTCTAAGGTCCAGCAGCACACTAGGCAACCAGAAAGGCTTTCAAAGTCAGGACCTTCTCCAGGCAGCTCTCCAGGACATCATGCTGCCCTTAACCTCAGCGTAGGACACCCTGAAGACCATCTTCCTTTGTCAGTTACCAGCCCTCCTAAACACTGCCTCCTCTAGGCAGCCCACCCAGTATCAGCACCCACCCCACCTGGGGGAGAAGATTAAAGCCCCAATCCAGAGTCACTGGGGGCCTCCGGGGGCTGGATGTAGGCCTTGGCGTTTGGCTGGGGCCCTTGTTGATTGGCTGGGGCCCTTGTTGATTGGCTGGGGATGTTGTTGACTTACTGGGGCCGTTGGGGATTGGCTAAGGTCGTTGGGGTTGGCCAAGGGTGTTGGGGATTGGCTGGAGCCGTTGGGGGGGGTTGGATGGGGCCCTTGGGGATTGGCTGGGGCCGTTGGGGATTGGCTGGAGCCATTGGGCGTTGGCCGGGGCCATTGGGGATTGGCTAGAGTTGTTAGGGCGGGGGGGGGGGGCGCGGGGTTGGCTGGGGCCCTTGGTGATTGGCTGGGGCCATTTTTTACTTGCTGGGACCGTTGGGGCTTGGCTGGGGCCGTTGAGGATTGGCTGGAGCTGTTAGGGGTTGGCTGGGGCCCTTGGTGATTGGCTGGGGCCATTTTTTTTTCATTTGCTGGGGCCATTGGGGGTTGGCTGGGGCCGTTGGGCGTTGGCTGGGGTCGTTGGAGTCTCAGACAGTTACCAGAGAGGTTCTGCCTGAGTCCAGGGTAGGGAGCTGAGGCCAGTGGAACCAGGAGTTGGGCCCCAATGCCAAGGAGCCTGGTGACACCCTCCCACCAGTGCCAGGACCTCAAGTCGGGGAATCCAACCGAGTCTGCCAGCATGCCAGCCAATAAGGGCCAAGGCCAGGCAATAAGCAACAGCCAGGGCTCCCCTGAGCATCCGCCCTGCCATCTGCAAGCAGCGGGACAAGGGCGCCCCCCCAGTGAAGAGCAGGACTGGTGTGTGCAGGAGACCGAGGCCCCTGCACCGTCCCTGGGAGAGTCGGGCCCGCAGTGGGCTCAGCTGGCCCCCAAGTCCGGGGCCGCGACTGCTGAGAGCCAGGAGACCCCTGCCGCCTCAGCCCTGTGCCCGCAGGAGCCGCGAGGGATCCTGGACTGGACCCAGTGCCCCGTCTTACTGTGGCTCTTCCCAGATCTTTTTGAGCACAGGCTCCAGTTTTAGAGGAGGAGTGGGGCAGGGGACTTCCAGCCTAAAGGCTCCCATAGCTCTTTCTCCACTCGCTCCAGAGGAGCTGACCAAGGTGCCTTGGCCACACTCTTTGCTCCTAAAGGCAGGGTCTAGATCCCCTGCCTCACCCGGTCTTGGGAACCTCATATTAATTTTTACTTTATACGAGTTGCCTTTTGTTCTCATTCCTCCATGAGGTAGACTTCAGGGCCTGTGTTTGCCCTTGCCTTCCTGTATCCACACTCTCGGGGAACTCTCTCACCTCCTGAGGCTGGGCTTGGACAGGTGATTTATTTTGGCCAATAAGATACCAAAAGTGTTGCAAGAGGAAACTTGAGAATCATTTGTTACTCCCAGAACCTGCCTGGGTGTGCACAAACCCTGACTGTTCTGACAGATGACTGTGGCCCAGAAGCCTCAAAGTGAGGCTGAGCGGCCACCTTGAATCATCCGGCCCACGGGCCCCGACCCCAGACGCGTGAGTAAATTCATCCCAGGTCGGCTGAGCCTATGAAAAGAACCACCCAACACTAAACGTGTTGTTGATTTGAGATAGGCTGTTACAGAGCAACAGATGGCTTACATGCTATATCCAATCCCTTTTGTTCTCCCCAGTTCCCCCCGCCGCCCATTTCTTTTCCTGACCTTGTCACTCTAGACAGCAAGCCTGGAGGAACCTCACTAGGGTTTCTAAAGAAGTGTTTCCCAAAAACTTTTACAGAGATCGCTTGCCTCAGACTCACTTGGAGAATCTCTTGGAAATAGTCATGGACTATTTCCGAGACTTTGAGAGTGCAGGGTGGGAATCTCCAACTTGGCAAGTCCCTCTGTCCTGGAGGCGGAAATGGCAAGGCACTCCAGTGTTCTTGCCCAGAAAACCCCATGGACAGAGGAGCCTGGCGGGCTAAGTCCACAGTTCACAGTCGGACGCGACTGAGCACACTGGCCCACTGGACACATTTCAGCAGTTCTATTCCCACATCCACAGTTGCAGCGTCCTTCCTTCCCCAGTCCCTGTGTAACAGGAAGAAACCTTTGTATTCTGTACAAGTTAATTGGGAAACAGATGTTGCCTATAAGCTTGGGCATTCTGGCCCTTCTCTGGGAACCCTGCCTCCCAGATAACAAGCACTAAGCTAAAATTCCTTTGTTTAGCACACAGGAACCGTCTTGACCAGATCCATCTATGAATGACTGCAGGTGGGAAGAAAGTAACACACCCTCTGTGAAGGCTGACAGAAACCAAGAAATGTTTGATTCGTTCCCTGTCAGTTAAAGGAAGCCTGAGTTCTAACTCAGGACACAAGTCCACCATCTTCATGGGGTGCTGGCTTTCCTACTAAAGTCGCCATTCCTTGCCCTGACAGCCTCTCAATTTATGGCCTGTCCTGCGGAGAGCAGTACAAGCTTGTACTTGGAACCAGCTGGTGACTAGCTGGCCCTGGTTGGGGATTTTCAGGTAAGGCCCTAGCAGCTGCAGGAACCACTTGTCCTGAGGATCTTCCCTTCAAAATTCCCGAACGCAGCACCGGCTGCCCAGCACTTGGCAACTGGAGCAAGGAATCGACATCCGGGAGCCAACGGGCTCGATTCAGTAGGGTAAGTGGCTCCACTGCTTCTAGCTGGGAACTTTATTTACTCTCTGTTTCAGGCATTTTCTCTGCAATAGTCAAGTTGGGGGCCCTGTTGGAGACAGGGAAGGGTTGTTGGAATTTACCCAATCTGTGAGCCAGCTCTTTCGTTTGTTTGGATGCTAGCATTTGTGTTTTGTCTGTCTTGAATTTCTGACTTTAAATATGGTGAGGGCTTCAGCTATTCCTAAATTGCAAGAGGAAGACATTTTATTGCACCCACGTGTGGCCGGAGCGTCAGTTAGGATCTCCACGAGGGGTTTAGGCAGATTACCTTGGGGCCCTGTGCGCCGTGTTTGTCATTGGGATATGCAAAACCCCGAGGCCAAACTTGAGGGTTTCTTTGGGATTCTGTCTGTCCTTTGGATTTTTCGTTTCATTTTGTTTGGTACTGTTTCTCCATTTACCTCCAAATCAAGTTTTACCCTGGTAAATTATATCATTTCTTTTGATAATCTCAAATTGTTGTATGTCACAGTAGTAATCAAGTTTCTTTTCAATTGCATTGACCCCTGGTTGGTTGACACCAAGGCAAAAAGGCATCCTTTTAATGGTTAGAGGTGAACTCTGTGCAAGTGCCTGAGCTGTGACATCAGGGAAAGTACGGACAGGAAGCAGAGTGAGGAAACGTTGCTCCGAACTTTCACTCCTCCAGCTGGGCCTGCGGTCTGAGCTGTTACTTGCGGCTTGCTGTTACTTGTTACTTGCTGTTACTAGCTGCTCTGGCCACTGTGCCAGTATAAGCACCACTTCTGTTCCCATCCAGCCCCAATTCCCAACACTGGGACTCGGGAGTGCCTCTCTGTACAGGCGTCATTTAGAAACCCCGTGTCATCTGCTGGAGTCCTGGGACTCAGTGTGGCCTCACCGAGGCGTCTTAAGACGCCTCACTCACGTCTTAAGACCTGGAAGGGCCCCCAACTCAGTCCAGGAGCCGCTCCCAGGACAGACGGTTTCCTTTGCTGCCGCCTCACATGGGGGGTTATGCACATGACCAGTCAGCGGGCTTTCCCAGACTGACTCCTGTAACTAGAGAGACCGCACCCCTCTGTACAGGGAAGATTTCTGTACCTGAAGCCCACCTGGCAGTACCCAAAGCTGAACCAAATCATGACCCCAGTAAGAGGAATGCCCTTATTAGATGACTGCATGTTAGCGCACCTTGGCAGAATCTCAGTTCCCTGACCAGGGATGTGACCCTGGGTCCTTGGAGGGAGAGCAGAGTCCTGACCACCGGACCGCCAGGGAATCCCATCTGTAGGTGTTATCTTACTCACATAGTTCATTCAGATTACTGAAGGGGAGGCTGGCAAAGAAATCTGGTTACTTATTCTTGATTTCTTAGGCCAGGTGTAGTGAGATTAAGATTTGAAAGGTGTGCTTGGGCTGGAGATGAGTAGAGCATGGGGATTCCTGACTTAAAAGTTCCAGTAGAGCTTTGCTAAAGGGATAGGAAAAGGGACTGTCTGTTGAGGGTGGTTTCCTGTAAACAGCTGCTTACAAGCCTACTGCTCACTGCTCTCACCCAACATAAGCTCTCAGCACCACTGGCTAAGGGTGAGTGCTCAAAAGGCCTTGCCTACTGCTCAGCCAGTCCTTGCCCACAGGCTGTGTGCTTACAGCCAGAACACCGTGTGACCTCAATGACTTGGAATGAAGGGATGACATGAGCCTCTGAGGGCCCTGCGATGTCCTAAGCCCCCAAACCCAACTCCTAGGCAATGTTTCTCAAGGTCAGTCTGATATTAGCTAGACATGTCCACTTTTACCAAAAGCTTTTCCAACAAAGACCTGGACAGACGAGGGCTGTGCCTTCTACTACTAAGAATTGGTCACCATGGAGGTACAAGGCAGTTTCTTAAACCCACACTGTTAAAATAGACAAATGCATAAAAATAAGCGAGGAAGATAAAATCATGAAGGCCTGGTTGTGATGGCCATTTGAAATCCCCCATATATGGCCCCAAACCAACTGCCTTAATCCTACCAGTCCCAGGCCTGTTTCCGGATGACAGAAGGATTTGCTACCTGATTTCCTTCAAGTTACAAGTTATTTTTTCCTTTGAATATTAAGTATCCCACAAAGCGACTTGGTCTTGCAATGTCTTTTTTCTGACGATGACTTGGATTTGAGACTTCTTTGGTGTTTGAAGGTATTTGGTAGTATTTAAGGGACAGTTATCCAGACAGATGCCCTTCTTCTTCAGTTTTATTGGACTCTCTGAGCTCATAAAAGGGACCAAAAGAGGAATTTGGGGGTGTGAAATGCGAACTCTAACCGCATTGTTCCTGTTCCTTGAGAAGGAAGAGGACAAAAGGAGTCATTGTACGCCCACCATAAGCTGTCCACTGTGGTCAGCCCTTTGTCTTTGACCAATCTCAAGTCCTTACACCAATTAATTGGAGTAACTAGCTGGACAGTCCTTACACCTGTGAGGACAAGCACAGGAAATGCTTCTCTTTCTCTGAGACAACTGCCAATGTGTACTCGTGGAGTTACGAGTGATTTTAGTTAAACTGCTCCAGACTAGTTCTTGATCTTCAACTTGAACAGCCCCTGGATTCTACCCAGATTTTAGCTGTCCTGCTAGGGAGGGGCAGAGGTTGACCAAAAGGAAAAAGCTTTAAAAAAAGAAAAAAAGGGAAACTTACTAGTGACTTTTTTCCTGTAGGGGGTCTATTCCCCTCAAGAACCTTTGCTTTAGCTTTCTCTTCAGTATCCTGCAGCAAGCTTTTTTTTTTTTCCCTTTTCATTGAAATAGTTTCCTTTCAATATCAATTTAGATTCAGGTGTATAGCACAGTCAATCAGTTATACATAAATTTCTGTTCCTTTACTGACTTTTTTTCCTTTATAGTATTTCCCTATGCTATACAGGAGGTCCTTTTTATCAATTTTATATGTATTTGTGTATCTGTTACACCCAGACTCCTGATTTATTCTTTCCCCTAGGATAACCGGAAGTTTGTGCTTTAATTCTGCAAGTGTTTCTCCTTGGTAAACTAGTTTATTACCACCAATGATCAGATCTCACTTACAAATGGTATCCTATGACACTGGTCTTCCTCTGTTCACTTACCGTGATCCTCTAGATCCACTCAGGGTGCTGCCAGCGGCATTATTTCACTCTCCTTTCTGCCTGAGCAATATTCCATCGTGTCTAGGTCCCATTCTTCTGTTCGTGGACATGGTGGTTGCTTCCCTCTTTTGGCTTGTGTAAATTAGTGCTGTGCTGAGTGGCGAGTTGCGTGTGTCTTTTTGAATCCTGGTTTTCTTCCTGTAGACACCCAGGAGTGGAACGGATAGATCACAGGGTAGCTCTTTTTTAGAGCTCTCGTGTTCTCCGTGGACTGTCAACAGTTTGCATTCCCAGAACAGCGGAGGAGCCTTCCTTTCCCCACATCCGCTCTAGCATTCACTGCATCTAGGCTTCTTTTGGCTGTGCTGGGTCTTCATTGCAGAGCATGGGCTTGGCTCCAGGTGCAGAGTGGGGGCTGCCCTCTAGCTGTGGCGCACGGCTTCTCACTGCTGTGACTTCTCTTGTGGAGCACAGGCCCTCGGGCACGCGGGCCTCTGTAGGTGTGGCTCGCAAGCTCTAGAGCACAGGCTCAGCCGCGGTGTATAGGCTTAGTTGGCTCTGTAGTGTATACAGTCTTCATGGACCAGGAATCGAACCCGTGTCCCCCTGTACTGGCAGGTGGATTCTTACCCACTGCAGCACCAGGAAGTCCTGTTTGTAGAGTTTGCTGATGGCCCTGCTGACTGGCAAGAGGCGATTCCTGCCTGCAGCTTTGATTTGCACGTCCCTGATGTTAACAATTACTCATGTGGAGCCCCTTTTCATGCTGCTTCTAAAAGAAGGGAGAAAAAATGAACGTATGGTTGCCAGGGGAAGAAGGGGGGTAAGGGATAGTTACAGTTCTGAATGGCCATGTATGACTGCTGTATTTGAAACAGATAACCAACAAGGAGGTACTGTACAGCACAGGGAACTCTGTTCAGTGCTGTGCTGTAGCCTGAGTGGGAGTTTGTGGGAGACTGGATATATGTATATATATGGCTGAATCCCTCCACCTTTTACCTGAAACTGTAACATTGTTAATCAGCTATATCCCAATACAAAATAAAGTTAAATGAAAAATAAAAAGTGAGAGGGAAACTTCCTTTTTGAAACTGGCTTCCTGACACTGTGCCCCATTTTAATGTATTCTTTTTCCACTTTTCTGATCAAAAGGGCAGGTGTCATTTACAGCCCTGGAGGCCCTGTGATTATCAAGTGTCCAGGGTACAGGTTTTAAAAGTCGCTGCTACCCAAAACAGCCACAAGGGGGCAGGATTTCTCCCTAGCCTCAGCTGGTTACTCTAGAGACCAGTAAGTCATGTTCCTAGGCAGAAAGGAAATACCCCAAACCTTGTCTCATTATTACTCTTTCCTTATTTTAAATGGAGTTGTCACTTTACGGTGTTGGTTGTATATGTACAACATATGTAGATGTCCACGTCCTAATGCATGTGTGCGTGGGTCTTCTGATATACCCCTAAGAGGGTATCGGGCTTCCCTTGTGGCTCAGCTGGTAAAGAATCTGCCTGCAACGCAGGAGCCCTGGGTTGGGAAGATCCCCTGGAGAAAATCTTGTCCGTTTATACATGTCACTTCCTCTTCAGGTTCCCTCCCGACGTTGAGTGTTGAGTCAAGCTCCCTGTGGTACATAGCTTCTTAGCATCAACTTCATATGTATTCAGTGTTTTTGTTCAGTTGCTAAATTATGTCCAACTCTTTGCAGCCCATGGACTGTAGCATGCCAGGCTTGTGTATATTAATCCTAAACTCCTGATTTACCCTATGGTAACCAAGTTTGTGTTTCTCTAAGTTTCTCCTTGGTGACTAGTTCATTACCACCACTGTTCAGTCCTACTTAGGATGCCTTTTGATACTCACGTCTCAGCTCAGTGACTGTGATCCTCTCTGGGTCCACCCAGGGTGCTGCCAGTGGCATTTCCTCACTCTAATACCCCACTGTGTCTGGGTTCCATCTCTTAGCATCTTCTGTCCATGGACATTGTGGCTGCTTCCCCCTTTGGCTTATATAAACAGTGTTGCACTGAATGGCGGCACCCGTCTCTTCATCTTCTCTGTAGACACCCAGGATTGGGATGAATTGAAACCTCTGCAGTGTTATATATCCATGTTACCAGTTTACACTTCCACCAGTAGCACAGCAGCATTCTGTCCACGTCCTAACGCATGTGTGCGTGGGTCTTCTGATATACCCCTAAGAGGGTATCGGGCTTCCCTTGTGGCTCAGCTGGTAAAGAATCTGCCCGCAATGCAGGAGCCCTGGGTTGGGAAGATCCCCTGGAGAAGGGAACAGCTACCCACTCCAATATTCTGGCCTGGAGAATTCCATGGACTCTACAGTCCATGCATGGGGTTGCAAAGAGTTAGACATGACTGATTTTCACTTTAAGAGGGTGTTAGGGATGGCTACTAAATAATACCATGATGTACCAATTTAGCTTCCCAGGTGGCGCTAGTGCTAAATAATCCACCTGCCAATACAGGAAATACCAGGGACAGGTTCAATTTGTCAGGAAGATCCCCTGGAGGAAGGCATGGCAACCCACCAGTACTCTTGCCTGCGAAATCCTACAGCCAGAGGAGCCTGGAGGGCTACTGTCCATGGGGTTAGAGTTGGACACAACTGAGCACGCACGGTCTGCTGACTGGCCAGCAGACAGTTGTTGATAGAAAGTATGGTTACCAAAATCTTTATGGTATTTCTTCTTTATGGTATGTTTGTAAAACACCTTTAATCTTACCCAACCCTTTTCTGTTAGCTTTTCAAGGATAAAGTGTTTTCTCCTTCAGTCTGCCTCTTCAGATGCACAGGCATAGCTGTGTGCCTTGGTCACACGCAGCGTCTGGCTGAGTGCACCGCAGCTCAGACAGAACGTCCTACTGTGACAGCTGAATTGTTCTTCCACTTCTGCTACAGGCTGCCTAGATTTACCTCAAGTTGCTTCTTCTCACAGGACTTTGCTGAGAAACTGATGCCTCAGACATTAATTAGCTCTAACAGTTTCTCAGCTTACACTCAGCTCATACTCCAGGCACCATGTTAGTATGGAAGAAGGGAGAATGGACGCTGGTGACCACAGCTTCCTTCTGGCCTGACACTTCTATTTACCTTGGTTTTTTAAAGAAAGCTAGTGTCCTAATTCTTGGGTAACAGAGCTGTATTGACCAATTCTGTGTATTGTATTCTCCAAGAATACATAGGTATGTCTATTAGATCAACTACATGCATGACGTATTTTACTATTTAAAACTATTTTAAAATTACACACTAAGGAACGACAAAGTGATAGAATAAGCACTGGCCACATGCCCAGACTCAGGACCAGCTGCTCTGAATCACAGCCCCATGAATATTATCCTCTGCTGAGAACACCTGGGCCCAGAGCCACACACTAGGCTGAGCAAGGCTTTCATACCAGGTGTGTCTGTCCCATAGACTGAAATGAATGAACAAAATTTTTAGAAACAGTTTATTTTCCATCAACCAAATTTCCATTTTGGTGGAAGTTTGTGGAAGTTCTGCAAGTGTCTGGAAGAAGAGCTTACGACCACTCGGTGGTGGTTCCTACCCATTCCGTGGCCTGGGCGGTGGGGGCTGCAGACCAGTCTTCAGTGGAAGGCTGAGCACTCCAGTCTTCTGTTGAGAAAATACAAGGAGGTCATCAGCCACATCCCCAGATTACTTTTGTAACCCCGTCCCACCAATTTGCTTGTATTCCTACAGATACTGGACCCTGATACGTACCAGTGGGGAACTGCTGAATGGGCACGGAAGGCACCTGCACGCCTTCAGACCAGTCTGCCACCTCAGGCTGAGCAGCCGTGAACTCTGGAGCTGGAGCAGTCCATTCACCCTGAAACTCCTCCTTGGTCACAGCCTTCTCAGCTGCTGCCTGCTCTTCCTTTTCAATCTAGTTTAGGAAAATATTTTTTAGTTTATATGCAATGGCGGATTAGTTTCTGTTCTTGGCAGTAAAAAGTATCCATGTACTTATGTGAGTGACAACAAGCCCCTGTGGACGAAGCTCACCTCCTCAGGATCTCTGTAGAAGTAGAGGTCCGGCATGACCTCCCACGGGTGCTCTCGGGAGATGGTGCCACGCATGCGCAGGACTTCCCGGGCGAGCATCCACCACATCAGACCCACTGAGTGCGCTCCCTGCAAGAGCACCAGGTTAAAGCGACACTTGGCAAACCCCGAACAATAAGCACCCCCTACTCCACCTAACCTGTCCCCTCATCATCTAGGTCCCTTGGTACCACGTGAGCAGACGTGTCTGTTAGTCTGAAAGTGTTTATAGCACAGCAGAAACTAACACAACACTTAAAACTGTACTCCAATTAAAACAAAAATGAAAGTTTATACCAAGACTGTTCTCTATCTCTGGTTCTTAATCTTGTCTGCCACTGGAATTAACTAACTGGGTTTAATTAAGACTCCACTCAACAAAATGGGGCCAGTGCCTGAATATTGGTAGAAATAAAAGAAAACCTCTGCCCCATTCTTACGTGTAGCCAGGTGTGAGATCAGTGACAAACGACCAATTTGAACCATAGGTAACCCACCTTTTTCAGGATCTCAGAGCAGGATACATGAGCTGAGAAAACAGAAAAGTCAAGTACTGCCTGAAGAGTTAGGAATATTCAAGAGAAAAAAAAAAAAGGCTAATCTTTAAAATGTTTTCACCTCTCCTTAGAATCATACTTTTGTAGCAAGTATTACTATCCAACTCCACTCATTGGGCCAGAGACCCTTGTGGCGTTAGCGAAAACTTGCCACTCGTGTAGCACACTACCTACACTTGAGAGTTCACCGGCCAGCGGCCTCAACCCCAAGCTCTAACAATGTGCAGAGGAGGCCTGGGAGGAGCACTCAGTGGCCGCGCCAGCTCAGTCACAGACTGTTACCTTGTTGTTGCACGGGATGGCAATGTCCACGTAGCGCAGAGGAGAGTCCGTGTTGCACAGGGCAATGGTTGGCAGGTTCACGTAAGAGGCTTCCGTGAGGGGCTGGTGGTCAGCCCTGGGATCGGTGACCACCAGAAGCCTTGGCTCCCTGAATGCGGCCTGGATCTGGTTAGTGAAGGTTCCCGGAGTGAAGCGGCCAGCGATAGGAGTGGCTCCAGTGGCAGCAGCAAACTTCAGCACAGCTCGCTGGAAGAAGCAACAGAAAGAGTAACAAGCGTCCCAGAGACGGTGCCATAGGAGCCCTGCGATGATAAATGGACCACCACCACCTTCTGTAATGTCACCAAGCAAGCTATCTAGCAGGAAGCTCCCCCAAAGCCTTGCTCAAAACATCTAGTAGTTGATCGTTCTATGAAAACTCAAAGTGTTAGTCACACAGTTGCGCCTGACTCTTTGCGACCCTATGGCCTACAGCCTGCTATGCTGCTCTGTCTGTGCTCCTCTTTTCTGTCTCCAGGCAAGAATACTGAGTGAGTTGCCATCCCCTTCTCCCGGGGATCTTCCTGACCCAGGGATCGACCCCAGGTCCCCTGCCTTGTAGGCAGATTGTTCTCCATCTTCCACTTATTGCCTGGAAACATAGAATCAGGACAAAAAGAAAAACGCAAAGCATGGCCCCACACCCAGGCCCTCTGTTGGGGACGCTCTTTCCCTCGGGTTAGCTGATGCTCACTACACCCTCACTTCTGCTGGTTCCACAGCAAACCAGCCTGGTTCAAGTACCACTTACGAGTAACGGGCTAGTGACTCCTGTACATCCAAAGTCCTCATAAGACTAAAAAATGACACAAAATGCAAACACACCATGTGGAATCTGACCACCAGAGCACTTCTGTAATCTAGGTAGTAAATTTTCCCTGATGGAAGCATAGACTGGTCACTGAGCTCACTCTACAGCAGTAATTAAAACCATCAACCATGTGCCTCACCAAAGAATTCCAGTGATTAAGCCAGCCACAAGGGGAATAAAGCCCAGTTAAAACACTCTTGCAAGGAGGCCTAATCAGGACAATTGAGTAAAATGAGAATTGAGAAGAATTCACCCCCTTCCACCAACACTGTTATATATTTGTATATATGTATAAATGTACATTTGTACATATAACAGGACACCTAGGAACAACTCAAAGGGCAAGAAAGAGCTCCACAGAACAGGGCTGAAGGAGGCAAAAAAGAGGAAGTGGGGCGGACTCCCAGTCCTCTTGGGAGGTAGCTGAAAAAGAGGAAACGTCACCCGCTACCCTGAACATTCCCTCACTGGCAGGGATATTAACTGGAACAAAAAGGGAGGTTCCGAAGCTCAGCACAAAGATGACTGGTTTGTGCCGGGCAGGACAGAGACCCGCGCAGGCAGTCTGTGCCACCGCCCTGCTCACTGCAGCCTGAGGCGTGTGTCCGCGAGGCCAGGTGAGGGCTGAGTGCTGCCTTAGAGGACACCAAGCAAGAAGCCTGGTCGGGGGGAGAGCAGTCCCGCTGCAGATGGGAGTGCTATTGTGCAGCGGCACGAGAAGAGGCGAGGTCGCCAGGGTGGCCTCTGCCTCTACTCACTAGCTCCAGTTGCAACCCTGGCCTCCCTGAACCCAGAGGCAGACACCACCAGGTTGCAACGAAACAGAGGGATCTGAAACTACAGCTGAGGCCTAGGACCAAAGCCACAGTTTGGAATTAACATATACGCTAATCTATGTAAAACTGATAGGCAACGAGACCTACCATAAGCACAGGGAGAGTTCCCCGTGCTGTACAGGAGGTCTCGTTGCCTACCAGTTTTATATCTATTAGTATATATGTTACTCCCATGGAAACAGGTCTGAAGATGGTGACACATAACTGGACACGACCTTGCACACCTACAACAAGCACAGCATTGGAAATCAACTTTACTCCAATAAAAATAAAACTCAGAAACTTGCCTGGTCAAGGGACTGGATCCCACATGCTACATCTAAGATACCCCATGATGCAACAAGGGTCAAAGACCCTGGGGATTCCAAGTGAGAACCAGGGCAATGCAACCAAACAAATGAACACATAAGCATTAAAAACAAAAAAACCACAAAACTTAGAAAATAAAAAGCTGTAATGTGAAAGGAGATTTGGAGTGTTTCTTCTGGCACTTCCACAAAATCCTGCCACCATGTGGCCATTTCAGGCCAACAGCGACCTTGAAACCAGGCCCTGCAGGGCTGTAAATGACAGCTGCCTCAGGAGTGTCTGGGGTGAATAACTGGGGAAAAAGGCAGCAGAGTCTCAGGAGGCCAGTTTCAACAGTTTCATCTCCTTCACACCATGTTTAAAAGAAACACACGAAAAGAGGCTCAATATTGCTAATTTGTGGAGACATGCCAATCAAAGCTACACTGAGAAATCGGTTAGCACCAGTCAGAATGGCCACCACCCACATCTACAGACAATAAATGCTGGACAGGGTGTGGATTAAAGTTTGTGGTTGTAAACCAAGGGTTCCTTAGTAAAGCAGAAACAGAGCTGCCCTAAGACCCTGCCACCCGACTCCTGGGTGTCTTACCAGGAAGAAACCAGAATTCAAAGACACACGCACGCCTGAGTTCACTGCAACGCTATTTACACAAGCTGAAAGAGGGAAGCAGCCAAAACGCCACCCACAGCAGAAAGGTAAAGGAGAAAGAAACGGTAGCCAGGGACAATGGATTATTACTCAGCCAGAAACAAGAATTTAATAAATGCCACTGGCAGCAAGCCTGGATGAACCTAGTGAGGATCATACTAAATGAACGAGTCAGACACAAAAGGCCAACGTCATCTTGTTTCTGGATCACAAGCCTGTTTGCTCAACGCCAAGTGAGACCAATCATACTAATCATTTAGTTTGGAACAGAGAAAGGCTTATTACAGGTTCATACAAGGAGATGGACGGCGCATGCCCTAAGAGCACCTAAAGTTACTGAAAGCTTTAAGCGAAAGCAAAAGGTGAGGGAGGGGCGAGGTTAGTTGTTGCAAACTTCTTGATGTCAGATCCTTTGTTTTTGAGGTCTGGCCATGGTTAGGTAACAATGTTCCTATGAATCTCTACCAAATGAATGTTATTCTTTGTCTTGACAAGAAAGGGCAAGGTCCCATCCTGGCCAAGAGGTGGCAAATCTCAGTTGGCAGCTTCTTCAGGGCCAGGTCTCCACATCCTGCCCAGCTGTCATCCCCGAGGGAGCCAGGCACCCAATCCAACTGGCCCTCAGTCTCCTCAGGCCACACCAAAGCTGAGGGAGGTCTAGGTCTCACAGACTGCAACCCAGGCAGGTCCAAAGCTGGCAGAGGGCCTTAGTGAAGGCTCTGGAGCCCTGCAGGACGTAGTCCCCAGTCTGTCCCCTGGGCCCTCCCGCTCACTCGCCGGCCCAAGGCTGGGTGAGTCAGAGGGACTCCATCAGAAGGCCTCCATCTGCCTCATGGTCCACACACTACTGACCCTTGGCTGAATTGCTTCCTTAATGGTCCCCCATTGACAGCTGCTTGTAGGCAGGGCCCACTGAGGTACCCACCAAAGGCTGAGTAAGACTCGTTGCTTAGTAACCAGGATGTGGGGTAACAAGGCACAGCGATGGCTGCCTGCTAAAGGCTGTGCTCATCCTGCTATTACAATGACTTATAGGTGGAACCTCAAAGTTGGTAGCACAAGTTTACCAGGGACAAACTCCCTCGCAGAATTAAAAGCCAAACTTATGCTTACCATGGGGGAAAGGATAAATTAGGAGTTTGGGATTAACAGATTCACACTAATACAACACCTACAGCGAACACTGCATCGCAAATCAACTTGACTTCACGGTTCAAGACGGCGGAACAGAAGGACACGCGCTCATCTCCTCCCGCAAGAGCACCAAACCACAACTAGCTGCTGCAGACCCAGAACAGGAGATGCTGGGACCTACCACAAAGACACCCCACACCCGAAGACGCAGCCGCGGCGAGACGGCAGACGGGAGGAGGGGCACAGTCATGATGGAACCAAATCCCACGCCAGCTGGGTGGGCGACTCAGACCAGAGAACAATGAATACTAAAGAAGTTCTCCCACTGTTGTAAAGGTTCTGAACCTCACATCAGGCTTAATCCCCAGGGAATCCGACCTTGCAGACCAGTGGGATTTGACTATAGGACTTCCACAGGATTGGGGAAACAGAGACTCCAGTCTTGGAGGGCAGAAACCAAACCTTGCGTGCACAAAGACTCAGGGGAAAGGTGCAATGACCCCACAGGAGACAGAGCCAGAACTGCCGCTCACGTTGGAGGGCCTCCTGTGGAGGTGTGGGCCCACAGAGGCTCGCAGGGATGGGGGCACCAGTCTGGGAAGGTCCTTCCTAGACGTAAAGCGTCTCGGAGGTCACCACTAACCTGACCACTGAGCCTGCAACCCAAGGCTGGGTGTTCTCAGGCCAAACCACTACCAGGGAGGGAGCACAATCCCTGGGAGCACCCATCGGCAGATAACTGGATTAAAACTTTACTGACCAAGGCCCTGCCACCAGAGCAAGACCTAGTCTTTCCCACCACCAGTCCCTTCCATCAGGAAGTCTACAGAAGTCACAGCCTCCTCCAGAGGGCAGACAGAGAAGCAAGCACAGGCCCACAGCGAGTAAAACAAAACCACATTACAGAAAGTTAGTCAGCTTGAAAAAGCAGGTGGTTATGTCCCAGATGAACAGACAACATAAAACCCCAGAAAAACAAGTAAATGAAGTGGAGACAGACAACTTTCCAGAAAAAGAATTCAAAATGATACTGAAGATGATGATACAGGATCTTGGAAAAAGAATGGAAGCAAAGATTGAAAAGATGCAAGAACTGTTTACCAAAGACCTAAAACAGACAGATAAATAATACACTGGAAGGAATCAACGGCAGAAGAGGCAAAAGAACGGGTAAATGACCTGGAGGGCAGAAGGGTGGAAATCACTGCCACAGAACAGAATGCAGGGGGAAAAAAGACTGAAAAGAAAGGAAGACAGCCCGAGTGCCCCATGGGCCAACATTAAACACACCAACGTTCCCGTTACAGGGCCCCAGAAGAAGAGAGAAAGAAAGGACCTGAGGAAGTATTTGAAGAGGTAATAGCTGAAAACTCCCCTAAATGGAGAAGGAAATAGTCAATCCAGTCCAGGAAGCAGAGTCCCAGGTAGGATAAATCCAAGGAGGAACACACAAAGACACATAGTAATCCAACTGGCAAACCTTAAACAGAGAAGATACGTGGCAAGGGAACTCCCATCAGACTACCACCTGATTTCTCAATGGAAATGACAAGCCAGCAGGGAATGGCATGATACAGAGAAATCAAAAGCTTTCCAGACAAGCAAAAGTTAAAAGCGAATTCAGCACCACCAAACCAGCTTTACAACAAAAGGAACTTCTCCAGACAAGAAACACAAGAGAAGGAAAGACCTACAGAAAATAAACCTGAAACAATTAAAATGGTAATAGGATCATACATTACCTGAAATGTAAATGGATTAAATGCACCAAAAGATACAGACCGGCTGGGTGGATGAAAACACCTGCATGAATGCACTTCCACTTACCACATCTCTCTGCTTGACACCACCCCCCCTCCCCCCGCCAAATTGTATGTCATTATTTTATATTGTTAATCATATTCCCATTACAGCTTACAATTATAATTATCTTTTATTTTTTGATTGTGAAAACTGATAAACATCTTTCACTACTGCCATTATGTAGCTATTACTCACTTAATACCACTGTATCATGACTGGCCAACAGAAAAGTAACAGAATTCTGTACCACCAAAACTACCATTTAACAGAAAAACCTGTAATCACTTAAAATCCACATGCAAATCAGAATTGTTGTGAGTACAAATGCCCAGGTATTGCTTTTTGTTTGCCAGTGCTCCAGATGTGTGTCTAATGTTTAGAAACAACTGGACTGTATGTAAGATCCCTTACTATTATCTAGTTTGTTTCCGTTTCTATTTCATATTCAGTGCTCCCATTTCACTTAGTTTATGGTTTCCAATTTTTCCATCTCTTTTTAGCTTAATGTTCTTTCTCAAGCATTTGTGAAGCGTAGTAGTAAAGCCTTTGTGTATATAAATAATATGCATAATACGTATATTTTAGAAGACACGAATTTCTGCCTAACTAAAACAACGTATGACATTTTGATTCCACTTGACTTAGAAAACAGATATGCAAGCAGCAACAAAGGCTTACTGTACAGCACAGGGAACTAAAGTCGGTATCTTCTAATAACCTATTATGGAAAACAACAACTCAAACACAAAGAAGTCTACTTTTTGAAACTTAGTAATGTTCATCTTTTAGCCAGTTTTTCCAAATGTTCTGTGGACATCTAATAGCAACATGTAAAATACAAAATTTTAAATAAATTTTAGGATATAAAATTACTATAACTTGATATAAATCTATTCTAATTATTAATGACATCATTCAAGATGCTCCAATTTTTCTTTTTTTCTGCACTTGATAAAATATTCTGAGAAATATTAATGTCTCACTATATGATTATTCCCCCCCCCTTTTTTTTTTTACAGTTTTGCTTTGTTTCTTTGTTGTTAGGCGTCTAATCGTTTCTGTTGTCTGTCTTCTTTGTGAATAGCACCTCTTATCACTGATCACTTTTCATTTTAAAAATAAGGTAAAAAAATTAAAGTTATTAAGAAAAACTCTATTCCAATAAAAAATAAAAATTACATTAGAAAAAGTAAAGCATAAGGCTTTGGGTGCTCATTCCATCAACTACCACTTTCATTGTCACCCAGGAACAGGAGTCACCTGTGGCCGTCTTGGGCAGCAGCAACCCACAGGGCCTCGGGCACTACCAGTCCAGTGCCTGCAGGGCTGTAAATGACAGGGACTGCCCCAGGGAATGCCTGGGGGAATTATTAGGCGGGAGGTGGAATCAAGCCTCAGTCTCACTCAGAATGCCAATTCTGATGGGTAAATCTCCCTCACACTGTATTTAGAAGCAGCACACGGAAAGAGGCTTGATACTCTCATTTCTAGAGATGTGCAAATCAAAACTACTCTGAGGCATCAGTCCAAAAAACCTTTTAGTCACTCAGTTGTGTCTGGTTCTTTGGGACCCCATGACCTGTAGCCCACCAGGCTCCACTGTCCATAGAACTCTCCAGGCAAGAATACTGGAGTGGGGAGTCATACCCTTCTTCAGGAGATCTTCCCAACCCAGGGATTTAACCTGAGTCTCCTACACTGCAGGCAGATTCTTTATCATCTGAGCCACCACAGAAGCCCAAGGAATCAAGATAGCACCAGTCAGAACAGCCATCACCAAAACATCTACAAACAATAAATGCTGGACAGGGTGTGGAGAAAATACATACTCATTCCTATTCTACTTGTGGGAATGTAAATTGGAAACAGCCACAATGGGGGTTCTTTAATAATGTAAAAACAGAGCTCCCCACTCTTGGGTGTCTACCAGGAAGAAACCAGAATTCACAAAGACACATGGAACCCAAAGCTCACCGCAGTGCTGCTATTTATACAAGCCCAAAGAGGCAAGGAGCCAATATGCCCATCCACACAAGAACCGGTAAAGAAAAAATGGTAGCTAGGGGAAATGGAATATTACACAGCCAGAAAAGGAGAATTTAATAAATGCCATTGGCAGCAAGCAGGGATCAAACTAGGGAGGATCATACTAAATAAACTTGAGTCAGAGACTCAAAAGGCTTACAGGTGGAATCACATACTAAATTCATCATCAACAACCTCCTCAATAGCACACGAGCTCTACTCAACGCTCTTACCCCCTATACCAGAAGAGAACTGCAGAGGCAAGCATACACGGTAACTGGACAAGATGCTGTACACCTACACCCAACACCCAAGTGTAAATCCACCTGACTCCAATAAAAATAAAAGTAACAACAGACAAGCTTTTAAGTGTTTCTTCTGGCATCTTTCACTTTTAACTTTCAACCCAGGAAAAGGACTTACAGTAAGGCGCTGGTTGCCTGAGTAAACTAACTTGAGCAGAGAAATCCTGCCACCTTGTGGCCGTTTCCCGCAATAGCAACTTTCAAACCATGGCCGTGGGCACTAAGCCTTCAAGAGCCTGCAGGGCTATAGACACCTGCCATCAGCAAATGTCTTGAGGTGGGTAACAGAAAATAAACTCATTTAAGGCAGAAATTTCAGCTTGCCAATACCAACTGGTAAATTTCCCTCATACTGAGGAACTGGTTCTCACTATTCAAAACGGCCATCATCAAAATGTGTACAAACAACGCTGGACCCCCGGGGGTGTGGAGAAAAGATGGCAGCTACCAGTGGGAATGGACTGGTGTCCTAGAGCAAGTTTCAAAAAATGAAGGCAAAGAAAGACAATGTTTATTAAGCTATTTTTATTCACTTAATCTGGCAAATATTCTTACTCTTGCTGATGTGACAGAGTGTGGTGATGTCCTATCGACAGAAGCCCTTCCTTAAAAACTGGCATTTAATTCTAACTTTTCAACTCAGTATTTCAGTTTTTTTTAAAGAAATGAAACCTGAATGTAATTAAATTTTGGGTGCAGTGTCTTCCTTTGTGCGCGTGGGCTTTCTCTATTGGTGATGGCTTCGCCTGCTGTAGAGCAGAGACCCTAAGGGTAGGGGCTTCAGTACTTGGTGGTGAGTGGGCTTACTGCCCTGGGGCACATGGAATCTTCCAGGACCAAGGATTGAAGCCATGTCCCCTGCATTACCAGGCAGATTCTTACCACTGGACCACCAGGAAGTCCAATATTTCACTTAAAACCTTCAAAGCTCACTGCTGAAAACGGCAGTGAGCCACTTTTTCATTTCTTGAAATTCAGCGGCTCAGGAAAATACACAATGATACAACACGAATTTTAAGTGTCAGATGTGATGAATACGGTGACAATCTTTAATTTTGGGAATTCCTCTAACTTAGCCCAGTTTCAAATGTTTTTTCAATACATTCTGGGGTTTGTTACTGCTTTTCTATACATCCCCAAACATCTGTAAGCTTTATAGCAAAAACCAAGCATACTGTTCCACACACCTGGCCAGTATTCCTGGAGGATATGACACTGACATCAGCCGGGTTTTCAATGGCGACAATGGCCCGAGCGGCCAACAGAAGCTTCTCCCACGTCCTCTTCAGATTTATGATGTAGATGCCTAGGCGGGGACACAAGGTTTTCTTAAGAGCAAACCAAGTTTTGTAAGGTAATACTCTTCTAAAAACGTGAAGTCATGTGGCAGCGAGTACTATCAAACTCCAGTCATAGAGGCAAGCTCTACTGGTGTTAGCGAAAATCCTGCCATTAATATAGCACACTTCCGACACTCAGCAGTTCATTGGCCAAGACTGGCCTCCACTCTGAGCTTTAATAATGTGCAAAATGCATCTTTTCATTTCTTATCCTCCTGTGTTAACCCACTCTCAAGCCTCCCATGCAGAATCCAAGAAGCTCTTATTTGTGGCCTACCATTATTTTCCTCGTCAACTACCACGTCAAATTTATCGCGAACTCCTTTAAACCTTGCCACTCACAGGGGTAAATCCTTTAGTGTTTCTATTTCAGCTGAACAACTTAATGCATTCCAGTCTCATCAAAAGCTACCTTACTTTTCCTGATACATAAATGAAAACAAAAATGCTTGTTCCCAATTCAGAAATCAGCTTTACAAACCCGTATTGGTAGCTACAAATTACAAGGCACTCTGGGAGATAAATTATTAGGAACTAAGCTATGGTAGCTGCGATTCATGGGGTCGCAAAGAGTCGGACACGACTGAGCGACTGAACTGAACTGAAGCTATGGTAAAGCGTCCACCTACAATGCGGGAGACCCAGGTTCGATTCCTGGGTTGGGAAGATCTTCTGGAGAAGAAAATGGCACCCCACGCCAGTACTCTTGCCTGGAAAATCCCATGGACGGAGAAGCATGGTAGGCCACAGTCCATGGGGTCACAGAGTTGGACATGACAGAGACTTCAAGCTAGTAAATTTCTCATCTTTACATTGTGCTTATTCAAGGCCCAACCCACGACACATAACCTACCAGTTTCCACTCTTCCACTGGAGTTCAGAATTTTCCTTTAAAAACAACCGGATCAGTTAATATTTTTAAAGCTTCTTACCAATCTAAAGATCTATTTTCATCACTTAGTGAGAGCCCTCTAAGGCTCAAATTTCACAAAGCACTTCAACTCAGTACCAGAATAGTGGTGTCAAAACTTGTTCTTATAGCTGGAATGACCAAGCAAAGAGCACTAAAGCAATGACTGACCATCACTTTTCCTTTTGTAGATGTACTGTTCCATTTGGAAGTCAAGGTTGGTGCCACCTAAGTGGGTTCCTGCTGCAAGGAATTTGAGGACATCCTCCTCCTTCATTTGCAGGACATCAAGGGCTCCGGACATTGTGAAAGCTTCCCTTTAAGTTACGACGGGAATCTGAAAAACAATAGTTAATCAAAGTCCTTTAAACTCGAGGGACTCAAGCGAGATGATACATTCTACTCTTGGGAGTCAGGTGGCTTAATGTTGAAATCTTAACCATAGACCACACCTCCTACAGTGTCAGGCAGTGGGGTCAGTCTAGTGGATATGACAGAACATTAACAGATCTATGTAACACCTTGGAAAAGCAAATCCTGCTAAAAGAGTGGTGTAGAGACAGACAAAACACCCAGGTAACTAAATGGAAACAGTGAATTGAGACTTTTTAACACTCAAGGTACAGAGGAGTTAGATGTGAAAGAGCAGCCATGTCTGAGAATATTCAGAAGGTGAGCAACGGTGATGTAAATAGGCGTTATTTTCAAGCAGATTGAAGGTGGTACCTTCAGCGCTACTTCTGAGATTATTAGTTTTCCTTGAAAGGAGAAAATCAAGGCCAGATCAAGGACAATCTCCTCAAACGCAGATAATCAAGAACTCCAACCCCTTTTTGCTGCCCTTAATGTGACCATAAAGCGTCAAATATGGCGTTTACAACACGAACATAAATTAGATTTCGATTAAAGCTCGTCACATCTGAATAGGAAACCCTGCCCACAAATCCACAGGGCCTGGCCGAGCATACTAGCTGCAGGTGACTGCTCTTCAACCTCTCGGGAAGGGCGCTCATAGAGAAAAATGGCTCTTAAAGAGCATGTGCGGTGCCTTCCAGAACCAGGTGCAATCAAGATCCCATCCAATTTCAACAAAGTGTACTTCGCCCCTAATCAAGAAACCTCCCATAGAAACCAAAGAGAAATCAAAGTGAAATGGGGTGTGTGTGTGTGTGTGTCTGAAAAGCTCTAGGTGCGCTCCTCACCTGCTTTCTTCCCCGAGTGCACTTTCGCGTCTGTTCGTCACTAAATCTCTTTCTCTCTACACCTCAGTCTGTTATGACTTTTTTTTGCATTCCTTGTCCAAGTTATTTTGAACCGAGAGAACAGAAACGTGACGTTGGAGCTTTCCATTAACAAAAACCTCAAGAACCTTAACTCCTGAACACCATGAACAAGGATGAGACCAATTCAAGTAGATGGAGAAAACTGGAGCATAAACCTCGGGATTTACAACCGAGCGTCGGGATTTGCGTCTAAACTAGCGCGCAGCGTAAGGTGGTCTCTCTGCACCCTCGGCCACCCGCACCGCGGCCCGGGGCCTCCGCGGCGGGAGCGCAACCTCTCCCCGCTCCCGAGGCCTAGTGGGAACGTCCCGGCCCGGGCCCAGCCACGTGTGGGTCGCCAGTTTGAGCGATAGAGCGCCCAGTCAGAGACTAACGCACTCCGTCTGCGGGCTCTCACCCCAGGTCCTCCCCACACCTCGTCTGAACAGGAAGCTTGTCCTTTTGACCCTGAGGGCCACCGGCACCCCAAAAGCAACTCACTCAAGACAACGCCGTATGGACCCCTCTCTAGGTAGCGCCGAAAGGACGGGCGGGCGGAAATGACGTCCTTATATAGTCCGCATCCAGCCAATAACAACGAAAGCTCAACGGAAGCGCAATGAAGGCTTGCATCTTGGGGGCGGGCCTTCCCCCGGAAGACGGGCTACGGCGCTAGCGCGGGCGCCAGCGAATGCCGGAAGTTGGAGGGTTGATTGGTGCACTCAGATTTCGAAATGGGTTGCGGCCCGGAAAGACCGGCAAGGGATTGGCGCTCTGCCCGTTGGGATTGGCGCTCTCACCCAGCTTTTTGTACTTAGGCGCTTGAGCGGGTTCCTTATTTAAACTGCATTTTTCTTTCGTGGGAAAGCACTGAACAAACCTCTGTGGGATGAACAAAAACTGGAGAAGTTACTTTGCGGTTTTTGGAGGACAAATTAGCGGTGTCTAAATCAGATTTTTAAAGAGTTCTGTTAATGGGAAGTTTCCCATTAAAAAAAAAAAGACTACACGGATGGAACGCATGAGAATTTTTTTCGTAGAAGAATTGCGATAGCAATTATTAGTTAATATACATTCCGCCCAATACCATGCAGCCATTAAAAAGAATTAAAATACATTCTTTGGTTCAAAAAGGAGTTACAGGATGAGGGCGATCATTTTGAAAATTTGAAGCCCTAGGTATTAAACGACTGTAAAGAAATAACCAGTAGCCAGATTGTTAATTATACAGTAGGTTTGGAGTCTGGTTGCACTTAGAATCGCTTGGAGAGGTTTTAAACATATGCCCAACGCTAAACCGAAAGAATTTAGATAATTTTAACGTGCACCCAGGGTGGGAACTACGGATATACAAGTAGAGAAGTGGATAGGTTCTTGACCTCTTGAGTATTTTTTGAAATTTTCTTTGAGGAACGCAGGTTTTTAAATTGAAATAAAACAAACTCCGCATTTAAATGAAGAGCTGACATACAAGCAAAGGAATAAACTTAATTGTGGCTTTAAGCATCCTTAGAAACTGGTGCAAGTATCTGTAGACAAAAAGGGGGAAAACTTAGGCTGGCTTTTAGGGACAGTTTTCAGTCACTGCAGGACTTTCCTGGAGGGTGTTCTAGGACACTCCCAGACTATCTCAGCTCCCTCCCCAGTGCACCATAGAATCTCCAAAATACTTCCATTCTAACAACTGGGAAATTGCGCTGTAATTATGTTTAGGTTTTGTTTCTCCACAAAATACTTTTTTTCCCCACAAAACAACTCTGTCCTTGAGAAGTGCTAAGCATGATGAAAATTTTCGGCAAGGAAGTGAGTTATCTTCAAAGGTGAAGATGTACTATGGTGATAGTAAGCCAGAGTGAGGAGCCCTCAGCCTACGGGGCGCTTGTCAAACTGCGGTAGCTCCCCAGCCAAGTGTCCTCCTTCCCACCTCAGCCTCCTGGTCCTGTGCACAAGTTTCTCCACTATTTTTTATTCGTACACATTTAAAATAAAAATCTCAGCCTTTCTTTTGCAAACTTTGGTTCCTTGGGTCTGTATTTAAAAAATAATAAAAAATGGGCTTCAATTTTTTTTTTCTTTCAAATATAAAATTGTGCCAGGGACTATTTGGTGGCGGGGGGTGGTGGGGGATGGTTATATTTCACATGGCATTGGATGGCTAGGAGATTCTGTACTGATTTGAAGCTGAGAGAATTATGGGGTAGTTAGCTGGCCCCAGGCATCAAGTTCATCTGGGACCACCCACCTTTGTAACCAGAATTCCTCCTTTCTCTTTATCTGTCTGCTACCTAGTTGTCCTACAGTTCTCTCCATGACCCGAACTTGCCTGTAGTGGTCTGGGCAGGGTTCCAAAATAACTTTTCCCTCTGTTGTCCCAAAGCCCTCATTCCCTCAGTTTAGTGGTAATGGAAAGGTCCCTTCCATCCATCAAAAGCATTCTGTCTTAAAACTTTTCTCTGTCATTTGGCATTCCATCTCTTATATTATTCATGCATTGAAATCCCAGCTTCACTACATGCTGATTCTGAACAACCTAACCTCTCCCAGGAAATAACAGCTGTTGATATTTCAGCTGATGCTGCCTCCCTGAAACAAGCCTCTGTGCCTAGAAGTCTTGCAAAACCCAAGTGAATAGAGAAGGCTCACCGGATGGTCATGTTTTATGAACCAGAGACATTTTAATGCTCTATACAAAACCAAAGCTACATATCAAGTATCAGAACACAAATGCTTAAAAATTAAATCACATATATTTATACTTTAGAAATCACATTACCTAAAATGGACACAATGATCTCTGAAATGCAGATAGGCCTGGAGATTCCAGATTGCTTCAGTTCATTTGGCTGTCAATCTTCAGAGCATTCTCACTAACCACCTGCATCCTCACATAGGCCCAACAGTCTTATGCAACTGCCAGCTTGAACCCTTAGGTTCAGCAACAGTCCCACATGCAGGGTGTTCAGGAGCAAGTTCATGAAGCGGTCCAAGTTCACTGAAGTCCAGGGGGGTGAGTTCTCAGGGTCTGCTGAGCCAAACCTCCTTTCATACAGATGAGGAAACTGAGGTCCAGAAGCAGTCCAGAGTTACAACAAAAGTTTGAATACAAAAATTCATGCTCAGTCCACAGCTTGTTACTCTAAAATCATTAGTCTGTATACAGTTTTCTTTATTGTGGGATGGGACCCAAGTTGCTCCCTGAAGAATACACAGTAGAAGGGAAGCACACAGAACGGAAGGGCATTGCAGACCGAAAGGGGAGACTGAACTCCGATACAATGACATATCCAGGAGAGTTCATCCATCCACTAAGCCACAAGCCCAGTTCTGTGAGACAGGATTATTAAGGGAGGGTGAATTACCAGGACAAACAGGCAGGACATGAGTAGTGTAGATTGAGCCTGATGGAGAAAGACTTGCAATATTCTCCTAGGGAACTTGGGGGGTATATCCTGCAGGCAGTGGGGAGTCAAAGGATTATGAACAATGGGATGGCTTTTATGAGAGGATTTCGGGGAAACTCAGGTTAACTCCCAACTTGTTGAGTAGAAGCAGCCATGAGACATGCATGTATGTGGGGATGAATGGCAGCTGGCTAGATATGCAAAAGGCCCGGTCTGTGGAATGGGTAAAATAATTAAAACACAGGGATCAGTCACTCACTACAACGTTCACTGCATGGCCTCTCTGTGTCCTAAGGTGCGGACGGAAGCTAGGACACAGCCATGAGTGAGACACACAACCTCTGCCTCTTGGAGCTCATGACTAAACTGCAGAGGGAGAGAAAACAGGCACTATAGAGTCATTTCAATGCTACAGAAGAGGAGCAGAGAGTCTCTGAGCACTTAGAAGAGGCTGACCTAGCAGGGAGGCTATGGAAAGCCTCCCTGTGTAAGTGATGCTTGAACCAAATTCTAAAGGATGGCAAGGACTTACCTGTGTGGGGTGGAATAGAGGGTTCCAAGTGGAGAAGACAGCAGCTCAGAGGTGCAAGGAGGAAGGTGGGAAGCAGGTGCAAAGCAAACACACAAAGGCATCAAGGCCCAGAGTGATCCAGGTTAAGACCCGAGAATGGCTTACGGATCCAAGAGATCAGACTGGCTACAGACAAGTCTGGGGAGATAAGGCACAACAGAGGACAAGACCACACCCAGCAATCCTCGACTAAACCAAGAAAATAAGCCTTAAAGCCAGCACCAAATGAGGGGTGCAGAGGGCAGGGTAATCAGCAAGAAAAACGCGGGATAAAACCAGTACACAAATGGAGCTGGACGTCCATGTTTTGATAACAATTCAGGAAAGTGTTTTTTCAGAAAACAGTGATCTTAAAAAAAAGAAAAAAAAGACAAGTATCAAGTAAGCAGACTTAAATCTTAGAAAAATTATATATATATACAAAACTGAAGAAACATCAGTGACAAGAATAATGCAAAATGGTAACCATTAGTGCAATGCTACAAATGCTCATAGCTCTTCACAAACTGTGTTGCAAAGCAGTCTTTGTTTTTTGAATCATCCTTGTGTCAAAAGTATACAAATTTTGTTAAAGTCGACTCCATTACCAGCGATACTTTCACTGGTTTGTTACACAGATTAAAGTCGCGGTGCACCACTCTGTTATTCACCTGTAAGATAAAAGAACAAATTGTCCAAATGAACTGTAAAGCCCTCAAAAGCCTCTTAGTAAAGCCCACCGAAGGTGAGAGCAGAACTCTGACTGCATCAGGAAAAGCAAAGGTCACCCACATCCCAGCGAAGGCAGCGCTGTGGCTGGAAAGAGCACTGAAGTGTGCACAGCGTGCTCGGTCGCTTCAGTCGTGTCCCACACTTTGCAGCTCCATGGGCTGTAGCCCGCCAGGCTCCTCTGTCCATGGGATTCTCCAGGCAAGAATACCGGAATGGGTGGCCAGGCCCTTCTCCAGGGGATCTTCCTGCCCCAAGGTTTGAACACTTGCCTCTCACGTCCTCTGCACTGGCAGGTGGGTTCTTTATCACTAGCGCCACCCAGGAAGCCCAAGTGTGCACAGACCTGGGTTCAAGTCTCAGCCTGCCCCTGGTAATATCAGGCAACCGTCTCTGAGCCTTGGTAACTTATGGTACCCTGAAAGGATTGGGTTATGTGATGTCCAAAGCATTCAATAGCTCTATGAATTCCAGGGCTGGCTGTAGGCTCGCCTACATCGGCTGCCTCATGAAGCTGTAAGGGCCTTTAACGCAAAGGTCACATCACATTCGTTTTTGGACTTTCTTGCCAGTGTCTGCTCAGCAAGGACTTTAAAAATGAAAAGTGTTCATACCATATGACCCAGCAATTCCACTTCTGGGTATATATCTGATAAAAGCAAAAACACTAATTTGAAAAGATATATGCACCACAATGTTCATAGCAACATTATTTACAATTGCCAAGGTATGGAAGCAACCTAAATGTCCATCATCAGATGAATGGATAAAGAAGATGAGGTATATACACATGCGCACACATGCATACAAACACACACAGAGACAGAAAGTGAAACTTTGCCTTTTGCAGCAACATGAATAAACTTGGAGGGTATTATGCTAAGTGAAATAAATCAGAGAAAGATAAATACTGTATATCACCACTTTTAAGTGAAATCTGAAAAATACAACAAACTGGTGAATTAAAAAAAAAAAAAAGAGGGACTTCCCTGGCAGTCCAGTGGGTAAGACTCTGTGCTTCCACTACAGAGGACATGGGTTCAGTCCCTAGAAGGGGAACTAAGGGCCTGCATGCTGAGTGGCCAGAAGCAGGCTCACAGCTGTAGAGAATAAACTAGAGGTTACCAGTGGGGACAGGAAAGTGGGGAGGGGCAAGATAGGGCTAGGGGTCAAAAAGAGTTCTGGAATTGAAGACGTATGTGAAACGAAGAGTTATAGAAATGAAGACGTGTGTGAAACATTTGAAAATTGTAAAGCACTATAGAATTTAAAGAATCTTTCATTCAATTAAAAAAAAAGCTTTCAATTAAAAAATGAATGCTGTTCAAAAAAGACTTAATGAACACCATTTGGCAAAATAATTTTTCAGTTAGCCTAACTAAAATGAATTTCTACCTAGGTTAAATCTGTCTTTATTATTATATTCTTGAAACACTGACAAGAAACTATTTTATTAAAGAGAGAAATTGAATAATACAAGAGATTTGGGAATATGGTTGGAATGACTATCAAAATCGTATTTCTTCCCTTTAACACTCCCCCCTCGCCAAAAGCTTACCTCAAAATGAGGTGAAAAAGAATTTTGAAAGCTCTTAAGCATCATATGCAAAGCATTAACATTATATTTTTTTAAAGAAATAAAAATTGTTACCGTACCTTGGGAGGTAAGAAGTAAGTTCGTTTAGTAACTAAGTTGTGTCTGACTCTTTGCGACCCTGAGGACTGTACCCCTCCAGGCTTCTGTCCCTGGAATTTCCCAGAGAAGAATACTGGAATGGGTTGCCATTTCCTTCTCCAGGGGATCTTCCTGACCCAGGGATCGAACCTTCTTCTCCTGCGTCTCCTGCATTGGCAGGTGGATTCTTTACCACTGGGCCACCTGGGAAGCTCCTAAGGAGTAATACTGCGTGATTGTGATTAAGGCACGAGCTCTAAAAGCACTTTGTCTGGACTAGAAAGCCCAGGCTGCCACTTTCCTAGCTCTGCATTTGTAACAGGGGATGGGAATCAAAGCACCTGCCAGAGGGCTGTTGAAAAACTTAATGTATTAATATCTGTCAATTGCAAGGAACAGTAACTGGCACAGAGTGAGCTGTTCAGAACGTGCGAGTACTGCTGTTACTGTGCTCATTTACAACCTTTTCTAGTTAGCTCTCTTCAGAGATAAAACGCCCAGATTAAGAAGAAAATAACTCTTTGATCCTGATATGGTAAACCACTATCATCAGGCCCTCCTCCAAACTACAGTGTGTATATAAATCTGCTATAATTCCTGGCCCCTCATTCATTCACTGAACGTTCAGTATTGGCTACAAGCTGGGCAGACAAATGTAAGATAGTGTTGGTCCTCAAAGAAGCCCTCCGGTTCTCCCCTCTTCCTGGGGGAGATAAATAAGGCTGGCAGGACCATAGTGCAGGCAGAACTTCCAAGCTCGCTAATAACCAACTCACTCATGTTCCACTGAATGAAGTGTCACTGTCCGTTCTCCATTGGCGCCTGGCTCAGCCGTGACTTCTGCCACAGCCCTCTAAACTCACCAGCCCACTGGTTACAGGCCACTCCTGAACCCCCCTCATGCTTTCACGGCTGAAGGCAATCTTCTCATGAAGATGTTTTCATCAAGCGCATTAGCTTTAGACTGGATGGAGCGCGTGTTCACTTGGAATCTACTCACTATGGTAAAGAAGTCAGCGAGGTGCCACTTATTCCCATACTGCTTAAAGACTTCAGTCATCTCCTTGATCATCACAGAGCCAGTGCGGGGATCCCGTAAAGCGACATGGTCTATAAAGGAAAAAAAAAAAGAACCACTTCATCCATTTCCCCCTCTACTTGTAGCAAACTTGCTCTTTGCTCCATAGTTAAAACCTAGAAAATGGCTTTGAACTGATAATACAGAAACACCGGCATTATGGAAAAGAATCTAAAAAAGAATATATGTGTGTGCTTAGTCGCTCAGTTGTGTCCGATTCTTTATGACCCCATGGACTGTAGATCGCCAAGGCTCTTCTGTCCATGGGGATTTTCCAGGCAAGAATACTGGAGTGGGTTGCCATGCCCTCCTCCAGGGGTTCTTCCCAACCCAGGGATCAAACCCAGGTCTCCGTCATTGCCAGTGGATTCTTTCCCATATGAGCCACCAAGGAAGCATTAAGACGGAGAATCCCCATGGACAGAGGAGTCTGATGGGCTAAAGTCCATGGGGTCGCAAAGAGTTGGACACAACTGAGTGACTAAGCAGAGACAGAAGACTTGTGTGACCAATTGCACACAACCTCTCAAGGGGAAACTTTTAAATACGCATTTTTTATCTAGCTTCAAAGTTTTCAAATATACACTAAAGTGGGAGGGAAAGTTGAATGCCCCCCCCGAATAATCATCCCTCAGATCAGAGTTATCAGTTTTTGTCATATTTGCTTTCCTTATCCCCTTTCTGGGCTTCCTAGGTGGCGCTGGTGGTAAAGAATGCCTGCCAAAGCAAGAGATGTAAGAGAAGCAGGTTCAGTCCCTGGGCGGGGAAGATCCCCTGGAGGGGGGCGTGGCAACCCACTCCAGTGTTCTTGCCCGGAGAATCCCATGGACAGAGGAGCCTGGCGGGCTCCAGTCCACGCGTCGAAAAGAGCTGGACACACTGAGTGACTTGGCATGCATGTACACATCCCCTTTCTACCTTTTTATCGCTGACTTTTGCTCTAGCATTTTAAGCTAACCCTAAATATATCCATATGGAATTTATTTGGGGGTATTCAAGGGTTTGACTACTGAAATTATGCTTATTATTCGATTGAAAAACACAAAATATGTCTGTATAGTGTGGAAGGACTGTGAAAATGGCACCCTCTCATAGTAAACCTGGGTTGGAACACAAAAAAACACAGGACATGTTTGCAACATCAGGGTATGCAAAGGTTTCTTACAAAAGGCATACGCCATAAAAGAAAAAAGTCAATAAACTGGAGTAAAAACATAAAACACTTGCTTTGCAGCAGGCGAGAATTCTACTACTGAATCACCACTGAATGCTTATAAAACTTTTGCTTTTTGAAAGACATCTTTAAGAAAAGGAAAAGCCAGTCACAAAGTGGGAGAGAATATTTGTAACTTGTACCAGAGAAAGGACTAGTATTCAGAATATACGTAACTTAATAAGAAAACAACCCAGTGCAATACAGGGCAACAGGAGATGCGTGAATGGCCAACAGGCACGTGAACAGATGGTCCAAAAAAAGGCCATACAAATAGAAAGAAAAATATTCTTATTTATTTTTTTTATTTTTGATCATGCCACTGGGCTTGTGGGATCTTAGTCCCCAAACCAGGGATTGAACCTGTGCCCTCAGCAGTGAGGGCACGGAGTCCTAACCACTGGACCACCAGGGAGGTCCCTCATTCTTAAATAACCAGTTACTACCAGGCTGTGTGTCCCTGTTGGGCACTGCATGACTTCTCAACTTAGGACACCACAATGGTGCTTGCTCTTTCTCCCATGCACATCAATCTATAAAGCACAGATAATTTTTTTCAGAAAGATTTCTGGGAAGGCCCTGGTGATCCTGTGGTTAAGACTCTGCACTTCCATTGCCAAGGGCCCAGGTTCAATCCAGGGTCGAGGAACTAAGATCCCACAAGCCTCACAGAGAGGCAAAAAAAAAAAAAAAAGGATTTTAAAAAATCAGTAGGAATAACCTAAACCCTCTGGATGAATGTCTATCTTCAAGCCTCACTATCCTACCTGCTTGGGTGGGATATACAATGAAATAATCACTGAATGTAGGCAGCCTCTTCTTCTCTGATCCATCATCCAAGTCCATGGGTTCATCATCTGTTTCAACACCACTGTCTCTTCTCTCTGTTTTTTGAGGAATGAAAATACAAACTACAATAATATACCATTGACATGAATAACCTTTAATAAAAGTCACAAGAAGCTTGTATCTCCACAAGAGAAATAATTAAAACCAAAGTTACATAAATCAGAAATTAGTCCCACAAGCCAACTAGAATCACACGAATGATAGGACATCCCCCAGAAAATTGTCCACCTCTCCCCTAGAATTTGAGGCTCTCAGATACACCTAATGATTTTAATGGCTTAGACCTTCCTCAAATCCCATGGATGGAGGAGCCTGGTAGGTTGCCGTCTATGGAGTCGCACAGAGTTGGACATGACTGAAGCGACTTAGCAGCAGCAGCAGCAGCAGCAGACCTTCCTCAGACTAAATTAACCATCCTAACCAGGTAAGCTGTCACTCCATCCCTTTCTCCCAGCTCAAAGTCCCTACTATGCTATATAATGTAAGATACATCAGCTAAGGGTCTGAGGTATCTTCAGGTATATTATTTAATATAATTATTAAAAAATAATTTTTTAAAACTTACTTTTCTTTCCTCAATCATCAACATGAGAATTTTCTGGAAAGAGAATGATACAGAGACATCTCCACTTACCTCCTCTGCAGGCCTGGATTATAAAGATTTTTGGTTTCTCTTGAAGTGCTGGACAATTTTTATTGTTAAACATTTCAAAAATGTCTTCCAGGCTGACTTTTTCACCGTCTTTCATTTTGATAAAACCTTCTTCTCCATGGGACATAAGAGTAACAAGGCAACAGCCAATGTCATCTTTAATTTCATTTAGTTCATCACGAAATGATGTTATTTTTCCAAGTAAGTCCTGTAAAATAAGATAACATATTAAAAAAGAACTGTATATACATATATATTATATATGTATAATATATAATACAGATAACATATTAAAAAAGAAGTAGAAAAAAACAGAAATCCCAGAGATGGCTTCTTCACAAAGTGAATCAATGAGATGACAAATATGAAAATACCTACATCTCTTGTAGTGTCAGTATGACTTATCACTTCCCTTTTGGTTGCTATCAGACTTCGTATGATTTATTCTTTTACCAATGGTGGTTCTTGTTTGACAAAATTATGGTGCTTCTGATTCTCTACCACAAAACATAAGAAAACTACAGTTCCCCAAAGAATTAATGTATTTAAATGCTGCATTATTAACTTATTTTATTGATTTATTTTTAATTAATTAATTTATTTTAATTGGAGGCGAATTACTTTACAATATTGTAGTGGTTTCTGTCATACATTGACATGAAACAGCCATGGGTGTACATGTGTTTAACTTATTTTAATATAAAAATTATTTTATAAAATTAATACCCTCAGTAAGCTAGAAATGGCAAGGAATGGAGGAGTCTACCCAATCATATCCACTTGCCAGAATCTATCAAGAGGCATCAGCAGAATCAATGCCCCTATAAAGACAAGCAAGAGAGGAATGGCTGCTCTCACCATGTTGTAACAAAGATCCTGGCCATTTCAATACAGTACAGCAAAAGTTAAATGAGGTATAAATACTGGAAACAAAGACTCATTGCTGCTAAGTCACTTCAGTCGTGTCCGACCCTGTGCGACCCCATAGACGGCAGCCCACCAGGCTCCCCTGTCCCTGGGATTCTCCAGGCAAGAACACTGGAGTGTGTTGCCATTTCCTTTTCCAATGCATGAAACTGAAAAGTGAAAGTGAGGTCGCTCAGCCGTGTCGGACCCTCAGCGACCCCATGGATTGCAGGCTTCCAGGCTCCTCCATCCATGGGATTTTCCAGGCAAGAGTACTGGAGTGGGGTGCCAAAGACTCATTACTTACAAATAATATGACTTTCCAGAAATATATTCAATTAAAACCTACTAAAAGTAGAGATCTGCAAGTTGACCAGATACAAACTTAATTTACAAAGACCTTGGTTCAGTTCAGTCGCTCAGTCGTGTCCAACTCATGCGACCCCATGAATCGCAGCACACCAGGCCTCCCTGTCCATCACCAACTCCCGGAGTTCACTCAGACTCACGTCCATCGAGTCAGTGATGCCATCCAGCCATCTCATCCTCTGTCGTCTCCTTCTCCTCCTGCCCCCAATCCCACCCCAGCATCAGAGTCTTTTCCATTGAGTCAACTCTTCGAATGAGGTGGCCAAAGTATTGGAGTTTCAGCTTCAGCATCATTCCTTCCAAAGAACACCCAGGGCTGATCTCCTTTAGAATGGACTGGTTGGATCTCCTTGCAGTCCAAGGGACTCTCAAGAGTCTTCTCCAACACCATAGTTCAAAAGCATCAATTCTTCAGCACTCAGCCTTCTTCACAGTCCAACTCTCACATCCATACATGACCACAGGAAAAACCATAGCCTTGACTAGATGGATCTTTGTTGGCAAAGTAATGTCTCTGCTTTTGAATATGCTATCGAGGTTGGACATAACTTTCCTTCCAAGGAGTAAGCGTCTTTTAATTTCATGGCTGCAGTCACCATCTGCAGTGATTTTGGAGCCCCCAAAAATAAAGTCTGACACTGTTTCCACTATTTCCCCATCTATTTCCCAGGAAGTGATGGGACCGGATGCCATGAACTTCGTTTCCTGAATGTTGAGCTTTAAGCCAACTTTTTCACTCTCCACTTTCACTTTCATCAAGAGGCTTTTTAGTTCCTCTTCACTTCTGCCATAAGGGTGGTGTCATCTGCATATCTGAGGTTATTGATATTTCTCCCGGCAATGTTGATTCCAGCTTGTGCTTCATCCAGCCCAGCACTTCTCATGATGTACTCTGCATATAAGTTAAATAAGCAGGGTGACAATATACAGCCTTGACGTACTCCTTTTCCTATTTGGAACCAGTCTGTTGTTCCATGTCCAGTTCTAACTGTTGCTTCCTGACCTGCATACAGATTTCTCAAGAGGCAGGTCAGGTGGTCTGGTATTCCCATCTCTTTCAGAATTTTCCACAGTTTATTGTGATCCACACAGTCAAAGGCTTTGGCATAGTCAATAAAGCAGAAATAGATGTTTTTCTGGAACTCTCTTGCTTTTTCCATGATCCAGCGGATGTTGGCAATTTGATCTCTGGTTCCTCTGCCTTTTCTAAAACCAGCTTGAATATCAGGAAGTTCACGGTTCACATATTGCTGAAGCCTGGCTTGGAGAATTTTGAGCATTACTTTACTAGCATGTGAGATGAGCGCAATTGTGCAGTAGTTTGAGCATTCTTTGGCATTGCCTTTCTTTGGGATCAGAATGAAAACTGACCTTTTCCAGTCCTGTGGCCACTGCTGAGTTTTCCAAATTTGCTGGCATATTGAGTGCAGCACTTTGACAGCATCATCTTTCAGGATTCGAAATAGCTCAACTGGAATTCCATCATCTCCACTAGCTTTGTTTGTAGTGATGTTTTCTAAGGCCCACTTGACTTCACATTCCAGGATGTCTGGCTCTACGTCAGTGATCACACCATTGTGATTATCTGGGTCGTGAAGATCTTTTTTGTACAGTTCTTCTGTGTATTCTTGCCACCTCTTCTTGATATCTTCTGCTTCTGTTAGGTCCATACCATTTCTGTCCTTTATTGAGCCCATCTTTGCATGAAATATTCCCTTGGTATCTCTAATTTTCTTGAAGAGATCTCTAGTCTTTCCCATTCTGTTGTTTTCCTCTATTTCTTTGCATTGATCGCTGAAGAAGGCTTTTTTATCTCTTCTTGCTATTCTTTGGAACTCTGCATTCAGATGCTTATATCTTTCCTTTTCTCCTTTGCTTTTCACTTCTCTTCTTTTCACCGCTATTTGTAAGGCCTCCCCAGACAGCCATTTTGCTTTTTTGCATTTCTTTTCCTTGGGGATGGTCTTGATCCCTGTCTCCTGTACAATGTCACAAACCTCATTCCATAGTTCATCAGGCACTCTATCTATCAGATCTAGTCCCTTAAATCTATTTCTCACTTCCACTGTATAATCATAAGGGATTTGATTTAGGTCATACCTGAATGGTCTAGTGGTTTTCCCTACTTTCTTCAATTTAAGTCTGAATTTGGTAATAAGGAGTTCATGATCTGAGCCACAGTCAGCTCCTGGTCTTGTTACAAAGATCTAGAGTTCCCTAATTACCCAGGAATAAAACATTTAAACTGGATAATGGAAAAGGGATCCTTTGAAGGTCATAACAAAAGTAAAACATTACCTAGGAATAAACCTAAGAAGAAATGAACATTATCTAAGTGAATAAAATTATTTAAAAAATCTTCAGTGAAGAGGCAACATAAAATATGACAGCCTGAAGTTTCTGATCGAGATGACTCAATACTATTAATTTGTCAATTAACTCCAAATTAATCTCTAGTCAATGTCATATGAGTTAAAACCTCAAGGGATTTCTGTGAAACTGGATGGTTCTCAAGGTCACAGAAAACAGATGCTCAGGAATAGCAAGGTACTGAAGAATAGCAAAGAACATTCAGAAGTAAAAAACAAAGGCAAACAAATAAAAACAAACAAAAAAAAAACAATGAACGGGAGGTAGATCATCTCAGCTGTCCAAAAGCACTATAAAATCAGGGTGAACAAAACATGGATATAGCAGCATGTTGCTGCTGCTGCTAAGTTGCTTGTCTTGTCCAACTCTGTGCGAGCCCATAGACAGCAGCCCACCAGGCTCCGCCATCCCTGGGGTTCTCCAGGCAAGAACACTGGAGTGGGTTGCCATTTCCTTTTCCAGTGCATGAAAATGAAAAGTGAAAGTGAAGTCGCTCAGTCGTGTCCGACTCTTTGCAACTCCATGGACTGCAGCCTACCTGGCTCCTCCATCACCAGCATAAGTATAAACAAATATATGAATACATATTTTAGAATCCAGAAATCAATCCAAATACACATACAGGGATTTAATATATGACAAGAATGGAATTTCATGTATGTGGGGAAAGGATGTATCACCAACAAATGAGAACTGGCTTGGAAATAAAGTTAGACCTCCCACCTCACTGTTTCAGTGAGCAGAAGGCTAACCTTCACTATAAAGATATTATAGAAAAATAATTTAAAAAATGTTTAACTGGGGGGCTTCCCTCTTGGCTCAGTGGTAAAGAATACGCCTGCCAATGCAAAAGATCAGGGTCTGACACCTGATCTGGGAACCCACATGCCAAGGAGCAACTATACCCATCTGCCACAACTACTGAGCCTGTGCTCCAGAGCCCGGGAGCCCCCGCACTGAAACCCGCATGCCCTAGAGCCTGTGCTCTGCAACAAGAGAAGTCACAGCAGTGAGAAGTCCACGCCCTGCAACCAAAAGTAGCCCCGCTCACTGCAACTAGAGAAAGCCTGCACAGCAACGAAGACCCAGGGCGGCCAAAAATAAATAATAAATTTTAAGCTGGGAAATCATGGGGTTTAATCAAGACAGAAAAACCAAGAAGCTGACAAAAAGAAAGACTGACGAGTTTATAGCAAAAACTTCCATATGACTTGAGGCAACAAAAAGTCAAAAGGCAAGTAACAAGGCAGGAGAAAAATATCTGCAGTCTATTTTGTCTAAAATTCAGGAAAAAGAACTACAGAATAAGAAAAGAAAATCCAGTAAGAAAAAAGGGCAAAGGATATAAACAGTTAATTCACAGAAGGGAAAATAATGACCAAAAGATGTTCAACCATGCTACTACAGTCAAGAAAATGAAAGTGAAATAATTTTACCAGTAAGATTGCTAATTATTTACAAATAAATGTTGACAGGATGTAGAGAAAGAAGTTACTTCTGGACCTTTGGGAGAATAAACCAGAAAAACATTGGCAATTATCTGTCACCTGAATGGAAAAGATGGATTTAAAAAAAAATCACATAACACAGAAGAAATTCTGGTACAATCCATGGAAAACATGAAGGAGTCTGCTTTTAACTTTGAAACAAAATCTAAATTTATCGAGTACTTACTATAGGCCAGCTATTATCCTGAGAACTTTAACATAAAGCAGTTCATTTCATCCTCACCCCAGCCCTACATAATAAATTAGAGAGAAGAAAGCCGTCCATTAATTTCAGGCAGAATTTCTAGACAATTACCCAGCTATGGACATTTTGTGTCAGGAACTCTTTGCCTTGGGGGCTGTCCTGTGCATCCTCATATGTTCAGCCACACCCTCGGTTCTACCTTGGCATCTACACTAATGCCAACAGTACCCTCCAACGATGAAAAACAAAAACGTCTCTGTGCGCTGGCATGAGTGCACGCTGAGTCATGTCCGACTCTGTGGTCCCGTGGACTGTGGTCCGCCAGGCTCCTCTGTCAGTGGGACTCTCTAGCCAAGAATACTGGAGTGGGTTGCCATTGCCTTTTCCTGGGGATCTTTCCAACCCAGGGATCGAACCCGCGTCTCTTGTGTCTCCTGCATTGGCAGGTGGGTTCTTTACTGCTGTGCTACCTGGGAAGCCCAAAAATGTCTCCAGACAGTGTCAGAAGTAGCCCCCAGGGGGGACAAAGTCACCCCCAGTTGAGGATTAGACTAACAACTGGTAAGAGACAGGACTCCACCTCTGTTGGCCTGTGCTGTTTTCCTGGTCCTCCTGCTATGCTGTTCCTTCATATTCACTAGCAATGACTCCTGGGGTCTATGAAGGACTCTCCTCTGTTACTAATCCAAAGCATGGGCAGGGCTAGACCTGGACTCAGCTGCAGGCAGAGAGGTCACAATGAAGCTCCCACCCATCCACCACCGCTCTTCCCCTTCATCTTCTTCTCTGTCATCTAGTTAAATCACAATGCAGTTTTGCCCAGGGCTCTCAGTAATCCCTCTCCATATCTGCTCAATGCAGACTTCCAAAGAAGAGCAAGGAGAGATAAGAAAGCCTTCCTCAGTGATCAATACAAAGAAACACGGAAACAACAGAATGGGAAAGACTAGAGAGCTCTTCAAGAAAATTAGAGACACTAAGGGAATATTTCATGCAAAGATGGGCACAATAAAGGACAGAAACGGTATGGACCTAACAGAAGCAGAAGATATTAAGAGGAGGTGGCAAGAATACACAGAAGAACTGTACAAAAAAGATCTTCATGACCCAGATAATCACGATGGTGTGATCACTCAACTAGAGCCAGACCTCCTGGAATGTGAAGTCAACTGGGACTTAAGAAGCATCACTACGAACAAAGCTAGTAGAGGTGATGGAATTCCAGTTGAGCTATTCCAAATCCTAAAAGATGATGCTGTGAAAGTGCTGCACTCAACATGAGAGCAAATTTTGAAAATACAGCAGTGGCCACAACTGGAAAAGGTCAGTTTTCATTCTAATCCCAAAGAGAGGCAATGCCAAAAAATGTTCAAAATACTGCACAATTGCACTCATCTCACAGGATAGCAAAGTAATGCTCAAAATACTCCAAGCCAGGCTTCAACAGTATGTGAACTGAAAACTTCCAGACATTCAAGCTGGATTTAGAAAAGGCAGAGGAACCAGAAATCAAAATGCCAACATCTGTTGGATCATCAAAAAAGCAAGAGAATTCCAGAAAAACATCTGCTTTATTGACTATGCCAAAGCCTTTGACTGTGCGGATCACAACAAACTGTGGAAAAATTCTTAAAGAGATGGGACTACCAGACCACCTTACATGCCTCCTGAGAAATCTGTATTCATGTCAAGAAGCAATAGTTTGAACCACACATGGAACAGCAGACTGGTTCCAAATTGGGAAAGGAGTACATCAAGGCTGTATATTGTCACCCTGCTTATTTAACTTATATGCAGAGTACATCATGTGAAATGCCAGGCTAGATGAAGCACAAGCTGTAATCAAGATTGCCAGGAGAAATATCAATAACTTCAGATATGCAGATGACACCACCTTATGGCAGAAAGTGAAGAAAAACTAAAGAGCCTCTCGATGAAAGTGAAAAAGGAGAATGAAAAAGCTGGCTTAAAACTCAACATTCAAAAAATGGAGATCATGGCATCCGGTCCCATCACTTCATGGCAAATAGATGGGGAAACAATGGAAACAGTGACAGACTTTATTTTCTTGGATTCCAAAATCACTGTGGATGGTGACTACAGCCATGAAATTAAAAGACACTAGATCCTTGGAATGAAAGTTATGACCAACCTAGAGAGCATATTAAAAAGTAGAGACATTTACTTTGCCAACAAAAGTCCATCTAGTCAAAGCTATGTTTTTTCCAGTTGCCATGTATGGATGTGAGAGTTGGACTATAAAGAAAGCTGAGCGGGGAAGAATTGATGCTTTTGAACTGTGGTGTTGGAGAAGACTCTTGTAAGTCCCTTGGACGGCAAGGAGATCAAACCAGTCAATCCTAAAGGAAATCAATCTTGAATATTCATTGGAAGAACTGATGCTGAAGCTGAAACTCCAATACTTTGGCCACCTGATGCAAAGAGCTAACTCATTGGAAAAGACCCTGATGCTGGGAAAGATTGAAGGCAAGAGGTGAAGAGGATGACAGAGGATGAGATGGTTGGATGGCATCACCAACTCAATGGACATGAGTTTGAGCAAGCTCCAGGAGTTGGTGATGGACAAGGAAGTCTGGCATGCTGCAGTCCATGGGGTCGCAAAGAGTCGGACATGACTGAGCAACTGAACTGAACGGAACACGACAAAAGCTCCTACATCCATAAGGGAAGCTCGGTTAGATTTCATCAGGACATTCAGGTCCATCACCCAGCAGGCCCTGGTTCTAACCAGGTAATAAAACTCAATTTTTTTAAAGAAGAAAAGAAGATTATAATATCCAAGCTACAAATTTTCCTTTTCTTTTTTTGCCATGTCACAGGACATGTGGGATCTTAGTTACTGACCAGGGATCGAACCCGAGCTCCCTGCAGTGGAAGCACAGAGTCTTAACCGATGGACCACCAGGAAAGTCCCAAGCTACAAATTTTCACTTTTGTTTTTAACTTGGTACCATTTTGTCAGGATCGATGCACAACGTCGGTTCGAACTTGCACTCCTTAAGCCAATCCTTCATCAGTTGGACATCCTGGTGAGCTCCTAGCCTGTTCTTCTTCACACACATGAGGAAGGCCTTCCGCCTGCCACTTAGGTCGTAACGGTACTGTTTGCAAGGAAAGCCAAGAAACAATGTTAAAACCAAACTGAATCCAAATGTGCCTTATATGTGAAACGAGTTTAACACTGACTACCTCTCTCGTCATGACTTCCTTTATAATTCTTTCAAATACCTCTGTCAAACTTGGACCAACAGGCCAATCTCATCTCTAAATCCTATACATAGCCATAACTACGTTTAAGGAAAGTGGCAAATGGTAAATGACGTAACTACACGGTGTAAAGAAAATGCAGTTATGGAAATCCAGAAGGTGGGGTATTCTACAGGACAAATAACCTGGCTTCGTCAACAAACAAGAGAAGAGGTTAAAGGAAAGGTATTGTAAATAAAGAGTGTTAAAAGACAGGCCTTCAAATGTATTTGTTTGAATCAGAGCCTAACTCAAGCAAGCCAACTGTACAAGGCACTGGAAGCAGCCAAGGACATCTGTAGGCTAACTGCATCTCTACCGAGACGAGGGCATTTGTTTCTAGGCTTGCTAAATACATACTCAGGTATTGTATGTATGAAAGTGATAAGATATCCACGTGTGGGAGAGGGTTGCTTTAAAATAACAGGGTCGAGGGAGCAGATGAAACAAGATTGGCTACATGGCTAATTGTTGAAGTAGGGCTCTAGGAAGGCGGGGCTGGAGTTTGGGGATTCATTTTTCTCTTCTACTTTAGCTTATGTTTTAAATGTTCATAATAAAACAAACAGAAAAGAGTCAGAAGCCAGCAATTTATGTAGTTGCACAAGGCCAAACAACCTGCGGTGCCCTGATCTGTAAAATGGAGATACTAACCATACTTACCTAATTCGGTTCATGCATGCAAAGTGGTTTTAACTGGCAAATATTTTGCTTTTTCTATTTATAACAGAAAGCAGAAAGATGTGACCACTTGAGACAACCACAGATGTTCATTTTCAGCCCAACAAAAGCAGCACAAAAACCTTCAAATGGTGTCTAAATACTATCTGAACTGATTAAGTGTGTGCGTGCACTAAGTTGCTCAGTCGTGTCCAACTCTGCAGCCCCATGAACTGTAGCCTGTCAGACTCCGCTGTCCATGGGGATTCTCCAGGCAAGAATACTGGAGTGGGTTGCCATTTCGTACTCCTGGGGATCTTCCCCACTCAAGGATCTAACCCACGTCTCTTGCATCTTCTGCATTGCAGACGGATTCTTTACCACTTGAGCCGGCAGGGAAGCCAGCTAACATGCAGCATTAGAATAAAAGTCCAGATACTTACCAATTCACCGTCCACACAGTCATAGCTTCTCTTTAGACTCTTTCGTGGAATCACTGAATGAATTTTCGTGGAAAGACAAAACAGAAAAGAGCATTTTTTTTTTCACTTTTCTCTTTTTAATTATGATCTGTAGTGGTTCCTGTTAACAGAAAGCAACTCTCAAGAAAAACAGTCGCCTCTTTTGTTTTGGGGCCCAGCAGGCTTCAATCTCGTTTCAGAACAGGTTTCCAGGATCATGAAAACCCTCTCCCAAACTCATGAGAACAGAAACTTAACAGAACTCCTTTAGTCCTCAGTCAGGTTCAGAGGCAGGGAGAGGCAGGCCAGAGATGAAAAGGGTAAGGACCAATGAGCATTACTGAACATGAACCTCCAGAAAAGGAGACCAAGGCTCTGATAAAGAGACAAATGAAGTTAAAGACCCCATTTGATGTTTTAATTAAACAAACAGCATTCAAATATTTTGGAGGTATCTACAGTGTGCAGTCATGATACTGTGTAGTTTGGTTGGTTCTGAAAAACCAAAAAAAAAAAAACCACCCACTTTACCAAGTGCAAGAGATTCACAGTCTAAAGCATGATAACTAAGCATGGAGAGACAGTATAAGAGCTGTGCAGATGCAGTCAAAGGAGAATCAAAGGCTTCCCGGGGCCAGTATTCTACCCACAGGCCATGTTTTGTGGTGGTTTTCCGTGGTCACCCATTACAAATTCAAATGTCAGCAAAGCAACATACTTGGAACTCAATCAGATCATAAGCACGGGAGAACAGACCCCAGCCATAGTATATTTTGGTGTGTACCTCAACACGTCCAATCTAAGTGCTACTTTCTCTTTCTCCTTCTCTTTCTCACTCTCTCTTTCATCTCTCTACATAAGTATACGCAAACTGCCTCATATATTATACACACATACAGTTGTTAAATTTACCAGGGGAAACCCTAACCTCCCCCAGCTTGGTACGTTTCCTGCTCCTAAACCACATCTTCCCAGATTTATGGCAAATGTTCTAACGGTATATTCAAACACTGAGTTTCTCACTGCATCATCTAAAAACCTTCTCCATCATAACCACCCGGAGGTAACTGTTCAAAAATGCACCTCAGTCTTGCTGAGTCAATCTGGATTTCTCAGCCCGTCCCAGAATGGTAAACCCTGATGGCTGCTTTGGACTGGTCACTTGGATTCCGTGCCTGGGAACTCTCTCTCTTCTTCCCGCTGACTCCCGGGCTCCCACCCTCCGCCGCTGGTTCTCTCCGTCCCTCGAGGCCCTCGTCCTTCTTGCTCCGCCTCCCCCAACGCCCATCACTGATACTCTGTCCCCCGCCGCTCACCTGGGCTCCGGGGCCAAACCCGGCCCTCACCTAGGGGGTCCTCCCCTCGCCAGTCTCCCCCTCCCTAGTTCAGTACCCACCCCACCCCCGCCCTGCCCCAATCCAGGAATCCCCGGGCGGCGGGGGCCAAACCCCGCGGTCCCGAGCACCCCCTCCTCCGGGAATCCCCGCGCACTCACCAGGGCAGTCGGTGGGGGCGCTCTGCCAGCGCGGCAGCAGGTCTGCGCGGGGTAGCAGCTCCAGCACCTGGACAAGGACGCGCTTGGCGACGGCCGCCGGGTAGTAGTGCTTGGCAAGAAGCTTGGCCAGCCCCGACGGGCTGTGGCCCTCCAGCTCCAGCTTCACCTGGCTCACGGGCGGCTCCACTTTCTTAAGGTGGTCGCGGAAGCTGCGCAGCTCCTGCGAGGAAAGCAAGTCCAGGGTCTCCTGCAAGCGGCTCTGCAGCTCCTCTGTGGTCGGCGAGATCTTCGGAGGCGCCGGCTGACCGTCTGACCCCGAGCGCCGGCCGCTTCCCAGGCTCCCCTCCATTGTCCCCCAGCGATGCTGAAGCGCCCGGGCAGAAGAGACCTATCTGAACCCCGCGCGCCACACACGCCTCCCGCTTCTCCCCTTTGTTTTGAAAACTGGAGGCGTTTCCGCTCGCCCGGCGAGCCTGACCAGGGCGGCCTGGAAGCTCCCGCCTTCCCCGCGCTGGCCCAGGCCCCGCCCCCGACCCGGAGCCACGCCCCGCTCCGCCCACAAGAGTTCGTCCACGGTTTAACCCTTGGAGCCTGGGTTGGGAAGGCTGAGTGGTGCCCACCCGGCAAGGCTCCTACATGGTTCTCTGCCTTGGCAGCACGTTAGAATCGCTAGGGGGACTTTTGACATTACTCACGCCCAGGCCACAACCTAACCTGATTACACTAAACCCTCTGGGTGGCCGACCCAGGTACAAGTGGTTTTTAAAGCTTCCCAGGTGATTCCAACCTGCAGCCAAGTTTGAGAACCACCGATCTTAGAGCGTCTATCAGCTACCTAAGCCAGTCCCCAAGGAGCAGGGGAAAACTTGGAAACTGAAAAAACACCTACAGATTATGGAATCGAGCCAGCTTTTTTAGGGGACTTGGTGACAAAGCGAGTTTTTTTAGAGGACCTGGTGACAAAAAACTAGTAATTTGAAGGCAGTAAGATGTCGGAAATGCACTGTTCAGCCTGAGGGGTGTGAAAGGAGCACTGCCTTGGGGAGCACTTCGCAGCTTTGCAACCACCTTCTTCCTCCTATTCCTGTTCCCTGACTTGATAGGGCTCTCAGGAAATGATGACTCATTTAAACCATGGTCTGCCTCAAAATTACTTACCCTTTCAAACAGTTGGTGAAAGAATCTCAGGACCTGAGTCGTGACTCAATTAAACCAACTGTAAACAATCATTTTGGAGACCATCAGAGAACTGTGAATATGGGCTGGGTACCGAACGATAAGCAAAAAAACTGTTAACTGTTTTTCTGGTGGGGTAATAACATGGTACTTACTGAAGAAAAATGTCCTTGAATTTTAGAGATGCATATTGAAATATGGAAGGGTGAAATGGTATGATGCCTGGGATCTGCTTTTAAAAGCTTCATTGCAGAATAAAGGAAGTAGTGGGGAGAGGGGAGAGACAAGCAGCAGTGAGTAAACTCTGATGATTGCTCCATTTGAATGATGTTGAGTGAGGGGCAGTGTACTATTTACTTTTTTGATTGATTGAGCTGTTTCATAATGTACTCTTGGAAACAGTATAATGCAGCTTGAAAGCTTGGCTTCAGTTCTTTTTGCCTCCTGCCTTACTAGGCCTTATCTCTAGCTGCCAGATGACTGTTCACTCCCACAAAGCCCCGCCCCAAAATAATTTGCTTTAACTCTGGGGCAATTAAGAACAAATCAAATTTTTTTAATACAAAAAAAAAAAAAAAAAAGGAGGTGGGGTGGGCACTGGGCAGTGTTTCCAAAGTCAGCTGAAGCTCACTACCCACTTCCTGCCTGAACCTCAATACTTGTGGGAGACAGTGGGAGAGGAAAAAAATTCTTGGAGCCTGGGATATGCAGACCCCAGGGGCCTTCACTCTTAAGAGTCAGATTTCATAAAGGCGAATTTCAGTTTTACCCCACTTTTAGAGAAAATGAGATGATTTCTCCGAATTTTAAGATGATATGCCCCCAAAAGAAAAAATGAGGAGCGGGGAAGGGGACTCTGGTAGCTGAAATTCATCAGTGTGTATAAGATGAGCAAATTTGTACTGGATGAAGCCTGCACCTCTGGGCCTCATCCCTGCTCCTCCCCTCCCAAGTCCCTGGCAGGGCCCTCACTGGCTCTAGGCTCCCAGAGCCCAAGATGAGGGTTGGTCAAGGGAGACTGAAGAGGCCAAGAAACCTGAACATCTTGCCTCAGAGGCTAAGTAAGTCCTTAGGCAGCAGACGCCCCAGCCACCATCTGGGCTAAGCTGCCCGCCCTGCATTCCTGCCCCAGGGCCACCACTGCCACCTCTAAGTACTTCCCGCTTGCCCAGCACACAGCCTCACACACAGCACGCCAAGCTCTGGTGGCTTAGGCACCACTAGACTAGGATCCCACTTTCCTCTCCTGTACTCCTCCACATAGTGTAACTGTGCATAGGGCATCCTAACCTTAAAATATAAACTGAAGCTCGGAAATCCAGACAGAGAGAAACATGCAGGAGAAAGCATTGTGAAGACAGAGATTGGAGTGATGAAAGCCAAGAATTGCCAGCAACCACCAGAAACCATAAGAGTAATACCACCAGTAACACCACTCCGAGGCATTTACACGAGGGAAATGAAAATATATATCCACACAAATGATCCATACAGGAATGTTCATAGTAGTGTTATTCCTAAGTGCCAAAAAGTGTTCACAATTCACATATTCATCAACTGATGAAAAAAGAATAAAGTATTGAAGATGCCACATCATAGATGAACTTCCAAAATGTTATGCTAAGTGAAAGAAGCAAGACACAAGAGACCATGTAAGAAAGACTACATGAGACTACGTTGTATTAGTCCCCTTATAGGAGGTGCACAGAAGAGGCAGATTTATGGACAGAAAGCAGATCAGTGGCCGCTGGGCTTGGAATGAGGGTTCATTGCAAATAAGAGCTCTTACTGGAGGTGTGAATGTGTTCTAAAACTGACTTGTGCTGATGGCTGCAGCAGACAGTAAAGTTACTTTAAAAAATCATAGAATTGTGTATTTGGAATGGGCAGATCATATAACATATAAAATAAAGCTATTTTAAACAATTTTAAGCTTCAGGACCTATACAGATCAAGTGTCAGCCACCTTATTCTGTTACTGTAGGATGGACTCATGGCACTTGAGGTTTTCCAATGATAAAGTGCTTCACTTTATTTATCCCAACTTTAGCTGCACAAAAATGCCAGATCAGCTTGGGAGCTGAAACCGTGCAGGGGCCGAGACCAAAAAATACACGTGGACACTTAGAGGCTAGGAAGCTACTTCCCTTCCCTGCTTCCCTGGAGCCTCTTAGAAATTAACAAGGAATCAGTTAAGTCACGACATCTCTTCTTCTTCATCCTAACATCACCTCAGAGGGAGACTTCAGCCTGTTGAGTGTGACTCCTCGCTCGGCAGATCCAGTCTCGCTGCTGGAACTCCTCAGACACTAGGGACAGCTCACAGCATCTCTAGCGTTGCGATTTCTTGCCCAAGAGCAGATCCAAGGAGGTGGCATGGTGTGGTGGATGGCTGAGCGGGACCACCGACAGCACTCTCTCTGGAAATGCCCTTTCACATGGCCTTGTAGGGTATGCAGACCCTTTTCCTGACTCCCCACCGTGCTCTATCAGGGACTCCTCTTCTGGGAGGTTCAGAAGGCTTAAGTCCGGCCCACCTATTTGAGTTGGGCCCACCTATTCTCTTCTTGAACTGAGTAACTGAAGGCGATGTGTCTGCCAGGCTCTCCTGCTAGGACTTCATCTGACTCCAGCATGGTGAGATGAAGCGGCCCTTGGCAGAAACCAAGCCGGACAACAGGTCCCGTCTTTGCCCGGTCCCCGCTGGGTCAGGACTTCAGGCCCATCTTGGCCATCATCTCTTCGTAGACTGTCCATGCCATGGCTGCCATCAGAGTTCTGCGGAGGGCCCGGGGGACACTGCCTTGGAAGAAGCCACGCAGCCCATAGTCCTAGGAGGGAAAATGGAAGCCCAAACGCTGGAATTAAAGCAGCAATACAGTTACACACCTGCCATGAGAGAGAGGATGTCCCTCTGCGTTATTCCCTTTTTAAGCCTTACTTTATAGACTTTTATAAATATCATTAAAACTATGAATACTGGGTCCAAAGGGACGAACTAAAAAAAAAAATTTGGCTTTGTTGCTAAGCTTTATATGTTTTAGGTGAGCTCTATCCAGGGGACTTTATTTCTCAGATGAAAATCTTCTGGAGGCTTACTCTATATAGTGTGCAACCTGTACAGTACACAGGAGCCAGGAGTCCCCGAGCAGCAGCTGAAATGCACACCAAAGTCTCTCTGCCGAGCCCTGGGCCCCAACTCTAGGCTGAAGGAAAAGGTACCTTCTTGGCAATCCGTCTGCCTGGAGGGAGAACCCTTTTTATTTTTTATTTTTTTAAACTCGCTAGATGTTCTTGGTGGCCCTAAATAAGAATTAAAGACAAACACCTGTATCATCTGGATTGTTCTTTCCTACTGTTATCATTCCTTCCATTTTCACATGGAAGATATATGGAGACTCTATTTTCAAACTTTATAGCTTCGGGTATCAGAAATAAGAAAGCAAGCAACCTATGCAGTGTGAGAAATATGATCAGATTCACAAACATCTGCTTCTATCTAGGGTAAGACAGATAAGTGCTGGCAGATGCTAACATGTTTCCTCTGCTATGAGGAAAAACTGAGAAGTACAGAAAAATCTAAAGATCTAGGTGACAGATTTACCTTGAAAGAGAATATCTTTTAATAGAACATGTTCCCAAAGGACCAACTCAGTGGCTTTTAAATAGCATTTTAATGTACTTGACATCTACTTTACTTTTTATCTTCAATACATCTGTACATTTGTATTAGCACAAACTCCTAGAAACAAAACAATGTGCCTGCGGTTTTTTTCTGACTACATTTCCTCCTAGGTCCTTGATTCAGAGAAGGAAATGGCAACCCACTCCAGTATTCTTGCCTAGATAATCCCGTGGACAGAGGAGCCTGGTGGGCTTCTGTCCATGGGGTCGCACAGAGTCGGACATGACTGAAGTGACTTAGCATGCATGCATGCATCGGAAAAGGAAATGGCAACCCACTCCAGTGTTCTTGCCTAGAGAATCCGAGGGATGGAGGAGCCTGGTGGGCTGCCGTCTATGGGGTCGCACAGAGTTGGACATGACTGAAGCAACTTAGCAGCAGCAGCAGGTCCTTGATTAGGTTAATGAGTCCTCCCAAAACTCCTGACTCAGGAGGTCTGGGGTAGAGCCCAACAATATGCACATTTAACAAATATCACAGGCTGTCCAAATGTTGGGCCCCCTCCCTAAACAAAACCCAAAAAACAAAAAGACCCCCCACAACCAGTTTTTCAGCAGTGATTCTCAACCTTGGCAACACATTGGAATCACTGTTAAGTCACTTCAGTCATGTCTGACTCTGTGCGACCCCACAGACGGTAGCCCACCAGGCTCCGCCGTCCCTGGGATTCTCCAGGCAAGAACACTGGAGTGGGTTGCCATTTCCTTCTCCAATGCATGAAAGTGAAAAGTGAAAGTGAAGTCGCTCAGTTGTGTCCGACTCTTAGCGACCCTATGGACTGCAGCCTACTAGGCTCCTCCATCCATGGGATTTTCCAGGCAAGAGTACTGGAGTGATGCCAGGGTTTCATGTCTTCCAGAGACTCTAATATGATGAGCTCAGGTTATGCTCTGGGAATGGGGAGTTTTAAAAGCTCCCCAGGTGATCTACCAGTAAAGGACAGAGCTACTGCCTTAGAGAGAGAGAGAGAGCTTTAACCACAACAACATGAACCAATATGTATTCTAAAGCCTCATTTTTTTTTTTTTTTTGGTTGTGCCACAAGGCATGGGAGACCTTAGTTCACTGACCAGGGATCAAACCCATGTCCCCTGCAGTAAAAGTGCGGAGTCCTAACCACTAGACCACTGGGAATTCCCTAAAGCCTTACTTTGAAAATGAGCGTAACTGACTGGCCAATCCACCGAAATTTCATTGGGAAGAGCTGCATGTGAGTTTTGATCACATCTGCAGGTTGAGTTACCAGCGAGGCCAGAATCCCAGCAAATATCCCACAGCTGAAATTCACAACAGGAACAAGGACTGCATCCAGCTGGTCTGAAAGAGGACAAAGGCAACCTTTGGTTATAAATAAATCTCATATCTACCAGATAAATATCAGTGCCAAGTTGCCACTAATTCTTCCTGAAAGCCAGAAGGGTGTGGATATTCAAACAAAGCTAGGAATTCAAAGTCTACACTAATCAATGTAAACAGAAAAAATGGAACTAAAAGTTTACCTTTTTACAATCATCAGCATAGTAATTAATTCTGGCAAAAGTCATTGACTGACGCTAAAATACATGGGTGAAATAACAGGACGTTTTACATAGATTCAAAGTATCGTCCCGCAAAGATACTTAGAAATGACAAAAGAACAAACAACTGAGTTTTCACTGGAGACGTTCTTTTTATCCAAGCGATAAAGAGTTAACATCACCCACCACGGGTCAAAAGCTGACATGAGCTTCCTGACATCACACAATGAAGACACAACCTGTTATATGCTTCTTTTGCGGAAAAGGTAGCGTATAAATGTGTCTAGTTGCAAAGAATCATCAGATAAACCCAGGCTGAGGTTATATAATTGGCTTATACACTTGAAAACAATAAATAAAAATGGCCACAAAATACATTATTGGAAAAACTGGAGAAATTAAGACTATAGATTGGACGACAGACACAAGAAGTCTGTGTAAAATTCCCTAAATATAAGATGGTTATTAAGAATGCTTTTATTCTCAGGAAATGCACACTGATGTATTTAAGAGTAAAGAGTTGCATCATGCCTGCAACTTCCTCCTAAATGGTTTGGAGAAAATAATTACATAGAGAGAGAGAATAATACAGGGCTATGGAGTTGCATGTACTATTCTTGTGGCTTTTTTGTTAAGTATAGAATGATTTCTAAATACCAAATTAAAAACATTTTTTTTAGGATGAATGAAGAAGTTAAAAACATATATCCAAGCTCCCTTATTGCCTTAACCTTCTACTGCAAAGTAAGGCTGTGACCCGCAATGTCACAACTCCTGGTACTTGGGGCGAAGCAGCAAGTCTCCTAAAGCACCCCTACTGACAACATTGTCATGAGGGCGGCATTCTAGCCTTCCCAATTAAATGACCTCGGTTGCAATTCCTGCTCAGATTATCCACAGACACCTGACCGAACACTGTGTTCCTATCAGTGTGTGACTCTGCCTGGGTGGACATTTACTGACTGTTTACTTTGCCCAAGTCTTGCAACACGAGCTTACTAGTAGGGTGGGCCTGCTAGAATGCGGGAGGTTTGGCAGCCTTCTCTCCATCCAGAGGGCTCTCATCGTTAACTGAGAGCATACCAGGTAAATGAAAATAAAATTTTTCTTCTAGCTCTGAACCCACTAGGTTTCCCAAATTTGTCTGTTAAGAATCATAAGTGCTTCTTGAAAAATACAGTTTCCCAGTTCTTACCCCAAAGCTTCTGATTTAAGATTCCTTGGATAGGACCCAGAAATCTGAAGATCAGGCCAATGTGGGAAGTATTGTTGCATGGCCTATGCAGAACGTGATTTACTCCACCCCCACCCCCGACTCAGGAATTACATACTATCAGTACTCTTCCTTAAGAAGCTATAAACTCAAAAGGGCAGGGACTGTAACTGCATCCCAGCACAGGGCCCCACGCCTGACACAGTGCAGATATGCCTCAGTTTTTAAAACTAGGCTAAGAATCCAGAGCTGCTAAGAACAACAAATAGTCTATCTCAGAGAAAGCAGAGGATGTGATCCCTTGAGAGATCTCTCTTCCCACCACGCCTTCCCTTACCTGTACGGTGAAGCACAACGTTTTTGGTCTGGCTATAAAACATCAGGTAGATTCCGGAAAAGGGAGCGTCACGAAGCAGTGTTGCTGTCAGGCCACTGAAGAGGCCCCGGAACCCCTCGCTGTGACAGATGCTCCTCAAGGCGGCGTAGACGCTCTCGTAGCCATACCGCCCACTCTGTGAAGGAAGCACAGAACCCGTGGCTGCCTCGGTGGCCCTGGGGCTGCGCACTGAACCAAGCCATTTTCAGGCTGCACAGCCGGGGCCCTGGGGGCTCTGGTTCCCACGTGCTTGGCCTGACTACACAGATGGGTTCTCCCTCCACACTGACCTCTGTGTTGGGTTATAACTCAGGAGGTGGCATCAGTGGCCACTTGATGCAAGAGTCCAGTGCCCCTGTTTGCCCTCTCCCAGGCTCTGAGGCTGTCCAACTCACCTCGTACCGTGTCTTGATCACAGTGATGGGTGACATGCAGACCCCTGCAACGGAGCGGGAGCCCGCCCCCAGTATGATGGACTCCAGGGCGGTGGGGGGATGGCCCCGCAGGAAGTACTGCTTCAGAGAGTAGAGGGTGCCAAAGTAGATGCCAACGCCTGGGACACACCTCACGATGGACTGCAGGAAGAGTCGGAGGAAGGACAGGGATCAAAGACCACCACGGGTGGAGCTCCCCAAAGGAGACCCAGAATTGGCATGAGAGAAGTTGACTTAAGGTGTGGAGGGAACACCAATGGGAGAATGGACACATGAGACGGGACAGAAGGTGGCCAATAAAGGGCATGTCGTCTCATCAGTGTTCACCGTGGGCAATGGAATCCCTCCGGGGAACTCTGGGAATCAGCATGGACGTGTCTCAGTTACCCTGCCGCCTGAGGAGGGAAGGGGGCTTCTAAACCTCAGGTCTTGTCTTTCACTGGTTAAGAGCTGCTTTGAGGTTGGGGTGAGCATGAATTCCCCGGCTTTTCCAGCAAAATGACTTCTGAAGGCCAGAAAGTCTTCTAGGTAGGGAAATGCAGGTAGGAGGCACGGGAGGAAGGGGCGGGGAGTGGGGGGAGGACCTGCTCACCGTGGGCGCCGGCTGCCTCTGCTCTAGGACTTGATGCTGCTAAGAAGCCGTGCCCAGGGCACACACAGGCAACGGCCCCCAGGGCCCTCAAGCGGAAGCCAGGGAGAGTGACGGGCAGGGAGACAACAGAGGCCTGCTCACAGCCTCCAACCCTCATGTACTCTTAAAAGCGAGGATGTGTGAGGTGGATGAGAAATGGCTGGTGAGTAAAGTAAGTGGTGCAAGACCCAAAAGGCAGCTTACGGGAGACATCCCTTTCCAGAGGCCCAACGGACTCTCCGTGCGAACCACATTCAGGAGCAGAGCCAACATGCCAACACGTCTGGACCTGAAGGCAGACAAGGTAGAGGGAAGGAAGGAAAGATCACTGAGACTACGTCCTTGTGAAAGGACTCCCCGCTCAAAGACTTCTCTGTATGGCCTCTTTCTACAACACTTCACGGTCTCTGCTAGGCATCTGGGAGTTACTCTAAGTTCCTACGCATTCAGTGTGGCAGGTCCGTGATTCTTTGTTCATTCAGGCTGCAAGCAATGGGATAACTACTCATTTTCCCTACATTTCACACACTTCCCACAGTGCTGAGCCCAATAAGGGGGCTCACAAGAGGCACTCAATACTTCCCTTATTTCCAGAAAACCAGCCCCTGCTTGCGCCAGGCAGCACAGTCATGACATTACAGACCAGCACAGTAGAATGCAAATGTCACCAAGGCAGATGCCAGGGGGCAGCTGAGCGAAGGACCCCGTTTAATTAAGAGAAACGTCAAATAAAACAGTATACACAAAACACAGGAGAGCTGGGCCTGATCTGTGTTTCTCTTTGATCATCCCACAGAATGGAAGCTGACTGAACACAGATGCTCCCGCTGAAACCAGCTCCTCAGTGAAATGGGGGTGGGGGGGTGGGCAGCAGGCCTTACCCATGGGCCGAGGGCTGAAGGGTCTGCAGGCGGGTTTTGAGGAGATCCAGGGGTTGGAAGAGGAGGGTAGAGCAGGTCCCACTGATGGAGCCACACAAGAAAGCTTTGATGACTGGCTGCAACTGCAGGGCAAGAGAACACGGTGTCGTCAGCTGTGTCCCACCATTCACCACACCTGGACCAGTCAGTTCTTCTAAGGATTTCTTAGAAACTCACCTGGCGGTGCCCAGCTTCTGACTTCAGAGAAGGGCAAAATGTAGTCAGGGATGAACAGTGTTAGAATGTTGTTGAGAACATTGTACACTCCAAGAAGTAGCTCTCTTGTCTTACTGATAACAACTTTAGTAACCACTGATAATTGAAAATTATGGATAGGGCTTCCCTGGTGGCTCAGTGGTAAAGAATCTGCCTGCCAATGCAGGAGACATGCATTCAATCCCTGACCCTGGAAGATCCCAGATCCCTAGGAGCAAGTAAGCCCATGCGCCACAACTATTGAGCCTGTGCTCTAGAGCCCAGGAACCAACTACTGAGCCCATGTGCTGCAACTGCTGAAGCCCAAGCGCCCTAGAGAGAACCCATGGCAGTGAGAAGCCTTTGCACCACAACTGGAGATGGCCTCCGCTTGCTGCAACTACAGAAGAGTCCCCAGCGCAGCAACAAAGACCTGCACAACCAAAATTTAATAATAAAGTATAAAAAATTATGGATAACTTCTCTCCTACTGAGCAACATGGTTATTTCCATCTGTGAATTATGCCACTGACCACAACTCCCTAATTTGTCCTCAACATAAGTTACTGGCCAACTTCTTCTCGTGACAAAAGCAAAATGAGCAGTGTGTTTTAACCCTGGACTGCTGGTTTCAGGTTCCCTGGGTTGTGGAACTGGTAGATTGTTTACAGGAGTAAGACAAAGGAAGCGAAACCGTAAGTGAGCTGATGCACTGTGACATGTATGTGCCACTTCCTGTAAAAGTCATGCATTTCCTTAATCTAAAACTTTCCCCCTGTCGTACACCCATTCATCTCACTGGGACCGAAGCAGACTGCAGGTGCACCACAGGCCGGCAGCCACTCCTGGGTTTGCTGGCGGTCCTATATACTGGGACAGTCACAGTTCAGTTCAGTTGCTCAGTCATGTCCAACTCTTTGCGGATTCATGGACTGCAGCATGCCAGGCTTCCTTGTCCATCACCAACTCTCAGAGCGTGCTCAAATTCACTTCCATTGAGTCGGTGATACCATCCAACCATGTCATCCTCTGCCGTCCCCTTCTCCTCCTGCCTTCAATCTTTCCCAGCATGAGTCAGTTCTTCACATCAGGTGGTCAAAGTATTGGAGCTTCACTTTCACCATCAGTCCTTCCAAGGAATATTCAGGACTGATTTCCTTTAGGATGGACTGGTTGGATCTCCTTACAGTCTAAGGGACTCTGAAGAGTCTTCTCCAACAGCACAGTTCAAAAGCGTCGATTCTTCGCTCAGCTTTCTTTATAGTCCAACTCTCATATCCATACATGACCACTGGAAAAACTATAGCTTTGACTAGACAAATCTTTGTTGGCGAAGTAATGTCTCTGTTTTTTAATATACTGTCTAGGTTGGTCATAGCTTTTCTTCCAAGGAGCAAGTGTCACTGTTTCCATTGTTTCCCCATCTATTTGCTATGAAGTGATGAGACCGGATGCCATGATCTTCACTTTTTTGAATGCTGAATTTTAAGCCAGCTTTTTCACTCTCCTCTTTCACTTTCATCAAGAGGCTCTTTTGTTTTTCTTCACTTTCTGCCATAAGGGTGGTGTCTTCTGCATTTCTGAGGTTACTGATATTTCTCCCAGCAATCTTGATTCCAGCTTGTGCTTCATCCAGCCTGGCATTTCATATGATGTACTCTGCATATGTTAGGGGAAGCACACTGACTGAAACCGCCCACCCTGGCCAGGCCCTTTAGTAACCATTTGCATGAGTTGTTTTATGACAGGAGATCCTGATAAGGAATATGAAACTAATAAGCCACCACCAACCGGAAGAGTTCGGGAAAGGTTGAAAGGAGACACCACGTGTCCGTCCACTTCCCAGAATCCCTCTCACTAGCATCCACCTTGGCTAGGCGATGCGTGCACCACCAGGAAAGACTCTGAATCAGAGTGATTGGCCAAAGACCACCTGGAAACTAATCCCACCACCATAAAACCCGAGACTGCGAGCCATGCGGCAGAGCAGTTCTCCTGGGTTCCCTTAGCCTACTGCTCTCCACCCGGGTGCCCTTTCCCAATAAAATCTCTTGCTTTGTCAGCACATGTGTCTCCTCCGACAATTCATTTCCAAGTGCTAGACAAGAGCCCAATTTCGGGCCCTGGAAGGGGTCCCCTTTCCTGCAACAAATGGCGACTCTGGTGGGGACTCTTCTTCACTGAGACTGACATCCTGACCACTGGGGGTACTCAGGGGCCAGCTTGCCTGCCAATGGACCAGACCTAGTGGCCGCAACTGGAACCCTTCTGTCCCCAGTCTCCTCCTGATGCTGACAACTGGCCAAAGTGCCCCAACCGGTAAGGAACAAGAGACTTTACTCTTTCCCTCTCTCTTTCCTCTCCTTAACCCTTCCTATCCTTCCCTGTTTTTCTAGTCCCCCAGTCCTGGACACAGGAATCTGGTCGAAGGGCCTCAGCCTAAGCTGAGGATTGGAGACAGATCACCTCCTCTTGGCAGAAAACTCGAATTATTTCTGGTAGGGCCGAGTTCCAGTCCTCCCTTCTCTGGAGGCCCAGGGTAAAGTCCCATAATGCCTGGGTATCTGCAGGTGGCAGGAGATGTCTGTAAAGCCACCCCTTTTGCCCCCTTCTCCCGCCTCCTCCCCGTTCTTTCAACCTGGCTCCTTTTCCTCCCTTTGAAATCTTTGAAGACCTGAGATATTTTCCTTTACTCTCTTAGTACTTGGATCTGAAGTTCTGTGCCTCTATAGGAGGTTTTCTGAGAGACTGTATTCTTGTATTTAAGGGCGTGTCTGATGAGGACTGCCAGGTTTACATGTGTATGTTTTAACTGTGTGTTCTGTGTTGTGATTTTTTATGGCCATTTTGCTTTGTCTGGCCACCATTTGGTTTAGACCTGCCACCGTTTTGTTAGAACTTGATATTCTTTCCCTGTGCCTTGAGACCAGGGCTCTCAGGAACACTTATCTAGACCACCTCTAACTCCTGAAACTGAGGGAAAAGGGGGAAAAGCCTTTAAAATTTTTATTTCAACTGTTTTTTAATAAACTAGTAAATTTTATATTGTAATATCTAATTCATGACTAAACTTTGAAAATGAAGCTAGATCTTGCACTGTATCTGTCTAAATATGTCTTGGTATGTCTTTGCCTCTGGGTAATATTTTTGAGGTTACTTTGTAAATGAGCTCTATTTAATTATATTTAACACATATAAGTTGAATAAGCAGGGTGACAATATACAGCCTTGACATACTCCTTTCCCAATTCGGAACCAGTCTGTTCCATGTCCGATTCTAACTATCGTCTTTTGACCTGCATACAGACTTCTCAGGAGGCAGGTAAGGTAGTCTAATGGTATTCCCATCTCTTTCAGAATTTTCCACAGTTTGTTGTGATCCACACAGTCAAAGGCTTTGGAACAGTCAATAAAGCAGATGTTTTTCTGGAACTCCCTTGCTTTTCTGATGAATCAACGGATGTTGGCAATTTGATCTCTGGTTCCTCTGCCTTTTCTAAATCCAGCTTGAACATCTGGAATTTCACAGTTCTGGGAGAGTCACGCACGCTGGCTAATCTACAGGCAGCATTCAGAAGGGCAGGACTGCTTGGTAGGCTAACTGCACTTTCCCCAAGCATACTCCAGGGCCCCACAGCATACCCTGGAATCCAGACACACTCAAATGGTTGTGCAAACACACTTTTAAAAATCCAAGCAGGAGAGAAAAGTCTTCTTTTCCATAGGAGACACTGGGCAAACTCCACCCAAAGACCTTCTCTCTCCTCATTAAATGGCATTTGCACTATTATTTTGTAATACATGGCATACTGTCATCCTAAAATGCTATTAAGATGAAGTTGCTTGTTACCTACATTACATAACTACCTACCTAGAACCAAAACGTTTGTAATCTGTGTTATTTGTTTCACAGAGAAAAGAGGTAATTCCACGTTCCACCAAACCAGCAATTATCAACTAATAACTGGAATTCCTTAAAGGTCTAAGTTCAGATAATAAATACTGGCGCTTACAGCCACATTCAAATAGCTTTCTAAGCAAAGGTCAGACCGTAAGCACAGCCAAGTCACATTGCGCTCCATCAGCTGTGTGTACAGAGTCCTGCTCCTCCTGCTAACCTGCACTCCCATGAGCTTTGTTTCTCAGGCTCATCCGAGACTTTGGGCTCGCAGCGAGGGCCTCCTGCCTGCACACTGAGCCTCACTTCCGCTGACTCCTTTGCCTGGAACAAGCTTGAAAGCCCCCATCTTTCCAGCCTGAGGCCACGTCATCTCCACCCTCTCTTCACCAGTCACCCCTCACGTCCCCCCAGTTTGCCATCCGGCTAAAGGCCCTTCGCTGAAGCTGCCTCACCGAGGACCCGAGCAGCCCAGGGCCCCTTTCTCATGCCCTTCTCTTACCTGGCCTCTCCGGTGCATTTGGAACACCTGCTGATGGCCACCCCTCTCTGGCTTCTCTCTCCTCTTCTGGGTCCCCTTCTGAGCCTCCTTTTCCCAGGGCACAGATGTCGCTGCTCCTCTTATCTCCCTGTAGCTGCCAACTCTCGGGGCACCCTTATCCCCACACCACACCTCGCTTCACACGCACATGCCGGCAACGCCCACGTCTCCAGCCCAGTTCAGCTCGCACTCCCGTATCTCCCCTCAGATGGCCTGCAGACATCTCAAACTCTACATCCCCAAGTGGAAACTCAGTCCACAGTTCTTCACATGCCTGCCTCTCCTTCAGTCCACACTGAGATGTTCCAGCAGGACATTCAGGAGACGAGGAAGACGCCTTGGTCTACCTACCATTTCACGACCAACTCCTGCCGCTGACCCCTCTTTCCTCCCACAGCCTGCCCCTCGCTGATCCAAGTAACCTCCCTGTGAGTCTCCAGCCTCAGCAGTGCCAAGCCCACTGAGCAGCCTGGGGTGAGGCATCCATATGCACCACCTCAAAATCTCACAGTGCTCTTTTGAGCTAGGTGTTCAAACCCACAGCGGTCCCCCTCAGGACTGATTGCAGAGCCTGGTCCGCATGAGGGGCTCAATAGTCAACAATGAAGGAATCACATCATCTAACAGGAAATCTGCACGTGGCTCTCCTTTGACCACAATCCCACACGATAAAGCTTAATGGGCCCTGCGGGCCCCATCCCTGGGCAGCGGGATCGCCCCAGGCACCCTCCAGCCCTTTGCTCCAGTAAGGCTGTAGGACTGACCTGCAGTTACCACTTCTAAGCAGTTCTCTTTGGAGCTGCTTCCCCAGTGTTCTCACAGGTATTGTCGGGAACTACCCCTCCCCCCTGGGCTTCCCAGGTGGCTCAGTGGTAAATAATCTGCCTGCCAATGCAGGAAATACAGGAGACTCCGGTTAGATCCCTGGGTCACAAGAACCCGTGGAGGAAGAAATGGCAACCCACTTCAGTATTCCTGCCTGGAGAATTCCATGGACACAGGAGCCTGGCAGGCTACAGTCCATGGGGTAGCAAAGAGTTGGACACGAATGAGCACACTCAACATATAGTACGTTGCTTAGACATTATACTGACTCAATAAATATTTGTTGAATACATCCATACATAGAGCCCATAACCTTTTTAACTGTAACTTTCCAGGTCTAGTACCATAACTGCTGATGCTGCTAAGTCACTTCAGTTGTGTCCGACTCTGTGTGACCCCATAGATGGCAGCCCACCAGGCTCCACAGAGCAGATGCTAAATATATACCAGCAGTATTGATTAACCTCGAGTTAAAAAAAAAAAAAAACAGGCAACAAAATTGTTTTTAAAAAACAGAATTTACACTTTTCTTTTCGAAAGATATTATCAATAGTGGATGGCACATTCTTTAAGGCTCACTTGACTTTCTTCTAAGTAGCCCAAATTTATTCAAAGTAAATACTGATAACAACCGAATAATAATACAAAGATACATAAAGGCAATAAACAGCACTTGAATAGTTGGCAAACAAGTTCCACAAACAACAATTTCCCTTGACAAAATTAAATCCTAAAAAATTAATCAGATGTCCAGGTCAGAGCTGGAGGACCCAGAAAAAAATCGGTAAGCACGTGATTAAACATGTAAACTTAAAACGGCCGACTCCGCCTTTTTTAAAGATTAAAAACAAAAACAAAACACTAAAAAAAGAAAAAGTGCCCACAACCCCGCCCAGCGCCTGCGGCAGGTGGACCGTAACCTTTATCTCCGGAGAAAGCGGCTTGCCACAGGCCCTCGCGAACTAAAGGAAGCCGCATTCCCGCCTCCATCCACGTCTAATAGCGACTTGGCCAGACAGTCCTCCTCCGCCCGCCTTTCCAGCCCCGCCTCCACCAATGGCAGGTCCGCGGACGGCCACGGCAGCCAATCCAGACGCGGGGGACGATGCAAACCACACCAGTTTCCCAGCGAGTCCCTCTGGCCCAGCCCGCCGGTCCCGTGTGGTCCTAATCTACCTTGCTTGAGCAAGGATCGCATTTCAGGCTTAGCTTCATTGCCGGGCTTTGCAACGGTCCAAATATCTACCCAGATGCCCTCTCATCTTTCAATCTAGGAAAACAACTCAAAGCAACTTCCCATAGCTCTCGCACGTCGTTCCCAGCCGCAGGAGGACATTCCCCATACGGCCCCCAAGGCCGCAGCAATCCCGCCCGCTGCTGCTGCTGCTAAGTCACTTCAGTTGTGTCCGACTCTGTGCGACCCCAGAGACGGCAGCCCACCAGGCTCCCCCGTCCCTGGGATTCTCCAGGCAAGAACACTGTAGTGGGTTGCCATTTCCTTCTCCAATGTATGAAAGTGAAAAGTCAAAGTGAAGTCGCTTAGTCGTGTCCGACCCTCAGCGACCCCATGGACTGCAGCCTTCCAGGCTCCTCCATCCATGGGATTTTCCAGGCAAGAGTACTGGAGTGGGGTGCCATTGCCTTCTCCGAATCCCGCCTACCTCTACCCAGATACTAGCACAGAAATGAGGCCTTTGCTTGCCTGTCCAAGAGTTGCGCTGCCACTCCTCTCCTTCCTCCCTACCCTCCTTTTAATCCCTTAGTCAAACTCCCATCTCTGCCGCCAAGTCCCCAACCCGTTATGAGCGCACCCCGGGTGCAAAAAGCGGCCCCCCAAGGGCCGCTGACCCTCGGCAACCTTCCGAATTCCCCTCCCCGAGCCTGCGACGCCGGAATCCCTGCCTTCCCTTCCCTGCCGTTTACCATAAGCGTTTCCACCCGGTCTCCGACATCTTGATGCTGCAGCAGCGCCGGGCGTGACTTCTGAATCATTGGAGGGGAGGCCTGTGAATACACTGGGCCCCGGGTGCCGTTGGTAGGAGTGCAGGCCCGGCCCTGGCGATCCTGGAGGAAGACGACGCGACGGCGGTAGCCGGGAGACGCTTTCTACGGCAGAGCCTACTCTGCAGTGTACGCCGGTCGGGACCTGCGTTTCCACCCCCACCTCAGAGCGGCGCTTTTCACTTGCGCCGTAGACTCTTCGGCTCTGCTCCCCGGCCCATCCTGCCCAGTCACGGGCTTCAGGACTTGAGAATGGTAGGGTGCACCAGGGGTGAAGAAAGCCGGAAGAACTACCTAGAATGCCGGAATTTAGCTTCCGGGGTTGGATGCGCTTCGCGGGCTGGCGAGGATGTGCTCCTTAGTGCCACCTGGTGGAGACGTCCGGGGCTGCAGGATCGGCGGCTTCCCTGCGCCCGGAGCTTCAAGGGACGTCTGCAGTGCTGGATGCTTTCGGGTGCCACGTCTGTGCATGGTTACAGTCCAGACTTAACTCTGCCCAGTGCAGTAGCCAGGAGCCAACGGGGGCTACTGAGCACTCGAGAAGTGGCTAGTGTGACTGAAGCCCAGAATTTTAAACTTGACTTAATTGTAATTCATTTGTATTAAAAACTGAAGCAGTGTGGAATATTTTTCTGTAAACATGACTTTATTGTTCTAGCGTTTCCACATTTCCCTTTAAAAAATGCTGAAATCTTGATGTCAGAAATGTGCTGTAAGTCATCCACACACCGTATTTCTGACATGGCAATAAGATAAAATAATTTCATAAACAATTTTTTCATTTTTACCCGTTGAAATGATTTTTTTGGACGTATTAGGTAAAATAATTATTAAAATTAATTTTACCTCTTTTGCTTTTTTAATATGGCTAGTAGAATACTTAAGAATACACTTGTTATCCTGTGATAAGCCATAATGGAAAAGAATATATATGTGTGTGTGTGTGTGTGTGTGTGTGTGTGTGTATAACTGAGTCACTTTGCTGTACAGCAGAAATTAACACAACATTGTAGATCAACTATACTTCAATAAAAGAAATTTTTTAATTACACTTGGGGCTTGAACTTCTTTTCTATTGGACACCACTGGTCTAGATGGTTAAGATTATGGTTCTTACCTCTTATCTGGACCCTATCAATAACCTTCATTTTGGTCTCTCAACTTCCCATTATTCCTATCTGGCTGATTGGTGGAAAACTATCACTGCTAGAATCCTGACACTTTTTGGCAAAGGCAGGCATACATCTTCAAGAGTCCTGATTATCTGCAGAATGAAGTCCAGACTTTCCATAGTGGCAGCCTTCACTACTTCCCACCATCCATTCTTCACTCAGGAAATCTAGGTCAGAAAAGAAACTGATGATTCAGGGAGCAAGAGGCTGTTTTTTTAAGGCTTAAATTCCTGTACTTCTGAGGCACAAGGAACAGGCAAGAAAGTGTGGGCTTTTTATCATCAGAGGGGATTAAGCAAAGAGTAAATATAAAAAATACATAGGCAAACCTGCCAGGTTACTGCTGTATACTTTGCCATCTCTTGCAAGGCAAGATGCTGAACTAGGCTGAAACTTGTCTTTAAAGGAAGACCTACTTTTCTGTCCTCACAGGGCAAGAATTCCTACTTATGAGAAATAATCGATTCGAGTGTTTTAGAGGCTATTCGTGGCCACTCTGAGAATGGGATAGAGGTGGGACCCAGAATGAAAGCCTGCTGCCCACTGCCCCACCCTCAGCAGGTACTGGCTTGGCTCTGGGCTCAGATAAAATGGGCTGGTTTTCAAGGATGGTTGGTGCTGGCCTGGGTTTTCCTCCTGTGTATCTGTTCCTGCTACACTCACAACTCTGGAGCCCAAAGTCCCCCCACCTCCTCAATCCTCCCCCCACCTCTGAGAGGGTGCAGAGATATATATGATCATGTAAAAGGAGTATTACCCATCAGCAGATGAATGAAGGTTTTAGGGCAGTACTTCATGGTAGAATTTAGAGGAGTGAATTAAAAAATGAAAGGAAAAAGCAAACAGAAAAAAAGAAAAGGAAAAATACCTGGCGAAAACATTGTGTGTGACTTCAATTCAAAACAAGATCATTAATTAACATTGGGCAAGGCTCCCTTGACTTGTCTGTAGCCAGTGGAACGTGACATTGCTTCTGTGACCTTACTCCCTTCTGCAGTTACACGTTGGGTCCCTCAAACCCAGTCTGGCCCTTTTTCTGTTTTCTGAGTTGGGTGTTAATGTCACACGATGCTTTCCAATCCCACTGACCATAGACATCTCTATGCAGAAAGAAATGCACGTATGTCCATTTGGATACATGATCTCCCTTTTCAAAGTTTATTCATAACAAGCTCTGACAGCTGGAGGAGTTTTCACCATCCAAGGAGGAAAGGGCTGGAGTAAACACTGGCAGCTGGAGATGGGTGGAGAGACAGACTCTGCTCCAAAGGAAGCTTTGGTTTCCTGCCCTCTGGGCCAGGAGGGGATGAGCCTACGGTGCCTTGCACCGTATCACTTCATTTGGAAGAAGATGGCTGGAATGGTGAAGAACACAGAGAGAAGTGGCTCTCAGGTTTGGCTTTTGGGAAAAACTAGTTCAGGGAGACCTTTCCTGTCTGCCTGGAGCTAGAGCTGCTTCTGGAAATATCTAAATTGCCTCTGTTGTCAAAGCAATGAGCCTGCTTTTGCCTTCTGGAAGCCAGGAGGGGAGATAGCATGCACACTCTGCTGCCACAGCCCCCTCCCCTCCATCCTCATAAACCCCTTTCTGACTGGTAGTCTCCCAGGGAGGTGAGTGGGAGTGTTATAATGGCCTCTGTCCTATAACTTATAGAGGCTCCTCTCCATGTGAGCATCCCGTCCGACCCCAAACACACACCTGTAAGAGTCTCCCAGGGCAGGTGCTGCCCCCAGCAGTGGGGGCAGCCACCCTCTGTGCCTGTCACAAGGATGGGCACCAACAGCAGGAAGAAAGAATTCTCACGGCCTTACCAGAAGCTTCAGCAAAGAGGATGGTCCTGTCGCTGCTTTGGGCTTCGCAGGAGAGAAACACCTTTCTCCCTTCCATGCCGGTGATGTTTGCCTCCAGCCTCACCACTGAGCCGAGGGTGATCGGGCTAGGAGAGGGCAGTGGGGGCGAGTGGCTGGTAGCCTGGTCTCTGAGAAAGGTGGGGGATGACCCTACAGGGGTTGGAGGCTACCAGAGTCGGGGTCCCGGGCGTCTACTCAAAGAGCCAAGATGTCAGGGCCTTTGTGTCTGTCACCTGCTAGCCGTCTTTGCTTCAGCTTCTTCATTCGTCAAGCTGGAGACAATGGTACCAACCTCCCAGGATTATAGTAAAGATTGTACAAAATAATGTGTGCGAGTTTAACAACAAATTAATCACGTGTCAGAAATTATCATTTCAGTAGCAGCCCAATAATTATTTGTGGACTGAGTTAAATATTTACAGGCACACAGGTTGGCTTTCTTTAAATCAGAGGTGGCCAAAAGTAGTTTATCATTGTCCTCTGTAGTGTATTTTTATGTTGGAACACATAACCCATATTCAAGCTCATCACCTTGAACTTGGATGAAAAGGGAACATCTAACAAGTTTAGGTTGGTCCGTGAGAAAAACAAAAGTAGAAACTCCTCTTTGTACTCAGGATTGCTACACGAGCTCTTATCTTCCATCGTAACACCTGGAATAACCCCGTGTCAGCTTACTCCTAGCTGGAACCCAGGAAAGGAGACAGACCTCTTGAAGGTGATGGTCATGGTCCCAGTGAAGACCGCATTAGCACTGCAGTAGGCCGTCATGAACAGTGTGGTGTCTATCATGGTCCCCAGCGCGCCACCATGGATAATCCTGCAGGGCCAGACAAGGGGAGAAAGGGAAGGAAAGAGTCTCCCATGATTCCACCCCGCATGGCCAATTTCCAGTGAGGCAATGTGCTGAAGGGTTCCCTGCAATCCAGGACCAGATCCTTCGATCGATCCATTTAGAGCAGAGATGTAAGCGCAGAGCACATGCAGGGGAAGCAAACGCTGCTGTCTGAAGTGAGTCACACCAGCTTAGAAGAGAATGAACTAAAAGCAGGAGAAGCCCCAACCACAAATTCTGATGAACCTTGTATTCCCTTCTGGGTTAATGTTGGGGGACTAGAATGGTACCATGAAAAAAGCATGGGCTTCACAGGCAGAGAGCCCTCACTCTAAATCTCACGGTTCTAGCCATGTGACCTCAGTCACAGAACCACTTGGGCCATCTGCACCTTTATCTGTAAGAGAGGAATATCTCCTAGGAATTTTTGTGAGTATGAAATTAATACAGCCAAAGCTTCATGTAAAGGGTCTGACATATACTAGCACCAAACAAGAATAGTCTTCCCCCTTCTCATTTCTAACTTCCATTGCTTACTCCACTGCCATTTATCAGGTTAAAGAAGTTCTTAACAGGGAGAGGCCACACCTTGGGTGGATCATTGAGGGACTGGCAGAGCCTCACTGCCCAGGGAGCCAGTAGAATAAGGCTGAGGTAACCAAGAATCTAGGGGTTGCTCAGTTGGTGAAGAATCCACCTGCCAATGCGGGAGACCCAGGTTCGATCCTTGGGTCAGGAAGATGTCCTGGAGAAGGAAATGACAACCCACTCCAGTATTCTTGCCTGGAAAATCCCATGGATGGAGGAGCCTGGCAGACCACTGTCTACGGGGTTGCAAGAGTTGGACACGACTTAGTGACTAAACTACCACCCACCAACCAAGAACCTGCTGAAGGCAACCAGGGACCCCCAGCTGGGCTCTCACCCACCACCTGCTCTTGGACCAAGATAAAGCCCATTTGAGCCGCTGGCTGGGACAAGCCTGCGTGCCTCACCCAGGCAGCCCCTCCAGGAGGGGCCCAGGCTGGAACAAGCAGACGCACTTCTTCTCAGAGTCATTGTGAAAGATGACATACTCAAAGCCGAGTCTCTCCATCTCTGTGATCCGGAGAAAGAGGCGGGCGTCTTCTACCGTTTGGACTGGAGGGAAGAATGGATTTGATAAGAAAGACCTCAGGCTTAAGTCTGATCCTCAGGGCGGTGTGGTCTCTGGGGCAGAAAGCACCGGACCAGAGGAGGTCCCAGGAAACGCACCCGCCTCAGCTTCCCATGGGCATGCCACCCCGGGCATGGTCCCATAAACTTCTGACGGAGAAGAGCAGCTTCCAAGGGGAGGATGAGGTCAGCGGTGTGAGGGGCAGTGAGGAGCCAACTGCCTGTGAATTCAGGACACCACTGTTCCCATCAGCTGAATAACAAACGCTAATCCGAACGCATCGATTGTGGCAGATCTAGGAGTTAGCAGGCGACAGTCCTTTTTGTAGAACACGTGTATGTGTCTCCTCTCACTGCCACAGGCCTGAACTTTCGGTGAGATTTGTTTATACTGTATGACTTCCGAGGGAAAGGGGGATAATTTAGAGGCCCTAATTAGAGGTTAAGCCTCCAATATCCAATACTTAAGGACTTCCCTGAAGCTCAAAGGATAAAGAATCTGTCTGTGATGCAGGAGACCAGGGTTCGATCCGTGGGTCAGGAAGATCCTCTGGAGAAGGGAATGGCAATCCACTCCAGTATTCTTCCCTGGAGAATTCCTTGGACAGAGAAGCCTGGCAGGCTATACAGATCGTGGGTTTGCAAAGAGTTGGATACGACTGAACAACTAACACAGCACATCCAATACTTATCAAACACCTTTTTTGCAAAGAATCTCAAAGCAGAATTTCTTTTCTTTTTTTTTTTTTTTGGCAGCATGGCTTATGAGATCTTAGTTCCCCGACCAAGGATTGAACCCATGCCTTCGACAGTGAAAAGGCAGAGTCCCAGTCACTGGGCCACCAGGAAATTCCCCTCAAAGCAGAATTCTGAATGACAGATTAGGTATATAAAATTATATACTATAAACATAGTATATAAGTATGCTGCTAAGTCGCTTCACTTGTGTCCGACTCTGTGCGACCCCAGAGATGGCAGCCCACCAGGCTCCCCCGTCCCTGGGATTCTCCAGCCACGAACACTGAGAGTGGGTTGCCATTTCCTTCTCCAATGCATGAAAGTGAAAAGTGAAAGTGAAGTCGCTCAGTCGAGTCTGACTCTTCACAACCCCATGGACTGCAGCCTACCAGGCTCCTCGGTCCATGGGATTTTCCAGGCAAGAGTACTGGAGTGGGGTGCCATTGCCTTCTCCAGTATATAAGTATAGACTATAAGTATAAGACTTCCGGCTGGTTCCTCCTGTCTCTTGAACGAATCTCTTCATCTTCTGTTTTCCATCCAGTGTCCTTCACTGACAGGTTCAAGAGCTCAGCTCAGCTGACCACTAGAGGGAGCGCGAGTTCTGTCCCCAGCAGATTCTGGCTCCTGGCCCCAGATATCAGTAAGATCCTGCCCCCTGTAGCATCACTGAGCTGCCAAAACGGTGTACCAGAGTGAAGGCACTGGCCCTTAATCCCAGGCACTGCCTCTTCCCAATTCCTCACTGACATTGCACCTGTCTGGTCTACAGGAGATGTGGGGCTGGCAGGTGTAAGGAGACGCCCCGGGTGACTGCAGACAGGGGTGGAGAGAGCACTAATCCGAGAGCCAGGAATCCCTGACTCTAGTCCAGTCTCTACCAAAAGAGGCTTTGTTGCCTCTCCAGACCTCAGTTTTCTCACTTGTAAAATGATGGGTTGAACTAGACAGCCTCCACGTTCCTTTTCTAGCCTGATAGTGTATGAATCTAGGATCACCATGTCCAGCCTCCTCATACCTGACTCTCAGGCTAATGCAGGCCACATGGGAGGTGTAGGAACTGGGCTGGAGCGCGGAGCTCCCCGAGGAAAATGCACACACAGAAGCAAAGTTTTGCCAACAATCCTGCACTCTCCAGAGCCCTCCTCCAGCCCAGGTGAAGCGCTCCTAATACAGGGGTGTGAACGTACCAGGGACAACTTTAGCGATCCTAGCTAGGTCCCCCTCTTTAAGGAACTGCCAAGAGCGACAGTAACCGGGAAGTCGCGTCCACGTCCCATCCACAGTCTTCTCCATGAGTTCATTGTACAGCCTCACCATGATGGGGCTCCAGCCGGAGTTCGGGAGGGAATAATCCTTTGAATCGGAATGGAGGTGACTTCTTGAGACCTGGGAAGTTCAAAAGGTAGCTGACTGTGTCTGCTCCTACAGGGCCGGCACAGCTGAAAGAAAACTTGGGGTGGTGGAGGACTCAGGCCCGGGACCCGCGCAGCCAGAAGTGACCTTGGGGAGTCGGGGGTGGGGGGAGGGGAATCAAGCCCAAGACCCAGGAGGCCAGAGGGGACCCTGAGGGGTGGGGGTTCAGACCTGTGGCCACAGCAGACTTGCTGGCGCCAAAGTGGGCAGGGAAGATGCTGGTCACGTTTTCTTATGATCCTCCAGTCCCCCGAAGGTCCCTTTCTGTTCTGCTGATCCCCTCGCCATTAGTAGGCCCCATCCAAGCACGGGAACCTCTCCCCTACCCCAGCCCCCATGAGGGGCATCCCGCCTCCGCTGTTCTTGCTTTCCTCCTTCCTTTCCACGTTCTACCCTGTCGTCTGGGGATTCCTCTCATCTCCTTAGGTGTCCAGGGACCCCCACCAGCGCCCAGTAGGTGTTCCTACTTATGAGCAGGCATGAACTCCTTGTCCTCCTACTCAATCATCTTAACTCTTACCCACAATTTTCTTTTAGTTTCGCCTCTTTTTTGCCCAGAAAAATGTTATGTTAAACAGTAACCACTGCTTTCCCTTGAGTCACCACTAATCAGATTCTCTTTCCCTGATTCTGCTCACTTGCTCACGCTGGGGCTCGGCAACCCCACTTAACCATATGGGAAAGGTTCAGCAGGGTCAGTAAGGCTGGAGGGGCCTCCAGATATTGTCGTTAAGTTCCCAGTCTGAGGGTGCACCCCTCCATACAGGATGAAACGGCCGAGTGGCATAAGCATCTTCTAGGAATCAGGAGTCCTGGCTCCGAGTTCTCATCTGTCAAAGGAGCCTAAGGTCCCTTGTAGCTCCCTCGATCTGAGACTCTGACCACACTCACAGCAGCCCGCATCTGGATGCAATGTGGGTACTCACGGTGATGAGTGGGGCTGGCGCCCAGGCTGACCAGAGCATCCGGGGCTGGCCAGCCAGGGCTGGGAGAAGGCGTGCTGCCTGTCGGAGCCTCACCAGCCACCTGAGACCTCTCTGCAGCATGATGTCCAACCGAGATGCGCCAGCTGAACCTTCTGCCAAAGGCAAGCCTTCCTCCTGGTAGTTGAGCACAGCCCTGAGGCTCAGACTCAGCCAATCGGAGCCTGTGTGGGTCCTCTGAGGGCCAGGCCATCCCACGTCCCTCCCCTGCATCAGGCCAAGCAGTGGGGAGTGGAACTAGAAAGGACGTTAGGCAATTGTGGGTTAGTAAGTTACACATGTATTTGATCTTGGCAGTTGCCAGGTGTATTTCTGGCTGCGTGCCTGGAACAACTGAGTCAATCAGAATGTTTTGCAGGCCAGGTTCCCCAGTGGACAAACAATGACCAGGAGCCAGAGTGGATAACCTCAGTCTCTGTATGTAAGGACAGATGGCTTTGATACCTCACCCTGGTTCTTAACTGTGTCTTGTTTCAGAGGCCATTCATCTGACAAATGTTAATTAGGCGCATACTATGTGCCGGGAACTGTTCCAGACTCTGGGGGCACAGGAGTGAATAAAACAGATGAAGTCGATGACCTCATGGGGTTTATGTCCTAAGTAGGTAGTTAACAAGTAACGCTAATTGTTGCACTTTCTACCCCCAACTGCTGTTCTACCTGTTTCTCTGTTTTATCAATTTTAATACTTAATGTTATCTCATGCTGCTAAGTCACTTCAGTCGTGTCCCCTCTGCGACCCCATAGACGGCAGCCCACCAGGCTCCCCCGTCCCTGGGATTCTCCAGGCAAGAACACTGGAGTGGGTTTCCATTTCCTTCTCCAATGCATGAAAGTGAAAAGGGAAAGTGAAGTAGCTCAGTCGTGTCCGACTCTATGCAACCCCATAGATGGCAGCCCACCAGGCTCCCCCGTCCCTGGGATTCTCCAGGCAAGAGTACTGGAGTGGGTTGCCATTGCCTTCTCCAATGTTATCTCATAAACAGCCCAAATTAAAAGTTCACCAATCGTCCCCAAACTGTCTTTCAGAGCATTCCCCCTCCACCAAGCCAGAATCCAATTTAAGATCATATATTTCAGTTAATTGTCATGTCTTTAGCCTCCTTTAATCTGGAACAGTTTTTCAGCCTTTCCTTGACACATTCTTAACATACCGCACACACATATACCAGATACCTGCAGCAATGAGCTCCCATTCTTTCCACCCTGCTTTAGGGGACTCCTGTTACTCCCAGTGAGTGAACGGTAGGTGGCGTTAGAACACAGCTTCATAACCTTGCATAACCGTCACAGAAATCAGAGGTGTGCATTACTGCTATTAATATCTGCATTTACATACAAAGACACTGACACACAGAACAGTTAAAGTACCTCGCCCAAAACTGCACAGCTAGTAAAATGTTATATGCCGTGTATTTTTATTACAGTAATAACAAACTTTTATGTGTATGAAGATATTTATAGGCTATAGGTGGGACATTGGGTAGGTCTATGGAGCAGGCAAGACAGAAAACACCATCATCACCATCTTCAACCTTATCTTACACGTGTCTGCCTTGACATGCAGAGATGCTACCTCAGGCCAGCTTGCAAGTGAGGAGCAGGGTCCAGACAGGAAATCCAAGGTGTCCCTTGCAATGTCCTGAGCAAGGCCAGCATGGTTCAAGATCTGAGGCACTTCCCACGTCACAAGTGTTGCGGGTCAGTATCTCTCATGAACACAGATACAAAAATCCCAAGAGAAGCCAATTGTTTTTTGTTAAAATGACCATAAACATGAGGTCATTTTTTCTAGGGAAAACATGAGTTGATTTAAAATAAGAAAACCTATCAATATAGTTCACGAAATTAACAGAATAATGGAGGAAAACTACATGATCACCTCAATAGATAAGGAGAAAGCATTTGATAAAATTTAAGCTGGTATTTGATAAAGATACTCCAAAACCTAGGGGAGGAAAATCCCTATAGCTAACACAGTGAAACATATGGACGATTTTTAGAAAATAGTGACAAAGTCTTTGAAAGTTGAGAGGGTTGACTTGCAATAGTAGTAATTCACTGAATATCATGAAAGAAGTCTTGTGTCTGTAGCCAGCTTTGTAAGAATCTCCCTTCAATGTAGCCTCCAACTCCAGTGTGAATCGTTTCTGTTTCAAGAAGGTGGATGATGGAGGCAGGGGGATGCTCTGCCCTGCACGGACTCACAGAATGTAGTCTACGGTGGAGGAGCGACTGGACTGCTGATTCGAGGATGATTTTTCCAAGACCTCCCTAGAGACCTGTCTCCCTATGTAGACTAAGGTGTGGCTGCAACTCTTCCGAAATAGTTCTGATAGGTGTTTCTTGAATTTCTCACCCATGAACGCATAGATAATAGGGTTCACGCAGCAGTGGGTGAAGGAAATGGTCTCTGTGACGTGCGTGGCATAGGTCAGCTGCTGGCTCATGACACACCCATCCAGGACGTGCATGTCATGCAGGGAAGTGAGGAAGAGGACCGTGTTGAAAGGGACCCAGAAGAGTAGGGAGGCAACCACCACGATGAGCACGAGCTTAATGGCCTTGGTCTTGTTGTGGTTCTGGCAGCTCTTCAGCTGGTGCAGGATGCGGATATAGCAGAACATCAGGATGCTGAACGGGATCAGCAGGCCTAAGATGTTCACTTCAAAGTGGATGAAGATCTTCCACTTCAGCGTCTGCTGATTGTAATAGGAGTAACACTGCAGGATGCCATTTTCGGAGGCCACTTGGTAAAACACTAGTAACGGGCTGGTGGCCACCAGGGCAGTCAGCCACACCACCAGACTCAGGGCTGTGCCCATGCTGATTGTCCTCACTTTCAAGGCATATACGGCATGGACAACCGCCAGGTACCGGTCCATACTCATGAGGGTTATAAAGAACATGCTGCTGAAGAAGCCGATGTAATAAAAGCCAGAGACCACCTTGCACATTACGGTCCCGAATACCCACTGGTCCAGTTGATAGTGGGTCTGAAAGGGGAAGGAGAAGACAAAAAGCAGGTCAGACAGGGCCAGGTTCAAGAGGTATACATCTGTGACACTCCTCAGTTTCTTGCAGGCGACAAGGACTAGGATGACCAGGCTGTTGCCCAGAAGACCAAATACAAACAGGATGCAGTAGAAGACAGCAAGAAGCAGCTTGCTCTCTCTCCCCTCCCCATCGCAGGGGCTCGAGTAGATGTCAGGATAGTAGAAGTCAGTTGCTGTTGTCAAATTGGGCTCAGGTGTGTAATCCATCAAGGCAGGAGGAAGCCAGCCACAGAGGCACCTAAGAGACATTCATTTCTTAGTGATATTTTTTATTTAAAAATACGGACTGAATTGTGCCCCACCGCTCCCCACCAAGTTCATATGTTGAAGCCCTAAAGCCCTGTTATGGACTAAATGTGTCCTTCCAAACTTTGTGTGTTGAAACCTTACCCCCATTGTGATGGTATCAGGAGATAAAGCCTTTGGAAAGTGATCGAATTAAGTGAGGTCAGGAGGGTGCAGGGCTTCCCAGGTGGGGCCAGTATAAAGAACCCGCCAGCTAATACAGGTAGATGTAAGAGACACAGGTTCAATCCCTGGGTTGGGAAGATCCTCTGGAGGAGGGCATGGCAACCCACTCCAGTATTCTTGCCTGGAGAATCCTTTGGACAGAGGAGCCTGGTGAGCTACAGTCCATGGGGTTGCAAAGAGTCAGACACACCTGAAGCAACTTATCACGCACACACGCCTGAGGGCTCCACCCTCATGGGAAGAAAGCCCTTATGAGAAGAACAGGAGAGCTTGCTTCCTCTCTCTGCTCTAGAGTGTGTGAGGATACAGTGAAAATTTGGCAGTTACCAACCTGGAAGAGGGCTCTCACTAGAACCTGACTGCTTGGGTACCTTGATCTTGCATTTCGCAGACTCTAGAAGTGTGATAAATAAATTTTGTTGTTGTCAGCCACCCAGTCTATGGCATTCTGTTTACAGGAGCCCAAACTGACCCAGACACCCCCAGCATCACTCAACTTGGAGACAGTCCAATAATGAGGCAACGTAGGTTAAAGGAGATCACCAGATGGGGCCCTGATCCAATCGGACTGGTGTCCTTGTAAGACGACAACCAAGTGTGAAGGCAGCCCTAAAGGCTCACACCAGAAATCCAATTTGTCAGCATCTTGCTCTTGGACTTCTAGCCCCAGAACTGTGAGAAAATAAGGTCCTGTCATTTAAGCCACCTGGCATTTTGTGATGGCAGCTTAAACAGAATAACAATACAGGGGCTATATGGAACCTCTCTGGGGCTTCCCTGGTGGCTCAGTTGGTAAAGAATCTGCCTGCAATGCAGGTGACCTGGGTTCGATCCCTGGGTCAGGAAGATCCCCTGGAGAAGAGAATGGCAGCTCACTCCAGTATTCTTGCCTGGAAAATCCCATGGAAAGAGGAGCCTGGCGGGCTATATAGTCCATGGGGGGTTGCAAAAAGTCAGACATAACTTAGTGACTAAACCACCACCACCACCTCCACCATGGGACCTCTCTGCCTTTTCTATGCAAATTTTCTGTAAACTTGAAACTTCTCTAGAAAGTAAAGCCTATTTGCATTTTAAAAAGTTGAAATCTTCCCAGGCTAACTAATACAGAGGGATTCGGTGGGATAAGAAAAGTCAAAATTTGCCAAGAAAACTTAAAAACCTATAGTTCTACCTCTCAGAATTAGCAACTGCCAGCATATTGCCATATTTGCTTTTGATTCTTTCCCCTTTCCTCCCTTCCTTCCTTCTGCAACAGAGATGAACAACGTGAAGGGAAGATTCAACATTTAAAACATGATCATTCTCCTCAAACTGATATTTACATTCAAGGCAATTTTGATCTAGACTTAACGATTTTTCCAAGGCATTTGATTATTGGACACTTAGACATCCCTCTCCACCATGCCACATTTCTATAATTTGAAATGTGAATCAAGTTAGCCATTTTTAAACATATTAATTTCACCTAAGTATATACACAAAATAGATTTTAAGACAGTTTCTGAAGTATGGAGGTGGGTCTCTTTTTTATGTGGCTAGCATCTTTCAAAACAGGAGTCTCCCCTCCTACATCTTCCTCCCCACTTGTCTTTTACAGTTACTTTAAAAAACAATTTTCAGTTCATGGTCCTTCTGTTCTGCTCTCCTAATATCCTGGGATAAGAGGAAGTCTTCAACTCATTTTCTTCCCTAGATCCCTCCTATCCACTCCACATTCCCCACCATGTTCCTCCATCATTAAAATCTGTGGAAAGTATTAGCAAGCCCTACCATTTATCACAGCACAAGAATTTACATGCGTCTCATTTATTCCTCTTGCATGCCTGTGAAGCAGGTACTATCTCCTTTCTCTTTCTGGAGTTACGATCATACCTGAGTCTCAGCTTTTGTCCAGTACCTGAAGTTACACAAAGGGTGAGGCAACAGAGCCAGGACTCAAAAACCGCATCTGTCTTCTCCAAATCCTAGTTCTTTTCTGTACTTCACTGTGGGTTAAAAAAAAAATTAAGAGGAAAAAAGCTACAATCTTTTAGAATCTAGACCATCTGACTTCCAAGTTCTAGATTACTTTGTAGCAGAGTAAACTCCGACTTGCTTTTCAAACTGAGAAGGAGGCTTTTCAGTTTGTGAGAAGGAGGCCAAGAAGGCTTTTCAGGGTTTGGTGGGATGTGAAATGGCAACCCACTCCAGTGTTCTTGCCTGGAGAATCCCAGGGACGGCGGAGCCTGGTGGGCTGCCGTCTAGGGGGTCGCACAGAGTTGGACACGACTGAAGTGACTTAACTAGCAGCAGCAGCAGCCTGTGGTCATTTAAGTTAGCATCTAGTCAGGGATGAAATTTGCTTGCCAGCTTTGTTCCTTGAGAAACATACACCTACATGCCTTCCTGTCATTGACGCAATGCACACAGCGTAAGGATAGATTCCTCCCCAGATGCCTGGGGATAGGCAGAATCTTCTGCTATCCACCTTCCCACTCTTGGGGAGCTTTGACACCCTCCTAGCATCCTGCAGAGAAATGGCATGGTTTGCTTTTCTCCACTAGACCGCTATGGACAGGCACTGAGACATAAGCGGGGTTTGTAAACACTGGGGATATGCAAAGAAAAGTGTCACCTCTTGTGCCAGATTTCTGAAATCCCGGCCTCACCCCAAGGACATAAACTATCCTTGCTTCTTATGTCTTTCTTTCCCAAGGATGCTTATTAATACCTACCTTAATTAGAGCCTTCCTTCTAGAGGTTTTCAGTGTTGCTAATTTCTTTGTCTCAGGCTGCACTGCTGTGTGTCTGCAGCTCAGTGGAGAACAGCTTCTCTGCAGCTATCTTATCTATCTGTGGTTGGTGGCAAAATAGGGGTGGGTCTACTGATGTTCCCTACAATGATTTTTAAAGTTAAAAAAAAATTGATCTCATTTAGAGAACATACCAGTGGTTACCAGTGGGGAGAGGGAGGGGCAAGGTAGAGGTAGGGAATTAAGAGGTAGGAACTATTAGGTATAAAATAAGCTGCTGCTCCTGCTAAGTCGCTTCAGTCGTGTCCGACTTTGTGACACCCCATAGATGGCAGCCCACCAGGCTCCCCCGTCCCTGGGATTCTCCAGCCACGAACACTGGAGTGGGTTGCCATTTCCTTCTCCAATGCATGAAAGTGAAAAGGGAAAGTGAAGTCGCTCAGTCGTGTCTGACTCTTAGCGACCCCATGGACTGCAGCCTACCAGGCTCCTCCACCCATGGGATTTTCCAGGCAAGAGTACTGGAGTGGGTTGCCATTTCCTTCTCTGATAAAATAAGCTACAAGGATATATTAATAATAAGGGAACAGAGGCAATATTTTGTAATAACTATAACTGGAGTCTAACTTCTAAAAATTGTGAATCACTTTAGTGTACACCCGTGATATGTCATATTGTACATATGTAATATTGAACATCAACTATACTTCTACTTTTTTTTAATGCTTAAAAATCACACATAGTGACAATGCTAAAACAAAACACTATAACAAAAAAACCCCAAAACTTCAAAAATAGATCTCACCAAAGAACACATACAGATGGAAGATTAGCATATGAAAAAACAAGAGGGAACCGCATATTAAAGCACCAGTAAATTATCATTACACACTTGTTAGAATGGCTAAAATCAAAACACCAAATACTGGAGAGGAAGAAGATTAAGGGACTTCCCTGGTGGTCCAGTCCCTAAGACCCCATGGTCCCAGTGCAAGGGCCTGGGTTCAACCCCTGGTCGGGGAACTAGATCCCACATGCGGCAGCTAAGAGTTCACACAACCAAAGATCCTGCACGCTGCAGCAAAGATCGAAGATCCTGCATGCTGCAACTAAGAGCTGGTGCAGCCAAATAAATAAAAACAAATATTTTAAAGATTAACAAGAGAAAAGCATATCAATTAATTTTTTACAAAAAGAAGATTAAGAGGCGCTCTCATTTATTGCTGGTGGAAATGCAAACTGGTACAACCACTATGGGAGACAGTTTGGTAATTTCTTACAAGGCTAGAATAGGCTTACCATATAATCCAGTAGCATGCTCCTGATTTCTACCCAGATGAGTTGAAAACATATCCACACAAAAATCTGAGCACAAATATGTATAGCAACGTTACTTATAATTGCCAAAAAATGAGAATCCACCAAGATGTCCTTTGACAGACGAATGGATAAACAGGACTGTGGTCCTGTACACAGTGACATGTTTTTCAGTGATCTTAAAAAACCAGCTATCGAGCCACAAGCAGAAGCCTTAAAGTGTGTATTGCTAGCTGAAAGGAGCCTGTCTGAAGAGGCTACATGCTGTATGACTCCAACTACAGGAGAATGTTTTGGAAAAGGCAAAATGACAGAGACAGCAAACAATCAGTGGTTGCCTTGGGGTTCAGTGGAACGGGGGGCTAATTCTTCCAATCCAAGGGGAGGAGATATTTTTCCATTTCATTGAATCATCTTTAATTTCCTTCATCAATATTTTCTAGTTTTCAGAGTATACATCTTTCACCTTCTTGGTTAAGCTTATTCTTAGGGCTTCCTTTACTGTGATTTTTTAAAGATTTATTTTACTTATTAATTTTTTTGGCTGTGCCACATGGCATATGGGATCCTAGTTCCCCGACCAGGGATCAAATCTGCACCCCCAGCAGTGGAAGTGTGAAGTCTTAACCACTGGATGGCCAGGGAAATCCCTATGCAATCTTAAGTGGGACTTTTCTTTAAACTGGCTCTTTCTGATATTTCATTTTTAGTGTGTAGAAATGCAGCAGATTCTTCCTTACGGTGTAGAGAACAGGCACTTCAGGAACAGAATTGTGAAGTGATGAACTCATGGTTTATTTCTGCTTGTGAGACCAGGTCGCTGGGATAAGTTCAGTCATCCGCATTGAGGACAGTCTCCTGCCTCAGTATCAAGAAGCAGGGATATAACCTGACAAAACCAGACCATCTCGGTCACCTCACCACGAAGGTCTACAGCCACGGGCACCTTTACTGTGGAGTTCAGGCTGCCCTAAAAAGGTAACAGAGAAAGGGGCCCATTCCTCTAGCTTTTGTGGTCCAACGGATACAAGTGACAAAATTTCCCCACCTGCTAGTCATAGGAACTCATCACCGCCACCAACCCCACCCCCAACCCCAACCCCCCACCTCCGTCAGGAAGAGAGGTGGAACCAGAGCTGTCTTTTCCGCTACTGCTCCCCCTTCTGGAGGGATGTGGAAGTTCCCCGTGGAAACGCACGGAGCGAGCTAAGAATTCCCCCAGGCGGATTGACATCCGTTTCAATGCTACACTTTCAACTTCTTTCTTTAGATGCAGTTTAGAATGGCTATGTGTTCCTCTATGTTTCGTTTCATGACCTCTAAATCCATTCTCCTTTGTCTGCAATTTCATCTCATGTAAATAACCGCTGGTGTCCGAGTTCATATCTAGGTAATTCCCCTCACCCACATTATTCATAGGCTGACGTAGTTTGTGGAAAACCTCAGATCTTTTACAAGAGTTTTGTCAGTGATAAGCAAAGATCAATGGTTCACAGACAGGGAGACTCGGGGGCTCACAGTTACTGCTGATTCACATCACAAGGGCGGAAACTATGATACCTGCTTTACCTGAAGTTGTGGAAGGGACCATGGACCTCTCCCCGTCTGGGCCACGCAGGCCTCAGGGACTGGGTGGAATTCCCCCAAGACCAGCTTCCACGTAGGGCTAGAATGATGGCACGGGACTTGGCACAGACATCCTTGCTTTGTGCAGGGTAACTGAGCAGGGGCCAAGGGGCGTTGGGGAGTGGGCTGGCCTCTATCCTGCCTGTTTCCTCCACTCCACAAAGCCGGACCACTTGGTCGAGGCCAAGTTCGACTGAGCAACCTGACTTGGGCAGAGGCAAGCCCAGTCAGCAGAGGTGTTTCTGCGGCTGACTTATACTCCCAGGCATCCTTACTGTGAGTTCCTTGAAATCCTGCTATTTACTGTTCCTTCACCTGGTGGACTGAAGTTTTCCAATAAGCTGAATGGTATATGAGGCGCTATGAAGATGAGGGAGTCAGGTGAGGCACTGGGGAGAGGACCTCACAGCCTGGACCAAAGGACCGCCTCTTGCTCAGTTCCAGGGCCATCACAGACAGCTGGTCTGGGCCCCTGTAGACCTGTGTCTGCCCTGGCCATGTATCCAAGTTTACTGAGGTTGCTGTAAAAAAAAAAAAATTACTGCAGACTTGGTGGCTTGAAACATTAAAATTTATTCTCTCACACTTTTGGAGTTCGGATGACTGAGCTTTCTCCAGGATCTTCAGAGAGAATCCTTCCTTGGCTTTTCCAGCTCCTGGTGGCAGCCCCAGCAGTCCTGGGCTTGGGGTTACATCACACCAATCTCTGCCTTTGTCTTTACATCGCTGTCTCCTCTGTGAGCTACGTGAACTCTCCCTCTGCTTCTATCTTATAAAGACTCTTGAGACCGCATTTAGGTTCCATCTCAATAATTCACGATAATCTCTCTATCGTAAGATCCTTGACCTAACCACATCTGCAAAGACCCTTTTTCTAAATAAGGTTACATTTACAAATTTCAGGGATTAGGACTTGATATCTTTGGTTGGGGGCTTCCCTGGTAGTTCAGCTGGTAAAGAATCCACCTGCAATGCAGGAGACCCCGATTCGATCCATGGGTTGGGAAGATCCCCTGGAAGAGGATCTCCCAGTATTCTTGCCTGGAGAATTCCCATGGACAGAGGAGCCTGGTGGGCTATATCCATGGGGTTGCAAAGAGCTGGACATGTCTGAGCGACTCAGCACAGCACAGCACAGCATCCTTAACTGGCTTTTATCCAAGCTACTATACCTGGGCTCTACAGATCTAGACTGTGATGGAGTTAAAGAGAAGCCTCCATTCCTCAATTTTGGACACAAGGCAGGGATCCCAGCATCCTAGAAGAAAGCAGCCAGAACCAGACTACACAGCCAAGGTCATGCAGGGCTCAAGAATCAGTGCTTTATCCAGGTCCATCTTCTGTTGCACAGAAACATTCACTAGATCCTGAAAGGAATACCCTCAGGGACAGACTTTATTTTTTTAAGAAAACCTCTTGACAAAGATATAAAATGCAATGTAGAATGGCTTTGTATTCCTCTACATCTTGCTTCATGACTTCTAAATCCATTCTCCTTTGTCTGCAATCTCATCTCCTAGAAATATTTTCTGGTGTCTGAGTTCATATCTAGAGAAGAAAATGGCAACCCCTCCCCCATACTCTTGCCTAGAGAATTCTGTGGACAGAGGAGCCTGGTGGGCTGCTGTCCATGGGGTCACACAGAGTTGGACACGACTGAAGAGACTCAGCATGCATGCATGCATTGCAGAAGGAAATGGCAACCCACTCCAGTATTCTTGCTTGGAGAATCCCAGGGACAGAGGAGCGGGTGGGCTGCCATCTATGGGGTCGCACAGAGTCAGACATGAATGAAGCAACTTAGCAGCAGCAGCAGCAGAGTTCATATCTAGGTAATTCTCTAGGACACAGAAGTGCTGGACTGCCTCTATCAGAGACAGTTCAGTTCAGTTCAGTCACTCAGTTGTGTCTGACTTTGCGACCCCATGGACTGCAGAACGCCAGGCCTTCCTGTCCATCACCAACTCCCTGAGTTTACTCAAACTCGTGTCCACTGAGTCAGTGGTGCCATCCAACCATCTCATCCTCTGTCGTCCCCTGCTCCTTCCGCCTTTAATCTTTCCCAGCATCAGGGTCTTTTCAAATGAGTCAGTACTTCGCATCAGGTGGCCGAAGTAGTGGAGGTTCAGCTTCAACATCAGTCCTTCCAATGAACACCCAGGACTGATGTCCTTTAGGATGGACTGGTTGGATCTCCTTGCAGCCCAAGGGACTCTCTCAAGAGTCTTCTCCAACACCACAGTTCAAAAGCATCAATTCTTTGGTGCTCAGCTTCTTCACAGTCCAACTCTCACATCCATACATGACTACTGGAAAACACACAGCTTTAACCAGACGTACCTTTGTCCACAAAGTAATGTCTCTGCTTTTTAATATGCTGTCTAGGTTGGTCGTAACTTTCCTTCCAAAGAGTAAGCGTCTTTTAATTTCATGGCTGCAATCACCATCTGCAGTGGTTTTGGAGCCCCCAGAAATAGTCTGCCACTGTTTCCACCGTTTCCCCATCTATTTGCCATGAAGTGATGGGACCAGATGTCATGATCTTAGTTTTCTGAATGTTGAGCTTTAAGCCAACTTTTCACTCTCCTCTTTCACTTTCATCAAGAGGCTTTTTAGTTCTTCTTCACTTTCTGCCATAAAGGTGGTGTCATCTGCATATCTGAGGTTATTGATACTTCTCCTGGCAATCTTGATTCCAGCTTGTGCTTCATCCAGCCCAGCACTTCTCATGATGTACTCTGCATATAAGTTAAATAAGCAGGGTGACAATATACAGCCTTGACGTACTCCTTTTCCTATTTGGAACCAGTCTGCTGTTCCATGTCCAGTTCTAACTGTTACTTCCTGACCTGCATACAGGTTTCTCAAAAGGCAGGTCAGGTGGTCTGGTATTCCCATCTCTTTCAGAATTTTCCACAGTTTATTGTGATCCACACAGTCAAAGGCTTTGGCATAGTCAATAAAGCAGAAATAGATGTTTTTCTGGAATTCTCTTGCTTTTTGATGATCCAGCGGATGTTGGCAATTTGATCTCTGGTTCCTCTGCCTTTTTTAAAACCAGTTTGAGCATCTGGAAGTTCATGGTTCATGTATTGCTGAAGCCTGGCTTGGAGAATTTTAAGCATTACTTTGCTAGCGTGTGAGATAGTGCAATTGTGCGGTAGTTTGAGCATTCTTTGGCATTGCCTTTCTTTGGGATCAAAATGAAAACTGACCTTTTCCAGTCCTGTGGCCACTGCTGAGTTTTCCAAATTTGCTGGCATATTGAGCGCAGCACTTTGACAGCATCATCTTTCAGGATTTGAAATAGCTCAACTGGAATTCCATCACCTCCACTAGCTTTGTTCGTAGTGATGCTTCCTAAGGCCCACTTGACTTCACATTCCAGGATGTCTGGCTCTAGGTGAGTGATCACACCATCGTGGTTATCTGGGTCATTAAGATCTTTTTTGTATAGATCTTCTGTGTATTCTTGCCACCTCTTCTTAATATCTTCTGCTTCTGTTAGGTCCATACCATTTCTGTCCTTTATTGAGCCCATCTTCAATGAAATGCTCCCTTGGTATCTCTAATTTTCTTGAAGAGATCTTGAAGAGATTTCCCATTCTGTTATTTTCCTCTGTTTCTTTGTATTGATTGCTGAGGAAGGCTTTCTTATCTCTCCTTGCTATTCTTTGGAACTCTGCATTCAAATGGGTATATCTTTCCTTTTCTCCGTTGCCTTTTGCTTCTCTTCTTTTCACAGCTATTGGTAAGGCCTCCACAACCATTTTGCTTTTTTGCATTTCTTTTTCTTGGGGATGGTCTTGATCACTGCCTCCTGTATGATGTCACGAACTTCCGTCCATAGTTCTTTAGACACTCTATCAGATCTAATCCCTTGAACCTATTTCTCACTTCCACTGTATAATTGTAAGGGATTTGATTTAGGTCATAACTTAAATATAGATTCACATAGATTACCTCCCCACAAAGCTACAATAAACAGACTTTTTTGTTACTGCTAAATATTTATTTCCTGTATAAGAGTGGTCAGGAACATCGCCTGCATACAATCAAAGGTATGACCACAATATTGCTCTGAAGGGTTGAACATGGAGAAAAATGTGTGGTTTATAGTATAATATTCGTATTTTTAGCTGTATTTTCTGGAAACTTATGCTATATTGTATGCAAGAAGAACTGATAAGACCTCTTAGTCTTTTACATGGTTCTTTATTCCTAGAATTTGTCTTCTATGAACATTTTTTTCCCAAGGCTGCAAACACTGAGAACTAAGCATATTCCCAGCACTGCTCTAGTCATTAGAAGAGATAAAAAGATGAAATTATATATTATACTCCCCTTTAAGGAGTTTAGCAAGCCATGGCACTTTCGTCACAGAAGTCCTAGGAGGTAAATGGCTCTCTGAAGAATGATGAATAACGAAAGGAAGAACTCATATGAGAACTATGTAGAAACCCAGAAAAATCTTTATGATGAGAAAAGCAGATTAAGGTGGTATATATGGTACAACTGTCAAGACACGGATGCATGGGATCACATTCTGGAATGGAACAGGCAGAAATTCAAAGTCAGATATTAGACTGTTCCTCTTCATTTTGAAAGTTTTTGAAAGTTTTCTTTAATAATGATATGGTATCTTTTCAAAAATAAGTTTTTAGCCATTTAGAAAATGGCTATCACTGATAAATGCAAAGCAGAGAGGTTTCCATTTTGTAAATAACTTACTAACTAAATTATAGATGAGATTACTAATCCACTTGGAATTCTCTCCCAGTGACGAAAAGTATTTACATGACAAAAAGTGGTGTGCGAGGGAAGTCTGAGTTCATCATTATTAAGCATATGCTGGGGAGAAAACTGTTTTCCTCTAGTTTCTTAACTCAGTAACTGAGGGTCTGTGAATTAAACTAACAAAAGGCAGATTAAGAGAAAAGACATAATTTTTATTCAGAATATGTTTAGGTCCACAGGTGTCCACAGAAAAGGGGTGAAACTCAAAAAAGCAGTTAGGCTTGGAGGCTTATGTACCATTTCAACGAAGGAAAGGAAGTTTGGGCTTCCAGGGATGATGAACTATGATGAAGTGTCAAGGAAATATATGAGTGAACTAAAGGAAGATAAGATCTATTTTAATAAGTTCTGTTTGCGCACACTAAACTTGGTGTCAGCGACTCATCTTTGGTAATAAGAGTCACTTGTTCTGGTACAGGGCGGGCACCTTTCTCAGAGGGAAACGTATGCCTCGCTTTTGGTACCCAGGGGAAGGGCAAAGAACTCTTCCTCTTTTGGCTGATTCTCAGCTGCCTGTAGCTGAGAATAATCCTTACACCAAAGTGGCATATTCGACTTCACATAGTAATGATATCTCCATTCTGTGAGCACCCCTCAGGGGCCGGCCATAGCTTATATGTTTGGCCCTGGTTGGGGTTATGGGAGTACCCCAGCTCCTTTTTTAAGTGTCAGTGGCCTGAGGTTGAGTCTGCCCCAGAACTGAGTACTAGCCCTCAGGCAGTGGGCATTTCCGCTGCTGGTGAAACTTGAGCTCACTGTGTTGTCTTATGGTGGGCGCCTTTGCATCCCTGCCCCTATGGTTACTGTCTATTCTATTGATTCCAGCTTCTGCAGGAGGAGCCTAGGGACTGGGATGTTTGCCAAAGACAGGATGCTTTGGCAGTCACGGGCATATGTGGAACTCTTAAGGGAAAGCCAGGAAGACTTCTTCCCCTGCCCCAGGAAAAGCACTCCTGAGTTAAGGGTGAAGGTAGACTGTTAAGACGCTTCTCTCTTTCTTTCCTGATACCATTCATCCGTTTCCTGCATAGAAGAAGAGTTTACAAAATAATGCATTATTCCTCTTACTTTTCTCCCCCGCATTAAAGTTTGGTTCAGCATATCCATTTTGGAACCAGGCTGGGGACACCTCTATTTTAGTTTCTTGATGAGAAAAGACACGGTAACATCAATATGATCTCCACCAACCTCTGTCTTCTTTTTAGCTACTCCCCGGTCCCCAGAGGCCACAGCTCCTAAAAGAGGCCCCGAACCTGCTGCACCAGCATTTCATTTATACTAAATCTGATTCTCAGATCAACCCTACAGGTATTTTGGACAACTTTCCCAAGATCCACATGGCTCCTAAGAGGCAGCACTGGTCCCAGTCCAGGTTACACCGTCTAGGTGGGCACCAGTGCCCCTTCTCTTACCTCCATCATTCTTCTTCAGAAACAGAGTGAGCTACCCAAAATCATCAGGGCAGTCGGAACCAACTTCCTTCCCCTCTGGGCTGCCAGAAACCCTTGTTTCTCACTGTAGATCTTGTCCATGTCCACCCTTGTGTTCTTTGGACTTTACACACATCTTGCCTTTTTTTAGGGGAGGGGAGTCTCTACTCACTACATCCAAGGCAGTGCCTGGAAAGAAGAGGTAGTTCTCAGAAAAGGCCAGATGAATTAAGACCCAACAGCTTATAACCAAGAAGACATAAATGCCACCTTCTCTTCTGATCAGTTTTTGTCAGGGTCACATCCCAGGGAATTTGTGGCACCTGAAGGCTTTCACACAGACCTGAGTGAATCCCAACCCTGCTGCTTCTTTGCTGGGTGACCTTGAATGTTTTATTTCACCTCTGTAGCCTTCATCTTTCTCATCTGCACATGTGAAGTGATGATCCCTTTCTTAAAGGGTTAAGAAGATAAGCGATTTCCTCTGAAGACATCTAGCACCAAGAACGTGTTAATAATGACACTCTATATTCAAACCACCAGATGATCCTTATCATTTACCTTTGTGGTTTTCCATTTGCTAGATATGAAAGCATTTTTTTAAACTTATTGTTTTGAAATAATATCCAGAAAAGAACGCTTGCAAGAATATAGAAAAAACTGCTATATTCTTCTCCAAGATTCACCAACTGTTAACGTTTTGACACACTTGTGCACTCTCTCTCTCTCTATATATATATATACACACACATATATATATATGTGATATATAGATATTTTTTCTAAATCAGCTGAAAATTTTGGCATCACATTCCATAAACCCTTCAGTGTGAATTTCTAAAAAACAAGGACATTCTCTTATGTCACCTTGGCACCGTTATCAAGATCAAGAAATTTAACAGTAACACGGTATTACTCTCTAAGAAGTCTATTTTGCGATCTCACCAGTTTTCAGATGATGTCAGGTGACAACGATGTCAGGTGATGACCTGTATAATACTTTTCATCCTCTGGTTCAGGATCCACTCCAGGATGGTGCACGGATTCCACTGTCAAATCCTTTTGCTCATCTTTGATCAGAAACTGTACCTCGTCTTCTGGTTTTTAAGACACTGACATTTTTTAGAAGAATACAGACCAGTTATTTTTCAGAATGTCCCTCAGTTTGGATTTGTCTGATAATTCTCTGTGATTAGGTCCACGTTAAATATTTTCAGCAGAAACGCTACAGAAATGATGAGTCCTTCTCAGGGAACGCATGATGTCCATTAGTCCCAGCACTGGAGATATTAATCTTGTTCATTTCATTCAACTGTCTGCCAGTAGGAAGGTTGCTATTTTTCCCTTTGTTATTAATAAGCCATTTATGAGAGATATTTTGAGACCATGTGGATATCCCGTTTCCCATCAAACTCTCAGGGCTGCTGTTCTGGAAGCTTTTGTGGACAAACTTCTCTCAAAGATGAAACACTGAAGGTCTGTACTGCCTTGGCTGAAGAGGCATGAATACTCATTTTCACCAGTTTCCTGTGAGGGAACCTTGTGGTTAATAACTCGGGGAGGGGTGGGCGAGCCGGAGCCTTGTGGTCCAGGCGCTCTCCACCCTGCAGCAGCACCAGCAAGAGGGTGGGGACGGGAGAGGAGCCCCCCCACTGCAAAGTGGAGGCGAGCGAGAGACAACCCAAGCCTACACGGTAGAGTGCACCTCAGGTTCACAAAGGCAGAGGTTTTCTTCTTCTGCCCCTACAACCGTGCTCTCTACCCGTTCCTTCTGAGTATGTGAGACTCATCTAGTCTGGGGATCTCAGCAGAGAGGCACATATCACCAAAGATTCCCAGGAGGGTTACTGTGAGAGCCTTGTTTCATTCCTCTGACTGGGGAACGCCTGAGCTAAGCTCTTGTCGTGTGAACAAGGAGGAAATCAAATTTGCAGTTTTCCAAACAGTATGGGAGAAACAGGGAGTCGAAAATTGTTAGAAATGGAGGGTGTCAAGAGTTTATCTTAGCATTCATAGCCTTTCAGGGAACTGGCATCATTACTCCAAGAGTTCTAGACCAGAGCTGCAGTACAGATTTGCTGTAACTGGGAGTTGGATCTCCAGTTCTGGTTTGACTCTGACCCTATTGTGCAGTTGTCTAAATATACCTAGTTCTTGGGGCCATTTTCTTTCATTTTGTGAAAAAAAAAAAAAAAGTTATTAGAGCAACCTCCCCCCTCAAATATAGGCCAACCCCACTAATGAAGACTGAGGTGAAAACTCTACAAAAACCATAGCACATGAAATCAAGCAACATACAATTTGTACATCTTGACCAATTTGGATTTATCCCAGGAAAGAGAGGTTCCTTTTTCACGAGGAAAAATGAGAAGTGTAATTCACCACATTAACAGATTAATGGGAAAAAAAATCTTATGAGCACATGGTCATCCCAAAAGATGCAGGAAAACTGATAAAATTCAGCATGTATATGGAGCAAATGAAACTCTCCAACTCTGCTGGTGGGAGTGGAAACTGTTGCAACCACTTTGGAAAATAATGTGGCATTTTTCTACTAAAGTGAAACATGCACATTTTCAATGGTTTACCAATGCTACTCTGAGGTATGTATCAAACACAAAAGTATATATTTCACTAAATACATGTATTAGTATATTCATAGCAGTACTATTCATAAGGAAAGTTATAACCAACCTAGATAGCATATTAAAAAGCAAAGACATTACTTTGCCAACAAAGGTCTGTCTAGTCAAGGCTATGGTTTTTCCAGTAGTCATGTATGGATGTGAGAGTTGGACTGTGAAGAAAGCTGAGCGCCGAAGGATTGATGCTTTTGAACTGTGGTGTTGGAGAAGATTCTTGAGAGTCCCTTGGACTGCAAGGAGATCCAACCAGTCCATTCTGAAGGATATCAGTCCTGGGTGTTCTTTGGAAGGAATGATGCTAAAACTGAAACTCCAGTACTTTGGCCACCTCATGCAAAGAGTTGACTCATTGGAAAAGACTCTGATGCTGGGAGGGAATGGGGGCAGGAGGAGAAGGGGACGACAGAGGATGAGATGGCTGGATGGCATCACTGACTCGATGGATGTGAGTTTGAGTGAACTCTGGGAGTTGGTGATGGACAGGGAGGCCTGGCGTGCTGCGATTCATGGGGTCGCAAAGAGTCGGACACGACTGAGAGACTGAACTGAACTGAACTATTCATAATAGACTTACAGGAAACCACCCAAATGCCCATCAAACATAGGATAAATAGATTCCAGTATATTCACACAACAGCATACATTTCATTGTCAAGAATAAGTGATCTACAATTGTACAAAATAGTATAGATGAATATATTAACATAACATTGCACAGAAGAAGCCTGTGGCTTCCCTGGTGGTCCAGTTCAGTTCAGTTCAGTTCAGTCACTCAGTCATGTCCGACTCTTTGTGACCCCATGAATCACAACACGCCAGGCCTCCCTGTCCATCACCAACTCCCGGAGTTCACTCAAACTCATGTGGTTAAGAATTCACTTTGCAATGAGGTGGACACTGGTTTAATCCGTGGTCCAAGAAGATCCCATATGCCATGAGCAATTAAGCCCACAAGCCTCAGCTACTGAGATCATGTGCAGCAACTACTGAAGCCCATGTACTCACGAGCCTGTGCTCACAATAAGAGAAGCCACTGCAATGAGAAGCCTGCATGCTGCAACTCGAGAGTCGCTCCCACTGGCTGCAACTAGAGGAAGCCCGAGTGCAGCAATGAAGACCCAGTGCAGCCAATAATAAATAAATAATTATTTAGAAAAACAAAAGAAGCCAGTCACAAAGGCAGTACTATGACTCCACTTATATAAGAGACTAAAACACAGGTAAAATTAGCCTATGGTATCGGAAGATTGGGTGCCATTGTGGGTTGAGTAATAAGATGGAAAGGCATATCTCAGGATCTGGTGATATGCTGTCTCTGGACCTAGGTGGTGGTCACACAGATGGGTTCAGTGTGTAGAACTGCATACATTTATGTTATAGGCATTTCCCACATGTGGACTACAGTTCATTTTTAAAGGGGGAAAAAAACAACAACATCTCTTCATTAAAAAATTCTTCAATATGGGGCTTCTTTAACCTGAAACTACAAAACCAAACATCAATGACGAAATGTCAAAACAGATCCCTCTAAAATTAGGAATAAGAAAACTATGCCTTCTCTGCCACCACTTCTACTTGGTACTAGAGATATTCACCTGTGCAACAAGTCAAGGGAAACAAATAAATGGCATAAGGACTGGGACAGAAGACAAGATACCGTAATTTATAGGAGATGGGAAGGTAAAGACCAAACCCATTCTTTTGGAAATCCAAAAGAGTCTACAGATAAGATACTAAAGTTAGCAGTAAAATTACATAACAGTGCTGAACGAAAAGCTGATAACACAATTCCATTGCATTTCTGTCTCTGCAACAATATATATAAAATGTAGTTTTAAAAATGATTTTTTATTGTAACATCAATAAATATGAAGTGTTGATATATAAATGAGGAAGAATCTTTATAGAAAAATTATAAAACTTTGTTAAAAGACATAAAAGAATTTATAAAAGTTGTAGAGAAATATCCTATTTATGCTTTAGAAGACTAAATATCAAAAGATATGAGTTCTCCCCCAAACTGACTTAAAGGTTCTATATAATTATAAAAAAATTCTCACAATACATTTTGGTGATTAACAAACTAATTCTAAAATTTATTTAGAAACACAAATGCCTATAAAGAGCCAAGATACTGCTAAAGAAGAAGAATATGGGGTCTCATCATGTCAGATATGAGTAATTATTATAAAGCTTTGGTAATTAGATCACATAGTTTTACACTGAAAATAACAGGTAGATCAAAGAAGGAACCCAGAAGCAAACCTATTCAGAGACAGAATTTTTTTTAAGAACAAGTTGGCACTGCAGCTTAGTGAGAAAAGGAAAACTTTTTCAACAAATCTTGAGTCAAAATTGATTATCTATATGAAAAAGTTACTTAGGCTCCTACCTCAAAGCTTACAAAAGAAAACATTTGCAGATTGTTTGAAGATGTAAAGACTTTCCTGGTGGTTCAGTGGTTTAGACTCCACGTTTCCACTGCAAGGGGCCTGGGTTCTATCCCTAGTCAGGGAACTAAGATCCTGCATGCTGGAGGCACAGTCAAAAACATTAAGTAAAAAAAAGCATAAAATCTTTGATGTTCTGTTTCTTGATTTGGAATGATGACTATATTGGTATTCATTTTATTACTTTTTTTTCAAATTGCATATCTGTATTTTCATGTTATAATATTTAATGTATCTTATGATAAAATTTTTTAAAGCCAATCTACAACAAACAGGCAGGGAAAAAAATGAGGGAGTTGGACAGGATAATATTTATGGACTTTGTTTATGCTCTCGTTCATTCATACGAGAAACATTTTGGCTATATTATGCAAGGTCCTAGGGATTCCAAGAACAGGAAATAAGCTGGTCCAGACAGTCACTATGCAGTTCCAGGGCCCTCTGAGGGCTCACAACAGTCCGGCACCAGCCAGTTCCCAGCTTCACTGTGTCATTCCAAGACTCCACTTTGTATAAAACACCACCCATTCACACTGTCTACCAAAAACAAAACAACTCCCCCAAAGCAATCCATTCCCACCAAGAATTTACAAACATTACTGTACCTCTTCCTCCAAGGCTCTGGCACGCTCCTCCTCTTTTCTCCTCCTAATTTCTCTGCCCACCTTTGTCTTTGTTCTCAGGATCAACACAAATTCCTTCTTTTGCACAGCAGTTTGTTTCCTTTGCTCCCCCATCACTCAAGTAGGGCAACCAAAGTGATGTATGGAGCTCTTCCAGACAAGTCCAGTGGTTGCCCTGAGAAGATGCTTGATGGTTTGGTTTTCTCCCCCTTATTACAAGGCTCAGTGCCTCTACCTCTTGGAGCCTGGGTTTTCATCCCAGGTGAGCCATCATGCTGTCCTGGAATGCTGGGAGAGTCACTATCCTTTAGTCCAGCACTTCCACTCTTTAATGTGCACACAGATCACCTGTGAAAGTGAAAAGTCGCTCAGTCGTGTCCGACTCTGCGGTCTAATGGGTAGCCTTTCCCATCTCCAGGGGATCTTCCCAACCCAGGGATCGAACCCAGGTCTCCCTCATTGCAGGCAGATTCCTTACCAGCTGAGCCACAAGGGAAGCCCTCACAGATCACCTGGGAATCATCTTAAATGGCAGGTCATGACTCAGCAGGTCTGAGCCCAAGATTCTGCATGTCAAACTGGCTCCCAAGCAATGCCAATGGTGTCAGCTTGCAGATCACATTTTGACAAGGGGTTAGGATCTTCATCTATAAAATTGGCACAAAGTCTCCATGCAGATGTTGTGATTTAATGAGATAATAAGTATGAATGTGCTTGGGAAATTTTCTAGCCCTTATGAATATGATGGGTTGTTATTATTGAAGAGCTGGGATGTTCCAAGCTTGTCCAATAAACTGGTGGTAGGACCTCCCCCCATATTTCTACTGCTTGACAACCTGAAAAACTGCCCATACTCAGCCAATTTGGCAGCTGAGCCCTTCAGAAGTGTCAGCTGTGCCAAGAAGACACACCAGCCCTCAATAAAGAGGTCCCTGGAGAAGAAGGGACCAATATCAGCTGGATTATCGAAAAAGCAGGAGGGTTCCAGAAAAATATCTATTTCTGCTTTATTGACTATGCCAAAGCCTTTGACTGTGTGGATCACAATAAACTGTGGAAAATTCTGAAAGGGATGGGAATACCAGACCACCTGACCTGCCTCTTGAGAAATCTGTATGCAGGTCAGGAAGCAACAGTTAGAACTGGACATGGAACAGCAGACTGGTTCCAAACAGGAAAAGGAGTACGTCAAGGCTGTATATTGTCACCCTGCTTATTTAACTTATATGCAGAGTACATCATGAGAAGTGCTGGGCTGGATGAAGCACAAGCTGTAATCAAGATTGCCAGGAGAAATATTAATAACCTCAGATATGCAGATGACACCACCTTTATGGCAGAAAGTGAAGAAGAACTAAAGAGCCTTGTGATGAAAGTGAAAGAGAAGAATGAAAAAGTTGGCTTAAAGCTCAACATTCAGAAAACTGAGATCATGACATCCGGTCCCATCACTTCATGACAAATAGATGGGGAAAGAGTGGAAACAGTGAGAGACTTTTTTTGAGGTGGGGCTTCAAAATCACTGTAGATCATGATCACAGCCATGAAATTAAAAGAAACTTACTCCTTGGAAGGAAAGTTATGACCAACCTAGACAGAATATTAAAAAGCAGAGACATTACTTTGCCAACAAAGGTCCGTCTAGTCAAGGTTATGATTTTTCCAGTAGTCATGTATGGACGTGAGAGTTGGACCATAAAGAAAGCTGAGCACAGAATTGATACTTTTGAACTGTGGTATTGGAGAAGACTCTTGAGAGTCCCTTGGACTGCAAGGAGATCCAACCAGTCCATTCTAAAGGAGATCAGTCCTGGGTGTTCATTGGAAGGTCTGAGGTTGAGGCTGAAACTCCAATACTTTGGCCACCTGATGCTGACTCATGATGTTGACTCAAATGAGCTGACTCATTTGAAAAGACCCTGATGTTGGGAAAGATTGGGGGCAGAAGGAGAAGGGGACGACAGAGGATGAGATGGTTGGATGGCATCACCAACTCAATGGACATGAGTTTGGGTAGGCTCCGGGAGTTGGTGCTGGACAGGGAGGCCTGGCATGCTGCGGTTCACGGGGTCGCAAAAAGTCGGACAGGACTGAGTGACTGAACTGAACTGAACTGGAGAAGAAGGAAAGAACAAATCAAGGATGTGATGTGGCAGCTTATAGATTTGCACAAGTGCCCAGCCACTTCCAGAGTTAATGGGGTGGTCAAAGAGTCTGCAGAAACAGGAAATCCTGCAAGAGATCAAGGAAACACACATTCACACACACACACACACACACACACATTATCCAAACCAGAGAGGGACTGTTGGGTTAGTATCACATTTTCTTTAAAGGTCAGAAGCTAGTTAACCCTTGGCAGATCCACAGAGAGCTGAGAACACAGCCCAGTAAAGATTAGGGCAGGTGCATGAAGGGGCAGATGGTGAGATGGGGCAGGTGAACTCAGGACCACTTTGGTGCTGGAACTCAGGACCAGAGATGCTCCACAGCCCCATGAACCTTCTCACCTACCAGGCCCTGGGTTTCACTTCCCACACTGGCATGCTGCTCTCAGAAGCTGCTCATTCTTGAGCGGGCAGCAGAGTGAGTTACTGGATGGAAGGTGTTTAAGTGGCTTGCCAAAGTCACAGTGGAGTTTCTGGCGGAGCTGACTCCCAAGTCTCTGGCTCCAGGCTGTCCATCACAAATGCAAGCGCAGGTTATCTGGGTGGCTCCGCTCAGGGATTAGCAGAAACTGTCAGCACCTGAAGTGAGGAAGGATGGAAAAAGGACTAGTGTTTGTTCAGCACCTACAGTGGGTCAGGTACAGGCTATATGCTAATTTAGCCTCACAGCTTCATGAAGATGATATTACATCTACAAAGGTTCTAGTATGGTGTATCGTGCAGAAGAAAGTTTCCACAAAATGTTTGGTTATTTGTCCTGTTGCCCCAAGTTACTAAGAATGCAACCCAAGAAGGTATAAGCAACTTAACCAAAAGCCACCTCTCTAAGTGGAGATTTGACCTCAGGTCCACCAGGCTCTGTGTTCTGCATGCTCTCCATTACGCTGTGCTGGAAAGGGAACAGGCTGGGCTCTGGTGCAAAACAAAGAACCCCTCTTTGCAAGGGGATTTGGGCAAGGTATTTCTCACATGGACCTGTGATGGCTTTAGGAATCTTCCCATCTTTAGGTAAGAAGAGTGTACTGGATTGGAGAGCATCCTGCCCCCAAATTCATGCTCTTCTCAGAGTCCTAGAATGTGATCTTTTCTAGAAATCAGATCATTGCAGATGATATTCATTACAACTTATGGCAGAAAGTGAAGAGGAACTAAAAAGCCTCTTGATGAAAGTGAAAGTGGAGAGTGAAAGTTGGCTTAAAGCTCAACATTCAGAAAACGAAGATCATGGCATCCGGTCCCACCACTTCATGGGAAATAGATGGAGAAACAATGGAAACAGTGTCAGACTTTATTTTGGGGGGCTCCAAAATCACTGCAGATGGTGATTGCAGCCATGAAATTAAAAGACGCTTACTCCTTGGAAGGAAAGTTATGACCAACCTAGATAGCATATTCAAAAGTAGAGACATTACTTTGCCAACAAAGGTTGGTCTAGTCAAGGCTATGGTTTTTCCTGTGGTCATGTATGGATGTGAGAGTTGGACTATGAAGAAGGCTGAGCGCCGAAGAATTGATGCTTTTGAACTGTGGTGTTGGAGAAGACTCTTGAGAGTCCCTTGGACTGCAAGGAGATCCAACCAATCCATTCTGAAGGAGATCAGCCCTGGGATTTCTTTAAAAGGAATGATGCTAAAGCTGAAACTCCACCTCATGGCCACCTCGTGCAAAGAGTTGACTCATTGGAAAAGACTCTGATGCTGGGAGGGATTTGGGGGCAGGAGGAGAAGGGGACGACAGAGGATGAGATGGCTGGATGGCATCACTGACTTGATGGACGTGAGTCTCAGTGAACTCCGGGAGTTGGTGATGGACAGGGAGGCCTGGTGTGCTGCGATTCATGGGGTCGCAAGGAGTCAGACATGACTGAGTGACTGAACTGAACTGAACTGAGGTCATACTTAAGCAGGGTGGGCCTTTAATCCAATATGACTGATGTCCTTAGAAGTGAACAGACACAGGGAGGATTCCAGAGGGTGACAGAGGCAAAGATTGGAGTGATGTGTCTACAAGCCAAGGAACACCAAGACTTGCCACCCACCTAAGACATGGAATGGATTCTCCCCAAAAGGTTTCAGAGAGAACGTGGCCCCGCCTACATCTTGATTTTGGACTTTGGCCCCCAGAACCGTGAGGAAATGCATTTCTATCGTTTGAGTCACTGAGTTTTTGGTAACTTGTCATGCAATCCTGGGAAATTAATACAAAAGTCACTTAAGAAATTTAGAGTGCCTAGTCTCGAAGCACTGCCATCATCACCTTGAGTCAAATGAATAAAAAGGACAAAACTACTTTTAAACTGTGAGACTTGAAGGAGGAAGGGACATTTTGGTCGACGCTGAATTTCCATCACGTGCATAAATGTCTCTCGAGCATACGTACTCACACATACCCTCCCTCCCCTTCTTTCTGCACAGATAATTCAGAGTGCCCACAACCCACTCAGTGGGGCTGTCCTGGCCTTTCTGGATGCAGTTAGGGTGGCGATTTTATCAGCAGCCATTTCATGCACTGGTGTGACATACTAGGGTTCAGGTGGGGTGACTCTTCCTAGGTATTTTCAACGTCACCTGGATTTAGAAGAATCATCCTTTGTCTGTGTTGGCATTAAGTCCTTAACCACATTTATCTTCCATAAATAAATTACAGTTATGGAATAAATAAGTGTCACGATTCTTATTATAAATCTATTTCTCAATCTTAGCTGTTTATAAAATTGTCTTGTTGTTCACTTGCAAAGATGGGTCCAAAAAAAAAAAAAATGGGTCCAACTCTTTGGGACTCTATGGACTGTAGCCCGCCAAGCTCCTCTGTCCATGGGATTTCCCAGGCAAGAATATTGGAGTGAAAAAAAAAAAAAAAAGAATATTGGAGTGGGCTGCCATTTCCTCCTCCAGGGGATTTTTCTGACCCAGGGACCGAATCTGCATCTTCTGTGGTTCCTGCATTGGCAAGTGGATTCTTTACCACTGAGCCATCAGGGAAGCCCTTATAGAATTATAGGGGAATTTTAAAAACATCAGCATCAGGATCCCACTCCAATGAAATCTGAATCTGAGTTTTTTGCAAATTCCCCATGTGATTCTCATGTGTAGCTAAAGTGGAGAACCACTGTTCTGGATCTTTGCTATTGTAAATGTAGTCCATGCACCAAAGCACTGACACCACTTGGGAGCTAGTTAGAAATGCACACTCCTGCCCTACTCCAGATCTGACTCTGCATTCTGACAAGGACCCAGGGGATCTGTGTGCACACTATATTCGAAAGCCTTGAGCAAGACTGACCCTTCCTTATACCACCTTGGATGAGAAGGAGAATTCCTTTGGCATCCAACACCGAGCCATCAGCAAGCACAGGAGATCCAGCTTTCCTCAGAGATGATGTTCAAGCTATTTAATAACAATGCTGGCCATTGAGAGCTGGGATTGCAGGAATGCTGAACTCTGGCTGAATGTCAATTCCAGTATTACTATTAATATTCTGGTTCTTAGAATTTCCTGTCTTGGCTACTGTGATTGCATCTCAACCTCCAGGGCCTCTCTGGCAGGGGAGAGGTGGGGAAGGCTGCAGCAGTCACGACTGGGGTGGCTTCTTATCTCCCAACTGTTCTGTTGCTTTTGGAAACTGTCATCATGCAGGGGGAGAGTTCTCACTGGCTGGTGGCGGGGGTGGGGGATGTCTATTAACCACATCTCTCTTCCAGGTTCTGAACAAATTCTATAAATACAGACAGAATTGTTAAATAATGCCATTTTAGCACATTTGGGCAAAGCTAGAATGGAGGACAAGGGTTTATTGAATGGATGAACCCAGGAGGACAGTAGCTGAAAATGATATTTTTCTCTCCAACTGCTGTCTCTGCCAACTGTACTGCTGAATGCTGACTCACCCATCCTTACACAGATGACTGCTCAGACCCCACATCTTTCTGAGTTAGACTTGGGTGTTAATACTTTTTTTAAAAGGTATTTTTAAAAGTCCAGTCCAATAAAATATCAAAGCATTGATCTCTTATCCACCTGACGTTCCCTGGGCCTCTTGCCAAGGAAACTGGCCTGGGGGAGGTGGGAGAGGGTGGCTTCTCCTCCTTGTCCTTCCCTTCTTCTCCCTCCCTTCTCACTCTGCTGCCCTTCCTCCGCCAGGGCTGGGCTGGGCTGCGCAGGCAGGGTGGGGAGCAGAAAAGGCATATCATGGCTGCTCTGGGAACAGCCTGTCACCGAGGTCCTTTGTGTGGCAGTGCCTGAGGCTGCCTCTTTCCCGCGGAGCATTTTTGTGGGTTTTTGAAGGAACTTCCGTCACTGATCTGGGTGATACATTTTAAGCCCGGCTGCTACCCCCGCATTTCCCATGGACTTCCCTGCTGGTTGTCTTCTCGTGTAGGATGCCCAGGACACTGAAACTCTGGCTCCCATGGTTGGGGTTCATCTCTGGCCCTGAGACGCCCAGGCCCCGCTTCTGGGAAGGGCAGGTCTTTCCCAGGTGGCCCACCTCTTGCTCTACTGCAGATGCACCTCACCTCAAGGATTACACAAGGTGGCTACCTCGAGGTATGAGAAGACTACCAGTCCTGGCATCTCCAGATTCCGAAGACACAGCCTAGTTCTCCAAGTGATTCTCTTGAACGTTTCCTTCACTGGCTTCAGAGGTCACAGAAGCAGAAGGGGGTGGGCCCCGGAGAGAGGAGGGATATATTCAGGCTCCCTGAACTCTAAACACATCCTCTAAACACATCCTCTCTGTCCACTGCAGGGGCCATGGACACCCAGGCCTGCGTGCCTTCAGCAGACCTCTGAGGTTCCTGCAGGACCAGCTCTTCCTCCCTCTGACTCTGCCTCAGGGCTGCAAGTGCTGAGATTTAACAACCCAGGGGAAATGCTCAATCATTGAAAAGCTCAGCGACAAGATCCCTGGCTCCCAGCTGTGGACGGAACAATCGTGAGGTTAGTTCTGCACAGTCTCTCAGAGCAGGGCAGGGACTAGGGCAAGGTAAGAGAGGCTCCGGGGTGCAAGGTTTAAGGCGGCATCTACGAGGGTTGTGCGAGAGTGGGTCCCTCCTTAATCCGGCACCCCAAGTGCCTCACCCTAGTCCTGGCCCCATCTCAGAGGGTTCCCAGCGGGCCTGGGCCCTGGGTGCTCACAGCAGACGCTACTCAGTAACATCTGGGTCAGGCTCCTCTCTTCAGACCTGAGGTAGGAGATGCACAGGCCCCCGGCTGAGCAACTGCAGCTGGTCTCCTGCTGATGCTTCGAGATGGGAGGCCAGCGGGTGCACTGAGCCCAGACAGGGTGCATTCTTGTGGGGTTTCCTGGCTCAACACACACCCAGAGAAGGCCCTCAGTCGAGGGGAAGGACAAAAGGAGGGAGAAGAGGTCAGCTGGAATCCATCTTGGCTGAGATATGCGTGCCCATACAAGGACCAGATATGAAGATGACTGGTCAGAAAACAAAAGCAGAAAACTACCTGATTTAAGCAACCTAAGCCAGCCCCGTTGCACATAACTCTCTCTGAGTTCAGCTGCGTGTTCTTTTACACATATTCTGCTTCTTTTTATAAACACCTTTATCTTTTCACAATCTTGGTCTCTGCTGAATTCTTCCTTCAAAGAAGACAAGAACAAAGGTCCTACCTTCTAATTTTTCACCACCGGAATCAGAACCACCTCCCAATAAACTACTTGTACCCTGGTCTCAGGCTTGCTTCTTGGGAATCCAAGACCCTTTCCTGTCTCTCCGTATCAACTGTCAGCCTCATCTCCGTCTGCCACTGAGGTGGTGTGGACGAAGTTCCCAGGACTGGGTGTTTTAGCCACTCCTGCCTGTAGGCTTCGGTCTCCCTGACCACAAACCTCCTCCTCCCTGGCAGTAGCCCCTCTTTTCCTCTGGTTCTGAGCCTGTCAGGCTGCCGGCAGCACCAGCAAACCCAAGAGATGGGACAGTCCTGGCGACACTGGAGACCTGCTTCCAGCTGGGAACAGCATGACGTCGTAAGTGGTCTTCTTCAGGCTTTTTAGGGCTTTCCTCGTAGCTCTGCTGGTGAAGACTCTGCCTGCAACACAGGAGACCTGGGTTCAACCCGGGGTTGGGAAGATCCCCTGGAGAAGAGAAAGGCTACCCACTCCAGTATTCTGGCCTGGAGAATTCCACGGACTGTATAGTCCAGGGGGTCGCAAAGAGTCGGACACAACCAAGCGACTTTCGCTTCAGGTTTTTAAATAATTAATGAATGGATTTTGGTTGCGCTGGGTCTTCATTGTTGCATGGGCTTTTCTCTACTTGGGGCAATCGGGGGCTACTCTCCAGCTGCAGTGTGCGGCTTTCGCATTGCAGTGGCCTCTCCTGTTTCACGGCCCAGGCACTAGGGGGCGCGAATTTCAGTGGCTGTGGCACACGGACTCAGTAGTCGTGCCTCCCAGACTCTAGAGTGCAGGATCAGTAACTGCAGCACAAAGGCTTAGCTGCTCTGTGGCAAGTGGGATCTTCCTGGACCAGGGATCCATCCTGTGTCTCCTGGCAGGCGGATTCTTTACCACTGAGCCACCAGGGAAGCCCTTCCTTCAGCTTGAAGAAAGAAAAGCCCACAAACCCCCCTCCCCCGAAATTAATCTTAACAATTGGAAACACTCCAAATGACCACTAGGAGAAGGTTAAATTACAGTATATCTGTACAGTGGAATATACACAGGCATTCAAAATGATGTGAAAGGCACTCAGTCGTGTACGACTCTTTGTGACTCCAAGGACTGTAGCCCACCAGGCTCTCTGTCCACGGGATTCTCCAGGCAAGAATACTGGAGTGGGTTGCCATTTCCTTCTCCAGGGGATCTCGACCCAGGGATCTAACCCGGATCTCCTGCATTACTGGCAGATTCTTTATGTCCGAGCCACCAAGGAAGCCCTTCAAAATGATATTGTACCTCTATTCTTACTGATGCTGATGAATTTTCATAACATATTAAATGATACAAAGATTTTTTTTTAAAAAAGGAAGAAGCCCACAACGGAGAGGAGGGTAGAGACCGGGAGGAGAGTTTTCACTCAGATTTCAGGGCTCTCTGCCTTTCCTCCTTCCTGGCATTTCTGCCCCCACTTTCCAGTTGCTCTGGCAGCCTCAAGTTCTGACCTGCCCAGAATACGACATGGCAGCATGACAGAAGTAGGCACATCCCCCCATGTCCTCACATTGACTCACGAAACAGGGCCATGGTCTGGAGGCTAGGGGAGCAGAGGAGAAAGTGTGGGAACAACTTACACTTGAGGAAGGAGGTGGGCTTGGGGCCTAGAAGGTGACATCTTGTTAGGGAAATTAAATAGTCTTGTTTAGGCTTCACAGACGAAGCAGAGCAGGCCTCTGACCTTGCTTCTAACCTGCCTGGACACTGCCCTGACTGTGAGTGACTGCTTGCTGTGACTGGAAGCCTTGCAAACACCATAGATAGAGTATGTATCTTGAGACTGTTGAGCCCCTGGAGGTGCCCTGGCCAACCAAGTCCCTGGGCTTAACAACATTCCAAGTTTTATAAGACAAAGCAAACAGCATTAACAGGAAACCAGAGCTGCTATTTGCTCACAGATTAATGATATCAGTTTGCGTCCTGGGATTAAAAGCGGGAACCCTGAGGTGCAGTCTTTGAAGTCTCACCCACAGAGCAGATGCGATGCCTGGGTCCTTTTTCCCAACTGGGACTCCAGACATGCTGTGTCACAGGGACTTCCCAGTGCTGTTTGAGTCTGGATGCTGGTCAAAACCCAGCATCCAGTGGTGGTGTATCCTCTCAGATCAGTTCAGTTCAGTCGCTCAATCGTGTCTGACTCTGTGACCCCACGGACTGCAGCACACCAGGCCTCCCTGTCCATCACCAACTCCCAGAGCTTGCTCAAACTCATGCCCATCAAGTCAGTGATGCCATCCAACCATCTCATCCTCTGTCATCCCCTTCTCCTCCTGCCTTCAATCTTTTCCAGCATCAGGGTCTTTTCCAATGAATTGGCTCTTCATATCCGGTGGCCAAAGTACTGGAGTTTCAGCTTCAGCATCAGTCCTTCCAGTGTCTATTCAGGACTGGTTTCCTTTAGGATTGACTAGTTTGATCTCCTTGCATATGTATCCTCTGTTGTTTCTATTTATCTTTTCTTTTAATGTTAATATATTGAAAGTAAGCTAGATAATCTTCTAACAAACATTTGTATTATTTATTTGTATAGAACGAGTGGCTTATTTTGTTAACAAATCCTTTGAACCTGAGATGAAGTGAAAACCTTCAGCAAAACACACGTGCAATTATGATTTTGTAGAACAGGAGGAATCCAGGGAAGGGACCATTTTAGAGTTCAGGTGTGATGTTAGTGCTATGCCAAGAAAACCAATTTCACCTTAGTGTCTGCTTTCTTGGGTCACTACCGGCCTCAACTGTTGCAAGTTGGGTCCCCCAGAAGAATCTCTGAGTGGGAGATGAGGGTGATTATGCTGATTAAGGGGTGCCCTTGAGGTCAACATCTGTGGGAGGGAGAGGAGGGAGGCAAGAATTGAGGAGATGGAGAGGTGAAGCTGTGAAGCCTCAGCTCACTCCCCGCCAACTCCCCCAGGAGCTCTGTCACTGGAATGACCCTTCTGGGACTCAACTTGGGTTGAGAAAGTCAGGCCTTTATAACCTGGTATAGACCAGTCACTGGATGCGGGCTGGACCTTATAAACCATTCCTGAGCCTGCCGACAGCAGGGGACCACCTGCCCACAGCACTCCCAGAAGCTGGGGGAATAAGTCCTTCAGTCTGAAGGGAGACTGGGACGCATTCCAGCTGAGTCCTTTGGACCTGGGTCCACAGCAGAGGGGACAGCTCAGGGACCACCTTCGCCTCTCACAACAGGCCTAACAATAATTACACCTTGGGCCACACTTAATTGATGGGTGGACAAGCTGCTTCCTCCAACTTCAAGGAGCCTGCATTCTAAGAAAATCAGCTCTGGTGCTGGCACACAGGTAGGAGTCTTTGTCAAACAGAGAAAGTCACTATTACTGTGCCCTTTTGAAGTACTGGTTCCATTTCTGGCTGAGCTGGCTTGTGGGCCTGGTTTTCTCAGGATGAGAAATTTAAGGAGGCGTCAGGGGAGACAGAGGAGGAGGATGGCTGAGGCCCAGAGGGGTGAAGGGCAGGAAGGTAGATGGGGGCAAAGAGACCAGGAAGGCACCAGTAAAAACAAGACCAGCATCAGAAACAGGACCAAGGTCTGGGGAGTAGGAAGGAGGCTGATTCAAGGACCTTCCTGCCATCTATCTCACACTTGCCTAACCGAACCTCAGCACTCCTAAGCCCACCTGTCTGTTCCACATAGTAGCTCCTGGTTGAAGTATGTATTATCTCCTGCTTGGAGCTTCTCATGTGGCTCAGTGGTAAGAATCTGCCTGCCAGTGCAGGAGACACAGGTTTGAACCCTGGGTTGGAAAGATCCCCTGGAGAAGGAAGTGGCACCTCACTCCAGTATGTCTTGTCAGGAGGATCTCATGGACAGTGGAGCCTGGTGGGCTGCAGTCCACGAGGTTGCGAAGAGTCAGACACGACTGAGCACCCATATGAGCACCTGGTTAGTTGCACTTAGCTCCTGACGACAAGACTCAAGCAGGCTTTCCTCATTACCAGGCTATTCTACTCAATGTCCCCCATACACTCAGCCTCCCAGCCTCCAAAACAACCATTTCACCCCACACTCTGTCCTCATTACCAGTCAATTGCCTTGCTTCTTGGCTTCCCCTGTGGCTCAGTGGTAAAGAATTTGCCTACAATGCAGGAGACACAGGAGATGCCAGTTGGGATCTGATCCCTGGGTTGGGAAGATCCCCTGGAGGAGGGCATGGCAACCCACTCCAGTATTCTTGCCTAGAGAATCCCATGCACAGAGGAACCTGGCAGGCTACAGTCCATGAAGTCTCAAAGAGTCGGACATGACTGTGCAACTGAGCGTGCCCTGTACACCCTTATTTCACTGAAAAACCAGAATCAATCAAAACAGCTGTTTCGGCAGTGGGGCCTGGGCAGCCAGAGCAGCGCAGACCTCAACTCTGGGCTCCAGGCACCATGTGAGGGGGCTTGGGGGCTGAGGGGAGCTGGCGCCCCCCAGGGGAGGTGTGACCCCACACCCCTACCCCCTGGGCCATCTGCAGGATGCCGGCCTCTGCCCCACAGCAGTCACCAGAGAGAGATGAGTAACAACAAACAGCAGCGGTCAGCAGCGTTCCTGATCCTCTTTGCTCTCATCACCACCCTCATCCTCTGTAGCCCCAACAGTGCGAGTGAGGCCTCTCATTACAGCTCCCTGCGGGGCCAGATCCGCCAGCTGGTCAACCTCAAGAAGTAGGGCATCACTGACGGCTACATCCCCATTCTCACCCACAAGACACTGCCCTCCTGGTGCTACCAATGTGATTGTCACCAGCTCCAGCCACCTGCTAGGAACCAAACTGGGCCCTGAGGTCAAGCAGGCAGAGTGCACAATCTGCATGAACGACACCCCCACCACAGGCTACTCAGACCACCTTGTGGGTAACAAGACCACCTTCTGCGTAGGGGCCCATTCCAGTGTATTCCGTGTGCTGTGGAGACTCTAGGAGTTCATCAACCAGACCTCCGAAACCGTGTTCATCTTCTGGGGTGTTCCAAACAAGACGCAGAAGCCCCAGGACAGCCTGGTGCACGTCGTCCAGTGGGCAGGCCTGGTGTTCCCCAACATGAACGCTTACGCCATCTCTCTTGGCTGCATGAGCCAGTCTGATGACCTCTTCCAGAGTGAGACGGGCAAGGACAGGGAAGAGTCCTACTCGTGGCTGAGCACAGGCTGGTTCACCATGGCGACTGCAGTGGAGTAGTGTGACCACGTGCCCATCTATGGCATGGTGCCCCCGGACTACTGCAGCAGCCCCGCCTACAGCACATGCCTTACCACTACTACGAGCCTAAGGCGCTGGACGAGTGTGTCACCGATATTCAGAATGAGAAGGGCAACCACCACCACTTCATCAGGAAGAAGAGGGTCTTCTCTTCCTGGGCCCAGCTGTACAGAATCACCTTCTCCTACCCTCCTGGACCTAGGCCACCCTGCCTGTGGGGCTCTCATGAGGGACAAAGGAGAAGTGGGAATCCACGCAGGCCATCTCCTGGCCAATCATGGCTTCCAAGAGTGTCTTCCGACCCGTCAGACCTTGAAGAGGGTGTATCCTCCAGCCATTCAGGGCCTGGGGGAATCTCTTGGCCAAACAGGGATTTTGGCTTCTACGTGGTTAATGGGTATCAAGGGTATTTCCTGTCCATTCAGGGTCCAAGCACAGTCAATCAGAGTAATCTGAGGTTAAGGTTATGTCCTTTCCCCTGAGGCCTTGGTTCAGAGCCCCAGGGTGGACCCCAAATCACTTCCTATTGGCTGGACAGTGGGCTCCTGTCCCAGGAAGCTGCGAATTTTGTGTTGCCCCCTCACTTTCCAGGGCTAAAGAGAGGTTGTGTGGGAGTAGGAGGCCAGGCTGGGGCATTTGTGGGGTTGGGGGGTCTCCAGGGGTGAGAGACTGGTGAGACTGGTGACCGGTGTCTTGGTCCTCTCCCGACAAACGACATCTGCATCTCCCATGCTCAAGTGAAAAACAGAATCTGTTTTCTCTGCAAATGACCCTATTTCGTTCCTTTCAGGGGTGGAGTAATACTCTATGGGGGAAGTGATGGGAGGGAGGCCCCAGAGGGAGGGGCTGTATGTATACATATGGCTGATTCACTTCACTGTGCAGCAGAAGCTAACAGAGATTGTAAAGCGATTGTAGTCCAGAAAAATAAGACAAAAAGAACCATAATCCATTAGCTCCTCTCTCTGCCTCACCCTGTACATCCAATCCACTAGCACGTCTTGTTGTTTCAACCTTCAAAATATATCTGACTCCACAGCATGTCCCACTAGAGCTACAGTAACAGCTTCACCGCTGTCTCCAGTCACTCATTCCTTGAACAATCCCCACTCTGGTGACACTGTCCATTTTCTGGTCCGTCCTGCACAAGCTGTTTTCCTGGGAGAAGAGTAAGGCAGAGGTGAAGGGACACACACTGGAGCAACAGCCTGCTTCAAAACCCTACCTATGGGCTTCCCTGGTGGCTCAGTGGTAAACACTCTGCCTGCCAAGGTAGGAGACAAGGGTTCGATCCCCGATCTGGGAAGATCCGACATGCCGTGGAGCAGCTAAGCCCGAGCACTACAACTACTGAGCGTGTGCTCTAGAGCCCGGGAGCCAGAACCACTGAGCCCAGCTGCAAGTACTGAAGGCCGCGGGGTCTAGAGCCCATGCTCCGCAACAAGAGAAGCCACCACAGTGAGAAGCCCACACACCGAAACTAGAGAGTAGCCTCCGCTCACCACGGCTAGAGAATAGCCCGTGTAGCAATGAAGGCCCAGCAGGCCAAAAATCAATCAATAGATACATTTTTTAAAAAACCTATCTATGATTAGCCATGTGCCCTGGGGCAAAATTATTCAACCTCCTCTTTCCTCACCTTTCTTACTTGTAAAGTAGGAATAACAAATATGGATTTGCCCTATAGAACTCTTCTGAGGGTTAAAGGGAGTCCTCTCCCCTAACAGCTGCACTCATTTACTAAGCACCTGAGAGGGTCCAGGCTTCCTGCTCAGTCCAGTACACATTCCTGTTTTTTAAATTGGACACACACATACCTGGAGACAAGTGACCGTGGGCCAGGGGCACTCTAAGCCACAAGGTAAATGTTAAAAAAAAAAAAAATCTTGAATACAGTTGACAATGGGGAAAGACAGTCCCATGAAAAGAGACCATTTATGTAATGGTGTGGGAGGAATAACAGCAAGGACTTAATGAATACTTATTGTATCAGGCATTGTTCTAGGAGCTTTACAAATAACAATTTACTCAATTTTCTAGCAGCTCTATGAAGCAAGTCTGGTATTATGCCCATTTTATAAGTGAAGAATAAAAAGAAGTTGAGTAACATGTTGAGGTCACCTGGCTAATCCAGACAGGATTTGGAATCTGGCAGCGTGGCTGCAGCGTGGGTCCCTCTGACTTCCACCTTCCACTGTCTTGCTGTGAAACAGCTGCCAAGGGACAGGCCTTGAAAGGACACAGGTTTCACCAGAAATGAGTGACTGGAAACAGACAAGTGTAAAAGAAGAGATGGGAATGAACAATGGTAGCTTTGGGTGCCCTCAACCTGGGCTTGAATCCCAACGCAGCCACATTCCACCTGTGGAACTTGGACCCAGTACACAGGTTCCTTACCTGTAAAATGAGTTCACAGCTATATCTTCAGGCAGTTGGGTACATAAAAAGCACCCACTGCTTATTAACCATCCTTCTCCTTTAGGATCTTCTTCCTGTTATTATGAGCTTCCCTTGTGGCTCAGCTGGTGAAGAATTCGCCTGCAACGCGGGAGACCTAGGTTTGATCCCTAGGTTGGGAAGATCCTCTGGAGAAGGGAAAGGCTACTTACTCCAGTATTCTGGCCTGGAGAATTCCATGGACTGTATAGTCCATGGGGTCACAAAGAGTTGGACATGACTGAGTGACTTTCACTTCACATCTCCTGTTACTATAAAAGAGTTGAGCTCTTCTAGGTCCTAATTTACTATGATGCTATGATAAAAGGGTCAATCCACCAAGAAGACATAGCATCTGTAAATGTGTGTGTGCCAGTCAACAGAGCTGAAAACATACAAAGCAAAATCTGATAGAACGAAAGGAGAAAAAGACACATCAACAGTGATAACTGAGGGGCCTCCCTGGTGGCTCAGCAGTAAAGAATCTGCCTGCCAATGCAGGAGACACAGGTTCGATCTCCAGCTCAAAAGATCCCATATGCTTTGGAGCTAAGCCCATGTGCCATAAATCATTGAACCTGTGCTCTAGAGCCTGGGAACCACAATCACTGAGCCCACGAGCCACAGCTAAAGAAGCCCATACGCCCTAGAGCCCGTGCTCCGCAGCAAGAGAAGCCACCACGATGAGAAGCCGGCGCACCGCCACTACAGATGAGGCCTCACTCTCAGCAAGTGGATTGAACCAGCACAGCCAAAAATAATAAATAAATCTTAAAAAAAAAAACAATGATAATTGCAGACTTTAACAACCCTCCCTCAACAATAGATAAAGCAACTAGACAGAAAATCAGGATCTATAAGAGCTCAACTCCACCACCAACTAACAGAAACTCACTGACATTTATAGAACACCCAACAATAGCAGGATACACATTCTTTTTAAAAGTTCAGAGATCACATACTAACAGAGGCTATATCCTGGTGAATAAAATAAACCTCTACAAATTAAAAAGAATTTAAATCATATACAGTGTACTCTCTGACCATAATGGAACTTAACTAGAAATCGGTAAAAGAAAAATTTCCAAATACTTGGAAAGGAAACAACACACTTCTGATTAACCCATGGATCAGAGAAAGTCTCAAGAAAAATCAAATATACACAAATACACACATAGTGAATTGAGTTATTCTTAGTACCATTTATGTTAACTTATGGCTTGCAGGGAACATTGCTGTTAAATCTACTGTACTGACCACTCCACGTCAGTACACTACATACATGGTCACATACAGTATCCCATTTAATGCCCTCCAAAACCCTAAGAAAGAGAGTTTCTATTATTATTCCCATTTTGTTAATGCAGCAACAGAAGCTTACATCAGCTAAATAGCTTGTCTGAGGTCTCAGAGCCAACAAATGACAAAATCAGCTAAATTGAGGCACCAGAACTCTGTGAAAATGTCAGGTTTCAGGGAATACCTGGGAACCTGCCACAGATGACAACCCTACCTAACCAACCCCTTTATAACTAAGTCATATCTCCACACCCTTACCAAAACACTGCCCACCATCTGGTGTGAAATAGGCTTTCTCTCCAGCCCCTGATAACTGCCAGGAGGTGGGAAATTCAAAGGGAGAGAAGGACTACAAAGCCCTTTGCATGAGCAGGAGAGATGTAGAAATCTCTGAGGTCATAAATGCTAATACCTCTCTTGATATGAGTCAGAGGGTTCATTGAGAACATCAAAATAGTTTTATTTCCAGATAACATCAGAACAGAAATAAAAATAGTTATTTGACCTATGAAATATGGAAAAGTTCATATGCTTTTTTCTAGGGTGGGGTGGGAAGAGTGGTATGCAAGATATTTTAAAATTGTACTTAATTTTTATTTTTAGCTCTCTCTGTGTGTGTATGAGTGTGTGTATGCACACACACCAAGTCATGTCTGACTCTTTGAGACCCCATGGACTGTAACCTTCCAGGCTCTTCTGTCCATGGCATTTTCCAAGCCAGGATACTGGAGTGGGTTGCCATTTTCTACTCCAGGGATCTTCCTGACTCAGGGACTGAACCCGCATTTCTTGTGTCTCCTGCATTGCAAGAGGATTCTTTACCACTGCACCACCTGGGAAGCCCCTTTAGCTCTGTAATAATGCCAAAAATGTAAACAATATTCAAAATTTGTAACAAAATATAGCTGTCCATATAGCTGTCCCTTGTCCCCAACCCACATACTAGCCCCACACTCCAGAAAAAGATCACAAAAAAATACTTTTAGTTCCTTTCCCCCTCTGGTATTTCCTTCAAAATTTCTAAATAGTAGGCTTATCCTGGGGCTTCCCGGGTGGCTCAGATAGTAAAGAATCTGCCTGCTATGTGGGAGACCCAGGTTTGATCCCTGGGTCAGGATGATCCCGTGGAGAAGGAACCGGCAACCCACTCCAGTATTCTTGACTGGAAAATCCCATGGACAGAGGAAACTGGTGGGCTACAGTCCATGGGGTCACAAAGGCTTATCCTACAATTTCTCAATTTATAACTTTTATTTTCTGTTGATCTGCTGTTGAGAAGGTTGAGGATTTGGTCCTCTTCCTCTCCTGACTCCTTTAACCTCACGTAACATTTCAGAAAGATGGCTCCTAGGTCCTCATAGGTGACAATGCACTGTATGTAGTACACTTCTAAGTCCAAGGGTTTTTTTTCATCCCATTGAAAATTTCCTCTTAACTGCCACTTACTGCATAATACCTCATCATACAGAAGTCTATAATTTTTTTTCAACTGCTTCCTTATTTTGGAATTTGGGTTGATTTCAACTTTTTTCTACTGTAAATAGTGTTTAAAAAAACCACTTGAACATGCATTTTAAAAACACGTTTAAACATCTCCTAAGGATTCTTAGACGATCAATTAATAAATCAAAATATATGTTGTCAACTGTGAGGGGGAAATGGCCACAGAAAATACACTGGATGGCGTAAGAGCAAACACAATAAAAACAGAGAGTTAATCCTCCTTGTCGCAAAGAAGGGAAAAAACTTTTCCCCCCTCTCCCTTTTTGTTTCAGAATTTCTCTGTCCTACTCAAATGTGCATAAATCTTTATAATGACCTCATAAGTGAGGATCATTTCCTGAGGACCTGGGAGCCGTCTTTCTAAAGAGCAAACTGTATCCCAGTTTGCATGGAAGGATAAGAGCCTAACTCGTGGCCCCTTGTCTGTACTATGAGAAGCTTGTTTCTCCTCTGATTAAGGCCAACATAAGAGGTCTCCCCAAGTACGTGGGTAAATGTGGAGCCAACTACGTGTGACAAAAGATGCCGCTGAGTCCTCTTACCTGGGGAGCATTGTTTACCTCAAGAATGTGTATGTAAGGGGCTGTATCTGCTTGGCTAAATAAGGGGGTCCGATTACATTCCATCTTTGCCATCTCTGAGCAGACTACCTGCAATGTGATTGCATTCTGATTTAATATAGTATATATATAGCATAAATGCACATTCTGGTTTAATATAGTGTATATATTCAATAATAAAAAGTGTTTTCTTCCTCTGCTGCCTTTGTGGAGAGGTTTCTGGGCTGGGAGAAGTTTTGCTTTTTTAAACAATATTCTTTCTGTAACCAAGCAGGACCCTATGGGGCCTTTCCAGGACAGACCCCTCCCCCCAAGTCCTCTGCTATAGTTACCCTCTCAAGTACCTAGATAACAGTATCTGCTGCAAATTTCCTGAGTTGTTTTACAGATGCTTAAACCTCCACCAAATGGAAAAAGTTAACTGCTTGATGACCATGAACATGTAGCCCCCAGACTTTCTGGAGCCTGAGGATTGATAATGTTAGCCCCTGTGACCCTGCCCTGTTACCTCACCATCAGCCAATCAGAAAATTGTGCAAGAGCTGAACACATGCACTTCAATTCCCTTCCCTCATCTGGCCTCCCATAAAAACGCCCTCCCTGAAACCCATCATGGAGTTCAGTGGTGTTTTTTGAGCATTAGCTTACCCAGACTCCTTGTCTGGCAGCTTAAAATAAACTCTGCAGTTTCCTTCACCACAACTCAGTGTCAGTAGATGGGCAAGCAGACCCAAGTTTGGTTCCGTAAGATCTCAACAATGGCACTCTGCCATAATGATATTAACATTTGCCATCCCTGGATGGAGTGGAATCCCACCTGTTAGTAAGGTGTCAACTCATCACTACATTAGTTTTTCATACCAGAGAGTGAAAGTTTGTGTGTGCGCCTAGCCTTGGAAACCTCAGGCCTAGCACTGCGTCCTGTTGCTCTTCAGACCCTATTTCAGAGGATGACTTTTTTGTCCTTTTCAATCACTTGCTCATGGCTCCTAAACATTCTACAGATGGCACTGGACATCTTACCCACGTCCTGTGCTGTCCTCTCCCCACTGAGAACCAGCTACCATCACATATTTACATTGAGGCTATTTTCACCTTCTCCTGTCCTTGAACTCCTTTCAACCACAGACTGTGACAAGCTTCCAAGATGCACCGTCCTCTGCTCCTGACAAGACCCTGTGAGTAAAGAGCCTACTGAGAATCTGCTAGCAAGAAGACGATCGAACGTGACGTAATTCACAGAAATGATACGCCATCACCTTTATCGTGTCCGCGTTCCATGGTTAGAATCGAGTTGCAGGTCCTGCCCAGTTCAAGAGGAGGGGATCTTTGGCCCATCCTTGAGTTTACCCATCACAGTTTTCTGAGATTTTGGTTAGACACAGACTCATACCTCCTCATCCTGTGATCCCTGCCTCCTAACCTTCCTTAATTTTTTCTACCCTTTTGTCTTGCAGTGCATTCTGGTAGTATCTTCAGAGCTTTCTTAAAGTGCACAAATTCTTCTTCTCCTGCTGCTGCTGCTGCTGCTGCTAAATCGCTTCAGTTGTGTCCGACTCTGTGTGACCCCATAGACGGCAGCCCACTAGGCTCCTCTGTCCCTGGGATTCTCCAGGCAAGAACACTGGAGCTGGTTGCCGGAGTTTAACCTTAATTCATCTGTGCATTTTGCACTTTTAGTCATCTTGTATTTCTTATTTCCAGAATATCTACTGTTTTTTTATATCACACAAACTAATTTCCACAGCCTTGTTATTTCATCATATTCCACTATTTTTATTTCTTGAAATACATTAATATATTAGTTTTAATCTTTATTTACAATTTCTGTATCCAAAGTCCTCATGGGTTTGGTCTCGACCGTTTGATGTTTTTGGTTAATTCTGATCATTGCTGGCTCAGTTCCCTGTATGTTTTGATTTTCCATTTGTTTGGATTTTGGACTGGGAACTCATATTACTTGGAATTTTACCTAAAATTCTACCTTTTCCACCCTGCTCTGCCTATTTGGATCTATTTTCACCACATCAGGTACGTAGCCCTCTGTATCCCTTCCTGTGACGTTGCCTCAGCTTGACTAGGGTTCTCCGAGCAAGATCCCTAATCTCCTGTACCCGACTCTCTGCTTCCAGTTCTGGAAACCTCTCCTTCCCTTGGTCCTTTTAAGCCTAAAAGCGGTAGCAGTTCATTTTGCCATTATGCTGTGGGGAAGAGGTTGCTGTGTTAGTCCCTGTGGAGATGCTATTTGCCTGTATCTTTGTAAATAACCCCACCTTTTAAAAATTTTTTTTGCCTGCACCAGATCTTCGTTGGGGCACACAGGACCTTTAGTTGAGGCACATGGGACCTAGTTCTCTGACCAGGAATCCAAGCCGGGCCTCTTGTGTTGGGAGTGTGGAGTCTTAGCCACAGGACCACCCAGGAAGTCCCTAAATAGCCCTTTATAAATCAACTACCTGATTCGATAGAGATTCCATCCTTGACCCAGCTTATGTGCCTTCCCAGACTGCGCAGCCCTGCTGGCCTTCCGAACACTGACTGCTTCCCAGCTGGAGTGTCCCAGTGTGTGAGCATCCCCAGGGATTAGGTGATGGCTGTGAGGCAGCCTCTGTCATGCCCACTGCACCCGCAGAGGCGACAGCTGTGCTTCTAGGTCTGACCTGCCTGTACCCACGGAGCCTCTGGCTGTCCCAGTGGCTGCCCAGAGAGCCCAGGTTACATAACCCAGAAATGCAGGGACGTGAACGCCCCAGGGGCGAAACGTGGACTAGAGAGACTCAAGAGAAAGAGAGGAGTAAACTGCTTGCCCTTTGCTCCTGCAGGTGACTGCTCTAAGAGGCAGTGGCTCCCCGAGTCTCTGGGAGAGGTCCCACATGACCTGGTGACCAGAGCACTCTCTCATGAAGCTGTGGCCAGCTCAGGAATAAACCTCTGTGTACTGTTCTTCCTCTCCCAGCCTCACTCCCCTTTTCCCTTCACTTTGTTCCCTTGACTCACACATCCCAGTATGGCAATTACTACACAGGCTTTATGCGCCAGCCCCTGCTTTCTAGGGACGGAGCTAAGACAGGCACTGAGGGGGCTGTCCTTTGAGGAATCTGGCTCTGTGTGGGCCTCAGACAGACTCCCTCCTTCCCAGCCCAGCCTTTCTCTCCTTGTCTCCTCGCTGCAGGGCCACAGCACATGAAGACCAGGCTCCCGACCTGAGGGACCCCAGGGTGCCCAGAGTGATGCAGGCTCCGGTTTTCCTCACTTTTCTGAATTTGCATCCCAGGCCCTGAGATCTTTCTGTGCTTTTCTGCCGCATCAGTCATTTATTTTAAAAGGTGTTTTAAAATAATCACCCAGTTTCTTAGGTAGTCTGAACCAGAAGGGCGCCCCTAGACTTTCTCATTGACTATATTACCTGGAAACCCTCTTTCTATTTTGTATTTTTTCTCTACCTTTCTCTTTCTTTTCCTCAGCCCACTGTCCTTCATCTCTTCCAGGATTTGATGTAGGCATAGTCTCTGGAAGGCAGAGACTCCAGACTGAATCTTTGGGATTCAAAGTTCTGCACCCCTGTCCTACCCCCAGCTTCAGCTCAGGGCTCCATAAATCTGCTGGAACAGGCGAAAAGCAGGCAAGCACACTCCGTGTACAGCCTGGAGAGGCCCCAGGGAGGATGTGGACTCGCTGTTTCATCATGCTGAGTGGGAAACGGTCACACACGTGTGGGCTCAGCCCTCCAGCCACCCCTGCTTCTCATACACAGAGGCAGGGCTGAAAGAATGACTCAAAAGCATTTGGAAAATAGCTGTCCATGGCCCCCAACGGTCAACTTACGTATGGCTCTGACTCACTGAGCAGGGAGCACGCAGTGGGTGCCCTTTGGTCACAGCGAGGTCCCAGATGACATCATCCGTGAGATGTAGCATCAGCCCGTGCAACCCCAGACGTGTTGTTCAGAATCAGCCACCCGGCAAATGAAGGGTCAGTGGAAAAGCAGCTGCCAATAGCCACAGAGAAGAATGGGCAGTTTCACAAACGCTGTGTGTGCTGCTGCCCACCTTTCTGAAGGTCTGCCTGACTGTTCCCCCAGCCCGGGTGCTACCTGAGCAGAAACCCTTCTGAGCCCTGGTCACCCGCAGTGTGGTGTCTCCAAAGACCACCCTGGCAATGGGGGGCCCAGGTGCACAGCTGAATTCGAGGAGCCCTTGAAGTGAACCAGGCAGCTTTTCCATGGTGGCCTCCAGGGAAAAATCCATTCAGTTACAGGATTGAGACCTGGCCCCCTTGTCCAGAGGCTTCGCCCCTTGCCCTGAATGTGGGTGACCTCTGGATGTTCCCCAGGGCCCTGGAGACTGGCCTGGCAGGCCTCATGACCTCATCCTTCTCCTCCCCACCTTTTAACTTCTGTGTCTCTCCTCTCTCATCCAAGCTCCGCTCCCCTCCCCCCCTGCCCTGCCCATGTCTTCAGCAGATTCCTTGTTCACTCTTATGCTTTACCATTTTCCTTGTTTTTGGTAAACTTGGTGAGTCAATGTCACGGTCGTTTCTGTGTGTTTTGGGGTGAGGCAGAAGCCTAGCTAAGCAGGCCTTGAGGTGTGCATCCATCAGGGTAAAAGAGGCACATGGCTCAGGTCTGCCTGCAAAAGGCTTCTGAGTGTGGGGAGCAGGGGGGTGCTCAGTGAATACATTACCTGTTCTCCTGCATGCTCCCTCAGACCATCCTTTTCAGTCTTTCAAGCCAAGCGTTTTCACCTGATGCCGGGCTTTCTCTCCTTCTCGCTCCCGCCCAGCACACTTACTTTCTGCCAGCCTGTCTGTCTGTGTATCTGTCTCCGCACCCATCTCCACTCTCCCCACTGGCTCCTTCTCCCTGAGAAGAGGGGGAGGCGAGTGGGGACTCAGAACAGGGTGCAGCCCCCGGGGCTCGGCCTGGAGAGGAGGGACGGTGACATCTGCTGGGTGACTGCTGAATCCGCCTGGCCCTGCCGGGTTTCTGGACCTTTCCGGGCAGAACTGCTTCCGCTGATACTCTTCCATCTGGGGGGAAGGAGCCCCGAGGTGGAGTTCCCTGCACCCAGTGCCTGCGCCCACCAGCCATCTGGCCCCTTTCATCATTTCCCCTTCACCCTGTGGGGGGTCCCCAAGACCAGCACAAATACTCTGAGATTTTTAGGGCTTGGATACTGTTTCCGAGAAGCCTGGGATCTCCCAAAGAAGAGGATTGAGCTGGGCTTGACTGGGTGACCACAGCCCCTCTGAGACACACCCTGGAAGAGGGGGCCAGCCCTCGGTGAGGAGGAAGGCCCCAGGTGTGGGGCTCTCCAGGCCCAGCCTCTGCCCGCTGAAGCACTCACCATCTGGGGGCTGTGGGCGGTGGCGGCCCTTCCAAGCGGGCCTCATGACTGTGGCGCCCTCTGGCGGTGGCTGCCGCAGGAAGTAACGGTGCAGCTGTCCGCACAGGTCAGGACGCAAGGTTCCTGTAAACCTCCAACCAGACAAATGTTACTCTCTGTTCTGCAACTTTTTACCTCTATAGGAATGGCAAAGTGTTATGTCTTTAAGGTCAGAACCTTGAGAATGGCTCTCTGGCGTGTTTCAGGCTATAGGCAGCATTCCTAACTGGAAGCAAAAGCAAGAGAATACAAAGGTTAGGCCAAACAGACCTGATACGGAGCCAGATTTGTTCTTCCCTGTTACAAGGGGACCACGTTGGCACCAGGACACAGCAGTAGGTAAGCACAGTCCCCGCCCTCATGATGCCTCTCTTTAATGAGGAGACAGACCTCAAACACGCTCTAAAGGGTGCCGGTAAAGCGGGACCAGCCCTCTGAAGACAAAATCAAGGACTGAATTGACAGGGCGGGGCATCTAGAACAGCTGAGAGGGCTGGGGAGACCTCTTTGTGGGACCCACTTGCCATCTAAAGAGATAGCCACGGAAGGAGAGGAGGGGAGCAAGGAGTGGGGAGAGAGGAGGCGGGGAGGAATGGAAGGAAAGGGCCAAGACCGGAAAAAGCTTGGAGCCTGAGGAACTGAAGTGAATTCATGGCTGCTGAAGTGTAGCGTAGCAGGAGGTTAAACCAAGGGATCCTGGCCAAAGTAAGAAGTGTGGTTCACATAGAAAATGGGCCACTTTTCTGTTTCCCTGTCACCAGGCTGCAGAAACTCTTCCGTGTGCCCATTCGGCAGAGAGACAAAGCTGTGAGGTCACCTCTCCCTCCCTCCAACTCCACCACTGGCCAACTCCAAAACCTCGCAGAGAGTCGGACGAGCAGGCCACACTGTGGGACAGCTCCGAGGGGTGTCTGGCTTCCACTGTATGTCGAGAGGAACCAAAAGCTTTAGATCAGTGCCTTCCAGTAGTGTCCAACAGCAATAGCCACCTACATAATTTCCACTAGGATTTTAAAAGTAAGGAGAAACAAGTAAAATTACTGCTATTAAAACATTTTATTAAACCCATACCTCTAAAATATTATCATTTGAACACGCAATTAATATAAAAATTATGAATGAGATAGGGAACATTCTTTTTTTTTTCATGCTAAGTATTCAGAAGCCTGGTAAATATTTCATACTTACATCCCAGTGCAATTAGGATGAGCCACATCTCCAGTGGTCCATAGGCACATGTGGCCCCATGACCACTGCCCTGGACAGTGCAGCTCCAGACACTGCAATTTTGAAACCACGACTCCCAGGAGAGACTGACCCACCGGCACAGGCTTCTGCCACCTGCCAGAGAAGCTTTAGAAGAATTCTCAGGACATGCAGTCAGGGTAAGTTGTGAGCTTGGCCTGGAGTGCAGCCTTGACCTTCACCTCTGGCAATGCACCCATCAACCACCCATCCCCAGGACCTTGAATCTGCCCTCATTCATCTTGCTGACACTTTTTTCTCCCCAAAGAACTGAATGTGACTCGTCTTTTCTTAAGTTTCCAAGTGTATTGTCACCTGCAGATGCTGAAAGAGGACATCAGAGCCAATGTGGTGCAGTAGAAAGAACACTGCACAGGGCGTCAGAGAAGAGAGAATCCCGTTCCTGCTCATCTTTCACCAGACCTGCGGCCCAGAGAGCCACGAGTCGGTGCAGGGCACTAAGCAAGCGCTCGGAGTCCAAAGTCAGACTGCAGCTCTGGGTCCTGAGCTGTGCCCTTTTCCGGGCCTTTGCATCCTCCTCTGTAAAATGGGGGAGTAGGCAATGGCACCCCACTCCAGTACTCTTGCCTGGAAAATCCCATGGACGGAGGAGCCTGGTGGGCTGTAGTCCATGGGGTCTCGAAGAGTCGGACATGACTGAGCGACTTCACTTTCACTTTTCACTTTCATGCATTGGAGAAGGAAATGGCAACCCACTCCAGTGTTCTTTCCTGGAGAATCCCAGGGATGGGGGAGCCTGGTGGGCTGCCGTCTATGGGGTCACACAGAGTTGGACACGACTAAAGTGACTTAGCAGCAGCAGCAGCTGAAAAATGGGAACAGAACCTGCTCTTTGCAGACAAGGTAACCACCACAAAGCACTCAGCACAGGGTGCACATTAATAATGAGGATGATGATGATGATGTCTCACCTGTTATGATCTCTGCACCTCTGCTTCCTTGGTTGGAAAGTGGAGATAAGCATGTCTCATGAACCTGCTTTCTGGGGTTCTGTGAGGCCAAGAGACAGTGTGAAAGCACTTTATGAAAATAGGAAGCTCTTTATCAAGTCCAAAAATGACTCCTCAGTTTCACAGCCTAGCTGGTGATCTGACTGTAAACAGCCCTTACAAATTCATAATCGGGAAGGGGAGTCTGTGCTGTACCCGCAGCTCCATGACTGGACAAGGCAAGGCCTAAATGCCCAGCTTCAACACTCTTTTCCTGGGTAAACTCTGACTTCAGCTGTGTTATCATCTGTATGATGGCTGAGTACACACAGCTCTCAGGTCAATGGGCTGAGTATCAAATGAGCCCCTGACTATGATGTGCCTGGCAGAGGGCCTGCCTGACTCAGAGCCCCAGAGGAGACCTTGAGGCCCACACATGCCTCAGCCAGGCGGGGGCCAGCCGTTCATGTGACAACCACAAAGTGGAGCCCCAAGGCTTTCATTTAGGAAATGATTCACCAACCTCCCCAGGAGGCGTTAGTGGTAAAGAATCTGCTTGCCAATGCAGGAGACCCAGGTTCGACCCCTGGATCCGGAAGATCCCTAAGAGTAGGAAATGGCATCTCATTCCTGTATTCTTGCCTGGAAAATTTCAAGGAGCATAGGAGCCTGGAGGGCTACAGTCCATGGGGCTGCAAAGAGTTGGACATGACTGAGCCATCGAGCACACAATTCACCAACCTGCTCCTCCCCCACCATCAACAACCCCTCCATTTTCCATTCCCCCCTCACCTGCTGTTCTCTCAAGGCCAGGAGGAAAGCCCTTTAGGAAGGAGTGATGGTTCTCCACTTCACTTTGGGTTTGGTAATCTGCAGAGAAACAGTCAAGAACTGCATGTATGTAAATTTCTGACCTGGTGTGGACTTCCTTTCTACTACCCCTCAACCTACCAGCTGAATGCCTGGTTACTCTAACCTCTGTGGATTTCAGTTCCTGACCTGAAAGGGAATTCCTGTGGGAGAGCTTTGTAAACCATGGACTGAACTTCACATGCAGTCATGGCCATTCTTCTCATTGTCCCCATTCTGTGGGCTCCACTGTATTGGATTCCCTAATACAAGAGGGGAAGCTCCCCTGTTGGCTGCCTGACTGTTAAGTTCTCACCTGAACATCAAAGCTGCTCAGACAGGGTCACTCCCCAATAACAAAAAGACTAGCCCCACCCTCGCACATACACCTCTGGACCAATGTTGGTGATTGTTGCCCCGTTACCAGGGACAACTCTAGCCCGTTTCCATACTCTCACGTACCAGGTAAAATGTATTAGATTCCAAATCACCGAATTCCCCTGCTTCTTGGCAGCAGCCAATCCAGAACTGACTCTGCCTCCTGGATCCCTGTACGGACTCAACCAGCCCAGGCCCAGATCCTAAGTCCCTCCCAACCCGCTGTCACTCAAGAATCCTTATCAAGGGAGCAGCTGGGATGGAACAGGATCACAGGCAGTGAAGAGAGGATTGCCACTTTTAAGGGGATAGGCAGTAGTGTTCAAAGTCCCAGAGACCCCAAGAGAAGATGGTACATTGAGCGGCCCCCCAGTATGTGAGGCCCATCACCCACCCTCTTGACTCTATACAACTTGGTCCTTCTGGCCTGTCCTCCCAGGGGAAAGCTTCCACCAGAGCCTCTTAGAAAGAGAATGTTCCTTCTTCCATGAGTCCCCTGAATGCAGATTTTTTATTACCCTGTCTGGGACCTTCTTGCCTTGAATAGTCATTCTTCATTTCCTGAGGGCCCACAATGTTCCAAGCACCATATGACATGCTTTAGATATGTCATTGCTTATCCTCACACTATCTTTGACTAATGGGTAATTAGCATAATTTTTCACAATAAGGAAACTCAGGCTCAGAGAAATAACTTTACCAAGGTCAGACAGCTTGAGTGGCAGGGTCAGGATCTGAACTAGGACAGTGTGACTCCCAGTCACTGTGGGTCTGCAAGCTTTTTACCTGTAACTTAAAGGCTTGCCAGTTTCACCTGTACCTACCACTCCCTCCCAAGAACGCAGCTACTGCAGATTTCTTTGGTTATCAAAGCCATGCTCTTTGAGTCAAACTGAGGGGTATCCCACAGCCAGAGGTTGCCTGATGGGCTGGGCTATGTGTGCTGACTGGCTGTCCAGCTTGAAGCTCTGGGCCTCGGGGAGTGCTGGGGAGAAGTGGAGACACCAGGAGGGGGAAGAGAGCCCTAGGTGGACAGAGGCAAGACAGACCACTCCCCTGTCCTCCGGAAAATGACTGATCACTCAGTGTTCCCAGAGCGGTCTCTTTTTGCAACCTTTAAGTGTGGAAGGCAAACTCAGATCAAGACCATGGAGAGATCGGGTAGAGACCCTGCCCTGTTCACGTTTATGTTACAAATAGCCAGCCCTGTGCACAGGGTATGGCATGCAGGATGTGCTTAATAAATAACTGAGGCACTCTCTGGTGGTCCAGTGGTTAAGAATGTGCCTGCCAAAGCAGAGGACCCAGGTTTGATCCCTGGTCCAGGAAGATCCCACGTGCTGCGGAACAGCTAAGCCCGTGCACCACAGCTCCTGAAGCCTCTGAGCCCTAGAGCCTGTGCTCCAAAACTAGAGAGCAGCCTGAGTCCAGCAACAAAAACCCAACACTGTGCAAAAAAAAAAAAAAAATTTAATTAATAAATAAATAAATACCTAATAAATCAGTGCTCAAACAAATGAGTCAGGCTGGTACAAAAACTTTACACAGGTACAAACACTACAATAGCGGTGGTTACCAAACACTGGTTAAGAGTTAGCCTGCAAAAGAAAACTCATTTTGGAATAAAGGGACACTTGTGCTTCAATTTGCAAATAAGCCTGTAGAACTTCTGCCTGATTCTGTTGAGGTTTAGAAATGTTTCAACCCAAAGGAGACTCCTGGAGAATGACAGACACGTTTTCTTTTTGCTTAAAATTTTTTTCCCAATATTTATTTCCAGCTTTATTGGATATAACTGACATATAATATTACATAAGTTTAAGTGTTAATGTGTAAGTTACTCTTACTATGTGATGATTTGATACATGTATAGACTGTAAAATATTTACCACAATAAGGTTAGTTAAAGCTTCCTTTACCCAGTTCCTGAGCCTAAGTTTCTACTACTCCCCACATGAAAGTGAAAAAAAAGTGGAAGTGTTAGTTGTTCAGTCATGTTCAACTCTTTGTGACCCCATAGACTGTAGCCTCTGTCCATGGGATTCTCCAGGCATGAATACTGGAGTGGGCTGCCATTCCCTTCTCCAGGGGATCTTCCCAACCCAGGGATAGACCCCAGTCTCTGGCATTGCAGGCAGATTCTTTACCATCTGGGTCACCAGGGAAGCCCGCTCCCCACATGAAAGGCCAATAAATTGAGAGACGAGGTGTGAAGACAAGGAATAACAGCTTCATTTGGAAAGCCAGCAGACCAAGAAGATGGGTGACCAGTGTCCCAAAGAGCCTTCTTACCTGAGTGAGAACTCAAGAGTCCTTTTATACTAAAAGCAGATGGAGTGTGGCTGGTTATTGCAGACTTCTTGGTGCTGGCCAGACCCTGGGAGGCATGTGATAATCCTTTGTTCTTACAGCTGGCCAGGAAGGTCTTGTAACAATGTACCTCCAGGACAACGGTTATTCTCTGTCCTGCGTCTTTTTATCTCTATATGAATGGGAAAGTGTTTCACCTTTAAAGGTCAAGCCTGAAAGGCAGAGCTTTGAGAAAGGGCTATTATGTATATTTCTGGCTGTAGGCATGGATCTTTTACAAGGTGCAGAGCCAGCAGAACTAAGCACAGCAAACAGAGCACAGCGCGAGAGCTAGAGGACTAGGTCCAATATGGCGCCAGACGTGTTCTCTGTTCCAGCTCACCTCCATCAGCGCCCATCCCACGATCCTGTAGGAGAAGGGGTGACGGCCATTCTGGCTACCTCCTACCAAACAGGTGTGAAGATGGGGTGGTCGTGTCATGCAAATGGCCAACTTGGGGCTGGAAGTATTCCTGAGTCCCAGGCTGGGCATGAACAGTTTGAATCGTGGGGATGTGGATACCCTTTTCATGGCCCGGTCACAACACTTAGACAAGCACTTGAACATACACATAAACTTGGAATAAGGCTGCCCATGATGCTCTGCCTATGACCTTTATATCTTCAAAAAAAGAGGGTTATTTTCCCCCTTTGGCCACCCTTGAGATAGCTTTATTAAAGCATTTCCTTTCCAACAAGTGGCTGTCACCAGTGTAGTGAAACCAAAGAGAAGAGCAAGAGTCATCATCAATTATCTGGTAAGAGGCTTGACTCCAAACAGCAACTTAATATTGCCTGACACCTCACAAGGCCAAGTCTGCTTTTCTTCATGCCGTCAAATCTCTGGAGGAGTGAGTTCTACTCAGGTGTGGGGAATCCATGGTCTTGTCCTGGCTGATTTATCAGAGGAGTAAGTGTTCTGCAGTACCTTGTATCGTCCTGTCCACTTAGCAGCAAGTCGATGCCCAGGCCCTTGTTCTCTCCAGGTTTCAAGGAGGACTCGATCCCCAGGCTGGAGGGGGTGCTGTACCATCTTAGTTGGGTAGGTGGATGTATTGGAAGCAAACTCACGAACAGAAGTTCATACAGTACCCAAATCTTAACATAGTTGGTGACTGCTAGGTCCTTTAAGACCTCTACAGATTCTCCTGCCCAGGCAGACACCTGGAACAGTCTACCACACAGTATTCCTGAGGGCTTACTTCTGGGAGCCACTCTAATCCATCGCAGGGCAACTGGCAAGGCCTTACTCCAAGTTAGTCTCCTGACTTATTTCAGCAGCGGTCACTTTCAGTATGTGATTCATTTTCTCAATTTTTCCTGTTGATTGTAGTCTTCAGGATGAATATAGTTGCCAACAATATGCAATGGTTTTAGATACCTGGTGGGTTATACTGGAGACAGAAGCAGGCTCATCGTCACTTTGAAGGGTGTAGACAATCCAACTTGGAGAAAGAGTTCCTTAAGGAGGGTTTTAACTACTTCATAGTTTTTCTCTGTCTGGGTGGAATATGCTTCCACGCATTCTGAAAAGGTGTCCATAGGGAATTCCCTAGTGGTACAGTGGTTAGGACTCCATGCTTCTACTGTTGGGGACATGGGTTCAATCCCTAGTCAAGGAACTAATATCCTGCCTGCTGTGTGTGGTGCGGCCAAAAATCAGAAAAGAAAAAGTGTCCACAAACACGAGCAAGTATCTGAAGTTTCCTGCAGCTTGAGGCTTTTGAGTGAAGTCCATCTGCCAGTCCTCAGTGGGACTGGCTCCTCTGTATTGCGTTCCCACCTGGGGGTGTCTAGCAGCAGTCTGTGGATTATTTTTGGCACACATTTCAGCCTGGCCAAAGGCAGGGAAAGGTGGCCTGAGACTGAGGCCAGGGAGAGACTGAGAAAGGAAACGGGGCAACGGACTTCCTCAAACACCAGGTGGCCACACCCGGCCTGTGGCACTGCAGTCCCACCACAGCTGGTTCTGGATGGGGAGAAGGCGAGGTGGAAGCTGACGGAGTAAACCCACCCTGCGGAGACCACAGGAGACCCAGGGGTGTGCTGGGTGCAGGCTGTGAGAACAGTGGCAGCCAGGGAAGGCCTTGGCGGGCGGATCGTGTCACTGACCACTCAATGAACATGTGTGCTGAAGGCCCACTGGAGGCAGAACCTGGTCAGATCCTGGGATAAAGACAGACCAGAGGGAGGCTTGGCCTTAAACATGACTTAGGCAAGTAAGGAAGTAGCGGGAAGGCAGTGCAGCCGAGGTGACTGAGATTAAGTCAGAGAAGCAGCTGGCCAGGGCGGGGAGCAGCAGCATGGCCTGGACATCAGGGCCTGGCCAGGTACCACATCCCGCAAGAGCAGCCTGGGCCATTGCCCTTCAGATACAGAGCTTGGGCTTGACTGCAGGGCACAGGGAACCACCAAGTGCCCTGAGGGAGGTGAGGGGAACCGTAATTATTAAGTATCCACCAGGAGCCAGGCACTCAGTAGGTGCTTTCTGTATCAATGCCTCTCAGATTCATTGTGTTTATATCAAACTCCTAAAAATTTCATTAAAATACAGTCTCTATGTTTCATATCTTATAATAACCTATAATGGAAAAAAATCTGAAAAAGAATATATATGTATGGATGGATGTATGCGTAACTGAATCACTTTGCTGTATACCTGAAACGCTGTAAGTCAAAAACACTTTGATAGAAAAAAATTTTTTTTAATAAAACAATGTAAGCATACCTTAGAAATATTGTGAGTTTGGTCCCAGACCACTACAATAAAGTAGATTCACAATAAAGTGTGTCACATGAAAAAATACAAAAAATACAGATACCTAGAGATGACTTTTCTTTATTGCAAATAAAAGCTTAGAAGGCATCAAAAAAAAATGCAGAGTTTGATTCAAGAGGTCTGGGGTGGCGGCGGCCTGAGGTGCTGCATCAGAGAAGCTCCCAGCTGGGATCACACTTTGAAAAGAAAAACTGTAGCTCATTTAATCTGCACCCCAGTGCTGTCGGGTAAGTATTATGGGTTCCCTTGTATTAGCAGGAAAACCGAGGCTCAGTTTCTGGGCCTCCTGAAGGCACATCATTAAAGAGAGCTACTCTGTTCCCTGCCCGTGGCCCCGTTAGAGAGGTAACACAGTGCCCAAGTAAACACACTCCCTCCTAGCCCCTCTGGGTCTGCCCCAGGCTCTTCCGAGTCTCTGACTTCAGACCCTCCCATCTCAGCTGGCCTCTAGCCTGGAGCTTCTGAGCCTGCAGCGGCATCTAAAGATAGTCTGCCTCACAGGAAACCAGATACTATTGGCTAACTTTGCAAATAAAGATGCCCTCAGAGGAGAGGGAGATACTCTCTGACAGACTGTGCGTGGGACAGGAAGACTGACGGGCACATCGCCACCTCTCGAGGTTCCCTCCCCAGACCCAGCCCAGGTAGGAGCGAAGGGCTTATTTCACACCTGTGGGCGCCCTGGGTGAGGCACTGTGGTCAGAGGTCAAAGTGGGCTAATGAGGCTGGTTTGCTTTACTTGCCAACAAGGGAGACCATTTTCCAGAGGATCTTACAGCCTAAATGTACTAGGGCGCTTGGTAGGGGGAGATAGTGACTGATTAGGTCACTTACGATGTGCTCAACATGGTGAAATATGATTAGAAGTATTAGTAATTACGTTTCAGGGGCATGGAGAAATGCTCATTAAAAAAGCATCATTTAAAATTGCATCTGCAAGCTATTATATATAGGGTGGATAAAAAACAAGGTTCTACACTACAGCCGAGGGAACTATATTCAATATCCTATAATTAACCATAATGGAAAAGAATATATACATATATGAATCACTATTCTATAGCAGAATTAACACACTATGAATCAACTACAATAAAAGAAAAAATTAAAAGGTAAGGTTGTATCTGGATGATATTGAGGGATTACTGTTAACTTTCTAAGGTAAGAAACAACATCAAAGTTATTATTATCATCATCATTTTTTTTCTGGCCGTACTGCAAGTGTTGCAAGATCTTAGTTCCCTAACCAGGGATTCAACACAGCCAGGGCAATAAAATCGTGGAGTCCTAGCAAATAGGACCACCAGGGAACTCCCATTATTATTATTATTGTTAACTTTCCACATCTGTTTTATGCTCCTTCTCTATGTATTCCTAAAAAGACTTTTTTTTTAAATAGGAGCAGTAAGAATCCACTGTAGAGTCTGAAGCATATACATACAATTTGTATTTTTAGGAACAAAATAAGTAAAATGGACAGCAAGCCCTTAATGATCTTTCCTCTGGCACTACCTTATTCTTGACTTTCTGTTCAAAAGTGTGTTGTCTTTTCCTTGTCTAGGTCTTTATTTTTTTTCCCTATAATTTAAAAAATGTATATTTTTTCTTTCTTTCTTGAGTTTTTTCTTTCCTTTTTCTTCCATGCTTTTTTGCACCATCTGCATTTTTTATAATGAGCATCTACTGTATTTATAATGAAAACCATTTTAGTAATAAATTGCTGACAGACTTTGATGTTCAACATTGATGTATGCTTTTATAATCACCGTGAGGACATTCGGGCTCAGAAGGTTTGTGTCATTGGGAAACATCATCTTCATTAAGAAAGTATGAGTGGACATACATGTGGGTGAATTGTGACTCTTGGTAGGGAAGAAAACCTATACAACATCTCTTGTTCCTGTGCCCTTTTGTCTTTTCCCTAAACCTATGTTCATTTGAAAACATAATACACTCAAAGGACAGTGTGCAGGTCAACAACTCATAAACTGATCTCCCATCTAACCATCATCCAGGCAGCAGCAGAGAACCTGACCAGCCCCCAGCAGCCTCCATCAGGTGTCTCCGGATCGCCACCCCTGCCCTCCCAGAAATCACCCCAATCCTCACCTTTATGGTCATTGATTCTCTCCTTGTCCTTGTAGCTTTACAAGGATTTTAATGCTTTACATGGATTATCCTTGCGTGTTTCTCACCTTCACATATGTGAATTCATACAGTAGATCTATTTTTTTGGTTTGCATTTTAAAAATGCATTCATACTGGGACTTCCCTGGTGGTCCAGTGTTTAAGGCTCCATGTTCCCAATGAAGGTTGCATGGAATCAATCCATGGTCAGGGAACTCAGGTCCCACATGTCGCATCAGTTCAGTCGCTCAGTCGTGTCCGACTCTTTGCGACCCCATGAATCGCGGCATGCCAGGCCTCCCTGTCCATCACCAACTCTCAGAGTTCACCCAAACTTATGTCCATCGAGTCAGTGATGCCATCCAACCATCTCATCCTCTGTCGTCCCCTTCTCCTCCTGCCCCCAATCCCTCCCAGCATCAGAGTCTTTTCCAATGAGTCAACTCTTCACATGAGGTGGCCAAAGTATTGGAGTTTCAGCTTCAGCATCAGTCCTTCCAATGAATACCCAGGACTGATCTCCTTTAGGATGGACTGGTTGGATCTCCTTGCAGTCCAAGGGACTCTCAAGAGTCTTCTCCAACACCACGGTTCAAAAGCATCAATTCTTTGGAGCTCAGCTTTCTTCACAGTCCAACTCTCACATCCATACATGATCACTGGAAAAACCATAGCCTTGACTAGATGGACCTTTGTTGGCAAAGTAATGTCTCTGCTTTTGAATATGCTATCTAGGTTGTTCATAACTTGTCTTCCAAGGAGTAAGCGTCTTTTAATTTCATGGCTGCACTCACCATCTGCAGTGATATTGGAGCCCAAAAAAATAAAGTCTGACACTGTTTCCCCTGTTTCCCTATCTATTTCCCATGAAGTGATGGGACCAGAGGCCATGATATTAGTTTACTGAATGTTGAGCTTTAAGCCAACTTTTTCACTCTCCTCTTTCACTTTCATCAAGAGGCTCTTTAGTTCCACTTCACTTTCTGCCATAAGGGTGGTGTCATCTGTATATCTGAGGTTATTGATATTTCTCCTGGCAATCTTGATTCCAGCTTATGCTTCTTCCAGCCCAGTGTTTTTCATGATGTAATCTGCATATAAGTTAAATAAGCAGGGTGACAATATACAGCCTTGACGTACTCCTTTTCCTAGCCGAAAAAAAGAGCATTCATACTATAGGGGATGTAGATGTATACACAAAAATGTTTATGCAGCACCGTTCACCAAGGTCTCAAACTGAAAGCCACCAGTGTGCACCAGCATAAAACAAATGATAACCGCGGGACACTCACACGGTGCAATCCTATTCAGCAGTGACAATGAACAGACCACAGCCACCACAATAACATGCATGAAATACAACCAGAAATGCTTAGATGAATTTATAGATAAATGCAAAATTGGCCCATATTCAAAGGGCACTTATCAAATGCACCCCATCACTTTTCTTACACTCTTGTTATGAAACAATAATAAAAAATTCACAGAGACTGTATCTTAGACATTTTTACCTCCACAGAAACAAGCACAGTACCTATTGTTGGGGAAACAGAATGAAAAGCAAAATATCTGACCCAGAAAACCCTCTCCATGAAGATAGTAGAGAAAGAACTCTGTCATTATTTTTTGTTTGTTTGTTTTAATTGGAGGCTAATTACTTTACAATATTGTGGTGGTTTTGCCATACATGCACAGCTATCAGCCATGGGTGTACATGTGTCCCCCATCCTGAACCCCCCTCCCACCTCCCTCCCCATCCCATCCCTCAGGGTCATCCCAGTGCACCAGCCCTGAGCACCCTGCCTCATGCATCGAACCTGGACTGGCCATCTATTTCACATATGGTAATATACATGTTTCAATGCTATTCTCCCAAATCATCCCCGCCTCGCCCTCTCCCACAGAGTCCAAAAGTCTGTTCTTTACATCTGTGTCTCTTTTGCTGTCTTGCATATAGGGTCATCATTGCCATCTTTCTAAATTCCATATGTATGCATTAATATACTGTATTGGTGTTTTTCTTTCTGACTTACTTCACTCTGTATAATAGGCTCCAGTTTCATCCGCCTCATTAGAACTGATTTAAATGTATTCTTTTTAATGGCTGCATAATACTCCATTGTGTATATGTACCACAGCTTTCTTATCCATTCGTCTGCTGATGGACATCTATGTTGCTTCCATGTCCTGGCTATTATAAACAGTGCTGCGATGAACATTGGGGTACACGTGTCTCTTTCCCTTCTGGTTTCCTAGATGTGATATCCAGCAGTGGGATTGCTGGGTCGTATGGCAGTTCTATTTCCAGTTTTTTAAGGCATCTCCACACTGTTCTCCATAGTGGCTGTACTAGTTTGCATTCCCACCAACAGTGTAAGAGGGTTCCCTTTTCTCCACACCCTCTCCAGCATTTATTGTTTATAGACTTTTTGATAGCAGCCATTCTGACTGGCATGAGATGGTACCACATTGTAGTTTTGATTTGCATTTTTCTGATAATGAGTGATGTTGAGCATTTTTTCATGTTTGTTAGCCATTTGTATGTCTTCTTTGGAGAAATGTCTGTTTAGAAGAACTCTGTCATTACTGAATAAGAATTAAACATCAAATGCTTCACAGGCAAACCGCTACGCGGTAGTAAAGAGACACAAAAACATCTCACTTCAGATACAACTCCTTAGACACTCAAGACACTCAACAACTAGAGCTCAAGTCAGGGAACCTGACAGTCACACACAGTTCATCCCAAGTTCAGCATGGTCATCTGTATTAGCTGGCTTCATCCGTCCAGAGGAGAAACAAGCTTCTCATCCCTTTATCATCAGAAGTAGTTGTGTAACTTGGAGCCAGGTTCCTGCCCAAGTCAGGCTCCTCTCCTCCCCTGGCACTGGGAGTCTGGCCACCAACATGTGCATTTCAAAGAGATGGCTCCCAGCTGGAAAGCTGCAGAGGAAATGATCACATGTCCAAGAGGGGAGAAGGGACAACTATATATCTTCTAAAGTAAATGCTCTAAGAAAAAAGAGATAAGGGGACTCTTCTCCCTTATTTTCAACAAGGAGAATTAAGCCTCTTATTTTAAATTTTTACTTGTCCTTATGCCAGTGTATGGTAAAGATACTTAATAGATATTGACTTAATCCACAATTAATTAATAAGTGAGTCCATGTCTTCTTCAGTTATTAAAAAAGGAAAATCATAAAGCATTTCTTTTCTAGATTTCACAGTTTACTTTGACAGAGATAAATACCAGTAAGGACACTGCAGAGGAAAGCAGAGGGAGGCGTGGCCCAGAACAAAGGCGGGTTCTGTGCAGGGCCAGCTCACGCACGAGCACAGGGGCCTTCCCCATGTATGGTCTTTTCCTGTTACTGGTCTTGGCTTGGGGTGTGCATTTGGCTTGTATAAAATGCTGGGGGGTGGTCATGCCAAGTCCTTCTAGGTTGATGACTTGCTGGAAGAATAGAGTCACTCAATGTAGTGCATGGAAGATGCGGTGTAAGTTGTAAAATGTGGCCACTGCCCCTCAGCATGGAATTCAAGGCCCCTCCATCTGCCTGATTTTTGCCTTCTCAGCCTTCGCTCTCTCTGAATCCTAAGGAAAGGTCTCTTATAAAAATAACTATCATTGTAAACTGGAAAACCACCAGGTTCTGAAAACACAGGGGCTCAAAGAGCCAGGGGAGTGGACTTGGGGTCAGACTGAGAACCTTCCTATTGCCCGTGGTGAACTCCAGATTTGTCAGAACCCAAAGTTAACTGATTCAGCTCTCTGTCTCCAAGCAGAAGCTCATCTAAATGCTGGGTGCCTGTGAGCCCAGAAGCTTCGCAGGTTGCTAGGCAGTCACTCTGTGGACACGAGGCTGCACTTCTCCGACCCAGGACTCATGCTGCTCTTTTAAGACTGTTTCCTTCTGTTCGGTCCTTGGAAAACTGATGATCCAGGGCTGACCGGGCTCTCAGAGATGGTCCAGTCCAGGGTTTGCATTACCCACATCAAGGCACTGAGGCACAGCTGGGAGGGAGGTGCTCAGGGTCTGCCAGCTGATCTCAGGGTGTGTGGACCCCTATGAAGTATGCAGCTCTGAAGAGCAACTCTGCGTATTTGAAGGCAGGAAAGAAGCTGATCCTTTAGCTTTCAACCTTTTCTTCTCCAGAGAAAAGGATCTAAATTTTCTCACCACATTACTGAGAGTTAGATTCTGAGGGTCTGACAGTGAGGACCACCACCTGGTCACAGCTGGAGAGGCAAATAATATCTCCTCCCCCTCCATTCCCCACCTGCTATCTCACTGCGGGTCAGCCTTCTGGGTCCCGAGTCTAAACCCAGGAACAGTGCTCAGGGTCACATCATGAATTTTATCCTTTAAAGGAGGGGGGGTCACCTCTACTATTTTCCAGCTCTTGTTCTAGAGATGTGGCCTGCAGTAACCTGCAGAATTTCCCTCCAAGAGGAAAAACCCAGTGCAGGGCAGGAAGCATGGCTTTGTGAAGAGACGCATCTGGCTTAAAATCCTGGCTCTGCTGCTCCTTTGATAAGTTACTCAAGTCTCTCTGCTTGCTGGTGGTTATTTTGTAGTCATTTCCCAAGAGGTGTTGTGGCAAGAATTAAATAGGGTCTTGTGTCTGTAGCATGACACTTAGCGGGTCCCCAGGAATGGCAGCCTTCTCTCCTTCTAAACCAGGGCTTTCAGAGGATAACCTCAGGTTCTGGAATGTCAAGAGACAGTGGCACCCACGTGGGGAAAGTCGGGATCCAGGATCAAGCAATTCCTGAGTTTTGTTTGGTCCAAAAGAAAAATATTAAGCCTAACAATTGGCATTAGACTGAACCTCAAACCCTTCTGTACTCAAGGGCCTAAAAGGCCATAGAAAGAGAGCAAGGGAGGTAAACAAACAAGGCACATTGGATCTAGAAAACGGTAAGCAGGACGTGAAGCCAAAAGACAGGGGGAAGCAACACGAAAAAGACGTTAGGGAGAAGAAAGGGGATGGAGGCCACCTAATGAGAAGGAAGTACAGAAAAGGGAAGCCAGTTGGAAAAAGTGGGTAATAATGACCCAAAAAAAAAAAAGGTTAAAAAATAAGTGAGCAGGCCAAAGAAAAGGAAGTGACCGGAGGAAGTAGGACAGGATCAGCAGTAGAGCTGGCTGGGTGTTTTTTAAAGCAGGTTCTACAAAATTCATTTTTACATGACTAAGACAGCCATGTGTACTCAAAGCTCAGCTTCTAGGTTTAGCCCAGACTCTCTCAGCTCAGCATCATTTAGTAAAACGTTGACTTAACAGAGCAGAGGGTGAGGAGGCCCAAGTATAGTTGGGGGGATGTGTGTAGTGCAGCCTGGGTTAGTGCAGCTAATAATTAGCAGCATTATGCTAATGCTTCATTCCAGCACCCACCCTTCCCCTGGCAACCCCATCTACATGGATGTCACTTACTACATGCTGCAAGGGCTTATTGCATTGGATTCTTGCACTTGATTTCTGGCCCCTCAGGGGCCAGGAGGCCAGTGTCCAGCCTGAGTGAAAGTCAAGTAGATCCCTGACAGCCCTCTGACCCCTGGGCATTGGCCCCACTCTCATCTGCTGCCAAGAGTCCTATCTTCAGGTTCCTGGCCCAGGGCTGGAACATCTCAGAGGACCTAGAAATAAAAGGTCCTGCTTGGGCTCACCTTTCCTGAAAAGGTGCCTGGATAAAACTATCAAGTTCTAGACACTTGGTGTTATTTAAGCCTTATTACAGTTCTGAAAGGAAAGTTCTGTATTTAATTCACTGCCCTGCTGAAGGGCTCCGGGGATATTTGTGATGAGAGGTCAGGGGAGGTGCAGCAAGAGCTCGGGGGAGGCCAGGATGTCTGAAACAAACAGGGGCCAGGGGGCAAGGAGGTGCCCGGTCCTCCTCTCTCCTTACTGGGCGCCTGGCCCAGGGCTGCGATGTGTGTGCCTGTGCCCTTCTCGCCTGTCTCCTTGCTCTTCAGTGATCCAGAGACACCTTCCTGAAGATTAGTAGGAGGTCCCTGTGTATGAGACACAGTGCCGAGAGAACATGAGACCCAGCACGTGCATGTTTGGCAAAAACCAAGTCAATCTCAGACTGGGGCATGTGAAGAGCTCCAGACGGCAAGTCTTAGGACAGACAGATGGAATCACTGACTGACTGTGAAAGACTCCCCGTGTCCCCCCTTGCCCTGCAGATGTCCCCAACCCACCACTCTGCACTCAGCCCCCAAGTGTGGAAGGACAGGGGCAGGAAGGGTGGTGATGGGGAACAAATGAGACAGGAATCACGGAGATCCCACTGTGTCCTCGTGCGGCCCCTCCCTATCTCTGGCACCAAGGTGCCCTTGCCTCGCTGGGGCTGCCCTTGACCTGCGGGTGTTTGCCAGGTGCCCTCTCCGGGAGCAATGCCGCAGGATCACTGGGCGGAAGGCACTCTAGCCAGGTAGGAATGCGGGGGTGAGAATCAGGGAAGGGGGCAGCGTCATCCTGGCAGACGTCTTTCCTTTTCTATGACTACAGAACCCAGGACTTTTTGTTATTGTTAATAATTATTATTGAGAAGAAGAAACCTAGCCCTGGCAGAGGGGGCCTTCTCTGCTCTCGTCTTTCAGGTTTTACTCCTGGCACTGGCTGTGGAATTTTGGAATACTTGGAATTTTGAGGTTCAGGGAATTCAGAGAACTTGGTCGCACAGTGTATTGGGAGAAAGGGAAAATTCCTGGGTGACAGTTGGGTCACTCCAGCTGACATGTTTCTAGAAGTGGGTGGGCAGATTTGACTGAGAAAGTCTTGGGCTCTCGCAGCAATGGTGGGAAAGAAAGATTCATTTTGTGGCTGCACTTCTTTTAACAATTCTCTCCCCTAAAAGGACGGACTGTGGTAAAGAAATGAAAATAATTAGAAGTGAAAAGTCAAAAGAAAGAATTAAACAATGTTGAATTTCCAAATGATTCTGAGGTGTGGCTTTTCTAGCATCTTTTCCTCCTGAGACCATCCCTCCCACCTGCTTTGCAATAGCAGTTTAATGAACAGTCTGAAACAAATCTTAAGTACAAACACAGGCATCAAAAACTATGCTCTGAGGATGAAGCAGCTTCTAATTTGTGGGAAAAGGATTAAATATTTCTGTTTTCTGAAAAGAGTTTATTTTGTATTTTGTTTTCTATTAAAATGTGTTTAGTTTCCAAAAAAAAAAAAATCAAGTCAATCTAAAAGCAGCAAGTTCCTGGGCTTTAGGACTGAATACAGGCCCCGAAGAGACATAAAATGACTTTTGTTGTCCTTGGACTCCTCTCTAGGTCAACACTGCCAGCTCCTGACACTGGGGGGAGGAGGAGGAGGAAGAGGGGAGCCAGCCCCAGCATCCCCAACAAGGACTTGACTGTTGGCTATCCTACAAGCTCCAAGTCCGGGAAGACGGGCTCCTGCTGCAAGCCACTTGCACCACACGACTGCTCCCTGCCTCCCCACATTTCAGCTGAGCATCTGACATCTCTGTCACTTAAAATGGTTGAACATCAGCCACTTTATACGGTTCAACTTAACTTTTATTGATTAAGGTCATGGCTAGAGGATCCTCTCTGAGAAAAGGGCATTGTAGCCAAGAGCAAAGAGCACACACTTTCCTGGGGCTGAGGACTCCATCCCAGCCTGAGATGGCCCAGGTCAGAAGGCCTTGGGCCACTTCGCCAGCAGGCTGGGTGAGACAGAGAAGTAGATCAGCATACCAAGCTGAGGCTGGGAAGGGAGAAGCAAAGGGTGGGTCCTCCCCTTGGCAGAGACACCATCTTGGTACAACCAGCATGAAAAGGGTGTAGCAAGGTGTGGAAACTCCCTTGGTTAGAGAAGTATGAGCTTTGGTTTTAGCTGTGCTGGGAGACAGGCAGTGACAAGCAGAAGGTGTGTGCTGAGGTTTCTGAGAGCCTGTCTCGTGGTATCACAAGGAAGAGGAGGGGCCCCAGAGGTCCATCCATCTGCGAAAGGACTCCCCTTGCAGACTCTGGAGTGAGTCCTGGCTGGGAGAAGGGAGGATGGGCATGTGTCACTTCCCAAACTGAGAAATGTCTTGCCTTTCCATTCCTGCCCAGAAAGAAACAGGAGAAGAACAGTAGGGGAGGGTAGGCCACACTGAAGTGCAGGACTGGTAATTATTATTAGCCCCTGGAACCCGAGCTCACAGGCTAACTGAGCCCACCCTCCATCTGGGATCCATTGGCCCCTTCATGACTGCAGAGGCCTGGATGATGCTGGCACACCCTCTGCACTTGTAGGATGACTGACCATCCCAGTTGACTTAGAATTTAGGGGTTTCCGAAATGTGAGGCTTTCAGTGCTAAAACCAGAAGAGTCCTGGCCAAATCAAGGCAAGGTAATCACCCTAGAGTGTCTGACTCTAGGATTATTCCTTAAGGAAGGAATAACAATCCTTAAGGATTATTCATTAAGGAAGAGAAAGACTTGGTTCATAGAGGAAGAGGAAAAGAAATGGCTCGCAAAAACAAAGACAGGTCTCTGGGTGCAGGTCTGCCCAGGGCTCTGCGACATCTGAGACCTCTCTCTTCAGTCTTCAAGCAGGAGAAACAAGAGTCCCGAGGGTAGAGAGGTGGAAGAAAGGAAGGGGGTGGAGAATGGCACTGGGGAAGTTTGAAATGGAAGTGTGAATTATGGCACCAGTTCAGCTGGTAAAGAATCCGCCTGCAATGCAGGAGACCCCAGTTTGATTCCTGGGTTGGAAAGATCCCCTGAAGAGGGTTAGGCTACCCATGCCAGTATTCCTGGGCTTCCCTGGTGGCTCAGTTGGTAAAGAACTGCCTGCAATGTGAGAGACCTGGGTTTGATCCCTGGGTTGGGAAGAACCCCTGGAGGAGGGCATGGCAACCCACGCCAATATTCTTGCCTGGAGAATCCCCATGGACAGAGGATATATGGCAGGCTATAGTCTATGGGGTTGCAAAGAGCAGGACATGACTGAGCAACTAATACACACACCACCCCATCCCTCTCCTCCTTGCTCGCTCATGGTCCTCTCTCACCCATCCACACCCTGGTTAAGCTGGCTACCTTTCAGATAGACTTTTGAAAATCAAAGAAAAAAATATCTGTCTCAAGCTTCAAAAGACTGACGTTCAAATGCTAACTGAGCCATTTACTGTGTCGTTTCTGGCAAGTCACTGAGCATCTCAGAGCCTGGTTTCCTCTCTGCCAGAGGGGTCTGTTATAGCCTCCATCACAGAGATTAAATAAGACCGCACACAGGACACTGGGAGATGCACTGGTCAGACACCCAACCAAAAGCTTGTTTCGTCTGCCTTTGTACGTAAGGAGTGGAACTACAACTTTGTTTCTCTGAGAACCCATGCCATTACTTGTCTTCCTTTCTCATCCAGGTGCTCACCATGCACACCACCCTCCCTGAATCAACTTCAGAAAACTTCGAGTATTATGACCTTGCAGAAGCCTGTGATATGGGGGACATCGTGGCCTTGGGAACTGTCTTCGTGGTCATACTCTACTCCCTCGTCTTTGCCTTTGGCCTGGTGGGAAATTTGCTGGTGGTGTTTGCCCTCATCAACAGCCAGAGGTCCAAAAGTATTACTGACATTTACCTCCTGAACCTGGCCTTGTCTGATCTGCTCTTTGTAGCCACCTTGCCCTTCTGGACTCACTATGTGATAAATGAGCAAGGCCTTCACCACGCCACGTGCAAACTCATCACTGCCTTCTTCTTCATTGGATTTTTTGGAGGCATATTCTTCATCACCGTTATCAGCGTCGACAGGTTCCTGGCCATTGTGCTGGCTGCCAACTCCATGAGCAACAGGACCGTGCAGCATGGTGTCACCACCAGCCTCGGCGTCTGGGCAGCTGCCATCTTGGTGGCCACACCGCAGTTCATGTTCACCAGAGAGAAAGAGAACGAATGCTTTGGCGACTACCCTGAGATCCTGCAGGAAATCTGGCCTGTGATCCTCAACACGGAAATAAATTTTCTTGGCTTCCTGCTCCCCCTGCTCATTATGAGTTACTGTTACTTCAGAATCATGCAGACATTGTTTTCCTGCAAGAACCACAAGAAAGCTAAAGCCATCAGGCTGATCTTTCTGGTGGTCGTCGTTTTTTTCCTCTTCTGGACACCCTATAATGTCATGATTTTCTTACAGACACTCAATCTCTATGACTTCTTTCCCAAATGTGATGTGAAGAGAGATCTGAAGTTGGCCATCAGTGTGACAGAGACAATTGCATTTAGCCACTGTTGCCTCAATCCCCTTATCTATGCATTTGCTGGAGAGAAGTTCAGACGATACCTTTACCGTCTGTACAGGAAATGCCTGGCTGTCCTGTGTTGCCATCCTGACCACCTCAGTTTCTCTTCATCTCTGTCTGAATCACAAAGGAGCAGGCGGGAAAGTGTTCTGAGCAGCAATTTTACTCATTACACCAGCGATGGAGATGCGTCCATCCTTCTCTGAAGGGATCCCAAAGCTGTGTCCCTCCAGCAAGGCTGGAGTTTCTGAGTTGACACTGAATAATGAGGATAGATTTTAAAACTTCTTACATGCAAGAAACAATGAATCCAAAGCTCCCAAAACAATCCTAAAGTATTTTCAAGACTTGTGCTCAAAATTTGAATGATAAAGAGTAGACATGGCTCTTACTGCCAATGTCAGGACTTCCTTGCTTATAAATGACCGAAATTCAACTCAAACTAACTTAGCCTGAAAAGAGGCAGTAACATTCACCTTATAGCATGGGCAATGGGTGGTGAGTCCTCAGTGAGAGAAAACTAGAGACTGAGTCTAACTAGCATGTCCTCTGACTCTCAATTCTCTGAGTGGTAAGAGAGATCCCAGACTCACATAACACATCTTTGTCATCCGAGAGGGAGTGAGACCCATCCCCCTCTGAGGCCAAGGTTGAAATCCCCAGGGAAGGGCTCTGATTGGCCAAGTTTGTATCAGATCTTCATCCCTGGACCACGAGATGGTATCCACAGGGAAGAGGTAGACAAGATGGCAGCTTCCATTCCAATATTGTGGTTGGAGATGCAGGAAGATGTATTTCCAAAGAGCTGAAGGTGTGGGTGCTTCTTTGATCAGACTGAACAAGAGTTGCCCACCAACTGTCCTGGGTGTCTGGCCCAGCCTCCCTCCTGATCATACTGGCCAGCACACAATGTCAGACTCTTCTTCATTAAACCCTCTCTATCATATCCCCAAACCTACAAAGGTTCCCCTAGCGTACATTGTATCAAGTCCAAACTCAAATGCCTGGCCTCCAAGATGTTCCATCATGCAGTCCCAATAACAGATTCCCCAGCGCCTTCTTTTCTCAAAGGACTCCAGCTCCCGCCTCAGGCAGGTCTCTTCCATCTGGTCACATGCATCACCACCTGATCCAGAACCCAGGGGAATAAACAGAAAAGAAACACTGGCCCAAACTGAGAAGGCATGGTTTCTAATCTCAACTCTATCACTTATCCACTGGATAACTGGGGGCCAACTGAGCTTAGTTTCCTCATCTGTAGAATGGAAATTATAACTCTTTTCATGTAGGAAGCATGCAGCATGAGGAGCCAGCCTCCAGCTCTCACAGATTCCAACCCTCCTGCCAGGTTCCCAGACTTCAGCCTTTCCCCCACCCGGCGCCATGCTTAAGTAGTGCTGTTGACAGAACTTGGAAAGGCCTCACAGGTTCTGCTTGTGATGCAGCCCTTGACACGGAGAAGGCTGCCTCCCACAGTAGTGCTCAATGGACACTCCTAGATATACAGATTGATAGGCTTTCCTGACTCAGTCCTCCCAGGCTGCCTGGACCATTTCCTCCCAATCAACTGGTGACAACCCTATATGGAGAGAACCTCATCATTCATGCCACTGCCAACCTGAACAGCCCGAGTCCCTGGAACAGCTTTCCCTTTCTCAGTTAATGTTTGAGATGGTCTGAAACTTTAAAGCTTGAAAAACAATTGTGATGATGCTAAAGAAAATATCACCTATAATCTAATCACGCAATATCTTCATGTGCCCACTGGACCTGTTCACAGCCTCACATGTTTCAAGTTGCAGTCATAGTGTACGGACAGTTCTATAATCTGCTTTTTTTTTCTCTCTCTTAACATTAGGCCACAGATAACGCTCTGTCTCTGCACAGTTTTGTAATGATTATTTTAGAAGACTCAGCCAGGTTGTGTACTCACTGAAGGCATCTGACTCATTGCTGTATTTCTCACGCCTTGGAAGTCAATGTATTTGTTTACCCAATGACAGAATGAATTACATTCCATTAAGATCATGTACTGCAACTTATCCTTACCCTGTTAATAAGCACTTCATGTGTTTCTAATATTTAACAAATACATATTTTATGGCACTTTTCTGTGTAATTTCCTTTCTCCCCTTCAATTACTTCGTTTGGATAAATTCCTTCCCATGGGGCTAACTGAGCCAAAGAGCATGGGTACTTCTTAGCCTTTGACACATACATATGGGACTAATAAACTGCAAAACCTTTATTGAGTACGTATTATATATAACACGTGAGCTCAGATCCAGAGCTGTTCCAAAGATGAGTGTGATAAGGCCGCTGCCCTCAATGCTTAAGAGGCGTTCAATGTTTAAATGCAGAACTCAGAAGTTAAAAAAAAAAAGCATACTCTTACATTATTTGGTAACACAAGAACAAGGACACCTGACCTGAGTCATTAAGGATCTTAAGACCCTAATCTTAGAACATCTTACCTGAGTCTTAAGATCTTGAGATTTTAGGAGAAAAGTCTGAGAACAGTGAAAGGCATTGGGAACAGAGTATGTGGTGGGATGCTGCTGGAGCTCTGGCTCAGACAACCAATGGAAGAGGGTGTTCTCAGGGTGTTCACAGTTTCATCCCTTATCACCTGATCCTTGTCCCAACTGTTGAATCATCAAGTTTTTCATTAAAAATTTAACTTATTAGTGGACTCCTAAGAAAAGAGGAAAAAAATTCTTTTGTCTTGAGGAACAAAGAAGAGAGAAAACACTTTTATTTCTAGAAGACAATTAGATTTGTATCATAAGAAACGTTCATTCATTTTACTAAGACAGAATAGGGAGAAAATTAGGAAGGTCATTGAAAAGCCCTAAATAGCTGTGATGCTGGTGTCTAAGGAAAGAAAGGCACATCTGAAAAGGACAGTTGACCCTAAGAGCACGGCTGAATCAGATCCACCACGGCTGCTGGGCTCTGGGCTTCCCCAAAGCAGAAGGGAACTCCGAACACAGATAGACGTCTGTGACTGTGTCCCAGCAGACTGACTCTGTGACCCTGGGCAAGGTATTTGACATCTCTAAGGTTCAGTTTCCTCAGCTGGCAAATAAGAATAAAAACAGTGCCCACTTCCTGGAAAGATGATGAGGATTTAGTAAGATTACCTTCCCAAAGCTCACAACACAGGCTTGGAAAGCAAGGTCAGACAAATGGTGGCAACTACTTTCTTTTATTATTATTATTATCAGATTGGATCTTTCCCAGTGAGGAAACTCATACTACGTTGCCCATGCCATCTTGCTTTTTCCCAGAATCACAGAAGGGTGGGTGGTCAGAAATTGTTGAGTACAAACCCACACTTTGCAGGTTAGAGAAAGGATGTCCAGAGAGGGCCAGAGACTGGCCCAAGACCAAACAGTGAGTTAATCAAAGAGGTAGATCCCTTAAGTCTCGGTTTACTGACTTCCTCCTCCTAATACAAATTTAGACCAATCCTATGGTGACTACAGTTAACAATACTGTGTTGTATATTTGTATATTTGAAAGTTGCTTAAACAGTTGATTTTAATATTTGAGAAACTTTTTCTTCTTTATTTATTTATTTTATGTCTTAGACCAGGCTGTGCATGGCATACAGGATCTTAGTTCCCTGACCAGGGATCAAACCCGTGCCCCCTGCATTGGGAGCGCAGAGTCTTAACCAATGGACTGTCAGGGAAGTTCCTAAGAGAGTAGATTTTAAAAGTTCTCACCACACACAAAAAAATTGTTAACTATGTGAAGTGATAGATGTGTTAATTACCCTTATTTCATAATCACTTTACAATATATACATATATAAGTATACATAGAAAACCATAAAGATTTCATCACAAAATTGTGAGAATTAATAAACAAATTCAGTAAAATTGCAGGACACAAAATCGAAACACAGAAATCTGTTGTAATTCTTTCCACTAATGATAAACTATCTGGAAGAGAAATTAAGAAAATAATTCCATTAATAATTACATCAAAAAGAATATAATACCTAGGAATAAATTTACAATAGCCCAGATATGAAGGGGGTGACAGAGGATGAGATCGTTGGATGGCATAACTGACTCACGCACATGAGTTTGAGTAAGCTCTGGAGACAGTGAAAGAAAGGAAAGCCTGGGCTGCCATTGTCCATGCAGTCAGAAAGAGTCAGACACGACCTTGCGACTGAAAAGCAACATGCTCTTAAAACGACCATTTGAGGAAGAAGGTGGCTTCCCAGGAGCTTTGCTACCAAGACAGATGGAGAACACATGTTTTTGGTTACTGAGAAGAGCTATCATCTCTTATAATCCACTGCATCTGGCAGGCTTTCCATAATCGCTCTCTCTCTGCAACACTGTCCCTGAGCACCCAGGAGGAGAATTCTCTTCTGGCCTCAAAAAGCCAACAACCACACCTGGAAACTTGGCAACCCAACTCTGAAAGGCCCACCTTGGGTACCACTTCAGCCCTAGATAAAGTCCCATTAGTGCCCTCAAAATTGGGGCAGTCTGTCCCAACTCAGTAGCAAAAAGCAAATTTTCTTTTCTACCTGCATCTCATTCTCCAGGCCCATGAGGACCACTTCAGTTTCAACATGACTGTAATATTGTTTGCTTAACTTGCTGAGTTGGCAACCACATTCTGAGCTACCCAAGACCAAGTGAGAGGAGTAGGTGTTCACAAGTGTGGAAATAGCCCATCTCTCTTCAAGAGGCCCTCTGTCTTGAGGAGGGTTGAGATGTTTTCTTGAGGATGCATGGTGCCACGTTTGTTTCTGCTATGTGACACATGCCACTGGGCAACAGCCAAAGTTCCTCCCAGAGTTACATCCTAGACATCTCTAGAAACTGCAAAACACACTCAGCAGAAGAACGACTCTTTTACCCCATATTTTCTCATTTATTTAGGCAGATCCAAAAAAAGTTTTACTTCACATTTCTTTGACTAATGAGAAAGGCTGTTCAATTTTTAATGTGCTTGCTTTATACTCTTTGTCTTTTCCTGATTATCAAAGAGATGGACAATCAGAAAATACAAAGAATAAAGAGGTGTATACAATTTTTACATTACACAACATTCCCACCTCCTATAGATCAAACATTGTATAACACTGAGGTAGGTTCTACCATGTCCTTCTCTGCAGATACAATTTTTTAAATAAAAGCTTTGAGACCATAACATACATACAGTTTTAGATATTTTTTCCACTTAACATTATAGCATTAACATTTTCCCATGTATTAAACTCAATCATGATTTTAATGATTACACAGAAGTCCACATAGACTTTATCTAGGCAAGCCTCTACTGATGGGCATGAATGTATAAAGGAAAAGCATGGATTCTTCCCCCTCCTGTGTAGGAAAAATCCAGCTCTTCCCCACTATGTTTCTCTCCTGTGCATCTCCTCTAGTACTTACACAGAACACTTCATTTCTGACACTTCTGATCACCAAATATATGTGGTGTTTTCTCCACATCTCTGTGACACCAACTGGGTATCTTACACTTTACTGAATAACTTAATTCTGACACTATTTACCTAGAGATCCCACGGGTTAAGCGCTCGGTCCCACAAGACCTCTCCACTCCATTCAGAGGCCGATCACAAGCAGTAGGTCTCCAGGTTACCCACGAGTTCTGTCTCAGTTGACTGAATCAGAGGTTCCCACAATCCCTCCTCAGGTTGGATTAAGTTGCTGGAGTAGCTCACAGAACTCAGAAAACACTTCTTTATGTTTACCAGTTTATTAAAGAATGTGACGAAGGATACAGAGGAACAGTCAGATGAAGATGTACACGGGCAAGGGCCTGAGAGGGTCCCTAGTGCAGGAGTTCTGTTTCTGTGGAGTTGGGCTGTGTCACCCTTCTGGTACATGGATGTGTTCACCAATCCAGAAGCTCCCTGAACCCCATACTCCCGGGAATTTGTGGAAGCTTCTTTACTTTGCGTGATCAATTATTAACTCCATTTCTTTTCCAGTCCCCCTCCTCTCTCTGGAGGATAGGAGGTAGAGCTGAAAATTTCAAGCACCAAATCAAGCAAATTCTAAGGCTGGTCTTCAATGACCACCCAGCAGCCACTCAGAGTGTCTCACTAAATAAAAGATGCTCCTGGTGTTCTTATCACTTAGGAAATTATAAAGGGTTCAGGAGCTCTGTGCCCAAACCTAGACAGTATATTAAAAAGCAGAGACATTACTTTGCAGACAAAGGTCCATCTAGTCAAAGCTATGTTTTTTCCAGTAGTTATGTATGGATGTGAGAGTTGGACTATAAAGAAAGCTGAGCACTGGAGAATTGATGCTTTTGAACTGTGGTGTTAGAGAAGACTCTTGAGAGTCCCTTGGACTGCAAGGAGATCCAACCAGTCCATCCTAAAGGAGACCAGTCCTGGGTGTTCATTGGAAGGACTAATGCTGAAGCTGAAGCTCCAATGCTTTGGCCACCTGATGTGAAGAACTGACTCATTGGAAGAGACCCTGATGCTGGGAAAGACTGAAGGCAGGAAGAGAAGGAGACGACAGAGGATGAGATGGTTGGATGGCATCACTGACTCAATGGATGCGAGTTTGAGCAAGCTCCGGGAGCTGGTGATGGACAGGGAGGCCTGGCGTCCTGCAGTCCATGGGGTTGCAAAGAGTCAGATATGACTGAGCGACTGAACTGAACTGAATCAAACTCCCAAGGCAATAGAAATAAAAGTATAAGTAAGCAAATGGAACCTAATCAAATGTATAAGCTTTTTCACAGTAAAGGAACCCACAAAAAAAAGGCAGCTTACAGGATGGGAGAAAGTATTGGCAAATGATGTGACCAACAAGGGCTTAATTAATTTCTGAAATAGACAAACAGCTTACACAATTCAACGACAAAACAAACAACCCAACTGAAAAATGGGCAGAAGACCTCAACAGACCTAACTGCTCAACATTGCCAATTATCAGAGAAATGCAAATGAGAAATGTAAATCAAAAATACAATGAGGTATCACCTCACACTGGTCAGAATGGCCATCAGTGGTATCTCTTTAACAAATGCTGGAGAGGGTGTGGAGAAAAGGGAACCCTTCTACACTGTTAGTAGGAATGTAAGTTAGTAGAGCCACCATGGAAAACAGTGTGGAGGTTCTTCAGAAAACCAAAAGCAGAGCTGCCATACGGTCCAGCACGGAGTAGGTATGGCAACCCACGCCAGTCTTCTTGCCAGGAAAATTCCAGACAGAGGAGCCTGGCAGGCTACAGTCCATTGGGTTGCAAAGAGGACGAACCCCAACGGCTAAGCACACACACACACATTATCCAGCAATCCCATTCCTGGGCACATAGCCAGAGAACACTCTAATCCAAAAAGATACATGCACCCCTTCCTATGTTCATTACAGCACTATTCACAATAGTCAAGACATGGAGACAACCCAACTGTCCATCAACAGAGGAATAGATAGACAATGGAATACTACTCGGCCATTAGAAAGAATGAAATCACGCCACGTGCAGCAACAGGGATGCAACTAGAAATTAGCATACTAAGGAAAGTAAATTAGAAAGAGAAGGACAAATACCATGTCATATCCCTTACACATGGAATCTAAAATATGACACAAACGAACCTACCTATGAAACAGAAACAGAATCAGGGACACAGAGCAGACTGGTGGTTGCTGAGGGGGTGGAGGCTGCAGGAGATGGACTGGGAGACTGGGTCAGCAGATGCAAGCTATCACACACGGAAGGGCGAACAGCAAGGCCTCACCGCACAGCGCAGAGAACTCTGTTCACTACTCCATGATGAACCATAATGGAAACGCATATTTAAAAAAGGATGTGTACATAGGTACAACTGAATCACTTTGCTGTAGAGCAGATTCACACAACATTGTAAATCAACTATTGTTTAATTAAAAGCCAAATACACAAAAGTGACCGATAACATCACAAAAGAAGTTATTTTAAGGAAACAGAGATGACTTAGCATTTGAGTTAAGGAGAGGCCATCTGAGACCTGCAAAGTCTACTGGAAGGGGTCATAGGAAGTTATTGCTGAATGGGTATAGAGTTTCAGTGTTGCAAGAGTTATGGGGAGGGATGGTGGTGACAGTGTATAACCCATATGAGTGTATTTAATATTTCTGATTTGTACACCTAAAATTTAAGATAGTAAATTTTATGTATATTTTGCCACAATTTTAAAATTAGGGGGAAAATATCCCAACAAAATCTAGGAAGAGAAGAAGGTAATGACACTCTAAGAAGGGAAGGGTGTCTTGGAGGGAGAAGAAATAGGGATGAACTGGGTACCCCTGAAGTCCTTCTGTAATTTGAACGCTTAAAATATTGACTTCTATATGAGATATAGAGGCAACAAAGAAAGAATTAATTCAAGGTTTAGCACAGTTGGTTGCAGGAAGGTTGACTTTCAATGCATCCATTATCATTTTGGATACACTGGGATGCAGCCATCTCAATATAATGTAGAGCTCGGTACTTGCAAAATGAAAGAAAGAAAGAAAGAAAGAAACAAACATAAGCAACCTTATTTAAATCTTCATGTGTATACCTATGGCTGTTTCTTGTTGATGTTTGACAAAAAACAACAAAATTCTGTAAAGCAATTATCCTTCAACTAAAAAATAATTAAATTGGAAAAGAAAAAAAAATTCTCCAATGAATTCTTTCTGGGTTGCATCTCACAAATTATTTATATCTTATATGGCAGTGAATTGATTAGGAATCCATACCACAATAACTTGCAGACACTCTGGATCTTGGGCTTTGGCTAGCAAAGGTGGTGCTTCAATCAGTCAGGGAACTCCATTAGTACAACCCTAAGGACTCCTTGGCCTATCCAGGCAGCACTGTTTGGGGGTAAGAGGATGCCCGGCTGCCAAGGTGAGAAGCCTAATAACAAAAGGCTAATTAACACTTCCGTCGTTTAAAGTGCCTATTTCAAAAGTGCCTATTACTCCACTGAGAAGTAGAAAAGAGTTTCCACAGGTTCCCACGACCACATCTTCCACCGACCTGCAGATGTGCCATGTATTCTTCCTTTCCTCCAGGTAAGAATCATCCCTGCCCTTATCTAAAGCCAAACTCTTCACTTGTGTAAGAGATCCCTTCCCTCCTGCTTCCCCAAGGAGTGTCTTCCTGCATTTGTCTTGTTTCTCCCGCACAGTGAATCTCTTCTCTCTGCTGGATGATACCAGGAGGCCAGATACCTCTCACTTTTAGAGCCCTCCTCTTGATTCCATATCTCCTCCAGCTCTTGTCTCAAATCTCTTCTCCACTCAGAGATACTTAAGAGTTGTTTCCTGTTCCCTGGACCTTATTCTCTCCTTACCTTTCTTCTTCCCATCCCTTTAGACACACGCTTGTCAAAATCACCAACGCTCTCCATGTGGCTCAATCCTATGAGCCACAGTCAGGCCCCACCTTATCAACCCACCAGAGCATTTGACAACATAGATCGCTTCCTCCTCCATTTGGCGCTGGAGATACCACTCTCTCTCCCCCAGTTCTCTGACCACCTCACTGCCTTTTCTTTCACAGTCTCCTTCACTGGTTCTTTCCACCTCCCTGGCCTCAAAACATCAAGGTTCCCAAGGTTAAGTCCCCAGATCTCTTCTGTTCTCTATCTACATTCACTCCCCTGGAGATCTCAGTTCATTGCAAAGCTTTGGACACCATCTCTCCACACTGATGATGCCCAAACATTTTTCTCCAGCCCAGACTCCTCCTGAGGCCAGATGTGAACATTCAATTCCATAACAGCTTCCCTTGGACAACAGTATCTTCCAGCATCACTGCAAAGCCATGCACTCTTCACTGTCGCAGGAAAGGACAACTCCCTTCTTCCAGTTGCTCTGGTCAGAAAGCTCAGAGTCATCCTGGATGCCCCTCTTTCCAACACACCAGCAAGTCCCAGACAGACAGCACCTTCTGCAAAACCGATGCTGCAGATTTCTCCCCATCACTTCCCCCACTGTCCTCCATCCAACGTATTACCTTCCTTCTCCCAGACAACTCCACACTCCTCTCTGTTTCTACTCCATGGTCCATTCCTTACACCACATCCCGGGGAGTCCTCTTAATATCCAATCAGATTATGTCCCTTCTCCTGTCATGACTACCCAGTGGCTCCCACCTCCCCACTAACTCCCCAAACTATCTACTGGGAGGTTATTAAAAGACATCGAATATAGTGCCTTGTGTTATGCGGTAGGTTCTTGTATCTATTTTATATATAGTAGAGTGCATAGCCAGATGTTTTTTAACCTGCAAATCAAGAAAATAACTCTTAGCTACAATATATTTATCAAGGTCATTAATGTAAATTGCTCAGAGGGAGCAGAAATGACACTGCATTAATCCATCATTACTCAGAGTTAACAGACAGATGCTCACAGGCTGGGGAAAATCATAGGCAGCTGATGCCAATGCCAATTCTTTGGAGTTTTTATCACATTTGACTTGGCTACTTCCTAAAGGCATCCAGGTATATTACCCAAAGAGGTATGAACCAGTAAGACGGTACCAGATCCTTAGAGGAGGAGGATTTTTGAAATGCTTGGTCTGGAGATGGTACAACGGCAGCAGTGAAGAAGGTGGATTGTGTCTGAAGTCTCCTGTGCCTTCACCAGCAAAAGAGGAGAGCCGAAAACACTATGTACAGACTCCAGATACGACATCAGAGCAAATTCAGGAGGCATAAGGAGCCCAGGTCATCTTTCGGGAAAGTTCTATTTGTCGCCCTGGTCACTTTGGTCACTCCAGGCTAACAGAACACCTGCCAGACTCCCCCTCCTTCCAAGTATTACAGATGTCCAGTCACAGGGCCTGGCATCTCCGACTTCACGGAGTCTCCAATGATGCCAGAAGGATGCCAAGGATGCCAGAAGGATGCCAAGGCCATCTTGCTACTCTCTTGTCTGTGAAGATCCACCCTCTTCCCTAATGAACCTGGACTTGGAGGTTAGGCACTTTCTATTCTGAGAGTGTTGGTTTTTGGATATTACTTAACTGCTTTGGGCCTTAGTTTATTCATCAAAAAAAATGGGGTGGTGATAGCTATATTCAGAGGAGAAAAGAGACCGTGGTAAAAGTAGCTGTGATGGTTTCTAGCACAAGGCAGGGCCTCAAGCCAGGCTCACAACCCTTGTCCTCTGCTGCCCCAAAGTTTATTTATTCATTTATTTAACTTTTGGCTGTGCTGGGTCTTCGCTGCTGTGCAGGCTTCTCTCGTTGCGGCAAGCAGGGGCTACTCTCTAGTTGAGGTGCAAGGGCTTCTCACTGCGGTGGCTTCTCTTGTGGAGCATGGGTTCTAGGGTGCTCAGGCTTCAGTAATTGTGGCTCCTGGGTTCTAGAGCACAGGCTCAATAGTTGTGGTGCATGGGTTTAGTTGCTCCATGGCATGCGGGATCTTCCCAGATCAGGGATGGAACCCGGGTCTCCTGCACTGGCAGATGGATTCTTTACCACTGAGCCACCAGGGAAGCCCTGCGTAAACGTTTAAAGTCCCCTTCTCCCAAACCCCACTGGCCTTAACATCACTGTCTAGAAACTTGCTCATGTGCCCCTCAGTTCTCTTCCCTCTTCATTAGTGGAAAGGGGTGAAGATGCATTACCTTGAGACCTCACATGCACAGGTACTCCAAGTAACCCATGGTGATTCCCAAAGTGCCAGAGCCGCTTATGCAGCTTTAGACCCACCGTGGGACCTACATGGGACCTGAAGTTTCACATGCATCTTCATGAATCCAGTTTTGTTTATCAAAATATGAAGGGTGGAGAGGGTGAGGATGCAAGAGATGTTATTCTGCTCTGTAGGTAACATGAGCGAATCCTTGGAAATATATGACTTCTGTGTTCAGTGACATATGCTGCATGATGTCAGCAGCTGCTATTCAGAATGTGAAAAATATTAATCAAGTAGGAAAGGTTTATGGGCTTCTCTGGTGACTCAGATGGTAAAGAATCCATCTGCAATGCAGGAGGTGGATTCCATCCCTGGGTTGGGAAGATGCCCTGGAGGAGGGCAGGGCAACCACTCCAGTATTCTTGCCTAGAGAATCCCTAAGAATGGGAGCCTGGTGAGCTACGGTCCATGGGGTCGCAAAGAGTTGGACATGACTGAGTGACAAAGCATAGCATAGCACCTAGGAAAGGTTTACTGTGGTAAAATTAATAGAGCAAGAAAAATAGTGATCAACTGGTTAAAAAATGGGCAAAGGACCTGAATAGACGTTGTTTCAAAGAAGACATACAAATGGCCAAGTACATGAAAAGGCTCATCACCAGGGAAATGCAAATCAAAGCCACAATGAGATATCACTGGACATATGTTAAAATGGTTATTGTCAATAGACAAGAGATTAGGTGCTAGCAAGGATATGGAGAAAAGGGAACCTTTTTGTACTGTTGGTGGTAAAAGAAAATGGTATGAAGGTTCCTCAAAAAATTAACAATAGAACCACCATATGATCCAGCAATTCCACTTCTGGATATATATGCAAAAGAAATCAGTATCTTGAAGAAACATGTGCACCTCCATGCTCACTGCAGCCTTATCTACAACAGCCAAGGCAGGGAACCAACCAAGGGACCATAGGTGGATGAATGTATAAAGAAGATGTGGCATGTGTGTTCAATTTAATATTCTTCCACCTTAAAAAAGAAGGAAATCCAACATCTGCAACAATACGGATGAACCTTGAGGATATTATGCCAAGTGAAGTAAGTCAAACCAGAGGAAGACAAGTACTGTGTGATCTCAGCTATATGTGGAATCTTAAAAGGCTGAACTCATAGAAACAGAGAGTAGAATGGTGGCTGCCACGGCCTGATGGGTAGGGAAATGGGGAGACGCTGGTCAAAGTGCACAGGCTTCCGGCTATGAGTAAGTTCTAAGGATCTAATGTACAGCCTAATGACGAGAGTGAACACTGCATTATATACTGGAGATCTACCAAGAGAACAGACCTTAAATGTTCTCACCACACACGCAAAGGTAATTATGTGAGGCGACGGATGGGTTAACTAACCTTACTGTGGTAATCATTTTGCAAATACATATGGGTATCAAATTATCATGCTGAATACTGCAAACTTGCACAATGTTATATGTAGATTATATCTCAATAAAGCTAGGGGATAAAAGAAAAACAGTGACCAAGTTCCCACTGACAAACGATTGACATGTGGCTGACCAGGATGCATTGTGAAGTTGTGAGTGTGTGTGTGTGTGTGGTGCTAAGTTGTTTCAGTCGTGGAAGTAGCTATAGTTAGTTTGACACTGTGTACTATATTTAAACATATCTAAAGAAGTATATGCACTTCTATATTTATGACTCATTTTTTTTGAGGATGGACCACTTGCATGAATTAAATTTATTTCTTAAATCAAAAACCACAATTTGCTACCTTTTTCTTCCCTAGTAACAGGAGGGTGAAGAAGGACGGCATGACCTATCAGGGAGCTGCCTCTGTGCAGAGGTTCCTGGGCCCCGAGATGTGAAAGGTGTGGAGAAGGGAAAACAGGCGTCAGGCCCCAGTGCTTCCAGAGAAACTGCCAGACCCTCTCAGGAGCAAGACCATTTGCCCAGATCCTGAAGGAAGCAAGGCTGGTCTGTGTGAAGCCTCAGAGCTCATTCCTGACAAGCCCTGGAAGACATGGACGCCCGGAAGCGGTTGATGATGTCTGGCTGACATGGGGAATGCCATCAGAGAGCAGTCTTGTCCCTGACACCTGGGAGGTGCCCCTGTGACTCCAGAAAGCCATAGGAAGATGCCACCCTCCCCCAGGGCACCTGGGGCACCAGACCACTGAGGGTTGGTGTCGTTAGTTCTCGTGTGTTCCCTAGGGTCTCTGGGCTACGCTAGCCAAGTGACCGTGAGTTCATCTCTGAACGTGACTTGGGATCGGCTGCCCCGTGAGTGAGATGGTAAGAGCAGTGCGGTGGTTTAGCGGGTGGGTTCAGGTCTCAGCTCTGCCACATACCAGCTGCAAAACTCGAAGCAATTCACTGTACCTTTTTGTGTCTTGGTTTTCTCGGGTGTAAAATAAACATAACACTAGTACTTAGTGTTAGGGTTTTCTGCTATTAATAGCGGAGGGGGTCACAGAAGCAGATGCCAAGACGGGAAGGAACTGGATAGGAGAGCTATGTGTTAGAGGAAACGGTTGTAAGGGAGGTGGGGGAGCCAAGGGGGCTGAGAGAGCCTTCAGACCATCATGTAGTGTGTCCCCTCGGTTGGAGATAGGAAACGACGATTTTGGCAAGGGCACTGGGGTGTCATGGAGCCAAAGTCATTGTCAGAGGAGGCCCCCTCTGCCGAAGGTGGACCTGCCCAATGTCCATGCCACATTCATCACCTGAGCGGGGAGCCGCCTCGGAGCACAGCAGTCAATTACACCCCCACAGTTGGAGGTTTCGGGGCACCTTCTCATGCCACAATCGCTGTTGTAAGAGTTTAAGAATTTGCTTGATTTTGGTGGAAGTGCGTTTAATAGACCTGAGTTGAGCCTCCACAAACGCCCCCAGCTTCCCACCCTCTGGGACCACTTTCCTTCTCCCCACTCTCTGTGCTCCGTCTACTTGAACAGCCCTCCTGGTTTTATTCTTTTCCCCCTCTTCATCCTTTCCCTTTTCTCTTTGTAGTGCTGCCCTCCAGCCACAAGCCCAGCCAGAAAAGCTGCAGAGTAAGGGGAGAGGTATGGCAGGAAGGGCTTGGAGGGCCCTAATGTGAGGAGGAAAGCCTTGGACCAGCTGCTCCATGCCCCCTCCTCCCCAGGCTGGACCTCTGGGGCAATGCGGTCCATGCAGGAGGCTGCCCCCCAAATCGTGGCCATATACTGCCCCCACCCACAGGACTTGTGCCTGGCTTGCTTCACAGGGAGACTTTGCCAGTCAGCATCCTGCCTACACCTGCCAGCCAAGAAGCAGGGGGAGCTGGGTGCCCTCACTCCCCTCCCGGCATGATGGAGATCTATTTTAGTTCCCACTGCCTGTTAGTCATCAGTGCGGTGGAGGGACATTAATCTCCACTGTCAGGGGGAAGCTGAGGAAGCTAATACTTCTCCTTTGGGGTGTGAGTTGCAAAACCCTTCCTCAATCCCCAGCATTATAAATCCTGTATTTATTTTCATAGCTATGAGCAAAATCCAAATAGCATCTTTCTAAAACTGGACAAAAGATGCCATGACTTATCCTGAAGCAGTCCAAGGCTCTGGGAGGTCCAAGGCCCTGGGAGGTGAGGCTAAGAGAGGCCACTCCAGCAGGGGCCCCTCTCTGCTTGAGGGGACAAGAGGGATGCCACAAGCCTTTTACTCTGCAGGACGGGCTGACTTCCTCCCAGGGCTTCTCATTTCAGGAACCAGCCGAGGTAGAGCAGTCTGGGAAACATTTACACCCCAAAGAGTGGCATCCTCCCACCAAGGGAACTGCCAGCAGCATAGCACAAATCGACTGAAAGAGAGAACTGCCATTGTGTGTGTGTCTGCTGTGCCGAGGCACTGAGCTAGGGGGTGGTGGCAAGGCAGTCTGCAGCCCTCCACACCACTGGCCTGGTTGGCACTCACCACAAGGCAGCCCTGAAAGCCTGAGAGACCACTCACAGTGTCCGTCCGAGTCAGAGTCACGCCACTGTGCTGGCTGCTACCCTTACAGGGTTTGAGGCACAACTTTAGGTTGACAAAGTCAAGTGCATGATCTTTCCCAAGCTCGCTCCCCCCATTCCCTGAGAGGATCTGTGACTGGTTCCTGCCCTGGGTAGTCCTTCTAGCTGAGCTGATGTGAAATCCACTATGGGTACCTCTTCTGCTACCCATGGAGAAAGGTGAGAGAGTCTGGCCAAGAGGTGCGCAGGCCCTCGGGTTTTTACAAGGAGGAGGACGTTCAGACACATACCCACAATGGGATGGTTGGTCCCCCGGAACTTGCTGGCTGATCCACCTGCCACCCAGAACTTACTTGGATGGAATTTCATCTTGTTCTTTATAAAGGAACTTCCATTTTGTGGACTAAGGTTGGTTCCCCTGCAGGTACCACCCCTAGAATGGCCCAGTCATAAGGGTAACCCCATGATTAACCTCCTGTTTGCTCTGCTGAGGGTATTAAAGTTTCACATGCACACGGACCAGTCCCTCCTCAAAACTAAACCACTGGCCAGCTGCCTTTTGCTGTAACTCTTTTCCAAAGGCTATGTCTGAAAGATCACACCATGTAATAGTGACAAGGGGGAGCTCCAGAGGGTCACAGCCCAGTGCAAATATCATCTTTCACCTACCAGCTGTAAGATCTGGGGCAAGCTCTCAACGCTGTTAGACTTAATTTATTCCTCTATAAAGTGAGTGTGGCAATAATAGTTCACCTCATAATGAACTGAATGACATGAATGAATTAAATTAATTAATATGTATTCATAGCTATAAAGTTCTTAGATCTGGACCTGGCGCATAACTGGTGCTCCATGAATATTCATTGTGGTGGAGGTGGTGGTGATCATCATTGGCTGCGTCCCACGAGCAGAAGGGCTTCCCGGGTGGCGGTAGTCATAAAGAACCCACCTGCCAATGAAGGAGACATAAGAGACTAGAGTTTGATCCCTAGGTCAGGAAGATTCCCTGGAGAAGGGAACGGCAACCCACTGAAGTATCCTTGCCTGGAAAATCCCATGGACAGAGGAGCCTGGTGGGCTATAGTACATAGGATTGCAAAGAGACACAGCTGAACAACTTAGTGTGCACACACAAGCAGAAAAGGGCCAGGCTGGGAGATGAACACAGGACCATGTTACTGCTCAGCCACCCTCTTTCCAGGAGGTTGCTTTTAATTTGGGAACTTCCATCCTTTAAAGTAAAAAGAGGGTACTTTCTCTCTTGAGTTATTAGCAAGTAACTGGATGTTTTAGTTATGACAGCCTCCTCTTTCAACCTGCTGGTTGGTGTTGTCTGGGCTTTGCCCAGGTTGAAAACACCCAGCTGTCCCTGTCTCAGACAAGAACTGTTGTTCTTCTTAGAGAAATAGGAAGAGGAATTCTGGGGAAATTCACTTCAAATTTTTTCGTCTTCAGATTTTGAAAAAGCCAGAATATTTAACTAGATTAAGAACTAAAATTAAGAAAGTTTCTTTCACTTGTTTCCCCCAACTCTTTATTTTGAAAAATTTCAAAGCTAAGAAGTTAAATGAGTACTACAATAAACATCATATAACCTTTACCGGGATTCACCCATTTTAACCACCTGCCGCATTTGTTTGATCTCTATGGAGACAAAGAGAGGTTGAGAGAGGTGTCTTTGGGATGCCTAAGTGGGACTGCCAAATGTCCATTTTTCTAAGTCATCAGGCCAGTGTTTTTCCTATCAATACGTGTGCTCTTTATATTCAGACTATGAGCCATGATTGGCAAATACTTTTGTCCCATTTTCTGTTTTCACTTTTATCATGAATGTTGACATCCAAACTCCTAATTTTCAGTTAGGTAAACCTATTAAGTGCTACCTTTGTGAATTCTTTTATGTCAGAAAGTCAGAAAACACTTTGATATACTCTAGGCTGTGGGGAACACATTATATTCCACACCTCTGGCCCCAAAGATTGGTCATGAGAAGACATCTGTTCCAAGATGGCACAGTAAGAGTCAATTTCAGGACACTGTGGTCACTGCTGGAAGCAGGTATCCCCTCTCTCTCAGAGCTTCAGTTGGCGGGCTGGAAATGTAGATATGTTCATCACTGTCTTGTTACCAATAGGAAGAATCTGCTGGACAATAAAGCCAACACAAAGAAAAGCAGAACCCACTGATGATGAAACACAAACACTCCTGATGACATAGCTCAGGAACCCAGATCCCATCACACCCAAACTCCTGGCCTTTTCATTACATAAGCCAGTAAATTCCCTTTCATATTTAGTTCAATTTGATTTAAGTTTCCATCACTTGCAACTTTAAGAATTGGGCAATGGGGACTTCCCTGGTGGTTAATCTCTGGTCAGAGAACTAAGACCCCAGATACCATGGAGCATAGCCAAAAGTGGGAAAAAAATGGGCAATGAAGAAAATGAGATGTAATCTCACCCTGAAAGGAGGACTTTCCCACCACCTCTGCCTCCAAGGCCTACGTCCAGGCTGCATACACACCCCCTGTAGAGGGTCTCTGCCTGCTTTGGATACTGTCACTGCCCAGCTCAGCGTGGCTCCCCAGTGGTCTCCAGATGACAGTTATTCGCAGGGGAACCAAGAAGGACAGCATGACAGAGAATGATGGGACAGAAGGATCTGGAGGGTAAAGAGCCCGTTTATCCTGCCCACACTTTGGACTTGTCTCAGCTCTGACTCCATATGGTGGTTCTGCATCCAGACATGTTTGCCTTCGGACATTTGTTTTTCCTATGACCTGGGCAGGTTTCTTAATATCTCTCTGTCCTTTCAGCATTCTCAAAAGAAAATGCACAATGAAGCCAACAATACCTACTTCTGAGAGAATGTTATGAACATTAAATAAGAAAATTATGTTATGTGAAAGCAAGAGAACCAGACAGGAGATATACATACATATCCTATTAGTTATACACACATACACACACACACACACACACACATATGAGATTTAAGACATTGGTTCATGTGATTATAGGAACTGGCAAGTCTGAAATCTGCAGTTCAGTCTGGAGACAAAATTCCCTCTTCTTCAGCAGAAGTCAGTGTTCTTGTTAAAGGCCTTCAAATGACTGGATGAGACCCACTCACATTATGGAGAGTAATCTGCTTTACTCAAAACCCACAGATTTAAATGTTAATAACAACTTAAAAGTGGCTTCCCTGGTGGCTCAGCAGTAAAGAATCCACCTGCCAATGCAAGAGACAGAGGTTCAATCCCTGAGTTGGGAAGATCCCCTGGAAAAGGGCCCGGGAACCCACTCCAGTATTCTTGTCTGGGAAATCCCATGGACAGAAGAGCCTGGCAGGCTGCAGTCCATGGAATTTCAAAGAATCGGACAGGACTTAGTGACTAAACAACAAGGATATCATCTTTAAAAAAATACCTTTATAGCAACATTTAAACTGGTGTTTGACCAAACAACTGGATACCACAGCCTGGCCAAGTTGACATATAAAATTAACCATTACAGAACCCACTGCAATGTAGACATTCTAATACAGATTGGTTGATGTGAAGTGAATTCAGTTTCTCCCAACAAACTCAGCAGCAGTCTTAGGGTATGCTTTGAAGGGTACCTTAACCATTATTTGGTAATTAACAACAGAGCACTTTACAGGTGGTAGAGTCCTTTCTTATATAGGATTCCTTCACAGGAGACTGGGTGCCAGGGTGTGGCAGGAGGGGTTACTGGCCTCTTTACAGAGGAAAAACATGAGGTTTAGTGAGAGGCAAACCCATTAACAGCTCACTACAGTCTCCTGTGACAGGTGCATGGATAGGAAGGCCAAGGGAGGACAGAGACCCCTGTGTTCTTGCTTCGGTTCCAGTAAAGAAGTTTGGATGTTTGGTGTCCATCCCTTTATTACCTGTGTCTTGGACTATTTTAATAATTATCTCACATCTACAGATTAGTTACTTAATTTTAGTTTTCCTGTTAGATAAGGAGTACCCTTTCTCTTTTACCCTGGGGGCCTTGATATGCCTCAGGTGGTCCCCAGAGCCCAGGAATTTAGACTTCTTCCTGCCCAGAGTTTCCTTGTCTGACCTACTAGCCACTAAAGCAGGAGTCACAGACCCAAATGCTGACAAAGGCCAGGTAAGCGAGTTAACAGGAGTGAGGAAGCTGGTAGGGCAATGGGGGTCTTCAGCAAACTGGAGCAAGCATATCCCATCATAAGACAATAGCTACGGTGCATCTCCAAGACACAGTGACTTTGGGTAGCTTAGTGCTTTTAATATGTGGAAATAGGGATTTTTAAATGAAATAGCCTGGTTTAAATTGGCAGTCAATTCAAATTGTTTTTTAAAAACACTACAAGGGGGCTTCCTGGGGGCACAGTAGATAACAATCCACCTGCCAATGCAGGAGACACGGGTTCCACCCTGGGCCGGGAAGATCCCACACGCTGTGGAACGACTAAGCCTGTGAGCCACAACTACTGAGCCTGTGCTCCAGGGCCCGGGGGCCGCAACCACTGAAGCCCCATGCCCTAGAGTCTGCGTTCTGCAAGAGAAGCCACCGCGACGAGAATCCCGAGCATCTCAACTGGAGGGCAGCCCCTGCTCGCCGCCACTAGAGAAAAATAATGAAGACCCGGCACAGCCAAATATATACATATATAACTAAATATATATATATATATATATATAGTTAAAAAACACTGTGAGAGCCAGATAAAACTCATCTTTAGATAATCATTCCTGCCTGGTGGTTAAAAGAGAAAATAAAGTGTGCTTTTGCATGACTGCTGCTGCTGCTGCTGCTAAGTCACTTCAGTCGTGTCCAACTCTGTGTGACCCCATAGACGGCAACCCACCAGGCTCCACTGTCTCTGGGATTCTCCAGGCAAGAACACTGGAGTGGGTTGCCATTTGGCACATATACCATCTATCCACTCATAAATGAAGGAGGCAAGAATTACTATATTTGCCTATTTCTTAGTGCAAGGTTAGAGGAGGATCTTGCCTGGAAGATGTAGAAGCAAAGAAAATGGGGACCTGGCTCCCCAACATTTCCACCAGGCTCTCCACTGAAGACATTGCTTAAGTGTTGTCAACTCCCTTGCAATGTCTAACAAGAATAGCCTTAAATGTCGTTTCTCTAATCCATCAGTCACTACTGATGCCTTTTCTCTTAGGTTGTGGAAGCTCCCCAAGGAAGGTACATCTGTAACCATCACTTGAGCCGGAGTCCTTTCAGCTAAGAGCCTCTGCATCTCGAACAAGGATGATTCACCAGGTCAGCTGCACTAACCAGGAGGGGAGGAGTGAGCACTGCCCTGGAGAGTTCCCAGCATGGGGTGTGTTCTTCTCACTTCTCAGCTGAAGACACCCACTTGTTGCTGGAGTCTCACAGTGTACTGGAGAGTACACAGTCCGGGGCAGGAAGTAGAACCACTCCCTCCCTTGGCCCCTTTACAGGGAAACATAAACCCAGGCTCTTCAAGGTGGAGGACACTGCCCTGCAGTATCACTGAGTTCTCTCTCAGTATCTCCTAAGGTTAACAGTTTTCCCCAATTATTTTTTTTTTGGGGGGGGGGCCTCATTTTTCTCCAGCACAAGTTCTGTGGTCCTCCCATGCCCTTCACTTACTTGCCTGACATGAGTCACATTTCCTGCCAGGAGACAGAAGGAAACTCTGAGAATGCAGATGTCCAGCTGCCGCCCCTCAGAGCCCCCTCATCTCAGAGCATGCTCTGCTCCTTCTCCAAATCCTAGACCAGAGTGCCCTGACTCCTCGATCTGAGATTCCCTGTATGGGGAGGAACAGGCATGCAGATTACAAAATCATTTCCAAGGATCCCATGCAGTTTGACTGAGGACTGGAGGCAGGGCTAATGAAAGACCCTGCCTTCGATGAGCTCACCATCTACTAGGGGAAACTAACATGAAAACTGAACTTATATCTGGAAGGCCCTTAGTCTCTCTCCCGTTGGTGTGGATGAGTGAACCGGAGTGGGGAAGGGGTTTCTGCCAGGCGACACTAAAGGATATTAACAGAAGGGATTTGTTAGGTAAACCAAAGCGGCTGCAGCGTAAAATCTCTTAGCATAAAGTCAAAAAATTATACTAGCCAGGGAGATTATCAAGCATGTTTGAATCTTTTTCAGGCATCATAACGGAAGATCAATCCAAGTAGTGAAAGATGCCCACCTTTTAAAGAAAAAAGGTAGAACTGCAGAAAAGGAAAACTGGGACTTCCCTGGCTGTCCAGCAGTTAAGACTCTGCACTTCCAATGCAGTGGTGCGGGTTTGATGCCTGGTTCAGGAACTAGATCCTGCAAGTTGCATGGTTTGGCCAAAATAAAAGAAAGAAAAGGAAAGCCTTCCTCCCTTTCCTCAACATGGAAAGCCTCTCCCTGCATCCACTTTCCAATGGTCTAGGGGGGGAGAGGGGAGAACGGAGACTAGTTGAAGACTAAACAATTTCCAAAGATGGAGGAGTCTGAAGGCTTGCAGTTTCTAGGAGCAGAGTCATGACCCAGGTAAGGAGGGAATAGAGTTTGACCTTTCTAAGGTTGAAATAAGTCCTACCTCCAATCCCCATGCCCCATGGTGTTGGTAGAGACCACATGGGAGCCTGGACGTTTCCTCCCACCAGGAGGTAGCAAGGCCCGCCTCCCCTCCCCACTGCGGTGACGTCCGTGGAAGCCTGCCAGGCAGTCAGGACTTCTACCACCATCTAGTGAGAACGAGGCCACTCGCTCTGTGTTGTGTTGGTGGCGGTCACATGGGGCGCAGTAACAAGCCCTTCCACCTCTTCCCTCCTTCTGGACAAGGAGGTTATCAGCAGAGATTGGGTGGGAGCCAAAAACTTCACATACACCATCAGTAACAGGGAGTTTCCTTCCTCAGGTATCAAAAAGTGGGGAACCTGAACGACTTCCTTCACCAGCAGTAAGGAGGCAACACCACTCCTTCTCCTGCTTGAGTGATGTCAAAGCAAGTCAGCCAAAATAGAAGGTTTGAATAAGATCCAGAGTCTTACAGAATCCAAAATGTCCAGGTTTCAACTAAAAATCATTCATCAGGGGTCTTCCCTGGTGGTCCAGAAGCTAAGACTTCATGCTCCAAATGCAGGGGACCTAGGTTGGATCCATGGTCAGGAAACTAGATCCCACATGCCACAACTAAGACCCAGTGTAGTCAAATAAATTAAAAAAAAAACTTTTACCATATCAAGAACCAGGAAAATCTCAAACTGCATAAAAAAATCATCAGTGGATGCCAACACCAAGATGTCAAAGATGTTAGACATCTTTGACGATGATTTAAAGCAACCATCATAAAAATGCTGGAACAAACAATTTCAAGCAAGCTTGAAACAAATGAAAAAAATAACAGAAGTCCTCAGCAAGGAAATATGAATTCTCAGCAAATACATTACAATTATAAAGAAGAAACAAATGGAAATTTTAGAACTGAAAAATACAATAGCCAAAAACAAAACTCAGCAGATGAGTTAAACTGAAGAATGGAAGGGACAATAGAAAGAATCAGTGAATATGAAGAGTAAACAACAGAGAAAATATTAACTGAAAAAAAAATAGAGCCCTCGGGACGTTCAAGACTATAAGAGATCTAACATTCAGGTCTTCTTCCTCAGAAGGAAAGGAAAAAGAGAGCAAGTCTTAAAAGTACTTGAATGGCTGAAAGCTTCCCAAGTTTGGCAAAAGATACTAACCTACAGATTCAAGAAGCCGAGTAAACTCCAAATGGGAGAACCAAAGAAATTCACATCAACACTTAATAGTCAAACTTCTAAAAACTACAAGCAAAGAAAAAAAATCTCAAAAGCCGCAAAAAGAGAAACGACAACTTTCAGATGAGAGAAACAATTCAAATGACAGTGGATTTCTGATTGTCTCCACCAGACACCAAAGGCCAGAAGCAAAGTGCTGAAAGAAAAGAACTCAACCCAGAATCCTACACCGAATGAAAACATCCTTCAGAGATGAATAGGAAATCAAGACGTTGTCAACTGAAGATAACCTAAGACCACGTTGCTTGCACCCAACCTAAAGAATGGCTAAAGGAAGTTCTCTAAATGGAAAAGAAGCAACAAAAGAAAAACCTTTGGAACATCAAAATGGAAGAAAAAGCACAGCAAGCAAAAATAGGGGTAAATATAATACATTTTTCTTATCCTCTTTGAGTTCTCTAAATTAGGTGTGATAACTGAAACAAAAATTATAACACTGTCTCATGTGGTTCTAAATGGATGTCGAAAAAATATTTAAACCAATTATATTATAAATGGGGGGAGGACAAAAGGATGTAAAGGGAGACAAAGTTTCTATATTTCACTTAAACTGGTGAATGTCAACATCAGTTGACTGTGAAAAATTAGATATACAAGGCAACACCCAAAGAAACCACTAAAAAGGCTTTGCCAAAAGATAAACTCAAAACATTATAAATAAAATTGATTTCTAAAAAGTGTTAAGTAAACAATTTCCACAGGAAGACAGTAAACAGAAACCAAAAAAAAAAAAAAGAGAGAGAAAGAAAACGAAAGATACAATAGCAGACCTAAGTCCTGACATATCAATAATTACATTAAATGAAAATGGACTAAAAATACAAATTAAAAGATGATTGGCAGAGGAGATTTTAAAACATGACTAAACCATATTTCATCTACAAGAAATTCACTTCAAATATAACCTAAGTCTTATGTCTTATGCAAAAATTAGCTCAAAACAGATCACAAATTTAAATGTAAAGCATGAAACCATAAGATTTTTAGGGAAAAAGCCTAGGATAGTATCTTTAGGATCTAGGGTTAAGCAAAGAGTTCTCAGATTTGATACCAAATGTACAATCCATAGAATGAAAAATCAATCCTACACACTGAACATCATCATATATAAAATTTTTGCTCTGTAAAAGACTCTGTGAGGTGGGAATTTGCTGTATGACTCAGGGAACTCAAACCAGGGCTCTGTGACAACCTAGATGGGTGGGATGGGGTGGGAGGTGGGAGGGAGGTTCAAGAGGGAGGGGATATATGTATACCTACAGATAATTCATGTTGATGTATGGCAGAAATCAACACAATACTGTAAAGCAAATATCCTTCCATTAAAATAAATAAATATTTTATAATTTTTATTTATAAATAATTTTTTATTTATTTATAAATATATAAATTTATATATAATTTATATATAATTTATATATAATTTATAAATATATTTATAAATATATATATATATATAAATATATATATTAAAAATATATATATATAAATATATAAAAATATATATATATAAATATATATATAAAAATATATTAAAATATATAAAATATATATATAAATATATTTATAAATATATAAAAAATTTATAAATAATTATAAAAAATTTATAAATAAATAAAATAAATAAATAAATATATATATATATATATAGCCTCTGTGAAGATAAGAAGACAAGCTACACAGAAAATATTTGCACACAGCATATTCAACAAAGGACTAACATTAATACAATTTTTTTAACTCTAAAATACTTAACAGCAAAAAAGGAAACAATACAATTAGAAAATGGGCAGAATATATAAAAAGACATTTCACTAAAGACGCATAGAAAGCAAACAAGCACATGAAAAAATGTTTTACATCGTCAGCCAGTAGGAAAATGTGAATTAAAACCACAATGAGGTACTATTATACATCTACCAGAATGGCTAAAGTAAGAAACATCCCCAAATGCTTGCAAGGATATGGCTAAGTTAGATCACCCATACATTTCTGGCGGTACAGACATTCTGGAAAGCAGTCTGCAATTTTTTTAAAAACTTAACATGCAACTACCATATGGCCCAGCAGTTGTACTCCTGGGAATTTATCCCAGAGAAATGAAAATTTATGTTACAAAATATCTGTATACAAATGTTCAAAGCAGCTGTATTTGTGGTAGCTCTCAAACTGGAAACAATCCAGGTGTTCTGCAACAGATGAACGATTAAACCAACTGTGGCATTTCAGTACCAAGGACTACTACTCAGTAGCAGAAAGAAAAGGAGTACTAATACATGCAGCAACCTGGAAGAATCCCCAGAGAATTATGCCTAGTGAAAAACAAAACAATACCAAAAGTCTATGAGTCTACCATATAATACTATTCTGGAAATAACAAAATTATAGAAATAAGAGGGGGATAAATTAGGAGTCTGGGATTAAAATATACACACTGCTATATATAAAATAGACAACCGACAAAAACCTACTGCATAGCACAAGAAACTATACTCAGTGTCTTATAATAAGCTATAAAGGAAGAGAATGCAAAAAAAAAATGTTTATATACAGCCATGAACAACTGAATCACTTTGCTATATACCTGAAACCTACACAGCATTGTAAATCAACTATATTTCAATTAAAAACATTTTTTTAAATTACAGAAATGGATAACAGGTTAGTGGTTGCTGTGGTTAAGGAGAGGGTGTGGCCCTTAAAGACAACATCAGGGATCCTTGTGGTGATGGAAATGCTTTGTATCCTGTCTCTGTCCATGTCACTCTCCTAATTTGAACCGTGGTCTCTAAGACGCTAACATTTGTGGTAACCAGGTAGAAGGTTAGACAGGATCTCTCTGCATTTTCTTACAACTGCACATGAATCTACTATTAACTCCAAATAAAAACGTCAATTAAAAACAAAACTGGCAGAAAAATAAGTTGTGAAGCCTTAATTTAAAAAAAAAAAACAACTCTTGGGAATTCCCTGGTGGTTCAGTGGTTAGGACCCTGTGCTTTCACTGCTGGGGGCCTGGGTTCAATTCCCGGTCAAGGAACTAAGATCCTGTAAGCTGCACGATGAAGCCAAAAATAAATTAAAAAAAAAAAATTAAAAGTGCCTCTTGATACCACTTCCCCTTCTGTAACACAGAAATTCCATTTCTCTGTTTTCCTTCACAGAAAAACCTTTTTAAAAAACAGTTTTCTTCTCCACAAAAAAAGTCTTTTTAAAAAACAGTTTTCTTCTCTATTTAATTCCTCTCTTTCCATTTTCTCTGAAATGTACTCCAGTCAAACTTCTGCCCACGTGATGTCACCAAAATAGCTGTGGCCAAAGTTACTGACAACACTGTTAAGCCGCATGGTCAAGCCTCAGTTCTCATATTAACCTATAGTCCACATTTGACACAACTGATCTTTCTGCTCCTAGACTCACTCTTTTAGCTTGCTTCCAGAACTGCTCATTTTCTTGGTTTTTTTCTTATCTCACTGGATGTTCTTTCTCCATTTCCTTTTCTGTCTCCACAATTTCCTAATGTTTTGACATCCCAAAGCTCTGTCCTGATCTTTCTATGATCTGTCTATATTTAGGTGCTTATTCAGCTTCATGGATTTAAACATTCTCCATCTGCTGATGACTCTGAAATTTATATTCCCAGCCTGGATATCTCTCCCAAACTGCAGATTTGTATGTCCTATTGTTTCCCCAACCTCTCCTTCTGCTTATGTATTAATAAATTTCTCAAAGTATTGTGAATAAAACTAACTTCCTGACTTCCACTCAAAACCTGCACCTTCTCAGTATTCCCCTTTTTGGCTTACAGCATATTGATCCTTCTACTCACCCAGACCCCAAGTCCAGACCATCTTAGACGCCTCTCTTTCTCTTCCGAGTGAAAAAGGGGTCCTCGCAGGTGCTCATGATGTTATAGATTTAGATATTAACATGGAACCAGATAAGGATAACTTTATTTAAATACATTTCATGTATCATATAATTCATTGTTTTATAGCCTATTCACTGAGTTGTGCAACCATTAACACCAGCAATTTTAGAACATTTTCATCACCTCAAAAAGAAACCCATTCCCCTTTAGACATCACTCTCCAATCTTCTCATCAACCTCCACCCTAGGCCTAAATAACCACTAATCCACTTTCTGTCTCTGTATAGTTGCCTGTTGTTGTTCAGTCGCTAAGTTGTGTGTGACTCTTTGCAACTCCATGGACCGCAGCACCGCCAGATTCCTCTGTCTGCCACTATCTCCTGGAGTTTGCTCAAATTCAGGTCCATTGAGTTGGTGATGCCATCTAACCATCTCATCGTTTGTCACTCCACCCCATTCTTTTGCCTGCAATCTTTCCCAGCATCAGTGTCTTTTCCAGTGATTCGGCTCTTTGCATCAGGTGGCCAAAGTATTGGAATTTATTTGCCTATGCTGGAAATTTCATATAAATGAGATCTTATCTGTGTTCTTGACTGTCTTCTTTCACTTAATCTTATGTTTTCAAGATTGATCCATGTTGCAGCATGCAGTATCAGCTGTTGCTGTTCAGTCTCTACAGTCTCATGACTGCAGCACGCCAGGCCTCCCTGTCCTTCACCATCTCCCAGAGCCCGCTCAAACTCATGTCCATTGAGTCAGTGATGCCATCCAACCATCTTGTCCTCTGTTGTCCCCTTCTCCTCCTGCCCTCAATCTTCCCCAGCATCAGGGTCTTTTCTAAGGAGTCAACTCTTCGCACCAGGTGGCCAAAGTATTGGAGCTTCAGCTTCAGCATTAGTCCTTCCAATGAATATTCAGGACTCATTTCCTTTAGAATGGACTGGTTGGATCTCCTTGCAGTGCAAGGGACTCTCAAGAGTCTTTTCCAACACCATAGTTTGAAAGCATCAGTTTTTCGGCACTCAGCTTTCTTTACGGTCCAACTCTCACATCCATACATGACTACTGGAAAAACCATAGCTTTGACTATACAGACCTGTGTTGGCAAAGTAATGTCTCTGCATTTTAATACGCTCTCTAGGTTTGTCATAGCTTTTCTTCCAAGAAGGAAGCATTATCAGTACTTTATTCCTTTTTATGACCGGATAATTTTCCATTCTATGGACTGACTACATTTTGTTTATCTATTCATCAGTTAATGGACTTTGGGGTTGTTTCCACTTTCTGACTATTATGAATAATGCTATGACATTCATATACAAATTTCTATTTCCACACATAGTTTCCTTTCTCTTGGGTACTCCTGGGTACATACCTAGGAATGGAATTGCTGGGTCAAATGGTAACTTTATGTTTCACTTTTTATGGAACTGCCAGACCGTTTTCTAAAACGGCTACACCATTTTACACACCCAGTGGCAATGTGGAACCCAACAAGGGTTCTTACTTCACATTCTTGTTAACACTTATTGTCTTATTTTGATTCTAGTCATCACAGTGGGTGTGAAGTTGTTATCTTACTGTGGTTTTCATTTGCATTTCCCTGACGACTAACGATGTTGATCATATTTTGATGTGCTTAATGGTCATTTACATCTCTCTTTTGGAGAAATATCTATTCAGATGTTTTGTCTATTTTTATTAGGTTGTCCTTTTTTTTTTTTTTTTTTTGGCCGCACCACACAGTATGTGGAATCTTAGTTCCCAGACCAGGGATGGAACCCACACCCCCAGCAGCGAAGTGCGGTCTTAACCCCTGGATTGCCATGGAAGTCCCCAGGTTGTCTTCTTATTATTGGTTGTAAGCATTCTTTACACATCCTAGATTTGCAAATTTTCTCCCATTCTGTGGGTTGTTTTTGCTTCTTTGATAGTGTCTTTTGAAGCAGAAGAATTCTTTAATTTTCATGAAGTCCAATTGATCTTTTTCTTTTGATGCTTGTGTTTTTGGTGTCATAGCAAAGAATCCACTGTCAAATCTAAGGTAATGGAAATATGCACCTATGTTTTAAGAGTTTGGAATTAGGGCTTTTATGTTTAGGTCTTTGAGCTATTTTTATTTAATTTTTAAAAATATGTATTTATTTGGATGTGTGGGTCTTAGCTGCAGCACATGGGGTCTTTCATTGTGGCGCGCAGCCAGGACTCTCTGGTTGCAGTGTGCAGGCTTAGCTGCTCTGCTCCGGGGCATGTGGGATCTTAATTACCCAACCAGGGATCAAACAGGCATCCCCTGCATTAAAAGGCAGATTCTTAACCACTGGATGGCCAGGGAAGTCCCCATTTTTATTTAATTTTTATATGTGATGTGAGGTAGGAGATCCAGCTACATCTTTTACATGTTGCTATCTGGTTGTCTTAATATCATATGTTGAAAAGACTATTCTTTCCCCACTGAATGGCCTCAGCATCCTTGTCAAAAATCAATTAACTACAGAAACATGGATTTACTCATGAACTCCTGATTCTACTCCATTGATCTATGTGTCTCTCTCTATGCCAGTGCTACACAGTCTTGGTTATTGTACCCTTGTAAGTTTTGAAATTGGAAGGTATGAGTCTTCCAACTTTTTCTTTTTTTCCGAGGTTGTTTTGGCTATTCTGGGTTTCTTGTGTTTCCAAATTAATTTTAGATCAGTTTGTTAATTTGTACAAAGAAGCCAGATGGGATGCAGTCTAATAGGGACTGCATTAAGTCCACAGGTCAATTTGGGGAGTACTGCTACCTTAACAATATTCAGTCTTCTGATCTAGACAGGATGTTTTTCCATTTTTGAAGATCTTTAATTTCTTTCAACAATGTTTGGTAGTTTTCAGAATATGTTTTACACTTGCTTTGTTAAATCTATTCCTAAGCATTTATTCATGTTGATGCTATTATAAATGAAATTATTTTCTTAATTTCATGTTTGGATTATTCATTGCAAGTACATAGAAAGGCAAATAGATTTTTATAGATTGATTTCATATCCTGTAACCTCACTGAAATCATTAATTAGTTCTAATAGTTTTTAAAGATTTCTTAGAAGTCCCTATATACAAGATCATTGCATTCAGAAGTAGAGAGAGTTTTTCTTTTCCAATCTCAATGCCTTATCCTTCACTTCTTGCCTGATTTATGTTTGAACAAACTTCTCTGACTGCCTTACTGAGAACAAGTCAGATGAGGGTCAAGAGTGGAGAAGAGTCAGATATGAAAGGATTGTGCCTTGGACTAGGTGGGAGCAAAAAAAGTCACAAAGTACTTCAGGGTGTTTCTCTTTAGTCTTTCTCGCCTTAATTTTTTCTTCTTTGTCTTACTGACCATTGTGGTGATTTTTTTTTGCCTCAACCAACCACAAAGCCAGTATGCCAACTTTTAAAAAATCTTGTGATTAAAAAAAAAAATATCCACATGAAGGAAGCAGGCACCAGACAGGAGACAAAAAAAACCCAATCCTACATGTCCCATTTCTGCAAGAGCAGACCGTGCAAGACTGGTTGGACGGAAGGATTATTTTTATGAGGAGAAAAAAGAGAAGTATTCATCACCAGGTCTTAGAAAGGCTGCAATCCTCAGCAACCAGCTAAAGATAACCCAGGCAAGGAACTTTGTGCCAGACCTGGAGGCCATCAGTGCTCTGAGTATACAGGATAATTTAGGCTTCTCCAGTGAGTGACCATCCCAAGCTACCAGACTCTTCACCTTGGGGAAATTTGCTTCACCAGCCTTCCCCAGGAACTTATTTCTCCCTGAAGGTAGCAATACAGGAAAACTTCCCAGAAGTCCCCCTTACCCAATCCGTCCAGGCCAAATAGGATCTCTCTCTCTCTTCTGGTGAGCAGGAACTTAGCGTTGTGTTCTAAAATGGGCTGAGCCCTGGGGACTTACCTGATGTGGGGAGTGAGTCACAAAGTCACCTCATTTCTTTCAGTCATGTCTGCCTCTTTGTAGCATTATGGACTGTAGCCCGCCAGGCTCCTCTGCCCATGGGATTTTTCAGGCAAGAATACTGGAGTGGGTTGCTGTGCCCTCCTCCAAGGGATCTTGCCGACCCAGGGATCGAACCCATGCCTCCTGAGTCTTCTGTATTGCAGGTGAATTCTTTACCTGCTGAGCCACCTAGGAAGTCCCCTTAAATTGTGCACCCAAGGCCCTTCCCTTACCTCTCCCTAGTGCCAGCTCTGGTTCTACTCAGCTCTGCCACTGACAGGCCATGTCCACAAGGACAATCCCTTGGCCTCTCTGGGCCTTAGTTTATTCATCTGAGAAGCTGAAGTGCTGGATTTAGAATAGTGTTTCCCCATAATGACCTGTGAACCCAAACTGACCCTTAATTTTCCAATTCACAGAGCCTTTTCCAAAGTCCCCATTTCTTAAAATCTATAAACCAATTAAAAAAAAAAAAAAACTGCCCTATGAGATCTTCAGGTTTCTCTGGCTGCTCAGACTGTAAAAAATCCACCTGCGATGCAGGAGACCTCGGTTCAATCCCTGGGTTGGGAAGATCCCCTTGAGGAGGCATGGCTACCCACTCCAGTATTCTTACCTGGAGAATCCCATGGACAGAGGAGCCTGGCGGGCTACAGTCCGTGGGGTCACAAAGAGTCGCACAGGACTGAATGACTAAGCACAGGACATGAGAACTTCATGTATGACTACAGAATATAAGTGGTATGTTCTCCATATGACACAATTCTCTTAAAGAAACTGTTTCATCTTACATATAGCCCTGTACAGACCTCCCCAGGAACTACTGTGACTTTGCTTTCCATCCTGACCAAATGTAACTGGACCAGAGGCAGACCCCAGACCCAAGATGAGCCAGCTATAGTCTGGATGGAGACAAGCCGATTATTCCTCTCAAAACCTGGGCGTCGTAGACACTCTATAACTAGTAAAGGTAGCTATAGGTCAACTCAGACACACAGGCTGGTGGCCATGGGGCCCACACACAGGGCCCACACTCGAGAAGCAGCTGGAAAGAAGGAGGCAGCGGAGAGCAGCAGCAGGACAAGTAAGTCCTGTGGCTCATGCGAGATGAGAAACGACTCAGCTCTTGAGAGACGGAGAATGTCTCATTCTTTACTTTCCCGTACTGCTGCCAACATGAAGCGTGAACTATCCTTGTATTCTTGAGTGTGCCTTTACACAAACCACTGTCAAAGGAACTGTGACTCCAGCTGAGGAAAAGGGCAGGTGATTCTTCAATAAATATAATCAACTGCTATGCTCGGGAGAAGACCAAACAGGATTCTGCCTCATGCTGTAAAGAAAAATTTTCAGAAGGAATTTTTAAAAATGATGTTTAAGAGAGAACATTTAGGACTTCCCTGGTGGCTCAGTAGTAAAGAATCTGCTGGCCAATGCAGGAGATGTGTGTTCAATCGCTGGTCCAAGAAGATCCCACATGCCATGGAGCAACTGTACACACTGAGCCCATGTGCCACAACCACTGAGCCTGTGCTCTAGAGCCCAGGAGACTCAACCACCGAGCCCGTGTGCCAGAACCACTGAAGCCTGCGCACCCTAGAGCCTGTGCTCCGCAGTAAGAGAAGCCACTGCAATGAGCAGCCCATGTACCGCAACCAGAGAGCAGCCCACACAGCAACAAACCAGCAGAGCAAAAATAAATAATTCTTTTAAAAAAAGAGAGAACTTAAAAAAAAAAAAAAAGGATATTCCTTCCTTCCATCCTAAATAAGTTAGTTTTCTCTTTTCCCTTTCCTCCCCATCCCTTTCCTCCACTTCTCCTGGGGGTGGTAGTGACCACAAAGGTAGCAGCAAAGGAGTGTGGGAGCCAAGGATGTGATCAGCACAGTAGAGAGATTACTCACAGAATGAGAGATGGAGCACATAAATGATACTGAAAATAATGAAAGAAGGTTTTCTTGTTCACAGAGAATGAAGTTACATATAAGGAAAGGGGAAAGGCTAAAAATAACCTTGAGATACTGATGGAACAGAGGTACCAGTGCAAATTCATGAACCTTTAAAATATAAACAGATATAGAAATAGTAGTAGCCAGGGTATACATATACATACATACACACACACACGTTTACATGTATATATGTTCCACCTCTGTACACGAGAAGGCCTGCAATTGATGACAGCCAGGAGCAATAAGCAACAAAATATTCAGATTTTAGTCTTCAAGTATCACTCTCCTCTCTAGAACTCCTTAAAGAAACAGCTAGTTCCCAGGTTGAGGCAGGAAAATTACAAGATGAGCCATTTCTAAAATCTGGAACATTTTCTTGTGCCAGAAAGTAAAGAATTGCTCAAAAAATTACAGGTACATAGCTAAAGCTCAAAGGGGCTAATTTTGGCTTTTTTTTTTTTTAACGTTTCTTGGAAGCACAATTGATTTACAAGGATTTAGTGCTACAGCAAAGTGATTCAGTTATATTTTTTTCAGATTTTTTCATTATAGATTATTACAAGATATTGAATACAGTTCCCTGCGCTACACAGTAGGTTTTTGTTGTTTCTCTATTTTATATATAGTTGTGTGTATCTGTTAATCCCAAATTCCCAAGTTATCCCTTCCCCACAACAGGAGTCAACTTTGGTGAGGCTCTCCTGCTAGCCAAATCTAGAATGATTTTGTATAAATAATGATAATAATGGATTAAATTCACTGAATAAAACAGGAATCCATGGGCCTACAATGATATAAACAAATGAGAGGAAAAAAAGACATTTCTTCCTTATATAGAATGCCAACTAATAAACACAGCAGGAGTGATGGTAACAGAAAATAGCCATTTGGTAACCACTATAATTGTGATTAATTTAGGCAAAAATCATCAATGTTCACTAAGTCAGATGGGCTTTCCTGGTGGCTCAGATGGTAAAGAATCTGCCTGCGATGTGGGAGACCCTTGTTTGATCCCTGGGTCAGGAAGATTCTCTAGAGACAGGCATGGTAACCCACTCCAGTATTCTTGCCTGGAGAATTTCATGGACAGAGAAGCCTGGTGGGCTACAGTCCATGGGGTCTCAAAGAGTTGGACACAACTGAGCAACTAACACACATACCAAATCAAATGAATGGGGTTTAATGAAATGCAGGATATTGTCATAGTTTGAGAGCATCTTTCTACAAAATACGTATTAATTATGAAGAGGAGAATAATGACTTAACAAGGAGAAACCTGAACACACCAAACTGACCAAGAGATGGAGATTGCTATTACCAGTAGTATCACCGGCCAGCATCCTGAGCCTCCTGATGCGATGCAGTGAGGAGAGGACAGCATCACCTCGGTATATTTCTCCCAAGAACTCATGTCTGAGTCCCATCCTGAGGAAACACTGACGAAACCAGGCTGAGCTCTAGCCGACAGAATGAAAAGCCTGTACTCCTTCGAACTATAATGTTGTGAACACAGGGAAAGACTAAGCATCTGTTCCAGGTTGAAGGAGACTAAAGAGACGCAATTATTAAGTGCAAAGTGTGATCCCAGGCCAAACAGAAAAGAGACTTTGTTGGGATAATAGGTGAAATTTGACTAAAACATTTGGGTCAGGTATCAGTGTCACACCAATGCTGATTTCTGATCTCCTGCTCTGGAGGGTTGCATGCTGGTTATGCAGGACTGTCCTTGGTTTGGAAAGATACACAAAGAAGATCTGGGGGGTTTAGAACATCTGCTGCAAATATATATTTATATATTTTTTAATATTTTAAATAATATATAAACAAATTTTATTTATCATGAGTATCCCCAGAGAGAGATTCTGCAATTTTATCTCTCAGTCCTATTACAGACTTTTTTCAATTTAACTAATATTTGTAATTTCCTAGAATTCTTTTCTGCAACTTTTTCTATAACCATCTGTTCTTGTTTTACCAACAAAATATGCTCCCTCAATCCTTCCTTCAGTGCTGGACATTGCCAATTGAGCATTTCATGGGTACCTCAACATCAGCCTGCTCAAAATCAACTCTCCATCTCTGTTCACAAAAGCCTGTGGACCCTGCAAACAACAGGCCACTGAAAGAGATAGCTCTTCTGAGTAGTGTGAGGAGCCACTGAAGGGTTCTGAGCAGAGACGTCACATGATAGACTTTGCCTTTCAAAAGGATCACCCTAGATCCACTGGGAATACACTGTAGGGAGGCCATGGAAGAAACAGCGTACGTAGAAGCAGGGTGAAAACTATCCTGGTTTACCCCAGGGCTGGGGGATTTCCTGAGACAGGACTTTCAATGCAAAAACTGAAAACCAAAAACTGGAAAAGTACCAAAGAAACCAGATACTCTAGTTAGGAGCTTATTCCAGAAAGCCCAGGTGTGAAATAAACATAGCAAGAGCCAGGAGGAGGTGATTATCAGACGTCATATTCTGGATAGGTAATGGGTATATAATATAGAATGTATGAGAAGAGGATTCTTGTGTCCTTGGAATACTAGAGGATCTGAATTATCATTTACTAGGGAAGGAGGGGGACTATGGGAAGAGCCATTTGGAGGGGGGATGGGAATCAGGAGCTCAATTTTGGACTTGCTAAGCATTGGGTGTCTGTCTGACATCCAAAAGGAAATGTTAGATGGGTATTTAAATACACACATCTAGAGATCAGAGGAGAGACATCAGGGATGTAGATATTGTATATTGTCTACAGATGGCCTCTAAAAAAATAAAAGAAATTCATGAAGAGTGTAGATTAAAAAGAGAAGCTTAAGGACAGTCCTGAAGACAAGATTTGTTCCAGTAAAATGATGGGGGCAAAACTGTGATAAAGAGAGGATGGGAGATAAAGAAATGGGGGCAACAAGTGTAGACAAGATTTTCAAGAAGGTTACCTACACAGGGAGGGGAAGGAGCTGGGCTCAGCTAAGAATAGGGACAGTTACTCCATATACAATAGGAAGGAAGACAGAATGTGCAGGCAATGGTTCAGGTAACTGGGTAGTTTGGGTGGTGGGAATTTATGAGAATTCTCATCTAAATCTTCTAATTCTAGGTAAGCCAAGGTAATCAGCTGAGGGGGAAGGTGGGGGAGGCCAACTCAAGGTCCAAAAAGAGAGGAAGAGACAAAAAAATCATCATCCAGGGGAGGAAGGGCATAAGTGGGAGGGAAAAAAGAAGGATGATCTCTGACCAGCGTTCACTTGGGGTTTCAGTATGCACACGGAATGGGAGGAGACCAGTCAGCACTTTCAGTTCTCTGAATTATATCTGGATGTTTTCCCCCTTGTTTGTTCATCTTGGTCCTTCTTAATTTTGCTGTTGATTTTGCAGAAACATCTGCAAAATGTTGTCTGTTCACACTTGAAATGAGGGGCTGAGTTAATTAATGGAGGGGACTGAAGACACCCCTCTTCCAATGGAAAGCATCCTCCAGAGCTAGCTTGACTAAATGAAAAAAGGTCCACAACCAGGCACTTCTCGTGGTCACGTTTCAGAACCATGAATGAAGAGGTATGGTATGAAAAATTAAACGGTAACAGCAGTCAAAGTTGTCACCTGCAAAGGAAACAGAATCAGAGAGTGATCAGCAACCCCAAGGGCTAGAAGACAAAAACTGAACTTTCAAAGTTCCAGAATTCCTGACCCAGCCCAATTACCAATGCAGCATGAGGGTAGAATAAATACACCCTTCCCTGGTGGCTCAGAGGGTAAAGCATCTGCCTGTGATGTGGAAGACCCAGGTTCGATCCCTGGGTTGGGAAGATCCCCTGGAGAAGGAAATGGCAACCCACTCCAGTACTCTTGCCTGGAAAATTCCATGGACTAAGGAGCCTGGTAGGCTACAGTCCATGGGGTTGCAAAGAGTCAGACACGACTGAGCGACTTCACTTCATTATACTTAGAAATGTACTCCAACAAAATAAGGGAATAAGCAGAGAAGGTTCTAGGACAGAGGTTTACTTATTTTTGTTTCCTTTTGGCTGCCCTTCTCAGCTTGCAGGATCTCAATTCTTTGACCAGGGACTGAACCCAGGGCCAAGGCAGGGAAAGTCTATAATCCTAACCATTAGGCCATAAGGCTTACTTTTAATTACTCCTAGTTGTACACCTTTCCTTAGGTCTGAGTGTCTTTGTGCGTTTATCACTCTTAAAATTTTTTTTGTATAAACAACTACTTACTGTTTGCCTCTCAAACCATCAAACTCCCAAACACTGCAGCTTCTCCCCTTTCTTTTCCCACAAGGCTTCGTGTGTTGGAAAAATATGTAGGCTTACTTTCATATTCTTTTTATTTCACACCAAACCTCTTCCTTTTTCAAACTATCAAAAGCATTTAGACTTAACTATTTACAACCAGTTTCACTGTTCATCATTGTTCCATACATAAATGCCTCTTTATTGTAGATGCTTGCCTCATTTTATTTTTCACTGGGCTGATTTATATGGTATAATTTCCAAAGTTGCACGTTTTCTGCATCCTAGCTCTAAAACAATGCTCAGCTGACTTCTATTATTAAATTAAAAGAGGGTATATCTATCCTGGCTGTTTAGTACAATTCATACAAATGCACACGCCAGGAACTTAAATGTCACTGGCCACATAGGAGTCCAAGAGCTACACTCCATCAGAGCACTAATCTTAACTCTAACCGTAAATGTCCTAACACAGAATACCAAACACTGAAGCCTCAACCCTAGTTGAATTTGCAACTCCAATCCTGGACTAAATGAAACAAAGCACTGCAACTCGCCTAGTCCCAGTGGCCTAATGTAACCTAAATCTTAACTGAAGCCTTAACCCCAACGCTGAACCTTTAAAACAGGAGATCTGGCTACTCAAGCAGGGGTTTATCAAAACAGTGAGTAGACGTATCATTTTTATTCTGGTACAAATATTTTCAAATTTTCCTCGTTATGGTTTCTTAGATACACCCATCATTTAAAAGTGCACATTTAATTTCCAAACACATGGTTTTTTTTTTTTTAAAGTATCCTTGATATTAATTTCTCATTTTGATATTAATTTCTTTTTAAAATACTTCCTTCTCTGCAATCACCTTCTGTGTTTTTTTCAGTATTTTAACATTATTGAGGCTTTTGATGGCTATGTCAAAGATCTCTCTTGGTAAAAGTAAAGCACATTAGACTTGAAAATATGTGGATTATTTTCAAATATCTTTTGATATTGATTCCTAACATAATTCCACAGTGACAGGAGAACAGATTCTGTATAATTCTAATACCTTTAGACCATGAAATTTTGGCATCTTGTTTTATGTCCCTGGATATGGTCTACTATCTCTTGGGTTATAGTTTATGGGAACTTGAAAAAGATTTGTATCCTGCTGCTGTGTGAAATTTACACAAATCTTGATTATGCTGAATTGGTTCATTGTGCTTTTCAGGTCTACTATATCCTTCTACTTTCCTATTCATTCTATTAATTTTTGAGAGTTTGATATTGAAACTCCAAGTAAAAATTTATCTACTTAAAAAATTGTAATATAGAGTGGAACTGTATGTAACTTTGTTCTGTATTTTCTAAGTCTCCTATAAATGTGTTATTGCACTTACATAATTTAAAGATTAAAAAGAGAAAAAAATAGTGAGTAAAGGAGGAATCTCCTTCCGCTCTCCCTGTAGCCCACCCTGGTCCAGCCCCGCCTCCCGCTGTCCCCTCGTTTCTTTCAGGTCTTTACTCAGATGTCACGTCTATAAAGCTTTTAGGATCAACTGTACAGTTAGAACAGCACCCCAAAACAGCACCCTCACTTCTGACAACTGCAAGTTCAGGGTCACCCCAGAACCACCTCAATAATTTGCTAGAAGGACCCACAGCACTCAGAGGAAGCAGATATAATCATGGTTAGGGTTTATTACAGCGCTTCCCTGGTAGCTCAGCTGGTAAAGAATCCGCCTGCAATGTCGGAGAACTGGGTTCGATCCCTGGGTGGGGAAGATTCACTGAAGAAGGGAGAGGCTACCCACTCCAGTATTCTTGGGCTTCCCTGGTAGCTCAGCTGGTAAAGAATCCGCCTGCAATGTGGGAGAACTGGGTTCGATGGCTGGGTTGGGAAGTTCCCCCAGAGAAGGGTTTATCACAGGAAAGGGATACAGATGAAATCAGCCAAGGGGAGTGCACAGGGCAGAGCCAACGAGGGTTCCAAAGAGATGCTCCTTGTTCCCTCTGTGGAGCTGTGGGCGATGTGTGACCTCATCCCAGCCACAGAATGTGACAACACGCAGAGCACTGGTGCCCAGAGTACTAACAGGGCTTGGGTCACATGCTGGCCGCGTCGCTGACCTGCAGCCCCAGCCCCTCCCAGAGGGCGGCTAATACCTTTAGGCTCCAGCTCCTCTGGAGGCAGAACTGTCATAGCACGACCCAAAGTCCCCATCACAGGTCACACTGCTAAGACTGCCCAGTGGCCAAATACCCCAGGCAAACAAAGACACCAACCAGGACGCGAGGTAAAGGCCAGAGTCGCCTTTGGTGAGGTTAATTCTTTTTTAAAAATTTATTCATTTTAATTGGAGACTAATTACTTTACAATATTGTAGTGGTTTTTGCCATACATTGACATGAATCAGCCATGGGTATACATGTGTTCCCCATCCTGAACACCCCGCTTCCATCTTCCTCCTAGTGAGGTTAATTCTTCACCACATACTTCTCTCACTGTGATCTTCCCCAATTTAAACACGCAATTTCTGCCCCAAGAATCCACATCACCACTTATCACCATCAAGCATAAAATTTATTTTACCTGATTATTTTATTGTCTCTCCTCTCCATTAAGAATGTAAGGTGGCAATTTGGTCTGCTTTATTCACTGCTGCATCATCTGCTTCCAGAACTGCGCCCTCCAATATAGGAACCACTAGCCACACGTGGCAAGTGAGTACGTGACTAGTCACTGCTGCTGCTGCTGCTGCTAAGTCGCTTCAGTTGTGTCCGACTCTGTGCGACCCCATAGACGGCGGCCCACCAAGCTCCCCCATCCCTGGGATTCTCCAGGCAGGAACACTGGAGTGGGCTGCCATTTTCTTCTCCAATGCATGAAAGTGAAAAGTGAAAGTGAAGTCGCTCAGTCGTGCCCCCCTCTTAGCAACCCCATGGACTGCAGCCCACCAGGCTCCTCCATCCATGGGATTTTCCAGACAAGAGTACTGGAGTGGGGTGCCACTGCCTTCTCCAACCTGACTAGCCACTAGTCCAGATTAAGGGTAAACTACACATTGACTTTTAAAGCCATTGTATTGTAAAAAGCAGGGAAAGAGTTTCACTGATACTTTATTATGTTGGTTCTAAGTTGAAATATATTTGGGACATACTGGATTACATAAAATATACTATTAAAATTTATTTCACCTGTTTCTATTTTGTAAACTTATTTAATGTAGCTAGAAAACTTACAGAATTATATATGTGGCTGCAATCTGAGTCTCATTTTGTGTGTGTACATATACAGAGAGAGACAGAAGAGAGAGAGAGGAGGAAGAATAAATTTTATTATTTGATATATATATTTATATAGATATAGAAGACATATCAGCCAATATTTTTTGTAAAGTATCAAGTAGTAAATAGTCTAGGCTTTGCGGCTATATGGCCTCTGTTCAGCTCTGCCACAGTAGCAAAAATAATATTTAAACAAATATATGAGGCTGTGTTTCAATAAAACTGTTTTTGTAGAAATAAGCAGCTGCATAATTTTGCCTGTGGGCCATAGTTTGCACACCCCTGATTTAGAACACTGTTTAGTCCATAGAAAATATTCAATAGATACTTGTTGCCTGGGTAAATACAAAGAACGCTATAGTGACAGCATGTTGAGCCCAAGAGCATGGTTAATGTCAGAGGTTCCTGGTGGCCAGGAATCTGGGGCACATTGCACATGAATTGTAAGTTACTGGAGGGATTTAAGCAGGGCAGTGATCAAATCTGACACAGCTTTTATTACAGGTCTCTGTGACAGATGGCATCCAGTCCCACCCCTTCTCCCCTTTCAGAACTCATTCACCCGACTGTCAAGGATGCTGGTGGCTGAAAGCTCTCAGGTGAGTCTTCCTTTAAGGGTTGCTCAGGGCTGAAGAAAACCACCTTGCCCAAGGTGCCACCCTCTTCCTGGAGCCAACCACATCCAATGACTCGCCAATGTAGGGGCGTAAAGGCCCCTCTTGCCCACGTGCAGACAACTCGGAAAAGCCACTCCAGCTCCGGCGCGCCTTACAGGACCGGCAGCCGTGATCCACGTGGTGGCTGCAGCCTGGGCACCAATTCGGTGGTGCCCAGCCGAATTGCAGGGCAACCCACTACAGCATTCTTGTCTGGAGAATTCAAGTGACAGTGAAAATGAATGCTGCTGTGGGAGCCATTGAAGCACCAGAAAAAAACACCACCAAAGGTGAACACCAGAGGGCAGCACATGGAAATCTCATATTCTGTATCTAGAGGGCAGAAACGGAGAAGGCAATGGCACCCCACTCCAGACATTTGCCTGGAGAACCCCAGGGACGGGGGAGCCTGGTGGGCTGCCGTCTGTGGGGTCGCACAGAGTCGGACACGACTGAGGCGACTTAGCAGAGGGCAGAAAAGGCTGGAGGGCCAGTCAACAGGGAAAACGAAAGCAGGCCTTTGAATCAATCCAGGCCAGGGAAGGAGCTGGCTTGACCCAGGATGCCAGTGGCACAATTGGGAAGTGGTCAATCTTGGCTGTATTTTGAAAATAAAACCAACATAATTTGCTATGGTGTTTGCATTCATTTCCTATTGCTTGTGTAACAAATCAACACAAATTTACAGACTTAACACAGATTTGTTTCCTTACAGGTCTGAAGGTCGGAGGTCTGAAAAGAGTCTCTGGGCGCGGAAGTCCAGATGCTGTGAGGCCTCCCTTCTGGAGGCACTGCGTGCAAGTCTGTTCTCTGGCCTCTTCCAGCTCCGAGAGGCTGCCTGGGTTCTCTGGCTTGTGGCCCTTCCTCCATCTTCAAAGCATATCACTCCAACTTCTCCCAACCTCACATCTCCCTTGGCTGACTTTGATCCTCCTGGTGTTATCCTGGAACCATTTCAATAATCTAGGATAATCTCCCTGCCTCAGAATCCTTACTTCAATCACATCTGCAAAGTCCCTTTTGCCATGTAAGGGAATATGTTCACAAGTTCCAGGATTACGACATGGACATCTTCAGAGGGCCACTGTTAAGCCTACCACTGGGTAGAAAAAGAAAAGTGGAGAATGACCTCAGTGTTTGGGGGCTGGAGTATCTGGAAGAATGGGTGGTCAGGACCCGAGATCAGCAAGACACAGGCTCAAAGATTTAGTTGGTTCTTTGGAAGCTGAGTCCTGATGATTGCTCCCTACAAAGGCTTCCCTGTGTTAAAAGATACTTTTCAGAAGGAGGCAAAACCATGACTCTCTTTACAGAAGTAAAAATGAACGTGTGATGAGGAATTCATTTTACTCATATGATCTGAGAAAACCAGGCAGATGTTATGACTGAATCTAAGCAAAGCTCAACACAGCACAAATTTATATGGTAAAGGAATGTTGAGATGAGTTGCAAATGGGGACAAAACTGAACAGGGCTAGAACCTGAAGACCCAGAAAGGTGTATTGTAGGTACACCTTTACTCTGTATGCAGAGTTACCTACTGAAATACAGAATTTTTTCTACACATGATTCTTCTATCTGAGCACTCAACATGTAAGTCCCAGGGAGGATGGGTTGAGTTTCTGGCAGGAGCAGAATGAGAAGGTGGGTTTAATGCTATCAAGGGTCGACAAAAGATAGCAGGAAGAAAACCAGAAATGACACATTGCATCACAAACATTTTGCATTGGTTTCATTATAATACTTTTTGACTGGTTAGTTTTTCTTTGTAGAGAAGTTGTTACACTCTAATATTCGTGTCTCCCCAAATTTGTATGTTGAAGACCTAACCCTAACATGATGGTATCCGGAGGTGATTAGGTTTAGATGAGGTCATGAGGACAGGACCCTCGTAATCCTGTTGATAGGATTAGTGTTCCTATAAGAAGAGGTGGGGAGAGCTGAGCTCGCTCTCTCTCCCCCTCACAAAGTGAGGACACAGTGAGAAGGCTGACAACCTTCTCACCTACGTCTGCAACCTAGGAAGCAGCTTTCACCAAAGAACCAAATCAGCAGGCTCCTTAATCTTGGACTTCCAGCCTCTGCAACCTAGAGAAATGAATTCTTGTTGTCTAAATCACCTGGTCCATGGTATTTCATTATGGCAGCCCAGCTGACTCATACAGAAGATGGTCATTTGGCGGGGGGGGGGGGGGGGGAGGGGGGGGGAGGGGGGGGTGGGGGGGGGAGGGGGGGGGTGGGTGGTGGCGCGGGGCGTCCAGTCACTGGGTACTCAGCCACGCGGTAACATTTTACATCCCACTCAAATGCAATTACACAGGACTGAATGAAAACAGCGTCGTTCACCCACTCTTCTGGCCATTACTACTTTGGAACCAAGAAAGCATCCCTTTTGTGTGGCTGTTCCCAAAACATATCAGCCCTTTACTGTAGGTAACTAAACCGGAAGTACAGTGATTTCTACTAAGTAATAAATTTAGCAGTATCCTCTCTTTTATGTTCCCTTTTTCCCATCCCTTCTTTTAATCCAATTAACGTGCACGAGAGAGAGAGGGGAGTGAACCCTGCGCTACACAGTGAGACTGGCTGAGCGGGAGAACACCTTCCAGGACCAGAGAGGAAATCTCCAACTGTCACGCATACTTTTGTCGTCAAAAGAAGAATGTGCTGTTGGGGATTTCCTGGTAGTTCAGTGGTTAGGACTCCACTGCAATTTCACTGATGAGGGCTCAGGTTCAATCCCTGGTTGGGGATCTAAGATCCCACAAGCTGTACGATGCAGCAGAAAAGAAAAAAAAAGGCGGGGGGGCGGTGGGGAGAAGAATGTGTTAGGAGGAAAAAATTTCCCTCCACCAACCTACCAGGCTAGGTTCAATGGTTGGAGGCCTGTGAATTAACTAACAACAGACAAATTAATAGGAGAGAAGACAAAGCTTATTTACCAAGGAGGCTTCAGATGAATTGGTTCCCTGGACAACCAAAGATAAAAGTTTATCAACATACTTAGGAGGAGAAAGGGCTTCTGTGGAAGAATAAATGGAAGGCACGACAGTTCCAGATAAAGCTTGTTTAAGCAGTCACTCATCCCTGTGATAGTGGTTAGTCTCCCTTCTGGCTGTAAACCTGCCAGAGAGGATTTATAGCAACTGTATTTTCTAGGAGGTCCTGCTTAAATCTACAAAAGAAGTTGAGATAAAGTTTATCCCTGTGGCGGCTGCTTCTTCAGATGTTTTTAGCTTAAGCTAAAATTATAGATAAAATAAATGAATATAATATATAAATACAATATAAATAAGATAATATAAACATAATAAAATAAAAGATTATTTTAGAATAATCTTCATTGTGATTGAGGTGCATTTTGAATATCTACAGGTGCAAAACTATTCTTCATGTAATAGAATTCTTCAAAGGGCATTTTCTATCTCAAGATTTTGGGCAAAGCCCAGGAGGTAAGAAAAACAAGTGCCCCACAGTCAGGAGTGAAGTGTAAGATGTGCAGAAGAATGGCAACCAAACTGGTTCCTGACCTTTAGCCCATCACCTGCTAGCAGGCGGGGGCCTGGGACCAGGAGTGAAACTGGAAAGATGGTTTCTTAAAGGAAAGGGTTTTCCCTTCTCCTGCCTCAAGTCTGACAGGAGGGCTTCAAGGAAGCATGACCGAGCTCCCTGGAGCTGACTGGGGTGCACATGTGAGGCGGCCACTCAGGCCCACTGCGAGCCCCACCACTGGCAGGGCAGAGGGAGGCGCACAAAGGGCCCACCTGAGGCACTTCGCCCTGGTCAGGGCATGCTGCGCCCTCAGGGGGCGTCTCCAATGCCGAGCCCCCCGCAAGAGGAAGAGGCAGCATCTGGGCATCTCACAGCCCCCCAGAGGGCACCACCAACACCCTCTCTGCCCCTTTCTCTCTCCTCCCTCTCCTCCCCTCACCCTAAATGAGGCTGGGGTGACATCATGAGAGGGTGAAGGGCAAAGAGGACTGAAAGCAAGAGGAGGGAATACTGAAGAAGCCAGCCACACTTCCCTTCCACTGACTTCCCATGCTGAGCCAGGCAGCCTGCAGGGCACCCCCCCGCCACCTCACTCCCCTGCCTGCCCAGCAAGTGTTCTGACCCTTCCAGACTAAGTTCAGAAGCAAGTCAGGAGAAGAGATACAGGTGGAAGCTGGATTGTCTTTCATGACCCAGCCTCAGAAGTCACAATGTACCCTTCCACTAGGGGATGACACAGAGACCGCTTCTTCTCAACTGGAGGAACGCCACATTCACAGTATAAGGAGTTCACAAGGGACGGGGGACAATGGACCAACCGTCTTTGGAAAATATGTTCAATCTGTCCCGTGAATAAGTAAACTCATCCCAGAGTGGAGGACCCAGTATATGAACCCAAGTTCTACTCAGTACCTATTGTTCAAAGAGGAAGGAATATATGAGGACTGAATATATTCAGTCCTCACACATTCTAGAACGTTTATCCTGCAACCCGGAGAACATAAAGCTTTGTTGATAAAGAGAGATGATCAGTTATCAGGATAATTCACTTATCTGTGTCATCTGACTCTTTAACTAAAATGCAGGCTCTGTGAGATCATCTACATAGATAGATTCTTCAGTGTTAGCCCAGAACCCAGTACATAGCAGTTGTGAGGGAAAAAAAATTCTTGCAGAATAAATAAATGAAATGATGAAATGCAGGGCTTGGACGTGTGAAATGAACTGTCACTTGGTGAGGTGCTGCCACCTTCTGGTCACTGCGGGTATTGCCAACCATTTACAGCGTTCCATTTCCCCACGTGCCTTCGGAAGAATGCAGCCATACCTCAGTTTACAGGGTGCTTTTGTGATGGCTGATTGGTTTGGGTTTTAACAGCAGCCCTGACTCCTATATTGATGCCCATCTGACCAGTAAGATTCATGAGGACTGGGGGAGTTATTTACCAGAATCCTCTCTCCCTGGTCTAGACATGTTCACCCCGAGCCAGCCCTCAGCCCTCCAAAGCCTAGCGCGGCTTCCTCCCCCGCATGGTGGCTGCTCTGATCAAAGTCCTCAAGGGCCCCCTTGTGGACCCCAGAAGCCCCTTCCCTTCCTTCTCTCTGCAGCACTGGACACGGTCAGTCTCTTCCCTCCTCAAGTACTTTCTTCTCTCAACATCTCCCATGACTCACTCCTGTCTGGACTTGCCCCTGTCTCCCTGGCTGCTGCTTCTCCTCTGCTGCCGCTCTGCAGTCCGTCTTCCCCAGGGCTGCCCTGAGCCCACTTCTCCTCACAGAGCCCTGGGAGGTCATCTCCCTTGCAGCCTCAATTTTCACCTGCACACAAATGGGCCATCAGGTCTGTTGCCAGCCCAGTCTTCTCTCCCAGCTCTAGACCAGATCATCCGGGCCCTGAAGATGGGCTCTGTCTGGAGATCCTGCACCTCATGCTCACCTTGTCCAAAGTCAACTGTGGCCTCCGTGCTCTGCCCACCACCCCATCCTTCCCTCCTCACTCCCATAGCTCAGCTTGGCATCCCTACTCACTCACTTCCCCAAGCCAGACGTCTGGGGTCCACCCCTGAGTGCTTCCTTTCCTCATGGCTGAGTTCACTGAATAGCTGTCAGTCTGTTCCCTCAAACCATGCAGGCACTCAGGCATCTTTCAGATCTTTTAGGTTTTGTCTATGCTACACCCTCAGCGTCCCTCAGACCAGCCCCTCCCCACTGCAACCACCAAGAACTTTGCCATTCAGAGCCTGGGTTGCTATGACGGGCCTTTGTCACCAGCCTCCTGAGATACAAACTGCTCTGGCGAAAACCCTGTTCCTTAGGGCCCAAACTTGCCTGGCACCTACAACTCGGCCCCATCTGCCACCCGAGACCAGCCTCCACCCTCTGCCCGCTCTCTTCCTCTGCCTCAAATACTCTTCTGTCATCTGCCTGTGTCTGAAGCACCCCACCCCCACTGTACAGACAGGGAAACCGAGGCACGGAGCATCGACAGAACTTGTCCGAGGTTACAGAGCTGGCAAGTGGCAGAGCTGGGCTTCCAAAGGGCTGTGAGATCGGCTCCTTTCGCTCCACAGTGTCAGGCTCTGCTCAAAGTCCCCACGTGCAAAATGGGAGGAAGGAAAGACTAGGTGCTCTTCCTGCTCTGATTTTTCCCTCAGTAGGATTTCTTGCTTCAGAGATGCTGGGAGGCTCTCTGGCGGTGACCTGGGGGCTGAGCACAGATGCCTAGGATCCCCTAGCCGGCCGCTTGGTAGAGAATGTTTGGGCCAAGCTCTGGGCTGACAGGGCAATGCCGCAAGTAAACAGACATGGTCTCCAGCCCTGGCTCCCTCATCTGCTCCAGTTTCCATTCTCTCAGCTTTTTGTAACCATTAGCAAAATATAACAAACTGTGGCTTAAACAATACCCATTTGTTAGCCTACAGTTCTGGAGGTCAGAAGTCAGCCACAGGAGGGCTGGCCTCTCTGCTCAGGGAACCCTAAGGCTGAAACTAGTCTCCATCTGGAAACGACACCAAACTTCTGTTCCAGGCTCATGTGGGTTGGTGACAGAATCAAAATTAAAAACTTCTGCTGTGTGACAGGCAATGTCAAGAGAGTCAGAAGACAAGCCACAGTCTGGGAGAAAACATTTGCAAAAGGCATAACAGATAAAGACTGTTTGCATAAAAATATGCAAAGAACTCTTCAAACTCAACAGTAAGAAAACAAACAACCCCATTTCAAAAATGAGCCAAAGACCTTGACAGCCATTTCATCAAAGAAGACACACAGATGGCAAATAAGCATATGAAATGGTGATCCATGTCATGTATCATCAGGAAATGCAAATTAAAACAACAACGAGATATCGCTGCATGCCTCCTAAAATGGCCAAAATCCACAACACTGACAACACCAAATGTTGGCAAGGATGCAGAGCAACATGAACTCTCATTCATGCTGGTGGGAGGCAAAACTGGTGCAGCCGCTTTGGAAGACCGTTGGGCTGCATCGTAAAACACTAAACACACTCTTACCACTCTATCCACCAAGTACACTCCGTGGTATTTACCCAGGGGAGCTAAGAACTTACATCTACACAAAAACCTACACACAGATGTTCATTGCAACTGTACTCATAACTGCGAAAACTTCAAAGCAACCAAACATCCTTCAGTAGGTGAACCAATGAAACTGTGGTACATCCAGACAATGAATTATTATTTAACTCTGAAAACAAATGAGTTATCAAGCCCTGAAGAGTCATTGAAGAACCTTAAGTGCATATTACTAAGTGAAAGAAGACAGTTCAAAAAGGCTATGTACTATATGTGTCTAACTATATGCCGTTTTTAAAAAGGCAAAACTATGCAAACGGTAAAATGATCAATGGTTGCCAGTAGTTAGAGAGGAGGAAGGGAGGAATAGGAAGAGCAAGCATAGAGGACTTTTAGGGCAGTGAAGTAACACTGAATGATTCCATAATGATGGATACACGCCATTATACATTTGTCCAAGCCCACAGAATGTCCAATACTGAGAACGAACCCTAACATAAACTACGAACTTTGAGTGACGATGATGTGTCAATGCAGGTTCGTCGATTGTAACAGATGTACCATCTGGTGGGGGATCCTGAGAGCGGAGGAGGCTGTGCATTTATCTAGAGGCAAAGGGTATATCAGAACTCTACTTTCTGCTCAATTTCAATGCAAACCTAAAGAAAAGTTTCCAAAAAAAGTCTATTTAGAAGAAAAAAGTACACACTGGATTTTGAATACTCTATTCAAAATAAAGAATGTGAAAGTATCTCATTAACAACTTTTATTGATATATGTACATATAATATTTTAGAAACTTGAGTGAAATAAAATATATTTTTAAAATTAATGCCACTTTTTGCTTTTCACAGTGTGGCTACCAGAACATTTTAAATGTTCTGTGGGGCTTACACTGTTTTTCTCCTGGATGTATACATACATATAACTGTTCTTGTGTTCAGCTGTGTCTGACTCTGTGGCCCCATGGGCTGTAACCCTCCAGGCTCCTCTGTCCATGGGATTTCCCAGGCAAGAATGGCAACTGGAGTTGCCATTTCCTCCTCCAGGGGATCTTCCCAACCCAGGGATTGAGCCAGTGTGCCTGGCATCTCCTGCATTGGCAGGAGGATTCTATCACCAGCGCCACCTGGGAAGCCCTTCCACTGGACAGTGTACTGGTCTAAATCTTCAAAACAGCCCTGTGACATAGGTGCTCAACTCACAGGTGGGAGAAGTTAACGCAGCAGATGTTGCCAGCGCCCCTGGATCCCTCACGCCTCCCTGGGGTCACCAGCAGCCTCAGTGGGCAGTCCCCGTACAGGCTCACTGGGTCCTAGCCTCAATCACTTGGATCTCTCTGCCTGAGGGGGAGACGGGGAATCTGCGGGAGCCAGTGCTTCTGGGACCAATCCTCATCCAGCGGGGTGAGGAGGGTGGATGCATACCCCAGCTCCCTTACCCTGCCCGGGTGAGGTGTGTTCCACACCAGCTCCCGAAGTCTCCAGCGGGATCCAGCCCCAGCTGTCCACAGAAATAATCTGCTTTCCTTCTCCTCCTCACTTTAGCCCCTCACCCCCTTCCTCCCCTCCCAGTGAAACCACTTGCACCCAAATGCTCTTCTTGGACTCTGCTATTGGAAGATCCCAAACTAACACACTAGAATACAGAAAGCAGGCAGATTCTCAGAGGTCATAGAAATAGGAAGTCAGGCTGGTGAGAGCAGTCTGACACCAGGGCCCACACGACCCTCGTGGCACTGCCACCAGACTCCCACGTCAGGAGGCGGACACTCTCCCCTCAAATCTGTCCACCTTTGAGCTGCCCCCTGAGCAGCGCAGAAAGTCGCTTCTGCAGGTTCAGAGGATTTTGTCAAGAGGCTGAGCTGACCTGTCCTACAGCCCTGGAACAAACACACCCTGGCCGGCCCAGAGCTGTCCCTTGACACCCGTGTCTGCTTCCCAGCTGGAGGGAGGCCAGGACTGCCAGCCAGGGCTTTGAAGGACACTGGCCTTCGGACCCAGAGCATATACTGGGATCTGGGACCAGGGAAAGTTGCCGGTGGTGGGGATCCACGGGAGAACGTATTGAGCTTACTCATCCGTTGAGTTTACATATGCTGGGCACTGTACCAAATGTGGTGTGTGTGTGTAACAGATGTATATTCCTCCCAGCAACCTTTTGAGGTATACACTATTAGTATGCCCAAGTTATAGATGAGGGAACTGACGAACAGACAGGGTAACTTGCCAACGTCACACAGCTAGTAAGTGTCACAGACAGGATTCAAACTCAGGTAGGCAGCCTGGCTCCGAACCTTTCCTGGGTCCTGCCTCTCCTGAAACATCAGGTGAGTCTACCACCAGCTGCTCACTCTGAGCTCTGCCAGAGTACTCGTTTTCCTGGGAGACAGGCACGGGCTTCAGACTAATCCCCAACTTCAGCAGAGCCCCACTGAAGAGGGATGGACTGACAGGGGAATGTGCCCTCAAGACCAGGAAACACTAAGCTCCAGAAGCAGTGGGGGGTGGGGCAGGTTGTAATCACTGAAAAAACGAGGCCTTCCCTCTCCACTCCCTCCCAGCCCTTCTGCCTTCTGACAGGTCAATTAACCAGCACAGCCATTCGACCTCAGGATAACCATTTACTCTCAGCCTCCTTCCCAAAATGATTTGAGGGGGCTTTTAAAAAGATAACTGCCCAGCATCCCCACCACCAAAGATACTCTGATAAATAATGCCTGACCACTGCCTTAATGGCCTTATCACTGACACCTTGATGTGATTTTGTTACATTACACAGAGGGTGACCAGCTCAGCCTGTTTTTCTTCGAATTTTCCAAGTTTTAAAACTGAAAGTCCCCTGTTCTGGGAAACCCCTCAGAGACGGGCAACAGGGACAGTTGTTTACCCCCGTGACACAGGATGCAACCCACAGCGTCTACCTGCTGAAAGTCTAAACATTTAGCTCAGAGTGTCCTTGGAGCCAAGGCAAAGAAGGAAATACCATCCTCGATGAGATTTTCAGTGTCTATGATAGTGCTATCAGAGACCTTTCCACAATGATGGAAACATTTTGCACTCTGCTCCATGGAGCACTTAAAATGTGGCTAATGGGATGCAGGAACACAATTTTTCATTTTGTTTCATTTTAACCTATTTAAATAGTCTCATGTGGTTAGTGGAAGTTGTATCAGGCAGTACAATTGTATTAGATAAAAACAAACCAGGCCTGAGAAATTTCTACCATGAGTTTATCATAGTTGCAGTGAATGCACAAGTGGATTCCACACAGGCACGTTCCTTTTCTTTTGTATGTAATAACCTGTATATCAGGCCCTTGTATAACACAGGCCATGTGCTAAGCACTCTCACAAAACCCTCTAATATGTGAATTCATTCAAGTCTCAAAACCACTCCAGAGGGTAGGCACTAAGGCTCCTCTTCCCTTGGCCCGAGAGGATGGGTATATTCCTGCCTTCCCAGGGAGACAGGATCCGGGAAATACATGCTAGGGCAGGAAAGGGCAAAAAGGCGGGAATCAGAGGAGGCCAGGGAGGAGGGCTCCCCGACGCCCCTCTTCTCACCCCAGGCCAATGCTGCCTGCCTGACGCTGACTCAATGGAAAAGAGTGAGCAGTGCCTGGCATCACTTCCTGGCACCAGAGGGCACCCAGGATGTCAGAAGAAAGACCCTGTTCTGCCAGCTAGCGGAACACAACTTCGACATGGAACCTGGGCAAAATGCCTCAGTCATTTGTGCTCTGCATGGTCTCCTGATGCCCCTCGCCACACTGCCCTTCCCAGCCTAAATGCCAGGATCTCTGGAGCCTACTAAGGCCCTTGGGCTCTGGGCAGCCAAGGAGGGGCAGCCGTGACCTCCACACACAAACATACACACATACTCCTTCTGTGACGGGAAGCTGATGACTCCGGGTCAGAAATAACCCCCGAGTCAGCTCCCCGCGTGCTGCCCCTCCCCTCTCCTCCGTTCCCAGAAAGCCTGGGCCCTGAGTCAGAGGCGAGAGCCTGACAGTAAACAAGACCCAGATAATCTGCTGTGAACACCGCAGACCATGCTGGGGAATCCTCTGACAATCCCGGACCCGGTGAAGAACCGGGGCCTGGAATATGTCTTCCCCCAAACCCAGCTGTGTGCACTCAGGGCTGTATATACCTGTGCGGTGGGATGCGGGGAGGGATGGAAGAGACAGGGGAAAGGTCTAGCGCAGGAGTGGGGAGAAGAAGGGCCTTACTCTCAGGGGTATCCGGGCTGGGAAATGAGGAGCAAGGGCCTAGGCCTGCCCTCAGGGGGCCTCCAGTCTCCTGGCAGGATGGGCACACGCCACACGTCAGACATAGTCAGAGGCTGGGGTAGAGACGTGGGGGCTCACAGGATGGGGGGCCAAGTTGACCAGGTGTCAGATGCTCCTCCTTATTCATTCCCTCAGAATAGTCTGGGATGTCCGCACCCCACACCACAGCTGAGTCACTGACCCCAATCCTCAGAGGAGACTTGGATGAATGAAGCTCTCCCCCACTCACTCCTCTTCCCCTCCCTAGCAGAAAGGACATGTAACTGATGCCCGAGATGGAGAGTAACTTCCAGAGCCCTAAAAATAACTGAACCACTTCATACTCTGACCTTAGCCTCCCCCACTGCCCCCACCTCGGCCCACCCCCTAACCAGCCAGATAAAGGCAGCTGCTGAGGCTGGCAGGGGACACAGACCCCGAGCTAGGGCAGCGAGAAGGCGTCCGACGGAGCCAGCAGAGTGAGAGCAGCCCAAACAAGAGGAACCGACAGAGCCGCAGGCCTCACCTGCCGAAGACCCCAAACCCCAACAGCCAGGCAGAACCCGCAGGTGAGAAACCCACTCCTTTTCTCTCCACACCAATGGGGCTGGTGCTCCAGGCCAGGACCCCCTCTGGCCCCTCTCAGGGCAGCGTGTATTAGTGGAAGCTCTGAGTGAGGGGAGGAAGGTGGGGCCACACACCTGGAGCGGGTGAGTGGAGGGCTCTGATATAAAGATCCTACAAGGAAGTTGCCAGAGAGTTACCGTGAGCCCCATGGTAGCACTCAGAGTGGCTGCCACAGGCCGGAGGCCTACCGAGGGGCAGGTCCCAGCCAGTCTGGCGTAATCCAGAAACAGCCTGGAGGAGGTGGTCTGGAGTTGTGATTTTTAAAATCAGGTACGGAGCTCCTCAGGCTTAAGGCTTTCTTTCCAAGGAGCCCCAGCTAGGCCCAGTGTCTGGACAGAAGAGGTGGGGGAGGACAAGGGGGCCTGACTATGCTGCCAGGACAAGCCCCGTGCCCAGCTGCTGTGGGTAGAAGTCTTGGCATAGCTGGCTCAGGAATGTCTCCCCAGGGCTGGCCTGAGCCCGGCACCCCACATGGCCTAGGGCCTGGGTGTGATGTGGGCCATCAACTTGCCCAGTAGGGAAGCCCTTAAGGAAGATCTGGGGGGTAAAGCTGGGGTGACCAGGTCTGAGTGCTAGAGTATACTGCCCAAGTATAGAGATGTGTGAAGGGGTCTGGGCCAAGAAAGAGCAGACTTGGAGGCAAAAGCGGGGGTCACCCGGAGCGGCTGGCCCAGTCATGGGAGGCCAAGCTCAGGGGCACCCCTAGGGTTCAGGCCTTACCCAAAGTCTGGCACCAGTTCTGAATTCGGCCTTCACCCCGCCTGGTCCCCATCCTTGAGAAACGAGGTGGGAAGACCTTGTAACCGCGTGGTGGAGCCACCAGGGTCAGCTCCTTCCCCTCTGGGGGCCAGTTTCCCCTTCCGAACAATGAGGGGATTGGGCTCAGTGACCTTGGCGGGTCCTCAGCTCTGCCCCCTCTGGACTCTGATTCTGATCACATGTGACCACAGCAGGGATTCTGGAGATTCCTGGGGGAGGCGGTGGAGGTGGGGTGGAGCTGGTGGCCCATACCTGCCATCTGCTCAGGCCACACTGGTGACAGGACAGGGAGGACGTGGGGACCATCAAGGTCCCCTTTGCCTTTGGCAGGGGGTCCTCATGAGAACTCAGGCTAAAGGAAGTGTGTGATGAGACTTGGACTGCCGACTTTAGAGGGCCTACTCCTTGGATGTCTTCAGAGGACAGGCTGGGGTGTGAGTGGGACAAGCAGGGCTTAGTCTCCCCTCTTCTGAGGTAGTTGAGAGACGGAAGCCCTTCCCCCACCCCCAGGTCCCTGTGGCCAGAACACGGTTCTAGCACTGGTCATCCCGCAGCCAGGGGCCAAACGCCAGCTCAGGAGGCAGGATCAGGGAGCCCAGGGCAGAGAAGGAGCCGAGGCGGGTCAGGCTCCCAGGGTCCCACTGGCTGAGCCTGACCTCTCCCCGGCCCAGGGCCGCTGTGTGGAGGCCAGGTCCTTGGCTATATTTAGCACAGAGCGTGGAGCAGAGCTGTGGGTCAGGGGCAGTGAGGGGGGGACGTGCTTCTCATTCTTTCCCTACTGGCCTCTGGGGACTGTTAGCACACCTGTCACGAGACAGATAAGACAGTGAGGCCAGAGGCCAGAGAAGGGCTTGAGCGGTGGGCCAGGGCCGTGGGGGGCAGTGCCTTGGCGGAAGCTGATGGGCATGAAGAGGGAGAAAGAAGGCATGCACAGGAGGTTCGTGCTGCACACAGTTGGGCACGGGGTCCGTGAGCAAGGGGTGAGGCTATCGCTGCAGGAAGGCCCTCAGTCTCACCGCCTCCCCTCCTGGGGTGTCTGCTGGGAAACAGAGGGCCACCACAGCCACTGAGAAAGCGTCACACTTCCTACCTAAAGTGTTTAGAAACCCCGATCCAGCACTGCTTGCGCCTCATTCGCCGAGATCTGACTCTGGACCTCAGTTTCCTCATCTTTAATCAAGACTGGTTGGGCCAGAAGATCCTAGAGGTCCCCCTAGCTCAGAAAACCCCTAGTTAGGATTCAGAATTGAGTTCTGCCTAACTGGGAGACAACTGGTGAACACTCTCTCAGCCTTACTGCTTCTGCTGCAGCTAGAGCTGCCAGCCCCTGCTTTGCCTCCCTGGCCTGAGAACGGAGAGCCAAAAGCTAAAGGCTGGACAGCCCCCAGTGAAAGGGACAAGTGCGCCCTCTGGTGGTGAGAAAGGAAACGTGACTGACAACTATTTGTCTCCATGAGAAATAGTCACCAGTTGGTGTGCTAGTCACTTAGTCGTGTCCATGTCCAAACCTTTGCGATCCCATGGACTGTAGCACGCCAGGCTCCGCTGTCCATGGGATTCTCCAGGCAAGAATACTGGAGTGGGTTGCCAAGCCCTCCTCCAGGGGATCTTCCCAATCCAGGGATCAAACCTAGGTCTCTCTCATTGCAAGCAGATGCTTTACCGTCTGAGCCAACAGGGAAGCCCAGTCACCAGTTTAGGGATCTGCTTCTCCCTGGCTGGGATCCCTTAAATCAGAATTCCCCCAGGCCACTCACCTGGGAGTCTACTAGGGAAAAACTGATTTTGGCAAAAGCAGGCAAGGATGGGACAGGACAGGAACAGTTTTCCCACTGCCGGGTTGGGCACCCCTTAACTGGAAGACGGAGTTTCAAAGCCTGTAGTGCCCTCCTGGCTCTGTGACAACCCAGGTGATTCTGGAGCAGGGACCCACATGATGGATGGCTCCATATGCCTTAAATTCAAAACTAGTCACAGACCAACCACTCAGGTAGCGGGGTGAGACCCCGGGGAGGTCTGGAAAGGGAGAGGGGTGGTTTCTAAGCACATGCCACCTAGGGCTACTCTATGACCAACCCCCACCCCACTGAAATCCCCCAACCCCATCCTCATCTCTGCCCCCTCTCTTCAGAAGGATGGCCAATGCCCAGACGCAGATGGCCCCCACCCCAACCATCCCGATGGCAGCTACAGAGGACCTGCCCCTCCCTCCACCACCTGCCCTGGAGGATCTACCACCGCCGCCACCCAAGGAGTCCTTCTCCAAGTTCCACCAGCAGCGGCAAGCCAGCGAGCTCCGCCGCCTCTACAAGCACATCCACCCTGAGCTCCGCAAGAATCTGGCTGAGGCCGTGGCCGAAGACTTGGCTGAGGTCCTGGGTTCCGAGGAGCCCACCGAGGGTGATGTCCAATGCATGCGCTGGATCTTTGAGAACTGGCGGCTCGATGCCATTGGGGACCATGAGAAGCCACCTGCCAAGGAGTCCGTGCCTGGTGGCAACGTCCAGGCCACCTCCCGCAAGTTTGAGGAAGGCTCCTTTGCTAATAGTATAAACCAGGAGCCGGCTGGACCTCGGCCATCTGGAGGGGACGTGCGTGCAGCCCGCCAGCTGTTTGAGACAAAGCCGCTGGATGCGCTGACAGTTCGTGCTGAAGCATCAGAGGCTACAGTGAGGGAGCCTGCAGCCAGTGGAGACGTCCAGGGTACCAGGATGCTCTTTGAGACACGGCCACTGGACCGCCTTGGCTCCCGCCCCTCCACCCAGGAGCAGAGCCCCTTGGAGCTGCGCTCAGAGATCCAGGAGCTGAAAGGCGATGTGAAGAAGACAGTGAAGCTATTCCAAACAGAGCCGCTGTGTGCCATCCAGGACTCAGAGGGCGCCATCCACGAGGTCAAGGCCGCCTACCGGGAGGAGATCCAAAGCAACGCAGTGAGGTCTGGCCGTTGGCTCTTCGAGACCAAGCCTCTGGATGCCATCAACCGGGACCCCAGCCAGGTGCGGGTGATCCGGGGGATCTCCCTGGAGGAGGCAGCCCGGCCTGATGTCAGCGCGACTCGCTGGATCTTTGAGACACAGCCCCTGGATGCGATCCGGGAGATCTTAGTGGATGAGCAGGACTTCCAGCCATCCCCGGACCTTATCCCTCCTGGTCCGGATGTTCAGCAGCAGCGGCGTCTGTTTGAGACCCGAGCATTAGACACTCTCAAGGGGGAAGAGGAGGCCGGAGCAGAGGCCCCACCCAAAGAGGCAGTGGTCCCCGGTGACGTCCGCTCCACCCTGTGGCTGTTTGAGACGAAGCCCCTGGACACCCTCAGAGACAATGTCCAAGTGGGTCATCTCCAGCGGGTGGGTCCCCAGGAGGGCGAGAGGTTCACAAACGAGCATCTATCCAATGCTGACCCCTCAGCACCAACCCTCTCTCAGGGTGCCCCCCAGAGGGATGGGGTGAAGGGAGATGTGAAGACCTTCAAGAACCTTTTTGAGACCCTTCCCCTGGACAGTATCGGGCAGGGGGAAGCTTTGGCCCCTGGGAGCATATGCAGAGCAGAAGGAACTGATTCTGCCGGGCAGTCCCAGGACACAGGGTCCCCAGTGTACGCCATGCAGGATGGCAAAGGTCACCTCCATGCCCTGACCTCCGTCAGCAGAGAACAGGTAGTCGGAGGTGACGTGCAGGGTTACAAGTGGATGTTTGAGACACAGCCCCTAGACCGACTAGGCCGAAGCCCCAGTACCGTCGATGTGGTGCGGGGTATCACCCAGCAGGAAGTGGTGGCTGGAGATGTGGGCACTACCCGGTGGCTCTTTGAGACACAGCCCCTGGAGGTAATCCACCAACGGGAGCAGCAGGAACGAGAGGAAGAAGAAGGAAAGCCTCAGGGAGGCCCTCAGCCCGAAATACCCCACAAGGGTGACGTGCAGACCATCCGCTGGTTGTTCGAGACGTGCCCGATGAGTGAGCTGGCCGAGAGGCAGGGGTCAGAGGTCACAGACCTCACAAGCAAGGCACGGTCGTGCACCTGGATGTTCGCGCCCCAATCCCCGGACTGGCCTGAAGGCTCCAAGGAGCAGCACCTTGAGGTGAGCCAGGTCCAGGCTGGGGAAAGACAGACGGAGAGACACGTCTTTGAAACTGAGCCTCTGCAGGCCGCGGGCCACCCCTGCGGAAGGGGGCCCGTGCGGTACTGCAGCAGAGTGGACATCCCCTCGGGGCAGGTGTCTCGTCAGAAGGAGGTTTTCCAGGCTCTGGAGGCAGGCAAGAGAGAAGACCAGGGACCCAGGGAAATCCCTGAGCCCATATCAGCGGGCTCAGTGCACAAGTTCACCTGGCTCTTTGAGAACTGCCCCATGGGCTCCCTGGCAGCTGAGAGCATCCGAGGGGGCAACCTCCAGGAAGAGCAGCCCGTGGGTCCCTCGGGCAAGGGGGTGCCGGAGAGGCAAGAGACTGCGGCCGAGGGGACCCTGCGGACGCTGCATGCCACGCCTGGCGTCCTGCACCATGGAGGCATCCTCATGGAGGCCCGAGGGCCAGGGGAGCTCTGCCTCGCCAGGTACGTGCTCCCATGCCCAGGGCAGGACAGCCCCCATGTTCGGAAGGAGGAGCTGGTGTCTGGGGAACTCCCCAGGATTGTCCGCCAAGTGCTGCGCCGGGCAGACGTGGACCAGCAGGGGCTGCTGGTGCAGGAGGACCCCGCGGGCCAGCTTCACCTCAAGCCGCTGAAGCTGCCAGCGCCAGGCAGCAGCGGGAGCATCGAAGACATGGACCCTGAGTTCCAGCAGTTGCTGGCTTGTGGCCTCGGGACCTCGGCGGGGAGGACGGGGCTGGTGATGCAGGAGACAGAGCGGGGCCTGGTGGCGCTGACCGCCTACTCCCTGCAACCCTGGCTAGCCAGCAGGGCCCCCGAAAGGAGCAGTGTGCAGCTGCTGGCCGGCTGCATAAACAAAGGAGACCTGAGTGGCCTGCACAATCTGCGGTGGGAGCCGCCGGCTGACTCAAGTCCAGTGCCGGCCAGCAAGGGGGCCCAGAAGCTGCCCCCAGCTGAAAGCATCATCCACGTTCCCCCACTGGACCCTGGCAAGGGGATGGGGCATCTGAGAGGGCCGGGGGCCACCCCCTGCGCCCCACAGGCCGCTGGAAAGGCAGTCTCTCTGGCTGGGGAAGAAAAGCAGGAAAGCAGGTGCACTGGGCAGAAAGGGACGGCAGCTTTAGGAAAGTCAGAGGGAGCCATGACTATGCCCCCAGGACCTAGGTTTCCAGCCCTCCAGGTCACTATGCAGAGTCGAAGGACGCCAACAGCCCAAGCCCAAAGCCTGCAGCAGCAAGCTCGGAGCAAGCACAAGCCGGGCCCCACCCCTGGGGCCGCCTCTCTGCCCACCCAGGATGGGCTTCCGCAAGCACCGGCCGCAGGGACTGCCCAGAGCAACAGCAAGCCTCTGGCGGGAGGCAACCCCAGGATCCCAGCAGCCCCCAGCAAGGTCAGTGGGGAACAGAAAGCACTGCCTGGAGGGCTATCTGGGGGGTGGGTGACTATTCAGGATGGCATCTACACTGCTCATCCCGCCAGGACCTTTGACCTACCCGGGGCTGTCTGGCCATCTGGGCAAGGACCCTTTCCACTCCTGGAAGGCCTGGGTCAGAGTCTCGGGCCCGGGCAAGAGGAGCTGGGGGGCCACACACAGAAGGCCTGGGAGCCTCCAGAGAAGGTGATGGCAGGACTCGGCCCAGGGGGCCTCCAAGCTGCAGAGACCACCCTGAAGGCTGCCTTAGCCCACCACACTCGGGCCTCTGAGCCTCGGGCGGCAGGTGCCAGTCTGCACTCTCGTAACGCCTCTGTTCCTCCTCCTCCTCCTCTCCCAGCTTCTGTGACGGGACCGGACTTCCCAGCCCAACCCAGGCATGATGAGAATTCCATCCGGCAGACTTCCAAGCCCACGCAAGACCCCCTTCTCCACTCCCACAACAGCCCTGCTGGCCAGAAAAGCCCTGGGCAGCCACAGACAAAGACCCTGAAACCGGAGCCTCCCACACACCTGAGAAAAAAGCCCCAGCTGCCCCCCAAACCTGCACACTTAAGCCAGCTCCCCCTTCCTCGCTGGCTGTCCAAGCCCGCAGCCCTGGCTCACAGCGCCGCTGAGGAGGGGGGGCAAGGGAAACACAAACAAGGTGAGACTGCTACAGCCAACCACGACCCTCGGCCACACAGGGTCTCCATCGCTGCAGACCAGGGCCGAGTATCTCTACCCCAGGGCCCTGCTGGACAGAGCCAGCCCAGCCCCCAGCATGGCCCCAGCACCGTGGCCCCCAGCCCCACCAAGAGCCAGGCGATAGGCAGCAACAACCACAGCCCTGACCCCCTCAGGCTCTCAGCTCTCAGCAGCCACCCCATCTCACTGCAGCAGGGCCCTAGCCTCACAGGAGAGAAGTGCTCGGACAGTTCCCAGCAAGGGGCCCCCAAGAGCCCTGAGATTCTGCAGGGAGGCCAGCAAGAGCTCCAGGGCCTCCTGAGCCAGGTGCAAGCTCTGGAGAAGGAGGCCGAAAGCACTGTGGACGTGCAGGCGCTGCAGAGGCTCTTTGAGGCTGTGCCCCAGCTACCAGGAGCCCCTCCGGCTCCCGCTACCCCCCACAAGCCTGAGGCCTCGGTGGAGCAGGCCTTTGGGGAGCTGACGAGGGTTAGCACAGAAGTGGCCCGGCTGAAGGAACAGACCCTGGCCAGGCTGCTGGACATCGAGGAGGCTGTGCACAAGGCACTCAGCTCCATGTCTAGCCTCCAGACTGGGACTAACACCAGGGGCCATTCCCAGGGACCCCCAAAGGAACACAGTGCTCAAGAGATCAGTGTCACAGACAGCGGGAGAGTCAGGCCCAACTGCTCAGGCCAGGAGGTCAAAAGTCAAACTCTAGTCAAGAGCCAAACTGAGGTTACAAGCCATACTGAGGTCCAGAGTCAAGCCAAGGTCAGAAATCACTCAGAGGCCGGAAGCCAAGCAGCCCCGGCCACCCCTTCCACCAGGAAGCTGGAGGCCTTGAGAGAAGACTCGCACCTTCCCCAAGCGTTACCTCTCAGCAGGGAGTCACCCTCCTCCCCAACCTTTATCTCCATGGAGTCGGCCACAAGGAAGCTTCCGGAGGAGGCCAGCCCCAGGGGCAACCCTGAGATCTCTGTGAAGAGGGCACATTTCACGCAGGATGAATGCCAGACTCAGCCCCACCAGAAAGATATCTGGCACAAGGCTGGAGAGAAAGAGGCCCCCCAGCTCTCTGGACCGCCACCACCTGGCCCTGCTGCAGCCAGCGCCCTGCCCACCAGGCAGAAGAGTGCTCTGGAGCCGCAGACAGCGCCGGGTGGCTCCCGGCACGATGGAGCCACAGGAGCAGGGACTGAGAGGGTGGGCCAGTGCAGGACCACAGCGCTCGTGTCCCCCACCACGGTCACTGAGCCCGCCGAGCCACCCAGGGGCCCAGGCCCCCACCTCGGGCACCACACTTCCCCCTTGATGAGGCAGTTTCTGCACAGCCAGACTGGGCTCAGCACCGGCCTGGCAGAAGCTGAGATGCTGCGTGTGCCCTGTGGCCACCCCACACCAACTGCGCAGTGAGCCCCTCCATCTGCCACCACAGTCTTCCACCCACCTCCAGGGACCCGGGACGGAGGTGGGTGCTCACCTCCTGCACGCACGGAGAAAGAACCAAAAAGAAAGGGCATGTTCTGAGATCCAGGGGCAGTTTCCCTTTCATCAGTAGCATCCATGGGCCAGGTTCTTGCAAAAGGCAGGGGGGGATGGTAGGGAAGAAGCCCTCCGGAGTAGCCCAAGCCCAGCAACAGAATGGGGGCTTGTGGCTGCTTGTGGAGCATATAATGTGTACAGAAACACACGCTTCTCACACAGGTCTGGCCCGCACGCCAACACAAGTGAGTCTGCATGCCACTGCCTGCGATTGAGCCCCCTGAGCGACCTTCCACTTTTTCAATCTTTATTTCTTTAATACGAGTCAAATGTTCTCAGCCTTCTGCTCTTTAATTCCTAGAGAAGACAGGGCCAGCCGGATTGGTCTCTGTTACATGTTGATGGGCCCCAGAAGGGCCCCGTCATCAGCACCTCCCTCATTCAGCGGGTCATCCTGGCAGCACAAATTTCACACAGACAAAGTCTACGATCACCAATGTCCCTAGAAGCCAAAGATTCTCTCCACCCCCACAGCCTCTCACTTTGTACCCCAAAGAAGAAGGATACAGTCTAATAAACCAAAGTTTTATTCCCTTCTCTCCGTGTCTGTCTGTACACAGAGTCTGGGTTCTCACTCCAGGGGAAAAGCAGCCACATCTCTAGCTGCCCTGTTTTCCTGCAAGCAGCAGTGTTGGAAGGCTCAGAAAAGCCACCCCCTTCTTCTACCATCTTGGCTGGGAACCAGCGAGGGCCACCCATCCCCCACTCTCCTTACTCCCACGCCCCCACACATACATACACTGCTGGCCCCACACCTCTGGCTTCCCCACCTAGAGGTTCTTGGACATCTCCCTGGAGTGGAATCTGCCGAGAGTGGAAGAATGGCCCAGTCAGGCCCAGGAAGGAGGGAGGGCCACAAGCCAGGAGAACTCCAATGGCCAAGACTGCTGGGTCACTTCCTCCGGGTCAGACCAGGCACAATGTGCAGAGGTTCCTGGGAAGGGGCGGGCACAGACCAGCCTGGAAAGCCAGGAAGATCTGGTAAAGGACCCTTTCCATACTTTCAAACAGCACTGAGCAACTACTGCATGCCAGACCTGTTCTGGGCAGCATGGACCCAGAGGTAAGGCCTAATGGGATCATCAGACTCCATCACATTCAAGGAACTGACTCTCGAATGAGAAGGCAGGGAGACTATGAATAAATAGGAAATATCAGATGAGGAATAAGGGTGACGTACCTGACTAGGCCACTCTCCCACTGTGGGGTAGGAATTATAAAACATGTCACGTGACAGCGACAGGCTAGGCCACTCCCCCACTGTGCGGTAGGAATTATAAAACATGTCACGTGACAGCGACAGGCTAGGCCACTCTCCCACTGTGTGGTAGGAATTATAAAACATGTCACGTGACAGCGACAGGCGATTGCCTTAGAGAGTGTAGCCAAGGCAGATCTCCCCAAGGGGGGAAAAAGAGTTTTCAACTGAGATCTTAGTAACAAAAAGCCAATTACCGGGCAATGGGCAGGGGTGGGGAGTGCCAGTTAGGCGGATGAGCACACGCAAAAACCCAGAGGTGGGAGTGAGTATAATTTCTGCATCTCCTAAATACCCTTTGGTATGTTGTTGCTCAGTTGTGTCCAACTCTTCGTGACTCCATGGATTGCAGCATGCCAGGTTTTCCTGCCCTTCTCTATCTCCCAGAGTTTGCTCAAATTCATGGCCGCTGAGTCAGTGATGCTTTCTAACCATCTCATCCTCTGCCGTCCCCTTCTCCTCCTGCCTTCAGTCTTTCCCAGAATCAGGGTCTTTTCCAATGAGTCAGCTCTTCGCATCAGGTGGCCAAAATATTGGAGTTTCAACTTCAGCATCAGTCTTTCCAATGAATATTCAGGGTAGATTTCCTCTAGAATTGACTGGTTTGATCTTGCAGTCCAAGGGACTCTCAAGTCTTCTCCAACACCACCGTTCAAAAGCATCAATTTTTCAGCACTTAGCCTTCTTTATGGTCCAACTCTCACATGTACAGATGTACATGACTACTGGAAAAACCATAGCTTTGGCTATACAGACCTTTATCGGCAAAGTGATATTCCTGCTTTTTAATACACTGTCCAGGTTTGTCATAGCTTTTGTTTCAAGAGGGAAGTGTTTTTTAAATTTCGTGCCTGCAGTCACAGTCGTAGCGATTTTGGAGCCCAAGAAAACAAAATCTGTCACTGCTTCCACTTTTCCCCCTTCTATTTACCATGAAGCTATGGGACTAGATGCCATGATCTTAGTTTTTTGAATATTGAGTTTACCCTTCTGAACAGGAAGGGGCTTTATCAACAATTGTCCACCCCTACATACATACATACGTACACACACACACCCTGCCCCCAACAAGGTTAGGTAGGAACTTGTCCACAGTTTGCTTTTATTGAACAGGTGGGCTCTCATCTTACCACCCAGGGCTCAGTCCTCCACACCCCTCCCAGATTCATCATTGCCTGCCCCACTGACAGGTGTTCCCCTGCGGCAGCAGAGCTCTGAGCTGGAAGCAGCCTGCCACCTGGAAGACTGGTGTTTGTGAGCAATTAAGACAGCAAATCTACCTACCTGGGCTGGCTACACATCTTACTATAACCCCCCTTTACCACGTTTCCCTCCACTGCCCTCTGTTGGTCTCAGCTTAAGGCATGCCTGTTCTCAGTGTTCTCATTTGTTAAGTGGGGACGATTATAGTGCTTACTATTGTGAAGATTAAGTGAATTAATATGCATAAAGTGCTTGGAGATAGGCCCAGTGTCTGGAATTCAAGGAAGTTCACTTTTCATATTATAATTATTTGTTTTAATCTATCTCTTTTTCTCACCTCCAGGTGGAGTCCCTGTCTTGTTTATCTCAGTATCCTTACTGCTTATCACGAGTGCCTAGAAGGCACTGAACAAATGTCGAATAAATGCACCCATGTGTGAGATGAAATGATTGAGCGAATTCACTGACTCATCCAACTAACATTTATTGAGCACTTAATTCATGCCAGATTCCTTCCAGGGAATACAGATGAACATGGTAGAATTTATCCTTGATCTTATGGGAAGACATATTACAAACAGAGAAGGTAATTTTAGAAGGGAGCAAAGGAAATAAAACAAGTAGCCCACAAGAAGGTTGGCAGTTACTTTAGCTTGTGTGGTTGGGGAAGGCATCTCTGAGGAAGTGACCTGAAGGACATGAAGAGCCAAGTCCTAACAGCTAAAGGGGGCGGCCTACGAGGAAGAGACCGGAGAGGTTGTTGGGTAGGTGGTGAGCACACTGGTGGCAGCGCGCACCAAGAAAACCAGCAGCTACTCGCCCAGGGCCCTGCACACCTCCCATCCCACCTGCAGCGGAGCCCGAAGCACCACCTTCCCTTCCTGCCCGAGAGGGGGTGGGGCTCTGAAGAGGAGCGTGGGTGCCCAGACTCCGCCCCGTGCCTGGAGGGGGCGTGTTCCCAGCCGCTGTCTCCAAGGTGACGATGACATCACCCGGGCCGCTGGGTTCGGAACGTTTTGGGTGGCTGTAGCCGTTGCTGGGAAACACCCGGCAGGCAGGCGCGCAGCCAGGGGCAGGCTCCGCGCGGCAGACGCCGGACGCCAGTACGCGCCGTCCTGGCCAGCCCCAGCTCAGAGCCTCCCTCCCGGATTCCAGAAGGATGCGGGTTCCGGTCCTCACCCACGTCGCAGCCCCGCCCGGGACCTTCCTGCCGGCCGGGCGCCTCCTCCCTTCTCATTACTCTGTCACTGCCTCTGTTCCGAGTTTACCCAACAGTCCTCATCTTCACCGCTATCATCCTGTCCCAGGCCACCATCCATCCCCGCTTTACTGAACCACTGCCATAGCCTCCCAAGTGGTCTTCCCTTTGCCCTGTCTTTACAGACTGTCATCTACCTGGCACCTAAAGCCCTTATCAAGAATTTACCAGACCAAGTCACTCCTGTATAATACCCTCTGCAAGCTTTCAGCTCGCTCAGTCTGAAATCTAACTCCTCTCAGCGGCCTCTAAGACCAGAATGACTTGCTTCTCAAGCTTCCTCTCCAACTTCTTTGCCCTACTCTCCTCCTCACCCACATCTCCCTTAGTTACACTGGCTTTCCTGGGTTTCACAGAACACACCAAGCTGATTCCTGTCTCAGGGCCTTTGCATCTGCTGTATCCTTTGCTCAGAAGTCTCTTCTCCCAGATCTTTAGTGGTTGGGCTCTTTCTCACTCACATTCCAGTTCAAATGTCTCTCCAAAAAGACCTTTCTTGATCTATACCTCCCTTGCCTCCCCCACTTATCCCGCCCCCTTTCCCCATCTATAGAGGCCTTCCTCCAAGTTAACATGCTGAGTTAGTTTTGTTTTCCTGAGGACCTATTACAATATAAAATTATCTTTGTTCACATATTTGCTTGTTTAATGTCAGTGTTCTGGATACTATTCCTGCAGAGCAAACCACCCCAAGTTTAGTGGTCTAAAAAACCATTTTATGATGCTCATGAATTCTGTGGGTCAGCAATTTGGATAGAACACACTGGACATGGCTTGTCTCTCTGCTATGATGTGTGGGGCCTCAACTTAGCCTCAGTCTAAGGCTGGGGGTAATTGGACAGTTAGGGTCTGAAAACTCTCTCACTCAAATGCCTGGCAATTGATGCTGGCTACTTGGCCGGGACCTCAGCTGGGATGTCAGACAAACCACATATGCATGGCCTCTCCATGTGGCCTGGGCCTCCTCAAAGTATGGCATTCTCAGAATGGCTGGATTTCCTGCATTTTATTTCAAGTTTCCGAAGGCATGTGTCCCAACTAACAAGGTAGAAGTTGCATCACCTTTTATGATCTGGCCACAGAAGTCACACAAAATCACTTGGGCTGCATTCTGTTGGTTACAGATGAGTCACAAGTCTGCCTAGACTGAATAGAAGGGTTATTAGTACCTTTTGATGAGGAAGAGGTAATATTCTACGTGATCGTCTTTGGAAAGTGCCATCTCCACAGCCAAGTCTTCCTCCCCTGGAGTATCATCTCCATGCCAACCACTTCTTTGTTTATTTTTGTATCTCCAGTATCTAGAGTGGTACAAAAGCACATAGTAGGAGCTCAATCCATGGTTTATGGTGAATAAATGAAGACTTGTCTTTCAATGAGTCATTCGAGCCCAGTTCTTCTCCCTTATAGTTCCCGTCCCGGCCCTTGATTTTGGCCTGGCCTGCTCTGGAGGAAGACCAGTGTTTGCATTGGAAGGCGGGAGTCAAGCATAGCTTTTGGTTTGTTTTTTGTTTTCTGGCAGGGAGTGGAGGGTGGGAGAGAAAGGGCAGTTATTGGAGACTGAGAAACATGTAGCCAAATGAGATTCTGGAACACTGATCTACTGTAGGGGTGTTGAAAACCCAGTCTGTTTTTTCTCATTCTGAACTCTGGAAATGCCCAGGTGAGGACTGTGGTTTTGTCCTCTGGCCCATGGGGAGCAGGAAAACAGCCCAATGGGAATGGAGCTTTGGAGAGGTGCCTTGCGCAGGAGAGAGGCGGATGGAATAGCTAGTAGGAACCACCGCGGAGATCTGGGCAAGAGGTGGCCCTGAAGCCCCCTAAACATCTATTAAGGTAGGTTCCCTGCTTCGTGGCTGGTGAAGGACTTTTCATTTGATCTTTCTGAAGTCCTGGAACCAGTACAGTATCTCCTCTTGCTTTCTCCTTTCCATGAGGGATGACCCAAAGAAGTCAGCCCAGGCTTCTCCAGGTCCCAGCGCCCTCACATCAATCTGTGGCTTCCCCTTCCCCTCCTTCCATCTCAACTGTGGCTCAGCAAAAGTTTGGATGTCATTAAGGCAACAGCCAGCCCACCTCCAGTCCTATCCCAGGGTCAACCCTCCAGTCAGGCCCATCAGTGGCTCCTCACCACCTCCACCATAAAATCCACACTCCTCAGGTCATTCAAGGCCCTTCTTGTGCAGCTGCCACCTGTGTTTATAGCCTCTCTCATTTCCCCAAGAGAATCAGACCTTCCAGGTCCTTTAATGTTCTATCCAGGCTTTGTCATGCTGCCCGGCCTTTGTCCAGGGCTAGCTTACCCAATGGGCACAGCAGGCATGGATGGAGCCTCAGGCCCACAATACTTGAGGGGTCCATGAAAATATTCTAATTTCTTTCAGAATCAGAAGGAAAAAAACAACTTTGAAGTTATAGAGAACAGTTTAATATATAACATTAGTATCTTCATCTTTAACCACCACAGTTGTAAAATATATTCTAAAAAAAAAAAATTTTTTTTTTAATGGAAGAGAAGCAGCCCCCCTCATTTCGCCCTCCTGTCATTTCTGGATAGCTTTGTATTGAAGACTCAGCTCTGAGGCAACCCCTTCAAGGAAACAAAAGCCACGGAGGTTGTCCTTCTCTGACCTCTCAACCTTATGCAGTTTTGTAGCTTAGAAAACGCCACTGTAAACTTTGGATTTGTTGCGTTTCCCGTACCCCGCCCCCACTGGTACCTGCCAGTCAGCGACACACACACAATTTTTTCCCCCATGAAGCTACCCGCTCCCCACCTGTGGCAGGGCTGCCAAGTAAGACGTTGACCTAACTTCGGAAGAAAAGTGGCAGAGGATCAGCTTGGGGCCCCGGGTCCCAAACCTGTAGCGACAAGCGCCGGGATCCACGTCCCGTGGGAGGCGCGCGCGCCCTTCTCGGGGCGGGGGAGTGAGAGGCAGGGGGCGGGGCCTCAGGTCTCGCCGGCGGCAGCCCTGCCGCACGCCGCTGCCAGCCCCACCCACCCCCGACCGGAAGGAGGAAGAGGCCTCTGCGCGGCTCCCTCCCTCCTTCCCCCGGAGCTCCGGCGTCCCTCCCCGGACGCACCCCCTTCCTCCTCCCTCGTTAGTTTTCTAACGAAAAAGTGCTGCTGAGAATTCCCAGAAGGTCCCGGATGTGAAGTCACCGCCGTGAGGTCACCGAGCCTGGTTCCAGGAATCTGAATATTGTGGGGGAGGAAGGAAAGCGCCGAAAAACAGAGGAGCTGGGGAAGTGAGTGGAGCCGTGGGTGTTGTCGGCGGGGCCGCCTGGCTCCGCTGAGTCCCGCTCTTGTCTCCAGCTGGGTCTTCTGACCCCAGGCGATGTTCCAAGGAAAAAGATGCTTCACTTCTCCCGTAGTAAAGAAATGGCAACTGAAACAGTATACTGATCCAAAAGGAGTATTTATCCACTGTTGGGGGTGGGAGGCGGGGGTGGAAGGACGGGAGAGAAGTGGAGAACAACCTGGCAATCGGATCAGAATTTTAAATGAAAATGTCCTTCGACCTAACAGTTGAGCGTACAGTAGCTCTGTCACCTACTGACTTACCTTGGAAATCGTACAGTATCACTTCTTCCACAGTTTGCTCAAGACAGGTCATTAAAACCGGCCCATATTAGAGGCGAGAGGTATTACATTCCTTCTTTTGATAAGTGTGAAAGAATCTGCAGCCATGTTTTTAAACCATCACAGATGTTACTATTGTGGCCCTTAGTATACTTGTGTTTTCCAGTAAGTAAATTATCTCACGTCATATCTGTCAACTCCACGTGGGAGGGCAGAGATTCACTGGATTCATTAAGATCCCGCCCACTCCGCTCCTGAATGAACCTAGGGCCCTGGTTCACTGCACATCTCCGTAGATGGTACAGAAATGAATTTCCTCTTGCAGGAGCTGGCCCTGGACACTGTGCTCCAGTTCCATCGGATGGCATTCCTGTTGGCCCTACAGAAACCACCATGAACACATGTGAGAATTGTGTGAGGGGGATATGAGTGGCGCATGGCAGGGTCTGCTACACAGACAAGCAATTTTGTTCCCATACATTTCATAAATGTGAGGTCAGTGATCATTTCCACAGAAATCCCATTATCTTTATAGTCATCATCATGGTTTTGTAGGAGCACCTGTACACTAGAAGTGAGTCAGCCAGTTCAGCTCAGTTCATAGTAAAGAGAATGCCATTGACTCTAGTTCAGCTTGGTTAAAAGATTTTCACATCTTTTACGCATGATTGTTTTCATGTGTTATATTTCCATTTTATTGTTACTATTATATGGTAGTATATCCCCAAATCATAAAAATGGATCAGTAGTTTAAAGGAGGTTCACTAAAGCATAAAAATAGTATTGAAAATAGCAACAAAAATACTGCAGTATAAATTATGACCACATATACCAGGGTAAATGAGTGTGTAGGATGAGATAATTTTATACAAACAGAAAAAAAGAAGAAGTGTGACTCAGATATGGTAATGAATACCTGAAAATGGAATTTTGTTAGTTGGTAATCATCTCCTTTAGCCCCAGAGGGATCATCTCTTATGAAACTTTGTCAAATAGTGGCAGGAAGCCCACTGAAACTTTTCGCATCCTCTTCACATCAGATCCTGTAAGCTAGATAGAAAACCAATCAAGTCTTTCGCTAATATGGGTAAAATGTCCAGTGTAGTAAGGATACATTTTGTCACTAAAGACAGAGAAAAGGTAAAACCCAGAGAGGCATCATTCAAGTTGTCTACCTTACAGTGGAAACTAACACAATTCAAACCATGACTTGTAAACTGAGTCGTAGGCTACTGAGGAAAAGCAGAGCAAGCTCCTGGCAAAATTACTTGATCAAACAACATTTTTGGATGTCACATAAAATCAATGGCACATAGTGTGAAAGAGCAATGGCTGTCCGGAGTGAGTGCTAGCAGACAAAGGGCTTTATTGTTGAATACAAACCACTTGTGGCAAGCTTTGTTCATTGTTGATCCAGAAATGTATTCCATCCCTTCTTTCCTAATAACAGATTCCTGATTTTGATCCATGCACCAAGGTCTCCAGTCTCAGGCAATTAATTACAAGTGGTCTAAATCAATCATGACCAGCCCATTTTCCACTCTCCCAGTCTCCCTTGTTGTTTGTTACATGAGATCCAGTTCTAGTCGATGAAATATGATGACAAGTCTGCTGAGGGTATTTCTATAAAAAGTTTTGGTTTTGTTTTTTTAGAAAATGGATATACATGCTGGTATCCCCTGCCTTCCCCCCTCTTCCTAACTTAACCATGGTCATGATGCTTGGGCAGCTGTCTTGCAGATATGAAGCAACCAGCAGAAGGTAAAATCTGAGAGAATTCTAGAGACACCAGTACTGACATTATGTCAGTGGCTGCTGCTGCTACTGCTGCTAAGTCGCTTTAGTCATGTCCGACTCTGTGCGACCCCACAGACGGCAGCCCACCAGGCTCCCCCGTCCCTGGGATTCTCCAGGCAAGAACACTGGAGTGGGTTGCCATTTCCTTCTTCAATGCATGAAAGTGAAAAGTGAAAGTGAAGTCGCTCAGTTGTGTCCGACTCTTAGCAACCCCGTGGACTGCAGCCCACCAGGCTCCTCCCCCCATGGGATTTTCCAGGCAAGAGCACTGGAGTGGGGTGCCATTGCCTTCTCCACCTTCCAACCTTCCCATTACAATACACAAGTAAATGGTACTAGATTATTGATCATTGAAAGCATTCCTATTGGGTGCAATACTAATGTGTCAGGCTTGCCACATATTTTCCAAAAACACAGGAGGGAAATGTACCTGCTGACTTTTTGTTCTACTTCTCACTGAATTTCTTTGCAAGATTAAATGACTGAGCTACTGGCTTCCAGTTGGGTTCAGCCATGGTGAGGCCCAGCAGAGAAAGGAGAGGGAAGAGAAAGAGATCAAGGCATTTAGTCCTTTGGTTTCCTGCCTGTGAGTCTCTGTGGGTTGGATGTATCCTCTAGTGGGGGCCACTGGTCTTCCCAAGGCAGCCAGCCTATCCAGTTCTCT